>NC_091074.1:35885000-38440000 GCF_032405125.1 Capricornis sumatraensis
ACCAGTGGTATATGTTTATGGGAAGAGAGTTAAAATTATTTTGGAATTTTCTTTCATCGAGTCATGTCTTAGGACTATTATATTGATTGTAATTTCTTTGGGGAGAGAGTGAGATGACATTAGCCACAACTTGATTTTTGGCAATTATTTTCCTCTTCTGCTTCTAAAACATAACCCAGCTGCCTGAGAGAAAAGAATCTTTTTTTTTTTTCTGTGTCAGAAAGAGGAGAAAGAGAACTGTCTTAGAAACATATTTAAAGCACATGATGAAAATGAAAGGATTTTTAAAGAAAACCTTTTAGAATCTATTTTCTTTGTGCCAGGTACCAGATGTTGATGTTGGCAGTGCTTAAGAGGGTCACAGGGCATTTACAGTCACTAGGCTATGGGAAATAAAATTCCAGGTCTGTTGTACCAAAGATTATTTAAACCTCATATTTACCTAGTGGTAACTGGTACAAAAGTATTTTTTGTGTTTGAGCCCCTCTTGAGTAGGTATCTTAGAAATACATGATCAATGAAATTGCTGCAAAATAGATTTATGTTCCAAAGGCTCTTAGCATTACGAACCTTTGTAGGTTCCATTTAAGTATTTTTCCATGCAAAAAGCAGATTGCTGTCAACTGTGTTAGAACACGATGAGCTTTACTTTTGAGCTGTCCACTTCCAGTTAGAGGACAGAGCTGTGCTCCTTGCCGTATGCATGTACCAGAAAGGGGAGTGCACGTGCGTGTGTGCATACACACCATACTAGATGCTATTTTCTTAGTATTCTCTAGAAGCAGAGTTTTAGGGGAAAACAGAGCCTTTTGTCCCCCTCTGCTATGGGTGATCTGAAGTCTTTTTTGTTACTGATAATGGTGATTGTAGGGAAGAAATGTTTTCCTCCACCCTTCAAGGGTCCCTGGATGGGTCTGAAATTAAACTGACAAGGACAGATTAACAGAAGATTAATAAATTATTTTTAAATAGGAGAAAAGCTTACAGATACCTTTAATATAAATTTTATGGGACATGGGAACTTTCATAAGGAAGTGAAGGCCCAAAGCAACGGACTGGAGTATTTCATCCTAGATTTTTGAAGAGCGCACAGTTGTGGAGGGATATGGTAGGGTAAGGAGGGGGTCATTGTAGTGAACCGGGGAAAGACCCAGCAAGGCTTGTTTGTGAGGATTCTTTCCTGCATCCCTTTGTGTTCGGAGATAAGATGCTCCTTTCTTCTGGGCATAGGGAGGGCGCCTGGCATTATGAGGGTTTTATGGCCTGTTCCAGGGAAGAAGGATGAGGGCAAGGTCAGAGTAACCTTCTTCTTCTGTTTTCTCAAACTCTTTAAGCTTAAGAGATTCAGTATACCATGGTGCTTTATTTTGTGGTTCTGAAGTCCATCAGGATACTAGGGTTAATAGTTTGAATGCAAAAATAGGATTTGGGGAAATAAAGTTCTTCAAAACAAAACAGATTCTCACAAGAGAACCTCTGTAATCATTATAGATTATTGTTTCTTCTGGATCTAATGTTGAGAAGAGTTTGATTGTGACTTTACTGAGCTTTTCCAAATGATTTTAAGTATTTTTGCTATAGCTGTCAATTGAGATTTTGCTCAAGAAATTTGAATTTGTTTATAAATACAGTGGGATTAACTTTTCTAGGCTCCAGTTCCTTTCTTGTTTCTGCCCCAAAGAATTACTTTTTCTGTAGAAAAGGGAATTTCAAATAGTCTGTTAGGAATTAAGAAAAAACTAGAAGGAAATATCATTAGTTGTGCCTCTGGTTGCTGGAATTGTAACTAATGTTTGCCTCTTTATGCTTTCTACACTTTTGAGATTTTCTGTAGCTGAGAGTATATTGTTTATAGAATCAGAAGGGAGAAAAAAAATATGTATGTATTTTGTATATGATATATACATATAGTTTATCTGTATATGGTATATATACATATTTCAGCTGAATTTGTTATAATTCAGGAGTCAAACATTGCCCTTTTAATTGCATATACAGGAACCTTGGTTCTGAACAAGAAAAAAATATGGCCCTGTATTGATGATGGTATAGCTTTCAGAGCTGCCTGCTGTTTGAATTGGCGCTTACAGGCATGGACCACCTTCTCAAGGGGTTTGTTGGTGACCAAAGGAAGCACTGTGTTTATAACTTGAATGGTAGAAAGGGCTCACCATTGTTGCTGTTACTGTCACATGCTTCTTTGGTTTCTGCCTCCCATGTGTGTGCTCTAGGGGCATAACCATAGTTTTTGTAATGCCCATTCAGTGTGTTTGTGCAATGAAAGTGAGTTCTTTGCATAGGATGGTGAGGAGAATTGGGATAATTTCAGAATTTTCTCTTATTATGTCTGTATAGTTTAGTGGAGAATATGAAATAGCATAAAATGAGTCCCTACTGCTGGATAGATGCGTTCAGGATTTGCTTGTAATTCATACAGTCCTTTGGAACAGGCAATGGCACCCCACTCCAGTAGTCTTGCTTGGAAAATCCCATGGATGGAGGAGCCTGGTAGTCTGCAGTCTGTGGGGTCACTAAGAGTTGGACACAACTGAGCAACTTCATTTTCTCTTTTCACTTTCATGCATTGGAGAAGGAAATGGCAACCCACTCCAGTGTTCTTGCCTGGAGAATCCCAGGGATGGGGGAACCTGGTGGGCTGCTGTCTATGGGGTTGCACAGAGTAGGACACGACTGAAGCTACTTAGCAGCAGCAGCAGCAGCATACAGTCCTTAGTGTAGTTTTGAATGTTACTTCGAGTTGGAGGAATTTCTTTGAACCATAACATGTTACAGTTACTTGGAAAAATTATGTAGAAGACGTATTAAAAAAACTGCTTTGTTACTTTTTAAAAATTTAGTTTTATTTTTAATTGGAGGATAATTACTTTACAATATTTTGATGGTTTCTGCTGTACATCAACATGAGTTACCCATAGGTATATGTATGTCTCCTCTCTCTTAAACCTCCTTCCTACATGCTGTGTTACTTTTTAAGTGTGATCTTGGGGCTAATATTTTCACCCTCTGAACTTTGTTATCTTCATCTGTAAAATGGGCACACTAATGACACCTTCCATTATGATAATTGTGGGGATTTATGAAAATATTTTGTAAATCCATGTATGTTTCTTTTATTGACTAAGCTACTTTTGGCAAACTACCTAAGTTTCAGTAGAGGTGATTTGGATCAAATCCTTGACTCACAGCCCAGAGCCAAACTGCCTTTATTCATTCTCCTTGAAAGAGGAGAGGTCAAAGATGTATGATTTTAATTTTATTTTTGTGAGAGATTGTGGTGACTCTAACCCCCACAGTTTCTATTAAAAAAAAACTCAAAAATAGCTATTCATTTTCTTTTTCTAATTACTTGGCAGAAATTTAGAATTGAAAGAGAGAAACAAGTAACAACCAACCTTTGCTTCAACAAAAGGGATTCTTGGGTCCTGGAGACCAGAAAAATGAGCAGGAATGCTCAGAGTGAGTTTGGGTGGATTGCAGAACCGGGGTAGTAATTACTTTCACTGAGCTAAAATTTTAACTTAATACACAGAAGCAGTTCAGTTCAGTTCAGTCGCTCAGTCGTGTCCAACTTTTTGTGATTCCATGGACTGCAGCACACCAGGCCTCCCTGTGTATCACTAACTCCTAGAGTTTACTCAAAGTCACGTCCATTGAGTCAGTGATGCCATCCAACTATCTCATCCTCTGTGGTCCCCTTCTCCTGCCTTCCATCTTTCCCAGCATCAGGGTCCTTTCAGATGAGTCAGCTCTTCGCATTAGGTGGCCAAAGTATTGGAGCTTCAGCTTCAGCATCAGTCCTTCCAATGAATACCTAGGACTGATCTCTTTTAGGATGGACTGGTTGGATCTCCTTGCTGTCTATGGGGATCTCAAAAGAGTCTTCTCCAACACAGTTCAAAAGCATCAATTCTTCAGTGCTCAACTTTCTTTATAGTCCAACTCTCACTTCCATACATGACCACTGGAAAAACCATAGCCTTGACTAGATGGACCTTTGTGGACAAAGTAATGTCTTTGCTTTTTAATATGCTATCTAGGTTGGTCATAACTTTCCTTCTAAGGGTTAAGTGTCTTTTAATTCCATGGCTGCAATCACCATCTGCAGTGATTTTAGAGCCAAAAAAAAAAAGATAAAGTCAGCCACTGTTTCTACCATTTCCTCATCTATTTCCCATGAACTGATGGGACTAGATGCCATGCTTTTAGTTTTCTGAATGTTGAGCTTTAAGCCAACTTTTTTACTCTCCTCTTTCACTTTCATCAAGAGGCTCTTTAGTTCCTCTTTGATTTCTACCATAAGGTTGGTGTCATCTGCATATCTGAGGTTATTGATATTTCTCCCAGCAACCTTGATTCCAGCATGTGCTCCCTCCAGCCCAGCATTTCTCATGATGTACTCTGCATATAAGTTAAATAAGCAGAATGACAATATGTACCCTTGATATACTCCTTTTCCTGCTTAGACTAGATCTGATAGACAGAGTGAGTGCCTGATGAACTATGGACGGAGGTTCGTGACACTGACAGAAATCAAGACCATCCCCAAGAAAAAGAAATGCAAAAAAGGAAAGTGGCTGTCTGAGGAGGCCTTACAAGTAGCTGTGAAAAGAAGAGAAGTGAAAAGCAAAGGAGAAAAGGAAAGATATACCCATTTGAATGCAGAGTTCCAAAGAATAGCAAGGAGAGATAAGAAAGCCTTCCTCAGGGATCACTGCAAAGAAATAGAGGAAAACAATAAAATGGGAAAGACTAGAGATCTCTTCAAGAAAATTAGAGATACCGAAGGATCATTTTATGCAAAGATGGGCTCAATAAAGGACAGAAATGGTATGGACCTAACAGAAGCAGAAGATACTAAGACGAGGTGGCAAGAATACACAGAAGAACTGTACAAAAAAGATCTTCATGACTCAGATAATCACAATGGTGTGATCACTCACACTCACCTAGAGCCAGACATCCTGGAATGTGAAGTCAAGTGGGCCTTAGGAAGCATCACTATGAACAAAGCTAGTGGAGGTGATGGAATTCCAGTGGAGCTATTTCAAATCCTGAAAGATGATGCTGTGAAAGTGCTGCACTCAATATGTTAGCAAATTTGGAAAACTCAGCAGTAGCCACAGGACTGTAAAAGGTCAGTTTTCATTCCAATCCCAAAGAAAGGCAATGCCAAAAAATGCTCAAACTACCGCACAATTGCACTCATCTCACAAGCTAGTAAAGTAATGCTCAAAATTCTCCAAGCCAGGCTTCAGCAATACGTGAACCGTGAACTTCCAGATATTCAAGCTGTTTTTAGAAAAGGCAGAGGAACCAGAGATCAAATTGCCAACATCTGCTGGATCATGGAAAAAGCAAGAGAGTTCCAGAAAAATGTCTATTTCTGCTTTATTGACTATGCCAAAGCCTTTGACTATGTGGATGACAACAAACTGTGGAAAATTCTTTAAGAGATGGGAATTCCAGACCACCTGACCTGCCTCTTGAGAAACCTATATGCAGGTCAGGAAGCAACAGTTAGAACTGGACACAAGACAACAGATTGGTTCCAAATAGGAAAAGGACTACATCAAGGCTAACATGTTGATTGTTAATAATTTTCTAGCGTGCAGTGCTGTGCTGCTGCTGCTGCTGCTAAGTCGCTTCGGTCATGTCCGACTCTGTGCAGAGCTATAAATGATTGTAAAGCTGTATGCCATTTAGTGACATGGATTGGGAGGGGCATGCGTATATTTATATTTTCAGGTGATTGTCAAATCTGTAATACTTGAATTTATTCACTCTACAACACTCTCAGACCCAACCATCTATTATGTAGTGAAAAAATTGTATAACTAAGAGACATGATACTTACTAACACATTAGGACTATGAATGGACTTAAACTCAAGTTTTCTGAGTTCAAGTTTAGTGGATAAGAAGAGTTGCTACTTTACAGGATTTAGATAGAATGAAATTTAACATGTGTGTTTCTAGTGTTAAGAACAGTAACTAACGAAGGGAAAGACTTAACAAATACTGTCATTTTTACTTTTTATTATTGCTGTCATTACCACCACATTGTGCAAGATTGTCAAGCAGTTCTTTGGTGTGTGCCATGCTGGAGAAGTTCATCTTTTGCTAATACACTGAAGCAAGTGCTCAACTTATGGCTCTATTTAAAGAAAATTCCACAAAGCTGCTATACTTTTGATTTCCATTAAGACTTATGAGGAAATTCCCTGGCAGTACAGTGGTTAGGACTCTGTGCTTTGACTGCTGAGGGTCTGGATTCAATCCTTGGTCAGGGAACTAAGATCCCACAAGGTGAGCTGCTGCTGCTGCTAAGTCACTTCAGTTGTGTCTGACTCTGTGCAACCCCATAGATGGCAGCCCACCAGGCTCCGCCGTCCCTGGGATTCTCCAGGCGAGAACACTGGAGTGGGTTGCCATTGCCTTCTCCAATGCATGGAAATGAAAAGTGAAAGTGAAGTCGCTCAGTCGTGTCCAACTCATAGTGACCCCAGGGACTGCAGCCTACCCGGCTCCTCTGTCCATGGGATTTCCCAGGCAAAGAGTACTGGAGTGGGGTGCCATTGTTTTCTCTGCACAAGGTCTGGGGCACTGCCAGAACAAATGGGAAAAGGAAAACTCATGGAAAGCATTGGTAGAATATAGTTGAATGGTAATTTGGAATCCCAATGTTGAATTTTGTACATTTGTATCTATTTATGGATTGATTTGGAGAAGGAAATGGCAACCCACTCCAGTATTCTTGCCTAGAGAATCCTGTGGACAGAGGAGCCTGGTGGGCTGCTGTCTATGGGGCCGCACAGAATCAGACACGACTGAAGCGACTTAGCAGCAGCAGCAGCAGCATGGATTGATTGGCGAAGAAAATGGCAGTTCACTCCAGTGTTCTTGCCTGGGAAATCCCATGGACAGAAGGGCCTGGTGGGCCACAATCGATGGGGTTGCAAAGACTCGGACACAACTTAGTGACTAAACAACACAGCATGGGTTGATTATATATCCAACATACAAAAATTTGGCGAATGTGGTTCTGTCAAAGTTCATCCTGTTGAACCAACAGGGAATCCCTGGAATCATGCTTCATTTTTCAGCAGTCTCCGTGTTTCCTTAGCCATCTACATGGAATATGTAATATTTCAAGTATTTAAATTTCCTAATCCTGTCAGCACAGAGCTTTAAGTTGGAAGACGTTAGTTATGAAATCTATTCTGATGTAATTATTTAAAAGATCTGACTTTTGAGGAATTTATCTTATGACACAGGAGTATACTTACAATATGTTGGTTGAAAAGAAATAGATATAAAACTATAAATATTATGACCCCAACTGGTATATAAAAAGGTAGATATATTAACAACGAATACTGGAAGGTAATATGTAAATGAGTAAATAATAGTGTTATCTGTTCTCTGGGTAGATTAATAGCAAGTATGTTTTTAAAACTTTTACAAATAACATTGTAAACTTTATTTGAATTAACCTGCAATTCACTTCTTTAAAAAAAATAATTATTCATTTGGCTTTGCTGAGTCTTAGTTGTGGCACGCGGGATCTAGTTCCCTGAGCAGGGATGGAACTCAGGCCCTCTGCATTGAGATCGTGCAGTCTTAGCCACTGGACCACCAGGGAAGTCCTTGAAGCTCACTTCTTAAACTTTGTATAATTTTTCAGAAGAAAGAAATTGTCAGTTGTAGCGGAGAGCATGGCCACCCACGCCAATATTCTTGCCTCCAGGATCTCATGGACAGAGGAGCCTGATGGGCTGCAGTCCATGGGGTCGCAGAAGAGTTGGACATTACCGAAGCGACTTAGCTTGCACGCCAGGTAGTGACGAATGCCAGCTTGTGTCACACTAGTTCGACTCTGTGTTTGACGTGCTTGCTATTTCTCAGGTAGTGTAGCTGAGTAGAAAGAGCGTGGCTGTTGGAGTCAGGTGAGCCTGGTTTTTAACCTGTTGCCTTCATTTAAGAGCTTTGGGATTGGGGAAGTTGCTTCTCCGAACTTTAGCTCTCATTAAATCAGCAATGCTCTGTCCTTTTAAAGGTTTCTTATTTCTGAAAGTGGCTTTCTCTTGGAGGTATTCAGTAAATACTAGCTCTTCTCTCCACCCATCCATTATCCTCACTTCCCGATGCCACAAGGATCAGTTCAGGGAGTAACGGGACTTGGAAAAAAGTTTTAGTTTCATATTAACATTTTCTAACACTGGTGGCTCAGTGTTAGAGTCCGCCTGCTAATGCAGGAGACATGAGTTAAATCCCTTGGTTGGGAAGATCCCCTGGAGAAGGGAATGGCAACCCGCGCCAGTATTCTTGCCTGGGAAATCCCATGGACTGAAGAGCCTGACGGGCTGTAGTCCATGGGGTCACAAAAAGTCAGGCACGACTTAGCCACTAAACAGCAAGAGCAGCAAGCATTTTCACTGGTTTACCTTTTCAGTCATCTTTTTACTGTACAAGCCTTGGTTTCTGTGAGTCTCACATCCTTGGGAACCAAACTCGTGACAATCAGACAGTGTCTTTCTGCAAGGGGCGAGAAAACTGAGCAAACCTAAATGGTGGTGCGCTCTCTGGAGCAGCGTGAGAGCGTGTCCGCCTGGGAACGCTGAGCAGCAGTCTCCCCGTCCACCTCCCCCTGGCAGGCACGCGGAGGGTGTGGAGAGGACTCTGGGGCTGAGAGAGGGTTTGTAATTGCATGGCCGTCTGGCCTGCCCTGAGCATTCTCTTCCCTTCCAGGATTCCTGTAATTGTCATCAGATGGCTCAGTCTCCCAAATGTTTCCGTTATTGCAGTGACTTCTGGAGTGTGTTTAAGGGGGAAAGAAAGCGGCCAGAATTAGCAGTCATCATTTGTTTGTGTCTGTTCTGTTGTATGTAGACGTGTGCAGGTCAGGATCTCTGGAGTATAGAGAAATTGGTCAGATGTACAGTCCTTACTATCTTCTCTAGTGCCTGCCTGTTTCTTTTCTATTGCTTTTCCTCTTGTGCTGCTCGAAAGGAAAACAAAATTGATAAACGATGAAGGAAGGGGTCCTCTTTTCAACTCTAGTCTATTATTCTTTTGGTCTCTTTATTTCTGGGGACAGTTATACAACATTGCGTCTTTCCTGGGTGCAAGTCTTCAAGAAGTTAGGAGTTGGACAGTGAATAAGCCTTGTAATGAAGGATTCCAAGTCTTGGGCATGGAGGAAACGAGACATTTGAGACAGAATTTGAATTTCAACTGAATAGAGTTTGAATGACAGAAATGATAGCGTTAATTGGCAAAGCAGATGTTCAGGTGGAAAGAACAGTGATAGGAAAGATGAGATGATTTGGAGCGGTGTATAGGATGAAGTTGAGCTTCCAAATAAAAACTTTGTAAATTTGCATTCATTCTTTGAAGAGGGGTCAGTCTAATTCCAATTTTAGGCTGAATGCTATCTGTAAAAGCATAGAAGGAAGGGCTCGTGCCCTCAGACCCACTCTGAGTCTTTCAAGGTAGTATTTGAAGTTACCTTCATCATAAGCCTGCAACTGAAAACTAACTGTGGGACGATATCTTGTCAGGGTATTTTATTTTAGCCAGGTAATCTCCTGTCCTTCCTGCTTTGCTAAGAAGGAAAGAATGGCCTAAATGAAAAAGGACAGCTAAATTAAAAAAAAATGGAAATGGAGTGATCGCCATATCTAAACCTATGTGTTTTTCCACCCCCTGGTTCCCTAAGCAGAGCCTGAGTACAGAGGTTGAGGTTGGATATGATGGCTCAACCTGATAATTTTGGAAAGTGTACAGTTGAAGAGAACTAAAACAGTTTCTTCTGCTTCATGCTGTTGGCTGAGAAATTGTGCTTTGAAAAGCTGCTTTGCTCTCCTGGCTCTTACTTAACGAGTGAAGTAGCTCATTGTGTCCTGGCGCCTCTCTTGGTGTAGTGGTGGACTGTTCTCGAAGCTCACAGGGCCCCAGCTCTAGAGAGTCACGTGAGCCATTTCACATTTGTCATACGCCTCTTTTACAATAATTGTATTAAATACTGATGCTTACCCTGAAACCCATTCTACCTCTTTCTTCCCAAGTAGCCAGACATGGGAGATGGGTCCAAGATAGCTCGTGATTAATATAAAAACCTAAGTCATCATAATTTCATCCCCCTTAGGAGCTATTGATCTGATAGCAGGCATGTGACTAAGTTCTGGCCAATCATTTATAAGAGGAAGTGTGCTAGACAAAGGTAGTGAAGGTTACCCATCTGGAATGAGAAACAAATTCCTGCTTGGAATTTGTCAGTGATGCTTAGTGAGGCAGTGAGCAGACTCAGGGGGCTGAGCATGACAACAGGAAAGGCAGAGCTGGTGTCCTTGACACTTAGCCCACGTCTGCTGCTCCTGACTTGTTCTGTGAGAGAGCTCATTGTTTCAGCTCTTACAAGCAGGACTTTCTATTACCTGAGGCCACCCTGACTTCTATCTCATAAAATGTATCTATGCATTTATCATGTCCCTTCCGGTATTTTCTGTGTGATCTGGAAAGTAGTTCTATTTTAAAATCTTTTTTAAAAACTAATTTTTTTTTTTTTTTTTTTTTGTCCATGCTGCATGGCATGTGGGATGTTAGTTCCCCGACCAGGGATCAAACCCGTACCCCCTGCATTGGAAGCGAAGAGCTTTAACCACTGTACTGCCAGGGAAGTCCCCTGGAAAGTAGTTCTTTATCATCGGTAATTTAAATCACACTATGTGTCATTCAAAGTAGTTTCTATTTAAGGCATGAGAGGCAGGTCCCTCTTTTTGCTGGGAAACTAAAACTGTTCCCAAGGCAAGCACGCAGCGGCCAGTGAAGTCATCGTGTGGACCATCTTATCTTTACCACGAGGTACCTTGGTGAAAGATGTGATGGAACAGACGTTTTTGAGTTTGGTTGGTATTAGTTCTGCCCCAAATCTGAAAATGTTAGTGTAGAACTACTTGATTACTCTGAGTCATACTGAATTAGCTTTGCCCAGTTTCTAGGAGTCAGTGTTTTACCCCTTTCAGTGACCACGTCCTTCTACTTTCTGTGGACAATAGACAAGTTAGTGAAGAAGTTAGAGAGAACTTGACCTGTGGAGATAAACCTTTTGAGTTCAAAGACTTGTGAAAGTCGCTTGGACAGCAAGGAGATCAAACCAGTCAATCTTAAGGGAGATCAACCGTGAATATTCACTGGAAGGACTGACGCTGAAGCTGAAGCTCCAGTATTTTGGTAATCTGATGCAAACGGACAACTCATTGGAAAAGTCCCTGATGCTGGGAAAGACTGAGGGCAGAAGAGGGTGTCAGAGGATGAGATGGCTGGACGGCATCACCCATGCAATGGAGATGAACTTGGGCAAACTCCAGGAGGTGGTGAGGGACAGAGAGGCCTGGTGTGCTGCAGTCCATGGGGTCACAAAGAGCCGGACACGACTGGGTGACTGAACAACGGCAACAATCTGCTTCTCTGCTTACTCTCTGCATGCCCTTGGACACATTATATGACTTACCTGTGCTTCAGTATGCTTCTGTAAAATAGAGACTATACTGGCACTTGTACCATGAGAATTCTCTTGTGTCACGAGAATTCTATGAGAAGATTTAAGAAAATCTCGTATAATAATGCCTGGTGCCTGCTAAGTATATGTTTGATACGGTAGTATCTAGTTGAATTTTTCAAAGTACTTTTTAAAATGTGTTTTTCCTTTGTTTCTCAGAAATCTGATGAAGGAGGAAGTATCATTAACCCTATTTTATAGGGTACTGTGTTAGAATGTAACTTTGTTACTACTGATAGAATTGGGATTATAATCTAGATCTCTCCTCTAATATGTTGTACCTGACCCTGAATTGGGTCTTTAGGAAGTGGTTTTTTTTGTGATCTTATAAATTGAAGGTGTAGATGGGAAGGGCATAAATTCCTGTTGGTTAAATCTGACCCAGTGGTGAGCCAATTCATTCATTCTAAAATTACTTGTTTACTTGTTAAACAAAGGTATTTCTCCCTTTGCATGCTTCCAGTATGGACAGTTTTCAGTTGTTATGGTTAATTAAGTAACTTGGATCCTCCAACAACACAGCTTACATTTTGGTTATTATGTTACATTAACAGAGTGTATTAAAGTACAGCCAGCACATCCTGTTATTTGGTTCATGAACAGACAGCAAAGGGCATAGCTGTGTTGCCTCCTTGTCCCTCAGAGATAAACTCATGTGACATTTTGTGAAAATGGATAATTCCGAGAGGGAATTGGCAGACAAAGATCAAAGTGCAGCGAAGAAATGTGAAGTGCTAACTCTGGAAGTGAAATTTGAACCTTTCCTAAATCGAGTTCTAGGAAAACCAGTTGACTGCAGGAGTGTCAATGCTGCCACTGTTCTAGAGCCTCTCTGTATGCAGCCAGAGGAGTTAGGGAAGCGGAAGTTACTGTGTAAATTAGAAAAGTGATTGTGACAAAAATGATGAAAGCATAACAGAGGAAAAGATGCTGGTAGAAAATGTCATATTAAAGAGAACTCCTCAGAGATACGGCAGGATGATGAAAACAAAAGGGATAAAATGTTGGAAGCTAATCCAGACTTAGACGGGAGTATGCTGGTACAAAAAATGCTCATTTGATGTTTTAAATTATACAGTAAGAAGAAGGCAGCACTGTTCAAACTGCTCAGACTACTCTTGATGCTTTTTTTTTGATAAAGAAATAAAATGCTTTAATTCTCAAATTTCTAATGTTTTAAATTACAGTGTAGTAAATGAATGTTTTGCTTTTTTCATCTTCCTATGTAACTGCTTTTTAGTATTTTTGACAAAAAATGTTACAGATCAGAGAGAAGCTAGAATTTTTCTATTGTTAAGGTTGCTCTGCATGGTTTCAGCTTGCACGATCATGTTTATCATCTTGTATTAGCGTGCAGGGCAAGGGCTGACACTATTTATTGAGCCAAGTGGGCACTCTTGTAAGTGGTGGGGGTGCAGTGAGATAGCGACGCCTTATGAAACATCATCCCAACAAAAATGTATTGACTGTCTGCCATGGACTAGGTTGCATACACACATGTGGATAAAAAGTAGTTCTTTTTCCCTAAGAATTCACATTTCAGTTGATCAATGAGAGACAAGAGCATTCATTATATCACTATATATGCATGTAATTTGTGTAATACATTACTTTGAAAGCAGTGATAGGGAAATAACTTACTAACTTCTCTGCCTGGGAGTGTGAGGGTTGAGATAGGAAGGAAGACAGCCCAGAGGACTCAGTGGTTAATATGGAAAAGCTGTTTAAGAGCCGAATGGTGGTTAAGACATTTCTGCACAGGGTATGCAGGGAATTTAAAAAAGTTGGTTGCTGCTGGAATGTGGAAGGCATGGTAGGGACAGATCAGCAATGCTGTGGTACCTGTTGGCAATGGAAAACCCTTGGGATTTCTCTGTAATTTCTTTCAAATTAAGGTATAATTTATACACAGTAAAATTGACCCATTTTAGTGCGTCATTTAGTGTGTTTGATCTTAGTCTTGTAACCATCACCGCAATCAAGATGAAGAACATTTACAGCACCTCCTCAGTGCTCCTAAGTGACTAGCCCCTCCTCCCAACCGCAGCCCCTGGCAGCCACTGACCTGTTTTCTGTCCTTAAAGATTTCCCTTTCCCAGAACATGATATAAATGTAATCCTACAGTGTGTAACCTTTTAAGTCTGGCTTCTTTCGCTTAGAATAATAGTTTTGAGATTGATCCATGTTGTTGCATGTGGAAAAAAAGTGCCTTTGAGTTGTAAGCAGGAGAATTATATGTGAGATTTGATTCGAGGATGAATTTGAGAGAATGGAAACCAGAGGCTTGCACTGTAATTTAGCAAGGTGCTGATGGAGGGGAGTTGGAATCAAGAGGTGGGAGTACCAGACCACCTGACTTGTCTCCTGAGAAACCTGTATTCACGTCGAGAAGCAACAGTTAGAACTGGACATGGAACAACTGACTAGTTTCAAATTGGAACAGGAGTATGACAGGGCTGTATATTGTCATCCTGCTTATTTAATTTATAAGCAGAGTACACCATGAGAAACACTGGGTGGGATGGATCACAAGCTGGAATCAAGATTGCGGGAGAAATATCAACCACCTCAGATGTGCAGGTGATACCATTCTAATGACAGAAAGTGGAGAGGAACTAACGAGTCTCTTGATGTAGGTTAAAGAGGAGAGCGAAAATAACTGGCTTGAAAGTCAACTTTAGAAAACTAAGATCTTGGCATTTGGTCCCATTCATGGCAATTAGAAGGGGAAAAAGTGATAGCTTTTATTTTCTTGGGATCCAAAATCACTGCAAATGGTAACAGCAGCCATGAAATTAGAAGACACTTGCTCCTTGTAAGGAAAGCTATGACAAACCTGGGTGCATTAAGAAGCAGAGACGTCAGTTTGCTGACGAAGGTCCGTATAATCAAAGGTATGGTTCTTCTTGAGTCAGATGTGGATGTGAGAGTTGGATCGTAAGGAAGACTGAGCACCAAAGAACTGATGCTTTTAAATCATGGTGCTAGAGAAGACTCTTGAGAGGCCCTTGGATGGCAAGGACTGGTGCTGAAACTCCAATTCTTTGGCCATCTAATGGGAAGAGCCAAGTCATTGGAAAAGACCCTGTTGCCTGGAAAGATTGAGGGCAGGAGGAGAGGAGGCGGCAGATGATGAGTTGGTTAGATAGCATCACTGACTCGATGGACATGAGTTTGAGCAAACTCCAGAAATAGTGGAGGACAGAGGAGCCTGGTGTGCTGTAGTCCATGGGGTCGCAAAGAGTCGGACACGACTGAGCAATTAAACAGCAACAGCAGTCCCCGGCCTAGGAAGGGATCCACCCTGAAAAGTGAGAGGCAGAGTTGCTTGCCCCTCTGAGGAAGAGCTTTTCAGAAAGGTGATTCACCACTCAGATGCTCATACCCAAAAGGTATTGGGTACAAAATTTGCCCACAGCCATAATTACAGCTAACAGAGCCCTTCATCCTTAGGCAGTTCCATGAGGTAGAGTACTTTTTCTTGTGTCTCACAGATGGGGAAACTGAGGTACAGAGAGGTCAAGTAACTTTCCCAAAGTCCAAAACACTTGCAGAGCTGGAATTCACACCCAAGTTGTCCGGCTCACGTCTGTACTCGTTCATAAGAACATGAGGTCCTTGAGTTCTAGGATGCCAGCTCTGGGGATTATTTCATTTCACAGTTAAGAAGAATAGAGTTTAGAGTTGCTCTGAGGTGACTCATTGCGCATTGCAGACAGTGGTGGAGACAGGACCAGTTTCCCTCTGCCCAGGACTCTTGCCGTTCTTACAGCTTTGGTACCTTTGTCTCGGTTGCGTGTCAGTTTCATATTAGTGAAGAATAACTATGCTGACATAGGCAGACTGGCAAAATTTGTGTTTAATTCCTTGCTTTTCCTTAGCCTCAGCTCTCTCTTGTCTGGGAATGTGCTAATTGGCTCTCTTCCTGTCCGCTCTGTCACTTCATTACTCCCAGGGGAGCCCAGAATCATTGTTACTGCTCTCTAGCCTGTCCTGTTTGGTCCCTGTCTGATCTTGTTCTCTTTCCAGCCTCTTCCCATTAGTGTTTGGTGGGGTGGGGGCAGAGGATGCCTGATCAGAGAGTTGCACTTTGGGGTGGGGAAGGAGCTGGGACTGTTGCGGTATTGGGGTTATTGTGGTTCAGATCAAAGACCTTCACTGGGCTGCTGACCGTTGTCATTTTGATTCTCCTGCCCCATGTGTACCCACCAGAGCATGCCATCTCCCCTTTGGGGTACAGGGCATCTCTCTGTATTTGAGGTTCGGAGCCAAGGCACAGTGCTGATCAACTTGGCCCAAGGCACCTTGAGTACACAAGGTGTCTGAGATAGAAAAGGGTGCTCTTGTCTGAACAGTTTACATGTCGTCTTTTTTGTGTTTTCATGTTGAGGAGCCAAACTTTGGGGGATGAATTAATTTTCTTTGACATTTGTAACCTTTCTTTACAGAAAATCCCTCCTGTAGACTTATTCAAGTGGAGATTGATATTTTTCTTCTGTCTCTTTCTCTCTTCTTTCTTCCTTTTCTCCGTTCTTCCCTCCCTCCTTTCTTTCCTTCCTTATATAGTGGGTCTTTGTATGTAAAAATGTAGCTCCTGTTCTAGTCTCTTCCACCCACCCAACCCAGGAATGAAGTTGAATATTAATACGTTTCGGCCACCATTCTCCCGCGGCTTACCCTTTCTCCACATTTACTATAATTAAACATGTCCTTCTCAATTTCAACTCAGAATACCTGAAAAGACTCCTTGTTTCGGTAAAAGAAAGCAAATTTCCCCAGGTAAGTTCCCATATGTTTTCTGTAAAAACTGGCACACACTTTTCTTTGTATTTTACCCCTGTCAAATGAGATCCTTATAAGAATAATCAGCCAGTCTAAGCCTCTCATCTCTTTTTGCCTGCATTTTCTTGGGTAATTTTAACTCCTTTTGTGCCATCCAGTAAAGTTTGCATCTTTCTGTCACAAGAGTGTCGGATTTTTGAGAGTGCCACCCTCCTTTCAGTTCTCCCAGATGACCCTTGAGCTCTTTGGCTGTTCTGAATGGGTGCTTTTGCAGGGGGCGTATAATTTTCCTGCACATCCCTTGGTGGGGGCCCAGCAAATAGCGTGCTCGGGGTCATTTCTTTGTGTAAAGGATGCATATGTTTTTGCATGCTGTTTCTTAAGGAGGTCCCTCCAGATGTATAAGCTTTAGGTCTTACCTCATTTTCATCCCCTTGAGTTGTTCCTTTCAAGAAATATATAGGGAGAGCTTCCATCACCCAAATTAGTCACCTGATGCATTTACTTTATCTGACCTTCCAGTTGCAGTGTAACGTCTTTTAAGTTTTCTAATTCTGCTCTCTGAAAATGCAGAGCATCTGTTCATCCATCATGTCCATCAGGAGCTGAAGGCCCCAACAAGAACTCTTGCTGGAGAGATCCCTTAGGGTTTGGGTTGTCCAGTCTCTCTCATTGCAGCTGGCCCAGGTTAGCATCTAGAGGAGAGTTGGGTTTGATGGAGGTGAGCTTAAGGTTCTAGTTATTCATCTCTAAGGTGCAAGCACATTACGTTTTCAAAAAAACAGACGAGAAAGCTGTCTCTGTGGGGATGCTTTGTAGTGCAAGCACACACAGAGAAACCACACTCCATCTCTAAGTGACTGTCCTGGTCTCTCTGATACTTTGTCACTATTCAGGCCCAAACTTCATTCATTGCAAGGTCAGAGCAAGCCCTTTACTTCTGCATTCAGGGTCCTCCTTGAGAGAAAGCCAGCCTATCTTTCCACCTCAGTCTCTGACACTTTCTATACTGTGTTTTAGCCACATCAGTTCCTGGGTTTGCCTCCTTTTTTGCAGTCGTTTTCTCAAGGCACTTAAGGCTTTGTGCCTTGTAGGAAGTTATTCGAATGGTTGTATGATACTCCAGACTAGGTTTAAAAATTCCTGAAAGCGCTTTGGCTTGTATGTTTTTAGTAGTGGTAGGTGTTCAAGTACTCAGTGAAGAAAGTAGCCCTAGACTGTTTCAAAGAGCTTTCTGAGCACCCCGTCAGGCACACTGAGCGCTAGTTATCTGCCTTCCCCACCACACCCAGAGCCACTCTATAACCAAGACTGTGCAGAGTCTCTTGGATTGAAAAGATAAGCACGTTTGTTTCTTACTCCTGTGGTGATGCTCTCCTCCACTCTTTGTGTAGGATTTCTTCTTCTTTTAACCAAAAATTTTGAGCTTTTTGCCACGCTCACTAGAAAAAGAAAATCAGATGCTCTTCCACTGTTAGTGGAGATGTATTAATCCCTTTGTGTTTGACAGTTTTCATCATTAAACAAAAAATCTTCGAAAGTTTTAATGTATATGTCAAGACGAAACCTTTAAAAATTTAAGTGAATTTTAAAATTTATATTTTAAAGATTTGAAAATTTACTCATTGCTAATCAGGTGGTTAGAGAAGGAAATGGCAATCCACTCCAGTATTCTTGCTTGGAGAGTCCCAGGGACAGAGGAGCCTGGTGGGCTGCCATCTATGGGGTCATGCAGAGTCAGAGACGACTGAAGTGACTTAGCATGCATGCATGCACTGGAGAAGGCAATGGCACCCCACTCCAGTAATTTTGCCTGGAAAATCCCATGGATGGAGGAGCCTGGTAGGCTGCAGTCCATGGGGATGCTAAGAGTCGGACACGACTGAACAACTTCACTTTCACTTTTCACTTTCATGCATTGGAGAAGGAAATGACAACCCACTCCAGTGTTCTTGCCTGGAGAATCCCAGGGATGGGGGAGCCTGGTGGGCTGCCGTCTATGGGGTCACACAGAGTCGGACACGACTGAAGCAACTTAGCAGCAGCAGCAGCAGCAGCAATCAGGTGATTACATAACTAAGATTTGTAATGATAGCTCTACTTTTAAAAACCTGTGGCTGATTCATTTTGATGTTTGGCGGAAATCAATTCAGTACCGTAAAGCAATTATCCTTCAATTAAAAATGAAAGGAAAAAAAAACCAGTGTTGATATTTCATTTGAATTACTTTTTTTGGTTTAATTTTTTTAATTGGAGGAAAATTAATGTTGTGTTGGTTTTTGCCATACAACTTAAAAAAAATTTTTATTTCAAGTTTTTATTTTCCTGTACCGAGTCTGAGTTGTGGCATGCAGACTCTTAGTATCAGTGTGTGGGATCTAGTTCCCTGACCAGAGATGGAACCCGGGCCCCCTGCACTTAGCCATTGGACCACAGGGAAATACCTTGAATAACTTTTTTTAAATTGTAATAAATATGTATTTAAAGTAATACATTACAGCCTAAATAGTTCTACATTGTACATAAATATTTGATAACAGCTGTATCCACAGATTTAGACTACTAAATTATTTCTCGGCTCGTTCTTCTCTCCCTTTTCTTTCCCTAATCACCTCTTTCAGAGGTGGCTCAGGGTAGAATTTACCCTCCTCATGTTCTGTGCCCTGCGGTTTAGGCAGAATCCGCTGCCTCACGTGGCTGTCCACTGCTCTCTTAATGCAAGCTCTGTCGTCATAAAGGTTCTCAGGAAGCCTTCTTAGGGCCTTTTTTACATCGTCATTCTCATATATTGCATCATCTTGCGTTAAGCCCAGTTGTTTGAACCCGGCAGCAGTGTGATACCCTTTTTAAATACCCTCCGGCCACCTGCTTGATGCCGAAATGCCACCAACTGCTCGCCATGTGGACCTGAGACCCTTGAATTACTTTTTAAAGACATTTCTAGATAGCATGGAAAGAAGGTGAATATAGTAGTGGTTTATATAAAGTAGGGGTTTAATTCGTGAAGTAATTTTAAAATTTGAGTTTGTTCTTTAGCTATTACAATCATGTGCCAAGTAGATAATATAAAGCAGCGTATATTGTTTGAAGCTTTGGTAAGATCTTCCTAAATAGGTCTTAAAATGTCCTATGTGTCTAGTTGTTTCATTAGGCAACCTGAATTTTGAGTAAATTTGTAGACTCTTGAACCTTGTAATCTGCAAAGAGTAAGCTTAGCTATAACAGGCGTAAATCATTGTGATTTGCATAATTTATTTATTCTGCATAAATACTGTACTCACATAGTACAACTGCTGTCCTGGAAGTCAGATTTTGATTGTCTGAGTATTTGTGGGGCTAGAGGAGGTTTTAGGGTTATGTTTGTGTTTAGATTTAATTTCAGGGGTAAGTTAAGATTTATGGTGAGCAGTGCACAGAATGTTTTATTTACTTTTTCCCAGCTTATGAATAAAAACAGCATCTGAATCTGATCTTTAGGAACCAAGTTCAGAAAATATGGTATTCTATTTTGATTGTTTCTCTTAATTGTACCTTATTTCTGTTTATTTGCAAATTGTGTATTTAAGACATTAGCATATTTGATACCCTGTGATTGGACATATTTAACTTTCTATTAGACTGATGCTTTCAGGTTTTTGGACTCTGAAATCAGGAGCCACATATGACCTGTCTTTTGTTCAAAGTACTAACTGACTACACTCTTATGTTTCCATTACATGAAACGCACATCTCTGGCTTACTTGAGAGGAAATGCTTCTAAGAATTAGGCATGCTTCACTTCTGTGGCAGGCTGTTTACTTCTTCATTCAGCAATTAATACATAAATTCAGTCTTTTTTCCAAAATATTAATCAAATGTATATGATGTGCTATGAAGTATAGCAGGTAATGCTGAACAAAAGAGAAACATTTCTTTTCCTTGCACTCAAAGTACCTTAGAATCTAGTAGGCGAGAAAACTGTGAAATCAGGTGACTAGAGTACCAGGTGATAAACACCGTGGAGCCCTAAGCCCAGCCCATGGACAAGATGCATGATTGCCAGAATCTTCCCTACCCCCTTTATTTTGCCAAGTTAGCCAGATGAAGTGGTCTGTTGTTCAGATGCTAAGTTGTGTCCAACTCTTCTGTGACACCATGGACTGTAGCCCGCCAGGCTGCTCTGTCCATGTAATTTTCCAGGCGTGCGTACAGCAGTGGCTTGCCATTTCCTTCTCCAGGGTATCTTCCCAACTCCGGGATCGAACCTGGGTCTGCTGCATTGGCAGGCAGGTCCTTTACTTCTGAGCCACCTGGGAAGCCCATAGAATTGTCTAGGAATAGTGACTAAAAATGTTCTTGGTACTAGGAACAACTCTGACAAAAGCTCAGAGTAAAGAGAGCACTCAGGGCATTAGAAAGACTAGTATGTTAAAACTTAATGGCAACCAAAACCCAGATCACAAAAACTCTCATTTTGGATCAGAACATTTTTCTTCTGCCATTTACTTCAATGAGAAGATGAGAAATGACTGCAAACTTATTGTCTGAGTCCCCATCTCTTTTAACAGAAATATTTATTTTAGAAAGTTTGAATTATATGTAACTATCAAAAATGAAAAATCTTTCATAAGGTTATTTTTTTTATCATTTTGTAACTATAATTTTAGATTATTTTCCCTGTGCATCTTTAATTTTATAAAGTAGAAATGATACTGAATATGCTGCTTTGCAACTGATACTTTGCACTTAATATGAAAGTTACATTAATTGTCCTTCATATCTTTGGGTTCCTTATAAAATATGCATTTTAATCATCATATAGTATTCTGACATGAAACGTTATTTATTTATAGAACGCCTATTATTGGCAATGTAAGGTTCTAATTTTTGCAACCTTAAATGTTGCTGCAATAGAATGTATTTTATTTAAACCTTTGATTAAATCTATGATTATTTCCCTAGGGTAATAAAAAGTATTTCCGTTCTTCTGTGCTCGTCTTTTTTGTAGATATGAGCTGCTTGTTTATCACCACCATGCCTGAAAATCATTCCAGCCCTGATGACATGATGTCTTAAATCTAAATCTTTAGATCTCCGGCATTTAGAGCACTGCTCTCCAAGACACCTGCTTGAAGAGCTCGGTTTGGCAGTGATTCTCATTACATTCATATAAGTAAAAGCATAAGTTACAATAGATGATTTGTGGCTGGACATGAAATGTAAGGCTAGTGTTATGTGTTGATATACATGTGAAACAATTGTATCCAGTTTTTTTTTGTTTTTTTTTTTAGAATATCCACATGTCTAGAAATGTTTTATCCAGGGAATTTTTTTTTTTAACAGAAGAATTCAGTCTGTTTTTAGGGAATGTTCTTTAGCTGCAGGTTTAAATAAACTTTTGGTCTGTGATTCAGAATGTATCTTTTTTGAAATTTAATATTTTTTTTCATCTTTTGGTCATGCTACACAGCATGTGGGATCTTAGCTCCCTGACCAGGGCTTGAATCCACACCCCCTGTGTCGGCAGCATGGAGTCCCGATCACTGAACAACCAGGCAAGTCTCCAGAATATATCTTATTAGATAAATACCTCCAGAGTTAACAATCGAAAGAAAAACTGGAATTAAGTCAGCATTTTTTTCTTAAAGATGTCAAGAGGAAAATTTTGTATAGAACCAAGGAGGAGATCCTTAGATCTACTGGAGGTTTTATTTTTCGTAGATTTTTATGCTGAAGTCCTGTTATCTTCACCTGCTCATCCTGTTTGTAACTTAGGCCCCAGCATCATACCCAGTAAATACTTGCCCCCCCCAAAGAAAACCACTTAAAAATAATGTGTTTATTGAGACATAATTCACATACCATGCAGTTTACCTACTTGATGGTGGTGGTTTAGTTATTAAGTTGTGCTCGACTCTTGCGACCCTCGTGAACTGTAGCCTGCCAGGCTCCTCTGTCCGTGGGATTCTCCAGGCAAGAAAACTGGAGTGGGTTGCCATTTCCTTCTCCAGGGGAATCTTCCTGACTCAGGAAGGAAAACCCAGGTCTCCTGCATTGCAGGCAGATTCTATACCGACTGAGCTGTGAGGAAAGGACAAAATTTACCTACTTAGGATGTTGGGGTTTTTTTTTTTTTTTTGGTTTCAGTGAGTTTTAACATATTTGGAGTTGTGTAATCATCACCACAGTCAAAGTTAGAACATTTTTATTACCTCAGCAAGAAATTTCTACCCTTTAACTATCACCCATCCCCCAACACTGCCAACCCTCTGTAGCTGCGGACAGCTTCTGGTGTACTTTGTCTTTGAATTTGCCTATTTGTATTTCATACAAATGGAATCATACTGTATGTGGTATCTTATGTCTTTCATGCAATAATATTTTAAGGATTTGTCCCTATTTTGCCAAACAATACTTCACTGTATGTAGTATGTATCACATTTTTGTTTATCCATTTATCAGTTGATGGAGCAAATACTTTATAATATCTAGATGCGTTTGTGTAGGTTTGTATTGCAAAGGTAAAAACTAAGAAGTCAAGTTGCGAGATCCCAAACTGGAGAGGCCTTCAGAGTTTGTTACTGGTGAAAGCATATTAGAGAAGTTTAGAATTCAGTGTGCAAGGTGGTTGGGTCTAAGGAAGAATATCCCATCATCAGTACATCCTTTCAGTCTTGTTGGATGCTTCTTAAATCTGCTCCTGTCTTCATGTGTCTGATAAATTTATCTAAGCGACATCTTTTGTTTGGTAGCACATCACCACTACCATCCCCTAACATAAGCAACAAAGGAGTATCTTTAAAAATGTCATTTTCTCTCAGGAGTCCAAAATCCTTAACACAGGCTGCCCAGCTATCTCACATTAGGCCCTTGCTGCCTTCCTCTCACATCTCCCCCTCCTAGTCTATGATACTGATTTTGTGCTTAATAAAGGATAACGGAATCCTTTCTGAAGTTTTTATGTGGGTACCCTGATGCTGGGAAAGACTGAAGCAGGAGGAGAAGGAGGCAACAGAGGATGAGATGGTTGGATGACATCACTGACTCAATGGACATGAGTTTGAGCAAACTCTGGGAGATAGTGAAGGACAGGGAAGCCTGGCGTGCTACAGTCCATGGTGTTGCAAAGAGTTAGATGCAGCGGAGTCAGTGAACAATAACAGTCCTCAATTTCAGCTTTCATCACTCTTAAGAACTGTGTGCTAAGGATCCCTTTTGGAGCCTGGTGAAATAGAAACATCTCATGAGCTCTGGGGTGTGCTGTGCATCAGAAATGTGCTTGTTTCCTTTGAACCTCTTCCCTGCAAATTGGAGATGATAACTTGCAAGTTGTCGTGAAACTTAAGAAGATGATATGTGAATGTATCTGGTGCATAATATGTGCTTAATAAACTATGTCCTTTTCATTTTTCATTTGGATTTTTGTTTGAATGTAGTGGTTTAGGTGAGTTTGATATCCCCCCTTCTCTCTCTCTCTCTCTCTTTTTGTTGGGGGGGGGGCTGAAAAGAGGGATTGATACATTATGATGATTGCCTGCAGTTTTAGGATTTTTTTCCTTCTAAAATCGGTATCTTTGTCTCTGAATCCTGGTTTTGTGAAATCTCTGGAATTTCATTAGTGCTTCTATATTGTGCCAACCAGCATTACTTCCTCGGGTCCCTGCCTATAAAAAAGCAATCTATCATTTATTGCCTTTTTTCCTAAAACATTTACATCTTTTTATGTTTATTATTTCCTCATTTTGTGAGTAATTGTTGTTCATTTAAAAACCAGGAAACTTCAGAAAATAGAGAAATAGGGAGAAGATAAAATTCAGTTGTAATCCACTTACCTGCTGTGGTCATTGTGGTTTATGGTTTTCTAGACTTTATTCTTTGCAAAAACACATATATGTGCCCATAGTTTTTGAAAAAGAAGTTGGATGGTACTGTATGTTCAGTTTTCCGCTTGCCAGTGGGGGTGTTTGTCAATGTTGTTATTATGCATGTGTACAGATTTGCATGTGTACAAATTATTACGCATGTGTACATCAAGAATGCCCTTGTAGGGGAGTACCATGATAGCTGTCACCAGTCCTCTTTGAATGGACATTTAGGTTGTATCTAACTTTGGGTCATTATAAACAGTGCTGGCTTTGATTTTGAAGTCACGACAATTCTGATAAGCTTTTTACCTCCTGAGTTAACAGTAATTTCCCTGAGGTTTAATGTCAGATCCAGTTCAAACCTGCCCCTCTTACCTTTCACAGACCTTTTGTAATGTTCGCACCCACAGGACAGTACTCTCTGTTCATGTTCATCTTTGGCTGGTTAATTTGGTGCTTGTGTTCTAGTTTCTTCATATCCCTGCTTCCGTTTACCTTGACAAAATGGTGTATCTTCACTTTGGCACATACTGCTGTCATATCTGAGCTGTAACTTTTTAATAATTAATACTTCATATTAGTTAACATCTCTTTCCATTTTGGCATGGATCCTTAGGATAAAATTCATGAATTCATTTCCGTTATATTTTCTACCACCTTATCTAACATTGGGGTTTATTTAAATGCCTGATTTTATTAATCTGAGAGAGAGTGCTGTGTGTCTATGTGCTCAGTCACAGAGTTGTGTCCGATTCTTTGTGACCCCATGGACTGAAGCCGACTAGCTCCTCAGTCTTTGGGGTCTTCCAGGCAAGAATACTAGAGTGGGTTTCCATTTTCTCATCCAGGGGGGTCTTCCCAGCCCAGGGATTGAACTTGTATCTCCTCCATTGGCAGGTGGATTCTTTATCGCTGAGCCACCTGGGAATCCCAAAGAGAGCACTTGCTTTCTTCCAAATGAAAGATTGAGTGGAGTGGTTTGTATTGAGCAGGACAATCAAAAGACACATATTTATAGTAAATTACCTGTTGCCCTAAACTGGGATATTCTTAAGGTAATTTTTCATCCTGTATTGTTTTCCTCTTTTTAGGTGGTTTTTTTTTTTTTTTTTTTTTCTTGGTGTATAGCCAGTTGATTAGGAGAAGGCAATGGCACCCCACTCCAGTACTCTTGCCTGGAAAATCCCATGGATGGAGAAGCCTGGTAGGCTGCAGTCCATGGGGTTTCAAAGAGTTGGACACGACTGAGTGACTTCACTTCCCCTTTTCACTTTCATGCCTTGGAGAAGGAAATGGCAACCCACTCCAGTGTTCTTGCCTGGAGAATCCCAGGGACGGGGGAGCCTGGTGGGCTGCCGTCTCTGGGGTCGCACAGAGTCGGACATGACTGAAGTGACTTAGCAGCAGCAGCAGCAGCAGCAGTAGCAGCAGTTGATTATGTCCTTAAGCGTTAGCCATTTAAAATAATTTTAATATGACGCTTTGTAAATTGTTGAAGTAAAAGTTGTTAGTTGCTCAGTTGTGTCCAACTCTTTGCGACCCCATGGACTATAGCCCATCAGGCTTGCCTGTCTGTGGGATTTCCTAGGCAAGAATACTGGACTGGGTAGCCATTCCCTTCTCCTGGAGATCTTCCTGACCCAGGGATTGAACCTGCATTGCAGGCAGATTCTTTACCATCTGAGCCAATAGGGAATCCGAGTCATATTGTATATTCGAGAGCCCTGGTTGTTAAACTGGAGAACACATCTGAGCCACATGGCGATCTCTTTCATCACAGACTTCTGGGCCTTCCCCCAAGGTTTTCTGACTCTGTGCATCACATACACAGCCTGAGAACCAGCCTTTCTAATAAGTCTCCAGGTGATGCTGATGCTGCTGGTCCTGAGACTGTTCTTTGAGAATAGAACATAGAAATAATTTTTGTATTAACTAACTATACTCTTTGTAATTATCTATAGTCTTTTTCTCTTTATGCCAGTACACATGGCATATATAACTGAGCACGTTTTAGTAGAACCGTCTGTTGTTTCAAAAGGAAACAGAACCCCTTGTTGGCAAAATACAGAAGAATTACTGGATACAGAGCTATAGCCTGGTGTGAGTGAGACCAGTAGGCAAGGCATCCAGAGTCCTAGACCTGGATTCTGTGGGCTGTAGTTTCCTTGCATCTTGTAGAGTCTTGGTTCACTTGCAGGAAAAAAAGTGATTGCTGCTAAATTTCTCCTGTCCCTTCACCTCCTGAATGTGCAGGCAAATCCTCAAAGTGTTTTTTCAACAGGTTCACAATGTCAGTTCAGTTCAGTCGCTCAGTCATGTCTGACTCTTTGTGACCCCATGGACTGCAGCACGCCAAGCCTCCCTGTCCATCACCAGCTCCTGGAGCCTACTCAAGCTCATGTCCATTGAGTGATGTCCATGGTGATGCCATTGAACCATCTCATCCTCTGTCGTCCCCTTCTCCTCCTGCCTTCAGTCTTTCCCAGCATCAGGGTCTTTTCAAATGAGTCAGTTCTTCATATCAGGTAGCCTAAGGATTGGAGTTTCAGCTTTAGCATCAGTCCTTCCAATGAATATTCAGGACTGATTTCCTTTAGGATGGACTGGTTGGATATCCTTGCTGTCCATGGGGCTCTCAAGAGTCTTCTCCAACACCACAGTTCAAGAGCATCAATTCTTCGGTGCTCAGCTTTCTTTATAGTCCGACTCTCACATCCATACATGACTACTAGAAAAACCATAGCTTTGACTTTGTTGGCAAAGTAATGTCTCTGCTTTTTAATATGCTGTCTAGGTTGGTCATAGCTTTTCATCCAGGGAGCAAGCATCTTTTAATTTCATGGCTGCAATCACCATCTGCAGTGATTTTGGAGCCCAAGAAAATAAAGTCTGTCACTGTTCCCATTGTTTCCTCATCAATTTTCCATGAAGTGATGGGACTGGATACCATGATCTTCATTTTTTGAATGTTGAGTTTTAAGCCAACTTTTTCACTCTCCTCTCTCACTTTCATCAAGAGGCTCTTTAGATCTTCTTTGCTTTCTGCCATAAGTGTGGTATCATCTGCATATCTGAGGTTATTGATATTTCTCCTGGCAATCTTGGTTCCAGCTTGTGCTTCATCCAGCCCAGCATGTCAGATATCTCAATTAAGAAATGCTTATCTGTTTTTAATAAATGTTCAAAGTTGCTTTAATAGAGGCATTCTTTTAAGGTTTGGATGAGTTAATACCTTGAAATCAGATACTTCAAATGACTTTGAGAATCAGAGCTGCAGGCAAGTGATGGTCTATATGTCAGGTCTTTAAGAATATAAGGTTGAAGAATTGAGACACATGTACCTCAATGTTCATTTTAGCACTGTTTACAATAGCTAGGACATGGAAGCAACCTAGATATCCATCGGCAGATGAATGGATAAGGAAGCTGTGGTACATATACACAGTGGAATATTACTCATCTATAAAAAGGAACACATTTGAGTCAGTTCTATTGAGATGGATAAACCTGGAGCCTATCATACAGAGTGAAGTAAGTCAGAAAGTGAAGTGAAGTTGCTTAGTTGTGCCCAACTCTTTGTGACCCCATGGGTAGTAGCCTGCACCAAGCTCCTCCGTCCATGGGGTTTTCAAGGCAAGAGTACTGGAGTGGGTTGCCATTTCCTTCTCCAGAAAGATAGAGACAAATACTGTATATTAACACATATATGTGGAATTTATTAAGATGATACTGATGATCCTACATGCAGGGCAGCAAAGGAGACATAGATGTGAAGAACAGACTTTTGTACTCAGTGGGAGAAGGGGAGGGTGGGATAATTTGAGAGAATAGTATTTAAACATATACATTACCATATGTAAAATAGATGACCAATGCAGGTTCGATGCATGGAGCAGGACACCCAAAGTTGGTGCTCTGGGACAGCCCAGAGCAATAGGGTGGTGCGGAAGGAGGAAGGGGCATTCAGGATGGGGAGTACACAGGTATACCTATGGCTGATTCATGTTGCTGTATGCCAAAAGCCATCACAATATTATAAAGTAATTATCCTCCAATTAAAATAAATAAATTTAAAAATTTAAAAAAAGAATATAAGGCTGAGCCTAGAAGAAAGGAGGAGGTGAGACAGAAATTCTTAAATAATGAGAATTGAAATGGATTCATTGCATCCAGCATTATTCAGTATGTAATTCTCTGGTTCCTTCTTGGCTATAACTAGTAGTGGTTACACTTAGGAGCATTTAGTGGCAATTTAGGCCTTTGCGTTTGAAGTTCTTTCTCTCTGTTAGCTGAGATGGGGGAGATGTATATGGCCTTTTCTGGCAGGCACGGTATTTGTATTTGGATAGAAAGGATAAACTATTCGAAAAAGCACAAGAGGATCACTTGGCATGCGGGTGAGTGAACGCTGAGGCTACAGCGTCATGTGGCAGCTGATAACAGAGTACAGAATAGGATGAACAGGAAGTTTCCGCTAAGCATTTCAGCCTCTCATGTTTAGACTTGGTGAAAAGGTGGCTGGCTGATTTCAGCCCGAGATGCTTCGCTTACCCTGCAGAGACAAGTCTGCTCCTCTAAGCCTGTCACCATCAGTTGAAATTTAAAAAAAGTTTTTAGAAAGCCTTTTTGACCCATTATTGTGTTCCCTCTCATCCCTTGTTTGATGACATGATATGTGTGGTTATCTTTTCTTGTCAGCAACTGGGAGAAAAATTTCAACAGAGTGAGAAACCTTAAGGCACAGAAAATGTTTGCCTGAAGTGTTCCCCAGTAGACATGGGCATGTGCTGAAAGAGAGGGGGCAGAAAGGCTTTTTGTTGAGAGTGACAGGTAGGTAGAATGACCGAAGTTTAGCTTCAATCCTTTCATTGATATTGGAATGTCGTCAACCTTCATATGACACTGCCATGTTCAACTGTGTGATCTGGAGAGCTGTAGCTTGTACTGCTGTGGTGAGTGTGTGTGTGTACAGTGTAAACATTTTATGAACTGCAGTGTCTGAGCCATCCGTCTGTCTGGGCAGGAATCTCCCTTGATAGTAAAAAGAACAGCAATCAGGACAGAATTGGTCAATGCGGCATGTCTAATGGTGGGAAGATATTTGAAGGACTCACTATAGACACAATAGTCTCTCTAAATAGCCTCTTTGCACCCGGAGTCTTATTGCAAACAGGTTCATTAAGGAGAGACATTCTGACACACAGCATCACAGTAATGAAAGTAGCTCTGTTTTTCTAATATTGTATCTTGCCACTTCAGTTATGCTGCTAGTACAAGATTTCCCTTGTGTTGTTGTATATTTCTCCTGAAGAAGAATCAGTCTTCATAGAATATACAATTATTTTGTACAGGAATGTATAACTCATACCTAAGATCCAGTTCTCCCTGTTTATGTGCACTAGTGCAAAAATAATTGGCAAACACATCTTCCAGACCAAAAGATTCCAGCACCTTCAATTTGTTGGGCTGGAAGATGTTGAACTGGAGTTATAATAAACTTTAAAAAAATGTGTAATGTTCAAAATGGATTTGTGATCAATCATAAAAGAAAAAAAAATATTAGCACAGTTTCCCATGAGGTGTAATTTTTTTTTCCTAGGGTTTTAGCCAACTCCAGCATAGTATCTGTTCAAAGAGAAGGAAAATGCAAAAGGTTTTCATCCACCCAGCTTTACATATAACTACAATATGATGACTTAAGCTATTGGATTTTCTGCCTGTTAATGTACAGCATGAACATTATGAACATGGAAAAAAAAGGTTATATTGGTTTAAAAGTGGATATGGAAAATTTAATGTGCTCAAGTGGGAACAATGGCATATTAAAAAAAAACACTCATGACACAGATCTAATAATTCACTTGCCCCTGTAGGAGAAAGGGTATCAGCTCTGATGCTGGCTCATAGTTTATTTTTATATACACCCTTGGTCCCTGCAGTATACCCCGTGTGTGGGTTCCAGAGAAAAGAAAGAAAATAACCTGTAGGGAAATCAGCCTTGGAAACCTTTCATTAAATACATTGTGCTCTGTATTGTGTCGTTCACAGAATCTTCAAGAAATAAAGAAGGGAAAAATCTCTTATCAGTCTGCATGTGCGAAATATTATATTTGAATACTATCATTTGTTTTAAGATTAAGGCTGAGGCTGCAAACATATTAGTTATTATTCACTTACATCTGGTAGATGGTGTAATAGGGATTTAAAAATTCTTTTTTTTCCATTTCTAGTCCCCATTTTTCTTTCTGCCTTCCTCTTCCCCCACAGACAATGGCAGAGATACCACTTAAGCTTAAAATGATTCTGGCTGCATTATTTTCACGTTCGAAATGTTGCCTCCTTATAGAGGACTGGGGTGGTGAGGATAATAAACTTCAGGGTTAAAATTCTTGCTGAAGTTTTATCTGTCATTTAACAAAAGATGCATTTCTAGGGAAAATTGAAGAAAGTGTTAAATATATCCTTTCATGAGAAAAATATACACGGTAGAGGTGTTAACTGTGAAGAGTGACACCTTTATCAAGTTGAGTGTCCTTTGGAGTGAGGCTTTGTCTTGTCATTATAGTTCAGGTACTGCTGTTGGTGGGCCTTTAAAAATCTGTAAACGTCTTATCTTTTTTGCTGACTATTCATGCAGGATGTGCTAGGCAGGCCAACTGTGACACGTATTCTGCCCATGCTTGTAGCTGTCTCCTGGACGAAAATGAACACACATTTTAGACCTAAACCTTGGGTGCCATGTAACAGTATTTAGCGAGCTTCTGGGATGGCAGATCCTAGGAGTTGACCTCAGATATCCAGAAGCACTCTGTCCTCCACAGTCTGTTGGAAGATTTCTTATTTCAGAAGTAGCTTGTGTTGAAAAATCTTGCTTTAAGGATAGAGCATCATTAGCACCAGGATTTTCTCAGCACCACAACGAGCTTCTGTATCCAGGAAGCTCTTTTCACGTGACAGGAGTGAAAGGTCCTGTCATGAGGCAGGCATTCTGTGGGATGCTTTGTATGAATCATCATCTGGCCTTCACATGAAGCTGCTGACGTGGCGGCTGCTTCTCTCCCTTTTGCAGACGAGGAAACCATGTCACTAAGAAGGGACAGTGCTGGGTTTTTTCAGATCTAAGCCTGATCCTGTTGCCAAGGTCATACCCTTTACCATTATTTGAAATCACATCCTAAGCTGTGTGCTCTCCCTTGGCGCTCAGGCCTGTATAGTGACCGCTTCCTGTCCTTTGGGTTTATCATCGACCCTGCCACCTACTAGCCAGGTGACTCTGTTGGCCCTTTCCCTGTCAGTGAAATGAGAGAGAGTGGTCCCCTTATTTAGCCTTGTTGAAGTACACATACATGCTATTTACCGGTCATCTTCTTTATGCCAGGTGCTGTGCTAGAACCTCGAGTCCAGCAGGGACATGGACAGACATGGTCCCTGCCCCGCGGAAGCTTGCAGGCCTGTGGGAGTGTCAGGACACTGAAATGCTTTACAGAATTCCTTAGTTACGTGCTGCCTGTCTCAACCATACATAGATGTTAAACTGACTTCAAGTTAAAGCTACCCATCTAAACAGATATTGGACTTTTCCTATGGGTCATACTCAAAGAAACCTTGCTTTCCTTGCATCACTTGGATGCAAAACTTTTTGCGTAAATCCTCTTCCGTTCTTCCCCACTGCAGGTTTCTGAAGAATCAGAAACCTGGGAGTTTGCCTCCTGTCTCTTTCTCAGCCTCCCCCACTTCTCTCCTCACTTCCACTGTCTCCCTGTGCTTCCATTCCTGTTTTTTAACATTTGTTTATTTGGCTGCCCTGGGTCAGAGTTGCTGCCTGAGAGATCTTCACTGCCCTGTAGCATGTAGGATCTTAATTCTCTGACCAGGGATCGAACCCGAGTTCCCTGCATTGCAAGGGGGACTCTTAACTACTGGGGTGCCAGGGAAGTCCCGCCCTCATTTCTTAGTGTTCTGCTTGCCACCGTTCTCTAAGTTTTCAAATCCTAGATCAACCCCTCCTTCAAATCCTAGCTCAGTCTTCACTACTTCAAGTCACACTCCTCTTGTGATGTTCTTTTAAAAACATGAATCCCGATTTTACATTTATCTTTGCTGTGTGGACAATCTGTTTTCTCCAACTAGACTGAAAGCTCCCTCAGAGGAGGGACTTTGTCTCTCTAATATCTATCCCAGGCACAAGTCTGTTTTCAAATAGTGAATTAAGATGGATTTTTTTCCCCCTCATCTTCTTCTGTAACAGTGCTTTCAGCTCTAGTATTTGTTTTATTCTACCTACATGTCCAATAGACCAATTGAACCAAAGAGTAAACATAGCTTCCCAACTCTGCATTTCCTCCTTTCTCTAATTCTTTAAAATTTTTTATTTTATTGAAGCATAGTTGATTTACACTATTGTGTTAGCTTCTGCTGTATAGCAAACTGATTCAGTTATGGATACATACTATATATATATATATATACATTCTTTTTTGTATTCTTTTCCATTCTGGCTTATCATAGGATACTGAATATAGTTCCCTGTGCCGTACAGTAGGACCTTGTTGTTTAATCTGTTCTCTAATATTAAAAATGCGTGCATGCATGCTAAGTCACAGTTGTGTCCGACTCTTTGTGACCAGGCTCCTCTGTGTATCTGATAATCCCTAACTAGTCCATCCCTCTCTAATTCTTAATGTCTCCATTGTTTTCATCAAACTAGAGAGCCTGAGTTCCTCCCACTTCCTCCAGCCCTCCCCTGTGACCTTGTCAGGAGAAGATTCCCTGCGATTTCTGATCACTTCTACACCCTCCTTGTCACCTCTGGGTGTGAGCTCTGATTTCCTTGCTAAAATCACATAACTGATCTTTTCACCTCCTGCCCTAAATGAGTAATCCTGCCAAAACACAGATCTGCCCGTGGCAGGTCTTAAAAGCCTTTGCTGGTGAAATGATACCGTGTCTGGGATTTACTTTAAAATTATCCAGCGGAGGAGGGAGGTTAAGGGGATTAGGCGAGGGCAGGTGAAACAAGACTGACCCAGCACTGCTCATTGCTGAAGTTGGTGGTGTGGTTCACGGGGGCTTGTTACACTATTTGCACTTGTATATGTTTGAAAAGATAAATCATAAAATTAAAAAATAGAACACTGCAAACTTAGGGTGTGCACCATGTAAACTGACCTCCTTGGCAGAGCACACGATGGTCTCATGGTCCCTCCCCTGGGCTCCTTTAGCCTGTCATCTCCCTCAACTCTGGTGGCTGACGATTCTGCAGTCGTCACTCCGCAGGCGTCCCTGCCCTCAGCATTGATCTCCCAAAGGGCTCAGCTCTACTTCTCTCTGGCCCACTTTGTTAGCCTGATTGGGATCTTCTCCCCTATCCTTTTGATGGACCATCCTTAGAGCCCAGGGTTATTTCATTGGTAGCTCAGCTGGTAAAGAATCTGCTTACAATTCAGGAGACGCCGGTTCAATTCCTGGGTTGGGAAGATTCCCTGGAGAAAGGATAGGCTACCCACTCCAGTATTCATGGGCTTCCCTGGTGTTTCAGACAGTAAAGAATCCACGTGCAATGCAGGAGACCTGGGCTGGGAAGATCCGCTGGAGAAGGGAATGGCTACCCACTCCAGTATTCTGGCCTGGAGAATTCCATGGACTGTACACTCCATGGGGTGGAAAAGAATTGGACAACCCTGAGCGACTTTCACTTTCTTCTGGAGCCCATCATGTTCTTACTTTGTGCATAGGCTATCCCTCTTCTCACTGAGGACTGCCCCAACCAAGAAGATCTCCACTTCCCCGCCTCCAATTTTCAGTTCAGTGAATGTTCATTACTTGCCTGTTGAGTGTCAGGCAGCTAATGGATGCTTGAGATTAAATCAAATAGTTACTTCTGGCTTGTAATATTGGAGAAGGAAATAGCAACCCACTCCAGTATTCTTGCCTGGAGAACCCCATGGACGGAGGAGCCTGGTATGGAGAGAACCCACCTGCCGGCATTTTGGGCTAAGTTTGGCAGTGGTTTCCATCTGTCCTCTTCACTCACAGATCATCCCAGACTTCTCCAGGAGTAAGGTGCGTATTATGAAGAGATGCATAAGTAAACTGTGCTATACAAATGCAAGGCTCAGTTCAGTTCCGTTCAGTCGCTCAGTCGTGTCTGCCTCTTTGCGACCCCATGAACCGCAGTACGCCAGGCCTCACTGTCCATCACCATCACCAACTCCCGGAATTCACCCAAACCCATGTGCGTCGAGTCGCTGATGCCATCCAACCATCTCATCCTCTGTCGTCCCCTTCTCCTCCTGCCCTCAATCTTTCCCAGCATCAGGGTCTTTTCAAATGAGTCAGCTCTTTGCATCAGGTGGCCAAAGTATTGGAGTTTCAGCTTCAGCATTAGTCCTTCCAATGAACACCCTGGACTGATCTCCTTTAGGATGGACTGGTTGGATCTCCTTGCAGTCCAAGGGACTCAAGAGAGTCTTCTCCAACACCACAGTTCAAAAGCATCGATTCTTTGGTGCTCAGCTTTCTTTATAGTGCAATTCTCACATCCATACATGACCACTGGTAAAACCATAGCCTTGACTAGACGGACCTTTGTTGGCAAAGTAATGTCTCTCTCTGCCTTTTAATATGCTGTCTAGGTTGGTCATAACTTTCCTTCCAAGGAGTAAGCGTCAAATACAAGGTAGCCAAATACTATTAGCTTCTGAAGATAAATTCCTTTGCTCAGCTTTTTGTCTCTTTTTAAAGGTGACTTTTAAAACTGTCAGGCTCTGCATTTATACTTAAGAAGTCTCCCTCCCTCCCCTGATCCACTCTAGAAGCGGGATTGGGAAGCTGTTTTTTCGGGATGACACAGCCAGCCTTCTGCCAGAGCCCATCCAAAGGTCCTTGCACTGAGCTCAAGTGAGCAGAAAAGTAATCCTATCCCTAGCCTTTATAATGTATCTTCACTTTTTCCTGGCCACTTGATTACTTCAAACACCAGTAGGACTCTTGAGCCCAGAGGTGAAAGTAGAACAGATATAAAGGATTTGAGAAATCCGGTTTTTGTGGCTTGGAGAAATAAAAGACCAAGGTATGAGTTAATCCCTGTTCTCAAACATATGAAATAATTTTACCTGGAAGGTGGTACCAGCTGTTAGCCATTTGAGTGAGAACAAACAAAAGGACTTCGGTTGCAGCTGGAGGGATTTTAGGTAGAAATTTTTCGTTAAGTGGGTCTGGGTGGGAACTCGGTTCCCATCCCAGTAGATTGTTGATTAAGGTCCAGCATGGAGGGCAGTAAGGTGGATTTGAGGAATTTCAGTATCCTCAAAATCAGGCTTCATGATTACAAAATCAGCAGCTGTGAATGCCCTTCGTGCCCAGAGCTGCAGAGGTAGGGTTCCCCTCATTCCTCACACCTTCCCCCAAGTTGAAAGAAATTAGCTTCAATTAAAGCAAATAGTGATGGATGGCTACAGAGATAAATATAATACATTGCACAGCAGAAACTGCATTAAAAGAACATTAATTTGGGACAGAAAGCACTGAAGGTGAAAAAATTCACAGTTAAGGTTGAAAAGTGATATTGCTTACGTCTCTGCTAATGTGTCGACCTAACAGGACACATTAAGAAATTATGAGGGTGCTCTGTTGTGCTAAGAAGTAAGTTTTTTGACCTGACAAACTCAGCTTAATCCATGGTTTCATTGCCCAGCTTTATTTAAGGCATTGTCCGCAAATGATTATAGCCCATGGGAAAAAAAACCTGTTACTTTTACCGGGAGAATTTTGGTGTTTGTTTAAGTATCAAGTTTTGGAGGGGGCCAGGTGGCGATTCTGGGACTCTTTGCATTTCAATACCTGAGCATATTTTAGTTTTTCTTAAGTCAGTAATTTTTTTGAAAGGCACTAGTTTTATTTTTTAAACTGAAATATTAGTAATAACTTGATAATAGTTTAATGTTGAATATTATATTTTTGTATGTTTTTGAAAGCAAAATTTCGCTTTTATTCTTTGTTCCAGGGGTGAGTTTTTGCTGCTGAAGAGTAGATCTGAAATTTCATGTGTACTTTAAGAAAGTTGTTGCCTTATAGGGCCCATTTTCAGGATCAAATCCAGTCACAGTTTTAATTTATACAATCACATCGTAATACTAGAAATCCTCCTTAAAGTTTTTATCTCATAAGACCTATTTGTTTACTATGTTTTTTTGGTGTGTGTATATATACATGTGTGTTCCTCATATCAGGGAAAAAAATCTCTCAAATGGGTCTGAATGTAGACTATAACTGGAGTAAATATGTATAGTAGAACTTGCATAATACAAAAGCTAATTCTTAGTTTTTTGTTTTTGTCTTTTTGAGTTCAAGGAGGTCCTTTATTGACCATAAGCTGATTTGTGAAGGAGGACAGTGAAAATTAACCTCTTTCTGAAATCACTGAGCCGTGAAGAACCAATCAAACAGCAAATTTAGATGCCAAATGTTACTGTTGTGTCTTTAAAGCAGAAAGAGAATTTTTTTTTTAATTAAGTAAAGTACTTTTAAGTATATACAGGTAAATGAAATCACCAACTTGTATACTTCTACAGTAATAACATAGATGGGTTAAAAATGTCCTCTTGGTGGGACTTCCTCAGTGGTCACAGTGTGGGGGGTCAGGTTTGATCTCCCGTCAGGGAACTAGATCCTACATGCTGCCACTAAGAGTTTGCATGCCGCAACCAAAAATCCCGCATGCCAGAAGGTAAAAAAGATGATGTGTTTCAACTAAGACCTGGTGCAGCCAAATAAATAAAGTGAAAAAAAGTATCATATTAGTCATTTAAGGAAGCAAATCCAAGCCACAATTATTATAGAAGTTTTCTATTTTTGTTATATTAAGGGTGAATAGGAGTTTATGAAATTGCCCTAAGTGCAGTGGTTATTAGCCAACATAATTTATTGCATACTGACCTAGGTGATATTAATTTGGATGTGTGGCAGGAATATACTCATGGCCTAATCACAGATTTTAGGTTGAGCTTCCTCCTAGATCAGTGAGTTTGTGCTTCCAATTAATTAAAGAAAAAGTTCAGGAGGCCAAAAATTTAGAGAGAGAGAGAAGGGAGGTGAAATTTAGGTCACTTTTTTCTGATTGTTATTCTGGGACACCATGCATAGTCTGTTTCTTAGTACAGAAAAATGACATCTGTAAGCCCATTTGGAGTTTTAAATGTAATATAAATGTAGTGCATCATCACAAGTATGCAAACACATTTTAAAACAGGGTATTGTATGGAAGTAATTACTGGCAGGGAGTGAGCTACACACCCCGAAGAATGGGTTGGGGCCAAAAAATGAAAGATTTCTAAATAGAATTACTTTCATGTGGGTGGGAAAGAGAGCATGGTTAACTTTTATTAGGGACCAATCCCAGCTCTTAGTTTAATTCTGATCACATACTTGGTAACCCAAATAAATAAGTTTTCATGTTAGGGTGAGGTTATTTTTTTCCCCTCGGTATAGTCTTCCGGTGGGGAGTTACTGTTTCAAGGCAGGAGGGTGTGACATACATGAGCTTGAGCATGGCCAAATGCATGGAGAGCTCTGCGTTTCCAAACTTTGGGCCTTGTAATGGTTAACAGTGTTGTGACACAATACTTGATCATTCTTTAGCTGGGTATGTTGTGTTCATCTTTCACAGATTTAATAGGATGTAGGAAGGTTTGATTTTAATCATCTGGAAAGAAGAGGCTCTGTAGTTTTCTCCCCTTCTCAATCACCATGGAGAAGACCCTGTTAATAGGGTCTCTTTCCTTTCCCTTTCATCCTGTATATTTTGTTTATTCTCCAATGTCACATAATATCATCCTTATTTCAAGGCAACTTTGCATTGTAATATTTGCCAGGGAGTGGGAGTTGGATCTTAAAAGTTGAGGGGAAGAAAATTGCTGTCTATGGAAATCATTTTTTTATATGATTTCTGACAGATTCTTTGGAGCCATTTGGATGCCATTGATACCAATTTCAAATAGATTTCTTCCCTCAAGTCAGTGTCACTATAACTCCCAAAGTATTAGTCACCCAGTCATGTCCAACTCTTTGTGACCCCATGGACTGTAGCCTGCCAGGCTCCTCTGTCCATGGGATTCTCCAGGCAAGAGTACTGGAGTGGGGTGCCATTCCCTTCTCCAGGGGATCTTCCTGACCCAGGAACTGAACCCTGGTCTCCTGCATTGCAGGCAGATTCTTTACTGTCTGAGCCACCAGGGAAGCCCATTACCCCCAAACCAGAGAGTTATTTTGGGTCAGACTTCACTGAGCAGCCATCCAGCAGCCCCTTAACTGTTATCAGGACACAGTATTGATGAGTGAGTCTTGGTCAAGTTACTTAACCTTTCTTCCTTGATTTTCTGTCATGTCGACTGGAAATGATTACATCTGCCTTTGATCTCATAGAGATGCTTCAATCCATTAAAGTTAATAAGCACTTTAAGTAAGGTATAAAACACTAGATGCAAGGCATCTTCATTACTGTTACCATAACTGTTACTTTAGTTACAGTGTCATATACAAAGGCGAGCTTTCTGAATGCTAAGTAGTTAAGTCTCAGAATGAGCTCTCTGGACTCAGTGGTTGATAGCGGACTTTAAGAGGTTGGGTTACCTATGTCCCTACTCTGGAGGCCAGGCTCTGTCTTCTGTAAATTTGGGGAGCAAAAAGCAAATACAAAACCAAGAACACAAAATTGAAAAAGAAGATTGAAGAGGCAATGGGAGATGTGCGTGGTCCACCTCCTATTCTTCCCCAGCAGCTGCTCTTGGTGTTGAGCTTCCTGAAGCGTCAGCTCCTTTGGTACCTGTCCTGATCATTCATCTCTCCTTACTGTGGAACGTGTGTTCAGGAGTTTTCAAGTGGACTGTGGACTTTGAGTCATCCCCATTTACAAGTTTCATTTTCTTTTTTTTTTTTTTTCTGAAATACTCTTTCTCTGAGAAAGAGAAAAAAAGTTGAGGATGGAGTAGGTGAAGGTCTTTGAATGTTTTTGGTTAGTGTTCAAGGGCACTTGTGCAAGATGACTGTTTTCTAGATTGCAGCCCCCTCTAGCATTTTGTTTTGAATACTTCCTCCCTCACATCTCATAACATTCCAGAAGGAGCTGCACTTCTGTATGGCCTTGGATGGCACCAGCTTGAGGAGGTCCATGTGAACATGAAAGATCAACCCTCACCTCCCAGAGTGAAGAATTTGTTTCCTGGAGCCCAGGTTCTTTTTCTCTCACAGGTGTCGCTTTTCCAAAATAACCGACTCTGTCCTTTGCTCTTAACTTTCAGAAATGACCATCACCTCATGTGCTTGTAGGGTTTTGATACTCTGATTTATTTTGTGTTTATTCTTCATCTACATGTAGCTTGGTGGCATGTCCAGTTGGGTCAGCTACAAAGCATTAGTCCCTCAGACACCTTAGCTTGTAGTTGATGAAGTACCAAAGAGTTGTGATACTGTCTGAAGTATAAGATGTTTCTGTTCATCAAAAAAACTGTGTGAGGCAGACTTAGGGAAGGAAGTATGGTTACCAGGGAGGAAGAATGAGGGGAAGGGATAGTTAGGGAGCTTGGAATAGAAATGTGCAGACTGCTGTACTTAAAATGGGTAACCAGCAGGGACCCACTGTAGAGCTCAGGGAGCTCTGCTCAGTGTTATGAGGCAGCCTTCCGCCCTAGTTCGGGGAAGAAGGGGTACATGTGTATGTATGGCTGAGTCCCTTCACTGTTCACCTGAAACTAACACAACATTGTTAATTTCCTACACTTCAATACAAAGTAAAAAGTTTAGAAAGAAAGACTCTGTGAGGAAGCCTACAGAGACAATTACAAGCACGGAAGAATTAAGAAGCTCTAAAATAAATACGATTGGTAAAAAGAAATTAGTTCAACATTTTTTAACCTTTCTTAAGCAGCTAGAATCCTAAAGTTGCAAGTAAGTTGCCTTTAAATATGACTAGAGTGATATGCTTTTCCAAGTCTCCCCTGCCTCCCAAGTATTAAGGTCTAACAGTGCATTTTCTGGTATTGATTTATGTGGAAACTCTTAGATGAGATCATAGTTTTGTATTTAAAGAATCACTGTTTTGGGGGTGAAGAGGGGAAGAATACAATGACATGAAGTTGAGATTGTTGTGGAAAATCAAGGACATATGGTTGCACTGGTATAATATTGGTTTTTCAGAATCAAGATTAACACAAGTGAAATTACCTCTAAATTGCAGCTAGCTATTGCTACCTCGTATACCTGAACTATGTTTTTCTTTTAATACACATGTGTGGAGCTTGTGGAGTGTGGGTCAGGGCTAACAATTTTTTTATTTTAATTTAATGTTCTTATGTTTTCTGAACAGATACTGGAGCATCGACTGTTTCTCCCTTGTCTTTCTTTCCTTCTCCCCATATTTCTTGTCAACAATTTCATATTCTATTATGAATCAGTTATTCAATACAGTGTCATTATTCAACACAGAATAATATATTCTGCATTACAGATGGATTCCTTACCATCTGAGCCACCAGGATAGCTCAAATAAATAGATGAATAAAATAAGTAATATAAAAATAAACTTTTCCCCTATTGAGAATGCATGATTTAGACCCCAAACTTGGATGTATTAGAGCCCCAACAGAATTTAAAGCCGTTTGCCATGCCACTGTCTCCTTTGTGGTTAGATACATTTCCTGGGGCATTCACTAATGACCTAAACGGATTCTTGTGATTTTTTTCTTTTTTTTTTTTCAATTTCCTGAGGGGTCAAATTGGGTCAACCTTGGAGGTACCCCAGAACCAGTGGGGCAATGGAAATGGATGAGCATGAAACAGAAGCCAGCTATGTGGTTATAAGAATTTCCTAGTATTTGTGTTCTTGTAATTGATAGACAGAGTTGGATTTATCTTGGGTTGGGCTGTTTCTTGGAGAAGGCGATGGCACCCCACTGCAGTACTCTTGCCTGGAAAATCCCATGGATGGAGGAGCCTGGTAGGCTGTAGTCCATGGGGTCGCTAAGAGTCAGACATGACTGAGCGACTTCACTTTGACTTTTCACTTGCATGCATTGGAGAAGGAAATGGCAATCCACTCCGGTACTCTTGCCTGGAGAATCCCAGGGACAGCGGAACCTGGTGGGCTGCCGTCTCTGGGGTCGCACAGAGTCGGACACGACTGAAGCGACTTAGCAGCAGCAGCAGCAGGAGGGCTGTTTCTCAACCTTTTTTTTCACTATCAGGGCCTAAGCACCTTTTCAGACATTTTGTCCTAATCATTGTCTACCCCCACAAACCAGCCATTAAATCCTAAGGATTAAGATTTTGTTGAATAGAGTTGAGCTTCCAAAGACCACAGATAACTGTAATATCAAAAATAAATGAGTAAATGTGTGACCTGACCTATGATCTATGTGTTAGTCATGCAGTCGTGTCCAACTCTTTGCAACTCCACAGACTGTAGCCCTCCAGGTTCCTGTGTCCATGGAATTCTCCAGGCAAGAATACTAAAGAGAGTAACCTTCCCTTCTCCAGGAGATCTTCCTGACCCAGGGAGGACCTGGGTCTCCTGAATTGCATATGGATTCTTTACCATCTGAGCCACCAGAGTAGCTCAGATAAATAGATGAATAAAGTAAGTAAGATAAGAATAAGTTTCCCCTGATTGAGAATGGATGACTTAGATCTCAAACCTGGGTGTATTCAGTTCAGTTCAGCTCAGTCGTGTCCGACGCTTTGCGACCCCATGAGTTGCAGCACGCCAGGCCTCCCTGTCCCATCACCAACTCCTGGAGTTCACTCAAACTCATGTCCATCGAGTTGGTGATGCCATCCAGCCATCTCATCCTCTATTGTCCCTTTCTCCTCCTGCCCCCAATCCCTCCCAGCATCAGAGTCTTTTCCAGTGAGTCAACTCTTCGCATGAGGTGGCCAAAGTACTGGAGTTTCAGCTTCAGCATCATTCCCTCCAAAGAACACCCAGGGCTGATCTCCTTTAGGATAGACTGGTTGGATCTCCTTGCAGTCCAAGGGACTCTCAAGAGTCTTCTCCAACACCACAGTTCAAAAGCATCAATTCTTTGGCACTCAGCTTTCTTCAGAGTCCAACTCTCACATCCATACGTGACCACTGGATAAGCCATAGCCTTGGCTAGATGGACCTTTGTAGGCAAAGTAATGTCTCTGCTTTTGAATATGCTATCTAGGTTGGTCATAACTTTCCTTCCAAGGAGTAAGCGTCTTTTAATTTCATGGCTGCAGCCACCATCTGCAGTGATTTTGGAGCCTCCAAAAATAAAGTCTGACACTGTTTCCCCATCTATTTCATCATGGGACTAGATGCCATGATGTTAGACTTCTGAATGTTGAGCTTTAAGCCAACTTTTTCACTCTCCTCTTTCACTTTCATCGAGAGGTTTTTTAGTTCCTCTTCACTTTCTGCCATAAGGGTGGTGTCATGTGTGGCTGGTACAAAAATAATTTCGGTTTTGTGTTGTTGACCTTTGCCTTTTGATCTTGGAATACTTTCCTAAATAAATGCGGTTATGTTATATATCATTTTAACGTGCCTTCTTTGCTTTTTTTTTTTTTTTGCTAATGACTTATTACTTGCTGTTTATTTTATATTTATTTTAGGCTATAGAAATGACATTAGACAAAAAGCAAATTCAAGAGATTTTTAAAATTAGGGTTCAAAATGGGTCATAAAGCAGAAGCGACAACTTGCAACATCAACAACACATTTGACCCAGGAGCTGCTAACGGATGTACAGTGTAGTGGAGATTCAAGAAGTTTTGTAAAGGAGACAAGAGCCTTGAAGACGAGTTGTAGTGGCCACTATAGGAAGTTTTCAGCAACCAACTTGAGAGCCATCATGGAAGCTGATCCTCTTGAGTTGCTGAAGAACTCAGTGTCGACCATCCTATGGTCATTTGAAATTGAAAGGTGAAAAAACTGGACAAGTGGGTGCCTCATGAGCTGACAAGAAATCGGAAAAATGGTTCTTTTGAAGTGTTGTCTTTGTGTATTCTCTACAACAGCAGCAAACAATTTCTTGATCATATTGTGACATGCGAGGAAAAGTGGATTTTATACCACGACTGGTGAAGACCAGCTTGGTGGTTGGACCGAGAGGAGGCTCCAAAGCACTTCCCAAAGCCATCCTTGCACCAGAGTAGGTCAGGTTACCGTTTGGAGGTCTGCTGCCAGTCTGATCCACTGCAGCTTTCTGAATCCTGGTGAAACCATTACATCCAAGAAGTATGATCATCTTCTTCTGAGGCAAGTCAGCTGGATTCAATGAACACTGCAATGCCTGCAGCTGGCTTTGGTCATCAGAAAGGGCCTAATCTCCATGACGATGCTCCACCACACACCGCACAGCCAGCACTTCAAAAGCTGAACAGATTGGGCTACAAAGCTTTGCCTCATCCACCATATTCACCTGACTTTTCGCCAACTGACTACCACTTCTTCAAGCATCTCAATAACTTTTTGCAGGGAAAGTGCTTCCATAACCAGCAGGAGGCATGTCAAATCCCGAAGGATGGATTTTTATGCTACAGGAATAAACAAGCTTATTTCTCATTGACAATAATGTGTTGATTGTAATGGTTTCTATTTGATTAATGAAGATGTGCTTGAGCCTAGTTATAATTTAAAATTCACTGTCCCAATCCTCAATTACTTTTTATCAACGTAATGCAGTAGTTTTGGCCAGTTTTATTGAAATATAGTTGACATCTAGCATGTACGTTTAAGGTGTATGTGTGATTTGATACATGTATGTATTGTGAAATGACTACTGCAGGAGGGCCAGCTAACACTTCCATCCCTTCACATAATTACCTTTTTTTTGGTTGAAGATGCAAAAATTATTTGACAATTTGTCTATTTACTTTCCAGCCAATAGTGAGTACATTTTCTGCAGATCACTAGAGTACAGTTGTAGTTCTTTGGTAATTACTAGTCATCTTGAGAGATTACACAGCCTTTGCCTTTGACACCTTAGTTTTCATATGGAGATGGTCACTTAGCACCATGCCTAGATGGGTTTTGTTAGGAAACTTGTGTCCCGTTTTCCCCCACTGGTTGTGGGAGTGGATGGGCTTGCAGCTGGTAGCTATCACAGATTTTTTACATTATAAAATTAATACATTCTTATCGCAAATAAAAATCAGAAAATTCTTAGCTCATAAGAGTTTCTCTAAGAATTGAGCTGCTCTGTGATATTTACATACTTCTTGCTTTAAGTGTGACTGAGGTATGCTCTCACAGATTTAAAATATGTAATAATAAAACTAAATTATGTATAAATGGCATGATTATGAATGAAGGTTCTCTTAAAAATTTATTTTCAACCAGTAGTTAGTATTCCTCTTTTTTTCTTCTTATGCATTGTGAAGGACATTAATACTGATTCATGGTGAAAATGGCCAGTCCTTTTCTGTTTGAAACCTTACATTTTAACAAAATGATAAGATTTCAGAGATTAAGAACCTGGAAAAAAAAATCTGTTTGGCGTTTTTTCTATCCCTGAGGCCTTAAAAGTAACCATGTATACTTTCCTTAAAGTCCTTTCTAATACATATACAGAAAACATACTACCCTTGAATAAAACAGCTTCAGGTGTGCTACTTACTTAAAGGTTTTTCTCTGAAAAAAAGTTTTCATAATGAACTACAAAATGTTAAAAAGCAATTAACTAAATAAGTCTCAATTCCAATTACTAAGATTTTTGCATGAAAATCACATTTTCCTTTTACTGAAGTATGAGATTCAAGCCAGCTGTTGCAGTGGTAACCTGTAATCCATTTCTGTACATTGCTTTTTGGTGTGAACTGAAACTGTTATCATGAAGTTAAGTGTTATAACCCACTTTAAGATGAATTAGTTTCCTGAAGTTTATCACGGGTAAAATCAGAACAGATTCCCTCTGGAATCTATGTTTATTGCAAAAACATACACTTTGACCCTAGAATATTTTCCTCTTTCATTTAAATGAAAGAAAAGTTAAATGGTAATTTTTTAAAAAAGGTTTATTTAAGTCTTACATCTGTGAGTTTAAGTAAAGCTAATAGATTCTTCAGAGATTTTGATTGTGAAAATAAAATTGATACATGGTTCCTTATGTGTTATATGTTAATTGCTCACTCATGTCCGACTCTCTGTGACCCCATGGATTGTAGCCCCGCAGGATACTCTGTCCATGGATTTTCCAAGCAAGAATACTGGAGTGGGTTGCCATTCCCTTCTCCAGGGGATCTTCCCAACGGAAGTCTCCTGCATTGCAGGTACATTCTTTATCATATGAGCCACCAGAGATGCCATTAATTCTCAGTTCAGTTCAGTCTCTCAGTCATGTCTGACTCTTTGTGACCCAATGGACTGCAGCATGCCAGGCTTCCCTGTTCATCATCAACTCCTGGAGCTTACTCAAACTCATGTCCATTGAATTGGTGATGCCATCCAACCATCTTATCCTCTGTCATCCCCTTCTCCTTCTGCCTTCAATCTTTCCCAGCATCAGAGTCTTTTCAAATGAGTCAGTTCTTCACATCAGGTAGCCAAAGGATTGGAGTTTCAGCTTCAGCATCAGTCCTTCCAATGAATATTCAGGACTGATTGTTAGGATGGACTGGTTGGATCTCCTTGCAGTCCAAGGGACTCTCAAGAGTCTTCTCCAACACCACAGTTCAAGAGCATCAATTCTTCGGTGCTCAGCTTTCTTTATAGTCCAATTCTCACATCCATACACGACCACTGGAAAAACTATAGGTTTGACTAGATGGACCTTTGTTGGCAAAGTAATGTCTCTGCTTTTTAATATGCTGTCTAGGTAGGTCATAACTTTTCTTCCTGGGAGCACGTCTTTTAGTTTCATGGCTGCAGTCACCATCTGCAGTGATTTTGGAGCCCAGAAAAATAAAGTCTGACACTGTTTCCACTGTTTCCCATCTATTTCCCATGAAGTGATGGGACCAGATGCCATGATCTTCGTTTTCTGAATGTTGGGTGTTAAGCCAACTTTTTCACTCTCCTCTTTCACTTTAATCAAGAGGCTTTTTAGTTCTTCTTTGCTCTCTGCCATAAGTGTGGTGTCATCTGCGTATCAGAGGTTATTGATATTTCTCCCAGTAATCTTGTTTCCAGCTTGGGCTTCATCCAGTCCAGTGTTTCTCATGATGTACTCTGCACATAAGTTAAATAAGCAGGGTGACAATATACAGCCTTGACGTACTCCTTTCCCGATTTGGAACCAGTCTGTTATTCCATGTCCAGTTCTGTTGCTTCTTGACCTGTATACAGATTTCTCAGGAGGCAGGTCAGGTGGTCTGGTATTCCCATCTCTCTAAGAATTTTCCACAGTTTGTTGTCATCCTCACAGTCAAAGGCTTTGGCATAGTCAATGAAGCAAGAGTAGATATTTTTCTGGAACTCTCACTTTTTTGATGATCTGGTTCAGTTCAGTTCAGTTCAGTTGCTTAGTTGTGTCCAACTCTTTGCGACCCCATGAATTGCAGCACACCGGATGTTCGCAATTTGATGTCTGGTTCCTCTGCCTTTTCTAAATCCAGCTTGAACATGTGGAAGTTCATGGTTCATGTACTGTTGAAGCCTGGCTTGGAGAATTTTGAGCAGTACTTTGCTCGCCTGTGAGATGAGTACAATTGTGCAGTAGTTTGAGCATTCTTTGACATTGCCTTTCTTTGGGATTGGAATGAAGTTTGACCTTTTCTAGTCTTGTGGCCATTGCTGAGGTTTCCCAATTTGCTTGTATACTGAGTGCAGCACTTTCACAGCATCACCTTTTAGGATTTAAATAGCTCAACTGGAATTCCATCACCTCCACTAGCTTTGTTTGTAGTGATGCTTCTCAAGGCCCACTTGGCTTCACATTCCAGGATGTCTGGCTTTAGGTGAGTGATCACACCATTGTGGTTATCTGGGTCATGAAGATATTTTTTGTATAGCTCTTCTGTGTATTCTTGCCACCTCTTCTTAATATCTTCTGCTTCTGTTAGGTCCATACCATTTCTGTCCTTTATTGAGCCCATCTTTGCATGAAATTTTCCCTTGGTATCTCTGATTTTCTTTGAAAGATCTCTAGTCTTTCTTTATTTTCTTTTATGCCTTTACATTGATCAGAGGAAGGCTTCCTTATCTCTCCTTGCTGTTCTTTGGAACTCTGATTTCAAACGGGTATATCTTCCTTTTCTCCTTTACTTTTCACTTCTCTTCTTTTCACAGCTATTTGTCAGCAAGCCTTTTACCTTTTTGCTTTTTTTTTCTTAGGGATGGTCTTGATCACTGCCTCCTGTACAGTGTCATGAACCTCAGTCCATAGTTCTTCAGCCACTCTGTCCATCAGATCTAATATCTTGAATCTATGTTTCACTTCCACTGTATAATCGTAAAGGATTTGATTTAGGTCATACTTGAATGGTCTAGTGGTTTTCCCTGCTTTCTTCAATTTAAGTCTGAATTTGGCAATAAGGAGTTCATGATCTGAGCCACAGTCAGCTCCTGGTCCTGTTTTTGCTGACTGTATAGAGCTTCTCCATCTGTGGCTGCAAAGAATATAATCAGTCTGATTTCAGTGTTGATCATATGGTGATGTCCATGTGTAGAGTCTTCTCTTGTGTTGTTGGAAGAGGGTGTTTTCTATGGCCAGTGTGTTCTCTTGACAAAACTCTGTTAGCCTTTGACCTGTTTGATTTTGTATTCCAAGGCTAAAGTTGCCTGTTACTCCAGGTATCTCCTGACTTACTACTTTTGCATTCCAGTCCCCTGTAATGAAAAGGACATCTTTTTTGGGTGTTAGTTCTAGAAGGTCTTGTAGATCTTCATAGAACTGTTCAACTTCTTCTTCCTCAACATTACTGGTTGGGGCATAGACTTGGATTACTGTGATATTGAATGGTTTTCCTTGGAAATGAACAGAGATCACTGTGTCGGTTTTAAGATCCATGTACCGCATTTCGGACTCTTTTGTTGACTGTGATGGCTACCCCATTTCTTCTAAGGGATTCTTGCCCACAGTAGTAGATATGACGGTCATCTGAGTTAAATTCACCCATTCCAGTCCATTTTAGTTAGCTGATTCCTAAAATGTCGATGTTCACTCTTGCCATCTCCTGTTTGACCACTTCCAATTTGCCTTGATTCATGGACCTAACATTCCAGGTTCCTATGCAGTATTGTTCTTTACAGCATCGGACTCTTATTTCCATCACCGGTCACATCCAGAACTGGGTGGTGTTTTGGCTTTGGCTCCGTCTTTTCATTCTTTCTGGAGTTATTTCTCCACTGATCTCCAGTAGCATTTTGGGCACCTACCGACCTGGGGAGTTCCTCTTTCAGTATCCTATATTTTTGCCTTTTCATACTGTTCATGGGGTTCTCAAGGCAAGAACACTGAAGTGGTTTGCCATTCCCTTCTCTAGTGGACCACGTTTTGTCAGAACTCTTCACCATGACCCATCTGTCCTGGGTGGCCCTACATGGCATGGCTCATAGTTTCACTGAGTTAGACAAGGCTGTGGTCCATGTGATCAGATTGGTTAGTTTTCTGTGATTGTGGTTTTCATTCTGTCTGCCGTCTGATGAAGAAGGATAAGAGGTTTATGGAAGCTTTCTGATGGGAGAGACTGACTGAGGGGGAAACTGGGTCTTGCTCAGATGGTCATTAATTCTCAGGTGAGAAATATTAACCTGAAAATTTTGCATGCTTTTGTGTAAAATAAGCAAAATAATGCTTCCCCAGTCACATCCAGTTCTTCAAAACTTGTGAATATGTTACTTAATAAAAGGGATTTTGCAGATATGGTTAAGTTTAAATACCTTGAGAACAACTGATTATCCAGGTGGACTCAATTTAATCACGTGACTCATTAGCCTTTCTCAGCTGTGGTCAGAGAGACATGACTGGAAGAAAGGGTGGAGAGCTTCAGCATGGCTGCTTTGGAGATGGAACCAGGGGGCCCCATGCCAAGGAAATATAGGCAGCCTTTAGAAGCTGAAAAAAGCCAGGAGATAGATCTTCCTAAACCTCCTGAATGGAATACGACTCTGCTAGCACCTTGATTTTAGTCCAGTGAGACCTGTGTTGGACTGCTGAGCAACAGAACAGTAAGAAAATTTACATTTTAAGTCACTGAGATTGTGATACTTTATTATGGCTGCTGTAGAAAACTAGTACTCCTTGCTTTGTGTTCGTAGTTTGTTCAATAAAGTGATTACTGAAATCTAAAGCTATGAAGGAACAAAAGGGACTGGTAAGATGTCAAGTATTTAGTATTTTATAGGATTTCCTTATATATGGATTGGTACAATTCATTTGCTGTTAAATCACAGAACAAGTTCGCTTTGGCCTTGGATAGTGATTTTTTTTTTTTTTTTCAGTGTTAGTGTCATGCTTGGAACATAGTAGGCATTCAGTAAAGATTGAAAGAAGTTTAAGTTATGCGGTCAAGCTCTGCATTGGCTCTTGTTAGCAGTGGAGTTTGGAGAAAGTGGTTGTGGGAAATTAGGAACATAGGTGCTTACATTAGGTGTGAAAAGTGTCCACAAGCTTCTGATGAATCTCACAATTATAAGTCTGTTATGTTTGACACTTGTCAAGGAGTTGCTCAAGGCTTATTGGACTCAGACCCCAGAGTATAACTGACTTCATCTGTGTCTTGAGAAGCTATAGGTACTAGTGGTAGCCGAAAAGCGATGGTGATGGGAAGCCTTAATCTTTCAGACAGGGTTTTCCTTTGTAATTAGTTGAAAAAGAACAAGCCTCGATATATTGTACCATACAGCAAGAGATATAAAATCATAGTAAAGCTATACAACAAAACTTTAAATCCCACTTGAGCTATTTTTCCACTTTGCCTGGCTAGTAAGTTGGGAATATTCAATCAGAAATATTTGTTGAATCTGTTTGGATTAGGCACTGAGGTTATAGGTGTAAACACACTTTGCGTTTCTCTTGTCGTGCTTCCCTGGTGGCTCAGCTGGTAAAGAGTCTGCCTGCAATTTGGGAGACCTGGGTTTGATCCCTGGATTGGGTAGATCCCCTGGAGAAGGGAAGGGCTACCCACTCCAGTATTCTGGCCTGGAGAATTCCTTGGGGTCACAAAGAGTCGGATACGACTGAGTGACTTTGGCTTCACTTCATATGGGTGTAAAGAACTCTTGCCATTATAGTGCTTCTTGCCCCAGAGGGAAGATAGAAATTAAGTAGTTTCAAATGCTGAGAAGAAGTACGGGATGCTGTTGGAGTGGATGATAACATACTCTAGTCCAGAGAAAGATGCCATCTCTGAGGGCAAGGGGAGGTTCAGGAAAGGAGAAATAGAAAGGGCTTCGTGTTCTATAATGTTGTGTGTCACACATACCTCAAAAAAAGATGGCAATCTTTACAGGGGTAGTAGCCACAGGAATGGAGAGTAGATGGTCCAGAGATAATTTATTTGAGAAGCTATTTGGAAGTTACGTAGCTCAACTATAGCTCAAAAGGTTGCATAGGTGTCAGAGGGGGAAGGGGGAGTGGTTGGGGAAATAAAATAATCCTGCCAACAAGAGGACACTTTTTATCCACATAGAATAGAGAAAAAAGAACCCAATTTATTATTGAGTAGAAATTCACAGATTTATAGGTGTGTAGAATAACATGAAAGTGACTGTAAAGTTGGAGCCAATCTCACAGTTTAAGGTAACGTCTCATCTTGTTGAGAGATAAAAGACTTCCCCCTGTGACAGTCTTCTGCACATCTCATGAGCTAATCCTAGAGGTTTGTTTTCCCACATCAAGGTGATTTGGCAGGTGACCTTGGTGTTCTCCACACTGTGAATACTCGAGTCTGGGCATACTCTCTAGAGAGGTTTATCTCTGCTCTAAAATTTAGAGTGTGTGTGTGCTAAGTCACTCCAGTTGTGTCTGAATCTGTGCGATGCTATGGACTGCAATAGGCCAGTCCCTGGAATTCTCTGTCATGGAATTTTCCAGGCCAGAATACTGGAGTGGGCTGCCTCTGCCCTCCTCCAGGGGACCGTCCCAATCCAGGGATAGAGCCCATGACTCTTAGGTCTCCTACATTGGCGGGTGCTTTCTTTACCACTAGCACCACCTGGGAAGCCCGAAGGTTAGAGAAGGAAAGATAAAATAGGTTTTGGGGTTTTTTTGCCCTTCATAAGTGGAGAAAATTATTTTCCAAGCACTCAGTGGCCAATGGTGTCATTTACTGAGGTGGATGGTTCTGGAGAAGGAGCGTATTTGGGGGTCATAGAGCCACACAAATAATCTAATAGGAATCTAACAAGAACTGCTGGGTTTGAAGTTCCTATAAGACCTTACCGTGCAGGTGACATGCATTTGTGGTGTAGAAGAGTGATGTAGGCTGAGGATGTGGGTTTGGCGGCTCTGAGCAGTCAGCTGGTATGTCAAGTCTGGGAGTAGACTGGCTTGCCTTGGGAGATGGAAAGTGGAGTGGGGAAGGAAGAGAGAAGTCATGCCGTTGTTTGTGTAATAACGGAGTTGACATCAGTAGGTGACCCTTGATAATTAGTACTGAAGATATAGTCATAGCCATGGTCAACATTTCATTTTTTGATTCCTTTTCCTGGGCAGTGTCGCTGAAAACTTAGGTCCCACACTCCGGTATGGTAGACTGTTGCTTTCTGTACTCTGTAGAGTCTCCTGTGTCTCCCGAATCTTCCCCTGACTCCTTTCTCTGCACCTGTACATCTTCTCTACCCTCTCCTTTTGGGTCCGGGTGTCTTTTGATGCCGTCTTGATCGCTCTCTCTGTGTGAACGTTTGCTTATTTGGAAATATTTCACGTTGTTTCCATTTGTAACTTATCGATGTTTATATTCCCCTTCTCAGAGTCAGGTGTTCCTTTACTGGTTTATTTATTTGTTCTGGCATGTGCCAGCTTTTGAGGCAATAGCACAGATGGGATGCTTGCCTCTGAGTGTGGACGAGATGCAGAGAATGGCTGTGTGGCTGGAAGTGGAGGCGAAGGAAGAAATATCTTGCTGGGAAGAAATCCATGACAGTAGGGCCCACTGTCTCCAACTATTTCTTGAGTAGATGCACTTAATAATGGTCTTAGTGAAACAGTTGCTGTGCATTGAAAAGGGAATGGTTTTTTTTTTTGTATTTAAAATTGAAGGCAAATTGGAAAATGAAATTCGGGGCAGGGGGGAGACCCTTCCATTCATATTTGCAAAAAATATTTTGATCTAGGTTAAAATAGAGACCATCTTTACCCTTATCTTGTATTGGACACCTCAGTTTGCCTGTTGGTTGAGATGGGGGCAACTTTGCTGTATTACATATGGATAAATCCTACAGTTGTTGGGAAAGGCCGAGGTTCCTTACTCAGAAGCACTTTGGCCTCCTGGAGGTTTGGCACGTAGAGAAAGGACAGGTGGAGGTGGTGTTCAGGGACATCTTTTCATTTTCTGAAGCGAAGTGGCTGTGAACTAAAGTATAAGCCCCAACAGGACACTGAGCAGTGATGACTTGGACAAAGATTTTGCCAACTGGCTGTGTGAAATATTTGGTAGACAAACCATTTTACTGGGCTTCTCTCAAGACAGTATTTCTGTTGTGAGAGTGTTGGTGAGTAATGCCCCCTTCCCTAGAGGCAGGGGGGAGCAGTCATAGGCTGTGAGCGGGCACTTGGGCCTGTCGCTTCGCTGGAGTTCATCTTGGCTGGAACCACACAGACTCTTTGGTTGTGACAGAGGTCCTGAGTGTCTGCACTTTGACAGATGGAGGCCTGGGAGAACTGAGTTAAGGGAGGGATGTTTGGAGTGATTCATTTCAAGTGATATCTAAAGTAATGGGTTGCTGGAAATATCCATCTGCCCCACATCACAAAGAATGTAAATATGAATTGTTTTCAAAGTTTATTTTGAAGGAGGGTGGAGTTCTCAATGGAGGGGAGGGTGGTGGTGAGAAAATAAGGTTATCTTTAAAGGAATATTTATGAAGCTTCAGAGAAGGGGCAGGCAGACTGGGCTTGCTGATTGATACCTGGGATATGTTTTTATTGTCTAGCAAAATATTGGATGCAGCTGTGTGTAGAAGAGTTCCCCTTTGCCGGTGCAAGCGTTCCTGTCAAAAACCCGAGTCCATTACCCCTTGCCGTACAACTTGTTTGATGCGATAGTGAACACAATTCCACCACAGATTTAAGAACTGTTTATGTGAATTTTATTTCCTTGTTTAGTCACTGAATCATACTGTACTGTTGGCATGGCAAGGGTTGTAATTTGTTTTCCTGTGCACAGAGTGCTTTTCTTCCGCTGAATGTTCACTTCTGCATACTTTTTTTAGTTAGGCATTATGTCATTACCAAGATATACAGTTATTTAATAATGATTTATTGTAGTCATTTATTCTACCAGCTGTGGCACATTTTCAGTGGAATTCGTACATCAGATTTATACAGAAATTTACCAGGACATGCATTTCACAATTTAATAAAATATACCCCAAAATCTTTTTTTTTTTTTTTAAATGGGTAGTTTTATGCTGACACACTGGGTGAAAGTGTTACCTTAACAACCCTTGTTAATGTTCAAACTCTGCCGTGTCTATCCCACAACCATCAAAAGAGGAATCTCTGAGGTCTGTTAGAGACCCACTTTTGGGCAGTCCACTTTGCTTCCAGACCATTAATATCATGTTATGTTTGACCTGGGATGTTCACATGTTATTAAAGGTCAGAGAAACATCCTGACACAAGGCTCTGTGCATTTCCATACGTTTTAATCACTATTAAAATATGCATCCAGAATCATTACAGAGGGGATCTAGCAGATTAAGCTCGTTGTGAGGCCTCCGTGTCCCATTTTCTTTCCCTTCTCAGAATTCACTGTCCACTAGCCATGTGGAATACATTTAGCTTTGGCAGAACTACCAGCTCACACTCCTCTCACAATTTCTTTATTATGATACAGATACAAGTTATTATATTTTCCTTTTTCTTTCTTTTTTAAAAAATATTGAGATTTTGTTTGTTTACTTTGTGGTATACATTGGTTTAGACAAGGACAGACTTTAGAAAAGGAGAGTGTACAGATCCTTTATAACTCATAATTGTTTTTTGATCTGGCAGTTGGAGAATCTGTCTTTGAAATGCCGAATTGCCAAGTAATTTGTAAAAGTGACTTGTTTTCTAAGACTGCATGAGAATTTTAGTTCTGAGATGAGACTCTGAATTCCCAGCTCCAGTCAGCTGGCAATTTTGTCAGCAGCAGCATGGACCATCTCGTTTGGCTTACTACTTCCGCCCCAACGCATTGACTTCATTGATCAGTTATTTTAATATTGTTATTTTAATATTTTAAGTTTACGTGATACTTAATTGTATTTAAGGCCGTAGACTTGGCCCTATCTAAGATGGAAAGCAAGTGTTTGAAAATGTTGCAGCCTACTAAATGTTTCTAGTAGTTTGTATTTGTTTATCACGTTCAGGCGCTAGTTAGGCAGAATGTAACAACAAAGAAGAGTCAAAGCAGCTTGTCATCTGAAATGTAATCCCCCTCCCTTTTTTTGTCACATATGTGACAGGGTGAACAGTTTGTCATCTGATCTCCTATTTCTTAACAGATATAGTTTAAATCTTGCTTAGAAATATCACGCAACAGTTAATTATGTCATCAGGTCGGAATTCAAGTCACAGTACATTAAAAAGATCTTTTAACCTCATCTAATGAAAATATTAAAATAAATTTAATAAAAACATGTATGTAGTATTGAGCTCTGGAGTTCATCTTGAGTGAATTAATATTTCTAGAAAACTTGTCACAACTTTTTATGATACAGTTGTGTGCTCTATGGACGAGCGACTCCATGGTATTTGGTATTTATTTTTATTTTGAGAAAAAGAAATCTGTAATGCAAGAGAAACTGGGAGAGGTATTTTTAAAAAATATTTATTTGGCTGCGCCAGGTCTTCATTGCAGCATGCATGATATTCAGTCTTAGTTGCAGGATGTGGGATCTAGTTCCCTGACCAGGGATTGAATGTGGGTCCCTTGCACTGGGGGGAGCTTGGAGTCTTAGCCACTGGACCATGAGGCAAGTCCCAAGAGGTTTTTTTGAAAGGGAACAGAGATGAACTTTTCTTGAGAGACTTCATTGCTGATCTCTTCGGTGTGGTGCAACATTTTCCTTAAAGGCACTTCAGTTCAGTTCAGTTCAGTTCAGTCGCTCAGTCGTGTCCGACTCTTTGCGACCCCATGAATCGTAGCACGCCAGGCCTCCCTGTCCATCACCAACTCCTGGAGTTCACTCAGACTCACGTCCATCAATTCCGTGACGCCATCCAGCCATCTCATCCTGGGTTGTCCCCTTCTCCTCCTGCCCCCAATCCCTCCCAGCATCAGAGTCTTTTCCAATGAGTCAACTTTTCTCATGAGGTGGCCAAAGTACTGGGGTTTCAGCTTCAGCATCGTTCCCTCCAAAGAAATCCCAGGGCTGATCTCCTTCAGAATGGACTGGTTGGATCTCCTTGCAGTCCAAGGGACTCTCAAGAGTCTTCTCCAACACCACAGTTCAAAAGCATCAATTCTTTGGCGCTCAGCTTTCTTCACAGTCCAACTCTCACATCCATACATGATCACTGGAAAAACTATAGCCTTGACTAGACGGACCTTTGTTGGCAAAGTAATGTCTCTGCTTTTGAATATGCTATCTAGGTTGGTCATAACTTTTCTTCCAAGGAGTAAGCATCTTTTAAATTCATGGCTGCAGTCACCATCTGCAGTGATTTTGGAGCCCAAAAAAATAGTCTGACACTGTTTCCACTGTTTCCCCATCTATTTCCCATGAAGTGATGGGACCAGATGCCATGATCTTAGTTTTCTGAATGTTGAGCTTTAAGCCAACATTTTCACTCTCCTCTTTCACTTTCATCAAGAGGCTTTTTAGTTCCTCTTCACTTTCTGCCATAAGGGTGGTGTCATCTGCATCACTTATACAATAAAAAGATCGTGGAGAAAGACTGAGCTCTTTTACATTTTTTCATTCAGTACTCCAGTGCTCAAAATAAACTAGGTATCTTTACCAACTTTAAATTGCAAAAAGAAAGACAATTTTATGTAAGTTCCTAGTTCTGGATTTAGTTTTGGCCTTACCAGTTTTTTCAGGTTTTTATTCTGGGCTTACCTGAGAAACTTTTTAAATTGATACATTTGAACTTTAAAAGGAAGGCAGAGTTCAGGGACAACAAATTGGTTTTATCTTGTGGGTGGATTTTGACTGACTGGTGGTGAATGGTTTAAGAGGCTGAGGTGGATCAGGAGGGAAAAAAAAAAAGTTCTTGCTCAGTTAGCAATGCCTTCCATAGCTGCTGAGGGAATAGTCAATGGAAACTTGACCTGGATTACTCTCCCTCACAGAGAAACTCCCGGAAGTTACTATAATCCTTCATGCAGTCATCATGTGTTCATATCTTCAACCAAGTTTCTTCAAACAGGCCTGAATGCCAGGCAGCATGCCAAGCATGGTAAGAATAAGGAGGTGGAGCAGACATGAATTTACTTTCAGTCCTTGATGGGCAGGAGGCTTAATTGTTCATTAGTAAAAATGCAAAGTGTGCTAGGCAGCAGTTTTAGAGAGATGATGACGGTCCAGTTCAGAGAGGTGGACTTCTAAGCAAGTTGTAAGGTAGGAGGATATTCAGTTGCAGAAATCTGGCAGATTCTAGAGCTAAATTGTGTTTGCTGATTGGGTATGCCAAGCGTTCTGGAGGGATGCCCATTTCTGTCACACAGTGATAGCTAATCCCCTCGTCAAATATATATATATAAAACATTTTCCATGTGCTCAGTCACTTCAATTGTGTCCGACTCTTTTTGCCTTCAGGGACCATAGCCTGCCAGGCTCCTCTGTCCATGGGATTCTCCAGGCAAGAATACTGGAGTGGGTTGCCATGCCCTCCTCCAGGGGAATCTTCCTGACTCAGGGATTGAACCTGCATCTCCTGCATTGCAGGTGGGTTCTTTACCTGCTGAGCCATTGTGGAAGCCCCTTAACATTTCCATAGTGCAAGGCAAACACACTGGAAGGTGCTGGGAGGCAAAGGATATGACCAGTGTTCCATATGAGTAATAAAGCCACTTCATGTTGGATGAGATTGCAGCCAGAAATACATGGTAAAGAATGGAGGATAAACATATTTTCAGTGTTTAGATTTTTATTGGAAGTCTGAATTCAAATGGGTATATCTTTCCTTTTCTCCTTTGCCTTTTGCTTCTCTTCTTTTCACAGCTATTTGTAAGGCCTTGTGAGACAACCATTTTGCATTTTTGCATTTCTTTTTCTTGGGGATGGTCTTGATCACTCCCTCCTGTACAGCGTCACAAACTCTGTCCATAGTTCTTCAGGCACTCTGTCTATCAGATCTAATCCCTTGAATCTATTTGTCACTTCCACTGTATAATCGTAAAGGATTTGATTTAGGTCATACCTGAATGGTCTAGCGGTTTTCCCTACTTTCTTCAATTTGAGTCTGAATTTGGCAATAAGGAGTTCATGATCTGAGCCACAGTCAGCTCCTGGTCCTGTTTTTGCTGACTGTATAGAGCTTCTCCATCTGTGGCTGCAAAGAATATAATCAGTCTGATTTCAGTGTTGATCATATGGTGATGTCCATGTGTAGAGTCTTCTCTTGTGTTGTTGGAAGAGGGTGTTTTCTATGGCCAGTGTGTTCTCTTGACAAAACTCTGTTAGCCTTTGACCTGTTTGATTTTGTATTCCAAGGCTAAAGTTGCCTGTTACTCCAGGTATCTCCTGACTTACTACTTTTGCATTCCAGTCCCCTATAATAAAGGCAAAGGAGAAAAGGAAAGATATACCCATTTGAATGCAGAGTTCCAAAGAATAGCAAGGAGAGATAAGAAAGCTATCCTCAGTGATCAATGCAAAGAAAGAAGAAAACAATAGAATGGGAAAGACTAGAGATCTCTTCAAGAAAATGAGAGATATCAAGGGAAAATTTCATGCAAATATGGACACAATAAAGGGCAGAAATTGTGGGGACCTATCAGAAGCAGAAGACATTAAGAAGAGGTGGCAACAATACACAAAAGAACTCTACAAAAAAGATCTTCATGGCCCAGATAATCACGATGCTGTGATCACTCACCTAAAGCCAGACATCCTGGAATGTGAAGTCAAGTGGGCCTTAGGAAGCATCACTACAAAGAAAGCTAGTGAAGGTCAAATTCTAAAAGATGATGCTGTGAAAGTGCTGCACTCAGTATGCAAGCAAATTGGGAAAACTCAGCAGTGGCCACAAGACTTGAAAGGATCAGTTTTCATTACAATCCCAAAGTAAGGCAATGCCAAAGAATGTTCAAACTACCGCACAATTGCACTCATCTCACACACTAGCAAAATAGTGCTCAAAATTCTTCAAGCCAGGCTTCAACAGTACGTGAACTGTGAACGTCCACATGTTCACGCTGTATTTAGAAAAGGCAGAGGAACCAGAGATCAAATTGCAACATCCATTGGATCATCAAAAAAGCAAGAGAGTTCCAGAAAAATGTCTATTTCTGCTTTATTGACTATGCCAAATCCTTTGACTATGTGGATCACAACAAACTGTGGAAAATTCTGAAAGAGATGGGAATACCAGACTACCTGAATGCCTCCTGAGAAATCTTTATGCAGGTCAAGAAGCAACAGTTAGAGCGGGACATGGAACAACAGACTGGTTCCAGATTGGGAAAGGAGTACATCAAGGCTGTATATTGTCACTGTGCTTATTTACCTTATATGCGGAGTACATCATGTGAAATGCTGGGTTGGATGAAACACAAGCTGCCGGGAGAAATACCTATAGCCTCAGATATGCAGATGACACCACACTTATGGCAGAAAGCAAAGAACTATCCTCTTGATGAAAGTGAAAGAGGAGAGTGAAAAAGTTGGCTTAGAACTCAAAATTCAGAAAACTAAGATCATGGCAGTTGGTCCCATCACTACATGGCAAATAGATGGGGAAACCATGGAAACAGTGACAAACTTTATTTTCTTGGGTTCCAAAATCACTGCAGATGGTGACTGCAGCTGTGAAATTAAGAGACACATGCTCCTTGGAAGAAAAGCTATGATCAACCTAGACAGCATATTAAAAAGCAGAGACATTACTTTGCTGACAAAGTTCCATCCAGTGAAAGCTGTGGTTTTAACAGTAGTCATGTATGGATGTGAGAGTTGGTCTATAAAGAAAGCTGAGTGCTGAAGAATTGATGCTTTTGAACTGTGGTATTGGGGAAGACTCTTGAGATTCCCTTGGACAGCAAGGAGATCCAACCAGTCCATCCTAAAGGAAATCAGTCCTGAATATTCATTGGAAGGAACGATGCTGAAGCTGAAACTCCAATATTTTGATCACCTGATGCGAAGAACTGACTCATTGGAAGACCCTGATGCTGGGAAGATTGAAGGTGGGAGGAGAAGGGGACGAGAGGATGATATGGTTGGTTGGCGTCACCAACACAATGGATGTGAGTTTGGGTAGGCTCTGGAGGGGGGCCTGATATGCTGCCATCCATAGCGTTTCAGGGAGTCAGACATAACTGAGTGACTGAACTGAACTGACCCTTTTATTAATGATAGAGACTACCTTTTCGGTAGAAATATTTAACTCTCCAGTACTTGTATTGATATCAGATAGGTGTAAAACATCAAATTTTATCTAATACATGCAATTGTTTTAGGAGGTTCCTCTACCACCATTTATCCTAACTAGAAATCTTTAAATTGTGTTTGCCTCCTTTTATCTTGAAAGATAAAATTCACTTAAGCGAAAGTTCTTGGAAAATGAAACAACTCAAAATTGTTTCATTGTTTCTTACTGTTACCTACTGTAGGTTTTCCTGCCCCATGATGGACTGTCCATTTTCTGTTAGTGTCTGTTAGTATCTGTTAGTGTTTGTATAAATAGCATCATATTGAGTTGCCGCTGATATAAACAGATGCAAACCCAATGAGCTTCCTTGTTCTTGGAGCTAACATTCTCAGGGGATGTTTGAACATGATGCAAATCCCCTAATTGAATACTTCTGCCTCACAGCTCTGTCTTTCTGGTACATCTTGCACACTGTCCCTAAACGAAATGAAGCTTCCATTCTTTAACTTTTCAGAAACGTAAAGTCTCAATTTCAAGGCCTCTACAGTTTGCCTGTATATTAACTGACTTCTTGTCTTACAAACATCCTACATCAACCTAAGGAGTGGTGCTTTCTTATAGTATTTTTATTTATGCCCCTCTACCCTTTGAAATGTTCTCTTTGTTTGATATTCTCCTTAGCCCAAGAAACTCAAGCTATATGCCTCTTTTTGACAAAATTTCTTTGTCTCCTGGAAGCACTGTAGCTAACAACACAAGCACTGACTATGGCTCTTCTTTAGTAAGAGAGAACAGTAAGTTATATCTCCTATTTAGCTGGTGTGTTTGTGTTTCATCTTTCCAATGACACTGTAAGTCAGGTGAAAGTAGAAGGCCTGGTCTTTAGTGTGCTCAACACATTCCAAATATGAGCACAGTTAAGAACCAAGAAAAAAAGGTGCTTTTGAGCACCCTGAAGAGATGGAATAAAGCATCTAAGCTTAGATGTTCCCCTCACAGTGTGTTTTGCTAATTGCTATTACACAAAGAGTGTAAGAAGTGAAAAAAGTGTTCAGAAGCCTATTTGGAGAAAACAGACTTCCCATCCCTCCTTAAAAGTAATCTGCTGTTAACCAGATTCTTAAAGGTATTTCCAGAAATAGTTTCTGCTAATATAGAAGTATTTATTATACCCTCCCCAGGTTTTTACTTCTTTGCACTATATTTTTGGTTCTTTTTCTTGCCTCTTACTCATGATATATTTGCAGGTGTTCCTTGTCACTAGTCATCCCCCCTTATCTGTTGCTGCTGCTAAGTTGCTTCAGTAGTGTCCGACTCTGTGCCACCCCATAGATGGCCTCCTACCCGGCTTCTCTGTCCCTGGGATTCTCCAGGCAAGAACACTGGAGTGGGTTGCCATTTCCTTCTCCAATGCATGAAAGTGAAAAGTGAAAGTGAAGTTGCTCAGTCATGTCCAACTCTTAGCGACCCCATGGACTGCAGCCTACCAGGCTCCTCCATCCATGGGATTTTCCAGGCAAGAGTACTGAAGTGGGATGCCATTGCCTTCTCTGCCCCCCTTATCTATGGGGGATATATTCCAAGACCCCAGTGGATGCCTGAAATGCTGGAAACTATGGGACCCTATGTATACCTTGTTTTTTCCTGTACGCACATACCTCCGATAAAGTTTAGTTGATAAATAAGACACAATACGAGATTGACAACAGTAATTAATAATAAGTAATTACAGCAGTGTACTATAACAAGTTATATGGATGGAGTCTCTTTACTCTCAAAATATTGGGTTTGCCAATAAGTTTGTTTGGGTTTTTCTATCAGATGTAACAGAAAAACCCAACTGAACTTTTTGGCCAACCCAATATATATGTACAAATTTAATGCCTTTTCCATCTTAGCTAAGCCCATAATACCCTAGACCTAGTTTAGGAATGTGGTAGCGAAATTAGCTCAAATTTCTTTTTCTTTCTTCACAGTTTTACGGATAGAAGAATCATTCTTACCTTAGATCTTAGCAACCTCGGCATATGATATTTTCTCCTTATTAAGACAAGAATTTTCACCTTTCTATGCTCAGGAAGCTTATTTAAAGCTTCTCTATCACGTATCTGAATTGCCAGCATCACCACTCTCATGCTTTGGGGCCCTCAGTAAGTAAAATAAGGACAACTTAAATATGAGCACACTGATGGTGCAAGAGTCGCTGTGATAACTCAGGTGGCTACCAAGTAAAATAAGGATGACTTAAACATGTGCACCCTGATAGCGCGAGAGTCACTGAGATATCCCAGGTGGTTACTAAGTGACCAGCAGGCTGAATGCACTGGACAGAGGAGGTGTGACTCACCTCCCAAACAGGACTGAACAGTCGGGCGAGAGGTTTCATCATGCTCTTTAGAATGGTGTGCAGTGTACAGCTTATGAATTGTTTATTTTTGGAACTCTTTTTTAATGTTTTCTGACCGTGGTTGACCGCGGGTCACTGAAGCCTGGGAACATGAAAGGACAGAGTAGGGAGGACTGCTACTTTTTCCATTTTTATTTCGTCTTAGCTATTGCTTAATGTTCCTTTGGTAGGGCTTCTAATAAAATCAAACTGGAAGTCCTAGAAGTAGGAAGGTGGCAGATATTAGAGATACAAGAAGTAATCGCAACTAACTACAAAAGGACAAATGATAGATTTTAAAATTTAAAAACCGAGCAGGAAAAAAAAATAATCAGTGCTCCTTTCACCCTTAGAAACTGTAAAAGTATCACTACATATTAATTGAATGTTCAGATGAAAATTTTTGATTATCAAGAAAGATGTGTCCTGTTTAAAAAAGTATACACTGAATATGTAGCATGCTTTCAAAGAATTCTTGTCTAAAATGGTAGAAACCAGAGAGGCAATGCAGGGTATGGAGATGAGCACATTTTTTGAAACTAGACCTACTTGGTTTTGAATCCCAACTTTGACACTTAATTTAAGACCTTGGCAAAGTGAGTCAACTTTCTTAGTTTCAGTTTCCTTATTGATAAAATGAGAATAATAAGATCTATCTTATAGGCTCTGTGAAGAACATATGGAAAAATACCTTATGCTTTCCACGGTACCTGGCACACAACAGGTGCTCAGTACATATAAAGCAACACCCCCCAGATTCTTTGCCTATCAAGAACAATTAACTTCCTATGAGCTCTGGATGCTGAGATCTTACTGTAGTTCTAACTTCTAGAAAACTTATTGAGGATATAAGAAAACTTAATATCACAAAGCCTTGGACATACTGAGTACTCCAAACCTAGGCGTAGATTTGTTTTATTTTGTAACTCTTAAGGGTTTGGTTTGGTTCTATTCATATTCTTCAAAATCGCCACATCTTTAGAATGAAGTACACGTGCGCCATGTGAAGGTGCTCAACAGCCAAGTGTCAGAGTCTTAAGCAGTGATGTGTCTGTATATGTCTCACAGCTAGTTCACGGGGGTAGGGGAGCTCTGATCTGTCCCTTTTGCTGGTGTGAATTTCCACTGTAAAGTCAACTGGCTTGTAAAATTTGAAAAAGTTTAATGGTTAGTTCTCACAAGTCAACTGAGTGGCCCGGTATACTACTGGATTCTCAGTCCTCTTGACTGCTTTAAACTTGATGTAAAAGTAGTTTGGGAAATGCAGGTCTTCAAAAACAGTTCAGCCTGCCTCCAGCTTATTTTGTTCCTTTGCCTCAGTTTCCCTGTTTGTGTAGCAAAGCAATGGGAGTCGATCAGTTTTCTAAACGTCTTTTGTTGTGGTCTTATAATTTAGTATTCTGGCTTCTCAAGTGGCACAGGGGTAAAGAATCCACCTATCAATGCAGGAGATGCAAGAGACACAGGTTCAACCCCTGGGTTGGGAAAATCATCCAGTTGTTTCCGACTGTTTGTGACCCCATGGACTATACAGTCCATGGAATTCTCCAGGCCAGAATACTGGAATGGGTAGCCTTTCCCTTCTCCAGCGGATCTTCCCTCCCCAGGAACTGAACCCAGTGTTCCTGCATTGCAGGTGGATTCTTTACCAGCTGAGCCACCAGGGAAGCCCAAGAATACTGGAGTGGGCAGCCCATCCCTTTTCCAGCAGATCTTCCCAACTCAGGAATCGAACCAGGGCCTCCTGCATTGCAGGCAGATTCTTTACCAGTTGAGCTGTCAGGATGCCCATCTGTGAGCACAAAAAGGAATGGCTTCTGCTCCACCTGGGTGGACTTTTGTCGTGAAGGAACACAGATTTCTACTGACTGCTCTGTCTTTAGTTCCTTGATACTTGCCCTGCTCCCAAAAGCTGGGAATCCATAGTTTTCATTTTAAAATTCTTGATTTTTTAAAGCATATTGACTATGAATTAAACATACTTGCACACCCATACACATACATGAAGGGAGCCAAGCAAAACAAACTTGGCTGAAGGGCTTCTGGTTAGGAATCTCTTCTCATACGTATATACGCAGCACCTAATATTTATTGAGTACTTAAATGCTAGGCACTCAGCTAGACCTTTGGCACTAATCAAAATGCTTAATTTTCACAGCACTTTGGTGAGCCTAGTATTCTTTCCTTTTTATAGACGAGGAATTTTGGCTTTGGAAAACTAATAAGTAACTTGCCAAGGTCACGTGATTATTAAAAGGTTCCATAGGTATTCACACCTATGTAATCTGACTGCAGAACCACTTGGGCACAACTGATTGTGGATCTCTCTGACCAGCTTTATAAGCACACAGAACACAAATAGCTGAGTATAAAGAGTGGATCATGACTGTTATCTAATATTAGCTCATTTATATGCCCTGATACAGTTGTGTGGATGTCCTGCTTGATATGACAGAGCCCTGGAATACTTTCACACTTTTATCTGATTTTCCTGATAGAGCTCAGTGAGGCCACCATCAAAATTTCACAGGGAGTTTCTATTTCTTTTTTGTCACAAACTAGACATCTTGAGCTCTTGGGCAAGGACAGTGTCTTTGCCCAAGGGCAAAAGTTCTCTCCCTTTTCGTTGCCATATTTAAACCCCACCCATGGAAGTGCTCCAAGCCCTGAGTGATGATCGCTTCCTCTGGGCAAAGGGTATGAAGAATAAAAGTTAAGTGTAAATCCCAAAAGACAGAGATAAGTACTTGAGGTCAGAGACTGCATCCTTGATAGTTTATCTACACACCAAGCTCATTAATATGAATAATCATCTTAGCTGTAGTGGTTGTAGTAGCAAAAGCAATGCCAGAAATTAGTCTTGTCTTACATTTTTACATCAGCTCTTTCATTATTTCTAGGACTCAAGGTGGTCTCTTTGAGAAAGTGAGAAAGTGGAGGTCTCTGCCATGTTTCTTCTTTATTTCCACTTACTTTTCCTACCCATGTTAAATATTTTCCAACCTTAAAAATGCCAGCTAAAGAGGGTAAAGGGCTTCCCAGGTGTCTCAGTGGTAAAGGATTTACTTGCAGCGCAGGAGATGTGGGTTCGATCCCTGCGTCAGGAAGGAAAGGCAACCCACTCCAGTATTCTTGGCTGGGAAATCCCATGGACAAAGAAGCTTGGTAGAGTCCATGGGGTCTCAAAAGAGTTGGACACAACTTAGCAACTAAAACAACAACAACCAAAAACATGGGGGTAAAACTTTAAGAAGAAAGACCAAAACTTGTGTGTAGACATCTCTATATTTATCCATTTGGATTTTTCCCTTGGGATATTTTGGAACACCATTAGACACTGTAAACCTCTGGATGGTTTATTCATTTAGTATGGAAGGGGAGAGAAGAAAAAGAGCCAGTCCCCCGGCTATATTCTTCTCAATACTCTATATCCATCATGTGAATGGAAAGAACCCAAGAATCTTCATTTTCAGCACTGTATCTTAGCCTCTGGCTCCTGGAGAAAACCAGTGTGGTTCAGATGTGGGATGGGAAGAGTGGTTTGCATTGGCATCAGCCTTGCGGGTGCTTTGGGGCTGGAGCACACTCAGCTGTGGGTTACAGATGCTTGCTCTCCAGTATTAATGTGGCCAGCATGTGAAACCATGGCATCCGCAATGCTACACAAAGGTCCACGCCTCTGATAGTTTGGGAAATAACTCCCAGCTGAAGAAATTCCTTCTTGAAGGGCTGAAATACATTCTTGAACATAAGGTCATTTTCTTTCAGAGGGGTGGAACCTGGAAAGAGAGAACTGATGATATTGGACTGGGCACGAGGGACTGTATCATCGGGAGGCTACAGTCTCGGGACCTTGAACTGAAAATTGGAAAAAAAAAAAAAAAGTGCCACTTGAAGCCTGAGATTTGTGAGTCCCAAATTCTATGCTGTGCATGTAGCAGAGAGCTTGGTACATGCAAGCCATTGGTTAGTTTCTTTGGAGATGTCCGATACCAACCTTGAGTGGTGGTGGTTGTCATTGGGTCTGACTCAGGGTGAAATGTTCCCACCAATTTTAATTTCCCTGAGTTGTCACCAAGGTTGGCAGGACCAGAGAAGACTATATGGAAAAGAAAGAAAACGAGCATAGGGTTGGGTGGTGCTCTTTTTGTAAATTCATTAACCCAGACGGTTTTCAGGTCCCGGAAATATGTGTCCCGTCTCGTGTATGTGGCCTGTGCTTCCTTCTAATAGGGCACATGGGATGGCCAGAAAGCGCCCATGCCCCGTTCAGGGAGTGGGTTGGTCTTCTTTGTTCAGGTACAATTTCCAATGAAATGGTAGCTTATAAGTATTTAGAAGTTAGTTTATTGACTCTTATTGCACTTCTGAGCACCTAATAAATAATTTATTCATCTGATGGATATGTGGCTACCAGCGATGGGGCATGAAGTATGCACTGTTTGTCTAATACACTGTAGGGAGACCTGTTTATAAAGTATTTAGTATTGGTTTTATAATGCACTGTTGACAATAGGAGGCCATGAAGCTCAGAGATCAATCTCATTTTGGCCCACAGTATTAATGCTGCTTTATAAAGCTCTATGACAGGTTGCTTAGATAGTGGTCCCCACAGAAAGGACTAGGTTAGGAGGGCGGGTTGGAGTGGCTGCCAGCGCAGCGGATGAATGTCTTTGTCCAGGTCCCTGAGGTGACTGTTTGGCGGTGGCACAGGTTGGCCAGGTGACTCAGGGTTTCCCTGTTCTCTAGAGGGATACTGTTCTGAGAGTGCCTGGAGACTGACGGTGCAGAGAGCTGGGGGGCTTTGGCCCATGGTTGCAGCTCTGAATACCGATCGCAGGAAAGGGTGCTCCCCTCAGCCTCCTCTTATGTTCACTAATCAAGGGACATTATTCCACGTCTTCCAGTCCTTCGTTCAGGTCACAGATGGGGCACAGCATCGCTTTTTTAAGAACATATTTTTATTGGCGTTTCCTTGATTTACAATATTGTGTTAATTTCCACGGTAACAACAAAGTGAATCTGTTGATACATATACACATATCCGCTCTTTCTGTTTCTTTTCCCATATAGACCGTTACAGAGTACTGAGTAGAGTTCCCCGTGCTCTACTGTAGGTCCTTATTCGTTAATCTGTTTTTATAGTAGTGTGTCTATGTCAATCCCAGTCTTCCAGTTTATCTCTCCCCTTCCTTATCCCCTGGTGACCTTAAGTTTATTTTCTACATGCGCATCTATATTTCTGATTTGTAAATAAGTTCATTTGTACCTTGTTAGATTCTATATATAAGTGATATATGATATTTGCCTTTCTGTGACTTCACTCAGTATGACAATCTCTAGGTCCATCCATGTTGCAGCGAAAGGCATTATTTCCTTCTTTTTTATGGCTGAGTAATATTCCACTGTATGTATGTACCATATCTTCTTTATCCATCCCTCTGTTGATGGATATTTAGGTTGCTTGCATGTCCTGGCTATTGTGAATAGTGCCGCAGTGAACATTGGAGTCCGTGTATCTTTTCTTGGCGGGAATGTAAACTGGTACAGCCACTATGGAGAACAGTATGGAGACTGCATACACTAAAAATAGAGCTACCATATGGCTCAGGAATCCCACTCCTGGGCATATATCCAGAGAAAGCATAACATTTTTTGATTTTTGTTTGCTTTGGGGAATTTCATTAGCTAGTTCATAAGTGTTTAAAAAAACGCAGGTGGTAAACACTTAGAATTGGAGACACCTAAATAAAAATTAAACAATTTTTTTCAAATCTTGATCAGAACTAAATCCTATAAGAATGCTATAAGGCAAAGATGTAGGTGTATTATCACAAGTTAGTGTTGGTACATTTGGAACAAGGCATTTTTCAGTTTTGTATTAAGATTGCCTTGCTGGTTCTAAGCATTTCACTTCCCAGATGAGAAATAGGAGCTATATTTTCTTGAACCCAGTCTGCTTGCTTGTAACTTATCACAGTTTTGAAGGAAACAAGGCTGAGTCCTTCTGCAGTTTGCCATTGCTTTTATCCTTCACCAGTTCAGAGTTTCACGTTACTCTCTCCTCTCTCGTCAGTCCTTGGTGTCTTCCTGCCCCGTCTCTCTCAGCTACTGCCCTCATCTTTTCTGAGATGATCATATCCTTTGTGTAGCTATCATTTACTGAGCATTTACTATGTGTTAAGCACTCTGGAGGGCCTGGCTTACCAACAATAGATAAAACTCTTCTTTCAACAACTATACAGTTTAGTGGGGGAGATAGGAAATTAGCATTTTACATGACCTTTTTTGATATATATGTGTGTGTGTGTATTTTTTTTTTCCACCACAGAATTTTTTTCTCTTACCTTTTGTTTTCTGAAAAAAAATTTCTTTTTCTCCTCCTTTTTTAAAAAATATTCCTTTGGCCGTGCCAGGTCTTAGTTGCTGTATGTGGGCTTTCTAGCTGTGGCATGTGAACTCTTCGTTGCTGCAAGTGTGATCTAGTTCCCTGACCAGAGAGTGAACCCAGGCACCCTGCATCGGGACTGCGGCATCTCGGCCATTAGGTCACCAGGGAAGTCTAGGGGTACCCTATTCATTTGTGCTGTTGATCACATGCTCTCCTAAAACCCTTTTTATATGATTTTCCCTCTGGCTTAGATCTTCAGTATCCCCTTTTCCCCTGGTTTCATCCCCTTTGCCTGTAATAGACTCTTCCCCTCACCTCCCATAGTGAAAAACAAACCATCTACACAGGAACACAACTAACTTCTCCCAAGCCCTGCGGACTTTCAGACCACTTTCTCTTATTTTACTTGCTTTCTTTGCAAAATTTCTCCATGGAATAGTTTCTGTTTTCTACTTCTTCTTTCCAGTCTAGATTACATAATTTCTATACCTATTTGCCCATGAAGACATCTCTCTTACAATACGGAATATAACATTGCAACTACAAGTATGTATGAGGAATGGTATGATGAACACCCATTTTTCTTAAGCTTAAGAACTAATAATGTACGAATACATCTCAGCCCCTGGTTACCATCCCAGTTACATTGTGTGCGTGTGCTCAGTTGCTTGGTCGTGTCCAACTCTGTGCGACCCTATGGACCGCAGCCCACCAGACTCCTCTGTCCATGGGATTCTCCAGACAAGAATACTGGAGTGGGTTGCCATTTCCTTCTCTAGGGGATCTTCCCGACCCAGGGATTGAGCCCACATCTCTTATGTCTGTCTGCATTGGCAGGCGGGTTCTTTACCACTAGCACCACTTGGGAAGCCCTATAATTACACTGTACCTACTGCCATTTCCTCAGTCCAAGACCCGCCCTCCTAGCCTAAAGCAGGATTCTGACTTTGGTATTTATCATCCCTATGTACTTTGTTTTGCTCTTACTACATTTACTACTACTTTTTACTACACTTGGCTTTCAGTTCAGTTCAGTGGCTCAGTCGTGTCCGACTCTTTGAGACCCCATGAATCGCAGCACGCCAGGCCTCCCTGTCCATCACCAACTCCCGGAGTTCACTCAGACTCGCGTCCATCAAGTCGGTGATGCCATCCAGCCATCCCATCCTCTGTCGTCCCCTTCTCCTCCTGCCCCCAATCCCTCCCAGCATCAGAGTCTTTTCCAATGAGTCAACTCTTCGCGTGAGGTGGCCAAAGTACTGGAGTTTCAGCTTTAGCATCATTCCTTCCAAAGAAATCCCAGAGCTGATCTCCTTCAGAATGGACTGGTTGGATCTCCTTGCAGTCCAAGGGACTCTCAAGAGTCTTCTCCAACACCACGGTTCAAAAGCATCAATTCTTCGGTGCTCAGCCTTCTTCACAGTCCAACTCTCACATCCATACATGACTACTGGAAAAACCATAGCCTTGACTAGACGGACCTTTGTTGGCAAAGTAATGTTTCCGCTTTTGAATATGCTATCTAGGTTGGTGATAACTTTTCTTCCAAGGAGTAAGCATCTTTTAATTTCATGGCTGCAGTCACCATCTGCAGTGATTGTGGAGCCCCCCAAAATAAAGTCTGACACTATTTCCACTGTTTCCCCATCTATTTGCCATGAAGTGATCAGACCAGATGCCTTGATCTTAATTTTCTGAATGTTGAGCTTTAAGCCAGCATTTTCACTCTCCTCTTTCACTTTCATCAAGAGGCTTTTTAGTTCCTCTTCACTTTCTGCCATAAGGATGGTGTCACCTGCATATCTGAGGTTATTGATATTTCTCCCAGCAATCTTGACACTTGGCTTTACTGTACTCTAAAGGAAGTAGTGTGGTTTCTTAGAATATTTAAACCTCTCTGAATGCTGACTTCTCTTGCCATTGAGAATATAGAACAATCACAGTACCCCTGTTGATGATGTTCTTTTTGTCTTCTCCCACAGTAGCCATCCGACAATAAGCATCTTCTACAATAAGCATCCCAAGATGCTTACCGTGGCCACTTTCTTTTACCTTTTGGGTCACTTCTCTGTTGATGACTCTCAGATCTGATCACTGTGGTGTCAACCTATTTTCTGAACGTTTCTAATTGCCTAGACACCAGATGATCAACTGTTGTCTCAAACTGAGCTTACTGTGTATTCCCACCACCTTGCTCACTCCCACGTCTGTTGAGAGTGCTACAGTTTTCCCATGCTCAGAATTTCAGGGCTTTTGTGTCATCTTTGACTCCTTCCCTTTGTTACACATGTTATCATTCTTGTCCCCTGGATTTTTACCTCCATGTTGCATCTTGCTCTTTTTTCTCCAGGCTTATTACCTGTAGCCTTTTTACCCAGATTGTTATAGTAGCTTCCTAATTGATGTCTTCACTTCTGTCTTTTCACACTTCAGTCCATCTGTCTGTCTGTCATGCTATTGCTGGATAAATCTTCTTCCAGTATAGTAATGATCACACTGTGCTGCTGGTGAGATGCTTGCAGCAGTCTTTACTGTTGATGGATATGGGATAAATAGCATCTCTTTCAAGTGGTGTTGGCTTCCCACGTAGCTGAATGGTAAAGAATCCGCCTGCCAATGCAGAAGATATGGGTTCGATCCCTGGATTGGGAAGATTCCCGGGAGGAGGAATGGAAACCCACTCCAGTATTCTTGCCTGGATAACCCCCTGGACAGAAGAGCCTGGTGGGCTACAGTCTATGGGGTCCCAAAGAGTCAGATATGACTGAGTGGGCATGCACAGCCTGGTGGCATACCAGACCCTTTTCAGTATAATAGTTCCCATTGAGCAGTCCACCGCTTTCATTCTTCGTTGTTCTACACAGACCCACCTTACTTTCCAGTTCAGCTGGACCACTTTTCTAGGAATACTGTCAGTTAAGTTTCAGTGCAGATGCTGCCTCTGCTTCGAAATTTCCTCCTCCCACCCCAGCTAGAAGGAATCTCCTTTTGTTAAGTCCTATACCTTTTGGCCACTATCTCTCTTAAGATGTTCTGTGTTTCGTTAAGGTTGCTTAGCCAGATAAGCATGCTGGCTTATCTCCTGTACTAGATTATAAACTTATAGGGTCTGTGTCTTAACTTTCATGTTCCACACACCTTGTATTTGGCAAGTAGGGCTTTGATCAGTATTCCCTAACAGTGGCTAAAAATACTTAGTTGAAAATGTGTGTCTTAATAACATGTGGAAGAAAAGGGAGCTAGAAACCGAGCTAGTCAGGGCAAAAGAAGTATATGACTTATCAATTAGCAAATTATTCAGCTTTTCCCAATGAGTTACTTCTGTTCTCTCCAGGATTTGTTTATTTGATGGCTGGGATGCTGTCAGCCTTGAAGACTTTTAACTCTTAAAATGTGTCTAGGTGGTTAGAGGAATTTATTTGCAGTTTTTTTCAATATGTTTTCATGTCCTCAGTGTCTCCAAATAATACTGTCTGTAGAGTATGTGTAATTTTCTTCCCAGTCTCTCAATAGGCATGCTCAATGTCCACTCCAAATAGCCATAATTACAAGTCAGAGGACAGGGTCAGCGAGCGAGGTGGGCAAGCATGTTTCAGGGTCCCCTACTGTGGGGTTGATGCTTCTCAAGTTGAGATGTGTTTAAGCCTCTTGGATACACTCCCATTCTTGCATCACCTAGATAAGTTAACGCACACACAAGTATTCTGCCTCCCTCCCTTTTACTGGCTTTCACAGTCATACTTATTTTGTGAAACTCAGGTATTTACTTCACGGTCACACTTCTTACCTTCAAAAAAGCCATTGCTAGCCGTACATTTAGTGGCAGTTACATGAATAGTTTGTGAATGTGATCATGTATCTCCCTTCTTTGGCCTCTTCCCTTTTCTCTCCTACTCCCCCCTTATTTTTTTTTCTCCTTTTTTTCCTTTCTTTTACATAGTTCTCATTGATTTTCACCATTTTCAGTAATAGTACCATTTAACTGGGAAGCCCCAGTGTCCTGTATCTTGATCTAATTGGTGGTTCTGAGTAGGATCACTTTGTGAAAATTCACCAACCTGTATACCCATATGGTTTGTACACTTTCCTGTACGGGTGGTATACTTCAGGTCTGACAGTTTACTACTGCTACTGTGAATGGCAGTAGTCAGACGAAGAGTCAGACAGTAGTCCCAAAGTATCCCAAAGAGTCAGACAGCACTGAAGCAACTCAGCATGCCTGCATGCACCGAACATTACCTGGCCCTCAGAGACTTTCCTTGTGCCTCTTATTGACACTGCTGCTGCTGCCTAGTCGCTTCAGTGGTGTCCAACTCTGCGATCCTGTGGACTGCAGCCCGCCAGGCTCCTCTGTCCGTGGGATTCTCTAGGCAAGAGTCCTAGAGTGGGTTGCCATGCCCTCCTCCAGGGGTTCTTTCTGACCCAGGGATCAAACCCAGGTTTCCTGCATTGCAGGCAGATTCTTTACTGCTGAGCCACCAAGGGAAGCCCCTCCTTATAAACGTTCAGTTCAGTTCAGTTCAGTCGCTCAGTCGTGTCTGACTCTTTGAGACCCCATGAATCGCAGCACGCCAGGCCTCCCTGTCCATCACCAACTCCCGGAGTTCACTCAAACTCAAGTCCATCGAGTCGGTGAGGCCATCCAGCCATCTCATCCTCTGTTGTCCCCTTCTCCTCCTGCCCCCAATCCCTCCCAGCATCAGAGTCTTTTCCAGTGAGTCAGCTCTTCGCATGAGGTGGCCAAAGTACTGGAGTTTCAGCATCAGCATCATTCCTTCCAAAGAAACCCCAGGGTTGATCTCTTTCAGAATGGACTGGTTGGATCTCCTTGCAGTCCCTTACAAACATTACTGCTCACCAAATGTCATATCACTTTTCAGAACTCAGTTAACCATTAATTCTTTCTGTTTTTAATATGCTGTTAATGAGTTTCTAGCATCGAGTTCCTTAATTTTGAAGACAATCTTCAGCTGCATTCAAATTTGCTTTGTTTTAACATGTTTTCATTTAGATATGTACATACATGATAGAGCCTCTGTTTTTTCGTGAAATTTATGAAACTTCAAAATTTTTTTATTTTTACACTAATTTTTTAGGTTTGTGAATTTCATGTAAGGGGATACCTTCAGCATAGTTGCTTTATTCTGTGACAGCTCTGAAAGCAAGAGTTGGGTTAACTGGGTGTCTGTCAGTCTCAATCTTCCTTCAGGACAGTAATTTGAACTATTATTATGATAACTTCACTGGGGCTGCCAGTTTCTCAGGTCTTCGGACTTTAGAAGGAAGTAAATAGAGAAATTAGCACTATCTTTACAGCTCTTCCTGGTCATACAAAAATAATTGCCTGCTGTCTGCTTGTTTAAGGAAACATGTTACTTGTCATTTTCCTCTAGACTTTCTCATAAAACATGAACTTCAGGTTATGGTAGGAAGAAGCCATTGTCACTGTCTGTAGCTGAAAAAAGATGAATAAACTCATTTTTCTGTCTTTAAGTCCAAACAGGGTAGGTAACATGTTTGATATTTTTTTTTCCCTCGAAGGCTGAGATTCATGCTGACCTCAGATGCTTTTGGATCTGCAAATAGCCTGATTCTAAGGATTCATCATTTCCCTAACATCTTATAAACTACCTCATCCACCACACCCTGTCCAAGTTCTCTTTATTTTTATTTTTTTATAGTGTATCAAGGGATTATGGCATTTGGACATGTCTCTGAAAACACATCCTTGATGTGTTTCCCTGAAATCGAGCCCCTGATTAGGCTGTCAGCAGATGCTGTATCACACGGATTGTGCCAATTGGTCCTGAGACAAGTGTCAACCAGAATGGCTTCTCCCTTTCGCAAGGGAACGATGAGGTGCTTAGGTAGCCTTTGCTAACGGGACATGTGCCTACCACTGCTGAAAGTTACTTAAATCTCTGCCCTGTTCAAACTTCATTTTAGGAAGCTCATCTTCCCCGTATTCTGAGATCACATAGTGCTGCTTTTTCGGTGTCCAAGCTTTTCCCTCAGTGCAAGTGATCAATTTTTGGGGGGTCAACAGTAATTGTTGTTATTTTCTGGTCATGTGCTCTAATGTGATATTCATGTGAGTAAACACCAGAGCGTGGTTTAATACCCACGCTGCTTTGGCAAAAACCAGGCTCACCAAAACCCAAAGGCACGCCTGCCTTTCTTGTCCCGAGATCTTCACCGGCTCTCCTGGCTGAGGTTTCTATATGTTGAAATGCCCAGTCCAGGCTGCCAGAGCCATCTAGTGAGGGCGTAGTTGTAAATAGGACATAACATGTACAATTTTAACACAGACTCATAGAGCAGAGAGGGGCCAGTGATTGAGACTGGCAATCCATGGGGGCAGACCGTTTTTTTTTTCTTCCTTCATTTGAATCTGTAAAGATCTTGAACTGCATTTTAAATTAGTTAATCCATGAGCTCTTAACCCAAATTTATGTCCCAAGTTTTTAGAGAATAAGTAATAAGATTGTTGTCTCCAAAGAGAAAGATTTATTGAAGAATACAGGTGCATAGTTCAGTACATCCATAAGGAGCAGACACAGGGTTAGATTCAGTAGTTGGCAGACATGCTTCATCATTTAAATCTAGATTTAAAGGCAGTTGCATTCAAGTTTACCTAGATCATCCAGTCAATTAATACACGAATGAGAATCTGAAAAAAGTTTTCTGATTTCCTCAAAATTTAAATGCAGGAATCCAGGACTTCCCTTGTGGCTCAGCTGGTAAAGAATCCACATGCAATGTGGGAGACCTGAGTTCGATCCCTGGGTTGGGAAGATCCCCTGGAGAAGGGAAAGGCTACCCACTCCAGTATTCTGACCTGGAGAATTCCATGGACAAGTCCATGGGGTCGCAAATAGTCTGACACGACTGAGCGACTTATTAAAAAAAGAAAAAAGGATCCAACTAGGAGAATCCAAAATGTTTCTTCAGGATCATCAGACTTCTGTAGAGCCCTTGGCTGTTGAAAGAGAGGTACTTCAACTCTTACAAGGCTGGTAATGGGAGGAAATTAGGAGTCAGTGGAGACGGAGAGATGTAGGTGTGATGGATGAATCTTATTTGTGAAGATGGGCCTTTTCAAGAGTAGTGAAGTGAAGTTGCTCACTCCGTGTCTGACTCTTTGTGACCCCATGGACTGTAGCCTACCAGGCTCCTCTGTCTATGGGATTTTCCAGGAGATGTGTTCATATCCGAACTCCTGGTAGCTCATATAGTAAAGAATCCGCTTGCGGTGCAGGAGACTTGGGTTTGATCCTTGGGTTGGGAAGATCTCCTGGAGAAGGGAATGGCAACCCACTCCAGTATCCTTGTCTGGAGGTTTGCATGGACAGAAGAGCCTGTCAGGGTACAGCCTATGGGTTCGCAAAGAGTCAGACATGACTGAGCAACTAACATACCTTATGAGCGCCTTTTTAATCTTCTTCCCTCCTTCCTTTCCCTCGTAACCTGCGGGCAGAGTAATAGTTCATCTTTTCTCTGTGTTTTTTTTCTTTTTTTAGAGGGGGATGAATTTTCACTGTCCTCCCATCAAATGACCTATGTGACTCAAGAGAAAACAGGCAGCTTAGATTATGATATAATTATTCACAAAGGGAAGACCTCAGTGGAAATTATTGTTTTTACGTTATCTCTATTCTTGATAATGAATCAAAAAAATTTCCCCCATAGCCTCACATAGAAAATGAAACTGCACAATAAGGTAGGGATGGCAGGTCTCACAGGGGAAAAAGGTTGCTGTCAACTTTTTTTCTCCAGAATATGGAAATTTGGGTGGATTATCTGTTCAGAGGAGGTTTCCTTTATTAATTCTTTTTCCTTTTTTTCACTTAAGACATCTGTTAACATTTCACACAGCCCAACAGATGTTGCAAAGCAAGCCCCATACTTTGTTCTCAGGAAAAATGACATTTCCTCAATTGGTTACCCCCACCTCTGTGACTGGGCCCAGCCTGCTGCTTCTGCATAATTTGCATATATTAAGTTATATACATTAATGCTATACGAATTTGTAGCTTCAGCATTCTTTTTATACTCTGAAGTTTGATTTGATTAGAAACTAGTTTACACATTGAGGGTTGAGAGGTCAAAACATTATAAAAATCTCCTTTGAGAAGAGCAGCCTAATTCTGCAGATAGGTTTGGATAGCCAATTACTTAAGAATTTTTTTTCTCTATAAAATAAGTGAAGTACAAAAGCTTGAGTTGTTTTACCACGAGGAAGTGCTGATTGTCATGCGATGTGGAGCGTCATTTTTATTATTTTGGCAAGAACAGGACAGTTTTGTCTTGACAAGCCATTAGATGAATACCAGTGTGTGTCACATGGAAAACCACTGATCTTTAACCCAGCTCTGTACTTAACCAAGCCTTGAAAATGAATAGTGCATAAAAGAAGAGCAAAGGCCAGTTTACTGTCATTACAGATTACAGAATCTGTTAACAGCTGCTGAACTGAACCCAGGGAATTACAGGTATTGTTCCGTGAACCAGCGGAAGTCCTAGAGATGCTTGTTAACTGTGTCTATAAATCGTACATTTATTTGATATTTGCCTAGGATTTACATTGCTGGAAACATAGCTGAAAAAAGGACAATCCTTGAGTACTTTCTCTGTGTACTAAATGCATGCCTTTATCGCAAAACCACATATATTTACATTCTAGAACTGTCTCAGTGATACTTCCTTACCTTCACTTATGGATCTTATTTTAAGAAAGCAATGTGTTTTCAAAGAAATTAATAATGAATATTAAAAAGAAAACAAACAGTATCCCTCCCCCCACCCCCCCCAAAAATCGCACATACAAACATACAAAACAAAATCCTTAGCTCATTTGTTTCTTCAAGGTGCTCATTGTGGCTAATATTTGTACCAACATGTGATTTTTTTTTTTTTTTTGAAATGGAGGGAAAAATCTAACCCATCTCAATACCCAAATATTGAAAAGATCAGTAACATTTAAAATAGTCGGTTGTGGGAATTATTGCTTACAGAGCTAACAAGAGAAAGAACACACTTTCTAACTCTGCTGGTGGAATTGCATTGTGCCTCCCTATAGTCTTGTTATCCCACACTAACTGAAATGCAAATTCTTTGTAACTAATTGGATCTCATTGAGGGTACATGCACAGTATGTAGTTATATGCAAAAAGGTTTTAAAAACTAAAATTTCTTTGTAATTGCAACTTTTGATTACTGTCTGAAACATTGGTATCTATAGTATAGGTTTAGAATATATATATATTTAATTTTTTTCATAGATGACTCAAAAACATGAGCTATGAGATACTTGGTAAATGCCAGCTCAGAAGTTAGGGGGCAAATGTTTGTTTACAGGACTCTATAAGTTGGATTTTATTTAAGTCTTGTGAGAATGAAGAATTTTTTTTTAGAAGTTTAGGATTTAGTATCTTAGAGCCGATACACTGATGTCATGCTTATAGTATAATCCTTTTGTTGGGATATTTTAAATGTGAAAACATCTTAAACATAAGAAATCACTTCCAAAAACTATTGTCTTTTTGTTTTTTCTTCAGTTCTCCAGTTTACTTTAATATTGTAAACTGCATCTGAGTTTCTTACTTTTGTGTAAGTGTATTTCCGCTGCATGTTGTGATGAGATGGAGATATTCACATTCTCACAGTGTCTTTACTAACTTGGGTGCCATTTAGACCTAACTGGTGTATTTTTTCCCATGGTTTGTCTCTCACTCTCAGTAAGAGTGGGAAAGCCAACATACAGCCTTCAGTATTTGTGATTCTTTCAGTGGAAATACATGGATCAGGACAGCAGGAACCTGTGTAAGTGATGCCTGTCTCTACTCCCCTAGTTTTAAGTAATTTTAATACAAGTGATTGTAGACAGTTAGTTTACAATCTTCAAACTGTATAGCCAGAAGACAAACTCAAAAGTCATGTTAGTGCCTTGTGGGTGTGTATTTTTTTGTATCTCTGTCCTTATAGGTGTCCTGATTGCTAGACAAAAGATTATCCTGGAATTGAGGACTCTGCATGCTGTGTTTCTATGTGGAAGTAAGTGGCAAGTTCAAATCAAGCATTTTGGAGGTTTCTAGAGGAGTCAAATTTGTATTTTGAGGACTTGATTTAAAAATGATTGTTCGAAACTTAAAATCTGCAAAGCACAGTATGTGTTTATGCCTGAGGTTTTTGTTTTCGTTTACCTGTTCATTCACTTCTTGGTAAGTCAGGGTTGTTATCTCTTATCATATGAAAGCTTGTCTTCTTTGTAGACTGTTCTTACAAACAAGTTAAAATTTTGTTTGATCAAATCCATTTAGCAGGTACAGAATTGCATGATAGATTTTTAGTAAAAAAAAAACAAAGCAACTTAGATAACTGGTGCTTTTGAGGCATGTGCCTTGACAGTAGTTACATGCCAGGTACTAGTTACTTACACTGTAAACTTGTTTCATGTAGGGCAACCCAAGCTTTGCCCTCTGAAAGAGCTCAGTTTCCCTAGGCTGGGTAGCATTTTGTCAGCCGGGGAGACCAGATTTGGATGTATTAGCTAGTCAGCCTAATAACCCTGTACAGACTGTATTGATTTTCTAGGAGAGAGTTTATGAACTAAATAAACTTGGGGTTGGTGTCTTAATAAACTGCTTCTCTCAGTCTGTCACATTTAGTTACAGAGTTGTGCAGTTTAGGGGGAAAAAAGGCTAATTCTGTTACAGATTGTTCACAGCAGGGTCTCCAAATTAGCCCTTTGTTTTGTAATGCCACCTTGCTTGGGCTCGCTTTGAGCACATTTCTCAGTTTTGCCCTAATGAGTTGCAACACTGATAATGTGGCTGATGATCTTTCATTGATTTCACTATCACTTGCTTGTCTGGTAATTGATCCGTTGCTGAGCCTCTAGTTAATTATATCGGCTTTGACATGGCCCGGTCCATGGGGAATTTCAAGTCTTGCAGAATAACAGTTTTAATAAAAGAGTCTATTACTGCAGGTGCTTGCTGCTGCATGCCAGTTGATTTTTGTGTTTGTGTGTGTGTGTGTGTGTGTGTGTGTGGTTGGTGGGGAGGGGGATACTTGGGAAAGGAGAGGACCATAGCACTGAAAGAAAGGAGGGGTGGGGGCTGGAAAAAGAAGAGGGAGTGAAGAAGAGAGGAAGGAAGGAGGGGGAGCCCAGAGGGTGAGAGCTGGAGAGCCAGAGGCAGGCAAGAGAGAGCACACAGGCAAAGCGATACAACAGAGCCTGCAAGGAGCGAGGAGGAAGCTTGCTATTGACAGTGTCCTTAAGCCTCCCACAAATAACAGCCATTAGTGGGAAGGTCAGGAGCTGAGCAGGCAGCTTGACTGAGGCACTGAGTGCCACTTCAGAAATCAAGAGGCTAGCAAATTTTAGAGGGAGTTTAAGTGGGTAATAGCTAGCTGTAAAGGTACAGTCACTGTTGACAATTGACTCATAGGGTTTTTCTGCCTTCACCCCCCTCCAGAATATTTTTATTGACCACAGGTGGACTTAATATATTTTAAGGCAACAATTCTTCGGGTTCTTGTTTGTTTCTCTTCAGATATTGAATTTGCTGCTTTTGAGACTTTTTTGTGCTTAATGGTGGTGAACCGGAGGGAAGTTTAACAGAAAAGCTTTCAGGAGATGGCGGTTCTAGAGGGGAAGGCACATTTGTGTCAACACAGTGCACGTTTTCTCATCTTTTCTCATTGTCCACTAATGACACTGAGCTGCCATTGAAGCTCTTTTCTGTTTCTTTTGTTGTTTCAGAGAGTAAGGTTTATTGTTATTCTTGAGTTAAGAAGGAGCAAGGAGAGTGGTACATTTGTCCTCGGTATTTGTAGGTGGTTGAAGATTAATGTGCCTTACATTTTAAGTTTAGGAGGGATGGCTTTTTCCTGCTGACTACTTTTATGAGACGACATGAATTTAGCTTTCCATTTTGGAGTTACTGTTTATGTACAGTGCATTTTGTTCAGTTCTGCTTTTCCATAAATAAAGTAGATAAATACGATCTAATAAATAGATGTTTTGTTTTAAACTGGGTTTAATTAAAAATATGACATGCTATCGAGGTTATATTTCATCAGGCTGGAAAATGTTATAGAATTTTCTATAGAGATCTTGAATGAAAAATGGAATTTTTATATTCATTACTTTTTGCCTGAAATGGGACAGGCTTTTTTTCTTCATCTTTTTCTTTTTTATGATTTGAAAGGATATTGTAGAAGCTTCATCCAGGAACTTTAACAAAGGATTTTTTTTTTTCTACTTATTGGGCTTTAAGAAAAGGTACACTCTTTTCCTTTTCCATTCAGTTTCTTATTGTTTAACATCCAATTGAGTAATTAATGCCCCGAGGGAACTGTATAGTAAATAGTGTGTATTTATTTTGCAAATGTTTATTGTGCATCTTCTATGTTCAAAAACCTGCTAGGTTTATTTATATACTTTTTAGAGTGTAAGGTCACATCACTATGTATATTATTTTCTCCAGGAGTTTATATGTGATTATAAATAGCCCAGCACATACTATTTCTTTTAGGAGCTAACATTTAGACAACATCTAAGCCAACTTCACATTCTCTTACAGCTGAGTATTTCTCTTTCTTCCAGTGTAATTGGGGGCAAAAAAAAAATGTTTTTAAGCCTAGTAGTTTACAAATGTTAAAGCAAAGACTAATGTCAGATACTGCAAGCTATACCCGAAAGCATTGTTGGGAAAAATTCCCTGGGAAGGGCCCCAGCCTCTCCTTGCCCCGTGGACCATCCCTGATCTCAGTGCTGCTTGGAGTGTGCATGAGTGTGTATCTCTCTCTCCGTGTGTCTGGAGAGGGGTTAGTGCAGGGTGTCATTCGGTGCCTGACAGTGGAACAGTGCAGTTGACTCTCAGCTCTACTATCCAATGACATGCAGTGGCTGAGAGTTTGAAGCTGATGGTTGGGTCTCCAGTGCTGCCTGCACACCTGACAGGCAGCTGTTAAACCGAGCGAAGGCAAGCTCAGGGAGTCACAATCTATGCATAAATGATAGGGGTGTCTGTGTAGAAGGTGCAAAAGAAGCTCTGACCCCCTCCCTCCCCCAAATCTCCCCCTTCCCAAATGAAATGCACAGTTCAGCCAGCTTCTTAACTACACTACACTCCTGCTACTGGCTGCCAAGAGGCTCAAAAATCCACCTTCACTTTTCAGTCAGAAGAGGCAGAAGTGGATGTGAGAGAAAGAGAGACACAGAGAGACAGAGAGCCAAAGAGGGCAAGAGACTTGACTTTAAGAGACTCCTGTACTGACAACTCCATGCAGTTCGGAACCAGAGCGACTCCAGCTGAACCAGGGTTCATGGGAACATGGCAAAACGCTGATACTAACCTCTTATTCAGAATGTCCCAACAGGTAAGTTACTTTTTCTGTTTTTAAAGGAAACCTTGAATTGTTATGTGTACTTTTGCTTCTGGTATTTTCCTTTCTAAACATTTTTGAAATCTTGATCACTTCGTAGTTTGGGTTCTGTTTTGTCATAATTGTTACTGGAACGAGCAAGGTTACTTCTCGGCTTCCCTAAGGGCTCCTTTAAAGAAAAGGGGGAAAGGATACTGAAGTAAAAGAAAGGAAAGGCATTTATGGCAAAGTTTCACAGTCCAGCCAGGGTCAGGGGAAGACTTCATTTATTTCTTTGTTTTCTGTTAAATAATAATAATAATAAGCCCCCCCCGCCCCCCGCCCCCCACCCAGGACATGTTATCTATCTGCATTAATCACTTCATCCAAGTGGCTGCTATCTCAAGAGTAAGGTTTGCCAACCCCACGGCCATGAAATACAGGGGCCCCTCGGCCCTGCCCGACGGACTTCCCTGGGCTAGAAGCGGCTTGACTCCGACCCCGGCCGGGGAGAGGAGGCTGTGTGGGAGCCGCTGGCAGCGCCGCCGAGGGGCGCGGGTGGAACGGCGTGTGTGACGGGCTGAGCCGCTGGCCGGTCCCAGCTCCTCCGCGGTCCCAGCTCCTCCGCCGCTGCTGCCGCCGCCGCCTCTTGCGCGCTGGCCCTGCGCTCCCGCCGCTCCCGCTCGGCTCCCGCCCGCTCGCCCACCCGCCGGCCGGTGCACTCACACTTCGGCAGCCTTGGCGTCCTCCCCAGAGCCGTCCTCGGGCCGGCTGGCTGCACCGCCGCTGGCTCTGCGGGGAGGGTCGACGTGTCCGCCCAAGGCCGCCGGAGGCTGCTCGTTAATCAGCGGAGCCCGCGGCTCGTACAGTGTACCGTGCGCTTGGTGGTACCTACGCGCCCCGCGCGCCCGGCTCCTCTTGCACAATCGCTGGCTCTGCGGCTCCGAGGGGGAGCGAGGGGGAGAGGAAGCGAAGGGAAACAACCCAGAAACTTTCATCTTGGACTGTGCTCAAGCGAGGGAGGGAAGTTCCCTGGTGCCTCCCTCCCAGACACGTCTTTGCTTTTCAAAAGCCTCCATCAGACCCACACAAAGCAAGAGTTAGTATGATACTAGCCTCCGCACAGCACGAAAGTGTGACTGTACACTGGGATTTTAAGCAGATGGAGGTTGTTAGGAAATGGGTATTGCTTCTCTCTCTCTCTCAAAAAAAAAAAAAAATATATATATATATACTGCAATTACTTTCTTTTATGGAAACCTGCTTTGTTTGTAAGGAGTTCAGGAGAACTAAATACTTTCATTGAGTTTATTTGATTTTTAAAGTGTTGGTGAAGAAGGAAAGAAACCAGTTTACCAGACTGGAGACCTACGACAAGTTTAGAAATACATCTGCGAAAGGTAGTACAGAGAGCCAGAGTTTTGTAGCCTTTAGCTAGTGAACAGTTGTATCACACAGTTCTAGATAGGATAAACGCATTTGAATAAGGTGTATTTTGACATATCCTGTAGAGGGACCCTGATTACTGCTGATACAGTAAGCTGGGATTTAAATGCAATCAACACAAGCCCAATAAGCAACTCTTGATGTGCAATTTCCCATTCTTGCAAGTTAAAAAGTTCATTTCCTCCCAGAGATATTCTTTGGCTTGCCACTGCCGGGTGCGTTGAGAGGTGTGTTTCTGAAGCACATCCCTGCCTGGGTGACTCTTTTCGTGGTTGGAATACAGAGTATGTTTTCACTGACCTTAGGACCAAATAACTTGTTCTCTACTTTAAAAATTAGATATCATCTTCAGGGTTTTCTTGTTACTGGAGGTCGTGGTCTCTCTGTGTGTGTGTTTTGAAAGGGGAGGTTGGTTTAGGTCTCCCTCTAGCTAGAAAAGAGTTAATAAAACCAGATAGAGATAATGATCAATTGATAAATGGCCATTGAACCACATAGATGGTGTTAGATTGCTTCTTTGGCACTAGCCCATTTCCAAGTAGATTTGCATCTAAGGAGACTTTTAAGTTGTGCAAAGCATTTTAGCTAAAAAACAAATAAAAGTAAATTATATAAATGGTGGATCAAAATTGGGAAAATAATTTGAAATTGCTCAGAGAGAGAAACTTGTGCAGCTAAACCATTATGATGTCTTTGATCCAGCTGTTTCACTCTCTGGATACATAAAAATCTCTTTTGTGTGTACCTGTGTTTATATACATGTGAAAGTGAGCATCACTGACTATTGAAAGAGTAGAAATATAGGGAAATAATTTATGCTTTATGGCTGCTATATGAGGTAATGTTAATTATACTATTTACTAAACAGTAGTATACTGAAAGGAGAAAATCACAATTTTAAAAAGTGTAGTTATTTTATTTTGTATGTTTTCTTTATTTTTTGGTTTTGATGTAATTGGCAACTCCCTCGTTTTTCTTCCTGTCATGGTTATTAAATGCTTACCTCCTCTGCATTTTTGGAAAGCATCTAAAGAGGGTATAAGTTTACATGTTTTTTTTTTTCCTCCTTCAGGATGATGTTTTAGTTTGTATAAATATTGTATAAACTTGAATTGAAACTATGTGTAAATCCTAAAATGTGTACTGTACATGTTTAATTTACATGTTTATTTTCCTGACCTATAGTTCATCAGCAATGCTGATTCAGTGTGTGTGTACATGTGTGTATATGCCAATGTAAGGAAGACACTTCTTGACATGATCTCTCACGAAGCCAACAGTTTCAAGGAATACTAGTCTAAATATACACATTAAGCCAGTATTTGTCTTAATACAGGTAAAAGTTTGTCCAGTTAAAACTGCAGAATTTTATATTTCTAAGGCCTAGAGATATTTTTCCTATATTAAGATTATTTTAATTTCTAAGGAAAAAAAATGGACTTAGCTCATGAAGTGAATATTTTGGGCATTTTTTTGTTTCAGAGTTTTCTGTAATAAGATAAAAACTGTGAGATTTACCTGATCATTTCTTTAAATATTAGAAAAGACTGACTAGCCAGTTTCAAAACTGAACTATAGAGAATTCACAATCCGTATTATTTAACTACAGCAAAACTTAAAGTGGGAGATAGCTCATAAATACTGAAATTTAATATTCTAGCGTTGTGTCTTCTATGGGTAATTTAGGAAGCAGAGATATAAAAATCTTTGTCTTTTGTTTTGTATGAGCAAAGTTAGATCTGCTTATATGTAAATGTTTCAGTCTGTCTAATTCTAACAAAAAGATACCACAATCTGAAGCCAATTTAGATTTGGTGGAACTAAGTCTGTTCCCCTAAAGTTCAAGATATGACAATTTGACTGCATTTTCTTGCCTCTGTATTTTTCTTCCATATTTTAGTATGATTTTTTTTTCCAAAAGGGATCATATTTTCCCATACAAACACTTGATAACCTTAAAGGGCATGACTCTTAACTTCTCTAAAGGGAGTTCTTCTTTGGGTCACTTTGATCAGTGACAGGTCGAGAATAACCAGAAACTCTTTGCTCATCTTTTCTGTTCATCTCCTAGAGTCTAGAATGTTGTTTTGCCCATTTTAACCTCACAAGGTATTGTTAAAAGCAGAAAATAAAGTCTGCTTTTGGAAATCGTTGTTGTTTTAAACCAGGCTTTAAATGATGATTTTTTCCCATTTTTGTAAATACTTTGTTCATGTGAGAGAATAGCAATTAAAATTGTTTGTACTCCCTCAAGGGGTGCAGTAGTCTAATAATATATTTTGAAATCTTCTCAGAAATAAAACTGTAACAGGTAAAGGGCTAGAGCTTATGCTTTACACGTTACTAGAGGCATTTACCTTTTATTATTGGTGAGGTATATTTAACCTGTTTCAAATAAAACGTGAATCCCTTAATAAGGTCTCTTTTCAGACACGAGTGAAATACTAAGTTAGAATTATAAATGACTCTGTGCATCATTATGTAGTAATTTAGGATTCACCCAATGATGTAACAAAATTAACAACATAATTTCATTGTGAAACTGTATCTTGTTAAAGAACAACTGTCTGACATTCTCCTACAGTTGCTTTATTTAACTTCATGCAAATATTATTAGTAGTGACATTTTTCTATTGTGCATTAGATTCTCTCATTAGCATGATGTGTTAGTTATCACCAGAGAAATCGTTTCCTAGATAGGTGAGGGGCAAACCAAGAAAGCTAAAAATTAAATCAGTGATTTACATTAATACCAGAGCATCTGCTCACCAGAGATAGGACAGAATCAAGCAAACTTTCTCACTAATATAAAATCTAGCCCATTTCAGAGAAATGATAAATAAAATATATTGTCAGAAACGTATGACATTGCTGGCATCCATTTAAAAGCAGGTTCGATCTGCATTTTGCTCCCAGTAGTCTTTTAGTTCTTTCTATTCATATAGGCAAGGACAGTTTCCGTTGGTTGAATCTATATATTCAAGTAGAAATGGTGATTTTGTCTGACTTCCTACCTGCCCCCCCCCTCAAATAATTTGAATGTTTATTCACTAACAGTTTAAAAGGCACATAGGCAGTGTTTCTTACAAGTCAGATGCCTAATTGTATATTGTGGTTTGATTCTTCCTTCTAGTTCACAGAATGCGTTTTATTCTTAACTCTATCCGCCTCGTGCAGCTGTCCCTTTTAACAGAGGATGTATATTCTTATTTAACCAGAGCCCGGAGTAAAGCAGTTGATAGTTAATGGTCTTTGAAAATGACTTTCACTGCCAGGCATCAGCCATCTCTAGGTTTCTGTACTTTCCCTCCTCCCTTTTTACTCCCCTTCCTACAGTTGGTGTGTTTCAGTAATCACATCTTACTAAAAAAGGATTAAATTGACCAAACTGACGGTCTTGATGCTAAAATAAATATTTATATTATATTAGGAGGCATGTAATTTCAGCCTGTTGAATTAGTAGGCTCCTACCTCCAATTTAGTTTGCCTCTCTAATTTGAGTGATAATGTTTTATATTGAAGACTTAACTGTAGACATCTATTCAAATATAATTCTTCTCATCCATTCTTATCATGTAACACTAACATTAGGAATTTGGGTAATTGTTAAAATACAGGTTGTAGCACAGGTGCTTGTGTGTTGGCCTGTACTTTGTAAGTCTGTGTATAACAGGCAGACTTCACTTAACAGGTACTGTCTAATTTGTAATGCAAGGGGAATGAAGGTAGTAGGCCTTATATATGGTGTTTATATACATGTTAAAGCAAATAAAGCAGGCACAAACATATTCTCAGATGGATATGTGGTATAGACTGGTATATATTAAAAAATCTGTGCTCACATTTCAAGTTTATTTTCACCATGATACAGTAAGTGACTTTGAACATAGTAGGTGATCATTTTGAAATTATTTTTCTGATGTTTCTATCATCTGCAAACTGGGACTGTGTGTCTGTGTATAATCTGTAAGGCCTTAGCAAAAGCTAAGATGAATCAAGTAACCACAGTCAAAAAATAAATCCCTACAGGTGTAGCTATCTTATCTATATAATTGTAGGTATTTTTTAATAATTATATTTATGAGTGTATCTTAACATTCACTGATAAATCCCGTTATTCATGCGTGGCTTTATGGAAATCTGATTAATGGAGTGACAGGACAGATTTGGGCTCCCACAGCAGCACATCCTCCCACTTCTGTGTCAGGGTTAAGAGCCTCGGCAAATCCTCCCTAACTAATTAGATGCTGAGTAAGGCATCTCGGAGAAGTTGGGGCAAAAGTGAATGGGTCACAGCCAAAGCAGGATTGCAAGGACTCCAGTGATAGAGAAAGCATCCAAGTTTGCCAGGTCGCTGTGACACGGGGAGCTGACTCCTAGGGAACTTGCCGTTACAGATAGTGAGCTGGCGTCATCCAGTTCCATGAAAAACACACATTCGAGTGCCACCTTACATGTCTGACACACCCTTAAAGAAAGTTAGATTGGGCATCTGCCTTTATCAGTCTGCAAAGCTTTCGAGAGGACTTTTCCTGTAAACATGTATAGCTAATGGCTGTGAAAGGCCAAAGAAGTATTTTCTGAACTTGAGACTTTTGATTATAATGTGTATGTGTATCTGAAGGCATGAGACAAGACACTGGAATTTGCCTTTAGCTGGTGTCCACAGCTGGAATCGTGGTGTTGGAATTGAACTACAGTTAACTCCTTTCTTTCCCGCGGAGTGTTGTCAGGGAGCTTTTTGGTAACAGGGAGAAGAGAGTGAATTGTGCGGTGACTTTTTCAGTGAGAGAAGTTTTTTCCTGGGAGTCCCTGCTTGTTGCTGTCCAAGGAACATGGAACGTAATGGTTCCAAGATTTCCTTTCACGTGAGGTTTGGAAACCTGGTTTGTTCTGTGGATGGAATGAATTCTTCACCATGTGAAAATCCTGCTGTCCCCCTCGTGGTGTGTTTTTGCCGCTACATAACCACGCTTCTCTAGGCCTTGGTCAGAGAGAAGATTGTTTGGGGATCGTAGGAAATGATTGATCTTACCCCTGTCTGCCAAAGCTGATGCCAGTTTTATTTCCCGAAAGCAGCTGGCTTCCACATTTTGCCTGGTGATCCTCCATCTACTTAAGAACCAGGGAGAGGAGGGGAAAGAGAGTCAAAAACCCTTTCAAGGAACTTTGACATCTATTTTTAAGCTTTAGAGAAATAAAGGAAAAGAGGCATAATTCAGGCACAGCAGCCTTTCTGTCTTGACATACAAGCAAGACATTGTATCAAAGAGGGAGTTTCTTTTCCTATAAGATACAATTGTAAACAGGCGCAAAAAATAAGATGAAAAAACTTTCTGAGCAACTAAAGCTCCAGGAAGTTTTAATATGTGCAGATGACACCCGGGAAATGATGCCTGGGCGGTGACATCTGAGGTACCTTGCCTCCTCACCGAGCATGATCTGTACTGCCTTTTCCCTCCCCAGCTTTAAAAGAAAGTTTTAGAGACTGGAAAAAAATAAAAGTATTGATTCTTTTTTAATTTGTACATTCCCTGTAGGAACCCTAGCAAATTTCATAGTGTACATTCAAACCCTAAGGTAAAAAATTTATGACTGGAGTTCATTTGGTTGAGGGTGGTATGCGGTGTTCTATTCAAACGCTCTGGATGGCATTTCATGCCACAGAGTCAGAGAGCAGAAGAGAAAAGGAGCTGTATCATTTCTTCATTCACTCAGCCTTTCTTAATGGAAATGCTTGTGGAAAAACAAAGCATTACTCAAACTGGCTAACGTAGAAATCAAATTCTCGGCTTATTAATCATCATTCCAATTAAAAAAAAAAGAATTGATCCTTTAACAATAAAATAATATCCTTTTGTTTTTCTTTAATTAAGCCCTCCAGTTTTTCATTTCTCTCTGTGAAGAAAATGAAAATAATCTTGAACAGTAGGAAGTTACTCATTGTAACAGGGATTCTCTTGAGCATATCTGACATCTTATTTACTCAGTATTTTTGGACTGCAGTCTTATTTTGCTACTGTCTTCAGGGTTTGTGTGTTGTTGCTGGGGGCGGGGAGGGGGGTCTCTTTAAGCCTCATTTCTGTTTGGTTGGCAGCCACTTACTTAATGACCTAAATACATGATTAGATTGTTTTTTCTTCTTATTCCTGTTCCCATAGACCTATTAATTTTCTTGGTTTATTCTCCTTTCCTTTCTTTTTTCTTTTTTTGGATTTCTCCTTACTTTCACTGGCTCTATTTGCCCTAATAAAAAGGAATTAAAAGGCACCTTCTTGCCAGTACATCACTCTGGCAGAGGGATGGAAAGAGGTGCCACCCTCAGATGTGGTCCTCAGCGTGGAGGTGCTGACAGGAGGACTGTCCTGAGTTCTGCTCTGTAAGGGTTCTTTAAGTCCGGGCGTGATAAAAACATGTAACCGGGGCCCTAGGCTTATCATTCAAAGGCGCTGAAAGGCAGTTCAATTGGATCCTTCGCTGTGGAAGAAAGTACTTAGCTGAAAAGAGATTTTGCTTTTCTCTTTTTCTTTTTTAAAAGTAATTCTTGACTTTAGCATTCTGTGCAGTTAGACTTACATCTGCACAGGAGAGCATTTTGTTAGTTTTTCCGTCAATAGATTGAAGGTATGACTCTCTGAGCCAAACTGCAGTTAATAAGAATTAACTGAAACGTTGAAAAAAAACAAAGAAATCAAAGTCATGGCAGGGCTAATATTAATGGATGACAGTATAAATTGAAATGGAAAACATGCAGTATACGGAACACAGTGAGGAGGAGTCACTGCTATTTTGTATTTAATAAATTTTAACCCATTGTCCTACCCAGCTGAGAGACTGTTAAAATGGACAAGGTTCGAAAATATTCTTCTACGTGGAAAGACGCAGCTTCCGGTCCTTGGACCTGCTGTACTTTTGTGTGACTGTCATGAATTTTTCAACTTTATTAAGGTATCTTTTAGTGGCTATTTGTTCTCTAGACAGATCTTCAGGACTCATAGTTGATGATCAGAGTACCTGAATTGGGAGTTTAAACAGAAAAAAATCCAGGATAATGAATGTTTTACATGCTGAAAATAATTACGTTCAGCTGGCTTAACATAATAACAAAACTAATATTAAAATGAGAACCTCTATCTAGGCTTTTCAAAAAAATTTTTTTTTCCTTCCATAAAAATTTAAGCAAGAAAAATTTTATTGGGTTAAATCATTAGGAGGATTCTTTGGGCACCTGTTCAGGCATACGTAAAGAAAGCTGCCCACTCCTGGGCCCTCTGCCGGTGCCGGGACATGACTGGAAGGCCACGTGCAAGAAATGGGACAATAAGTATACAATGACTGTATTCAGGAAGGCACCTCCTTGTTGACCTCACGTCAGAACCTAACTCAAGAGCCGGGTAGGATCTGTAGAGCCTAGCTAATGTTGCTTTTCTTTTTTAGGTATTCATATTAGAATACCACAATGTACCAAAACCCAAGCCCTGCTCTAGACTTTGTGGGAAGACTTCCTGTAAGACCCCACATTGTCACATGGTGGTGCGTCTGTGTGTGGTGTACAGACAGGCAGGAAGTGGATACCTGTCCTTCGGTTGGCTGTGGGAATTAAGTGATTCATTTCTAGGTTTCTTGGGGATTTGTCAGTGGCTGCCTCAGATTCAGTGAGCATATGGATGGCTCACCTTAAAAAGGAATTCCCCTTCTTAGGAATGTCATTTAAATGATCCCTTAGTTTGGACCCTTTTTGCTTCTTGAAGGTAGCTTTTTGGTGAAGCTCTTTGTCGTTCATTGGGAAAGAGCTAGATTGATTCTTACTTTGTGACTTGCCCATTTTTAGCCAGTGGAAAACTGTAGTTACCCTCAAATGAGTTAGAACCAAGCTGAGACAGAGATACCAAGATGAGACTCTGACCCAAACTTCAAATGTCTCATCATTTTCCTTCCCAATCATTTCTTTGTTTTCTTGGACAAGTTTGGAAAATATTCATGGGATTGAATCAATCTTAAGATATCTTACCAATCCTATTGTCTGTTAAATGGAATTCATTGTGAAAAATAATTTTTCCATTTGACTCTTTTTTTTTTTGACATTTATTATAAATGAAGTAAGAAGGGATCGAAAGAGAAGTCCAACATCTGGGAGAACTTGTTTCAGTAGCTAGCCTGGGAGCCTGAACCCTAGCTTCATACAGGTGAGATGTGTTATGGGAATAAAAGCCTTGTGCATTTAATGAACCCCGCCTGCCTGTCAGCTTGGTTTTTCATGCACCATTGTTGTTCAAATAAGAAAAAGAGAATGTTCACAGCCTGTGGTGAGATTAGAGTAATGAAAATGAAGTGTTAATCTGTCAATAGCGAGCATATCTCATATACTGCTTCCTGGGCCACATTTATGCGTGTATAATATATTCCAGGTTTTCTCATGACCAGGGAAGCTTGGATGCTCGTTATATTAAAAACACCCTTTTGGTTAAAAGTGAGAAGTTGGTCATTTTTCCTTGGGCAAATAGTTATTTTTAATAATTTCTTCATAAACCAACTGCTGCCTGCCTTCTGAGTGTGCAGATGCTCCACTACGCTTTATGTGCTGCTGTGCTTGTCCTTTGGGTCTCTCTCTCCTTTCTTCCTTTTTTCTTTTTTCTTTTTTAACAAATGCAGAGTGTTGAAATAAGCCTCAGCATAAGCCTAGTTTGAGGTTTGATTTCCTAGAAATTGGTGATTCATAGAAAGAAGGAAGGAGTTAAGTGAATGCAATGCTTCATCCCTATATAATACAGATTAAATATTATTAAGCATTCATTATCTCATACTTTTTTTTTGTCTTGACACAGTAAAATGCAAACAAAAATAACCAAATCAGGAATCTTCTAGAACTCTTTTATGTATTTGCAGTCAGCTGCCATGATGTGAGCCCGAGGAGAAAAGCTTAAAACTTTGGTCATCATGAATGGGAATTAACTATGTTTTTTCCATAAAATTCCCCTTTCTAAAATATTATAGTAGGTAAATCAACATGAATGTAGTGAATTATACTTTTCCTAGAACGGTTTTAATTGTTGTTTTTTATCCGTTTACTCAGTTATTTGAGAAATTAAATTTTTTCCCAAAATGATACTCTTAAAAAAGAGAGTAAATTTAATCTTAGATTATAACAAGATGTTTTAAAGAAAATAATCTGAATATTTACATGTATGCTACCCATGGGGTCATCTCTTTTAAGAAGCATCTTAAGAGATGGTTTCAGAAGAAGTGTAAAAGGTGTGGGGAGAGGTAAATTAATAACTGAGTTCCAGGTGTCTGCTGCTAATTGTTCAAAATTCAAGCATAATGGATATTAAGGAAAAATGCTTCCCAAAAGAAATATATAACATTGTTGTTCAGCTTTTGGGTATAAGACTTTATTTATGGAGCTCATACTTTGGGCATTTTCTCTTTTTCTATTCAAATAGGTGTTAAGGAATGCAGTATGATCGTTATGATTTTGTGAACTGTTTACTTAAAGTTGTTCAGGTTGTTAAGAATCAAGAGAATTTGGGGATTAATGTCTTAATTGTGAAGTGAATTTGGCGTGTGTTCGAGGGTTACTTTCTTAAGGTGAGAAGGGAAGAAAAGCACCTCTTTTAGGAAGGAAGCACCTAATTAAACACTAATCTTTCAAGAATGTGGTCCAGTGATGAGACATAACTTAGAAACACTCTATGAAAGTTGATTTACATTTTCTTCTTTTTAATAAGTTGGAATATGGCTAGTCATAGCACATTTAATACATTCTGAACTGTATAGTACTTCAGAGGTAGTCTGTTGATATTCTTGGATGAAGCAAAAAGATACTTTCCTCTGCTAAATAGGGTATTTCTGATTTGTTTGTAAAAGCTATTAGTGGATAGAAGCACTATCTTCTTGTGGTTGATTGGAAATAGAGAAATAGAAAGATTTTCTTCTTGAAATTACCTGCAGTTAAGGGAAAAAGCAAAATAGATGTGCATTGTAACTGTCATAGACATCTGCTTTTAGGTAATCATTTTTAAAGAAATATGCCATGACTTTTGGGGTCATTCGAACCTGCAATAATGTCTATTTAATATAAGTATAAATGTCAGGTTGTGGCATACATGTGGAGCCAGTAAAGACGAGTATTTCCTGTGATAATATTCATGCATCCTAAATGTTGACTTTTGAAATTTACCTTGAAGATGTATTCTATTTTCACATTAGGGTCAGTTTTCACTTAAGCACAGGATCATTCTAGAAAGGAAGTACAGAAGTGTTAACATGTGAAGGAACAAAATGGATGTAGATCCGAGTAACACCATTGACTTGAGCATCTTTGCTGGGCTTCAGGGAAGAATGTGGTTGATTGAAAACCAGTGTAAATGTTTTGTTGAACCACTGTTTAAGAAGAGATGATCAGTTTGGGATTTGCTTGAATTTTTTTTAAAAAATCATGAAAAGCAGTTTGCTTGGCACTTAATGCTTGATTGAACAAATATATTTTGAAAAATTTTACCCCCCATCTTACATTATGCAAACCCATGAAATAAGAAAGAGAAGATACCCTTTTCCTTTTCTTCCACAAACTCTGTTAACCCTCTTTGGAGTTTTATGTCTTTTTAAAGTTCAAGAGTTGCCCAAAAGGGCCATGAGGAAGTAAGGTAGTAACAAGCAAGGGGAGTGAGTCTGATGGGGACTGCAGTGGATCAGAAGGACCTTGTGTCAACCACAGTGAGCTTTCAGTTCCCCCGCTCCAGACAGTTGTTGTCAGGTGGGGATGCAGGCCCAGTGTTGTGAGATCCTTGTCTTCTCTCTCTCTTTTTAATGGGAAGTCAGAAATCCAGATTTTTATGTGGACTCTTCTGATTTTTAAATCTTGGCAACCTTTTCAAATATTTTTAAAAGTGTGTGGTCCAAACAAAACTCATCTGTAGGCTTTATTCAGCCTAGCGACTGCCAGATAGAAACCTCTGTTTTAGATAGTATTTTAATGGATGAAGATAATAGTTTCATTGCATGTGAACATTAATCTTGGGAATTCCCCACTGGGATGAACCAAATTCTTCATTTTTTTTAAACAATTTAAAAAAAAAGTTTGGTAAATATATTTCTGGTGCTGATAGTTTTGATGTATAGCTTTTCTTCTTGTGACCCACATACAAAGAAAAATCAAATGTGAGCAAAACAAAAAATAGTCAGAGGATTTTAATAAAAGTTGAAAAGTAAGAATTTTAGAATTCTAGGGAAGAAAGGGGAGATATCTAAATTTGGAAAAGAATTCCATGATTTGTGTCAGTAACTGATGTAGATGAAAAGTTGAATTCAACTATAAAGAGGTTTTTATCTCACCTTTAAGCAGTGGATTGTTGGCCCTGAATCTTTGCGGGATTGCAGTAATTTACCAGGCAATTGACTATGATGTCACGGAGAGGAGATGAACCACAAGGGGAAAAATTCCCTATGCCAGTTCATACAAGGCCAATATTGTATACAAGCTTCTAGAAAACATCATTTATGTTGTATAAGATATGTTTTCAATGCCTGTGTAAATTTTTTGAAGGGGCTCTTGAAGATAATCTATTCATAGTTGAATTTCTCTAGGCAAATCAGATATCAGCATTTTATCAGCATTTTCAACAGAACCGGTAATTAATTGGTTTGAATTTCAAATTGAAGGTCATCCTGTTATTGATTTTCGTGGGAACAGGAAGCAGCATCTTGTTAAAATGATCTGCAAATGGTGCCTCCGTGTGCCTAGTTTCCGTCTAGGGTCTTGTTGAACAGCATTAACGTCAGTGTCGGGCACCAATCAGAAGGGAGTCACTGCTGATATAAACATAACAAGCTGTTGGTTTGCTTCCAAAACAGCAGAGAAGAGCTGAGCTGGAACAGAGACCAGAGAGTAACAGTTTGTTTTACATAGTAAGTCAGGTATTTTAACTCAAGTGACTTGTGCGACTTGTTACGAAGCATCTGTCAGTGTGTCAGAATGACGTTGGTATGCCATGTTCCAGAAGTTCAGCGTCAACACAGTTGTGACTTACCAGTTTTAGAAACCTTTCAACTAGGAATTAGAGAAACTAATCTTTAATACTGGGTTGGGAAGCATTGCCGTAAAGAGGATGGGGAAGAATGGAGGATAAAAGAATATACTCCTTTAGATGCTCTCCCTTTTTATAAAATAACATTTGTGTCTTGTGTTTTAGAAGCAGTTTTATTGTTGCATGTGCCAGGCTGTTTTAAAGCAGTCCTTTCTTTCTCCCTGTGTTTATACTTCTTGCAAATGGTGTAATGTGAGGGTAACATGAACTAGGTGGGTGGCAAACATGATGCCTTTCTAAACCGGAATAAGTATTTTAATTTGAGCTATGCGAAACAAGTTGGAAAGTGCAGCTTCTTCTTAGGGTTCAAAGTAAAATTCTTAATAAAAAAAAAAAAGGGGGAGGAGGGGGAGCCTTCCATTTTAAATACCCTGGAGCTGTGAATGCAGTTATTTTCAGGTTGACTTCATTTTGTGTAGGCATGATAGCGGCACCAACCATCTACGTTAAGCCTTAACATTCCACAAAGCCATTTCAAGTTTATTATGAACTTCAAAGTCTGCTCATCCCTAGGAGAATATCAAGTTTAAGCATGCCACTCTGCCACAGTCACAGTTAACTTTCTTCAATTGAGAAGTGACTTTCTTGAGTCAAAAAGGCTCGCTTTCCTACAGGTGATCCAGTCTTTGAGACCAGTGCAGTCATCTCGCTGATTGTTGCCCTCCTGAGTCATTAATCTATCTTGTTAGCAGTGCTTGGAAAGTGCCCCCAAATAAGGCAGGACTCCTCACAATTTGTTTAAAGCTTTCCAATGAGATCAGCATTCTTTTTCAGCTTTACTTCTAGAGCTCAGGTCATTGATCCTATTTTACCAGTTCCCAGTTGTAGTTTCATCACAGGTTATAGAAACATAGGGGAGTGTGGGGGAAGATGCTGATGCTTCCCAATGCTGTCCCAATACTTGCTAGTGTCTACACTTCAGATGGCTACTAGTGCTTTGGGAAGGAATATGGGGCTGTTCAGCCTGATCTCTTGGTGTTTAGCGTCTCTTCTTAGGGAAAGAAATTCTTCATTTCCTCTATGTAAAATACCTACCCTTTTGGAGGCTCCTGGTTTTTAGTTCCTACCTCACTTATTAAACCACCCCTGTCTGTAGTATCATGCATCTCAGAGATGGAACTTGACGGACTAGTCAGCATTGCAAAGGTCACCCTAAAGCTATTGGCAGAACACACTGCCCTTTGTTGCTCAGTGATTATAAAGCTACCTTAGCAGTTAACTGGATGTATTTGACTGAGCTGCTTTTCCCGAATACCAAATTATCCATTTCTTATAAACACCTGATAGAATGCCCAGTCACAAGCTGTCTCAAGTATATTTTCCAAAGATATCTTTAACAATACTTGAAGTATCAGCGCTTTGGCCACCAGAAGGGGTAGTGTCCATTGCAGTTTTGCTTCAGTGAAAATATTTCTAAATTATTTGAGAGTTTTTGCATTATCTGAAATGATAATGTTCCAACAAATTAGAAAATTAAAGGTGTTCCCAAAAGTTTCTTATGTTACAGCTTGTCTTCTGTTGGTGTAGCAGTATTTAAAATCATGTTGTGAATTGACTTTGTAAAGAGAAATGCTACAAAACTTTATTTCCTTTCTTGTTATTTTCCATGAATATAAAATATGGAAAGACCTTTTTTGGTTTTAGGTAATAACTTTAAACAGTATAAAACTGGGTTTCACCATATTTTGTGTATTCAAATGCACTTCAGAGTTTTCTTACTGAAATATTAGTTCAATTCTATTCAGAATTATAGAGGAATAACTAATAAATGATCAAGCTACTTATTTGAGGCAGGGGAGCTGCATTTGAGACTTGAGTTTTGTATTTTACATGCTTGCATTGATTTTGTAATACCAGTACAATCTTGATATACTTTCTAGTACACAGGTAGCATCTTTGCCTTAGCTGTCATTTAAATAAAGATGAGTAAAGAGTAAATAATTATCTTTACATGATGCATGTACTTTGGACTAACTTCTCTCTCAAATGTGTGATTTGCCATATATCCTTACCTCCTCCAGTTCTGTTTGGTCCTTGTTGGATTGGCTAAGCAATTTAGGCATTTAAAATTACTTCTTCTTTGGTTTCATAGCGAGTAAGTAAAGGTGCAGAGAAATCCCTTCAGTTTACCTTTCAATATCTTTGAACCAAGCAAATTCTGTCCTACCTTCCTGTCATGCATCCATCCAGTTTCTCTTTGAGCTAAATATAGCACATCTATAGCAGACTATATTTCCCCCTCTCTCCAAAATAATAGGATGAAATCAGCATTCAAATAGCTTTGGTTGCAAAAATTCAACAATCAAAGGAAGGGAACCAAACAAAAATGATTTAAAATAAGATGACGAGTATGAAGTTCAGGTACTGAACAGTATCTGAAAGCAAAGTAGGGTGATAAGAGTTTTGTGTTGCACGTTCTTAAGACTTAAGTGTTTGTTGAAAAGACTCTTTTTCTTTAACCCAGAGGTATGTTTATCTTAGAATAATAATCATTTCATGCTGTTCATTTTTTTTCTAGTTGACCCATTCTCCAGACCTTTTAAAAAAAACTTTTTTAAGTGGATGTAAATTCCATTTTAATTAGACCAGTGCAATCTAATACTGCAGCTAGCCAGGAATGGAAGAAACATGCTGGAAGTTAATACAACCCAAATCAGCCATAGCCAGATAATTCCCCTGATCTTTGTAACAACCCCCTTCCCCACCTCCACCATGAAATGACCCTGTTGTTCTGGAGTTTCAACAAGACATTTAAGGTTCATTTAAAAAAATGATCATCCTTTACAGGATTCTTTGCTCTTGCATTTCTCTTTCTTTCCCTTGCCACACAGCTGTCATTGGTATAGGAGAAAGGTTGGGGGGAGGGGAAGAGGAGGAAGCCCTGTTCAAATCGTGTCACGTAGCACTAATTCATCTGCTCTCATTAGAGGGAGCGAGGGACAGCAGTGATGGCCAAGAGCTGCACTCCACACATGACACGCGAACAGTTTGGGGAATAGAAAATTGCTTTCTCAGGAAGCCCAGCCAATTAAGGACTTGACCATATTGAATGTCAAGTGTTAATTTAGGTTTTTCTTCATTTTCCCAGTAGTAATGCGGGTCCTGTGATGAGCAAATACATGTCAAGTAAAAGTTGATTGCATGAAGGACCCGGGTATTATATGTCACTGACAAGTCACAAATGTACTGAAGTCTTTTAACCCCTTAGGTGGGTGTGGTGGGGGAGGGGAAAGGGGAGAGGATTAATGTTACCATAATGATAAGAATAGATAGTTTATGTGGAGGTGGCATGGATGGGACAGACAATAATGGTAATTCATGCAAAAACCAGGGATAGGACAAATCCTACTCTGAGGGCACAGAAGCCCTTGTAAAGCATATAATACCATCCTCTGCTGTTGCAAATATGGTACTCAGAATATATATTGTCTGTTTTAAGATTATATGAAAAGGGAAAGTAATGTACTCTATGGTCTTGACCTAGGAAATTCCTTATTAATTATCTCCTTTGAAAGAAAGAAAACAGTCGTTAAGTAATCACACTCTTTTGGGCATTTTAATCCGTTGGCTCAGTGCAGCTGTCAAATTTCCAGTATTTATAATTTCAGTTTCTAATCAAATACTCATTTAAAGAAGTAGCTGTGTAATTCTGTGTAATAGCAGAGATGCAAAATATGAGACTGAAAGAACGTTTGTTTTCCATCTCGAGTATCTCTGGAGGGTGATGTTTAGCCAATAGAAACTGGTAGAAGGTCAGTCATTGTCTTTCATTTCTTTTGGTGCCCAAGTGTAGAAAGGAGGAGATTCAAGCTTCAGTGAGTGAGGTAACTTTGCCTTTTTTAAACTGAATGTTGCAGGTTGCCCATCATGTATAGCATCTCATTTCCATTCATCAGCATTCATTTACATGTGAATGTCCTGAAAATAAGAGAATATCTGTTTCTGTTGCAGTTGTACTTGTAGCAAATAAAAATATCTGCTCACTTTAAAAACAGTGCTGTGTGTCATTTAAAGAATCTTAAAGTGAAACTCAGAGCAGTTACAATCTGGTCATTTTCTTCCCTTTTTATGTAATAATCACGTGCCCCCTTCATATCTTTAAGGCTGTCACCTTAATTCAATACTTTCTTGAAATTTACTCTCTTTTATTTATTCCACAGTGTTTTAACATACTTGCCTTTGTGTCTTGACAGTGCCTGCACTCGGAAGACTTAAGTCTGATAGTGCTTTAAATTTGGCAGCAAAAAGTATTAAGCCTTTCTCTTAGGTTAGGAGCTGTGCTATCATTAAATTAAAAGTTGGTTAAATTTACATTAAAGAACAGTTAGGAAACAATTCCAAGAATCTGATGTCTAATTAAATAGATTTTTTTCTTAAGAAAGAAACATTAGGCTCTTAAATACTGGGTGTAATGTCAGTTCTTTTACATCTCCCCTCCCTGTCTCAAAACTAACCAAATAAAATAAACTAGCCCTCCCTTCCCTTCCTATGTTGATAAGCTCTGTCTATGGGACTCTGGTGGCATTTCAAAAGTACTGTTTAATTACACTCTGATTGTCAGCAGCTTCTCTTCCGCTGGGTGTGCTGAGAGACTTAAGTAAGTTTCCGTAAAGTAAATTCTGATGATGGCAGCTCGGGGTTGCTGATTCAAGTTATTCCTTCTCTTCTGTGTCACTTTTGACGGATGGTACCTAATGCAATCAGCCACAGGCCCACAAAGCCTTTCCTTGGGTTGCGTTAGTAACTGGACCAGGGGTTCCCCTCCTCCCCAGATCTTGCCTTCAGATGTTCACTCCTTCCTGCACCACCACCCCCGCCCCCAACAAGTCAGCCCAAATAGGAAAGGGGAAAGAACGGCAGGACTACCCCGGACAGGCTCTTCCGAAACCTCCATCTCCCGGTGGTGCAGTCAGAGCTGCCTCCCTTTGCGTGCCTTTTTGATAAATTTAAGAAGTCAAATCGCTGACACAGATAGATAATCCAAGTGTATAGGGTGAAGAGTTATAAATTAACACATTATTCCCTCTTAATGTGAAATACTTGAGAATGCATTTTCTCAGTCCCCTGACATCTTACCCAGTGAGGGCTCGCATTGTACTTTTCAAGTGGCATTGATTTGTTAAAGCGCTGAATTAGCATCTCTGGCCAGCTGCTTGATCCACTGTTGTGTCGTGGGGCTCCTGTACCTCCTCTCTCCCCAGCCGTCTCTTTTTTCCCTTCAGTCCTGCCTTTGCTCTCCCTTTCCATTTTGCTTCTGCCCACCCCGTTCTCTGTCTGTCTGCTCCTTCTCTTTCCTATTGCTTGTGTTTCTTTCAGTCTGGTTTCATCCTTCTGCATCTCCCTTCTTTTCCTTCCTTCACTATTTCATCCACACGCTTCCTTTCTTGTCTCGTCTTGTTGCTTCTGAGGGTTGCCCTCACTCGGGGTTAAAGTCTGACTGCCTGTGAGGGTTAAAGTGTGACTGCCTGTAGGGGGTGTGAGGTGGGACACTGGCAGGGACTACTAGGGGGTGGATGACTTAGCAAATCCAATAGCTCCGAGTAGACTCTTGTGGAGAATAGATTAACATATGCCTGTTTGTGCTTATCTAAATAGGGGTTGGTGAGAAACATCTCACCTATTTTGCTTGCTAGAAATTAAAAGGTAACTCACAAAACTTTAAAATGTGTATTCCCAAATGCCATTTAACACAGTAAAATTTTCTTTTGGTTAAGTTAAAGAAAATTATTGATGGTTATCACAGACTTGATCATATGCTTACACCCACACCAAAATGTTTCTGCAAAACTTTTGCATTGGTGCAACTTTTCGCAGTTCAATAAACTCACTGATAGAACTTTCTTTTCTTCCAGGTTTGGTAGTGTTCTGATTCCAGTAATTTTGTACCGTTTCATATAAAAACATGACTTCCTCATGGTGCCTCACTGTACCATATCAGTATTAAGGTTATAAAATTGGTTGACAGTTTTTTACTTAGAAATAAGGGATGGGTTATTGCTTCTTTTTAGCAGTGTGTCTCAAAGTTCCTGAGGTTTTCAGAGGAACTGCATCACAGTTGAGAGGTTTAACATGCTGTGTGTGCATGATCACAGATTTGACCCTTTTCTTTCTCTAGATAACTGGTCGAAGATACTTTGAGATCATCGTGTTGATTGATTTGATATGAGCAAAAAAGTGTATCTGCCTGAATTTAAATAGAAATTATCCTCTGTAATTTTAGTTTCATTGCTTTAAGTAGTGCTGTCTGCAGTTTTACTAGGCTTCCCACTAGTAACATAAAAATTGGATTTGAATATACTTTGGTAATAAGTCAGATCATTTAAAAAATCAGATATCTTTATTGCTGGATTTTATATATGTTAAAATGACAATCTGATTTCAGCATTTATATTTTGAAATGGAAATATTTCACATAGGATTTGATAATCTTTGCTTCTCTGTTGGCTTGATTTCCCACCCCCTGTTCCTCAAGTCAATTCTTTTTTTTTTTTTTTTTTTTAATTAATTGCTGTCCTGCTAGCTAGAATTAGCATGGTTTGGCTAAGGTGAAGGGATTAGAATGACTCTTCAAGGCATGATAATGTCTGTTTAAGGAAAAGGAAGAAAAAAAAGTCTTTTAACTGGGGCTTAAGACTAATTCCATCTACTAAGGAGACAAAAATTACGCTAAAGGAGACAATTTGGCTTTATTTTCTGTGTGCATGTTAACCTGCGTAGTGATCATTATTTTGTATTTTAGGGTGTTCTCTGAAGGAAGATGTTCTTTACTTGCTGTAGGAAGGGGATGTGACCTCATTCTAGGAGATTAAGGCTGGAACACCTTTTGCAGGGATAACCACGGTTCACCTGGCTGTAGTTCAGGGTCAAGGTCAGGGTCAGGAGGGACTTGCTTCTTAGAATGGCCTCTGAATAGAGTAGAGAGGACAAATTAGAGAACAAAAAAGTAAGGCAAGGTTGAAAGTGAAAGTGCCCCATATGAAAATAGTTAAGGATCAGAAAAGGGAAAAAAAAAATAGAAAAGTAGAAAAATCTGGAAGGCATACTTGAGTAGTGAGAGAGAAGTTGAGGATAAAGGAAAAAAGAGAGGTTGGAGGGGCAAACTTATAATATCTTGTAACTTTCAAAATTAATAAAAATCAGGCCATACAGTACCAAACTGGCATCACTGCAGAGTCCAAAATTACTTCAAACATTTAAAAACTTTTAGTGTAATTTTTGAGTATTCATTCGTTGTACATTTATTTTCTCTTGTTCCTTAGTTTGTTGCTTCTGTTTCTTGGAACGCAGACAGCTCTGCACAAGTAATAAACCAGTACATCTAGAGTTTAAAAAAACCAAATAACTAATTTGTTCCTTGTTCCTTGGGTGGTAGTACTTTAGCCACATGAAATGGTCAAGTGTGGATGTTTTATTTAGAGTTCAACACCTTTTGAGTTTTTTCTCTAAAATTCTCTGGAGAAATCAGAAAAATTTGTTTTTGTATTTTGTAAGTCTAAATGAAATGTCACTTAAATGCAGGAAGAACTGGCAGTTTTGATAAGTTGTCCCCAAAGCAAACCAGCTTGTCAGTAATCACAACCTAATTACAAAGGCAAATACAAAGTTTGTGTTTTAAAAAGTCGCAAGACAAAGGAAAAAACAGAAACAGACCCTTCTCCAGCACCAGGCAATAGCCTTCACCCCCCACCCCCCTTCCACAGGAGCCCTTCCATAGTAGCAGTAATAATAAGAGAGAACCTTTTGGCTTAAGCCCAAGTCCTGTTGAGAGGGAGCCGCCAGCGGCCTGCACAGTGTGTGGCTCTGCAGAAGTGCCAGAGTGACACACGCATCACAAGCCGGTCACAATGCGAGGGGTCAGGGGTCACGTTCAAGAGCAGGGTGTTGCTGGACCCGGCCGAGGAAGCAGAGGTGGCCCCTCTGTGCTCAGTGTGTGGGTCTGTGTACTCCTTTCCCGTCAAAGCTGGCCCGGCAGGGCCAAAAAAGCGGTTCCTTGGCAGGGTTTAATGGCAGGATGATGTAGTCTGTTGTGACTAGTGCATTCCTTTCAGGTTAAACTAGGGAAATGGCATTGTGTTAAAATTCCAAGTCGCATGAATGTTTTATTGCCACAGTGCATTTAGCCCTCTAGGGGAGTGTGTGTGGCGGCGGGTGGGGGCGGGGGTGGCGGGGGGTGGGGGGGACTTAGAGACTCAGGAACTATCAGAAGAACACTTCCCTTGGAAAATTTTACCCACCAGCGTGAAGCTGATTTGCTGTGATGGTCACTTAGAAGGGTTTCGCTTTTTCCTAAACTGACTGTTTTAAAAGTCTTGCCATCCGGACAATTACCGGCTGAAGAAAACACGACAGGACACAGGCAAAGAGGTGGCGAGATAGAGAGGAGGAATGCGCCAGAAAGGAGCTGAGCTGCCTTCTTGTATAAACTGCCCGAGAGCGGCAAGGGCCCCCTCCCCGCCCAGTCCTTGTTCCCCGCTTCCCTGGGCTGAGCTTCGCCGTGCGCGGAAGGCCAGGAGCGATCAGTTACCCTTGCACCGCTGACGGCGAGGCCACTGCAGCTCATGGTACCGTATGTTACCAGTCAGCCTCCCTCATTCCTTCTCCCGGGCTGCTTTGGGGGCTGTGTGTGGGTGGTGGTTTTTTTTTTTTTTTCCCCTTCAAAAAACCTTTTCTCTCTAATAACGGTTTCTACTAGTCAGAGGGATACAGTTTGGGAATGCAGAAGGACTGAGTTTCAAACAAAACAAACTTAAGTATGGCACTATTTTTTTCTCTCTCTCTTTTTGGCATTCAGAAGGGATAAACCAAACCATTCTAGTTCAGTTGCAGCCAAAGGTTTCCAGTGTGATTGAAAACCAGGAATTCTGGAAAGAGGGCAGTTTAAGATGCAGATCATCTGGGCTGCGGATCTTGTAAACAGACTTTTGTACAACCACGTGAGCATCTTTAGGGTTAGAGGGCAGCTCAGGTTCTGCCATTGTCTGGGATGTATCCATTTTTTCAGTTGCCCCCACCAGTCCCTCTCTGGGGAAAACTCTAGCCTGGCCCTTCACCGCTCCAATTGTTTAAGGCTTACCTTTACTCCGGGTGTGTATGATTGGACTTGGGTTGTAATTGTGCATGTTGAATGTAGCTGTCTGATGGCTTCGTGATTTGACCTGACTCAGGTTAATTTATAACAGATTAAAATATGGACGTATGGAATGGCCTCCTGATTTTGCATTGGGACTTTATAGAATATTAATGCATCTGATTTTTTTCCCAGTGAATAAGAGAAATACAAATTGTCTTGGGCTTACCTAAATAAACATATCATATCAATTTGCATTTTAGGTTTGAGTTGCCTATCAGTCTTCACTTGCAAACCTTAATACTTGCTTTGATTCCATGTTCTTGTAATGGCTCATTTTTCTCTTCCTTAGTAGTAATTGATATATAAGACATACATAGAGTTGTGAAAGTGTGTGTGCCTGTGTGTACATGCACACTTTGACAACTGCCACATGAATGCAAGGAAAAACTTTTTACAGTTGTTAAGCCAGGATAGGTTTCCACTGATAAGTTAATTTTTAGAATCTTATGTAACAGAAATTTAAGTCGAGAATATATTATAAAACAGTAAATTGTGAGTGTGTCTGTGTGCCTTATTTATAGAGTTTTGGGTACATGATTTATGTATTTCTATAAAATGATGGTTTTGTCCAGATAGACCTCCTGAGTTTAATCTGATTAGTGCTGTCCGTAGATGGTTTATTATTTATAAACAGATACATTCATATTGTTTATGGGAGGTCTTAAACCAACATGCAGTCAACTCGATGGCAAAATCAAGATTGATGTGTGGACTTGGCACTTCAAATTTTAGATGAACTCATTAGACATTTTCACTTACATTCTAGAGAATACTTACTTTAAGAATTCTTTTCAGTGCTGAATGTAATCAAGTGGTAGTGATGGAAGTTGTCTTTTGATGATTTTTTTTCTAGTTTCCAATTTTAAAGTGCACTTTTCAGAGGAATATTAAACTTAACTTTGTGCTGGATTTCTTTTTCCCTTCTAGCCAGTTTCAAAATTAATTCTTTTTCCTAAAAAGTAGAAAAGCTTGTCAACAGTGCCAAATTGAGGGTAAAAAAGTCTATTGTGTATGCTTAGATTCTCTAACAAAATTTGTTATCCTGATCATGGAAGCAGTTTTTGATTATAAAAAGGATGTTGTGGTTGTATCCAAACCCTTTTCAATTCATTAAAATTGCCCCTTTATAATCCAAGAGGGAAAGAATGGAAATACCCCAGTATCACGTCTCCTTAACATGAAAATTAAAGTTGATTTAGAATTTTTTCCCTAAAAATCAAACTTTAAAAAAATATTAATACTTATTCTTTCAGCATTTTTCTCTCCCCATTGTACCAGCATTATTGTTTGACATTGCAGAACTCTCTGGTGGGGATTGAGAGCTGTGGAGGAGTTAAAGATTGGTCCCAGGTTCAGATTCTCATGTTGCCACTTACTTGTGATCTTGTGACCTTGGGTGAATCACTTTATCCCTAACATTTGTTTTCTTCTGTTTTAACATGGGGAAAAGAACACTTGAAAATTTGTCAGGAAGATGAAATGAGACAACACCCATGAAGTTCAGGCACATAGTAGGTGTTCAGTAAACTCTGTAGATCTTGTTCTTTGAGCTTGTCTTGAGGCAAGTGTCCCTTGGAAAGCTTCTTCTTCTTCTTTTTTTTTTTAAGAGGGATAAATTTGAATGTCTTAATTTCACCAAATATCAATAGGAAAGGAGATCCTAAGTATAGGCAGACAGCTTTCTTTCTTTCTTTCTCTTTTGAGAATTGCTTTGTATCATCCATTAGTCCTGCGTTTTTGCCACTCTGCAAAATTCTCACTGGGATGACCTTCCTGGATGTCAGAATGATGCTGTTATTTCTGAGATATCAGTTATGGATAACCAAATACTAGAAGCTAAGCTGGCAAATTCTGTTACATTCTATTTACTTTTGTATCATCAGTTCTAATCACTCCCTTGAATCAAAGCTTCTTGCTTTATCTTTGTTGTTGTTATTTAGTTCCTAAGGCATGTATGACTCTTTTGTGACCCAGTGGACTATAGCCTGCCAGGCTTCTCTGTTGATAGAATTTCCCAGGCAAGAATATAGAGTAGGTTACCATTTCTTTCTCTAGGGGATCTTCCCAACCTAGGGATCGAACCTGTGTCTCGTGCATTGGCAGGCAGATTCTTGACTGCTCAGCCACCTTGGAAGCCCACTCATTTGGTTAGCACTTGGTAATAGAGCTAGAAGTTCCATTATACAGGTACCCTGGTCCCTGTCCCTGGCTTTATGAATATGCACTTGTATTCATGGAGAGAGGGTCACACTAAAGCAAATAGCATTTACACCTTTTAGTAGAACTAAACAAAGAGTATAGCAAGGCACCTATACGTATATTGGGGCAATATTTTATCTTCATTTACAGTATTGCACTTTGCCTTAAGTGTAGTTAAGGGCTTGGAAACTATTTGTTGAGCAGAATGTGCTGCTCTTACTGTCTTAATCCTGGATTACGTTTTTATCAAAAGTAATTGTGTTATGTGTAGTAGATTAATATTGTCATAGATGGTCTTTGATTAGCATTGTTAGTTTGCCTGACATCTCATTTCTTTTAGCCAACACTTGTTTGAACATACTGCATCTTTAGATCTAAAATAAATATTTGGTTTAGTGTTCACTTTCACCTATTGCTAAGAGTAAAAGATGGATTAAAAACTAATCATTTCGTAACTACCTCCTAGCTCACACAGTGTGCTAGGGGTGGTACCCACTTTATCTTATTCAACTCTTAGAAAGCATTCAGGGCAGGTACAGTTATTTTCATTTTACAGATGAGGAAGTAAAGGTCTCAAATCTGTATCCAGCAAGTTTGACCCCCAGAATCTGCTTTTTCCTTACATTCTTCATCCATCTATAACTTAAGTCAGATATTACAAAAAATAGAAGATAGTTGTTGAACCCACCAATTTTTGCTTTTTCTTTCAGATTAAATTTTGCAAGGAAGCCAACATTCAGAACTGATAAAAATTAGACCTATTCTAGAAGAAAAGGGTCCAGCCTCCGAGTTCTATCTTTGATCTGTGGAATACTTGCTTAGAAAAACTGAAGTTGAATGCCTGCTCACCCTATAAAAAGGAGGCATAGCAAACCCAAGTAGTCTGGGAGTTAAAGGGTTCGTTTACCATGGTGCAATTGTGGGGAATTCACAGGAAGGCTAATCTCTCCCTAATTTGAAAAGAGAACGTATCTAAGAGAAAAATAGTGTGTAAATACTAGCGTAAAAAAAAAAAAATCTATATCATTGTACAGCTCTTCACATGTTAATTTTCAGGGCACAGATTTTGTTCAGTCCAAAGTGATGAAGTAATTTTATTGTGGGAAGAGTCACAAAAGAATAAGTCACCACTTTATGTTTAACAGCAGCCCGTGTCTACAAATGTATACAGATTCCAGTTTGACAATATTAAAAAGTTGTGCTCTGTGTAATGTATAGCATATCTATAAAAGATATACATGTCACATGCATATACAAGTAAAGGTAAGGATGGAGAATATGGGTAGATTTAACTCAGAAATGTTGAAAAACATACTGTTTTAAACAAATTGCTTATAAGAATTAGTCAACATGGTAATTTTGTAATATCTTTATAAACCAGGAATTTAAAGTTTTTCATCTGCTAAATTTGTATTGGGATTTTGTACAGTCCTTCATTAGAAAATTAAATTTCTATTTTATCAGCATGGGTGGCAGAGACTAGGTTTTCTAGCCAGATGTGTTTCCACTTGAATTTATCTCTTCTTTATGTGACTTTGGAAGCTCAGTTACTTCATTTCTAAAAGGAGGGTTAGAATTGGTGCCTGTGAAGTGTCCCGCACAGAGAGGATGAGCCGCGCTGTTTGCTATTAGCAGTTTCTTTCTGTGGTTCCTGTTGTTAATTTGCAAGCCTTATGCAGTGTTTAGTTAGCATCTCTGTATCAGTGGTGGTACTGAGTTCTTAATAATTGTGTCATGTATACACTTAGCCTTTTCAGTTAACCACTTTAAAAAATACTTATGCCAATCTTGCTGAAGCTTAGTTTTGCTGAAGAAAATGAGAGTGGAGAAAAATCTCCCCTTTCTTACTCTTCACTGAGAATCAGTCATTGAGCAGCATAATTCTAAAATCTTGTGTGGCTTTTGGGTACTTTATGAACCTTTTTATAGTAACCCAGAAGCAAGACACTGATTGAATTAATACATTTCCATGGAGGGGCTGTTCTTTTAACCTCTCTTCTTCCTCCTCACCCATGTATGCTTCGGTAAGGGACTTTTCCAATGACACTGGGGAGGCGGCTTCATAGATAGGCAGGCTGTTGGTGAGCCGAAGGGCCTTTCTGTCTTCAAAACTAAGAAAAAAGAAGATTAGAAACAGTAACAACCAAACCAGAAGCCCTACCCTAACCAAAAAGAAAGTACAAACTCCCCCCCACCTTTATTTTCTGAAAAACCTTGTGCTTTTTATATAACACAGAATCTAAGCATAGCATGCTGACTTTGACTTTTCAGTTTTCAACTTTTTTTTTAACAGCTTTTATAAAGGGTACATCTTCATTGTGAAGATCTCATTAAGAAGACTACAAAGAGAGTAAACACTTCCTGAATGGCTGCCACCAAGGAACCATTTTATTAACGTCCTTTTTAGTCATCCTTTCTCGTTTACGTATACACACAGGTGTGTGGATAGATGCTCATTACATGCAAGGATTATGGATACGTGACTCTTTTTAAACTCGGGCATGTCATAGATATCTTTCCATGTCTGTAAGTAAAGCTATCCATCATAATTTTTAATGGAGTCTTAGTGTATCATTGTACCATAATATACTTAATGAGTTCTTGGTTTGTGGACATTGAGGTTGCTGCCAGTTCATTTAATTTACAGAGAGTGGTGCCTCAGTATGGACATTCTTGTTTGTACTTGTATTTTTATTTACTAAAGGGGATTTCTTGAAAGTGATGTTCCTGGGAAAAGGGGTACAATTTTGTATATTTTAAAACAGTGGTTGGCAAACCTCTTCTCTAAAGGCCCATATGGTAGATAGTTTAGAAGCCATGGGTTTCTGTGATAACTATTCAATTCTGTCTTTGTAGCCACAAACAGCAGTAGAATATATATGTATATAAAGGAATAAGTACAGCTGTGTTTCAATAAAACTTTATTTATTAATGTAGAAGTGGGCAGCAGTCTAGAATTTGGCTCAGAGGCTGTAGTTACCTACTCCTGGCTTGAAACAAAGGAGAAACTGATGGGCGCTGGAAATCTACTCCCAGTTATCTATAAGCTATTCGCATCGCATCTTAGAAATGTCTTCTTATCTGAGGGTAGTATAATGGGTTGATTACTTTCTTTCCAGATATATAGTAATCAATAGCTAAAAGCTTATTATAGGAGGTTTTCATACTCTCACTACTTGTAAAGCTTAGTAAATTTTAAAATAAGAAGATATATGTGCCAATATATATTTGTTAACAACTTGTTGAGCAGAGAAATAGTATCTCTAAAACTTACATTTTAGAGGAGATATTGTGTGTTTTCTCACCTGTAGAAGACTGCTTTGATAGAGTAAGGTTCTCGAGGTATCCTTAAGTAAGTCAGAAGGAAAGTTAGCAAGAGAAGTATCATTTCAGCAGAAATATACCACAGATCAACAGGGTGACATTGAATTAGTTACTGAACCTTTACAGGCTAAATTACACTCAGAAGACTGCTCTGTGCATAAATAGAAACCTCCTTGCATCTTGAATTTTTATAGAATAGGAATTACTGGCCCTTAAATGCCCTAAGGGTATTTGTTGAGGATTGGGTGGAATAATGATATGGTTAAAAATCACTCTGTTTGTAACACTGGGTCACTGGTGCCACTGTGAATTTTAAGAGATTTATTTATTATTTATTTTGCATGCATTGGTTGAGTATCTGCTGTGTGAAAAGCTGATTGAGAGAAAACTAAGGAGAAGCCAGTAAGTTCTTGCCCTTCAGGAGGAAAAACATGTAGTGTTTTTATTTTTATTTATTTTTTTTTCATGTAGTGTTTTTAAAGTCTGCAGTTGTGTAGTGCTCACTGCCATGGGGGTGGTAGAATGCTGGCGAGGGAGAGCTCTTCTATCTGGGGGTATCAGAAAACTTAATGGAAGAAAGGGCCTCCAGAAATACAGAGATGTTCAAAAGTTTAGTGCAAAGTTTCCCTGGCAGTCCAGTGGCTAAGAGTCTGCCTTGCAGTGCAGGGGACATGGGTTTGATCCCTGGCCAGGGAGGATCCCAAATGCCTCAGGACAACTAAACCACGACTGTTGAGCCAGCATGCTACAGAGTCTGCTTCACAAGAAAGACAGAACACACAACTTGAGATGCCCGCACACCATAGCTAGAGAGTATCCCCCTGCCGCACGGAGAAGGCCAGCTCACAGTGAGGAAGAACTAGTGCAGTCAAAAAAAACCCACAATAATTAAAAAAAAAAAAAGTTTAGTGCAGGGGAGGCTATTCCAGAAAAAGAGTGGTATGAGAGCTATGTCAAATTAGGAAAGTCTAGAGCATACGCACCCACTCCAGTGTTCTTACCTGGAGAATCCGAGGGACGGGCGAGCCTGGTGGGCTGCCGTCTATGGGGTCGCACAGAGTCGGACACGACTGAAGCGACTTAGCAGTAGCAGAGCATACGCAGGAGACATTAAGTCTAATTATGATTAGACTGTCTCTTAAGGATTTAAGGCTTCCCTGGTGGCTCAGATGGTAAAGTGTCTGCCTGCAATGTGGGAGGACCCGGGTTTGGGAAGATCCTCTGGAGAAGAAAACGGCAACCCGCTCTAGTACCCTTGCCTGGAAAATTCCGTGGATGAAGGAGCCTGGTATGCTACAGTCCATGGGGTCGCAAAGAGTTGGACACGACTGAGCGATTTCACTTCACTGAAGTATTTGTCATGAACGAGGAGGAGAGATGAAGCTGGAAGGGCAGGGCAGAGGTAGGCTGTAGAGGGCCTGGAAGGAGCTTTGTAATTGGTAGTTTGTGGGGAACATCTAGGAGAATAGGTTTGGCAGTTGGAGGGGTGGCACATGGCGCTGGTTGATGAGTGTGAAACGCATTATCAATCACTTAAGGGTTACGGCAAAGGTCTGAGCATGCTCTTGTTAGAAATGGTCTGGATGGAGGGAGATGATCTGGAAGGTGTGTGGGAGGACAGCTGAGGGGATCGGAATGGGGCAATAGGCCTTCAGAATTTACTGGGTTTTGGGAATAAGGAGAAGGCTTTTCATCATCATCTATAGTTCTGAGTCTTTGTTAATGGGATTCTGGTGATACTAATGCAAAAAAAAAAAAAAAGCCAACAAAGTCAGGGTAGAGGTGTAGTAAAGAAGGGTAGGCAGTGAACCCATATCCTTGTTTATCTCGAGGTGTTAACTAAACACTTGGAAATTTCAAGTGGGAGCTTGAAAGTACAGGACTAAAATTCATGTGAGTGTTAAGGAATAGGGATTGGGGAGCATTGTTCTCATACAGGTGGCAGATGAAACCAGGGGAGAGCATGACATCTGAAAGGAACACATGTAGAGAGAAAATGGCATTGTAATAGCATTTATTATGGTAAGTTATTGACATAAATAAGTCTATCTTTATTTGAAGCTATGAACATCGAAAGCACACAAAATGGAAAACCAGGTGTTTTATCATTTATAAAGTGTTCTATTGTCTACTAAACCTCTTTTAGATTTCAGGAGTAAAGATTTCAGTTTCAAAAAATACCTTATATGATCCTCAAGGATCCTCACTATATCTTCTCACCACTTCCTGAGACCCTCAATAATAGCGAGGTGCCATTGGTGGGGGACGTTGAGGCTCACTTCTTACCTGTTTGGTCCAGAGTACTGTGTACAGCTTTTCACCTTCCCTTGACCTCAGCCCAGTTGATCTAGGGTTGGGAAGCTGGTGGGGTAGGTAGGAGGAGCGTGGGTCTTCTACAGAAATCAGCCTCGCATCCTTTTGTGCATTTTCTCTTTTTAGTTTGAGGTCCTCAGCAGGTTCCGAGGGGTGATTGCAGTGTGCAGTATGACTTATGCTTGAGTTGGGAAAGGTTTCCCTGTCGGGAGCAGCAGGGGTGAATCTGCCTTCCTGCTTCCTTTCTCTTATCATTACCTGTGTTCAAGCCTTGTGTGCAAGGAGAAGCATGTTCCTTCATTGATCTTGGGCGTGCTGAACTGTAGGCCTCTGCATCATGGTGAAGGCTCCCTGCCAGCTCTCCTGGTTTCTGCACCCCAGAATTCCACTGGCCGCTTGGTACTATTTGTGGTCTGCCTTCAGGCTCACTCTCCATAAGAAGTCTAACCCATGTCACATGGGGCAAGAGCCTAGTCCACAGCAATCTGCTTGTCTGGACAACCACTGTGCATTAAATCTAGTTTAAGTGCTCATTGTATGGCAACTTACACTTTTTTTTTTTTTTTAAATCATAATAGGCTTAATGTAGGTGGTTCAAGAAGTAACAAGGGATGTTGAATTTTGGGAAGGGGTAGGTGTAACATTTTCTCTTTCATTCTCTGGCATGTGACACATTTTTCTATCATGTTTCATTCCTTAAACTCCCCTTTCCGTTTTCTCATGTATACCTTTTCCAGTCATCTGCTTCTCTTGAGTGTTGTGAAATTTAGGGAGGGAAAAAAATCCATTGATTTGTCCCATTTTGTGCTGTCCCTAAATGAAGATCAAGTGAAATGCACTTGTTTTCTTCCCAAGTGAACGCTTTCCTAAGAAATGCCACTCTGTCCAAAAAAAAAAAAAAGAAATTCTTGGTGATCATGAGTTGAAAGTTGTCTCTGTGCCCTCACTAGAGAGTTCAGTATTCTTGATTGCTGTGAAAACCAGGGAGACGGGCTGAGTGCTGCAAACCCAGTGGTTGAGTTCAAGGTGACAAGGGTCCTTTTAATGTGATTTTTAGTTTAGATGCTAAAGCTAATGTCTGTCCCCAAGTTATTTCCTTCTCATGTCGGCAGCATCCATGGAGTTGCCCGTAACACTGCTGCTGAAGTGGCTTGCTCATTTGGGCTTTTTCTCTCTTGAGAGTCTCCTTTCCTGACACCGACTCTCCGAGATCCCAAACCTTGTGCCCTGATGTTTGCTTCTTTGTTCTTACTTCTTACTTTGTTTTTTTTTGTCTTTTTTTTTTTTTAAGACGACTTTTGCTTTACCAGTTCTTTTTTGATTTTCAAATTTATTTAGGCCAGTGGTTCTCTAACTTTTGTGCTCATCAGTATCACCTGGAGGGCTCATAAAACGAACCGGCCCAACTCCACTTCGCATGGAGTCTGTCATAGAAGGTCTCAGTGAAAGTCACTCAGTCATGTCCAACTCTTTGCGACCCCATGGACTTGGATACAGTCCATACAATTCTCCAGGCCAGAACTCTGGAGAATTCTTTCCCTTCTCCAGGGGATCTTCCCAACCCAGGGATCGAACCCAGGTCTCTTGCATTGCAGGTGGATTCTTTACCAGCTGAACTATCAGGGAAGCCCCAGGTCTCAGATGAGACTTCAGATATATTTCAGATAAGTTACCTGGTGATACTAGTAACATTCCCAGGCTGAGAATACACCTTGAACCACGACTTAGACTGTTATCTGTCAGTTTGCTGTTTAGTTTTGGGTTTTTCCAAAACTGTAGGGCTTCTTCAGAATTCATTCACCTGAGTTTCCTGGAAAATCTACCTTTTATCTTTTATTGATGTATAGTTGATTTACAGTTTTTCCGGTATTTGATAAAGTGATCCAGCCACATATACATACATACATGTACACACATATATATATATTCTTTTTCACCTTCTTTCCATTATAGATTATTACAAGATATTGAATATAGTTCCATCTGCTATACAGTAGGTCCTTGTTTATTTTATATATAGCAGTGTATATCGGAAACTCATTTTTAATTCATAGGTCAAGCCACTAGCATGAAAGTGAACTCAGAAAATTGCCTCATCCTTTCATAGTAAAGGTCTTGGCTGAGGCAGGAGTGGCAGAGAGTAACATGTGTCTCTTTCTCCTTCCCCCAGTGGAGACTTGGACAGTCGGTCTCTCAGAGCCCAGACATATCTTTATAGTCTTTGTCAGCACAGCATTCTAGGAAGCTGTCTACAAGTTGATGGAGCCGGCCCCTAATTGAGACTAATTGAATAGGTATAATTTTCAGTTTCCCTAATTGCTTGTATTATTCCTTTGACACTTGAGGTTTGCTTACATGCCCTAAATTCCTTCTGTCCTGTCTCAAACTTCTCAGCCCTGATGGGAATGGTGTGCTGGGGTGAGGAAGAACAGGGTATCCAGGGAAGTATCATTACCTATGCTGTGTACTTACTGTCTGCTTAGATGTTTCACCTGAAACATCTAAGAGATGTGTCCTCTTCTTCAGCTTTACCAACCCACCACAGTGAATAGAATTATTGCCATTTTACAGATGTAGCAAACTAAGCTCTATATTGGGAACTAACTGACCAACTTCAGAAGATATCACAGCTGGGATTAAAACAGAAGTTTTATTCCAAAGCTAGTGCTCTCTGCATATTACCTGGCTTTAGGATAGTTGGCATTGAGCCTTGAGGACAGACAGAGTTTACCTGGGCATATATATACATACATATATGTGAAATTTGACTTAACATCAGTTGTCACACATGGCGATGTATATGCCCATGAGCAACAACTTGGGGTGTTCCATTTCCAGTAAACTGGAATGACAAGAATGATTACAAACCAGCTGAATATAGTGGAATTAGGCACTTTTCTTTCTTGAATCTGAAGTCCATCCATGGCATAGGTGGAAATAACTTCCTTTTCATTGTCTTTAGTGCTAAAACCCATGTAAAACAAGGATGAACTCTATTAAATGATAGAAGGCTTTTCCAGTGAAACACTAGCGTGGTAGTGTAGATAACTTTGTCTTGGTTTCAACTCTATTCAACTTATCAAATGAGGGGAGAGCCACAGTGACCAGCCTCAGTTTTCTTGTTTAAAAATGCAGTAAAAAGAGTGTGGTGGAAATTTCCTTCCCACCCCTTACTTGTCTGATGGGGGAATTAATATTTTGTGTAAAGCCCTCTGAAGCTCTGTTAGAAAGATCCTGGGTAATTTTAGCATTATTCATGGTCCACCAGGCTCCTCAGGGTGTCACCAGGGAAGAGAGATTTTTATCTCTTATCCCGCATTTCACAGTAGAAAAAACAGGGTATTTTTGTTGTTTGTGGCTGTGAAAATCCCCTGTAATCATACCTGCAGCGGTTGCTTCCATCACAGAGCCCAGGGCCCTAGCTTACCCCAGAGGACCAGCTCCCGAGGCAGAGAGAGACTGAATCTCACTTAGGCAGGTCCTGGCTCCTGGGAGGATGCGGTCTCCTCCCGTCCTCCACCCCCCATCCCCAGTCATCTTCTGTGTCTGTCAACCTGGTGAGTAGCAGAACCTTGACCCTCTTCTGCTTTCTCTCCTCTCATCCTGATCCTGCAGCTCACTGTCCTGGATGACTCGGAGAGGACTGTCCTCCCCCCTGCTCAATTCTTTCCCTGCAACACCTTGCTCGTCCTTCTCACCTTCCTACGGATAACGTTCTGCATCATCTAAGGTCTCTGTAAGCACCAGCATATTTCTGGCCATTCTGTATTGGCAGCTGGATAAATGCTGTTTTGACTCAGCAGTTCCTTTCTCATCACAAAGTGACGTTTTTCATTCTTAAGCTTTAGATGCTGTATACTTGGCCCTTCTGAGTCTTAGGCTTGGGTTCCATGGTTGGGAAGGCTTAGTGCTGGAATGATTTCCTTCATTAAATCGTCGCCTGAGAGATGAAGATAGACATTATCTGCACATCCAGCAACTTAGCTCTCCTTATTTTTCATTCATTCCTCTCTCTTATTTGCAGCACTGTGTTTAACATGCATCCCTGTTTTTACAGTGTGGGGTAATTAATTTATTTCTTTATCTGCTCTTTCTCACAAGCAACTCCTGGCTAGCTTACTGTCAAATCCAGTTCACAGAATGGTCTGCCTGAATTCTTTGTGTTATCTGGGTAATTTTTCTTCTTGTTGCTTGGCGTCATCTAACCACTGACATGAGGCTGTTACCGCTTTTCTCTGACTTGGAATGTAACGGAGCTTGTACCCGCCCATATTCCTGAGTCCTCCTATGGGACTCTTCTCTGTCCCTCTGTTTTTTAAAACCAATTCTGTCTCTCCATTCTTTTCCAAGTTCTCCTTGGGTTCATCTCCTTTGCCTCATTCCTTCATTGCTAGACTGAAGCCACCAAAACACATACAGTTCAGCACTGCTCTGGGCTTACAGCCAGCTTCACCAGCGAGACTTGAGCTGGCATGGAAGTTAGTTAGTTTATTTAGGCTCTGACTTTTTATAGTGCCTATCAGGCAAATGCCTACCTGAATGTTCAATGTTTAAAAATAAAATTAAAGTTCAAATGGGCCCTGGCTTTGCAAGAAGCACCCCAGACTCTATAAGCCCTTTTCTTGGTAACATGTTTCTTTTCTCAAGTTATCAATTCTGTGCCTTATTCTTTCTTCCTTTCTACCTTCTGCACCCACCTGCTACACCCATTCAGCTTCAAGTATTTTTTAAAAATTGTTTTATTGGAGTATAGTTGCTTAACAAGCTTTAAGTATTTTGAACGGTAGTTCCCGTTTGCAATGTGGAGCCTTTTTCTGTCTTCTTTTCAGAAGTCTGGTCTTTATGTGTGATCTCAGTAAACATAAGATCGTGTGTGTATGTGTGTGTGTGTGTGTGTATGTGTGTGTGTAGGTGTAGGAAGCCTGCCATATTTCCTCCCTACCCCACAGAAAATGTGTTTTCTGGAAGCCCTTTTGACACTGAAGTGAATGCCCACTGGCCCTCCCTTGTTGAATTCTCCTGAGAGGAGAAAGAGAGAGGCCTTTATGCTTGTTGTCATATCTTTTGTTTCTGCTGATTATACACAAAGTAAGTTGTAAATAGCTCTCTTGCACACCGTGATTCCTTTGAGGTATGTACAGGAGAGAAGATATGCACTCAGCCCCAGCTTCCCAGGGGATGCTAGAGGGTCCCTTTCAGGGCCTCTTACTTCCTGTTAGGGCACTGGCCGAATGAAATTTAGATGAGTGCTAGACAATTACCATCCGTAATGAAACCCTCAGCCTGCTGTTTAGAAATGTCAGCTGATCAGGTTAGTTTTTTTCCTTGTATTTAACTTAAGTGTTTTTATTTAAGATCAAAATATACAAAGACCCAAAAAAGAATTTTAAAAAGTCGTCTTTGTCCTGCTACTTTCCAGAGATAAAAATCACTATGAAAATTTTGTGAAAATTATGGTAAATTTTGTTTTAAAGTATGATGTTGAAATGCACAGTATTATTAGCATAAAGACAAGAAGATAAAACTGGAATTCTCCAAATCAATTTGAATTTTTAATTGCATTGAAAGCAGAGGTACACATCCTATTTTAGTATCTTAAAGTGGAGTAAAAAGTAGTTAAGGGGAACTCCCTGGCTGTTTAGTTGTTAGGTCTCTGTGCTTCCACTGCAGGGGGCGGGGAACTATTCCTGGTCAGGGAACTAAGATCCTGCAATGCTGTGTAGCGTGGCCAATTTTTTTTTTTTTTAATGTCTGCTATTTCTTACAGGAATTTTTCGATTGCTTATAACTAGCTGGCCAACTACTAAGACTTCTGAATCAAAAGGCCTAATTGTCTAGGTGTGCAAAATTATTACTAATTAAGTTACCAAGCTTTTATATCCTTTATATTTTCCTTGGGACGATGTGAGGAACTGGAAACAGATATAGCTTGCCTTCTCCTTTACACTTTTTCCCTCTCTGATAATTAATGACTCTAATTGTGATGGGCCTGGTGGGGGAGTGTTGTTAGATGGTGAACTCATGAGTGAAACTTTGTGGTTTTAGTTCAGATCTCAAATATTTTCATCTTTAAGGAAGCCCATTTTCACGGATCATAAGGATTTTCTTTTCTGCTGAGAAATTCTAGGATTCCGAGATGGGGAGCATGCCTCACTTTCCTCTTAGTTCCTCTTTGTGATTTGGAGAGTTGAAACATACCAGTAGCCTGGCACTGTTTCCTCCCAACTTGCTCACAGACCTTTTTGTTTTCTCTTAGAAACTGTGTATTTCTAAGTGTTTGAGGTTGTAATTGAGTGTAATTGTAGTTGTTTAACTTTCTCCGGGCCTCTTGAGGGTGTTTATAAATGCCGTCTGTGAGGGGAGAAAGGAACTAGAAACTTGGTGATAGGGTCAACTAATATTAAAGTAAGTGGGAATTCTTCTGTGTATATGAAATGAAGTATTGTTTACACTTCATTTGTAGCAATACCTTCTGGCCTATGGAATCTGCTGTAATCAGTTAAGTAATCACCTTCATTAAGGTTTCATAGGAAGCTTTTGAGGGGTTGTTTTGATAGGAAATATTATAAGAGTAATTTTCCCCCAGTTCTTCTTTTGTACCCTAGGGAGAGTTACTGTCGCCCAGCTCACTGGCCCCCGCCCCGCAATGTGTCATCGTGGGGTGGGATCAGCATTGTTCTGTGTGTGACAAAACACAGATGCGGTGTCTCTGCATTTCTCCAGGCCCCATTTCCTGCTCATTCCTCAAGTCAGAGGAGAAGTCCCCTTTAACCTTGCCTACGTTGTCCTGGACCAAAGGGCGGGGAGTAGTAAGTCTTTATTTCTGGTGCTACTTCTTCACTTCCTTTCATTGTCTTCTGTGTTGTTTCTAACATATGGAACATCCACACATGCCTCTAGAAGGGATGCCACTAAATGCAACGATTATGTGTTTTTCATTAACTTCTTTGACATATGTTCTTGCTCGTTCTCATTTTAAGTTTGGGCCTTGTAACTTTCCAGCATGTGCCTCTGAGTTAATTATTTACCTACTCTAAAGCCTCCCTTTTTTTTTTTTTCTTTTTTTTTTTGAAAAATGTAGATCCTCATACCCCACGAAAAGTGAAAGTGAAGTCGCTCAGTTGTGTCCAACTCTTTGTAACCCCATGGACTATACCGGACAGCCTCCTCCATCCATGGGATTTTCCAGGCAAGATTACTAGAGTGGATTGCCATTTCCTTCTCCAGTGGATCTTCCCAACCCAGGGATCAAACCCCAGTCTCCTGCATTGCAGACAGATTCTTTACCATCATAAGATTGCTTAAAGGAAAAAACAGTTTCTCTTGATGTAACGTACCCACCTTACATCAAGAGACACTGTTTTTCCCTTGGAAGAAAAGTTATGATCAACCTAGATAGCATATTCAAAAGCAGAAACATTACTTTGCCGACTAAGGTCCGTCTAGTCAAGGTGATGGTTTTTCTAGTGGTCATGTATGGATGTGAGAGTTGGACTGGGAAGAAGGCTGAGCGCCAAAGAATTGATGCTTTTGAACTGTGGTGTTGGAGAAGACTCTTGAGAGCCCCTTGGACTGCAAGGAGATCCAACCAGTCCATTCTGAAGGAGATCAACCCTGGGATTTCTTTGGAAGGAATGATGCTAAAGCTGAAACTCCAGTACTTTGGCCACCTCACGCAAAGAGTTGACTCATTGGAAAAGACTCTGATGCTGAGAGGGATTGGGGGCAGGAGGAGAAGGGGACGACTGAGGATGAGATGGCTGGATGGCATCACTGACTCAATGGATGTGAGTCTGGGAGTTAGTGATGGACAGGGAGGCCTGGCGTGCTGCGATTCACGGGGTCGCAAAGAGTCGGACACGACTGAGCGACTGAACTGAACTGAAGGTACCCAAACAGCGACTCGCACATTACAAGTGCTCAGTAAATGTGAGCTCCTTTCCCTTCTCAGGCTCTAAGTGAGGAAATTCATGGATGAAGAGTGATTAATTTCAAAGACAGCCTATATTCATTCTATTGACATCACCTTATGGAAATAGGCAGGAAGAAAGAATAAGAGAGTTGAAAGGAACAGACAGTTTGGACCTAAAAATGCTTGAAAAGTTGACTGTTCTTTAAAAAATATGTTAGTGATATTCACTAGTGAACTTGCAAAGTGGAGTTTATTGAAAATTGTTTAAATTTAGAAAAGTGAACAGATTTGTTGGTCAAAAGAAAGAAGGAAATACTTTCTAAGGCAGCACGCTTGGCTAAAAAATGATCTCTGAACAAAGAGAATTGATGGGCATAGGTGATCCCAGTTGGAGTTAAAAAAAACACCGACGGGGCCCTTTGAGAGGGAAAGAAGACACAGGTGAGATGGAGCTGATTGATGAATTGAGATCTGAATACACATAGATAGTTAAGAGCTGACTCATTGGAAAAGACCCTGATGCTGGGAAAGATTGAGGTCAGGAAGAGAAGGGGGCAACAGAGAATGAGATGGCTGACTGGCATCACCGACTCAGTGGACATGACTTTGAACAAACTCGGGGAGATAGTGAAGGACAGGAATCCTGGCGTGCTGCAGTCCATGGGGTCACAGAGAGTCAGACACGACTTAGTGGCTGAACAACAAGATAGTTGTATGATTAATGGAGGTAGTATATATTTGGAAATATTGAGTAGTGATATAGAGAAAATTATAAAACGCAGAAAATAGGTTTCAATGGAATCTAAGTCCCTTTCTATCTTAAACATTTAAAAATGAAGTAAGCCAAGTGACTACTGCTACTGCTGCTGCTGCTAAGTCGCCTCAGTCGTGTCCGACTCTGTGCGACCCCGTAGACGGCAGCCCACCAGGCTCCCCCGTCCCTGGGATTCTCCAGGCAAGAACACTGGAGTGGGTTGCCATTTCCCTCTCCAATGCATGAAAGTGAAAAGTGAAAGTGAAAGTGAAGTCATTCAGTCGCGCCCGACTCCCAGCGACCCCATGGACTGCAGCCCACCAGGCTCTTCCATCCATGGGATTCTCCAGGCAAGAGCACTGCAGTAGGGTGCCATTGTAGGCAATATTTCATGATGAGATTGGCTAATTATAATAGGCAACAGTTTTGAAAGGGAATCTTAGTGGCTTTCACTGTAAGATTCTAGATACAGAGAAACATTCACTGAATCATACCTTTTTTGTCATTTGTACTGTTACAGCAGACCTAAGGCTCTTAAATATAATTTAAATACAGTAAGTACAGTACAGTAAGTTGGTACAGTAAGTAAATAGTACATGTTGGTAACAAGCAGAAATTGTTTTTTTTTTTTCCCTTTCCCTCATTTCCTCCCTTCTTTCCCCCGACTTCCCTTCCTCTCTCCTTCCTACAGTCCACGGATATGAAATGCCTGCTTTTGTGCTATACGCCGTGGATACAAGGGACAATATTTATGTGTATTTTTTCTTCTTAGAATTTACCTTTTGGTAGTCAGTAAACTTGGGTGTATGATGTTTACAATATATTTGACCTACCGAGTGTTCAAAGCCTATGAGGCCATGACGGCCTGTTGCAGAGCTGCAGCTGGGATGTCCTTGTGTTGGGGTTGTGTGTGTGTGTGTGTGTGTGTGTGTGTGTGTGTGTGTACAGTTCTCAACAGCCTCCACACCCAGCATCTAACTCGGCCATATTCCCCCAGGTCCCAGTGGCATGTGCTGGCAGAGTGCTGGGTGCAGACTTCTGCCCAAACCTGGAGGAGCCAGACCAGAGGCTGGAAGTCCAGGTCGGAGTCTTACTGTTTTATCAGTCGGGGGTGTTGTGACAGTACCAGGGGTCTCTGAACACTGAACAGATACATCAGATGCCATCCGGCAGCTGCTGGGACTGAAAGGGGTTGGTGGAGCATCTGTGCAGCAAAAAGTCCTTTTCAGGATAAATTGTCTGTAATTAGAGATCATTCGTTTACTCATTCAAGAAGTTAAGACATGATAAATATACTGCAGTGAATAAGAACATGGTTTCTGAATGCTGCCTGCCTAGGTTGACACAAGTTGCCATGAGTCCTTTGGCAAGTCACCCAACCTAACTGGGCTTTAGCTTTCTCATCTGTGAAATGGAGATATCCCTTAATAGCTGACGAATGAGGATTAAATGTTCTACCACATACCTAGCATTTAGCACAGGACCAGGATGTAAGAGGCACTCTGGAAATCTTTGCTCTCCTCTTTTCAAATAATCGTAATTGCGTGCTGAGAGGATGTTAGGCTCTGAGGACACATGGGCAAGCCAGCCATGCTTCCTGCTCTGGAGTCTCCGAGCTCAGGAGAATGGAAGCTGTTCAGCTGGGCACTGTATGAGAAAAATAGGAGTTAATAATATTATCTTTCTTCTTCATGGTTTGGGAGATAGGTCCTCTGGTGTAATATTAAGTTTATTAGCAAAGAACATTTTTCATCCAAGTATTGACTTGGAATTCATTGCATGGTCTTGGGAAATTACAAGCGGAGTGGTATGTTGCAGATTAAAAATATAAATATGACATCTTGGCCCAAGGCCTACCTCCACTGCTGGGTACCTGTTAATAGTTAAGGAATGTGTGTATCAATGATGCAAAAATGCAGGCTCAAGTTTCCATGTGGATGGCACCTCCCTAGTGTGAGCACACCCATACTATTTTTTAGGGCCTCTGTTTGGCATCATTTTCTAAATTTTAAGACTTAGGGGATAAGCATAGTGAGCTCAGTGTTAAAACTTTTTTTTAAAACTGATTTAGACACCCTGCATGAAAAAAGAGAATAGTTCTAAAAATTGGCTTCTTCATAGTGGGTGTGATAGTGGAAGTGGTGGTCGTAGGAAGTTTCATTTTTTATGATGCTCTTGAAGGGGACACCATCTTCTGCACATCTGCTCCTGGCCTCGGAACGACCATCTGAGCTCTGCAGTGCCCTATGCTGGTACTGTCTGGGTGGTGTATGGCTGTGATCCAGCAGAAAAGCAGGTGTGGCAAGTATGAGACGTGATCATACGTTTCCCAGTTTTAGAAAACTTACAACTTGGTTGTGACACATATGTGCCGAGTGATGGAAGACTTTTCATGAAGAGTAGTCTGATCCTTGACCCCTTCGGGGTTGGGGGGACGAGTGTTGTTCTTCAAACTCATCACCTGGAATGGTCTGTCATGGGTGGTTGTTGGATAATCTGTTTTTGAATGTTGAGTTATGGTGCGAAGAGCAATGGGTTTTGCAGATGTGGGTGTGTGAAATAAACCTGAAAGAGACCAGTGGAACCTATTGCTTTGACATACCAAGGGAGAAAATGTATATTTACACGTTGAAGTGAAACCGTGGTAGTAGGGAGCTAAACATATTGTGGAGTTGACATTGCTGTGTGATCTTTGCAAGGAAGACCAAGTTACTGGGTAAAGAAAAGAAAGTGCTCATTTTGTTAGATGTCTCATCTTGCAACAGCATTTTGGCGGACAGTATGGAAAAGTTGAATCTGTAAAAAGATAAGTCAACTATGATGCACTGGTGAATTAACTGGGACCCATTTGAATCATTTATTTTTCTCTTTTCCTGTTCCTTTCTAAATACAGCTTCTATACATTCTGATGATATCTGGTACATATTCATGTTATGTTTGTCATAATAAACTTGAGACTCAATATATTCCTCACCAGCTAACAATTCCAGGACTAGCTTTTAGCTTAGAGTCCTTTTCATTCGTGCCATGGTATGTGTATTCTGTTTTTTTTTTTTTTTTCCTATCGAATGAGCCATTTCTTATTTTTTAGTCCAACTCTGCACTCCAGGGAACTCACCGTAGAACTGGCCAGGGTCGTTTACTTTTCCTGCTTGGATCTCAGACTTTCCCGAGGGGCCAGGCATTATAACCACGAGAGGATTTGCTGTTTGGCCTCTTGATTCTGAGAATAACCTCTTGTACACTTCGATTTAGGAGCTCTGGCTTGTTTATATCCTTTTCTGTGAAGGATTTTCCTTTAGACATAACGGCACCCATAACTGGTTTGCTTTTGTGTTTTCGCTGACATGAGATCTCAGGACTCAGGGAGCCCCTTTCTCCTCTTACCTGTTTTCTTTTAACCCTTTCCTTTGGTCCCAAAATTTCAGATGTCTTAGCAGCTTTATTATTTAATAATCCCAGGATCCCTGACACTCTTTCATGAATATGCTGTTGGTTTTGAATGACTGTCATCATTGAAGTCTGTGCCTGACTTGACTTTTGCAAGGTTATCTGCTTTTTTGTGCGTGTTAATATACTTGATTTAGAGAAGTAGCTGGGCAGTCCAGACTTTAGGTTCACTGTCTAACTTCCTGGATTTTCTTCAGTGGCTTTTGAAGTGGGTATGAAACTGTGTACTTTCTTTAGCTCTGGAGGTAACTGATGTACAGACCCCCAAATTGTCCTTTTATAAAATTATTTTATGGGAAATGGACATTCTAGTTTAGACCTCCCTTAGTGTTAGTTGCTCAGGCATGTCCAGCTCTTTGTGACCCCGTGGGCTGTAGCCTGCCAGGCTCCTCTGTCCATGGGATTCTCTAGGCAAGAATACTGGAGTGGGTTGCCATTCCCTTCCCCAAGGGATCTTCTGGACTCAGGAATCGAACCATAGTCTCTTGCATTACAGGCATATTCTTTACTGTCTGAGTCACTGGGGAAGCCCTTAGACCTCCCTTGGTTGCTGTTAAATATTTGATTGTTAGTCAGAAAAAAGGTGACTATTTTAGTCTGACTGTACCTCATCGTGTGTTATTACATTTAGCCTAGCACAGTTCCTTCTTGGTTGGAAATGTAAGGTGTGAGGTTTGACTTGGTATTTTTCACCACTGAAGTGCTTAGAAAATTAGAGTAAATAATAATCCAGTATTTCAGTACCTGATTAGACACAATTTACTGTGATGTTTCATAAACCACAGACTTCTTTCCTCTATGAATGCGTGAAGGATCACTTTTTTTCCAGACATACCGGGGTGCAAGTGTAAATTTCCATAAAATTTAAATGAGGTGCTTCCTGTAATTAATGAACAATTGTGGCTGCTCTCTAGTCTGCATTGTAATTAACCGTGATCAGGCTTGTTTAGTGATGACACTGTTCCTGTAATAATTTGACAAGCTACTGTGAATTTGCCAGGTTATTAAACAACCTGCAGCATTCACTTACAGCATCACAGGATGCGCTCAGCTGGTTAAATGCAGCATAAGGGCAAAGCTGAGCTGCCCATTGAAGTCTATCGATCACTAGAAACAGGTTTACATTCCTAGGATTTGGGAAAAGTTAATTAATTTTGTGCGAGTTGTCTTGAAAACTTTTTATTATGTGGGAAACCTAATGGGGCGAAGCTGGTCATTTTTGTGAACTCATAATGAAGCTAGCAAATTTTATATATTGTTATCATCCATATGAACACCCGGAAACTGAGATTTTCCGTTTCTTACCCTATTGAATAGATTTAGAGCCACCACCACCAAGTTGTTTCCTCCCCAAATTCACTCCCAGCATCTCTCAAATATAAGTTCACCTTTTCTTGTTGAGTGTGTGTTAGGAACAGCAGATGACCTTGTGCTGAGCAGTCCTGTCACAGGGTGAGGGAGCCATCTGGGGGGACGGGCAGCCATGTCCATGGTCCCTAAACACAGCCACATGCCCCAGCCCCCGTTCAGGTTAAGAACTGTTCAAAACGTTACTGTCTAGTGACTGTGGTGTCTTTCATTCAGATTCTGTTTATTGACTAAACCACAAGGATTCCTGCCCAAAGTACCAGGCGGTCTATGCTTGACTGATTCTGATTTTCTAACATCAGCCCTGGGGTTTATTTGAAAAATGTACATACACTGCAGCTTTAACAAGTCAAGTGACTGCATGTTTTTGACCATGGAGTTGAGTATATCTGAAGATCATTAAATTTAGAGGGAAAGGGAGGGGTGGAGAATAAGTGTAGTAGTCATTGTACCATTGCAGAGAGAGGAGAGAGGGAGTGTGAGTGTGTGTGTGTGTGTGTGTGTGTGTGTGTGTGTGTGTGTGTGTGAGACACATGGTTTTTGTCTTTTCATCTTCTCCAAGAGCCAGAAAGTTTCCTGCCGCTCTCTTTCCAGCTATTGACAAATGATTGCCAGATGTGAGATCTTTGCAGTGTTCTTTCCCTTAGCAAACCTGCAGCGATGGGATATTTGATTCTCCCCTGCCCATTTCATCTCCTTTCCACATCTGCCAGGGACACACAAGCAATACATCCCTACATGAGAGTTTAAAGTTGATTCAGCTCCTTTTTTCCCCTCTGATAAAATGTGTTTGGAGACAACAGAATGAGGTCCATATGACTTTCTCTCAACTTCGCTGTATGAAATTAGTTGTTTATTTTACTTATCTACCTCTCAGTAATTGAACGATTTCATTTTAGTTTTGGTCCATGGAAAATTTGATGCAACTCTGGGAGTGCTTAGAGTTTCCTATTGTTGTCTGCTTGCTGCAAGTATACCATCATCGCGACTTCTCTCTGATGGTCTCAATTCTGATAAAAGCTAGACTGGTGGTTTCCCTGGACTCCTCGGAAAGTAGTTTTAATAAACAACTGTCAAAACACTAAGTGTAGCATGTCTGGTAAAATTCAGTAGTCATTTAAGACCTAAAAAGCCATGCATGAGGGGGAAAATTCAACTTGTTTGGCTTGATTAGCCTACCCTATATTTGTGTCCATTGTCAAAGTTGATATGGATAAGGTCCTAGTTTTAATCCCAAATAGTTTATAAAAGAGAATGTACAGTGAGTTTTGGAGGCATTTGAAATTAGCCTGTGTAGGCCACACACATAATCACTAACATGCACAGAAGCCTCTTGCATCTGCTCGGAATCTGTATTGATATTGATTTTTTTCTCATCTCAGTTTAAAAATATTTTCCAAAATGCTCTTATAGCTTATGTTCATACTATAGGGTGGGCTGACCCAGGTGGCCTTTCAGTTTTCCTAGTACACTTTTTGGCAAAGGAAAAGGCCCCTTATTCCCTGAATAAGATCAGCGTTTTTATTTTTTTTTTAACATTTAAAAAATAATCCATAAAATGTCTGCCACATGTTCCCTAGTTGATGGAAAGCTTTTTCCAAATTAGAGCCACAGTATTGGATTCTTATTGTAACAATGCTCGTGTTTACGATTTCTGCTGCCCTCTTAGCTACCTGTCATTATGTGAATTTATTTTTTCTAGGAAACAAATGATGAATATAAGAAAATTACTATTTATGAATTTCAGAAGAAAAAATTGTTTTTACTCTTGAGTAAATGGCTTTGCCCATGTGAGACTCAAAGTAGGAAAAATGTGAAGTCTCTTTTTCATTCTGTTTTTTTTAAAAAGTAACAAAGCAAGGACAAACAAAACCTAATGAAAACAAAACCAAAAAGCCAACAGCTCCTGAAAAGAAGAAATCCTACTTAAGCCTGAGAAAAAGAGGTAAAGGAAACCCATCAAGGTGTATACCTGAAATGTTTGTAACTTTTGGCCTCTCAATTATATTGCACTTCAGTAAAGCTTTACAAAGAAAAAAGGGCACAGCTGTTCACCCCAAGTTGCCAAAATGTTGCGTGTTTCTATGGGAAGTGCCTATTGAACAGGGTAAGAAGATAATTGTACTTAAAGATACTGTTCTCTTAAAAATGAGGCAGTGGTCATGAAGAGGGTAGTAAGTTTAAACAACACCCCGCAAAACAAAATTATCACAGCCAAAAAGGATCCCTGTGGAAAAGCTTGTATTTTTCATGTCCTTCAGTGTTCCCCGAGGACTGACGCCAGGCCAGGCACTCAGTGGATGCCAGTGGCTGAGAAGGTGGAGGCGAAGAGTGCTTTCATAAAACAACAAGGTTAGGAACTCCTGTGGCAGGAGCCAAGTTCCTTCGAGTTTAGATCACTTCACATAATTTGCTCTCGCTAATGCATTTGCTGGTTGCTCATGCCTTCCTGCTTTTTCCTCTACATGGTTACTCTGGGAGGCAGAGAGGTGCAAAGCAATGGAGGTGTCATCCAGTCCGTGTGCCTAGGGAATGTCCTTCAGAGGACGACTTGTCACCAGCCGTCAAAGAAGAGAGTGGCTTTGTGGTCTCTGAACATCTGGCAGCGCTGCACAGGAAGCTGAGGGGGTGTCATTAATTGTGATGAAATAATTTAAACCATCAGGAATAAATGAGGCTGTTAAGCTAAGTTCAGATTCCATTTGCCATGCACATGTGTCTAGCAGCCTGTGTGCAGTTAAAAAAAATTGAATTATATTAGCTCATGAGTAGAAGTGAAACAGATACTGTAAATGAAACAAGTTGCTCTGTGGTGATGACATCGTGTTGAACCACTTCATGGAGTTACAGTTTGTGGGATCAATATACTGAGTGGTACAGTATTTAATGAATTTTTACATAAAAGGATGCTTTATGGTATTGAGGCCTATAGTCAGAACCAGTGGGTTTATTAAGAGCACAAAGAAGGATAGGTGGGTGGGTAGAAAGAAGGAAGCCTTCAGGTCACAGGGAGTGGGTCGATGGAGTTCTTCATCGGCTGAGTCAGGCTGAATTGATTCATAGCTGACCCTTTCATGGATTCTGGCTTTGACTACAGTATTGGGTACCTTTGCTCTGCATACCTATTCCAGGCTAGAGGACGATTTCTGATGACCAACTTTGGATGTCCTTTCAAGAGCTTCCTTCACTTTGGGCACATCTACGTTGTTTTCTTGAGAACACAGTCAGCTCCCTTTGGTGATAGATGACTCCTCAAGAAGATGCACGTATTTATTTTTAAGACTTTGCACAATCAGTGAAGACTGATTTCAAATATAATTTCAGGCACAGTGGAAAGAGGCAGTTTTCACTTCTTTACAAAGGCAAGACTGTCAGGTTGGAATGTTGGGACATCTCTGAGGTTTTGAGCTCTAAGCTGAGCAATGATGTGTAGGTTCCAAGTACATTTCTAAAATAAAAGTCATTCCTTTTACACATGAGCAGAGTCTTCAAATTTGAACTTTTATTTAAAAATGCAGGAATCTGAAAAAATAAAATGAGGCTGTTTAGATACAGGAAGCATTTTTAACAAACCGTCAAAGAAGTCATCCCTCTTGCAGGCAGAGGCAATGGTCCAGAGCCCTGGTAAGGTTTTGACAAGAGCCATTTTGCTAGGAATGACTTACCTCACTTTGCCCTGTCCATCCCCTAGCTATGTCACTGCCTTTCTCTCTCCCTCATTGTGTGTCTCCTTTATCTTTTCATCTTCCATTTCCTCACGTTTTTATCCTTTGATATTCAGTAACTCCTCAGAACCTGGTCTCATTCTCCATCCTCCAAAGAAACAAACTGCAGTTCTGTTTTCATTTATAGTGTTACAAATGTTGCTGCAACTATTTAAAAGATTAATATCTGTAATTACTTCAGTTGTAAACTTAGACAATTTAGGTTGCATTTTAATATAAACTTGTATATGACCATTGGTGGATTTTTTTCCCAAGGAACATGAGTGAAACTAGATTAGTTTTTTTTTTTTTTTTTTTTAAGGAATGAAGACTACTCACTAAATTATTCCTTTACCTGGACGCTTGAATGGAATTGTTTTGATGAAAGCCAGAAATTTGTGGTTTTGAGTCACCATCTTCCTTTTTATTTGAGATAGAAAGAAGATGTTCAGATCAAAACACTTAAGTTTCCTGATGTCTTATGGAATAACCAGTAGTTAGGATAATGCTTCTTGTGTGTATTGATCTTTGAATTTAATTTTAATTGGTGGAACAGAATAGGAAGACTTGTGTTCTTCTATCTTCTTGGCATTGTTGGAAGGATTGAAGGAGTTGATATATGTGTGTTGGGGCACTGTGAAATAGTGATGTAAATTATATAAATGGATCTACTAACATCTATTGGCTAAGCAGATAAAAACTAAGAAATTTTTTCCTGAAAATTTCACATATCTATCATTTAAAGATTATTTGCCTTTAGATGCGTTAACAGTTATTCCTCCAAGAATAGGGATCCAAGAGAACCTAGGAAATTTTGAATAAAACACCTGTTTTTCTTTCTTTACTTGCAATAAATCACTGCGTTCATAGGGCATTTTTTGGTTTCTCTAATAAGAAAATGATAGTATAGTGAATAAATCTAATGGTTATCAAAGGGGAAATGTTGTGGGGGTGGGGTGGATAAGTCAAGAGTTTGGGATTAACATATACATACTACTATATATAAAATAGATAACTACCAAGGACCTACTATTACAGCACAGGGAACTTTTTCCAGTACTCTTTAATGAACTATACGGGGAAGGAATCTGAAGAAGAAGAAATACATATATAAGTATAATTGAATCACTTTGCTGTACACCTGAAAGTATACAGAAATCAATTACAACACCATTATAAAATAAAAATTAAATTAAAAAGAAAGTGATAATATACTCAGTAGTTGCTCAAAGTTTTCTTCTGGAAGTGTTTTAGTAAATTAAAGATAAAAATAAGTAGTTTCATGAACTTAAGTCACCTCCCACATTTTATTTTGAGTAAGGCCGGACCTGGGGGCCATGATGGGCCACCTGTCTCCCGCAGGCAGGAAAGTCCCTAACGGAAGGATCCTCCCAGATCCCGAGGACCAATGACAGCACACTTCGCCAGCTAAAACAATCCCCACCCCAGCCGCGTAAAGGACCTATCAGCCCGCAACACCTCGACCTAACAACCTATCGGAACCCCCATCTACTAACCATACCGTTTTTGGCGATCTTGCCAGATCATCCCTCATAAGGAGCGTATATAAACCACCCCCCAACACGTCCGGGCATGACCTGCCTCATTCGGGTCTGGGAACCCCTCTGGGTAGCGCTTGGCCATTAAAGCCTGTTAGACACTCTTTTTGGTGTCCTGGTCGTCTTCTACCTAACACCTACATCTATACGACCTTCTTTATTCTTTTTCTGCTGTTGTTACTATCACTGTCTGCTTAAGTAATATTTAATTTGTAAATTTTAAGTCTTGAATTGCATATTTCAGTTACATTATAGATGAAGTGGATGTTGGTTGAATGGCCTGAGGACTGCATTCTGCATCCTTTCTCAGTACCACTGTTTCTATGAGAGGATGCTGTTGAGGTTGCAGAGGACCAGGTTAACTTCAGCTGAATGTGTTAGGAACTGTCAGTTATTAATATACAAAATGTTGAATAAGATGCTTATATTTTTACTTTATGTGAGTTCCCATGTTATAGTAGCTTCATAGATGCTTCATGCAGGGAGAAAGAAAAAATGAGAAAACTGGGAAGTATTTTAATTCTTGGCTTCAAGAGAGAGGGAGAGAGAAAAAATGAGAAAACTGGAAAGTATTTTAATTCTTGGCTACAATAGAGAGAATTGTGTGTTTTGGAGTGTGTGCATGTATATGCATTTGGTACATACATACAATGTGTATATCATTACATACATATCCACATATTTTGTTTACAAAAATAGCTCGTGATGTTCTGTTTGGATATTTTGTTGGAGCTAGGCATAGTAAATAATTTACATTGAGAACATACAGTCTCCCTTCCTTCACTCACAAAAGAAAGAAGAAAAGCCTTTTGTTTGGCTGGATAATGGAACCTCACTTTGTGTGAGATTCTTTGAGACTCATGTGATTTCAAAATTTAAACCTGGAAACAATCTGAAGTTATATAATGTAAGATCTCCATTTTACAGATTTGAAAACCAAGGCCCAGAAATGTTAAAAGCCTTGCTCCAGATTACCTAGTTAGTGAAAATTCTCCATTTCTGATGTGTGAGAACCTTTAAAATACTGTCTACTGGCTTTTTATTCCATTAGCATTTATAAGCATTATATGACTGTGTTGAGTTTATCGTAGAAAATTATTTAACGCAGTGTGTCTCTTGTTCAGTATGATTTGAATGGACAGAAAGAATGCAAAGAGGCCCCAGTTTTGGGTACCACAGTAGTGGTCTTAGCATGTTACCCCAAGAAAAGAGCAGGTCCTTCTGCATTCTGCAGGTGCAAACTTGATGCTAAGAAGTGGAATGTTTGGGTCTGGCTTTTTTTTTTTTTTTTAAAAGCTTGGATTGTCAGTTAGTATAGAATTTAGATATTGGACAAAAGCTAACCCTTGAATATTAAGAAGTGGAAATTGTCCCATCTAAGTAATCCCTGTTTCAAAAGAAACGTGCCATTGTCGACATCTGAAGAATGGAATTGCTCAAGAATATAAAGTTGTTACTCTTAAATGTTCAGTATGTGCCAGTGGAGTTTCATGGAGTGTAGAAGAAGACCAAGTCCCCTTGAAATCACTGTTATAAAAACCATCTTTAAGTGCCTTTTTGGGTATGGTACTTGTGTTTGCGTCCTATAAAAAGTGAGCTGAATAGACAGGGTCTCTGCCCTCTAGGAGTTTATAATCAAGAACAGATAGAATGTAGCTGACAGCTGTTACTGTATTAAGGTCCTACAAATAAACATTGATTAAATACATAAATAAAAGCTCTATATCAGAGACAAGTAAAAATCTTTCTGCTTGCCTGATTCATCCCTACACTGAAACCATCCGTGGAGGTTGTACAATGACTGAACTGTACTAATCCTGACACCAGGATATTCCTTTAGGTTGTTATTTTTTAATGGTTTTCATGGAGTGCTGGCATTACCGTCATGTCACTGATAGCTTATTGTAAATGGGTCTAGATTCAGAAATGTCATTTTTTTACCTTCTTCTTTAAAGAATTGGAATGAGTTGAATTTTCTTCCCTCTATGGATTGTTTTATTTCTGTGATACTCACAGTGGTCATACGGCATTCTAGAGAGTACATTATTTATCCAAGGCCCTAATATTAGTAGAAATGATATGTTTTTTAAAAATTAGTAGCCTTTTCCCCCGCTCTCAGTCACTAGAAACTGTGTTACACCAAAGATAGGAGTTTAGGATTGATGCTGTAGTGAGGTGAACTTATATATCCCAAAAAAAAAAGGCTTTGAAGGGAATATTTTAAGAAGAGGTAAGTTTGCAACTTAGGGGTGAGTGGATCTGATTATAAGATTGAATGAAACTATACCCACTAAAATTCAGCATCTACAAGTTGGCAGGGGAGATAGGTATTGAGTTTGATCAAATATTTTCTTTCTGCATGCTTCAGCTTTAATGCAAGGTATTTTAACAGTCACTTCAGTTTTGAAGTGTAGGGGAACTAAAACATCACCGCTGGGAAGTCTAAACATGAACCTATATCAAAGTTCAAGGCGTTAGAAAAGTGACTATCCCTACCCCAGTGTAGGTGTCTGTCTGTGTAAATTAAAGCATGTGGGTGCATAAATTAATTAGAAGAACAGTCAGAGATATTAATGAAACTTATTTGGTACACTGATGAAATGAGCATTGTTTATAAGATTATCTTGTTATTTAATCTCTTCTGTGTAAACCTGGCTGGTTAGCATTATGAGGTAATAATACAATTAATGTGATGATGATATACTTTTTCTTAGTACAGGCCTGATCCTGCAGGCTTTGCTTGACTGGGGTTTGTGTATGTAGAGGGACCATAAGAACTGGAAATTTTAATTAGTGAGAATGTTCCTCCTTTTCCCCTCCAGTTGTGTAGGTTTTTTTTTTTTTTTTTTTAAATCTCAGGATGTTCCCTGGATAGTTTATTCTTTTTGAACCACTAATCTACTGACCTCAGAAGAAGGAACTGCCTTCAGATATTATTTTCTCAAAACTGTGCAAAGTTCATTATGAGAGCTACCTGCTGTCTTCCAGCTATACTCTGCTGTGCCACTGGATCGCAAATAAAGAGAAAGTTTTACTTATAAATGAAACCATTAGGAATTTCTTGAATAAACAGTTTTTTTTCCTTTGATGTGCAAAGGAATTTTGTTTATAACCATCAGTCATATAAGTCCATGTCTAACACATGCAAGGAACATTCATTATCTTTTGTATGAAATGGAAAGTGTTCTTGTCAGCCAGAGTAGAAAACAGAAACATTTCAAAAAAAAAAAAAAAAAAAGCTAAACAGAATCCTAGTGCAAAAGAAAATTGCTAGTGTCATTAGTTAGTATTTGATTCAGAACTTTTGCTAGGTTTTCTTTGCGTTCATGTACTCTGCCTGCTTTCTTGGTGTTCACTCCCGCCGCCACCTGGACTCCATGAAATTGTTTTTTCTATGTCCCCAAATGAAAACTTTGCTTATGGGAAATTAAATCAAAGCTGTCCATTTGATGGATCTTGCTGTCAGAGTGCTTACCTATTCCATGACGTTCTTTTGTTCTTTACCAGAATTTGATAGTGGTATCCTATAATTTATCTAAGGAACTATTGAAAAGAAAAATCATAGGTTATTCCTTCTTGATTGACTTTTATGAATAGAGGCTGATGACTTGTTCCTACTTCATCTTACTGAGAGAATGGGTTTAGAGCATAGTCCTTTTAGGACCATTCACAAGGCAGTTAGGAATGTGTATCATAAAAATCTTAACATTGTGATTTCATTTTGCCCTAAGCAGTTAGGCCTTTTTTCCTTCTCTGTTGGTCTTTGCCAACGTTAGACATTTCCAAATTGACAAAAAGGATATTTGGATATATTGTTTTCAAGAGTTTTGTGTCATCATCATAGGAATGCCACACATCTCCCAATTTCAACAGTGGTTACGATGCCATGACAGCATCCTCTGACTGTTAGCAGAATATGTATTATTTCTGTGGTTTTGTGAATCAGTAACCACTAAAAGATTTCAGACCAATCACCTATGAATGCTTTGTTCAGAGTTTGCTTAATGAGAGAAACTATGGCGTAAGACAACCTCACACTACGTGAAAGGATGCATTTTCTCTGTTACACTTGGCTCTTTTCTGGGTTATGCAACTTGGATTTTCAGTTACTGTTGAACTATGCAGATATGTCTGATGGAGTTTGAGTCTGTTTCCTGGAAGCCTTTCAAGACAGTGCTTGTGAAACCAGTATTGAAATCAGGGGATATGCTGATCGGAGTCAGGCACATGGTGGGACATGATGCCCTCTGGGTTAAAGAAGTGACTAATAACAGTGGGCTGACTTGGTTACTCGAGCTTGCTTCTGAGATCTGATGGGAAGCAGGTTTCAGAGAGCTGAGAAGGCAATGGTGGGAAGCTACATGTCCCTTTTCTAGCTAAGAGTGATGCATATGACCAGAGTGTATGAAAAGCTCTGGGGTATAGTCTGGCCTTCTTTTGAGTAGAAGCCCTGGTGGAAAAAGTAAAGGGCTGCAAGTTATACCCCTCAGACTTTTTCTGAGTATAGCTTCTCCCTGGGTTGTCCATTCTACTGAGTGGAAAGATCTAGCCTTCCTGTGCTTTTCCATTTTCTCTCCCTTTATCATTTATTTTTTCCCTTTTACCGGGAATTATGTCTCATTTCATCTCTTCCCTCATTTTGATACAGTCAGATTCTATGTTAGCTTAGGATCTTTCAGAAGCTGACTTAACCTAGTGGTGGTTTAGTAGCTAAGTCCCGTCTAACTCTTGCAACCCCATGGACTGTAGCCACCCCCCAGGCTCTTCTGTCTGTTGGGTTTCCCAGGCAAGAATACTGGAGTGGATTGCCGTATCCTTCTCCAGGGGATCTTCCCCACTTAATCTAGGTCCTCCTGCAAACGGATGCTGCGACAGTGCCTTGTATGTCGATACTCAGTTTGGGTACATCCCAGAGTAGAAGTGAAGGGCCAGGGAAAACCACTGCGGAGATGGGTTGCTGTGGTCCTGCTGTTAATGGTGCTCACTCTCGCTGGGGCTATCAGAGACACCTCATGAATATGTCTTCCCCCTAAATAAAAGCGGGAAACCTTTACCCCTTGGTGCTCATCCTTACTTGAGCAGTGTGGCCATGGGGGGATTAATCGTGCACACTTCGGACTTGTGCCTGGGCATCCTTTTCCAGGTTGTCTGGGAATGTGAGGCTGTGGGTGGCGGGGCGCACACTCAGGGAGAGATGCTGATTAGCTCTGAATGGGGGAGGTTGGTGTGGCAGGAACCGGAGGGGATGAGGGAAGGATTTTGACTAGCCAGAGGAGGAGCCTGCTCTAGGGAGTGAGATACACTGTTTCCAGGATAGCTCTAAGAACCTAGAGCCTCTGGAGTACTGTCTCTGCTGAACCCATCATTTGTTATGATGTGCTTCTCAGGTGCGTTCAGGTGCTCTTATCCTCACTTTTTTGTTGGATAGAACCATTGACATGTTCCGCAATAATTTCTGCATACCACTTGAAACATCCCCTGTTAGAACCAGAGTGATAGGGCGTAGGTAATGCATTTCCCTCAGATGGTGAAGAGTCTGCCTGCAAGACAGGAGACCCAGGTTTGATCCCTGGGTTGGAAAGATCCCCTGGAGAAGGAAATGGCTACCCATTCCAGTATCCTTGCCTGAAAAAATCCCATGGACAGAGGAGCCTGGTGAGCTACAGTCCGTGGGGTCACAAAGAGTCGGACATGACTGAATTGACTAACACTTTTCCTTTCAAGGGCACATGGGCACTTTATCCACATGGAAGCACAAACATGTATAGGCCTTATTTCAGTTATATCCCATCTCCTGGATTTGCGAATGAGGGAAAGCTGTTAACTGTTTAGCTACTCTTCTTAGTCTTCTGAAAAACAGTTACTGCGCAGAGTTCAGCCTCAGGGTGATTTGGTTCTTTCAGGTCTTCAAACGTAGACTCAAATCCTCACCATATTTTTCCAGATGGACCCAGTAACCTCACTAGGTGTAGTTAATACTTCTGTTAAACCGTGACATCTGATAGATTAGTGAAGATTTAGAGAAGAGTGTTAGGTAAAACAAAAAGGTAGGTCGCAGTGAAATCTAAACCTTTTGCATGTCTTCAGTACTTAGAAGAATCTGTTTCCAAAACCAGCTAAGATGAGTCGCTGACTTACACAATTATTATATATGTTCTTTTTATTGTAATTATGGGTTTTCTATTGGAGTCATGGTCCAAAAATGATAAGGCTAACCTATTGTCAGGGATCATGCAGAGGAGATGGAAAAAAAAAAAAAAGTTTCCTACCATCCACTCTAAGCTGCAGTTCAAATCTTTAACACCCTTCTCATCTCATAAGTGGGTGGACTGATTTGGATCCTTTGTCTGTAATATCCAATTTCATTCCTTCCTGGATGTTCCTGTTTTATTTTTACTGCCTCTAAGAATGATACTTTAAGGATGGTAGAGAAGAACATGCTTTCTGTGTGGACAAGTAGATGGAAGAGCACCTTGCAAATGAAGTGCATGTTGCAGGACCTGACATATAGTCATCCCCTCAGTAAGTTATTCCATATTTTTAAAGGTAATGGGCAGGGACGGGAAAACCAGAGAGGCAGATTCTAATGTGAACGTAACACAGAGCTGTTAGAATGTTGTCCATCAGTTGGGAGTTTTGTTATCCAGTGAGATATTATTCTGATAAGTCTTTTGTGGCATTTCACAGTAGACGGGACTGTTTCAATCAAGAAAGAGTTCACTGTACTCTTCTAGGACTTGGTCTTGTGAAGCGACCTAGCAGCAGCAGCAGCAGCAGCAGCAGAGGAAGTTGAAGAGTTGGGTGATTTGAGGTTAAGTTACCTTAGCACCTTGAGGGCACAATACAGCCTGAAGCATGTGATAGAATATACCATCCAGAGGATAAGGAGTTTTAGATTCTAAGGAAAATGATTTCCCTTTGTGGGCTCTTCAGGGACACTTTTCTATCTTGTGGTTGGTCGCTTTCAATGTATGGCAATTGCTTTCCATTATGATCCCAAGCTCCAATCAATAGGTACAATATTATGCAACTTATAGTTACATTATAACCAAAATATGTCAAATGTGGTTTCTGAGTGGCTGATTTACAGTAAGTCTTCCTCAGTCCCTAAAGTGGATGTTATGACTAATTTGAACTCCCAGGCACAGAGGCATTTTTGCTCATATGAAAAGTGTGTGTGTCAGGGGGCAGGGGGTGGGCTGTAGAGACAGAAGGAGCAGTAAACCAGTGTGTCAGCTTATTCACATCCAGATTGATCTCTCGTCATCTCCTTTGCATCTACACGGATTGTTGTGAATTATCTGCTCACCCTGGGAGAGATGTGCTCTGAATTCTAATAATTTGAAATCTGCGAATCTATTAAAACCATATTTGTAGCACTAAAAAAAAAAAATTGATATTCACTGGGCAGTTTGCCCAACAAGAGAAAGTCAAAGAGATTATACACTTATCCTAAGTAACAGCAACCACCTTGCCAATTCTTCCTTTGAAAGAATACAGCAGACCCAAATTATACCTTTATGGGTAAGGAGAGAGAAGAAAAGAACTCAATATATCAAAATCAGAAAGTAAATTCCACAATAATGGTTACAATAATGTTTCAAGATGTGATTTCAGCATAGGCCTAGTCATTGAACTAATCATAGCTTAGATGGGCTTAAAATTGTTTAAAGCACATCCTGAGGTTGTTAAGTATGTTTATTCCTCTCCCTTGAAATCAGAATATTCACTCATATAACAGTAGACTCCTGAAGTCACATGGGGCAAGGATAGCCACCTCTTTGTTTGACGAAGAAAGTGAGGGCCTGGAGTGTCTTCGTGACGAATTGTGGTCAAAATGCGGTCTTCTGATTATCCATCTAAAAGATCATTTCATCAGGGACTGAATTAACATATTTAGCCCCTACAGTATGCGAGGGGCTGGTAATGCAAAGAAGCGTAAGTTGGTATTTGCAGGGGAGCTCTGATGCATACAGTGGGTGGTGAGCTAATCTGTTAAGAGCTGAACTGTGATCTTCCCAGGACAGTTTTGTCCTCTTCATTTTTAGGGTCTTTGCACTGAGCATCATGCCTGGCCTTTAGTGGGCAGGTACAGAATCACTGGGCTTCCCTGGTAGCTCAGCTGGTAAAGAATCTGCCTGTAGTGCAGGAGACCCAGATTCAGTTCCTTGGTTGGAAGATCCCCTAGAGAAGCTTTAGGCTCTCCCCTCCAGTATTCTTGGGCTTCCCTGGTGGCTCAGATGGTAAAGAATCCTCCTACAGTTTGGGAGACCTGGGTTCTATCCCTGGGTTGGTAAGATCCTCTAGAGGAGGGCATGGCAGCCCACTCCAGTATTCTTGCCTGGAGAATTCCCACGGACAGAGGAGCCTGGTGGGCTCCAGCCCGTGGGGTCACAAAGAGTCGGATACGACTGAGTAAATAAGTACAGCACAGCATGGCACCTAATCACTGCTTGATGAATAAATGAATGAAGGTGATAAATACTGATTTTTGTGCCATGGAGTCACTGAGGCAGGCAAACCCAGGAAGAATTCACAAGGGGAGATGTTTTAGTCAAGTTTTTGAATAGTGCGTTTCTGTGGCAAACAGTGGAGAATCAGGAAGCTCCAGTGAAAGGCACTCTCCTTGAGAGCAAGAACTGAGCTGTGTTTATCTTTCTTTGCACTGGTGTCCAGCAGACTGGCTGGCACTTGGTGGGTTTCCAAAAAGTACCCTGCGTGGCTTTCTCTATGTAAACTTGAAGTGTACCTTTCTTTGCTTTCTGTATTAAGAATCTAGTTTTGGTTTTAAAATATTTCTTGTTTGGTTATATCTAAATAATATATATGCTAGAGAAAACAAAATGTTACCAAAAGAATAAATCTCTCCTTTGACTTAATTATGCCAATAAAAGTTGAAAGTACTATTTGCTCAGATAATCCTTACTTTACGATACTTGGGAATCTCTGTTCTTTCTTGGGTTTTTGAAAGTGACTACTTCAAATGCCTACACTTGGCATGATGTAGAGCCCCACCGTTCATTTTCAGTTAACTGTATTGTTGATCGTCTTGTCCAGTAACAATACTTCAGTTGTTTGCACTGCCTATCTATGTTGAGTAGAGCATGGAGTCAACAAGAGCCTGATTATGGATTTTGTTCTTGTATGGGCCAGTTAGATTTGCAAAGGGAAAAACCTCTTGAATAAACATAGACAGCACTCCAAATGTTGGTTAGCTGTTAAATAAATAGGTGCCGTTCTTACAAAGGAGGACTTGACTAAAGAAGGTAGATCATCACAACTCATTACCATTCTTGGATGAACAACCAGAACATGTAGTCTAATGACAGTGTTTTCATAACATTAGTGTGTGTGTGTGTGTGTGTTTCTGAGAGAGAGAGGTGTGTTTCTCTGAAATTAGTATTTGCCTCTTTAATGGAAGTGGGAAACCCACAGTTTTCATTGTTGGCTTATTTTTTTTTTCAGGTTAAAATACCACCCTATTACTAGTTTATAAATATTAGTGTGTGAATTTAAAAACACTGTGTAATTGAGCAAGAAAAAAACGAAAAATAAAGTCAAGCAAGTATAGTGTCCAGGTTGAGTAATACTGATTACCTTAAAGTGAAATAGCTACTGCTTCCTCAAAACGTCTTTTTTTTTGGTTGCATCAGGTCTTAGTTGCAGCATGAGGGGTCTTGAGTTGTGGATTTTGTCTCTAAGTTATGGCATCTGGGACCTAGTTCCCTGACCAGGTATTGAGCCCAGAGCCCCCAGAGTTGGGAGATTACAGTCTTAGCCACTAGACCGCCAGGGACGTCCCAACACATCAGACTATTTTTTAAAGGATAGATCACCTCAAACATGTGTGTGAGTCTTGCTTTGAGTAGATTAGTGTTAATTATATCCTATGCTGCTGCTGCTGCTGCTGCTAAGTCGTTTCAGTTGTGTCCAACCCTGTGCAACCCCATAGACATTAGCCCACTAGGCTCCCCCGTCCCTGGGATTCTCCAGGCAAGAACACTGGAGTGGGTTGCCATTTAGCTAAACAGATAAATGACATACCTGTTTAGGTATGTCATTTGAACTGAGAAAACCTATCAGATCAGTTGGATGTGTGTTGAAGTATTTAGCTACAGAATCACTTAGCAAGCCTGAGTAATGAAAACTGACCAGTGGTTCTTGGAAGATGTTTTTCCTTAATTGCCAAGATACCTTAGATGTTGCTTACTGTGTGGTCAGTTGCATTATAGTGTTCAGATAATTGAAAGTATTGGTTAGTAACTTCCTTGTGCATGTTTTTAAGCTGCTGTTTCTTTTTCTTAATGAAGCATATTAAATATCTTTAATATCACCTGCCTGTTTTATTGGATTTCATGCTTTCGAGAAAAACAAAGCAGCTACATAGAGTTACAGGAGAGAGCTTTTGCAGTGGGGATGACAGAGATCAAGGGAATGCCAAAATTATCGGGGTGAAGAAAACAGAGAATTGAAGATGAGACCAAAAACAGAGAGAGAAAAGCCCTCTGGCAAAATATAGCTCTTGAGGAAAATATGTTAGAAGGTAGAACTTCATAGGAAAAAATAATATATTTTATGGGAAAAATACACTAAAAACCATGTGATCTCCTAATTACTGAAATAGAAATTGATTTTTACACAAAATAACCTACTGAAAAGAATTGTCAAATAAGTCATTATTAAAATTAGGGTTGTTTTTTTTTTTAACAGATGCAGATATTCATTGGAATGTCCTAAAGGAACAGACTAACAGATTAAAACATTTCAAATAAAATGTTAATTAAATATAGTTCCTTTATTGTTTTTAACCCTGGTGATGATGGTGTTTAGTCTCTAAGTCATGTCTGACTCTTTGTCACCCCATGGACTGTAGCCTGCCAGGCTATTTGTCTGTGGGATTTTCCAGGCAAGTGTACTGGTGAGGGTTGCCATTTCCTTCTCCGGGGGATCTTTCCAACGCAGGGGTCAAACCTGTGTCTTCTGCATTGGCAGGCAGTTCTTTACTGCTGAGTCACTAAGGAAGGCCCATTTTTAACTCTAGAAATCATTATTATAAATATTACTAGAACACTAATCATGGTAGTATGTGTCTTTTAATTAGTTAGTGATGATCCCTAGGAAAAGTTAAACAGGTTGGGAGTATATGTTAACAGGTTTTGGGGGGGTCTTATTATTCTTTTAATCAAATGTTTATAGAGGAAAGAAAATTTGAAAACATTCCCCTTAAATTTTTAAAAAGAAATGAGAGAACACAATAGCAGAGTAGAAATAAAGGGCTTTGGTCACCATGCTTTGGGCTGCAAATAAGATGACATTTGCAAATGATCATACTCTTGAGTAGGCTCAGATTTATGGCGTTTGATGGCTTGTTTTAAGAAGTAGTAAATTTTGTTCCAATTAGAAAATTAACTGGCAGTATAGTTTTCATATCTCCAAATTAGTCTTAGATATAAATTCATGATGCTAGTCAAATATTAAATACCCTTTTGTGCTTTGTGCTGGGTAGCATAAGATAGTTTTGAGCAGTACCAAAAGAAGCTAAGGATTCCTCTCTGTAAAAGAAGGCACAGGTCTGGTGTGGGATGGTTTCAATGCTTTCTACTGGTTTCTTTGATCAACAGAGGATCCCTTAGAATAGCCTGGGTATCTGCAGCATGAGACATAACACTTCACTGGTATAAAGCTTTCTAATGCACACGTTTCCTGTTGACATGTTTACGGAACAGTCCCTGAATTATAATCATTAAGTCAAATACAACATTGACACAGGTGTGTATCAGCCATTTGCAGGCCAGGGTGACGATGTATTTCTTGGTGGTGACTCAGTTCAAGTGTTCCTTCTTTTTAAAGAGTTCTCTAAGCACCTGTCTACCTGGTCTAGGTTTTGTGCCCTCTTGATCAGGATACACCTGGAATCCCTCTCTCTCTGTTCCTGCCACACTATCTGACAACTCTATAATTGCTTTCTTAGTTGTTCTCACCTGCACTTAGGCTGCTTTGGTTTGTGGCCGTGTCTCATTTGTGTTTGAGCTTCCCTGATAGCTCAGTTGGTAAAGAATCTGCTTGCAAGGCAGGAGACCCCAGTTCAATCCCTGGGTTGGAAAGATCCACTGGAGAGGAGATAGGCTACCCACTCCAGTATTCTAGCCTGGAGAATTCCATGGACTGTACAGTTCATGGGGTCGCAAAGAGTTGAACACAAAGTGTTCAAAGTGACTTTCACTTTCACTCATTTCTGTTGGTGCCTCCAGCACCCAGTGCAGTGATTGGCACGCGTGGGTGAGGTGCTGAGTAGGAGCGTGAGTGCATGCATTGTTGAATGGATAAGTGGAAGGAAGATCTAGGCAAAATACATTGTGTGATGGCAATATCACCTTAGATTTATAGAGTGTTCTTCCCTTATCTTCCCCGACATTTAGAGAAGTAGGCATGGAGCTATGATGCTATGTAATTTACAAATGTAAAAGTTAGTTGCTCAGCTGTGTCCCACTCTTTGTGACACCCATGGATTGTAGCCACCCCCTGCCGCCAGGATCCTCTGTCCATGGAATTCTCCAGGCAAGAATACTGGAGTGGGTAGCCATTGCCTTCTCCAGGGTATCTTCTCGAACTAGGGGTTGAGCCTGGGTCTCCCACATTGCAGGCAGACTCTTTACTGTCTGAGGCACCAGGGAAGCCCCAGTTTACAGATGAAGAATGAAGAAAAGGCAGATGGTTTGTTCACAGACCCCATCTGCCTACTTTGGGTAGCATTTGTTCATTCTGTATTCCTGAGTCTTTTTTTTTTTTAATCTTCTTGGCCATGCCACATGGCATGGTAGTTCCCTGATCTGGGATCAAACCCACAGTGGAAGTGCAGAGTCTTAACCACTAGACTGCCAGGGAGGTCCCTGCTGATTCGTTAGCATAGTAAGGAAGTCAGTGTTAGTCGGGCTGCCTGAAGTCAGTTGAAGGAGGGGAAAACTTACCCCCACAGCAATACAGCATGTTCAGCCAAAGATACCAACTACCTCCCCTTACTTGACCCCTTTTTAAAAATGTTGTTACTGTCCCTGCTATGATTTTTCTATCAGTTTCATGAGTCTGTGATGACCACGTAGAAACCACACTGAACACCACACCAGACTAGGACATGGGCAGTTTTCCGAAATTTTACCAAATAGAATTTCTGAAGGTGCAGTTCAGTTCAGTTGCTCAGTCGTGTCTGACTCTTTGTGACCCCATGAATCGCAGCACGCCAGGCCTCCCTGTCCATCACCAACTCCAGGAGTTCACTCAGACTCGCGTCCATTGAGTCAGTGATGCCATCCAGCCATCTCATCCTCTGTCGTCCCCTTCTCCTCCTGCCCCAATCCCTCCCAGCATCAGAGTCTTTTCCAATGAGTCAACTCTTCGCATGAGGTGGCCAAAGTACTGGAGTTTCAGCTTTAGCATCATTCCTTCCAAAGAAATCCCAGGGTTGATCTCCTTGCAGTCCAAGGGACTCTCAAGAGTCTTCTCCATCACCACAGTTCAAAAGCATCAATTCTTCGGCGTTCAGCCTTCTTCCCAGTCCAACTCTCACATCCATACATGACCACTGGAAAAACTATACCCTTGACTAGACGGACCTTTGTTGGCAAAGTAATGTCTCTGCTTTTCAATATGCTATCTAGGTTGGTCATAACTTTTCTTCCAAGGGGCAAGCGTCTTTTAATTTCATGGCTGCAGTCACCATCTGCAATGAAGGTGCAGTTGTTCACTATAAAACCAGATTCCCTTTGGGTGCCCCAAATCAGACCAGCCTCAAGGCTGGAGATCCTCACCAGAATTCTGGTGCGACTTTCTGAGTCATGGCCACATTTGGAGCAGTTTTTGGGGAAGTTACTGGATGTAGAAGTTTTGACCCTGTGAAGTCGTGGTTGAGCGAGGTGGTGAGAATTGTGGGTATTCTGGGCAAAAGGCAGCCATTAGGGAAGAATTAGCACTCAATAGGCCAGCAAATTTGGAAAACTCAGCAGTGGCCATAGGACTGGAAAAGGTTAGTCTTCATTCCAATCCCAAAGAAAGAGAAGGCCAAAGAATGCTCAAACTACTGCACAATTGCACTCATCTCACACGCTAGTAAAGTAATGCTCAAAATTCTCCAAGCCAGGCTTCAACAGTACATGAACCATGAACTTCCGCATGTTCAAACTGGATTTAGAAAAAGCAGAGGAACCAGAGATCAAATTGCCAACATCTGTTTGATCATTGAAAAAGCAAGAGAGTTCCAGAAAAAACATCTATTTCTGCTCTATTGACTATGCTAAAACCTTTCACTGTGTGGACCACAACCAGCTCTGGAAAATTCTGAGAGAGATGGGAATACCAGACCACCTAACCTGCCTCTTGAGAAATCTGTATGCAGGTCGGGAAGCAACAGTTAGAACTGGACATGGAACAACAGACTGGTTCCAAATAGGAAAAGGAGTACGTCAAGGCTGTATATTGTCACCCTGCTTATTTAACTTATATGCAGAGTACATCATGAGAAATGCTGGGCTGGTAGAAGCACAAGCTGGAATCAAGATTCCCGGGAAAAATATCAATAACCTTGGATATGAATATGACACCACCCTTATGACAGAAAGTAAAGAAGAACTGAAGATCCTCTTGATGAAAGTGAAAGAGGAGAGTGAAAACGTTGGCTTAAAACTCAACATTCAGAAAACGAAGATCATGACATCTGGTCCCATCACTTCATGGCAAATAGATGGGCAAACAGTGGGAACAGTAAGAGACTTCATTTTCTTGGGCTCCAAAATCACTGCAGATGGTGACTGTAGCCCTGAAATTAAAAGATGTTTGCTCCTGGATAGAAAAGTTATGACCAACCTAGACAGCATATTAAAAAGCAGAGACATTACTTTGCCAAGAAAGGTCCGTCTAGTCAAAGCTATGGTTTTTCCTGTGGTCATGTATGGATGTGAGAGTTGGACTGTAAAGAAAGCTGAGTGCCAAAGAACTGATGTTTTTGAAGTGTGATGTTGGAGAAGACTCTCGAGAGTCCCTTGGACTGCAAGGAAGTCCAACCAGTGCATCCTAAAGGAAATCAGTCTTGAATATTCATTGGAAGGACTGATGCTGAAGCTGAAACTCCAGTACTTTGGCCACTTGATGTGAAGAGCTGACTCATTTGAAAGACCCTCATGCTGGGAAAGATTGAAGGTAGGAGGAGAAGGGGACAACAGAGGGTGAGATGGTTGGATGGCATCACCACCTCAGTGGACATGAGTTTAAGTAAACTCTGGGATTTGATGATGGACAGGGAGGCCTGGCCTGCTGCAGTCCATGGGGTCGTAAAGAGTCGGACTCGACTGAGCTGAACTGAATTGAGCATGCTAATGTGTGCTAGCATTGGCAGTAGCCGCCAAGGAAGGGCACGGGACACTGGGGTGTGGGAGGTCAGTGATATGAAGCACTCCCATTGAGTCCAGTGATGGAATGAGTGCTGCCTAACCATGTCCAGAGTTGGTCCTTGTCTTGGTATTTCTCTTTTCATTGAGAAATAGAAGGAAGGAAGTCTTCCCAATGATATTTGCAGGATGGAGAGAGTTGAGAATCAGTGGAAGGTTAGTTTGCTTAGCAGAAGGGCTGGTTAGTTGAGTTAGAGCTTTCCTTGAGTGGGGATTACCTCAGTCATGTCCGACTCTGTGCAACCCCATAGACATTAGCCCAATCCCTGGCCCCTGGGATTCTCCAGGCAAGAACACTGGAGTGGGTTGCCATTTCCTTCTCCAAGGCATGAAAGTGAAAAGTGAAAGTGAAGTCCCTCAGTCATGTCCGACTCTTAACTACCCCATGGACTGCAGCCTACCAGGCTCCTCCTTCCATGGAATTTTCCAGGCAAGAGTACTGGAGTGGGTGCCATTGCCTTCTCCGCTGAGACTTTGTTGCAAATTTCTAGACTATATGTTAAACACTACATTTACTCAAACCGGAAATTGCTTATTAAGACAAAGAGTTTGGGAAAATCTGTTTTATTTAGTGTTCTCTTTCATATGTTTTTCTTAACTAAGGAAATAATATTCACATCTCACCCTTAGTTTGTTTTGTGTCTTAGATATTCCAGCAGGCATATTTGAATCAAGGGTCTAGGAGTATGATCTTTCTTTTTGAGGTTTTGACATGCTTTTGTTTTGTATATTTTTTTGGTATGATGTCAGAGGACAGAGCCAGAACCTTGAGTGTGGTTTATAGAAAGATATAATTTTAGTACAAATGTTCTAAGAACTGGAATAATGACACCAAGATTATCACATAGAAGAGGTCATCTAGTTTAGGCTCCTCTTGTCATAATGTGACCCAGAGTTACACAACTGGAATAAATAACCGCAGTTGGTAAGTGAGACTGAACTTATGCTGATGTCAGTAAAAATAAAGTGGGCAACCTGTTGATCACGGGGATCATTCCAGGCAGGGGGAGCTGAGAAGGGATGTTATCCATGGGATCAGCACAGTTTCTAGTGAAATGTGTTGGGTGATCAGATAGAGTGTAACCAGAGTAGAGGGTGACCACCTTGAAGACAGACTGAGTTTTCCCCTAATGTCCTTACTATTGAGGGAGCTGATTTGGATTTACAGGGCCTCCAGCTGTTTGTTTAATGTTTGACTAAGTAGCCTGATTTAAGAACTCTGTTTCTAGGGCAGGAACTAATGGAAAGTTCTCCCCAATGTTATGCGTCAATGTTTATTCCTTTTTCTGTTTTAAGTTGGGTATTTTATTTCTTGTGATGGGTTAAAATCTGGCCAGTTGTCTGGCTCTGTCCCTTGGGGATCGATGTTTCTTCTGAAGTGGACTAGAATTTAATTAAAATACTGGAATTGGGGTCTGATTAGTGTCGAATAGAATGAGATCTTGCCCTGTTCTATGCTTTGTAGGTTTGTTGTGTTTACTTTTTTGAGCCATATGTTCTAAAATGTTTAAAAAAAAAAAAAAAGCACGTAGCATCACAGTATGTACCACTTAGAGGTCTAGAGTATCTATTTCAAGTACACAAAACAAGCTCATGAAGTAATATGTCAGTGTTTTCCCCCCTGAAGGAGAAATATTAGGAGTTTAATGGGTTGAATAGAAATTTCCTTTTGACTGGTTAACTAAATTGCTATCACCTTGTAAGCCCCTAAATCCCAATCTGTTTTTCTAAGGAAACATGTTTGCAGCTGTTTCAAATAACTGGCGGTTTGAAGACGATTGTTAGTGTGGTTTTCTGCACACTCAAAATTTGGGCCTTGCTCTGTTATTTGTCTTTGAAGCTAATGGGTTGGCTAAAGGGTTGAGTTAAATAATTTTGGATTAGTTTTTATTCGTTAAATAGTTTGGTTAAAAAAAAATCTCTGCTAATGTTTAATTCTGCATCAGGCATTCATACAATAATTTTATTCTTACATGCATGTCTAGATATTTGAAACACTTTGAGAAATTAGCTTCCTCTTATTGTTTTTTTTAAGTCAGGGAATTCTGTCACAGCAAATCACTTATATATATCTAGTCTTTAAAGACAGAGTGGGTGGTGGGGCGGTGTGAATTGGGAGTTTGAGATTGACACACACACACACACCCCCCAAATTGGGAGTTTGAGATTCACACACACACACACACACACACACACACATCCCTCCAAATTGGGAGTTTAAGATTCACACACACACACACCCCAAATTGGGAGTTTGAGATTGATACACACACACACACACACGAATTGGGAGTTTGAGATTCACACACATACACACCCCAAATTGAGAGTTTGAGATTGACACACACACACACACACACACACACCCCCGAATTGGGAGTTTGAGATTGACACACACACACCCCCGAATTGGGAGTTTGAGATTCACACACACACACACACACACGCACACAAATTGGGAGTTTGAGATTGACACACACACCACACATACACACACACACCCCCAAATTGGGAGTTTGAGATTGACACACACACACACACACCCCCAAATTGGGAGTTTGAGATTGACACACACACAGACACACACACACACACACACACACACACCACACACACACACACACACACCCCAAATTGGGAGTTTGATATTGACACACACACAGACACACACACACAGACAAACACACACACACGCACCCCTATGTATAAAATGGGCTTCTGAGGTGACTCTAGTGGTAAAGAACCTGCCTGCCAGTGCAGGAGATGTAAGGCGTGGGTTCGATCCCTGGGTTGGGAAGATCTCCTGGAGAAGGGAATAACTACCCACTCCAGTATTTTTGCCTGGAGAGTCCCATGTATAGAGGAGCCTGCCGGGCTACAGTCCATGGGGTAGAAAAGAGTTGGACATGACATGACTGAAGTAACTGTAGCACTCATGCATATGTATAAAATACATAACTAAAGAGAACCCACTGTATGGCACAGGGAGCTCTGCTCAGTGCCCTGTAGTAACCTAGATGGGAAGGAAGTCTAAAAAAGATACATAACTAATTCACTTTGCTGTACAGCAGAAACGTATACAACATTGTAAAGCAATGTCTGACTCTTAGCAACCCCATGAACTGTAGCCCACCAGGATCCTCTATCCACGGAATTCTCCAGGCAGGAATACTGGAGTGAGTTGCCATTTCCTTCTCCAGGGGATCTTCCCGACCCAGAGATCAAACCCGTGACTCCTGTGTCTCCTGCATTGGTGGGCAGATTCTTTACAACTTAGCCACCAAAGCAACTATACTCCAATAACAATTTTAAAAAGATTAAATAAATGAGATAAGTAGAAAGAAGTTCATGGCTATTTTGGTAGGAATCCTCAAAGCAATAGAAATATATAGTGATTGTAAGGAACAGACAGCCTGTGTGGGAAAGACACTGACAGCATTCAGCCTTCTTAAGAGGCTCTTGAGGCAAAGGGCACTTGAGTCTTCTGTGACATGGGCCCATACTTGGGTCACCTCTGGGGGCTAACATGGAGCTCTGGAGCTTACTAATCCCTTTCCCATGTACTACTGAAGGTGGCCTCCAAATAAACTTGTGATTTAGGCAGAACAGGTAGTTAGTACCTGCTGTTTTATAAATGAGGCAACTAGAGATGTTATGTAGTTTACCCAAGTGAATTCACATAGCCAGCAAGGTGTCACTTCGTTAGGCCTAAAACCCAGAATTTCTCATTAAAAGCTGAGCCTATTGTCCCTGGCACTACACAGGAAGAAAGTGCGAACTCACCACCCTTTTCCTTCTCTCTGGAAATGGAGAAAAGAAGTCTGTTGTCATCTCAGTTCCACCATGTGACCCTGGGCAATTTTCTTACTTCACTCTCAGTTTCTTTACCTTTAAAATGGGAACAATGGCCTTTGCATTTTACAGTAGTTAGGATTAAATGAGATCAGGAATCACTTTGGCTGGCATTTTCTATGGGCACTCAATCCCCCCCCTCCATTTGTTTTACTTTCTCTTTTTTCTTATTCAAAGAATATTGGCTTTATTTGCGCAGGCAGAGAACAGCTCCTACTAATGCATACTGTAAGGAGCCCTTGTTCTGCTGGGTGAGGCGTAACTAATACAAAGTGCTGGGTAGTATATTGTGCAGTGTTTTAAGAACGAGGGGGAGTGCAGATAAGAAAGCAATGCTGCTTTCCTACAGGGTAAGGTTAGAAAAGGATGTGAGTTAAGCTGGTCCTTGATGATTAAATGATGTGGAGTTATCAGAAGGTGCAAGGCATCGAAGGCAAGGAAAGCATCATGTGCTGAGTGCTAAGTGCATAGTACATTTGAGGAACAGCTAATCAAGGGGTCCTTGCTGTGGATGAAACTTCTTGGGAGAGGAGACAAGAGGTTTATAAAGTGATCTGCAGGGAATAATTTGCCTGTATTCATTTAACATATTAATTGAGCATATAATTTGTTTCAGGAACCATTTAGATGCTGAGGGAACAGTGGTGAATGGACAAAGTCCTTTTCTCTTGAAGATTATACTTTCATGGAGAAGGTGAATAATAAACAATAAACAGAATAGATATGGAGCATGAAAAGAACTTCGAAGAGAGACAGGGCATGATCAGAAGAGGCAGCTGTGAGGAGATGACATTTGAGTAGAGACCTGAGTAAAATTAGAAAGTGAGCCCTCCTATAACTAGGGGAAGAACATTCCAGCAGAGGGAACAATGACAAAGACCCTGGTATTGGAACAAATTGGGTGACCTTGAGAAACAGCATGGTTGTCAGTGAAATTCACTTTCAAGCATCCTGACATTTCCGAAGGGCCTGCAGAAAATGATAGCCATTTTGTATGGGACTACAGTGGTGTCCCACTGTTGTTACGGCCCTCTGCATTGTGTGTGTGTGTGTGTGTGTGTGTGTTTATGTATGTGTATGTTCCCACTCCCAACAGTCTACCATTCACCCATCCATGTATTCATCCAACCAACCATTTAGCCTATATTTGTTGAGTACTTTCTGTCACCTGAGTTCCCCTCTAGACCCTAGCTCTCCGTTGAACCCGTGCTTAAGTCTACTCATGTTCTAAAAAACACACTGTTGCAGTAATCAGTGGCTTATGGAGTGGCCTTGTCTATTTTTCTGAATCTAGTTGATAATTTTAGAACAGTGTAAACCTTATCCTCTGCCCAACAGTTCAAGAGCCAATCAGTTCAAGTACATGAGGTGTTGCCAATGTCTTTTGGGGAAAAGAATTGAAAAAAGGGGTAAAAAAGAGTGCCCACCATGTCTGGGTAAAGAAAGCGCTGACACTAGACATTTGAGAGTTCGATTGTCTGTTCTGGGCTACTTTGTGAATCATCTGGGTGGCAAACAGCAGTCTTTCCCTAAAAGACAGACCAAGTTGTTTATTGATGCTGGAGAGGAAAAGGGTTGGGCACATACTTGCAAGACCTATGATCTTTCCCAGAATTTGGAAGGATAAGGGAACTGCTAAGAATTTGACATTGGAACCGTTCCCTCTAATTGTGGCTTTGGCCATTTGAAAGTAAAAAAAAAAAGGAATCCAGAAGGTGATGTGCTGAACAATATGGGAGCTATTCATGGTAAAAACAAGCATTTAGCCAAATGTTCGCCTGAGTTGTGTGTGTTTTAGTTTCAGGCAGTATAAACTAAGGTGGCCTTGTTTCACAGTGGCATTTAGGAAAATTAACTAAAGTATACCAGCTGCTCAAGGTTTTGTTTTCTTTCCTCTTCCTCATTCTCCCCACTGCCCTTGTGTTTATACCTGTGTTTCCTTCTTTGTATATTTTGAAATTATTGCTGAAACAGTAGCACTCACACTGGAAATTTTACTTAATTCTAGATAGGGTATTTAGCAATGAAAAGTTCTACTCATTCTATACATATAGCTGGTTTGGAGAATTTCACTCATTCCTCTTGTGTTAAATTCCTGCTGATTTGCTTACAGTTGCTCAATTATTTCTTCATCCAGACTCCTCCATAGACCTCCATGTTTGGAAGTTCAGCTCTCCTAGACCTTCCACTTCAAAATTCAGCCAGTCAGAACCTAAATTTTTCAGGGTCTACACTTGCCCTCTTCCAGCCGGTCTCTGCAGGACATTGAATGGTGTCACCTCTGTTTAATACCACATCCTGGCCAGTAACAGGGAATTCACCCTGGAGCCTTCCCTTTCCCAGTGCCTGTCACCAAATCCAACAGCAGTTAACACTGTTGTTTCCCTCTTCATTTCTCTCCGGTCCCAGCACCTCTGATCTTGTAAAGGCTCTGGTTATTTTTTGCTTTCAAACTCTACTTTCAGCTTTTCCTTGGCTGTTCTCCTGTCAGAACCAGAGCAATCTAACATGCATATCTTAACCATGTCACTTCCTCACTCCCAAGTCTTGGCAGTCAGCTCCCCTGGTGTCTTAGTTGAGTTATAAATGCTTAAAAAAATTTTTTTAATGTAAAATTTAATAAGCTTTGGATAAAGTTATCACCATGATCTAGATGATCATAACCATCATAGAAGGACTCCCTCTCTCTGCGCCCCATCCCCACCTCCCTTCCCCAGGCAAACACTGATTGCCTTTCTCTCATTGTACATTAATTCAGTTTCTTAAAACTATACATTAATTCATACAGCATGTACTGTTTTTGTCTTTTTTAATTCAGCATGATTTTCGAGATTAATTTTATTGTAGGGCATATCAATCACCTATTACTTTTCAATTACTGATTATTACTTTGTTATAAGGATATATTCCAGTTTATCCATTCACACTTTTTAAAAAGCTGTCGGTGTGATCTGAGCCTCTTTCATCTCTTGTCCTGTCCTCCCACCGCTTTTCTTATCTGCTGCTCTTTTCTTATCTGCTGTTCTTAGGGGTGAGCTGGGGTCTCCCAGTCCTCCACTGTGTTCTTTCCTCCTGCTGTTCTTTAGTTAGGCATTCTTTTCCTCTGTACTTCCTGAACACCCTGTCCTGGGATTTCTCCACCCTGGAATGATGCACATTTTGTGTTGACTAATTCCTGGTTGTGGGGTTTCATATTGTACATTGTATGATATTTAACAGCATCTTTGGCGTCTACCCATTAGATAACAGTGACAAGCTCCATTCTGTCCTTTTCCCCCAGTCTGACAATCAGAAACGCTCTTCAGACATTGCCAAGTATTTCCTGAGTGGCAAAACCCCCACTGGCCCAAAACATGGTCTTCTTTGTACCTTTTTGAAGCACTTAAAATTAATGTCTTGTGGTTAGATCTTTACTTGTTTATCTTCTTTGATGTCAAAGGTCAAAGCCAGTGAACCTCCAGTTTCAGTGTTGAGGCCAGGGGAGCCCCTAGTTAACATTTATTTATTAGCTGAGTATATGCCAGAATGGACTTTTCATTACTATTCCCAGAAAAATAAGAAAGGACACTCAGCAATGCAGAGAATTTTGTTATTCTGTAAGAGATATATTTTGATGGTTTAATTTGATAATTTATGGTGCTTTGAATTACACTATGTGAATTCAAGGTAATATTCTTATATATATTTATTTATTTTTATTGGCTATGCCAAGTCTTTGCGACAGCATGTGGGATCTTTTATTGTGGCATGAGAGATCTAGTTCCCTGAGCAGGGACCTTCTCTGCATTGGGAACATTCAGTTTTAGCCACTGAATTACCGGGGAAATCCCCAGAGTAATACTCTGTAGGTACATGAGAGAAGTTGTGCAATATCTTTTGCTTGAGATTCTTTAAAAAGAGATGGTATGTTTTTTTAAGCTGATTGATTTTATTAATTTGTCTATCATGGTTGAGCACCTACTTCATGTCAGGGATGTTGTTTATTCCTGAATGCAATAGTCCTAGCCTTTAGGCTTTTCAGATAAATATGTTCAAGGAGTAATTTTAATATAGATAAAAATAAGTCAGGCAGCAAGGGTTTCCAAGATAGTGAGCTAGGACTGACTCTCCAGGCAGATGGTTCTTGTGTATGCGTGGAGGGTAAAAAGGGGTGTCTATGGGACATCCCACGTAATCTTAATAAGTTGATATTTTGTAGGATTGAACAATAAGCAATACCCTCTTCTCTTTTAAAAAATCTTATTCAACTCCGTCATGGTAAATTTGGAGAACTAATGTCTAAAATGACAGTGGCTGAAAGTTGACACAGGCTCAAGCATTTTATATTTCCTTTATGCTGTCTTAATGATTTCCTGCCTATTTTTTTCCTTCTGTACCTGAATTTCGGTAGTGTGAAGTGTAATGTGGCAGGTATTCTGAGCTCATGGCCTACTCTGTCTGCAGAGGTGTATGTGAGTGAGACCCCTTTTAATCACTCGTATAATGATTGGTGGCTCCCTGTTGTTAAACCACAGTTATTGATCCATCATCACTGAAGTACATGGCTGAAGGAACTGGTGCTGTCAGGCATTGATTGACTAGGAAGAAAGTGTAGAGCTATTCTAACTCACTTTTATTTTCATCAGCAACAGTTACAGTAGAGACTGGTGCAAGACCTCCATGATGGAACATCACTTTTCCTGCATTAAGAGGTGTCTGATGTGACTGAAATTGCCGAGATAACTCAAAATGCTGCATTTAAAATATTTAGAACAGAAGAAACTGTCCAAAACCCTCTTATCTGACTTGGCTAATGGTTCACACTCTGGAAAATAAATTTTAGGGGGGATGGGGGATGGGTGAGATAGAACAAATCTGATATGAAATAGTTCTGAAGCCATTTGAAGAGCCCATAATAATTATATTAACATTTTATTGACTTATTTCTACACAAATGGTGTAGTCAGACAAAACCAAGCATGTTTTTGTGTAAGTAAAATAATTTTCATGGCTGTTCAAATAATTAACTTCGAGCCATAAGTTGGTACAGTTGTCACATTGTGAACAGTTTCAAAAGGATTTGGGGCTTCTCTGTGCAAATATTGTAGATAAGGATGCAAACTAGATAATGTGGTGGATATAAATGTAGATAATGAAGATATTAAAGGTACTGACCTGACTGAGAGTGCCTCTCTTTGATTTAATACAACTTATGTATATTTTAACGAGGTGAGCATTATTTGCTTTAGTGAATGCTTTAATAAAGCTCCTGTTATGCCTTGAATTCTACTTAGAACAAAGAAGAACGAGAGCAACCAAAATAAATGGTGGGGGGCAGGGAGGGGGCCGCGGAGAGAGGGGTGCAGGAAAACACTGAAACCCAAAGAGAGAGGACAGAGCTGCGGTTTCCAGTGACATTTTATCCCTGCCCCGGAGCCCTTGTGTTGTCCCTCTCTGAATATTTTAGTTTTCTTGTAATTACAGTCTCTTGCCTGCACTTTGTCCCTCCGATCCTTTGTTAAAGCCTGGATCACTCCTTGCAGACGGCGCTCTAGGTGTGATTTATTGAGTGACAAGTAGCTGTAGGGTAGAACACCCGCCTCTGTACCTGAGTAAAGTATTAGACATCACAGAGCCGGGCCGGGCAGGAGGGGGCCTCGGGAGGGGGTGGGGGAGGCGAAAAGCAAAGAGCAGTAACACAGCAGCTCCTGGATACAGATCAGACAAGAGGCTCTGCCACAAATCACCTAGAAACATGTCAGACGCTGCATGTTTGTTGTTTTACACCGAGGGCACAGCCGTAGTCCAAAAGTATTGATTCTTTCCTTTGTACGGAGACAGACACTGTCAGCCCAAGCAGGCTGACCTTGGTAGGGCGCCGACAACTATTCCCCACCCTACCAACCAGATGAACCCCACAGGAAAAGCCGGCGCGAGAAATGCCAATGTCCACTTCACAGGCTGCCCCGGCGCCTTCTGCTTCCCAAACACTTCACGCCCCTCCCCAGGCCCCCAGAGTGCTTCTTGTGACAGAACAGTGGAGGCAGGCTTCCTAGAGTATGCGACTGTGTGTGTGCATCTGTGTGTGTGTGTGTCCAAACGCACACACACACAAAAGCCCTTTTTATTTTATTTAACTGGGAGATAACCCGAAGGGTGTCTGGCGGCTGAGGGTGTGGATACCTGTGCATTTTGTGTTTGAGGAGGCAAGAGGGGGTTGTTTTATTTTCTGTTCCTGCATATCAAAGACAGAATCTCTGTGTGTGGGCACTTAAATACATTTTGAATTTTTTTTCTGGAGAGGGGCAGGTGAGTTTTCTCTTCTTTTTGTATCCCAAAAGCCCTGGTGGCAGGTGAGATGTGGGGAAAGGCATCAACAACGCTCCCCCTTCATTCACATCTGATTATCTGAAAAGTTGTTTCATGGTAAAACTACATAGATCAATTGACTGCGCGAACCCGAACTGTTCCCTTTCGAGTCTTAAACTCTGCTGTAAGTCTTCTGTCATTTTGCAGCATTTAATAAATTCCATTTGTTGGGAAAACCAAGGGAGTTTTAGCTGCAAAAACTGGTCTGAAATGTAGAATTCGTGTTTGTTTGGACTGAATGTAAATGCAAACATACAGCTTCCTGCATTTGAAATGGAGAGTTCAAGGCGGGAACCTACCTATTAGCCATTAGCAAAGGGACCGCAGAGGGCTTTTCAGCAAGCACAGCTGACCCTCTGATCCTCCCTGGGCCAGGCTAGCTTGCTTCCAGTGAGAGAGAAGGTGTCTGGAGTCGCTCCTTGCTGAAGCTGAGTGTTTTATTTGCAACTAACAATAACAGGGAGGATGCTTTTCTCCCTTTCACTTTTAGGAATGCTGTCTCATGCACGATCCCTGTCCAGAAGATTGAGCAGTCCAAGGGGAAAAGTCAAGTAGCTTTCCAGTTTTGCCCAAAGGAGAATCTGAGACACACTGATGGGGAAGAAAAGTGGTGATGTCACATGCACTTAGGGATGGGGGGCAGGCGGGGAAGAAAACTCTTTTTAAAAATAAGTTTTCCTTTTCTAAATAAAATAATGCAAACAGGTTCAGTATGTATGATAGGAGCTTGAATTTACAGAACTCACAATCTTTTATGAAAATACGTTTTTTTTTCCTTTAAAGTGGACCAGTGAAGATAAAATAGTGAGTACGTGTAAGGTATCTTAAACTCGCTATTCACTTGTAGGAGAAAGAGTTTTATTTTCTACATCTGTGCTTTTGCATTCGTACTGTTAGTTTTAAGTGACTGTTTGGCAGCCTGCAAGAAAACTCAGTGGTTAAAAAAGCATCATTTGTTTCAGAGTCAGTTTTTTACTTGATCTTAAGATGAGAGATCTCTTTGAAATATTGGGATTTCCAGACACCTAACAGGGAAAATATTTCTAATAAATGAGCTGTTCTCTGAAAACAGGGTAAAGAGCTAACTAATTATTTTGGTTTCTCATGCTGATTGTAAATATCTCTTGTTCTTTTCATTGGATCTTTCTCATTTGAAACAGCTTTATGTTTTAAGGGTAAGCACTGCTAAGCAACTTTGCCTTTAGACATTAAAAAAAGGCAAAATATTTAGGATATATCTGTGTCTTTACAGAAGAATATTCTAGGTATAAAGTGGGAGGTGAGAGGTGACTGGGCTATGTAGGAAATACCGTGTAAGAAAAATAATGCAGAGAATGGATTAGGAATGGTTTAAGATCTGAACACTCAGAATTGTTATTTTTTCCAACACGCTACTTTTCTTTTAATATGTTCATGCTAATCATGTGTCTTTCTCTCTTTCCTGTGTATGTTATACCCATTTGATTTACTACCAAAATTATATTGCTTTTGAAAGTGTCAGTTGAGTTATCCCCTGCCTTGTTAGTATCACGTTTGATTCCTTGGACAGGGACATAAATCACAATCTAATATGCAGGTCTTTTGAAGACGCACCCAAGGTTTATTGCCAGTAACAGACTAGTGGCCTTATGTGGACTTTCCATGAATAAAACAGATTGATGAGCCATTTTATAGCATCGCAAGCTGTATTATAAATACATCACCTTTTCAGTAATTTAACGTGAGGAACAGTCTAATGAGCTCCCAGCCACGATCAGCCAGAGAGCTGGGAGTTCTGTTTAGCTTCTGGGACAAGTGACCGGTGGAGGGTAAGAAACCCGAACCCGGTAATGTTTTCCTCAGTTCAGTGACAAAAGCATTGTAATATGAATCATTTCAAACAACAGTAAAGTCAAGCTGCATTTAGAATTGGTCAGAGTAATAAAGTGAAATATACATGGGTCTGATTTTGCTTATAACTGGGAGTGTAAGGAGATGGACTTTTTATGTTTCTCTTTTTACTGATTGAAGTCATCAGCAAAATTGGATCAGCAAGTTACCACTTTGAAATACACATAATCAAACATCTACCTAATAGCTTGGAAGAGAAACAGGTAGACATGTTTGTAACATCATGAGGGTCTCTATTTAAAGTATATCTTAATTTGATCATTGTTTCTGTATTTAAGCCTTCTCTTTTGCGTAGCTGACTATACTTCAACTTTAATATCTAATTAATCCTTTTAATACACCTGGGGATCAGGAAGAGTGGGTAGCATCTGAGGGTAAACAGTTATTATCTCCCACTTTCGGGTGAGGAAACTGAGAAAGGGAAGATGACTCTTTAAAGAGCTGTCTGAATAGAAAGGAAGACGAGATAAAAGAAGTGAAGTAGGAAAACTGAAAAAATATTGGCTATTTAGAGTACTTACACAAGCATGCGTTTGTAGACCTGTATTTAACAGTTTGAAAGGTAGACTGTACTCCGTATAGCTATAGCATAGTTTTGTGAATGAATTTGGCTACTTAGAGGCTCCAGTGTATTTTGAACAGGAAGGTTTTAGAGGATATGCAGAGTTAATTACATCATGCTGCCATATACCCATTTGAAACAGTGTTTTACATTTTTAGAAGTCAGACTTTGGTCTGAGGTGGCACTGTAAATAAATGAGTAATTAGTCTAGTATAAAAATTTTTTTTAATTGTTTTCAAATATAATTTCTGCTATGAAAGCAGCTAGGCAGTTTGGCAGATTTTGTTATTTACGCTGCAGATGTGAAGTACCTTGAATGTACAAGGGAAGAGTGAAGAACTGGAAATGGTTTAATTAGTCTGTATAGAATAGGTAAAGACAGAATATTTTTCCACTGAGATAGAAACACATCAGTGATGGCCTAACTATTTGGGCCTAGTCCTGCCTGCATTCAGACATAGTGCATCTTCTTCTTCTTTTTTTTTTTTTTCTAATAATTTAAATGGAATAACTCTGTTCATACCCTCTATTCCTTGGCTATATTTATACCCTCTGTTCCTTATTAAAAACGGTTGACAAGTAAAATTCCATCTTAGCTATCTGTGGAGAGTCAATATTGTTTTGAATTTTAAAGAGGTCTTGTGAATGGCAATATTCATTTAATATTCTGTATTCAGGGCAGAGTACTTTTGAAACCAACTGTGCATTAGTCTGCATTTCTGGTTTCTCTTCTGCGCCTTACCTGTACATCTGGGGTTGAGTGTGGACTGCAGGTCTAAACCAACCAGATTGGATGAACTACTTTGGTCCTCAGTTTCTCCATTTCTAAAAGTGTGGGCTAGGGTTTAGTTTTCCTCAAGGGAATATTTGTAAGACTGTTATGGAATGGACTTATAAGATCTCTGTAAGTTGGTATTGACATTTAGTTGTATTCTTTGGAGGTATACGAGAAGTTTACAGCTGGGTGAATAATGTTGCATTTTAGAGTGGGCTGAACAAGGCTTATGGCCATATCATTTATGATTCTGTGGCAATGGCCTCTGTAGTAAATGAAATTTTTGACAGCACACTGTCTGCAAAGAAATTTTGGCTAATTCATCATTCAAACATCAGAAATAAACCAAATGCCTTTCTTTTGTAGCTTTGGCAACCTAAACGTAAAATCATAAAGATTTTAAGTTTAAAATTTAGAAACAGAGGCCTGTAGAAGTGGCTTTTCAAACATGCGGTCATTTATTTCTTACTGAAAAAAATCTCTAAAAAAGAAAAGTCAGGGGCAGGCAGTATGTGTTCCTTCCTCCCCTCTCCTTTCCTCTGTCTCTGTCTTTCTCCAATTTGTGCCAGTGCTGCTGATTTTCTTCCTGAGTTCAGTGCTTCTTTTCATAAGAAAAGCATCAGGCTCTTGGAAAGAAAGCTGTGTTGTCAATGGACTCAGACTCAGTTCTCGCTTTTAACTTCTGAGGGTTTGAGAAAATACTCTTGCACATCTTCTCTATGTCCCAGGGGCTCTGGGAAAGTCTGTTCAAAACTAAGAGTTCCTAGCTTGGGTTCTTAAGAATTGATTATCTGTGGACCACTACCCTCTTACAACTTCAAGTGGTTCATGGGTAAAGGACATGCTGCTTTTCAGCTTGGTGCCCTATGCTGAGGGCTGTGAGTAATTCTGATGCTATCAATCCTGAAACACCTTTGGAAATTCTGTCAATCAGGCTCATTCTCTCTTTACCTGGAAGTGAAAACAGATTATTTGCTCATCATTTAACATGCCAGTGGTATGCAAAGCATGGGGATGAACTTATCCATATATTTTGTTGTTTAATTGCTCAGTCATGTCCGAGTCTTTGCAGCCTCATGGATCGCAGCACGTCAGGCTTGCTTGTCCTTCACCATCTTCCAGAGCTTGCTCAAACTCATGTCCATTGAATCAGTGATCCCATCCAACCATCTCGTCCTCTGTCTTTCCCTTTTCCTCCTGCCTTCAGTCTTTCCCAGAATCAGGGTCTTTTCTAGTGAGTCAGCTCTTTGCATCAGGTGGCCAAAGTTTTGGAGTTTCAGCTTCAGCATCAGTCCTTTCAATATTTAGGACTGATTTCCTTTAAGATTGACTGATTTGATCTTCTTGAAGTCCAAGGGACTCTTTAAGAGTCTTCTCTAACACCACAGTTCAAAAGCATCAGTTCTTAGGTGCTCAGCCTTCTTTATGGTCCATCACTGACATCCATATATAACTACTGGAAAAACTGTAGCTTTGACTAGACGGACCTTTGTTGGCAGAGTAATGTCTCTGCTTTTTAATACGCTGTCTAGGGTTGTCATAGCTTTTCTTCCAAGGAGCAAGTGTCTTTTAATTTCATGGCTACAATCACCACCTGCAGTGATCTTGGAGCCCAAGAAAATAAAGTCTCTCTGTTTCCATTGTTTTCCCATCTATTTGCCGTGAAGTGATGGGACCAGATGCCATGATCTTCATTTTTGAATGTTGAGTTTTAAGCCAACTTTTTTACTCCACTTTTATTCATATATACGTGGACTTATATGGAAGGTATGTTTCTATATTTTCATCTTTTGTTACAGAGTCCAAGGGGACCAAATAGCTTTATCTTTTTGGCATAAAAGTATCATTGGTTTTTAATACAAAGTGATTGACTCACACTAAAATTTAACGTAGGTTGAGTCCCTCATATTTGTTAACAGCTCTCCTGTGCCTGGTCACCTTTAGATGGCATGATTCTGCTGGAAGACTCTTCCTAATGAATTGCAGATGGAGATCAGCTAAGTAAGTTGTGTTAATTATGTCATTTGCAAGATTGCCTAATGTGGAATTGGTCATGAGACTAGAAACTGCTTGTCAAATGTTTCCCTTAACTAACGTGATATTTTGTGGTTTGCAAATGACACAATTCACATAACTTATTTGATGGAACCTCATTAACCACCCCTTAGTTTGCCTTAGCAAAATTATGTTATTAAACATGCCATGATAGGTTCTGCCCTCATTACTTTGCATTCAGCCCAGTGAGTAGTGTTTGTTTTGTGACGCTTATCCCCCAGCCCTTCGTCTTCGAGGAAGCCAAGGGAATTCCATGTTCAGAATCGCGTTTCTGGTCTGCTTTCCTGCGCCACACACATCTTATCTGAGCTCAGCTGATGGAACCTGTTTGTCCTCTTGGGGCTACCATGGTGAACTCTTTGCACTGCGTAGCCCTTACGTAGCCCTCTTTTGGACAAATCTGTCACCTCCTCCCTCAGAGTTTGATATCCTGATGTCTTAAATAGAAAAGCCCCAGAAATCTCTGGATTAGATAGTTTCAGTTAAAAAGGCTAAGTGTATGGCAGTAGCAATTATGACAGTAATGGGGTAATTTCACACTGTTGTCTTATCTGCTTATCTAGAAAGTCTGTGCATTAAAGATGTTCATCTCTTCAGTAAATAACTTCATTTTTGTCCCATATTACTTTTTTTTTTCTTTTGGTCTATTGAAGACTGCATGTCTCTTTTGAAATCATTTTTTGAATATATTGATGACACCCTACAGTCCTGTCTATAAAGAAACCAATCCCAGGGACCCCTGTTTTATTTTCTATCACTTTAATTTGTTGGATAAATTCTTATTCAGTTCAGTTGCTCAGTTGTGTCCCACTCTTTGTGATCCCATGAATTGCAACATGCCAGGCCTCCCTGTCCATCACCAACTCCAGGAGTTCACCCAAACTCCTGTCCATCGAGTCAGTGATGCCATCCAGCCATCTCATCCTCTGTCGTCCCCTTCTCCTCCTGCCCCTAATCCCTCCCAGCATCTGAGTCTTTTCCAGTGAGTCAGCTCTTCTCATGAGGTGGCCAAAGTACTGGAGTTTCAGCTTCAGCATCAGTCCTTCCAATGAACACCCAGGACTGGTCTCCTTTTTTATGGACTGGTTGGATCTCCTTGCAGTCCAAGGGACTCTCAAGAGTCTTCTCCAACACCACAGTTCAGAAGCACCAATTCTTCCACACTCAGCTTTCTTCACAGTCCAACTCTCACATCCATACATGACTACTGGAAAAACCATAGCCTTGACTAGATGGACCTTTGTTGGCAAAGTAATATCTCTGCTTTTTAATATTTATCTAGGTTGGTCATAACTTTCCTCCCAAGGAGTAAGCATCTTTTAATTTCATGGCTGCAATCACCATCTGTAGTGAGTTTGGAGTCCCCAGAATAAAGTGTGACGCTGTTTCCGTCCACTGTTTCCCCATCTATTTCCCATGAAGTGATAGGACCAGATGCCATGATCTTAATTTTCTGAATGTTGAGATTTAAGCCAACTTCTTCACTTTCCTCTTTCACTCTCATCAAGAGGCTTTTTAGTTCCTCTTCACTTTCTGCCATAAGGGTGGTGTCATCTGCATATCTGAGGTTATTGATCTTTCTCCTGGCAATCTTGATTCCAGCTTGTGCTTCTTCCAGCCCAGCGTTTCTCATGATGTACTCTGCATAGAAGTTAAATAGGCAGGGTGACAATATACAGCCTTGACGTACTCCTTTTCCTCTTTGGAACCAGTCTGTTGTTCCATGTCCAGTTCTAACTGTTGCTTCCTGACCTGCATATAGGTTTCTCAAGAAGCAGGTCTTATTAGTAGTACATAAACTCTTTCAAAGGTTGGAGGATGGTTGAATAGGGTGAGGAAAACAGTTCATGGCTCTGGAATAGAACCTGACCCACAAGTTAGTTTGGATAGCATATGGGTCTAAATGCCCAGAAAAAGACCTTTAAGCCTGTCTGAGAAGATCAGACTTAAAGTGTGATTTTTAGTGAGTAGTATTGGGTTGGCGCAGAAGTTCATTTGGGTTTTTCTGGTTATCGAAAAAATGAACACACTTTTTGGCCAACCCAGTACTTCATTCACCAAAATGAATGCACATATTGTTGGATCACTTAACGTTTTACTTGGAAAAACTGGTGGAGGCCCCTTTATCCTTTCACCTTATGACCTCCCTTTCTCTCTTTCATTATTAAAAATCCCATCATGGTTGCAGTTGGGTCAAGCCTTTTCCTAAAGTTCTTATCACATTAGACTGTTCCTGGAAGCATCACCCTAGGGGAAAATTTCACATGAGAATCTCACATCAGAATCAACATTCTGTACACTGACATCTCATGACCTCCAGTCTGGCTACTCTTTGACCTTCTTTTCCCCAGCAGCCTAGCCCATGAGGCCTGCCTCTGTCAGAGTCTGCCTCAAAGGTTATTATTCTTCCTGTGGCTTCCTCTCTTCTTCCCACCTTCTCCCAACCCCCCATCCATACCACACACATTTCGCCAATTCTGTGTAGACTTGGCAGCCTATTCCACCCAGGTCCTTGTTATGTAACCAACCACCTACCCCTTTTTGGCAAGAGACACCCAACTCAGCAAGTTGCAACAAAGAGTGGAGTTAATTGGAACATGTGCTGTGCTCAAGTCTGCAACAAAAAAGGGCTGATAGACATCAGGAAAATACAACCATATGTAGATGTTTGCTTGAGAATCTTTGTATACATGGGAAGTGTTGTCTGCAACCAGGTTGCATTTGAATAAAAGCCACTACCATTCTTCTCTCTCTTCCCCTCTACACTGCTCCACGTGTAATCCTGTAATCCCCATGACTTGCTCTCTCATGTCTGCATGGCCCACTGATACAGACGGATACAAAGACCTGCGCGTGATGCTCCACGAGAGGAACTTTGCGTGACTTAGGCCTGGGACTCAGCCATGGCTAACACCTCCAGTGGACTTCCTTTCCATTTCTGGTTTTTGCAATACAGCCCATACCTTTTCTTGCTCTCTACCCCTATTTTTGTAGCCACTCTTATTAAACTTTAAGATATCTTCTGCTTACCCCTTAATTTTAAAATTTAAGTACAATTTATATAAAATGAAATGCATAGATTTTAAGGGTAGTTTCATGAGTTGCGACACATGTATGTACACCCATGTTAAATTATGCCCAAAGTCAAATCCATATCATTTTATTCACCCTATCATGTTCCCTCTGTTCCTTTCCCCTCAATCCCTTTGCCTTGGAGACATGCATGATTTTGATTTCTGTCATAATAGAATAATGTTGCCTATTTTAGAATATTATATGCATTGGGTCTCACAGTCTGAACTATGTGGTACCTGACTTCTGTTGTTGTCCAACATAATGTTTTCAGAGCATATCCATATTATTCTTATTACAGAAGGAATATTTTATTGTAAACAGCATCCTATAAAAAATTTGTTAAATATTGTAAAATATTTTGTAATTTTATTTTTAATTTTAAAATTGTTTAAAAAATTATAACAAATTTGTAAAATATTGTAAAAAGAATCCTGTAAAAAAAAATTTGGACATGTTTTATGAGTTGTTTCTGTATAGATTATGGAAATAGCCTAACATCACAGCTGCCCTTGAGTATGACAGATGGTTGACCATCACTGTATGTCTGATGTAATCAGGACTGTTTTCTGCTACACTATTCTTCTGCTACCTCCCCACCCCAGGCTACTGGAATTCTCCAACCGTGGGCTGCCTGCCCATCCCAGAGTCTCAGGCTTCTGGGTGTTCTTGGTCTACATCCCTGAACTTCAGAGAGGGGAGTGACCTCTATGTGCACTGAGATGGTTCACAGGCAGTGAGGCTAGGCTTGGATGCTTCAGTTGTTTTCCAGAGTCTACAAGCTCTAGATATTCTCACTTGTAAAACAGTTACGCTACTAGAAGGCAGAATTTTTTATGTACACATCAGGGTTCTGAAATAATCTGAGGGTTTTTTTTTTTTTTTTTCTAGAGTGGTTGGGAATGGCTTGGAAAAGAACTTCATCTCTGAGTTTCTGAAAGTGTTGTTGTTTTTAATTAATTAATTTTTTGGCCATGCCACAGGGCATGTGAGATCTTAGTTGCCCAGCCAGGAAGCTGTGCCCACTGCATTGGAAGTGCAGAGGCTTAACCACTGGACCACCAGGGAAGTCCCTGGAAGTGTATTTCAGATTGGATGTATTAGTATTTTCTTCTTTAGGTTGTGAGAAGCCCCAGGGTAGTTCTTTGCTTGAGTTGCTCCCTGAGAGATTCCTACAGCCCCACTGGCCTAGATGTTTTCATGATGAAAGCACGAGATCGTTATGTTAATAGTAGTTATTCTCCATTATGTTGCTTATCCCTTACAGTTAATGGGCTAAGACTTTGTGTATATTACCTCATGTCTAATCTTTCTAACACTGGAGTTATGTACCTTGAGTCCTGTTATCTTTCCCACTTGATAGCTGAGGAAACTAAGCGTTGAGTAACTTGCCTACAGTTTCACAGCTAACAAGTGTGAGTCCAGATTGGATGTCCTGCCTCTCAAACACTCTACCCTGACATTGTACACCTACTCTTCACAGTATTGAACAGGTAGTGCAGTGATATAGGGAGCTTCCCAGGTGGTTCAGTGGTACAGAGTCTGCCTGCCAGACGTACAGGCTTGATCTCTGGGTCAGGAAGATCCTCTGGAGGAGGATATGGCAACCCACTCCAGTTTCCTTGCCTGGGAAACCCCATGGACAGTCCCGTGGACTGTGGCAGACCATAGTCCATAGGGTCGCCAAGATTTGGACACGACTGAGCATGCACACATGGTGATACAGATGTATTTCGTATTGTATATTTTAATATGGAGCTTTCCCAGTTGCTCAGTGGTAAAGAATCTGTTTGAAATGCAGGAGACACAGGCGATGCAGGTTTGATCCCTGGGTCAGGAAGATCCCCTAGAGGAGAGCATGGCAACCCACTCCAGTATTCATGTCTGGAAAATTGCATGGACAGAGGAACCTGGTGGGCTACAGTCCAAGGGGCCTCAAAGAGTCGGATGTGGCTGAGCACAACACAGCATTTTAATATAATTCTTTAACTATTCAATATTAGGGGAAAGAATGGAAATGTGCCTCAAACTGGAGCCTCTAACCATGTCGGATTTGCTTCAATTAAGGGTCTCAGAATTTGGCAATTAACAAAATGATGTTTTGAAGATGGAGAGTTTGAGATAGGATTCCCTGACTTTGCTAGAACAGTAGGCAGTGAAAAGAAAAAAACCTAGTCTGTCTCCTCATGCCTCTTACTCTGCTCTTTCAAAGATTATTCTCTTGTCTAAGTCCAGGTTTAAAGAACATCGTTAATTGTTATCTTTTTTGTTTCTTTTTGTTTTTTAACCTTTTATTTTATATTGGAGTATAATTGATTAACAATGTTGTTCGTTTCAGGTAGACAACAGTGATTCATACATATACATGTATCTATTCTTTTCTCAAGTGGGCCTTAGGAAGCATCACTATGAACAGAGCTAGTGGAGGTGATGGAATTCCAGCTGAGCTATTTCAAATCCTAAAAGATGATGCTGTGAAAGTGCCGCACTCAATATGCCAGCAACCTTGAAAAACACAGTGGCCACAGGACTCGAAAAGGTTGGTTTTCATTCCAGTCATAAAGAAAGGCGATGCCAAAGAATGCTCAAACTACCACACAATTTTGCATTCCTCTCACACACTAGCAAAGTAATGCTGAAAATTCTCCAAGCGAGGCTTCAGCAATACGTGAACTGAGGACTTGCAGATGTTCAAGCTGGATTTAGAAAGAGCAGAGGAACCAGAGATCAAATTGCCAACATCTGTTGGATTATAGAAAAAGCAAGAGAATTCCAGAAAAACATCTGTTTTGTTGACTACGTCAAACCCTTTGACTGTGTAGATCACAGCAAACTGTGGAAGATTCTTAGAGAGATGGAAATACCAGGTCACCTTACTCGCCTCCTGAGAAATCTGTATGTAGGTCAAGAAGCAGCAGTTAGAACTGGACATGGAACAACAGACTGGTTCCAAATAGGAAAAGGAGTACGTCAAGGCTGTATATTGTCACCCTGCTTATTTAACTTATGTGCAGAGTACATTATGTGAAATGCCAGACTGGATGAATCACAAGCTGGAATCAAGATTGCAGGGAGAAATATCAATAACCTCAGATATGAATATGACACCACCCTTATGACAGAAAGCAAAGAGGAACTAAAGAGCCTCTTGATGAAGGTGAAAGAGGAGAGTGAAAAAGCTGGCTTAAAACTCAGCATTCAAAAAACAAGATCATGGCATCTGTTCCCATTACTTCATGGCAAAGAGATGGGGAAACAGTGGAAACAGTGAGAGACTTTATTTTCTTGGGCTCTAAAATCACTGCAGATGGTGATTGCAGCCATGAAATTAAAAGATGCTTGCTTCTTGGAAGAAAAGCTATGACCAACCTAGATAGCATATTAAAAACCAGAGACATCACTTTGCCAGCAAAGGTCCATATACTCAAAGCCATGGTTTTTCCAGTAGTCATGTATGGATGTGGTAGTTGCACCATAAAGAAAGCTGAGTGCTGAAGAATTGATGCTTTTGAACTGTGGTGTTGGAGAAGACTCTTAATAGTTTCCTGGACAGCAAGGAGATCCAACCAGTCCTTCCTAAAGGAAATCAGTCCTGAACATTCATTCAAGGAGTGATGCTGAAACTGAACCTCCAATATTTGGCCACCTGATGTGAAGAACTGACTCATTAAAAAAGGCCCTGATGCTGGGAAAGATTGAAGGCAGAGGGAGAAGGGGATGACAGAGGATGAGATGGTTGGATGGCATCACCGACTTGATGGACATCTGAGTTTGAGCAGACTCTGGGAGTTGGTAATTGACAGACAAGCCTGGTGTGCTGCAGTCCATGGGGTCTCAAAGAGTCGGACATGACTGAAGGACTGAACTGAGCTGAACTGATTCTTTTTCTCAGTTAGTTTGTTAATGAGTTTTGAGCAGAGTTCCCTTTGCTATACAGTAGGTCCTTATTGGTTATCCATTTTCAATATAGCACACTGCTCTAATTACTATCTGTTTAGTTTAGACTGTGATGCACAGACAAGGACTTTTGACATTCTTATATCTGTTTAAGAGTTTACCAAAGAGACTGCCATGACAGTAAGATTCCGTTTGAATGAATGAATTCAGCATCCTTGTGAAGGCTGAGATTAACGATGTTGAAGACTTGCTCTAAAGCACGGAAGGTGGAGAAGTTAGGTGCTCATTTTTTAAGTCTGCTTCTCAAATGGGTCTTAGTTTCCTTCAAACTGACAAGAATGAGACAATGCAAAATAAAATGCTTAAATCAGTACTAGCCAAAAGAAAAGAAAGAGGAAAGAGCAAAGAAAAGAAACCTGCTCAAAGCAGCAGTGACATTTTGCTCAGTCTGGGAAAGGTCACTCTGGGAAAGAGGATGACCTCTAGAATGTGGCTTCCCTCTTTTCTTGAGGGTCACTGGTTTTGATACATGGTAGTTGATGTGTGTTATTTATTTACTCTCACTTCTGTATCTCGCTTGATACTCTTAGGCTGAGATTTTATGTTAACTGTTTTATGCCACTAATTACACATTGCTTTTCATGTTTTTACTAGTTTAAAGGATAAATTGTGATTTTCTGTAAACATAGGGCACAGGCTTAAAGGAAAGAGGAATGTTTTTAGAGACTTTGGGATTATTTAGAATCCCAGTGACTATCACTGACTTAATGTCTCTAGACTGAATTTGGTGTTTGTTCCTTTTTTTTTTTTTCCCTGTGAATAACCATAATGATTAAGATAGTGAAAAGAATTTTCAGCTTTAATTTGAAGCTTTGGTGCCTGGGAAAGTTTATATTCTACTCTTGGTACTGTCAAAAAGGAGAATCTTTCTTAATAGTAATCTTATAATCAAAATACATTTAAGGTACATGGAACTTTAACATTGAATGATTTAACCCTTTAATTTCTTTGTTCATGGTGTGATGACTTGAGGGGCCACGTGAGGTTATTCCAGACACTGGGATTCTCTTCCCAGTTCTGCTCCTGACTCTAGGGAGAGTGACAGTCACTCAGTCTAGGGAAGTTGGCAGTGAAAATCCCTCCCTGGGATATCTTTTGATTCTGATACAGGTAGGAGAGTTTGATGTCATTGCGGAAAAGCAGAATAGAAATAAAAGGTGTATCAAAGAGTGTTGCTGAAAACCTGTGAATCTCTGCTTTGACTAAGATTACCAGTTCTCATAAGGTTTTTTCTGGATGTTTTCCCAGTGTTATGTGTAAGTATCCATATTCATGGTTATCTCTGGAAGTTCAGAGTGTAAGGAGAACTCCAGGTTTTAAAAATTGGCTCCTTACTGATACTGTTCTTGAGAAAAATGAGCTAAATAAAGCTATTTCTTTTCCTAAACATAAGATACTGAATCTTAAACCATGCTGGGGGAGATCAATTTTGATAAGCTCTAGAGGCATGTGCTTGTCCCATTGACCCCAGAAGAAGCTAAAACTGATGATTTAATATCTACTACCCATATTCATAAATATAAAGAAATGTAAGTAATGATTGCTGCTCTTAACATGCTTAACGTGTTATATCTCCATGATGTTTGTGCATGAAAAGATAGGTAAAACTAAGAATTCCAGAATTAAAAAATGGAGGGACCTCAGATAATGCTACTGAACATATCAATATAACAAGTGCAGTTAGAGTTGAATCTTTGGAGATGTGTATGTACTCATCTTTCTCTCAGTTTCCCCGAGATAATTAAAATATACAGCCAGCCTGAATTCTAGAATTAAAAAATGGAGGGACCTCAGATGATGCTACCATACATATTAATATAACAAGTGCAGTTAGAGTTGAATCTTTGGAGATGGGTATGTATTATCTTTCTTTCAGTTTCCCCCAGATGATTAAAATATACAGCTAGCCTGAGACCACTAATGCAGATTCTCAACCCATCTGTCTCATTTACATAGGAGGTCATCGAGATTCATAGAAGGTAAAATTATTCTATGAGATTAAATAACAATTAAATTATTTGTGACCAGGTATGGGAATTCAGGTCTTCCAGGTTTGGATCTGAGTTTTTCTCAGCACTCTATATCTGGTGTGTGTGTGTTAGTCACTCACTTGTGTCCAACTCCTTGGGACCCCATGGACTGTAGCCCCCCAGGCTCGTCTGTCCAGGCAGAAATACTGGAGTGTGTTGCCATTTCCTTCTGCATATATCTTCCCAACCCAGGGATCGAATCTGTGTCTCCTGCATCGGCTAGCTGGTTCTTTACCCGTGAGTCACCTGGGAAGCCCCAGGCCTCTTTCTAAAATGGTAATAATGGTTCAATTTAGTGAGTACTTATTATGATGGAGACTTTGTCCCAAGAGCTTTACATAGGTTGTTTCCCTAAGATATTTCTGTTTCATAAACGAGGAAGCAGGCCCAAAGAGGTTAAGGAACTTGCCTGTTCCTACAGAGCAAGAGCAAGTGGAGGATTAGAATTGGAGCCCTGCAGTTTGATTCCCGCATAGTGGCTCTTGAGCGACTTAGTTGTATCTTCCCCAAAAGACTTCGCTGATTACTTCTCATTCCAAAAGAGAAGTTTTGTGTAGACAGTTGAAGCCATGGGAACTCTCAACCACATTTTGAAAGCCAAAATTAAAACAAAAAATGTGGCCCCCAAGGCACTCACTGTTTCCCTTCCCTGTTTCTCGAATCCTAAGAAAGCATGGGATATTAGTGATGACAGTCTTTCTACTGCCAAATGGACCCTTGGCAGCTGGCTGTAGTTTTGCCTCAAAGATTTTGTGACCAGAGAAGTAAAAGAAAAAGTTTAGTGAGGTAGAGGCTGTGAGTGGGGTGGTCATTGGTTTTGTAGTGTGGTTCTGGTTGTTTTATCAGTGATGAAAAAAATCAGGAAAGCTATATGGTGAATCGAATATGTTAAAATATGCACTCTACCTTTTGAGGAAAAGTTCAGCTGTGGGTGGCACTAAGTACTGTCATGGGGGAAAAGCCTCAGATTTTCTTAGGTTAGAATCAGAAGCCATTGTGTTGTTGCCTAAAAGCAACAGTTAACAAAGCGGAATGCTCTGCAGACTTGTTGAATATTTAGAGGTGTTGTTTTCTTTCTCCTGTTTATTGAAAACCAAACAAAACACCCTGTGCACTCCTTTTCAGGTATCAAAGTAAAAATCTTCAAAACTTGTATCAGATATCATTTCAAGCTCAGAATAGGGAAGTGGAAACAGTGTGTTGGCAAGGTAATATTTTTGTTAACATGTCAGATGAGTGTTTTAGAAGTAGGGTCACTGTTTAGTTTGGCTTATGAACATGATGGTAAGCTCATGATGAGTAGGTGGAAATCAGATGATAAATGTTGCTTAGTAACTTGCTGCAGTGTGTGTTTACTTGTTATGGAGAACAATATTTAACCAGTAAGTTGGTTGCTGTTAGTTGGTGACTTTTAAATTTTAACAGCAAACCAAAAATGATCATTCCATTAGATAACACCACTTTACAGACTATTACTATTATTTTTTGTCTTGCTCCAAAACACGACTTAGGTAGTTATGTTTTTATAGGCAGTACTTAATTTAATCCTTATATCTCCATTGAAATGTAGTGGTTATTTGGGCTGAATTGCTGTATGACAGAATTTTTAGAAATCTTGGCTAGGGACCCACTGATTTCAAGCACTTTTGTGATAACGGGCATCTTTAGCCTGATAAATTACTTAACTTGCATCTTAGTTCCTTTTTTAATTCAGAAATTTTTAGTGATAAGATTAGGTTATTACAATTTGAAACTGTTTAAACTAAAAAACCAAAGTTAAATGGAGGCAACAGATTGGTATAGTAAGCAGTTTCATGATGGTAACAAGGGTTCATTGTAAGATATCTGGGACAGTAGCTTAGGAAATTCATGTGATGTGGATTTTTAAATTTCCCAGGCACTAGAGAGGAAAGTTTCTTTAAAGGGAGAAGAGACTTCTCATCCACTTGACCACTTGCTGTCTTTCACAGTTTAATATCTTGAAGATTCTTTAATCTTCCCACTGATTTTGGGGGAATGATTTGCAACCTGAAGTATTTTGAAAAATATTCAAATAATGTCAAGAGTATGACTGTGTGTATCTTTGTATTATAATAGGAAAGTTTAAAAAGCGGGCTTTGAATATTTGAAATATTTGAATATTTCTGGTAATTGACTTCTACAACATAGACCAGACCCTTTATTCTCTGTAGCTTTCCAGTAGTTACTTTATCCATTGATCCTCATGTGTTTCTCCATGAACATAACTTATTCTGAGGGCCAGGTTTTTTTTTTTCTATTCTGACATGCCTGTAAATGTTCCGATGATAATATTTTAACTTTTTCTAAGGCAGTGTACTTACTGCTTGTTGAATGCTTACAGTATTTCTCTGAAGTAACAGGATTATAATATTAGTTTTCTCCTGAGATCGCAACCCCCTGAAAGGTATGACGTCATATAACTACAAGGGATGTAGCTAGGTCCTCGGTGCAGGTATTGAGATGCCTACTTTGGACTCTTCACCAGCTATATTATTAAGCTTGACCTGAAGTTCACATATTTGATGCCTCTTTCGGGATTTTCTTGAAGGACTACAGGGTTGTTTTAAAAAAAAAAAAAAAAACGCTTTCAAAGCTCATGCCTCAAATTCATGCTTGATTCACAGCATGCCAGGCTTCACAGTTTCTTGCATAAATTTGGGAAAATTTTCTACGAGTTTGCTTAGCCTAACAGAGTGACCTCTTGATGAAATTTTATAATTTGAAATGTTAAACACAGAATAAAAATAGGGAGACTCTGCTTTCTGAAGAAGCTATTAACCTGTTAATGAAAAATTAGTTGAAAGCTAGTAGTTAATAATTGCCATTTTGTAACATGAAATGGTTGTTTTGAACGCATATTCCCTCATGTGTTTTGTTAAACATTGTAAATGTATCTAAATTTGATAAGCTTTAATGCATTTGTATTGAATACAATGTGTTTAAATGTCTGGATCAGGAATGTGTTTGGAATGATGGTTGGAGTTTAGAAAGGGAGAGAAGAATATGAGAATATTCAATCTGTTTTTGAATATTTGGTCTCCTGATTTCATGTAGCATAACCAATGCACTTATTTTACTTGCAACTGTTAAACACTTGGTTTCTGTAGTCTGTTGACATAGTGTTCTTTTTTTTTTCCTTGACTTTCTTAACCAGAAATGTGGTTTGGCAAAGTTAAGGACATAAGTGTATCACATAATTCCGTGGCCTCTGTTTTTTATGGAAAGAATGCCTATATTGTTGCTTTAAATAATAATCATTAGAAGCAGTATATTGGAAATGGATTCATTTATCTGTACAAACTAGTCTTTCTTTTAAAAAAAAAAATACCTTTAGACTGTCACTAGCAGGGGCAAAATATAATTCACCTTTTACATTTTTACCCCTGCCTTTTAACATGTGATGCCCTGGGCCTCAGTTTTGTTATTGCTGTTACAGGGAAATAAATAATTTTGGTGCATAGTTAAATAAGAAACTCTTAACAGATAAAGGTAATAGAGAAGTGAATACAGTAATGACATTCAACAGTGATGCACTGAGATTGTAATGACTTCTTACAACTTGAAATCAATCTTGAAATATATGTTAGACCTATGACTAAAAAATAAATAGGACACAGGGTGAACTTTTGTTGTTTTTTAGATGTTTATAGTTCAAGCTAATTACTAAAATTAGTGTTAGAATAAAATGGTCATGATTTGCTCCAATATTAACAGAGGCCAATAACAGCATTTCCGTGAACATGAATTTTCATTATTTCTGTTACTTGAAGTAAAATGTGTTTTTGATGAAATGTCTTCTGAAGTGTCATCTCAGAGTATTTTCCTAACTTTTGTTTTTGTAAAAATACGTATGGTATTTTTTTCCATAACTTCAAAACTTTTCAAGTTAGCTTTGAGGAAAGTTTTTCAAGGGAAAATTGCCTGTTACATACAACATGCTTTTCACTCCTTCCTTTTTTTTGTGAGAGCTTATTAAACCTCATACTTTGTAAATATCTTATACTTTCATGTCAATAATAACTGGATCATTATCCTTAGGTTACATTGCCATTCTAGACATCATTAATGACTGATTATTTTTAACTTTTGAAATTAATTGTTATCATTGTGTTTAGACATTAAATTCCCTACTGAGAATCATAAATCATATCCAGTGGTCTTAGATGGGGCAATTTATGGGAATTTAAAATAGAATCAATTTTATTTATCTAAAATAAATAGAGAAAGAAAAATATTTTAAAACTGAATTTTCTCATTCTTTTCAGAGTTTACTTACCATTGTTCAGCATATTTCAATAAATAAAATAGTTCATTCTTCTTTTTCTTTTAAAGTGTATCTTTTTCTGGGAGTATAGTTTATGAGTATGGTATGGTGCCATGTGTAACAATGCACCCTGCATATAAGGGTTTCTAATGTAATTAGAGACATACTTCAGAAGTGCAGGTGAGAACCTAAGTGTGGAGAATTCATGCATTGGAAAGATCCTTGTTACATTAAGATTTTTAGCTTCTTAGTCTATTAACATTTCTTAAGTCTTAACATTCTTAAGGTTGGCATGGTCACGAGAATAACCTACTTTTAAAAAATACAAAATTAATTGGTTCTCTTCTTACTTCCAAGTTTTTTATTTTATACGATAGTAGAACTAGGGTTGCCTTCAGTTTTTAAAAGTACTGTTGATGGGTTTCATTTGAGTCGATTTAGAAACAACTTTGATGACAAAGAGTTTGCATGTGGGGTTTTTTTTTAATATTTTCATCCACATGCGCTTGGTTTCATTTGCGATAGGAAATGGAAATAACAAGACGCTCTTAGAAAATCTTGTTTCTGTAGACGACTCAACTTGGCGAGAAACCACGAGGCAGTGGAACTATCACGAGAAAGCTTGTTCCTACAAGACTCTCAGACTGATTACCAGACCAAAGAAGTTCCCAGAAATTTAGCTTCAAGCAATCTCTTAAAACTTAGGAAACAAATCCAGTCTTGCTCAGAGTCACCCATTGCTAATTATAGTAACTTTTAATGTCCCAGTCTAGTGTGAAAGTCAATGTAAATAAGTCAGTATATGATTTTTACATGTTCCCTCTAAAATATATTCTTGGTAGACACTTAAGATCTGTGTATTTCACTATATGTAAATTATACCACAGCATCCCTAACACTTTGAACCTATGTATTTTTTTTTCCCCTTACCTGATATATGTTGTTCACCTTTGATGTAACCCAATAACTATGTTCTTTTTTTCTTTTAATCTTGTACCATTTGTTTCTTAAAATTTCTAGTAGCTAGGAAACTCTCCTGCCTGTTCGACTCTGCATGTGTGTTAGATGCTTAATTGCTTGTAGATGTCTTCAAAATGCATGAGGCAACTTCCTTTTTAAAAAGCTTCTATGTGTTTTATATGTGTGTGTGTGTAAATGTATATTGTGTTTTGGGCAATAGTGTATGTTTTATGAATGTATATAAGTATGTGTGTATGTATTTGGGGTAACCATAGAAATCTAGTTAGGACTTTGAGCACTTGAAATGAGTGTGACAAAGCCCAAGGTTATTGTGTATGTTGTGATTTAAATCACACCCTGGGTTATTTTGGGGGGTTAGAGCCATTCATTTAACGCAGGCAGGCCTTCTCTGGTAGGGGCTTGCCCCAGCACGTCCTGAGCGGATGGCTTTAATATCAGGTGAACATCACAACTTTAACTGCTGTGTTTACACTGTTTGAGGGCTTGCTGAGGCTCTCCCTGCATCTCTCCCATAATTGCAGCTTCATTTTAGGTCTGAATACATGGACACTAAGGAGCACTTTCCTTTTAAAGATTGCTTGTCCGTTAGGCACCTTAAGAAGCTTATTCTTTTGCGTCATTTTCTGTAAGGGTTCATACAAAGGCTTGGTGCTGAGTAATTTTGAACATGAAATTAACTCTGTGGCCTTTCATGTGCCTAATGAAAGCCATAAGGGTATGATAAGAAAAAAAAATGGAGAAAAAAATTTGCTCCTTTCTAGACAGCCAGAAGAAAAAAAGTCAGAGCAGTTGTCTTTGAACCAGGGAAGGATTTATTCTTAAGGTCCTCCAACCTGTTTTTCCCATTAGCTAGGAAAGCACTGCTGGGGCTTTTAAATTAAAAAAAAAAATTTATCATGAAATAATTATAGAACAAATGATTTAAGATTGTATCCAGATTTTGCATCAACACCCTTTAGTTGACTAATTAAATAAAGGCTGTAGCTTCAAATAACATCCCACCTGTTTGGCTTGTGTGAGGATCTGTCATGACAGAATCGCAGTAGCTTGGCTAAAAAAAAGAAAGAAAAAGCAAAGTAACCCAGAAACCCTTCATTTCCCTTTAGCTATTTTTTGGGTATTCTTTGGAATTGGAATCTATTACTGCATTCTTCTTTCAGCCGTGCTTCTTAGAAGCATATAGACATGTATTTTAGACATTAGACTACAGAAAACTTCATCTAAAACATGCACTTTCCTGAACAGTAAACCGCAACTGGTCAGACATCCTTATTTTTTGTTTTAGTAGTTTTTTTCCCTGTAGATACTTCTGCTGTGTTTCGATTTTTATGACCAACTTGCCAATATAATTTCAAGTTTTAATTTTGTCTTTGGGTGTGCTGGTTCACGTGTCCTAACAGACTCCATATTCTGAAATTCTGGAGTGGTCCAAGGAACATTCTTAAGATTATTTTGCTATTTCCTTTGTGTAAATTTTGAGTATCTTTTCATCTTAAGTTTAAATTGCTCCCAGTCTCTCAATATTAAAAAAAAGAAAAACCTAACCGCCACCGTACAATGTATCTCTTTTTTGCTCTTCTCCTCACTAGATGGGAGTCCTTTTGTTTCTTTTACTTTCTTTCACCCCCAATCCCTTACCCCTTGTCACCTAGAGTATATGAAGTTTCGTTAATGATCTTTTAAATGAGCACTTTTGCTTTCTCCCCTGCACTGAAGAAACCTATCCTTGAAACAAGGTTATGGCACTTAGGCAGCCCTTTCTAAAAAAGTCCTATGACTTATCTGTTCAGTTTCTTTATTATATGATTTTGTCCAAAAATATATTTAGCTTGTTGGAGTCTCTAATGAGAGTTGGCTAAGAACTTATGTAGTAGAATTGTTCTTCCCACTTTGAAATATATATCTGCAAATTGTATCCTGTGCATAAACACAAAAACCTGCAGTATTTATTCAGACTCTGACCTAGTCACTAATTTTTTTAACTGTTCTCAGTTAAACTGTATAGTCTCACAATGTTTTAACATAGAGACTGTGCTTATTAAAATAAAATGGATGCTTTATCTAAGTATACAAAGGTATTATAGAATATTAAACTAGTTAGAGCTTGTGGCACATTGGCTAATCAGTTTTACATGATAGAGACCAAGGGAAAAAAAGGCATGAAATTGTAAAGCAAATAAAATTAATTAGTAACTTCCACAAACAAGTATGTTTATGCAAGAGCATTGTTACCTACCAATGTTTAGGATAATTTCTGGATCAAGATAATTTATGGTGGTGCCTTTCAAGGAGCCCAATTATCTTGTAACTAATATAACATGGGATAAAATTAGTCCCTTTTTAACTACAGTGAGAAAATTCAAGAGCCTTGGCTTCATAGACTAAATATCTGAGTAGACAAATCGCTGAAAGGGTGCAGCAGAATAAGAGAAATTGCTACCGATACTCCAGGTTACAGTGTTTGTTATTAAACATTGGTCACTGTGAAAATATGGTTTCCATATGGGATATGCTATATGTAATTTATGCAGACCACGCTAGTAACAGAGACTCTACCAAGTTGGCACTGAACCCAAACTATTGATATAACGGACTGTGTAAGGAAATTGCTGGTATATTTTGGGGTTGGGTTGAAAAGAAAAGACATTTATTAGTGTGATATTCTCCCCACACTCCCCCGCCACCCTGTGTAGCTCATGCTACTGCTGGAGGCAGATTCTTGGACTCAGCCTTGGTGTTTAAGAATGGAATAGTTGAAAGTTTACGTATAGGATAATGTTGGTAACTAAGTGGCAATAATCCTCAAGTTAGATTTTTTTTGAGTGCACTACTTTTAATACTATAATCATATTTAGTTTACCTATTTATCACTAGGTAGATACTCATATTTCATGAGACTACTTATAACGACTGTCTTTGGAGAAAATTGGGAAAATAATAAGAGCTGAGGAAACCCTTAAATAAAAATGTTTTAAGTAGGGAAGACTAGTGGAGGACCAGACACACATCGACATTTCCAGAAAAGAAAGGTGCTGTTTTTGTCATGTCTGTTCCGTGTGCATGGTGGGTAAGTTGGAAGTGGAGAGTATAGTTTATATAAATAGTTGTAGGTAGTTAAAAAGCCAAGATGAGCAGAGGAGTCCTGTTGTGGAACAAACTCTGTTTAGGGGAGAAATCTAATTAGAAATCACCTATGTTTATGTAAGCATGAAGAGAAAAAAGTTGGACAGCATAGTTTGGTAAATAGCACTAGTACATTTACGTGGGTTGTGACACTTTATTCTCTACCTAATCACTTACAAGCAGGCCTAAGTTTTGCATGTGATTAAAAAAAAAAAGCAAACAGTTTTATTATATTTGCCACCCACTGACATTCTGACTTTGGAATACATTTTCGGTAATTCGGAACAGATTAAATGAAGACTTCTCTTTTAAATCTTGATATTAGGTGTTTTCCTTGTTTTATGGTTCTTGTTCCAGGCATCACACAAACAGCCTTTAGTTTGCAAACTGCTATGGACTTGGATTTGTGTAGATATATTATTGTGATGGTGTTGTGATATACCATATTTCAAAATACTTCAGTAATTATTAGGCAGTTCAGAACAATGAAGATGGAAAATATCCCAGAAAATAGTGATATCATATAAAACTACTGAATACTTTTAGTTGGTAACAAACAATGAATATATTGGAGTGGAAATAATTGTGAAGTAGAGCACTACAAAAAATATTGTTTGACGTAGTTGGAGATAGAACTTTTATGGTTAGAAATTATTTTTCAAGAGGTTCTTCTTGAGTAGAAAAGAAACTGAGATTTTAGTTAGGCTTCAGAATAGGCAGAATGAAACAGTATAATAGAGTTTGATCTGTTGTCTTCCTCGTTAAGGCTCACTAATACTTTCATATATGCCCTTGTTCATCCCTGCACTGGAACAGAACCTAGTTTTCTACTTTTGTTCTTTGATATAGGGCCCTAGTACTTCAGTAAATAGAGAGCTGTACCTTCTCAGACATCTAAACAATGGCAGTAATCTATAACTGCTATTCGTTATGTTGCAGAGGCAAATTGCGCAGAAAATTAGGGATAATTTTAAAAAGATGAAATACAGGTGGCTCATCTAAAACAGACTCCAATTAAAACCACATTGTATTGAATAGAGCCTGCTTTAGATAGACTCCTCTTCATGCTAAATACGAATGAAGCAACCATTTTAGATATAATAGCTGGTATCTGGATTTTAATATGATCAGTTCTCATGCTTCAGGGCCCAGATAGTACCAGCTGGGATTAAGAAACCTGCCCTGCTATAAAACTCGATTATATCGTTTTCCCCAAGGATATTGTGTAAGAAATTATTGAGAAAGTGGCTTTTATGGGGTATAGACTTTTGCGTAAAAGTTGGTGCTGAAATTTGACTGGTATCAGAATTTGCATCACAATATTTTATCTGATATTTTATGAATTAAATGCATGAAATTAGGCCCTGGGATTGTGTCCAGCCAAAGATAGGGCAGCTGGTCCCCAACATAATGGGTGAACAAAGGTCTGCTGCTGCTGCTGCTGCTGCTAGGTCACTTCAGTCATGTCCGACTCTGTGCGACCCCATAGACAGCAGCCCACCCGGCTCTGCCGTCCCTGGGATTCTCCCGGCAAGAACACTGGAGTGGGTTGCCATTTCCTTCTCCAATGCATGAAAGTGAAAAGTGAAAGTGAAGTCACTCAGTCGTGTCTGACTCTTCACAACCCCATGGACTGCCGCCCACCAGACTCCTCTGTCCATGGGATTTTCCAGGCTAGAGTACTGGAGTGGGTTGCCAGGAGGTTAAGTAAATAAGTAAGTGAAGTTGCTCAGTCGTGTCCAACTCTTAGCGACCCCATGGACTGCAGCCCACCAGGCTCCTCCGTCCTTGGGATTTTCCAGGCAAGAGTACTGGAGTGGGGTGCCATTGCCTTCTCTGAACAAAGGTGTGGTTTAGACCTAAGTGTACACTCTCTGTGTTGTGTACGCTGTGTTGTGGCTCATGCCAAGTGTTATACCTGTTAACCTTACCAAGAGAGTAAATTTTCCAAGGTTTGGTTGGTCCAATATGCTAACACCTGCCATTAGTAGCGACTTGACAAATTGTTCTCTTTAATTATGATTTTATCAGTTTGAATGAGATCAGCAAAATGATTTGGGAATATTGTGCTTTCACATATGCAGATTATTTATTTATTTTTGTTACATTAGTCTTGTCTTTCAGCCTCTGAAAGACATAGAGGGCCATGACAGTTTTATTTATTTTTCTTTTCACGAAATTATTAGTGAATGAGGTATCTAGGGAAATAAATTGCTTGAGAGATAAGAAGCAGGGCTGTTTATTCCAGAGTTTCCAGTGCCTGAAACAGTGCCTGGCACATGGGAAGTGTTGCTTTATTGAAGTCTCCCTTCTGCAAGATGACAGTTCTGACTCATGGGGATTGGCGCTAGGAGCTGCAGCAGTTCTCACTGTTTGTTTAGAAGATGGGAACTGAGAACCCCTTCAGAGGGACAGGCAAGATCTGCTGTGGTTGGACCCTGCCTCCTTGTTCCGCCGCCACTCTTGTCTGTTCATGCCTCAGTCTTCCTGCCCCAGCAACACAGATCAGCTTGGACTTTTCTGATCCTGTGCTATTTCTCATTGCCTAGTTCTCTCCTACACTGACCCTCTTTCTTCCCTTTTCTCATCCTGCATGGTTGGCTGCTAAACTTGTTTATAATTATGTTTTCATCTTGTATTGGCACATAGTTGATTTACAGTGCTGTGTGAGCTTCAGGTGTACATACAGTGATTCAGTTATACATATATATATATATTCACTCTTTCTCAGACTTTTCCCATGTAGGTTAATACAGAATATTGAATACCGTTTCCTGTGCTATACAGAAAGTCCTTGTTGATTATCTGTTTTATGTATAATAGTGTGTATAGGTAAATCCCAGAATCCTAATTTATCCCACCTTTCCCCCTTGGTAACCAGAACTTTGTTTCTGAAGCCTGTGACTCTATTTCTGTTTTGTAAATAAGTTCAGTTGCATCATTTTTTTTTTGATTCTGCATAAAAGTGATGTCATCTGATATTCATCTTCCTCTGCCTGACTTCAGTTAATGTGATCATCTCTAGGTCTGTCCATGTTGCAGCAAATGACATGGTTTCATTCTTTTTTATGGCTAATACTCCACATCATTATTCATTCCTCTGTTGATGGGCATTTAGTTTGCTTCCACAGCTCACTTACTGTAAACAGTGCTTCAGTGGACCCTGGGGTGCATGTATCTTTTCAAGTTATGGTTTTCTACTTTTCTCCTGAAGTCTTCTCAGAACCCCAGTGAGTAAGGGCCACTGTTCTGTTTCCTAAAGTGCGCACTGGATTTCTGCTGCTCATCTCTACAGTATGTTAACATTTTGTATATTTTCTCCTGAAGTAGGCCTTTTCTGACATCAAGAAATTTTTAGCAGCCTTTTGTTCAAACCTGAACATGGGCATAATGCTCAGCCATGATCATTGGTCAATACTTGCCCAGTGAGTGTCCATGCCAGCCCTCTCAGAATTCATAGAATGAATGAAAAACTTGGAATGTGTCTTTAACAATAAATCCAGTTACTGGGTTTGGTTCTAAGTCCTTTATTACAAGAGTACTGTTGTTAATCTAGTTATTTCTGCCATGTTTCAACCTGGATAAGCATATGTTACAGATCTGCTCTGTTGAGTGCATACTGGTATAGTATCACACATGAGCAAGGGCCCTGGATTTTGTTCTGAGAGAGCTGTTCTATGTATGGAAAGAATGGCGTTTCAGGAGTGGGCGGGCATGGACTTCCATTCTATGGGAGTGCTTTGGCAATTACAAGTGCCATTGAAAATTATTTTTATTAGGAAGGTGAAGATTTAGATCTAGGTTTATTAATTTTATAAGTTTGAATAAACAAAGGCTAGTTTGTAGCTTACATTATGAGAGTATACTTTTTGAAAATTGGGGAAAGGCATAAGTAAATTCTGGAGAATGAAATGGCAACCCACTCCAGTGTTCTTACCTGGGAAATCCCAAGGAACAGAGGAGCCTGGCGGTCCACAGTCCATGGGGTTGAAGAAGATTTGGACATGGCTTAGCAACTAAACAAACAATAAATAAATTCAATACTAGTCTTCCTATTTTACCAAAAAAAAAAAAAAAAAAAGAAACAAATTTTAAATGTAGTTTTTAAAAGAATTAATTCAATTTTTGATTTTGAGAAAAGCTTTACATTTTTCAAAGTACTTAAGCTTTGTAGTATAATTACTAGTCAAGACTAGAAATCTAGTTACTAGAGTTCTTAAAAATCAAATTTATCACACAGAGGGAACCCCTGTAAACTTATTTTTTTCACGTGTAATTTATATATGTTAAATAAAATTTAGGAAATGGAACTTTATTAATAAAACCATTTGCTTTACCAATGGTACTGTCCACAGAGGAGTTAATAATTTTAGAATATTTTCTTACCTCTTCTTTCTCTTGTATTCATTTCAAAAATAAAAATAGGGTTATCCTGTGTGTACTGCTTCATAAACTACATTTTTGATTATTCGTCTATTGTAATTTTCCAGCTGTGAAATTAATCACTGTGGTTTTTAATGATTTTTTAGTAGTTTTACCGTAATTTGGGTTTAACTGTGTCAGTTCTTTCTTCACTCTGAAATTTCATAATCCAGTTTTGGTTAGGGAATGTTCTTTATTTGATATGGACCAAGTGCTGCAGACTTGTCATTATTTTTTATTTAAATACTCTCTTACTTATCAGTATCTTATTTTTCAAATCCATGTTTTCATGAGCATGTGAAGTCTTACTCTTTGTGGCTGACTCCAAGTCCGTTGTTCGCTCTTTCCTCTTGCTCTCAGTGCTCTCAACACCGTCCCGTCTGCCTGACTTGACCCAACCACAGGGATGGATGTGACTTCTGGACTGACCCCAAGCCCTTGCCTTTGTCCGGCCCAACCCTGAACGCACCCAAACGCTCACAGCAAAACTCACTTAGGAAGCATTTAAACCACGAGGGTCAAGGTTTCCTCTGTTCATGGAGTGAATCTTCTGACCCTTCTCTAAGTGTCATATCGATAATAGCTTCATTTAAAAAAATGATCATAGAACAGTGGTAGAAACAGAAAAGGCATGTGAATATGACTTTGGGATGAGGTTTTTGCTGAATGAAGCATCTTGACAACATAAGCTTAGAGCAATGTGTTTGGCTAAATTAAGCAATAAAGGACAATATCAAAGGCAGACCTTCCCTGTTAGTCCTTACATGTGACTTCCTTATATTTAAAATGCTTGTCCAAACAAAAAGTCATTTCACTATTTTTTTCCCCTTGATTGAAACTTTGGCAAAGCCAAGAATGACAACTCTTTAAGTCTTTTTCTCAGAGAAAACCTGATGAGATGGTTCTTAGACACTGCGTAAGAGCTACTGTTCACTTAATAATGTTAGTAAAATTTTATTAGCTGTTGCCTTCACTTGCTCTAAAGGTTAAAACAAAAATTGTACCATTTCCACTTACATTTTAGACTAATGCTGCTGGACTTTCTTTCCCTTTAACAGTAATGTTTATCCATTTGAATGTTGTTTCACAGAAAGGAAAAGTGCGTTTGTGTAAAAATATCTAGGGCTTGCCAGGGAATTTTTTTTCAGGATGCTCTGTGGTTATAAATGAAGCTTATTGTTGTATAAACGGCAGGTTTGAAATTTTGTAGTAGCTCGTGGCCTGAGTTGATTATCTGTAAATTGTCCGATATGTGTGTTTTGTGTGGTTCATTCTTGAGCCCGTCTGTAAGTAGCTGGATCTGGTGCAGTTCTTGTCTCTGTGTCTCACGCCCCATACTTAGATCCCCGGATAGACACAATCATTAGTCTAAGACAGGGCCCCAAAGAGGCACATGGGTGGGTGGATGTGGGAAAGAGACGTATTCCTTTTATCATCCTCTGGAGGCATTCCACTTGACACAGTGACAACACTTTTGAAAAAGCTGAAGTTCTTTGAATTTGTGGGTCTTCTCTTTCCCTCTGAATTTCCCAAAACTTTCTCCAGACAAGATGGCTGGCACATCCTGAGGACAGAGCAGAGACACAGAACAGAGAGACAAAGCCGCCCTGAGAAGGCAGACACACTTCTATTGCTTGTGGTTTTTCAGCGCAGCTGCTTTCAGATGGGCCGGCTTGTTCTATGCTGGTTCCGCTGCCAGAGCAAGACTGTCACACAGCTGGTAGTACTTACTGTACTTGCGGGAAAGTATGTGATTCATTAGTTGGAACCGTATGTTTTTCACCAGTTCTGGTCATGTTTTTGTTAGGATGTGGTAAAAACATAAGCAGGGGGTGAAGGGACAATGGAAGCATGTGACTTGTTAAGCATTGGCCCCAACCCATTATTAGCTAAATTGTACACCATAAAATGTCCTCTGTACCTCATAAGACAAATGACTTAATTTTTTCTTCCTCAGTTGAGGTCATTTAGTCATAAGTAGTAAAAATTATCAACACGGAGCTCTTTTGCTCTTTTTCTTTTCTGTAAAGTATGATGATCCGTTTAAACCCCAAATTACAATACGAAGAGAAGTCATGCAAGTAAAAGACATTAATTTGCAGAAAAATGCCCATGACGGGTGAAGAGCTTTAACTGGAGTGAACTCCTGCTACCGATAAAATATGAGTCTGGTATTCCAGCTAAGAGGAACCACTCCAAGTACGGCAGGGTGTGAGGAGAACAGTTAATGGGAGCTCCTTTGTCTGCTCCTGACCAGGCAGGCTTGCAGCTGACTGGCTGGCTGGACATGGGACTCTTGGTGTCATTAATGGGTGCACATCGCAGTATCTGAAATGATCCGTGTTGTATCTTGCAGAACCATCAGTGTGAGCTGCATTGAACAGCAGCCTATAATCAGGTAGTTTGTGAGCTTGTGAATATTGGTGCAACTGACCCTATTCTTTGGAAAATGAATGCCATCTCTGCTTGGCCTGTGTTCCCTTTCTGTAGGTATTTCTTTTCTTTCTTTTTTTTTTTTTTTAAATTTTATTTATTTATTTGGCTGCTCTGGGTCTTAGTTGTAGCATGTGGGATCTAGCTCCCTGACCAGGGATCGAACCTGGGCCCCCTGCACTGGGAGCTCAGAGTCTTAGCCACTGGACCACCAGGGAAGTCCCTAGGTACTTCTTTTAATATTTGCTTTCCTCTCTTTTCTTTGAACACTAGGGATGCTTTTCCTGCGTTCCCACCCCCATCACCTCCTGTGGAGATAGGTGACATTATTGCAGTCTCTCTAGGTAAAAAAATTTTGGCAGATTACTCCTCTACTCTTGGACTGTTTCAGCTGTTCCCATTTCCGAGAGTTTTGCACCGTTCATGCCTCAGCACCCACTCTCCTGTAGTTGCTGGACTCTGCAGAATTAGAACCATGGCTGTCTCTGACAATTAGCTCAGCTGGCTGCAGCGTAAATAAAGGAATGCGCTCAGGGGCTGTAGTCTGTGACACAGTTTAACAGAGCGTAAAAAGGTGCATCTGTTCCATGCCTGGATCCAGTCGCCTCACTGTCACCGGGAACTTACCGACACGGAGACATGCCCGCGCTGTTTGGTAAACAAGCGGCAGGTATTAAATTAACCAGGCTGGGAGTGTGCAAAAGTGCTGCTTTATTAAAAGCTCTGCTCTCTCAGCTCGCCGCCGGGTCACAAGCCAGAGCATCTCTTTTTAAGATGACTCATGGCACCGCATACTTCAATACTCTGTCCTCACTTCCAGAGAGGACCGTTGACCTTTGGTCACCTGATGGCACCTTGGGCGTGCAGAGGAGAGATGAAGCGGAAGGAAGGCTGTATATGTGCAGTCAGCAGGCTAAGTCAGGAGGCAGTGAACACCAAGCAACCTGGATCCAGGTTTTATTTTCAGTTGCGCTGTGGAATCCAGGACCAAACTATAGCTAGGGTTTTGTTTTGGTTTGTTTTTCCTGCCTTTCTGCCTCACCCTCCTCCTGGCTCCTCCACTTGAGTTGAGATCTGAAATAACGAGGGGATCACTGTATAATCAGGGTTGTTCTCTGTCCACCTGTGTTGGGTAGACAACAAGCATCTTGTAATAAACTTGTACCTAATACAGTTGTACTTTTTTTCTTTGGCGTTTATTTGCCTTTGCATTCAAGTTTTCTAATGGAAAAAAGAACCATGTTAAAAAAATTTTTTGCTTGCATTTAGCAACATCGTGATTTTTAAAGTTTGGGTTTTTTCCAGCTTCAGGAATGCTGTGCAGAGAGTTCTCTATGTTGACATGTTGATATGTTCTTCATGTTTATGGTCTTCTCATCTTTTTCCAGCAATCTGCTTAGGTCTGTAGGCCGCCCGGGTAATTTTCAATCTACACATCTGTGCAGTAGAGACCCTTGTTTCGGAGATTTTCCCATTCCCCTCCTGGTTGTGTTTCTTTTTAGGGCCCCATCTAGCTCCTCATCCATTAGAAGATGATGTAATGCCAATGGGATCTAGCCCTACACAGCTTGAATTAAAATGATTCCAGTTGGTGATACTTGAATGTGAATGACCAGGAGGAGTGATGCATTCAACACTGTATTTGAAGTGCTCACCTTGGAAATCCCTCTCCTGGTTGTACAGGCCCTTTGGTCCTCATTCTGGCGATCTCCAAGCCACACCTGCATTCCTGCTGTCCAGACTCATCTTTTATTGCTCTCTGTCTTTACAGAGTGAGGTCTGGGCGGAGGAGCGAGGTACAGGCAGGGTGAGAGGGTGGGGAGGAAGCATCCTTTCTTGTTTGTTGCTCAGAGGGGAGAGGTCTGGACAGGAAGGTGTCCCACTACCCAGAGAGTGGTGATGCCTCACAATGTCTTTATCTTTGTAACATCTTTGCTGTATGAAGTTTAATAAGCCAGCTGTGCAGTTCTTTAAAAGCCAGTGGATTCCATTTTTCATTTGTTTCCACCCCCTTTGCTCTGAGCTTTCACTCCCTGTTTCCTTAGCCCTCCCCACCCCCTTCTTTATCTCAGGGGAGTTCCCTGAGTAGCAAGACTGAAAAAGAGCCGAGGTTTATGTTAGAAGAAATTAAGGTTAATGATCATTGGCTCATTTTCATATTCTGTGGGTGTGGATGGAGGAGTAATCAGTGCAGGTGGCCCTGCCAGTTGGGAGTTTTTCTTTGTCATCAAGAAAATAAGGAGAGCGCCGGGATTGAATTACCACAACTATTTCAGGACTAAACATATTTCATTTCCCGATCGGGTCTGGCTTAAGGACACAAAGCTGACATTAATTTTATCCAAAGAAAAGCACAGCAATTTTTTTTCCTTGTTTTATAATTTGACTGAATGCATAGGGTGGATGCATGTTCAAATTTAATTCTAGTATAATCTTACAAATAATACTCTGAAAAGCAGAGGGGTTTTGATTCAGTTTGACAGTTTATGTTTCTGTGCCCAATTACCACTTAGTTATTGAATGTTAAAGAGCTGCTTTCTAAACTGTGCGCTCGGACCGCACCAATTGGCTTCCCAGCTGCCTGCTATTACATGTGAGGTGCTCCGTGCTCACTTTTTAAAGGATGTACACATTGAAAGGAGTTATGTTTAGCTAGCAAAGGAAGTGGGGGATTTGGTTAGGAAGTGCTTGCTGGCCTTGAAAAACTATCTTGTGTGCAGTCTAATTTCAGCCACATAAAGACCTTTCTTTAGAGAAATATTTGTTGGATTTAAAGAAAAAACTTAAATGCCCAGATAAACTGGGGAAATAACCATGACTTTAAGAAAACAAAGTGTAGCTTCTATTTGGAATACTTGGAACCATCCCCTAAAGTTTTTGTTTTTAATGCCACTAATGTAGCTTTGTACACGTGAGGGATTCAGGGCATGGAAAATGGAAAAGTTGACCAGGGACAATAGAAGCCATTGAGGAAGAGGGTCCACATGAGCCATGCATGGTAGGTTTTGGCATTCTTAGCAAATGCAGCTTGAGTGACCTGATTTGTTTTTACAGCACAAGGGTTATTTGGCTGTGACAGTGTGAGTGTAATATTAATGACACTAATGTAAAATTAACTTTTATGTTGCGTGAGCACTTTTCCTTGCCTCTCTTTTTAAAATGGCAAGTAGTTTTTTTTGTGCCTGTGTTGCCACAGTGAGCATTTATATAACCCCATAAGCCACAAAAAGTTTGGGACAGTCAGGTAGCTCTGCTAGCATATGTCAGGCAAGTACAACTAAAGGTGAGTTTTGGTTTTGATATCCCTGTGGTATGAGGCTCCATGCAGCTGAATATTCATTGTGTGCCCATTAATGTGAATACTTCGTCTGGATTATTAATAACACATGAAGAGACCATTCCCAGACATTCAGAGGGCAAGAATGTTTGAGTGGTTTCTGAAAGTTCTTTGCTATGGAGGAATAAGATTATTTCTTTCTAACATGGCAGGTTAAGAGTTATAACTCGGGGCCTTGTAAACTGTTTTAAAAAAAATTTGGTGTATCTTATGAAATTGCTAGGTAAGACTCATCCAACTTAATATTGAATGAAATGATCATTTGAAATCCATATGATTTCCAAATTGAATGTTTAAGCAAGTTATGCTATATATTTGTTTTAAGAAGCATTGAACAAAAATACATACAGAAACACTCAGTAATCCATTTTTATAAGGTAACATCCCATCCTGTTTCTTGCTTTGCTTTTCACTGAATCCTTTTCACCTTGCCTGTTACTGACAGAGCTCAAAACTGGACTGACTTTGAATTTCTCAAAGCTTCTGGTAAGAACGATTCACATTTTGACCCATGTACATCTGGTTTTAGCCAAGCAAAGGGAACCTGTAAATTGATTCCACCCCAATTTAATGTTTATCTGTTATACATTAAGAACAATGCTAAGACCAAATAATTTAATGTTTTGCTTGCATATAAGTTAGATTCTTAGTATCAGCTATAGTTCCGACTATAACGCCGGCTATGTGTCCTCTGAAATGCTGTGCAGAGCATGATGGCTTAAGCCATTTGGATGGCTTTCTCTCCAGGCTCCTCAGCTTTTACTTACCTGCCAGTGCTTTTTACTTTGATCTTGGATGTCTTTCAGAAGGTCCCACAGTCCATGCTTTCCTCCCATTGGATGCACAGAGTATGGCAGAATTCATTTGTAACTCTTTTCTCACTTATGTTTGAATTTTAAACTCATCATGCCAAGAAGTAACTCAATCTGGTACAGTCTGCTGACTCTCCTAGTTCCCGACTCTTGAATCCTTTAAGCTACACTTTCAATTTCTTGTGGATGACCTGACTGTTCTTTCTATCTCATCCACTGGAATATATCCACAAATGAGGGCTGTGTGCATGTAGGTGTGTTTTACACACAGTCACATACTCCAGCATGGTGTTTAGTGTGCCAGGATGTAGAGTTTAGTTTCACCGCCATTTGGGTTAAAAATACATGTATTAAACAGATACTGGATTTCTGTCCTGCATTTAATCTCTTCTTGCTTTCCATTTCCTTTCTCCACTTTAGGCAGCACACTGATCAAATTCTCAATGTAATCTGTAAAATAAAATGTTCCTATCAAGAAACTTAGCGAATAAAGTCCTCCATCATTCCTTAATAGGAAGTAAATAATAGTGAGTAATTAAGTATTTAAAGTGTCACCTGAATTGTTGTTCTGTAGATACTTCATCCTTAGCCCTGTTACGGTCACTTAGCACAAACAGTACAACGTGTGGGAACAGCAGGCTTCTAAAAATATCCTCTTTGGGCCTGGCCACCCAAGAGCTGTATGAGGAGGTGTTTCAGGAATTATCACAAAGTTAGGCATAACTGATGGGACCTGTGCAACTCTTGCGCCAAAAATTGTTTCTCCATGAGGGATCAACTGCACATTATAATGGAAGATACAGTTCCTCTGATTAAGTGAAGAAATCACTAAAGCTTTTCTGAGGTTTCTGTAAAGGATGTCTGCCATAGTTGCCTACTTACCAAATGAATTGCAGTCAGATGTACCCATGACATTGAGCTTGAAATCATAGAATAAGCCACTCAGTTCACTGCTTTATAAACCCATATCCATCCAGGGCCTACACATTCTTTATTTTATATATCATGGTGGGTTGTTAGTCACTGATGGAATTCATATGATGAATAAATTTTACATTAATATGTTAATACATTAAAACAGTCTACCCACCATTCTGAAAAGCTTTAGTTAAAACCATCAGTCAGCTGTCATTTCTTAACTTAATTGAATAATGAACAAAACCTGTTTCCCTGTTGTTCGTCACTGCTGCTTTACAGCAGGCCCGAATGAAAATGAACCGTGGGTTTTAGGGATGATAATCTGAAAAATTTATAATTTTGGAGGTGTAAAACTTTGGCGGTATTGATACATTCTTGATTTTTACTCCTCTTATTTGAAAATGATGCAGCTCAGAAAGTTAACCAAGCTGACCATGGTCAAGTAACCAACAACTGACTGAAAAGGACCAGAGTCCTCTTGTCTAGACCAGTATTGCAGTGTTGTCCAGTAAGTAGCAAGATAAGCAATTTTATGATTTAAGATTTTCTAGTAGCCACATTGCAAGTATAAAGAAACAGGTGAAGTCAATTTGAATAATATGTTATTTAACACAATGTATCAAAGTTATAATTTCCATGTATAAATAGGTATAAAAATATGTAATCATTGTGAATATTTATCAGTATTTTACAGTCTTTTTTTCACATGCAGTCTTCAGAATCCAGCATCTCTTTTGCACGCACAGCACATCTCAACCTGGGCTAACCATGATTCAAGTACTCAGTATCCATGTGTAGCTAGTGGCTACCGTGTAGCATAGGTTTCAACACAATCCAGTTTTCTTTCCAGCTGAGACAGCAGTGTGCATGCATGCTCAGTTGTGTCAAACTCTTTGCAACCCATGGACTCCTCTGTCCATGGATTTCCCAGGCAAAAATACTGGATTGGGTTGCCATTTCCTACTCCAGGGGCTTTGCTCAATCCAGGAATCGAACCCGAGTCTCCTGCATTTGCAGGTGGATTCTTTACCACTGAACCACCTGGGAAGCCCCCTGACAGCAATATAATAGCTTCTAAAGGCTTGACTGGGATTTTTCCAGTCCCTATTTTGGTTAGTTTAGAAGAGCTGGTGGCTCTAGATGTGCACATGAAAAAGTAACTGAAACTTAGGGTACAGAGTCTCTGATAGAAGCACATTTGTTCAGGTATCACCCCTCTGGTCAGCATTTTTAACTGCGTGGTCAGTGCTTAGCAGAACCTGAAGCAAGTAAATGTTTGCAAGATAACTTGTTGACTTCCTTTCTTCTTTACTGTTCCCCATGTGAAGCCACAGTGTCTCAGTTTCCTAACCACACACACATAGGCAGTGCTGGAATTGGGGGACAATTGTGTCTCCCTCTATTTCCCCTCTTGGAGGTTGAAGGTAGTGCAGGCTGGTGCTGCCCTGAGCTGAGGGTGTCCACCATCTGTGTGAGGAATTCACAATCTCAGACAAAAGAAATTGGCAGCGTCTTCCCTCTGTCTGTTCTCCAGATTCTCACGATAGCCATAAAACACCTGGACCAAATCAGCAGGTGATGGCAAGGGAGAGAGCATGATCAGTCACAGGCGTTGTTGAATCCTTTGAACATTACTTATGGCCTGGACATTGCTGTCACCAGGCACAGTTTGATCTTAGGTAAGTTTTCTGGAAAAGCTTCATTCCCTGGCTCTGTGACAACAACAGAACCAGATAACACTGCCGCTAGGGGAGAGAAGAGGCTAGCAAGGCTTCCCTGCCTGAAGGTATAGCCACTCTAGGTGGTGTTACCTCCACGTGTGGGAGAGCATCCTACAGAAATAAGTCATATCACCAGCTACAGGAAGCCTGCTATGGAGATCAGTGTTCTTGCTGTAAACTCACTCGAGGAATGAACATTTTCTCTCATCTACTTAAAACAATTCATCAATTGTTTTCAGAACCTTGGGTGCTTGATCGGCATGGTTCATATGCTGTGTTCTTTTAATATACCTTAAAATCTGTCTTCTGCACTTGCCTTGAAAGAGGAGAGTCAGCATTACGTGAGTCATAGGCTTTTAAAAATCTTTTGTTGTGACAGTTATACCTATCCACACCCACACTTCTACACAATTTGTGTCCCTGGGACTCCTCTGTACATCTTTGTTAGAGAAGGGTAAATGTAATGTTAAAACCTTCCGCAGAGCCACCTAAGTTTATCATTCCAACATCCTCGTTTTGTGTCACATGCTTCCTTTCTCAATTTTTGTTTTGGTGATGACCCCATAGGATGTGGCAGATAGTAAAACATCATTGGGATTGTCTGAATTTTCTGTGCCTCTGTTTAGTGCCACTGATTTGCATATCATGGAGTCTGGTAAAGAAAGTGTTTTAATGGACCAGAGATTTGGCTATGAAGAAATGGCACTTTGGGCAGCAGAAGCTCTGAACAAAGTCCTTTAGCTGTTGCCTCTTCGTCTGTGAGGGTTAGAGTTTAATATGGTGGTAGTTAGCTCTGTTTGCTGCACCCAGTTTTCAGGGTCACATCTTAGCCGTGATTTTTATTTCCACTGAGAGGCCTGAACCAAAGCAGAAGCTGCACTGTTTAATTCAGAATCGTTCCCCTCTTCTGTTGGCTCTGTCTAGAGATGTAACCCTTTTTCATATAAATGGCGTCAAGCTTCATTGAATTTAGCTCTGTCTTGTTAAGTACATTAACAGTGTGTTCTGTCATTCATTACATGAGAATTAGTTGTCTATTACAAAGTGGGGGGTTTTGTTTGGAGCCTGATCTTCATGGGAAAAAAGCCACATGTGGCTTAATGTCCTGAGTGCGTTGAATCCTGGACTTATTTGTGACTTGCATGCCATTGAAAATGCCATGCAAAATGCCAATGCTACCATTGGGAGGCCCACCTTATATTAAGCAAGAGAGCTCTATAAGAGAGGAACACTTATCACCTTCCATTAAAAAAAAAAAATCCGCTCTCCCCCATGTATTTTGTCACGTTTTTTTAGCGATCTATACAGCGTCCTTAGAGTGTGTTACAGAAAGTGTTAATATCTTAGAGCAGCAGTAATAATAATCCTTTTACTCAGGGTAATCATGTGCTAATCCGCTGGTAAGTCAAAAGTATTAGATCATTTGAAATTCATTGTGTCAGCTCAGTTGAAATAACTGGTATGGTGCTATAAACATTTAGAGAAAGAGAGTCTTTGAACCCAAATAATAATGTCAAATAGTTTGTTAGTGTTACATGCTCATGTTTAAGGGTTTCATAAGCTCAACCCATGGACAAGAGCATTTCAGTTTACATCAGTGTGTAATATATTATTTTAACTGAAGGTTTATTTTTATTTTGTTATTTGGGGAAAGTTTCTTTTCCTCTGGCACTTATGGACTAGGTTTTTATGTTACAGTTTTCACCCTGCAGTCACAGGGAGCTTGGTGTGCCAAAAGGGTTTTGTTTTGTTTTAAGAAAACTTTTCTTGTTTTTCTAAGGCATCATGTTAGGGTTGAATTTTCTCCTTGCTCCCTTCTCTCCTCTCATGTACTTGGAAGGAGGATGGATAGTGTACATATTTATTTTTCTGTGAATATTTTAACTAGGAAGTTTTGTTTCATCATTCCCCTCAACCAGAGCCTCTCTCCCTTTGAATTTTTGTCATTCCCTCACATTATTCTGCTCCCCTCTCTCCTTCTGAGCCCACAGTTGATTGACCTTTGAAGATAAGATTTCTTGTTTGAGCGATCTTCACGCCTGACACTTAGTAGATCATCAATAAAACGTTTTTAACAATTGCTTCACTTATAAAAAGTTGGGAAATTTGGTGACTCAGCTAAACTTGTTACAGTGTCAGTAGATGAACATTTTTGGTGATAGATCATTCTCTGTTTTTTCTTTTTGGAAAGTCAGTTGAGTTTTGAAAGAACACCTCTTTCTTCAGAGCTTCCAGGACCGTGGGTACCTGCAACTCCTTCTGCTCTCCACCCTCATGACTGGTCAGGTGTTGAACAAAAGCATTTTACTGGGACCCCACAGAGGACCAGCCAAATTTCACTGGCTTTCTGAGAACACCTAGCTTAAGAATTGAACAGTCAAGGTTCTTGTGGAAGGAAGTCATATCTATCCTTTCTCCACCCCATGTTCTCACTTTTCTCTTCAACCTGATTTTGATTTGCTGTTGTTAAGAATTTGTAGACCCTCTAATCCTGGGGTTTCTTACTATTGTAATGTGAAATACTTCTCCTCCTCCTCCTTTTTGAAATTGAAATCTACAGACCTTTCCTTCTGTCTGTGTTCTGTAAAACAGTACGCCAGATGTAGAGTCTCAAGTACACCGCTGTGTCCCTCGTAGCTTTCCTCTACCTGAGTCATCCCAGGAACAAGCTTTGATCATGAAAAAGTTCATCTCAAAGAAAACCTTCTCTGTACTCTTAAGAGGATGAACTAAATCCACATAGAGTAACTCTAGAGCTTGGATCTGGCCAAAGAGCAGAGAAGTTGCTTAATGCAATCTGAGCATTTTTAGACCGGCCCCAGCTCAGAGAGCAAGGCAGTCAGATGGTCTGGTTTAAATCACAGAGACAGTGCAGCCAGGCCAGCAGCCCCCCGGTCATCTCAGAAGTCATGTGGCAGGAAGGGGTTGGTCACAGCAGTCCCCAAGGCACTGGCCTTCCTATAGTGCAGCATTGCACTGAAGTATGGGGTTGGGGCTGATCGATTGGATTCCTAATAAGCCTGCCAGGCTGAAAGGGTGCATATCTTAGCTCTGGAATTGCCCTTGGTCACTGTAGAATGACACGTAACTAATCTTAGAGATTAGTTGAGGCATGGTTTTACTAGCATTCCTGGGAAAGGGCAGCATGGCACAGTGACAAGGAGCGTGGGCTCCAGAGCCAACCTGCTTAGGCTTGAAACAGGATTCTCCCATTTGTACTAGCTGTGTGGCCTTGGATAGTGTGGCCTTCTTCTTGGGCATAAGACGTCTCTGTGCCCCGTGTACCTCACTTGAGAAATGGAGATAACAATACCTACATCCTGTGTAACTTAAACAAACTGTGAAGACTGAGTGGATATGTAATTCCTGAAACAGTGCCTGAAATATAACAAGTATGAGGACCTGTTTGAGTAATAAAATAAAACTGGATGTAGTGAAATGCTGATGCTTCAGAGAATTATTAGTGAAACCTACCCCAGGAAGCTCACCCTTTATTAACACGGACGGGTTTTATAATAGTAATGTTTATGCCTGCCACAAATGCCATAGCTATGTGCCTGTACTCAGAGGTTCCTATAGATAACCTCACATTTTTTCCCCTTCATCCATAGGTAAAATTTTAAGGATCTGGCTATAAGGAGCTGTTGTGGTGGCTCTCTCGGGTGAGAACGTGGGCTGAGTGGAGTCCACTTGGATCTAGACATAGGGCTGTTGTAATCCTTTTTCATATTGTTCTGCTTTGCTTTCCTTGAGTGATGCTTTCTTTTTGAAGCATCATATAGTTTGTCATAGAATGATGTTTTTAGTTGCATCTTTGAAAACCAAAATGGTTAACTCTCAACTTACATCTTGCTAAGAAGCTATACCTGACTATCAATTGTAGTCAAAAAGCAGACTCTTTTTTAAAATTCTTTATTTTTTTAGCAAGTTTTACTTATTAGTCCTCAGAACATCCAGATGTCTTACACCTTCTTTCTTTTTTGGCTATGGAGTAAGTATCTCATTTTGATTGTAGTGTCACAATTAAAAGAGACTTGAAGGTAGACCCTGAAATTTACATTTATCAGTGATCATCATGACCCTGTATTAATTTTCACATTCTGAAATGCACTGGGTGGTTGTCTGAATAAGTCCTACACATTTGCCAACACTGTGATTTAAGCCTTTCACAACTACCTGTTGGAATTCACATAACTGGGTTTCATACTATCTGTGGCAACTCTTTATTGTCTGATTGCACAGAAATGTGATTGTATTTGCCCAAGTGTCAATGAGGATAGAATGGTTCAGATCAAGGGGAAAGAGTATACTGTGCAATGCTAGGGACAGCCACTTAAGAAAACTACCTCTTGTTCCCAGGGTTTCAGTATGGTGATGGAGACATTATTAACTAGTCGTAGTCACCATATTTGCCACCCTTACTGGGGTTATCGGGATGTATTGCTGTTGGACAGATGTGACTGTTGAGTTGCTCAGACTTGGTTTTAATTTCCACTTTTACCCGCTATAAGGTGTTGGTCAAGTCATTTAATCTTGGACTTCTAATTTCCTTATCTGTGAAATAGGGTTGATAATAGTACTGATCTTGCTCATTTGTCAAAAAGACTAAATTCATGTATGTAAAGCATGTTGACCGTTGAACAACACAGGACTGAACTGCACACGTCTACTTATACATGGATTTTTTTTAATGGTAAATACTACAGTACTGCATAGTCTGGTTGCTTGACACCATGGATGCAGATCCATGGATATGAAGGAACCACAGATACAGAAGAACCAGGGATACGGGGGGCTGGCTAGACATGCAGATTTTCCACTGAGCTGAGGGCAGGTGCCCCCATCCCCAAGTTGTTCAAGGGTCTACTGTATTTCCAAAAATATGCTTAGTGCCTAGTGCATGGCAATAGATTGAGAAATGATCTGAGACTGTGAGCTTTAGGAATATGTGAGACAGAATGGTTAACTTACTTGCTACATTACATACGCACTGTTCCACCATTAATTATGGCAGTAATGATGGGTTCATCATGTTGCAACCTCACTCTTGAAAGCATCGTCCTTTTGCTCAGCAGCAAAAGTTGCCTGGCACCATGGTGTGTCTGCAGAGGTGTTTTTCTCGCCAGTTGGAAAAAATGCATTCTTAGTTCCATAAATTATGATAGTAAAGTCTTTGGATTGATTTGGTTGAGTTCTTTGGATTTTTTTTCCTTCAGGAAGAAGTAAACAGCTTTCCAAGTGGTTTTGTTAGCTTTTTAAAATGAAAGCCATCATATTGAACTGACTTTGGTCCCCAAACATGCATATATTGATGGCCTACTAGACACCTGGCTAGCATTGGGATGCTGAGATGAGTTAAGACACTGTCATTGCTACTAAAACATTTACACACTCGTATTCTGGAATGGCTACCAAGGTTTGGCCAATGATCAACCAGTTTAGTTGGCATTCATGCTCTGAAATCCCGTGGTCCACCACCTCCTCTCCCATTACGTCTGTATTTCTCCTGGAAGTTCGTGGCAGTCAAATACATTTGAGCTTCAATGCCAAGCTTTTTTTTCCTGCTCCTATTTTATAGGACATGTTATCATTTGGTTTTGAGCCTTATTCCATTAGAATTGCCTTTGAGGGCACATGCTCTAGAAATTTGGACTTACTTTCACTCTCCTCTCTTTCTTTAGGGACAGTTTCTCATAAGGTCCTGTCTTCTCCCCTTTGTGACTGTTACTTTTTTTGTTCAGCCAAATGTCACATGATGTCATCTAGACTATTTAAAATAACACAGTCTGTCCGGAATCTGAGACAACTCAGAAAATTTTGCAATTCTGTATGACACGTCCCGATGACATGCTTGCTCGTCACCACTCCTTCTGGGAAATCCCAGGGAATTATCACAGTCTGCTGTCCTGGTTACCAGGAATTTACTCACTTACAGTTGAATTGGTGTTTGGGTATTCAAAGGTGTAGGGGCCCCTAAACCCTAGTGAGAGGTCTCAGAGCACCGCACCTCCCCCCCTTTATGTTTGCACATTGTCACTTAGTGGAAGGTTATGGAAGGCAGCAAGGCGAACTGCTGGAACGGTATCCAAGAAATTGAGAAACAAAAGATAACCGCTTATCTCCTTTTCCAGGAGAGCCATGGGTATTATTCTTGCTATAAAACCGTGTTCTGGGGAGCCTGTAGTGATGGCAGCTACACCCTACTGCTACTATCAATTTTGAGTAACATATAGCATTTGGGGCTATCTTACTCTTGGATTTTTTTTTTTTTTTCCTTTTCAACTTAAAAATTCTTTAGAGGAGCATTTTTTCCTGGGTTGCACACCCGTACAACCTTTTCTTGGCCTTCAAAGCACAGTGTCAACAGAGTTTATAGGTTTCTAATTATTTAATGTACATTTTTTCTTCCCTTGTGTGCTCTAAGTTTTAAGAATTGGAAAAGTCCACAAGATTTAAGTAAGGATAGCCTTACTTAAATTGGCATAATAGACACAAGACCCTACTAATTATATTATTCATATGCTTGGAAATTCTCCGTGTTCCCCATGGTTCACAAATTTAAAATGAAATGTGGTAGCTGTTTCATTCTGAAATACATTTTTCAGCCCACCTGTCTAACCTTATGTCTCTAGGGATTCTCTTTTCAAAAATGTCCATGTTCTTTGAATAAGTCCATGCCGTGGTCAGTGCCCATCCATTTTGGGTGATCTTCTTTTTCCACTGTTTGCTTTTGAATTCAGCTAAATAGCTAGCTTTCTCATAGTGTTGACGGCCCAGCACTGTGCAACAGGTGTGTGTTTTGAGGGGGTGGGGGACGCCAAGTGAAATAAGACATGGTCTCTGACCTTGAAGACCTTCCAGTCCCGAGCCTCTTGAAAGCCTATCCATCTTGCAAACCACTTCCTTCGCTAAGCCTTCTCTCGTTACCTCAGAAGGAGTAAGTCTCTCTCCCTTGAACCCTAAAGCATTCTGTTTACGCCTTTCTTGTCGCGTCGAGCACATTCTCCTTTATGGTGTAGCTATTTGTGGTCAGGTTTATCTCCCTACCCAGCTGTAAATTTCTCGAGGACGCATTTACTTTCACAAGTCAAGGTTTGGAATTCTGCTTTTCATATAGTAGATGTTTGATAAATATTAGTGAATCAACGGATCATGAGAATAGAAATTCTTGCTAGGATTTGGTGAGGGGATCGCGTCATATTTTTAATATTTTGTCTTTCTAACTCAGCACAATTAAGGGAATTTGATATTCAGATGCTAGTGTATTGTAAGGAAGGAGACTAGAAATACAAACAGCCCATTCTCTAAGTCTGATACGAGAAAGAAGGCCAAGGAAGTGGGGGGCTACGGGAGAGACTGTTTAATGTGTACAGTATTGTATCATGAGCCTGATACTTAATTTCAGGAAACAGCCTAATGAATATGAACACTTGGAAAATTAGTTGCCCATTCCATTAATTGTTTATTTGTGAATGAAAGGGGCTAGTCAGGCTGGGCGGTTGCTTGGTTTCTGGAAATCGGTATACTAAACTGTCTCCAGATGTGAGGAGAAAGAACAGCATCCGCATTTTATTGTGTGTAACACTTTGCACAATTCACAATTTGAGCTCAATTTTTTTTTTTTTTTTTTGCTTCTGTTTTCTAGCACTTCATTTTATTTTAGTGTTTGATACCTGCTCTCTTTTTCACCTCCTGGAAATTAACTATTAAAATAATTGAAAGAAATGAAAGGAGACTTTCAGTAGTATGCTTTTATTGGAGTGTTGTGCTCGAGTTAGAAGAAAGAGGCTAGGTTGTTTCAGTGTGGGAAAGTCATTGTTTTTTTCCTTGAGCCATTATTTCACTGGGAGATATTTATATGATACATTTACATGTATAGAATTTGTGGAAACTAAATATTTGTTTAGTTAAATCAATAATTGTTCCTTTGCTCTGCAGGTAGAACTTTTGAGAATTGAACTTAACAGTGATTATTCCAGAGATTTGATAACCATGCTTAGGGAAACTTAGATAATACAATGCTGTTCCACAACTTAATCTTTATTGACTAAATGCTAATCAGCTGTAGAATTCTGGCCTTCATAGAGTAGAAATGACTTTTTTTTAACCTTAAAGACACTTTTTGGTTTTTATGCAGTTTTATTGAAGCAGTAACCTTCGTGTCGCTTGATTGCTCTGTTTGTTCCCCCAGCTTTCCAGCGACCAGTGTCCCAAATCCTCTTCTTAGAGTCTGTCTTGGATACTTGCGTTCTGATGGATAGCCAGTCAAAAATAACATCAGATTGGTGTCCAGGGTTGGATTTTTAAATGTCACTTAAAAATGGCATTTGTGCCATAGTTCACTTTACAGTTATTTTCCAGATAATTCCAAATACTAGAAAAGTCCTTCTGGTTCCATTGGGAACACATCAAGTAAGCCTTTCTCTTCATCTGCAGGTTGTCGAGGAAACTCTGGCTGGGCCATTTGGTGACTAATTTAAAATATCTGGCAGGACGATTGATAGCGCCTTTCCTTTGTGTTGTGACAAATATATTTCGGCTGCAGTTTATTAACATAATTCAGCACAACCACAGACATATTGTACATATTAGAGCATAGAATTAGAAACATTTTTTGCACATCACAGTCTTTTCTCACTTGTACTTTTTTTTTTTGACAAGGATCTGGATAATTGCTTCAACAAATGAACTGCTGTGTTCAGTCTGTTTCTATAATTTCATAAATTGTTTTCATACTAAAACCAAGCAAGCTTTCCCTGAGTTCATATAAAGAACCACAATGTAATTACAGGACCTGCATCATTAACAAGTATGACAGAAGTGGCAGCCTAAGTGACAGCTACTTTCTCCTTGCTTCATTGCAAAAACTCTCTCTCTCAAGTGCCAGCAAGCAACAGACTCTGCCTCACATATGTCATCTTGAAAATGGGCATATGCTCAGGACTAATTATTTTAAGGACATGCACAGTGATATGCCCTGGGGAAGACATCAGGCACTGTGGTCTTCTGGGTGATGGTGTTCTCAAACTCTGAGGCAAGGAAAGGTGAAATGCTTTGGACTAGAATGAGTGTGAAGTCTACCACAGAGTAGATGGCTGTTGAAAAGCAGATAGAATTGGGAAACTGGGATTGACATGTACGCACTATTGACACTATGTATAAAATAGCTGATACAAGAAAAAGTTTACAGGCTCCTCCTTAAAGTACCATTTACTTAAAAATTAAGCATAGGTAAGTCATTTAAAAAAAAATAAAAGCAGGTAGAAACCTTTTTCAGGTGTATATTGTATCGTCTTCATTAATTCCATTTAAACTCTGTTGGGTCATCTATTCACAAATACCTATCTCTGTTTCAGGTTGCAGACCCATACAACCCTGGTGATTATCATCCTCTAAGTGTTGTGTTATGAGCTTCCCTGGTGGCTCAGATGATAAAGAATCTGCCTGCGATGTGGTAGACCTGGGTTCAGTCCCTGGAGGAGGGCATGGCAGTCCACTCCCGTATTCGTGCCTGGAGAATCGCCATGGACAGAGGTGCCTGGCGGGCTACAGTCCATGGGGTCCCAAAGAGTTGGACACGACTGAGTGACTAAACACCGGTGTTCTGTTAGTTTCTCACATGACTCTTCCTCCTTCAGTCCCATACGTGCAGCCTACTTTTTCTCCTCGTATAGAAGTTGCCGGGAACCTCAGTTTCCCCCTGGGGATATTAAAGAAAGATGTTGCTCACTGGTCTTTCTTAGCAGCTGTCAGCGACTCTAGTCATAGCCATGCGTCTAGCAGGCACAGCAACCATTTGCCAAGCAGAGAGGGCTCCCAAATGCCGCTCCATGCATGTGACTGACAGAGAGGGCTCCCAAATGCCGCTCCATGCATGTGACTGACAGAGAGGGCTCCCAAATGCCGCTCCATGCATGTGACTGACAGAGAGGGCTCCCAAATGCCGCTCCATGCATGTGACTGAAACTGTTTCTGATTCAGTATATACTTCTGCGATTGTATTATTAGGTGCTCTCCCTGGCCATGTCCTTCTGGTGTGGTTAATGGCGTGCTGAATTCTTCTCCACTTCACCCTCCCTCACCACCACACCATATGAGACCTATATTGTGGTGCTAAGCCTTGATGGGGGTGGATATTACACTGACCCCCAACATGTATGAAATAGAAATGATTAGGTCAGTCAGTTCAGTCACTCAGTCATGTCCAACTCTTTGTGACTCCATAGACTGCAGCACGCCAGGCTTCCCTGTCCATCACCAATTCCCAGAGCTTGCTCAAAGTCGTGTCCATAGAGTCAGTGATGCCATCCAACCATCTCGTCCTCTGTCATCCCCTTCTCCTCCTGCCTTCAATCTTTCCCAGCATCAGGGCCTTTTCCAGTGAGTCAGTTCTTCACATCAGATGGCCAAAGTATTGGAGTTTCAGCTTCAGCATCAGTCCTTCCAATGAATAATAAGGACTGATTTCCTTGAGAATTGACTGGTTTGATCTTCCAGTCAAAGGGACTCATGTGTCTTCTCCAACAATTCTTTTGTGCTCAGCTTTCTTTATGGTCCACTTCTCACATCCATACATGACTACAGGAAAAACCATAGCTTTGACTAGACGGACCTTTCTTGGCAAACTCAAGTGTACTCTCCATTTGGGTCTCTTCCTTCAGTGTCTCCACAATGAGACTGTCCCCTTTCTCTGTAAGACTGGGTTGGGGATCCCTTCCAACCCTGTGCATCATCGCCCTGTGTGTTTACCCCACTCCGTTCTAAGTTGCCTGTTTACTTAGGTAGTGTGTAGGTTACACACTACAGGTTGTGTCTTCATACGCTTTTACAATATCTTTATCTACAGTTCTTGGCACACAGTTGGTACTCAGAAAAAGTCATTCTTAAACTAAGGACTTCATGTCTGAAACTCTTAACATAAAAGCTCTCTGGCGCTGAAAGGCCCCGTAGGATAGCATTTTCTCCAGCCGGTATGTGATCAGATGCAGCTAAGCCTTGTACACTGAATACCTTGCCTTCAAACAGCCTGTTAAGCACCTTCCTTTCATAGGGCTGTATTTTAGGCACCAGAGAAATGCACAATAATCCCAAGGTCCTTTCCTGTTAAGGAGACTGAACTTAGGGTGGAGGGGTATGATATTTAGGAAGTTTAAGTACATGATGAAAGCAAGTTCCTTATAATATACGTAAACCTAGAGCTTAGAGGATGTCTGGGGCGTATTCTAACGCATGCATCTCATGGCAGAGGCAGTGAAAGCCAAGTTTGATCTTCAGGTTCACTGCTAGGGAGGGACAGGTCTGCAAGCTGTACCACAGTGTTTTAGGCCTCCCAGCTCCTTCCCCGTCAGGTACTCTTTTCCTTCCCCTAGCTAATTTCTGTGAATACAGGCAAGGGCATTTATAAATGTATGAACTATATATCTGGAAGCCATATATTATGTATATCAGAAACATATTTTCTTTCCATGATTATTTTGTGAAGATAGGATTAATACTCATAATAATTGCTCTCATTCATTGCTTGCTACGTGTCTTCCATTGTGTGAGGCTCTTCAAACAGATGAATTCAGCTCTCAGTTCAGCTCAGTTGCTCAGTCGTGTCCTACTCTTTGCAACCCCATGAACCACAGCACGCCAGGCCTCCCTGTCCATCACCAACTCCCAGAGTCTACCCAAACCTGTGTCCATTGAGTCCATGATGCCATCCAACCATCTCATCCTCTGTCATCCCCTTCTCCTGCCCTCAATCTTTCCCAGCATCAGGGTCTTTTCTAGTGAGTCAGCTCTTCGCATCAGGTGGTCAAAAGATTGGAGTTTCAGCTTCAACATCAGTCCTTCCAAAGAACACCCAGGACTGATCTCCTTTAGGATTGACTGATTGAATCTCCTTGTAGTCCACAGCACTCTTGAGAGTCTTCTCCAACACCACAGTTCAAAAGTATCAATTCTTCAGCACTCAGCCTTCTTTACAGTCCAACTCTCACATCCATACATGACCACTGGAAAAACCATAGCCTTGACTAGACAGACCTTTGTTGACAAGTAATGTCTCTGCTTTTTAATATGCTATCTAGGTTGGTCATAACTTTCCTTCCAAGGAGCAAGCGTCTTTTAATTTCATGGCTGCAATCACCATCTGTAGTGATTTTGGAGCCCAGAAAAATAAAGTCTGACACTGTTTCCACTGTTTCCCCATCTATTTCCCATGAAGTGATGGGACCAGATGCCATGATCTTCATTTTCTGAATGTTGAGCTTTAAGCCAACTTTTTCACTCTCCTCTTTCACTTTCATCAAGAGGCTTTTTAGTTCCTCTTCACTTTCTGCCAAAAGGGTGGTGTCATCTTCATATCTGAGGTTATGGATATTTCTCCCAGAAATCTTGATTCCAGCTTCCTCCAGCCAAGCGTTTCTCATGATGTACTCTGCATATAAGTTAAATATGCAGGGTGACAATATACAGCCTTGACGTTCTCCTTTTCCTATTTGGAACCAGTCTGTTGTTCCATGTCCAGTTTTAACTGTTGCTTCCTGACCTTCATACAAGTTTCTCAAGAGGCAGGTCGGGTGGTCTGGTATGCCCATCAACCTTCAGAATTTTCCACAGTTGATTGTGATCCACACAGTCAAAGGATTTGGCATAGTCAATAAAGCAGAAATAGATGTTTTTCTGGAACTCTCTTGCTTTTTCTATGATCCAGTGGATGTTGGCAATTTGATCTCTGGTTCCTCTGCCTTTTCTAAAACCAGTTTGAACATCTGGAAGTTCCTGGTTCACGTATTGGAGAATTTTGAGCATTACTTTACTAGCGTGTGAGATGAGTGCAACTGTGCGGTAGTTTGAGCATTCTTTGGCATTGTTTAAGATTCCCTGTTGGTTCAGAGGGTAAAGCATCTGCCTGTAATGTGGGAGACCCAGGTTCAATTCCTGGGTTGGGAAGATCCCCTGGGGAAGGAAATGGCAACCCACTCCAGTACCCTTGCCTGGAGAATCCCGTGGACAGAGGAGCCTGATGGGCTACAGTCCATGGGGTCACCGAGTCGGACACGACTGAGCAACTTCACTTTCACTTAAGATGATCTCTAATGAATGTGAAAACCCTTTGTAAATAATAGTATTGTTCTGTTGTTACAAATGAAGAACTGGGGGGCTCAGAGAGGATCAGTAACTTGTAGAAGCCCACCCAGTAAGTGGGGAGTACCTTTAAGGAACCTTTTTCTGTCCTTGGAAAATTGTGGATAAGGGTAAATTTAGTTAGTCATAGCCTTCCCTCTCTAGCACCTGCCCTCTCATTGTGTGAACTAGTTGCCCCAAGATTCTTAAGGTTTTGCTCACTATATACAGTGCTTTGTGGTCACTTCTGGCAGTGTGGCCGCTGACCCCACCATGGGGCTTTTGGAAACCTGGGAGTAGATAGTAGTCCTAAGAATAAGCTGGGGGGTGTGTGTCCCAGGAACCCTGTCTAACTGATTAAAACTGTGCTTACACCCTCAGCACACACTTACTTCATGGGAGCCAAATTTCCTTGCCTCCTTTTGTGTTTTCTAAAAAAGTATCAATTTTTGTTAACTTATAAGTGAGATCAGTAGAACTTGTGATTCAAATATTAAGGGACTTCCCGTCTGAAAGTCTGAACTGCCTCGGAAGGGGAGAAAACATTGTCTCTGATGTCGAGGAGTCTTGCAGAGATCCTCATCTGATGATGGAAGCGTGTGTGGCACAGGGAGAATGTGAGCACACTGTGGCATGTTCAGGTGGAGATTTCAGTTTCTCTGGGCATAGTGTTTCTCTTTTTTTTAAACAATATTGGAAAGGTAGGATAACCAGAAGCGCTTTTTAATTTTTTTGCTCAGAAAATGTATTGAATAAGAATATAATAAGATTGTGTTTTCATTCGCAGAGGGACCTCTGTCACTGCTTCCTGTGTTTTGACCTACGCCACCTACCAAAGTTGAAATGGTTATGACCAAGTTTTGAGTGTGGACTGGGCTTGTGTTCTTCTGATGGAACCTCATGGGATCACTACCGCCTTTCTTCTACATTCATTCATTTATTTATTTTAATACGCTTTAATGTTTTTTAAAGATTTTTTGATGCGGACCATTTTTAAAGTTTTTATGACAGTATTGCTTCTGTCCTTTATGATCTCGTCTTTGGGCGCCAAGGCTTGTGTGATCTTAGTTCTACAGCCAGGAGTTGAACCTGCCGCCGCTGCTTTGGAAGGTGAAATCCTGGCCCCTGGAGCTCCGGGGATGTCCCTCTACCTTCCGTTAGCCTTGTCTCCATCTCTATTTTCTCCATTTTCTCTTTCTCTGAGGTTTCACATTGCTTTCGTCAAAGTGAATCTTCTTTCAAAAATTGAACACCTATTTTATTCTCCCCTCTAATTTACCTCTAATTCACCTATAGTCCCTGCCATGGTCATTTTTTCCCCCTTTATTTAAAGCTAATCCCTGTAAGAAATGTTTTTTTTTTTTTTTCCCTAATTTCTCTCAAACTTTTGTCCTCTGTACATTTCTTTATTCACTGTTCTAAATGCATATGTAAACTAGTTTATAAATAATTCTCACAATTTATAAATAATTCTTTTACTTAGGACTAAAAGCTTGCTCATCATTGAAGTTGGAAGCCTTTTTTCCATGTTGTAAGTTAGTCTTCTAAATGGCTGGTTTTCAAAAAGATCATTCTTGAAAGATTGGAATAACTCTTTATTAAATATCACTTAAGTATATCAGTAAGTACTCTGAATTCTAAAAGAACTAGTTTCCACGACTACAGTCTACACTGGTACTGTCATATTCTCTTGTTTGATATTTTCTGAAATTCCCACTGTGAACTCTTTTTCTGGCAATAAGAAAAACTCCAACTCAGTCCATTTTAAATTTTAAATAAGGGGGAAAATGATGTAGTCCTTGTTACTCCACAGCAGTCCTGGGACATAAAGGTCTCACAGCTTTGAAGCAGTAGAGCCTAGTGGCTTGGAGCCTAGTAGTGGACTAGCCTGTTGGGAGAAAGACCTGCATTTGTGTGGGGAAGTTAATTTATGTCTCTGTGCTTTGCTTTTTTTTTTTTCTTTTCACCTGTAATTTAGAGATAATAATAGTATAATACCCTCCTAATAGGGTATCTGTCAGGGTTAAATGTATTTTTCTGCACAGAGTGTTTAGAACAGTGTGTGGTATACATGAAGTGCATAAGAAATGTTGGCCAGTATTACTGTCTAACTCTCCAGACAGAATTTGGAATATGCGAGGAAACTAAGGGTATATTCTTAAAAAGACTGTGTCTTAAAGTGGGATCTTTTCGCTGTTGTCCTTACTCATTTATTCCTAGGGAATTAGATGTTCCTTCATGGCAACCCACCCCCAGTATTCTTGCCTGGAGAATTCCATGGTCAGAGGGACCTGATGGGCTACAGTGCATGGGGCTGCGAGGACTGGGACACTACTGAGAGACTAGCACTATATTGACATAGCTACTCAGTGTGCTTTAAAGAAGGCAGTAGCAGTGTTAAATGTGTGTTGTTGTTTTTTTTAAATAATGATTTGCTCTTTGACATCTGTTAGAGGACCTATGTGTGCGTGCTCAGTTGCATCTGACTCTTTTTACCCCGTGGACTGTATCCTGCCATGCTCCTCTGTCCATGGAATTTTCCAGGCAAGAATACTAGAGTGGGTTGCCATTTCCTTCTCCCAGGGATCTTCTCCACCTGAGGATCAAACTAGTATCTTCTGTGGCTCCTGCATTGGCAGGTGGACTCTTTACTACTAAGCCCCCTGGGTAGCCCTGCCCAAGGACATTATATGAAGTCCATTTGAAGGACAAGGGTCCATTAAGAAAACTCATACACTGTTTTTAACAATTCCCAAGAACAGAGGATTTATTCGATTCAGTAACCTTATTATTTTAACTGAAACAAACACTTGAAAAACAGATTGACACCCAAAAATACTTTTCTTTTGTTTTACAAGGTTTATTTTTTAAATTAAGTTAAAGCCCACATAACATAAAATTCCCCACTTACAGTGTGTACTTCAGTGGCTTTTAGTAGTCTTGATGCTCTGCTACCATCACCACTGTCTTACAAGATCTTTTTAATTGAAAAGGATTCATATTTAAGGAAGTTATATGGATTTTGCCTTGAATTCAAATCATGTCACCAAGCTTTTTAAAAACATAGTAGTTCAGTGTTTCTTTCATAAAATTAGAAGGTGTTGAAATGGAATGAATATTAACATTGAGTATTGATTTCTCTTTTATAAAATATTTTTAAAAAATCTCCACGTACTATCAATGTACAGAGAGAGAACGAGAGGGAGCCTGAGTGAGAGACAGAGAAATGTTCTAATTAAGATACTGTCTGAATAGTGCTTTGTAATAGGTTATATTTATCTGTCAGATAAGCAGGCGAATTGTTAATGTTTTTAAAGTCATGAACTAATTTGAACAACATGGAAAGAATCGACTGTCTTGCCAACATCCAAATGAAGGAAAACTCAAACTTTTAATACTATTTATATAGAACTTTATTTATTATATACATGCATAGAAACATTTATTTACTAGAGTTTTGATACCTTTGTGTCTGTTTATATTTGATTCAAGCAAGGAAAAAAGTTGACAATTGATATGAAATTTCTATTCGTGTTATTGTCAGGACAGTGACAGTAGTCCATATTAGATGTTTAAAGCATCTCACTTCTTGAGAGAAAGGTCCTTAAGAAAACCTAAATAGAAAAATTTTAAAGAAAGACTTACATCTCTCAATGCATTAATAAAGTCAACAGAGATTATAAGCAGGATTCACTAACAGGAGCTGTGGAATGTTGGCAGTGAAGCCCCCCTAAAATTACAGTGTGACTATAAAACCTTGTATTATTGTCAGATTTCATGGTATTTCCCGCCTCCGATACCCTTTAAATTCTGTCTAAACTGAAGCATCTTGAACCAAAATGGAAGTTTTGATTGCTGGATATCTGTGTTATAAAAGCATTTGATATCTGCTTATTGCTGATAATGTTTATGTACCTGAATGTCTAAGAAGGTCTAATGTTTCAAAATGATGCTTTGCAACCAAACAATTTTTGCACATCAACCAAAAAATGACTTTTTAAAAAAGTGAATTAGGACAGACCTGGTTGTTAAACGTTTAACAAGTCTTTACATGGGCAGGATCTAATCAACCTACGTTTGTTTTTTAATTCACATCTTAAAGAATATGAAAATTTAAATTGTACTAATTGCACATTTTCTCGTGTAACATCAGTACTCTACATGGCATTCTGAGTGGGAGTAAATTTTGTTTTCAGCTCTACAACAGTGTGGGCGCATGGATGTAACGCTGGATTGCAGCCCAGCGTTTACAGCGCAACAGACACATGAGCATTCCTGTTGGTAGAGCTGACTCCATCCTCTCCTGGACTCAGGAATAGGGATTGCTTTTGCTTCCTGATATATTTCACCAAGTCTGGTACCACTTTAACAATGTGAGGCATAAATGTTAACTATCAACATCTTTTCAAAATGCAAAATGCTACTCCAGAAACAGGATTCCAGTAACAAAATTATTTTGTTTTCAGCAATGCCTGAAAGTTTCAGTGGCTGGCCCATAGCATGCTCTGAATGCACTGCCTCTATTCCTAGGGAATTTTAGCCCATCATTTTATTAGCTAATGGTATATATCATCCTACGATAGGGAGTAAAGGAGCAGAGAGAGGAGATTGGATGAAATGAGGACTGGGCAGCATTACATGGTAAAAATCTACCTTCCTGGATGCAGTTAATACAGAAATGTAAAAATGTTCCCATCTGTCTAAGCCATCCATTTCTGATGTAGTCCCTGGAGGAAGTGGCTGAAAAGTCATTTCCACCTAATGGGTTGTTAGGTTGCCTCTGTACAGTAAGTTGGTGGTTGCAGCCCACTTCCTCTAAGACAAAGGGCCCTGTCTCTAAAACCCCATCACAACTGACACTAATTGGCATTGCTGTCGGCCCCGAGCTGTGAAGCAGGTCTGCGTGGGCATACAGTGGGGTGCATTGGTGGGGCGTGTGGCAACGAGGGGGAGGACTTTTTCTTAGATTTTGCCAGTGGGTGCACATTTTGATTATCTTTTTTTTGACCCCTGTTCATGCAGTTTATATCATTTTCAGTCTTGTTAATTGGGAAAAAATTGGTTGAAATCTCCTTGGCTGAGTAGCATATTACTGGACAGTATCTTCACCCTTCATATTATTGGGACCACTAGATATTCTCACTTGCCTGAGAAGACCTCTATTAAGTCATTAGAATTATTAGTAAACAAATAGAGCAAGTAAACAGACCACTCTACCGCTCTCTTATGCTTTTAATCAGCTCACATTTTTGTTTCTTTCTTTTTTTTTTTTTTAAAGAAGCCAGAAGAGGGCATATCGGTCTTTGAAAAATCAGTTTGGGAGCGATTTGGCCTAATTCACTTACAATTACCATAAATTAGGAGAACCTGCTTTGTGTTCATAAGGGTCTGGAGTGAAGAATTGAGTTTCTGCAAGGGGTTTGGAAAGACAGAAGGGAAAAAAAGGAAGAAGAAGAAAGCAGACGAGCACCCTGTCATTAGAAATTTTTATGTTAAAACTCTATTGCTGCATGTAGCTTTCATACTTTGATGGTTATGTACAAGGGCAGGAACTATGAAGGGAAGAGAAAGCTCACCCAGGAGCTATGTTGTAGGGACCGTGCCAGGTACTTTCCTATGTGTCACCTTTTAAAAGGTACAGGTATTACCAGACTTCCTTGGATAGGAAAGTGGGACAGCAGTCATTGCCAGGTGTAGGCAAACTCTCTGCTGTCTCAAATGCATATTGAAAAACTGGTGTGTGTGTGTTAGTCACTCAGTCGTGTCTGACTCTGCAACCACACGGACTGAAGCTCTTCTGTCCTTGCAATTCTCCAGGCAAGAGTACTGGAGTAGATTGCCATTCCCCTCTGCAGGGGATCTTCCCAAACCAGGGATCAAACCCGGGTCTCCCACATTGCAGGCAGATTCTTTACCATGTGAGCCAGCAGGGAGGCCCGAAAAATTGTGAGTGGTGGCAACAAGGAGAGAAGGGAATTCCTAAGGGAACTGATTAGTCAGATTAATCATTTATGTCTCTTCTTTGCATCCATTTAAAATAAAAACAGATAGCCATGAAGGTACCAACACCCCGGCCCTCCCGGCCTCCTCTTCCCTTCTCCGTCAGCTTCAGGCTTAGGAATCTGTTCCAGAACCTTGCTTCAACAGTTGGCATGGCTCACAGCTCCCTGCGAGAGGCTCTGCTTTCTAAGGTCGGAAAGCTCCAGAGGCCTTCCTCAGGAAGCAGCTTGCTTCCCTTCTGGTATCCAAGGGGATATGAAACAAGTTTGGGATTTCCCTCTGTCCCTGAAGTTCTTCAAACAGGGCATCTTCTGGCATGTATGCCCATTGGTTTTGTTCCATGCCTCTTACGGGCATCACCATAAAGTTAACAATTCTAGGCCGAGGCCCTGGTGAGGACCCTGGGAACACAATGCGAGAAGCCACCCGCCCCTGCGAGTACACTTGAGATCCTAAGGCTTTCATGCTGGAGTGTGGTCCGGGCAGTGGTGCTTCTGTACAGTGCCACAGAAGATTGTGACATACCCCCATTCTCTTTTGTATTTAATAGGTGAAGGCTTTGCTTTGTTTTCTTTTTGTTGTTGTTCAGTCGCTCAGTCGTACCCGACTCTTTGCGACCAATGGACTGCAACATGCCAGGCTTCCCTGTCCTTCACCATCTCCTGGTGTTTGCTCAAACTCATGTCCATTGAGTCAGTAACGTCATCCAACCATCTCATCCTCTGTCGTCCCCTTCTCCTCCTGCCCTCGGTCTTTCCCAGTGTCAGGGTCTTTTCCAGTGAGTTGGCTCTTCACATCAATCAGGTGGCCAAAGTTTTGGAGCTTCAGCTTCAGCATCAGTCCTTTCAATGAATATTCAGGATTGATTTGTTTTTTTCAATGAAGTGTAAACATTGGGCCTATAGCAAAAGAACATGAGATTGTGCCAAGAAGCTTTCTCAGCACATTGATAAATCTCACTTTCAGTGTACAGACTCCCCTTGCTCCAACTAAGATGTCTAAATCCTAAAAGAAAAAAAGGCACCAGCGCTGCTTTTCCTGATTCTGAATTCAAACAAGAAGCAGTTTCATATTGGAGGTCTCAGCACAGGTTTTGTATTTCTCACCCTTGTTCTTTACATGCTTTACTTTCTCAGACAAGGAACTAAGTACCATACTGGACACCTGTGTGCAGAGAGCCTCAATTTATTAATACACACAAACTGGCTTTAGTAGCTGATGTAATACTTCTACATCTTACTAATTTAGGCACCTGAGGATTCCCTCCTCCTCACCCTTATCATTGACTTTATAAAATTAATTATTATATTAATTTGGGGGGAAAATCTCCATTTCAGTAAATTGACACACAGAATCTAAACTATTTTTCATGGAGATAAATATTAAAAATGCTTTGAGGACTTCCCTGGTGGTCCAGTGGTTAAGAGTTTACCTTCCAATGCAGGGGGTGCAGGTTTGATCCCTGGTTGGGGAGTTAACCCTGGAGAAGGAAATGGCAACCCACTCCAGTATTCTTGCCTGGAGAATCCCATGGATGGAGGAGCTTGGTGGGCTATAGTCCATGGGTCACAAAGAGTCAGACACAACTGAGTGACTTCACTTGGGGAGTTAAGATCCCACATTCCTTGCAGCCAAAAAACATTTAAAACAGAAACACTATTGTGACAAATTCAATAAAGACTGTTAAAAAATTAATAAATACAGTTGCTTTTAAAAGTAATACTTTGGCCACTAGAATATAGCTAGATAAGCATTATGTAGGTTGACTCTGAAATTTGTTAATTTCTGATTGAGAGGCAAAAACTGAGTCTGCCTGTAGACCAGTTCAGTTCAGTCACTCAGTCGTGTCCGACTCTTTGTGACCCATGAATCACAGCACGCCAGGCTTCCCTGTCCATCACCAACTCCCGGAGTTCACTCAAACTCGTGTCCATCAAGTCAGTGATGCCATCCAGCCATCTCATCCTCTGTCATCCCCTTCTATTCCTGCCCCCAATCCCTCCCAGCATCAGGGTCTTTTCCAGTGAGTTAATTTCTTCGCATGAGGTAGCCAAAGCATTGGAGTTTCAGCTTTAGCATCAGTCCTTCCAATGAACAACCAGGACTGATCTCCTTTAGGATGGACTGGTTGGACCTCCTTGCAGTCCAAAGGACTCTCAAGAGTCTTCTCCAGCACCACAGTTCAAAGGCATCAATTCTTTGGCGCTCAGCTTTCTTCACAGTCCAACTCTCACATCCATACATGACCACTGGAAAAACCATCGCCTTGACTAGACGGACGTTTGTTGGCAAAGTAGTGTCTCTGCTTTTCAATATGCTACCTGGGTTGGTCATAACTTTCCTTCCAAGGAGTAAGCATCTTTTAATTTCATGGCTGCAGTCACCATCTGCAGTGATTTTGGAGCCCCCCAAAAATAAAGTCTGACACTGTTTCCACTGTAGTGTAAAAGAAAAAAATACTATACAAATACACAGCCACTTAAAATTCTGTCCCTCTTACTTTACTTATATCTGAGGCATACCATCTGGCATCTGTACCTCGGTGTTAATTTGAACACAGGTAATATATTTTGTAATTAAAATAATAGTCTTACATTTACTGGATATGAAAAAAAAATGTTAAAAAATATGTTCACTGCCAGCTGTTTGTATATTCAAGTCAAATTTCAATGAAATCATAGTGAATTGTGCCTTCCTCATCTACTTATGGTCCACCCAAACGTGACATGCTAATTGTCTAAACTGCGGGAAGCAGTCATCTTAACAAAACTATGAGGTACTTTGCATAAATCTAACTTGTGCTTTATTTTGTTTTGTTTTTGTCACTGATGGCTAGATTCATGAATAGTATTATCTGCAGTCTGTGACCATCTCTGTAGGGTCTATCTTAGATAATATATAATATAGGCTAGGAATAGATTTCTTTCATTATCAGGGTTGTGAAGGTAGAAGATTGATAAATACAGTGAAATTTTGGCTACTGCTATCTTCCTTTATCATCCTCGTAGACTGCCAAAGCTAATTTGTGTGTATATAATCATCCAGGCATCCAATAATACATTGACTTGTGTGATAGTACTTGTACTGAAGAGGTGGAAGCACCACAAAATGAAAAAATGACCCTCTAAATCACTGAAGAAAAACTCAAATGTATGAATGTGTTAAGTTTATTGTAGCATACTGCCCATTTTTCATGTAATACTTCCATATTAATCAGAAGTCTATAATAGTCCAGTGATTTCATTGCTTTCCAGAGTAGGAAAGCAGATTGGGAAGACTTCATCAGCCTGTGCGGGGTATTCAGACTCACCCCCTCAACTTTTTTCCGTTGTGTGCTCAGCTGCGTCTGACTCTGTGATCCCATGGACTATAGCCCACCGGGCTCCCATGTTCACAGGATTTCCCAGGGAAGAATACTGAAGCGGGTGGTATTTCCTCCCCCAGGGCATCTTCCCTGAATCAAACCCCTGTCTCTTCATCTCCTGCATTGGCAGGTGGATTCTTTACCAGTAGTGCCACCTGGGAAGCCTTTACTGAAAGACAAATTGAGAGACTTATTCGTTTGGAGAAGGTGTTGGAGGAGTGTGTATATTTTGTCTGCATCTGTAGGCTTTCATTCAGAGCCATCCTTGTGTCTTACAGGCAGGGAATCAGAAGACTGACTTTCTGCTTCTTTCTGTTTGACCATCAGAGAGCTATAAATAACTATAGCACATGAGTTATGATTTAACCCTTCAAATTACTTTAACATAGTTGATGTTAAATTCATGTTCCTGATCACCTGGCCTTCAAAATTATGTGAGGAGGGAGCAGATGGCAAGTTTGTTTAGTAGTTCACAACTTCGGAGAAGGCAATGGCAACCTACTCCAGTACTCTTGCCTGGAAAATCCCATGGACGGAGGAGCATGGTAGGCTGCAGTCCATGGGGTCGCTAAGAGTCGGACACAACTGAGCGACTTCACTTTCACTTTTCACTTTCATGCATTGGAGAAGGAAATGGCAGCCCACTCCAGTGTTCTTGCCTGGAGAATCCCAGGGACGGGGGAGCCTGGTGGGCTGCCGTCTCTGGGGTTGCACAGAGTCGGACACACCTGAAGCAACTTAGCAGCAGCAGCAGGGTCTTCTGAGTAACAGACTTAGCAAATGAAAGCATGAACGCTTTGTGTGTGATGGACCACATACATTTTAAAGTTGTTACCCTTTCATGTTCAGTTCCGTTTATATAGTGTGAATGGATTTTGCAGAGGCTCAAAATTTTACATGCAGCTATCCTTGAAGTATGCTTCTGTTAATTTGTTCATGTTAAAGCCACTATCATCACTATGTATTTGATATTTTTAGTAACAGTTGGATCAAGGAACAAAAGGGGCAGCTGCAAAAACTGACTTCAAGAAAAAATATATCTTATCTGTATTTGTGTTTATATCTGTATTTTTTTTTTTAATGGGAAATGTGTCATTTCATTGGCTGTGGAAGCAGTAGGGGTTGCCCAAGAACATATACATTGCCTGTGACAGAGCCAGTGCCTGGATTCCTGAGCTATGATGAGTCTGGTTTTCTTGTTTTGGTTTCAGGCACACTCTCACACAAGTGGCCTTTGAGGGGAGAGAAATGGCGATGGCATAGAAGAAAGCATCCTTTCTTATACTGACAGGGAGACATAAGGTTAGAATGCTACTAATTTTGCATAGATGAAGAGCTAGACATGTGTGTCCTTGATATAAGGTGTGTGCGTGTCTTAGTTGCTTAGTCGTGTCTGACTCTTTGTGATCCCATGAACTGTAGCCCACCAGACACCAGGGTCCCCTGTCCATGGAATTCTCGAGGCAAGCAGATGGAGTGTGTTGCCATTCCCTTCTCCAGGGGATCTTCCCGACTCAGGGATTGAACCCTGGTCTCCCGCATTGCAGGTAGATTCTTTTCCTCCTGAGCCACCAGGGAAGCCCTTAATTTGTTGTCATTCAGCTGTGTCCCACTCTTTGCGACCCCATGCACTGCAGCATGCCAGGCTTCCTGTCCTCCACCGTCTCCTGGAGATTGCTCAAACTCGCCTCCATTGAGTCAGCCATGCCATCCAACCATCCTGTCCTCTGTCGCCTCCTTCTCCTCCTGCCCTCAATCTTTCCCAGCATCAGGCCTTTTCCAATGAGTTGGCTCTTTGCATCAGGTGGCCAAAGTATTGGAACTTCAGTTTCAGCATCAGTCCTTCCAGTGGATTGATTTCTTTTCTGGTATGTATATCTAAAATGTATCTTCCCTGAACCATGAGTGGATTCTGCTTTAGCCAAGCCTATTGGGAATGTTTACTTGTTTTACTTCTTGTCACTGTCTTTTCTGAAGCTGGGTGACCAGGAAATGATTTGTGTACAGCAGCTGGCCTGTTTTGGTAGCCTGTGCTGTATGTTTTATGTTACATGTGAATTGTATAATGTCAATTTCCAGATAGATAACTGCTGAAATTTGTAGTTGCTCCTTAGTCACAGATAAACATTTTTAGCAACGTCATTTATTTGTGTATTTATTTTGAAATTCACAAAACATTTCAAAACTTATGTCCACTTGAAAGCTTTTCTGCTTTCATTTCCACCCTTGCGCCCTGTATGCCAATACTTAGAAATATGTGTTTAATGTAAATTATATATTGATTGCCTGTTAACATTCTGTCAGATTTCAATTTCTTATAAAGTTATGGAACTGAAAATTTGACAGAAAAATGTGTTTAGCAAGTGATGTGAATAGTAACAGATTTTATCTCATTTCTATCAACTGTATTTGCTACTATTAATATTACAGTGCATGGTTCTTATTCTCCGCAGGTATGTACATAGGGTGTTTGGTCTAAGAGCACATTTGCTTATACTAAGAGATAAATGATTGATTTGGAATCCCTAATAATTTAATGAAGAGATACTTTGAGATCTCAAAATACAGACTTAAATACCCAAAACTAGAGGACAAAATAGGAAAACCAGACATGGAATGAAAGAATATCATCTTTATGTAAGAGAGAAAGTATTTTATTCAAAGTCGCATCCAGCTTTGTACAACAAGGAGTGGATTTATTCTGTACAAGATTACAGGGGAAAATGACATAAAAGTACATACTGATAAAGATTGTGCCTCCTGGTGTATAAAGCCAGTATCTAAATATGTGTCTATTTGTGTCTATATACAGAGTTGAAGGACAGTTTTCCATGAAATAATGTATTCCTTTAGAATTGCTATAGATTTTCATAATTTTTAAAACATTCCTATTGTAACCTACATCAAAAGGGCAGCCAGGGTTTTTTGTGTCTGACTATACATATGCATTATAAAAAAGTGAGTCTACTGTAATTACCAGTTTGCAGAGCGAATTCCTGCAGGGTTTGTACTCTCCCCATTAGTAAAAGAGATAAGTTGAAATGTATTAAAATTTCACTGTACAACTGGGAGTTTTTGTTCACAGTAAATGTGTTAATGTTTCTTCATTGCTTGACTGTTTGTGTTTAAATTTAGGCAGCATGCCCAACAGGGACAAAATTATAGGATAAAGCTATGTATAAAAGAAAATCCTTCAGAGAGCACCAATAAGGCTTTTTTAAAAAAATAAGCAGTTATGTATAATAGTACATGGCCGTAGCCACAGAGAAAAGTTTTATCTGTCTATTTCAGAATTATTGGAATTTTTCTTTCCCTTGTGTGGAAGTTAAGAGGACCGAGCTTATGTCAATAGCTAAGATACTTTGACGTAAAAACATTTATTATTTTATTCAGTGTTACTTCTGTAAAAACCAAAAGAAAAGAATCCTTCTTGTTGTCCTTATGACGAAGAGAGGCTAATAGCATTTTGAGAGACAGGTGATAGATCACATTTTCTTCCCTAGTAAAGGAATTCTTTCTTGTTAGGAATTCTAATTTCAGTCTTTTATACTTTCAGAGCATTTTCCTTTGCTTTTCTTCATTGCTATGAACTTAGTAAATACAATTATTCATATACATGAGCTTACATATAAAAAAATTAATCTGCAGCCGCGATCACCTAGTGTGAATATGTAATGAAAGCACAAACACAGGATAAAGGCTGGTATTTCTCTGCAGCCTAGAGTGAGCAGAAGTTGCAGTTATCTCTATGTACTGGCTGTATAAGCTTTAGTCAGCCTGTGCACTGACCCTCTCTTCTCTCTCTCTCTCAAATGCTGGAAATATATTGGCGTTCTTACTGTTTACCTTTTATAGTTTCTTTGGCCTGCTTCTCCATACGTGAAGATGGAAGAGTTGACCAGTGTCCATGTGCTGACCCATGTGTCTCTGTAGGCTTCTTGCAGCAGACCCACAAATATAAACCATGTAAAGAAACAAAATATAAATCTTTATTTTTAAATGTTGCTGTCCTAGAAATGGTGTTTGCAGTGTAGTTAGAGGTGTTGTCTGTAGGTATGTGGAGGCATAGAGAGAGAGGAAATGAATGTGTGTATGCATGCATGTCATTTCTGTGGATCTATTTATTCAGGTTCCCTGAGGAAAACGTGAAAAGCCCCCTTGAACATTTCCTATTGTATATTAGCTTTCCATCATGAAGTGTATTTTTTCCCCTTTAAAATAGGTTGATTCACCAAAAAGGAAGAGAGGCATTTAATTTTTCCTCCTCTCTACTGTTCTTTAAAAAGTAAATTTTTAACTGATAGACCTTAAAGTCCTTTAGAGCTATTACTTTCTTTTGGCTAATGCGTAGAAAGGCACCATATGAAAATTGGATTTTTGATCTGATGGAGTGATTCTTGAGTTCTTATGAACCATTTATAGTCTACCAAGTAAATCCTTCTTAGTTCACGGATTATTGACCCAATGGACCATATTAGCTGCTTCGAAGCTGTTATAGCCCATTATGTTGATTCAGCTGACACAGGTGTGAACCCAATCCGCATGCCCAAGATGACATTAACGTTGTTCTGGAAGACTCCTTTTTTTCCCACAAGCTTTCTGTTTATTTCTGAATTTACAAGAGTTAGCTCAGAGTTCCTGACAACCATTGCATCAGTCTCCCCATTTGCTCAGTGATGTCAAAGCATTTGATAGCAGCTGGATGGTCTGTTTCTTGCTGCCTTTCTCTGTGTGTCTCTCTCTGTCCTTTAAGCTAATCCTTAAAAGTAAAATGAGAATCATGTTTTTTGCAACACTCTAGGGCACCTTTTACCCTCAGATGCTTATAGAGTCCTTAGAAATTTGTGGGATTTCTGTGAGCATCTGAATGCAATGCATACCATTTGAGAAACCCACCTTTTAGAAGAAATGATAATGCTGTGTTTTTTAAAAATGTTTTTATCTGAGTGGTTCCACTTAAAAAATTCCAGCGACTCTAGCCAGTGGTGAAATCAAGATGTGCCTTTAGTGATTTATATGATGCTCTAATGAAGCCCGTCCAGGTCTCAGCACAGACCCCTGGAGAGTCTATGACCTCACATAAATAACGTATAAGAGGGCACTGTAGACTGTTCATCATATCATTATTATTATTAGTAATAGGTATGACTCCTGAGGTGATATCTGCTCATGGGCAAAGAAACATTCTTTCATAATCAGACATAGTTATGATGCATAGACAGATGCACAATGGAAGGTATTAAAATGTTTGCTGAGATAGTCTATGAATGGACAATCCCAAGACAAGTTGAAGCAAGATGGTGTAAAATTAGTGTTCTTGGCAAATCCTTGTCTCATTCCCCACCCCCTCCAGATTTTTGCCTTTTTTTAAGGTAACCATTGACAGATTCCATAGAAAGCGGTTGAGAGTCACTTTCTGTGTCTAAAAATGTGCCACTTGGTTTGTAGAAAATCCTAGTGTAAATGGTTAACAGCTTACTTAGCAGTTCCCCTCATCTTTTCAAGTGGCTTAAAATCTTCCCCACCCCTCTCCCTCTGTGGGTAGTTTCATGCGCATCTCCTCTTCAGTCTCAAACTCCTCTTGAAACTGGAAGAATGTCTGAGAAAATCTCACTGTGGAGGAGGGTGGCAAGGGGATTATTCAGGGCCTCTCCTCTCCTGCATGGCCGGGTGGAAAGAGCCCCGGATTACTAGCTGTGGCCATTTAAGGGCATCTCACAGCCTCATTTTTCTGCTGTTTGAAAAATCTCTAATTTAGGGGATTTTGATGATTAAATACAGGAATGTATTTGAAGTATTAGGCAAGCTTCATGGCACTGTCTGATGCTAGATGTTAAGTCTCACACAGGCTGCCTCAACTGGCCTGGGTAATCAGAGCTGTCATTTGAAATGATACATTCGAAAATGCAGCGACCTGTCTCCCTGGTTGCTTCACTGGGATAAATTCTTCACACAAACCTAGAGGAGTAAATTTAGTTAAAAGGTCACCCACCTTATGCTCTTGCTTGGTAAGTGGATTGATTACTGTGCTCTGGCATTTGAAATAATGGGGCTGGCTCCTTTTAAAGAGGAGCAAGGTTGAGAGGGATTCCTTCCTTTCAAGAAGTCCTCCCCTTGCTGTCTGGGAAGGGGAGGTGCCCTGAGTTTAGGATGTTGTCCTCTGTGCAGGATGTCATACATGTGGCACAATGTGGGACAATCTGGGGTTCCTCCTGCGCCTCTCTGCTTGGCCACCAAAGTAGGGCATCGTCATGCGATCAGTCTTCCCAGAATGGAAGCTGCTTCTGAAATACCAGAACTTAGGCTTCATCTTGTCTTACTTCTTGCCTAATGAGAAGTATTTCTTTGTAAAGCTTTTGAAGGTTGATAAATCTCCTCGCATCTCATTATAAATCTCTTCCTTATTAATGGCTTCCCTATCATATTATATTAGTAATTGTTTTCATGAATGCCACAGAGAAATGTAATCACATTACCACCTTTCAAATTGCATTAGCGAAAATGAATAAAATGTATATATATCAATGGAATACAAAATTGCTGATTCAACGTTAAGGTGAAATGAGATGAGTATTACTTATCATTCACATGATATCAGAGGTGCTTTGGCTCCTTATATAAAGTTAAGTAATTCTGGTAAATGTAGAATGAACTTAGTTAAAATGTGGTTATTCTTTTACAGTGAGCTAACTCCTTATTTTCATTTAGATGCTAGGTGTACGTTCACGGGAAGAGTATGTCTTTTCCCATTATGTTATCACAGCTGCCTAAGTAGTCTATAAAATTTCGTAAGCAAACAGGCAATAAATGAGATATCTTAATTGTTAACTGTTAGGTAAGAAAATAAAATGTTTCTGCCCAAATTGAAATGCCTTTTCATTTCCTGTTTCTCTAATATTACTAATTGCCTAACAAAATAGCTTGTATTACCATAGACTTAATTTAATTGGGGGGAAAAAAAGCATAACAGAAGCACTATGCAGGCTTTGATGCCATGGAAGCAGGGATATTTTCCTTATATAATTGGCTATATCCCGCTGTTGATTTTTACTCTGAACTCCTACATTATTTAAATGGGGTCTTCCTCATGTCGATTGATAGTAGGTTGTAGTTGTAAGGTAATGACTGCAGATGCTCATTGGATCCATGTCTGTGAAAATTTATATGCCTCTGTGTATGTCCCTTTCTCCCAGTTTGTATTTATATATTCACACATAGTCATAGAAACATTCACACTCATACACAAGCATCTACTCAGAAGTATATGCTTTCTGTCTTTGCCCCCTTCTCCTAAACCATGTTCATCTCTTAACTTTTGCAGAGATAATTGTTTCATCCCAGTAAGTTGAGCAATGGGGCTTCCCTGGTAGCTCACTAGTAAAGAATCCGCCTGTCAGTGCAGGAGATGCGGGTTTGATCCCTGCGTTGGGAAAATCCCCTGGAGAAGGAAGGGGCAACTCACTCCAGTATTCTTCCTGGGAAATGCCGTGGTCAGAGGAGCCTGGTGGGCTACAGTGCGTGGGGTCGCAACGAGCTGGACATGACTTAGCAACTAAACAGCAACAAAACAGAGGAATGCTTTTACTCGTACACATGACAGGATTCTTCATTGTCCATTTAAAACGATTCCTTTTGAGTTTTTCTAATATCTTACTGTTAACGTGCTGAACATTATGACTGAGAGGCCTCCTGACCCCCAATTTGTTGGAGGATATAAGGATGTCCTGGATTTTCCTGGTAGGAAAAATGGCATTGGATTTAAAAGTAATTGTGATTTTAACATGGACCTACTAGTTTTTACTATTTTCAAAGTAGAGGAATTTCAAGTTTAAGCAGTGGAAATTCTTTAGTTGGTCTGCCTTCTGTTCAATCATTTTGTTGCTGTTCGATCGCTCAGTCATGTCTGACTCTTTGCGACCCCATGGACTGCAGCACGCCAGGCTTGCCTGTCCTTTACCATCTCCCAGAGCCTGCTCAACTCATATCCATTGAGTAGGTGATGCCAGCCAACCATCTCATCCTCTTTTGCCCCCTTCTCCTGTCTTTAGTCTTTCCCAGCATCAGGGTCTTTTATAATGAGTCAGCTTTTCACATCAGGTGGCCAAGTATTGGAGTTTCAGCTTCAGCATCAGTCCTCCCAATGAATATTCAGGATTGATCTCCTTTAGGATTGACTGGTTTGATCTTGCAGTCCAGGGGACTCTCAAGAGTCTTCTCCAACACCACAATTCAATCATTTAGTATTTGTATATTGACCTTCTAGGTTAAAGAAGGATATTATGCTACATTATGTCCCCTGAGGAATAATATCTCATGAATTAAATGATTTAAAACCATTAAAAGAAATTAAGTGGTTTAGTGAGTTTGCTCTCCTCACTTTTAAACAGTTTTATTGAGATAGAGTTCACAGATCATACATTCTACTCATTTAAAGTGTACAATTTAATGAATTTTAGTATGTTCACAGTTATACACAACCATCATCACAGTGATTTCTGAACTTCTTGTCACTTTAAAAAGAAACCACTGACTACTCTCTATCTGTACAGATCTCTGTGTTCTGCGTATTTCATATGAATGGACTTATGTAATATGAGATCTCTTGTGTCTGGTTTCTCTTACTCAGCATGATAAAGTTCATCCATATTGTGGTATTATCAAGTGTTCTGTTTGTATGAGCCAGATGAATATTCCATTGTGCAAATACACATAGTTTGTTTATCCATTTGCCAGTTGTTTGGGGAGAAGGGAGCACACCTTTTAAGAGAAAATTAAAGTGAGGTTTTCAGTCTTCTGCTTTTTAGCAGTAACTGGTGTTCAATGGCTGCCTTTTCACAGTGAATCTCTTTCAGGTATTTTGGATGTGTTTATTGGGAAGATAATATTTCCTTGGTCAGTAATGTTGTTCTTATGATGTGTTGTTGAAGTCTGCCATTTTCAGTCACCCAGCATTCTGTCTTTTTTTTTAAGTTTGTTTTTGGGTGTGCTGGGTCTGCATTGTACACGTAGACTTCCTCTAGTTGCAGAGAGGACTACTCTCTAGCTTCAGAGGATGGACTTCTCATTGCAATGGCTTCTCTTGTGGAGCACAGACTCCAGGGTGTGAGGGCTTAGTAGTTGCTGCTCACAGGCGCTGGAATGAAGGCTCCGCAATTGTGGAGGACAGCCTTAGTTTCCATGCAGTGTGTGGGATCTTCCAGGACCAGGGATCGGACTGGTGTCCCCTGCATTATAAGGCCGATTCCCAACCACTGGACTACCAGGGAAGCCCCCAGCTTTCTGTCTTGACCTTGTTGTCCACTGTTTACATCAGTAGCATCTACACCTTGTAGTGGCTCTGGACTGACCATGTCTTTGTAAGTCTCCTGACTCAGCTACAAGATTAATAAGGAATCTTATATTGAAAGCTCAATAAACTTTTTAATTTCTAATTTATCTTACCACCAGCTAAGATATATACTGTTGCAGTCCTATTGTGTGAATTTGTTGATGGGTTTGGTTAAGCAGACAGGATAACTTCATTGCTTCTTATTTGCTGTTGTTACTATTGTATTATGAACAGCGGCATTTACATTGTAGTTTAACACTCTGTGCACCCATACACCCTATAATCACTGATAATCACTTGTGAAGTCTGGGAACATAACTCATTCAAACTCAGATCTGTACATTTCCTTGCATAAATGCAAAAACGTACCCACCTTACTATAAGTATTTATTTATATTAATAGTCTCATAGAGTTAGATAAGACTTTTCAGGTTGTTATAATACCTCTTTATAGGATATTTAAATTCAGGGGTCTCTTGCTCAGTGTTCTGTGTCTATCCAGTTCCCATCTTCTTGCCTTGTTTTGATACCTGATTATAAAACCCTGAAGCACAGCAGGTGTAAATACCTTTCCTTTCGTCCTATGTTTTGTAATCAAGTAAAAGTAAGTTTCTCATGTAATTGTCTAGTTCGTATTAGTCATAAGTAAGCTCAGAAGTCTTCTTTCATGCAAAAAAAAAAAAGTCATTGTTCGAGGTGCAATGACTTATGCAAATTTCAGACACTATGTTCTTCTACAAAGATGTTAACATAGAGACTTTCCATGTCTTCGCCAAAACTCAGTGTACTTCTCTTGGAAGTTGTTTCTTTTCAATTAGATCATGAATCAGCCATGTGAAAATGGAGGAGAAAAAACTGTCCTGAAAAGTATACAAGGGCTATTTTCTGACTTAATTACCATTACTATCATGTGAGTTCTTTAGAATCTTTATGGCAGTGCCTGAAGTACTATACTGTATTGGGTTCTCATATATAAGATATATTCATGGGTGTGGAAGTCCATCTTTTTTTGGTCATATATATATATATCTTTTCATCCATAGTGTTGGTAGCTGTTACTTTGTAGTTACTGCAGTGTATTCTGAGGCAATCATAGAATAACTAGTTTCCAGATTCATTGCAGGTACTTTTTTATTCCGGATTTTGTATTTTTAAGATAAATGTCTTTGAAGGACATTTTTATGCCAAGTAAAAGGTTTACTTGATCTTTGGCACCATACATACCTTTTCTTCTGGTACTTGTGTGTATGTTCAGAGATGGGTGATATATGCAGTGATGATTTAATGAGTTAATTATAACATAGACTATATTATATGTATCCTCATAGAAGGTTGGCTGATCTTACCTATTTATCGTACCTCCGTGTGATTTCCAAAGTAGAAAATTAAGTTGATTAAGAAATTTGTTCTTGTTAAAAATAAGAGGCAAACCATGTCACTGATCAGCATTATAGCCAATTAATTTGTGTGCCTAGATTGTTCCACCCAAGTTTATGGGAGAAACTGCTAGGACAGATGAATGCTGAATTAATGACTGAGTTTTTCCAGTAATTCAGTTTTAGTGCAGGTTATGTACTTAACTCTTTAACATTTAAAAATCATTCTAGTAAAACTTCATAATCCAAGTTGTAAATCTTGGTATTCTCTTCAGAAATGAATAAGGAGAAAGTGGATTTTAAAAGGATTTTTAGTTATACATGGACTATTTGGCCAAGTTAATGAACACTTGAGGAGATCTCATGGCTAGTGTGAAAAGACAAAGCCCAGAACGGTGGTCTTACTTTTAGTGGGGCTTTTTTGAAGGGGAGGTTCTCTGTGATGGCTCCTTCGGAGTGTGTCTTACGTTTCTACATGCCCCGTGGCCTTATTTTCCCTTTTGTTATTCTGTACTAATAGGTAACTTCCGTAAGTGTTCCCAAACAAGGAACAGCTAATAGGAGATGTATTAATTAGCCTCGTGTATAGTTCTTTTGTGGAATACACTAAATATTAATAGCTGAAGCCTCATTCTCTGCTTTCCTGAGGAATGTCATTTGGTGAGGAGACTGAAGTTCAGTTCACATAAATTTGCAGAGTTCAAGCCAGCTACAAGTATAATAAAGCTAAAGATACTTTAGTTTTAGTGATTACAGAATCTCTTATTTGAATAGGTCTTTGGAACTCATCCAGAATACTTGCAAATGCACTCTTACTTAATATTCAAATATGAGAGTGTTACTGACTGAAAGTTGATTAAATATTTTTATACCAAATTGGTCTACTTTATAATTTTAGATATACTTTTGAACTTGAATATTTATAATTTACTGGTTTCAACTGTGTATCTTCTTTTTTTAACAACTTAAAAAGGTATTGGAGTATAGTTGATTACAATGTTGTGTTAATTTCAGGTGTACAGCAAAGTGAATCAGCTGTAAGTGTACATATATCCCCTTGTATATCTTCTCTTTCTATAGCTAATGGAAATAAACTGATTAATAGTTGGGAAACCCACCCTGTCATTTAAGAGATGTGTAACACCTATATAAACATTTTTTAACTCCAGTATTAAAACAAATAATGATCCCTGTTATGCCCAGTTTAGAGGATTATAGTATGAAGAAAGTGGCATCATATATGTCAAAGTGTTCATTTACTCATTAAGACTAAATATGTATTAAGCATTTACAAGGTGTGGAAGAAATAATCATAAGGGAAAAGTAATTCAGAGGTAAAATGTGGAAAGTTTGTTGAGGTCATAAATGGTTTCCATCTTTTGAGCTTTTGTTATCGCTAGACAAAGAGCCACATGCTTTATATTATTTCATTTGAATCTAATTTCATTTGAATCTACTGACAAAGTTGTGGTGTTACTGTTATCATTTTATAGATGGGAAAGAGGCTAAGAGATTGATGAAATTCTTTAAATGCCTTTTGAGCACCTTTATTTGCCAGTATATATTGTAAGCCCAACATATGTCACCCTGCCATTAAGGAGCTTAAATTTTAGAGGGGAAGACATATCTTAATCAAATAGCCACCCAGATACACACACACACACACACACACACACACACACACACACACACACACACACACACACACATATATATACACATGTGTGCATGTTCAGTCACTCAGTTGTGTCCAACTCTCTGCAACCCCATGGACCGTAGCCCACCAGGCTCCTCTGTCCATCGGATTTCCCAGGCAAGAGTACTGGGTCGGGTTACCATTTCCTTCTCCAGGGGAATTTCCTGACCCTGGGATCGAACCTTTGTCTCCTGCATTGGCAGGCGTTTTCTTTACCACTGGTATACATAAACTAGGTTATGAATAAGTAGTATAGATAAATTATAGGTAAATATAATCTTCACAACTGTGGTAAGTGCTGTGACACTTGTGGAACAGGAGACTAATGGGGCTTTTGCCTTGATCGGGAGATGCGAGCAGCTGCTCTGGAGGATGGAAGTAATATTTGTGTGGAAAGCTTGAAAGCAAAACATGAGTTAACAGTATAGAGTGGAGGTGGATGGTGGGCAGGTGGAGGGGCTCTGCCCATGGCTGCCTGACCGAGTGGGAGGGAGAGCTCCCACACACCTGGATCTGATTGCTGTGACTTCAAGTAAGATGCTGAGTTAGCTCCACCGCAGTTTCCTCCTCTGTGAAAGAAAGGGAATACTAGTACGGACCTCATGGTATTTTCATGGAGAGCTAATATTTGTAAGTATCTGGAAATGACAACTATCCAGCAAACCTTTGCTGTTAATAATCAAATATTAATATTGAATGTTATATTCATTATAATATTACATTAATTGTATAAATATTATTATTATTAATCATTAATGGTTTGCTGTTGTAGATAAATTTTTATGTCCTGTCTTTGGTGGAACAAAAGACAAAGTTGTAAAGAGCGAGAAATGATCCTTCTCAAACCTCTCCAGGGGCTTCCTTCTGTTCTCAGGGTGTCTCCTTGGAACCCACTGCCCAAGAGCTCTGACTGTCAAATCCTTGAGCATAGAGATTCACTATGCATTTCCTTCCACTTAACACAGTACTTGGCTCTTCAGTGATCGGTTTTGCATAGTGATGATACTTGAAGCTGTAGGAGGGGATGAAATTGCCAAGTTAAAGAACGAGAAGCCTGCCTGTGAGAAACACCTGTATTTATTTACAGTGGAGAGAGAGTGAGAAGCTGCTGCCAAAACACTAAGATAGTTTGTCTCTACAGTCCAGGAATGAAGGAGAGTTATGCCTTAAGCTGCCTTGAGGTCTCGGAGAACAAGGAGACTAGAAAAAGGGACCAGATGTGATGAGAATATCCCTCTTGGAGAAAGCAGTTTCAGGACCGTGTGTGACAGAATCCAAATTATAAAATTAAAATGTAGGTGGAAGCACTGGGTGGTGGGTGCATGGATTTTTCTTTCAAGATATCCATGGTAAAGGTAAGCAGAAAATTATTCCTTTTATTTAAGATGTAGGCTTAAGAACTTTTGTTCTTGTTCTTGGGCTGTTGGAAAAGCTGATCATATTGAAATGGAGGAAAGAGTTTCACGGCATTGGATGAGGTGGGATCCTGGAGGTGTGGAGGGGTTGCTGGCTTGAGTTGGCCACACCTGCATAAGGTCCTGAATCTGTAAGGAAGAACAACCTGATCAGATCGTCTCTCTTCTCCTGCTGTTCCCTTTCTGTCACTTTGCTATCATCCCTGATTTTTCTGTAGTTGTGGGTGCCCAGCAGTGAGTGGGAGACCTAGTGTATTACTAGCTCCATAACGAAATGAGTGTGATCACCAAAATGAAGGCTTCTCCATCTCTGCTCTTCCCAGCTCTCTCCTCATGAAGTGTATACGTTTTGAGGCTTAACTGGCTTGGATAGCTTTATGATAATTTATGGTTTTGAAGTGTGGGTGAGTTGGCAAGTGATCACATTGGTTCTGTTTTGTTCTGAATAAATAGTATGTCAAACTTTTATGCTGTTTCAAAAATGTTATTTAGAGTAAAACTTCCTTTGAAGCCACAATAGTCTCGTATTCAAAATATTTATTTAGACCGTATTGTCTAAGCATATATAATTCCCTTAAGGCACAATCGTAGTCTATATAAACCTGGATTTAAAACAAATAAACCTTCTGGAATTCATAGAAATACAAAATGGATATTCCAGTGCTTAAGTGTTTATATACAAAAGGAGTTGAGGTGTTCCAATGTTTGTATGTTTAGGTACAAAAGGAGTAGAATTCATGAAAAAGGATGATGGTACAAAAAGTTTTAATTCCCAAGTGTGGCAGATGTATAAAGTTATTTAGGAAGAGAAAAATATTTGAATCATAAACTAGTTCTGAGTAAATGAATGAATAGTTGAACCAGTAAATAAACAAATATACCTAAAATAAAGCAAATCTATAAGTCTCTTAATTTGTTTTGTCCTGAATATAACTATAATTAAAATTGAGGAAAGTGTATTTTAAAACACAATGTAAAATGAGGCTATTTTTGTGAAATAATAAAATGTTATCAAATTAACACTTTAAAAGATGTATGTATTTGGTGCCGGAATTAACATATAGTTCTTGAGAAATGGCCATTCTTAGTTTTGGTCATTCTTTATTTTGGTAAGCAGAGTTATTTATTTATTTATTTATTTTTAGTGTTTATGAAAGATTCTGTTATCGTATCTCAGATTATATAAATATTTTAATGTCAGTCTGGTTGCTGTATCTGAATTTATAACTGAATAGTGTACAGAGTGCCCTGTTCTTCACAGAAACACTGCCCTCTAAAAAACTGTTTGGGGTTTGTTTTACTGTAGTACAATCAAACTGAGTTTCCTAATGAACATGCCGTTTTAAGAAGCTCTTTCTAACCTGGAAGATTCTGATGTATTGCTCAGTCAGTTAAACTACTGAATTTGTTATAAGAAATTTGGGGAGAAATAGTTTCCCTTCTAACCTCCAGATATATTATTCTTGCTATGCCAGCATTTCCTTTGCTCTCTGTGTCTTACTGCTGTTTCCTTTATTCACTCATACATACAGCAAAGTTGTACAACCTCCTAATATGTAATTGGACTGTTGACACTGGAAGAAAGACCCTGAAACGTCAGACAGATGGTACCCTTGCCTATTTTTCTTGCAGTAATAGAGGAGCAAACTAGGGTTAGAGGTGAAGCAAGAAAGGAGGCTACGGCCGCGACTCTTAACACTGAAAACTGAGTAAGGACCTATAGATTTAATGTTCATTAGCAAAAGAGAAATACTTTAAATTTGCTTGATCTAAAGCATGGGAAACGGTAAAAGCCCATTCAGTCTTATTCTCTGTAAATGGAACTTGGCTCAACCATGTTAACAATATCTAAAATACTGTCTGTTACAAATGAGACAGTTTATATAAAAACCCAACTGGTTCCAGGAGTATGAGCGTCTGAAGCTGTGTAAGTGGGCAGAGCTTTCAGGCCCAGCACTGCAGTTTCACGTAGCCTCATGCCTCTCCCCCCACCCCCGCCCCACCCCCAAATCAGTAATTATTGATTGCATCTAAAGCTGTAGAGAGATCTTTTCCTGGCAGTATAGTTACAGTAGATTGTTAATCTGTGAATGGTTGGACGAAATCCCTTCTGTCTTCAGAATTTCCATGCAAATTAGGACTAAATGTATGAGATAAATTTATTAACTGTAGTTCTGGAGCATAGGTCAGGTTTAGCACAATTCTTCAGCCTAGGTTTTTAATCTATAAAAAGTTACACTTCATTAATGTTAATTTCCTAGGGATTCACTTTAAAATGTAAACTGATGAGATGATTTTTAAAGGTACTTGTAAAGAAATAAAACGTTTTTGAGTGTGTCTTCCAGCGTTGTATAATATAGGTGAATTGTTCCAAATATCGAATATTCACATAAATGTCTTTTCCTAGTCTACATCTGATCTAAAAGCAAATTTAAACTTACTTTCTTACATCATTAAAATAAAGAGAGGGTTGTTTTGCATTTTTCAAATCAGGAATGCAAATGGAATTAATATTTCCAGGATGGAAGAAATCGAGGAGTTAGGAAGTGATAAATGATGCCGGAAATATGATGGATGTTATTGGACCAAAAGGAGTGTCTTTCAGAAGGTGTCTGAGAGATTGATAGAGCATTTCAAGCAAACACTGCAGAAGAAAAGTCATATTCTGTTACTATTATTTGTATATCATGTTTTATTTTCAGCATTTCACTTGTTATTGTATAAGAGCCTATATCTTTTGTACTCTTGTCAGTGAATATTTGGTAGTAGCAATCTGTTTTTCTCTTTCAGATCTCTGGTATTACAGGGCCAGCATCTCATAGAATAAGAGTAAGGCTCACTCTTACACTATTTAGTCTGTGCTTCCAATTTAAAGCTTATCTGTGAATGGCAAGAAACATTCTACTAATGAATCAGCTTTGTTTTCTAATATGTTTTGGTAAGAGATTTTTGATGGTTTCAAAATTTTTCTCTAAATGTCTCCAGGCCCCTAAAGCTGTTAAAAATGGGAAGAAGGTGTTATTTCTTAAAATGCTGAAGAAGTAGGGTTCTTTTCGAACAGAGGCTGATCTTTTTTCCCTCCTCTCACTCTCAGGCCATCCGCTGCACACTGGTGAACTGCACATGTGAGTGTTTCCAGCCGGGGAAGATTAACCTGAGGACTTGCGATCAGTGTAAACATGGCTGGGTGGCACACGGTGAGGAAAATCTGGACTTTTCTCCTTGCTCTTGTTATGTTCGTGTAAGCCTGTGTTTTTTTTTTTTTTTTTTTTTTCTTTTAGAGCCATCACTGGCCTGGAGAAGAGAAGGGTCAGCTGTGCCCCAAGTGTTAGCTCCCACGTAGCCTGCAGCTCCCAAATAGCATATTCTTGGCTCCCAGAAGCAAGGCCAGGCGGGCACCTCTCAGCAGAAGGGCTAGATGTTTATAGCACAGTTGGGTTCTGAGTGAACGCAGCAGCAGCCAGCAAGCACCAGGCCCCATGGAAACTCAAACATACCACAGTTGGCCTTTCAGGGCCGGGACCTCAGAGGCGAGCTGGCAAATCCTCTTTGCTTGAGAACTCCTCCATGACTGCTCACCCTTGTCATTGCTTTCGGGGCAGAGTTGATCCTCCCAGATGTTAAATTTTGTATGGTCTTAAGGTGAGTGAGTGAGTGAACGGGAACATTATTTGACTGGTATCTGAAAAAAGAATCCGTAAATACCCCCTTTCAGCATGCCCAGGGATTGGAGGAGGCTGGCTGCCCCTGGAGGGTGAGCTTTGCATAGGTGTGTATTCCGGGCGAGGGTGACCCAGGGCCACAGCTGGAAATGCAGAGGCTCCTTGCCAGATGCACAGAGCTGTCCCATCCCTGGGCCTTGACCAAGCATTTAACTGTCCTCTGTCTGGTTTATGTTATTTATGTTGAGGCCAGAAGAGACTTGGGAATAAGCAGAGACATTTTCTTTACTTCCTGGACAGTAGAATCTTAAAAGATAGGTAATGTTTAGAGAAGAAATCCTGGCTTGAGATTTTTTTGACAGCCTTGGGGGATTGGCTCTTAAGTGGACATATTCTTCATTCCCAAGCAGTGCCAAATATCCAGTGGGTTGTATTTTTATAAATGTCATGTTATTCTAGCAAGATCTGAAGAAAGGACACCGGGCCATGCCTTGAAATGCTTTCAATTTATCATGTATCTTGCTTGCTGGGGATGTGTGGGTTGGCATTGTGGAGACATTTCAGCCCTGTGTCTGTGAGGGAGAGAAAAGAGGTAGAAAGAGTAGTTAGTATGGGGGAGCATACTAGAAGGCGTGTGCCTGGCAGACAAAGCCACAGTCCTCGAGCACCTCCAGGGAGGGAACTGGTTCCTGCTTCATTAACAAGGCCAATATCTGTAACAACTCTCAGTCCAGTTCCGAACAACGTTTAAGCTGCTGTCAGTTTTGTTTGGAAGTGACTGTTCGATGATTTCTTCTCCTTTCCTACAGTAGTCTGCTTGCTAGGACTGCTGTAACAAAATGCCACAAAGTGGGTGGCTTAGACATCAGAAATTTATTTCTGCACAGTTTCGAAGGCCAGAAGTCCAAAATCAGGATGGTTTCGTTCTGAGGATTCTCTTCCCGGCTTGCACACGGCTGCCCTCTGGTTGTGTGCTCTCGTGGTCTGTGCTCTGTGGGGGGGCACACCTGTGTTGCCTCTGTGTATCCAAGTTCCTCTTCTCATAAGGACACCAGTCATGTTGGGGGAGGGCCCAGCCTGATGGCCTCACTTGTCTCCAAAGACAGTCACATTCTGAAGCAGTAGGGATGAAGGCTTCAACATAAGAATTTGGCGAGAACACAGTTCAGTTCATATCACTAAGTATCCTTTCTCACAATATGTTTTGGCTCTGCCAGGTAATAATAGCTTATATCCTGAGCCCGTTAAGAGTCTTGCAGACTAAAAAGAAAAGCAAAAATGAAAGAATCCGCCAGGCAGTGTGGGGTCAAATCTTGGCTCTACAACTTTGATGGCACATAGGTCAAAATCTCTGCATCTGAGTTTTCTTGTCTGTAACAGAAGGTTAATAATACCTGCCTTGTAAGATTATTGTGAGTATTGAAGATAAAATGTATGAAGTCTTTAAAATAAATAATACATGTTAAAAGTAACAAACTGGACAAACATGAGCAATAAGGCGGGGTGGGGGGCAGTCATTAAACAAAGGACTTTTCATTCATTCCCTCTCATTTTTTCCGAAGCCATCTTGCGTTACCATCATCTATCTACTGTGGTAGCCTTGTGAGTATAAAAGTTTACTGTGTCACCAGTTTATTTTATCTGTCTAACTTCCACATGCATATTACATTAGTAGTGTAATGGGGAGGGAAAAGCAATATTTCTTCCTTCTTGAACAACATAAATTATCCCCAGCCACTGGTTGTTTCTAAGATTTTCTGAGGGATGTGGTTTTTTCCCCAGACTTGAATAAGGTTATTTCTGTTACATCAGACTGGGCTTTTCCTAGTGTGCCGTTAGTAGTCTTGTGTTTCTGGTTTATTAATTTCGAAGTTTCTCAGTTCTAACTTTTCCTCACCACTGTTATCACCTTGACCTCTCCCCCCGCCAATAGCAACATGTCTGTATACAACTCACAATATGTACACACAGATAAATATCCCATTCTTCCCCCATATAGTAGGACATATGTGACAGCGAGGGTTTTTCTCTTAGCTTTTGAGTTGGCAAAGAAATGAGAGCATCCACTCTTTTTGCCCTTAGCGTTTCAACTAACTGTTTCACTCTCTTCCCCTACACAGAAAACTCTGAAATCATGTCTTCAGTTATTTCTGTTCAGAGGTGAGGCACAGCAGTCTCTCTGGCTGCCTTACTCAGGACATTATTCTTCACGTGGGACAAGGGGAAAGTGACTTATTTTTACTATGGTGTGATTTTTCTGTGAAAGTGGGTAGAACAGGAAGCAGTAAGACTACCAAAATACATCTCATATAATAATTTCACCGTAGCACTGAACACACTCCACCAGTAACTGTCCCATAAAAAGTTAACATTTGCCATTAAAAATAGCTAAATGCCAAAATCAGGGGTTCTTTACAGAAAGGTGAATTTTTAGAAATTTGTTGCCTCTTTTGAATTAATGTCTTGCTAATCTTCTTTGTTATCAGCATCTTCAATTTCTTCACAAGACTGTGGATTTCATAGGTTATTATTCACACACACACACACACTCTCACTTTATAGCCTTATAGATTGTATCTTAAATCTACTTGAATTAGTGACTTTAGTTGCTTTACAAAATTTTAAGATGTTTTAAAAAATTAAAAGGCATGATGAATTCATCATATTGTAACACCTAAACTTTGAAATTACTCACTGGGCATGGTGCTATTCACAGGGTACTTCCTTGGAATCTTAGCACCATTGAGTTGAGAAGGGGGAACCCAAAAATGATTCCTTGACTACCAGGAGGCATTTCCCACTGAATTAATGAAGGATTCCCTGCTCTTTTTCCCCATTAAGGAATTTCAGCTCGTGCAGTTTGATAATAAAAGCAGGGCTTTATTGATTTTTAACATTATTTAAAACAAGTTCTTGTGGGGTATAGGTTGTCCATACAGACAGTGTATAATAACCTAGCATTTTCTAATTCTGCCATATTTCGTAGTCTTTGGTTAAAGGACTCCAGCATACTGCTACTTAATTCACTTTACAACTGTATTTTTTTTCCTTTCTCTCTTTGCATTGTCTTTTCTGTGTTTTTCCTTCATTTGTTTTAAATTACCAGAATGAGTCTTGCAGAAAATTTTAAATACACGTTTTCTGCAAGTTTAATTTTTCTTGGTTTAACATTATCAGAATAATGTTTCGGCGTCAGAGCAGTAATGGACTTCTTTACTGATGACACAAATGTTTGGGTTGGTCAAAATTTAGGACATGACATTTTGACCCTTTCCCACCATACTAAGATAGTAATTTTGCTATTCACAGCATTGAAGCTTCAGGCAAAGAATTTTTAAAAAGCACTCATTTATCTATTTGGTTGTGCTGGGTGTTAGTTGTGGTACTTGGAATCTCTAGTTTTGGCATGCTGGATGTAGTTCCCTGACCAGGGATCAAACCTGGGCCCCCAGCATTGGAAATGCAGAGTCTTAGCCACTGGAACCCCAAAGAAGTTGCTCGGCCAAAGATTTTTATATTGTTGTTGCTGTTGCTCAGTTGCTAAGTCATGCCCAGCTCTTTGTGATCCCATAGACTGCAAGCTTCCCTGTCCTTCACTATCTCCTGCAGTTGCTCAAACTCATGTGCATTGAGTTGGTGATGCCATGCAACCATCTCATCCTCTGCTGCCCCCTTCTCCTCCGTTTTATACAGTCTTACAAATTAGCAAGTATTACTAGTATATACCAAGTAGTGGGCAAGCGGGAGTGGAAAGAAGAGTGCTTTATTTCATCAGTCTCCTCTGAGGAACCTGCTCCCAGCAAGAAGTGTAACTAATCAAATAAACCCTGTTGCCTTTGTGATAAACTGGAGGTGGGACATAAAGGTTGAGGGCTACTGTACTAAATGAGTTTTAGTATTTATTGTTTGCAGATTAGTTTTAATGTATATAGTCTAGACGATGATTTTATTTCTGAATGATTAAGATAAGGTATTCTAAATGACTTTCAGACATTTAATGATAATCTAAGACAACTGGAAAATTATTGTTTAAAATAAAAACTTGATGGGGTATATTTGATTTGATAAAAGAGGTGGGCAGATTTTAGAAAGGTTATTTAGAAATTTTTTCCTTGGTGTTATCAGTAATTTTTACTTCTGACAACACTCACTTGTTAAAACTACCTTAAAAAAAATCCACTGTTTCTTGGCATGTTCAGTAAAAATTTTCAAGGGTAAGAGGCTTGATGAAAAAAATAAAAAAGATACAACGTAGCTTAATGAACCCCACAGTAGCTTGCTTGGTGCAGATTATTTTCTTTATAGAATACTTGGACTTTAAATACTTTAATTATTAGCTCAACAAGCCAGCTGTTTTCCTGCCAATAGTGAAACTATTCAGAATTTTTAATGTAAAATGAACAGGCTTGGCCTGTGTCATCTGGACATCAGTGAAGAGATATTTATTGAACATATATCATTTCTAAAGTATTGGGCCAGGGATGCTTTGATTCTTTAGTTCTGTGCCACAGGAAATGATAAGCAGTATAAAGTTAATTTAGTGTCGTCTACCAACCATCTTTATGGTTTAATGTACTGTAAGACTTAATATTCATATAATCCATTAATTTCAAGTATTTCTTTTTTTGTAATTCACTGGAAGTAATTTCTCTTTTTTTTTTTTTCCTCAGCATCATTGAATTTGAATTCCCAGCTCTTTACTAGATATGTCTTATCAGAACAGGGGTATTTATAGAGACACTCACCCAAATAGAAAATATAGGACATCCCATTAAATTTGAATTTCAGGTAAACAGTGAATAATTTTCTAGTGTAAACACATACCTTGCAAATTTAGCTGAGTGGTCCTGTGTTTTTGCTAAATCTGGCAAGCATACACCTAAAAGAAAACCCTAGTTAGGCTTAATTTGCATAATTAAGTCCCAAATCAAGGCCATTGGTTCTGAGCTTTCTGTAATCAAGAAACCTTTTGATTATGTCCGTCCTACATTTAGAATCACTAGATCACAGTATTCTGTTCACGGACGCCTCAGATTTGTTGGCTGCACGGTACTTTATAAGGATTTAAGCAGGGTGGATCAAAACCAGTAATTTTTCATTTTATTCCATGAAAGGTCACATGTCTTTATTATTTGTCCCAGTCTGTGCTCTTCTTATGAATTGTCTAAACATCTGTGAAAGTAGTTTATCCCCAACTGGTAGCTCTGTAATATTCTCCCTGACTCGAGTCCAGGAGCCAGTGTAACTAAGTATAAGCTTTCCTTTTCCACCCTCTGTTCTTCGCTAGCCTTCTAGAAGTCTTCTATCAAAAGCAATAACGCATGACACTTCTGTGACCTCATGCTCACTCTGAGTAAGGCAGCAGCAGTTCCTGTAGGATCATTTGTAAATTTCAAGGGTAAGAGAGGAGAGTGAGTAAAACAGTGTCCTCTGACAAAGGAAAATAATGCTTGCAGATACTAACTAGCAAAGTGCTGGCCTCCTTCTTGTAAACCTGAAGACCTTCCCAGCAAGACTGAATTTTGCTTTGGGAGAGAATTGTTGAAGAGGAATATTTAGGATTAGATGAAAAGAGTAAGAAAGGTTCTAGCTTGATACCTCAGCACAGGGGCTTCAGCATGGCAGTGACAACTGATCCTTTGGGAGGAAGTAGGTTGCCGCGCCTCTAGAACTTTCCTTAGAAACATGAGGATGAAAACCCCACCGTTCTCTTCCCTTGGTGCACTGGTTTGGAAAAGGTGGGAATTAGTGGAATATCTGCTAAAAACAATTTTGTCTTTGTAGAAGACTTGGTTCTTCGCTATGGTGACCCTGAAACTTGGCTTGCCTAGCTGAAGGATTCTCTTTCAGTCAGGGAAACTAGCTCTTAGGTGCCTCCTAGCTCTGCCTGCATGCTCTCTCTATGGACAAAGTCCTTGAACATCTCTCCACTTATTTTTATTTTAGAGAGCAAACACAAGGCCGCTTTCCTGCCTGGCACATGAGCCATCTTTGCATGACCTGAGGGCACCGTGCCCTCTTGTGCTTCTCCCCTTCACTCCCTGATCCCAGTTGATAAGCTTGAAAAGGAGGACACCCTCACAAATGTGACGGTTCGCTCCTTGATTCATGGCATTAACAATATTCTTACTGCATCCCTGAACTGCTTGTTTTGATTTGTTTCTCAGCCTGCCCACCTTTGGAACAGTGCTTTGAACTCTGATTTTTTTTTTTTTTTTCAAATCACAGCACAAACAGTGCCTCCCCTTCAAAGTCCTGGGCTCTCTGCCTGTTAGCTCCCCAGATGTTTTTTTCTAGCTCCATTTTATTCAGACAGAAACATAAGGTGGATCTGATAAATCCTGACCTCTAAAGTGTACAGTTCAAGTCCCCTGCTAAGGACTTTCCAGGAAGGAAATGGAGATTGAAGCTACAGAGCTGGAGCCCCAGGGTCTGAAGAAGCTTCGGGTACACAAATGAGGGGAGTGGGCCTGAAGACAAAAGGAGGTAAAGCTGCAGCTCTGTATACGTTCTCCTCCTGGCTCCACCACCCGCTGTCAGTGGGACCCAGGCCAGGTTACATAACCTCTGTTTTCTCATCTATGAAATGTGGATAATGATAGTGCCTAGTTTGCAGGGTTCTTTCTGATATTAAATGAGATAATCTACTTACTGTTAGTTGTTTCTAAATTCTTACAGAAGAAAAATTTCAACCTTGATGACGCAACAGGTGTTTTATCGTGGTTGATGGGGTTAAAAGTTGAGTATATTCAGGCCAGTTTTCAAATCCCATCTCTGTCTCTATTTGGTAAGCCCCAGTTCGTTTCATCTGTAAACTCAGATAATAATAGGAAGCTACCTGAAGAGCACAGTGACGTTTTGAGGAGGATTAAATGAAAAAGTGGACTGAACAGTAATGCTACTCTCTAGGGCCCCATGCAGATTTTCTCTGGTGCCCAGTGCTAGAGTAAGGTCATCAGTTTCTTTGGTTGTAGGGCCCAGTTTTCCCAGGGTGATCTTGTATTCCTCAGCAAATCCAATTTAGCTTCATACTGTCCATTTCTCCTAAAATGGCGTGTGAGCCCTTACTGGAATAGAAGTCTGAAACACTTCTTTTTCATATTTTAAGAACTGCGCATCAGTTGAACTGAACTATAGGATTGCTTATTTGTTAAAAATCCAAAAACCAGGAGGAAATGAATTTTAGGCAGGATGAAAGGCTACTCTTGCCTATTTTCATACCTGTATTCTTGCATGCGAAGTGCTTTGATGGGCTAACCACTTTATCATTTTATTGCGCTTTATTACATCATAAATTTTTATATCTTGCTAACGATCCTACAGGAAGCTTAATTGTTTATAGGAACATCTTAATTAACTGGAGTTCAGCAGGTTAAGCAGAACACAAATTGAAGGGGTTATAAATGAAACATACTCAGCTCCTCTCATTTTCCTCAGGATGCTCTGTTCAGATAATGAGGAGATGCTTCTGGGTCATAAGAATCCGGGATGCCTCAGCAAAACTTTCCACTGTTCTTCCTCCTCCTATTGTGTCATAGTGAGGACTTCTTCTAAGTGTGGGTCCCCCCCACCATACCCATCCTCCACCCCTCAGCCCTGCACTTGAATAGTAAAAGCACTGGATGAGATACTTCCGGTGTTTAGAGAAATTCTGACTTGTATTCTGGGAGGCATAAAATGTCTGTGCGACTCATTCCTCACCAGGGTTTGCCTTTCAGGAGGTTACAAATCTGTAACTCTTCAGAAGCTTGAGTTAATCTGTCATTAGTGAGCATATACCCAAAGTGCTGTATTTGTTGTTGTTTAGTTGCTAAGTCACGGAGAAGGCAATGGCACCCCACTCCAGTACTCTTGCCTGGAAAATCCCATGGACGGAGGAGCCTAGAAGGCTGCAGTCCATGGGGTTGCTGAGGGTCAGACACGACTGAGCGACTTCACTTTCACACATTGGAGAAGGAAATGGCAAACCACTCCAGTGTTCTTGCCTGGAGAATCCCAGGGATGGTGGAGCCTGGTGGGCTGCCGTCTATGGCGTCGCACAGAGTCGGACACGACTGAAGTGACTTAGAAGCAGCATCAGCAGCAGTTGCTAAGTCATGTCTGCCTCTTTGTGATTCCTTGGACTTATAGCCCACTGAGCTCTTCTGTCCATGGGATTTCCTGGACAAAAGGACACTAGAGTGGATTGCCATTTCCTTCTCCAGGGGATCTTCCCTACCCAGGGACTGAACCCACCTTCCTGCACTGGCAGGCAGATTCTTTACCACCGAGCCACCAGGGAAGCCCAAGGTATTGTATCAGTTCAGTTCAGTCACTCAGTTGTGTCCAACTCTTTGCGACCCCATGGACTGCAGCACACCAGTCCTCCCTGTCAATCACCAAATGCCGAAGTTTATCCAAACTCACGTCCATTGAGTCGGTGATGCCATCTAACCATCTCATCCTCTGTCGTCCCCTTCTCCGCCTGCCCTCAATCTTTCCCAGCATCAGGGTCTTTTCAAATGAGTCAGCTCTTCACATCATGGTCAAAGTATTAGAGTTTCAGCTTCAACATCAGTCCTTTCAATGAACACCCAGGACTGATCTCCTTTAAGAGAGAGGAAACTTACTACTGGGCTTCTCAACAGATTGCTTACAAATCTATCCAGTTATGGCTGTAATTCTTTTAAATATTTTCTATACAATACAGGTCAGGAAGCAACAGTTAGAACTAGACATGGAACAACAGACTGGTTCCAAATCCAGACTGTGTTCCTTGATACACAATAAAATCCCTCCTTTGGCCTCAAGATCTCTCAGCCTGCTTGTATGGTCAGATGATCCTACAAAATCAAGTGCAAGCACATTTAATTGAAAGAAGAGCTTTTTGGGGCCTTAAGTTCAATTGGCCAAGGAACACAAGGCAACACTAGACCTGGGTGTCCCAAAGGGAAGCCACTGTTTTCAAACTGAGCACTGGAGATGTGGTTAGTCCCAACTGAGGTATGCTGTAAGTATGTTACACTGAAATTTAGAGATTTAATCTTAGAAAAAGAAGGTGTAAAATAGCTCAATGAAAATGATTTTTATGTGGTCTACTTGTTCAGTTGTGTCTGACTCTCTGCAACCGCATGGACTGCAGCACACCAGGCTTCCTTGTCCTTCACCGTCTCCCAGAGCTTGCTCAAACTCATGTCCAGTTGAGTCCATGATGACATCTAACCATTTCATCCTCTGTTGTCTCCTTCTCCTCCTGCCTTCAATCTCTCCCAGCATCAGGGTCTTTTATAATGAGCCATCTCTTCACATCAGGTGGCTGAAGGATTGGAGCTTCAGTCATTCCAATGATTATTCAGGATTGATTTCCTTTAGAACTGACTGGTTGGATCTCCTTGCTGTCCAAGGGACTCCCAAGAGTCTTCTCCAACACCACATTTCAAAAGCATCAACTCTTTGGCCCTCAGCCTTCTTTATGGTCCAACTCTGACATCTATGCGTAACTACTGGAAAAATCACAGCTTTGATTATATGGACTTTTGTTGGCAAAGTAATGTCTCTGCTTTTTAATATGCTGTCCAGGTTTGTCATAGCTTTTCTTCAAGGAGCAAGTATCTTTTAATTTCATGGCTGCAGTCACCATCTGCAGTAATTTTGGAGCCCTAAAATACAAAGTCTGCCACTGTTTCCACTGTTTCTCCGTCTGTTTGCCATGAAGTGATGGGACCAGATGCCATGATCTTTGTTTTTCTGAATATTGAGTTTTAAGCCAGGTTTTTCACTCTTATCTTTCACCTTCATCAAGAGGCTCTTTAGTTCCTCTTCAATTTCTGCTATAAGGGTGGTGTCATCTGCATATCTGATATTTCTCTTGGCAGTCTTGATTCCAGCTGGTGCTTCATCCAGCCTGGCATTTTGCATGATACACTCTGCATATAAGTTAAGTAAGTGGTCTACATATTGGTGAAATATTTTATGTATTGGGCTGAATAGAAAATATTTTTGAAAAATTAGTTTCATTGTTGGTTTTTTGCTTTTTAAATGAGACTGGCTTCCCAGGTGGCACTAGTGGTAAAGAACCCACCTGCCAGTATAGGAGACATACGAGACATGGGTTCGATCCCTGGTTCAGAAAGATCCTTTGGAGAAGGAAGTGGCAACCCATTCCAATATTCTTGCTTGGGGAATCCCATGGACAGAGGAACCTGGCGGGCCACAGTCGTAAGGTTGCGAAGAGTCAGACACGACTGAAGCAACTGAGCACTGAGAGAGATTTAAAATTACATATGTGATTATGTTAGGCATGGCTGTTGTGGAGCTCAGTGTGAGATCATGTATTTGATTAACCTGGTTTGCTGGTAGAGTAGTTAAAATTGGTGTGAGAATCCTAACATCCCCTATCCCGGCTCCTGTCCTTCCTTCACTCGGTCCTCTGTGCTTTCACATGTGCTGTGCTGCAGATGGTTGCTCTTTCCTCTGCCCTGGTCATCAGGGAAGCTGGACCTCCTTGCCCCCAGACGCAGTTAAGTCTTTCCTTCTGTATTGTTGTTGAGTTGCCCAGTCACGTGCGACTCTTTGTGACCCCATGGACTGCAGTATGCCAGGCCTCCACATCTCTCATCATCTCCCAAAGTCTGCCCAAGTTCATGCCCATCCAGCCATCTCATCTTCCTACACACTCTCCTCCTGCCCTCAATCTTTCTCCGCATCAGGGACTTTTCCGATGAGCCAGCTGTTCCCATCAGGTGACCAAAATACTGGAGCTTCAGCTTTAGCATCAGTCCTTCCAATGAGTATTCAGGGTTGATTTCCCTTCAGATTGACTGGATTGATCTCCTTGCTGTCCAGGAGACTCTCAGGAGTCTTCTCTAGCACCACAGTTTGCAGGCATCAGTTCTAAATAGTATCAGTATATTTCACTGAGACCAGAAGGGTAGCTGCTGTAATACCAACCCCTCCACTAGCTTGGGGCCTCAGGAAGAACACTTCTTCATCTCTGGGTGCTGGTACCCACTGCAGCAGCCCGCACATGAGGGAGTGGAGTAGCACATGGCACGGAGGGTTACGGGAATCTCCTGCATGGACCTAACAGTCTCTGATTTCCGATTGCCAGTTTCTTTCCCAGCAGCCTCAAGCACAGCCTGCAAACCACCCCACCCTGCCTTCAGTTCTGTTTTTGTGTTTCTTTATCAGTCCTTATTCTTGTTTTCATCTTCGTTCCTCTGTGCGTCTTCAAGCAACAAAACAAGTGAAATGTAGTTGGAAGGTTTCAGTAGCCTACCCAACCAAGAAGTAAATTTTAGAGAAGTTAAATTTGTTTGATCATTAACAGATATTGGCATTTTTGTTTTACTCAGAAGATCTGTCTTGAGCTAAATATTTTTCACTTTTTATTTAGTAGCTCTTCAATACTCCTTTGCCTGCAAAAATCTGAGGGTAAGAAATTCTCCCCTCCCCCGCTTTTGGCTGTTCATGTTTTCCACTATCAGTAAAAATTAAAAAACAAATCAACCTCTCACATAAAAGAAAACACCTGTTTGGCTTGGAGAATCTGGCCAGGGAGGTCTTTTTCCTGACAGGCCAAAAGCGACCATCACAGGGCCGCTTGTTAAAAAGAAAAAAAAAAAAAGTCATTTTTTTCCTTTATTTCATATGAGCATTGGCAGAAACTCTGACAAGCAGTTCTTCATATTTTATTATGTTCTTGTCTGCAGAATCTCTGTCAGGCAAAAACCTTGTCAGCGGAAAACCTGTCGTGGGATCAGAGGAGACAAAAACAGGTGTCACATAGGCAGTCAAAACTGAAGGAAAAAAAGATTAGGCTAAAGAGAGAGAGGCAGACAATTACATTAATGCCACTGCTTTTATCTTATAGATGTGTGTTATTATCTCGGGGTGCTGAGTGCGCAATTGCCTCAAAGAAAAGTAGACAGGAGACAAGGGGAAACTTGATAGTTATTAACTGAAGAGGCAGTGTGTCAAAGCTGGATGGGGTTCAAAGTTTTGCAAGGGGAAAAAAACTGCAGGCAGCCAGCAACGGCTGTGTGGTTCTGCTTTCGGCTACATAAACCTAGTAGCAATCTAACATTTTCTACTTGGAAACAGATCATAGAGAAAAAAATTAATGAAAGATTTCATTTGGAGGTTTGAGGCGGGGGGGTTAACATTTATCCTATAGACATGTGACTGAATCCTAGTCGTTTCTCTCATAAAATCTTTCCTCAATGTGAGACATGAAGACAGGCATTTGTCAGTTCAGCTTTGTTGTTTGGATATGTTTAAAACACCTATTATCAACACACTTTTAATTAAAAAAAGCTATTAAGAAGCCCTTTTACTAAGTGTGAACATCTGTATGTGCAAGCTGTAAATTAGGAGATCACATATGTGTGCCTCAGTCAGAGACTAAATGAACTTGGCAAGTGTTTTCTATTACTGGTTTTTAAATACAGTGAAATATCTACAGGAACAATGGTTACACTTGAGATTTTGAATCTTCAAAAGAAAGGTGCCTGTTGATCCTGATGAGTAGACCTTGTCTTCTAATTAGACATTAGAGCTATTATTATGAAATTGGTAACCAGGATTCACCAGGCTAACCAGTATCTCCCCCAGTTCTTTGTTCATGTCATTTCAGGAGACTTCTTTTTCTCAAAAGTTGGTCTCCATGAAATATTTGTGATGGTAGAAAATAGTTTCACTTTGCAAGTGGCTTAAACTCTGAATGCTATTTTGCCTTGTTGATAACTCAGGTGTCAAAGAGCCAACTGATAGCAAATGGGATGGGAACTTTTAAGGCCTTCCTCTCTGCTCAGCCGTACATCGATGATATTAGTGAAAAAATCAGCAAGCATTGCTTTAGTCCTTAACGTTTTATGCTCATGAATTTAAAAATTGGTTAGTTTAGCCTTTTCCTAAGACAGCCTTCTTAGCCCTTTTTTATGAGCAAATCTGTATAGAGAGGTCTTTTATCCCGCCAGTCACTGATGCAAAGCAGTTTGATACTTGATATATGCATTAAGCAAATCCAGCAATCCAGAAGAAAACACACATCAGTGTCAAAAGTGTGTGTGATAGCCCAGAGTTTCAAGGGATTACAGTGGGGGAAAGAGAGATTGATTATAGATTTAGAGTGAGATTTCAGACTGACTTACTGGGGGAGGGAAGGAAAAATACTTGTGACACAAAGGTGACGTTCAAAAAAAAAAAAAAGACTGAATATAATCATTTCTTTCTTTTAGGTGTTTTCTACCAAGTGCTGGCTTTTGTATCACTCTTCTCTCTAGGTTTTGAAATACTTCTTCACTGCTGTGGTAGAGTTTAAAGCACATATTCTATCAAAAATAAATAGACTTGCATTTGCAATATTTCCATAGTGAAGTTTCTGATATAGATCTATGCTACTTCAGGAAAATTAAGTCTTTAAAGTTAATAAATTGGGAGTAGGGTGATTATTCTCTTACAGGATTCATTTTTTTGTTTGTTGAATAGAAGGGTATTCAGCAAACAAACTATGCTTATTTCAGTAGTTACTTTTAAAGGGATATGTTTTGTAGTCAGTGTGCACGTAATTCATTGATCTGTGAATTATATAAAGCAGGATTTTGTGTAGTCAGCTCTCAGCTCTCCTTGGCAACTAGAGACTGGATAGAACAACAGCAGGAATAATAATAATAATCATCATCCCCAAACCTGATTGCAGCAGGCAGATTCAGTTATTCGATGTCTTCCTAGACTTACTGTCAAGCTTGGAGATTGCATTTCCTCTTTCTGCTTAACCACCTACTCATGGAGATGCAGATGAGGAGAGACATAGCCCCAAAAGTGGGCCTTGAAAGGAAAAGGAAGAAGGAAGAGAAGTACAACCAAGGATCTGTTTAGTCTCCTAGCTGAGAGATTGAGCGTTGACAGTCTACTTCTGCGTGTGCCTCAGTCAGACTTTAATGATTTCCAAAGTCTGTTGTGAGGACTGTATTATTCATAAGGCCACAGGGGGGGAAATGCCAATCAGTTTGAAATATTACCTATATAGTCTCAAGTGGAGCTCAAATTCTACCCTGGACTAATTGTGAGTGTGTGTGTGTGTGTGTGTGTGTGCACTTGCGTGTACGTGCACATATCCATATACACCCAAAGCTGCATGTCAAATAGGGAGCAATTAAAATCTGTGGGACCATTGGGGCTCATTGGAATGCCTTCTGTCCCCGTTTCCTCCCTACAATGTAGGTTCCCTTTCCTAATGGACCATAAGAGTATTCATCTACTTATCCCTCATGTATTAAGAGAAAAAAAAAGATCAAGGACTCTTCACATAAGTCATCCAGGGTATAGTAATGTAATCAGGGTTTATGATGGCTCAGTAGAGGTGTCGTTTTTTTTTCTTCTTCTTTTGACTTAAAAACACTGACACACTATTTGTTCAAGTACAAAAAATAAGCCTTTCACATATAAGGACTGACAGTTTTTATCACCAGGCTTGGGGATCAACTCTTTCAGCTCCGTATCATTCCTTTTCTTCTTTCCTTAAAAAAAAATTCTAAAAGCAAGCCTTCTCTCTCTTTGATATTAAATATCCTAATTAATTCAATCTTGACAGTTACAGTTAGAAAGTTGTGACTTAAAAGGAGCATGAGTTATTTTGTACTTAATTTGCTCCCAGTTTGCACACTTGTGTCCCCCAAAGTAGTGGGTAAAACGTGCAGATCTAAATATTACTTCTAGTCTGAGGAGTTTTTCTCTTAGTAACAGTCATGGTCCACCTTCCTCATCGATCACCTGACTCACTGAAAAGTTTTTAATACGTCATCATTGCCATTTGTTACTGTTCTCCTCCAGTGTGACAGCTATTACTAGGAACTGGCTCACAACCTATGGTTAGGTTAAGCCTTTGCCTTGCACTCTGATGCTCTTGCCTAGTAAGAAAGCTGAGTCTTATAATGGGAAAGGATTGATGTTCTAATGATTCCAGAGGGCCCCTTTATGATGAAATTCTAAATACGCAAAATCCCATTAAACCTGTAGAAGTTCATGGGCTAGCTACATTGAAATGACATATCATTATATTGGGTATAGTGTGCATATTATAAAGTGTGGTATAATTGGAAATTATTGGTCATATTAGCAACAGTGAAGAGCCACCCACCCTCATAAATTCAGAGGTTATGATCTGGGTACTTGAAGTAGGAAAGGGAACAATATTCTGATTATAAGTAATCAAAACTTAAAAAATCTGACCCCAGAAATTGCCCTAATAAAATTCTGTTGCGAACAGCTGTTTTTATTTGACTCTTAAAGTAATTGTGGAAAGAATTCCATAAAACAGCCCTTTAAAGACACATTGAAATGTGAACCTCTTAGAGATTAAAATAGTATTCTCAGACCCAGAGCTCCTACAAGCTGACCACTTGATGCTGTTATAATTTGGATCCTAAGGGGAGTTGGGGCAAGAGACTGGAGTTCTCAAAACAATTAGCTTTGCAATTTAGGGCTCACTTGGCTTTCTCCCAAAATCAAAGAATAAGGCTTCTTTAATATTTCTTCACTTGTAAAATTATTTCAAATTAGTATTTGAAATTTTAAAAATATCTAGGACAGGACTGGAAATTAGTAAAATAGAAGGCTTTCTTTCAGACTGTTTTCATACAAATTTTTAATTGTCTTACTCTGCGAAGTAGGTGGCTTTGAAAAACCATTCCATTTGGCTCGCTTTTCATTGTATTGAATGGTTATAAGCTTCACGCCACCATGCCCGAGCAGCTATTTGGTGGAGTCTACTGGACATCAGGGCCTGGAGTGTTAGAGCATATTCCTGTGGAAACCACCTAAGTCACTTGAATTTGGCTTTTAAAGAAAGTTATGTTTAAAAAAAGTTGTGGAAAACTAAGAACTATAAACTGTCACTGAGAGCCAATTTTCTAGGATCAGTGAAAAGCACTTTTATACTCCAACATTAAGGGAAAAAAAGTATCTGAATATGTTCTTATTTCTATGACCTTCACAGAAAATATTGGAAGTGAAGTCTGTAGAATTACAGGTTTACATTTATTTTAATTTATTTGAAGGTTTGGGGAGTAATTCCTGTTATTAAAAATTGAAATAAAAAATAGTTATTCACATTTCATTTGATAGATGCAAGTTCTTTTATAACCACCCCTCACATACTACCAGTACTATTTTATATATTTGAAAACTGAATTTTATAAAGGGCATTACTTTGTTCTTTAAGTTAGCAATGTAGTTAAAAGTATATATTGCTTCACATTTATTACATATTTTGCATTACATTTTACACTTATTTTACATTTAAATTACATACTTCCATTAATGAACCACAAATATGCCGGCTGTTGTCCTTATGGTGATTCTGTTCTTGTCAAAAATGAGTTTTCTTCACACTGATTTATGTGTCTTGTGGCTTAGCCACCGCTTTCCTTTGAAAAGCTACAGATTCTATCAAAGTGTTTATTGAAATTATATCCAGGCCTTAATTTTTCCTTTGTCTTATAGCCAGAAAACTACCAGTTTAAGCTTCTGTTTCAGGCGTTTTAAAGAAATCCAGGTAAATTATGTTTCCTCAGTAACCTAATTCATAGTTTAAGAAGCTCTTATAGTATGAATTTCACCCCCGCCCCAGCCTTTTTTAACTAGAATGCCTGTTGAACCCCATGGACAGAAGAACCTGGAAGGCTATGGTCCTTAGGGTCCCAAGGAGTTGGACACAACTGAAGCAACTTAACACACATACACATCCATATTGTGCAGTTAAACCCTGTTCTTTTTCCCAATAAAATTCTATATACTAAAAAGAGGTTAATTTACCTGTTTGCTTTTTCTCTTTTCTTCCAGACCTTTTACAAAAGAAAAATAGTATTTTCTTTGTAGATGCTCTTATAATATTATTGTGTTGGCTATTCTTTGACCCCCCTTTCAAAGTCTATACACTTGTCCTTGATATCCAAACGGATTTGGTTCCAGAACCTGTACGGATGTCAAAATCCATAGATGCTCAAGTCCCTTATATAAAATGCTGTAGTATTTGTATATAATCTATGCTGCTGCTGCTAAGTTGCTTTAGTCATGTCCGACTCTGTGCAACCCATGAACAGCAGCCAACCAGGCTCCTCCGTCCCTGGGATTCTCCAGGCAAGAACAGTGGAGTGGGTTGCCATTTCCTTCTCCAATGCATGAAAGTGAAAAGTAAAAGTGAAGCTGCTCAGTCAGTGAAAGTGAAGTCACTCATATAACCTATGCACGTCCTCCCAAATCTGTCATGTATTTTCATCATCTTGTAATACCTAATGCAATGTAAATGCTATGTAAATCATTGTAAGTGTAATGTAAATGCTGTGTGAGTAGTCTTAGAGTATGGAAACTTAGGTTTTGCTTTTTGGAAATCTGTGGAATGTTTTGTATGTGGATATTTTCCATCCATGGTTGATTGAGTCCATGGATCAGTACCCATTGACATGGAGGAGGACTGGTTCTACCGTATCTTTTCCTATAGCTCGGAGACCCTAAATCTAGCATGTGGATCACAAACTTAGTGATCTGTACTATGATTCTCATAATGTCTGTTCATTACGATCCAGTCTCTGCACCTTGATATTAAGCTTGTTTTCTTTAATATCACTAGATCTCATACTGATTTTACCCAGAAATCCATTGGATGCCCCCAAATAACACTTGAAGTTGTAGGAAAGGGAATAAATTCTGCAACTTCAGTCAGTGCCTGCTCAACTAGCAGCCCCACCTCACTTCTTAAACTGCCATAATTACCTTCCCCCACCACACCACACCAGACCAGCCAGGAGTCACTTTCACTAGTGGACTTAGGAGAGTCTAAAAGTCTATACTACCGTGGTAGAAGTTAGTCCAGAGAGGAGGGATAGATCCAGGGGAGCTGCAGTGGAAACGTTCACAGTCACTCATTTTGAATGTTCATGATATGTAAAGGTCAATGGAAAAGCAACAGCAAAATAGAAATTTTTAACTCCAGCATAACCTCAACTGTATAGAATTACATAGTTGGACCATAAAGAAGGCTGAGTGCCAAAGGATTTTGAACTGTGGTGTTAGAGAAGGCTCTTGAGAGTCTCTTGGACTGCAAGGAGATCAAACCAGTCAATCCTAAAGAAATCAGTCCTGAACATTCATTGCAAGGAGTGATGCTGAAGTTGAAACTCCAGTACTTTGGCTACCTGATGCAAATAACTTACTCATTGGAAAAGATCCTGATGCTGGGAAAGATTGAAGGTGGGAGGAGATGGTTGGATGGCATCACCTAGTAGATGGACATGAGCTGGAGCAAACTCTAGGAGATGGTGATGGACAGGGAAGCCTGGCGTGCTGCAGTCCATGGGGTCGCAAAGAGTCAGACACAACTGAAAGACTGAACAACAACAATATAGAATTATGGATTGAAGAAAATAGATGCAGCTACATCAGTGTGTAGGCAAATAGTGCCTTTGGTTGGTGGGATTATGTATGTTGTCTTCTGCTTGTTTTTCTTGAATTGATATTTTTTCATTGAGCATCTGTGACATCTTCATTAAAAAAAAAAACAACAGGAAAAGTTTGATTTTTTAAGCATTTTGGCAGAGTTTCTTAGGCTTCCCTTTCACTGTAAAGGGGTCAAGGACATGTTTGGAGTTTAGGGCACAGAGGTTGGGTAGAACTCAACTTAACAGGTTAGGGGTGGCCTGTGTAGTGCTGGAGTAGTTGGATTGCTAGAGGCAGATGATCTCAGGTGGACAGCTGGAGAGGTGGTGCCTCTGAAATCCTGACGGGTCCCAGGCATTTTAGTTGATTTCCTGTCCAAATCCTCCAGACAAAAATCTCAGTCATCCTGTAACTCTGACTCATCTTCACTTCGAGCATCTGTTTTCTTCCCCATACTTGTTGGCTTGGTCTCGATTCTTTGTTCTCCTTTTCTTTCTCCTTGTACTGTGGTAGCGGTCTTCATGCTGTTGGCTTGCTTGCCCCCAAAAGAATTTTGAAAAGAAAAAGCCATCCTAATATTTTTGTACATCAAGTAACTTGCCAATGTCATAAGCAAGTTGGTGGCACAGCTAGCGTTTGAACCCTTGGTGTCTGGCTTTAGAAACTCTGTTCTCAGTCTGGAGGACAATCAGCACTCTTTAAACATTGGGAACTTTTAAGTCATTGCTCTAAGTCATTATTTTTTCTTCTTAACTCTTGTTTCCAGTTCACCGTCTCCAAATAACATTACCAAAAATGAAATCATATGTTCATTGGAAAGTCTTTTATCATTCATGCCTGCAGGGAAAATTAAGAAAATAAGATACTATATCTATAAGTGGAAATTGTATTGTTTACTTTTGATCATGAAGGGGAATAAGATCAAAGTAATATAAATATTACAAATTTTCCTAACTTATTAAATGTAAAGTGAATTTTTGTCAGAAATGCATCTGTCAATAAAATGGATAGGGCAATGAATTGTTTTCTTCCCCGATTAGTTCATGTGTCAGTAAATGAATGGATCTTACTGGAAGAAAGAGAAAATGTACACACTTGGTTCCTTCCCCATTTTTGCAGATCTAAGTGCTTGGCCACCTGTTCACATGAATAGGTCCGACTGGAAGCTATCACATTGTCATTCAGTTCTTAGGAATCATTTCAGATAATGTGCCAACAATTACAGAGTGATCAGTTAGTTTTGTTAAGAGGGAAGAAATGCAAGTCATCCAACTTATTACTCAGATGTTGTTAGTCATTTACTTTCTCAATTTCTGCACTAACAAGACATGATGAATGCCTGTTTATAAATTTAGCCATGAATATTTCATTTAGAGGCATATCATTTATTTTATATACCAAAAAGATTGAGAAAATAAAAATACTATGTTATTCAAATGACTTCTGCAATATATCTCTTTTTAAAGGAGATACTTTTATTACTGCAGATTTAGCTGTCATAATTGATGAAAATTTCCACCAGTGCTCATGGTCAAATCAGCCTGCCAAATCAGACTTAAGTATCATTGAAAAAAAATGAACTCACATTTCAATTCAAATGAATGTATTAATATACATTTTGAGAAATATTAATAAGAATCAATAAATTATGGGCTGCATGTCACAGGATAGTTTGCTAAAACAGTCCAGAGTAAAATGTGGAGCTAATAAAGTTAACTTACTAAGTACACAATAGAAATGCTGTTTCTCATTACTTAATTACTAATGATATGCTATAAAGTATAACTTTTTTTATGAAGTGAGGAATATGTTAAAATTTAAAATATTACTTTGATAATGCAGTTGGTTTCATCTGTGTATCACTGTCTGGTGTTGGACTTTAGGAACGAGATAGATAAGACTCACTTTATAAAAAAACATGGTCAAATTTATAATGTATTTAGTGAAAGGAGTTATATATTGCTAAAAATGAGGTGCTTTGGCGTTTAGATCATAGTTTATTGTAATTTTATCTCTATTAAGAGGATGTAGATATTTAAAACTTTATAAGATGCAAATGATGCTTAATAATAACCAAAATAAATATTTTGACAGTACTTGATTAAATGGGTAGTAATTACCTTATTAAATAATAAACATTGTTTCTGAAAGACATCATGTAAAATTCATATCCACAGGTTTTATTCAGTGTATCTAACAGATTTCATAGGTCTGAGAAAATATTCAAACTGAATTAAAAAGAGTGGGCATCACATGTGCTTGGGGGCTTTATTTCCCAGGTGGTGACACCTCCTAGGGGTGCATATCAGGAATAATTGAAAAGAATGGAGGGAAAAGCCATTTTCAGCATTGGGCAGTTTTGCTTTGCTCTCATAGGATACTTTCTAAAAAGTGATACATTATCATATGTAACAATTCAAGAGGTGACTGCATGACTGTTGCCCCATTTTACATAATGTCTGAATTCTGAATATTTCAGGATAGACCCATATACCAGGTTCTAGTTACCCTTTACTTGCATAATCAGGGAAAGAGGGCCCTTGCCTAGGTTCTTGGTGCTTTTATTAATCATTAAACAAGGCTTCACAAAGCAGTTCAAATTGGCCATTATTTTGGCACCCAGGAGAGCTTTACACCCTAGGCCAGTGCACTGACTAAGTCAAGGCAGAGTGTGCCTTTATTTGGTCAAGAAGAAAGGGTATAGTTTTCAAAGGAGGATTCGGGGTGGATAATCTGCCTGGATGAGCTTCCCTGGTGGTTCAGTAGTAAAGAGTCCACCTGCCAATACAGGTGACGTGGGTTTGATCCCTGGTTTGGGAAGATCCCCTGGAGAAGGAAATGGCAACCCACTCCAGTAATCTTGTCTGGGAAATCTCCTGGACTGAGGAGCCTGGTGGGCTACAGTCCATGGCATTGCAATGAGTCAGACATGACTGAGTGACTAGAGAACAGTCTGCATGGACAGGCAGGTCTGTTCTCAGGGGGATTCCTTTTGGGAAAGAATAGATATGGGATTTCAGGATCTGGAAGCAGAGTCCATGTGTCTGCATATCTCTAAAAGGCCCATGCATACCCCAGGTTTATGCAGATCATCATTTGAAGTTCAGGGGCTTCCCTGGTGGCTCAGAGGGTAAAGAATCTGCCTGCAGTGCAGGAGAGACCCAAGTTTGATCCCTGGTTTGGGAAGATCCTGGAGAAAGGTATGGCTATCCACTCCAGTAGTCTTGCCTGGAGAATTCTATGGATAGAAGAGCTTAGCGGGCTACAGTCCATGGGATCGCAGAGTCAGACACAATTCAGCAACTAACACACACACACAAACCTACACAAGGCGTCTCACAGTAGAGCACTGCAAACATTTCCTACCCTGTTCACTCACCTCTCAGTCATCTTGCCCTTTGACTCATCTCTGTGGTGTTCAGTGATGTGTCTGTGTTAGAGGTGTATGTCAGCATCACCTGTAGTAATTTTTTAAAAAAAAAAACAACATTATTTATTTACTTGACTGTATCCGGTCGTAGTTGTGGCACGCAGGATCTTCACTGCGGCGTGCAGGAGCTGTAGTTGCAGTGCGCAGGCCTCTCTCTAGTTGTGGCATGTGGGATCCAGAGCACTTAACAGTTGCCCCATGGCCTGTGGGATCTTAGTTCCCCCGCTAGGGATGGAACTCACATCTCCTGCATTGCATGGCCAATTTTCAACCCCTGAGCCACCAGGGAAGTCCTGGCAGTTTTTCAAATGAACCCTGACCATCTCCCTTCCGACCCTCTTCTTTAGGGCTTGTGGCTGTGAGCCAAGTTGCCCCAGGTGACAACTGTTCCTTTAAATAAACCTCTGGACTCTCATCAGAGTTTTACATCTAAAATTATGTCATTTTAATCTTATGAAATATTTAGTATGTTCTATGACCAACCTAGATAGCATATTGAAAGGCAGAGACATTACTTTGCCAACAAAGGTCTGTCTAGTCAAGGCTATGGTTTTTCCAGTGGTCATATATGGATGTGAGAGTTGGACTGTGAAGAAAGCTGAGCGCCGAAGAATTGTTGCTTTTGAACTGTGGTGTTGAAGAAGACTCTTGAGAGTCCCTTGGACTGCAAGGAGATCCAACCAGTCCTTTCTAAGGGAGATCAGTCCTGGGTGTTCTTTGGAAGGAATGATGCTAAAGCTGAAACTCCAATACTTTGGCCACCTCATGTGAAGAGCTGACTCACTGGAAAAGACTCTGATGCTGGGAGGGATTGGGGGCAGGAGGAGAAGGGGACGACAGAGGATGAGATGGCTGGACGCCATCACCGACTCGATGGACATGAGTTTGAGTGGACTCCGGGAGATGGTGATGGACAGGGAGGCCTGGTGTGCTGCGATTCATGGGGTCGCAAAGAGTCGGACACAACTGAGCAACTGAACTGAACTAAACTGATATCCTATTAACCAGAAATAAAATTATAACCTTTTCAGCGGTTTTGGCTTGCAGTGTTAAGGTTTCTTTCAGACTGTTTGTCTGACTTTTCTGAATCCATCTTCCACCTGTTGGCCACAGGTTTGTCGCACCCACTGGATATTCGGTTCTCTTACACACATCTCAGTAGTGCTGTGGTTCTCAAGGTATGGTCCCTGGCCAGCAGGATCAGTGTCTTCGGGAGGCTTGTTAGAAATCCTGTTTCTTGGCCCCCACCCCTGACCCAATGAATCAGAAGCTCCAGGGGAGGGTGACCCAGTGATCTGATCTATGTTTTAACAGGCCCTTTCTGCTGATTCTGAGATACACAGTGTTTGAGAATCCCTACCTTAGTTCCATCTACCTGGACTGCCACCTTCCTTTCTTGCTTGCCAGTATCTTATAAGACTTTCCCTCCCCTGCAGAGTCGCCCTTTCTTCTGTGTCGGTCAGTACTTCATCACATCTCTTTTCTAGCATAGACGACGAGAGCATCTGCATTGCAGCACCTGCCTTGGGGATGAGTTGTTAAGTGCCAGTGAGTAAATGCATGTATGCATGAATGAAGGGGAAGAGCGCGCTCGGAGGAGTGGTGATCAATAAGGTCAGCTGCTATGGCGAGATCATGGAGAATAATGAAGGGAAAAGCGATCGGATTTTGTAGGAAGGCAGGTGATGGTGACCTTTGAAATGCTTGCTTCAGCAGAGTGATGGGCAGGAAGCCCAGACTGCTGGCAGTTAGGGACTTCCAGCATGATAAAGACTTGCACGTTACTAGAGTTGCTTATTGACTGTTTATCTGAACATGCAGTAGCAACAGAATTTCTTGGGAGGAATAACTAAGTGACCTTAGGCCAGTTAACTGACCCTCACAGAACTTGTAGGCAGTAATAGTAATGTCTTGTGTTCTTAATCTTTTTAAAGGATTAAACAAAATCATTGTAACCTTAGAATGATGCCTGCCTGACATTTAGTTAGTACTTAAATGGTCATTTCCTTTATTCCCCCCCCCATACAACAATTATTTTTATTTATTAATGTTGCTGATGGTGTCCATCACCCTTGGCAAATTTGTGTGAGATATAAAATTGTTAGCGATACCCTCATCCCAGTCACTGGAGATATTGTGAACTGCCTTTGGCCTGGAACTAACATACCTTTAGTTGAACTGCTGCCAGCTTCTTTGAAATACATGTTATCTAGCTGAAAGAATAGCCCCAAAAGGTAGTTGTCTTAGTTAAGGCTCTTAGATATAAATTACAGAATCCTACTTCCAGCAGACATAGGAGGAGAGAAAGGGAGAGAGATTTTGTTGGCTAGTGTAACTGAAAAATAACTGTTTCTTCTGCAACTGTATCTTCTGGCTCAAACAGCGTTGTTAGTCCTTAGTCTTTCTCCAGCCATTCTGCAGCCCACCTGTCCTCCACGTGACTCTCATTCCCAAGCATATTTGACAACTACCGATTTCAAGGAGGGAAAACTCCCCACGGTTCTAACTGAAACCCTGGATTCAATATCGCTCTTCAGACTTGGGCCACTTGCCCTTTCTTAAACTGGTTTTTATGGCCAAGGAACTGGGAGGTACTGGTTCTCCAGGCCTGGCTTCAGGAATATTCCATTGTATGAAATAAACTGTACTGAGTGTACAAGAAGAGGGGCCCCCTGAAGGGAAACGTGGTTTCTGTACCCAGAATGAAGAGGAAGCACAGCTGGAGGAACAATTGATATCATCTCGTTGTATAGAAAGGTGCTTTTCAAACTGCTTCTGAGAACTCTAGGGGTCCCACTGAGATGCTTAAACAGGGAAGGAAGAGATAGTAACTCATAATGGGAAGTTGTCAAATTCATGTCCACCCAAGCTTTACCAAGAGTAGCTTCACCTTCATATATTTTTGTGTCCAGTTTCTGGTAAAGATTTCATTTGAAGAAGGAATTTTGGCAAAACAATTGATATAGGACAATCTTAACAGAGGGTTGGCCCGTAGCTCATAAAGGTGGGGGACCATCTTTCCCCATTCCATCCTGCTGAGCAAGCTCTTGCCCTGCTTTCCCTTCATTACCATTGGCTCAAATTTCTAACCTGCCTGAGCTCCAGTCTTGATTGCTCCACAATCAGACATAGGAAGAGCATAACCTTAGGCAGAGTCCAGTTTTCAGCTTACTATGACAGTTTTAAAAATCATTACTGAACCCTTTGCTGACCAAGGAGACATCCCCCTAAAGCTGTTGACAACTTGGTGACTCAGTACCATCCAGCAGTTATAAAGCAGAAAGTTTTGATTTCATTTAAGACATTTGAGCATAATCTTTGGTGATGTGTTTATGCTGAGATTTGCGGTTGACATCAGCAAGCTGGGCAGTTTAATTTTTCCAACCTTCCTCTATGGCTCATTTCCATGATAATTGCTGCTTAAATCACACACTAGGAGCTTTTTCCGTATCAAATATTGACTTTTTAAACTGTCTGGCCCACCCTTTTATTTTTCATATCAGAACCCAAAATGTAAGCCAGGCACTTATTTGTGTAAATAAAATTATATCGGAACACAGACATGCCCATTAGTTTTAAGTTTGCTTTTCTCTCTATAATAGCAGAGGTGAGTAGTTGTGAAACTGGAGACAAGGCCCATAAACCTAAAATATTTACAGTCTAGCCCTTTACAAAAAAAATTGTTGACCTCTACTTACAACAATGCCTTCTTCTGGACATGTGACGTGCTAAACAATCAGTAATGTCCTTTTATTTTCTTAAAAAATATTTGTTCAGTTAGTTATGACTGCATGGTCTCAGTTGCAGCACACGCGCTCAGTAGTTGCAGCGCGTGGGTTTAATTGCCGCACGGCATGCGGGATCTTCGTTTCCTAAGACCACGGATGGAATCCACACCCCCTGTGTTGGAAGACGGATACTTAACCACTGAACCACCAGGGAAGTCCCCATTCATGTCCTTTGAATACTCTTACTCTCTGATGGTCTCATAGCGTATCTAGGGATATACTTCTGCCTTATCTGTTCTACCTGTGCTTTTTCAATTCTTTGAACAGCCTCTCTTTGTACCCTCAACAGTTTAGTCCTCTTCATCCTCTAAAACTGCCAGCCCTTTTTAAAGAGTGGGAAGAGAGAGGGGTAAACTTTACACCTGGCCCACACCCCTGGTACACTGGTACACACCCCTACATATACTCGAGGCGTAGACAACAAGGTGCCAGTCACATGGACAGAAAGCAGGTTCGGTTGCACTTTATACCCCCTCTGCCCGACCCTCCCAGATTTCATACTTGTTGTGGTTGCAGCCGTGTACCTTGTGAAGAAGAGTCGGATACGAGGAGTCTGATAAAGGGGAAGGGAGGAGGAGCAGATTCCACCCAAGCTGGATACTGGATTCTGTAAGCAGAGCAGCCGCTGCTCAGAAGATGAGTAGTTAAGCTGTACTTGAAGAAGAACAGGGATGATAATGCCTCTTTCCTGCCGTCTAAATGCCCTGTGGAGTGAGAGAAGACTTCAGTCCCTAGGCTTGTGAATCCCTTATCTTTCTAAAACGTTAAATTAATTTTTAAAGCTATTTATTCAAAGTTGACTTAACCACTAGAATAGGAAAGATCAGACAAATCAGCTGCAAGAAATGAAGTATGAGGAAACCCGAACTCTTTGACAAAGTATTCCTGGGAGTAAATGTGTTGAATGAAGCCAGCGGGTAAATGATAAGGGCCTTTACACTGTGGATGTAAGAAGGCAATTTATCAAGAGTACATGAACTCTCCAGTGACCACAAGTCAGGAGGAAACGAGAGTGGAGGAGGAGCCCTGAAAAAATACATTTGAAACACAAAACATTGTGTGTGTGTGTGTGTGTGTACTTTTAAATACTCTTATTAATATGCAGAAATACCAGTGTATTAAAAGAGGAGCTGCTCAGTGTGTGCACCTGTGGTAGCCTGCACTGATCAGGGAGAAGGTTATTGGGAAGAGTGATTGAGGCATTCAGCCAGACAGTGGTTAGAACATGCAGAAACCTTGGGTGCTTGCAGGTAGAATTAGGTAGATTTGAGCCTGGCAGTTGTTGTCTGATGCCCATTTAGGTGCGCATCTTTCAGGCTCGTGTGTTTCTCTCTTTAAATCTCTAGAAGGTCATATCTGTATAATTCTGGCAGCTGATCCAGTGCTTTTGCCTTCTCTTCTGTTCAAAGGACCTCTCATTCATTATCGCAGTCGTCTTTGCAGCATCTCTTTGAGCCCTGTGGATGGGACAATGCTGTATCTTAATGGGTCACTCTAGAGAAACTGAGTAAAAATGTCGTTTATCTCCAGTAGGGTTCTCAGTAACTCAGATAAGGATGGGGGTGAGAATGAATAGCCCTATCTGGCTTTCAGAGCTAGGGCAGAAATGCGATTTCTCAAATTTGAGGAGAAAAAGGCCTAATTATTGAAACATTAGTTCCACTGAACATGTTTACTCTGAGAATGGTCATCCTCAGTTTTCTATGCTGAGATGATGCAGCTGAAATACACAGGAATTCTCATACTTTGATTTTAGTCATTTTTTTTTCTATTTTCATCTCATACTAAACCCTTTATCACAGCTGTTCATAAAGTACCTATTTATGACCTGAATTTCTTTTTTTGCTTGTTTATTTCTTCTGAATAACTTAGAGAACACTAAACTAACGGGTAAATAGCAAGAGAGGAATTTTGGAGAACTGAGTCTTGGAATAATTAGCTAATTCAGCTTAAGGTAAATGACCAGCCCCCATCTGGCCCCCAGAGGTCAGCTTTCCTTATTCCCTCTGGATTAACCTCTTAATAAGTCCAAAGAACACCCTCCTCTTCCTCTTCAAGCCATCCAGGTATCTTAAGGGGTGAATCTCACTCAGAAAGTGGTGCTGCTTGAACGTGCAGTTGGGGCCTGAGTTGGCAGCTGTGTGTATGTGTTCCTCCTTTTGGTGCAGGGACGGGGGACACCATGGTGGCTTGGGTTGAGCCCTAGTTCAGTTAGCAAATTAATTGGGTTTTTGGTGCCAGCCACAGTCATGTAGAAGCCTCCGCAGTGGCTCTCTTCCTGCAAGCCAAGTGTGTGTTGTGTCTGCTGTTGTCTGGACCTTACAAACACATGGGATACAAGAACATAGACAAGTCGGGAGGAGGTAGGGTGAGCGCTGTGTACATTACACCGTCCAGTTTCGGTTACCATCCAGGTATAGAAGTGGAGACCCAGTCCCCCGTAACTTCCAGTAACTGGCTTCTCCTTTCTTTTATCTCTGCCTTCTCCTTTTTCTCTCTGCCTTCCCGCTGCCCTTGGACCTCCGGCGGGACCACCACAGCCTTGGATAAGCTCAGCACACAGCACCTGTACCACCCCACCCAGGTGGAGATCGTGCAGTCCAATGTGGTGTTCGACATCAGCAGTCTGATGCTCTACGGCACGCAGGCGGTGCCCGTGCGGCTCAAGATCCTACTGGACCGTCTCTTCAGCGTCCTGAAACAAGAGGAGGTGCTCCACATCCTGCATGGCCTGGGCTGGACGCTGCGCGACTACGTCCGGGGGTACATCCTTCAGGTAGGGGGAAGCGCCAGAGTGGTGTCTTGGGGCCAGCTGGAGGAGAGCTGGGGTAAGAGCCCTGGGCCAATCCTGCCCTCCCACCCCCCGCAGGCCCAGGCATGCATGCCCCATTCTGGTTAACGTGGTCCTTCCGGCAGGCTGGGCAGGGGATTGGAAAGCAAGAACTGTGTGCCAGCCGGCCAGCGCCCAGGCTCCGTGGTGAACGTTAGAAGGGAGATGGTGGCCTGTTGCTTAGGGTTGCTCTGTTCGCATTTTTCTGAATTCAGCTCCCTCTCCCTACAACATGGGCCTCCCAGCTTCCCTGAGTCTTCTGGAAGCCTCCTCTGAAAGGGAGGGCTCAGAGGTGGGTGATGGGTGTGCGGCAGTCTGAGACTGCTCTTCATCTGGGTTTAGCAGAGTTCGTTCTCACGCTTAACCTGGTAGGTTTGGTACTTCCTTGGTGGTCTCTGCACCCTAACCATTAATTGCTTCTTCATCCAAATCAGAGGAAAAACTGGGTAACCTCTGTAGTAAGCTCCCTGCCTTTGTAACCAGTAAACCCTCACATTCCAAAACCTGCAGACCTGGTTATAGACTTGGCCTTCACAGCAGCTGTTCCTCCAGCTTGAGCCCCTTCTTTGTGTCAAGGGCATCTCGGGTCTGGTAAGAGACTTTTCTGAAGGCCGGCAGCCTCCACTCCCCATACCCCTAGGCTCCTCGCCTTTTCTGTTTTTTTTAATTTTAATTTTAATTTTTTTTTTTTTTTTTGCCGTATCTCCTAAGTCGTTATGCATTGTGTACTTTGCCTCTGAAATGTTTTTATGGCCATCTGTCTTCCTACTACCCTTGAAGGGTAAATGTTGAAAGCGGCATGTTGGGAGACCCCAGGATCCAAAAAGACCACACTGGACGATGAAGAGATACTCCCTCTTGCCAAAGGAGATCGCAATTGGAGAAGGTAGAATCTGAAGCAATGTTTTGAAATTTCTCATGGGGAATAATACCAGGAGAACTGACCCCTTCAAAAAAAAAAAAAAATGGTTTTGGCTCTGCCAGCCTTGTTGATCCCCCAAACCAGCCTGTGATGTATGTAAGGCTGCCAGCTTGGTGTGTAATGAGTGAGGGTTGAGGGGGGTAGAATTTCGCCCTTGCTTTAACCTGGCATGAACACACACACATTCCTATCATCCTCCAGGTGTTAGCCAGGGCAAGTGAGCAGACTGGGGGCGCTATGTGGAAGTAAAGAAAGAGGGAAGGTAGGAGAAAGTAGGATCACTTGTCTGCTCCAATGACTGCTTGGTTAGTGTAGAACCATTTTGTAGTGAGATGTCAACTTGGAAGGCACGGGGAATTTGGCCCTTAGAAGACGAGATGATGCTGATAATAGGAATAATTATATATTACGTTTTCAGTTTATAGAAGACTTTCACAAGCATTATCTCACTTGCCTTGGGATGGGGACATTTCACTGGGGTGAGTGGAGAGTTAAGTCCTGGCTGGTCAGGGGGCCCTGAGGGGACCCCGGGTCCAGGAGAAAGAGGCCAGAAAGAACGAAGCGTGGAAGCAGTCTCACAGTCCCTGCTCCTGCCAGCCTAGAGATGCACACTGTGCCATGTCTTTCTCTAGTGGCTTCCGCATAGGATTATTAATGTCCGTTTGGGGTGGATTTTACCCTACAGGAAGGAACAAGCCTCTTGCAGCATTTTGAATGGAGCTGTCAGCTTGGCTAAGCACTCTTTCCTTTATTAAAAAATTAGAGTAATATCCCCAACCTGTTCCCGTTTTACTGCCTCCACTGTGATGCTTAGGTCTATCACCAGTGCTTTACTTTCGTTCTACATGCCTGTTTTTGCCTAAGTTATGGGCTCTTTGTGGAAGCACGTAGATACGTGCATGACTGTGATGATTCGCCGTCATGACAACCCAGTGTACCATGGCATTTTGATGGCAATAAATACAGAGTCTGCTAGTTGTTCTGGGGTGTAATCCTATTGTTCTGCCTTGAACAGTGCCTGTTCTGTGTTTTACTTGAAATTACTACTTAGGTGTTAATTTTTTCTCAGTATTTCAACATAACCTCTAGGGGAGGCATAGAAAACATACTCCACGTTTTGTTCTGTATGAAGGCCTCAGATTTAAAAATACGAATTACAAGAGAAATGAAATTTCAGAGGAAAATTCAACAAGGCCATTAACTAATATTTATAGTCTCTAATTTGGGGGTGAAGTACTACATAGAAGAAACACTTTCAATTATTGTGATTCTTAAATTATAGGTAATTTTCATTAATTTCATGGCAATTTTGACAAAGTCTCAAATTTAATATAATATTTTTGTCAGAGTCTAAAATTGACATTTTGAGATAATTGTAGATGATTGTTACATTAGAGGGACACTATGTTTAGTTTCTGTCTTGTTTTATTGGTAGGATTGATGTAATATGAATTTTATTTAAATGATGCTTTTTGTTATTCAGCATTTATCATCTACTTGTTTTTTGTGAAAACAATTCTCAGTTTAAGAAAAAAGCAAAAAGTTGAAGCATATAACGCTGTTACTTATGTAGTGAGACAGTGATCATTTCATTTAAAGAAAATATGTAGGCTGTTTAGAAATAAACCTTTTTTCTCTCAAGCCATGTTGTTTGATTATTGGCCAATATTTTTAAAATTATATATAGTAATGATGAGGTATGCTCAGAAGACTTTGAATATAATTACAAGTAACATACTTGAGCAGGTAGACTGTAAAATGTGCATCCAAACGTTGTGGAAACCTATAATGCACTATTAGTGTACAAGTCATTTTATCTGGCTAAAACTCAATTGTCTTGTAGCCCTCAAGGCATCAATTTTAGCATTATTGCTCTCAACAACAGTATATTGAATATTATGTCAGTTAAAGGAGAATAATTATCAAGGCAAGTTAGGGTGGCTGTTAGTCTTACCACATATTGACTTGGTTAGCAGTTGGCTATAGATTGTGTTACTGGGCAAATGAAGATGTACTGTAAGTTGAACTGGTAAAGCCAGGATATTAATTTAACTCTCTCTGGGTCCAAACCTACATCCCTCATGTATAAACACAGCCACTCCTGGTTTCAGAAATACTTTTGAATGGGTAAAAAGTATCTATCGCAGTATCTGATCTTATTTTGAATTTTTGGATGTGGGGGAAAGAGGGGCTGGCTGTTCGAAACTATCCTTTGCAAGCAGGTTTGAAGAGGTTATTAAAAGAGGGAGATGATAGTGGTGCCACAGATTTATTTAAAAGACTGGCAATTTTTTTAAGAATCCTGTACTGTTTCTGTAAAATTGCTTTTTACTTATATGATTATCTGTGTGACTCATAAGCTGACCAGCAGGCTGTAAACTGCAGAGCATGACGTGGATTACAGTGAGTTAAGAATCCAGGTAGTATCTTAAAGGTGAAGAACCCAGTAGTCTCCAGTGTACCAATTAAAGTGTTCATTCAGAAAGTGCCAGAAAAGTGAAGCAAATTTTAGGCATTTTCCCACACAACAGAAAAAGGGAGAAATAGGCAATCTGATCCTAAAAAAGCAACATGAGGTATTCTTTTTTCTCCTGCTGCTGAAGAGTCATTCTTATTTCAAGTCTATATCTCGTGGTAGATCTGTTGACAAGGGCTAAAAGCAGTATCCTGTTCTTTCCCCATTTTCCCTGACTGTGACCCAGGAAGTAAGAATATGGGTGATTATCGCTGTTGAATTTAATCATTGAAAAATCAAGTGTTCACACAGTCTCTTTGGCAGTTTGAACATGTAACTGACTTGCCTGGGCTCATTCGCCAGCCCATGTGTGGAAATCTCCTCCTTTGCAAAATGAGTCCTGCCAGGATTCAGGGAGCCATATCAGATACTCCAAATAATTAGCTGAGGTGTCAGCAGCCTGGTGAGAGAACAAGCAGTGATGCCCAGTTCAAGTCACCTGTGTCTTGAAACAATCAGAACTAACAGAACAATCAACCCTCTAGGAGAACATTTCCTCGACTATCTGAGCCCATTGTTCTTGGAGGTCCAACTTAAACATTGGGAGGACCTCCACTCTGGAACCTTGCCTTAGAGCCTTATGATAGTTCATTTCAGTCACTCAGTCGTTTCCGACTCTTTGTGACCCCATGACTGCAGCACGCCGGGCCTCCCTGTCCATCACCAACTCCCGGAGTTTACTCAAATCCATGTCCATTGAGTCGGTGATGCCATCCAGCCATCTCATCTTGTGTCGTCTCCTTCTTCTCCCACCTTCAATCTTTCCCAGCATCAGGGTCTTTTTAAATGAGTCAGTTTTTCACATCAGGTGGCCAAAGGATTGGAGTTTCAGCTTCAGCTCAGTCCTTCACAATGAATATTCAGGACTGATTTCCTTTAGGATGAACTGGTTGGATCTCCTTGAAGTCCAAGGGACTCTCAAGAGTCTTCTGCAACACCACAGTTCAAAAGCATCAATTCTTCGGCACTCAGCTTTCTTTATAGTCCAACTCTCACATCCATACATGACCACTGGAAAAATCATAGCTTTGACTAGACAGACCTTTGTTGGCAAAGTAATGTCTCTGCTTTTGAATGTGATGTCTAGATTGGTCATAACTTTTCTTCCAAGGAGCAAGGGCCTTTTAATTTCATAGCTTGCAGTCACCATCTGCAGTGATTTTGGAGCCCAAAATAATAAAGTCTGACACTCTTTCCACTGTTTCCCCATCTATTTGCCACGAAGAGATGGGACCAGATGTCATGATCTTCGTTTTCTGAATGTTGAGTTTTAAGCCAACTTTTTCACTCTCCTCTCTCACTTTCATCAAGAGGCTCTTTAGTTCTTTGCTTTCTGCCGTAAGAGTGGTGTCATCTTCATATCTGAGGTTATTGATATTTCTCCCAGCAGCCTTGATTCCAGGCTTTGTGATAACGTTAGCATAAGGCTCTGAGAAGTTCTGGAGCAAGTGATTTGCGAGGTTAGATAAGTAACTTCCACTAACCTTGCTTACTTCATAGCTTCTTTCTGTGAAGCTCATCAGAAATCTTCCATTCCTGAACACACTCAATTCTTCTTCATCTTGGGGCCCCTGCACACGTGGGTTCTCCTGCCTGGACTGTTTTACTCATTAGTTGTCCGCCAGAGTCCCACTTTTTCACAGAGACCTTGTTCAGTCCGGCTTAACCCGTGTAGGTCTTTTCTCACATGGTTGTCTCTCAGAATTCTGTATCCTTCAAGCTCTAATACAGTTTGAAATAAATCAAGTCAACTGTTAAAATGTTTTTTCCTGGCTTCCTCACTCAGAAATGCCATGAAGCCAGGGTACTCAGTACATACTTGTTAAATGAATGGGTAAAAAATTCTGCTTCACTTGACATAACTTGATATTTCAGTATGGAACCCGTGGCATATCCGATGACTTCACTTGGTCCAATGGCCTTTCATCTTTCTTTAGGTGTCCTGGGGACCAAAGGCTGTAATAGCAGCTGGGCTACTGAGGGCAGGAAAAAGAGAAACAGAAGCTCCACCCCCCAACACCCCCAGCTAGTGGTCTGTGTAGCGTAAGTGTTTTGTGGTATCTGTGTGGTAGGCAACATCAATATTAAGCAAACACTTGGATTTAAACAGCCCTTTTGTGGAGCAAGTTCACATACATTTGCTCTTGGAATCCTCTCTGTCATACCACCCTCTTGTAGGAATTGCCAGTGAATTAACTTTTGTAGTTGTTGAAGCTCAAAGAGGTCAAGTGACTTTTCCTTGATCATAGAAATTGTTAATTAGCAAAACTTCCAGAAAATTAAGAACCACTTACCTCTTGTTCATCACTGTAAGCTGCCTCCCAGCCTGGCACATAATAGTGCTTGCTAAATACTGGATGGAGGAAGTTTTGAAATCTGATTCCAATGCGAGTCTCTGACTCTGTGAGCAGTAAGACTATCAAGCTGTGATATGTGACTGTCTTGTAGATCAGTGGTGTGGTTTGGGGAACATAGAAGGCTGGAGAAATATTCAGTAGCAAAATTATGTGAAATTGGTTCCTGTTTTGGGTTCCTTTTCTTGCCTATTTCCTGATATTCCACCTGTATCAGCTTCCCTTTGTTTTCTGATTTCCATGACCCAAATTTTCCCTCTAGATCTAATGCTTAATAATGCTTCATTGTCAATGCTCATCTTTGACTAACCTTTCCAAGGATACATGCCTTTTGTAATTGAGTGTAAAAAACTGAAGGTTTTAAACCTAGTTAGTAAGAGTTCAACTATATCATGTGCCAAGAGTGGAGCAGAGACGAAGTAGCTTTTTCCTGGTCCATAAAAGGATATCAGGTTGGATGGTAAAGGAGGAACTGGGTGCTGGGTAAGAATATTGGGCCAAAGTCTTGGTCCTGCCACCGATTATTTATGTGAACATGGAAAATGTGCCATTCTTAGCCATGGTTTCTTCATCTCTAGGTTGAGATAACCCTTTATACCTCTCTTGCTTTTTGGATGGTGAAATGATGAAATAATGTGGGTAAAATCATGTTGTAACTCTAGTTCCAGCTGGTACTTTCATTTACATCTGTACGTTGAGTTGGGTCTCTATAGTTACAGCAGGACAGTGTCCATTCCAGGCTCAGCTTGTTTCTCGAACATGTTGAGATGCTAGATGTCACATGTAGATGTCAGATGCTTAGTAAAAGATAGGAAGTATATTTTAGCCATTAGTTAATATCACTAGGATAAATGCTAGTTCTTATTGGACTGCAAGGAGATCCAACGAGTCTATTCTAAAGGAGATCAGTCCTGGGTGTTCTTTGGAAGGAATGATGCTAAAGCTGAAACTCCAGTACTTTGGCCACCTCATACGAAGAGTTGACTCATTGGAAAAGACTCTGATGCTGGGAGGGATTGAGGGCAGGAGGAAAAGGAGACGACAGAGGATGAGATGGCTGGGTGGCATCACCAACTTGATGGACATGAGTTTGGGTGAACTCTAGGAGTTGGTGATGGACAGGGAGGCCTGGCATGCTACGATTCATGGGGTCCCAAAGAGTCAGACACGACTGAGCGACTGAACTGAACTGATAGTAAATAAACTGTAAAATCCTAGTGGGCTAACATAGTAGGAATTTCTTTCTCCTTCTCAGCCAATGTCTCAGCCAGTGTGTGGTGAGTTCTTTCCTCTCTGGGGTGATTTGAGGGCTACCTTAGCCATTCTGGTGGTTTGGATGGTAAAGAATCTGCCTGCAGTGCTGGAGATGGGGGTTCAATCCCTGGGTCTGGAAGATCCCCTGGAGGAAGGAATGGCAACCAACTCCAGCATTCTTGCCTAGAGAATTCCGTGGACAGAGGAGCCTGGTGGGCTACAGTCCATGGGGTCACAGAGAGTTAGACACGACTGACTAATGCTTTCACTTTCTTTTTTTTTAGGGCTTCTGCCATTTTATGGCTCTGCCTCTCTGTGGGACTACAGCTCCCTCTTCCTGATGGCAGCCCCTAGAGAGTTTGGGTGGAGGGGCGGTGGGGAAGGTTTTCATGGACCAGGCCTGAAAGTGGGTCACTTGGCTCCACATGTCACTAATGAGAGCTTACGTCTGATTAGGGCCATGTGACTGGGGGGAACTGGGACACTAGTCCTGCCGAGCCGTCGCTCCCAGTGGTGCCTCTGCCCCTGCAGAATGCCCACAGGTCAGTGCCCCTCTCACGTGTGGTGCAGCAGCCCACATTCTGCCTGCTTTTTAAACAGGCCAGGAAACTTTGGGCAAAGATGAGTGTAGTTAAGGCAAATGTGTGAGTTTGAATCCTGGATCCAGTTCTTACTAGGTGTGTGAAAATAGAGCCTCAGACTGGGCTCCCTCACCTGTAAAGCAGGGATACTCACTACCTCATGGGTTTATTGTGAGGATAACCTAAGATGATGCACATAAAGCATTTAGTCATGCTGCTTGCTAAATGTCCATAAATGTTAACTGTTAACATGATGATGAAAAAGATGGTGACATAGGCTGCTCTAGACTGTTGCCAGCCTGACCATTTTAGAGCTGTGTGTATAAAGCAGATTTAAATCCTGAATATTTTGCATTCCACCATGACTCTTAGAACAGGGTGTCTTCCCAGCCAGTCAGGTGAAAAGGTAGATGCTATTCAATTGTAGATAAATAGTACATACATACCTGTGCATATACATACGTACATACAAACTTGCATGTATATATGTCCATGGTACATGTGTGCTTACAAGTAAGAGCCAGGAGAGGATCGTGACAAAGATTTTGGACTTTGGAGTGAAACAGACATGGGTATGAACCTTGGTTTACCTCCTGATAGCTCTGTTACCTAAGACAGATTATTTAACATACTTGTATCTTAGTGTCTTCATCTATAACGGTTGATGAAATGATATACATAAAGTCCTTAATGCAATAAGTAGACCACAGCACTCTTATTAACCATTGCTACATTGTGTGTGTGTATACATGTGAGCTTCTTTTGAGTAATGACTTATTCCATTTATGACTATTATTTTATTACCTTTGCATTTCTCTATTGCGTCAACTCTTTGAATACCCTTCCAAGCACCTGGCACAGAATGAATGAGTACTTGATGAATTTATTTAAATGGTTCGAGTCTCTGGGCTTTCACTCCATTGCATGAAGTAAAATTTACTTAAAATAGGCACCCTTTTTAATGGCTGTTATCTGACCTGAGAGATTTCTGAGGAAATTTCTGAAACAGAAAGAAAATGGATCTAGGTATACATTCATTTAGATAGCCCTTCAAATAGCCAGTTGTATTGATAAATTACTCTGTGCTGAGTACACAAGAAAAGATCTCCCAGGAAGCCTTCATTCACATGGAAGAAACATCTTTTAATAAATCATAGGCATTAAGCTCAAAGCTATAAGAATGTACAGATAGGAGGGATTATTTGACTTCAACTAAAGATCAGATTATCACCACCATCACGTAAGGGGTCTTTGCATCATTTCCACAATATGTGAATTTTTCAGGCAAGAAGGATTGCAGGTGTGAATGGTCAAGATCCCCCCTGTCTTTGGGAAGGATATCCAAAAGTAGATGGTTCAGGACAATGTACTATATTTATAGTGTCTGATTTCCCGACTGCTTGGACTATTCTACAGACATTATCCCAGCAATCCTCCTAACCTCCCTATTAGAGAGAGAGTTTCAGAGACTATTATCCCTGCTTCTAAAGTTATCATGGCTAAAGTCTTCTTAGGCAGGGTCAGAGCTGGAAAAGGAATACAGGGATTTTTGAAACCCTGGCCAAAGCTAAGCTCTTAACTATTTGAACAGCAATGAAAATAAACACCTTATATCCAAGGACATAGCTTGATGTTTTGTACTCAGAGCTAAAATAAAAATATTCCTCCCTTTACCCTTGCAAAGTAGAAATAGATAGCTCACCAAATTCTAAAGTGGAATGCAGCAACTACCAGAAGAGGATTTGTGTCCATGGGAGGTGGAGGGAGGGTTTGTGTATTGCACAAAAGGAGCAGAAATGAGCCCAGATCTCACTGGCTATTTGCCATGGGAAGAACCAATTCAGATTGACTTGAAACTGATATTCTCTGTGATGGCATCAGTTAAACCCTTTGATCTCCAGAACAACATTCTTACATGCTCCTTGTTGAATCTAAAGTGGAAAGTTGTTGGGTTTTCTTAAAATAGAAAATGTAGTCTGAGCTTTGAGTCCAGACCTCAGTTCTACAACTAATTAGTTCTCTAGTCTTGCAGAAAGGAAGTAATTTCTGTAAGCCTCATTTTCCTGATGATACCCTCATGATGGAGTTTTGAGGATAAAAAAGGTAGTAGTTTGTTAAATTCATCTCCTCCAGGGGATCTTCCTGACCCACGGATGAAACCCATGCTGTTATGTCTCCTACACTGGGGCAGGTCCTTTACCACTAGCGCCACCTGGGACGCCCCAGTGCTGTGCTGTGCTTAGTTGCCCAGTTGTGTCTGACTTTTTGTGACCCTGTGAACTGTAGCCTGCCGGGCTTCTCTGTCCATGGGGATTCTCTAGGCAAGAATATTGAATTGGGTTGCCTAGATCCTCCTCCAGCTTTCTTCCCAACCCAGGGATCGAGCCCAGGTCTCCCACATTGCAGGCATTTCTTTACCATCTGAGTCACCAGGGAAGCCCAAGATCACTGGAATGGGTAGCTTATCCCTTCTCGAGGGGATCTTCCCGACCCAGGAATCGAACCAGAGTCTCTTGCATTGCAGGTGGCTTCTTAACCAGCTGAGACATCAGGGAAGCCCCAATGCTCAAGATAGTATGTGTTAATTCCTTAAGGCAAGCAGTTTTCCAATTCCACACCCACCAAAACTCCTTAAGTTCCTAGAGCATCAGAGCTTTGTCATTCTTCTACATGTCCATGTATGTTCTTTGAGCTGCAGTGTCCTCTAATGTTTCTCTCAATTTGACAGAAGGGGCTGGTGGAGAATGAGAGGGGCTCGCACAGGAACTGAGCTCTATCATGACTATAGCAGAAGTCGTGGGCAGGTTCTCAAGACCCGATTGTAGACTTCCATCTGTTTCTTTGGAGTGACCTACATTTCAGATGCTCATACATGAGATCACAAAGAGCTATGAAAAATAGAAAATAAGATGAGGATCTGTGCAGGTTTCTGGAAGCTTTTGTTATATCTGTGCAGATGGGACAAACATAAATAAAGATATACTTATTTGATTCACGTATGATAGCTGTGGAGGTATTGCCAGCAGCAGCTGGAAAGTAGAATGTGGGCCAATAACATTTGCTAGCAGAATTAAAGTGGCCACTGCCAAATTAAATTACTCTAGGAAGACCTGCTGAAAGAGGAGATTCTTCAGAAAGAAGAGAGATATTGTTACCTAGTAGAAGGGATGGAACAAACCTTTTTCCATGCAGGAAGAGTGCTGTGTTGTAGAGAACTGTGAGAGAGAGCTCTATTGAGCTGAGGTGTTGGTGAGTGTGGTTAGACCAAGCCTGGACCTGTTGATCGGAAGCTCTTTTTCATTCACCTGGTGTTTACATCCCCTTCCGTTTCTAAGGGGAGTGACTGGTGATTCTGTTGGTTCACAAACCTGACATTTGTTGCTAATAACCCTCCAATCTAAAAAGGTGGCTCACTGACTAGCAGCTTCCAGAACAGTTGTTTTAGAAACTCCCCACTGAGGTCCTGTTGCTACTGAAGAAGTATTATCATTTGTTGGTGGCAACTCAGTGACCTCTTGTGCCCACCTCCCCTGCCCCCTCTCTCTGTTTCTTGGTCAAGGTAGACCTGGAACAAGGGACTTGAAATGTGTGGTTCTGCGTTTCAATAGTGCAGTGCTTTGCATGGCCACAATAGACCACGTTACATAAGACCCCAAATTAAGAAAAAGGGATATTGACTGGCACGCATTTACTGTCCAGAGCTCGTCTGCAATTTACTGTGTATTTCTCACCTCTAGTCCCCAGAAAAGCATTTTTTAGAGACTCTGAGAACTGAAGGTCCTGTCTGTAAGGAGAGGTTTCCTTGTTCTCGTGTAATTTTCTCTCTTTAACAAAGCCATAATAATAGTGTCAGAGGCAGCTTTCTAGTTAGTATGAGTAATGTGGTTACTGTATTTTCTATTTTTATTTTAATATGTTTTTCCTGCTGTGGATTTATTTTTTTCATTTTTGGTTTTAAAAATAGCAGTTGAGTAAATGTGGTATTTCGATACTGGTGCTCAGTGCGTGCTCTTTGGGAGGCAATTCTGAAGGAATACTGTCTACAACAGGCAGTTTTCCCCCCAGATCCTTAGTTGAATAAGTACGAGAATGTTTGGAGTACAGACCACTGAAGATATTGGCTTACAGTCAGGTTAGGCCAGGCTTCAGAGACATTGACATTTAAACCATGGAGTATCTATTCCAGAGGTTCTTGCCTCTAGAGTATCCGTCAGTATTAAGCCTGTTTATTTTATGGTGTGTTGATAAGACACAGAATTAGGTAGCTGGGGATGCTCCTTAAATTGGTTCATTCATTTGCTCCTTTTTAAAGTATGCACGCAGGTTTAGAATTTTAAATTAACAACAAAGCACTCTTAAATTCCCCTTGAAAGAGTAATTAAGAGCTCCTTGTCTCTATGTCCTGCCGTCTCTGCCAGAATAAGAGTTCACGCTGAGTATATTCCATTGAGTCAGCCATCATTCCATCACCGGCAGGAATCGCTTTTCCACGTATTGACATGTGAGGGAATGTCTGCTTGCAGTAGCCGTGGGTTTGTGCCAGATTGCGAGATCCATAGGGGCAGAGCTGGGAGCTTTTCAATTCTGAATCAGAGATCCAATTCATAATAGCTGAGCCAGGGAAACCGGGTTGAATCTGTGGCCAAAACCACGGCAGAAAAACTCCTTTTTTCCCCTTTCCCTTTTTGCAGTGCTTTATTGCTTTAAAATATGAGCGCCTCTGTCCATTGATTCTCCGGTGACTTTACATTGGATTCAAATTGTGGTCTCTTAGGTGAAAAGGTCAGTGTTTTATTCATGCAGCCCCACGTCGATGGAGATTAACTGAGAAGCAGTACGAGACATTTGGATCCTGCCAGACCTAGGGCACCTGAAAGAAGTTTCTTTCTTTTCTCCCCAGCTTTCATTCTGCCTGCTACAGAAGAGGATGGCCCTGTCTTCTGGGAGTGGGGGAGGGTTTTGATTGGCTGTGTTAACTGCCTCAAATCCCTGGCCATAGGGTGAGTGAGAACCCCTAAGAATCAAACATGTCATCCATGTGGCATCACCTGATTTAGTGCTTTTCCTCAAGTCTGAGGTGTCTCCAGGGGCCTTTTTCTCCCTTGCAGCACTGATCTTTCAATGAGGTGCTAGTGTCGGTCCTGAGCAATAACAAGGGAAAACCATGAAGTGTGAACAGCTCTTATTAGGGGGTAAATGTCATTAACGGCTTTGTAGCCTTCTCTGCAATCTGAATGCTCTTGTCAAGAGACTGACTTACTGAAGCCTCCTGTAAAATCGTATACATGGAATTTAAGAGGCTGAAGTTTCACATTTTAATTAAGCAAGGTCATTAGCTTCCTTTGCTTATGCATTTTTGTAGTCGATTAAGCTTGTGTCTGGACAACCCTCTCCAATAAGGCTTTTGAAAATGCACCCACAAAAATTATTTTAAAAATTAAAGAAATATTTGATTTACTTTAAATCAAAGTTTTAGGTAATTCTTGGTGTTTGTTGGGAGTAGATGCTTCTCTCTGTTTTAATTTTTTGGAAACTCATGCATTAATGTACCTGATCATAATATGCATGTTTTCATGTATGGTGTGAGAAATATTGGCATTTTAATTTGATGAGTAGGTCAGCTGGATTAATAAAAAATCTTGAAGCATATAGTGTTTAAACAATGATTTTATTATTTTCAATACTTAAATAGGAATCTCTCTCCAACCATGAAGTCCTCTTATGTAAAAGTCTAGTATTTTCCTGAAACTAAAATTTTTATAAGCAAAGTTTGCTTCTGTAAACCACTTCTGCAAGTTTGAGAACTTCAGATTATTTTTTTGTTGCTTTGAATTGTATCTTTGAGTTATAAGAGAAAAACATGTTGAATAGTTGTATGGTAGGAAGGTCAGATACAGAAGGAAAATTCTCTTTTACTATGGCTACTAATTTTTAATACAGAAAAATTAATCAATACATCTGGCTAAAACTGTGGGTAAGTAAATCCAGAAAATTTATAGGGAAGTTGGGGGTGGAAAATGGAAATTAATTAAATAGTTGTTGTTCAGTCACTAAATCATGTCTGACTCTTTTGTGACCCCATGGGCTGTAGCCCACCAGGCTTCTCTGTCCATGGGATTTCCCAGGCAAGAATACTGGAGTGGGTTGCCATTTTCTTCTCCAGGGGCTCTTCCCAACCTAGAGATTGAACTAGCATCTCCTACATTGGCAAGCGGATTGTTTACCAGTGAGCCACCACTCATTTAAGGTATATAGTATAATGTGTCCTCTTTACTTAGTGTGTACTTTGTTTCAAATTTGATCCACCATCCCTATTTAAACATTTCACTAGGTGGCAATTTTCCTTTATGTTGGGTGTGTTTCCTTTTGTTTTTCTATTTTGAGGGTTCAGGAAAATATATTCATTGAACAAATACTTACTTGAGTGGTGGCTAGTTTCAAGTGGTGAAGAGAGAGGCACCATGACCCTCTGTTCAAGCTCTCAGTTTAGTGGAAATTGGGGTTCCGATTAAAGGAAAGCAGATGCCATTAATGTACCTTTTCTAATGTACATATATGCATGATCTGCAATCAGTACAATAATGAGTTTTATGTAAATAGACTCTTTGGACATATTTCCGACTTAACCTGAAAAGTTAATGCTTTAAAGGATTTTAAACATTTCCTAGCTGTCTTGCTTGTGCTGTTAAACTCTGCAATTAATAACTGACTAAACCAAACTAACAATCCAGCCCCTACTTTTCTGAATTAAAAACATTTAGTTTGAATGAATGAAGTTATGCTCTCGGAAAACTCACCTGTTTATTAGATCACAGAAGTTAAGTAGCAAAGATGCATTTCCTTCCAATTCCTTAACTCAAAAGTGTTTGGACAAGTTAATAAAAACTTATTTTTAGAATTCCCCTTTCCTGAGAATCCAAAGATGATCTTTTAAAGCCCTATTAGGATCATTTCGCCAAAGCTACCCAGAAAGTCACTCACTCAGAACCAGAAAATCTCCAAGGAATTACTTTTGCCAACACCACTTGGGAAGTAAGTGGGCCAGTTAAAATTTGATGTTCTATATTAAAGTATGTTGTCTATTAAAATAAGGAACATCAAATTTGAAATTAGTCTCTATTCCATTTGTTAGTTTCCTTTATAGAAATTTAGTTCATCTGCTTACTTGATAAATTTTATATATAGTTAAGATGGTTTTATATATATATATATATATATAATTAAGGTGGTTATAGTTTGGTGCCAATAGTTCCTTCCTGTGGAAAGTAGTCTCATATTTAGTTGCACAATAACAAGGGTCCATCTGACCATACCATCTGCTTTGTCTTCTCTTTTCTCTTTTGCACCTTACACTTGGATCCAGGCTATTAGTATAAATTATGATTTCCATGGTTCACATTTTAGGTTGACTCTGACAAAGAGATGTCTGGAGTATCAAGATTATCAAAAGATGTTCAGTAAAATCTCTTCATAAGTGTTTTTCAAGGCACCAGGTGGAAGGAAGCTTTCCTGTGTTATATTTCCCATATGGAAAAGTGTCTAGGACCTGAAAGGGGAACACCCTTAGGAGGGGAATACTCCTTACAAAGGAACTTTATAAAGAGTGCCCTAGTATAGCATTTTCATGTGTGATTTATTCACTTGGGCAGATTGCTTTGAAGGCCCAAACAGCATCTTGGATATAAGTTCCCAGACCTGAAAAGTGTCTGATAGGTTAAATTTCACGAACTTTTTAGATTTGCTTATGCCACAGGTCAAGTATGTCTTGCTTATGAGTCTGGTTGCCATTTATTTTAGTCAAGGTTTGACTTTTGCTAAAAACGTTAGATTGGGTTTCTCCATGAAAGATAAGTGTACCTTCTCTTTCACGTTATTTTATATTAACAGAAAGTCAAGATGATAGAATTTAAATGTCAGCATTATATGTTGACAATAGGAAAATGTTATTTGTCTATGGTGTTCTTTTTCATTTTTTGAGAAACAGATCCCATAATCAGTTTCACTTAGTAAATATTAATCTGAATGTTGAAGAGGGCTTTGAAGATTATGGTTCTTTTGTTGTTACTCACTTACTTACAGCAATACTTGTGGAAGAAAACTGTGCAGATATTAACTATAAGAACACTTTATGAAGTTTTGCAAATAATACTTCTACAGTATTTTAAGTGGGATGGAAGGAAACTGAATGTACTTATGCATTGCATAACATCAGACTTTCATAGAAAATATCAAGAAGGTAGACCTTTTAGTCATTGCATATGTATTCTTTTGGAAATGACATTCACAGAATTAGAGCAAATTTTCCTCCAGGGCAAACATGTGAGTGGTGTATCCATCGTCCCTTATCTGGAGTAGGTGGTTGAAAACCTAAGTAATTATGTGACGTCTAGAACCTCTAAACATGTTTCAGGAGACTTTTCTGCTTAGGATGAGCTCTGCAAGATGCCATGTAATTTTCACTTTGTAGTTCACGTTTGTGTGCCGCATAGTTTGTGAGATTGGGAGATGCTAATAGGTTAAGTGTCATGCTTGAAATATTTAGTTTAGAAAAAAAATAATATATTAAATAGAGGAAGTTCCCTTTATAAAGCTGAACTAACCTTGAGGGACATGAAAACCAATGTGTAAAACAGACAGGCAATATAAGCAGATTAAAAACTGCTTTTGTTAATAAAAATTTAGTTGAGGACAGAACCCAAACTTTGGCTTCAAAAATGTTTCCAAATTTTTCTCTTATTTCATTCCCAAATAAATCTTTGGGGGAAAGAATAAAAATGTGAAGATTCATCTCTTCATTTGAACTAGAATATTAGCTTGAGTTAGAATTCTATGAAGTATTTATGGAATAAAAATAGAGAGCTTTATTAATGTTACTGTTTCTGTGGACAGGGCTTAAAAACAAGACTCTGAGAGAAAGAGAATATTTTTTTTTCTCCATGTCAAATAGGCTATGCAGTTCATGATTATGAAAAGAAAGGAACACAAAGGCAATAGTTTGTTTGCATGAGTTTTAAATTATGAGGCCCAAAACACTGATTGAAATATAATAAAAATTCACATACTTATTAATGTTTTCTTTTAAGACTTTCTGCAGAAAAGAAATTGCCAGACTTCACAATGGGAAAGTTTACCATGGGTATTTTAGATGGCCTTTATAAACATCCACATTTTATACTTTCACACAATGTTACATGCCTTTAATGAAGTCAGTGAAATAATGGAACTGTGGAGAGGAATATTGGGAGAGTTTTGAAAAAGTGGAATGGAACCAGAGTACCAAGGGTGTTGATCAGCAGGTGAAAGTGTTTCGTTTCATTGGTTTCATTGATTCTTGTTAAGTAGGTTATGAGTTATATTAGTTAGCCACTGCCGCGTGACACACCACCCCAAACTTGGTGGCTTTAAACAACCTCTATGTTATTGTTGTTCACAAGAGTGTGGGTCACCTGGAAAATTCTGCAGTGAACTGGTACATTGACAGGATGGAGGGAGTAGTGGGTTGGTTGGTATTGGGTGGCCTCATCTACACATCTAGCTGTTGGGTTGGTACTGGCTGTCTGTTGGGACATGGAGGTGGTAATTGGTTGTAGTATAACTCATCCTTGAGCCAGTGAACCTGGTCTTATTCATATGCAGATAGTTACAGAGTGCTGAAGAGCTGTAGGAGAAGGCAAGTGCACATATGTAAACACTTCTAAAATGTCTCTTCTGGCCTTATATTTTTTAGTACCCCATTGGCCACAGCAAGTCACATGGCAAAGCCTAGGGCCAGAATAGGAGGTGATTACTTTGAGACATGTGCAGAAGGAAGCCTGAACCACATACACTGCAATAATTGATCACCAGACTGGTGCCTTAGGCAGCTTCATTTCGTAGTGGTATCTATGTAGAACTAAGGAGTGGGGAGCCCTGAGCCAGACTCTCTAGTTGGAAGCTGTCACAGTAGTTCAAGTAGAAATAACCCTGGCATTAGGGTGGTGGCGGAGAAAGTAAACAGGAGGATTAGATAAAACTACTTGCTGACTGAATTTGGTAGGCGAAGGGGAGAAGGTGCTCCTCGATTGATTCCAGGCTTTGAGGTTGAGTATATGGGAATCTCAAGAACCGGTGAGATTTTGGACCTAACTATGTGTGCAGTGAGCATAGGACATCTGTGTAGCTTCTTAAACAATTCCCCTCCTTTGTCCAGAAACATTAATATGAAATGAGACTGTGTCTTTGAAATTCCTGTTTTTTACATCTATCGCTTTAAAAGTCATGACCTAGTCGCAGTGACTTCTTGACCCTAATCCTTGTGAAGATGATTAAGTAACTAGAAGTATTTCATCTCTTTTAAAAACATGTGGACAACTTCACTGTAAGCAAAATGTTTCAAAGTTTGGATTTCCTAGTTTCATCTCTCAGAGTTTAACATCTGCCTAGGATTTTTGAGAATTTAGTTTTGTACGTATTTCTTTGAGAATATTTTTATATTTGAAAGTATGTCAGTTTTGATGAAAAGTAAAAATTTGGTAATATATTCCTTTCTGAAGCATTTTATGCTCCAAGTTTCAGAGCCAGAACATGAAAGTTTTGCATCTTTTTTAATCATTCAGTTCATAATCTGGGATTTAACTCGTCCATAATGTAATTTATTTTTTAGAAATCGTGTCTAGATTATTTATGAAAATATATACAGGCCATCCTCCTGTTAAATGAATAGAAAATGAATTCAGCCATGGTTGAACAACCATTTTTGTTGTTGTTGTTGTTAAGGGCATGTGATTCACCTACAAAAGAAAATAATAAGAGGGACTTGGAAAAAAGCAACTTAGTGCATGGTTTTCTTCTGAAAGAGAAATATGGACTTTATCATTTAAATTAAGACTAGTTTATATAAACATATAATGAATGAAAAAATATATTTCAATTTTATATTATAGTCAGTTAAAAAAGAGGGGATATGGAAAGGGAAAATAATGGAAAGAGAGATAGGCGGATTTTTAAAAATGATCTTCTCAATTTTTTTTTTAACAAAGCGATGTGGTTTTACAACTGTAGGTATAAATTGGACTGAATTAGGTGGCATAGTTAGATGTTCCGTTCTTGCATCACTCTCGTGTGATTCTTTTATTCATGGTCATCTCAATTCCTGTGAAGCTAAAACAGGAAGACTTCCAAAATCTTAGATCAAGGAAGAAATATTTTTTCCTAACTCAGAGTGGATTGCCCTGCCAGCCACTAAGCTGATAAATAGAGTAACAAGAACTTGTTCATTGGCTGTTGGGGTTCAGAGCACTTGAAGCTTACAAAAGGATTTCGCTTGTACTGATTGACTTAGTGTGGAGATCTGTTGAGATCTAATAGAACAAGTATTATTAATTTTGCTTTACATGTTATTAAACTAGAACTTAGAGCTGGTGATAGTGAAAAAACTTAACAGTATTCAAAACTGAGTACTCAAATTTAGATATTCTGGTATCACATCTAGGGTTCTTTACATTGTGTACTGTTTATCTTTAAATAAGAATTATTTATTGAGTATACAGCTAAAAATTTAAAAAGCACTTACATAATTATTGATTTATTTAATGGTCACAATCAAAGTCTGTCTGTGTTATGTAGATTTAGATGTCTGTAAAAGCAAATTTTAGAAGTCAGACATATTTTTTATTGTTAGATTGTAATGTCCTGTATTACTCACAAGAGCGGCTGTTTAAAAGTTGATTTTTAGACTGTGTTTCTCTCTAATAAAATTCACTTCTATAAAATTTTGCCAGCTCCTATAGGAAGATCTATAAAACATTCATTTTTAACTCTAGTAATATTTTCCTGCCTTTCTTTTCCTTGTTGGCATTTGTAAAATTTCTGAATGGTCTGCTATTTAGTTTCAATATATTTCCTTTTAGTAGATGATTTGCAAGTAGCTGCAATGTTGAAAAATGTAATGTTTATTTTAAGTTTATACACCAGAGATTGAAAAAATGAGATTGTGAATGTACCATGTAATACAAATAGGCAGATTTTTATTCTTATTCAGATTTGCTTTTAAGAATATGAGTATTTGATTCATCCTGATTTCCATCTTAACAGACACTGCTACATGTTTAAGCAAAAATAATTTAGCTCTCAACTTTCCTTAAACCTTAACACCTGTAAGCTGCCTTTTTTTCATTGGCTTTGATTCAGAATTATTTCAGTCTTCTGTACTTTAGTCCATTAGGTGTATTTATATCATAGATCAACAGACAGATTTTTTAAAATATACAAAAAGAGTTGCAGTGGCTAGAATCTCATTTACTAATTTATTATAAACACGGAATAATCCAGGCATTAAATTTTTTTTTTTAAACCTGTGTGCCTGGGACTTTATAATCTCTATATTTGTTTCTAGAGGCTGTGCAGGGTGTTTCCTGTCCAAGGCACAAATCATATATTTCATTTGTCATATCTAATGTTTTTCATATCCGGAAATCATGCTCCATGTTATGTTTTACAAGACTTCATAAAAATAAGTGATCCAAATAAAATTTATAGTTATTTAAAAAAATCTGTCATAGCAAAATTATCTCCTCCTCTTCTCTTTCTCCTTCCCAAATGGGTACAGATGGGATTATAAAGTTTAAACAAATGTATGTTTTCAAATGAAGTCTTAAGTTTTGAAACTAGACAGTCATCTATTATTCAGCAGAAACTAGTTGTATGTTGATAAATGCATTACAACAGCTCTCTTAATTTAAAAATACCCAAATTGCAGTGTTGGCTGATTCCTATGATGAAAATATCCCACCGTGGCTGATTTCAGCCTCTAGGCACAAGTCTCTGAAGAGGTGTGTAGTAGCACATTTTTATATAGGATTTCCACCATACAAAACATAAAGAGAAGTAAATAATCTCAAGAGCACAGATAATAGTAAAGTGTCGATGAAATGACAAGTTCTGAGTATGTTACCTTTATTTTTAATATCATTTCTAATTGTAAGTTTATACAGTTTTACTTTTAATAGTGTCTGTGTTTGAAAACCAGCCTAAAAACATTCCTAAATCTCTAACAGTCAGCCTTTTTGGGGTGGTGCTATCTGGCTCCAGCAACACCACTGCAAGAAGCCATTTCCTGTGATTGGTATAACTGGAAAGATAGGTTGTGGCTGGCACCCTCTCTGGAGGAGGCCAACTTGGGGTCTGGGTGCCCATTTTCTCTTGAAGCTTAAATTACTAAGCACCACCTGGTCCCATAAATATTGGTATTTATATTAATATGTCTTCAGTGGGAAGAAAATATTAGAATCTTTTCATAAAAAGAGCTGGGAAAAATTTAAGATTTTTATTGCAAGAATTATTGTTAATTCTTGCTTTTTCTGTTTCGATGTCTCTTGGCTGTTATATACATCTCAGTTAAACATGTAAAGGGAAAAAATCCTGTTGTGATGTCCCATTTGGCAGATTCTGTAATCAGTACCTCCAAAAGCCATTCCAATAGCAAGGATAAGCTGTTTACATTAGTTTTTCTCAACAGGATGTATCGATAATGAATGTGTATTGTAAAGCAGAGTAGCTGTGTTCCTACAGAAGAAAATAAACTGGGATCTTTTAAGCTCGTTAATATATATTAATAGCACCAGCTGAGATAATGAAGTGTACAGTGAAAGAATCTGATGCAACTAATGGCAGGGTTTATAATGCATTTTTTGTCTAACTTCCCTCTTACTTAAAAAGAGAGAGATTGAGCTTCTTCCTGTCTTGCTACTGGCAGCTTATAGGTAGTACTTACTCAAGCTTTTTGAATAAAATAATGTTAAAAATATAATTGACTTCTTTAGGGTAATCCAAGAGCTCTCTAGACAAATTCATTTAGGTGAGTTGACAGAACTGCTGGCGTGCATGGTTAAGAAGAAAAATTGGGCATATTTTGTGTATAACCCTTTGAGTATTAATTCTGACCAGATCACACTGTAAATAATGTTAACTGTCATAAAATAAACACAGCCGGGGTTTGCACCATATGTTTTATAATTATTTTTTGCAGCTTCTTTTTTTTGTTTGTTTTTACTGAAATGGAACCTACTGATAGCTCTGTGAAGTTATGTTTATATAAAAGTAAATTACACTTGTACTTTAACAAACTTGGCATCGCACACCAATGTCTGTAGGCAGTTTTTGTTTAAAAAAATAATGAGAGCAGAGCTTTTCTCTTCCTTCTTTCTTGCTCTTCCCCCTAAAAACCGTCTCACACAGAAGCCCGCTGTACCGTCTTTCTTGTTATTGCCCATGTGAAGGAGATGCCTTTGGAATGCCACCCAGAGGACAGACTCGCTTAACCACTGAAACTCACCGAGGGTGTTTGGCTTAAGTAGCCCTGGAGTGGCCTTTCAGACTGGGGATCCTGTGGTCTCCCAGTTTGTTTTTGTTTTGTGCCTTCCCTCTTGCAAGTGTTCAACACCATCAGAAGCAAGAGCTCAAAGCTCCCTTAGAACATTTAGGTAATTTAAAAAAACTGTTATTATTTTCATAATCACCATATCCTCTTGATCTCAGGGGAGGCTGGGAACCCTTGATTGCCTTCAATAGAGCGTATGAAACTGACAGTGCCAATCAGAGGTGGGCGGCACGTTTCGTAATCTGCCTGCTCACACCCCCACCCCCGCCCCCGCCCTGGTCATTGCTAAATCCGTCTCTGAGCAAATCTGACAATATCCGTTAATCGTCAGGCGTCCAGAGTCCCGACTGCAGAACTGCTCCTGGGTGGCACATGTCCAGCTCGTGTCCTCTTCCTGCCCCATCTCATGCCTTGGCTTGCTGGCGGGCCTCAGAGCAGCAGTCTGCCCTTAGTAAAGTCGTCACTTTCTCCAACCCCGAAAGTTCCACCCAGACCATGCTGCACACGAGGGTTGGCATTGTGGCCTTTTGCACAGTAGGCATTTTACAAAATTTTGGGGGAAAATGACAAAAATTAAGGCAGACAGTTCTCTTGGCCATGTGGTGGGAAGCGTGTGGGATTTTAGCTCTCCTACGGGATGGAACCTGTGCCCCCTGCAGTGGAAGCACGCAGTCTTAACCACCGGACCACCAGGGTCCAGTGCCTTTTCTGCCTTTGACTCCTTTGCTTAGCATAGTATCATTTTTGTTGTAAAAGCTCATCTTGACCATCATCTTTGGGACAGAGAAGACTTGGCTCAATTTTTATAGAGATCTGAGGAAAGAGTCCAGGGAACCCCAGCTGACTTTCACAGTGCTTTGCAGTTCTCAAGAAAGGGGGAAGAAGGGAGTAGAGAAATGTACAGTGGTTTGAGGAACTTTTGTTCCAGAATAATTCAGTCTGGTGAAGATACTGTTACTGAATGTTGCAAATGGAGGAGGACTTAGATGTGAAAACCTGCAAAGAGGAAACCTGCAAAGAGGAGAGTGAGGTAAAAGGAAAGATGGACCGTTAACCCCACTCAGTGGCTCATGCCTTTGCATGGTCAACCTGAGCAATGCTTTAAAATCCTTTTTGAGGAAGAGGTCATAGAATTGGGGTTTGAGTTTTTTTAATGGGATTATTGTCAGGTGTTCATAGGAGGTCTGATTAAGCATAAACCTTTTGTTGTTAGAAACTGGCAGTCTATTTTATGAATATTGTTCTTGGAAATTGTGATCCATAATAGTTATAAAAATTTATTCTGCTAAATAATTGGTAATTATCTTCTGTTACAAAGGTTTGACTAAACCTTTTCTTCCCTTAACAGGGACCAAAAACATTACAAAGTTAGGTGAGATATTTTGGGAAAATGTCAAAATACATTAAAGCTTCTTTTTAAATAAGTGTTGTTGTCATTGTTTGCTTATGAAAGTAGTACAAAACTGATAGAGAAATTCAAAGTTTGCAGTAATATATAATGCAAAAATATGAAAGCTGTTTATAACCCCTTTCCCCAGGGACAACCCCTATTTTAATTGTTTGGTTATAGTCCATTTTTATGCATATGTAGTAATAATTATATGCATATGTAGTAATAATTCTACTGATTTTATCAAAGTCATTATATATGTGTGTATGTATATATGTACACACACTCTCTCTCTCTCTCGTAGCTTACTGTTTTAAATTTTAATGGTATATCTTAGTCTTTGGGACAGAGCAATAGATGGCTCTTGGCCCCTGCTCCCCGTTTGGACCAAAGAAAGTTAGTCACACAGTCATGTCCAACTCTTTGCTATCCCATGGACTGGAGCCCACCAAGCTCCTCTGTCCATGGGATTTCCCAGGCAAGAATACTGGAATAGGTAGCCATTCCCTTCTCTAGGGAATCTTCCCCACCCAAGGATCGAACCCAGGTCTCCTGCATTGGCAGGCAGATTCTTTACCATCTGAGCCACCAGGGAAACCGCCCCCCGACCCCACCAATATTCCTGCCAAATACCTGAAACCTATAAATGTTACTTTATTTAGAAAAAGGTGCTTTGCAGATGCGATTAAGGATTTTTGAGATGAGATAATCCTGCATTATCTGAGTGGGTCCTAAATGCCATCATTTGCACCCTTTTAAGAAAGATAGGGACAGATAAATAGAACACGCACAGAGGAGAAGGTGATGTCAGGATTGAGGCAGAGATTGTAGTGATGTGCCTATAAGCTGAGGAATGCCAGCAGCCACCGGAACGTAGGAGATAGGAGTGGAACAGATTCTTTCCCAGAGCTCCCAGAGCTTCTGAAAGGAGCACCGCCCTGCCAGCCTGTTTTTTTTCTTTTGTCTTTTTTTTGTGCACGGCATGGCGTGTAGGACCTTAGATCCCCAACTAGGGATCAGACCCGTGCCCCCTGCAGTGGAGACACAGAGTCTTAATCACTGGACTGGCAGGGAAGTCCCCCTGTTAGATTCTTGATTTTTGACTTCTGGCCTCCAGAGATGTAGGAAAATAATTTTTTTTTTTTAATTGTTTTTAAGCTATTATGGTTGTGGTAATTTGTTACAGCAGCTTTTGGAAACTAATACAGTCCTCTTTTCTTATTGGTATCTATAGATCTTACCCATTCTTTTTAACTTCCATGTAGTTTTTCCATTGTGTGGATATACCCTAAATTTATTTAAATAATCCTTTATATATTTGATACTTGGACTGTTTGTTTCCAGTGTTTTAACTTTACAAACATGTTTAAGAGATATCCTTGTACATATGTATCTTTGTAGTTGAATGTTTGTAGACTAAGTATTTGAAAATAGGAATCTTAGGTCTGTACATAGGTACTTATTAAAAAGTTATATTTGAACAGGTAATATATACACCTCAGTACTCCTGCCATTCAGCTCAGATGCAGCCTCTTTATTCACTTTTTATATTTGTATGCCTTACAGAGATAATCTGTAATGGTGTGCATATAAGTATTATTTTTTCTTTATTTACACAAATAATACCATACAGTCTTAGCATTCTATTCCTTGCTTTTTTCACTAAATAGTTACCATGGAGAGAAGGTATGGGTAGTTCATTTATCATAGTTTTTGTCAGAGTGTATCCTAAGGTATCCTCCAAAAGCTCGTACTAACATATATACTCCATTAACAATATGTGACTTCATTTATTTTCTAAAATGGGACCAATTCCTGAATCACCTTTTTTTCTTTCTTTTCCTTCTCTTGACAGCTCTTATAGTGATAGAAAAATACATATGATCATAGGAATTTTCACGTCCTACAAAAAGGAAAATATAGAAATTGGTTCAGGATATTTATTCTCATAGACTTCTAACTCAATATATATTGAACTTCCAGGCTTCTCAGAACACTGACTCGAAAGAATACTTCCACTGTTGAATTTCTTAGTATTAATACATGAGACAGTTTCCATAGAATGTAGTTTATGGTTCAGAATCATGATAGAGTAGCATTAATATTAGTTCATATCAAAGTGGCAGATGTTATACTTATATAGAAAATACAGTAAAAACTATCTCCAGTAATAATTAACCCAATAACTTAAATTTTTAAACTAAACTTCTATACTTTCTTTTTCTCACTGAGGTTCTAATTTTGCTATTCCAACATGACTTTTCTATCTCTCCATGTTTCCAACTTGGGTTATACTCTTGAAAATACAAGATGCATTTGGCATCTGTTCTGTTGCTAAAGCCCTCAGGAAAAATTAGAAAGCTGTTTTTGCAAGTTCATCATTATTATTAAGACCCTTAATTCACCTCATGGTTATCTCTGCCTTTCTCCACATCTTATCTGAGTTCCAGGATGACAGTGCCTTCCTAAGGCGAGACTGCGTTGCAGAGTCTCATCTCTCCCACCTTAATTTGTAGCGATGCCTTGCATTTGGGTGACAGGCAGTTGTTCGTGCTTGAATAACCCAGGATTTGAATTCTACAGTTTGTGGCATCCATGTAATGCTTAGCAGTAGGTACAGCTGTTAACTATTCGCTTATAAATAATCTTTTTCCCTTCTCAACCTGTCTCCCAGGTAGTGTACCTGTCACCATTAATAACTCCTCAGCAGCTCCCTGGTGATTTGACCCATCAGTTGTCTTTCACGGAGGAGTGGTGCTCTGGCCTGCTATTCAAGCTTGTGTACGTTCCTGTAGCTGTTCAGTCACCCCAGCAGCTGTATTGTTGCAAGTCCCCTGACTGCAGGGGAAGTTGTGTTTTGGGGCTTCACATACAAGCAGCCACACACCTCATGCAATTTGAGAAAGGTGGCATTACATTTGGGGCTGGAGGTGATAAGAGCTCCCACTTAGACCCCATAGCAGGGCCATGGTGTGGATGGGGCAGCGGGTGATACAACATTTCTGTCTCTGATGCTTTATGTACATATATCTATCATGCCGTCATCTGTCATTCTCTGATATTTAGAGGCTTGTGGTAGGCATACTTGGTCTGGTTAGTGAACCCAGCAGATGTGGTATTCTGCCTGTACTGAACGTCAGAATGAGAGGCTAGTAGCTATAATTCAGAGGATGGGATCTGCCCCTTATATCCTCCGCACTGACGTACGCTCACTTGCCCCCCTTGTCTCTGTCTGCAATGGGCTGCTTCCTACAGTTCTTAAGGCTGATACCTGCCTGCCTATAGGTCTCAACTTAGCCATCACTTTTCCAGGAAGTTGCTACTTTTCTCTGTATTTGGTGTTTGGCTGTACCACCTCAAGTGCCCATATGAAGTTTTATTTACTCTGTAGTAATTGCCTCTTGTCTGTTTCTCTACTAGATTGTAAGTTCTTTGATGGATGGTTCTTAGTGTTGTTTGCTATATCCACATTCTGACTGAGTCATAGAACCTCAATAAATTAATGTTGAGAGAAAGAGAGAGAGTTTATTTTTTATGAATTCACTTTGCATTGACATATCATGGTCATATCAAGGGAGAGTTCAAGCAATAAATTACAGGCATATACTATCTCCCATACAGTGTGGTACTACCATGGGTATAGACAGGAAAACGTTTTGATTACTTATTGCCTTTTAGTGAATGCCTAATGTAATACATTTCTTTGTCTAAGAATGTCTTAGCAGTACAGGATTTCTTCAGACACGGCTTAGGAAATGGCTGAGAGTAAGACATCAGAAGGCAAAAAAAGCATTAAACTGTAGCTGGGAAGTAATCCCAGTATTTGTGAACACAGACAATGATTTTAAAATAAATCCTCCAAAGAAGTAAATCAGTTAATTATATTGGTTAGGTTATCACTTAGAAATGGATTCAGCCTCCAAATGATCTTTACAATCATTAGCTCACTGAATGTCAAGAAATAGAAAATAATAAAATTTCTAATAATCAGAATTATATATATACACATTTATATAATTTGGGTATAGAAATACACACATACACCCTATAGTTGATAATGTATGTCAGTTGTTGTTTAGTCACTAAGTTGTTTCTGACTCTTTTGGGATTTGTGGACTTTAGCCTGCTAGGTTCCTATGTCCATGGGATTTCCCAGGCAACAGTATTAGAATGGGTTGCCATCTCCAGGGACTCTTCCCTCCCCATGGGTTGAACCTTTGTCTTCTGCATTGGCAAGCGGGTTCTTTACCACTGAGCCACCAGGGAAGCCCCGTGTGTGTATTTATTTATAGCTAAATGCAATAGCAGTCTGAAAAAATCAAAAAGTAAAAAAATCTTAAATTTTCAAGGAAATTCAGAAACAGCAACCCAAAATAAAATCTTTTAATTTACTTTGATAAGGGCAAGGATAATTATGCCTGTAAGAACTTAAACTGTCTGGTAGATCAAGTGACTGAAAATACTAAGATAAATAGAAAGGTATTAGTTATAAGTTCAAGGATGATAGACTCTTGATTCTGCTATATGAAATACATTTTTTAAGTAATAACATTTTAGAAAGAAATAGATAACTGTAGTCAAAAAAATAAATTATGCAAAGGACTATATAGTTGAAAGTAAGTCTTTGATATTGGAGTAGAGTTCTGGAAATAGTCTATGCATATAAAGCACACATATCCTTCTGTTTGTTTAATAAAAATGGTGAGGGAGGCTACAATCAGCACATTATTCCACACTGTTCATTTTCACTTAATAGTACATCTTGTAAACAATTTCATTTCAACACATAAAGCACTGCCTCACTCTTTCTAAACAGCTGCATTGTATGGATAGATCATAATTTATGGGCCTATTCCCTCATGCATTGATAGAATAGGTGTTGAAACAAATTTCTTGATCTTTGACTTTCTGGTAGTTGATAGGGGATAAATGGTAGTGTGCTGCTTTAATTTGCATTTCTCTTAATGATGAGTAAGGTATACTCTCTTTTTTGTGATTGTTAGTCATTTCCGTTTCCATTTTTCCAAAATGTCTTTTCAAGTTCTTCATACATTTCTAATCTCATGGTAAATCTTTTTTCATATTTATTCTTACCCTCTTTGAAATATCTTATTAGTCACAGTTGGTTTTTAGGTCTTTGTTTTTGCTTTTTTGTTTGTTTTCTCAGTCTAAGTTTCTTTTTATTTAACTATAGCTGATTTATAATGTTGTTAAAGTATACAGCAAAGTGATTCAGTTATATATACGTATATATATATATATATATTTTTCAGATTCTTTGTCCTTATAGGTTATTACAGAATACTGCGTCTAGTTCCCTGTGCTATACAGTAGGTCCTTCTTGCTTATCTATTTTATATATGTTTGGTTTTGCCTTGCAGTTTTTCTTTTAAGTTTCAAGTGGTTTTATTTATCTTTGATTGACTTCTCACTCTTAAATCAAGCTTAGAAAGCTCTTCCAGTCTTCAAGACAAATAGAAGGAGCCATTCATGTTATCTCCTAGGGTTGTTCTGTTGTGTTTTTATTCAATTAATTTCAGTCTTACTGAATAGTTTTTCAACCAGGATTTCTATGTTTCTTGAGGCAGTAAAAGTATGTTGTTTAGAGGTGATCTATTTTTTTTACCCAGTGGGTGTCATTTTAATGACATTTGAATATTGAAACTATGTAAAACATTTCCAAAACATCATTACATATACAAACAGCAGGGTTAATTAACAAATCTGTTACTTAACGTGAACTTTTAATTATTTTCAGGTACAGTAGTGAATGCATGTTTAGAATAAGAGGTCAACCCCCAAAAGAGAAAATTACTATAGTCATGGAAATTTAGGCATTTATCTCCTAAGGGAATTTAACAGAAATGCATACATAGAAATCCTTGGTTACAACTTGGTTTTCCTCCTCCACCTAGAACTTTCTACAGCTCACTGAAACACCAATGGCCTGGTCAGATGAGAGACCTGCAGCTGAAGCCTCTTTAGGTCTCTGGTGAATCTGCTTCTGCTTCTGGTCGTAGATCCTACTCCATTCTTCCTACCGTTTCCTGGGTCATCAGCACCCATTGTGATGAGGATGGACAGCTTTGAGGGTATCGTCAGCTCTGCTTCTACTGACTTCCTTGGCATCCTGTTTAATATTACTGTCTTCATCATGATTTGCTTCTCTTACCGTGCATGGTGTCCTCACTTCAAGTGCTCACCAAGTGATAAATAGAAAAGGAAGAAGTGGAAAAAGCAATTTAATTCACAGCACAATTTCATATAGCAATGTTTCTGACTGTCTTTTTTTTTCTTTCTTTCTTTGTTTTTAAGTGAAGCTCAAGTCAGAATTCTCAAATAGTACACTTGTTAAGAGATCCTTTTAATCTCTTTTCTGTTCTTTGGCTGAAAAGATTATACATTTCTTTTGTCATATTTTGAGGAAGACTTAGCAAGATTCATCCTCACAGTTGTTTCCCAAAACAACTTTATGACCTGACCTGAACATTAAAAAAAAAAAAAAAAAAAAGACACTCTCTATGGTATACTTGTCAGTGGAGCCATTCTCACTGTTTCTAATTTGCAAACATGCAAATAACAGATACTGAAAAAAGAAAAATGGATACCCATGTTCTCTTACCGCCTCTGCTTCCATGTTTCTTTTTATATTCCTCAGCCTCCTGATCAAGTAAGTGAATAAATGACAACCTCAGAGTAAGGTGGCAATGAATTCTTGGAGCCTTCAGCCTTCATCATGGGGTTTAAACTAACTGTTATTTGCTCTATGGTTTTAGGCTTCATAGTGACTTTATACTTTTCTGGGTAGCTGAGAGTTAAAAGAGAGTTGGTGGTTTCGAGTTTTGGCATTTTTCAACTCTCCTCGGGAGAATATAAAGTGCCTGTGGAGTGGGTCCAAACCAGTGGATGTTTAAGAGAAAGGAAAAAAAATATTAGCTGAAAACATTCTTAGGCAATTTAGTTGCCTTCTGTTGCATTAAATGGACAGAAAAGGGGGTAAGTGTTGTGTGTTGTGCTTTATAATTTTCAACATTAAAACTTGCAAAAATCCCACACCCTAAAAAACATGAAATGACCTTCAGGCCTATTGGCTCCCACTGTTTCATTTATCGAGTCTTTGTGACAGCCTTTCCCTTCCATGTAAAAAAGAAAAAAAAACACAGAGGGAAGTGTGAAAAGCATCAGAAGTCTCCTTTATGCCAATTCAGCCTTTTAGTTGCTTGCCAGCACCTTCATCTCTTCATATGTTTCTAGCTAAGGTCTTACATGGAACAAAAACCCGACAGCAATGGAGACCAGATGCCGGTATTTCTTCTCTGTCACTTGGCTGCTGAGCAGATGGAATTTATATCAATCGGGCATGCTAGGAGGAAGAGGCCGTGGCAGCCAACATGTGGAACTGGGGCTGAGTGACATTTCTGCTAATGTTTTGTCCTTGTAGAACATTATGCTTCCTCTTTGCTTATGAGCTGTGGTTTTCCTGACTCAGACGAGGTTCCAGCTCCAGCTGGAATGGCTGTCGCTCTTCCCCTCTCCCCTGGCCACCCCTCTTTTCAGGGAGTGCTGGGAGCTATGGAGGAGTAGTGGGGCCTGCACAATGGAGCCCTTTATTAAAATACCTGACATCTGCGTGCAATGCACCCAAATCATCGGAGCTCGCGCGGAGGAATGCGCCAGGCACTGCGAGTCACTTTTTGTCTAGTGCCGTGCGCTTGTTTGATTTATATAATGAGTGAATGCCTCTGGCAAAAGAGGATGTTGAGCATGTTATTGGAGGGAGGGAGCTTTTTAATTTTTTCCAAGAAGCATTGTCACAGACAGACCTAAAATATGAGTATTTAAAGGCAGTTGTAGCCATCATGTGGATTTCTTGCTATGGTTTAAAAACATTTGCTCATACCTTCTCTTCCCCTCCTCACCCCACTTAAGGTAAGGTCAGAAAACTCAAAAACCCAGTTTAACATCATAAGGAGTTTTAATGTTGGCATCTACTATTGATAAGAAGTGGTACTTTTAAGGAATTTCAGGTTAAAAAGACTCTAGAGGAAAAATATAAAATACATGTTTATAAAAGCAAGGCCATACAGATAAAGAAGAATAGTTGTGGAGTTTCTAATTCTGGTCTCCTCCCTCAGAAAAGTACACGACCCTTTTCATAGCAGAAGATATGTATAGATACACAAATCATAATACTTTCTATTTTAATAATTACATTTGCCTGTTTATGGCAAGTAAATAGGAAAATGCTGCCATGTTAAAACACTGTTTCAGAAAGCAATGAAGTGGTCCTGAAATTGCTGCTTACACTGCAAAATTATCAGCTACTTTGCCATTCCTACTTAGTCAGATCCCTGATTTCTTGGTGGAAATTCACCTTGAGGTTTTGATTTGGTTGCCAAGGGATCCAGGGAAGGACACCAGTCAAGTGAGTTGGAGAGAGGTGGTGCTTCTACTACTTTTGTCTCTTATTTCAAAACGTAGCTTCTGGCAGATCTTTTCCAAATATGTTGGCCATGTATATCATATCTTGAATCTTCTCGAAAACAGCTAGGGAAGCCTGGCCATCCCTCTCCCGCCAGGAAGTCTGAAACCCTGTGCATTTGGCACTTGGTTTTGAACGGTTCTCCTGCCTGGGGAGTTCGTCCTACATCTTGCTGGTTCCTGTGATGATGAGTCCCACCGCCGCGCTGGGATTGAAGTCAACCCGCTAGACTGGGTAGATGGTAGAGTAAATGCTAAGATTAGTATATCTGGAGAGAGTCCCAATTCATGTGTTTTTGGAAAAAATTCTTCGAAATTACTGTGGACCTCTGTTTTGTTTTTTTTTTTCCTTTGCTATTTTCTTACCTATGTTTGGACTTCTTAGCTATAGAGTCATTTAAGTAGCCTGGTGTAAGGAACCTATATTAATACAACATATACCTAGTATATGCATGCCTGCTAGAATCTGGAGTCACAAAATAAAATCATTCCTCGGTATGCAAACCTCAACCATCTGTGCTCAGAGACAAAATAAGTTCAGATAAATTATTTAGATTAGTCTGTCTGAATGAAAGGAATCTCCCTTTGTCTACGCTGTCTTATGTGCTATTCAGATAATATCTTATCTCTTGCCTTCCAAACTCTTGCCTCCTGAACCATGATTGTCCAAACACAGGAACAATATAGATAGTGAGAAATGCCTTGATATCCAACTACATATGATATTCCAGTAGAAAGGGAATCTCTTGCTCCCAGTTTAGGTTGAACTTTCATCAGTTCTTGTCTTGCTCAATTTTATACTTAACCGTTTGTTTTTAAAATCTTTTTTTTTTTTTTGTAATCTGAATTGCATTTATTTTTTTATTTTTTTTTCCTTTTTTTTTTTTATTAAATTTTAAAATCTTTAATTCTTACATGTGTTCCCAAACATGAAACCCCCTCCCACCTCCCTCCCCATAACATCTCTGTGGGTGATCCCCATGCACCAGCCCCAAGCATGCTGTATCCTGCGTCAGACATAGACTGGCGATTCAATTCTTACATGATAGTATACATTATAGAATGCCATTTTCCCAAATCATCCCGCCCTCTCCCTCTCTCTCTGAGTCCAAAAGTCCGTTATACACAGCTGTGTCCTTTTTCCTGTCTTGCATACAGGGTCGTCATTGCCATCTTTCTAAATTCCATATATATGTGTTAGTATACTGTATTGGTGTTTTTCTTTCTGGCTTACTTCACTCTGTATAATCGGCTCCAGTTTCATCCATCTCATCAGAACTGATTCAAATGAATTCTGTTTAACGGCTGAGTAATACTCCATTGTGTACATGTACCAAAGCTTTCTTATCCATTCATCTGCTGATGGACATCTAGGTTGCTTCCATGTCCTGGCTATTATAAACAGTGCTGCGATGAACATTGGGGTACATGTGTCTCTTTCAATTCTGGTTTCCTCGGTGTGTATACCCAGCAGTGGGATTGCTGGGTCATAAGGTAGTTCTATTTGCAATTTTTTAAGGAATCTCCACACTGTTCTCCATAGTGGCTGTACTAGTTTGCATTCCCACCAACAGTGTAGGAGGGTTCCCTTTTCTCCACACCCTCTCCAGCATTTATTGCTTGCAGATTTTTGGATCGCAGCCATTCTGACTGGTGTGAAGTGGTACCTCATTGTGGTTTTGATTTGCATTTCTCTGATAATGAGTGATGTTGAGCATCTTTTCATGTGTTTGTTAGCCATCCGTATGTCTTCTTTGGAGAAATGTCTATTTAGTTCTTTGGCCCATTTTTTGATTGGGTCGTTTATTTTTCTGGAATTGAGCTGCATAAGTTGCTTGTATATTTTTGAGATTAGTTGTTTGTCAGTTGCTTCATTTGCTATTATTTTCTCCCATTCAGAAGGCTGTCTTTTCACCTTGCTTATATTTTCCTTTGTTGTGCAGAAGCTTTTAATTTTAATTAGATCCCATTTGTTTATTTTTGCTTTTATTTCCACACTAATAGATGGAGAAATATACCATGTTCATGGGTTGGAAGAATCAATATAGTGAAAATGAGTATACTACCCAAAGCAATTTACAAATTCAACGCAATCCCTATCAAGCTACCAGCCATATTTTTCACAGAACTAGAACAAATAATTTCAAGATTTGTATGGAAATACAAAAAACCTCGAATAGCCAAAGCAATCTTGAGAAAGAAGAATGGAACTGGAGGAATCAACTTGCCTGACTTCAGGCTCTACTGCAAAGCCACAGTCATCAAAACAGTATGGTACTGGCACAAAGACAGACATATAGATCAATGGAACAAAATAGAAAGCCCAGAGATAAATCCACACACATATGGACACCTTATCTTTGACAAAGGAGGCAAGAATATACAATGGAGTAAAGACAATCTCTTTAACAAGTGGTGCTGGGAAAACTGGTCAACCACTTGTAAAAGAATGAAACTAGATCACTTTCTAACACCGCACACAAAAATAAACTCAAAATGGATTAAAGATCTAAATGTAAGACCAGAAACTATAAAACTCCTAGAGGAGAATATAGGCAAAACACTCTCAGACATAAATCACAGCAGGATCCTCTATGATCCACCTCCCAGAATTCTGTTTTTAAAATCTTAAGCTCCATTTTCTTTTCAAAGTTTTCTCCCTTGTTTCCTCGTCCCTCAAAATCATTTATGTCATAGAGCAGAGACTCCTCATGTTGCCTTTTTTTGTGCTGTTCATATCAAGGATATACTTCATCTGGAAAAGCCCAGGTGTCTTCCAGAGGTGTTATTTTGGGGCTGATATTGAATAGTCCAGGATGATTGTTACCCGCTTGGTTCAAGGTCCCACCAGCATTTCAAGCATGAGAAAATGCTTCCTTGTGGGCCTCCTGGCACTCGTATGTTTGAGCATATTTAACTGGAAGGGGAAGGAACGGATTCCATCCTATAGAAGAATGATGGTAGCCAAAGTCTTTGCATGTCTGACCTTTAGATGTCCTCAGGGAGCATTCTAGAAGATAATTTGATTTGGTCTTTGGATTTTGGCCCCAGGGGTTTGGAGCATCACATCCTGCCACAGTGTATACTGACAGAAGAAGTCATCTGCCCTCTTCTGAGATGAGGGTCGTTTAGTTCAATCTGGAAGGACACTGGGCACAATCATGGGTATTAAGTGTCAAAGCCCAATTTTGTTTCTTCCTGGATGCATGAATTTGAGCAAATGACTTAATCTTGATGAACCTCACTTTTCTGTAAAATATTGATGGTGAATATCTAACTTACAGGGCTGCAAAACAGCAACAACAACAAATAGAGATAATGGTAAAGTGAGTGCCTGACACAAAGTAGGAACTCCAGAATTGGCAGCTGTGGTCGTTTGCCATTGTTGTCACGGCCACGGCACCCTTGGCTGGCCTTCTAATCGGTCCTCTTTCTGTTTGTGTGGTCAACAGCAACCCAGCTACAACTGGGATGTGCTGCCTCCCGAGTCTAGCCACATCTTCTAGAGCTCTTTAGCCACTACAAAGCAAGAAACGCATGTGGATGTTGCCTGTTCTAGTCCAAAGGGATGCTTCTTTTCTTTGAATCCCTACATCCTAAGAAGTTACTTTCTTAATGTGCTGTGATTTATGGCAAAAGCTTCAAACTCCTAGAAAAAGTGAGTTCCTATCTTTTGAGAGTTTATATTTGGCTACCTGCAATATAAACTTGTCCTTGTTGCCTGCCCTAGATTCCTTCATCCAGGGCTGTAACTGGGGAATCACCCTCGTGATTCCTCTCCTCCCCTTTGTGGGTTGCATAATGCACTGGGATTTGTTATGTAAATGAAGATTATACCTCTGAGAGACAGAGAGACCCTCTTCACTACTCTCTGCTACACCTTACGGTTTTATTTATCTAGGCTATACTGGGTCTTCGTTGCTGCATGTGGGCTTTCTCTACTTGGAGCAAGTGAGGCTACTCTAGTTAGGATGCACGTGGACTCAGTATTTGCAGCTCACGGGCTCTGGAGCACAGGCTCAGTAGTTGTGGCGCATGGGCCCAGCAGGCCCATAGCCTGTGAGTGACACCCTCTTCCCGGAACAAGGATCGAGCCCACATCCCCTGCATTGGCAGGCAGACTCCTATCCACTGACCACCAGGGAAGTCCTCTGCTACATTTCAGTGGCAGTTGAGAAGGGGGCTGGTAAAAGGGAGCATTCATCCCTCTTTATAAGGAAATGGGGCAAGGCTGTTGTTTCTGTCTCTCTAAGGTTAATCTGACAATCCTGGCAAACCATCTTCTCTTCTTAACATGAGGATATGTTGGTCATGCATCTGTGTGTTTTCTTGTTTGACCCATTAAACTATATGATAGAGATATTTGTTTTCCAGTTTTATCAGCGTCTGGCTCCTGTTTTTATGTCAAATCACACGTAACAGATTGTAGAAGAATAAAATGAATAGTAAAGTGGGGGCATTGCCTTTATGCATAAAAGGTATGTTTTCTATTTTATATGTTAGTTTTTATTATAATACTTTTATAAAGAATTCAAGCTACACAGAAATATAGTAGTGGATGAATATCATCTTCTCTTGCTTCTCCCCAAATTTCACTCTCAAGTAGTAACTGGTAGGCCCTGTTACCCAGTTATTTAGTGTTCTTTCCAGACCAGCCAGCTTTTAAAAAGATTTGGTTGAAATCCTGGCATGAGATATTTATACCATTTAAGGTTGGTCTACAAATCTAAGCTGTGGTTGAGGATTACACAATTATTTTGTACAGTGATCAGTTTAGAAAACAGAACTGGACAACTCCATTGTTCCCTTTTAGATGTCAAAACTTTTATGGTATCATCAAACCTATACTTCACTTTGTTTATATAAACACCCCAGACTGACTTTCTTTCAAAAATGAGCTAAATGACATAATTTTTTGTCTCCTATTAGCTTTGGAGGAAGGAAATAAGCTAATGAACTTCATACTACTATAAATAACAATAAAATGAAGTTGGCTTTCCTTCACAGGACATCAGATCAGGCGTGTCCATTTATCTATGTCTTTTTTTAATTTTGGTGTCACTAAAATTAGTTTGTCATTGTAAATTCCAGCATATAGGATTTTCCCCCGTTTCTTTCTGGCAAGGAAAAATGTAAAACACACACTCGTGATTAGGACTGGACTAAAATTTCTGGCAGCTATACTTAATATATCACAAAAACTTTAATACAGTAATGCAAATATTACGATAAATGCCAGTATATCAGCGTATAATAGCATATCCCTCCCTTTCATTTTGCTAAGACTGACTAACATTTAATTGCCTTGCCTATGTTAAAAAAGGAAAGAAATTACCTTATAGGGGTATGCAGACTCCTGAGGTTTCTCAGCGGTGAGCTCAGCCAAGTTGCCCCCCTCCAACTCATTACTTGACTCCTTAACACACAGATCCTTATACACAACAGTAAATAACCCTCAGTAAATTTGAATCTTATCGCAATCTAAAGACACCACCATCATTATGGGGGAATGCTGTTAGTCTGCAAAACCTCAGTTTAGAACAACACAGCAGTATCTAAACTTCCTGGCTTTGTCTGGATATCGTTACTTCATGTGTTGCCGCTGCCTTCCTGGGTGCATTTATAGAGTGATTTCTTAAACATTGGTGGTGTCACCGTGTAACTGGCCAGTTGAGAGCAGTTTTGTCATTTTCCCTGAGAATCCAAAAACATCTAGCTGTCATTTACTCCATTTAGAATTGGAAATCACCCGATTATCTCATTGTGTTTGAAGTAAGTATAAAAGATGCTTCTCCCTTGTCAGATTTAGCATATTAAAACTATCTGGGTGAATACACTTCTTTCCCACTTTTTTGTTAAGGTGTAATTCCAAAATCTTAATATGAAATTATTTAAAATTACTTTGTATTAAAACATAAAAGAAAAAGCAGCACACTTAAGGACCGAGCTTGTTTTGTGTGCTTTTTCTGTGCAGCAGGACTGTAAACTCGAAGAAACTGACTGCTGCATATGAAGAATCTTTGAGTCCTCACTGTTTCCTGGGATCTCCCGGAAGTGGAGCTGTGTAATACAGACATTGATAATAAATAAGAAATGTTTATGTCTGTTTAAATAAGGTCTCCTGAGTTATCTTGAGACCTGCTTGATTGTTATCTGTGCTAGATTCACTTCTTTAGAAGACAGGATTAGTGAATGTATTGTGATCTTTCTTTAAATTCCTCATAATCTAAGAGGAATTTTAGCATTTAACTTGCAAAGGCTCCTGACAGTAGAGATACCCTACATAGCATCACAAGGACATTCCCCATACTAGCTCTGTCTTAGTAGGAATAAAATACACACCCCAGCACACACACAAAGAAAATGCATGTTAATGTGACTGAATATTCATTAGAACCCTGCGGCCTGGGGCTGGAAGCACAGTGAAGCTGTGTGTTTACCACGCCACCCAAAAGGCAAGAGGGCAGAAGGCACTTATAAACAGTGGCGCAGCGCAAGCAGTGTTGTCTTTGAAAAGTTTTCATTTTCCCTTGAATCAGCTACAGTCTCTTACTTAAGGTCACTGCAGTTTGCAATCTTTGGCAGAAGGCTTCTTCCTTTTTTGGTTGTGGCAGTCTGGCTTTTTTTTTTTTTTCCCTTTTGGAAGTGTTTTCCTCTCAAACTGCCATTATCTCCCAAACCTGTTTCATGTTATCATTGTCAGATGCCTCTTCTCTGAGTTTCTTAGAACAAAATGTGATGATATATATATATATATATGAAATTTTTTAAAGCATAGAATTGAAAGTCATATGGTTATGATTTGAGAATGTCAAGCTTGATTTTTTTTTTCAGAGTTTAAGGGAAAAAAAAAAAAGAAAGAAAACCTCGTACCTTTTTCTCTGGGCAGTGAACTCGCTGTAGAAACATCAAAGAGAATGTGTACTGGATCAAGGTGATTTTTTTTTTTCGACCACATCATTGCCAGCTGTGGTGTTTATGATTAGAGGCAGGCGTTCCAGACACCTCCGAGTCCTCACTAAGCGTCAGATCTTTAACAGGATCCATCCCAACTGAGTGACACTAAACAGACAGCCAGAGGGGAGTTGGTGGGCTGGAAGACGGAAGGCGGTGGGGTGAGGGAGGCTTTGGTGCCTGGTACACTCCCCAGCCTGGCTGTATAACAGACTCTGCTAATGCCAGGCTGCAGGCTGCCCAGGGGCCCCGTAGCATGCCTTTCAGTCCAGCTTTCATTAGCCAGGGGGATGACTAGAGCCCAGCAAACACAGTCATTGATCCTCTCTCGCTGAGCGCAAGGATGTGCAATGTTCAGGTCACAGCCCACTCGGCTTTGAAGCAGCTCCATTTCATCGCTGTCAGCCACTGACTTCTGGCTTCCAGGAGCTCACACAATTCCCTCTCGGATCTCCATGCTCTGCGCCACTCAGCTAACTACATTGAATTCCCTCTGGATATTGGCTCCCCTTTGCAATATTAACACTTGTTTACTGGTCCTGTTGACATAAGAATTCTGCAAATAGCCAACAGTTCTGATAGCAATCCGTGGAAGGGAGTTTTCTTTTTGCCTCCTGTTCCCTTCTAGGTCAGAGTAACTGCCAGACAGTTTTTGCTAGATTTAAATCCCAGAATATGCTGCTGGAGTCAGGAATCAATCCTATGAGTTTGGAGTTGAATATTTGGGATTATTCATCTCAGGATGATAAGTTTTATTCCAATGGTGGCCAGTAACAGTGAAGAAAGAAGTGGTTTGATTGACAGCTACTTCTTTTTCAGTGTGAAAGTGTTATTTTGAATTTCTAAAAGTGTCAGGTGCATCCCTTGCTGAGAGAGTCTTGTGATTATAGAAATTAAGATCCTGTAGATTAAAAGATGCTTACTCCTTGGAAGAAAAGTTATGACCAACCTAGATAGCATATTCAAAAGCAGAGACATTACTTTGCCGACTAAGGTCCGTCTAGTCAAGGCTATGGTTCTCCCAGTGGTCATGTATGGATGTGAGAGTTGGACTGTGAAGAAGGCTGAGTGCCAAAGAATTGATGCCTTTGAACTGTGGTGTTGGAGAAGACTCTTGAGAGTCCCTTGGACTGCAAGGAGATCCAACCAGTCCATTCTGAAGGAGATCAGCCCTGGGATTTCTTTGGAAGGAATGATGATAAAGCTGAAACTCCAGTACTTTGGCCACCTCATGTGAAGAGTTGACTCATTGGGAAAGACTCTGATGCTGCGAGGGATTGGGGGCAGGAGGAGAAGGGGATGACAGAGGATGAGATGGCTGGATGGCATCACTGACTCGATGGATGTGAGTCTGAGAGAACTCCGGGAGTTGGTGATGGACAAGGAGGCCTGGCGTGTTGCGATTCATGGGGTCACAAAGAGTCGGACACGACTGAGCGACTGAACTGAAGGGAAAAAAAGTTACAATTAAAAAACAAATCTTGCTTTCCTGTTGGTGGGAGGACAGTAAGATTTGTAAATTCAAACATCTAAGAGAGAAGGGAAAAAAGAGAGTTGATGCACCTGATTTCAAAGAGGGAGACAGAAAATTGATAGTACAGAGCTGCTGTGAAGAACCTCTCCTTGATGATCAGCATCTTCTTGTTGTTGTTATGTTGGCATCTTCTTAGCAATTAGGTATCAGGGCTGGGTGAAAGCACAATGAGGGAAGTATGTAAGATTCTGGCTTCTGCTCCTCAGTTTTCTCTTCCTGCTCTGCATCCCCACGTCCTCCTTCCCTTCTAAATCCTCCCAACTGACTCTTAGCTGCTCATATCACAGCCAGTGGTGTTTTGGAAGCTCTCCTCCTTGAATGGTGAAAAGTACATGGGTTCTTTGCACCGAAGGAGTGTAAAAGTTGGTCTGGAACTTGGTAGTTCTCAGGCTGTGTGGTCTGGGGGGTAATAGATGTGGTGGTAACTCGTCCCTTGAAAACCAGGTGACTCCAGAGTGATCAGGTTGGACCCATGCTGTCGCTGGTGGTACTTCAATGAAGGAAGCGTATATAGTTGGGACTTACACGTTGGTAATGGTATAGGTTTCCACTGGAAAACTGATGTCAACTATCATCTTACAGAAGAAGGCTGTAGGGGAAGTGCACTTGTATAGGCGATCCCTGCTCATCCGGCTGCTATAATAGTAATCTTGCAGAGTACTAGTTTTGGACCTTTACACGGCAGAGGCACCAGTGTGAAATGTGATGATAGCCTTGCATTTTGAACCCCTTGAGTTGGCTCATCCTTAGAAAGTTTTCCTGAGGGAAACCCTTAGACCAAGCCCTAACCATTAACATTCCTTACTATCTTTCTCTTGTTCAAGTTGCCTCATTGTCTTCAGTATACTGCCTTTTCCTGCCAGTGACTCTCATACAACTTGGAATAAAACTAGTCTTTCAAAGAAGACTCTAGTTTTCCTCCTGGTCCTACTCACCTCTCTATTTCATCACACTTGAGCAATCTCTTGATTATTAGCAACCTTTTCTTAAGTCTTAGACTTTCTTATTCATAAAACTTACTTCCATTGATAAGATTCTAGAATTTTAAGGGGAAAACAATAATGACTAAATAATATTTTACATCATTCATTTGTGTAAACACCTTCTATCATCAATCAACTTGTTTTTTTTTTTTTAAAGTTTACCTTATAAGAAGAAAGTTAATTAGGCTTTCTGCCAGGGTTACACTTCCTTAGGCATATATACTCACTAATTAATGTTTAGGGTGCTTTTTTTCCTTTGATTAAAAAAAATATTATGCTTTATTTCTAAAGCTATTCTTGATAGTTTTTATAGAAACCTTTGAAGCATCAAAGTTTTATAGTGCATTTAGAGTATGTAGTTGCCCATGTGTTAACATTGTAGGCAAATGTAGAAAGTAGAACGAAGTAGTTTTATTTGATGTGTCTTTGTCCTCATGTAGTAGGTTGCTTCAGTCAGTTGCTTATTTAATTACACCATTGCCCAGGTTCTGGTTTATTGTTTCTTCACAACTGCTGTATGTCCGCATTATCCCATTTTACAGGTTTTACAGTGGAGGCAGAAAAAGGATCTTATTAGTTTGAGAGTTTTTGGCTGGACACAACTCAAGATATTCTAGTATCTTCAGTAACAACAACTTTTTAAATTGCTATGACTTGTTCATATTTACATGCTCAAGTGGCGTTGTTTTTAAAAGTGCTAAGTTCTATTTGAGAGGATGTAGTTAATATCAGCCATTTGACGAACAAGAAAACTTACAACCCTTTTCCTTTCCCATCACTTCAAGGAAGGAGAAAATGTTTAAAGTAGTGAGGAAGATATTTGTCAAGTTTTCATCAAAGGATGAGGTCTGTGTGTACACGCACATGTGTAGGCAGATCACCAGATTGATCTGAACAGAAATAAAAGTACTAACAACCTGGTGTGTGTGTGCACATTCAGTTGCTCAGTTGTGTCTGACTCGGTACGACCCCGTGGACTGTAGCCCGCCAGACCCTCTGTCCATGGAATTTTCCAGGCAAGAATATGGAGTGGGTTGCCATTTCCTCCTCCACAGCATCTTCCTGATCCAGGAGTCGAACCCACATCTCCTGTGTCTCCTGCATTGGCAGGGAGATTCTTTACTACTGCGCCACCTGGGAAGTCCCCTATTAATCTTTGATTCTGTTGTGAATGTTTACATTAGTATCATAAATAACATCACAACAAAGAAATTGTTATGGAGAGCACCACTAATAGAATTTTAAATGCTTGTTTTAGCAGGTTCTTGGCTGGCATAGACAGGTAAGAACACAGATGCTGGAGTGCGGTTGCCTTGTGCTTATTCATGTGGGAAGAAATACCATTGTCTACTAAAGCAGCCAGAAGACTTGATTTTTCTGCTGCGGGAGTTGTGCTATGCTGTATTCAGTTGCTCAGTTATGTCTGACCCTTTGCAACCCCATGAACTGTAGCCTGCCAGGCTCCTCTGTCCAAGGGATTTCCCAGGCGAGAATACTGGAGTGGGTTGCCATTACCTTCTTCAGGGGATCTTCCCAACCCAAGGATTGAACCCCCGTCTGTTGTGTCTCCTGCATTGACAGGCAGGTTCTTTACCACTAGCACCACCCCAGGGGTTAGATTGAATAAATTTAGTGATACCCATTAGCATTTCCTAGAATACAGTTAAGTAAAAGCCCAGGTGCTGTTAACTCCTGGTTTTGCTCTTCCTTCTCTGTTTTTGGTGGAACAAATGGGTGTTTCCTGACAGCCCCCAGGTATACGTCTGAAAAAGTCTTTTAATGAGACCTTCACACTTGGGGTCAACTGGGAGGAAATGTACTTTTTGCCCGTGTGAAATCCCACAACCACTACCCAATTTGAGGACAAACTGAAGCTGACTAGCTCAGGGAAATTTGCAGTTCTGTCATTAGAGCACCAAATACTGCCTTCTGCAATGAATCACCTGAAGATTTTATCCATCACCCATTGCTAAAACTTGATAACATATGTAGGCCAATTTATTCCCCTGGAATTTCCTTCCCACCTTCCCCAGCCTGTAATGTGCATAGTTTGAAGAGGAGGAAATGATTCAAAAAATCTGTGAAGACTTAAACACCTATTGATTTCCAACCTGGAGGAAAAAAATATTAACCGAGTTTTCAACCTTGTATTTGAAGAGCTGGTGCAAACATATATGTAATATGCAGCTCTGTTGGGACGCAGTGAATTTCCCTAACGTTGTGGCATGATACATGGAATTTGAGAGTGGGTGAAAGGAAAGAGTGCCTGAAAGGAGGTCAGATGCCTCTAGGAAAACTGTTTCAATATCCAATAGCCGCACTTCCTGCCTTTTTATTTCCTAATTTCATTGCACAGTGATATTAAGTGGATCTCCCTGCCTTCCTTTCATAACCAGGTAGGAGACTTGCCTTTTAGAAGCAGTTGTACACCTCTAGAAAAATCACCAGCTGAAAAGAAACCAGGATGAAGGCCTGGCAGGACGCTCTTCGCCCAATGAGGAAGCTGAATGTTTTCTCTTCTATAAAGATGATTGATGACTTATGGATTAAAATGAAACATGGGCACAGAGGCCAGTTTCTCTAAGACAGCCTGAGTGTGTGGCTAATACCGCCTTGGTTAGCAGAGGTCTTCCTGACCTTGGCAGTATGTGGTGACTTGTAGACTTGCAGGAATGAATTGTTCCTGAACAATTCCTGCAACATCTGAGGGACAAATAGGTCTCTGGAACCATTTGTTAGACACCAGAAGGAAAAACAAAGAAGGCGATGGCACCCCACTCCAGTACTCTTGCCTGGAAAATCCCATGGACAGAGGAGCCTGGTGGGCTGCAGTCCATGGGGTCACGAAGAGTCGGACATGACTGAGCGAGTTCCCTTTCAGTTTTCACTTTCATGCATTGGAGAAGGAAATGGCAACCCACTCCAGTGTACTTGCCTGAAGAATCCCAGGGATGGGGGAGCCTGGTGGGTTGCCGTCTGTGGGGTCACACAGAGTCGGACACGACTGAAGTGACTTAGCAGCAGCAGCAGAGGGAAAAAGGTCTCACCCACTGAAAGCCTGAAACAGACTCGTATATTCAAAAATATTGGGCCCTCACATTTACCTTAAATTCAGAACCCCAAACCTGGACTGTAAGAGAAGTGCCGCCTGATCGTTACAGGTTAAATACTGAGCCAGTTCATCTCTGTTTCTTAGAATTGTCCAAAAGACTTCTTCATGTTTCTTCTTTCATTGTTAAGTGGCATTAAAGGAACCACCCTGAGCTTTGAAGGCTCTCTTAAAAGAGCCAGTGATGCTGCTTTCTTTGGCCAGATACCAATTTTCCTGCTTTCCTGAACAGAAATTTGATAGATTTTAGAACCTCATCCTTTAGCATGGAACCAGTTATTCAGCAGCCTGCAGAAGGCCTCTTTACCCAACTTAGTAACTTTGACTTATTCTCCTTTTAAATTAAGAGTCAAATTCTGTTCCTGTTGCTACATCACCCTGGGTTTTGTAACTTGCATGGTATCCATAAAGGAATCTGATGTTCCATTTTAAAAAATTTTGTGAGGTGGTGTGCGCTACAGACAGGCCTCCTGCCAGTGTTGTCAGTGGAATTCACTGAGTGATGATGTCTGCAGGGCCCTCTCTACAAGAGATTACAGGCATTGATGTGTTTCCTGTCCTCAAGGTCTGTAGAGCAGTGGTCCTAGGTGACACGAAGTACATTTTCCAAAATTTACACTTAACAGGAAGTATAAGTTTATAGATTGGACTTGGAGGACTTTAGTGCAGAAGTGAGTTAAAAGATAACAGGGCTGGGTGCTTCCTTCAGAAGATAGCTTCCCAGATGAGGTATGACTTCTTCAAGCTAATTATTCAAGGTGCTAATGGGGATTGATAAGTGAATGTGAAGTAGGCATCCTGGCTGAGGTTTAAGACGTGCAAAGTGTATACAGATCTGAGAAGTAAGTAGACTGTTCATGAGCCAGAAGGCAGAATGTCCTGGATGGAAGAAAAGCTGATGGTTAAGAAATGGCTTTGTTGAAAGGGAGCTGGTACATTATGTGAAGAGTTTCTTTTGGGGCCCCTGGGTGGCAAAGAACCAATCAGAGTTTTGAGTTGTGGGATGATATGGTGACCATCTCATGGCAGGGAAATTATTCTGATGAAAATGTGTTCAGTAAATTTAGGTGTGAAGAAACTGGAGGAATTCAGCAGTCCAGGTCAACACATACATAGCAGGAATAAAACAGAATGGATAGGAGTTTGAAATACTTGTAGTGAGAGAATCTACAAAAATTGTGTTTTTTTGGATCGAGTGTTAGTTTAGTTTACAGTTGTCCAACTGTGTGGCAGGAACCCTACATACTAAAACCTGCTTGGATGTGTTGAAAAAGGTCCCTAGTGATCAAGTCCAAGATGTCTTTCACCAGAAATGATAGGATGGTAATGAGCAGAAAGAAAAGTAAAGTTAGGTTTTTGTAGCTTAATTTTAAAATTTGTTAATGTGTTGATCTATGGTCAAAGAAACAGTGGAGACTTTTGTTAGAGTAAGTAAACTTTATTTACTGGTATTGTCTCATATTTTATCTATTTCACTAGACTTTATATGCCTTAGCAGCAGAGAAACTGTTTCTTCCTTATATTGCTATCTTCTGTGCCCAGGAAAATGCCTGACATGTAATCAATACCCAGTGATTGAAAGAATATATGGTATTTGCATTCTCATTGGTAGTGTTATAGTAATGAAGCCTTGGCATGCATTATTATATAAATGTAACTGCCTTGGAAAGTTCTCATGAGTTCAGCCTCTTTGAGTGAATAGGAAGATAATCCTCAAATTGTCTTTGGAGTTACACTAATGCTGTGGAGATTAAGGGCCATTTATGTACCCAGTAGATGTTCATCATGGGCCTACTGTGAAAGGCATCGAGGAAGGAAACAGATACCCTACCCTCAAGAGGCTTATAGACTAGAAGAGATGAGATCTCTCTCTATAATTAACAGCAACAGTAGGTAGAAAATACTGGTACAGGATGGAGTGTCTGGATTTTTTTTTAAAAAGCGCTATGGAAGTACTGTACTTAAAAAGGGAAAAGATTCTTTTCATCCCAGAAAGTTGGGAGACCTTTATAGAGAACTTAACTTTTTAAAAAATGTCATCTAGCAAGGAGAGGTGGGATTTCAAGTTGTGCCAGATGGCACAGGTTCAGAAATTGAAATAGGCGTAGGAAACTTCAGCAGGTAGTTAGTTTGGTTTGAGTGTGGGGTTAAGAAGAGTCACAGAAAAGAAGCTAGTTCTGCACAGGATCTTCCCTGATAAATGGTGACTGTCTTCCTGAAGGTCTTTTGAGGTCCCATCCAGGGCCTAGTGGGTGGCCTCTGTTTGCTCTCATGTAAGTTCTTTTCCAAAAACTTGTTATTCATGTAAGCAGTTTGTGAAATTCAGTATGAATTTTTTTTTAATCTACACTTGACCATTAAAAAGATAAACATTCTTCAGCAATTTTCATCCAAGTTTTAATGCAAAAAGTTTGTGATAGGTTTTTAAAAGCTTTCATGGGCCAGTAAAAGCTTTCTTAGCCAGTTTTATTTAACTGGCTTTTCAGAGTCCACTTCTTACCAAGTCTTTGGAGTAAGTGAAAAGAGCTACCAGAAAGCTACAATTATGCTGTTTATTTGGGGAAGTGTTTCTGCTTTCAGGGCTCCAGGATTTTTGCAAGAGATTGTCTGTGGTTAATGAGGCTTTGTGTACCTGCAACCATCCTACAAATGTGCTAAAATGAGACCTTGACCTCAAGCTCAAGAGACTGGTTTGTTCTCCTCGGGGTGTCAATACTATATGATGCTGAAATGAATTTCAAATTACCTCATTTGAAGTTTTTGGGTCTGTGAATAAGGGGTGAATTTAGAGGAGGGAAATATGTAAGTTTGGGATCTTTTCTGGGGGACTCTTAACAACCGTTTCTGATATGGAGCTTAGACTCTTTCTGATTATCTTCTTAAAAATTTTCTTGTAACTTAAAACACTGTTTTCTTTCAGAACAGCTTTAGTGTTTCAAGCTTCAAACCTTCTCTCTTTAAATCCTGGCTGCATGTTCCCCTTGCCTCCCTTCCCCTTCCCTCCTCCCCACCAGGCACAGTTTTCTCTGGATCTTGGTTGGTTCTAAATCCCAAGAGTTAAGACAGCCTAGCTTCTATAAATCAGGAGACAGCTTCATTATCAAAGTTATGTGTTTTCACCTTAATAGATCGCCAGTCCTGGCGTTGGTGCCAGGCCCTGCCTTATCGTGTAACCATCAGCACTGCATACTGGAATGTTCTTTGTTTGGATTATTTACTTCTTCTATAAACAAAGATTAGAGTAAAATATGTGTCAGCGCTGGGGCCCCAGTGGAGCTGACGGTTACTGGAGAATCACAGTAGTGTGGTGTGAGAGGGAATTTGAGTCCTGTGCTGAAAGTGGCACATGCATTTGATCTTCCCAATAGTCCTAGAAGGTAGGTCCTGGGCTTCCCATCTGACGGATTAGCAAACGGACAGAACGATTCAGGGTATTGCCCGAGCTTCTCTTACAAATAGCAGGCACTTGGCCTTGAAACCTAGGCATTTGACTTCAGTGTTGTTTCTTTCACTAACTGCACTATAAAGAAGTTCCAAGGACTGTACTTAAGAAAATAGTGTTACCTGGAATTTAAGCTGCTTATGATGGTTCTACGGTTTTCAGTGGTGTTACTGGTGATCAGGAGGGGACATATTGTTAGGGCTGAAACTTTATTCTTAGTTTTGTTTCTAGCTCAGTGACTCTTACCAAGTCTCTGATGCAGCTTCAGTATTTTGAGAGTTTGTATCTTCTGTACAGTTTGCAAGATCCCTTATGTAAGGATCTGTATTTTAATTGAAATTCAGAGAAGTAACACAATGATCATAGACCAAACCAGTTTGGAAGTAAATATATCCCAGAAGCTCCTCTGGCATTTTAAATGGTTTGGATGTAATTTCAGAATATTTGGACTTGATACATATAACCCAGAATTAAAACAGTTATTCCTAGAACTTCTGAGGAGTTCGATTCTCCATAAATTGCACAGATTACTGCTTTGTAGGGGGTAGGGAGGACATGATTACTCCCCATTTGCTTTTCTATTTCTGCATAAAAGTGCAAGCAAAGAATCATTTTGTAGATGAGGAAACTCTGACCTAGAGAATGAGTGATGTTGCCAAAAAGACAGCCAATAGACACAGGTGATGTGTTATTACAGTACTTGCAAAGTTTCTTTATGGATTCTGACTTGCTCGTAGGTGCGGAGTATGTTTATAAGGTCAGGGTATCTTCATTTCTTGACTGCAATAAATATGTTTCCTGATTCACTACAAGATTGTTTTTCTTATTGAACTATATTTCCTGAATGAAACCCCTTGAACTTTATAACTATCACCATAAATAGGTTTAATGGGCTTATTGGCATGGTAAAAATTGTATAGTGTTGGCACATAAAGAGGCTCACATAATTGCTAAATAATGGTACTTAAAATATTTATAAAGGTGCTATTGATTTGTAGTTTGTATGTCTATATGTATTTATAACATTCTGGTGACAAATAAAAGCTTGAATAAATAAAGCCATGTCTACAGATGCCAGTGATAGTAAAAAAAGTTGGCAGGCATAGAGATGCCTTATTTAAGTCAATTCTGCCAGACTGGTATTAATCAGGTTTTTGTGTATGTGAGAGAGAGGCTGCTTGACCCTACTTTCTGCGTCTTGAATTTGTCATGTCACCAGGACCTGGTTCCCAGAGAACAGTACTGTGTGATGCTAATTGATACATGACTGTGTTTCCCTTTTTTCTCACTGTCTTTGTGCCATATATTTTTTGTTTCTGATTTAAAAAGCAGTCCCTTAAAAATAAGTGCTTAGATGGATCCGTTAGAGTATAAATTAGAATGGGCACATGTGTTCCTCCCCGTGAACACTTTCATGGTATATTATTTGGAGCTGAGTCCTGAGAGAGGGATATTTTGCTTTATTTTTTGACCCTCGCGATGTCCTCAGTCCTAGCCATACCAGTTCTTCTTATAAATGGTGTTTGTTGTAATGTTTTGGGACAGAAACATAGGCAGTATACCATAAAGAATCCGCCTACAATGTAGGAGATTTGGGTTCAATCCCTGTATTGGGAACATCCCCAGGAGAAGGGAAAGGCTACCCACTCCAGTATTCTGGCCTGGAGAATTCCATGGACTGTATAGTCCATGGGGTCACAAAGAGTAGGACAAGGCTGAGCGACTTTCACTTTCCATAAAGCACATATGCTGTGGGGTATATGTTACACTGTAAAAGGTGGCAAGGTCAGATGAGTTTGAGAAAGCCTGGGTTAGAAAGTATTAACCCAACTTTTTATTAAAAACCTTCTCAAAATCTTTCAATATGCTGATAAGCACTATGTATGTTCCCCACTCTCCTCTACCTACCCTCAAAAATAAGCCCCGTAGAATATGTTGCATTTCCCAAACCCATTTATCCAGGGAGACCTTTTTTCTGGAACTAGCATTTATAAAATACACATTAAGGAATGTAGTCAAACAGTGCCCTTGCAAATAAAAAATGCATTCTAAATATGCAAGAGAGTGGCAAAACATCTTGATATTCTTCCAGTTTACTTACTTTTTTCTGTTCTTTAACAATTTAACTGATGAACCCAAAGCCTGTGGATAATTTTTTAACTTTGCCCTTATTTGTGTTTGACCTAAATGCTTTTTGAAAAATTAAAGTGTAGTTGATTTATAATGTTGTATTAGTTTCAGGTATATGGCAAAGTCTTTCAGTTTTTTATATATTTGTGCATGTGTATATATATATATGTGTGTGTGTATGTATATACACACATTTTTTTTCAGATTCTTTTCCATTATAGGTATTTGCAAAATATTGAATATAGTTCCCTGTGCTATATACTAGGACCTTTTTATGTATTTTATATATAGTAGTATGTATCTGGAGAAGACAATGGCAACCCACTCCAGTACTCCTGCCTGGAAAATCCCATGGACAGAAGAGCCTGGTGGGCTGCCGTCTATGGGGTCACACAGAGTCGGACACGACTGAAGCGACTTAGCAGCAGCAACAGCAATATGTATCTAATCCCATACTTCTAATTTATCCCTTCCCCCTTTTCCGTTTTGGTAACCATAAGTTTGCTTTCTACATATGAGTCTATTTCTGTTTTGTAAATAAGTTCATTTGTATTATTTTTTTTAGATTCCACATAGAAGTGATATCATATGATAATTGTCTTTCTCTGTCTGACTTTACTTGGTATGATAATCTCCAGTTCATCCATGTTGTTGCAAATGACATTATTTCATTCTTTTTATGGCAAGTAATATTCCATTGTACCATATCTTTTTTATCCATTCATCTGTCGACAGGCATTTAGGTTGCTTCCATGTCTTGGCTGTTCTCAGTAGTGATGCTATCAGCATTGCAGTGCATGTATCTTTCTGAACTAGACTTTTCATTTTTTCCAGTTATATGCCTAGAGAGCCTAAAGTTGTCTGCAACAGTCCACAAGAGTTCTGGCCCCTCCACCGAGTTCAGAATAACACAGACCTGCATTTTCCTACCTTCCTTTGAGTGTGGGTTACATGTAGCACAGAGGAAGAGTAATAAAACTACTTAATCCTTACCCTGTCACTATGGGCAGGATCAGTGTTTCCATCAAATCAATCATAGAGGGTCCTACTCATACTTCTCAGATTTGTGTGCACCCCAGAACAAGAGAAAACCATCAACTTGTGTAGTCATTTGGATATAGATTTAAAGCAGGTATTGGACAGTGTGATAGACAGTTTTTACTTGACCCTGATCAAGCTGTTTAACTTCCCTGAATCTAAGGACTTGCTTATTCTCTTTTCATCCAACATCTGTACATCCAGCCATCTATCCATCCATCTCACTGAGTGGTTGTGAGGATAAAATGTGTGAAAAGTGTTTACAGTTGGAAACTCAAAGAGCATTACCAAAAAAAAAAAAACAAATGTGATATTATCATCATTGGTCAAGAGATATGTTCAGGAATGGTTTTCATCACTGACTCATGAGGTAAGATATTTCCCTTGTTCCACCAGATTTTTAGTGAAAAGAATAAGCCTTATACATTCATATGAATAATAAAACTTCCCTTAGCTGATTGTCTGGGAAGCTAATTAAGTTTCATACATATCCATCACACAGAGTAGAGACCATGTTGTGAAAGGATAGAGCAAACATTCTAAAGCAGGCCCACCGTTCTAAGCGTTTATTTGCTTGTTTTATCCCCACAACAACTCTATGTAGTGTCATTTCTAACCATATTCCACAGATGAGAGTTCTGAGAGACAGATCAGTTCAGTAACTTGGCTGAGGTCACACAGTTAGTGATTGGCAGAGCTGTGATTGGACCTCAGATGATCTGGCTCTGGAGTCCAGGTTGTCAACCACACTCTCCTGCTGCCTCAGTGATTTATACTGGAAGAAATACCATCTTGTAGGTATGGATTCAGATACTGACTGTCAGTTATTGATGCAGGACCCCGGATAACCTATGAACTGTCTGTCTCATTCCTCCGAAAGCATTTTATTAGATATAAAGCACCAAAGAGATATTAAGTACTGTGTGATCTTACAACAGAAGTGACACGTGTGTCCTATTTGTCTCTAGATAAGCTCTCTAATACTGCATTTAATGATTAAGTGAAGATAATTATTTTTCTCTCCCCTGTGCTGCTGCCCCATCCACCCCTCAACACCCCTTTTACCACAATTTACAAGCATATGTAAAAAAGATGGGCCAGGATAACACAGACCTGCATTTGTGACCAGATTGGCAGGGACAAAACAGACTCTGTCATTGCTCAGTCACACATGAATTACCTATTTTAAATGTAAGATTTTGAAATTCTAGAAATTAAAAAAATTACCTGCTTTAACTTGGACCCCTGGAAGATCACCGAGTAATAATGCTCTTCTTGTCATCTGCAAACTTTCAAATGATTACAAGACAAGTTATATGCATTTAGAAAGTTAAAAGTATAGTTATCAAATAAGAATGCAAGAGATGGCAAAAAGTCAAGTGCACTAGATGTTCGTTAAACACCCCAGATTTGGAGACAAACAAGGTCACCGAGGGCTAGAGGGAACTTAATTAGGCACATCAGAGTTGAGTTGAGTTTTGGCAAATGAATGAGATTCTAAATGGTGAGGAGAGTCTTCTTGGAAGGCAGGGGATGGGGGAAGAAATATAAGACAATGCAGGTACAGAGTCAGCGTGAAGGTAGTTGGAGACTGGTCTGGAGGGCTTGTGGAGACAAGGAACTGTGGAGCTGGCAGCAGCTGGCTACTCTGTGAGTTTGAGAATCAGTTCAGTTCAGTTGCTCAGTCATGTCCAACTTTGCAGCCCCACAGACTGCAGCGTGCCAGGCTTCCCTGTCCATCACCAACTCCTGGAGCTTGCTCAAACTCACGTCCATCGAGTCGTAATTAACCAGGCAAGAAAGGTGCCCCTCTTGTTATAGGTAGTCTGGTCATAATGCAGATTCAGAGTGGAAGTGTGACATCCAGACAGCTAAGTTCTGAGAGCCTTGGTCTGACAGCAGTTAAATTGGGCAGTTGGGTTAGAGTTTGAAGACACTATAGGCAGTATTAGATTGATATTCAGGAAGGAGGCTGTATATGATGGCGGAGGAAAAGGGTCATGCTTGCCATATGTCAGAAAATAGCTGGTCAGATTTAGTGTGCTATAGTTAAAATGTGGGGGTCATGTTTTAGTCATCAAATTAATAATTGATTCAGTTCAGTTCAGTCGCTTAGTCGTGTCCGACTCTTTGCGACCCCATGAATCACAGCATGCCAGGCCTGCCTGTCCATCACCAACTCCCGGAGTTCACCCAAACCCACGTCCATTGAGTCAGTGATGCCATCCAGCCAGCTCATCCCCTGTCATCCCCTTTTCCTCCTGCCCTGAATCCCTCCAGCATCAGAGTCTTTTCCAATGAGTCAACTCTTCGCATGAGGTGGCCAAAGTACTGGAGTTTCAGCTCAGCATCATTACTTCCAAAGAAATCCCAGGGCTGATCTCCTTTATTTATTTATTTTTTTAATTTTAATTTTTATTTTTTTTAGTTTTTAATTTTTTTAATTTTAAAATCTTTAATTCTTACATGTGTTCCCAAACATGGACCCCCCCCTCCCACCTCCCTCCCCATAACATCTCTGTGGGTCATCCCCATGCACCAGCCCCAAGCATGCTGTATCCTGCGTCAGACATAGACTGGCGATTCAATTCTTACATGATAGTATACATGTTAGAATGCCATTCTCCCAAATCATCCCACCCTCTCCCTCTCCCTCTGAGTCCAAAAGTCCGTTATACACATCTGTGTCTTTTTTCCTGTCTTGCATACAGGGTCGTCATTGCCATCTTTCTAAATTCCATATATATGTGTTAGTATACTGTATTGGTGTTTTTCTTTCTGGCTTACTTCACTCTGTATAATCGGCTCCAGTTTCATCCATCTCATCAGAACTGATTCAAATGAATTCTTTTTAACGGCTGAGTAATCTGATCTCCTTTAGAATGGACTGGTTGGATCTCCTTGCAGTCCATGGGACTCTCAAGAGCCTTCTCCAACACCACAGTTCAAAAGCATCAATTCTTTGGCGCTCAGCTTTCTTCACAGTCCAACTCTCACATCCATACATGACTACTGGAAAAACCATAGCCTATTAACAATAAATTAATTAAAAATAATAGTCCCTAGACATAGACTCTGGAATCCGACTGCCAAAATTGAACACTGAGCCGTACGACCAGATAAAGTTATTTAACCCTTCTGAGCCTCAATTTTCTCTTGTGTAAAATGAGATTAATAATAACCACCTTGGAAGAATTACAGAAAAATTAAATGAGATAGCATGTTAAGGCCTTGACGTCTTACGCCACCAAAATAGTAAAGTGCAGTAAATTTTAACTATAATTATTAGTATACATGTTTTTAAATTCTATTCTGTTTACATAGTGCTTTTAAAGAGGTAAACATACCTCTTTTCCTCTTATGACAGAATAATGTTATTAACTGAAAATATTTTAAATGTGTCTAGCATTTGCAGGTTCTATGTTCACAATATTTTCCCATTTGATATCCAGCAACCCGAGGTGGATGGTTTGCTCCCCCCTCCCACACCCCTGACAGATCGGCTCACTTCCTCTGAGGGACAGAACTGGGACAGGATTCATAGGACTGGAAGTGTTACTCAGATTTCTTCACTCGGTAAAACACTCTTTCCAATACCAGTCATCATGTTTCAAGGTGGGAGGCTGAAGAAAACAGAACCCTTGAAAGCCTCTTCACTCGTTCATCGGTGTGACTGTCCAAGCCCTCTGCTTCTTCGGGGATACACACTACCCTGGATTGTGGTGGCTGTTTGTAGCCCACACTCCTCTCCTGGCTACTGCTTCACTTCCTCATGTCTCAGCTTAAATGTCACCCAATCTAAATGACTTTTTCCCTTTTGTTCTCTTCTCCTGGCGCCTCTACCTTTCTTTCATGGCACTTTTTACGATTTGTGTTCCTGTGTTTGTGGACTGGTGAGTTCGCTTAATATTCATTTCCCTCGCCAGACTGTGAATCTCTTGAGACCAGAGACCGTTTCTGATTTCTCGTTTGGAGTGCTTAGCTTCTGTACTGTGTGGCATATAATAAGCCATCAATAAATACGAATTTGAGGATGAATAAATAATACTCATATATGTCAATGGATATGGTCACTGCATTTGCCGAGAAAGTTGATTTTAATAACCATCATTAAAATTCTCAATTCTATGCTTTCATCATCTAAAATGGACAGAATAATAACTGTCTGCATCTACTTCATGGACATGATTTCAGAAAATATGAGATATTAAATAATGTTCTCTCCAAAATCCAAAAATTAAGCCCAGGTCATAAGATAGATCTTTTTAGGGAGTCCCTTCGCTCCCTCACATTTTGAGATGACCAGGAAACCCCTTTCGGACATTGCAGTTCCAAAATATAGGTGCATGGAGCCCTGGGGCACTGGGGCAGCACTTGGGGTGATGAGGAAATGGGAAGCTACTAACCAGCAAGGCTGAACAGGCTCCCTGAGCCCCTTACCTCCCTGTCAGGTGATGCCAGGCATGGGGAGCATCAGAGTCATAGCTAATCTGTGGAATTTGTGTTACCCTCTTCAGAAAAAGGGCATCATGAACAGCCTCGTGATGGTGGTAGTGATGCTAAAAGGCTGCAGTGTGACGATGGACACAAAGTTCATTAGGTAGAAGACACTTCAGAAGACCGCACTCTAGAGGTTAGTTCTGCAAATTGCCCTTCAGGGCAGTGACTTGGCTAGGTGTCTGGGAACTACAGCATCAATCTGAACAGAAATGTTTAAATAAGGTTTTTTCCTCACTTTCTAGGACTCTGAGGAGCTTGGTAGGACGTTTTGGTTGCTGAGGCAAGGCCCCTCCCCACCTTCGGAAAGGATATGGATCTCCCAATTCTTGACAAAAGAGAAAAAAAAATGCACCTGGCACTGTGGTTGCCATAAATATTTAGACGATGAAAATTCTCTTAAATATTTAAAGAAACTGCTGAGCACTGCTTAATCATCTTATTGAGAACCCTTGATTTAAAACTTAAATGTCTGTTCTTAGCAGTGAAACAAGTTAAACTGCCTTAAAAATAAAAGTGTCTCACAGTTGTATCATAAAATCTCAACTGGCATTAAGGTAATTGTGCTTAAGTACAATGTAGGGTCCCTTTTGAGTGTTTGTTCTACATGCACTAATGATACTATTTTTACTAGTCCGAGGCTAGTTCTAAAGAAATAAACCTGTTTTCTTTGTGCATGTGTCCTAAACAGCATCATTGGAGGAGGTCTGGACTCTGAATACTTTACCTTAGCAAAACAGGACAAAGTATGCCTGTGGCATCGTTTTGTTTAAAAGAAAGGAAAGAAATGAAATATTCTGTAGTAAGAACTTGGATAACCCAGGGTGAAATTAACACTCTAAAAGTAGAATGTAGCACTGTGGAAGGGAGTAATGTTGAAGCTTCCTGCCACGGCCTGTCTGACTCAGTCTTCTGGGACCCATGATTAAAATGCAGATTCCCTAGCCTGTGATGTGTTCATAGAAATTACAAAAAATGTTCTTCTTGGACAGATGCATCCAAAATCAGTGTCCATGGCTCAATCCCGGTGAGCCTGGCCTCAGCTGAATTCAGCCTTTCCTACCATTCTGGCTGGTGCCTTTGTGCACTGCACTATTGAGCCTTCTGCCCCTTAGGTTTTCTAGATCTGGATTTCGGTGCACGGCATGCCCAGTGTCAGCAGGTGCCCTGGGAGCCACACTGTCTCTATTGGAGCTTTTGAGTATGTGGTCTGATTAGGTCCACAGTGGTCTGTCTCTTGACCTTCAAGCCCCAAATCCTCAGAGCTGATGGCGTGACTTCTAGGGTAGGAATGGACCCACTCTAGAGGACAGAAAAGCCATTTTATTTCATCTTGAATTTAAACAATAATGCTGCTGACTTTTTTTCCTTTTGCTGCTTTCTATCATGTTCGACCAAGAAAGCACAGTAGGTTGAGCGACAGTCATCCTTTTTCAGTATCTGTTAATGGTTTAGATAAGAGTTGATGTTCCGTCACCACCTTGTTCAGGCCCTAATCATTTTGTCCCCCTCGGGATCTCTGCACCAGCCTCTTAAGTGGTCTTCCAGCCTCTCATCTGTTCTCTCCTCCAATTCGGGAAAGGTCGTACTTGCTAATGATGCATCAATGACTTTCTCACGGATTGAGGAAAAATCCAAACTTTTCAACATGGCATGCCAGATCTTGCTCAAAACTCAGAGAGGTCCCTCCGTGTATAAAGCCTAAGCCCTACAGGACTTACAGTAACTTAACTTCAGCTACACGGGCGTCCTTGTGTTCTCTCTCCCCTAAATGCTCTTCCCCCAGATACCGGGTCTTGACTCTGAAATCTCCCCAACAAGGCTTTCTTTGGCTTCAGTGTCTGAAATGTCAGTTCTGCCGCACGCCAGACATTTCAGATCCTCCTTCCTACCTTGTATTTTTCCTCCTGAAGAGTTAACATCTGTCATAGTCCATATTTTACTTAGCTGGCTTACTATTTTTCTCTTCCGCCAGGATTGAAGATCTGTGACAGTAAGGATGGGTGTGTTTTGTCCCCTCTCAGATCCCCAGTACCTGGAATAGAACCAAGCCTGCAGCAGGCAGGCAGTTAAGATGAGCAGAGTCGAGGACTGAGTGAGTGTGGCCCCTGCCTGCCTCTCCAGCCCCATGTCTCGTGGCTCTTCTTCCTCTCCTGCTTGCTCTCATCTTTGCAGTCTTCCTGCCCTCTCTCATCAGCCCACACTCTCTGCACCCCCGGTGCCTTTTTTCTCGCTGCTGCCTCTGCTTAGGGGTTTCATCCTCACTGGCTTTCCTGGGTCCCCCTCTCAGCCCAGTACCAACTGTGAATACATGGCCCTTTTCCAACCCTTTGCCTGGCTTTTCCTTTAAAAACCAAATAAGCTTTTTGGGAGCCTTATTTGGTCCTGTGTTCTCCATCCCTAGCCTAGGGTAGGTGTATCTTTAAAAGTTTGTTAACTGAAGACAGGAGGAGAGCAGAAGAGTTATCGCAGCCTTTCATTCATTCTTATCATTTACCTAGGATGCTGCCATCTTTACAGTAGTTGCCCAGAAACACTCTGAAGGAACCAGTCGTTTGCTCCTTCTTATACACTCCCAATGCCTATTACAATTACAAAATACTTGTGTTTTAACATTAAACTTTGAAGAAGTCTTCTGAATTTATAGCACTGAAATTCAGGGTGTGTTGGCCAAATCTGGATGTGGTCAGACAGGGCAGGCAAAACCTCTTTCTGACTCTAAAATCTATCAAGATGCACTGCCTGGGAAGTGGCTGTCTCAAGGACCTCAGTTTGTATGTTTTCTGAGAAACATAGATCAATGGCTTTGCTGACCTATGTTGGTGTCACTGGTAATGAGTGGTCTCTCCCTGAGCACTCTTTGTTTCCTCAAAACAGAACTTAACATGAAAACAGAATGATTTAATCACTCAATTGCAATTTCCTCTATGAAACTTTTGAATAAAAGTAGAAATAAGAGCTGGGGAGTTCTCAATCTGTTTAATGATCTATAGTATAGGTGATCAACAGGAAATGCCATAGCAACATTAATATTGTGAATGTTATTTGTACTGATGATAAAGAATGTCATCTTAGTCATGCTGGTAAGAAACTTATCCATATGTTAATTTGAATTAAGACTAAACATTTCAGATAGCCCATAAAGATTTTAGCAGCTGTTTACTGTGACTGATTTATAATGATACTCACTATTCATGATTAATTGAGGTGACTTTATGGATAACTATAGAGGGAAAAAAATTGCCATCACCAAAGTATGGAGCTTTTGCTAGTTTTTGGATGCATGGCATGTATTCCTAAAAGATCAGAGGTACAACATGTGATTTCTCAGTGGACCATAACTTCTCAGCAGGAACATCTTTACAACCTGCCAGGTAAATACATATTAAAGTAATTCTCAGTATGTGCTTTTGTTGCTTTGACGGAACTGTGTGCAGTGGCATAGCCCTCTTATCTTTTACAACCAGCTCCAATAGTTAGCTAGTTAATCAAAATGGTAAAACCTTACTAAAACAAATAAACCGCATGTATTAAAACTTTATCTTAAATGTAAGATATAAAGTGCTTTCATTTTCTAAACTTTTGAGGTTAGCCAAACTTGTGAGGTATGGATGGTTGTATTCATTGGATTTCTAAATTGAATTCTTATATAAATGACATCTTAGTTTATCACTAAGATTTTTGCCTTTGATTGCTTTAAAACAAACCTAGAACTTAGGAATAAGTGGTCCTGTGTACAGAATCCTTCAGTCATTTCCAGATGCCTTGCCCATACCAATCTGGAAGCTGGATTTTTTTTTTTTTTTTATAGTGGCCCATCCTTGTCAAGACTGTAAACACAGGAAACCCAACTCTAGGATCTTTGGTGACTTAAATGGGAATAAAACCTTAAAAGGAGCGGATGTGTGTGTATATATAACTGATTCACTTTGCTGTACAGCAGATGCTACCATAATACTGTAAGGCAACTATAGTCCAATTTAAAAAATAAAAGAGTTTACAAAGCATTCAGCTAGTTTCTGTAGAATGGACTTTTTCTTTTACAAACATATTTCATTGATTTTTACAGTATTTCATAAATTATAAGACAGTATTTATAGATGAATGTCTGGTCAGATCTGAAAGAAACAACTGACTCGTAAAATAAGTCAGTAAAAACAGAATCCATGGGCGCACTAGAATGTAGTTTACAAGTACATTTTGTTCATTTAGCATGCTGTGGCTATTGAGGTATACTGTAGAAAGAATAGTGATACTGATGAATCTGGTAGCATAAGCACACATGGTCATAATATTTTCTTTATTCCTATATAACTGAAAAGATAGATTTCAGTTGCAGTGAAATTATCTCTGAAATCACTAATACACCCTTCACACTTACATGCATGCGTGTATATGCACACATACACACATAGATTGCAAATGAAAAGTTAAAAAATATTTATCTTCAGCTGCTACCTTGCAACATTTCTTTCATTTTCATATACCACAAATGAAGTTCATTGTCTTCTTTCTGAAGCCTTATTCCAATTTCCCGGTCTCTCTAAGAGTCACTGGAGATATATATATTGCACTGCACTTGCAAGGTATTCAGTTTAATCAGAGAAAAATATTTGTCCAGTCAGCTACCAGATCTTGCCATTTCTGGAAAATGCATTTTCCTTTCTATTTGAGGATCACCTTGCTTCATGAGACCCTTGCCACCTGCTGAATATATTCTTGTTTGATCGCTGAGTCATGTCCGACTCTTTTGCAATCTCATGGGCTATAACTTGCCAGGCTCCTCTGTCCTTGGGATTTCCCAGGCAGGAATACTGGAGTGGATTGCCATTTCCTTCTCCAGGGGATCTTCCCAATCCAGGGATTGAACCCACATCTCCTGCATGGCAGACAGGTTCTTTACCACTGAGCCATCTGGGAAGCCCACTGAGTATATTAGTGAAATGGAGTTGATGTTCCTGTTTGTCTCCAGCCTTGTGCCTCCTGGAAACTGTGGGCAGATCCTTCTTCCATAAATCTCACTTTCATCATTTCACTTGCTACTCAGAATTCTCAGTGGCTTTTCACTAACTGCAACATAAAATAAGGAATATTTGTCTTAGCTCTCTGTGCCATTCATAACATGGTCCCAGTTTCATTTCAAATGTCCTCTCTTATACCCTGTGGGAACCTGCTGCAACCATGTGACCACCCATTTCTTGGTCATACAGACTTCATCTCCATGCTTCTGCTCATACTGACGGACTGGCCTATAGGACCTTAGCTCTTATATGCTGCTTATTCAAGTCTTAAAAGATCCATCTTGACTTTTTGTTCCAAGGAGTCCTCCACTAGATGGTGAGCTCCTGGAGGTAGCCAGTCATACTACGTTTTGTGTTATCTCATTGTATTTATCTTCTTGATTTGAGACTAAGTCCCTTGAGAGTCGAGACTAGCTTTTCGTATGTTCTTTTCTTCTGAGAGCCCAGAGCTCTTTCAGTCTAGCACTTGTACTAAGCACCTGAGTTAGGAGACAAGTATAGAAAGACTACGTCCTGGTCCCTGCCCTCTAGCTGCTCCCAGTGTTACAGAAAAGAGATGAGTTCTTAAGTGCACACTCTCACACCCCTAACATTAATGAAATAGTTGCTAAACTTTGTTCTAATGAAGATATATATTATACTTAGATGAGCATTTAGGAGAAGATGAGATTTCACTGATAGTGGGGAGAAGAGCCTCTGACTTGGAGGGGTAATAGTTGTATTAGATATTAAGTTAAACATTTGAATCTGAGTGTCATTGGAAGAATAGAATGATTTGCCTATTTATTTTCTTATAAAACAACTTTTTCAAGAGAGGGATAAATAGTACATACAGTTAACCAAGCAGGCAGTAGAAAGCTTAATAACTCAACTCAGTTCACATAATTCATCAGTTGCAGACACTCAAGGGCTCTTATCACCAGGCTTTCTGAGCCTGTTGCTGGGAAAGATTGAAGGTAGGAGGAGAAGGGCACAACAGAGGATGAGATGGTTGGAAACTGGCATCGCCGACTCAATGGACATGAGTTTGAGCAAACTCCAGGAGATGGTGAAGCACAGAGAAGCCTGGTGTGCTGCAGTCCATGGGGCCACAAAGAGTCGAACAGAACTGAGCAACTGAATGGAAACAAAGGCTTTCTGAGTAGTAAGTTCTGCTGTTCTTCTCAAGTACTGTTAAATAACATTCTTTGGAGTCACCTGAACATACAGAGGGATGTGAATTTTTAGAGGGAAAGAAACTTTTTAGCACACCCCCCACCCCCGTGTAACACTCAAATCACTCAAGAAGTTTCCTTTTTAAAGTACTTCAAACCTGCCATGAAGTTAGCCTTTGGGGAGGAGAAAGGCATGTATCATAAAATATCAGCCGAGAGCCTTTGAAGATGGGTGATGTGTTTTTCTCCTTAGGATGCTAAATCACACATCACCACACATGTGCACGGAAAATGAAAAATGTCAGAGACACATTTATGTAAACCATGGATCATATTTGCATATACAGCCCTTCAGCTTGGCCCATCTACCCTCTGACCAGCAATGATTGATGCTTTGTAGTTTGCTTTTTCAAAGACTTCTCTAGTCCTAGGCTTTTGCTGTATGTTAAGACTTGTTATTTCAGTGCAAAGTGAACTAGGGTTATTAAAGAATAGACCTGAGCTGTCCAATATTGTAGCCGGTAACCACGTGTCTACTTAAACTTAAGTAAACTTTAAAACAGATTCCCATATTTGTATAGCCACATTTCAGGTATTCCATACCAAATTGAGATGTGCTGTAAAAGTAAAATAGATAAACTTACCAGATTTAAAAGATTTCATACAAAGACCCATTGTAAAATACTGTGAATTTTTATATCAATTGTATGTTGGACTGACAATATTGTGGACATGCTCGATTAAAATATGTTATTAAACTTAAAGCTGATTTTACCTGTTCTAACTTATTGTCACTTGAAAACTCAAAATTATGTCTGTGGGTCACATATTTGTATTTGAGAAAATTTGCTTAAAAAATTCATATGTTATTTTCTAATCCCATTGTTTTAGTGTGAAGGTTTATACTGAGTGAGTTTACTAAACATTTTGGGAAGAGGGTAACTAGTAGTGACTAAAACATTAGATGATTTTGTGGATTCCTTAAATTTTTACTTATGATTTTGACTAGATCTAACGATCAATTTTTTTTTTTGGCGGGGGGGTTCTGGCTTTGTCTGTTTTGTCAGAAATGAATGCTTTTATCCCTGTTAAGTACTTTATCTTTTTAAATTGTTTTTGGTTTGGAGCTAGTTTGACTTTAACCTTTGTTCCTTGATTGGCTAGTGAGTAAGGCTCGCTGATGATAGGAATTAGGATTCAAGTATTTCATAAATATCGCCATGATAGTATTTTTTTAAATGGGAATTCATAGTCAGTACAGTATGTAAGGCAGCACGCTTCATCTAAATTATTTGTAGGCTAAGCCCTGAATTCACATATTTTAGTGCATGAAAAAATTTCAGACAGAACCATTTATTTGCCAATTAGAAAACATTTTGTTTCCCTCTAAATACTTGACTCAGTAGCTCACGTGTAGAAACCCTGAATGTTTCCACAAAGTTGCTTAATTTATTTATGTGAGTTCAAACTAGGTTCAGTATAATTTTTCAGTTAGCTTAAGTGTAGGCGTGTTAGTGTTATATAAACCCCATTTGGCTATTAGTACCGTTGTCGTGTGTTTGATTATTTAAAAAGAGGTATCTCAGTCTGAGAACAGGCTTCCTAACTTAGGGGTTGTTAATATTTTATTTTCTATGTTATTTGGAACATCAAGATATAGTATAGGTTGGGGGAGTTGGGTGGGGGGGAACCAACCCTTGCAAATTTAATAGAAAATTAGAAAGCTTTCAAAGAAAAGGCCATTGCTGTGGTTTGAGGCTGACCTTACTGAAACTGTAGTGACACATGGGGAAATAAATATCCAGAGGAAATGGTGCTTTTTGCACCATATGGAATGTGTGATTTGGTAAGACAAAGACAGAGCTAAAGATAGGGCCATGGGGACTTCCTTGGTGGGCCAGCGGCTGAGACTCTGTGCTCCCAGTGAGGGGGCCCGGGTTCGATCCCTGGTCGGGGAACTAGAACCCCTTCACTGCCCGTAAGACCCCATGCAGCCAAGTAAATAAAAATAAATATTAAAGAAAGAGATAGGGCCATAAATAGTAGTATTGCATTTTGCTGAATTGAACCACACTGACGTTTGAGTATTTTCCAGCTTTGAACTCTCTCTTGTAAACCTGAATGTGTCCACATTGGTTCGTTACTGGTCCTTCACTAGAAAAGGCCACACAGGCCTGCGTGGAGGAGTCAGAATGTTTCACACAGCTGCTTTCTCAGCTAAGGAAGACCCAGAGAAGTGTCTTCTTTCTGAGTAACCTCTTTCACTGACTTCCCTGGTGGCTCAGTGGTAAAGAATCCTCCTACCAGTGCAGGAGACACGGGTTGGATAGTTGGGTCAGGAAGATCTGCTGGAGAAGGAAATGGCTCCTCACTCCAGTATTCTTGCCTGGAGAATTCCATAGGCAGAGGAGCTTGGCGGGCTACAGTTCATTGGGTTGCAAAAGAGATGAACATGACTTAGCGACTAAACAGCAGCAGCAGCCGCCTTCACTCAGGGTTTCAGCTTTTGTGCTCATACTGCAGTAGAAATGTTCTTGGAGGCTCAAGAGTGACAAATACTGTCTCTGGAGATAGGGCTTTGCTTTCTTCTCCTAGGACGTGGTTGGGGTTCAGTGCTCTCTTTGGTCTTATTTGAATGGTATTTTATCAGTCAGACAAAATAATATTCAACTATTACTATCGTTCTGCTAAAACAGTTAAGGATAAAGATTTAATGTTCTCTTTTCAGTGCAGGGCTTATGGCCACCGTGCAGGATGGTAATAAAAGGGAAACAAATGAGGCAGCTCAAAGTTATGGCTCTCCATGGCTTTCAGGTCTCTCATACATTTTTATAAAACATATATCAGAACTTGTGAATTGTTAAATTGGGTTATTTTTAAATGCAGTTGTACTCAAATACAGTCCTGAGAGTAACCTGTTAGGTTTCAGTGTTCAGAACAGGCTCCTTCCTGGCTGGCAGACTTCTTATCCTTATTACGTCCCCTGGTCTGTAGCCAGGAGGACAGCGGACCCCAAAGCTCTGCTCCGCCCACTTGCTCTTCCAGTCCCCTGCTGCACCCCCAGCTCAGCCCCCAGCTCCCCTTCTCTCCCAGAGGCAAACAGGTAACTGAGTCACCCGTCTCTTTTCTCATCTGTGAAAGGGGACTACAAAAGGGGTCGTTGGTGGATTCCCTTGTGGATTTTAAAAGCACAGATGAGATTAAAGAGGAACGTGAACTTCTCATGGTGCTACTGTTTAATATTTACACTCCCCCTAGAAGCCCAGGAGAGCTTTAAGGAACAGGAAGTAAATTTCAGCTCAGGTATTCCAGAGCCTGATGTACTATTAAATGTTTGTGGGAATGTACTTTTGCCAAAAAAGCTGATAATTAAGGTTCGATTAGGGAAGCATCACTCAAAATAACTTTATGAAGAGACTCTTTCGTGTAACACTGTCCAGCTCTAGTCCTGGCAGGGTAGCAAAGTGGCTGTATATTGATTTGGGTGTGGAGGAATGAAGGTCAAGTGCAAGATGGGCTTCAGCAGTGACTTCCTGCACCAAGTTAGAAATGGGCCCTGGTCTCAAATGAAGAAGGAATACGGAGTCCTGCAAAGCCAGGAATGGTATTATTATTCTGGGACACTGCTGTCCTAACACTTAGAAGGGACTGAAATCCAGCACTCAGGTCTTGAGCTCTTCCCTCCCAGGCTGAAATAGGAGCAGCGCGAGAGGCCAAGATCATCCGAAGTAGATGGATTGCCAGGGCAGGTTGTTCTGACTTGGTGAAGTTCTTTGCATTAAAACAAACATCCCTAAAACACATTAGCCTCCAGCCCAGGAGTGGGAACACATGAAGCAGGAAGCCTGCTGGAGCCTTTAGGGAAATCTTGAGTGCTTTAGGCTGATTTATTTTCAGAGAGTTTGAACTAGATCAGCTCAGGAGAAGATGGAAACATTCAAGATGGTGGGAAATAACTGTCTCCTTTCCCCTCTCAATCAGTGGTCTCCTTGGAAAGAAAGACATCACAAGTAAACATTTTCTCCTAATGTTGTGGGGGATGGGGTAGAGTTAGGGGTTTCACAGAACATGATTTTTTTTTTTTTAAAGCTCCAACTACATGGGAAGAAGCCAGTGGGATATAGGACCAGCCCAGACACACCCTATGTGATGCCTGGGCTGGGTTAATACAAAGTTGGTCTCTTGTCAAATTCTGTAGAAACTGCAGAAGGCTTGTACTTTTGAGATAGATTTGGCCTCTGCATCCCAAATAACCCACAAAGCAGGTCTTTGAGTAACAGATGCTTAATGTGCATTCCTGACCCAAGGTTTCAAATGCACAAACTGGGCTCAAAAAGATGTACCAGAGGAGGAGGAAAGCCCAGTTAGAGGGAGATCCAAGTGATCTCACATACCCAACCATGAATCAGCTGCTTTTTCTAGCTTAGAACATCTGTATTAGGTGTTATTAGGAAGAGTCATTCAGACCAAGGCTGAGCTCCCTGGAACTCTCGCAATGAAAATGAAATTATTATGCAGTTTGAGGATTTAAAAAAAAAAAAGGAAATCAGAGATACTCTCTGTGTGCATTTGAGGAGTTTGTCAGGAAGCTCAGGAGCAGTGAGTTCTTTGTTAAGGGATGTTGTGAAACTACCTCAGTCCTCTTTGGTATGGTGGTTGTAATTATAACCACAGGGATATCGTGTTCTCAAACAAACAGTCAAGCGCTGTGATACCAGGTTGCCTGAAGCCAAGCTTCACATATGGATGCGCGTAACAATGCCTCTTAGTAAATCTCCCCATCGCTTGTCATTGGCCTTCCCCTCTAACAGTGGAAATGTCTTTATAGTCTGTGCCTGGCATATTGCTTTTGTTCATCTTGGGTTCATCGTGTCAGTTTTAAACAATGAGAATGTTTTGTTCTCTAGATACAACACCTGGAACTCTCGGGCTGAAGAGGGTGTGCCCATGTCGCGGGCAGCGCTTGCTTTCAGAAATTTCTTCGTGGTGCGGCTGTATACCATTAACACAGTGGGAATGAGGAAAATTAGATCCACTTGCACGCCAGCCAGCTCTGTTTTTAACACATAATTATTTTATTGGGGTGTACATTAATTAATCCTGAAATAAGATCCTGTGTGACATTCAAAGTTGTGTTGAGTAGCTCAGAGTTTAAATATTTTAGTTTTACAACTCTGTTATGCTGGCAGCCAACAATGGTGTCTCAGAGAAGTCAGCATATGAGCCCTGCTTGTGATGACATCTGGAAAGCTTGTTTTATCTATAAGCACAGTTGTAGACAAATGAAAGCAGACAGATGTAAGGCTGGGGTGGCATCTTCGCCTCCAGCACTCTCTGGCTGTACATTTTCCAGTGTGTCAAAAACAGGGAGCTTTTTTTTCAGGGGTGGAATAAAAACGTTCTGTCACATCCATACCCCAGCTACTATGCTGCCTCTCCAGAGCTCTGAGGTGTAAAATGGCATATATTGTTCAAAATTTAACAAGAGCAGGAGATGGGAATTGGGAGGAGCTGCCTGCGTCTTAAGGCTACTTGACACAGAGGCAGAAGGCATGGTGTCGTGTTAAGTTCATTACAATCCCTCTCTCCCAGAAGAGCCAGGGGGAAGTAAAAGAATTGTCAGAAGGGGATTTGAAGTTCCAGGTATTTTTTTCTCTTGCCATTATCTTTATCTTTCTATCATCACTGTGTATAGCACCCACTGTGTGCAGAGGCGGCATCTACACAGTGGTTTGTGTGGGTGGGTCAGAGGTAAGCTTTAGAGTGGGCTTGCACTTGAAGATGAAAATTCAGAAGCCTGAAAGCCACTGACATCGTGTCTGGTTGGCTTACAAGTCATTTTGCTCTGGGTTCACTCTCCAAACAAATTTTATACAAGGACGGTTTGCCTTTTATCCCTGTCTTTTTTTGTTACTGTAGAAATCAGTAGTCCTCGATATATACATACCTATGTGCCTAAGTATTTGCTGAGATTTGGATTAGAGCAGAGACTTTTCAAAGTTCCTGACCCTCTAGCGGCAATAGAATTGACTGTACCTGCTGTGGGCGGGAGCCTGGTGGGCTGCCGTCTATGGGGTAGCACAGAGTCGGATACGACTGAAGTGACTTAGCAGCAGCAGCAGCTGTGGGCGTCAAGTTCCTATGTTCATCTCTAGCGACTTAAGGTGCCGTATCTCATGTTATATACCACACGCACCATATAACTTTTGCTAATGATTGCTAGACATGTTTTACTGAAATTTTAGGAAGTCTTAATACAGCCTCAGTAAGCATCTGTTGAAGGACTGGGTTGCCTACTTGCATCACCACCCCCCCCCCCAAAAAAAATATCATTTTAGAGTATTGGAGTCTTGTATCTGAGGAAACCACTCAAATTCATGTAACTTGAGGGCAGTGAAATAATGGAAATGAAGGGAAGGAAGCAGTGTGGCTTAAGGAAGTGAAATACCTTAGGCCAGGACCCAAGTCTCTCACTTCAGCAGCAAGCGCCTTTTTCAGTGGCTGAGTTGTTGAGAACATCCTCTTTTTTTTCTTCCCTCCTTTTTAGCAATACAGTTGCATTATGTTATTAACAGGGGAAAACACAGATGTCCATTTCCTGTCCCATTCCCACCACACCATCATCAATCCTTTCAAAGTGCATGGTGCTGAGGGCCAGTGAGCCCTGATAAGTGCCTTTGTGTGTACAAAACGGTGCTTTTTTGTTTTACATGCTGTTAGGCATGGTGGAGGAAATACACATGTAATTGAAAATGTACAGCAAATTGCCATTTGGACCTGCAAAGACTAAATGGTCTGGTCAGATGGATGGTTGAGATTTTAGTAACACTTGATTGAACTGATGAGCTGGCTAAGGAAAGCCCCTGGACCTTTGCATGACTTTTCACTTAAAACCATATGTGGGTCCAGTGACCCCATCGGTGTTCTTAGAAACCCAATCTGGCCCCAAGGGTCCTGGATTTTAAATGTTGCAGTGGGTGACACCTCTGAGTTTATAAACTGGAAATACAGAGGGGAGGGAATATTTTCTTGGTTCTTGGCTTCCTGGATTTACCTGATAACATTAGGGTTATAGGTAACAGGTCTATAAATTATCTGCAGGCTACAGAGTTTGATAACCAGAAACATTTCATGTCTCATCATCCTTTCAAAACGGAGAGCCATGAGTCAGTTTTTACAGCCTTTTCCTCGGTGGCAGCTTATAATTTAAACTATTAAAATAGAGACTGTAATTCCTTCTTGTGTCATTCTAGAGAGTAGGTTTTTTCCCCTCTTGGTCTGTGTTTCCATAGCTGAAATATTTAGAGTTAGTTTTTAAATGTTTGCTAACTGTATTGGATTGACACACGATAGGCAGCAGGGACCTTGTGCTGATACCAGTTTGATTTGTTGATAAATTAAACAGCTCTGCTAAATCCGCTATAGTACTATTTAGTCATCTTGAATTAATCAGATATTCCTTTAAGATGCCATCTCCTAGAAGGCTGTGTTTGGTCAAGATTAAAATTATTCTTTTGGCAACATTAAAGCAAAGTTATGGCTCCCCTCATGGTGTTAGTAAATATTAATTTTATTGACATATGTCAATCTTATAGTATCATTATTATGATTGATAGCACTTTGGGAGGCTACTGTGTGTCACATATGCTAAGTGTTTTACACGTGTTTATTGAGTGCTTATTATATCATTACAGGCACTTTGGAACTCCAGTTATCCCTATGTAATGTCATCGTGACCCCATGAAGTTGGTTCTATATTATTATCCCATTTTCTCAATAAAAACACACATTCAGAGAAGTTACTTAACTTGTTCAAGATCACACATCTTCTTTGCATATTGGGGTGTGTGTGTAGGTATGTAGGCATGGATTTCATTTTCAGTGTAAAATATTTACTTTCTGGTCCAAATATATTATAACCAAAATGGGCTTTGTACATGTATTTGTTTACTTGGAAACAAACTAATAATTTACTGATTTCAGAAAAGACGCATTGAAATCGAGCAGTGGTTCAATTTCCCAACTGAAAATAACTGATCAGTTGCTAGGCTGACTAGAGCCTCAGTGACCGAAATACAAGTTTTCTGTCCAGCACAGACTATTCTCTTGTTTGATAGAGAGGCAGTGTGGATTGGCTGGTCAAAGTCTGCAGGATAGGTTACTGAACCTTGATCCCACCTCTGTCACTTGTGAGTTCTGAGGCTCTTTGTGCTTCGTGTTTCACATCTTTAAAATGGTGCTAATCAGTATTAACGGTACATATTCAATGAAGATACAACGTGTATTGAATGAGCTCAGATACGCAAAGCACTTAGACTGATACCTGCCACATAGCAAATAATGTAGGAGTATTAGCTGCTTTAATTATTTTGTGGCTGTTATTGTGATAATACAACTTAAGCTGACCCACAGGAGACTATAAGCAGCTTGCAAGATAATTTTCAAATTTTTAGAAACATTTGGAAACTGTCAAAAGGTAACTATGCTTCCAAAGGTTAAGCTGTTACAGATAACGTTTTACTATCTTTCTGTTGAGCTGTTAAAATAAACAGATAAATAACCTAACAGATATTCTACCAAGAGTGCATAGAGAAAGAATTTAGAGCTCAAAGGCAAGTAAGATTATGTTAGTCTAAGCATTTGAAATGTTTTATATCTATCCTTTAAAAATGAGTGCTGACCCAGTGGTATCAGGAATTTTTCCCCCCTGAAATTGTAAATTACGTGACTGTTGCTCATGCTGATCAATGATACATAAAAAAGATCCTTACAAGCAAATGTAATAAAATGATAATTGTAGAATTTAGATGGTGGATATATGGATGCTTACTCTTGAGTTCATTCAGCCTTTCTATGTGTTTGAAGATTGTAATAATAAAATAGTGGTAGGGGGAGACTCTCCCAACATTGCTTCTCAGGCACTGAAGGGAAAATAAACCTCCCTGAAGCTTGACCCCTTCTCCAGGCCCTCTGCTCTTTGACATATGACAGATGGCAGTCCTAGTGGTGTGGCACACACACAGAAACACACCCTATGAGATTCCGGTCCAGTCTAACTGCGAGATAGATTTTTTCCAACCACCAACCTTTTCTTTTTTGAGTCGTTTTGTGGTTTTGTGTGTGTGTGAATTGGATTCCCATTTGCATTTTGGTCTTCTGCTTAATATCAATGTCATGCTGCTTTTCCTTAGTCAGAGCTGGAAGGTCTCGGAGAAGGAGCTGAGAACGCAGGGAACCACAAAATAGTTATTTCCATTTAATGACACTCTGGAGAAGGCAATGGAACCCCACTCCAGTACTCTTGCCTGGAAAAATCCCATGGATGGAGGAGCCTGGTAGGCTGCAGTCCATGGGGTCGCACAGAGTCAGACACGACTGAGCGACTTCACTTTCACTTTTCACTTTCATGCATTAGAGAAGGAAATGGCAACCCACTCCAGTGTTCTTGCCTGGAGAATCCCAGGGACGGGGGAGCCTGGTGGGCTGCTGTCTGTGGGGTCGCACAGAGTCAGACACGACTGAAGTGACTTAGCAGTAGCAGCTTACACAGTGACATTTCTTTGTAACCTAGCAGAGTTGGCCAGGAGCTTTATGGTTAATGTGGAACTCACATTTTTTTAAGCTAATAAGCATCTGTACATTAGATGATCTATACTTACTATATCTAACAATCCTTTGATCTTGTAATCTGTGTTAAAAGATGGTTTTAGGACAAATATTCTGTGTTATGCTAAGGCCGTTCATTGAAGAGAAAGATCAGAAATTAGGTTACAGATGCTGCTCAAGTAAAAGGCACCGTTTTATCACCACGCAGAATTTAAGTGTTAAGTTGAAAATATTTGTATTCTGTCGTGTGCCTTTTTTCACCCTCTGGTTTGGACTTAAAATTTCTTTGCACAACTTTTAAAGGTTATTTTCCATTTAGTTTTTATAAAATGCTGGCTATATTCCCGTGTCATGTGCCTTTTTTATGAAAAGGTACATTTGCTCATTAACTAGAGAGCTGTGACGATGAAATAAAGAATCCCCTTCTCTGTGCTGCTCAGACCACATCCGGAATTTTGCATTTAATTCTGAGAATCACGTGGTATGAAGAGCATTGAGCAATCAAAGTAAGACACCCTCCCGGCCGTCCCCTGCGAGAGTGACCAGGATGGTGAAAGGTCTGCAGACTAACCATTGGCAGGTCAGTTGAAGATGCTGACAGCGTTTGTTCTGGAGAAGAGCCTGCCAGCGTGGAACCTCCTCCCCAGCTGTAAGGGCTTCCATGTGGACCAGGAAACACACAGACTCAGCTGATGCCTCAGAGGACCATATTTTATAGGAAGGCAGACCTCAGCTCTCTAGAAGGAAAGAAGTGTAGGATTCAGAGCCATGAGACGATGGCTCCCAATGTAATGAGCCAGATGCAGCTGGGTTTTTTTCCTTTTATTTCTGCCAGACACTCCTGTCACACATTTATAAGATACAGAAGGATGCAAGTGCCCACCCTAAGCTGTTTCTAAAGAGAACGATACTTTCTGAACACCTGCAGAAATATGTGCTAAGAAGTTCCAATAAGGGGGCACCATAACCCCCACCCGAAAGCAGAGCCGCCTCTTTGTTCTGGCAATCAGTTCTCGAGGGGGAGCTAAAGAAAGTTTCTTTCTGAGTCGCTTCTGGAGCTGACTGTCTTTGGGGGAACACTGAGCAGAAGGTACATATGAAGTCAGGATTCTGATATAAAGAAGTAAACGCATTCAGTTTTTGATTTAAAGAAGGCAAATTCTATCCTGTTAAGGCTGACATGAAAATATATAGTATTTTTTCTCCCCACATATTTTACACTTTGCATTGTTTTAGGGTTATGGTAAAGAATCCGCCTGCTAATGCCGGAGATGTAAGAGACGCAGGTTCGATCCCTGGGTCAGGAATATCCCCTGGAGGAGGAAATGGCAACACACTCCAGTATCTTTGCCTGGAGAATCTTATGGACAGAGGAGGCTGGCAGGCTACAGTCCATAGAGTCACAAAGAGTTGGACATGTCTGAATTGACTTAGCATGCAAGGACATAGTCTAGGTCTATCAGATGTCTCCCAAACGAGGCCTTAGTTTTTCAGTAGGTTTGAAACTACAGGCAAATCATGCGTGCAACGTTGTTGTTTTTCTGTGTTGGGGAGAGAAACAGAAACAATGAAAGATTAAAAATAAGATGCTTACATAACTGATCAAGAGAATAATCTAAGAATAAGCCTTGCCTTTAGGGGAAAAAAATGTTTGAGATTTTTAAAGAACTGTCTATCACAGTGAGATGGCCTTGGCTGCTGCTTATAGGTTTTAAAGTCTTGATTTGTTAAGAAAATTAAGAGGAATTGGTTTTGTGGAGGTGTGTGTGTGTGTGTGTTTTAAACTCTCGTCACATTTTTATCAAGGAATTGTTGTCTTTAGAAGTAAATACTAGAAACTGAAAGTAAACAAAGGGGATCCCAAAGCCATATGACTGTGCCCATTCGTGAATTGGTGTATGGTTTCTCCGTCTTGCGCCGCCTCTTTTCCATCCCAGCAGAGAGGGATGGTGGTTTGGGACATCGCTGAGTTTAAGTTCCAGTTGAGTATCGAGGGCACTCTTGAGGGGGTTCTTCTACTTTATCCGTTTTTCCGAATCCTACAGTACTTTCCGTCGTCACTCTGTCCTTTTCCTACTGTGCTTGCTACGTTGCTTTAGTTGTGTCCAACTCTTCGTGACCCTATGGGCTGTAGCCCGCCAGGCTCCTTTGTCCATGGAATTCTCCAGGCAAGAATACTAGAATGGGTTACCATTTCCTACTCCAGGGGATCTCCCAGACCCAGGGATCGAACCTGCATCTCTGACATCTCCTGCATTGACAGCCTGTAGATACAAGTAAAACCCACCGATTGTAAAGTTTTGGGGCATTTCAAAACCTTTGCTTCATTATACTATTTAACCTATGATTTCAGAAACAGCCACCTTGTAAGGTGAAAGTTATGGAAAATAAGAGGAACTTGGCATGTTTGGGAAGACTGTCAGGGGACCATGGTGGATTAACTTGCAGCATTCAGCGATTTAACAGATACTCATTTATTTGTCTGTGCGCTGGATAGAGCTGCTCGATTCTAGGAGTCAAAATGATGAGCGAGACAGATGCGGTCCCTGCCCTCATGGAGCTCACAGACCAGTGGGGAAGGTGGGCTCAACTAATCACATAGGCATATTGCATGTAAATTACCATAACGTCTTTAAATAAAAGTGCGTGCGCACACACACACACACACACACACACACAGGCAAGGCTTAAAAAACCGAGTATTTCTGGAATTGCTTCCTTGATAAAGTGAGTTTTGAGTAGAGATCTGAAGGACGAGTTGCAGTTCTTAAGGGGATGGATGGTGCTGAAGGATTACAGGCGGGAGGAAGCCTGGCCTGCTGGGAGAACTGGCCCAGTTAGAGCATCGCTGGTGTGTTAAGGGGAGACTCAAGGGCAGTGTAGGGCCTCGCTTGGGATACACACTTCCCTTCTCCTCTGCTATTTTTTTCTGGTCCTCCCAGAACTTTCCTAGGATCACCACCCACAGGGTAGATGGTGTTCGTTTTATTCTAATGAAACCTAATCCTCCATTATTTCAGATGATGACCACTTCTAGAAGCACTGAAACTAGCAACAGTGTCTCAGCTCTCATCGGCAGATCTTTCTGGCAGAGCTTTTTCTTTCAGTTTTTAATGGTGGATAAAGCAGAACTCCTCTTGCTCATTGGCTTCCCCTCTAGGCTGCCCTGGGTAGGGAGTTGATAGGAGATCTTTTGGACATGGGAATTGCTTCACTGTTGACAGAAAGACATGGTGAATTTGATTAAATTAAATTAGGAGCATGTGTATGCTTGACAAAGTAAGCTAATGAAGGAAAATGCATCAAAAGGATTTATGGTGAATTGATTAAAATTTTTCTCTGCAGAAAGCCCTTCCGGCTTAACGCTTGAAATTAGAAGGCTATCGGTGCTTCTAGGCCCTCCAGGTTCTCACTTGCCTTTACAGTAGGCAGTTTGGGGACTTTCCTTTCCTTTGAGCAGCCGCTCTGTCTGCAGCCTTCTCTATCGCAGGCAAAAAGTATTCCCAACCTGCACTCTGAATTGCATGGAGGAAGAGAGGATAAAAGACACTATTTGATTTATTAATTTCTAGTGGATTAGAACTACAAATGTTTGCTGTGTTTTTAATTTGAGAAATAGAGAGAATCACAGCAGCTTTTAATTATGCATTTTGTATAATGCAGCTCTGAATAGAGCAGAACAAAATTAAAATTGTGGATCAAATACTAAATCTGAGTGGATGCTAAAGTGAGCTGTAGTGTGATGCTAATGGTTTTGCGTCTTCCTGGCATTATGTCAATAATGGCTCTAATCACATTAAGTAGAGAGCCCATTAGCTTTTTCTTTGCAGCAGCATGCACCATAGCAACACACTGAGTTCCGAAATAACTTTTGACATATTTTTAAAAGCCTTGCCATGTTCAGGCTAAGAGGCAAGTACATAACGTGCGTGTGCAGGCACAACCGTATTCAAGGTGCTGTGTGTGCAATGATGTTCTTTTGTTAGTTTAGGCATATTAACCCTACCTAACATTGTCTTTGAAAAATTCCACCTAGTAGCCTTATCTTCATAAATATAATAGATTACATGCTATTTTTCATGAGACTAAAGCTTTCGTGGAATTTGCTAGGGTATAAAATCTGATCTCCTTGTATAGCACTGTACCTAGAGGGATGGAAGTTCTTTGCTATTTTCTTTCTTCTCCCTGTTCTCAAAGAGCCTGGCATTATCTTAAATCCCTGTCTAGCTCTAGGTTAAAGCTGGAACCAAGAAGTCTGCTTGAGGTTCTTCTGTGTGAATGCCATTTCAGGCCCATTTTGGTACAGTGCTTTGTGCTGCCACGATTACCTTCCCATGGGTGTTCTTAGACGAGGAGGCTAGTAGTAGTACAGTGTGTGACTAGTTCTCTGAGTAGTAACTTCAGGAGAAATGCTGAGTATTTTTAAATTTTCAAACACTTAAACTTTCAGAGGAAGTTGCAAGTATAACCCTTTGGGTTTACTGTATGAAAATAAACTGGGGAGTTGATGAAAGGATCTTTCAAATAATAACATGGCAGAGACACTTTATTCTCAATATGTATATGACCTGATGACTTATCCTTCTCCCCAAACCTTCACCCAGCCAGTATGTATCTAGACAACCAGGCTGGCAATATTGAAGGCCCATCTTTGATGCTTTCTTCTTTCCCATCTCTTCCATCTCATTGCCTTCCACCCCACAACAAGTGGTTGCCTCTGAAAAGCCCAGGAGCTTATTCCCTCTTCTCCACCTCTCACCATCTCTTGCCCGTTTACATGATAATGTTCTTCTTGGTGCTTCATGAGGAATGACTTTTAAGAAAGCAACATATCATGATGTGTGGGGCTTCCCTGGTGGCTCAGTGGTAAAGATTCCACCTGCAAAGCAGGAGACACAGGTTCAATTCCTGGGTCGGGAAGATCCCCTGGAGGAAGGCGTGGCAACCCACTCCAGTATTCTTGCCTGGAGAATCCCGTGGACAGAGCCTGGCGGGCTACAGTCCATGAGGTCACAAAGAGTTGGACACAACTGAAGTGACCTAGCACAATATGATGTGTGTGCAGAATGAATTTCTTTCCTAAGAGGCATTTTTTTAAGCTGGGTTGCATCTTCCTAACTTCTTTTCAAGATGCATAATCAGGGGTAGTAAGCAACATTAAACTTTACTGCTGATGACTGCATTCTATTAGTGCCGTTACAAAGTATAATTCTCTTAGAACTTGAAAGCAAGTGCTAGCTACTTCAGTCAAGAGTCAGGTATCTTGTCTGTTTATCTTTGATATCAAAGACCCAGAGAATTTGGAGAAACATCACACAGCTTTTAAAATTATTCAGAGAAGCTATAGTATCACATGACTGCTCCCCCAAATGGTAAGACATTACTCGCTGGATCTTAAGACATTTTAAGTACTTAATCATCATAATACCTTAATGAGATAGTCAGGAATGAAATTTAAATCACTTTAAATTGGGACAAGGAGAGGTGAAATGACTGCCCAAGATTGCTTACATTGTTGGACTAGGATCAATTCCAGAAATAGTTGCCTTTTTATTTTTATATGTTAAAGGGTACGTCCACTTAGCCTTTTAATTCAGAAGAGTCAACTTGAGCTCCTTAAAGGCATTCATAAGTGTGACAGTCCTACCTTTTCAGAGCACTTTCAGATTTGTTTCTTGTTAGAAGCCCATGAGGAAAGAAGGTAGGGTCCCATTTGGAAGATGAGGAATATGACATATGGTTTGTGTTTACAAAAGTGAAATCTTTTGGACTCTCCGCCCATGCGATTGCATTACATCATGCTGCCTGAGTGGCTTGACTTATGCACAGATGAGAGTGTTAGTTCCGTGGGGACAAGCTGACTGCACACTGGGAACATTCCACCACACAGGGACAGGTAGGAGCCATCGGACTTGCCCATCTAGTAACTTGCCCAGCTCCAGGCTTTTCCCCTAGAGTCTGTCCTCCCGTAGGATTGTCTTTCTCTCTAGATCTTCCTTGACCATCTCCCGCAGCTACAACTGCTGCCTTTAAGGGAGATGACCCAGAGCTGGTTTCCCTGCCTCCACCTTCCTTCAGCACCACGGTTCCACATTTTCAAATGTCTACTCACCTGAGGCCTGGTGGTACTATCAGCAGATCCATGTGAACATAATTAAAACTGAGTTTTTTCTATTTTACCCCCTTTCCTAAGTAGTTACTCCTCATAACTATCCATATTGGTCTTTTGTATCAGTCAGTAGAGCTTCCAACAGCTGGGTTCTATGATGTGTCTCCTGGTGGTTCCATAATTTGATAAAATGGTATTTGCTTCCAAGAGATTTAATAGGGAAGAAAGATGTGGATCCTATTTGTGTTTCAGAAGTCTCAGTATGTTTGAAGGCTTGAGACTGGGTTAGGCCTGATGGGATAGGAGACCCAGTCTGGTAGGAGGTAGAAGGTGATTGAACCAGGTGATGTTTGAATTTTTCTCCTCAGAGTGCACAGTTGAGTAAAGGGGAGTGGATACACACACAGGACTTCCCTGATATTCCGCCTGCAAAGTAGGAGACCTCAGTTCGATTCCTGGGTTAGGAAGATCCCCTGGAGAAGGGATACACTACTCCAGTATTCTTGGACTTCCCTGATGGCTCAGAAGGTAAAGAATCTGCCTGCAATGCGGAATACCTGGGTTCAATCCCTGGGTTGGGAGGATCCCCTGGAGGAGAGCATGGCAACCCATTACACTATTCCTGCCTAGAGAATCCCCAGGGGCAGAGGAGCCTGGTAGGCTACAGTCCATAGGGTCACAGAGAGTCAGACACGATTGAGCAACTCAGCACAGCACACAACACACACCAAAGTCTAGGTAAGGGTAAAGTAATCAGGACACGTTTAGAAAGCTGAGATCTCAGTTTTTCCTAGTTGGTATCATTCTTTCTGCCACACGAATGCAAGGCAGCATTTCCTGTGAGTTGTTATTGTACCATCTTTTCTGTCTTCATCCCCTGCCGCAGAGCTCACTCATCCCTTCTGTCCATCCGTCCTTCCTTTCTCCCCTCCAGGAAATGAGAGGAGAAAGAGAAGACAGGTAGGAAAAGGTTATGTACTAACACTGTCGAGAGAGTTCTCTGCCCTTTTGTGTCAGTGCAGCACAATACAGTGTGTGCTGGGGCCTCTAGAATTTATCCTCATAGACCTAAGAGAATCACTGATACAATTTGAACATCCCCTCTTTCAGAGTTTCTTGTTCTTGGAAGATGAATGCAAGATTTTCTGTTCATAGGCTAAATTTTGGGCTCCCCTGGTGGCTCAGACAGTAAAGAATCTGCCACAGGAGACCCAAGTTCAATTCCTGGGTCAGGAAGATCCCCTGGAGAATGGAATGGTTACCCACTCTAGTTTTCTTGCCTGGAGAATTCTGAGAACAGAAGAGCCTGGTGGGCTCCAGTCCCTGGGGTTGTGAAGAGGCAGACACAACTGAGCTACTTTCACTGTCCTAGGCTAAATTTTGTTCATGCATATTACCTAATCCAGTCCAGTCACTTCATGGCAAATAGATGGGGAAACAATGGAAACAGTGAGAGACTTTACTTTCTTGGGCTCCAAAATCACTGCAGATGGTGACTGCAGCCATGAAATTAAAAGATGCTTGCTCCTTGGAAGAAAAGCTGTGACCAACCTAGACAGCATATTAAAGAGCAAAGACATTACTTTGCCAAGAAAGGCCCATCTACGCAAAGCTATGATTTTTCCAGTAGTCATGTATGGATATGAGAGTTGGGCTGTAAAGAAAGCTAAGCACCAAAGAATTGATGCTTTTGAACCATGTTGTTGGAAAAGACTGTTTACAGTCTTGGACTGCAAGGAGATCCAACCAGTCCATCCTAAAGAAAATCAGTCCTGAATATTCATTGGAAAGACTGATGCTGAAGCTGAAACTTCAGTACTTTGGCCACCTGATGCAAAGAACTGACTCACTGGAAAAGACCCTGATGCTGGGAAAGATTGAAAGTGGGAGGAGAAGGGGATGACAGAGGATGAGATGGTTGGATGGCATCACTGACTTGATGGACATGAGTTTGAGCAGGCTTCGGGAGTTGGTGATGAACAGGCAAGCCTGGTGTGCTGCAGTCCATGGGGTCGAAGAGTCGGACACGACTGAGCAACTGAACTGCACTGAACACTACCTACCTTGGTAACAGTCTTTAAAACATAAAGAGCACACGCAGAGGTAAAATGTAATATTCCACATTACACATAGGCACATAGGCTCATAATTAATTTAAAAGTACAGGATTTGTAAGCAGATATACAGTCTCTCAGCAAACATTTTTCATAAGCTGTGTGCCTAAGTGCTTTGACTATAAAGCTAAAAAGTTTTGTTGTTGAGCAAAACCGGCAGTTAGGTTGCCATGTGATATTCGTGTTGTTGGAGGTATGGCACGTGGAGGGATAAGAGTGTGGACTTTGCTGTCTGTGTGTGTGTGTGTGAGTTGCCCACTTGTGTCCTACTCTTTGCAACCCCATGGACTGTAGCCTGCCAGGCTCCTCTGTCCATGGGAGTCTCCAGACAAGAATACTGGAGTGGGTTGCCATTCCCTTCTCCACGATGTCTTCCCGACTCAGGGGTCGAACCCTGGCTTCCCGCACTGCGGGCATTCTTTACCGTCTGAGCCGCCAGGGAAGCCAGACTTGAGCCTAAACACCTTCCCTACCTTCTGTTAGCTCTGTCACGTGAATAAGACTTTTAACCTTTTTAGGCCTTAGCTTAGAGTTAGTACATACCGTGTGATGATGGTTTGGGAAATTATTGAAGATAATGAAGTTATAGTAGCTAGCAGAATACTTGGTGGGAAGCTAACGCTCAGAGCACTGTTAACTCTTGTTACCATCACATTAATTAAAAAAAGGAACCTCGCTAAGTTTGTCTTGGGAGATCAGAAGACATCACAAAAGAGGTAGGTAACGATTGAGGTGACACTAAAAAAAGATGAAAGCAGAAGATTCTTGGAAACAAAGTATTCCATCACACTAAAGAACAGCGTCCTCTAAAGCACAGAATTGAGAGGAGCCTCTTCCTGAATTTTGTGAATCCATTAAATTGAAGAAAGTAGGGAAAACCGCTAGACCATCCAGGTATGACCTCAATCAAATGCCTTATGATTATACAGTGGAAGTGAGAAATAGATTTAAGGGCCTAGATCTGATAGATGGAGTGCCTGATGAACTATGGAATGAAGTTCGTGACATTATGCAGGAGACAGGGATCAAGACCATCCCCATGGAAAAGAAATGCAAAAAAGCAAAATGGCTGTCTGGAGAGGCCTTACAAATAGCTGTGAAGAGAAGAGAGGTAAAAAGCAAAGGAGAAAAGAAAAGATATAGGCATCTAAATGCAGAGTTCCAAAGAATAGCAAGAAGAGATAAGAAAGCCTTCTTCAGCAATCAATGCAAAGAAATAGAGGAAAACAACAAATTGGGAAAGACTAGAGATCTCTTCAAGAAAATTAGAGATACCAAGGGAACATTTCATGCAAAGATGGGCTCGATAAAGGACAGAAATGGTATGGACCTAACAGAAGCAGAAGATATTAAGAAGAGATGGCAAGAATACACGGAAGAACTGTACAAAAAAGATCTTCATGACCCAGATAATCATGATGATGTGATCACTAATCTAGAACCAGACATCTTGGAATGTGAAGTCAAGTGGGCCTTAGAAAGCATCACTACGAACAAAGCTAGTGGAGGTGATGGAATTCCAATTGAGCTGTTTCAAATCCTGAAAGATGATGCTGTAAAAATGCTGCACTCAATATGCCAGCAAATTTGGAAAACTCAGCAGTGTCCACAGGACTGGAAAAGGTCAGTTTTCATTCCAATCCCAAAGAAAGGCAATGCCAAAGAATGCTGAAACTACCACACAATCACACTCATCTCACATGCTAGTAAAGTAATGCTCAAAATTCTCCAAGCCAGGCTTCAGCAATACGTGAACCATGAACTCCCTGACGTTCAGGCTGGTTTTAGAAAAGGCAGAGGAACCAGAGATCAAATTGCCAACATCCACTGGATCATCGAAAAAGCAAGAGAGTCCCAGAAAAACATCTATTTCTGCTTTATTGACTATGCCAAAGTCTTTGACTGTGTAGATCACAATCAACTGTGGAAAATTCTGAAAGAGATGGGAATACCAGACCACCTGACCTGCCTCTTGAGAAACCTATATGCAAGTCAGGAAGCAACAGTTAGAACTGGTCATGGAACAACAGACTGGTTCCAAAGAGGGAAAGGAGTGCATCAAGGCTGTATATTGTCACCCTGCTTCTTTAACTTCTATGCAGAGTACATCATGAGAAACGCTGGACTGGAAGAAACACAAGCTGGAATCAAGATTGCCAGGTGAAATATCAATAACCTCAGATATGCAGAGAACACCACCCTTATGGCAGAAAGTGAAGAGGAGCTAAAAAGCCTCTTGATGAAAGTGAAAGAGGAGAGTGAAAAAGTTGGCCTAAAGCTCAACATTCAGAAAACGAAGATCATGGCATCTGGTCCCATCACTTCATGGGAAATAGATGGGGAAACAGTGGAAACAGTGTCAGACTTTATTTTTTTGAGCTCCAGAATCCCTGCAGATGGTGACTGCAGCCATGAAATTAAAAGATGCTTACTCCTTGGAAGAAGAGTTATGACCAACCTAGATAGCATATTCTAAAGCAGAGACATTACTTTGCCGACTAAGTTCTGTCTAGTCAAGGCTATGGTTTTTCCTGTGGTCAGGTATGGATGTGAGAGTTGAACTGTGAAGAAGGCTGAGCACCGAAGAATTGATGCTTTTGAACTGTGGTGTTGGAGAATACTCTTGAGAGTCCCTTGGACTGCAAGGAGATCCAACCAGTCCATTCTAAAGGAGATCAGTCCTGGGATTTCTTTGGAATGAATGATGATAAAGCTGAAACTCCAGTACTTTGGCCACCTCACAAGAAGAGTTGACTCATTGGAAAAAACTCTGATGCTGGGAGGGATTGGGGGCAGGAGGAGAAAGGGACGACAGAGGATGAGATGGCTGATGGCATCACAGACTTGATGAACGTGAGTCTGAGTGAACTCCGGGAGATGGTGATGAACAGGGAGGCCTGGCGTGCTGCGATTCATGGGGTTGCAAAGAGTCAGACACGACTGAGCGACTGAACTGAACTGATGCTGCTGGAGTGTAAAAAGATTCACAGGCAATAAAGCTGGATGGATAACCAGAGGCCAGATCATGAAGGGCCTTGTCCTAAGAAAAGTGTTTTGAGTTTATACTCCGTGCCAATCATCTTCTAAGTGGCGTGCTTATGGTATAGACATTGAGAAATGGGAAGATAATGATAACGTTCTGTATTTATTTTTTCTTGTCTTAAATTTGCCTTATAATTTGTTGTTTTGTTGTTTAGTTGCCAAGTCATGTCTGATTGTTTGCAACTTCATGGACTGCTAGCCTCCTCTGTCCTCCACTTTCTCCCGTAGTTTGCTTCATGTCCACTGAATCAATGATGCTATCTAACCATCTCATCTCCTGGCACCCCCTTCTTCTCCTGCACTCAAACTTTCCCAGCATCAGGGTCTTTTCCAATGAGTTTGCTCCTCAATCAGGTGGCCAGAATATTAGAGCTTCAGCTTTAGTGTCAGTCCTTCCAATGAATATCAGGGTTGATTTCCTACAGGATTGACTGGTTTGATCTCCTTGCAGTCCAAGGGACTCTCAAGAGTATTCTCTGGCACCACAGATGGAAAGCATCAATTCTTTGCTGCTCAGCCTTCTTTATGATCCAACTCTTACATCTGTACATGACTACTGGAAAATCCATAGCTTTGACTGTATGGACCTTTGTGGGCAATATGAATATGTGCACATAATACATTATATAAGGCATTGTATATTAGTATAGAGTAGTACGTATAGATGGTGTGAGCATGAAATTCAGACAGTATACAAGTGTGTCCATAATAATTATTTTTGTGGCTGGTGTTTTCTGATTGGTTATGGCAGCCTTACAGATTGACTGTTACCTAGCCATACCAGTTATTAAGGAGTTTTTATATCACTCCTTCAAGTTAGTATATCAGTGTTGGGCTGTGTACTCAAAGTTCCATTACTGATTATGAGTCTGTGGACCACTGCTGTGGGATATGGGGAACCATTGGAGGGTTGGGGCAAGGGAGTGAAATGATTAGAATCATCACTGGGGCAGCATCCCTCGGGGCTCTTAGCATTGAGAAAGGTTAGAGGAAGAGCTGTCATCTCCACACTTACTGAGGTATAAGCACATAATTCAGAGTTGAGGCACAAACATCAGCTCCCTTGATGCAGGACTTCTGGAAGAGGAGGGCATGATTGGTTTAACTTTTCAAGGGTTGATGCATAGAAAAGATACTGTTTAAATTTTGATAAACAACATTAAATCATAGCATATAATGATTTAGTTATGAAGCAAGAAGAAGAAGAAGAAGTGAAGTCGCTCAGTCGTGTCTGACTCTTTGCGACCCCATGGACTGTAGCCTACCAGGCTCCTCCCTCCATGGGATTCTCCAGGCAAGAGTACTGGAGTGAGTTGCCATTGCCTTCTCCAGAGCCACTAGGGAAGCTCTTAAATCTGTCTTCTTTAGTTATAAATTTGGTAGTCCGACGAGGAATTAGAAAAGAATCTCTTGTCGGTGTCTATGTAACCTTCATGTGTGACAAATGGAATTTAATTCTGATTTTATCAGCACAGTGAAATGGCACTGAGAATGCCTTCCATTTGGGTAGATCGTCCCAGGGATTCTGTACGTCTTCTGTGCTCACAGTGGCACCATTTCAATGTGGTCATTGTTCTCTACTTTCCAGAACGATCACAGAACATCTTCTGACTCATCCTGGTTCAGTCTTCTGAACATGCTCTTTGCATTTGCCATGGAATGGTCAGTGTTTCATATTACACAAGCTCCCAGCTTCTAACAGTGTGACTACATGCTCTTGGCAACAGCCCTCCTTTGTCTAAACCAAAATGAGAGGAGTGATCAAGGAAAGGAAGGTTGCTTTCAGAAGTGAGAATGAAGAGAGGCCAGAGGAGCTATATGGGGAAAGAAAGGAACAGGTGAGCTCTGAGATAGGGAAATGGTTCAAGAGAAGAGGGAAGGTGGGACTATAAATTTGGGAGTAAAATCAGGATATCAGAGGAGAGTAGCAAGCAAGAAACTTTAGGCACAGCCTTTGGGGATCTGGAGAGAGATGAAATAACCTGGACAAATGGATGAATACAAAGAACGAGGTGTGGGGGGGTTCATTTTCTCTAGCAAAGGAAGTGGATGGCGAACACCAGGAAGCAGCAGTGATGGAGCTGATGACCTTGTCTTTGATTCCCCATCGCAGACTGATGGTGCATTCCCTCCCTTCCCTGTTTTCAGGGTAAGAGAGTGATGAACGATGTAGCTTGAAGACAGATTGGGTCTTCACTGTCATACAGCTAAAGCCCTTTGCATGTGTTTGCCACTTCCTGTTAGGTTGAATCTTAGCAGATGTTAATGAAGTGTTTTCCTTCACTTTTCTCCAGACTTAGTTTTTGATTCTTTGTGTCAAAGAATCAAACATGAGATCTTGATCTTGGTTCCCATTGTCCACCAATTTGCACTTAAGCAAAAATTTAATTCAGACGTTTGAGTGGCTAGAGAAGATACAGGTGTTGGTGAAAGTAAAAGTTGGGGGCAAAAAATCTCAGGAGATTGCTCCTGAGATGTTTTAGATGGATCACGATCACGAAGTTGCTCAGTTGTGTCCAACTCTTTGCGACCCCATGGACTGTAGCCTACCAGGCTCCTCCGTCCCTGGGATTCTCCAGGGAGGAATACTGGAGTGGGTTGTCATTTCCTTCTCTAGGAGATACCTTTTAATTCTTAGAGTAAGGCCAAATTTCATTTATATCAGCATGCCATGTTTCAGCAGGCATAAATAACTCTTTCTTTGGCTGGTGAATGAGTTTTGAGCTGGTTTTGAGTTATTAAAAAAAAAAAAAAAAGGAATGTTAGTGAAGAAATCCTGTGTTAGCTCAGAGACAGCAGGAGGATCTCTGGGGTGAGGGGGGAGAGCAGTCCACAGACTTGCCAGTGGATGCTCATTAAATGTTAATAGGAACCGCATGTGATGAGAAGCAGGCAACTGTGAATGTGTCTTGTAGCTGACTGTCTACAACTAGAAGTATGCGAATGAAGTCAAGGAAAGGCATTACAAAAATCATTTGTTAGGAAGCACAAGCGAGATTGTGTTTCCTTTAACGTATCTTGAAGGGCACACGCCCAACATTTGTGACCTGGAAGCCCAGGAGAAGCCAGTGGCTGTCCAGCTCAGTGGCAAGTAGGAAGATGCTATTAGAAAAGCAGTACTTCTTCTATCCGAATGAATTCCCAGGAAGGCTGAGAGCCCCTGAGATGGTAAGTATGTAAAACCATGTAGCTGACATCAAGGCCTGCTGCCTCTTTGATTCAAGGCCTGTAACCTCCTTGAATCACTGGAGCGAGCCGTCCCTGGTGGGGGAGGCTGTCACTGGGTTCTCTGTCTTGACAGGTAGTTGTACCTGAGACACCCAAAACCGTCTGCACTCCTCTCTCTAGTCCTGGGTCTCTGGAATGCAGGCACTGGGTTGTAGCATTTATTCATAGCAGATTAAAAATATAAGTATCTGTGAGGCCTCACTTAGGAGGCTCTTAGAGGATTAATAAAATATTTACAGAATCACCTATATGGTTGCTTCATTTGTGAAATATTTGGCTCTCATCGCATCATAAATCCTCATTCAAGTGGCATCTCTGTTCTATGAAAGAAGTTCCATTCTACTGGAGAAGCAGAACCAGATTCCTGCCATACTTTTTATTAAAAATGAAAAGGACCCTGATTTCTCTGTATACACATGTTCTCTTTTACACACACACACAGCGAACACCCAACAAGCCAGTAAACAAAAAGGATAGAATGATCATCTTTTAGAAAGACTTGTCATGGATTCAGTGAACGACATTCATGTGAAAAATGTTCAGAAAAGATCCTGTTATCACAATAAGAATTTCCTCTCTGCATGTTTTACATGGCACTTGGAACCTGGAGATTCTTAAGCTGATCAAAGTAGACTTTTTCCAGTAGTTAAAGACCATTAATGTAGTTTATGAAAAATTTAACCTTTGTCTTAAAAGTCTGTTGTGTCACTTACTATTTTGTATGCAGTCTCAGTAGATCGTCTTGTACAGATTTCTGGATGTAAGGTCAAGATTTCAATTAATCCTTGGATTTATGCTAAAGCTAGCAGTGTATCTGTGAGCAAGTATTTACTGAGTGCCTGCAGTGTGCCTTGGAATTCAGCAAAGCCTGTCATGAGTCTTTGTATTTAACTCAACCCTAATAATGACTAATAATCCAAAGGATAATAGTAAAACTCAAGTATGACCATCTACTTTCATAGCTGGGAAGGAGGCTCATTGTGATCATATCGCTCGTGAGGAAACAGCTTCGTGCTGGCGCTCAGACCTGTGACTTCACACTCTACCCTGTATCTTGTTTTGTTTCTATATGATGTGATTTGTTTTCCTACTCCATTCTGCTTCCCCTTACTTCTATGGAGAGTGTATTTTAGGATTGTTACAACCAGAGCATATCCATTTTTTTCCCCACAGTCAGTGATCGCTTCTGCTCTTTTACTGAATTTCCCCTCCATCGTAAGCTATCATTCTTTTTGAACTGTGACTTCTGTGATACAACATGGAGTTGGCCTCTTGTTCAGTGTTATTAACTTTAATAAAATATTTATTCAGTGATTAAAAGTTTTGCCAGAAACCCATGTTAAAATGTTCTTGAAGGCTAAAAAATACTTACCTGGCAACAATCCATTCCATATATAATGGAAATATTTTTAGCCCATTTCCTTCCCTCTTCTTTCTCAAAACCCTTACAGCTAGGGATAATGGAGCAGGCAACTGTGGCCATAGGAAGTCTGTGTAGCCTGTGGTTTATGTAAATGAAAGATAACATGCCAGAATATATGTGTTTGCCATGATCTTTTTTTCCTTTTTATTGTGGATAGATGCAGAAGCCTCAACTTTCCACTTGTCTTCCTTGTGATTAATGGGGATGACTTTGTTCTCTCCCGTGTGAGATCTAAAAACCAGCCTCCGTCTTCCCCGAGTGTCAGTGCAGCTGCTGTTTCCATGCTGTTTGCTTTGTTGCTATGTGTGTGGGAGCCTCAGGCCCAGGTCCCGAGTCCCCCTTCTCCTGCCTGCGTGTTGCCTGTGCTTCTGTGGAGAATGGTAAATGTTCTTGGATCAGGGACTTTAACACATGGGTGTGTTCCTCCTTGTTGGCTTGGAGTGATCAAAGACCTCCATGTTTCATTTTGCCCAGAGCCTCACGTCCCGCCCCCTAAGTAGAGTAAAATCCATGGCAGAGCTTTACCCTCAAGCCACAGAAAACAAATCCAACACCTGTGGCCTGAGAGAGTTACTTACAAAGGCCTGGAAACTCCCAGAATGTTGCTTATGAAGCACACTCTCAGTCAGGACTCTTAGCCAGTGCTACGTCTCTTGCTTCTTTTCTAGCTTCTTGTGAGCATCAGACCATTTTGCAGAGGGAGAGAGGCATGCATGTTCTATAACACAATCACACCTGTCCGGACAAATTCTACCTCGTGACACTAAATTCTGACTAATATCCAATGGAAGAAGGTAATACATGCATATGGGTGTATTTTAGCTTCCATTTAACTCTCTAATTTTTTTTTTAATTACTTAAATAAGGATTTCAGTCTTGATTGGTGGTATTATTCACAAGAGATTGTGAGGTTTTTGTACTTGCCTCGCCTGTGTGATGTGGAAGGAATGTGTTTTCTTTCTCCATCTCCCCACTCAGCAGGGATGCTCATACCAGAACCAGGAAACTCCGCAGGACAGTGCATGCACTTGCTCCGTGTTCTCCTCCTGCTCTGGACTTGAGTTGCAGTACTAACCCTCATGTGTGCACTGAGTGATGGGGTAACTGAGGGGGCAGTGCAAGCAAAGGCTTCCCTGGTGACTCAGTGATAGAGAAACTGCCTGCCAATGCAGAAGACGTGGGTTCAGTCCCTGGGTTGGGAAGATCCCCTGGAGAAGGAAATGACAACCCACGCTGATACTCATAGCTGAAAAATTCCATAGACACAGGAGCCTAGTGGGTACAGTCCATGGAGTCGCAAAGAGGTGGATGCGTCTTAGTGACCAAACAACAGCAATGTAGGTGAAGTGCTTTTCTTTCCCCTTAGTGCTGGCATGTAGTGAGTGCTTGGTGAACAGTGGTCATTACTTTTCATTGAAGTCAAGTCCACATTCTGCCTCTCTCTTTAATGCACATTTCTGAGATCCTTTTAGTTAGATCTGAGGGTCAATTCCTACCTTGGAAATTTGCTTCAGGAAATGTTGACTTGAAATTAGAATTTTACAACTTTACATATAGTTAGTGGATTGCCTTGATTTCCTTCTCCTAAATAATCTTACATTTCTAAGAGACTGCCATAAATAATTGGATGTCATGATGGTAGACGTACTGATGAGCCAGTTTTAGACAACAATGAAGACTCTTTTCCCTATTTTAATGTAAAATGAAAACCAAGAGATTTGTAAACATCCCCATACTGATTTTTGTTATTAGAAGTGAATGGAAAGTGCCCACAAAAGCTGATTTTCCAGCCTCTTATTGGACTAGAGGCCTCTTCTGGGGAACCATTAGTTGCATCTTCTAATAAATAACATTTGATACATTAAATACTCATTTGAATGAATACTCTCAAAAGGAAATGAAGCTAATACAGTCCCTTGGCTTCTATGAACCTTGACTTTCATGTGTGCATTGTACAGTTTATAATGGTAGGGTTTTTTCGCTTTAGGGACAGATTACGTTTTCAAAACTGTCTTTCTTAAAAATATTTTTTATTTTTTAGTTTTGTTGGCTGCTTGGTCTTCGTTGTGGCCCGTGGACTTTCTCCAGTTGTGGCGGGGGTGGGGCAGCAGGGGCTACCCTCTAGTGACAGTGTGCAGGCTTCCCATTGCAGTGGCTGCCTGTTGCCAAGCGTGGGCTCAGTAGTTTAGTTGCTCCACAGCATGTGGGAGCTTCCTGGACCAGGGATTGAACCGGTGTCCCCTGCATTTCAAGGTAGATTCTTAACCACTGGACCACTAGGAAAGCCCTCATTAGTGTCTTTTGACTCCCCTTAAGGATTGAATCCGGGTCTCCAGCATTGCAGGCAGGTTCTTTACCATCTGAGCCACCAGGCAAGCTGACACTGTAGAGGGCAACAATAAATCACACTTAACTGTGTGCAAATGAAGACAGATTTCTCCCTGTCTCCCACCTGTGCACCCTTTCCTGGAGCAAGTAGCAGAGCTATGGCCATCTAGAACCTCAGTACTGGAATTCATTTTGGGGTGGGGTGGCAGGTGGGGTACAGCTCTGAAACAATGTTGGATCTGAAACAATAATGGGTAGGTGTGCAGAAAAATGGTAACATAGCAGGTCTGTGTTGCTATCCTTAGAAAGGCCTGCGTATGAAATTTGCCTGTCGCTAGAAGGAAATGGCCGGAGAAGGCAGTGGCAACCCACTCCAGTACTCTTGCCTGGAAAATCCCATGGATGGAGGAGCCTGGTTGGCTGCAGTCCATGGGGTCACTAAGAGTCAGACACGACTGAGCGACTTCACTTTCACTTTTCACTTTCATGCATTGGAGAAGGAAATGGCAACCCACTCCAGTGTTCTTGCCTGGAGAATCCCAGGAACGGGGGAGCCTTGGTGGACTGCCGTCTATGGGGTCTCACAGAGTTGGACACGACTGAAGCGACTTAGCAGAAGCAGTAGCAGAAGGAAAAGGAGCCTGGTAGGCTACAGTCCATGGGGCCGCTAAGAGTCAGACACGACTGAGCGACTTCACTTTCACTTTTCACTTTCATGCATTGGAGAAGGAAATAGCGAACCACTCCAGTATTCTTGCCTGGAGAATCCCAAGGACAGAGGAGCCTGGTGGGCTGCCGTCTATGGGGTTGCACAGAGTCAGACATGACTGAAGCGACTTAGCAGCAGCAGCATCTAGGAACTTAGGTTTGGGGGTGTTTCCACCATTCTGTAATTGACGAGAGGCTTACTGTTCTAAGCTTCCCTGATAGCTGGTAAACAATTCGCTTGCAGTGAAGGAGACCCCAGTTTGATTTGGGTTGGGAAGATCTTCTGGAGAAGGGATAGGCTAACCATTCCAGCATTCTGGACTGGAGAATTCCATGGACTAGATCATGGGGTCACAAAGCGTCGGACATGACTGAGCAGCTTTCACTTTACTTTTCTAAACTGTTTGTGCAAATAATAGTGGTTTATGCTGAACACTTACTTTTCCTTCTGGAAGTCTGGAATTTGGAGTTTTAGTACATGTGCCACAAAGGGGGCCCATGTCACCAACCCCCAGTGAAAATCCCACCCACTGAGTTGCTAAGCAGCTTCCCTTGTACACAACACTTCCTATGTGTTGTCACAGTTCAATGCTAGAGATTAAATGCATCTTGTGTGTCTCTGTGGGGCAAGGACTCTGAAGGATGCTCTTGGTTTCTTCTGGACTTTGCCCTATGCCCTTTTCCCTCTGCTGGCTTTGTGTCCTTTCACTATAATAAATCTTAGCTGTGAGCATGATTATGTGCCGAGTCCTGCAAGTCTTACTGATTGGGGTTAGCATTGGGAACCCCCAGCACAGTCGTTAAAACCTAACTTGTGTAGGATTCCATACAAGGAGGAAGGCAGAAGGTGTGCCTAAGGCTTTGCCTTATGGATCATTTTCCTCCTAAGCACTTCTTCATTTTGGTGTTACACTCAGTAACGGTGTTTAGACTGCAGTATAATGAGGTGGGCACATCTGGCACATTCAGTTATCCATGTGAATTCATCCTTGTTCCTTACTGCCTTGGAACTGAGGTATAAAGGAGAGAGAGACAAAACACATTGTCTTGTCTTTTCCTCTTACACGCGTACATACATTTCCCCCGTCATCTCTTCTGCTAATAATCGGAAATCAGTACTAACTAGAATTCTCCTCGTTGATGGAATACAGTGGCAGTTGCCCTTGATTTGGAAATCTGAGTTAGCAAAATAAAATAACAAAAATTACCTTCAATTAAGGTTAAATCTGGGGGGCTTATAATTGCCCTATTCTCCATCTTGCATGTGTATCTAGAATCTGCCTTTCCTTACTGCGCGGAGAATTTGCTAAAGTTTTAAGTCTCTCTCTCCATTTGGAAGGCTTTTTTACTTGCTTACTCCTTGGGAAAGAAGGAGGCAAAACAGAAGTGCTCCTGAGAAATAATCCCCCGGGAGAGCATTTGGGGAGAACGTAAGACCAATAACTGGATTCACTGGTGGCTACCGTCAACAGTGTGCCTGCCGCTGGCTGGCCTGGCCCTGCTCTCCTCCGTTGGCAAGAGTTTACATACTCTTTGCCTTTTTGGTCTGGTTGGATAACCTCCATGCGTTACTTCTGAGACAAGTGAACATGAGCAAATAGAGCATGTAAATTTATAGACAGTGTCTATTTTAGACTTCGTGAAAATAGACAGTTGAAAGAGAAGACGGATGAGATGACAAAAATCTTATTTCCTGCCTTGATAGGTGACTCTGTAAAAAGTAAAATGTGGTATGCAATTCTCTCCATGAATAACATTTTTCTTTATTAAAGTGACTTAATTCCATGATGATTTTTATTCAATACTACCTTATCATCCTCAAATAAACATAAATAAAGGAAAGAGTCCTCCTGGTGATTTAGAAAATCAACAAAGAGTTGATTTTCTTAAAAGGAGGCTTCAGCTGTTTTATTGCACAGTGCTTCATGGGGAGCAGTTCACTAGTTATTAAAGTTAGTACATTTCTAAGACAACCAAGTCATTCCTTTGATATTCTGTGGAACCATTACAGTCAGTGTTTAGAAGTAACAACTGCCAATAGGTATGAAAAGTAGAATAAGTGAAAGCTTCTAATTTTTTGTTTGTATGAAATACTTTATGTTAAATGAAGTTCTAACAGTTATCTCTAATTTTTATTTTATATTGGAGTATGGTTGATTACCAATGTTTATTAGTTTAAGGTGTACAGGAAAGTGATTCAGTTATACATATATCCATTTTTAGAATCTTTTTCCATATAGGTTATTACAGAATATTGAGCAGAGTTCCCTGTGCTATACAGTGGGTCCTTGTTGCTGATCTGTCATATATAGTAGTGTGTATATGTTAATCCCAAATTCCTAATTTATCCCATTCTCCACCTTTCCCCATTGGTACCCATCAGTTTGTCTTTGAAGTCTGTGAGTCTGTTTTGTAAGTTCATTTTTATCCTTTTTTTTTTTTAAATTTCACGTATGAACGCTATCATCCAGCATTTTTCTTTCTCTTACTTCACTTAGTATGATAATCTTCAGGTCCATCCATGTTGCTGCAAATTTTAATGGCTGGGTAATATTCCATTGTGCAAATACACCACATCTTTTTTATCCATTTCTCTGCTGGATGAACATTTAGGTTGCTTCCATGTCCTGGCAATTATTTGCAATTAAATAGTACTTCAGTGAATATTGAGGTGTATGTTTCTTCTCAAATTATGGTTTTCTCCAGACATATGCCCAGGAGCGGGATTGCTGGATCATATGGTAGCTCTAGTTTCAGTTTTTTTAAGAAACCTCCATACTGTTTTCAATAGTGGTTGTACCAATTTACATTTGTACGAACAGTGTAGGAGGGCTCCCTTTCACCTCACCCTCTCCAGCATTTATGGTTTGTAGACTTTTTGATGATGGCCATTCGGACTGGTGTGAAGTGATACCTCAGTGTAGTTTTGAGTTGCATTTCTCTAATAATTAGTGACACTGAGCATCGTTTCATGTGTCTTTTGGCCATCTATATGTCTTCTTGGGAGAAGTGTCTCTTTGAATCTTCTGCCTATTTTTTTTTATTTTTTTTTAATTGAGCTGTGATAGCTGTTTGTATATTTTAGAGATTAACCCCATGTCAGTTGTATCATTTGCAAGTATTTTCTCCTATTCTGTGGGTTGTCTTTTTGTTTTGTTTATGGTTTCCTTTGCTGTGCAAAAGCTTTTAAATTTAATTAGGTCCCATCTGTTTATTGTTGCTTTTACTTTCATTAGTAGGTGGATCTAATAAGATAGTGCTGCATTTGTGTCAGAGAGGGTACTGCCAAGGTATGCTTCTAAGAATTTTATAGTACCTGGCCTTACATTTAGTTCTATGATCCATTTTGAGTTTATGGTATGATGTTGTTAGAGAATGATGTGTATGGTGTTAGAATGAAATTAGAAATTCTCTTTTATAGGTACCTGGCCAGTTTTTCCAGCACCATTTTTTTAAGAGACTGTGTCTTTTCTCCATTTAGTATAGTCTTGACTCTTCTGTTGTAGATTAATTGACCGTTCCGTTAAGTTCAGTTGCTCAGTCGTGTCCGACTCTTTGCGACCCCATGAACCACAGCACACCAGGCCTCCCTGTCCATCACCAACTCCCGGAGTTCACCCAAACCCGTGTCCATTGTGTCAGTGATGCCATCCAACCATCTCACCCTCTGTCGTCCCCTCCTCCTCCTGCCCTCAATCTTTCCCATCATCAGGGTCTTTTCAAATAAATCAGCTCTCCCCATCAGGTGGCCAAAAGATTGGAGTTTCAGCTTCAACATCTGTCCCTCCAGTGAACACCCAGGACTGATCTCCTTTCGAATGGACTGGTTGGATCTCCTTGCAGTCCAAGGGACTCTCAAGAGTCTTCTCCAACACCACAGTTCAAAAGCATCAATTTTTCGGCACTAAGCTTTCTTTATAGTCCAACTCTCACATCCATACATGACTACTGGAAAAGCCAAAGCCTTGACTAGATGGACCTTTGCTGGCAAAGTAATATCTCTGCTTTTTAATATGCTGTCTAGGTTGGTCATAATTTTCCTTCCAAGGAGCAAGCGTCTTTTAATTTCATGACTGCAATCACCATCCACAGTGATTTTGGAGCCCAGAAAAATAAAGTCAGCCACTGTTTCCCCATCTATTTTCCATGAAGTGATGGGACCAGATGCCATGGTCTTCGTTTTATGAATGTTGAGCTTTAAGCCAACTTTTTCACTCTCCTCTTTCACTTTCATCAAGAGGCTCTTAGTTCTTCACTTTCTGCCATAAGGGTGGTGTCCTCTGCATATCTGAGGTTATTGATATTTCAGCCGGCAATCTTGATTCCAGCTTGTGCTTCTTCCAGCCCAGCGTTTCTCATGATGTATTCTGCATAGAAGTTAAATAAGCAGGGTAACAATATACAGCCTTGACATACTCCTTTTCCTATTTGGAACCAGTCTGTTGTTCCATGTCCAGTTCTAACTGTTGCTTCCTGACCTGCATACGGATTTCTCAAGAGGCAGGTCAGGTGGTCTGGTATTCCCATCTCTTGAAGAATTTTCCACAGTTTCTTGTGATCCACACAATCAAAGGCTTTGGCATAGTCAATAAAGCAGAAATAGATGTTTTCTGAAACTCTCTTGCTTTTTTGAGAATCCAGTGGATATTAGCAATTTGATCTCTGGTTCCTCTGCCTTTTCTAAAACCAGCTTGAACATCTGGAAGTTCACGGTTCACATATTGCTGAAGCCTGGCTTGGAGAATTTTGAGCATTACTTTACTAGCATGTGAGATGAGTGCAATTGTGTGGTAGTTTGAGCATTCTTTGGCATTGCCTTTCTTTGTGATTGGAATGAAAACTGACCTTTTCCAATCCTGTGGCCACTGCTGAGTTTTCCCAATTTGCTGGCATATTGAGTGTAGCACTTTCACAGCATCATCTTTCAGGATTTGAAATAGCTCAACTGGAATCACCTCCACTAGCTTTGTTCATAGTGATGCTTTCTAAGGCCCACTTGACTTCAAATTCCAGGATGTCCGGCTCTAGGTAAGTGTCAGTGATCACACCTTCATGATTATCTAGGTCGTGAAGATCTTTTTTGTACAGTTCTGTGTATTCTTGCCACCTATTCTTAATATCTTCTGCTCCTGTTAGGTCCATAACATTTCTGTATCGACCATAGGTGCATTGATTTATTTCTGGACTCTCTGTTCTATTCCACTGATTTATATTTCTGTCCTTGCGCTAGTGCCATACACTGCTCTGATGACTATAGCTTTGTATCAGTAGTATAGTCTGAAGTCAGGGAACCTTATTTCTCTAGCTCCCTTTTTTCTTTCTTAGGATTACTTTGACTATTTGGGGGTCTTTTCTGTTTCTGTACAAATGTTAAATTTTTTTCAATAAAATTAAAAATGAAAGCCTTTTATATTTTACAGTTTAGCTGGATAGGTATTCTGTAATATTTCCTTTTTTAAAAAACATTTCATGTTAATTCATCCACATTTATTTTCTATGCTTTTTCACTCCCCATCCTGTCTATTTTACTTTTGGCACACAACCAGAGTTCCATAGTAAGAATTTAATTGATATATTCAAAGTTGACTACCGTAGCCTCTACTTTCATATACCTAGGTATTAATTTTCTCTTTGCCCTTTTAGTTTTACCAAATCTTTCTATGCTTTTGTGTCCTCCTCTTCTCTACCCAGTCTGCTCATACTGATATTCCTAAAACCCTGGCCAGGATTCAGCTATGTACTATTGCAATCAAATCATTTTAAATATTCTGATATTCAGTATTAACACTGAGTAATTCACTGCTGGCCACAAGTGGAAATCATTTCTAGTCTGTCAGATTTTAAATGTATATTCATATTCTATGTATGCATTTTCGAGCTCTCTTTCTAATACTTTGTTTCTTATTCCCAAATTTCCTCCCCCTGCCCCCCAGCTTACTTTCCTGTGACAGTCACTCTTTCTGTATTGTCATTTCCTTTTGCATTTTAGGAAGTTTACTTTTTTGTCCCTGAACCTGTAAATAATAAAGTAAATAAAATGATGTTGGAAGCATAGAATCAACCAAGAACTTAAAATATTTTGAGAAAAATGAATTATTTACTTGTGTTAGAAAATATATTTTTATTTCCTAAGTACATAATATATGACTTATGGATATCTGCTTTTGCATATGACTGCCTAGCCAGATATTGGACAAGTTAGGTTTTGGACTCATACTGTTTTTAGATATCTAGTAAGCATCCATCTAAAGAAAATAGTGGGTTTACAGAAGTTACAAGTGATCAGTTGTGAACAGAAATGAATTGGTATAAAGCCAAAGTCATTTGCTTAAAATGTGTGAGGTGCCACCATGGTTGCTATAGGGATATAAAGATGAGTACTGTGGAGCCTTTCTACTCAAGGGCCTGGCTACACTGCAAGTTGTTATTCAGTTGCAAAGTCGTTTCCAACCTCTTTGTGACCCCATGGACTGCAGCATGCCAGGCTTCCCTGTCCTTCACTATCTTCTGGAGTTTGCTCAAACTCCTGTCCATTGAGTTAGTGATGCCATCCAACCATCTTATCCTCTGTCACCCCTTTTTCTCTTGCCCTCAGTCTTTTCCAGCATCAGGGTCTTTTCAATGAGTTGGCTCTTTGCATCAGGTGGCCAAAGTTTTGGAGCTTCAGCTTCAACATCAGTGGCCAAAGTTTTGGAGCTTCAGCTTCAACATCAGTGGCCAAAGTTTTGGAGCTTCAGCTTCAGCATCAGTCCTTCCATTGAATATTCATGGTTGATTTCCCTCAGGGTTGATTGATCTTGCTGTCCAAGGGACTCTCAGGAGTCTTTGCCAGCACCACAGTTTGAAAGCATCAATTCTTCAATGCTCAACATTCTTTATGGTTCAACTCTCACATTAATACATAACTACTGGAAAAGTCATAGTTTTGACTATATGGACCTTTTGTCCATATCTCTGCTTTTTAATACATTGTCTAGGTTTGTCATGGGCATCCTGGGTGGCTCAGACAGTAAAGAATCTGCCTGCAGTGCAAGAGACCTGGGTTCAATCCCTGGGTCGGAAGATCCCTATATGGCAACCTGCTCCAGTATTCTTGCCTGGAGAATCCCATGGACAGAGGAGTCTGGTGGACCACAGTTGATGGGTCTCAAACAGTTGGACACAACTGAGCAACTAAGACACACACACACACTAGGTTTGTCATAACTTTTCACCCAAGGAGCAAGCACCTTTTAATTTCACAGCTGTGGACAGCATCTGTAATGATTTTAGAGCCCAATAAAATAAAATCTGCCACTGTTTCCATTTCTTTTCCCCCATCTATTTGCCATGAAGTGATGGGATTGATTGCCATGATCTTAGTTTTCTGAAATTGCATGTAACCAATATAATGGAATGTGGTAAAAATAAAAATCCAGGTTCGATGCATGATACTGGATGCTTGGGGCTGGTGTGCTGAGATGACCCAGAGAGGTGGTATGGGGAGGGAGGAGGGAGGGGGTTCAGGATGGGGAAGACGTGTATACCTGTGGCGGATTCATGTTGATGTATGGCAAAACCAATACAATAGTGTAAAGTAATTAACCTCCAATTAAAATAAAAACTAAAAGACTGAAAAAAAAAAAGAAAAGCAAATGGGAATTCTGGGTAGATCATAGAATTTATGATAGAAGTGATATTTGAAAAGAGGGCCTTGGCTGATTGATAGTGGGCCTCTAGAAAATTGATGCCAGCCTTGCCAAGTGGAAGAGACAGTATAGACAAAATGGTGTGGTGAGAAAGCATAGTGTGTGCACTGATAGTTGATTGGTCCGGTTTCCAGTGACAGAGTGTGCACAAAAGAAGCAAGACTTAAAAGCTAGATGAGGACAGTTCTTAAATACTAGCATGAAGAATCTATGCTTAAGTCATTTAGCAGGGGGAGCTGTTGAAGTATAGTTTGGAGGGAAAAGTTGTAATGTGTCCAGAGATGGACTTTAGGGAATGCAACTTCACATCAGAATGTAGTCAAAATATAAGTGAGATGAAAAGAGTAAATGGGAAGTATGAGGAATGGTTAAAATAATCCAGTTAGGTAATGTGGGACATCACTAAGCTTGAGAGAATAGGTATAAAGAGACAGGTATGTGAGTGGACAACTAAGTTATCCAAGCCTGGATTTCAGTTTGGAGAGAACAGTGGGAAGAGAAAACAGACCCTGCTGGAGGCTGGCGTGGGGGTGGCAAACAGGAGTGCCTTCTGTTTCAGTGTACTTCTGGACTCAGATCACGACTAGCATCCCAGCTCGAGAAATATACTATATACTATACTAGCTTTATGACTTTAGGCAAGTTGATGAACCTGATGTTCAAGCTGGTTTTAGAAAAGGCAGAGGAACCAGAGATCAAATTGCCAACATCCGCTGGATCATGAAAAAGCAAGAGAGTTCCAGAAAAACATCTATTTCTGCTTTATTGACTATGCCAAAGCCTTTGACTGTGTGGATCACAAGAAACTGTGGAAAATTCTTCAAGAGATGGGAATACCAGACCACCTAACCTGCCTCTTGAGAAATCTGTATCCAGGTCAGGAAGCAACAGTTAGAACTGGACATGGAACAACAGACTGGTTCCAAATAGGAAAAGGAGTATGTCAAGGCTGTATATTGTCACCCTGCTTCTTTAACTTCTATGCAGAGTACATCATGAGAAAAGCTGGGCTGGAAGAAACACAAGCTGGAATCAAGATTGCCAGGATAAATATCAATAACCTCAGATATGCAGATGATACCACCCTCATGGCAGAAAGTGAAGAGGAGCTAAAAAGCCTCTTGATGAAAGTGAAAGAGGAGAGCGAAAAAGTTGGCCTAAAGCTCAACATTCAGAAAACGAAGATCATGGCATCCGGTCCCATCACTTCATGGCAAATAGATGGGGAAACAATGGAAACAGTGTCAGACTTTATTTTTGGGGGCTCCAAAATCATTGCCATGAAATTAAAAGACGCTTACTCCTTGGGAGGAAAGTTATGACCAACCTAGACAGTATATTCAAAAGCAGAGACATTACTTTGCCAACTAGGGTCCGTCTAGTCAAGGCTATGGTTTTTCCTGTGGTCATGTATGAATGTGAGAGTTGGACTATGAAGAAGGCTGATCGCCGAAGAATTGATGCTTTTGAACTGTGGTGTTGGAAAAGACTCTTGAGGGTCCCTTGGACTGCAACGAGATCCAACCAGTCCATTCTGAAGGAGATCAACCCTGCGATTTCTTTGGAAGGAATGATGCTACAGCTGAAGCTCCAGTACTTTGGCCACCTCATGCGAAGAATTGACTCATTGGAAAAGACTCTGATGCTGGGAGGGATTGGGGGCAGGAGGAGAAAGGGATGACCGAGGATGAGATGGCTGGATGGCATCATGGACTCGATGGACGTGAGTCTGAGTGAACTCCGGGAGATGGTGATGGACAGGGAGGCCTGGCGTACTGCGATTCATGGGGTCACAAAGAGTCAGACACAACTGAGCAACTGATCTGAACTGAATGAACTTTTATGTGCCTCAATTTCCCCATCTGTAAAGTGGGTCTGGTAATAGTACTTCAAACCTGATTTGAGTGTAGATGAATGTAATACATGTAAGTTTCCTAGAGGCCTCTTTGGCTCGTTGTAAGTGCTCAACAAAGTGTAGGCATTATTTTTTTTCTTTAACCCTCAGAGCCCTTTGTTGTTGTTCAGTTGCTAGGTTGTGTCCACTCATTGCGACCTCATCGACTGCAGTGTACCACCAGCATGCCAGGCTCCTCTGCTGTCCACAATCTACCAGCGTTTGCTCAAATTCATGACCATTGAGTTGGTGATGCCATCTAACCGTCTCATCCTCGGCTGCCCCCTTCTCATTTTGCCTTGAATCTTACCAGGCATCGGGGTCTTTTCTAGTGAGTTGGCTCAGAGCCCTAGCAGGTAGCTATTTTTATCCATTTCATATATGGGAAAGATAAGTTTAGAGTCTACAGTTGACCCTTGAACAACACAAGTTTGAACTGTGTGGGTCCCACTTACACTCAGATATTTTTCAATAGTAAATACAACAGTCTACATTTTCCAGAATTTGTTGAATCCTCAGATATGGAGCCACAGATAGAAGAATCAATTCTCGTATATGGAGGACTAGCTATAAGCTATATGCTGATTTTTGACTGTTCAGAGGGTCAGTAATAACCCCACATTGTTCAAGGGTCAACTATGTATTATTTAAGCAAACTCAGAGCCTGAAAAGAGCATTTTCAGTTGCCTCCATGCCTTAGTGTATTTCAGATTTTGTTTTGTTTTCAGAATTCAGATAACAGTTTTTCTTGAGCAACTGGGTTTAGAGGCAGAATCCCTAAAGAAACCCTTAGACGTAATATTTTTCTCAGGAAAGTGATAAAGCAGATGCAGGTTAGAGATGAAAGATGGCAGGCTTGATGGGAAGGTGGATGAGGATTCAGGAATTAATAAGTACAGTTGTTTTCAGCAGACAAAATGAAGAAAGAATGTGCAAGCACACACATCTTTAACTGTAGTGGTTTGTCATTTCTGTGTCTAATATTAAACTCACTAATTTAATGCATGTCTTCACTCTGTAGGCAAATACATAACATCAGCCATGCATAGGACACTGTTACATTTGCCTTCTAGCCCTTTGTATGCCAGGATTTAAAATTGATCCTGAAAATGTCCAACATAAATGTAATGCCATTGCCAAAAGCTTTTTCCAAATGCAATAGATAATTTTCTGGTACTTTCAGAGGAAAAAAAAAGCATATTAATATGGCTAAAGCTGCCATTCTTAACTTTTTCTCACCCCCAGCACACTATAATGAAGCCACCTCCTTGCACCAGTGGTCTTAGGGAATGGCTTCACATTTGTGTTGGGCATCTTCATGATAGTCAGCAGGGGAGTCCAGTCCAGGCGAAAATGGCTTCCAGGTAGGGCTAGTCTGGGGCTGAAAAGACTCCCAGTTGAGTGGAATCTACTCACACTCAGCACATGGAAGTACAGTACAGTCAGTGTTCTCTGTCCTGAGTTGAGTCCTTACACCAGCATAAAAGAAAAGGACAGTATTGTGGGAAAAGCACTACACTGGCTCAGAGGAGCTGGACAGGTTCTCTCAAGTCAGCTCCTCACACTCTTGCTTCCTGATCTTGGGCAAGATACTTGCTAATTTTCTCTTCTGTAAAATTAAAAAGTGGCGTTAGATGACCTCTAAATTGCCTCCCAACCCCTGCATTCATAATACTAATGAATTCATTCAGTATTGATTCATCCTGGCAGTTGGGATAGAAGGTACAATAATCTTGTGATAAAGAGATACACATGACATAGAAATATAAGCAGATTGCTGAAGGGGCAGGTAATTCTTGTTGGGAGTGGGGAGAAGGAAGGAAAAGGGTAGGATAGGAAATATCTTAAAGGTTAATTTCAGTTGGACCTTGAAGGATGGAAATGTGTCAGAAGCAGAGGGTTCAAAAGCAGGTGAGATTTTACTGCACTTGGTGTTTATGGTAAGATCTTTGCAGTTGGAGTTCAGAGGTCCTGGCAGGAAATGATGTAGGAAGGGTGGATTGGGTCTATACTGTGCATCTGTGCTAAGTCACTTTGGTTGTGTCCCACACTGTGCGGCCCTGTGGTCTGCAGCCTGCCAGGTACTCTGCCCGTGGGATTCTCCAGGCAAAAATACGAGAGTAGGTTGCCATTGCCTCCTCTAGGGCATCTTCCCGACCCAGGGATCGAACCTGTGTCACTTATGTCTCTTGCACTGGCAGGCAGGTTCTTTACTACTAGCACCCGAAGGGATTTCAGATGCCAGATAAGGGAATTTTTTGCTCTCTGCACAATAGGAAGCCCCTGAAGGTTTGCCAGGAAGGGGAATGAAATATTCTGAGTCTCAGTTTTTGGAAACTTGATGAGAGTCTGTAAAGAGTGGATTAAAGTGAGCAAGGAAACCCGATTTGTTTTCTTAATGGCTGTCTTCATCTGTTACCTTACACCCAGGTACCTTTGTGCACTTATATTGATCCCTCCAGCACTGTCTCCCTTTCTGTAACCATCATTGACTTCACAAACTCAAGAAAACAGTGTTTGTGCTCCTCTGAGGTGACACCAAGAGCTTATCTCCCCCTAAGTGCACACCGGCTCCCCCTATCCCCAACCAAGCAGAGTGGCTGTACCATTAGCAATGTGGTTTGTTTTTGTTTTTGTTTTTGTTTTAAAGGCAAGAAAATCCAGTGTTAAAAGAAAAAGGAGATGAATGATTTAGAAATGTACTTTCCAAAAAAGAAAAAAAAAGAAATCTAGTTTACTCAGTATCCATAGGTAGCTTAGATAGCTTTTTTTTTTTTAAAGGTCAGGAAAAATTTAATCCCTTAGTGGTTGTCACAGTGATGTCAGTCTTAACTGCTGTTAACTGATGTTAACCCTTAACTTTGGCTTAACACACTAAAAGCAAAGAACATTGTATGGTGTTTTCATGTTTGATTGTAACACTTGCTTGATTGAAGCTGCATTGACTGAACACAGGACAGACACTAAGATCAATTTGAGGGGATCACAGGGAGCCCCTGGGGGTTTATTTGGGATCCCTGAGGCTGCTGGGTCAGGCCATCAACTCTGGCTTTCATGTTTTCCCTTTTTCTCTGCTGCAACCTTTTTTCCACCTTTTTTAGTGAACGTACCAGAAGGTCCTGTCTGTGCACGCGTGTATGCTTCCACCGAATAGCTTTATCATCAGTGCTGTGGGCCCTCCTTCACATGCTCGTGGCTTTCATAAGACAGATTTGATGCAAGCTTTCTACACACCCAGCTTTCTACACACCTATCCTTCAGATGGCTCTGTCACTTAAGCTTGTCAGTTGTCAGCCAACCTGGTGTCATGTAAATGGAGGCATTTTGAATGTTTCTCATTTCACAATGTTTTAAGACACTCATTAAATGACAGTCATCTTAGGAAACCAGCTGTTTCTTCCCATTCTCATGCAAACATTTGTTCACCTGATAATCTTCAGAATCACAGATTTCTGGTTAAAAACAAATTCTTCCAAATTATTTGTAGTTGGCTCAATATGGCTTACATTTTTAAATTTAAAGATACTCAGACTGTCCTGTTTTCCGTGTAAATTAGAGCAGATACAGTCACCCTGAGGCAGTAAGAGGGACTAAACTAATTTCACTGATGTAATCATTGTTAAACAATTTCCAATGCAACTTTGGAAGCAGTATTTGTGAGCCTGTTTAATGATGTTTAAAAATGCATCAATGAAATTGGCTTAGCCTGTGGCCTTTATTACAGTCTCTCTTCTCAATTACACAGATTCCATGTCTTATGTCTGGACTGATTATAAGTAACCCTCCCCCCCAAAAAAAAAATTATCCTAGCTGAAGAGTGTAGCTTATCCCTAACCCACGGAATTTGATTTGGAATTGAAAAATCTTGGAAGATAGTTCGAGAGTACCACATCAGCTGTTAGAATGATAGGAAATGCATTCAGGAGGTTGGGCTGGCATTTCTGTTTTCACCTTTTTTTTTCTTTTACTTCCTCTGCTCTTCACCTTCCACTTACCCCCAGTGCCATCATGAATTCACTATAAATTCCAAGCCATCTGCCTTGAAATATAGCAGAAAACATTAAATATGTTTTTACTAATGATCTGCTAAAATTACAATTCAAGCTCTGTGCTGAAGCTGCTTTTTTTTTTCCAGTTTCAGAAGCAGTATTTAAGTGATGACATGCAGTAATTTGTTCATTCTTCTGTCAGTATAATTTACAAGGCAGTGGCAGATAAACATAGCAATACAAGATTCATTTACGGTGACACAATGGCAGATACACAGAGCAGAACCCTGCCTATGAGATAAAGTGGACTGAGTGACTTATGCAGTAATTAGGGGATAATTGTCATTAACCTCACAAACAGTAGTTTACCCATATTGTTTAAAAGGCTCCAGGATGCGTAATGACAAGGTAATCTGTCAAAGCGCTAGGGGGAAATATTAATAAGATTTGTGCAAGCCTGGATAGAAAATATGCAGAAAGCGGCCACATTAAGCTAATTGGTGGATGAATATACACTTGTAAAAGTGCTTCTAATGGCACGTTTGCTGCTCTCCAAATGACTACCGTTAATGTGGAGAAGTGGGCTGCTTCGAAAGTCAGGACTGCTGGGACAAGAGGGTATTAAGGCATGCAGACGCAGTTATTACCTTGTGCTCCGTAATGCATGCTTCCCCCTCCTCTATTTTGGAATTCTGAGTTTGGCGTTATAGTACCATATGTTGATTATTTACTCTGATGATTACATTTTCTGACCTTCTATTTCTTCAGTCAGCCGCCGACCCCCAATCACTTCTGTTTTGTGGCCAGATAAAATGACTAATAGCTACACTGATAGCTTAGAAATACATAGAAACGCAAACTGATAACGCATATGTAGATTGATAATTACACACACACATGTGGGGGTGCCTTTTATAGGAACACATTTAATCTGAGCAATCAAAGGAAAGTATATCCATCAACAGCCTCGTGTATGTGTTACAAGTAATAACGTGTTGTTCCCTGATGAATGCTAAAGCAGGAAATTAATCTTTGTGTTCTACTGCCATTCTTATACCCAGAGAAGAACAAAGTTAAATCTCCCAGTACATCTCTCTGTTCAGTCACACACTCCGTCCTCCTCGTGCTGTATGGAATGCTGCTTAGTGAATGTTCAGTTCTTTTCTCCCCCTGCCCCCCCACATCCTAACGAATATGTTAAAGCTCCTTAGGGTTGTTCAATCAGCTTCAGTTGTGGAGCGATTCAAAGTATAATATGTGAGCTAGAATCAGCCTTTTAAGCTTTGGAAGCTGGAATATGAGTACTAAGGATCTTGGTTGTACAGACAAACTTCATACAAAGATTGAAGGTTGTGACCTTGAATTCATTCCAAGGTTTTGACCCTTACCTAATGTGGAAAATCATACTCATCGTGGAAAAAAAAAAAAAAAAAGTGTTGTTGTTTTTTTTTTTTTGCACCCATTTTTGCTGTTTATCAGACATTATAGGAAAGCCCAACAGGAAATGCCAGGGTCTCTCTGGTGTTTGTGTTTAGATACATAAAACCTCAGCACAGACCCCTGGGCAGACGGAAGCTTTCTACAAGCTTGGTGGCAGAACATTGGTTCTGGAAAGAAACGTAAACTAGAAGATGTAAAGCTCAAAGCAAAAATGCTAGCACAGACTCTGGTGAGTGGTGTTTATTGCCAGGCAAGCAGATTTATAGCTGTCCAAGGACTCAGGTTTTATCTTTACGTCTGAGGGGAGAAGAAAACAAGACCACTTGCAGGGCCCATCCTTCTCCTTCCTCCTCTTTCTAGTGTTTTCTCTGAGGATTTCAAACTGTTCCTTTGCTGTCCTGAACCATAAAATGACTTACCCCCTAGCATCTCATGGTGATCATCTCCAAAAGAGTAACGTGTCGATTTAAAAGGTTTAATTGAGGCAAGAGCCTTATATACAGATACTGCTGTTTCTCAGAACTCCAGAGATCACAGGAGAACTACAGATATTTATTTATTTAGCTTGATGGAGATATAACATATTTATTTTGGAATGGCTGAGCCTCATGTTTTACAGGATTTCCACAAACTCTGTTGATAAAATGATATGGGGGCTTCGAAAGAACTTCCTGAGCAGTTTCCCTATACAAGCGAAGTTTTCACTTGAACAGATCATTAAATTGACCAGGAGTAAAAGGTAATCCACAAGAATTACTACTTCTAATCACATTACTGATAAAGCATCAAGAGAAGCATGCAGATTATGGAACCATATAGTAACTCATGCTGGCATATTTTCAGTCATAAACACATATGTTCTGAAAGTAAGTTGTATATACACAAGTTGGTTGAGAGGAAAAATTTTAGCCTAAGATTGGAAACATTTTAATTGAAATGTCTTGTGTGTCCAGATTCTAGGTATAAATAGTCAAATAAGGGAATTTGACTTTTTTCAGTAAGGCTCAGAAAGTTAGTGGGGCTTCCGTGGTGGCTTGGTGAAGAATGCCTGCCAGTGCAGGAGACCCAGGTTTGGTCCCTGGGTCGAGAAGATTCCCTGAAGAAGGAAACGGCAACCCACTCCAGTATTCTTGTCAGGGAAATCCCTTGGAGAGTGGAGCCTGGTGGGCTGCAGTCCATAGGGTTACAAAAGAGTTGGACACAATAGCAACTAAACACCATCAACAAGAAAGTTTAGTAGGACTCTTACTTACATGTAAGGAAATGAAACTAGGTCCTGGTTACTTCCTAGTCACAGAGCTGGTCATTGGCAAAACAAAGACTAGAATTTGGGTGTCATTTGCTTATGTTCTTTATTTTCCTCTGAGGCTGAATATGAGGAAGTTATATTAAGCATAACCAAAATTTGAAATTTTAAGATCCAAATTCTCTTTTAGCCTCTAAGTTCCGAGTTAGATACTCTGTGCTTAAAGATGCACGGGTAATTTTATATTAAAGGTTGATCTTCTAGGAATAAATATCTGCTGGATTTGAGATTTCCTATTTTGAAACTTAAATGATTCTTAAGATACCATTGTTAATTATTAAAATGTATTGTGTCTTTAAAAGTTTCTCAGATTTGATTTACAGTGGAGTTAGGTAATGTGAAAAATAACTTTGGACTCTTTGAAGTGCAATTCTAGATATTGTGGAAAGTAATTTACACCTCTGAAAATTCTGTAGATGGCAAAGCAAGGCACTTGCTTTATTTATTTGCAAACAAATAACCTACAGAAGAAATGCATGGACCTGGTTTAAAGCCAGACAAGCTAAAATTCCTGGGTACAGGGAAGAAATCCTGACAGGCCTTTAACAGAGCTTAGCTGGAGTTTCTGTGATTAAATATGTTGTAACCCTGGAGTGATCTATCGTAATCACAGATTTTAAAATAAAATTGCTGTACAGACGGTTATTGAGGAGAAAAGCAATCGTCCTCTATGAACTATATGTTCTCATCTGGTCCATAATCAAGAATATTCTATAACAAAGTAAATTTTTATATCAAAAATCAAACAGTATACTTTAAAAAATCAGAAGAGCCATTTAGAACTAATGCCTTGACATTTTGATTTCTCTTGGTTTGAGAAGTGGTCATTTTGGGATGGTGTATTGTTCAATTTCTCAATAATTTTTTTCTTCTAAAAGATACCTTCTTCACTGAAAAGTAGTTTCAAATATGAATCAGAAACAGAAATGGTAGGGATTTATTTCTTGAAAAATCTACCACAGCCATACCTAAAAATCACATAAAATTACCATGTTGTCTTTTCCTTCTGCTCCCAACTGCAGTCAAGGGCCATTTCCTTCAAACTTCCAGTTTCATTCAAGGAGATGAATTCCTTAATTCTGTACTTTCTTTTTTTTTTTTTTTTTGCAAGTAATTTGATGTGCCTTTCCTTAGTATACTACTGATTCTTCATGATTGAGCATTTTTCATCTATAATAAGACCAATTATAATGAGAGTCGTGCAGTGACCTGAGGATGGTAGTCTCTACAGGTGCACGTTTGTGTACATGCACATGTACGTGATAAGTAACTCTTAAAGTCAATCCCTAATGTGCAAATGGTATTTACAGAGAGCAGACCTGTGTTAGCAAGGACTAATAAGAGTCTCACCTTGACAGAAAATTCTTTAAGGCAAAGTTTTTTGAGAGCTCTGTCCTTCTAACCAGTGGTGGATCTTCCTGTAGAGTTCATTTCTCCTTTGGGGGAAAAAGGAGGAATTGGAAAGATACTTCAGACAGGTCCTTTATAATCCACACACTGAATTTAGCACCAGCTTCTGTAATCACAGCCAGCCAATATATACATAGCTGGGCACACATTTCATGACATCGATGGGCTTGGGTTGATGAGGAAAGCATATTTGTTTCCCAGAAGGGATAAATGTGCATGTAGGTTAACAAAGTCCAGTCTTGATTTTTCTTTGCAAGTTTTCATGTCTTTTTGTACCACACCCTGTTGATTCTTTCTCATGGAACCCTTCTGTCCTGGGGAGGGGCAGAAGAAGCAAGAATGGACTGGTCAACATTGTATTTAAAAGGTAAAGTGATGCCCTTGAGAAATTCTGCAAAACATAAATTTCCAAATGACGGAAATCGGGTAGTTTTTATTACCCAAAACAAATTTGATTTTTTTTCTTATCAAGTCTAATTTGAACCATTTGGTGCAATCATGGTATAAATGAGCATGCCTCACTCTGCCTACAGATATTACAGTTGTTTCAACTGGCCTGGAAATATTAGCCTGAAACACCGGAAAAGCACACTCACTTGAAAGAACTCGGTGAATAAAGAAGAGTATAATTCTGTTTACTTACACAACCAGACTGTTCCAGTGTATACTGTATATGGTAGTGGCTCATCTTTCTCAGTCGGTGCCCTCCCAGAAATGTGTGTTTAAATGTAAATTTGCTAAAACAAATAAGCATGCCAAGTTGTTTCCCCACATAATTTCAAGTGTTTCTGAAAAATTATCACAATACTGCTTACAAAATTTCCCCAAGTGCTTCCCAGAATCTGTTATTTTCAATAAGAAATTTTTGTTGTTGTTTTACCATTTTTCTTCATCTCCCCGCTCCTGCACACCCCCACCTCTCCCACCCCCACTTCTTGCTTACACACACACACACACACACACACACATGCAGCCACACAGACACAAAAATTTTAACCCATGCCAAGTCATGTAAATTAGATAAATAAATAATTAGCCATTCCACCCCCCCCCCCCCCAACAAAAAGAGGGGAAGTGACTCTGATATATGTGGAGAGTACCCAGACCAGTTAAACTTTTTGGCTGAAGAGAGGGTTTAAAAGTAACTTGACTTTTAGAGGAACAATTGAAAATTGAAATATCTGCTTGTCACATATGGACCTACATGAGTTCTAAAACAGGTAGCTTGTAGGTGAAAAGGAGAGAAGAGGACTTCTATAACTTCTGTAAGATTTTTTTTGGTAAAGCTATAGGTAGTGCTTTCAGCCCTCACCTGCAGCCCCGCCCAGCCCTCAGGTGGCATACATGAGCTCTCATTTGCAGCAACCCCCTACACCCCCATATGAAGTTGAGGGACTGGCCCTGTTCATGACATCTGAGGTAATAGTCCGAGCCCACCACTTCCCCCTGAGGTGACCTACCAGTTAAATGATAAATTTCGTAATTTCTGGGCCACTTCCTTGACACACGTCCACCTAACCAAGAGGCCAGCACAAAGGCAGGTGAAGGGGAGCTTGGGTGAATTAACAGACTACTCTTCAACTTCTTCCAGAGTGTGTGTGAAGATGTGTGTGCATGCTCCGTGTCTGCCACATGTCAATATTAGCTCTGTAGTGACGCAGCCTAAACTTTTTATGACTACGCATCCTTTCCATAAAATACATGAGCGTGCACCCCAGTGCATGTGAAGCTGTTTCCAAGTTAGTAATATATTGTAAATTTACATATAAAAACGTAACACATTTGTCTTTTTAGGTTAAAAAAATAGAAATTCTCATGTTTACTCACCACATCAGTGGGCTTTTGTGTACCCCCTACAGATAGGAGAGAATGGAGGAGGGGGTATGTGTTTTCCTGTTCACAACAGAATGCAGGGAACATGAAGATGGTCTATATATACATGGGGAAAGTTGTGAATGTTGAGTTCCGAGTGAGAGTTCATGCAATTTTCATAGTTTAATGTTTTGTGTCAGCTTCACTGAGGTAGACTTCACATGCCAAAAAATCTAGGAGTTTTTAAGTCTACAACCTAGATAGTCATATGTACATTAGCCTTAGGATATAGAACATTTCCATCACTGCCTAACGTTCCCACTGTTCTTTTACAGCCAGTCCTTTCTTCCACCCTCGGGCCCTGGCAACTACTGATCTCATTTCTCTTCTTGTAGGATTACTTTTCAAGGATGATTCCTCTGACTGGCATAGTAACATCAGTTATCTTTTAGGTCTGACTTCTTCTTTCATTCTTAAGGTTATGTTTCTATCCATAGTTTAAAGGAAGATTCCTTTGTGTATTTCTCCCACTATTTAATTAAGACTTAAACATCAAGAAAACCTGGAAAAACGTATGTTTCAAATTTTGCATAGCATGGTTTCATCAGTTTTTACCTCTGCAATTAATAGTTCAGTTTTGATAGAGTACCAAGCTGGATTGGCTTGGGATCGTTTCTCTACCTTCTACCCAAGTCCATTCCTCTTGCCTTAATACCTGAACTCCTCCTGAAGGAGAGAGAAGTTCAGTTCAGTTCAGTCACTCAGTCGTGTCCAACTCTTTGCGATCCCATGAACCACAGCACGCCAGGCCTCCCTATCTATCACCAACTGCCAGAGTCCATTGTGTCGGTGATGCCATCCAACCATCTCATTCTCTGTCATCTCCTCCTCCTGCCCTCAATCTTTCCCAGCATCAGGGTCTTTTCCAGTGAGTCAGCTCTTCCCATCAGGTGGCCAAAGGATTGGAGTTTCAGCTTCAACATCAGTCCTTCCAATGAACACCCAGAAGTGATCTCCTTTAGGATGGACTGGTTGGATCTCCTTGCAGTCCAAGGGACTCTCAAGAGTCTTCTCCAACACCACAGTTCAAAAGCATAAATTCTTCGGCGCTCAGCTTTCTTTATAGTCCAACTCTCACATCCATACATGACCACTAGAAAAGCCATAGCCTTGACTAGATGGACCTTTTTGACAAAGTAATGTCTCTGCTTTTCAATATGCTGTCTAGGTTGGTCATAACTTTCCTTCCAAGGAGCAAGCATCTTTTAATTTCATGGGTGCAGTCACCATCTGCAGTGATTTTGGAGCCCCCAAAAATAAAGTCTGTCACTGTTTCCATTGTTTCCCCATCTATTTGCCATGAAGTGATGGGACCGGATGCCATGATCTTCATTTTCTGAATGTTGAGCTTTAAGCCAAATTTTCACTCTCCTCTTTCACTTTCATCAAGAGACTCGTTAGTTCTTCTTCACTTTCTGCCATAAGGGTGGTGTCATCTGCATATCTGAGGTTATTGATATTTCTCCCAGAAATCCTGATTCCAGCTCAAAAAGAAGAGAAAATCCCAGTAGGAGACTGGTCATGAAAATAAGTTGCCGATACAGTTGGAATGGAATAATACCTTAAGATAGCACACTATGCTTGCAAATCTAGACATGGCATCAGAAGGCATGCCTCGTAAACCTCTCGCTTTGTTTTAGGTGGATAGCATTTCATTAAAAGCTTTAAAATTAGATCAAAGGGGAAATGTTTTTAGTGTTTAGCTATTCCTTTTTTTTTATTTTTCCTTTAAATTATGCCTTAAATTTGACAGAAAGAAATTTATGAAATAGAGTAGAAAATTACACTATTCTGTGCTGGTCTTTAAGCTGTTTGCTGATTTCTTCGTAATGTGAATAGTGCCTGAGCAAATAGGCCCTAGGTCTCTGCTGTGTTTAGTGTTCCGGTCTCATTTCCATGTGTGGAAGGAAAGGCAGTGTTACCCTCTGTGCTCTAGCATGCTAGTGGCCTGCCATGAGCACAAACAAGTTTATTCTTGGCCTTCAAGCAGATTCTCAGGGCTAAAGGTCAGCTGACAGTCTAATGATCCCAGAGTCTCTATCTGGTCTCTCTCCAGTCTCTTCACATCTTTCCCTCTCTATTCTCCCTTCCATCACATAAGAAAAAAAGTCAATCTTACTTGACTTTGGTTGTAAAACTACGCATCATGTAAGGTATTTTGATATGAAAAAGGGACCCAAATAAAACCACTGAAGCCATGATTGTTGACCCTACTGACAAAGATTTTAGAAAATCACTCTGGACCCATATTGAACTGGGTGCCAGATTTCTCCTAAGTGATATAAGCACCAGTTCAGTGAATATAAAAGGAAGGCTTTTCATTTAAAATGTTTAGATGTAAATATTTTAAGTGTTTTATACTGTTTCTGAACCCAGTAAAACTGGTTTATAAGTCTGGATTATTTGCTTACAAATCTTCTAATTGATAGGATAGCCAATTATTATCATAGGAAATCAATACTTATCCTAGGGACTTCACTGGTTGTCCAGTGGTTAGGGCTCCGTGCTTTCATTGCCAACACATTTCATTGTGTTTGATCCCTGGTTATAGAACTAGAATCCCACAGACTGACATGGTGTAGCCAAAAATTAAAAAAAAGTATTTATGCTAATACTTTGCATTTCACTTAGCAGGACAAATCTTATCATCCTTATTTTGTAAATAATAATTTCCAATGAAATGGTCATTGAGCGCTGGTTACAAATGGGGGAGCCGAAAGTAACTCAGTCACCAGCTACAATACGAATGGGAAGGACGCGAATCCAATTGCTCACTCTGATGTGACTTTTCATCCACACACAAGCCCATTATCCCAGTATGAAGCGGTCAGGATGTCCATAGTGACCTAACAGATTGAATTCTTTCCATTACTGTTTATTTTGTGACAATACCAAATTCTCTTTATGGCTCTCAATCACTGGTAAAGTGTAGTTGACATGATAAGGAGGCCTAGGTTTTAGATTTGTACTTCTCAAACTATCCGTGAGGAAGGACCAGTTTTCCCCCAGCTGATCTTGAGCCAATACTTAAGTTAAATAAAGTAAAAATCAGTTAATTTTAAAAGAAGAAATGACCATGTCTTTCATTGTACAGCAGTGTCACATTGTCCTGAAAGTTACCAGATAGCTACTCTCAATTCCTTGCAGAGTGGTCCTTTTTGATAGCATATGGGCCACTCATGGTTAGGACTTTCATGGTGGCTCAGACGGTAAAGCGTCTTGCTTACAATGCGGGAGACCTGGGTTCGATCCCTGGGTCAGGAAGATCCTCTGGAGAAGGAAATGGCAACCCACTCCACTACTCTTGCCTGGAAAATCCCATGGGCAGAGGAGCATGGTGGGCTACAGTCCATGAGGGTCGCAAAGAGTCGGACACAACTGAGCGACTTCACTTTTACTTTCTTTCAGGCCACTCATGTAAAGTCTTAACAGAGGAGTCTTAAGCCATGGTTTAAGAATCACTGCACCAGATCCGGATTACCTCTGTCACAAAGATCTCCAGGCAAAAATCCTGGGCCTCCCTTGTTTTCCTTTGATGATTTCTAACTCCCTTCAACTTAAAGGAGTTGAAGGATATGCTAAAACTGATAGTCATTCCTTGCATTGAGCTTTCAGACCCATTCTATTACATGAGACAATCAACTTTGTTTCTTGTTGCAGTTTTTCTGTTTATGAAAGGGATGGTCTTTAGATGGTCTTGATGAATGATGGCTTCTTTGGAAAGAACGTCACATTGCCTGGATCCAGAGGGTACCCTATCAGGAGGATTCTAGTTGGAGTATGTCATGTAGATACTTGACCTGTCCCCAGGCACATTCATTTACAAAGATACTATGTTGTCCTTCTGCTGCTGCTGCTAAGTCGCTTCAGTCGTGTCCGACTCTGTGCAACCCCATAGACGGCAGCCCACTAGGCTCCTCTGTCTCTGGGATTCTCCAGGCAAGAGTACTGGAGTGGGTTGCCATTTCCTTCTCCAATGCATGAAAGTGAAAAGCAAAAGTGAAGTCACTCAGTTGTCCTTCTAGGTAAATATAAATGGATGCTTCTGTTACCATGATAAATAAAGCTTCTCTTTTACCATTCAGGCAACCAGCAAAGTTCTAAACCTTGCTTACCTGGATCTCTTCCACCAGAAGTAAGTAGTTTAACAGAGCAGTCTCCATTTTAGTGGAGACAGCCACTCAGGACTAAAAAAGAATCTGAAAGGCAGTAGATTTAGAAATAGCAGCAGGCATTCGTGGCGGGCCAGGAGAAAAGAGAAACCATATGGGACTGCTGTGTACCGTTAGGGGAGGGAAGACAGAAGGGTGATGGAAAGGAGATGCCTCAGGTGGGTTTGATCAGTTGCTATGGTTTCTGAGGCCCATTTTAATATCAGAGGCTGCCAGCTCTGTATGTACGGTATCAACATGCACATTTAGGTGCAGGCTACCTGGGAAGAACCTGAGGTAAAAATGGCTGTACACCACTCAGATTGAGTTTCCACAGTGAATGCTTTCATAAAAAGAATAATCAAGAAAATGGATTTGATGGTAAAGGAAAAATGGTGTAGAAGAGGACATGGCAGTGATCTGGAGACCAGCCTTGTTCAGGAGAGGTCTTGCCCCCTGTTATCACAGACTCAGTGTGCCCACCTGGGAAATGGCCTCATGGATGACAGTAAGTTCAGCGAACCTGGAGTCAGAATTTCTGCGTTCAAGTCCTGGACCCCAGTTAGCATCTTTGCAACCTTAAGCAGTCATACCTCTGGTGTCTCATCTGTTAAACATTTGCCGAGCTCTGAAAGCTATTATAAAGACTCAAATGAGATAATCTCTGTAAAATCACTATTTATTTCTCTGCTTATTTACAATACCAACAGTCTCCTCTACTTCCCTGTCCCAATAAAGGACATAAGGGAGACCAGTGCTACGAGTGATACTTTTAAAAAAGCGGCTCCTTCGCAACTCCAGGATTATCCAGTCAGTCACTGTGTCGACATATCTTGGTATGACTGTTGTGAGCAGAGAACTGCATGAGAACGTTTAATCTGAAGGCTGATTTCTCCTACAAATGAGGGAGGGATATCTGTATTTGCCAGTTTACATGGTTTAGTCGCTCAGTCGTGTCCAACTCTTCGCGACCCCATGGACTGCAGCACGCCAGGCCTCCCTGTCCATCACCAACTCCCTGAGTTTGCCCGAACTTATGTCCACTGAGTCAGTGATGCCATCAAGCCATCTCTTCCTGTATTGTCCCCTTCTCCTCCTGTCTTCAATCTTTCCCAGCATCAGGGTCTTTTCCAGTGAGTCAGTTCTTTGCATCAGGTGGCCAAAGAATTGGAGTTTCAGCTTCAGCATCAGTCCTTCCAGTGAACACTCAGGACTGATTTCCTTTATGATAGACTGGTTGGATCACCTTGCGGTCCAAGAGACTCTCAAGAGTCTTCTCCAACACCACAGTTCAAAAGCATTAATTGTTGGGAGCTCAGCCCTCTTCACAGTCCAACTCTCACATCCATACATGACCACTGGAAAAACCATAGCCTTGACTAGATGGACCTTTGTTGACAAAGTAATGTCTCTGCTTTTCAATATGCTGTCTAGGTTAGTGATAACTTTCCTTCCAAGGAGTAAGCGTCTTTAATTTCATGGCTACAAGCACGCCCGAGAAAATAAAGTCTCTCACTGTTTCCGCTGTTTCCCCATCTATTTGCTAGAAGTGATAGGACCAGATGCCATATTAGTTTCCTGAGTGTTGAGTTTTAAACCAACTTTTTAAAAAAATATAAATTATTTTAATTGGAGGTTAATTACTTTACACTATTGTATTGGTTTTGCCATACATCAACATGAATCCGCCACAGATGTACACGTGTTCCCCATCCTGAACCCCCCTCCCTCCTCCCTCCCCATACCATCCCTCTGGGTCATCCCTGTGCACCAGCCCCAAGCATCCAGTATCATGCATCAAACCTAGACTGGTGATTCGTTTGATATAATGATATTATACATGTTTCAATGCCATTCTCCCAACTCATCCCACCCTCTCCCTCTCCCACAGAGTCCAAAAGACTGTTCTATACATCTGCATCTCTTTTGCTGTCTCACACACAGGGTTATCGTTACCATCTTTCTAAATTCCATAAATATGCGTTAGTATACTGTATTGGTGTTTTTCTTTCTGGCTCACTTCATTCTGTATAATAGGCTCCAGTTTCATTCACCTCATTAGAACTGATTCAAATGCATTCTTTTTGATGGCTGAGTAATACTCCATTGTGTATATGTACCACAGCTTTCTTATCCATTCATCTGCTGATGGACATCTGTTGCTTCCATGTCCTGGCTATTATAAACAGTGCTGCGATGAACATTGGGGTACACGTGTCTCTTTCAATTCTGTAAACCAACTTTTTCACTCTCCTCTTTCACTTTCATCAAGAGGCTCTAGTTCTTCACTTTTTCTGCTACAAGGGTGGTGTCATCTGCATATCTGAGGTTATTGATATTTCTCCCAGCAATCTTGATTCCAGCTTGTGCTTCATCCAGCCTAGCGCTTCTTATGATGTACTCTGCATATAAGTTAAATAAGCCAGGTGACAATTTACAGGCTTGATGTACTCCTTGCCTAATTTGGCTCCAGTCTGTTATTCTATGTCCAGTTCTAACTGTTGCTTCCTGACCTGCATACAGATTTCTCAAGAGGCAGGTCAGGTAGTACTAGACACCAACACACATATAAAAGGATAGAATGTCAGAAGTGAGCCTTATAAGGAATGACTTTTAACTATTAGAGCTTCTTTTTAAGTAATTTAAATAAATGACAAGTATCACCTTAATATCAAATTAGGTGTTGTGATTCAGACCATACAGTTGTGGTCCAGAGAGAATTTCACATCACAGGGCTGAGTAGAACTGTCTATGAGAGAGAATTCTCTTTTGTAAAAATAGTACAGTTCCCTTTATCCTGTTTGCCCTAATGTAACATCTTACATATGCATAGTACAGTTGTTAAAACTGAGAAATTAGGATTGATACCACGCTGTTCACTAATTGAGAGACTTTCCTGAAATTTTCCAGTATTCCCACAAATGTTCTTTTTCTGGTCTAGGATCCCTAGAATCTTACATTCATTTGCGCTGTCTTAGTCTCCTCCAGTCTCTAACCAATCTTTGGTGTTTCTTTGACTTAAAAAAAATCTTTTCCAACGTTTACACTTTGAAGAATACTTGCGGCTGTTTTGCAGAACACCTTTTAATTTTGGTTTATCTGATGTTTTTTCATAATTAGATTGAGGTATGCATTTTTTTTTGGCAAGCATGCCACAGAAACCACAGTGTATCCTTCTCAGTATATAGATCACAAGGTCTGTGACGATCCTTCATTTAGGCAAGTTGGTTAAGGTGGTGTCTGCTAGGTTTCTTCCTTACAATGTTATGATTTTCCTCTTTGTAATTAATAAGGTTCTTGTCTTGTATTTAAGATGATTTTGTGCTTCCATAAATCGACTGTCAAGGGTTGGAACAAGTACTGTTCACAGAGAGTTGCCAAGTGTCCTGTCCTGGTGGGAAGGAGCTATGCCCTAGAAGATGATGGAGTCATTAAGTGTTTGAATAGGTTTCTCTCAATCCATACTGAAATGGATTGCCTGACGTTACATTGCAGGATTTTTAAGTGCTACCTCCAGGCATATCTCATAGTTACTAGCAAAAATGAAAGTGTGAAATGCTTTTTAATGTATATTTAACAACACATAGTCTGGTGATTACTGATGTGTATTCTCTGTGGACACTCTCTACTATCAGAGCAGGATGTTAAGAGACAATATTTTTACACATTCTTATCTAAATCCATCACATGTTTACTTTCTGAATATCTATAACTGTCATTTATAACAAGATCATAAAAAGTCAAATACTCTTAACTCAAACTTTGAATCATAGAATTACAATCAATTTTCAGAAAAAGTACAACTACTGTGTTTCCTTACTCTACCTTATGAAGTTGCCTACTGTAACATGACACTAAAATTCAGCCACTCGAAAGGGGAGAAATACAGCATAGCAATGTGAGTATGGGGGTGACGCTACTTCATTCATCTTCGTGATTTAGAAACTCAGATAATAGCTCTTATTTAAAAGAAGTTTCATCATTGAATCCAGTGTCATGTCTGATTGTGTTAAAGAAAATTTGAAAAGAAAAAAAATAAAATTTGAAAAATGTACCTAATTCCTTCCTGTGGTGTCACTATTTGATAAAGATTAAGGTACCATGTTATGTTTTGCTTTTGCATACACTGGGTTGCACAGCAAGAGTTTGCGTCTTGTACTAATATATGCTAAATACTTGCATAGTCTATAGACCATTGTTGTTAAAAGTAGCAGTAGAGTGCAGGCATTTTAGATCACAGAGCCCCCGTGGTCTACGTTTTGTTTGCTTTGACATTATTAAACTCAATCTGTTTCTCTAACTGTGACTCTAATGACTGCATTTGCATGGCAGAAAAGTTTGCTTTGTGGATCAACTTGTATATTAACAGAGCTTGCATGTTGTTTTCTGCTCTTGCTCGCGGTGTTCCGTGAGCAGACAGAGCACCTTCAGCTGCACTGAATAATTATGCACAATCAATAAGTTTCTGTGTTTGTCTTTGTCGTTTCTTTGATGTGGCCTCCAGGATGCTGCCGGCAAGGTGCTGGACCGCTGGGCCATCATGTCTCGAGAAGAGGAAATCATCACCCTTCAGCAGTTTCTGCGGTTCGGAGAAACCAAATCCATCGTGGAGCTGATGGCGATTCAGGAGAAAGAAGGGCAGGCCGTAGCTGTACCATCTTCAAAGACAGACTCAGACATCAGAACTTTCATTGAGAGCAATAATCGCACCAGGAGTCCTAGCCTCCTCGCCCATCTAGAGAACAGCAACCCTTCCAGCATTCATCACTTTGAAAACATCCCCAACAGCCTTGCCTTCCTACTGCCATTCCAGTACATAAACCCGGTCTCAGCCCCGCTGCTAGGATTGCCTCCGAACGGGCTGCTGTTAGAGCAACCAGGACTGAGGCTGCGGGAGCCCAGCCTTTCCACCCAGAATGAATATAATGAGAGCAGTGAGTCTGAAGTCTCCCCCACGCCCTATAAGAATGATCAAACGCCCAATAGAAATGCCCTGACCAGCATCACTAACGTGGAGCCCAAAACCGAGCCAGCCTGCGTGTCCCCCATTCAGAATTCCGCCCCAGTCAGTGATCTGTCCAAAACTGAACACCCGAAGAGCTCATTCCGGATCCACCGGATGAGAAGGATGGGGTCAGCCTCCCGGAAGGGAAGAGTGTTCTGTAACGCGTGTGGGAAGACGTTCTATGACAAAGGTACTCTCAAAATCCATTATAATGCCGTTCACCTGAAGATCAAACATCGGTGCACCATTGAAGGCTGCAATATGGTCTTTAGCTCCCTCCGCAGCCGGAACCGCCACAGTGCGAACCCTAACCCTCGCCTTCACATGCCTATGCTAAGGAACAACCGAGACAAAGATCTAATCCGGGCCACGTCCGGGGCCGCCACCCCCGTCATAGCAAGTACAAAATCGAATCTCACACTCACGAGCCCTGGCCGGCCCCCAATGGGTTTTACCACTCCCCCACTAGACCCCGTGTTACAGAACCCTCTCCCTAGCCAGCTGGTGTTCTCTGGACTAAAGACTGTCCAACCAGTTCCTCCATTTTATAGAAGTTTACTCACTCCAGGGGAAATGGTGAGTCCTCCGACCTCCCTCCCGACCAGTCCCATCATTCCAACCAGTGGTACCATAGAGCAGCACCCCCCACCCTCCTCTGAGCCAGCAGTGCCAGTAGTGATGATGGCCACTCATGAGCCCAGTGCCGACCTGGCGCCCAAGAAGAAGCCCAGGAAGTCCAGCATGCCTGTGAAGATCGAGAAGGAAATTATCGACACCGCCGATGAGTTTGACGATGACGATGACGACCCCAACGACAGCGGGGCCGTGGTCAACGATGGGGGCCATGACAATCACTGCCACTCCCAGGAGGAGATGAGTCCGGGCATGTCGGTGAAGGACTTTTCTAAGCATAGCAGGACCCGGTGCATTTCAAGGACAGAAATAAGAAGGGCTGACAGCATGACTTCTGAGGACCAAGAACCTGAGCGGGACTATGAGAATGAGTCTGAGTCTTCGGAGCCCAAACTTGGTGAGGAATCCATGGAGGGGGATGAGCACATGCACGGTGAGGTGAGCGAGAAAGTCCTGATGAGCAGTGAGAGGCCGGACGAGAACCACAGTGAGCCCTCTCACCAGGATGTCATCAAGGTGAAGGAGGAGTTTACAGATCCCACTTATGACATGTTTTACATGAGCCAGTATGGACTGTACAACGGCGGGGGTGCCAGCATGGCAGCCCTGCACGAGAGTTTTACATCGTCTCTGAATTACGGCAGCCCTCAGAAGTTCTCCCCAGAAGGGGACCTGTGTTCTAGCCCAGACCCTAAAATCTGTTATGTGTGCAAGAAGAGTTTCAAAAGCTCCTACAGCGTGAAGCTTCACTACAGAAACGTTCACTTGAAAGAGATGCATGTCTGCACGGTGGCTGGCTGCAACGCTGCCTTCCCCTCTCGCCGAAGCAGAGACAGGTCAGTAAATCTCCATTGGCTGCTCCTGCCGGGGGGTGGAGGGTGCCAGTCATGGTGGACTTGACACATTAAAAAAAATCCAACTTCAATGTTTTCGATGCACTGTAAAGATTGTCCACAGTGACCGCGTGATCCCCAGGCTGCCATGCTCGTGAAGGATTGTTGCAGTCGATGCTTGTTCTGATTAAGCATGCAGAATCATACGCCATCTTACTCAGTAATGCACGCCATTTTTCTCTGTGCTTTGTGTGTATGTGTGTGTGTGTCTCCATGCATCTAGGTGTGAATAAGTTAACTGTGTACACAGTTCCCTGCTTTCCCGTGAACCTTCACTTAGAAGCTGCAGCTTCTGTTATATATATTTCTGCTTTGCCTTGTGGCTTTATAATTAAATCAATATATTATCTTCATACACACGTATTTATCCAATATAGAAACAGAAATTTACGGATGGAAAGAACCATAGGTCCAGGACATCGAGACAGCCTGCATCTGCGTAGGTATAACCAGAAATGTTATCGTTCTTACATGAGTATTTAGTGTGTCCATGAATTCTTTAAGAGTTGTAGAAATAGCGGAAGAAAATGGGACCAAAGTAGTTGTTGATATGGGGAACTGTTATGACGATTGTGGGTTACTTCAACTTCACAGTGTCTTGGAGCACATCTCTGAAATATAGTCTGTCATGGGAATTATGCATAGAAGGGGAGGCATGCATATACTTTGAGGATCAGTTAGAATATATTATGTCCAGCCTTCAGATGACATCACACCTTAGGTATGTAGCTGTGGCTCTGAAACAGTTGGGCTTAAACAGAAGCAGCTGGTCCTAAACCTACAGTGTTCTTTTTCAATCTTAAAGCAAATGTAATATAAAAGGAATGTGTTAAGGTGGTCAGTGGTGGAGTGGCACAGTTGTTTTCCCCTTGTGGAGATAAGCTTATGAGCAGAGTATTACACACCAGCCTAACGAGAGTCACACAGTTAGTTCATCCCATGATAACAAATGCAGGTTTTGGTTTTACATTGTCTTTTAATAATGTATCTGGAGAAAATTTTTTACATGGTAAAAATCAATATATGTAGAAGAAACAATATTAACTAGGAAGTTTCCAAATAGCTACCCCCCAAATTCTAGTGTTTCCCAGGTGGGTAGAGTTGTTTGATAAAGTAACATACAATAGAAGTACACTGAAAAGTAGTGACCTGCCTCTAGAATGTTCTGTTTTTGCCATATTTAAAAGTTCAGTCTTCTTAAAATTAAAGAAGAAAATACTTTTTCCTTTTATACTAAAATACATGGGACCCAATGCATGAAAAGCAAAAGCTCTGAGAAAATTCAGTAGCTTTCTTCATACAATTCAAAACATGCTTTGAAGAGAAATCTATCTTCTTAAAAAATTCCCTCCCCCCAACTCCATTTACCTTGTTCTGTAAAAATGTTTTATGGTCACAGAGTTCTGAAGTTCCAGGTTATCATTAACAGTCCCAGAATACAGCAGTTAAGATAGCTAGACTTTGAATAATAAAATATAATACTATATCCATCCCCCCCACGTTTGTAAGTAATATTCATTCTTTTACATTTGAAATAGTGCACTTGTGATAATGAGGTTAATGCATTGGATTTTTTTTAACAAAAATAAAAGACTCATGAAAAACTGCATAAAATATTTATGGAAATGGAGTGTTTGAAGAGAAGCCAAAATTTAAGCTTATTTGCATGAATTCCTATCACAGTTTTAGTTGTTTTGCTGAAAATACTGCAAGTCATAACACTCAGATAAATGGCTCTGGGACCAAAGGCTACAACACCCAAAGCTTGGTTCTTTCATTTACATCAAGCCACTAGAAAATGCAAGCGCTGTTTTTATGCCTCAGTATATAAGAAAGTACTGTGGAGAGGGTGGTTTGTCTGAGGAAAAACATTTATTGATAGAAGCAGAATATTTCTAATTTTATTCTAAGGATTGAGCGTTCCATGGTTGACCATCCATATACAAGTTGAGACCACTGCCCAGGATAACTAGGATATAGGCTATTCCAGGTGGGAAGCATAATACAGATAGTCTCCCATGTATGTTCAGTCTCACAAGAGATTGCAAACCCCAGAAGACAGGTGATTACATTTCATATGGGTGAAATAGCATGTCACGCCAAATCGTTTTAATTCTGGAAGTTTGTCACACGCAATAAGAAGCAAATTGGAAAAAAAAAGTACAAGAAAGTCTTCTGATTCTCACTTGAAACTTTGCTTTTCAAGAGTCCTCAAATCTTTTGACCCAAGGGTAAACACTTAGCCGAAACTTTGATACTTCAACTTTTTTTTTATAAGAAGAGTGTTCATCCTTGTTGCGTCTATGACTTAATATGTGAGCGTAGCTACCACCAAATAAGCAAAAACAGGGATGCCGTTAAATACCATCCTCTTCTGCATCTCAGGAAATGTAACTGCTCTATAATTGTACCCCTGTTTCATTGTCATCAACTAATGTTGACCTGTAATTTGATCTTATTCACAAAGCCTCTGCCTCACATCTCAAATCTACCCAGTAGACTTCTCCTCCCTTGTCTCTTCACTTTTCTTTGTATCAGTCACAAGAACCCCAGGAATTTTATGCCCCTGCTTTTTTCCTCCTCAATTCACTATGAAGCTAGTAAGTTTTCTTGCCTTTCTCTGCACCAACACACCTTCCCAAGCAGAAATCCCCCTCTGTCTTTAATCCTGCTGTGCCTGTGTCCATTTCTCTCCTCTCCCCAGCGTCTCGATTCATCCATTCTGGACTCCGCAATATCTTCCTTGTGCAAACAGAGCATTAGAAGGCATTTTGAGGTGGGGTCGAAGTATGCAAGGGGTTTACCTGTGATAAAACTTAACAGAATAAACCCTCTTCCTTCTATTTATGAAAACAGCCTTCTTGTCTTTGGGCTTAGAACACCTTACCGGAGTGAGAAACAGGTCTTCCTCGGCTTCTGCCAAGAGGGTTATATTTGAGGGAGTTGTGTGTGTGGTCTCAGACAGGCAGTTAGCGGGATGGAAGTAGAACTACAGAACTATAAGGCGATGACTGATATTTAAGTGTTTAAGTGTATACTGATAGTAGTGTGTAGTGTTACACCCAACAGTCACTAGACACCTGTACTTCTTTCTTGTTTGTCCCTTGATTTTTCTGCTAAGATGCTCTTCTGTCAGGGAACAGCAAAGCTGACTCTAGGCTTTGAAGTATACCTATGAAAATACTCCCTGGGAAGAAGAATTCTAACTGGCCTAGAACCTACAGTCTTCATAAAGGACATTTTCTTGAAGAATGTCATAGAATTGGTTGGCCGTGGCTTTCTATGGTCATTTCTTATCCTCTGTCTGGTGTTTTGATCCCCAGGAGGGCTGAGTGTCCATGGATCATCTGTATATTAGGGAAGCCCATTTATAAATTACATTTGGTTTTTATTCCAAAAAATAAAACCCCCTGTGTCCTCTTCTACTGAATTCCTTATCATTTGTTAGTATGTTAAAAATCTATTTATACCTGTTTCAGTGATTCGCTGTTTTAAAACTTCCTCAACTATAATGAAGACTTTGTCTACAGAAACTAGATGGTCTGCATAGAAGGAAATACTTAATCTGTTTGTTTTTCATCTTAACATGAGTTTTACCATCTTTGCTCCTCTCTTCCCTCTGAGAATAGTGGCCACTCATGGCTACAGTTTGTCTTGAATTTTATCAGAAAGGTAAGCATTATGTTTGATCTTCAAGGTGTAGGAAAGGTGATTCAGCCCCATGAATAAATTTAGAAACAAAATAATATTTGCTTAGGGTGATTTATAAATAAATATGAGGCAACCATTGGTGCCAAGTGGAAACCTTCTCTTTGATTGCTACTTAAATCCGTCCAGATTTAAACATGTAAACTTCTTGATTTGTATGAAGTAAGACATCTGTATTTGGTTTATTAAAACCTGCTGATGTCTCCAGAACTAAATTTGTTCCTATATAGGCCTCTGGGTAGCCGTAGCTAAAAAGCAGAGATGTATGGTTTTTGCTTGTTTGATTACCTGACTTCCAGCCCTGTACAGGTGTGCAGGAATAAATTAACATAAGCTACCTCTGACGAGCCACTGCATACATTAACAGCAGAGGTGAAGATGCGAAAACATGCTACCTGCCTCCTGTTTTCACCTTCCCAACAGTGACATCCATTTTTGCCATCATTCTTGTTTAGAAAAGTTCTCTGTAAGTTTCCAAAGAGAGATTTTCAATAAATGCATATGATTTCACCAGGCAATACCTCCAAGAAATAAGCCACTTAGCACCAATTTAAGATAACTATTAGTGTATTTGCCCTAATACAATTAGCTGTCAAACAGTGTGTTAATCTTCTCCAAGTACGAGAAGAGAACACTTTTTAAGGCATCAGCTTTTTCATTTCCTATATTTTTTGCCATCCAAACTGCAGCTCTCCTTTACCAGAATTCTTTTAAAAGGTAAAGTCATGTTGGTCCTCTGACTTTTAAAGGAAGACATTTTTTTCCCCCTCTGTTACTCTTTTTAGTTTCACAATACAGCCAGGAGATCAATAGGTCTTTTGTACTTATCTCCATTACTTTCCATCAAAGGCAAACAAAATAAATTCCCCCTTCTGAGTAATTGCTAGTTGTGCCCTCCTCAAGTGAAACTTTGGTAGTAAGATAAACTTCAGTGTCATTCCTGTCTCGGGGGTTCTTTTTATATCCTGGGAGAAGGGCAGTGAGCAAAACGGCCTCCTTGTATCATGGGGAGAGACTCTGTCAAGCCTACCATGAGCCTCGGATCTTCCTAATGACCTCCTGCTGGCCCAGCTGGATGTAAGACAAGCTCATTTAAGCCTCTGCTGACCTTTCACTCCTCCAGCCCAAGAAGTACACCAATCACTTCCACCAAACTGCCTACCAACTAGACAACAAAGCTTAATGGTGAGCAAAGGACTTCCTGTCCATGATACAAAGAAGTTCTTACAAATTTCTCTTGGTAGGAGTACCATTAAATCTCTTGTGACTACATAACTTCTACTGCGTAAATGCAATGCTTCCATATACCCTGTATTCCTACCTTCCCTCAAAAGGAATGAGCTACTACTCTCTCCACTGGGAACTTGAAAATCCAGGCAGAAATAGCATTTAGATCAGCATGTACATACTGCATGCATAGGTGGTAATTTTCAAGATAGCACCACTTTGAAAGGGTCATCTTCATGATTTCCGTCTCCCTTGCGTTTCCCATCATCTATCTGATCGCCGGCTAGACTTTTTTGGTCTCATTCTTTCTCATAATGATTCATTCTAAGTATTTGTTTTTGTAGATAGTCTTTTCTTTTTTAAAACAAATAAGAAAGGCCATTTCTCACCTGGAAGCAGGTTATGAGACTTCACATACATATTAGTATTTGCTTGTATCCTGCAAAAGTGGGTTCTCCATAAGGTAAGAAGCGTCTACCAGCCCTTTCTTGCTGAGTGATTTGTTGTTGTTGTGCTAAGGAAACAGACTTTTCTTTCTCTGTTGAAATTTCATTGTGAAGGTTGGGCTAGAAAGCCTTTCTTTTTCTCTTTTTAAAAAGCCTTCTCAGAAATAATTTAATGTTTTTGCCTTAAGACTCCCACAAGCTTCAAATAAATGAATGTGGCAGAATATGAAAGGAGTTTACACTTGCCAAAAAATTACAATGTCATAAAAAAAGGATTTATTAACTTTGATTCTTGAGTGCCAAGATGTGTGTGTGTGCATGTGTGAGAGAGAAGCAAGCTGAGAAAGAGGAAAAAAGAATGCTTTTCAGGAAAGGACAATTTTTCTTCAGTTACTTAACAGAAAGCTACACTTTTTTAAAATACCTAGAGTTTATGTCCTAATGCAAGCAGCTTGAATTAAAACAGGAGTTGTAAATTCCTGGTAGAAAGCTGTTATGCCTGAAGTGTTAGTGATCTTAACTCTAGTACTTTATGGAGTTTATTACTTCTTTTATTAACTAGGGGGGGAAAATGTTACCTACTTCTGGTTTAATTCTTTTTCTTGCTTGCTCTAATTATTTTGACTTTACCTTAGGAAAAAAAAAAAAAAAAGCTGTGTTTCTAACCTGAACATATGTAAGTGATGGCTCCAGTTTGCTATTGCATATATCAATTGGAGTTATTGCCAGCTATTCAGAAACTATGCTAACGTTCTCATGTAAATGTATCCACATAAAGTATATGTGTGTTTATATGTGAACAGCCACATAAATCAGAATATCAAAAGACAGATCGTTCTTAATTGCCAGAATAGACATCTTCATCTTGGGAAATGATGTATGAAGTTACTTTAGCACATGGATGGGAAATAAGATTTTTTTTCAGTCAGAAGAGACAGATTTGGGCGATGAGAACGACAGACCTTCAGAAGTAAGCCTCCTGGGTCTGACGGCCAGCTAAGGGGAGCCGCTCGAACTCTGCTGGCTTTTTAGTCCGCTCTGTCACCAAGGGGGCACTGGGGGGTCAGTCCGCTCACTAGTAATTGTGTTTTACAGACTTCTAAAGCAATTGGCTCAGTCAGTCCCAATTCAATAAAAGTGGAGAGCAAGAGAGAGAGCACTTTTGTTCTATTTTTTACTTGAAATTATTTCATTCAGCAGTCTGTCTTTTTTATTACCAGGACTTGACATTAGCACTCCAAGCTATATTAGCATCCATTTCAGCAGTTCAGTAATGGTATTAAAAAAACACTTAACTTCAACGGTGAATGGTTGTATGACAGTACCATAAAAAATCCACATTAAAAAAAAAAAAACTTATGTATTTGTCCCAGCAAATTATTTTTCACTTGTTTAACCACTTCAAAGCTATGTTCTTGAGATGGGTTTTCAGGAAGAACCTTCTTGCTCTGAGAAGCAAGCAGTCAGCGGTGCTCTGTTGATTAGGGAATCAGGAGAAGAGGGAGAGATCCAGTGGGGAGAGGGGAGGTAAAGATGCTGTTTACCCTGTAGTTAGATTACCTTCCATTCATCAGCAGAGATGGAATTGGCAACCTCAGAGCACCCAAGGTGAAATTCTTGGATCCTCATGCCTGGCTGGGATTTGATTTTTAACCCAGCACTCCCCAAACTTGGGAGCAGAGCCTAACTACTTTGGCACTGCAGTGTGCTCATAAATGACTACATTAGGTTCTAAATTTTGATTAAACATTCAGTAATTAATCAATGGTAGACATGAAGCAGTTGGCAAGGTCCAGAGCTGCAAAATGTTTAAGACATAAAACATTACGAAGTAATTAGAATATGCTCCTTCAAGAGAAGGATTGCCTTCAATAAAGAGGTAAATGATAGCATCCTGCTTATTGTGGACGTAGGCAGCCAGAGCAATATGATAAACTGCTGGAGATACACATATCAGTAATCATCCACATTATTAGTGCCATTAATCATAATTCCAAAAATATGACAGCAGCAGCCAACTTTTTGACCAATTTCGCTTCTGCCCGTTGGCCATTATAACTTCGCTAATAGACTGCAGAGCTCCTGTGCGTGGCAGTTTGCATTGAGAATGGAAGGTTAATTATATTTGAGCTGCTGATTTCTTCTCTCCTTGGAAAAGGCTTAGCACTTTGACAATCCCAGGAGCTCACTGTTGTTAAACCAGTAAAAGTACCTTATTGAAATTTTCTTTGTTGGTCAGGAACGAGGAGATGTTTCAAATGAGATGCGCCAGGCTGGGAAAGCTGCTAATGTTTCTTGCTTCAAAGTGATCCTTGGGCAACAAGATGAAGTCAGAGGTTTCTTTAGCTTGGTTTGCTCTCGTTTCTCTTCGGCAGACGGGTAGAAATTTCTGTGGTGATACACTAGGTGAATCCCACAAGATGTGTGGTGGTCTCAGTATGTATATATAGGACTAAGAAGTTGGGGGAAGTGGTTACTGGTATTGGAAGCAATAAGCACCTCTTTCATACAGAATTCTGCTTCTATGGTTATGCTTGTGTGAATCAGGAGTAAAAAGAATTTCCAAAAAATCTGAATGTTTCTAAACATTGGAAGGTAGCGTAGTTGTGTTGCTGGTTGCTTAACTGAAGTTTTCCTGTTGGTAGTTTTGACACCATTTAACCAAAGATATAAATTAGATTTTTGTGCATTCTTTTTGTTCATGTGTCTTAAATAGTTTCATTTTCAACACAGAATTCTAGATAAGGCCGTAGCTCAATTATAATATTGCCTACAAAATCCTGTCCCTTGGGAAATTCACACATCCCTAATGCTCTCTTTTTAAAAGATCACAAATTGTTTTAATGATATAAAACCTTCTTGGATAGTTAGGAAGAATTTCCTTTGAAAAAGATCTCAGAAAGAAACTGATGTTCCATGTTGTACACATTAGAAAAGAAAGCTTATTTTTAAATAGGAGAAGAAATTTGAATGTCAAGAGAAAAATGCATTCTTACTGCTTTGGAAATAGATATTCGGAACTCTTTGTATAAGATGGTAAAACATGGGATGGGAAACTGGAGAGTTAGTTCATCCAGCGGAGAAGGCGATGGCACCCCACTCCAGTACTCTTGCCTGGAAAATCCCATGGACAGAGGAGCCTGGTAGGCTGCAGTCCACAGGGTCGCTAAGAGTCAGACACAACTGAGCGACTTCACTTTCATGCATTGGAGAAGGAAATGGCAGCCCACTCCAGTGTTCTTGCCTGGAGAATCCCAGGGACCGGGGAGCCTGGTGGGCTGCCGTCTATGGGGTCACACAGAGTCGGACACGACTGAAGTGACTTAGCAGGAGCAGCAGCAGCAGTTCATCCAGGGTAAATATACATCTCAAAATTGTAGCTCAGGTTTTATTCAAGTCCTTAAAAGATGCCGGGATGAATGGCTTTGCTTTCTCTTACCCAACAGTAGTAGTAAGCTGAGCACCATATGAGCTGCCTGATTGAGAAATTTTCCAAATGCTGTGAAAACATAATGCTATTCACAGTGTAACACACATCTCACATTACAGTGCAACAGGTTATCTGTTGAATAATCAGCACCCTCGGGAAGCCTCGATGTGTCAGATACAGCTCAGAAGTAAAATGGTTAGGGAACAGCGTTGGATATCAATTCTGCACTTAACCTGAATATCCAGCATAGACATTTTCCATCCACCAATCTTCCTTCCCACATGCCATCACCACATTAACATTTTTTAAGCATTCCACAGCAATGACAAATTGTTTTGTAGCCGTAGTGCCAGATTTAGTATGCGAGAGACACGTTCGCCTCTGCCAACAAACCAGTAATTCTCACTAACATCTTCAGAGTTACAACATTTATAAAGTTGCAAAGTGGAGTAAACAAACCATCTGTTTGGCTTTTCCATATATGTCATGCTTTCTTATTAGCATATTACGATTCATTTAGTAAACAAATTTGGTGATTTCGTTCACGTCAAAGTTAGGTCGGAAGCTTGAAGATGATTAACATTCCTGGGACAGGCACATTAATACATTGCTTCCTCGGCAAAGTTAAATGGCTTCTCAGGAGAATCACCCCTTGTTGACAAGATGAGACTGTCAATTTGGTTTGCCTGCCACATTAGGGGCCGTAAGGGGATGGCAGGCTCTGAGAGAGGGGAGTCATGTAGGCAGCATAATTCACTGTGAATTGAGAAAAGAAGTCTAATTCTGATAAATGGTCGACCCCAATACATCCTACCTGTTATTACAACAGACGTGCCGTATCTGTGCAGTAAATTAGCTAAACCCCTAAAGAGTTTGGTGGGAGCTTATCTTCAAGTGAATAATTTGAATGGAGAGAGAACTGTCTGCGTGACCAGTATGGATGATTTGTTTTATATTGAAAGGGATTGAAGGGACTGGATTTCATACTTTTAATTTGTAAGAATTTGCTTAGCTTTTGTTTCTTGCATTTATCATGTACTTCTGTACTTTTGGGGGGTGGGAGGGGTTGAGCATTGTTCACTAAAATTTTACATTGAATTTCCTGAGCTGGGGATGGTTTTCAGATCTTTTGGAGAAAATCTTTAAATACTACCTTAGAGAGCACCTGCTCATTTTGCAAAAATGTATATACTCTCAAAAATACCATGACTTCACAGGGCTATAAGTATGCCACCATCAATAAATGGGAATACAAATATTTTTGAGGCATTCAGGACAACAGGTAGTGTCATGGCAATCTAGATAAAAGAATAAATAAGGCACAGAAGTTTTAACTTTTCGTTTCTGTGGATTTGGAGAGCAGATTTACATTTCCGATCAGGAATATTGACTCAGTGTCCAACGATACACTCAAACCCAGCATCCAGATTTTATATTACAGGTTGAATATAAATTTATGGATGCCCATATACATACATAAAAACACACGTACACTATTTATATGTGGTTGTATCTGCTGTGTATACTGCACTGTGATCATTCTGGACAGTTTGAGGTGTGTGCATGTGTGTGTGAAGTGGCAAAGATAAGAAGAAAAAATAAAGGCAAAAGTTAGGCCAAAACGGAGCCTCAGTTCCATTTCACCTGGGGCACTGCAATTAATTATCAAGTATTTTGTTTCAGTTCAGTAAGTTTAGGATGGCTCAGAACTGATTAAGAATTAAGGTTAGATTGGGCTTCTTCTGTAACCTATAGCTTGATACAGTTTGATGGCCACATTTTGATTTTCTTAGTCATGAGATTTTTATTTTTTAAAAAGTTCTTTGTATCTCAAAACCAAAGTTAAAATCCCAAAACATTTTTTCAGTGTGCTTAATTTCCTTTTTCTTTTTATGGTTAAGCATTGCATTAAGTTGAACTAGGTATTTGAACAAGCTTAGAAAGGGAAATGTGAGGAAAGAAAAGCTCAAGATAGGACTGACTTCCCTAAAGGGGGTTTGCATTTATTTGATTGTTGGATTTGCTGTCTTCTGTGGTTGCATGGTAAAATTTTCTTTTTTCAACTGAGATATAATTGACTTGTTTTTGTTAAAGAAACCAAAAAAAAGAGTGGCAGTCCACTTTAATCTAGTGAGAGTGCTCCCACCACGCATTTCAAAGAGTAAATCTGATTTCATGACCTCTTCTATGTCATATAAGCTTCATTACCTTTTGCTTTTAAGGGTGCTCTTAGTTTTCAAGAGGCTTTGGTAAACTCAGTACAGAAATAGTAGGAATGAGTGCAGAGGTCAGAAGAAACATTTGTGGTTCTAAGCATCGCCCAAGTTATAGGACTGTGTCATGCCCTAGTTATGTAGCATTACCTTGCACCACAGTGGGGTGTGAGAAGGTCAGGATTATCCTCTGCTATATTATCTGTGTCTTTTCTTAAATCTTTAGGTACATGTTTCCAATCTTGGGATCATTTTTTTCACTTCTATAATTTGTTTTGGGGAAAGTTTCTTTAAGACTCTGTCTATTGCTGAATGAAGTCAAATAAACGTACTTTTAATTATGTCCATGTGCAAAGTATTGGTTGATCAAAAGTTAGAGTGTTTCCATCAGATGTGATGGGAAAATCCGAATGAACTTTTTGGTCAACCCAGTATTCTATTTGAGCTGCAGGAGACTTGAGGTTGAATAAGATATAGTTTGTGTTCTTAAAAGTGACCATCATGGAACTACGTTTTGGCCTACTGTCTTGACGAGATCCCCAGTAAGATCAGATCCTTCCTCCCTCTACTTATCAACTTACCTTCTGTTTTCATCTGTCTTTTTTTTCTAAGAGGAAGCTGCCTCCTCATATTGGTATTACCTACCTAATACCCCATCAATGCAAATAGAAACAGCTTTTGTACTGCTGACATTCTTATATAGTAAGTTCTCATACAGTTTTAGTTCATGGTTATTTTTTCCTCTTTTCAGAACATTAGGTTCATTTTCTAGAAAAACTCATCTCTGGAGAACTCCACATCTGTTCCTTTCTGGAGCCCTCCTGCTCCTTACTGCAGACAGTTGCCCCTGCTTCCTCTGCGGGGGGTCCTCCCATTTCCAGCACACTCTCTGGTCTTCTTCCACTTTTTGGAATCCTCTGTCTTGGATACCTGAGAGTCTCCTGGTGACTTCTTTCTGTGTCTCTTCATCTGCCTTTACACCTGTCTAGGTTTTGCTGGTCCGTGTAAACTTGTAAGCTGCTGTTAACTCCTGGACTCCGTCTCTTCTCCTCGGTAGTGTTTTGTGGCAGCTCATGGTTTGGATTGACTGGGTCCAAGTCTGTTAACATCAAGCGCTGCATTTTGTCCACCCTGTAGAGGCAAAGCTAACCTCCTGAGGTGCAGCATCAGGACTCTCTCAAGAGTCTGTCTCCTCTCCCTCCTCTTGCTTTGCCTCTTTCCACTCCAGTAATACTGGGAGTTAAGTTAGAATAGCTCCAAGCCCACCATCATGAGAGGGAACCAGTAAGCTTTCCACCGCACGTTCTTCCTATCCCTACTTCTAGTATTTTGCATATGGTATTTAGGAAGATTATTACACAAAAATGAAATAGATTAAGAAATGAACATAAAAGAATCAATCCTCTTGAACTGTGGTTGCATAATGGAAATCGACTACCACGAATGAACCCATGTACTGAAGTTATGAACAGCAGAGCTAATGCACTGCCATGAGTTCATCTTTATTATTGCATTACACCTGAATCAATTGATAAAGTAGCTTTTTTTTTAAAGGCAAGGATGGCACTTAATTGAATAAAAGTCAGTGTAATTATATTAGCAGAGGCCAACAGTACTGCTGACAGCGGAAAAGGGACACTGTTGAACCGAGTGCCGGAGCTGGCCTACACATTTCTGCACATCATTTGGTTGACAGATATTGAGGGCTGGTACCTCATCTAATTAGATTACGGATTTCTATTGCTGTAAGTGAGACATGAAGAGAAACATCTCTTCCTGGTAACACAACAGTGGAGATGTGTAATTTCACAAGTCATCTCAGGGAAGATGTGTCCATCTGGGGATCAGTGTGTCCTTTTGTCAATGTTAATTTATTCTTCCTTATTCAGTGTGTCTTGATGTGACTGCTGTATGTCTGGCTGCTGTTTTCTCAGCAGTGAATCTAGGAAGCAGTAACTGCAGATGTGTGAGAAGCAACAGAGTTCTAGATTAAAGTCATCGCAAAATGTGTGTTTGTGAAATTAAGAAAGGGAGGGAAGGGTGTTAAAAATAATACACAGAGGGGTAGGATTTTGCGAGCTGCTTATGGTTGGCAGGTTGTTTTATCAATGGAGTAATGGTACATACTGTAACTCTATTTCCACATTCCTGTAATAACTCTGGTGGTGTCATACCCACATGTCAAGGGGAAAGATTTCTCAGTAGGCATTTCCTGCACTCTGCTTAACAACCTGCATTTGGAATCATCTGCCATCTGACACCAAGGAGACGGGGCGCGACTGTCAGAGCAGGGACCCTGGGGACCACTTCTGTTTATCATTCACATATCTGCAACACTGCATGCATCTGTATAGAACTCATTTATGGATGACGATGATGCTGTGAATTTGGTTTATCTTAATTTATGACTTTTGGATGATGCGGCTGATCTGAAAATCATCAAGACAGCATATGAAATGATCGCTTATGACAGAAAATGATTTTTTGATCAGAACATTTTAAATCCCTATGTTACTGTTTAAGTTTTTTTTTCCAAACCAGATGTCTAGAATGTGAATTTGTTTTCTCTCTCTCTCCTTCTCTCTCTTTTTCTCTCTCTGTCTCTCATTCTTGCTTTCTTTTGTGATCGATTTAGCAAAAGATTAGAAAGCTGATCTTATTATCACAAGGTAAGCTCAGCCGTTCTAAGTGCAGTGCAGAGGGGGCCGCCGCCCCTCTGCCCCTTCAAACCCAGAGTGCTATATATTGTCTTGTGTGGAAAGGTGGAACGTGTTTCCCACCTTTCTTGTCTCTGAGGCACATACCTCTCAACCATCTCTAAGAAATATTAGCCACGCTCGTCACTGAATGGTGTGACTCATTTTGGATTTTCCATACTTTTTAATTATAATCAGCAGGTCTGTCAAACTTGATCCAGGCCATTCTGGGTCATTTCTATTATCACAATTAACTTCTCCAAGATGTAGAGCTTCCACCATTATTGAGAAGCTTTTATGCATCTGTATTTATTTATTGGTTTGCTTTTTGGAAGGGTAGCCTTCAATTTAGACACTTGTCAAACATAAGCCTTTGCAGGTGGAGAGAGGTATATGCCCAAGGGCACTTTAAAAATAAATGGGGGATGTAAATACTAAGTCAGTGTTTTCAGATAGATAATAACCTATCAGGCTTTGTAAATCATGACATCCCTATGGATGCTCTGGAACAAATCTTGGGGTTTTTTTTCTTCATATATATATATATATACACAAGCAAAGCACTCAGTGAGTACAGTGTAAGTTTTGCTTGCCTAAGAAGTATGGATTCCAATTATTAAAATGGAGGGACCATGTGTTATTATTGTGCTTGAAATTTTGTTTTTATATTTATTGTGTGTGGGTTTTTTTTCTTTTTTGGTCCCTTTTTTTTTCTGTTGGGTGTGATTTTTTTTTAATGGGGGGGTGGATTTTATTTATTAAGCTAATTTTCACCTTTTTTTAAGATTAAAGTTTACAACTTGGTATTACTTGAAATATTATTTTTAACTCTGAAATATAGCAGCTTCTGAAGATAAATGTATTTTACTATTAGATTTAGCTGATCTCCCAAATCATTCTTAAAAAGGGGATTTATATTAAAGATAGTGTGTAACCCTATTTTTATTAAATAAACTGCTAACCTTTTAAGCTAAATTATTTTCTTAAATAAGATGAGGAAGATGAGGGGGAACAAGTTATTATTTTGTCAAGTGAATTCTAAATTATCTAAACTATTTACTTTTTTTTTTTAAAGGAATCCTTTTCATACCTCTAAAGTGTTTGCTGTAGAAAAAAGGGGGTTTCCTTCTGTTTGTAGGTAAATTCAAATTATTTGGACAAGCAGAAAGTTTCCATTTGTTTATCATATTGAGTATATTTTTTCAAATCTCTCCTGTGAGATTCTCTGCAGCTGATGCTGCTACAGAGTGAAAGGAACAGAACAATCATTCAGAAAAAGGTGCATGGGTTTGCTTTCGTCCTTCCATTGAGGACTTTCACTCTTATAAAAATTATGTTAATGAAGAGCTCCCCTTATTGCACTCCCCACTGCCACTTACTCCCTAATCCTGAGGATGTAGGAAAATGCTTGCTTTTTACAATAATGTCATTAGCAATGAATCCGCTTAGGTGATGCCTGGCGGAAACTGAATCAATTTTAAAATGCTCTCTTTTTTCTCGCCCTCTCCACTCCCTGTACACCTACCCGCCCCCCCTTCCCTCTTGTTTTCCTAGACACAGTGCCAACATAAATCTGCATCGTAAACTGTTGACCAAAGAACTCGATGACATGGGCCTGGACTCATCACAGCCCTCCCTTAGCAAGGACCTCCGGGATGAATTTTTGATGAAGATCTATGGTGCCCAGCACCCCCTGGGGCTCGACATCAGGGAAGACGCCTCCTCTCCCGCGGGGACGGAAGACTCCCACCTGAACGGGTATGGGAGGGGCATGGCGGAGGACTACATGGTCCTGGACCTGAGCACCACCTCCAGCCTCCAGTCCAGCAGCAGCATCCATTCCTCCAGAGAATCCGATGCCGGCAGCGATGAGGGGATTCTCCTGGACGACATTGACGGGGCGAGTGACAGTGGGGAGTCGGCGCACAAGGCTGAGGCCCCCACCCTCCCTGGCGGCCTCGGGGCTGACGTTTCAGGGTCTCTGATGTTCAACAGCTTGTCCGGGAGCACTGGTGGGATCATGTGTAACATTTGCCACAAGATGTACAGCAACAAGGGGACGCTGAGGGTGCACTACAAAACCGTGCATCTGCGAGAGATGCACAAGTGCAAAGTCCCCGGTTGCAATATGATGTTTTCCTCTGTGCGAAGCCGGAATCGGCACAGTCAGAACCCTAACCTCCACAAAAACATTCCCTTCACTGCAGTAGATTAGCCTCAGAACGGACACTACAAATGCCAGCTCTCACCAGACGGCCTATGTATCTGAACTGCCATAGTCAGTGTGTGCTTGTGTACTTGGGGGAGGAGGTGTGTGTGTGTGTGTGTGTGTGTACACACACGTATACCTGTGTCTACACACACACACACACACACACACCTTTTCTTTAGATTATAAGAAGATAAACACTAGGTGCTTTTGAAATTTTTTGTCCTTTTCCTTTATAGTTTTGAGAAAGAAGTCAGATCTTTAATTTAGAGGTGAAACAAAGTACCCTTTAAATACACACGCGCACACACATAAAAGCGTGCAACTAGCCCAAACTTTGACAGAATAACAATTTTTGGTCCTCTCCAAAGAGACGATTTGTTGTACCTATGACTGTTGCCTGCAAAGAGATAAAGGGGGGGGAAACACAAAAAAGGAACTTCTTATAGTTGTCTTTTGTGAACTTTAAGGTTTTGAGAGAATCTTCATTTAGAGCATGGCAGATTCACCTGTAAATATTTAGCCTTCAGAGGCCAATGATGTAAAACAATTGTATTGATGGTTGTTTAACTCTTTTGTTTAATTTTTACAGTTACATCCAGCTGTTAGATATACAGGAAAAAAATAGTTTGCTGGCTAGCTCTATTCATTTATGTTAGCATTAATGCACATTTTTTAAGGAAAAAAAAACATGGTCTTGTTTTTACTACCTGCTAGATATAGTGATAAAGAGGTGCTGGCATGCCTTACAGCACAGATCTGATTTTTTAAAATGTCCTGTACTAGTACATAAATCCAGTCATGCACTTTTTTTCATACACTACAAGGGGATGTGTAATATCCATGCTTCTTTTTTATCCTTAAACTATTGCCATACTTCAAGTAAGTGTCTTTTTTAAAAAATTCACTTGTATAAAAATGGTCTGGTCAGTATAGGGCACAAATGCCAAACAAAAGTATTAGTGTTAACACAAAACTGCCAACTTTGCACAAGTTTCCAGAAAAGAAAATACAATTAGTCACTCAACATAACCACAGGCCAATTTGTCGGCCACCAGAAAACCGCTTTAAAAAAAAACACTTGGTGATGCTTTCAAGTGCCGAATGTTATTACAATCAACATTGTATCCTTCTTGCTTATATGTTAAGTTACATAAAAGGAAAACAAAGTGATGCGTGTGAAACAGCCAAGGCATTTATTCTTTAGAGGCAGGATAATATTTCAGGATACAAAAGCCCAGATTACTCACTATGGAGCAAAGCTGAATACAGTGAAAGAGCTGAATGCTCATGCGCAAGGACCTGACCCTTCTCCATTAAAAAGAAGGAAAAGTCTGAACTGAGTGGGTCTGTTATGTGGCTGTGTAATTTGTCACAAGTACTGCAGTAGTACTATGATTCAGGCTGGTTTGATAGACAAAATCAAAAGACGTTTAATGGTAGAGGCAGCAGTACTTGGAAGCTTTGCAAACATGTGCTGAACTTGAACTAAGCAATACTCCTTTCTGAGCAGCCAGAAGGGGGTTTAAAATAGGATCTCTCACCGTTTAGTGTTTTGTGTTTCCCCACGCGATTTGTCAGAGAGAAATGAAAGCAAGCCTGAAACCAAGCAATCGAGAGTGAGAAAGAACAGGGAGAGGATTCTCCAAACCTTTTTTGTTTTGTTTTATTTTGTTTCCGATGTTTACACATGTTGCCTGAGCTGGTTAACCACATCGGCAGCCTCAGCTACCACAACATACTGACTAAATGATGATATTTACTCAGATTCAATCTGCAGCCAAAACCATTAGGGTGTGCATTGCAGACAGTGTTTTGTTGTCTTTTTTTTTTTTTTAAGTGGAGGGGGAAAAAGATAAACAAGGCTTATTTTGTCGAACAGGACACAATAATTTAAAGAGAATGTATTTCTTTTCTGCATTTAAGGGCCTCAAACATTTCTTTCATCAGTCTAAAAGTTAGAAGTACTCCCTTTGTCTTAACTTTTTAATGGCATTTCCATTTTTCATATATTTAGTAATTATTTTTTTCTAGGTTCACATCAGCATTCACTTCCGTTAAATTTGCCAAAGGAAACTGTTAATATGTTTCTCTCGTTATTATTCTGTAGGATTTATTGTACCTCAGTATTTATTGTTTCCAAAAATAAGCATCATTAGTTGAGGCTTCAGTATTTTTGTGTGAAAATTTCAGAAACAATGGAATCTTAAGATAAGCTAGATGTGTCTAGCAGCTTTATCTTTTCATCTCCTTCAGAGGATGCTATGGGGTTCATTTAATTTTTCATTTGTTCTACAGTGAGGAGAGACCAAAAGTATTTGCAGTACAAAAGAAACTATATCAAACACTATGTTTTAATGACAAATGTTTACGGTAAAAAAGCTGAGGAATTAGTGCTAACCGTTTTTGTTTTTCTTGTACCTTTGAATTCCCCAAAGTCTTAATTGCTTTATTTCAGTGTTGTTAAACTGAATAGACAGAGATGTTTTCCTTTGTTTTATACCATATAAGACTCTGTACAGTATGTTTGTGGAAGATTGAACTAGAATAATGAAAATTTGTTTGCAAACATTTTGGTCCTCTTAGCCTTCTCTGTGTTGCGCTATTGCCCCATTAACCAAATGGTTTGATTCCAGAAGGGTGGAAAAATATTTTGTTGGTATCCCAGCAAAAGATTATAGAAACGCTAGCTTTACAAGTGTACATAGACCAAATGACACTTTTATGAAATAACACATTTTCAGCGATTTTTAACAATTACACTCAGTTGAGATATTAGAACTCAGCTTGTACAAAATCAGTGCTTAGTCTGTTTAATGTCAACTGAAAGGTCAAAGAGCCCTAATGAGTGAATTACATAGCTGCCAGCAGGTCACAACAAAGGAACCAGGCTTAGAACAAGTGTTTGTTACTCACCACAAACCAGGCTGATGTGGATAGCCAGTTAGAATAAGCCCAGAAGTAACAAGATTCTCTAGCAGAATTTCCATTGCTCAGAAGCATGAATGTGTTCACCTGCCTTTTGTTGGAGAAATGACCATGAGTCCTGGACAACCTGCCCTTTTTAAGTCTCTCCTCTCTTTGCTACTAGTTTTGTGCCTCAAGTGCCCACATGTTATGGTGGCCTTTTAAGTGGGTGTATAATATTTTCCAGTTTAAAGCCTAATTGCTTAAAGGGACAGGGGGAGTGGACAGAAGTGGTCCATAAGATGTAGAATCATGAAAACGTACATTTCTTCTAGTCCCAGAGTGTTGCTTGCTCTTGGGTGTGTGCCTGAGTGCAGTGTTTTGACTTAACTCTAAATCTAGTTAAGATGGTGACCCCAAGGCTTATCTGCAAATGGGAAGGATGATGTGATCACCATTTTAACCACTGAGCCCTTCCTCTCTGTCCATTCATACTCATTTCTTTTTTCATAGGAGTGTTCTGTTGTGACACAGGCTCTGTCCAGCTGCATCCATGCTAGGGCAGCTGAAAAAGGAATAGGATGCAGCGTTTCATCCAAGCAACCTTTTTCCCCCATTTGATTCATTTTAACCAGCATTCTGTCACAGGCACAAAACTGGGCAGTATTATTAACATGCATGTTTGCTAGGTGGTATTGAAATGTTCTGTTTTGATCATTTTAAGCTATATGTTTGTAAGGATCAGAAAGGCTTAGTCTCCTTTAAGGATTGTCTGTGTGTTGTGGAAGGGGATGACCCGGAGCAAGAATAACAAGAGATAATAAATAATTTGGTGTTTAAAGTGTGATAAAAAGCATGACATTCTTCGTTCTGCTATTAATTGTATAGAAATAAGTCAGTGCATCTCAGATCTTAGTCCAGGCTGATGCCTTTTAAAGCTGGCAAATATCTCTTTTGAAATTGTTTTTAGCACAATGGCACCACTGTCCTTATAGTGTAATTTCTTTGGTCATGAATTCCCAGGCCCTTCCAGTAGGAGGAGAAAGGCACATAACTGGTTAATAGCCTGTTAGTGTGTGTGTGTATATATAATATATACATATATTATATATATATATTGCTATTTTTTAAAAAAGGCAAGCTTTGAATATATCAAGAAGGGACTGTTGCAGAGGCATTCTCCTCATTTTACTCAGGGGAAACCATGCACTAGGTTCCCACCAAATAAAAAGTGACCTTTTGTTCCTTTTCCTCTTTACACACCCCTCATGTGTGCCAAGCAAATGAGAACAGAGGCCCTTGGGAATTAAAACAGAAAGAAGCCAGTAACCAGATAGAGATGGACATGCTGCTAACTGCCAGCCGTTGACCTGAGCAGTCCTAACTTGCACTTGGTCTTTAGTGTTGGGCTAGATCGACTAAGTAAATAAGTGTCAACTGTCATAAGACACGCTACATCTACTGTCATATGAAACAAATCAGCCAGAAGATACTTTCTTTGATCTTATGGACACGCTCCTTCTCTTGAGCTTTGCAAAAAATTATGACAAATTTTGAGGTTTAGGAAAATCACTTACATTTCACCCAGACTTGGAATATTTAGAGGAGTTTGCTTCTCGTTCTCATTCTGTGTTTCTAATGGGAGGGGTTGAAATAAGTATGGAGGGCATTCAGAGACGGGTGCCACAGAGATGGGAGGGAATCCCAGTTTTTTACAGTGAAGTGAGGGGTGTTAAGTAGAGGACTCGTACCTGTCCTGGTTTGAAGATAACTAGAAAAGAAAATGGTGAACACGCTGAAAGGAGGCAGTCGAGGAACGTCCGGTGCAACTCAGCCTAGCAGTGGGTGGGAGCGGATCCATGCAGTGCATCCCAGAGCACCCCATGACCAGGTGCCTCACTGAATCCTAGTCTGAGAAGGGAGGAGGAAAGCAAGAGTGCTGCCTGGAGTAGCTCAAGTCCCAGCCAGGTCAGGCACTTAGTGGCGGGGTGGGGGTGGGGTGTTCTTTTTTTCTTACTTTTGGAGTGGAAGTGATGCTCAAGTCCCTTAGGGAACTAAAAGATCCATTGGGTCTACCAGATCCTAGAAAAGGCTGGTGGTCAGACCAAGCCCTAGTTGTGCTGAGTGGAAAGGCATGATTGCCAGTGTAGGTCTGTTCTTCCTCCATCGTGACTGTGGCTTGCCCACATAGCCGCGGTTGTGCTGCTCTTTGGCTGCAAAGATCTCTTGATCAAAATGTGAGCTCATTCACCTTCCTACAGACATAAAAGCAACTTTGCTGCTTTCACGTTTTCCCTCCAGGCCAAACCATGTGTGGTAGGTAGCTTTCCTCATGTTAGCATCAGGCCACATCTGCTCTGTCCCAAAGGCATTTCCCTTCCCTCTAGTCAGGACTTGCTCACTGTACACGGTACTTTTCCATTAGTGTTGTGTAAACCCAGCTGTACAACTGACTGGTGGGTTAATGTAACATCACTGTTGCCCAGACACCCATCCTCTCCTGGATCCTCCCATCATCCTTATTCTTCCCACATCTTGCACAAGATGAGGTTTATGGTCATTCGGCAATAACTGGACATCAACAGCTATCTTTTTGGCATTTGTCGAAAAATCCAAATGCCTGATCACAGGGGGTTTAAAGAAAAAAAAAAACTAAACATTTTTACAAGTACACTGAATTGGATCAGCATTATTGTTCATTATAATGCTATATATTTTTTTGAAGTAACATACTATAGTTGTCATAAAACTATCTTTATTCTTCTCCTCTGAAGTGTTGTTGTAAATTCACTTGACCTTTACTGCAAGCAAAAAAAAAAAATCTTTTCTATATAGAGTATCAAGACAAGGCTCAGTTTGTAACAAATAGTGGACCATTACAAAAGAGGAAACGGAAAAAGCCAGGCTGAGCAGCGAGAAGCTTCAGTTCAATTTCACCTCATATCTTTCTAATAACTTACTTGTCACTTTATTACCTTCCAGTAATGTGAACGCTGCTGACAAGACTGTCACACTAACAGCAGACAACACCCTGTCTGCTTCAGCCCCAGCTCTCCTGGCTACTTATTGCCCTGGCCCTGAAGGGACACAAACTAATAGTGTGCTTTCCAGTTCAGCACTTGGCCATCAAATATAAAAGGATGCGTAATTGCCTGTTTATCCCTTGTGAAGGGGAAATTGAGTACAAGGGCTAGGCTTTCCCACTGAGTTCCCCGATGCGCACACATCCACAGTCTCTCCCTCCCTCCCTTCACCTCCTCCCAGCATACGAGCACGTACACACACCCACTAAACTATCTCTGGTAAGCCCACGGCTGCCTTGCGGTGCCCTCTCCAGCTATTAAATGCACAGTAACAAGACTACTTCTTAAATAAAGGGTCAGTAGAGAGATTCTGGCTTTGACAGCATCCTCTGGGTCTTTGGAAACTTAAGTATTGCAATTCTAAGCCCGTGTATTTTGGGAGTATTGGGTATGGCCCCATAATTAGAACAAATTTTCTACAAGTCAGTGGCAAAAGTGGGATTAGATTGCCCCATGTTCTGTAAATAAAGAACTAAGATGTTTTTCCTCTCCTTCAAAAAGTGCACGTGCTGTAAACAAATTGGTTGTGCATGGTGGTTTGAAAAAAAAAAATTTTAGCTTTGGCCTCCAACCAGTAGTCTAGATGTACACAGGTTTCTTGCTGTGACAACCTCCAAATCCATAGTGTAACAAGACAGATTTACCTTTAATTGGACTGACAATCTGAAAAAAAAATAATAAGGCACAGGGACTTTGAGTTTAATCACTAAAACAGGGACTACCCTATATGTAGAAAGTATATTCTCCACTTTGGGAGAATTTGGGTAATTATAAGCACATGAGCTTTACAAAATCAAGTACGAGGGGACAAAAGGTGCAAAGAAAAATCATGTGAAAATGTGATCTTCCCAAACATCTTGAGCCCAAATAACATATATATAAGTATTGGCTGCTATTTTTGTATACTGAACTACTTAAAGGATCATAACGGTGGCTAGTTAGTGGCTAAATGAAGTATAAGATCTCAGTGTGCCTCTTCCTTGGGGAATTAGGGGACACCCTGCTTCTTTCTAAACCCTCCTGCAGCGGGTCTGATACATGCTGTTGATCCCACCCCCTCACCCCCACTGACTTTAAACAGTCACATTTTAAATCTATGTCAAAAAATAAGACACATGGAGGTGTCATCTTTGACGCAAACTTTTGGAAAGAGAAAAGTGGCAGATTAAGAGAGAGACAAAGATCTACGTAGACAAACCCGTGCTAAAATAATTGTACTAAGCAATGTGCGGACTGGGCAGAAAAGCACTTTGAGTAACGATTCTTGCAGTCAGGGAAAAAGCAGTTGATGTTTTTTTAAGTTCTCCCAGTATGTATATGTTACAATCATTTAGCAAACATCTTAAGAGAATCTTAATTAAAAATTCAGTTGCCAAAATTGCACACATTATTCAATATTAACTGTACCCCCACCCCCTGCACTTAACAGGGATGCTTAAGGACAGTTTTAATTGTTTTAGCATATTTTTAACTTCCTTTTTCTAAGATTCTTTGAAGGAAAGGAAGAATGGAAAAAGGTATTTTAACAAAAATGGAAAGAAATAGTATAAAACTATATTTCTTAAAGTATGCAAGAGCTATACCAAGACTTTATAAGGCTTCCTGTTGCCAAACGCGATGCTGAAATAATGCACAAGAAGGCACATCAATCCAGTACCAACCGGCTCTGCCCACTGCTGTTACAAAGTGCAGGACTGAGAGGCGGCCCCAGGGCTGAAGGGGCCTATCTGGGTCAGACAGCTCCACTCCTCTGGCCCTGGAAGCGTTTTCCACAACAAGGGGAGAAAAGACCAGCCCTCTTGGTAGACCTACCCCAAGGTGAGCTGACCTGGCCCTGTTTCCGCAGGAGCCGCGTGACCCGCCCTTCCCACTCCAGGAGACAGAGCACCCTGGCCTGCCTGTGAATCAGTGCCGTGGCCAAGACGACAGTGATTCATGTGGCATGATGCTCTTGATTCCCAGACAACGTGCTCAGCTAACAGGCTCACTTGAGATGTATAAACCAAGTTGACTGTTTTCATCTAGTACTCAATGTGGAGTGTTTTTGCGTGTCTTTGTACAGATCCACTCCTCTCGTTGCCCATCTTAATCTCCCCTGACTTCTCCATTATCTTTCCACTACTGCCCTTTCTTCTTCTTCTGATCTCACCCACCCCTCTTCAAAGAAAATCTTTTCTGAAGCAAGAAGGTAGAACACTCCCTCCTTCATCTGGATTTTGATCGCTCTGGAAACATTTGTGTGTTCCACCCTGTCTGGGGTTTACATAACGTGAATTAAGTGAATGAGGTGTTCTAGTATTATATATTAACCTGATATGACTAAGATTTATAATATATGGTGCTCTCCCTTTCCTGAGCAAACTTTGGTTCTGCTGCCCTGCAGAAAAGTCTCCACCATTTTCCTACCAGTGCCAGTATGAACAGGGCAGGAGAGCTAAACATGGGTACCCGGAGGTCAGAGGGGTGAGGGAGGTGGAGAAACCAGGAGAAGATGTGAGTCTGAGGCCTCCCTGGGCCTTTCCTCAAAGGTGGAGGTGAGTCAATACTTCAGGAAAGCAAGCTCTCAGATCTCAAATGCTCTTCATTGACTAAGCCTTTTAGAACTAGCAAGATCCCCTCACCTGGTTGAGAGAACGCATAACTTTCTTACTCACCCCAAACCCAATGGTGTGTCTTGCTAACAAAAACACAGGACACAACCGTCCTATTTGACAGCAAAATTGGCCAAAGGGAACTGAAATCATCTTAAGGAAAAGGAATGTTCCCTAAGATAGGTCCTCTTCCCCACCCCCTCCCCTGGAGTTTGTTGTGGGGGGAGGGGGCTGTGCTTTTTGTTGTTTCTGTCCTCCTCTGCATCAAACCAGCCTCTTCTGCCCAGCCTGTCACAGAACCAAAGTCTGCACTACGAAAGGGGTCAGCACCCAGGGACGGGCACAGCTTACATCACCCTGATCTGATCATTGTGACGTCGGTAGCTTCATAAATACTGTATGTACCTTGAACAAGGGTTTTGTCTTTGTTTTGTTATTGTTTTTTCTTAGTAGTTTAAGGGAATTAAAAGCTTTTATTTGCCGTTTCCTTTGTTGTACTTTCTGTACTGTAACTGTCTACAGTATGTCTTTTTGCATAAAATGCATAAGGGTTTGGGGATGTAAATGGAATTTTATTCATATTTTGTCCAAATACCTCTTGTAATTTGTATCAAAATTCTTGTACAATTTTTATATTAAAGATTTATCAGTCACTGATCTCTTCTTACCTCCTTGATTTGAAGAAACCTCAACCAACTCCAAGAGACCACTATGAAATACACCAAGACACACTTTAGCTTACATTGTGATTCACCCTTATTTAAGCTCCTGTGTTAGATAACTTGGTCTCCTTTTTGGACTGAATCATGCTATTACTGAACACACTTCTTAGGAAGATCAAATTCATCTTATGCTCAGATAGCCAAGCTGAGTCAGAGCCCCAGAGATCCTAGTCAGTCAGTTCCAATGGAGCCCAGCAAACACCGTCTCTTTCATCACTAAAGCTATCCCTTTGGGGATGTTTTTCCAGTGTCTCCAGAATTTCCTTTCCCAGAAGCCTTGGCCCAAGATCTTTTAAGGAAAGGAAGACCTTAAGTATCTTTGCACCTTGGCCTTCTGTAAATAGTTTCCACCCTGACCTTGGGAAATTTGTGGACAGCAGCTAACAGGATGATAACTATATAGTTTTTCAAACTAGATGTCTGTGTTTTAGTTTATATTCTCTTGACAATGGTTTTCTGCAGGTTGGGCTTTTATCATCTAGAAATAAAACTAGCAGATGGAGAGAGGTCATCATCGGCCACATCTCTTGCCACACTGCTTGAGGCCAGTGGGAGGAAGCATACAGGCTGCTTCTGACTCCGCGATTGTTTAATATCACCCCCACCTCGTAAACCAATTCTAGCTTAACAGTAGGCTAACCCAGACGGTAACTTTTCCTAGAGTCTCCCTTTCCATTTAGTATTTCCTAGTCTCCATCCCTGGAGCCACACATATCTTAAGTCTCCCATCTTGTGGCACCCCCTTCTCCCATTTCCTCTGACCCAGAGAAACCAGCAGCTACCCAGACTCAATCTAGCAGCCCCCTTGGCCCCAGGTCTCTGGCAGCAAGGAGCTAAACAGGGCTGCTTGTATCTGCTGGCTGTCATCAGACCCACAGTAAAGAACTGTCCAGCCAGCTTCAGGTACCACTGACTGAGGGTCCCTCCCAAGGTAACTAAGGTGCCAGCCACCAAGGCTTGACACTCCTCCCCCCATCCCAATCTCCTCTGAGCACCCACAGACTAGGGGTAAGAACAAAGAAATGAAAAATAAAACAATTGGGGGAAATCAACCTTGGTTCAGGCATGTGGTTATTAAATGTCATGGATATGTTAACGCACCCCTACGGGGAATCCAAGCATAATTATGATCTTTTCATCTGTCATAACACGTCTGTAATTGGCAAGAATCCTCCCTCAAAGAGCTCCTTCTTAAAAAAATATATTCTTAAGTTTCGTCAAACGATGGAAATCCTCCTGTTTAGTGAAGAGGCACCCATGAATTCAGCTCTCAACACAAGGCTAATCCGCACTGCCTGGGCTACAGCCCTTAGCTCTCCTGAGCCACTGAAAGACTTGCCATCTGCTAGTCTGCCCCGTGTCATTGATGACAGGACAGCAGATTAAGTGCTACTAATTTAATAAAGCTGCTCTGAGGACGGAGCCGATCTATCAATGAAGACCAGAGAGGATAGCATGGGTTGGGGGCTCAAGAGGGGTGGCAGAGAATATCGAATTGCCTCAAGTAATACTGGGCGGGGGTGGCAGGGGGGCTGAGAATCTATTGATCCTCTGAACAGCGCAGTTATTTTTAGTCACCTGACTCTCAGGCACCCAATCATTACCCATATTCATCAGAGACATATAATGAACAGAGGTATTGATTAACAGGGGCAGCTGAAGAGAGCTCCCAACAGGGCTAGTTCACATTGATGGGTCTCCAATGGGAATACAGGCCATGCAGCCCTGGAACATAACTTACTCTGTTCTAGGTCCTTCCATTGATTTTGCTTAGTGGGGAGGGGAGGGTGGAGGGAGAGACAGCTTTGTACACAGTGGTGCTCCCTTGACCTTTCTCTGAAACCTTCTTTGAAAAAAGAGAAAACTCACCCACTTAGAACAGTCAACAAGTCCGTAGCCCTGCTCCAGGTTGCCTGCCCCTCTCCAGGCTGGCAGTCCCACCTCATCTCTGATTGCCATTTGTGTTATCTTGATTTACAGAAATGTGCTGGAAGCTGGGACATGCCAGTCAGAGCTCAGAGCCATCAGGCAGATGAAGCCTTCACTCCCCTAAAGATCAACATATGGCTTCGGGAAATTATCGTGTTAGGCTAATTGCACCAAGTTGGCATGGTAGGAACATAATGAGTCCCGGTTTCAGCACGCTGACCCCAAACCCAGTGATGCCAGCGCAGAGTAACTTTCCAAGCATTTTGCCTCATGGCAGGAAACCTCATTGAGCTGCTGTTTGCAAAAGGTATTTGGTTCAATTTCTAGCATGCGCCCAGAACCTGCTCAGTGTGCTCCATTCATACAAGGGAGTTTGCTGTGTGGTTCAGGCGGGCTCTTGTCCTTCCAGAGAACTAGTGGTGACCCACACACCACAACTATCAGAAGCCATGTGCTACCTGGAGGTTGACAGGCTGTATAAAATGCTGATAGGTAACTAGAAACCATTGAACCCCAGGGAGAAAAAAAAATGGAAAGGATTAAGACAAGGACAGCTGTAAAAAATAAAACTCAAATGCATCATTAGAAACCAGAAATTCACGAAGTCCAACTGCCTGTCATCCACACTGGATATTAGCAACACTTGACTTAGATATGAATGAAATGCTGTAGGAACATGAAGTCACCCCTTAACCCCTGAAGCTAAAGGCAAGTTTCTCTTTCCTCCAGTCTCTCCTTACCTCAGTCTCGGATTTTGATGATGTTTAATGTCATTTGCCTCCAATTTTTCTCACCAGTGTGTCTTTGTCTTACCTTGGTCAGCAGACTTGTTCACCTTCAGGTCCAGCCTCTCCTTGGACTTCGAGAATTTTGTGTATGTACCACCTTCAGCCTTTTCTCCTCCTGTCTTTATTATCTTCATTATAATGTTCAGCTCAGTTTCTATTCTCTTAGCCGAAACCAAAAAACAAACAAAAAAATCAGTTCAATAAATTCTGATCCTCTGGGATTAAATTGTACCTTAACTTCTTTCCAAACGTCAGAGCTTATATGGAAAAAAAATATCAAAGGTTTCAGTAATTTTAAATCCCAAGCTCTGTGGATTGTGCGGTAACTTCAAGTTTTTGGAATGCTCCAAAAAATAAAAAACAAAAATGTGGTTATGAGCAATTGAATTTGGAGGTTATCAGGGTTTGGGGCATATACTGTGTGAGGTGATTTAAAGTTATTAGGCCACTTCCAGGTTTTTAGAGAGATTCATTTTTACAAATGTAAGTGCTATTAAGAATTCAAAGCACTCTCATAATTCCCCATCTTTGTTCTTCCCCATGATCTCAATTTCAATTTTTTATTTTTTTCTTAAGTGGAGAATTTCCTTCCCAAGTTTCACAAAGTCATTTGCAGACTGAAAACAAGACACTTATTTGATTATTTTCAGATGTCACATCAATTGGTCTTCAGCAGAAAGTAATCCTGCAAGATGTTATGCTTTATGCTTTCTGTTCTTTCAAAAACCACAAACCTGTGTGTTTGAAAAGATGTCTCTTTCCAAAGCCCTCAGCCGCACCCACAGAGCACACATATGAGAATGGTTTCAGGCTCATATACAGACATGCCTTTTCAAGGAAGCAACAAAGCCCACTCACTTCACAGATCTACTGTGAATGTAAGCAGAAAGCAGGGTGAAATCCAGGAAGTTGTGTCTAGCAGGGAACTGTGTCCTCAACACTTTAAAGATGGGCAGTTTCTCTAACCCTTATAGTTTGTGATACGTAGTAGGTGGTCAAGGTGCATCCACAGAATAAATGGGTACCGCAAATGGGGATGAAAGGTGAACGGATAGAGCTCTTAAATGCCAAGGTCAGAGCCAGCATAAGGCGGAGGCTGTCACACCTGCATAGAATGCAGGCATCAGCTATTTGAAGACTCTGCAAAGCAAATAGTAGCAGAAACACTGAGGAAGCTGACCAGGATTCGCAGTATCGCTGAAATAGCCTGACTTTGCCATTTTCCCTCTCTGTGCCCAGGCCGGAACTCCTGGAAACCTGAAACCCATGAGTAGTCCTCAGAGCTGGACAGAGAACTCTCCAGGAGAAACCCTCAGGTCAAGGAGCCAGGAAGAAAACAATGGATGCTCAGGAGAGTGGGGAAAATTCCCTATTCCTTTTTCTTTTTGCTGTTTTTTTCATGCCTGCCTCAAACCCAAGCAACCCTGTGACAAAACGGGCAACAGTGGCAACAGGAACCGGAAGGCACCTAAATCCTGGGGAAGGGAGCCACCCGCCTGAACTGGGGGAGCTTCTGTCCAGAGAGGGTGGGGAAACCCCTTTTGCTTTTTCTCTCAGTCTGTGCACCCACTTGGTCTGGGAGGTGAGCATAGCCCCAGGAAGTAAACTGCGAAGCAGCAGCTTTCCAGCCAGAGGACTGAAAGGGCAAGGATGGAAAATTCCAGGGAGATGGTAGACAGAGAGATCCTGGAAAAAGCAGCCCCTTCCGATGAATTTCTGAATCACCCCTGATCTCACATAGCACATCCTCACATGGGCCAGATCCAAATAGTGCTTCAAGGGTTTTGAAAACTGAACTGACACCGGAACAAAGACCCACAGAAGGCTGATGTGGGACTTGCAACCTGAATTAAGGTTGAAGGCCTTGCTAAAAACGTGGAGATATTCTCCACAGGAATTAAACAAGTCCCAAAACCTCATGGAGAAGGCAATGGCACCCCACTCCAGTACTCTTGCCTGGAAAATCCCATGGATGGAGGAGCCTGGTAGGCTGCAGTCCATGGTGTTGCTAAGGGTCGGAGACGACTGAGTGACTTCATTTTCACGCACTGGAGAAGGGAATGGCAACCCACTCCAGTGTTCTTTTGCCTGGAGAATCCCAGTGACGGCGGAGCCTGGTGGGCTGCCGTCTTAGAGGTTGCACAGAGTCGGACACGACTGAAGCAACTTAGCAGCAGCAGCAGCACCTCATAATATGTGTTGTAAGCAAACTTCTTGCTTTTCAACTGTGGTAAAATATACATAACAAAAATGTATTGTTAACCATTTTAAAGAGTACAGTTCAGTGGTGCTGAGTATCATTCGCATTGTCGGGCAACCATCATCACTATCCATCTCCAGAACTCTTCATCTTCCTCAAATACAACTCTGTACCCATGAAACACTGACTCTCCACTGCCCTTCTCCCACCATTCTGCTCTCTTTCTCTATGGATTTGACTACTCTAGCTGCCTCGTCTAAGTGGAATCTTCTCATCTTTGTCCTCTTGAGACTGGCTCGTTTCACTAGCATAATGTCCACAAGGTTCATTCACGTTGTTGCATGTGTTGGGATGTCCTTCCTTTAAAAGCTCCATGGGTTTCATGGTGTATATACACCACATTTTGTTTATCCATTAATCTGCTAACAGGGAGTTGGGTTGCTTCCAACAGTAGGCACTAGGCAGACTTCTAAGATGGTCCCTAATAAGCTAGTGAAGGTTTAGGTACTCAACAAGGACCAGTGTGCTCTCTTGGCAAAACTCTGACAGTGGGACAACCAGGGCACCAGGCATGTCATCCAGGTGCGTGGAGTGGCTGAAGGGCATGTCCCTGATTGTCAGACCCTGACAAACGTGGCCCACTGGAGAAGGGAATGGCAAACCCCTTCAGCATTCTTGCCTTGAGAAGCCCGTGAACAGTATGAAAAGGCAAGAAGATATGAATCTAAAAGGAGAGCCCCCCAGGTCGGTAGGTGTCCAATATGCGACCAGGGAAGAGCACAGAAATGGCTCCAGAGAAAGATGAAGAGGTGAGCCAAAGTGAAAACGATGCCCAGTTGTGGATGTGTCTGGTGGTGAAAGTAAAATCCAATGCTGTAAAGAACAGTATTGCATAGGAACCTGGACTGTTAGGTCCGAATCAAGGTAAACTGGATGTGGTAAAACAGGAGAAGGCAAGAGTGACCACTGACGTTTTAGGAATCAGTGAACTAAAATGGATGGGAATGGATGCATTTCATTCAGATGATCATTATATCTATGACTGTGGGCAAGAATCTTTTAGAAGTAATGGAGTAGTCCTGATAGTCAACAAAAGACTCCAAAATGCAGTATTTGGGTACAGTCTCAAAAATGACAGAATTATCTCAGTTCTCCAAGGCAAACCATTCAACATCACAGTAATCCAAGTCTATGCTCCAACCACTAATGTCAAAGAAGCTGAAATATAAATATTCAATAAAGACCTACAGTAAAGAACTAACACTAAAAACAGACGTCCTTTTCATCGCAGGGGACTGGAATGAAAAGCAGGAAGTCAAAAGGCGCCTGGAGTAACAGGCAAGTTGGGCCTTGGAGTACAGAATGAAGCAGGGCAAAGGCTAACAGAATTCTGCCAAGAGAACACACTGGTCATAGCAAATGCCCTCTCCCAGCAATACAAGAGGCAAATCTACACATGGACATCACCAGAAGGTCAAAACCAAAATCAGATTGACTATATTATTTGCAGCTGAAGATGGAGAAGCTCTCTAGAGTCAGCAAAAAGAAGACCTGGAGCTGACTGTGGCTCAGATCATGAACTCCTTATTGCAAAATTCAGACTTAATTTGAAGAAAGTAGGGAAAACCACTAGACCATTCACATATGTCCTAAATCAAATCCCTTAGGATTATACAGTGGAAGTGACAAATAGATTCAAGGGATTAGATCTAACAGAATGCCTAAAGAACTATGGATGGAAGTTTGTACTACTGTACAGAAGGCGGTGATCAAAACCATCTGCAAAAAAAGAAATGCAAGAGGGCAAAGTGGTTGTCTGAGGAGGCCTTACAAATAGCTGAGAAAAGAAGAGAAGTGAAAGGCAAAGGATAAAGGGAAAGATATACTCACCTGAAAGCAGAGTTCCAGAGAATAGCAGGGAGAGATAAGAAAGTCTTCTTAAGTGAACAATGCAAAGAAATAGAGGAAACAACAGAATGGGAAAGACTAGAGATCTCTTCAAGAAAATTAGAGATACCAAGGGAACATTTCATGCAAAGATGGGCACAATCAAGGACAGAAACAGCAAAGACCTAACAGAAGTGTAAGAGATTAAGGAGAGGTGGCAAGAATACATAGAAGAACTATGCAAAAAAGATCTTCATGACCCAGATAATGACGATGGTGTGATTGCTCACCTAGAACCAGACATCCTGGAGTGCTCTAAGTCAAGCGGGCCTTAGGAAGCATTACTACCAACAAAGCTAGTGGTGATGGAATTCCAGGTGGGCTATTTCAAATCCTAAAAGATTATGTTGTGAAAGTGCTTCACTCAATATGCCAGCAAATTTGGAAAATTCACCACTGGCCACAGGACTGGAAAAGATCAGTTTTCGTCCCAATCCCAATGCAGGGAAATGCCAAAGAATATTCAGACTACCACACAATTGAACTCATTTCACATGCTAGCAAAGTAATGCTCAAAATTCTCCAAGCTAGGTTTCAACAATATGTGAATCAAGAACTACCAGATGTACAAGCTGGATTTAGAAAAGGCAGAGGAACCAGAGAGCAAATTGCCAACATCTGCTGGGTCATAGAAAAAGCAAGGGAATTCCAAAAAAATCTATTTGTTTCACTGACTATCTGAATCCTTTGACTGTGTGGATCACAACAAAATGTGGAAAATTCTTAAAGACATGGGACTACCAGATACCTTACCTGCCTCCTGATAAACCTGTATGCAGGTCAAAAAGACAGAACTGGACACAGAAAAATGAACTGATTCAAAATGGGAAAGGAGTACATCAAGGCTACATTTGTCATCCTGCTTATTTAACTTACATGCAAAGTACATCATGTGAAATGCTAGACTGGATGAAGTGCAAGCTGGAATCAGGATTGCCAGGAGAAATATCAACAACCTCAGATATGCAGAAGACATCACCCTAATGGCAGAAAGCAAAAAGGAACTAAAGAGCCTCTTGATGAAGGTGAAAGAGGAGTGAAATACTGGCTTAAAACTCAACATTCAAAAAACTAAGATCATGGCATCCAGTCCTTTCACTTCATGACAAAACTGATGGGGTAAAAATGGAAACAGTGGCAGACATTGTTTTCTTGGGCTCCAATATCACTGTGGATGGTAACTGCAGCCATGAAATTAAAAGATGCTTGCTCCTTGGAAGAAAAACTATGACCAACCTAGACAATGTACTGAAAAGCAGAGACATCACTTTGCCAACAAAGGTCCATCTAGTCAAAGCTATGGTTTTTGCAGTAGTCATGTATGGATATGAGAATTGGACCATAAAGAAGGCTGATTGCCTAAGAATTGATGATTTTGAACAGTGGTGCTGGAGAAGACTATTGAGAGTCCCTTGGACAGCAAGGAGATCAAACCAGTCAATCTGAAAGGAAATCAACCCTGAATATTCATTAGAAGTACTTATGCTGAAGCTGAAGCTCCAATACTTTGGCCACTGGATGCAAAGAGCCAACCATTGGAAAAGACCCTGATACTGGGAAAGATTGAGGGCAGGAGGAGAATGGGATGACAGAGGATGAGATGGTTGAATGGCATCACCGACTCAATGGACATGAGTTTGAGCAAACACAGGGAGATAGTGAAAGGGAAACCTGGTGTGCTGCAGTTCATTGGGTCACAAAGAGTGGGACACAACTTGGTGACTGAAAAGCAGCAACAATAAACCTCTATTGGAGTTTTCATATCCTTACACGATCCCATCCCCTTAAGTATAGGCTGGACCTAGTGACTTACTTTTAACAACTTGACTGATAAAAGTGGTGACACACAGTCAGAATATAATCCATAATTTTTCAGCCTATGAAGAACTAGGAAAATCTTTCACATAGGAGAAGACAATCAGTAGATTATATTACCAAGATGACAAACGTATAGTTACTTGAAAAAGACTTAAAAGCAAGTATTATTTAAATACACCAACAGTAAGGTCAAACTCTGTTGAAACAAATAGCAAACTAGAAGTTCTCCTAGACTGCTAAATGGAAATTTTAAAACCAAAAAATGAGATTATTAAAATAAAAAATTCACTGGATCCATTCAATAGTAAAATGGAGATGACAGAGGAAAGTCAGTGAACTTGAAGACAGGTCAACAGAAATTACCCAATCTGAACAACAAAGAGAAAAAAATTGAACAGAGCCTCAGGGACCTGTGAATGATAACAAAACATCTAATGTGTGTTATTAGAGTCCCAGAACCACAGGAGAAAGTTCAGTAAAAAAAAAAAGGTATTTAAAAAACTGATCACTGAAAACATTCTAAATTTGGCAACAGACACAAACCTCCAGATTTAAGAGACTGAGTAAACTCAAACAAGATAAAACCAAAGAAATACACACCCAGATAGGCAAAATCAAATTGCTAGAGTCTAAAGGCAAAAAAAAAAAAAAAAAAGCAGTGGCCACAGGACTGGAAAAGGTCAGTTTTCATTCCAATCCCAAAGAAAGGCAATGCCAAAGAATGCTCAAACTACCGCACAATTGCACTCATCTCACACGCTAGTAAAGTAATGCTCAAAATTCTCCAAGCCAGGCTTCAACAATACGTGAACTGTGAACATCCTGATGTTCAAGCTGGTTTTAGAAAAGGCAGAGGAACCAGAGATCAGATTGCCAACATCTGCTGGATCATGGAAAAAGCAAGAGAGTTCCAGAAAAAACATCTATTTCTGCTTTATTGACTATGCCAAAGCCTTTTACTGTGTGGATCACAAGAAACTGTGGAAAATTCTGAAAGAGATGGGAATACCAGACCACCTGACCTGCCTCTTCAGAAACCTGTATGCAAGTCAGGAAGCAATCGTTGGAACTGGACATGGAACAACAGACTGGTTCCAAATAGGAAAAGGAATACGTCAAGGCTGTATATTGTCACCCTGCTTATTTAACTTCTATGCAGAGTACATCATGAGAAATGCTTGGACACAAGCTAGAATCAAGATTGCTGGGAGAAATATCAATAACCTCAGATATGCAGATGACACCACCCTCATGGCAGAAAGTGAAGAGGAACTAAAAAGCCTCTTGATGAAAGTGAAAGTGGAGAGTAAAAAAGTTGGCTTAAAGCTCAACATTCAGAAAACAAAGATCATGGCATCTGATCCCATCACTTCATGGGAAATAGATGGGGAAACAGTGGAAACAGTGTCAGACTTTATTTTGGGGGGCTCCAAAATCACTGCAGATGGTGATTGCAGCCATGAAATTAAAAGACGCTTACTCCTTGGAAGGAAAGTTATGAGCAACCTACATAGTATATTCAAAAGCAGAGACATTACTTTGCCGACTAAGGTCTGTCTAGTCAAGCCTATGGTTTTTCCTGTGGTCATGTATGAATGTGAGAGTTGGACTATGAAGAAGGCTGAGTGCCGAAGAATTGATACTTTTGAACTGTGGTGTTGGAGAAGACTCTTGAGAGTCCCTTGGACTGCAAGGAGATCCAACCAGTCCATTCTGAAGGAGATCAACCCTGGGATTATTTTGGAAGGAATGATGCTAAAGCTGAAACTCCAGTACTTTGGCCACCTCATGTGAAGTGTTGACTTATTGGAAAAGACTCTGCTGCTGGGAGGGATTGGGGGCAGGAGGAGAAGGGGACAACAGAGGATGACATGGCTGGATGGCATCACTGACTCAATGGACGTGAGTCTGAGTGAACTCTGGGAGTTGGTGATGGACAGGGAGGCCTGGCCTACTGCGATTCATGGGATCGAAAAGAGTCGAACACGTCTGAGTGACTGAACTGAACTGAACTGAAAGGCAAAAAAAATCCCCAAAAGTAACAAGTTGAGAAAAATGATACATCACTTCTAGGGTAACAATTGGAATGACTGTGTTTTTTCCATCAGAAACTAAGAAAGCCAGAAAGAAGTTGAACATTTTGTTAAGTAGTGAAAGAAAAGACCATTCAACCTGGAACTCTAAATCCTGGGAAAATATTCTGCAGGCAGGAAAGTGAATTAAAGACCTTCTCAGATGAAGGATTTCTCAATCCCTCTCCACCAGTATATATGTTCCAAAAGAGCTGCTAAAGAAAATTACTTATAAAGAAAAGAAATTACACAAAAAGAAAATTGGAACTTCAAGAAAGAAGACAGAGGGCTTCTCGGGTGGTCTAGTGTTTGAGAATCCACCTTGCGATGCAGAGACACCAGTTCAGTCCCTGTTCTGGGAAAATCCCACCTGCTAGGGAGCCCCACTCCTGTGCACCACAACTATGGAGCCCAGGCTCTAGAGTCCATGAGCTGCAACTACTGATCCCACATGACCTACAGCCCATGCTCTGCAACAAGAGAAGCCACCACAATGGGAAGCCCACACACTGCAACAGAGTAACCCCTACTCTCTGCAACTGGAGAAAGCCTGCATGCAGCAGTGAAGACCCACCACAGTCTAAAAATAACTAGTTTTTTTTTTTTTAAAGAAGAGCAACAAAAATTATAAATATATGGGCAAATACAATAAATTATTTTTCTCCTGCTAACTTTCTAATGGTTTGAAGGCAAAAAAATATGACATTGTGTGGTGGTGTTTTAGTATAGGTTTAGTATATACATAGTATATGTAAAACTTAAGACAACTATGATATAAGATTATACCATGTACAGTTCTATTATATAATGTTGTCTAGAAGACAAAACTGTGGGAGAAGGCAATGGCACCCCCCTCCAGTACTCTTGCCTGGAAAATCCCATGGACGGAGGAGCCTGGTAGCCTGCAGTCCATGGGGTAGCTAGGAGTCGGACACGACTGAGCGACTTCACTTTCACTTTTCACTTTCATGCATTGGAGAAGGAAATGGCAACCCACTCCAGTGTTCTTGCCTGGAGAATCCCAGGGATGGGAGAGCCTGGTGGGCTGCCATCTACGGGGTCGCACAGAGTCGGACACGACTAAAGCGACTTGGCAGCAGCAGCAGCAGACAAAACGGTAGCAGCAGAGGAAAGATAAGTGGTTGCCAGGGCTTAGGGAGAAGGTGGACTATGACTATGGAGAGAGAGCAGGAAGGAATTTCTGGAGTGATGGAACATTACTATGTCCTGTTTGCAATGGTGGTAACCACTCTGTCCTGAATTTTATAGAATACAGGGGAAAAGTAGATTTTGCTATATATTAATTTTTTTAATGGAATTAGAGCTAGGCACTCTGATTTCAGAGAGAGTGAATCTGCCTCCTTCTCACCCTCAGTTCTAAGTGACACATCCCTTTCTCTTATTTGTTTGCTTTTACAGGAATGTCATTTAAAAAAGGACAGAGTCCTTCACATCAAAATGATAAGGCTTAAAATTAAATCCTTTAGGGAAAACTCATTGATTTAAATTCACCTGAAGTTTTAAATATTCTTCAGCTTATTTACAGCCGTGTGTTCTGATTAAATGGAGCCTGCAAAGGGAGGCGCGGGACATTTTGACAGGAGATGCCGCCAGTGAAAGACTGGAGTTACCTAAGAGCCTTCATATTGATAGACAAGTCTTAGAGAACACTTCCGATATTTGTGATGGAGAAGGACAGGGGCAGAATGTTTGTGATATTAACTATCTGGAGCCCTTCCCTCTAGCCCAGTAAGCAGCTCCTAATTCCTGACCATTGCCCTAGGGCTCCTCAGTACCCTGCAGTCACTAACTGGAAACTGAATCTCCAGCTACTCCCTCCACATTTCTCCTAATGCACATACAGGCTGCAGTACCTTGAAGCAACAAGGGTGTAGGTAGGAAGGATGTCTGAGGTGTTATGTCTCCACTGCAAAGTCCATGGACTAGCTGCTTCATCAAAGTTAGCAGTGAGTGAAGCAGAGAAATCAACAAGGGAGACTGACAAGAATGGTAAGGAGAGAACCAGACTCATGGAGGGGAAAATAGGGGACTTAGAAGTGTCAAAGGGTAAGTGGTCAGCTATATAAAACACTCCAGAGAATCAGGTAAGATGAAAATTGGGATGCATTCATTAGATTTGGTGATTAAGGAAACTGTTAATACTTTGGTGCAAACGGAGCATGTCCAGAAGGTATGAATTACAAGTGCCTATCAAGTCCAGCTTTCCTTGCTAGTAAGAAGTGCTCCCCCTCAGCCCCGACACGAGAAAGCCATGCTCGTTCGACTATTGTAGAACGGTGCCCAGAGACTGTCCAGGCATGAGTGACAGACCAAGAGCTGCCCGTTTATAGGCTGGTAAGGGAACAGTTTGCATAGGAATCTGGAATGTTAGGCCCATGAATCAAGGTAAATGGGATGTGGTGAAGCAGGAGATGGTAAGAGTAAACATCGACATCTTAGGAATCAGTGAACTAAAATGAATAGGAATGGGTGGATTTCATTCAGACGACCATTGTATCTACTACTGTGGGCAAGAATCCCATAGATGAAATGGAGTAGCCATCATAATCAACAAAAGAGTCTGAAATGCAGTACTTGGATACAACCTCAGAAATGACAGAATGATCTCAGTTCCTTTTCAAGCAAGCCATTCAACATCACAGTGATTCAAGTCCATGCCACCACCACCAATGCTGAAGAAGCTAGAGTTGATCAGTTCTATGAAGACCTAGAAGACCTCCTAGAACAAACACCAAAAAGAGATGTTCAGTCTATTCCTCACTGGGGGTTGGAATGCAAATGTAGGAAGTAAAGTGATGCCTCGAATGAAAGGTAAGTTTGGCCTTGGAGAACAAAATGAAGCAGGGCAAAGGCTAACTGAATTCTGCCAAGAGAATGCACTGGTCATAGCAAACACCCCTTTTCAACAACACAAGAGATGACTTTACACATGAACATCACCAAATGGTCAAAACCAAAGTCAAATTGATAACATTCTTTATGGCAGAAGATGGTGAAGCCGTATACAGTCAGCAAAAACAAGACCTGAAGCTGACTGTGGCTCAGATCATCAGCTTCTCATAGCAAAACTCAGGCTTAAACTAAAAAGAGCGGGGGAAAACCGCTAGACCAGCCATGTACAACTTAAATCAAATCCCCTACGAGTATGAAAGAACCAGTTTAGAACTAAATATTAAAAAGCCTAAGATCACGGCATCTGGCCCCCTTACTTTATGGCAAATAAGAGAGGGAAAAGGTGGAAGTACTGACAGATTTTCCCTTCTTGGGCTCTAAACTCACTGCAGATGGTGTCTGCAACCATGAAATCAGAAGATGTTTGCTTCTTGGCAGGAAAGTTTTGACAAACCTAGACAGTATGACAAAAAGCAGAGAGATTACTCTGCTGACAAAGGTCCATATAGTCAAAGCTATGGTCTTTCCAGTGGTCACATACAGTTGTGAGAGCTGGATTGTAAAAAAGGCAGAACGCCACCTTCGAGCTCTGGTGCTGGAGGAGACTCTTGAAAGTTCCTTGAACTGCAAGGAGATCAAACCAGTCAGTCATAAGGGAAATAAACCCTGAATACTCTTTGGAAGAATTGATGCTTAAGCTAAAACTCCAGTATTTTGGTTATCTGATCTGAACAGCTGGCTCCTTGGAAAAGTCCCTGATGCTTGGAAAGATTCAGGGCAGAAGAAGAAGAGGGTGTCAGAGGATGAGATGGCTGGATGGCATCACCAATGCAATGGACATGAACTTGGGCAAACTTTGGGAGATGGTGAAGGACAGACAGGCCTGGTATGCTTCAGTCCATGGGGCTGCAAAGAGTTGAACATGACTAGGTGACTGAACAATACAATGAATATGCAGTGGAAGTGAATAGATTCAAGGGATTAGATCTAGTAAACAGTGTGCCTGAAGAACTAGGGACAGAGGTCCATAATACTCTACCAGAGGCAATGAACAAAACCATCCCCCCCCAAAAAAAGAAAAGCAAGAAGGCAAAGTTATTATCTGAGGAGGTTTTACAAATAGCTGAAGAATGAAGAGAAGTAAAAAGCAAGGGAGAAAGGGAAAGGTGATTCTCAACTAAACCCAGAGTTCCAAAGAATAGCAAGGAGAGACAAGAAAGCCTTCTTCAATGAACAGTGCATAAAAATAGAGGAAAACATCAGAAGGGGAAAAACTACAGATCTCTTAAGGAAAATTGGAACTATCAAGGGAACATGGGCACAATAAAGGGCAGAAATTGTAGAAACCTAGTAGATGCTGAAGAGAACAAGAAGAGATGGAAGGAATACAAAGAAGAACTGTACAAAAAAGGTCTTGAACCAGATAACCATGATGGTGTGGTCAGTCACCCAGAGCCAGACATTCTGGAGTGCGAAGTCAAGTGGGCCTTACGAAGCCCTGCTGTTAATAAAGCTAGTGGATGCGAAGCAATTCCAGTAGAGCCATTCAAAACCGTAAATGACAGTGCTATCAAAGTGTTGCACTTTGCAAATCTGGAAGACCCAGCTGTCGCCACAGGACTGGAAAAGTCAATCCTCATCCCAATTCCCAACAAGGTAGACTAAAGACTGTTCAAACCACTGGACAATTGCACTCATCTCCCATGCTAGGAAGGTCATACTTAATATCTTGCATGCTAGGCTTAAGCATTATGGGAACCAAGAACTTCCAGATGTCCAAGCTGGGTTTAGAAAAGACAGAGAAACCAGAGATCAAATTGCTAACATTTGCTGGATCGTAGAGAAAGCAAGGGAATTCCAGAAAAACATCTACCTCTGTTTCATCAACTACACTAAAGCCTTTGACTGTGTGGATCATAACAAACTGTGGAAAGCTCTTAAAGAGATGGGAATACCAGACCATCTTACCTGTCTCTTGAGAAATCTGTATGCGTGTCAAGAAGCAACAGTAGAACCCTGTATGGACAACTGAGTGGTTCAGGATTGAGAAAGGAGTACGACAGGGCTGTCTGCTGTCACCCTGTTTGTTTAACCTATATGCTGAACACATCATGAGAAATACCAGGCTGGCTGAGTTATAAGCTGGATTCAAGATAGAAGGGAGAAAAATCAACAACCTCAGAAATGCAGATGATACCACTAATGGCAGAAAGTGAAGAGGAACTAAAGAGCCTCTTGGTGAGGGTGAAGGAGGAAAGGGAAAGAGCTGGCTTAAAATGAAATATTTAAGAAACTAAGATCATGGCATCTGGCCCCCTTACTCCATGGCAAATAGAAGGAGAAAAGGCCAAAGTACTGACAGATTTCCTCTTCTTGGGCTCTAAAATCACTGCAGATGGTGACTGCAGCCATGAAATCAGAAGACAACTGCTTCTTGAAAAGGGAAGCCATGATAAACCTTGACAGTGTGTTGAAAAGCAGAGACATTACTCTGCTGACAAAGGTGAGTATAGTCAAGTCTATGGTTTTTCCAGTAGTCATCTATGGATGTGAGAGCTGGTACATAAAGAAGGCTGAGTGCCCAAGAATTGATGCTTTCAACCTGTGATGTTGCAGAAGACTCTTGAGAGTCCCTTGGACTGCAAGGAGAGCCAACCAGGCCATCCTAAAAGAAAACAGCCATGAATATTCATTGGAAAGACTGATGCTGAAGCTGAAATTCTAATACTCAAAGAGCCAACTCACTGGAAAAAAAAGACCCTGATGCTGGGAAAGATTGAAGGCAGGAGGAGAAGGGGATGACAGAGGACAAGATGGTTGGATGGCATCACTGACTCAATGGACATGAGTTTGAGCAAGCTCTGGAAGATGGTGAAGGACAGGGAAGCCTGGCATGCTGCAGACCATGGGGGTCACAAAGAGTCAGACACCACTGAGCAACTGAACAACATTGGTCTTCCCAGTGGTCATGTATGGCTGTGAGAGCTGGATGGTAAAGAAGGCAGAGCACTAAAGAATTGATGACTTTGAACTGGAGAAGACTTCTGAGAGTCCCTTGGACAGCAAGGAGATCAAATTAGTCAATCAACCCTGAATACTTGTTGGAAGGACTGATGCTGAAGTTCCAGTATTTTGGTCATCTGATACGAACAGCCAACTCATTGTAAAAGTCCCTTATGCTGGGAAAGATTGAAGGCAGAAGGAGAAGAGGAGGTCAGAGGTTGAGATGGCTGGATGGCAAACTTTGGGAGATGGTGAAGGACAGGGAGGCCTGGCATGCTGCCGTCCATGGGGTTGCAAAGACTCGGACACAACTGGGCAACTGGCCAACAAGAGGACCTATGAGGAGGTCTGGTACAAAACAAACATAATAACAGCTATTTAAACCAGCTCTGTCCAGGATTTGGACTCTGATATATAAAGTAGATCGAGCAGTTCGGTGATAGAAGAAAACAGCAAACGTTAAAAGAGAAAAAGAGAGACAGACACAGGCTAGGAATGCTGAGAGAGATGGATGAAGAAGCAGGTCCCCACTGCTGCTCTGGCCTGCAGGAGGGTGTGTGGGATCAGGCTGTGTGGGGCGCTTTCTTAGGAAGCTTGGTGGCAAAAAGAAGAAAGCTTATGTCAGATTGCAAAGAAAGGTCAAGGGCAGTGGGGTGTGTGTGTGTGTTTAATCAGAGGAAAGACTCAAGCATGAAGGAGGATGTAAGGAATACCATTACGCTGACTCATTTAAGTCCCGCCTCTCGATCGACCTCGACAGTCAGAGAGTGTTATACTTCTGCTACAAATACCCAAGGGACCAGAAATGCCTAGAGATGACCACCTACCTAGCAGAGAAGGAGCTACAGAATATTCAAAGTGATCAGTGTGGGTGGAAGAAAGAGCACCATGTACAAGTGTGAAACATCCACCAGCCTCCCTCCTAAGCACTTGACCTACCTTTTCTCATGTTTGCCCCACCCCCATCACACCTGTAGGATAAGCATTATCCTACTTTACAGTTGAGAATGTGAGACTCAAGGAAGTTCAGTAACAGAGACCATTGAAATTGGACTTTGAACTCGGATCTGTTTGTCTGAAGTCCTGCTCTTTTCACTTTTCATCATTTTTCCTATTCATGAATCTTATATGCTCATCAATCAACAAGAAAACTTTTGTGGAGTTCTTTTTGGTGCACCTAAAACTAAAACAAATTTCCAATAGAGTTGAGAAATAAAAATATGTGTGACATAAGTGACAGTTCATGGTAGGCCAGTTAGGTTCCAGTCAGGAAAAGAGAAACTTCACTGTGTACTTCATAGTGAAGATAGAATTCAATATGGGAATTGTTAAATGGGTGTTGGAAGCCTGAAAATGGTAAAGGAGAATGTTGAAGGAAAACAGATAATAGCTACAGGGAGCAGCCACTACCCCCAAGTCTTAGGGATCAAAAGGAAGGAAGTGGTTGGGTCTTCAGAACCTTCAAGTTCAGAGGAGGGGCCTAATTAACTGGGCCTCTGAGAAAGTATAGAACCTCTGGTACCTCAGAGGTATGGACAAAGTGCCTTAAGGAGCTGGGGTTGAAACATGGGGAGGTGGGCTGTCTGGCCAAGGACTTTTATCTCAGGAGCTTGAGGTAGAGGGGCCTGAAGAACTGAAATTCAGATTTCTGAGGAGAGACTATTGCTTGGCTACCGGTAGGACCTCTGAGGTTGTTCAGTGAAGCTGGTTCCGGATATAGGCAAGGAAGTTGGAGGTCAGAACCAAGCTCTACTGCCTGGGGGCAACACTGACAGGAATAGCAGGCATGCGGGAAGAAGCAAGTCCATTTTCTCTCCCTCCTGCCTTCTAATCTCTCTGGAATTACCAATACTGGCACCATGTAACAGGAAGTCAATTGGCAAAGGAGAAATGGAGGTGGAAGAGTACCAGCCTCAGCATCCCAGACCAGAATCTAAAAGAGTGTGTTTAGGGCTGAAAGACAATAGCATATGAAGCAACATATGCTAACTACCGAACAAGGTGGAGAAGGCCAGGATGAAAGGTGGAAGTCATTCCTAGGGCTGCAGTGGTTGAGGGAGGCCTCCCAGAAGAGACGGCACTTGGGCTGAACTCTCAGAGTTGGCCAAGAGAGGATGAGGGGCCCCACAAGCTGAGGCAGAGCTACAGGGAATCTTGAGGCAGGTTTGGGGACAGAGTAGACCCAGGAAACCAGGATGGAAAAGGGGGGTTAGGGATATTTTTAACAATTAAAATAAATAAGTAAATGTCAGCATCATTTTAACCCACTCCAGTACTCTTTCCTGGAAAAATCCCATGGACAGAGGAGCCTGGTAGGCTGCAGTCCATGGGGTCGCTAGGAATTGGACACAACTGAGCGACTTCACTTTCACTTTTCACTTTCATGCATTGGAGAAGGAAATGGCGACCCACTCCGTATTCTTGCCTGGAGAATCCCAGGGACAGCAGAGCCTGGTGGGCTGCCGTCTATGGGGTGGCACAGAGTCGGACACGACTGAAGCGACTTAGCAGCAGCAGCAGCATTTTAATGGAACTTGTTAAACTGACAGAATGAGGAGTTTGGCATTTGTCTCTTTAAAATGAAAGAGCTGAGCAGCCAAGCACCTCTCTCCTAATGACTCCCTTTCATGACCAGCTCACTGTCAAGGACACAGAGGTTACAACAGTAGAGCAAGTTCTAGGAATCGGACTTTTGAAGTCTGAGAGATTATCCAGGCCACTGAGTTTCCTGTGTGTGTGTGTGTGTCTGTGTCTGTGTGTTTCTTATTGCATGAACACGTTTTCCTAACAAAAAGTTAGGTTCAGCCACAAGGCATGAAACAAACAGGAGGAGAGGTTCTCTGGGAGTGTCAAGAGCTTTTCCCACTTGGCCTCCTCTTTTCCTCGCTGCAGGGGACTCTGAGGTAGTTCTCGAAAACTGGAACATGATTTGCCAACCAGTGATCTACATGAACTCTTCCACTTTATAGATGAGGAAGCTAAGGTTCAGAAAGTTTATTGGTCACTGCCTAGATTAGTGCTAGGTTATGATTACAATGCAGATCTTCTGACTTCTGGTCCAGGACCATTTCCATTACAGTTGGAGTGGTCATATAACTTATTGTCTAAGCTAGAATGTTTGAGAGTAAAAGAGGACAATAAAGATAATTGATACGCATGAACAGATTCACAAAAATAGTAACCTGGGACTGTCCAGAGCAACCCAGAATATTTGGTCATGCTACTGAAACTTTGCTGCATTTTTTTATACTTTCTAACTGTGGTGTTGGAGAAGACTCTTGAGAGTCCCTTGGACTGCAAGGAGATCCAACCAGTCCATCCTAAAGGAGATCAGTCCTGGGTGTTCTTTGGAAGGAATGATGCTGAAGCTGAAACTCCAGTACTTTGGCCACCTCATGTGAAGAGCTGACTCATTGGAAAAGACTCTGATGCTGGGAGAGATTGGGGGCAGGAGGAGAAGGGGACGACAGAGGATGAGATGGATGGATGGCATCACTGACTCGATGGACGTGAGTTTGAGTGAACTCTGGGAGTTGGTGATGGACAGGGAGGCCTGGTATGCTGCAATTCATGGGGTCGCAAAGAGTCGGACACGACCGAGCAGCTGAACCGAACTGAACTCAACTCAAGATTATCCCAGTATCCACCTAACAAAACCCTTCTCACATTTATTTTTGACCTTCAGCGCCTCTCAATCTAAAGAGTGCACAGAATCCAAGACTGACCTGGGCTCCTCCCAACCTTTCCTCTGCAATATTTTTTAGTGTAAATTGCTCTGATACTTTCCTAGACATTCATCTGTACAGGGGTAATGGTGCTTTGGGCAAAAGTCACATGGTGATCAGAAATTGGAGAAATGTTTGTGTTGGCTGAAAGTCTTATGGTATCAGTCAAGTTTTTAACTGAAAGCAGCAGAGAATGACTGACTTATTTATATAGAAAAGATGTACCAGATACTACTGGGTGGCTCACAGAAGTTTTAAGAAGATTGGATCACTAAAGCTTGGAAGTAGACAGAAATGAAAGAGGCTAAAACTAAGCAAACAACAAAATCATATCACAGAACTAGTCCAGTGTGAACCTGGATGTGTCATCAGCACTGGGTGTTGGATACTTCAGCTAGCATTGCAGCCCGGTAGACCTAGAATGACTTCTCCATTGATCCTGCTCCTTTGCATAGCCAGCTCTCAATCAGAGAGTCCAAGTGGGTTAATCTGCTTGGCCAGTCCTAGACCATCCCTGCAAGTCTAGTCTTTGAACGTTTTTATAGTAGAAAGGAAGGTTCTGTGTACTATACTATATCTTTGTTCCCAAATGTTTGCTGTGCCTCCCTAGGGGGAGGATTATACTTCCTTGTCTCTTTGACATCTGGCTTGACCATGTTGCTTATCTTGACCAGTAAAATATAAGCAAAAATTGATCCCTAGAATGGCCCTGTGGCACTCTCAGGCATGGAGGCCTTTTTGTCCCCCATTACTTGTAGACAAGACCCCAGTCTCCATGACCTTCTCTGAGTTCCAATGAGAAGAATCAAACAGTTGCTAATCAAGGGAAGAACAGCCATGAAAGCACCTGAAAGTTGCTCAGTCTTGTCTGACTCTTTGTGACCCCATGGACTATATAATCCATGGAATTCTCCAGGCCAGAATACTGGAGTGGGTACCCATTCCCTTCTCCAGGGGATCTTCTCAGCCCAGGGATCGAACCCAGGTCTCCTGCATTGCAGGCAGATTCCTTTCCAGCTGAGCCACAAGAGAAGCCCAAGAATACTGGAGTGGGTAGCCTATCCCTTCTCCAGCTGAAAGCACGTGAAGCAAGATTAAAGGGACCAGAGAGGCTCATTAAGTTTAGGAGACCACCTAACACCCTGCACATACCCTAATCTTGTCAGAATACCCATCCTCTTGAAACTTGGCAGAAGAAAGAAGAATGCAAGATTGTTACTGCCTTGATTCTTATCAGATACCCCTTCCTGATTACATAATCTCTCCTTATTCATCAGAGAGTGTGGGCACAGTTCTTGAGACATTAGTGTGCTGTGTTCTCCCTTTGTCTGGCAAAGAAATAAAGTCACTCTTTCCTTGTCCTCCATAAATGTCTCTGTACTTCTGTTTGGCATTGGTGCAGAGTTATGTGGCAGCCTGGATGGGAGGCAAGTCTGGGGGAGAATGGATACATGTATATGTATGGCTGAGTCCCTTCGCAATTCAACTGAAACTACCACATTGTTAATCGGCTATACCCCAATACAATATAAAAAATTTAAGAACTAAAAAAAAAATATTTTGGCAGAAAAATGAGATGAACAACTTCCATGTGGAAACATTAAGAGCCAGTCTGTACTTTCAAGATCAGCCAAGATGGCAGAGTAGAAAGACCCTGTCCTCTAACAAGCATCTCAAAAATCGCAACTATTTGCAAATGAAAAAGACCAGAACCTACCAGAAAATATTTTCTACAATGAAAGACATAAAGAAGGAATCACAATGAGATGAGTAGGAGGGGCAAACACACCATGTAATCAAATTCAACATGCTCTAGGTAGATGACCCACAAATTGGAAAATAATTACATTGTAGAAGTTCTACCACAGAAATAAGAGTTCTGAGCCCCACATCAGGCTCCCAGCCCAGGGAGTGCTGCACTGGGAAGATGAATGTCCTCAGCATTTGGCTTTGAAGGTCAGCAGGGCTTAATTTCATGAGTCCCAAAGAACTGGGAGAAATAGAGACTTAGCTTTTACACCATGAACAGTATGAAAAATCAAAAAGACATGACACTGGAAGGTGAACACTCCAGGTTGGTAGGTGGCCAATAATCTACTGGAGAAAAGCAGAGAAATAGCTCCAGAAGGAATAAAGAGGCTGAACAGCTAAACCAAAGTGCCCAGTTGTGGATGCATCTGAAAGTGAAAGTGTAGAGTCCAATGCTATAAAGAGCAATATTGCATAGGAACCACAAATGTTAGGTCCATGAAACAAGGTAAACTGTAAGTAGTGAAACAGGTGATGCCATGCGTGAACATCGACATTGTGGGAAGCAGTGAACTAAATCTGACATAAACTACAGCAGGATTCTCTATGACCCACTTCCCAGAATACTGGAAATAAAAGAAAAAATAAACAAATGGGATCCAATTAAAAGTAAAAGCTTCTGCACAACAAAGGAAACTATAAGCAAGGTGAAAAGACAGCTTTCTGAATGGGAGAAAATAATAGCAAATGAAGCAACTGACAAACAACTAATCTCAAAAATATACAAGCAACTCCTGCAGCTCAATTGTAGAAAACTAAACGACCCAATCAGAAAATGGGCCAAAGAACTAAACAGACATTTCTCCAAAGAAGACATACAGATGGTTAACAAACACATGAAAAGATGCTCAACATCACTCATTATCAGAGAAATGGAAATAAAAACCACAATGAAGTACTATTTCACGCCAGTCAGAATGGCTGCGATCCAAAAGTCTACAAGCAATAATTGCTGGAGAGGGTGTGGAGAAAAGGGAACCCTCTTACACTGTTGGTGGGAATGCAAACTAGTACAGCCACTATGGAGAACAGTGTGGAGATTCCTTAAAAAACTGGAAATAGAACTGCCTTATGACCCAGCAATCCCACTGCTGGGCATACACACTGAGGAAACCAGAATTGAAAGAGACACGTGTACCCCAATGTTTATCACAGCACTGTTTATAATAGCCAGGACATGGAAGCAACCTAGATGTTCATCAGCAGATGAATGGATAAGAAAGCTGTGGTACATATACACAATGGAGTATTACTCAGCCATCAAAAAGAATACATTTGAATCAGTTCTAATGAGGTGGATGAAACTGGAGCCTATTATACAGAGTGAAGTAAGTCAGAAAAAAAAAAAAACACCAATACAGTATACTAACAGATATATATGGAATTTAGAAAGATGGTAACGATAACCCTGTATGCGAGACAGCAAAAGAGACACAGATGTATAGAACAGTCTTTTGGACTCTGTGGGAGAGGGAGAGGGTGGGATGAGTTGGGAGAATGGCATTGAAACATGTATGATATCATATAAGAAATGAATCGCCGGTCTAGGTTTGATGCAGGATACAGGATGCTTGGGGCTGGTGCACTGGGATGACCCAGAGAGATGGTATGGGGGTGGGGGGTTCAGGATGGGGAACATGTGTACACCTGTGGTGGATTCATGTTGATATATGACAAAACCAATACAGTATTGGAAAGTAAAATAAAATAAATAATTTTTTAAAAAAATAAATAAAATGGACAGGAATGGGTGAACTTAATTCAGATGACCATTGTATCTACTACTGAGGGCAAGAAGCCCTGAGAAGAAATGGAGTAGCCCTTGTAGTCAAAGAGTCTGAAATTCTGTACTTGGATGCAATCTCAAAAACGACAAAATGATCTCTGTTCATTTTCAAGGCAAACCATTCAGTATCACAGTAATCTAAGTCTATGCTCCAACCACTAATTCTGAAGAAGCTGAAGTTGAACAGTTCTATAAAGATGTACAAGACTTTCTAGAACTAACACAAAAAAGAGAGGTCCTTTTCATCACAGGAGACTGGAATGCAAAAGCAGGAAGTCAAGAGATACCTGGAGTAACAAGCAAGTTTGGCAAAAATGAAGCAGGGCAAAGGCTAACAGAGTTTTGCCAAGAAAATGCATTGGTCATAGAAAACACCTTCTTTCAACAACACAAGAGATGACTCTACACATGGACATCACTGGATGGTCAATACCAAAATCAGATTGATTATATTTTTTGCAGTCAAAGATGGAGAAGCTCTATACAGTCAGCATAAGACTGGGAGCTGACTGTGGCTCATATCATGAACTCCTTATTGCCAAATTCAGACTTAAATTGAAGAAAGTAGGGAAAACCACTAGGCCATTCAGGTATAACCTAAATCAAATCCCTTATGATTATACAGTGGAAATGACAAGTAAATCTAAGGGGTTAGATATGATAGACAGAGTGCCTGAAGAACTAGGGATAGAGGTTCATAATATCATACAGGAGGTGGTAACCAAACTATCCCCAAGAAAAAGAAATGCAAGAAGGCAAAATGGTTGTCTGAGCAGGCCTTATACATAGCTGAGAAAAGAAGAGAAGTGAAAGGGAAAGAAAAGAAGGAAAGATAGAACCATCTGAATAAAGGGTTCCAAAGAATAGCGAGGAGAGATAAGAAAGCCTTAAGTAAATCATGCAAAGAAGTAGAGGAAAATAATAGAACAGGAAAGACTAGAGATCTCTTCAAGAAAATTAGAGCTGCCAAGAGAATATTTCATGCAAACATAGGAACAATAAATGACAGAAATGGTATGGACTTAAGAGAAGCATAATCCCTTGAACAGCAAGAAGAGTCCCTTGGACTGCAAGGAGATCAAACCAGTCAATCCTAAAGGAAAACAACCATGAATATTCATTGGAAGGACTGATGCTAAAGCTGAAGCTCCAATACTCTGGCCACCTGATGCAAAGAGCTGACTCATTGGAAAAGACCCTGATGCTGGGAAAGACTGAAGGCAGGAGGAGAAGGGGACAACACAGGAAGAGATAGATGGTTGGATGGCATCACCGACTCGACGGACATGAGCTTGAACAAGCTCTGGGAGCTGGTGATGGACAGGGAAGCCTGGTGTGCTGCAGTCCATGGGGTCACAAAGAGTCAGACACAACTGAGCGACTGAACTGACTAAACAGAAAAAGAATAGATTAAGACAAGGTGGCAAGAATACACAGAAGTATTGTACAAAAAAGGTTTTAATAACCTGGATGACCATGATGGTGTGATCACTCACCTAGAGCCAGACATCCTGGAGTGTGAAGTCAAGTGGGCTTTAGGGACATTACTATGGACAAAGCTGGTGGAGGTGATGGAATTCCAGCTAAGCTGTTTTAAATCCTAGAAGATGATGCTGTGAAAGTGCTGCACTCAATATACTAGCAAATTTGGAAAACTCAGCAGTGATCAAAGGACTGGAAAAGGTTAGTTTTCTAACCCCAAAGAAGGGCAATGCCAAAGAATTTTCAAACTACCACACATTTGCATTCATTTCACATGCTGCAACGTAATGCTCAAAATCCTTTAAGCTAGACTTCCTTAGTAGGTGAACTGAGAACTTCCAGATGTACAAGCTAGATTTAGAAAAGGCAGAGGAACCAGAGATCAAAAATTGACAATATGCATTAGATCATAGAAAAAGCAAGAGAATTCCAAAAAAAATCTACTTCTACTTCATTGACTATGCTAAAGCCTGTAACTGTGTGGATCACAACTGAAAAATTCTTAGAGAGATGGGAATACCAGACCACCTTACCCTGAGAAACCTGTATGCAGGCCAAGAAGCAACAGATAGAACTGGACACTGAAAAATGGACTGGTTCAAATGGGAAAGGAGTACGTCAAGGCTGGATATTATCACCCTGATTATTTAACTTCTATGCAGAGTACATGATGCAATATGCTGGGCTGGATGAAAGTCAAGCTGGAATCAAGATTGCTGAGAGAAATAGCAATAACCTCAGATATGCAGATGACACCACCCTAATTGTTGACACCATCTCAACAAGGGATGAGATGGCTGGATGGCATCATCAACTCAATAGACATGAGTTTGAGCAAACTCCTGGAGAGAGTGAAGGACAAGAAAGCCAGGCATACTGCAGTCCATGGTGTCTCAGAGTTGGCACAGCTGAGTGACTGAACAAGAACACTTTCATTGTTTTATTGTTTGTTGTTGTTGTTGTTGGCACACACAAAAATCTCAAATGCTTGGGAATCCTGGACAAGAGCAGTAATCTGATAGGAATCCGGTCCAGACCTACCAACAGGTCTTGAAGAATCTTCTAGGGAGGCAAGAGTCATCTGTGTCTCACCCTGTGGACACACAGTGGTGACAAACCATCAATGGGAACTTCTTCTACCACATGGATACTGGTGCTGATGAGCACCATTATAAATTTCTCCCTCTAGCTGATTAGCACCAAGACCCGGCCCCACCCAAGAGTATGTGATTATCAGGGCTTGGTAGCCCCTGACCAAGCAATTAACTAGATGGGCACAATGCCCCACCCACCAGCAGACAAGTTTCCAAAAGATTTCCTAAGCCCGCAGTTACTGTAGTCATGCCTCTAGACACAGCTCCACCCACCAGTGGTCAGGTACCAGTCCTGTCCTCCAGGAAGCCTCCATTAACCTCTGGAGCAGCCTCACTCACCAGACGGCAGACACCAGACATAAGAAAACCACAAACACACAGCCTGCAGACCCGGCCTGCCCACAGGAGGCCAAACCCTACCCTGGGATCAGATGGGTCCCAGCCCTACACCCTAGTAGGCTAACACAAGCTTTGGGACACCCCAGACCCTATACTTAGTTTTGTCAGGAATTCTCCCCCCACACATGTGGTGATCTGATTCCAACTCTGGGATCCCTGGTCCCTGCAATCAGACTGTGGTGTTGGAGAAGACTCTTGAGAGTTCCTTGGACTGCAAGGAGATCCAACCAGTCCATCGTAAAGGAGATCAGTCCTGGGTGTTCATTGGAAGGACTGATTTGAAGCTGAAACTCCAATACTTTGGCCACCTGATGTGAAAAGCTGACTCATTGGAAAAGACCCTGATGCTGGGAGGGACTGGGGGCAGGAGGAGAAGGGGACGACAGAGGATGAGAGGGCTGGATGGCATCACCGACTCAATGGACATGGGTTTGGGTAGACTCTGGGAGTTGGTGATGGACAGGGAGGCCTGGCGTGCTGCGGTGCATGGGGTTGCAAAGAGTCGGACATGACTGAGCAGTCCATTCTGAAGGAGATCAGCCCTGGGATTTCTTTGGAAAGAATGATGCTAAAGCTGAAGCTCCAGTACTTTGGCCACCTTATGTGAAGAGTTGACTCATTGGAAAAGACTTTGATGCTGGGAGGGATTGAGGGCAGGAGGAGAAGGGGACGACAGAGGATGAGATGGCTGGATGGCATCACTGACTCAATGGACATGAGTCTGAGTGAACTCCGGGAGTTGGTGATGGACAGGGAGGTCTGGCGTGTTGCGACTCATGGGGTCGCAAAGAGTCGGACATGACTGAGCAACTGAACTGAACTGAACTGTGACAACAACCGGCTGGCAGCCTTTGCACAATGCAGGGTTTGGCAACCAACCAGACTAGGGGCCATTCAAGCATGTCAGACTGCCCACATAGTCATCCCACTATAACTGAAGGACCCACACATGCTTCATAGGGGTAGCATAGCTTGGGTAATAAGCTATGTCTCCTACAGAAGGACACTTTTCCAAGGTCAGGAAATATAACTAACCTACCAGATACATAAAAATATAAATAGTAACTTAGAATAATGAGGTGGCAGAGGAACATGTTACAGATAAAGAAAACAGATAAAACCCTAGAAGAACTAAGTGAAGGGGAGGTAGGCAGTTCAGTTCAGTCTCTCAGTCATGTACAACTCTTTGTGACCCCATGGACTGCAGCATGCTAGGATTCCCTGTCCACCACCAACTCCCAGAGTTTACTCAAACTCATGTCCATTGTGTCAGTGATGCCATCCAACCATCTCATCCTCTGTCATCCCCATCTCCTCCCACCTTCAATCATTCCAGCATAAGGGTCTTTTCAAATGAGTCAGCTCTTCACATCAGGTGGCCAACAAGTTAGAGTTTCAGCTTCAGCATCAGTCCTTCCAATGAATATTCAGGAATGATTTCCTTAAGGATTGACTGACTGGATCTCCTTGCTGTCCAAGGTCTTCTCCAACACCACAGTTCAAAAATATCAATTCTTCAGTGCTCAGCTTTCTTTTTAGTCCAACTCACATCCGTACATGACTCCTGGAAAAATCATAGCTTTGACTATATGGACCTTTCTTGGCAAATGGATGTCTCTGTCTTATGCTGTCTAGGTTGGTCATAACTTTTCTTCCAAGGAGCAAGCTTCTTTTAATTTCATGGCTGCAGTCACCATCTGTAGTGATTTTGGAGCCCCCCAAAATAAAGTCTAACACTGTTTCCAGTGTTTCCCCATCTATTTCCCATGTAATGATGGGACCACACGCCACGATCTTAGTTTTCTTAATGTTGAGTTTACAGCCAACTTTTTCACTCTCCTCTTTCACTTTCATCAAGAGGCTCTTTAGTTCTTCTTTGCTTTCTGCCATAATTGCAGCATCATCTGTATATCTGAGGTTATTGATATTTCTCCCAGCAATCTTGATTCCAGCTTGTGCTTCAACCAGTCCACCATTTCTCATGATGTACTCTGCATATAAGTTAAATAAGCAGGATGACAATATTCAGCCTTGACATACTCCTTTCCCGATTTGGAACCAGTCTATTGTTCCATGTCCAGTTCTACTGTTGCTTCTTGAACTGCATACAGATTTCTCAAGAGGCAGGTCAGGTGGTCTGGTATTCCCATCTCTTTCAAAATTTTCCACAGTTTGTTGTGATCTACACAGTCAAAGACTTTGGCATCGTCAATAAAGCAGAAGTAGATGTTTTTCTGGAACTCTCTCACTTTTTCAATGATCCAATGGATGTTGGCAATTTGATCTCTGGTTCCTCTGCCTCTTCTAAAACCAGCTTGAACATCTGGAAGTTCATGGTTCACGTATTGCTGAAGCCTGGCTTGGAGAATTTTGAACATTACTTTACTAGCATGTGAGATGAGTGCAATTGTGCGGTAGTTTGAGCATTCTTTGGCATTGCTTTTCTTTGGGATTGGAATGAAAACTGACCTTTTCCAGTCCTGTGGCCACTGCTGTTTTCCCAATTTGCTGTCATATTGAGTGCAGCACTTTCACAGCATCATCTTTCAGGATTTGAAATAGCTCAACTGGAATTTCATCACCTCCATTAGCTTTGTTCCTAGTGAGGCTTCCTAAGGCCTACTTGACTTCGTATTCCAGGATGTCTGGCTCTAGGTGAGTGATTACACCATCATGATTATCTGGGTCATGAAGATCTTTTTTGTACAGTTCTTCTGTGTATTCTTGCCACCTCTTCTTAATATCTTCTGCTTCTGTTAGGTCCATACCATTTCTGTCCTTTACTGTGCCCATCTTTGCATGAAATTCTCCCTTAGTATCTCTAATTTTCTTACCGAGATTTCTAGTCTTTCCCATTCTATTGTTTTCCTCTATTTATTGCTTTGATCACTGAGGAAGGCTCTCTTATCTCTCCTTGCTATTCATTGGAACTCTGCATTCAAATGGGCATATCTTTCCTTTTCTCCTTTGCCTTTCACTTCTCATTTTTTCACAGCAATTTGTAAGGCTTCCTCAGACAGCGATTTTGCTTTTTTGCATTTCTTTTTCTTGGGGATGGTCTTGATCCCTGTCTTTTGTACAATGTCAAGAATCACCATCCATAGTTCTTCAGGCACTCTATCAGATCTAATCCCTTGAATCTATTTCTCACTCCAACGGTATAATCTTAAGGGATTTGATTAGGTCATACCTGAATGGTCTAGTGGTTTTCTCTACTTTCTTCAATTTAAGAAATAGGCACTCTATCTAAAAAAGCACTGACGGTAATCATCCTAAAGATAATCAAAGAACTCAGGAGAAGAATAGATGCACAGAGTGAGAAGGCAGAAGTTTCTAACAAAGAATTACAAAACACAAAGAACAACCCAACAGAGATAAAGAATACAATAAGTAAAATGAAAAATACACTGCAAGGAATCAAAAGTAGTATAAGCAGTATAAGTATAAACGTATAAGCAGTATACAGTAAAAAGCAGTATAAGTATAAAAGTCCCAAAAGGAGAAGAGAAAGAAAAAGACCTGGGAAAATATTTGAAAACTTAATAGCTGAAAACTTCCCTGACTATGAAAGGAAACAGTCATTCAAGACCAGGAAGCACAGGAAGTCCTACACAGGATTAACCTAAGAAGGAACACATCAAGGCACACTTTAATTAAAGCAACAAAAATTAAAGAGGAAATATTTAAAGCAGGAAGGGAAAGGCAGCAAATAACACTCAAGAAAACTCTAACAGAGCTATCAGCTGATTTTTCAGCAGTTCAGCATGCCAGAAAAGAGTGGCAGGATATACTTAAAGCGATGAAGTGGAAAAACCTATAGCCAAGAATACTCTAGCCAGCAAGGTTCTTGTTCAGATTCAATGGAGAAATCAAAATCTTTACAGACAAACAAAAGCTAAGAGAATTCAGCACCACCAAACCAGCTTTACAAATGCTAAAGTAACTTCTCTATGAGGAAAAGAAACAAGAAGCAAGAAAATTATGTATGGGAAAGCTCACCAGTAAAAGCAAATATACCATACAGATAGGAAATCAACTACATGCAGATATCGAAACGAGCAATAGTGGGAAGGCCCTGACCCCTGTGTGCATGCTCAGTTCTGTCTAACTCTGTGAGCCCATGGACTGTAGCCTACCAAACTCCTCTGTTTATGGGATTTTCCTGGCAAAAATACTGAAGCAGGTTGCCATTTACTCCTCCAGGGGATCTTCCTGACCCAGGGACCAAACCCGTATCTCCTGCGTCTCCTGCTTTGCAGGCAGATGCTTTACTGTTCAACCACCAGGAAAGCCCAAAATAGTGAGGAGAGGATGCAAATGCAGGGTGCTGAAAATGCACTTGAAATTAAGAGAACAGCAACTTAAAATAATCATATATATATCATATATACACACATGCATATGTATATATAACATATATATATCATATATACACGCATATATATGTATATATAACATATATATATCATACACACACACACACATATACATCTATGGTGCTGAAGCTGTGGTTGCACGGTGGTGGAGCTGCTGTAAGGAGATACCCCCCCATTCAAGGGCAAAGGAGAAGCTCCAGAAAGATGGTAGGAGAAGCAAATCTGAGTTTAGAATCAAACCCCATTTCCACCAGAGCCTCTCAGAGACCTCAAACAAACCTGTGCACACCAGGACCCAGAAACCCCACATAGACTGAGACAGAACTGTGTTTGAGTGTCTCCTGTGGAGGTACGGGTCAGCAGTGGACTGCTGCAGGGGCCAGGGCTCTGAGTGCAGCTGACTTGGGCATGGCATAACCTCTCTTGGAGGAGGTCACCATGAAACCCACCATAGAGCTGCCACAACTTACATAGGACTGGGAGATAGACTCTTCGAGGGCACAAACAGAACCTTGTGTGCACCAGGAACCAGGAGGAAGGAGCAGTGACCTCACAAGAGACTGACCCAGATTTGCCCAGCAGTGTCCAGGAGTCTTTGACGGGCATGGTGGCCCTCTGCAGGGTTGAGGGCACTGAGTGAAGCAGTACATGCATGGGACCTTTTGAAGAAGGTCACCATTATCTTCATTACCTCCACCATAGTTTGGCCCCAGGTAAATAACAGGGAGGGAACACAGCTCTACCCATCAACAGAATATTGGATTAAAGATTTACTGAGCATGACCCCACCCATCAGAACAAGACCCAGTTTCCCCTCAGTCAGTCTCTCCCATCAGGAAGCTTCCATAGACCTCTTATCCTTCTCCATCAGAGGGCAGACACACTGAAAATAACAATCACAGAAAAGTAACCAATCTGATCACATGGACCACAGCCTTGTCTAACTCAATGAAACTATGAGCCATGCTGTGTAGGGCCACCCAAGATGGACGGGTCATGGTGGAGAGTTCTGACAAAATGTGGTCAACCAGAGAAGGGAACGGCAAATCACTTCAGTATTCTTGCCTTGAGAACCCCATGAACAGTATGAAAAGGCAAAAAGATAGGACACTGAAAGATGAACTCCCCAGGTCGGTAGGTGCCCAATATGCTACTGGAGATCAGTGGAGAAAGAACTCCAGAAAGAATAAAGAGATGGAGCCAAAGCAAAAACAATACCCAGTTGTGGATGTGACTGGTGATGGAAGCAAAGTCCGATGCTGTAAAGAGCAGCATTGCATAGGAACCTGGAATGTTAGGTCCATGAATCAAGGCAAATTGGAAGTGGTCAAACAGGAGATGGCAAGAGTGAATGTCAACATTTCAGGAATCAGTGAACTAAAATGGACTGGAATGGGTGAATTTAACTCAGATGATCATTATATCTACTACTGTGGGCAAGAATCCCTTAGAAGAAAGAGAGTAGCCATCATAGTCAACAAGAATCCGAAATGCAATACTTGGATGCAATCTAAAAAAAACCAAAAAACAGAATAATCTCCATTCATTTCCAAGGGAAACCATTCAATATCAAGGTAATCCAAGTCTATGCCCCAACCAGTAATGCTGAAGAAGCTGAAGTTGAACAGTTCTATGAAGACCTACAAGACCTTGTAGAACTAACACTCAAAAAAGATGTCCTTTTCATTATAGGGGACTGAAATATAAAAGTAGGAAGTCAAGAAACACCTGGAGTAACAGACAAATTTGGCCTTGGAGTACAGAATGAAGCAGGGCAAAGGCTAACAGAGTTCTGCCAAGAGAAAGCACTGGTCATAGCAAACACCCTCTTCCAACAACACAAGAGAAGACTCTACATGTGGACATCACCAGATGGTCAATACCAAAATCAGATTAATTATATTCTTTGCAGCCAAAGATGGAGAAGCTTTATATGGTCAGCAAAAACAAGACCAGGAGCTGACTGTGGCTCAGATCATGAACTTCTTATTGCCAAATTCAGACTTAAATCGAAGAAAGTAGGAAAACTACTAGACCATTCAGGTATGACCTAAGTCAAATCCCTTATGATTATACAGTGGGAGTGAGAAATAGATTCAAGGGATTAGATCTGATAAACAGAGTACCTGAAGAACTATGGATGGAGGTTCATAACATTGTACAAGAGACAGGGAACAAGCCATCCCCAAAAAGAGAAATGCAAAAAAGCAAAATGGCTGAATGAGGAGGCCTTACAAATAGCTGTGAAAAGAAGTGAAAAGCAAAGGAGAAAAGGACAGATATACCCATTTGAATGCAGAGTTCCAAAGAATAGCAAGGAGAGGTAAGAAAGCCTTCCTCAGTAATCAATGCAAAGACATAGAGGAAAACAACAGAATGGGAAAGACTAGAGATCTCTTCAAGAAAATTAGAGACACCAAGGGAACATTTCATGCAAAGATGGGCACAATATAGGACAGAAATGGTATGGACCTAACAGAAGCAGAAGATATTAAGAAGAAGTGGCAAGAATACACAGAAGAGCTATACAAAAAAGATATTCATGACCCATATAATCATGATGGTATATGTGTGTATATATATAATATATATCATATATACACATATATATGTATACACAATATATACATATATATATATAGATTGCCATATCAAAACCTCATGTCAAAAATCAACAGAAACACACAAGAAAGAAAAAGCAATCCAAACACAACACTAAAGATAGTCATCAAAACACAAGAGAAGAAAAAGAGGAAAGGAAGGGAAAAAAACCTACACAAACAAATCCAAATCAATAACAAAATGGCTATAAGAGAATATATCTTGGTATATATCAATAGTTATCTTAGTGTAAATGGATTATATGCTCCAACCAAAAGACATACTGGCTGAATGGATACAAAACCAAGACCCATAGATGTATTTGCCACCTATAAGAGACCCACTCAGCTCTAGAGACACATATGGACTGAAAGTAAGGGGATGGAAAAAGATATTCCATGCAAATGTAACTCAAAAGAAAGCTGGAGTAGCAATACTCAGACAGAATAGACTTTAAAATAAAGACAATTACAAGAGACAGTGTAGGACACTATCTAATGATCAAGAGATCATTCCAAAGAGAAGATATAACAATTGTAAATGGTTATGCACCCAACATAGAAGCATCTCAATAAACAAGGCAAATGCTAACGCCCATAAAAAGAGAAATAGTAACACAATAATAGTAGATGACTTTCACACCCCACTTACATGACAGATTATCCAGACAGAAAGTTAATAAGGAAAACCAAACTTAAAATAACACATTAGAACTGATAGACTTAATTGATATCTCAGGACATTCCATCCAAAAGCAGCAGAATACACTTTCTTCTCGAGTGAACAGGAATAGTCTTCAGAATAAATCATATCTTGGGTCACTAATCAAGTCTCAACAAATTTAAGGAAATGGAAATCATTATCAAGCATCTTTTCCAACCACAGCACTATGAGATTAGATATCAATTACAGAGGAAAAAACTGTAAAAAACACAAACACATGAAGGCTAAACAATACACTTCTCAATAACCAAGAGATCACTGAAGAAATATAAAAGGAAATTTAAAAAAATCTAGAAAGAAGTGACAATGAAAACACAATGACCCAAAACCTGTAAGATTCAGCAAAAGCAGAACAAAGAAGTTTATAGCAACAGAATCCTACCTCAAGAAATAAGAAAAATCACAAGTCAATAACCTCAACTTACACTTCAAGCAGTTAGAGAAAGAAGAAAAAAAATACTCAATGTTAGCAGAATGAAAGAACTCATGAAGATCATAGCAGAAATACGTGAAAAAGAAATGAAGAGAACAATAGCAAAGATCAATAAAACTAAAACCTGGTTCTTTGAGAAGATCAACAAAATAGGTAAACTATTAGTTAGACTCATAAAGAAAAAAGACTCAAATCAATAAAATTAGAAATGAGAAAGAGTTGCAATAGTCACGTAGAAATTCAAAGGATCATAAGAGACTACTATAAGCAACTATATGCCAATAAAATGGACAACCAGGAAGAAATGGACAAACTCTTAGAAAAGTATAACCATCGAAGACTAAATCAGGAAGAAAAAGAAAATATAAACAGAACAATCACAAGCACTGAAATTGAAACTGTAACAAAACATGTTCCAACAAACAAAATCCTAAGGATGAATGGCTTCACAGATGAATTCTAGCAAACATTTAGGCAAGAACCAATACCTACCCTTCCAAAAAACTGCAGTAGAGGGCATACTCCCGGACTCATTCTACAAGGCCACTAACACTCTGATTCCAAAACCAAGGATATCACAGAAAAAGAAAATTACAGGCCAGTTCCACTGATGAAAACAGATGCAAAAATCCTCATAAAATACTAGGAAACAGAATCCAACAATACATAAAAAGGATCATTTACCATGACCAAGTGGGCTTTGTCCCAGGGATGCAAAGATTCTTCACTAGACACAAATCAATCAATGTGATGCACCACAATAACAAAGTGAAGAACAGAAACCATATGATAATAGTAGATGCAAAAAAAAAAAAAACCTTTTAACAAAACTCAACATTCATTAATAAAAACTCTCCACAAAGTGAGCATAGAAGGAGCCTACCTCAACTTTGCCAACAAAGGTCCGTCTAGTAGGCTATGGTTTTTCCAGTGGTCATGAATGGATGTGAGAGTTGTACTGTGAAGAAAGCTGAGTGCCAAAGAATTGATGCTTTTGAACTGTGGTGTTGGAGAAAACTCTTGAGAGTCCCTTGGACTGCAAGAAGATCCAACCAGTCCTTCCTAAAGGAAATCAGTCCTGAATATTCATTGGAAGGACTGATGTTAAAGCTGAAACTCCATTACTTTGGGCACGTGATGTGAAGAGCTGACTCATTTGAAAAGATCCTAGTACTGGGAAAGATTGAAGGCAGGGAAAGAAGGGGATGACAGAGGATGAGATGGTTGGATGGCATCACCGACTCAATGGACATGAGTTTGGGTAAACTCTGGGAGTTGGTGATGGACAGGGAGGCCTAGTGTGCTGCAGTCCATGGGGTCGCAAAGAGTCGGATATGACTGAGCGACTGAACTGATACTGATGACAAACCTACACCAAACATTATTCCCAGTGGTGAAAAAATGAAACCATTTATTCTAAGATTAGGAACAAGACAGAGGGACCCATTCTCGCCACTATTATTTATACAGCTTTGTAAGTCCTAGCCACAGCAGTCAGAAAGAGAAAAAAATAAATCATCCAAATTGGAAAAGAAGTGAAATTGTCATTGTACACAGAAGACATAATAGTAATATGTAGAAAATCCTAAAGATTCCACCAGAAAACTACTACAGCTCACCAATGAATTCAGAAAGTTATAGGACACAAATTTAATACACAGAAATCTCTTGCATCTCTATACACTAACCATGAACAGTAGGAAAAGGCAAAAGCATATGGCACTGAGAGATGAGCTCCCCAGGTCAACAGGTGTCCAAGATGCTACTGGGGAAGAGCAGAGAAATGGCTCCAGAAGGAATGAAGATGCTGACCCTAAGTGGAAACAACACCCAGTCATGGCTGTGTCTGGTGGTGAAAGTAAAGTTTGATGCTGTAAAGAACAATACTGCACAGGAACCTGGAATGTTAGGTCCATGAATCAAGGTAAGTTGGGAGTGATGAAACAGGAGATGGCAAGAGAGAACACTGATGTTTTAGGAATCAGTGAACTAAAACAGACCAGAATGGGTGAATTTAATTCAGAAGAATGTTATATCTACTACTATGGGAAAGAAGTGATTAGAAGAAATGGAGTAGCCCTCATAGTCAACAAGAGTCTGAAATGCAGTATTTGGGTACAATCTCAAAAATGACAGAATGATTTCTGTTTATTTCCAAAGCAAACCATTCAGTATCACAATAATCCAAGTCTATGCTCCAGCCACTAATGCTGAAGAAGCCGAAGCTGAATGGTTCTATTAAGACCTACAAGACCTTCTAGAATTAACTCCAAAAGCAGATGTCCTTTTCATCATAGGGGACTAGAATGCAAAAAGAGGAAGTCAAGAAACACTTGGAGTAACAGGCATATTTGGCCTTGGAGTACAAAATGAAGCAGAGAAAAGGCTAACAGCTTTGCCAAGAGAACGCACTGGTCATAGAAAACGCCTTCTTGCAACAACACAAGAGACAACTCTGCATATCTACATCACCAAATGGTCAATATCAAAATTATATTGATTATTTTATTTGCAGCTGAAGATGGAGACGCTCTATAAAGTCAGCAAAAACAAGACTGGGAACTGACTGTGGCTCAGATCATGAACTCCTTATTGCAAAATTCAGACTTAAATTGAAGAAAGTAGGCAAAACAACCAGGCCATTCAGATATGACTTAATCTCTTATGGTTATAAAGTGGAAGTGACAAGTAGATTCTAGGGCTTAGATCTGACAGAGTGTCTGAAGAACTGTGGACAGAGGTTCATAACATGGTACAGGAGACAGTGACCAAAACCATCCCCAAGAAAAAGAAATGCAAAAAGGACAAATAGTTGTCTGAGGAGGCCTTACAAATAGCTGAGAAAATAAAAAGAGAAGCAAAGGGGAAAGGAGAAAAGGAAAGATATATCCATCTGAATGTAGAGTTCCAAAGAACAGCAAGAAGAGATAAGAAAGCCTTCCTCAGTGATCAATGCAAAAACAGAGGAAAACAATAGGATGGGAAAGACTAGAGATCTCTTCAAGAAAATCAGAGATACCAAAAGAATATTTCATGCAAAGATGGGCATAATAAAGGACAGAAAATGTTATGGACCTAACAGAAGAAGAGGAAATTAAGAAGAGATAGCAAGAACACAGAACTGTAAAAAAAAAGGTCTTAATGACCCAGATAACCATGATGATTATCAAACCAGTCAGTCCTAAAGGAAATCAATCCTGAATATTCATTAGAAGGACTGATGCCGAAGCTGAAGCTCCAATACTTTGGCCACCTGATACAGAGTCAGTTGACTCATTTGAAAACACCCTGATGCTGGGAAAGATTGAAGGCAGGAGGAGAAGGGGATTACAGAGGATGAGATGGTTGGATAGCATCACTGACTCAATGGACATGAATTTGAGCATGGTCTGGGAGATGGTGAAGGACAGGGAAGCCTGGCATGCCACGGTCCATGGGGTCACAGTGAGTCAGATATGACTGAGTGCCTGTACAACAGCAAGCCATGATGGTGTGATTACTCACCCACAGCCAGACATCCTAGAGTGTGAAGTCAAGGGGGCCTTAGGAAGCATTACTACTAACAAAGCTAGTGGAGGTGATAGAATTCCAGCTGAGCTATTTCTAATCCTAAAATGATGCTGGGAAAGTGCTGCATTCAATATGTCATAAAATTTGGAAAACCCAGCAGTGTCCACAGGACTGGAAAAGGTCAAGTTTTCTTCCCAATCCCAAAGAAGGGTAGTGCTAATGAATGTTCAAACTACCACACAACTGTGCTCATTTCACATACTGGTAAGGTTATGCTCAAAACCCTTCAAGCTAGGCTTAACCAAGAACTTCCAGATGTCCAAGCTAGATTCAGAAAAGGCAGAGGAACCAGAGATCAAATTGCCAACATCTGTTGGATTATAGATGGAATAGGAAATAGCAACCCACTCCAGTATTCTTGCCTGGAAAATTCCATAGACAGAGGAGTCTGGCGGGCTATACAGTCCATGAGGTCGCAAAGAATTGGACAGGACTGAGTATACATGCATGTAGGATCATAGAAAAAGCAAGGAAATTCCAGAAAAATATCTACCTCTGCTTTATTGACTATACTAGAACCTTTGACAGTGTGGATCACAACAAACTGGGAAAATTCTTCAAGAGATGTGAATACCAGACCACCTTATCTGCCTCTTGAGAAACCTATAAGCAGGTCAGGAAGCAACAGTTAGAACTGGACATGGGTCAACAGACTGGTTCCAAATAGGAAGAGGAGTACGTCAAGGCTGTATATTGTCACCCTGCTTATTTAACTTATATGCAGAATACATCATGAGAAATGCTGGGCTGGAAGAAGCACAAGCTGGAATCAAAATTGCTGGGAGAAATATCAATAACCTCAGATATGCAGATGACACCACCCTTATGGCAGAAAGTGAAGAGGAACTAAAAAGCCTCTTGATGAAGGTGAAAGAGGAGAGTGAAAAAGCTGGCTTAAAACTCAACATTCATAAAACTAAGATCATGGCATCCAGTCCCATCACTTCATGCCAATGAGGTGGGGGAAAAATGGAAATAGTGACAGACTATATTTTCTCGGGCTCCAAAATCACTGTGGACAGTGACTGCAGCCATGAAATTAAAAGGCGCTTGTTCCTTGGAAGAAAATTCAAAAGCAGAGATGTATCACTTGCTGCAAAGGTTTTTTAGTCAAAACTATGATTTTTCCAGTAGTTTTGTACAGATGTAAGAGTTGAACCATAAAGAAGACTGAGAACCAAAAAGTTGATGCTTTCAAACTGTGGTGCTGGAGAAGACTCTAATCTCCTTGCTGTCCAAGGGACTCTCAAAACTAGTCAATCCTAAAGGAAATCAGTCCTGAATATTCATTGGAAGGACTGATGTTGAAGCTGAAGCTCCAATACTTTGGCCACCTGATGAGAAGAACCAATTCACTGAAAAGGACCCTGATGTGGGGAGCAACTGAGAACAGGAGAAAAAGGGAGTGACAGAGGAGGAGATGGTCAGATGGGTATCGCCAACTCAACAGACACGAGTTTGAGCAAACTCTGGAAGATATTGAAGGACAGGGAAGCCCGGCATGCTGCAATCCATGGGGTCACAAAGAGTCTGAGCAACTGAACAACAAACAGAAATCTCTTGCATTTCTATACACTAACAATGAAAAATAAGAAAGAGTAATTAACAATTCCATTCATCATCAAATCAAAAAGAGTAAAATGCCTAGGAATAAACCTACATAAGGAGACAAAAAACTGTACTGTACTCTGAAAACTATACGATGCTGATGAAAGAAAATGAAAATGGAAAAAATATATATATTCTTGCATAGAAAAAAATCAATATTGTCAAAATGACTGTGCTACCCAAGGCAATCTATAGATTCACTGCAATCAACATCAAAGTACCAATGGCAATTTTCACAGAAATAGAAGAAAAATTTTTTAATTTGTATGGAAATGCAAAAGACCCTGAATAGTCAAAATAATCTTAAGAAAGAAAACCGGAGCCAGAAGAATCAAGCTCCCTGACTTCTGACTATATTACTAAGCTACAGTAATCAAGACAGTGGGATACTGGCGCAGAAACAGAAATGCAGATCAATGGAAGAGAATAGAAAGCCCAGATATAAGTCCATACACCTATGGTCACCTTATCTTTGATGAAGAAGGCAAGAATATACAATGTGGAAAAGACAGTCTCTTCAATAACTGGCACTGAGAAAACTAGATGAAATTGGAACACTTCCTAATACCATACACAAAATAAACTCAAAATGGATTAAAGATCTAAAGATAAGGCTGAAAAAAAAATAAAGATAAGGCTGGACACTATAAAACTCTTAGAGGAAAACATGGGCAGAACATTCTTAGATATAAATCATACAAGAGCCTTTTTACACACGTCTTAGAGAAATGAAAATAATAACAAAAATGAACAAATGTGACCTAATTAAGCTTAAAATCTGTTGCACAGCAAAATCCCCTGCATAGATCAGTGACTTGGTTGTGGTGAAGGGGCTGTGTAACTCAATGAACTATAAGCCATGCTCTGTAGGGCCACCCAAGACTGATGGGTCACAGTAAAGACTTCTGACAAAATATGGTCCACTGGAGGAGGGAATGGCAAACCACTCCAGTATCCTTGCTGCAAGAACCCCAAGAACAGTATAAAAAGGCAAAAAGATATGACTCTGAAAGATGAGCCCAGCAGGTTAGAAGATGTCCAAAGTGCTACTGGGCAAGAGCAGAGGGCAATTACTAATAGCACCGGAAAGAATGAAGCGGCTGGGCCAAAGCAGAAACAATGCCCAGTTGCGGCTGTGTCTAGTGGTGAAAGTAAAGTCCGATGCTGCTGCTGCTGCTGCTGCTGCTGCTGCTGCTGCTAAGTCGCTTCAGTCGTGTCCAACTCTGTGCGACCCCATAGACGGCAGCCCACCAGGCTCCCCCATCCCTGGGATTCTCCAGGCAACAAGGTTGCCATTTCCTTCTCCAATACAGGAAAGTGAAAAGTGAAAGTGAAGTCACTTAGTCATGTCCAACTCTTAGTGACCCCATGGACTGCAGCCTACCAGGCTCCTCTGTCCACAGGATTTTCCAGGCAAGAGTGCTGGATTGGGTCACCAGTGCCTTCTCCAAAGTCTGATGCTATAAAGAATAATATTGCATAGGAATCTGGACTGTTAGGTCTGTGAATCAAGGTAAATTTGACATGGTCGAGCAGGTTATGACAAGATTAAACATCAACATCTTAGGAATCAATGAACTAAAATGAATGGAAATGGGCAAATTTAATTCAGATAACCATTGTTATTTACTGGAATTCCTGGGTAGCTCAGATGGTAAAGAATCCACCTGCAATGCAGGAGACACCAGTTCAATTCCTGGGTCAGGAAGATCCCCTGGAGAAGGGATAGGCTACCCACTCTAGTAATCTTGGGTTTCCCTGGTGGCTTAGCTAGTAAAGAATCCGCCTCCAATGCAGGATACCTGGGTTTGATCCCTGGGTTGGGAAGATTCCCTGGAGAAAGAAACAGCTATCCACTCCAGTATTCTGAGTTGGAGAATTCCATGGACTTTTCCATGGGGTTACAAAGAGTCGGACATGACGGAGTGACTTTCACTTTTCATTGTATCTACTACTATGGGCAAGAATCCCATAGAAGAAATGAAGCAATGCTCATAATCAACAAGAGTTCAAAATGCAGTACTGGGGTGCTGCAAAAATGACTGAGTGGTCTTAGTTCTCCAAGTCAAATCATTCAACATTATAGTAATCCAAGTTTATGCCCCAACCACTGATGCCAGAGAAGTTGAAGTTGAATGGTTCTATGAAGACCTATAAAATCTTCTATAACTAACCCCCCTCCCCAAAAGATGTCCTTTTCATCATATGGGACTAGAATGCAAAAGTAGGAAGTCAAGAGATACCTGGAGTAACAGGCAAGTTTGGCCTTAGAGTACAAAATGAAGCAGGGCAAAGGCTAACAGAGTTTTGCCAAGACAATGCACTGGTCACAACAAACACCCTTTTCCAACCACACAAGAGACAACTCTACATATGGACCTCACCAAATGGTTAATACCAAAATCAGATTGATTATATTTTTTGCAGTCAAAGATGCAGAAGCTCGATACAGTCAGCAAAAAAAAACCTGGGAACTGACTGTGGCTAATGTCATCAGCTCCTGATTGAAAAATTCAGGCTTAAACTAAAGAAACTGGGTACAATCAACAGGTTATTCAGGTATGGTCTTAATTAAATACCTTATGATTATACAGTGGAAGTGACAAATACAAAGGATTGGATTTGGTATACAGAGTGCCTGAAGAACTATGGACAGAGGTTCATAACATTGTACAGGAGGTAGTGACCAAAACCATCCCAAAGAAAAAGAAATGCAAGAATGCAGAGTGGTTGTCTGAGGAGGCTTTACAAATCACTGAGAAAAGAAGGGATGTGAAAGGCAAGGGAGAAAGGGCAAGATGTACCCAACTGAATGCAGAGTTCCAGAGAATAGCAAGGAGAGATAAGAAGGCTTTCTTCAATGAACAATGCCAAGAAGTAGAGGGAAACAATAGAATAGGAAAGACTAGAGATCTCCTCAAGAGAACTGGAGATATCAAACAGATATTTCATGGAAGGATGGGCATGATAAAGGACAGAAACGGCAAGGATGCAACAGAGGCAGAAGAGATTAAGAGGAGGTGGAAAGAATACACAGAAGAACTATTTAAAAAGATCTTAAAGACCAGGAAAACCATGATGGCATGGTCACTCACCTATAGCCAGACACCCTGGAGTGTGAAGTCCAGTGGGCCTTAGAAAGCATTACTACCAACAAAGCTAGTGGAGGTGATGAAATTCCAGCTGAGCTATTTAAAATCCTAAAAGATAATGCTATTAGCAAATCTGGAAAACCCAGCAGGGGCCACAGGACTGGAAAAGATCAGTTTTCTTTCCAATCCCCAAAAAGTGCAATGCCAAAGAATGTTCAAATACCGCACAATTGTGTTTATTTCACATGCTAGTAAAGTAATGCTCAAAATTCTCCAAGCCAGGCTTCAGCAATACGTGAACCATGAAATCCCTGACATTCAGGCTGGTTTTAGAAAAGGCAGAGGAACCAGAGATCAAATTGCCAACATCCACTGGATCATTGAAAAAGCAAGAGAGTCCCAGAAAAACATCTATTTCTGCTTTATTAACTATGCCAAAGACTGACTGTGAGGATCACAATAAACTGTGGAAAATTCTGAAAGAGATGGGAATACCAGACCATCTGACCTGCCTCTTAAGAAACCTATATGCAGGTCAGGAAGCAACAGTTAGAACTGGACGTGGAACAACAGACTGGTTCCAAATAGGAAAAGGAGTACATCAAGGCTGTATATTGTCACACTTCTTATTTAACTTATATGCAGAATACATCATGAGAAACGCTGGGCTGGAAGAAGCACAAGCTGGAATCAAGATTGTCGGGAAAAATATCAACGACCTCAGATATGCAGATGACACCACCCTTATGGCAGAAAGTGAAGAGGAGCTAAAAAGCCTCTTGATGAAAGTAAAAGAGGAGAGTGAAAAGGTTGGCTTAAAGCTCAACATTCAGAAAATGAAGATCATGGCATTTGGTCCCATCACTTCATGGGAAATAGATGGGGAAACACTGGAAACAGTGTTAGACTTTATTTTGGGGGGCTCCAAAGTCACTGAAGATGGTGACTGCAACCATGAAATTAAAAGACACTTACTCCTTGGAAGAAGAGTTATGACCAACCTAGATAGCATATTCAAAAGCACAGACATTACTTTGCCAACAAAGGTCCGTCTAGTCAAGGCTATGGTTTTTCCAGTGGTCATGTATGGATGTGAGAGTTGGACTGTGAAGAAAGCTGAGCACCGAAGAATTGGTGCTTTTGAACTGCGGTGTTGGAGAAGACTCGTGAGAGTCCCTTGGACTGCAAGGAGATCCAACCAGTCCATTCTAAAGGAGATCAGCCCTGGGATTTCTTTGGAAGGAGTGATGCTAAACCTGAAACTCCAGTACTTTGGCCACCTCATGTGAAGAGTCGACTCACTGGAAAAGACTCTGATGCTGGGAGGGATTGGGAGCAGGAGGAAAAGGGGACAACAGAGGATGAGATGGCTGGATGGCATCACCGACTCGATGGACATGTTTGAGTAAACTCCAGGAGTTGGTGATGGACAAAGAGGCCTGGTGTGCTGCGATTCATGGGGTAGCAAAGAGTCGGACACGACTGAGCAACTGAACTGAAGGCATATATATGGAGTCTAGAAAGATGGTAGTAATGGACCTATTTGCAGAGGACCAATGGAGACAGAGACATTGAGAACAGACTTAATGGACAGGGCTGGAGGGAAGAAGGAGAGTGTTGGAGGTATGGAGAGAGTAGCATGGAAATATACATTATCATATGTAAAATACATAGCCAATGGCAATTTGCTGTATGACTCAGGGAACTCAAACCAGGGCTTGGTAACAACCTAGAGGGGTGGGATGGGAAGGGAGGTGGGAGCGATGTTCAAGTGGAAGGGGACATGGGTAAACCTATGGCTGATTGATGTTGATGTTTGGTAGAAACCAACACAATACTGTATTAAAAATAAATAATTTTTTTAAAAAGAGTAAAATGCCTAGGAACAAACATTCCTAAGGAGGCAAAAGATCCATTCTCTGAAAACTTTAAGACACTGATGAAAAAAATCGAAATTGAAACAAATGGGAAAAAACATGTTCTTGCATAGATAGAATCAAAATAACCATACTACCCAAAGCAATCTACAGATTCAGTGCAATCCCCATCAAAGTACCAATGGCATTTTTCACAAAAAAACAGAACAAAAATTTTTAAGTTTGTATGGAAACATAAAAGACCCTGAGTAGTGAAAGCAATCTTAAGAAAGAAAAATAGAGCTGGAGGAATCAACTTCAGACTACATACACTACAAAGCTATAGTAATCAAGACAGTAGGGTACTGGCACAAAAACAGAAATATAGATCAATGACACAGGATAGAAAGTCAGAAATAAACCCATGCACCTATGGTCATCTTATCTTTGACAAAGCAGGCAAGAATATACATTGTAGAAAAAATAGATGCTTCATTCATTAAGGGGTGCTGGGAAAACTGGACAGCTACATGTAAAAGAATGAAATTAGAACATTTCCTAGTATAAGACACAAAAATAAATTTGAAGCAGATTAAAGACCTAAAATGTAAGGCCAGTTATTATAAAATTCTTAGAAGCAAACATAGACAGAAACTCTTTGACATAAATCCCAGCAATATTTTTTTGGATCCATCTCTTAGAGTAATGAAAATGAAACAAAAATAAACAAATGGGATCTAATTAAACTTAAACATTTTTACACAGCAAAGAAACCACAAACAAAACTGAAAGACAACCCACATAATGAGAGAAAATATTTGCAAATGAAGCAAACAGTAGGCGATTTATCTTTAAAATATACAAACAGCTCATGGAGTTCCATGTCAAAGAACAAACAAACAAACAACCTAATCAAAAAATTGGCAGGTCCAAATAGACATTTCTCCAAATAAGACATACAGATGGCCAAAAAGCACATGAAAAGATCCTTAACATCCCTAATCATTAGATAAATGCAATTCAAAGCTAAAATAAAGTATCATCTCACACCAGTCAGAATGACCATCTTCAAAATGTCCACAAATAGTAAATGCTGACTAGTATGTAGATAGAAGGGAACCCTCCCACAATGTTGGCAGAAATGTAAATTGGTACATCCACTATGGAGAACAGTATGGGGGTTTCTTTAAAAACTGAAAAGAGAGCTACCATATGACCCAGGAATCCCATTCCTATACATATATCTAGAAAATAAACATAATTTAAAAAGAGACACATACCCCAATGTTCACTACAGCACTATTAACAAGAGTCAATGTCCTAAATCTCCATTGACAGAAGAATGGGTAAATATGTGGTACATATATACAATGGAATGTTACTCAGCCATATAAAAAGAATGAAATAATGCCATTTGCAGCAACTTGGATGAACCTAGAGATTATCACACTAAGTGAAGTCAGACAAAGACAAATATTATATGATATCACTTACATGCGGAATCTAAAAAAAAAAAAAATGATACAAATGAACTTAATTACAAAATAGTAAGTCCCTTGGACTGCAGGGAGATCCAGCCAGTCCATCCTTAAGGAGATCAGTCCTGGTTATTCACTGGAAGGACTGATATTGAGGCTGAAACTGCAATACTTTGGCCTTCTGATGCGAAGAGCTGACTCATTTGAAAAGACCCTGATGCTGGGAAAGACTGACGGCAGGAGAAGAAGGGGACGACAGAGGATGAGATGGTTGGATGGCATCACTGACTCAATGGACATGAGTTTGGGTGGACTCTGGGAGTTGGTGATGGACAGGGAGGCCTGGCGTGCTGCGGTTCATGGGGTCTCAAAGAGTCAGATATGACTGAGTAACTGAACTGAACTGAACAGAGTCACAGACTTCAAGAAGAAACTTGGAGTTACCAAAGGGGAAAGGCAGGGAGTTTGGGATTAACATATACACACTACTGTATATAAAACATATACACACTACTATATATATATATATATATATAACTATATATATAAACACATTACTATATATAGTATATATATACTATATATATAATATATTATATTATATATAATCAATGAGACCTACTGTCTAGCACAGGGAACTATATGCAACATTTTGTAATAACCTATATGTGAAAAGATTCTGAAAAAGAATGGATATATGCATATGGACAGTTAAATCACTGCTGTACACCTGAAGCTAACACAAGTATAAATCAGTATACTCCAATATAAAATAAAAATTAAACTAACAACAACAACAAAGGGAACACTCATACATTGTTGGTGGGGAAGTAAATGGGGCAGTCACTGTGCAAAATAATATGGAGTTTAAAAGAAAAACACTAAAACTAAAACAATACCCCGTCATATAGCCCAGTATTTCCACTTTTGGTTATCTATCCAAGAAATACGGAAACACTAGCTTGAAAAGATACATCCACTCCAATGTTCATGGCAGCATTATTTACAATAGCCATGATAAGGAAGCAATGTAATCATCCATCAGCAGATGAATGGTTACGAAGGACGATACACACAGACACACACAGTGGAATACCACTCAGTCATAAAAACAACGAAAATTTACCATTTGCAACAGCAGGAAGGATTTGGAGGATATTATACAAAATGAAATAAGTTAGAGAAAGACAAATACTGCATGATATCACTTATATGCAAAATCTAAAAACTATAACAAACTGGTGAATATAACAAAAAAGAAGTAGACTCACAGATACAGAAAATACACTAGTGGTTACCAGTAGGGACTGAAAAGGAGGGAGGGGGCAATTTAGGAATAGAGGCTTAAGAGGTACAAACTAATATGTATAAAACAAGTTATAAAGATATACTCTATAACAGGGAATATAGTCATTATATTATAATACCTGCAAGTGGAGTAGAGCCTTTAAAAATTGTCAATCATTATTTTATATACCTATAACTTCAATATGGTACAGCAACTATATTGTTGTTGTTTAGTCATTAAATTGTGTTTGACTCTTTTGGGACCCCATGGACTGCAGCCTGCCAAGTTCCTCTGTCCCAGGGATTTCCTAGGCAAAAATACTGGAGTGGCTTGCCGTTTCCTTCGCCAGGGTGTCTTCTCAACCCTGGGATCAAATTCGTTCCTCCTGCATTGGCAGGCAGAGCCATCAGGGAAGACATTAGAGTTCAATTAAAAATAGCAAGAACATCAGTATTCTAGACTGGTGCTGCTCCATCAACCTGGGTATAAGAAGAGAAGAGGATGAAGAGCAAAGCTATAGCCAGCCTATGACGTGTATGCAGCATTAGCATGAATTAGACTTTAAGCCGCTATGATATGGGGAAGCCTGTTATGACATATTTTAACTTAATCTGACTGGCACATGCCCTACCCAAGATTCAAGATTCATATGACAGACCATTCCCAAACACAGAAACAGATAATTGATAAAAAAGAACAAAAAAACCCAAAAACAAAAAACCCCAAACAAACCAAAACCCAGGAAAACAAAAAATTGGAGGGGGGGAATGACTCAAACTTCGTTAAAACATACAAAATTTATCCAACGATATAATTTTTAAAGTATCACCTTTCTTCAAGCTCTTGTTTAACCTTGCAGCTCTCCCAAGCACTTCCCTAAAGTCCTCATAATACCTCAAGTACAAAGTTTGCTTGAGTAGAACCCTTGGGGTCAGCTTAGCAAATTCTTCACAATCTCTGTTGCATGTATGTTAGAGAGATTATTTAGATTGATCTCACCTTTAAAAAAAATATCAGTGAATGTTAACATTGATCAAGGAAGTCTTCCACTGGGACATAATGGTTTTTGAAAAACACACAGACAGATTTAGACAATAAGTGCTTGGACTCCCATCATAGCTAAGTCAGTAAAGAATCTGCCTGCAATGCAGGAGATCAGAGTTCAATCCCTGGGTCAGAAATATTCTCTGGAGAAGGAAATGGCAACCCACTCCAATATTCTTGCCTGGAGAATTCCATGGACAGAGGAGCCTGGCGGGCTACAGTCCATGGGCTCACGAGTTGGACATGACTTAGTTATTAAACCATCATCAGCATTTCTAAAAAATTAGTTACATATTTTAATATATTTTCTGAAAATAAGAAATCCATTATTTTTTTCTAGTTATATTGTATAATCAAAATGGTTCTGTTTACCATAGAATTATGTTTCCTCTCCTAAGGAAATTAAGTTCAGTACAATTCTGACTTCACCCAAAGTTTTAGGGTTCCATGAGTTCATTCACATCTGCTCATGATGTTACAGTCCTTTAGGATTGAGTGCACAGACTGAAAAGAATCTTTACTTTAAAAAGCAGGTCAACCAGCACATTCCAAAGTGAATTTACCTTAGAGGCTTTTCAGAGTAGTCTGGGCAGAACTTGGTGGTGATGCCAGGTGTTAGCTAACCCAAGGCATGGAGATAATTTTGGGATTCAGCTTCTTGTTATCTTGGACTGAGAAAAGCAATTTATGTCCTGAGAAGTCATCTAAAATAGTATGAAATTTCTGTAATTAATTTTCAAGATGGGATATACCCATTAATTCAAACACTTCCTTTTCTTTACTCCTGAATCTAGTCTTTTGGCTATTTTTCTGCTACCTGCTCAGTCTACAAGTATCTTAAATGTGACCATAGGATGCATGCCAACTTGGGCTTTAAGGAAGAATATAGCTATTTATTTCAGGGGTGAAAAATATATTACCTTAATCACTAGCATCAGTGCTCCTCTAAAGTCTTTGTATTGTACATAATTTTCCAAGTCTTTTTTGTGGAAATAGAGTGCAGAGGGCATTATCCTTCCAGAATGCATGGGAACAAGCAGGCAGACAAACTACTCTGATTAACAAGTTAAAAGGAAGAACTTCCTTGGGGGCCCAGTGGTTGAGAGTCCACCTTCCAGTGTGTGGGTTTGAGCCCTGCTTGGGGAACAGGGATCCCACGTGCTATAGGGCAACTAAGCCCACAAAGAAGAGCCCATGTGTCACAATTAAGACCCAATGCAGCCAAAATATTAGTTAGTTAAGTGGTGGTTTAGTCGCTAAGTCATGTCCAACTCTTGTGACCCCATGGACTGTAGCCTGCCAGGCTTCTCTGTCCCTGGGATTCTGCAGGCAAGAATACTGGAGTGGGTTGTCATTTCCTTCTCCAAATTAATTAAATAAATACTTTTAAAACAAGCATTTTTAAAAGAAGACATTAAAAGGAGAGGGGAAAGGTAGGCAAAGGGTATTGAGCAACAGGTTGGCAGAGAGATTGCCAGTGAGAAATTTCTAGGAACAATGGTATGCAAGGATGCCCACTACAAACCAGTACTAAGATTCAAAATTTAGTTAGAATGGGGAGAAGGAGATCAAGATGGCAGAGTAGAAAGACATGGAACCCACCTCCCTCTATAAACACATCAAAAACTCGTCTACATGTGGAACAAATCTCAAAATACCAACTGAAAACTGGCAGAAGAGTGCTTATACAACCAAAACTGCAAGAAAGTTCCCTATGTAACGTGTAAGATGACAGGAAAGAAAAATACAAGAAGGAATCAGGCTGAAAACTGTACCTCTTGGAGGGAGCTGTAAAAGAGGAAAGGGTCCCTCAACCTGGGATCCTCTGCTGGCTCAGAAGCCTGCTGGAACATACAGGAATATGGAGTGGCTTAGAATTTGCTCAAGAGGAGGGCATGAGGAGGGTATGGGAGCCGCCAGGCAGTGTACAGGGGGACTGGCACAGATGGTCCCTGCCACATCACTGCATTTCCCAGCTCATGAGGCATTCCTGCTAGTGGATGCAGTGGGTAGGCAGCAAAACTCATGCTTCAGTGGACGGACTCAGCTAGAGGCCTTGGTTTGGTTGCATGGAGACAGCCTAGACTATAGTCTGTGCTGCAATTATGGGTGCACACAGGATGGAGGGCGGGTCTGCCATAGTAGTTCATTATCAGCATGCTCATGGTGGGACACTGTTGGTCATGCTGGGCTTTGGGATCATGTATGTCCCAGAGCAGGACAGACGTCCTAGCCTTAAGTTTGGGATCAAAAATAGAATATAAATGAACTTATTTACAAAACAGATTTACAGACATAGAAAAAAAATTACAGTTATCAAAGGGGAATGGAGGGAGAGATGAATTAGGAGTTTGGGATTAACACAAAACATACTACTATGTATAAAGCAGGTAAATTACAAGGGCCTACTGATAACACAAGGAACTATATTCAATATATTTTAATAAACTATCATGGAAAAGTATCTTTAAAAAGAATATATATGTATACACAACTAAATCACTTTGCTGTACAGCAGAAACACAACATTGTAAACCAACTATACTTCAATTAAAACAAAAAAGGAATTATGGCTGAAAACTTCCCAAACCTAAAGAAGAAAGCACATATCCAGGAACAGGAAGCAAAGATGGTCCCAAACAAGATGAAATGGAACAGCAGACATTCCATAAATAAAATGTCAACTGTTATAGATAGGGACTTCCCTGGTGGTTCAGTGGTAAAGAATCCGCCTGCCAATGCAGGGGACACAGCTTCACTCCCTGGTCCAAGAAGATTCCACATGCGGTGGGGCTACTAAGCCTATGTGCCACAGCTACTGAGCCTGTGCTCTAGAGCCCAAGGGCCGCAACTAATGAGCCTGCAAGCCACAACTACTGAAGCCTGCACACTCCAGGGCCCATAGGCTGCAATTACTGAAGCGTGCATGCCTAGAGCCCATACTCCATAATGAAATAACCCATTATAATAAGAAACCCACACACCACAATTAAGAATAGCCCCCACTTGCCCCAACCAGAAAAAGACTGCAAGCAACAATGAAGAACCGGCACAGCTGACAATATATAAATAAATAAAGAGAGGATTCCATATACAGCAAGAGGAAAACAAAGAGTCAATTACAGCTTCTGGTTCAAGATGGCAGAATAAAAGTACATGCGCTAATCTGTGAGAGCACCAAAATTGAAACTAGCTGTTGAACCATCAACAGGAGGACACTGGAATCCACCAAAAGAAAAAAAAAAAAGACACCCCATAACCAAAGACAAAGAATAAGCCACAACAAGATGGTAGTGGGGGCACGAACATAATAAAATCAAATCCCATACCTGCTGGCTGGGCCACCCACCAAAAAAAAAAAAAACAAAGCAGAGATATTACTTTGCCAACAAAGGTCTGCCTAGTCAAAGCTATGATTTTTCCAGTAGTCATGTATGGATGTGAGAGTTGGACTATAAAGAAAGCTGAGTGCTGAAGAATTGATGCTTTTGAACTGTGGTGTTGGAACTGCAAGGAACTGTCAATCCTAAAGGAAATCAGTCCTGAATATTCATTGGAAGGACTGATGCTGAAGCTGAAACTCCAGTAGTTTGGCCACCTAATGCAAAGAACTGACTCATTGGAAAAGACCCTGATGCTGGGAAAGATTGAAGGAAGGAGGAGAAGGGGATGACAGAGGATGAGACGGTTGGATAGCATCACTGACTCAATGGATATGAGTTTGAGCAGGCTTTGGGAACTGGTGATGGACAGGGAAGCTTGGCATGCTACAGTTCATGGGGTCACAAAGAGTTGGACACAACTGAGTGACTGAGCTGAATTGAACTGGGTGACCCACAAACTGGAGAACAATAATGCCAAAGAAGTTCATTCACTGTTGTGAAGGTTTTGAGCCCCACATCAGGCTTCCCAGCCTGGGGTCCAACAAAGGGACTGAGAGTCCCCAGGGAATCTGACCTTGAAGGCCAGCAGAATTTGATTATAGGACTTCCATGGGACTGGGGGAAACAGACTCCACTCTTGGAGGATGCAAACAAGGTCTTGCGTGCACCAAGACCCAGGAGAAAGGAGCAGTGACCCCACAGAAGACTGAACCAGACCTAAATGCTGGTGTTGGAGGGTCTCCTGTAGAGGTGTGGGTCAGCAGTGGCTTGCCACAGGGATCAGGGCACTGACAGCAGCAGTCCTAGAAGGGGCCCCTTGGAATAAGTCCTCTTGGAGGTCACCACTAACCCTACCATAGAGCCTGTAGACCCCAGGGTTGAGTCACCTTAGGCCAGACAACTAACAGAGAGAGAGCACAACTCCACCCATCCACAAATAATTCGATTAAAGCTTTATTGAGTAAGGCCCTGCCCACCAGAGCAAGACCCAGTTTTTCCCACTACCAGTCCTTCCCATTGGGAAGGTTTCAAAAGCTTCTTAGATTCCATCATAAGGAAGAGAGAATAAGCAAGAAGAAACACAATCGCACAGCTAGAACTAAAACCACATTACAGAAAGTTAATCAGGATGAAAAAGTGGAAAGTTATGTTCCAGATGAAGGGACAAGATAAAACCCCAGAAAAATAACTAAATGATGTGGACATAGGCAACCTTCCAGAAAAAGAATTCAGAATAACGATAGTGAAGGTGATCCAGGATCTCAGGAAAACAATGGAGAAGATGCAAGAAATGTTTACCAAAGACCTACAAGAACTAAAGAACAAACAATGAATAATTCACTAAAAGGAACCAACAGCAGAATAACTGAGACAGAACAATGGATAAATGGCCTGGAAGAAAAAATGGTGGAAATCACTGCCACAGAGCAGAATATAGGAAAAAGAATGAAAACAAAAAATGAATAACGCCTAAGAGAGACCTCTAGGACAACATTAAACACATCAACATTCACATTATAGGGGTCCCAGAAGGAGGAGAGAGAGAGAAAAGAGAAAATATTTGAAGAGATAATAGCTGAAAACTTCCCTAACATGGGAAAGGAAATAGTCAACCAAGTCCAGGAAGCACAGAGAGTCCCAGGAAGGATAAACCCAAGGAGGAACACACCAAGACACATAGTAATCAAACCAACAAAAATTAAAGACAAAGATAAAATATTAGAAGCAACAAGGGGAAAATGATGAATAACATATAAGGGAACTTCCATCAGGCTATCAGCTGATTTCTCAACAGAAACTGTAAAAACCAGAAGGGAATGGCATGATACATTTAAACTGATGAAAGAGAAGAAACTATAACCAAGAATACTCTACCTAGCAAGACTGGTTCAGATTTGACAGAAAAATCCAAAGCTTTACAGACAAGCAAAAGTTAAGAGAATTCAGCACCACCAAATCAGCTTGACAACAAATGCTAAAGGGACTTCTCTAAGCAGGAAACACAGAGAAGGAAAATACCTACACAAAATAAACCCAAAACAAGAAAATGGTAATAGGATCATGCATATCAATTACCTTAAGTGTAAATGGATTAAATGCACCAACCAAAAAATATAGACTGGCTGGGCAGATGAAAACATGTGCATGGATGTACTTCCACTTACCACATCATTCTACTTAACACCCCCAAATTGTATGTAATTATTTTATATTGTTAGGTTAATCATGTTTCCACTATGGCTTGCAATTGTAATGATATTTTTTGATTTGGCTATTGATTGTGAAAACGATAAACATCTACTATTGTGATTTTTATTTAATACAATAACTGTATCATGATTGACCAACAGAAAATAATAGAATTCTATATCACTAAAACCAGCATTTAATAGAAAAACCTGTAATCACTTTTTAAAATCCAGATGCATATCAGAACTATCTTAGAAGTGTTTGAAAAATACAAATGCTCAGGTATTTCTTTTGTTTTGCCAGAGCTCCAGATAGGTTTCTAATGAGCAGTCATGTTTAAAAACAACTGGACTATATAAAGATCTTTTACTTTTATCTAGTTTGTTTCATTTTTTCTATTTCATATTCAGTGCTCCCATTTCATTTAGCTTATGTTTTTAAATTTCTCCATCTCTTTTTTTAAATGTTCTTTCTCAAGCCTACCAAGGATAGTAGAAAAGCTTTTGTATACATACATACATACATAGTACATATATTTCAGAAAACTTTAGAATTTTTGCCCAGCTAAACAATTTATGACATTTTGATTCCACTTGTTAGACTTAGTATGAATATAATGCTAGATTTCTAATTTATATTCATTCAAATTTTTGTATAGTTCCCTGTATTTTGGCATCTAGCATTACTACTAAAAGTCTAGAAAGTTTATTAGTGATTAAAAAATATGAATGAGGCTTGAAACTTCTAATCTAATTTGATATTCTAATTTGAGAATATAAAGAAATACTATGTTGTAAAAACAGGAAGTTAGCATGTAACACCATATTATTAACTGAAGTACAGATTTTTTCAGATCTCACAAAATTTTATGCTATTGTCCATTATTTGCTTTCATACCTTATTCAAGACTCCACATTATATTTAATTGCATTGAGCAGCTTCAGCTGCCTGCAACAAATTCTGGTAAATTCTCTTTTCATTTTTATTCTACTACAAATATTTTCTAATTTTCCTTGTTTTGGCTTCTCATATATATCCCTCATTAAAAGTGGACATTTGATTTCCAAATACAAGGGATTAGTTAAAGTATCTGTGATATTAATTTCTCATTTAAATGTTTTCTTCTCTGCCATCTCCCTCTGGGTTTTTTCAGTTTTCTAACTTTATTGAGACTTTCAATAGCTAAATCAAAGAACTTTTTTGGTAAATATCACACTGCACTTGAAAACATGTGGGTTATTTTCAAATATCTTTTGACATTGATCTCTAACAAAATTCCACAGTAATAAGAACAGAATCTTGCATGATTTCATTACCTTTAGACCATGAATTTCTCTACCTGGTCTTATGTCTCTGGATATGTTCCAGTGTCTCCTAGCTTAAAGGCTATGGGAACTTGAATAGAATTTGTATTCTACTGTTGTGTGAAAATAGTATAAATTTTAATTATGTCAAATTGGTTCATATTGCTTTTCAGGTCTACTGTATTCTTCTACTTCTCTGTACATTCATTTATTAATTTTTGAGAGGCTGATGTTAAAACTCCAACTAAAAATCTTAATTTATCTATTTAAAGAGCCCCTTGATGAAAGTGAAAGAGGAGAGTGAAAAAGTTGGCTTAAAGCTCAGCATTCAGAAAACTAAGATCATGGCATCATGTTTCCTAGCACTTCATGGCAAATAGATGGGAAAACAATGGAAACAGTGGCAGACTTTATTTTGGAGGGCTCCAAAATCACTGCAAATATTGACTGCATCCATGAAATTAAAAGATGCTTACTCCTTGGAAGAAAAGTTATGACTAACCAGACAGCATATTAAAAAGCAGAGACATTACTTTGTCAACAAAGTCCGTTTAGTCAAGGCTATGGTTTTTCCAGTAGTCATGTATGGATGTGAGAGTTAGACTGTAAAGAAAGCTGAGCACTGAAGAATTGATGCTTTTGAACTGTGGTGATGGAGAAGACTCTTGAGATTCCCTTGGACTGCAAGGAGAGCCAACCATCAATCTTAAAGGAAATCAGTCCTGGGTGTTCATTAGGACTGATGTTGAAGCTGAAACTCCAATACTTTAGCCACCTGATGCAAAGAACTGACTCATTTGAAAAGACTCTGATGCTGGGAAAGATTGAGGGCAGGAAGAGAAGGGGATGACAGAGGATGATGGTTGGATGGCATCACCAACTCAATGGACATGAGTTCAAGTAAACTCTGGGAGGTGGTGATGGACAGGGAGCTGGCATGCTGCAGTCCATGGGGGTCACAAAAAGTCAGACACAACTGAGCAACTGAACTGAACTGATCTACTTAAAAGAAACAATTGTAATGTATAGTGGAACTATATGTAAATTTGCTCTGTATTTTCCAAGTCTCCTGTAAATGTGTTATATTTTCAATAATTAGAGAGTCAATTACAAGGGAACCCCCATAATGCTATTAGTTGATTTCTGTACAGATACCTTGCAGGCCAGAAGGCAGTGTCAAGATATGTCCAAATTTCTGAAAAAAACAAAAACAACAACAAAAAAAACCCCTGCAAACTAGAATACTCCACCTAGCAAGATTACCATTTAGAACAGAATCAGATATAAGAATTTCTCAGACAGTCAAAATCTAAAAAAGAGTACAACAATACTAAAACAAACATAGAAGAAATATTGAAAAGTTTTGTCTAAATAGAAGAGAAACAAGAATCTATTGCAAATGGAAAATCATAAAAGGAAAGGCAAATATATAAAGGGATTGAATACCACTTAAGTAAGCCAGTACATAGATTGAAAAACAATAAAAATTTTTTGTGAAAGTGATTGTAACAATAATGAGTTGTTGTTCAGTTGCTAAGTCATCTGACTCTTTTGCGACCCCATGGACTATAGCCCACCAGGATCCTCTGTCCACGGGATTTCCCAGGCAAGAATACTGGAGTGGGTTGCCATTGCCTTTTCTAGGGGATATTCATAACACAGGGACAGAACCTGCATCTCCTGCATTGGCAGATGGGTTCTTTACCACTGAGCCACCAGGGAAGCCCAATACATATGTGCTTAACAATAATTACTTTAAACATCAGTGGACTAAATGTCCCAGTTGAAAAATATGGAGTGGCAGATTGGATAATAAGGCAAGAATCTACAACATGTTGCCTACAAGAGACACACTTTAGTGTGAAAGATATATATAGATTGAAAATGAGAGGATAGAAAAAGCTATTTTGTGCAAATAGAAATGACTAGAAAGGTGGTATAGCAATACTCAGAGAAAATAAGCTTAAAACAATGGTCATAGAGAAAGAGAAAGATACTATATAATGATAATGAGATAAGCTCAAGAATAGGATTCTATATTTTATTAACATATATGTACATAGTATCTGTTCAGTCACTCAGTCATGTCCGACTCTTCACGACCCCATGAATCGCAGCACACCAGGCCTCCCTGTCCATCACCAACTCCCGGAGTTCACTCAGACTCACGTCCATCAAGTCAGTGATGCCATCCAGCCATCTCATCCTCTGTTGTCCCCTTCTCCTCCTGCCCCTAATCCCTCCCAGCATCAGAGTCTTTTCCAATGAGCCAACTCTTCGCATGAGGTGGCCAAAGTGCTGGAGTTTCAGCTTTAGCATCAGTCAGAGCACCTAAATACATAAAGGGGGAAATTGACAGAAACACAATAATAATAGTAGGTGACTTTAACACCACAATGACATCAAGGACAGATCTTTTGGACAGAAAATCAATAAGGCAACAGAGACCCTAAAATAACACAATAATCATTTACTTAATTCATTTCTTCCAGACATTACATTGAAAAAAAAATACACATTATTTTCAAGTGCACACAGAATGTGCCCAGGAATAGACCACATACTAGATCACAAAACAAGCTCCAAGTTTAAGAAAATAGAAATTACTTCAAGCACATTTTCTAACTATAACTATATGAAATTGGAAATCAAACATAGAAGGAAAAATTGGAAAAGAAAGAACACATGGGGGCTAAATATTCTACTAAAAAAAAAATGGACCAACAATAAAATCAAAGAAATCAAAAAATACATTGAGACAATTGAAAATGAATCCACAACCTTACAAAATCTAAGAAATGTAGCAAAAGCAGTTCTAAGAGGGAAATTCAAAATGATATAGGCATTCTGCAAAAAAATTAAAAAAAAAAACTCAAACAATCTAACTACCACATAAAAGAACTAGAAGAAGAAGAACAAGCAAAATGTAAAGTTAGCAGAAGGAAGAAAGCAAAGATCAGAGGAAATAAAATGGAGATTGAGAACAACAACAGAAAAAAAACCAGCTGCCTATTTAAAATGATAAACAAAAATTGATAAACTGAAGAGAGGACTCAAGAGAAAGGAGAAATAACAGATACAGCAGAGATGCCAAAAAGTATAAGAAAATACTATGAACATATGCCAACAACCTGAGCAACCTAGAAGTAATGGAAAAGTTTCCTGAAGCACAGCTTGCCAACAAGAGCCAAGAAGAAACAGACAATTTGAATAACTGATCAGTCTATATGAAATAGAATCTAAGACAAATAAGCAAAAAGAAAACCAAATATCTCCCTGCAAACAAAGGTCCAGGATTGGATGGCTTCACTGGGAAATTCTACCAAACAAATAATTATTTATACGTATCCTTCTCAAAATGTTCAAGCTGGTTTTAGAAAAGACAGAGGAACCGGAGATCAAATTGCCAACATCTGCTGGATCATGGAAAAAGCAAGAGAGTTTCAGAAAAACATCTATTTCTGCTTTATTGACTATGCCAAAGCTTGTAACTGTGTGGATCACAATCAACTGTGGAAAATTCTGAAAGAGATGGGAATACCAGACCACCTGACCTGCCTCTTGAGAAATCTGTATGCAGGTCAGGAAGCAACAGTTAGAACTGGACATGGAACAACAGACTGGTTCCAAATAGGAAAAGGAGTACATCAAGGCTGTATGTTGTCACCTTGCTTATTTAACTTATATGCAGAGTACATCATGAGAAACGCTGGGCTGGAAGAAACACAAGCTGGAATCAAGATTGCCAGGAGAAATATCAACGACCTCAGATATGCAGATGACACCATCCTTATGGCAGAAAGTGAAGAAGAACTAAAGAAACTCTTGATGAAACTGAAAGAGGAGAGCAAAAAGTTGGCTTAAAGCTCAATATTCAGAAAACTAAGATCATGGCATCCAGTTCCATCACTTCATGGCAAATAGATGGGGAAACAGTGGGAACAATGGCAGACTTTATTTTTGGGGGCTCCAAAATCACTGCAGATGGTGATTGGACCCATGAAATTAAAAGATGCTTACTCCTTGGAAGGAAAGTTGTAACCAACCTAGACAGCATATTATAAAGCAGAGACATTACTTTGTCAACAAGTTCCATCTAGCCAAGGCTATGGTTTTTCCAGTAGTCATGTATGGATGTGAGAGTTAGACTATAAAGAAAGCTGAGCACCAAAGAATTGATGCTTTTGAGCTGTGGTGTTGGAAAAGACTCTTGAGAATCCCTTGGACTGCAAGGAGATCCAGCCATCAATCCTAAAGGAAATCAGTCCTGGGTGTTCACTGGAAGAACTGATATTGAAGCTGAAACTCAATATTTTGGCCACCTGATGTGAAGAGCTGACTCATTTGAAAAGACCCTGATGTTGGGAAAGATTGAAGGCAGGAGAAGGTGACGACAGAGGATGAGATGGTTGGATCACATCACTGACTCTATGGACATGAGTGTGTGTAAACTCCAGGAGTTGGTGATGGACAGGGAGGCCTGGCGTGCTGTGATTCATGGGGTCACAAAGAGTCAGACACGACTGAGCAACTGAACTGAACTGATCCTTCTCAAAATTTACCAAAAAACTGAAGAGAACAGACTACTCCTCAAATCATTCTGCAAAGCTACCATCAGCCTGATAACAAAACCACACAAAGCCACTACAAAGAAAGAAAATTGTATGTCAATATCTTTGATAAGTATAGAGGCAAAAATCCTTAACAAAATCCCAGCAAACTGAATCCAACAACAAAGAAGAATAATATTGTACAACATGATCAAGTTGGATTCATCCCAGGGTCATAAGGTGGTTCATTATGCACCAATTAATGTAATATACCACATCAACAAAAGAAAAGACAAAAACTACATGACTCAAAAGATGATAGATGCATTGACAAAATTCAATAGCCATTCATGATCAAACTCTGACCAAAGTGGCTATAGTGGGAGCATATCTCAACATAATAAACATCAGAGCCAATGCAATACTCAGTGATGAAAACCTTAAAGCCTTTATGCTAAATTCTGGAACAAGACAAGAATGTCCAGTCTCACCACTTCTACTCAACATAGTATCAGAAGTTCTAGCTACAACAATCAGACAAAAAATAAAAGGAAGAGGTAAAGTTGTCATTATATTCAGATAACATGACATACCATACACAAAATTCTAAAAACTCCACACATAAATTACTAAAATTGATAAATGAGGTAGGCAACATAGCAAGATAAGTATATAGAAATCTGTTTTGTTTCTTTATGCTAACAAGAAACATCAAAAAGAGAAAGTAAAAAAAAATCTTTTTGTGTCTAAAAAATAAAATTTCTAGGAATAGACCTAGTCAAGGAGGAGAAAGACCTATGCACTTAGAACAATAAAACAGTGATAAAGGAAATGACAATGATTAAAAAAAAATGGAAAGATGCCCCATGCCCTTGGATTGGAAGAATATTGTTAAAATGTCCATACTACTCCAAGAAATTTACAGATTGAATGTGATCCCTATCAAATTATCCATGATATTTCCCACAGAATTGGAATAAATAGCCCTAAAATTTATGTGGAACTACAAAAGACCCAGAATTGCCAAGGATATACTGAGGAAAAAGAACAAAACTGGAGGCAAAACCCTCCCAGACTTCGGACAATACTACAAAGCTGCTGCTGCTGCTGCTGCTGCTGCTAAGTTGCTTCAGTCGTGTCCGACTCTGTGCGACCCCATAGACGGCAGCCCACCAGGCTCCCCCGTCTCTGGGATTCTCCAGGCAATAACACTGGAGTGGGTTGCCATTTCCTTCTCCGATGCATGAAAGTGAAAAGTGAAAGTGAAGTCACTCAGTCGTGTCCGACTCTTCACGACCCCATAGACTGTAGCCTACCAGACTCCTCCATCCATGGGATTTTCCAGGCAAGAGAACTGGAGTGGGTTGCCATTGCCTTCTCTGACTACAAAGCTATGGTAATCAAATCAGCATGATATTGGCACAAAAATAGACATACAGCCCAATGCAGCAGAATAGAGATCCCTGAAATAAACCCACACACCTATGGACAACTAATCTTTTAGAAAGGAGGCAAGAAAAAACAATGGAGAAAAGACAGTCTCTTCAGCATTTGGTATTGGGAAAGCTGTATAGGTGCAGGTAAATCAATGAAGTTACAATATTCCCTTATATCAATCAGAAATAAACTCAAAATGGTTTAAAGTCTTTAATATAAGACATGACACCCTAATATTCCCAGAATATAGGCAAAATATCAATCCCCCAAGGCAATAGAAATCAAAGCAAACATAAACAAATAGTATATAATCAAACTTAAAAGCCTTTCACAGTAAAATAAACCATTAACAAAATGAAAAGTAAACCCACACACTGGGAGAAAATATTTGCAAATAATTTGACAAGCAAGGAATTAATTTCTCAAATATACAAATAACTCATACAAGTCAATAACAACAACAAAAATCAACCCAATCAACAAACAGGCAGAAGACCTAAATACACATCTCTCCAGAGAAAACATACAGATGGCCAGAAGGCACAGGAAAAGATACTCATCATTACTTATTAGGAAAACTACAAATGAGGTATCACCTCATTTGGTCAGATTCAGTTCAGTTCAGTCACTCAGTCGTGTCCGACTCTTTGCAACCCCATGAATTGCAGCACGCCAGGCCTCCCTGGCCATCACCAACTCCTGGAGTTCACTCAGACTCACGTCCATCGAGTCCGTGATGCCATCCAGCCATCTCATCCTCTGTCATCCCCTTCTCCTGCCCCCAATCCCTCCCAGCATCAGAGTCTTTTCCAATGAGCCAGCTCTTTGCATGAGTTGGCCAAAGTACTGGAGCTTCAGCTTTAGCATCATTCCTTCCAAAGAAATCCCAGGGTTGATCTCCTTCAGAATGGACTGGTTGGATCTCTTTGCAGTCCAAGGGACTCTCAAGAGTCTTCTCCAACACCACAGCTCAAAAGCATCAATTCTTCGGTGCTCAGCCTTCTTCACAGTTCAACCCTCACATCCATACATGACCACAGGAAAAACCATAGCCTTGACAAATGGACCTTAGTCGGCAAAGTAATGTCTCTGCTTTTGAATATACTATCTAGGTTGGTCATAATTTTTCTTCCAAGGAGTAAGTGTCTTTTAATTTCATGGCTGCAATCACCATCTGCAGTGATTTTGGAGCCCCAAAAAATAAAGTCTGACACTGTTTCCACTGTTTCTCCATCTATTTCCCATGAAATGATGGGATCAGAAGGCATGATCTTCGTTTTCTGAATGTTGAGCTTTAGGCCAACTTTTTCACTCTCTACTTTCACTTTCATCAAGAGGCTTTTTAGTTCCTCTTCACTTTCTGCCATAACGGTGGTGTCATCTGCATATCTGAGGTTATTGATATTTCTCCCAGCAATCTTGATTCCAGCTTGTGTTTCTTCCAGTCTGATTGGCCATCATTAAAAAGTCTACAAATAACAAATGCTGGAGCGGGTCTGGAGAGAAGGGAATCCTCCTACACTGTTGGTGGGGTTATAAATTGGTACAGTCACTATGGAAAACAGTATGGAGATTCCCCAAAAAACTAAAAATAGAGCTATCATATGATCCACCAATCCCACTCCTGGGCATATAACCAGACAAAATTATACTCTGAAAAGACACATGAACCTCAAATGTTCATAGTAACACTATTTACACTAGCCAAGACGTGGAAACAACCTCAATGTTCATCAACAGTTGAATGGATAAAGATGAGGTGTATTTATACAGTGGGCTGTTAGCCATAAAGAAGGATGAAATAATGTCATTTTCAGCAACATGGTTGCAACTAGAGATTATCATACTAAGTGAAATCAGAAAGAACACCATATCACTTATAGGTGGAATCTGAAACATGACAGAAACGAACCTAAGTACAAAACAGAAACATAAAGACACAGAGAACAGACTTGTAGCTGCCATGGGTGGGGTGGGGTGGGACGGGGGAGGGAAGGATTTCATATTTCAGCTTCCTCATATTCCAATTTTACTGAATATGGCTTGTTCAGCCCTAAAGCTATTCTTCTGAAAACCTACAAAAGTATAGCACTTTGAATAATTACATGTTTATAAAATGTTGCTATTCTTTCTGGAGTAATGTGTTGCCATTATCAGCTATTCCTGAATTAGGATGTGCTATCTTGGCTCTTGCAAAGCTACAGGAAAGGAGGTCTTCTTCACCAGGGCTATCCTTAACCTTTCTTTTCCCTAGCTCTTATAATTGGAGACCCCAAACAAGTTATTTCATTTCCCTAAGCTCTCAAATCCTTTTCTGCAAGGTGGGAATAATATGATCACCTCACTCTGTTGTGAGGATTTACTTTGTTACATGTGGTTTATATAGCTTTATTAACACCATTTGCAAGAGACTGTCTTTGTAACCCCTACTGCATGTAGTAGGCACTCAGAAAATACATTTTTTTCCCCACTGTTTCCTGACCAAGCATGTTTGTTTTTCTAACCAGTAAAGCATTGTCCCTTGGTGTTTTTTTTTTCCCCACTCATTTATTCATTCAATATTTATTGATGACTGTGCACACCAAGCATTGTTCTAGGTTCTGGGGGATAACTGAGTGAACCATACAGAGGAGGCCCCGACTTCATCGAGTGTCTTGGTCTTAGCAGAGAGGCGGGGCTATATTCTCCTCTAGCTACATTTGAATGAATCTTTCCCAGTGTGAGCTCCCAGCTGGCACAACCTTGTTTCATTTCTCCATTTCCTTTTAGTTCGATTTCTGGTACTTTCCTCCAACACTCATAGCTCGTGGCAGTATATGATTCGGAGGGAAATAACTTGGAAAACTAGACTAATGCTCAAAGATGCATAAAGGGTTGCAAAAGTACCCCCATGGTGTTTGACAACTACCAAAGCTCCAAGATAAACAAGGCTGAGAAATATTTGTGTTTAATGAAACCCAGCATTCCTCCCCGGCAGAAGTGCTCAGTGCAGACAGCATGAAAGCTGGAGGTGCTTGGATCAAATCGCCGTACTGACAAACTTGCTTTCCTCCACATTGTTACCAGACAAATGACAGCCAAATGACTCTCAGATAAATTTGTTCTCATTCCTCCAAATCTGCAGGATGAGGTTCTGCTCTTTTGTGAGTCTCTAGCATGGAGCTCAGTGTCTAGTACCAGGCAGCCTATGAGTTCTTCTTTGTCTCCTCCTGGTATACTCTCAGCTCCTCAAAGTCTGGGCCACCAGCCTATTTGTTTTTGCATTCTTAAGCCATGCACAAGGCTTGGTACACAATAGACACTCAGCACACATTTGATAATCAAACAAAGGAATGAACAAAGGATAGAAGGGTGTTAGTGGAAATTTTTGGAAGCTGGTGCTCAGCACACAAGCTCTGACATACCAGGAAGGGAGAGGCTGGGCTGGGTGGGGGTCATGACTGCAACCTGAGGGCTGGGTCCCTCCAAGAACTGGGGACCCAGCGTCAATGTCCCTGCCCTCCTGGTGACACCGGGTCATGTCTGTGCAAGGCCGCTCCCCTCCCCCATCACGTAACAGGAGGCCTCCTGTGATCAGCCTGCTTTGGAAAACTGCTTGCACCTGGCCTAGAAGAACACAATTAAAAGACGCCGTAAAAATTGACAGATCCCAGTGCGGAGGGCCGAAAATACATTACAATTCCAATCGAACTATAAATAAAGCCCCTAAATTAAATAAATCTCGCACAATTATGGATTAAAACATGTTTAGTGTTAATGGCCTTGCACATGGACCCTGACTCCCGAAATTGTTGCTGAGGCTGCATGGCTGGGGGATTGCATCATAATTAACACCAGCCCATCCCTGGAGGGGCTGGCCTGAAGTTCAACTGAGGGCCTTCAGGACGCGAGGCGGGTACCAACCTGGCCCCCCGCTTTCTGATGCTTACCCAGCCCCTTCTTGGTGACACTGACTTTTTTCCTGGAAGACTTTGACCTGGAGATGGTCATTAATGCACAGCACCTGAACTTGGACACAAAGGCTTATTTTGGGCTGAGCTTTCTGTCTCCCCAGAAACCTGGGTCCCACAGATCCAAGTGCTCCAAATAAGTGAGTCAACACCAAAAAGGGATTGTTGAAGAAATACCTGGATGGTTCAGCTATTTGCTCACACTACCCTGTTGCTTTGATGCCCTTAAACTGCAATACATTTAACCAGAAACAATATCATGCATTAGAATGTCCCATGTTTCCTCTGATACAGAGGCCCCCAATCTTTGGGGCAGCAGGGACTGGTTTTGAGGAAGACAATTTTGCCATGGACCCAGAGGAGTGGGGTTGGAGTTGGGGAAGGTTCAGGTGATAATGTTAGCGACAAGCACCAGCAGATAAACCTTCGCTTGCTGGCCCACCACTCACCTCCTGCGGTGCAGCCAGCTTCCTAACAGGCTATGCATGGGTAGTGGTCCATGGCCTGGAGTTTGGGGACCCCTGCTTTATTAATACTCCAACTTCAATTGCTAGAACCAAGGAGGTCAGTAACACCATGAAGGAGAATTAAAGGTACACAAGTTCTAGCTACCCCCAAAGCAAGTCTGAGTCCTAAAATTTGGAAACTTTACAGGAGAAAACCATTTTCTGTTTTCATTTAAGACAAATGAAAACCATTTTCATTTAAGACAGATTCTTACCTGTAACCATTGTTGAACAGAAGGAGGGAGGCCACAGGCCCTGTGTAAGCGCTCCCAGACGCAGGGTGCTGCCGCGGGTGTCCGAGTCAGCACAGGAAGCTGCCTGGTGCCCGCTGCCAACCCTATCATGGACTGAGTACATGCTCCTCTCGGTTTCAGTGTCAGGTCTCCAAACCGAGGATAATAATAGTACTTACCTCTTGGTCACGAGGATCTGGCACACAGCAAGCACCTGTGAATGCCTGCTGTTGTTCCGATCATTGTTGTAAAGCAAGCCCCATTCTTACTCACCTGTTCCCACTCTGGAGGGCATGGGCCTTGTTCCCCCAAGGAAGGGGCCACAGGCTTGTTTGCAGGCTTGCAGGACTGCAGAGGGAGCACACTCAGGTGCCTAGCTTTTCTGTATGTAAAAAGCTATATGAAGATTGATTGCCAGGACTTGGCTTATGTGATTGTGCAGTCTGTTAGGCAAGCTTGAAAACCACAAGGCAGGCTCAAGAAGGGCAACCAGAAGACTCAGGCATGATCTGAAACTGCATTCCATAGGTGGAATTTCTTTTTCAAGGAAGACTTGGTCCTGTTTTTAAGGCTTTTCAACTGATTGAGCCAGCCCATCCAGATAATCTAGAATAATGTTGCTTAAAGTAAACTGACTGTAGACTGTAGTCACAGGTACAAAATAACTTCATAGCAACACCCAGAATAATGTTTGATTGAATAACTGAGGGTTATAGCTGAGTCCAAGCTAACGTGTTAAACCGATCCATCACACCTGAGGTCAAAAAGAATGGCCATGCAATGAAAATACAGGTCTCCTGCCTCCCGCCCCGTGAACTCTCTTCCTTGTTGTGCCTTCCAACTGCCCGAGGCAAAGAAGAGTAGTGTATGCTAATGCCTTCTCTGAATGTGACCACAGGAAATTTTTAGACAGCTTAATCTCCAGAAGGATGTCTTTTCTCTTGTAATGAACTAAAAGCCTCTGGAAAATAGTGAGTTCATTGTGTGAGGAACCATATTCAACCTCCAAAAAGAGGAATGAAGGAAGCGCTTCCTTGTGGACCATGATCAGAAGATAGATGGAGACAGGGCTCATGTTTCGTACAGTATGCCTGTTGGGTTGTTTGGGGCTGGCGTCCAGCAAGATTGTCAGTGCTGGGCCATTCTGGTTGTTATTTAGTTTGCCTACCAACACTGGACAGAGGATGGACTTCCTTAGGCTGGTGTGGTTTAAAGAGAGTAGCCACTTAAGATACACCTGACAGCTTAGACAGAATCTCTAAGACACAATCCCTTCAGTGAACCCCAACCTGGAGGTGGGGAAATAGTCATATCCTGGGGTGGCAAAGATTGCTATCATTAGTTAATGCTGCAGAAATCCTCCCAGATGGCTGCCTGGCCCCACGGAATCCCCTCACAGCTGAGCAGAGTCACAGAGAGAGTGTAAAAGAAGATGGAGATGGTTACTTACAAAATCAGAAGCATGATAGATGGGACGGCACAGACTACGGAGTCCAGCAATGGCTAAGCTCTTCTCACTTGTCAGACCTCTAATATTCCCTCTTCCTTATCTACCCTCTACTTTCTTTTTCTACCACATCTCTCAGCCTCCAGTTCCAGAAATTTCTCTGTTTTTATGGGCTCAAGCGATTCAGTTGGGCTGCCTTCTTCTTAAAGGTCAGCTAATTAGTAAGCTTAAGTGTATCTGTAAAACCCCATTCACAACAGTACCTAGGTGAGTGTTTGATTAAATCCCCAGGGACAAGCATTGTAGCTGGCTCTGAAAATGGAGGATGCAGAGCAGGAGCTGGCTTTCTCTGGAAGCTGAGAAGCACCTCCAGTGAAAGCCAGCCAGGAAAGGGGGACCTCAGTCTACAGCCTCATGAAACTGAATTCTGCCATGATCCTGGAAGCAGATTTTCACCCAGAGCTTCTGGTCTTCACCATATAGCTCTACTAATTTCTTGATTTGAACCCAGAGAATCCCTGTGAGACTTCTGATCTATAATCTTCAGATAACCAATTTGCATTGTTTTAAGCCACCAAGTTTGTGATAAATTGTTACAGTGGCAGTCAAATACTTATATTCTCTCTTTCCACTTTGGGTTAGACCCATGCTGGTGGCCTCATCCCACCAAGTCCCGGAAGAACAATTTGTCTGCCTAAGTAGGACCCCCTTTGTTTATTATGAAGAATAAACTGGCTTTTCAGTATGACAGCTGAATCCTAATATATCAAGGAATAGACTGGAATAGTGTCTCACTGTGGCCTCTCAGCAAAAGCCTCGTTCATGATGGATTCTCTTCCTCCTAGAAGGCAGAAATGGTTGCGTTAGAAGCACTCCACGTCTAGCTCTATTCGCAATAGCCAAGGCATGGAAACAACTTAAATGTCCATCAATAGATGAATGGAGATATATGTGTATATATATATATACACACCACACCTTCTTCTATTAGATATGTATATATATAATGGAATACTACTTGGTCATAAAGAAGAATGAAATAATGCCATTTGCAGCAACATGGATGGACCTAGTGATTACCACACTAAGTGTAGTAAGTCAGAGAAACAGTTATTATCTTAGGTCCAACCACCTTACCTTGAAGAATGAAGGCAAAAAAAAGAAAAATAGGATGGAGTAGCAGGAAAAATGATGCTCCTTTAGTACTCTTGCCTGGAGAATCCTATGGATAGAGGAGCCTGGTGGGCTAAGCCCACGGGGTCACAAAGAGTTGGCCACGACTGAGCAACATGCAGGGAGAAGGCAATGGCACCCCACTCCAGTACTCTTGCCTGGAAAATCCCATGGGTGGAGGAGGCTGGTAGGCTGCAGTCCATGGGGTCGCTAAGAGTCGGACACGACTGAGCAACTTCACTTTCACTTTTCACTTTCATGCTTTGGAGAAGGAAATGGCAACCCACTCAGTGTTCTTGCCTGGAGAATCCCAGGGATGGGGGAGTCTGGTGGGCTGCCATCTATGGGGTCGCACAGAGTTGGACACGACTGAAGCGACTTGGCAGCAGCAGCAGCAGAGCGACATGCACACACACACACACAAACACACACACACACACACAGAGTTATACAATATAAGGTGTGTGTGTGTGTCGGGGCTACTCTGTCTCTGAAATCCTGATAGCACCTGCAGCCTTAACCATATACTAGCTTGAAACCATATGCTAGTTCTCCAACTCACCTCCACAGCAGAATTGTATCCTTGCAGATAAGGACCACATTTTCAAAAAGAAAAATCTGGAAAACTGTCTTACTTGCTTTTATCCCAGTTGCACAATGCCCCATAGTATGTCTATTGCAGAATATAGTCAGCTGTTCACCTATTGAACATTTCCGTTCTATTTGTTTCTTTGCTATTATGTAACATACCATGAAGATGTATAAGAAATTTTGTTATTTATTCTCTATTTCCCTAGGAAATATTTCTGAATTAAGACCAAGAGGTGAAAACCCCTTGAAAGGAGTTGTATATTTCCACGTTGCTCTCCCCCAGATTAGGAACATTTAACCTTCTCACCAGCCATATGTGAAAAATGCCAGGCTCATGTTCTCCAGTGCTATTATTACATTAAAGTCTTTGTTGATAAAACAGTAGAGAAAACAAGAGAGAAATTATCTCCTTGTATAGTCTTCCTTTTGTAAATTACCAATGAGGTAAACATACATTATGAACATATTTATCACCTCTCATGTTTCTCCACTTAAAATATTGAGTTCATAGTATCTCTCCTAACATTTTCAGTGAGTTTTTGTATATCAAAGGCAGTAGTCACTATCTCTTTGTTGTGGAAAATATTTTCTCCAGTTTTACTCATGATGATTTTTGATGTTCAGAAGATAGTTTCAAACTTTTGACTTAGTTAAATACACAAAAATGAAATTCCTTTGTTAGTTCTTGCTTTGATTTTACATTTAAGACATTCTTTTCTCTGCAGAGATTATTCAATACTTGGTCTCTTTCTGGTTTTTATAGACTGCTTTTATTTATTTATTGGTAATAATTTTATTTTTCCAATTATTATTATTAGTTTTTATTGGAATATAGTTGCTGAACACAGACTGTATACCTAACTCTAATCCAGCTAGAATTTATTTTGGTTAATGACAAACTAATTTGAAAAACTTCCTCCCTCAAAGCCTTCTCATTTATGAACTTGATTTGTTTTTTCAGTACAGAATTATTTATTTTTATTATAAAAGTGATACTTGTTTAGTGGAAAATCCAAATAATTAGTAAACAGAAAAACAAGAAAGGGAAGGTTGCCCACAATTACCTCCATATTGGTTTCCTTCAAGATTTTCTTCTATGTATAAACTTTTAAAAATAATGGTAATATATGATTTTGTTTTTACTTAACTAGATATTGATAGTATTTTTTCTGTACAGAGATTTAACTCACTTCTAAAACAGTGATTTGATATTCCACTTAATATTTAATATAATTTAATGAGTTCTCTATCTATAAAATGTAGATGTTTCTGATTTTCATTATTAATATTAACAGTTAGCAATGAATAGTCTTGCACATGAATTAATGCTGCTGCTCCTGCTAAGTCACTTCAGTCATGTCCGACTCTGTGCGACCCCATAGACGGCAGCCCACCAGGCTCCCCTGTCCCTGGGATTCTCCAGGCAAGAACACATGAATTAATTGACCTACTCAATTATTTTCTTAGAATCTATTCTTCCATAGTAATTGATGGGTCCAAGGATATATATGCTTAAAGTTTTAACACATATTTACAAATGATCTTTGTAAAGTTTAAACCTTGTTGCCTTTCCACCAGTAATTTTGTTTTCTCATGGTTTCTTCAACATGAGATTTTCAATTACCAATCCAGGGTGCCATATTTAAGAGGAACCTTTCCCATCTTGGAGGTATACATTTATTACCAAAATTCTCTAACACGTGACACCAGAGTGTCTCATTCTTATTGAACTCAAGTTGTCTGAAGATTTCCTGGCTGACGGAGCTAGCCTTATGGAGGGCAAGGCTCTGGTCGTTCTGTCACTGGTGGCTCTGGTAGCTCTAGTCACTGATAGCCCTGTGTTTTGGGGGCCTGCGTGTTTTCAGTCCACTGAAGGTGTGGTTGGGGATTATTTGTAGCCTCTATTTCATTCTATTGTTGGTGGTGGAAAGTGTTCATGGTGCCACTGCATAGTTTAACAAAGCATGTTTAAGGCTCTCCCACTCCAAAGATTCTTCTAACTGTTTGCTCCTTCCTTGCATTCATGTGTCCACTCACTCAAGCCAGTTCTTCTGTGAGAATCTGGAGGATAAATGATTAAGGTTTGGGGCCAGACAGACCTGCAGTGGAAACCTGCCTCTCCTCTCACAGCTCCACTTCTATGGACAAGAATTTAACCTTCCTATTTGGCTTTTCTCTAAAATGAAGGTAAATAATGTTTACTCCACAGAGTTGTTTGGGGTTTGTTTATTTTTCCTGTAAAGCACCCAACAGTCCCTGACTCAGATGGGCACTCAGCAAATGATATTCTCACTACTTTCCTCGGCAGCTCCTCCTCCCAAATGCGGGTCCCTTGGGTTCCTGTGCTTTCCCAGCCACCCTCAGCTGGTGATATCGCCCCACTCTGAGTCTCTTCTTTCTAGAGCAATTATTGCTCCTTATTCCTTGTGCTCTCTCCCCTGATGGAGCTTAAGTTCCCTGGAGACACTGTTCCATAAGCCTTTATTTTCCCAAAAGACCCAACAAGGTCTTTTCACAGGTCAGAATGTTATTGCTTTTGGCCAAAGCTATTGGCAGAACTGACAATCGTTGGGTCTTTAAAATACAACATAAGATGAATGTACGACAAAATCAATGTAGATATTTGGGGGAAAGAAACAATATGTTAGTATTTGTTTCATGGGATAAATCATCAGCAAATGGATCAGATATTTCAAGAAGCTTTAGCTCAGTTTTGTTCAAGGGATGGGTACACACAGAGACTTGACTCATTCTGTTCAGTTGGCAATTTAATTTTTCCTTATGTTTTAAATTGCTTAGGCTTATTGGAATTACATGAGCATTTCCCATAGTGTGAAGGTGTTAGTTGCTCAGTCGTGTCTGACTCTTTGTGATCCTATGGACTATAGCCTACCAGGATCTTCTGTCCATGGGGTTTTCCAGGCAAGAATACTGGAGTGGGTTGTCATTCCGTTCTCCAGGGGATCTTCCTGACCCAGGGATTGAACCCAGGTCTCCTGCATTGCAGGCAAATTCTTTCTGAGCCACGAGGGAATGGGAAGTGGAGAGGTGGGTGATATTCAACATAGGGTAGAAGGCACTTTAGCTCAGGGGTCTTACCTGTTAAGTAACCTAGGAAGGGCTATGATTCCCATGTTCTCTGATGGCTGTTGACGCAGTTTGGACACAACTTGCTATCACTTCTCCGTCGTGTCGAGTCATGCATGTTCACTCAGAATCTGGCTGCAGACTCTGCTGATCTGGGCTCTCTCCTCTCACCTACCTCTCCTTGCCCCCATGCATGACCTGTGCCAGCCTGTCTGGACAGCCTGCCATTTTCCCCACACTGTCTCTCCCTGCTGTTCTTTCCACCCTCACTCTCCACCCTCACTTCCTGACAAACTTTCCTCCTTCCACTCCCATCTAATCACAATTATCTCATCCTTCAAGGTTGACATTCAACTTCTGCCATCTCCAGATTAAACGTTTCCCTCTGGACTGATCTCACAGCACTTTGTCCAAACCCTCACCACCTCCCAGACCACCCTTGTCAGTCTTCACTGCTGGCTCCTTTGTACCTTTCTGCCGCCCAAATGCTGGAGTGCTTCCAAGCAGAGTGCTTGATCCCTTTGCATGGCTGCATTCGCTGGACTCCTTTTCAAAGTGACTCATCCAGGAATATGATATTAAATATTATCATCATCAGTATGCCGGTGACTTCCAAGTTAATCTCTTCAATCTAGAACTCTCATGGAACTCCAGGCTTGAACACACAGCTACATCTTCTAGTGACTCATCCAGGAATATGATATTAAATATTATCATCATCAGTATGCCGGTGACTTCCAAGTTAATCTCTTCAATCTAGAACTCTCATGGAACTCCAGGCTTGAACACACAGCTACATCTTCTAATCTGCTCGGATACTAATGGGCTTTTCAAACTCACCATGCCCCCAAATCATCTCTTGATTTTACCTGCTCAAATCTGCTCCCACCTGAGACAGTTCAGTCGCTCAGTTGTGTCCGACTCTTCGTGACCCCATGAATCGCAGCATGCCAGGCCTCCCTGTCCATCACCAACTCCCGGAGTTCACTCAGACTCACGTCCATCGAGTCAGTGATGCCATCCAGCCATCTCATCTTCTGTTGTCCCCTTCTCCTCCTGACCCCTATCCCTCCCAGGATCAAAGTCTTTTCCAGTGAGTCATCTCTTCTCATGAGGTGGCCAAAGTACTGGAGTTTCAGCTTTAGCATCATTCCTTCCAAAGAAATCCCAGGGCTGATCTCCTTCAGAATGGACTGGTTGGATCTCCTTGCAGTCCAAGGGACTCTCAAGAGTCTTCTCCAACACCACAGTTCAAAAGCATCAATTCTTCAGCACTCAGCCTTCTTCACAGTCCAACTCTCACATCCATACATGACTACTGGAAAAATCATAGCCTTGACTAGACGGACCTTAGTCGGCAAAGCTTTTGAATATGCTATCTAGGTTGGTCATAACTTTTCTTCCAAGGAGTAAGCATCTTTTAATTTCATGGCTGCAGTCACTATCTGCAGTGATTTTGGAGCCCCCAAAAATAGTCTGACACTGTTTCCATTGTTTCTCCATCTATTTCCCATGGAGTGATGGGACCAGATGCCATGATCTTTGTTTTCCGAATGTTGAGCTTTAAGCCAACTTTTTCACTCTCCTCTTTCACTTTCATCAAGAGGCTTTTTAGTTCTTCTTCACTTTCTGCCATAAGAGTGGTGTCATCTGCATATCTGAGGTTATTGATATTTCTCCCTGCAATCTTGATTCCAGCTTGTGTTTCTTCCAGTCCAGCGTTTCTCATGATGTACTTTGCATGTAAGTTAAATAAGCAGTGTGACAATATACAGCCTTGATGTACTCCTTTTCCTATTTGGAACCAATCTGTTGTTCCATGTCCAGTTCTAACTATTGCTTCCTGACCTGCATACAGATTTCTCAAGAGGCAGGTCAGGTGGTCTGGTATTCCCATCTTTTTCAGAATTTTCCACAGTTTATTGTGATCAAGAACCCAGTATTTGCTCATTCCCTCAGGCAAAAAACCCCGGCCTCACCCTTGACTTCTTTCTGTCACACACTAATAGGCATCTCAAACTCAATATGCCCCAAGTCATCTCTTGATTTCACCATTCCACAAAATAATCCTACTACTTCTTATCACTCTCTCCACTGCTGAGTCCATCATCTCTTACCCAGTTTGTCCCAAATTATTTTCATGAAATAGCCAGAAGGATCCTGATAAAGTGAAAACATGTGATGTCGACTTCCCTCTCAAAACTGTCTAATGGCTTCCTACTATTGGGTTAGCCAACGAGTTCGTTCAAGTTTTTCCAAGGAACTTTTTGGCCAACCCAATATAGTTGAGAGAGACTCCATAGTCCTTGCCCAGAAGACTCGATAGGCTCTGGCCCCTGGCTCCCTCCCCAGTGCCATCTCCTGCCATTCTCTCCTTCCTCACATTTACCTCCTAGCTCCTCCTTAACTCCCCAGGGACACTCCTGGCCTGCTCAAGACTTTTGTGCTTTGTCTTCTCAGCCAGGCCTTGTTTTACAGTTTTACTCAAATGTGCCTCCTCAACGAGGCCTTCACTGACCAACCTCATTCACAGCAGCAGCTCCCCTTTCATCTCCACTGCCCTCTCCATCACCTGCCTTATTTTTCTTCATAGAATTTTCCTGAAACTATATTCACCTGTGAAATTGCTCACTGTTTGCTGACCCCCTCAAAAGTGTGAGCTCTCCAGGACAGGGACCTTGTCTCTCTCAGTCACTGCTCAACTGCAGCACCTTGAACAATGCCAGCACACAGTAGGTCCTCAATGTATTTGTTTCCTATAAGAATGAATGAAAGAGACTGTTTCTCAGCCTGCCTGATATAGTAGCCATTTTGGGCCCTTGCCTGTGTCCTTCCTTTATTCCACCAGCAATTTGCGGAAGAGACCATTTCTTATTCTTGGCACCCCACTCCACTACTCTTGCCTGGAAAATCCCATGGATGGAGGAGCCTGGTAGGCTGCAGTCCATGGAGTCGCTAAGAGTCGGGAACGACTGAGTGACTTCACTTTCACTTTTCACTTTCATGCATTGGAGAAGGAAATGGCAACCCACTCCAATGTTCTTTCCTGGAGAATCCCAGAGACAGTGCGCCCCCGTCTATGGGGTTGCACAGAGTCGGACACGACTGGGGTGACTTAGCAGCACTTTCCCTCACCCTTGATCTATGTTTGTGAACTTGAGGTCAGAAGGCTTGTGTGGGACTTCCTTGGTGGTCCCGTGGTTGGGAATCTACCTACCAATGAAGTGGACATGGCTTCAATCCCTGGTCCAGGAAGATTCCATACGCCGTGGAGCAACTAAGCCCACGTGCCATGATTACTGAGCCCAGTGCCCTAGAGGCTGTACTCTGCAACAGGAGAAGCCCCTGCAGTGAGAAGCCTGGGCACAACTAGAGTAGCCTGCATGCAGCAGCAAAGGGCCCGCACAGCCAAAGGAGATAAAGGCTTGTGTGCGCTCATGAGAGGCGAGGTTGAATGGGTGAGCGCTCTCCTGGGGCTACTGGAATTCTCCCCCTGGCTTTGTATCACGGGGCTGTCCCTTTAAGAAGAAGACAGCAAATCTGTGGAGAAACCTACCTCTGGTAGGTTGTCTCAAAAACGACTGAGCCCAGTAAAGTCTCCTGCTGACACTTTCATATCAGGTGACTGAATGTGGCTTCCCTCTGATCACCAGAAGAGGAAAGTGTTAGCTGCTCAGTCATGTCTGACTCTTTGCGACCCCATGAACTGTACCCTACCAAACTGTAGCCCTCTGTCCATGGAATTCTCCAGGCAAAACACTGGAGTGGGTTGTCATTCCCTTCTCCAGGGGATCTTCCCGACCCAGGGATTGAACCCAGGTCTCCTGCATTTCAGGCAGGTTCTTTACCACTGACCAGACAAATGGACAAAGATGAGCATCTGAGTTCACAAGAGTAACAGACCTAGTGCATCTTCCTCTCTGCTCTGGTGGCATGTGGGTGACTCTAGGTGAAAGGAGAGGAGGAGGGGTGGCCGCGGCAGTGCCTGAGGGCTAAGCAGCCTCTCGGAGGGGAAGTGACCTCCCGTCATTCAGCAGGAGTCGCCCCTGGGAATAGAACAGCAGTATGAGCTGCAGGATTGGCTGGCTTGTGGGGAGCACGGTCCCACGAAGGCTCCGCCAGCCACATGCCTCCCTCCTCATCAATGGAGTGGCCCAGGCCCCCCATTTATTTTACTGTTAACCCCAGTTACCATTTCACTTTTCCCCACCAATCCTGCTTAATGCAAAGCTATAAATCTTAGGACATCTGGGTGTGGGACACCTAAGCAACCCTGATGCTGATTCCTTAAGAAAACTCATTTCTTGTAATGCAAGGCCTGCTGAGGATAGCCACGTCAACTGATCAGACTTTTTACTTGGCCGTATTGATTCTGCTCTACTCCGATGCGGCCCATAATGCCGGCTAATGTTATTGACGAGCCATCAGCCTCAAGGAGGAGTGTGGGGCTGCAGCTCTTTCTGAACCACAGGAACCTCTGGGTGGACAGTGATGGAGAGGAGGAGAGGAGGCCGTGAGTGGGGCTCATGGGCCGGCTCTGTGCAGGCCAGCATACATTAGTGAAAGACAGACACTGTGGCCAGAGACAGATGCAGTTCTCCAGAAGCCATTTATTTATGAAATAATTATGAACGCACAGTTGAATCATGGATTTTCATTACCGCGTGTGACCAACACTCTTTCTTGATTCATATTTCGTTGGAAATGAAGTGCTCTGGTTGCGGGTCGGGATGGGAGGGGAGGGGGACAGCCCCCAGCGGGAGTCCTGAGATATTTCCTCTCTCTCTTCTACCTAACCTGCTGGCTGTCTTCTCTTCCTTGTGTGTCTGTGTGTCCAAGCCGAACCCCACACTGTCTCCAGAGGGACTTCCATTCTGATCTGTTCTCAGAAGGACTCAAGTTTTCAGCCTCCTAGGTTTACAAATCAAAGCCTCTTTCAAAGGAGCTCAGCCTTCAAGGGGCTTCCCAGGTAGCGCTAGTGGTAAAGAACCTGCCTGCCGATGCAAGAGACTCTGGTTTGATCCCTGGGTTGGAAAGATCCCCTGGAGGAGGGCATGGCAAGCCATTCCAGTATTCTTGCCTGGAGAATCCCATGGACCGAGAACCCTGGCGGGCTACAGTTCATGGGGTAGCAAAAGAGTCAGACATGACTGTCCAACCAACACATGATAACCAGCCCTCAAGTCCTAGCAAAGTTGGGGCTGACTGATTCTGGCATGCTGGTGTGGGAAGGAGACCTTTGATGGGGTATTAAAATAGGCAAGAAGACACAGGGTACAAAGACTCCCCACTTTTCCAAGCTCTTTCTGCATCAGATCCTAGTTCTTATCTGTAGGAAATTTCCTACGCTTCCTATAGGCTTCTGTAGCAAAACACCACAGACTGGGTGGCTTAAACCAGCAGTCCCCAACCCCTGGGGCACAGACTGGTACTGGTCTGAGGCTTGTTAGGAACCAGGCTGCCCAGCAAGAGATAAGCAGCAGAGGGCAAAACCGAAACTATCCCTCCCACCCACTGCTGGCTTAGACAACAGCCATTCCTCACAGTTCTGGGAAACCCAACGTCAAGGTGCCAGCAGATTCAGGCTTGGTGACGGCTCTTCTGGTTTGCAGACAACATCCTTCCTGCTGTGCCCTCACGTGGCAGAAAGAGTGGGCTTTGGCCTCTTCTTCCTCTTAGAAGAGCACTAATCCCACCGTGGGGGGCTCCACCTTAAGAAAAGAAAACGAAGAAGGCAACAGCCTCCGCGTCCTATCCACCCCTGGTCCCTTCAGTGAGGAAACTGCCTTTCCTCTTCAGCTCATCACCTTCCCCTGCCCCTCAGAGCTGCCCTGGCCAGAAGGGAAACCTCCGTGACTATTTATTACTGTGTCTTAGGCTGTGTTTATCTATAGCAATAAGCCCAGTACAAATCCCAGTACATTGATGGTGAAAAATGCAGATTACAGGCCGATACGAGGCTTTCAATTCCTTGTGTGGGTCCTAGAGAGGCAGAGTCATGAATTGGATCAGTCCTAGGAAAGCTTGAGTGGAGAACTTCTAGAGTCTTAGGGTGAGTGAAGTCAGTTGCAGGATTATTCCTAGCAGGGCTGCTGGGGAAGCAACTGATCAAACCCAGTATTCTAGCATTTTCACTTCGTGAGGCTTCAGCACCCCTACTCTTGGTCTTCCCAGCACCTGTTTCATCCCTGCCTCACACTCCATGTATTTATCTTCTCCCTATCTGAAAACCCCCTGGGAGCCAGGGCCTCATCAAGGCAACTTTGAATCTTAGTTCCTAAGTCCATAGGGTTGCAAAGAGTTGGACACGACTTAGTGTCTGAACACACATGCAGATAACAGGCACTTCATTTCCAAGATGGACAGAGTTGTCTATTTCATTACTAAGTTTAGCTCTTTCCCAGAAACTCGTAACTTCCAACTACTGGCTCCAACTTTTTTTAAAAACCTGGTTGGTGTAAATGATCCTTATATGAAGAATATGTGTTCACTGATGATTTTTAAAGGTTTTATAAAGTGGCAGAACTCTTTCCTCCCCAACAAGACCTAACCTGAATTCCCAAAGTATAAACAGATCAAACAGGAGCTAGTCTGGAGGAGAAGAGATGGACCAGGAGCCAGAAGAGGGAGTCAGGGATGAAGCAAACTTCTCCCTAAGGCTCCCGTCACCTGTGCTTGTCTGAAGGCAGAGGTTTCAGGGCAGCAGCTGTGGAGGGGCCAAAGATACATTGAGGGTGTCACCCCATTCCTGAGCCTCCTCATTCCTGTCACACACACACACACATGTGCACACACACGTGCACACACTTACACAGTCACATTAAGAAGAAGGGGGGAAAAACAGTCAGATTTGATTTTGACACATCAGAGGGTGATCTTTGCCCAATGCCCTCTCTGCTCCTAGACCGTGGGAGTGTCCCACACGGCCCTGCTCTGTACCCCCTCCAAGCGGGTCTCCTCTACTGACTCGAACCTTTTAGAGCAGCTGCTCCGCTGTGCTAGTGGCTTTGTGCATAGTCATCAGTTATCATCTGGGTGACCTTAGGCAATCTGCTTACCCTTCTGTTTCTGATTTCCTTCCAGTGTAGAATGGGGATCATACTACTACTTGTTTCAGGGGTTTGTTGAGAGAATTAAATGACTTAATGCCTATAGATGCTTAGAATTGTGCTGGGCACAAAATACACACTGAAATCCTATTCGACGTTAAGTCATCCCTACAGCAGCCCTACGAGGTGGACGTTTTTCAGATGAGGAAACTGAGACTTGAGGACAAATGCTTTACCCAAAGTCCCTCAGCTACCAAGTATCAGAGCAGAGATTGCTTCCAGCCATGCTGCTTCTGGTCTGCTGATACTTCTGAGTCTTCAGAATCATCTGAAGTGAATGGTACTTGCCAGGCTCTTTGCCTGGGGTCTGCCATTTCCTTTGAAGTCATCGACACCTGTGTTTTTACCCTCTGTGTATGTTTGATCCCTACAGACTGAGCCTCATTGTTCACCACTGTGGTGTCAAGTGCAAGGTGGCATCAGGCTTTCAGGGCAGCCTACAGGGCATGACCTTCACTGAGGTTGGGAGGGCTGCACAGAGCTTGGTGGCCCTGGGGGACGTGCCCCATCCTTAAGGGAAGGGATTTCGAAAACAGATATAGTCAATATGTACCATTAATAGGAGCTGCAGTGGCTGCTTCATTCTTCAAGGTAATGACCTCCCCGAGGGCGAGGAGCGTGACTGCTTAATCACCTCCTGTGGACTCATGGGCACATTTGTCTTTAATCGGTCTTTTTTTAAGCAAATGGTAGCAAAACTAAGGTCTTTCCAACTTGGATGTTTTTTTCCTTTGGTCTGTGGAAACTAATTTTTTCCTATTGCACACACACACACACAAAGAGGAACATTCAGAAAAATGTGAGATATTGTCATTTTGCATAGAGAACTTTGGGATAACTGGGGAAATAATGTGAGCGTAAATGTTTAAATGTTAGTGTGCTGGCCCTGGAGATTATCACCTTTCTTAACACACACAATTCTCCATTCAGTGTTGGCAAAATTGATGTAGTTCCTGCCTTTAAAAAGTCCTCATAACTAAATAAAGGACCACAGTCTACAGCAGAAGACATTTAGAGCAAGTAGCAAGATAGTGCTAAGAGAGATTAGGGAGTCTAAGGACTGTAAGCAAAGGTCCCTGGTGGTGGTCAGAGTGAATCCAGAAGTTGACTGATGTCTTAGAACCATTGCTACCAGGGGAGAAGGGACGGTACAGACCAGTCACAATCATTGCCCTGGATACAACTACCGTAAAGACATGTCTTGGGCCACAGCTAATGACAACTTTTTTATGGACATGGCCCCCTGGGACTGGTGAATGAAGGTGATGCCATCATGGTCCTCCAGTCTTAGGGAAATGAGACCTGAATTCCGGAAATCATTCCATAACCACCAAAGACCCAGTTTAAGTCCGACGAGGGCTGGGGGCAGAATGGAAAGGGAGAGGTCAGTTTGTGATGATCCAGGGAGAAATGTGGAGGCCCTGATGGCAGTGGCAGCAGGGAGATGGAAAGACACCCTTAGGGGATGAACCCTGACATCTGAGGGACCTGGAAATTGGGCAGAAGACTCAGATCACTGGCAATTCCAGATTGCAAGCTGAGTTCCTCAAACACCATAGTACCACTGAGAGACATACAGATGGAAAATGGGAAAGCCAGTTGGTCAAGGGGCCAAATCACTGCATTTTAGACTTCTAGGTTGGATCTGGTCATCAGATACCAAGTGGAAATATCCTGCAGGCAGCTCTAGATTGGAGAGTTGCTGACATGGGATCCCTAAAGGGAACAGTCTCAGGCTTTAGAATAAGCCCACTAAGAACAGAGATGAAGAGCCTTCAAGGAGGCAGGAGAGCCAGAGAAGTGAGGCACCAGGAACCAAGAGCAGGTTTTGAAGGAGGAGTATGTGTCCAATGCAGACACATACTTCTGAAAGGTCTGGAGAGTTAAGGATTAGGAAACAGTCATTTGCTTTGGAGGTTGGGGTTTTTCTGATGACTCTTGAGAGAGAACTGTGAGTAACACCAGGAGGTGGACACCAGTTGAAGAAAAGGGCTTAGGGAGACAGTGGGAGAGGAGGCGGCTATTGCTGCAAACATAACTACTTTGAGATCCAAAGGTTCGAAACAGAAAAGGAATAATGAACTAAGATGCAGGCTAAACAGGTCAGTGGGGTCAAGGTTAAGCCTCTCAAGGTGGCATGAGTGCTGTGTGTTTGGGCTTCCCTGGTGGCTCAGTTGGTAAAGAATCCACCTGCAATGCGGGAGATCTGGGTTCAATCCCAGGGCTGAGATCCTCTGGAGAAGGGAATGGCGACCCACTCCAGTATTCGTGCCTGGAGAATCCCAGGGACAGAGGAGCCTGGTGGGCTACAGTCCAAGAAATTACAAGGAGTCAGACATGACTGAGTGACTAACACACACACACGCTGTATATTCCCATCAGATGAATGAGACCAGAGAAGCATGAGAGAGGGGAGCCCAAGAGTGGACAAAAGTGAGCCACGGAGAAAATGCTCTCAGGGTTAGGATGGGTGACCTGAGGGGGGACCTCAGCAAAGACAAGAAGACATTGAGCTAGTAGGGATGAGCAGGACGATGACTGGTGAAGGAGTGGTAGCAAACCAGAGAGAGGATGGGACTTCTTGTACCAAGTGACAGTGACTTTCTCAGAAGTAGATCAAAGAGGTCCTGGCAGGAAATTCAGAATGGGAGAGGTGACCAGGACGGGTGCAGGACAGGGTGCTTCCAGGGTCCCTCCAAAACTGTCGGCCAGAGCTACCATTCACCTCCTTTCTTGTCTGCTTGGGAAACCCGAGTACTTTCCTGAAGCACTTATGGGCCACTTGGCTGGAGAGGCTGGAAGCAGCTGAAATAGATTTTCTCAACATGACAGAGAGGATCAAAGCAGGGTTCAGTGAGGGTGTCCTGGGAAGAGAGGAGGTGCCTGTGACAATGGGGACAGTCTCAGAGTGGGAGGCTCTAGGCACCACCACAGACTCAGTCTAGGCACAGAGCTGAGTGGCATCATAGGAGGGGAGGCTGAGAATGTGGGAGGCAAGCTGGTTCAGAGAACTGTGAGCTTCTTCACATCAATGAGCTTCCGTTTCGGGCTAATAAAATCCTGTGTCTAGTAACCCACGGGTCCCTGAGACCACCCCCAGGAGCCTGTGGTGGAGACAAGGTAGTTGATCCTAATGGGAGCCAGGTGCTTAATAATAATAATAATAATAGCTAATACTTTTAGAATACATTGCTTAAAGTCCTCTACATATAACTCACTAAATTTACTTACCCACTGGGGTAAGTCCCACTCCTCTCCTGTCCTTTCGATGAGGAAATAGAGGCACCAGGACATTAAATGACTTGCTCAGGGACCCGTAACCCATCCATGAATCTAGAGTCTGGACCAGGCAGTCTGATGTCTCTCGGGTGGCCCTGTCAACATCATGATCTCAAAGCTTGTGTTGAATTTCTACTCTGGGAGGGGTGCTATGATGGTTAAGTGATGGAAACCAAAAGGGGTGTGTGCATCAGGGCTGGCCTTCTCAGTGGTAGCAGGTTATAGCAGGGCACTGCCATCACTATGGAATAGTAACTAGTGTCTTTTCCAGGATTTCCTGCTTTCTGTTTATGCCATGCACCCCTACCCTACCCTGATTATTTGAATAAGAGAATACACAAATGTCTCTGGAGAAGAAAATGGCGACCCACTCCATTATTCTTCCTTGGAAAATCCCATGGACAGAGGAAAGTCTGGCGGGCTACAGTCCATGGGGGTCACAAAGAGTCAGACACAACTGAAGTGAATTAGCATAGCAGGCATATACAAATGAAGAGATGGATTTAAAATAGTGGATGATTAGTAAATAATTACCCTTCATTCCTGGCCTATTAAATGTGTAGGATTCATCAGTTTTTCTGAAACAGAACAGAGGTACCACCAGGAAAGCCTGATTGAATTTGCTTCTCCTGGCCTGTCTGCCTCATTGAGAAGCTGTCTCTGGACTCCAGGGCCAATGCAGTTTCAATGCCTGTGGTCAGTGGTCCAGGTAGAAGGACTCAGAGACGCCTTGGCTCAATCCGACTTCACGTTGATGCTGAGCCTGTGGGACTCCTCTGACCCAGGTCTTCTGTCCCGCTGTGCTCGTCACTGCACCTTTCTCAACGCCCTAGTTCTGGCTGTTGTCATTTCTCATCTATGCTATCGTAGCATCTTTGAACAGAGACGACGGAGCTTTCGAGCCACATGGATCTAAATTTGATCTTGACTCTACCACTTATTTGCAGTTGAACTCTGGGTCAGAGCTTCCCTGGGGGCTCAGATGGTAAAGAATCTGCCTGCAATGCAGGAGGCTTGGGTTCGATTCCTGGGTCAGGAAGGTCCCCGGGAGAAGGACATGGCAACCCACTCCAGTATTCTTTGCTGGAGAATTCCATGGACAGAGGAGCCTGGTGGGCTACAGTCCATGGGGTCACAAAGAGTTGGACACAACAGAGTGGCTAACACTCTGTTGGCAGTGAAGTAAAGCGAAACTCTGGGGCACATGTCTAGCTTTCTTTTACTTCAGTTTCCTTATCTGCAAAATTCAGAAAGCAATGCACGGCCTTGAAGGTGTGTGAGGATGAGATGGGAGTGACTACATCAAGTGTCTATTACAGGGTCACATTAGATACTATATAATTCATAGATATTATTATTAGATCTCTCACCTCCAGACCAGCCTAATACGTTGCTGCCAGATTAATCTTCCCCAAATACAATTTTGGTCATGTCACTTCCTATCCTCCTGCAAACTCTGCTGTTGCCAATAGGGAAAAATCTGTTTGTAAGGGGAGTTACTTACCTCATTTTTCCTCTCTGGATGCCAGAATCTTGACTACAAGAGGTGGGTCACTCCCACTTAGCCCACTCTTGCTATAAAAATACCTGGAGAGGTTCTTGAACTTAACAAGACAATACAAGGGTTTGTTAATCATGGTTGAACCCACCCAAAGGGATGAGACCAATATAAGTTTCAGCATATGGTTAGGTTATGCATTCTTACGCAATGGGATAATAATTTTTGGAAATGTCAACAAAATTTTCTCCCCATTATAATTTCTCTGGCCCTTTGCCCCCTTCAATTAGGCTAGTCTTTCTGTATTCATTCCCTCAGGAAAGAATGTGATAGGGGAAGGCAGAGAAAAAGGGAACTTCTTCTTGGCTTTGAGGTCCAAACGCTAGACCCTGTGAGGAAAGAAAGAACTGACAAAAGATAGAGGAGAAATTTAGGATTAAGAGCAAGATGTTCCTGCCTGTGGTGGTGGTGGTTTAGTCACTAAGTTGTGACTGACTCTTGCAAACCCATGGACTGTAGCCTGCCAGCCTCCTCTGTCCATGAAAATTTCCAGGCAAGAAGATTGGAGTGAGGTGCCATTTCCTTCTCCAGGGGATCTTCCTGATCCAGGGATTGAACTCGAGTCTCCTGCCTTGGCAGGTAGATTCTTTACAACTGAGCTTCCAGGGATTCTCATTCCTGCCTGGACCCCTCTAGAAAAATCACTGGGATTATGGGAAACCGAGGAAAGGGAAAGCAATGGAGGAGATGTTTAATGGGGATGCACCGCAGCCACCCTCATCCCAATCCCTGCAGTCTGCCCACCCTCTGGTTCTCACTGGCCCACCCAGAGCCCTCAACCTCTTCTTCCTGCCATCTACCAAGGACTTGCCTTCACAGCATGTCTGTGACCAGCCCACAGGGAAGCTGTTCTCTGTACTCTGCCACTTCACTCCAACCATTTGATTAATTCTATTTAAACTGCCCTTAAGCTCTCCTCCAGGCTAACAGGGTCCAGACAGATCCTGTTACAATTATGTGTTATGAACCAAATCACACACAGCTGGGCTCGGGTTCAGTAACTAAAGATGTCTCTATTCCACTCAGACATGAATGTATTTTCCAAAGAATGCAGCTATAATGGAGAGATGGCAGAGGGTGAGATTATTTTTGAGATGGGGACCCTGAGGGTGTATCTTGAAAGTGATCCACAGAAGTGATGATACAGAAGGTAGATTTCTGATCTGATGGGAAGAGGTTCCTGGCCTTTTCCCACTGGCTCAGAAGCTTTCTAGTGTCAGTCTCCAGGTCCGAATTTCCACAGGGAGGGTGGGAGCCAGGAACACAGCCAGATTCAGTTACCTGGGAGAGGCTGTTGGTGGGTTCAGACAGCCTGTGAGGCCTTCTGTGGTAGACTTTACCACCACTGGCCCCCCGTGAACCATGCCTCCCTGTGTGGTGCCCTCTCCTATGGACTCTGGGCTGGGCCTTGTGACTTGCTTGGTCAATGAGACATAAGCAAGCCAGATGCAAGTAGAGAGCCTTGCACAATGGGGCTCATCCTCTTGGGACTTCCCTCTTGGAAACCAGCTACTATTTGGTAAAGAAGCCAATATAGACTCCCAGAGGGAGAGAGAAACCTGAGGCACAGTAGCCTGCAGCCAGGACTAACTACCAGACCTGTGGGTGATACCTTCCTGGACATCTCCCCAGGTGAATAGGTCTCTGCAGCCTAAGAGACCAGCAGATATGCATGCCCCAGGTGAATAGGTCTCTGCAGCCTAAGAGACTCGAGCAGATACGCATGCCCCAGGTGAATAGGTCTCTGCAGCCTAAGAGACTCCAGCAGATACGCATGCCGCAGAGTTGAGCCATCCCCTCTGAGCCTCTCCAAGTTACAGAATATGAGCAAATAACGGCTGCTGTCATCTAAAGCCACTAAGTTTGGAGTTGTTATTCATGCAGCAAAAGGTAATAGAAATTCTTTCCAGAGGACACTTTCCCATCCAACTGCAGGGACTTTCCACAATACAGGGACCTTGTCCATTCTGATCACTATATCCTCAGCCCCTAACAGACCATAGTAGGTGTTTAGTAAATATTTGTGAAATTCATGACATGAAATAAAAAACACAGCATCTACACAGCACCAAGGGCTTTCCTGGTGGCTCAGAGGTTAAAGCATCTGCCTCCAATGCGGGAGACCTGGGTTTGATCCCTGGGTTGGGAAGATCCCCTGGAGAAGGAAATGGCACCCCACTTCAGGAATCCCATGGATGGAGGAGCCTGGTAGGCTACAGTCCACGGGGTCACAAAGAGTCGGACACGACTGAGTGACTTCACTTTCACTTTCACACAGCATTATGATACATTTTGTTCTGGCTCGTTCTCTCCCTTCTAAACCATGAGCCTTGAAGCTTCCATTTGTTATAAAGAAATGGCTGGCAAATTTCTAAATATATAAGTAACAGTCTGTTAAGTGGGACCTTGACTGCTGTCTATAAAATTTTGGTTCACTGAAAGCTGATGTCAATGCGTGACAAATACCCACCACATTCCAGAGATTGGTGCTACACACATTTGCTCACATGCTGAGATGACTAAATTCCTTTCTGACACCTTGATCCATTCTTCATCTCCAGCCTATAAGAGAAAGATGGAGAGGCACTGGACAATTGTGATCAGGAGCCAGAAGTTGGAGCCAGACAGCCTGGCTTCAGATCCCGACTGGGTCACATCCGAGCTGTGAGACTTCAACCAAGTTACTTAACCTCTCTGTACTTCCATTGACTTGTCTGTAAAATGGGGGTGATGAGAACATCTACCTCATGGGGACGCTATGAGGATTAAATGGCTCACTGTATAGAGACTGGGGAGTTCTATAATTATCAACAGAACCCAGAGAACAGTGCCCAGCTCACTGCAAGGACCTGAGTCAGCTGTCATCACAGGAAGATCTCTTTGAGGAAAGCTGGCTGCATTTCCTGGTGTGTGAACCCCAAGGATGGGGTTGTTTGCCAGAGGGGAACTAATATCTCATGTGTCACCCTGCCCAATGCTCCAGCTGAGTGACTGTTGAAATGAAGAACTGTCTTGACCCTTCTGGAGCTTTGGGGAGAATGGACATGGTGAGAGATTTTAGCAAACGTAGCCTATACCCGTTGGTAGTTGGAGGCACTGAGACTGGAAAGGTCCAGAGGAGAAAGGCTGACAGAGTGAGGAGAAGGGGCTGAGGTGGATGTGGTGCATAGGCCCAGAGCCTGAGGGCTTCTTCTTCCACAAGGAGGAAGCTCCATACACTCCTTCAGAAGATGTTGTCTCTCATACCTTTGCACCAGTGCTTAGCTCTGGCCCCAGCATCCAGGGAATGTCCTCTACTGACTTGTGAATGAATGCACTCTCTCCAGCAATAGCCCAGCTCTGCCCTCCCCCCAGCCAAAGCCCCCAATGGGTGGGCAAAACTGGACTGTCTAGATCCAAACAAACTTGGCTTATTGCTCTGGCAGACCAGGGGAGAGCTGCTGTATTTCACAGTGGCTGGTCTTGGTTCTTCTGACGCACCTCTCACTCCTCCAGACACAAGAACATGCCCTGGAGGAGAGATGGTAGCAGACGCTGTGCCAGATTGAGAGCTCAAGCTGCAGGAAGGAAAGCCAGCCTCAGCCATCTTTCTGGAAAGTTTCACCAGACCAGAATTAAGGGGTATCTGGAAATGTCCCCAAGAGCCTAGAAGACTTGGATAAATTGGCAACTATGCTTGTCTTTTTCCTTTTTTCCGTCTACCCGATGACTGGGTGACATGGATGATGGACAAAGGTTCCAGGCTGGTGCTTTGGGGGCTGGTGATGTGGCATCTGTAATCTGTATCTCAGGCAGCTGACTGCCCTGGTGGAAGGAAGGCGGGTCCAGGGTGAATAACCATGAATAGAGAGGGGCCAGGATTCCCAGCACCCTTGGCTCGGGTGTGTTCTGTACTTACATCTGACCGTGGGTGTGTCTGATGTTTTGGGAATTCATATCATTGCAAATAAAAGCTTAAAGCCACACACTGAGAAGCTAGTCTCTGGAGGTTTGGAAAAACTGTTCAATTTTCCCGAGTTGCCCATAGAACAGCTCCTCCCTAGTTTCATTTGCTCTTCCCAAAGCATTTTCACAGATATCCTTTCATTAGATCCTTATAACAAGCCCCCAAAGTGGGTGGGAAAATACTACTATTCTTACTTTGCAGAGTTCCCAGGGCCTCAGGAAGATGAAAACACTTGCCTGGGGTCAAACAGCCACGGGTGATGATGGCACATCACCTATTCTGCCTCTATTCATCTCTTCACCCTCTCCCCCAGGCCATTTCAGAGGAGGCCTTCCCCTCTGGCCACCTCTAGTTCCCAAGCTCCAGCCTTGGGCCAAGGCCTGGGGCCTCATTTGGTCAGAAAGGGAGGTCAGGTAGCTATGAAAGTTATTTGGATCTTGCTCCCACAATGTCATTATTTCAAGCTCTTTTTCTGATAGACTTTAGACCTTTCCAGTGTCTTTCACCCAGAATTTTATTTCTAGAAACTCATTTTTAGGTAGTATTCAAACGTGGTCACAAAGACAGATGTCTAAGGTATTCATCATGCTTCATTCATAAAAGGCCTGAATAGCCTTTGCAAATAGCCTGAATATTCAAGAAGGAGCCTAGTTAAAGAAATGAAGATATGTTCGGGGAATACTATTCAGTTCTTAACAGAAGTCACATAATAGAAGGACATTGAATGACATGGTAAGATGTTAAAGATCTTTTGTTAAATAAATGAAATGGGTTACACCAAAAGTGTTTCAGGATGGTCCCTTCTTTGCTTTAACAAATATTTGTATCTCTGCAAATTAACAAATATCCAGAACGCTTACACCAAAACAATAATGGTACCTATTTCTGGTTGCCAAGATTATGGATTTTTTACTACTTCTCTTTGATTATGTCTTTAAAGTTTTTAAGTACTCTACATTCAATATGACTTCCTGTTCTAGTGGAAGGCCTTCCTGAGAGCACCCCTACAACTTTTAGGCCCCACATGTTAGTGCATGGCCCCCTGCAACTTCCCATCCCCATCCTTATTTCCCAACATCTCATGGGAGTTTCCTTGGTCTCCTGGCCGCTCTACCAGTTGTTGGCTTGTACCTCACAGGCCTATGAGCCTGGTGCTTGCCCAGTCATGAGACCAAAGAAAGGGCCTAAAGTCAGTGACACAGCCATCAGCGGTTCAATGAATGGGAGACTTACACGTCTGAAGCCAGGTTCTGAAGCGACACCCAGAGTGTGCTGCAGATGATGGGCAGGACAGGGCAGCAGTCTTCATTACTTCTGAGGGAAGGGGAGGTTACTAGTTATTGGGAGAATTACTTCAGGTTGGCTCATCATTTACCAGGGAGATCAGCAGAGGGGCATGCCCCTCACCACTCCTTTAGTAAGCCAACAGGTGAAGATGTTCTGATCTAAAGGTTAGAAGGATCTGTGGCTGGGGCAGGTATGTGGGAAGGTCAGTCATGTGAGTAGGGTGTAGGTGAAGCAGGTGCTGGTAGAAACAGGGATGCACGTAGAGCGTGAAGACAGTCATCTTGAGTGGCCTGACCGCTTTATCTAACTTAATCTTCAATGCCATTCTGCAAGGGGAGCGTTACAACTCCTGTTTTAAAGATGGGAGCCTGAGGTTTAGAGAGGTTAAATAACTTCATTAGGGGTATGCAGCTAATTAGTGGTGGAGCTAGGGGTGACACAGGTCTGCCTGAGTACTCAGCCCCCTTTTCAAGCCCTGACACTTCTTCACTATGGCTGACCATGAATGCGTTCATTTCACAAGGAATCATCCCTGGGGCCTCACTGGCTTCCAGTGCCTGCCACGGTCTGAATTTAAACCTGGTGTCGGCAGGACTTGAGGAGGTGGCTGAATTGCCAGTAACAAGCCTGAAGACCTGATTTCCTGAGCTCTCCATCACCTGGGGGCACCCAAGTGGATGAAAAGACACAGTAACCTACACTGTACCTACGCACAGGCGGTCAACTTCCCTGCCTGCTTCCCATATGCAAAGCATCCAGATCACAGACGCCTATGGGTGAGGACTGAGTCCAGGGAGCCCTGCAGGACTAGAGTAGAGACCTTTTGCAGAAAAAGGAATTTTCGAGTTGGCGTTTAAAAGTTTGAAATCCAAAGGAATGCGTAAAGGAAACAAAAGCCAAAAACAAAACAAAAATCCACTCATGGGCTGAGCTCCGGGTATCAAATATTCTCTTTGTATTGTGCAGAGGGAGGCACCGTGCATCTGGGGCTGGGGTTTTCAGCTGGCCATGCAGAAAACGCTCCCAGGCACTCCCTTTAAAAACTAAATCAACATTATTTTAATTTGTGTTCCCTGCTTCCTCATTCACAGTGGAGAGGAAGGTGTGAGGCTGAGCAAGGAGCATATTTCTCTTACAAGTTAACTTAACATGCAATATGCTGGGGATTACTCTGGGCTCACTCAATACCACAGCCCAGAGCTTTATAGAATTCTATTGATCTTAGCTAAAGCTGCTTAATTTTTTTTGCTTTAATTTTCTTTCCTTATTTGCTCATTAAGTTGAGGTAAGGAAGGGGAGGGGGACTGATGGCAGGACCCTCTCCCCAGATTTAAAGCTGGCTTGAGGGACCCAGAAGCTGGTCTGCCCTCACCCACTGGCAGCATGTCTTGGCAGTATTTTAACCCAGTGGCTTGGGGTGATGGGGTGGCTGTAGGGGAAGCAGGTATCGAGTGTCTTGGCCCCCATGGAGTTTCTCTGCTATAAATACTCATAGAATAAGGACCCTTTGTGCACAACTTTGGCCAACTGATGAGAAGAACTGACTCATTTGAAAAGACCCTGATGCAGGGAAAGATTGAAGGCGGGAGGAGAAGGGGGTGACAGAGGATGAGATGGTTGGATGGCATCACCGACTCAATGGACATGGGTTTGAGTAAGCTTCAGGAGTTGGTGATGGACAGGGAAGCCTGGCATGCTGCATTCCATGGGGTTGCAAAGAGTCGGACACGAATGAGCTGAACTGTGCACAACCCTGAGGGAAAACCAGAGAGTGAGCCTGACGTGGATATAACCCACCAGAGCTTACCGTCTGATAGCAGAGGGAAGCACTTTTCTCCACAGTGGGACACGGCCAGGAAAATGGAAGTTGATATTCATTTTTGCTGTTAGAGGAGGCACAGAAGAATGAAAATGTAATTTTCCCCACTCACCCCCAAAATGTCTGACTCCAGGAGAGTCCCCACATAGGGTCTTTGGGGACTTGAGAGGACTCATGAAGTGGCAGGAGTCACGGCTGGAGCTTGGGCAGAAGTGGAGGAGGTGGAGAGAGGACCACTCGGGCTGATGGTCTGAGGGTAGAAACTGTGCTGGGCCTCCTTGCTGTCCTTTCTGGGCCAGACTGCATCACTTCTGAAAGGGCAGACCCCGGTCGTTGGACTGATTATTAAGCTCCCATGTTTTGGGAGCCTGGGGAGGGGAGGAGCTGCGGCTGCAGTGAGCTCTAGGAGTGCGCCTCTGGAGCTTGCCTGCTGCATCAGGGCCACCGGTGGCAGAGGACTGACTGCTGCTGACCTGTGCTACCCTATAGTAGGAGGAGGCAGGTAATGGTGGTGGCCACCAAAGATGGAGAGCCAGGCCCATTAGTCCTAAAATTCTTGTTTGACCTAACATATAACAGGAGGGAAGCCTCATAATAGTAATAATAATAATAAATAATGCCTATTGAGCTTTACTCTGTGATAGACACTGTGCTAAGTTTTCTATGTATATTATAATGAATTCCCATAAAATCTCTCCAAATAGGTTCCATTCTCATCCTCTTTCAGTAGATGATAATACTGAAGTGGAAAGAAGTTGGGTCTCTTTTCTAAGCTCTTATAGGTGGGAAGTAGCAGAAGCAGGATTACTCCTTCTCAATCTGTATGCAGGTCAAGAAACAACAGTTAGAACTGGACATGGAACAACAGACTGGTTCCAAATCAGGAAAGGAGTACGTCAAGGCTGCATATTGTCACCCTGCTTATTTAACTTATATGCAGAGTACATCATGTGAAATGCCAGGCTGGATGAAGCTGGAATCAAGTTTACAGGGAGAAATATCAATAACCTCAGATACACAGATGACACCACCCTTATGGCTGAAAGTGAAGAAGAACTAAAGAGCCTCTTGATGAAAGTGAAAGAGGAGAATGAAAAAGTTTGCTCAAAACTCAACATTCAGAAAACTAAGATCATGGCATCCAATCTCATCAGTTCATGGCAAATAGACTGGGAAACAATGGAAACAGGCTTCAAAATCACTGCAAGATGGTGACTGCAGCCATGAAATTCAGATGCTTTCTCCTTGGAAGAAAAGCTATGACCAACATGGACAGCATATTAAAAAGCAGAGACATTACTTTGCCAACAAAGGTCTGTCTAGTCAAAGCTATGGTTTTTCCAGTAGTCATGTACGGATGTGAGAGTTGGACTATAAAGAAAGCTGAGTGCAGAAGAATTGATGCTTTTGAACTGTGGTGTTGGAGAAGACTCTTGAGAGTCCCTTGGACTGCAAGGGGATCCAATCAGTCAATCTTATTTTCTTGAGGAGTCTGGCTAATGGTTTGTCTATTTTATATGGAGGCTAAACAACACGCTTCTGAAAAACCAACAACGAGTCAATCCTAAAAGAAATCAGTCCTGAATATTCATTGGAAGGACTGATACTGAAACTCCAATCCTTTGGCCACCTCATGCCATGAACTGACTCACTGGAAACGACCCTGATGCTGGGAAAGATTGAAGGTGGGAGAAGAAGGGGACAACAGAGGATGAGACAGTTGGATGGCATCACTGACTCAATGGACATGAGTCTGAGTAAGCTCTGGGAGTTGGTGCTGGACAGGGAACCTGGAGTGCTGCAGTCCATGGGGTCGCAAAGAGTCGGACATGACTGAGTGACTGAACTGAACTGAGGCTGGCTCCTAGACTCCTTGCCCTCAGCCATTGTGCCAATGCCCAATTTTACAGTGCCTATAGATCCTGAGGCCCAGCCCTTAGTGGTCATCAGCATAGTTTTATTTGGAGGAAGAGTAAGTAATGTTATTTGCACCTTATATCATGGAACAAATTCAAATCTGATACAACAGAAACAGAAGATAAAATGCTATAGGAGTTTAGTGCTCAAACTGCTTACTTTTGATGGAAAAAAAGTTGTTTTTTGGGGGGGTTACTGTGAAAGGACAAGTGAACATGCGAAAGAAAAGTAAGGAGTTTCTGGAGGGCAGGGTGATTGAAAATTCAGCATCTAGCTGGAGACAGTGAGCAATTCCATCAACTATGGCATGAAATTGGCAAGTAATGGAGGCTGTGTTCAGACTGCAAAGGGTTAAGGGGATTGAATTCCTGTTGAAGGTCAAGGGTAACAAAAGGGTTTCATCTGATGGGCTGTATGTGATTGGCAGTGGCTCTCCCAACTATTTTATGTGCAGAAAACACAGAGTCAATGGGAAAGAGAATTGGATCCCATAGCAGTGTCCACCATAGGCAGAGACTTACCAATTTCACTTCCGGTCCTGACATTCAACAAAAGACTCTGAGAGAGGACAATGTGGTTGGGCCTTAGTCAGGGGTACATGCCCCAAATCCTTACTAAACATTTGGTCATTCTGAGGTCCAGAAACTGATTCCTTTATGGTGCCAATTACTTCTATCCCCTTCACCCCATACCAATTTTATTGGAAGTGCCTGGAAATAGTGAAACCAAACATATTTGGGGGTAGCTAGAGAGCTCTTGTTGAATACACTTCTCATCTGGAATTGCTCAGTCTGAGCCCATGTGCAGAACCCTGCACGGGACCCCAGAGAGGCAAGTTCTAAGCTGGGCTCTGCCAGTAACAGCTGGGGAGCTTTAGGCTCACACCTGGACATCTCTGAAGTTGTCTGACATCACAGAACTTTTGTGAGGAAAAAAGGAAATAATATTTGAAAATACTATAGCAAAGAAAACACGCTCTCCTGATCAGACACCATGTTTTATAAAATAAAAAAAAATGCCATTGTTTGTAAGATATCCTATCACTTCATGCATTATTAAGAAAGAAATGCTGCAACTATAGTCCCCCATCTAGTATCAATTATATTCTGTTGTCAAGGATGTAAAAATGCTGGAAAAACAACTTTTTAAAATCAGTGAACATTATGACAAAGATCTAGCTCTCAGTTACTAACTCCCATATAAATAATTTTAAAATGTGTTTTCTTGGGTTATAGACCAGTTTGTTAATTCATTAATTTCCATGATACCTAACACAAAAATCTGGCCTCCCATTCTTACTCGGTAACTGAAGTTGGAGAGATATGTTTCTTGAGGGGAGACTGTCCCAATTTACAATGACTATGAAAACACCAGTTTGACTGTTGGTCCAGATATAACTGGCTCTAAATCATATAAACTGTCAAACAGCCTAAATTAAACACTTGCTAGAAATATGTTAAGGTCAGGGAGCCCTGTGATTCTGTGTGTGACACAGTAAAGCTGTGTTGGATGTCAGCTTTGAGCTGGAAACTGTAGAACATGAGGCCCAAGCTGATGCCCGGAAGCCTGGAATTCACCCTCTTCTCCATCTTACTATTTGTATAATTCTTGAGAATAAGCTATGTGAACACAAACTATCTCCTAACTGAGCAACCCCGCTCTGGAAAACATGTATAAAACATTCCTGGGGGAGCTTCAGGATAATCTGCTTACTTGTGTTTATTCAAACTGGGGGAAAGGTTTTAGAGGAAAGGTAAGAGCGTGAACTAGTCAAGACGTGGTTGCAAAGTGGTGGAAACTCAACTTTAACTGGCTACAGGGGAATCATAAAAGGTCTAAAAGATGCCCAGAGACCTTGGGCCATGATGGTGCCAGGTCTGTGCCTTTTCTTTGCTTCTCTCCATCTTTCATCACCTTCTATGCAGACTGGCTGCCTTCAGATGACTGAGACTGTGGTTGCTGACAGTTCCCGGGGCCCCTATTTAACAATTTTACCACCAAAGATAGCCTGAAGCCCTTTCTTTAGCTCTAGTCTGAAACATCCCAGGGAAGAATTCTGATTGGCCCAGTTTGAATCAGGTACCACACTTAGAGAAATCAACTGGGGTCAAAGGGCTAAGGGACTATGGCTTTTGACCCCAGCTACAAATAAATGATCTGAGAGAGGAGGAGGAACAATGTCCTAAATGGGGTGGATTGTATTGCAGAGAAAGGTAGGGGTTCTGGCAGACAAATGATGCATCTCATTACCATTTTACTCTTATAAAAGCCCTCTCATTGCACGATAAGAGGAAGAAAAGTCCTTTGACGTTTAGCTAGCAACAAAGCAATCTTATCACTTCTCACTATAACAGACCAATTTAATCCATTTATCAATAACAGGACCTCCACAAAACCATATCATATCCACTGTCTTGGTAAGGGCTAACATGCCATTTTACAGACAGCTTACTCTGAAAGGAGACGTGTGACCTCACTGCAGAATTCTGAACCTTCCAAACACTGCTAATTCGAGACCTTAGTCAAGTCCTATCCAACTGCATTTGTACTTTGTACAAGCGTAAGATTGATGGACTGCAATATTCAGAAAGACTAATTCTCCTATTCCAACCTACAGACAGACCTTGAAAGCATCTTCAGAAGCCCAGTTACTTGTGTGCCCTTGACAAAAAACATAGCCTCCTCTTCTCATAAGACATAGTCTATGAAGCTTATTGCTATGATCATTGATGCTGCAGAAGATGACATCTATTATTTTACAAGGACCCTCGGGAGAGCTACCGGATTGGTCTCAGTACCAGCAATGACTATGTTGCTTCCTTGAAAAACTGGCTTATTTTTACTTTACAGACTAAATTTCCATGGCCTTTCATGTTTCCCTCCTCATGGTGGCTGCTGGGAAGCGCAGAGAAAATTTACCACCGCCTGTAGTTCAAACTTGAATGCTTAATTGTGGGTGTTTAGTTTAGTTTAGCTTCTTGATGCCACCCTACTTCTCTGACCCTATTTTCCCTTGTCTCAAACTTTAAACCTTATGTAACAGTTACTTAATCTTGGAATAATATTCACATCTTTATAAGCCACTTGAATTTCTTTCAAGATTAAGGTGGGGATATGAGTATTATTTGACCCTGAGTGCGAAGGTTTTGAAGCCTTTGAGGCAGACACATCTCAGTGGAGTATGACACAATGTATACAGTGTTGATCCTTTCAGAACCCAGCTCATATCTCTGGGACATCCTTATATTCTGCCTTTGCAGGCGTTTCTAAATCACCTGCCACTCTTTGGTTTCAACTTACATCGTGAATTTATTGATTTTTCTTCATAATATTTTTGGTCACAGCATACCTGGAGTTATTTTGTGTTTCTTTGCTAGACCTGGGAAGTAAATTCACTTCCTTGTGGTGATGAAGTCCAAAAGAGAACACAGTTTATTCTCCTACAGTATTTGTCTATGTTCAAAATATCTTCAGGGCTTCCCTGCTGGCTCAGTGGTAAAGAATCCACTGAGGTAAGGAGACGTGGGTTCGATCCCTAGTCCAGGAGGATCCCACCTGGCATGGAGCAACTAAGCCCGTGCCCACAACTATTGAGTCTGTGCTCTAGAGTCCAGGAATCCAAGTACTTAACCCAGGCACTGAAACTACTGAAGCCCTTGTGTCCTAGAGCCTGTGTTCCACGAGAGAAGCTGCTGCGATGAGAAGCCTGTGCTCCACAACTGGAGGGCAGCCCCCACTCGCTACAATTAGGGGAGAGCCCTTGCAGCAACAAAGACCCAGCACAGCCAATAAATATATAAGTAAAAATATTCAAAAAAATTTTTTTCAAACCTTCACAAATCTGCAGTTGCTGAGAGATTTGTAACTAACAACAAATCTTAAATATTCAGGTTTAGGGCTTCCCTGGTGGCTTAGATGGTAAAGAATCTGCCTGCAGTGCAGGAAACCTGAGTTCGATCCCTGGCCAAGAAGATCCCCTGGAGAAGGGAATGGCAACCCACTCCAGTATTCTCACCTGGGAAATTCCATTGTCAGAGGAGCCTGGTGGACTCAGACACAACTGAGTGACTAAGACTCTCCCACTTTAGGGATTAAAAGGTCCAACAATAACAAAGACAAAGCAATTACTGTCTGCAATAAATGATCCATAGCAATGACTTTTAGAAGAATACTTGATAAGCAACTTTCATTTCCACGATGGGAGGTCACATGGAGAGTATGAAGAACTCAGCCAGATGTAAGGATGGGAAAGTGGATCCTCTAAATGAGCCTCTCATCTCTCAACCGGGAAACAAGGGAAACGCTCCTCAGGGAGACTGGCGGCTCTTCCCAGTCATTTGCAACCCAGTCCTGCATTTCTCTTCTGGGAGTCTATGGGCTCATAGCCGAATTGCACGATCCGCACCAGGCCTAGTTTTCTGAAGTTTCTCTGTGACATAATGTGAGGCAAACCTTTTCAATGTGATCTGCATCATGTTCTTTGTACAAGTTCATATTTTGGTTCAAACGATAACCATAAATATTTAACATTCTAAAAGCTGTGGCTTTCCAGCCCCACCCGTCCGATGGGAGCTTGCATTAATTTACAGCCCACTTTCATTTCAAGCTGGTCGATAATATTTCATAAGGTAAGAAACCAGACGGCACGATTTTGGTGGAGAGACGAAAAGAGCAGAGGGTGGTTTAAAGACATAAGGCTGAATTTCAAAAGGGAGGAAGGAAATTGTTCTGTTTTTGTTTTTTCTTCATCTTGACAACCTTTTCTTTTTCCCAAACTGAAGAAATTAACGGTATCATTTTAAGAAGTGGAAGATCTCTTTCTTGAGCTGACTCCTCCCCTCCCCACACTCACCCACTTGCACAGACTCACACACATGCACACACACATAGGGCACAGGATGTTCTAATGAGAGGTGGTGCCCTTCTGTTCAAGGACCAACAGAAAGTAAGAGGGAGGGATCTACTCACTGCAGCTGGACACAGTGTGTCTGGACACTTGACCCAGTTGAACAAAGGTGTTATTTTGAAAAATGACCCTCACTCGACATTTACATGATACCAAATGATCTATTTGAATGTTATTATTTAAGTGATTGCTTCTCCAGCTTGCAGACAGTCTAATTCTCATCAATTTCACCTTTAATTTAGAAGAGAAATGATAACCAATGGAGGGAAGGAAAAATAACCCACAATAGAGGCCTGTGTTTTTATGTTTGAGTGTTTTTTCATTCAAAGTGTTTTCTATACATGTGATTTTGAATAAACCCCACATAGACAAGTAAGTTTGTGTAGAAATAAAATTTTCTTTTTAGCTGGGGCTGTAGTGAAAAAGGTGACTAATAAAATATTCTAGTTATGAGAGCCCTACAATAGGATCTTTTATAATACATAAATTTAAATTCCGTCCCATGAAAGCAATTGTTATATATCTATATGCTGATGTGTGAGCCAACCACTTTTAGTGTTTATAATTCAGTGGCTATTGATTTTTTATTTTATATGTGTAATAACATGCTCCTAAGTTCAAAAGAATCAAAACACTGATGTTCGGCAATTTTCATCTTCAAAGACCAGTACCAATGCAAGTAATGAAAGCTCAGGCGTTACTGCCCAGTGACTCAGATGAGGTCTAGGTGCTGAAAGCCGAGCGCAAGGCTGGCGGCCCAGAGCGAACCACCTTGTGGGACTGACTTCCCTCTGTTTCCTTTCCTCCTGAAATGAATGGCTCACTCCAGGGTAACGGCAGCAGAAGCACCAAAGGAATGAAGTGAATTTATGTGTGCACAGTCAGACAAAGATGGACTCCAGGTGGGGCCTTGAGTCTGCCACAATTGTGTCTGGCCTATGCTAGGGCCAAATACCACTGAATCTCCATCTTCCTTCAATGAACTGGTAGATAGGATTCGTTTGGTGCTGAACGACTAAAAAAACTAGTTAGATAACAAAGAAAGTGCATGTAACTGAATAGTCTAGTGTTAAGATTGATGCTATGTCAGACTTTATCCAGTGGCCCAGATAATGTTACCTGGGACCCACTTCCCTCTTTCTCGTCTCTCTTTCTCAGTGGTATTGGCATCATCCTCAACTGCTCAGAGTGGCCCCCTAGCAGCTGCAGTTCCTCCTCTTATGGTAATAAAATTACTGTAGCCAGGTCCAATTTCACACCCTCATACCTCCCTTCAAGGAGCAAGGAAAGGGTCTTCCTCAAGCTCCCAAGAGTCCTGGGAATCTCTCTTCCATTCCTGCTCCTGGAGAGACAGAATATGCTGCTTGGCCTAAGCCGGTCAGAGCCCACCTCAGAACAGGTGTGTGGGAACAGAATAGAACAGAGAGGGGCGCATGCATGAGGGGAAAATCAAGTTGCCGTTGAATGGTGGGGGGCAATGGAGGTTTGGATGTAAACAACAAATGTTCGCTCCAACAACTTGTAGCTCTTTGTTGACTGATGCCTTTTATTACACATCTTGATTTTATTTTCTTTTGCCACAAAGTCACCTGAGGGAGTCGATGGCTGATGTCAGTTCTGGTTGCAGGCTGGATTAAGAGTCAGATGATCCTTTGATCTCCATCTCCATGTCCTGGCTCACTGTCTCCAAAACAAGGAGCTGGCAGTGATGGCTGACACCTGGCACACAGGCCGCCACATTTCCTTCTTGGTCCTACAGCAGACATCATCCATCAATCACAGGACTTTTTCCTGTGCAGTCCAGATGTGGCCCTAGAGACCTACTTAAAACAGCACTCTGGACAGCCCCAGCAAATGTATTGGTGTTGACAAGTGAGATAAAGTGTATTTGCCATCCCTGGAAAAGATCGCACTCTGATGACCCAAACTACCATCGCACTTCAGTCATATACTGAGAGCATTCACTAACACGTACCCACACATTTGTATACTTCAGTGTTTCTCAAAATGTGGTTTGCAGATCTCTTGCATCAGAATCCCCTTGTGTCCTTACTAAAATACACATTGTGGAGATCCACTCTAAAGCTGTGGAATCAGAATATTCTCAAAATAACAGTTTTAAATACTCGATAAGCTAGTATACACAGTAGAATAAAGAGCTTCCTTCCTACTAGGTCTCTGAGCTATTGGCTCATTCTTTGTAAATTCTTCAGCAGTTTGTAGAGCTACTGTGTGTTGGCTTTGAGCTAGTCACTGTGAATTAGATGAGGATGGTGCAAATAAAGAGTTCTTAGACTTCCTCTGTAACACACAAGTAATACTCTGAGGTAGGGGTTAATTGTGACAGGAAAGGACCAGGTCTTTAGGAATTCAGAGGCAGATAGGATCACTTTTATGTGAGGGAGCTAGACAGAGAGATTATCATGTGCTGTGAAAGAGATTGAAGAAGACACACACAGATGGAGAGATACACCATGTTCTTGGATTGGAAAAAAAAAAAATCAAAATGACTACACCACCTAAGGCAATCTACAGATTTAATGCAATCCCTAATAAATTACCAATGGATTTTCACAGAATTAGAACACAGAAAATCTTAAAATTTGTATGGAAACATAAAGACTCCAAATAGATAAATCAATCTTGAGAAAGAAAAACAGAGCTGGAGGAATCAGGCTGCCTGACTTTAGATTATTCCACAAAGATACAGTTATCAAAATAGCATGATACTGGCACAAAAACAGAAACATAGGTTAATAGAACATAGATGGAAAGCTGAGGGTAGAAACATAGATAGAGGGCCCAAGATAGAAAGCCCAGAAATACACCCATACACTTATGGTCATTTAATCTATACAAAGGAGGCAAGACTACGTGATGGAGAAAAGACAGCCTCTTCAATAAACGGTTCTGGGAAAACTGGATATCTACATGTAAAATAGTGAAATTAGAACATTCTTAAACACCATACACAAAAATAAACTCAAAAGGTGAATTAAAGACCTAAATGTAAAACAAGATACTATAAAACTTTTAGTGGGAAACGTGGGCAGAACACTCTTTAACATGAATTGCAGCAATGTCTTTTCCAAACCATCTCCTAGAGTAGTGGAAATAAAAACAAAAATAAACAAATGGGACCCAATTAAAAGCAAAAGCTTTTGCATAGCAAAGGAAATCATAAATAAAATGAAAAGACAACCCACAGAATGAGAGAATATATTTGCAAACGATGTGACTGACAGGGGATTAGTCTCCAAAATTTACAAACCACACATGTGGCTCAATATCAAAAAAACAAACAACCCAATCAAAACATGAGCAGAAGACCTAAATAGACATTTCTCCAAAGAAGACACACAAGTGGGCAAGAGGCACATGAAAAGATGCTCAACATCACTAATCATTCAGTTCAGTTCAGTCGCTCAGTCGTGTCCGACTCTTAGCGACCCCATGAATCGCAGCACGCCAGGCCTCCCTGTCCATCACCAGCTCCCGGAGTTCACTCAGACTCACGTCCATCGAGTCAGTGATGCCATCCAGCCATCTCATCCTCTGTCGTTTCCTTCTCCTCCTGCCCTCAATCCCTCCCAGCATCAGAGTCTTTTCCAATGAGTCAGCTCTTCACATGAGGTGGCCAAAGTACTGGAGTTTCAGCTTTAGCATCATTCCTTCCAAAGAAATCCCAGGGTTGATCTCCTTCAGAATGGACTGGTTGGATTTCCTTGCAGTCCAAGGGACTCTCAAGAGTCTTCTTCAACACCACAGTTCAAAAGCATCAATTCTTTGGTGCTCAACTTTCTTCACAGTCCAACTCTCACATCCATACATGACCACTGGAAAAACCATAGCCTTGACTAATCATTAGAGAAATGCAAATCAAAACTACAATGAGGAACTTCCCTGGTGGTCCTGTGGCTGAGAATCTGCACTACCAGTACATGCGGCCTGGGTTTGATCCCCAGTCAGGGAATTAGATTCCACATGCTGCAACTAAGATTTTGCACACTGCAACTAAAAGATTCCAAATGCTCCAATAGAAGATCGAAAATTCTGTGTGGTGCAACCAAGACCCAGCACAACTAAATAAATAAGTAAATAAAAATTAAATACAATGAGATACCACCTCACAGCAGTCAGAATGACTATCATCAAAAAATCTATAAACAATAAATGCTAGAGAGGGTGTGAAGAAAAGGGAACCCTCCTACATTGTTGGTGGGAATATAAATTGGTACAGCCATTATGAAGAACAATATGGAGCTTCCTTAACAAACTAAAGAGACTTCCCTGGTGGCACAGATGGTAAAGCGTCTGCCTACAATCTGGGAGACCAGTGTTCAATCCCTGGGTTGGGAAGATTTCCTGGAGAAGGAAATGGCAACCCACTCCACTATTCTTGCCTGGAAAATCCATGGACGGAGGAGCCTGGTAGACTACAGTCAATGGGGGTCGCAAAGAGTTGGACATGACTGAGTGACTTCACTTAACAAACTAAAAACAGAGCTACCATAAGATCCAACAATTCCACCCCTTGGCATATATCCAGAGAAAAACATGGTTCAGAGGGCTACACGAAACACACAATATTCATTTCAGCACTGTTTACAACAGCCAAGCCATGGAGGCAACCTAACTGTCCAACGACAGATGAATGGATAAAGAAGACATGGTCCATACATACAGCGGAATATTTCTCATCCATTTAAAAGAATGAAATAATGCCATTTTCAGCAACATGGAGATTATCACTAGGTGAAATCAGAGATAGACAAATATGTGACATAGTTTATATACAGAATCTTAAAAAAAATGATACTAATGAACATATTTACAAAACAGAAACACACTTGCAGACTTACACAACTTATGGTTATGGAGGGAAGGGTGGAAGAGGGATAGGCTGGGAGCTTGGGATGGATATGTGCACACTGCTAAATTTAAAATAGACAACCAGCAAGGACCTATTGTATAGCACCAGGAACTCAGCTCAATACTCTGTAATTACCTATTTGGAAAAAGAATAGATGTGTGCGTGTGTGTGTGTACAAATAAAATTGAATCACTTTGCCATATACCTGAAACTAACACAACATTGTTAATCAACTATGCTCCAATATAAAATAAAAATTAAAAACAGAGAGAGAGAATGTCATGGAGGAATTGGCCCTGAAGCCTTTGTCAGGTAGGAATAACTGGGGTGCGGAATGAGGAGAGATAAGACTTATGGGGGAAGAACAGCAATAGTGGAGGTGGGAAAGTGCAGCATGGGAGCACGAAGAGAGAGACTGATTAATTCAATCAGAGGTAGGACGAGGGGTCTGAGAAAAGAAGCTGCAACAACAGGATTAAGTTTTCATTACAGAAGGGTTTGTGGCTCTGACTTCAGGGTTTGGACTATTTTATAGGCAAAGGGGAGCCCTTTGGAGCAAGAGAGTGGCAGGATGCTAAGCTATGTTTGAGGACCTGAAAATGAGGTAGGAGGAAGGAATAGAGTGGGAGAGGCTGGAGGCTTAGAGGTGGTGCAGTGTTCCTGCAAGTGTACAAGTGAGAGGTTGGGTGTGTGAACTGGGAATCTTGGCAGTGGAAATGGAAAGGAACAGATGTGAGAGACTTTAAGAAAGGGGAGCCATCAGCTTTGTTGGTGTGATAGCTTGGGCAGCGGACCAAAGGCATGTTAGTAAGGATGTGCTAGGTTATGCTGCAATAACAAATGATTCTTGAAATCTCAATATGCAGTGTAACAAGTTTTTACTTGCTTATGTTGAACATCCCAGATTCAGAAACCCAGCCTGAAAGAGGTCCTGTTCTGTTTTTCTGTACCATTTGAAGGATGTGGCCTTCCAGATGCTAAAGAAGAGGAAGAAACAGAGGGACAGAAGAGGCATAAAGACCTTCAACTGACTTGACTGAGAGGTGATCAGCATCACCTCTCCTCACAGTCTGCTGTACTGAACTAATCATACCATCCTAATAATACGCTATATTTATTATATATATATGATAATTATATATAAAATATATTATACTATATAATTTATTATTAGGACAATGTGATTAGTAACTATAAAGGAGGTTGGGAAATACGATGGCCTCATCGTTTTAGCTACACTAGGGTAATTTCAGGGTTTCCCCAAAATCCAGAAATTAAAGTCATATGTGAAACTTGCCCCTAAGAACACAGGTAAGTAGGTAAGAAGAGAGGCTGGAGAATAACTTTTAGTAACTCACCCAGTCACTTGGAGGAGTAGTATGATTCCAGGCACCTGGGAGGTGGCGTGCCTTGAATCTGACTGGGTCTTTGTTAGTCCCCAGGAGTTAGTCAAAGGAGTGCCTGACTGTGATTATCTGTAGCATCAACACACTTCACATAAGACAGAAACCAGTTCGTGTGTGCATGTGTACACAAACACTTCTGGGTTTCAATCAACACATTTTTACATAAACCAAACACAAAATCCACAATACCAAATCTATTTATCTTTCTCAGCAACCTCAGAAATATAAGTATTTTGATGGAGTAAGAAGTTATCTGATAATCCTGAATACAGTAAGTCCCCTATATAGGAGCAAATTCCCATCTGAGAGTGCAGAAGTCCAACAGAGTTGGCAGAGGTACCCAGCTAACACAACTGTCTATATAGCACTGTATTGTAATAGGTGTATAATACTTTTCATACAAATAATACATAAAAACAAACACAGAAAAGTAAAACATGTTTAATCTTATAGTACAGCACCTTGAAAAGTACGGTATAACAGCTAGCATACAGGGGCTGGCATCGAAAGAACAGTCACTGACGGCAGGAGGGCGAGGAGGTGGGAGATGGGAGAGCTGAAGGATCGTCAGCAACAGGAGATGCCGGGCAAGAGGCAATTTCACTCACGCCTGATGCTGATGGCACAGGTTCTGGGTTCCTTGCTGGATTCAAGTCTATCTACTCTCTTGAAAGAACAATCCAGTGATGTCTGGGTAGTAACTATTTCTCCTCTTAGACGCAAGTAGCACGGATTGCATTCTTAACAGCTGCTGCAACCTTCGTGTATCCTTCTACAGCTGGCTCCTTCACCTCAAAAACTAACAGTACCTGCTCAGATAAACCAGATCCCCTTGACATTTCCTGTGCTGTGAACCTCTTCAATTCTTCAGTTACTTCTTCTTCCTCTTGTCTCTGTCCATCCTTTCCCTGGGCCTCCCATTCCATCAGGTCTTCATTAGTAAGCTCCTTATGTTGCACAGCAAGTCGTTCAAAGAAGCCCTCCTCTTGCAGATCTAGCTTGAAATTAAGATCTGTACTACTGTACTCTATATAGTACTGTACAGCAAAGTCCACAGGAGCACCACCGCTTGTAGAGGGTGCACACACATGACGATGCACACCAGACATTGTGAAGTAACTCACGTGACTGGATATGTGAATGCACGTTCGCATCTTTGAAAGTTCATAGCTTGAAGGTTCATATGTAGGGGGCTTACTGTAACTATTTCCTCTGAGAAACTCTAAGGCAACAAATTCTTTCTAAGTCTAGAATGCCCTTCCCTCCCAAAGAATCACAGCTATTGCTAGACAGACACATTCACAAAGGCAACAAAGATCTACCATGTGCTTACTGAGTCCCAGGCATTCTTTTAGGCCCCAGAGTATGTCACCTTTTTGGAAATTACATTCAATGGGGGTAGAGACACAGGTAGTCTGCACACAGCTGGAACTTTAACCAGGATTTCATATTCCAAATCCTCTGCCCTAATATGTCATATTAAAGATGGGCCCATTCTCCAGATGGATCTTGCAGCTTCCTATCACTACATCTCCTGAAGCACTAACTCGTCCCAGTTCCCTTTTAAAACACTGGTCTGTCTGGTAGCACACTGAACTATGCTGCTTTGAGGGAGATAAAGACAGAAAAAAGCTCTCTTCTTGTTTTCAGAGGGGCTTCTGATCTAGTTTTTGGGTGCCAATCTATACTTTTCTGAAGTGTCCCCTGAATTCCCATCACTGATCTTTGTTCTAACAAAATTTCAAGCCAAGGCACGAGCATCTGGACATGAACTTGGGCAAACTCCTGGAGGTGGTGAGGAACAGTGCCTTAGTGACCGAACAGGAGTATCTGCGCCTCCGTGACCACATCATGTATGCTTAGTCACTCGGTCATGTCCGACTCTTTGCAACCCCACGCACTGTAGCCTGCCAAGCAACTCTGTCCATGGCGATTCTCCAGGCAAGAATGCCAGAGTGGGTTGCCATGCCGTTCTCCAGGGGATCTTCCCAACCCAGGGATCAAACCCAGGTTTCCCACATTGCGGGCAGATTCTTTACCTTCTGAGCCACTGCACCATAGCCAGAAAGAAAAAGCCTCTTTTATCCAACCTTATGGAAGATAGAGAGATGTTCAGAAAAATGCACTCCCAACAGAACTATTCTGTTCATCTCAGAAACATGCTTCCGGGATAAATGCGATGCCGTCTTTTTTTGCTTTTGGGGACAGCGGCTCCACCAGCAAATACTTGGAATCACTGGGGCTGAAGATAGAAGGCTCTCTGGGAATAAAGTGCTTCTGATCCCAGTCCTTTTATGCCCCCCAAAAAAGAAAAGAGGCCCCTGTGAAAACCCCTCTCAGGGCTTCCCAATCAGTTAAACATGAGGGAGAGAAAGAAAAGGGAAGAACATTCTAAGTAAAAGCAACGTCTTTGAAAAACTTCAAAGAAACATTTCTCCTGTTCAGAAGTCAAGAGCACATCTGGCTGGCAGTGAAAAGAGAAGTGGTGTCATCTGGGCAGAAATATTCTCTTCAAATGTGTCCTTCAAGGAAAGCAGGAGAGGAGAGCACAAGAGATCGAGAGCGGAGGAAAAATGCGAAGAGGAAAGTTAAAGGAGAAAGGAAGAAAGGAAGGGGGAAAAACACACACACCTCTTCTAAATCTTGTAATGTTTTAGGAGGGCTTATTAGAGTGAAAATTAAGTGTCACACAGAGCCCTGCTCCAGTATTGATGGCCTTTATTCAAAGAGCCATCACCCTGTAAACTCACTTTAACAACTCCCTTCAGATGAAATATAAAAATTAAAGACATTTACAACACAGCTTAGTAGCAGATGTAGCCGTCCTGTTGGGGCTTAGATCAAATAGTGATGCAAACCCCAGCAGGATAACAGGTCTTACGAAAAAGTCCTTAACAACAGCCCCCAAAAATCTTGGAAATCTTAAAAAACATGTTTCCCATTCTCTCCCAGCCTCCAGGGTCCCCCGTTCTTTCCCCCAACCCTCCCCTGAACTGCTAGACTCCTTTTCCATCGTCATCCTTGTCTGGAGTTCTTACGAGTCACTCTATACTGAGCAACTGGACCAAAAAAAAAAAAAAGAAAAGAAAATCCAGCTGGGCTTCTGGTTACCTTCTCCATCGAGTCATCTTCCCCATCATTACCTGTGGGAGTCCCAGGGGGAGAGATGTGCGGAATAGTATGGGAAAGACCTGAAATATACATATAGCTCAAATGGGAACTGGGGTCTGACCTTCACCTTGGTTACTCCTTCCCCATCTGCCTCTGTTCCTCGTCCAGCTTTCATTTATGCACCCAGAGGAACCTCAAAGGAGCTTTCCAATTTGATTTGAAGATTGGATCACTCAGTAGGGTAGGAAACACTTACGTCTGTAACAGTGTCACAAATGCAGACGAAGGACTTTTCCCAACTCTACCCTTTCCAAAGAAGATTATCTTGAAGGTCTATTCTGAAACCTATCTCCATCTATCCACCCATTCCATGCACTCATGCACTCACCCCATTCATTAATTCAAAAAATGTATTTGTGGGCCTACAACAGGCCAGGCCTGTGGCGAAGTGTTGGTGGTGTGCACGTGATCATCCTGGTGTTTATGATCCTCTCCGAGTTGACACAACCGTGAACTGCACCTTCCAGGTGGCACCAGTGGTAGAGTCTGCCTGCCAATGTAAGAGATGCGAGAGATGCGAGTTTGATCCCTGGGTGGGGAAGAGCCCCTGGAGTAGGGAGCAGCAACCCACTCCAGTATCTTGCCCGGAAAATTCCATGGACAGAGGAGCCTGGTGGGCTACAGTCCATGTGGTCACAAAGAGTCAGACATAACTGAGCATCATGCATCTGCAAACACACATCCATGAACTGCCTTTGGAAATAGAAAAAGTTTAAGGAAAGGAAGTGGAGAGGAGAATAAGCAAGTCCTGAGAATTCCCGATTGTTGGGTCCAGGCTTGCTGTCCCTACAGCTCCTACAGATGAAGCCAGTGACCTCTTCTGCCCCCATGATGGTGTATGAGAACAGTCACGCAGCCTAGTAGGTCCAAGGTCTTGTCCCTGGACTCTCTTTTTCTGGCAGATAATCATTTAACTAATAATTTGGGAATGGTGGTGTTAGATGTTTGGCCATAGTGTGGCCCTAAGACCAGGCAGAAGCCAAGAGCCTGGGAAAAAAAGGGAAGAATCTAAAGGGATTTCATGAACTGGGGAGCTAGTCCTAACTTGGTAATGAGCTCTATTTCGAGGGCAGGTGGGGGCCCAGCTTTACTGGGAGCAACCTGATTAAAAAAAAGAAACTGAAATGAAATGTTATCACCTCAACTGGCTAGACCAAGGCCAATGAGAAAACTGTCCTAGGAAACACTGAAAGCACTAGATTAGCTTAGATGTCACATGGAGCTTAAGAAGGCTGGAGACATTCCAGGGCTAAGTGGGAGCCTCCTAAGGTCATTCAGTCTAGAGTTTTCCAACACCCAAGCCAACGTTTACAGCTTGAACTCATGCCCTCCCTGCCCTCTCCTCCTTCGCTTTTCCCAAGAGATCTGCAATATGACTGGGTTGCAAATAGAGTCTGGTCCATCCCTTTACCTCCCAGCAGGCTTGGCTGGGTTTTATTTCTCACATGTTCTGATCTGAAAACAAATACTGGAAATCAGCTGCAAGAAGGCTGTGGTGATACGACCAACGATCGAGGAAGGTCCTCTTTCTTTCTGTAAGAAATGAATCCAAAGGTATTTTTCTCACTCATACTCACTTATACATCCTCCCACTCACACGCGTATATGCAATGAATACTCACACACACACACACACACACACACACACACACAGAGATATAGAGGGTCACAATCCCAATGGGTTACTTCATCACGCTCCTGGCCATTTGGTCAAAGATGGGGTAGTATTTACCTCTATGAATGTGAGGTTTAATCCTGGAAGAAAATGTGTGCTTATGTAAAAAATCAAAGAAGATAATAGTTACAGCCTATATCACAGGCGTGGACTAATCTTCGATTAAATAATGATATTCAGATGACATTTCTTGGCAATTGGCAGACCAGCTGGAAAAATAAGTCAGAATTTCCACAGAGAATAGACTGTTTTGCCATCCAAAGCTGGCCAAGTACAAACAGCAAAGGTTCTAAATACATATGAATAAAAGGTCCCAGCACTCTGGCTTGCAAATACTCTCCTTTTTCTCTACACACAGAACTACACACACCAGTTTACAGATGTGTGTGAACTGCGGATGTAACTTTAATACCTGCTGTGTACACTTGTCTGTCTGCTTTCTCCGGGATATCTCACTTTGGAAACTTTCTAGTCTAGTTCCTCATTTTTCAGGTGAGGAAGCCAAAGTTGGGAGAGCTGGGATGCTGGAGGGGCTTGCCCGAGGTCACACAGCAAGCCAGTTGGATTGACTTTCATTCCAGTGATCTTCTGAGTTCTAACTTCCAGGGTGTCCATATCCAGTCGTGTGGGGCAAACCAACTTGTCCTGAACACTCAAAGTCTTGGTTCTTAGGACTATTCTGGATGCACAAGCAAGATGAGGTAGATGTGCTCAGCAGCAGCATTTGTGGAAAAGACTTGGAAGAGTTGGTCACCAGCAAGCTCTATACCGAGTGTGGCCTGAGATTCTTCCAGGAACCTGGTAGAACACCCCAGTTCACAAAGTGCATGCTTGAGAGGTCACAGATAGACCAAAGTGATCCTGGGGGTGAGTGGACCTTGTGGCACGCTGGTACCCTGGACTTGTACCTGCCTGTGCTGGCATGTGGAGGCCACACCCAGGTCCCCTTCTCTGGGTCAGTGTGCCCCCCTAGATGCTGCAGCTGCTGGCTATCGACAACTCAGAGCCTCCTGCCTTCTCGGCTGTGTGACCAAGGGAGGGCCTTGCCTGGGCAAGGCTTCTTCAGCCCCGACCCTGAGGATCTGGGAAAAGACCAGACTTCAGCTGAGACCACGTTCTTGCTCTCTTCTCTCTCTTCCTTGACTTTCTGTCCCTTCTCCCTCCTTAGATTTCCCTGAGAAGCACCCCCTCAATAACTCACCTGTACTCTCCCCAAATCTCAAGCTCTGCTTCTAGTAAAGAGGACCTGAGACACTCTGACTAAGATCTGTGCCAGCCGTGAACTCCTCCATGCCCGTGTGCCTGGTACCTGACCTCTGCCTTCCTTTTGCTCCCAGTCTTTAATCCTGACCAGTGTCACCAAGCCCAGTGTGACAGTGAAAGAGAAAATGTATGCAGCATTGGGGTGGGGCTGGCATGCACTCAAGGCTGCCATTTTGGTCCTCTTTTGGAAGAAGACACATCTCAAGTGAGCAGACTGGGGTGCTCTTTCTCCTCTGAGTCTGCCCGGCCCTTGGCAGCAAGCATTACCTCCCATGTCACATATCTCACACTCTGTTACAATCTCCTGTCTTCCGGTCTCTCTCCCTGACAAGACTGTGAGCTCTAGAGCAAGGTGCAGAGCCTTGGTCTTACTCAAACTCAGCTTGGGGTCTGACCTCAAGAAATGGCAGTGAATATCATTCTTATTGATTGGCACACAGATAATCTTTGTCAAATGAACGAGAGAATCTTCAGAGGACAGGCTGCCCCTGCTCGAGGGGCAGTATCATCCTCTGGGGAGAGTGGATTTACCCAAGAGCCAGCTCAGTTATCAGAGTAACCCACAGCCAAGCTTAGGCTGTGAACGAGCATGGATTCTCATTACCTACAAGTCATTAAGTTGTGATTAGAAAAAAAGGAGTGGGGAAGGGATGAACATTTGTAAAGGGATACAACATCTGTACTCATCTGTGTACAGATACCACACCGGCCCACTGGGCCACCTTTAATGAACAACATATGTCATGGGCCATATTGTATACCTGCTTTGTGTTTAGTGTTATGCAACACAAAGATGATTTTATTTGAGGTCCCTGTCCCCAAGGACCTCACAATTTCAAATAAACAGGCCATTATCATAATGGATAATATCTGAGCGTTTGCTATGGTCCAGGCATGGTTTAAGGCACATCACAAATGTTAATTCATGTAATCCTCTCTGCTGGGGTCTGAGATAGGTAATTTTGTGCATGTAAAAGCTTGTACAAGCTGCACAGCTCCTAAGTGGGAGGGTCAGGGTTTGAACCCACAGCCTTTTCACGTCAGTGCCCTGAAGCACTCCACAGAACAATGAGTGCTGCAAGGAGATGGGAATTAATTGCCATGGGAAGCCCACTCTTCTCATGGAAAACCTTTAACTAATTTGCCACCTGTCCATCAGAATCACAGTGTCCAGCACAGAGCAGGAAGGGGAGGGTAGGACAAGTTGGGAGACTAGGATTGGGAGGGAGGCTCCCTAGGGAGGGGATATATGTGTACATATAGCTGATTCAAGTTGTTGTACAGCACAAACTAACACAACATTGTAAAGCAACTATATTTCAATTAAGAAAAAAAAAAAAGAATTACAGTGTCCTGGATGGAAAGCATACCTCCTTTCTCTTAATCATCACCCCCTTCTCCTCTTTCTGGCCAACCTTGTCTCTGTCAATGTATTATCATCCCATTATCTCCATCTAGAACCTCAGAGTTGTCCCTGATCCTTCCTCATCCTATTTTACCTGTAACCTGGGTGCTAAGTCTGCTGAATTCTAGATGGACAACTTTCTACAACTCAGCCCCTTCTACCCCACACTTTTGGCCCTGTCCTAATTCAGGCCCTTCACTTCCTGTTTGGACCACTGCAGTACTATCCCTCATTTATGCTTCAATACACCCTTCACGTCACTGCCTTCCTCGCCTAGTCTCCCAGCCACATTGCAAGCCTTCAGGAAGGGCCCGAGATTCTAGTCAAATCCACCATGGCAGGCTTGGGCTCTGCCTTTTTAAGAAGAATTCTGTCTGGGTCTAGGAAGTGACTCATCTCCCCTTAGGCAGGGCAAGAGAGGCCAGCTGCATGCACTGGAAGTCACACTGCTTCTCAAAAGTGAATGCCCATGAGTCACCTGGGAATCTTGCGACACTGCAGATTCTGTTGCAGTAGGCCTGGGTGGGGCCTGAGATTCTGCATTTCTGGTGATTTTCAAGGCAAGGCCAATCCTGTTGGTCCCTAGATTATGGTGTGACTAGGGGGTTGCTAAGAGTCAGACATGACTGAGCGACTTCACTTTCACTTTTCACTTTCATGCATTGGAGAAAGAAATAGCAACCCACTCCAGTATTCTTGCCTGGAGAATCCCAGGGACGGGGGAGCCTGGTGGGCTGCCGTCTATGGGGTTGCACAGAGTCGGACACGACTAAAGCGACTTAGCAGCAGCAGCAGCAGCAGGAGGGTTCAAGAAGACAGCTTCAAGAGCTAAGGCAGGGGTTTCCCCTTAGGCCAGGCCCAGCGGAGCTACAGCAACAATGTTCTTCATCAGAGCACTTGATCTATGCCAGGTGCAGTGCTAAATCCTTGCTTTGCACAGACTCAATCCTCCTAATAACTCCATACACTGAATCCCATTATTATTCCCACTTCCTATGTGAGAAAACTGAGGCTCAGCAAGATAAAGGAACTGACCCAAGCTTACCCAGCTAGAAAATGGTGGAACTGCAGCTTAAATCTCTCTATCTGCTCCAAAATTAGTTCTCTTGACCCACCTGCCACTCAGAGATGTGGAGGTCTGAGAAGCTGTGACAGTCTGCAGGTGAAGGAAGGCTGGAGAACGAGCCCTGATTCCTACCAGTGGGAACTACTGCATACCTAGTGGTGGTGGGCTAGCTGCTCGGTCGTGTCTGACTCTGCAACGTCACTGGACTGTAGCCCGCCAGGCTCTTCTGTCCATGGGGTTTCCCAGGCAAGAATACTGGAGTAGACTGTCATTTCCTTCTCCAAAACATACACGAGCTGACATCCTGGGTTCCTGACATACGTTATCTTTAACCGTTGTGTTATTGCTAAAAATAGGTACTAATATCTGAAATGGTCAGAGAGAGGTTGAAAGGAAGAAATATTGAGCTGAGATTCCAATATTGCTGCCCTGAACTCCAGTTCCCCTTAGCTGGGGGCTGCCAACAACTAACAGCCACCCAGCCGCACCCAGGATGCCATGGCCTATCTCTGTGGACAGAGCGACAGAGCACAGAGCCTCGGCGCTGAGGAGTCAAGAGGCTGACATTCTTGCCCCAAACAGAGACGATCGGCAGAGTGAGACTCAGTGTGTGGCAGAAGAACAAAGGGCTGGGGTCCATTCAGGTTTTATAACAAACCCCAATGGCTCAGACGGTAAAGAATCTGCCTGAGATGCAGGGGACACGGGTTCGATCCCTGGATTGGGGAAATCCCCTGGAGAAGGAAATGGCAACCCACTCCAGTATTCTTGCCTGGAGAATTCCAGGGACAGAGAAGCCTACAGTCCATGGAGTCACAAAGAGTTGGACACGACTGAGTGACTAACACTGTCACTACTACTTTATAACAAACAAGGTGTGTGACCCTGAGCAGCCATGATCCCTCTTGGACTGTTTCACCTGGAAGGCTGTGGACAGGACTGGCTATATAATTTACAGAGTCTGGTGTGCAATGAAAATGTGGGTCTTTTGTCAGAAAATTATTGTGAATTTCAAGATGGTAGCAGCAGAGCTGCTTGGATTAAACCAAGAGTGGGGCCTTTCTGAGGGCGGGGCCCTATACGGTTGCGGAGGTCACCTGCCCAAGAAGCTGGCCCTGGCCATGGGCTGAGACTGTGCACTGTCTAATGCCCCTTCAGGCTCCTCTGTTCACTAAAGTTCTAGGCTGTTTCTGCTATTATCCCCACCTCGTTTATTTACAATTCATGCTGCTGCTGCTGCTAAGTCGCTTCAGTCATGTCCAACTCTGTGCGACCCTATAGATGGCAGCCTACCAGGCTCCCCTGTCCCTGGGATTCTCCAGGCAAGAACACTGGAGTGGGTTGCCATTTCCTTCTCCAATATTTACAATTCATATGTCACCCCAAAAATATTTGTGGTGACTTTACCTAGCTGTGCCTCCAGCTGGCACCCTGTGGGATCATCTCTCCCCTCCCTCGCTCACCTGACCACCCAGAGGCCTCGTAAGGAAGGCTGTCTCACGAAGGCTAGACAGTGCCCCAAGCGGCTGCCATCTGGAAGAGGCGAGGGGCGGCATGAGAGCCTGTCCTGGAACCTGTCCCTCACAGAGAGCGCTTTCATTGCCCAGTTCTCTCCTGATTCCTCAAGAATGGGAACAGAGAGATAGCAAGAGAGGGTGAGTCAGCAGCTCAAGTCCTGTCCTTGCCTCCTCCCTGCCCCCTAGGGAATGAATACCTCAGTTCCCAAACTCTCTGAGTCAGGGAGGTCGCCTTGAGGACATCAGCCTCTTTATCCCAGCCATGCAGACCAAGCAACAGCTGCTGACATGAGCCCAGGAGCTGTCACTTCCTGTGGCTGGGAGACCAGACCAGGTGGACTCCCTGCCCCTGCACACCCGACCCCCCCCCCATCCCCGGAAGGCCACCACACTGTCCAGGTGGCCCCAGTACAGGGTGGGCATCGGCTGCCTGGTACGGCTCCAGGTACTCAGCCAGTGCGAGGGCAGCGCTGCCGGCATCTTCTCTGGGGATGCTGAGTGTCAGGGCTACCAAAGGGTGGGAGGCAACCCCATGTACAGACCCGACTCTGGAAAGAGAGAGCACTGCAGTACTCGGGCCTCTCCTGGACTTGGCATCCAACCAACAAACAAGAAAATAAGCAAACAAAAAAAAGAGTTGTCATCACCTTGACTCTCCAGGCCCCACTTTAATCACCCAAAATGTGGGAAATCCTTTTTGCTCCCATCCCTGCTCAGTCACTTCAGTTGTGTCTGACTCTCTGCAGCCCCATGGACTGTAGCCCACCAGCCTCCTCTGTCCATGGATTTTCCAGGCAAGAATATTGGTGTGGGTTGCCATTTCCTTGGTCCCTTGCTGGGACCCCCCAAAGCATCACTTGATCAGGGAACTTAACACATTGTGATAGTGTTGTTTAAAGGCTATGTGACTCTCCTCTAGGCAAGCAGAGCCTTAAGGGCAGCAAACACTTTCTAGTCTTTCCCTGGTGGTCTTTCAAGTCCTAATACTTCATCCTTCTGGATCTTAGATGCACAAACTGCACTGGGGATGCTGGTGTACAGGAAACAAGCACATATCACACAATTGTTAAGCGACAGCATTATGCAACCACTCCCAGCAATGCCTGGGTAGAGACAGAAACAAAGATAAACCCGAGACTTGTGTTCCCAACACAAGCCCAAAGAACAGTATTGGAAATCTCCTTGCTTGGCTCCACCCCAGTAGCCACCACCCCAACCCTATGGGCACCCTGATCTTAGACTCCTGACCTGTTTAAGCTAGTCGGCTGACAGTACCTTGTTATGGCACAGTTAGCTGGCTTGTTGCTGGGCACAGTGTATCACGCACCAGGTGGAGGCAGATGTCTTAGTCCACGGGCTAAGGGACAGGTTGTACAGAGAATGGAAAATTATAAGGAGTCCCAGAGAAAAGGCCCCCATTCTCCACTGGGCCCATGGGTTTGGGAAGTTTTCTGGGTTGCAAACTTTTTCACTCCCACATAGAGATTCTGTCCTTCCTGAAGGTCTCTTCTTATAGAACAAGCAAGAGAAAAACCATGTCTTTGGGGGCAACAATCAGACCACTTTAGCTCAATGCAGGCTGGCCCTGGGGTCCAGCACTTACCAGAGGTATCCAAGGACACCAGCTCCCAGCATCTGGAGCCCTTGAGACCCATGACTCTGGGCAACTGACCTTGGCCCAGGCTCTCCTCGCCAGGAAATTTGGGGCCCTAGGTGCCAGCAAGTTCATTGTCCAGGTAACTGGGAATGAGCACCAAGGTCCTTCCAGACAACCAAGTGTTCTTGTTCAGAGCAATCAGGGGAACAATACTCCCATGGGGTGACATGCTGGTGGAAATGGGAGTGAGCCCAAGAGAAGGTCAAACTCAGCGAAAGTGCACGTCACTTGGTCAACCACCCTTCCCCACAGGACTTCTCCTTCCTAGAACTGACACAGGAGATTCTTGGTGCTCTCATGGAGAGAGTAGCATTCTCTCCACAGGTTGGACAGATGGGGGAACCAGATGTCCAAGTCCGGACTCTGGGGGGCCTGCACGAGCATGGCGAACTGAGCACCTCCAGGCCACTGAGACCTTGGGACTCCAGATGCTCCTGAGATGGCCATGGCCTCCTCTGCAGGCAGAGAGAATGCTGAAAGGACGAGAAGTTAACAGGGCTCATGTGATGGAGGGAGACGGTCAAGGCAAGACTCGGCAGTTGTCTGTACCCAACCCTTCCCTAGTGGGTGGGATGAGTCTGGGCTATTTTCTTCTTCATCGTTGCTGCCTTCATCAAATCGGCTATGTCTGGTGAATTAGGGACTAGGAGGCAAAAGGTATTTGCCTGTGCTTGACTCTGCTTCTTCTCAAAGAGCTTGCTCCCTGAGACAAGTAGCATCTGCAGTGTGTATACACGTATCACCATGCATGTGTGTGTATGTGGACATGTACACATGTTTGCGTCTGTGGGTACACTGGCTCTGGGGCTAAGAAGAATGGAGACTGAATGGACCTAGCAGGGCAGGTTGCCAGGCACATCTGAAAGCTCCGCCTGCGGCCCCAACTCATCTGGGTGCCTAAGCCCAGGTGACCACAGTGACAGCTCAGAAGCTGGGGCTCCGAGGGTGGCAGATGGATCTGTGCTGGTGGGTAGCACTGTCTGGGCTTTGGGAGACCACAGGGTTAGCAAGGCTGTGTGGGCATCACCCAGGACTCAGCAAGTCTGCCCTTCTCTTCCATAAACTCGTTCAGCATCTTCAGCCTCCCATCTCTCAAAGTCCAACTCGGAGGTTCAGTCATCTCAGGTGAAGTCTCTCTTCCAGATTCTTCTAACACGTTGCACCACACTCTTGGCACATGTCACAGATGGCCCCCTGTAACTCACGGTTACTAAACTGGGGGGACGCTTGAGGGTGGGGATGCTGTTGGAGCAGTTCTCACCCTGCCCGCCGCTCCCCCCTGGCTCCCCCCGCTGCCACACGCTGTGCAATGAAAGCCGCTCGGTGACCCTTCTCGCCCTGCCGCACGTGCACTATCACCTTCCTCTAGCACGGACCTTTCGCCTTGTTCTTCTCTCTGCCTGACATCACCTGTGGAGGTTTGCTTTCTCTGAAGCCTAACCATGAGCACCAGGCTTTGACCACCCCCTCCCTGCCTTGAGGAGTCTGAGTCTATGGGAAGTTAGTGAAAGATGAAACATAACTTCGTATGGTTTTACATGGCTGGGGAGATGCGATCTCTAGCTGACAGCTTACGACCTGCCCTTCTCAAGCTCTGCATTCCAGGAGCCACCTCTAGCCTCCTTCTCCTGGGGTTGCCTAGGCCCTGGCAGGAAGCCTGCTCGGTTGGAGGGCTCTCCAAGACAAAATCATACTTGCTGCCTTCGTAGGCGCACCTGGCCCTCAAACGATGGCCTGCAGCCTCATCCTTCTCCTGTTTGGGTGGAAGCCCGGTTTTCCCCACTGCTGCCTTCTCTGCCCTCATCCAGCCGCTCACCTTCGGGCCTCTGCAGATGTGCTCCAGGCATCAACACAGTGTCTCCAGCTCCTGGGTTCGTGTCAGGCTCCCTCGAGGGCTGCCTTCCTGAGAGGTTCCAGTTAGTTTTCTCACCATGACTCAGATTCCTGTTGCGCAGTAAGCATCTGTCCAGAGGCCTGAGGTCACACTCTCCCGAGGATCCAGGGCCACAGAGCAGGCTCGCAAGACAACTCTTGCTCTGAGGAAACTGTCCCCATCAGTCACTATTGACCGGTCCTCTTCTGTGAGTTATTGAAGTGTGAGGTGGACTCAGGCAACGGCCTTCAACATTTCCTGTTTGATTACAGGGAGGCCTGGCATCCTGCAATTCACGGGGTTGCAAAGAGTCGGACACGACTGAGCGACTGAACTGAACTGAACTGAACTGAAAAGAATTTTGGAAAACCATGTCGCCTTTCAAATATTTTTAAGCATTTTAAAATGCTTTCATGATTAAGCATTTGAGATTGATGTCCAAAATGTTACATCACAAGTTTACATAGTTATAAAGGATAAAATGTCTGGAGTATTGAATATGACGTATACACTTTAAATATTGTTCATCAAAACCTTGAAGTTGCAGATCTGGGTTATTTAATTTACAGAAAATAGCCACCTTATAATGTAATTCAGCAAAAAGCAAATAGCTAGATCACACCTTTTTGTAAAAAAAGGAAAACTTTGGATTTCATTTTTCTGTTCAAATGTATATATTAATATGTATTGGAGACATTTGCATTCTTAGCACAAGATAGATGGATGGTAGGCAGCCAGATGCAGAGTTCGCAGGGACTTGTCATTTGTGTGGACCACGCCTGGCCTGGATGATAGCTGGAGTCTGCAGTTCTGTTTGGTGCTGAGCACTTTACTTACTGAGGAGACGTACCACAGCCCGATTCAGGAAGGGCAAGGCCCTTCTTTGTTTTGTGGGAAAACTGGAAGCCACCAGTGTATGCTCAGACGCATTGGTTTTAGGAGAGAATACCTAAAACAGAGGGGCTGGAAAGTGACGTCTTCAAAACTGTCAGTGCTTCAGTACTCTTGTGAATGTGTCCATATGTCCCCAGGGACACCCCCCAGGAAGACTGCCGGGCTAACAGGTGCCTGTGTCTTTTGTGGTCACCCCTTAGCAAGTTCTGCATAAGTGGTCTGACATCCTTCAATAGCGTGGTGGGGGATTAACATCCTCTGTCTCAGGCTGGAGGTCTCATCCGAGGCAAGAACGACAGGCAGGTCGCATGTGAACACCCTGCTCGGCTCAGGCAGGGCTGAGCCCGGGGGGGTGGGGGGGGTGTGGATGCCCTGTGAGGCTCTGTGACCAGTGTTAGATTCTGGCGGTGAGTCAGCCCCCCAACCCCTGCTGTCTGCCCCTCCCTGCGTGGGAAGGGGTGCGCAGGGAATTCTGGACTGAGCCACCATGTCCATGTGGTCAGGGCTTTGGAGTGGGTGGCGGTGGGAGACGCAGCTGGCCGGCAGGGGCTGGGGGATGCCCCTGGGGGAGGAAGCCCAGGCCAGGGTGGAGTGTGTCAGCCAAGTGGAATCCCTGTGGCCCCATTTTCAAAGCCATTTGCAGGGCTGAGCTGTTCCTTTGTTTGCATGTGAGGACCCCCCACTCTCGGGTGCAGCCTGGGAAAATGTGTGTAGTCAGGGCCGCGGCAGCCTCCGGAAGCAGCAGAAATGGAATCGGCAGCTGTTCTGCACCGAGCCTCCCAGGAATCAGCCTGTCTGGCCCGTCACCAACCTTGGGCTAGAGCAGGCCTCTGCCTGGGTGGTGAGCCCGGAGGACACGGAGATGTACTTGGTCCAAAATCTCCCACACCAGCCTGTCACAGGGCCTGATAGCCCACTGTGAGAGACACACAGAGACACAGAGATACACAGAGAGATGCACAGAGAGATGCACAGAGACAGAGAGACGCACAGAGAGACACACAGAGACGCACAGAGACAGAGAGATGCACAGAGACAGAGAGACACACAGAGACAGAGAGATGCACAGAGACAGAGAGACACACAGAGACAGAGAGATGCACAGAGAGACAGAGAGATGCACAGAGACAGAGAGACACACAGAGACAGAGAGATGCACAGAGACAGAGAGACACACAGAGACAGAGAGATGCACAGAGAGACAGAGAGATGCACAGAGACAGAGAGACACACAGAGACAGAGAGATGCACAGAAACAGAGAGACACACAGAGACAGAGAGACACAGAGACAGACATACAGAGAAACAGAGTCACAGAGACACACAGGGACAGAGAAAGACAGGGCGGGCAGCCCTGGGCTGGCATGTGTAACTTCCCTCCCTCATTTTTCAACACTTGTGGTAGACGACCCTGGCTAAGCCCACTAATTTCTCCAAGCCTCAGTGTTCTCTCTGTAAAATGGGGGTAGAATTCAGGGCTGAGGAGCCAGATGGGATGGAGAATGTGGAAGTTTCTGGCCTGCAGCAGGTAGCCAGGAAAGCCTCGTTTCCCAGGCAGAGCTGTCCATCCTCTCCTCCTTGCCCGCTCTGGTTTGCACACTTTCCCCTGACTACTGCCTGCTGTGCTTGCTGTAACCCCGCTGCCAGGGGTCAACCTCTAGGCTGCTCTGAACCAGTCAGATTTGCTCTCTTGGGAGCTGGGATGGAGAGTATGGAGGCGGAGGGCTCAGCGAGCTGTGGCACTGGAACAGTAGGGAGCTGGGCGGGGCGGGCCCTGCGATCTCTGACGCCAGGGCCCTGTTCCTGGGCACCTGCACACCTGGCCTAACGCAGTCATGGTTGAACTCCAGCGGAGAGCTTGGGTCAACGCAGATGCCAGCTTCAGGGGGACAGACGGTGGGGCCTGTGACAGGAAGTGGGCCAGGTCACCAGGAAGCAGAGCCCTACCTCAGACACCTCCAGCCTTCTCCTCAGACCCACATGACAGAGGCCTGGAAGGCGGCAGGTTAAACTGTGAGTCTGTCTTCCAAAAACCCCGCTCCGCGGATGATGGCATCTTACAACAGACTACAGGCTGAAGCGGGGCCAGGGCTCTGAGGATACAAGGCTGTGACGGAAACGAGTGAGGGGGAAACTGTGGGGTCAGTACTGGAGGAGCAGGAGTGAGAGAAGCGGGACCCGGATGATTCCTGTGGCTGCGGAGCATCCAGGACTCACCTGAGCGCGGGCTCAGAGCATCATCTCTCCCTCCTGGAATCTGGTGAGACGACTCTTGCATTGTGGGCAGAGATAGGATCGCTGCTTGCTCCTACTGTCGGGCTGTCCCGGCCCAGCTCCCAGCCACACAGAACTCCTGGTAGGGGAAAGATAGTTGTTACCAGAAAGACTAGTTGTCACACACTCAGCCTTGTTGCCTCCCCCGTGCTTAGACGTGGCCTGAGGACATGAGAGTTGGGTGAAGGGCAGCTGAGATAGGCATCAGCATAGCCAGCAGCCCCACTTTTCTTCTTCTCTTCCTCCAGAGTGAGATCAAACACCTCCTTCAGGAAGCCTTCCCTAATTACTCCTGCCTCTTCTGCCTCTCCCCCTGTGCCTCAGTTTGCTAATTAGGTTGTTCTGCCTTGTGTCATGGTTTTGTCTCCCTGAGGGCATCTCTGCATCTCCAGGGACTCCAGCCTCCCTATCCTGGCTGAGGACAGAGCAGTCTCTCTGTTCCTGGGGGCCAGATCATGATGCGACAGTTAAGAGCTTGGCTCTGGGGTCTGAGAAATCTAGTGTCAACTCTGATTTGGCTAAGGTGAACCCTGAGGAAATCATTTAACCTTGCCGAGCCTCAGTGTCTCCGTCTGTACATGTGGAGGTAATGATGGTTCTTACCACTTATGGTGTGCTGTGAGGATTGAGAGAGATAAAGAGATGATACTCATGAAGTATCAGGACTTTACACTTATAATAATTAGAATATACGCGGAGCTCCGTATATATGAGCTGTCACTATTAACATTATTAATTAAAACTTTACCTCCCCCCTCTGAGGTTGCGTGTCTGCCATGGAATGTCCTGCGCGTCAGTGTGCCAGCACTTGGCCAGGTGCTGAGCAGGTGCTGGAAACAGCAGGGTGAGGAAGAGACCTCTCCGCCACAGGACAACGTGTGTGACCAGTGTTATCACAGAGATACAGCCAGAGACTAGGAAAACCATGGAAGGTGCTCTTCTGGGGCTGAGCTGAGGTGCAGGGCAGGGGTGGCTTGTCAGGGAGGGTGACAGGAGCCGGTGACTCTGGACAGGGCACACAGCTTGCTGACACGAGGAGGAAGAAGGGGAGGGGCATCCTGGGCAGAGGGGAGGATAGGAACAGGACATCTCAGCTCTTGGGAGGATGGAGATTGCCAGTCACTGGGGAAGGAAGGGGTGATGGGGGAGGGGAAGAAAGGTGGTTTCCCTCTCTCCCCAGCTGGGATATGAAAATCCAGTCCCTCAAATGCTCTTTGAAAGCTCTGTGCCCAGCCTGGGAAAACTTGCACTGGGACCCCACGAAGCGTCAGGTGAGGCTCCAGGAACCTCCAGCCGCCGAGAGCAGATCTACACAGCCGAGCATCTCCTAATTGACTAGCGTATCCCCTCACATGCAAGGAACCAGGTCCTAAGCATGATGGCCTTGTCCATGGACCTCTAGACAATTAAACAGACAAAAGACCACGTATGGATCTTAGAAGGGTGGCGGTGACACAGCATTGGGAGGCTCAGGTCACACTTGGGAAACTAGGTTTTGCCCCCATGTTGTCCCTCTGGTCCACGAGGCTGAGACCAGCTCTGTAGGAAGTGGGCTATAGCCGCAGACGTGCCAGCTGTGGAGGAGCCGGTAGCCTCACCATCGCCAAAGCGTGTCTTATTATTAAAACTGATACATCACACACTGAAGCAAACACCTGGTGTGGGGGAATTGGAATCCTTCAGCATGGACTAGATCCATCACCTTCTGAATCAGGTACACCAGCCCGTGAATCAAACACATCACCTCTGGATTCGATGGGCTCCCAGTCAGATGAGATGCATCACCTATTGAATCAAAGGCAACTCTGATTGAATCAGAAGCTGCACTTCACCTAGTAAATCATCTAAATATTACCCACATTACAAGTTTGCAATGGCTGCCGAACCAATACGCTTTAATAGACAACACGTTAAAGCTGCTATAACATTTAAACAATTACCTGTGGAAACGAACTCAATATATCATGCCGGTTGGCTGATCAATGTTCTGAGTGGGAGAACTTGCCACCCGGCTGCACAGGCCTTCCACTTTCCCTCTCTCCCCAGCCACCTTCCTTCCCCACCGATATCCCTCCTCCTCCAGGTACACGCTGAGGGGGAGGCAGGCATCACAGCCCCGGGGAGGTCGGCATGAAACCAAAGGCACTGGAACAGATGTGGGCCCATCCGGGGGCAGACGTATTCTGCTTAACCTGCACAGTGCTTAAGAAAGAGTCAATGCTTCAAAAGTCAGAACGTTCACATTAAAATGCTTAATTTTTGGCTTCTGTTAACAAAGTGTGATTTGCCAATAATAGGCCTGCATGCCCACTAACAGCTGAAACGCGTAATGGTAACTAGTCCCAGGTGTGTTTATAGGCACTCCTCTCGGCAGGAATGCCTGAGGGGGACATCCTAGACCCAGCTACTGGTGGGGACAGATGGGGCATCAGGGGTGAGAAATGGGAGGAGGAGGGACAGACGACTCTGCACAGGAGAGTGCTGGGGGGTGGGCAGGAGAAGTTAGTGACATGCCGGGGCCAGCAGCCAGAGGAGACTCAGCCAGCAACCAGATCCTCATCCTGATAAACTGAGCTCACCGAGTCAGGTTTGCCTCAGTGCTTTCTTCTCATACATGATCTCATTTGATCCTTACAATCAAGGATATTGGTTTTGCTTTTATTTGTACTTTTATGTATGAGAAAACTAAAGTGCAAATCGTTTAAATGACTTCTCCCCATTTTACAGGGTAAAAAACTGAGGTTCAAAGCCATTCACTTGCCTAACAAAGGTCTCGGGGTTTGCAGAGTGGCCAGGTTGGGAAAAGAATCCAGACATGTCTGGTCCCCTAGTCTGAGCCTTTCAGGACCCAGGAAACGAGGGTGAGGTTTTGTGGTTGGCCTACGTGTACCATAGATGTGGCCAGGAGGGTGCCACATAGACTAGAGATCACGAGGCAGGGAGCTGGGTGGCCCTTCCAGGAAGAGGCTGTGTTGCTCCCCACATCACTCATTCTACCCTGAACACACCCTGTCTGTACCTGGAAAAGGGGACTCATGCCTGTGAGTGCCTGGAAATGGCTCAGGTTGGGTTCCTGATGAATAGGATGATTCTGGCATCTTTCCATGTCCCTTTCCGATGAGCTCTCTGTGAGGCCATGGCTGATGCAGCTGGAGGTTGGAGTGGAGTCTGGGCCAAGTCCTTTTATTGCCAGGTAGTCCCTGCCCATCCTCTCTACTAGCCCTGTCTGATTTCTGCTATAAGCAGCCTTCCCAGCCCAGAGACTCAGCTGACAGCTTGAACCTTTCTGCCCAAAGTAGCCTCTGATGCCTGAGGTCCCAGGAGACTCCCAAAAGTTACAAGAAAAGAGATGCTTCTGTGGGCTCCCTGCTTATATTCAAGGAGGCTCACTGAGGCTATAAGCGTATGACTGGAGGGACATTAAAAGATTGCTGTTGTGTGTGCTCAGCTATGTCCAGCTCTTTATGACTCCACAGACTGTAGCCCACTAGGCTCCTCTGTCCATGCGATTCTCCAGGCAAGAATATTAGAGTGGGTTGCCATTCCCCTTTCCAGGGGATCTTCCCAAACCAGGGACCAAACCCGGGTCTCCTGCACTGGTGGGTGGATTCTTTACACTGCCCCACCTGGGAAGCCCACATTAAAAGATACCCTGGTCTATCTGAAATGCCCCCATTTGGCCTTGCCATAGGTTAGGTAGTTTCCTTAACTTTCACTAGCTGCAAGATCTTTCATTTAAACGATATCTTCTGTAGAAGCCCAACTGATAAAATTAACAAGAGCAGATTATCTGATGGAAGAAGGATATATGTTGGGAGACTGGAGACTTACCTGCTGAGCTCTCCTTCATCCCAAGAGCAGGACCAAAGGCCCCCACCTGGGCTTCCCCACGCAGTCTGAAGACCACTCAATCTAGTTCTAAGCCGTTGATTTACCTACAATGGTCTAGGGTAGAACTGTCTGGGTAGCAATTCCAGAAATATCTGTGAGATATTTTAGGGAGACAAGTGGTTGGATTTAGGGAAGGGATGCTGAGGGACAGGGAGAAACCAAGAATATTTGGCTGGTGACCTAGAAAGGCCTGGAAAGAACAGGACATGGGCTAGGACAGTGCCCTTGAGAGAGAAAAGGTCTGGAACCTTTTCTAGGACAGGCAGGTCAGGGAGGTGGCTGGCTGGGGCCAGGGACCATCAGGAGCAGCTCTGTGTGGCCAGGAGAATCATCAGGCCACAGAGAGCTCCCCGGGCCTCACCCCTCCTGCCGGCTCACCCACACACCTGTGAAAGCTGGTCAATCTCAGGCCACCTTTCTCTCCTATTTGTGGGAACTGATGGGAGAGTCCTGGAACCACGGGCCAGCTGGAGTGGGGCCTGCACTTCATACTCACCACCTCAGCATCTCCTAGGAGATGCTCTCTGTGGTCCCCAGATGGTGCCAGCACGCATGTCTCCCAGAGCAGGTGGAGAGAAAGCAGAGCCAGGCCCCCAAAGTCAGCTGTGACGTGGGAGGCAAGCTGGCCACCCAGCACAGGAACTGCCAGCTCAGGTCCTGTCGCCCCCATCGACCTCTCAAAGCACGGGGTTAAACAGCTTCTTAAAAACCCTGTAGTGCCTTGGAAATCAGCTGAATGGCCTTTCTGCACATCTCCTAATGTCCCTGGTGCACTACCTGGCTTTCTGACGAGATATAAACGGCAGATTTTATAGGCAGCAGCATGGGCCAGTGGGCTAAGGACAGGCCGGGGAGCCAGCAAGGACGCGGCCTTGGCGCCTCGTGACCGCTTGACTTGAGGTGTGACCTTGGGCTGGTTGCTTAACCTGTTTACACCTTAGTTTCCTTGGCTGAAAAATGGGAGTCCTGATACCACTGGGCCTCACAGGGGGGCTGTGAGCGGGAGCTAATTGATGGCTCAAGTACACCCTGGGTGTCTCCAATGCTAGTAAACTGCTAAGTAATTACGCGGCGCCTCGGAGCGCTGGCAGCCGACACGCAGGGCACTCTTCCCAGGCCGAGGGGGCCGGGAGCGAGGCCGAGAATGCCTGGCTCAGCTAAACGCCAGCCATTCACCTGGCCGACTCCTCCCTGGTGAGCTCCTCGGCAAGGTCATTCTTCATCTCCTGGAGAGCTTTCTCCTCCGGGCTCTGACAATCTCTCCTCTCTCAGACCTGCTTTTAACCTTATTTTCTGCAAGATGTGGCTTTTGCTTTAACTGACAGCCTGGTAAACAAGTCTGTGGAATGGCAGGACACACTGTGAGTGCTTTCCGTGTCTTCTCTCATGGACTCCCCCTCCACAGGCACAGCTTAGGGGGACCCTGCTGTTCCCATTTCACAGATGCAGAAACCTAGGCTCAGGAAATGTAAACACTCATAAATTCTTTTAGCGGGTCCTCTCAATGAAGGTTCTCCATCACTGCCTGTGAGCGTCCATCATCATTTATGGACTCAGCCCGTGTTGTCCTGAAGAGTAAGTAGGATTCAAACCCAGGATTCTCTGGTCTCAAAGCTCAGACCTTTCCATCATTCTGTGCCGTCTTCCCTGTTAGCTCTTCATTCCACATGGAGCTATGGTATGGGAGACAGGACAGAACCATCCCTTGACTGGGGTGCAGGAAACCTGTATAACTTGTCCCATTTCTACCACAAATCTACTGGGAGGCTGGGGCAGATTGCTTGATCTTTCTGAATCCATGCTTTTCCACTGAAGTGCCTTCTTTTTCTACCATGCTGTGACTCTACACCATGGCTGCCCATCACAGTAACCAACCTTCTGTGTGTTCTGACATATAACAGATACTAGTTTACCTGCTGGGCTCAGTGCATCAACTGAATGTGTCCTTCCCAGATTCACATGTTGACATCCTAAGCCCCAGTACGATGGCATTAGAAGGCAAGACTTTGGGGAAGTGATTAGGTCACGTGGATGGAGACCTCCTGATGGAGTCAGTGCCCTTCTGAAAGGGACTGCAGAGAGCTCTCTCACCCCTTCCCCCACACAAGCACACAGTGATAGGACAGCTGTCTAAGAACCAGGAAGCAGCCCTTCACCAGACACCCAATCTGTTGGTGTCCTGATCTTGGACCTTCCAGTCTCTGGGACTGTAATAAATTTCTTCTGTTTATAAGTCACCCAGGCCAATGTATTCTGTTATAGCAGCTCAAGGGATTAAGACACTCAGCTCGGCTAAATGATTCTTATGGCTAGAGTCTATGCTGTGTATCTAAGTCTCTGTAACAAAATGCACACCCAGAATGTCCAGGCCTCCAGCTAGAAGGTAGCGTGTGTCCCCACTGAAAGGAGCAGAGTCCAGAGGACTAGACCGACCTGTGAGCAGGGGATTCTATGCCCCAGTGAAAGTGGCCCTCCTTAGGTCCACTTTGCCTGACCTGTCAGTGGGCAAGAATTGCTGATATGGACCCCAGGAGGCTGTTCCTTGAGAAGGCAAGTTATTCCCACTAGCTCATCTGGGAAGCAGGCAGTGGGTGGAGAAAGACTTGAGCCTACCTTGAACTATGCCCTGGTACCCATCTTGGGCTTGCCAGGTGGTTCGGTGGTAAAGAAATCCACCTGCCAGTGCAGGAGACGTGGGTTTGATCCCTGGGTTGGGAAGATCCCCTAGAGGAGGAAATGGCAACCCACTCCAGTATCCTTGCCTGGGAAATCCCACAGACAGAGGAGCCTGGTGGGCTACACCCCATGAGTTGAAAAGAGCTGGACACAACTTAGTGACTGAGCGCACATGAACACACCCATCCTGTAGGAAGGTCTGGCTCTGGGATCGCCTCAGTGATGTCCAGGGATCCCTGAGCAAGCCAGTGGTCTTCCCTCCCTGAGACTGAACAGTGACATCAAATCTCTGAGTTGCCTCAGAAGAGCCTTGATGGATCACGAGAAATAACGAACAACACTGTCATCCATTTGAGCCAGCAGAGTGATGGTGAGGCTGTTTAACTGTGTGCTCCCTGAACTGCTGATGAAACTGTGGGTCATCTCATCCGTCCAGGCATCAAACTGCCAAGACTCAGATCTGCCCTTGTTTGGGTGACTCCAGAGTAGCAGCACAGAGACCCCGTGTGTCTGTTCTCCACCATTTCTGTCCCTCTGGGAATACTATACCAGCCCAAGAGCATTTCCGTCCTTCCCAAATATTCCCCCAAACTTTCCCCCTTTTCAGCCTGAATAAAGGGTTTACAGAAATAGAACAGTCCTTGGTGAGTGGCAGGGCCAGTGCAGGGCCTGCAAGCCCCACCTCTCCTTCTACCCAAATTGCAAGGCCCTTCTGCATCTGAGTCCAAGCTGCTCACCCCTGAGCCTGAGCTCCCAGGAGAAGCACCATAGGAATGTGAGCCTCCTTTAAATCCTGCCTTCCTGGACATTTTCTACTAAATGGGACCAACCATCACTTCCTATTAGCACAACCTGGCCTTTCTGATGGTGACAGGCAGCCACAGGCTGCTCTTTGGCTCACTTAGAATTGTAAAGACTGCACTCAGGGCTACACCAGCCTTCTAGAGGGCTCCTGGGAGCAGCGGGAGTAGGGCCGAGGGGGAAACGCTGAAAGCTCAGACTCTTCCACCAAATGCCAGCCCTCCCTAACCTCATTCATTGGCACTGGGCACTCTCCAGGGACGAAGACGAGGGGGCCAGGGCCAGTAAGATAAGTGGCCGTCACCTTCAGAGTCTGTGCCAGGAACTGTTCTCAGTCTCACTTAACCCTGCCGTCAAGTCCCAGATACATTTCAGCGTGGGGCTCAGATAAATTAAGTGACTTGCTCAAGGTCATGGACAGGGCAGAACTGGGATTCCACAAGTCAGACTCTCCACTTCTGCAAGCCACCTTAGAGACGCCGTCTCCACTGCACCTGCTGGGGAGGACCCTGCGGAGTGACTCAGGAGTCCCACCTTGGTCTGGTCAGGAAGATGGGTTCCTGCCTGAAGGACCACAGCAAGTGAACAACCAATGTCAGCTCTCTGGAGGTCACACTGACCCTCCCTTCAGGGCCTACCCAGTCACTCAGCGGTTAAACGCAAACATGCAGGATTTATTCCTCAACTTCCACGATGTGTGGGGACAACCAGGGTGGAAATTCCAGGCTCAGGAAGCTCATGTGATGACCACCCTGCACCCCCTCCCCCTCCCCCAGCAAGAAGCATGTGGTATGGATGGCAGGGCTGAAGCTTTACAAAAACGAAACACAACTGCACAAAAATCCCAAAGTGGAGCTGCTGTGACCCTTACTTAAGAGTGAGCACACACGAGATGGACCCGCAGCTCAGGCCCCTTACCAGGCTCTACTCCATCATGAACGTCTCCCAGGGTGGCCGGTGGCTGAGTCCCTTCGGCAGAAGCGCACCACAGTCGTGGAACATTCCCAGCTTGGCCAGCATCCCGTCACTTCTCAGAATGACCCTTTGCTCCTTCTTCTTCTTCTTTTGATACAAGTTTCTGCCAAAGGAACACAGATGGAGAGAGAAGAACCAGAGCTGGGTTTATAGGGAGGAAAAAATTCACCGAATGTCAATTTGTTCATCCTGTAAAAAAAAAAAAAACTTAAAATATTATTGAATGATTTTAGGGGTTTTGTGGGAACACCACACATACACAGACACACACAGAGCATGGCTGTTTGCATCTGTGAGCTGCTATGTCAGGGAGCACTGCTGAGGCACCTGGCTCACTGTCAGGCTTTTCTTCTGCTCTAGTCCTGGGCAGTCTCCTTGGACCTTTTCCTTTCTGTGTTCTTTTTTTTTCTCCCACAAATACTGCCTTTCTCTTTTTCTTCTGTGTCCCCATGTCTTCCTCTTTCAGCCCAATGAAAAATAAGTCTGCAAAAAGTTTCCAAGCTACTCAGATTGCAGGGGACCTGAGGAAAGAACTCAATGTGTCTCCTTTCTGGAGGCCATGATCCCAGGACAAATGGCCACAAGTGTGTGGGGCCTCTTGCCTCGGGAGCTGGTGAGGAGCCATGAGTTGGGGGGGGAGGGCGGTGCAAAAGACATCCTGTGTGTGTGTGTGCAAAGTCTCTTCAGACGTGTCCAACTCTTTGTGACCACATGGACTATAGCCCGCCAGGCTCCTCTGACCATGGGATTCACCAGGCAGGAATACTGGAGTGGGTTGCCATTCCCTTCTCCAAGGGACCTTCCCGACCCAGGGATCGAACTCACATCTCCTGTGTCGGCAGGCAGGTTCTTTACCTCTAGAGCCACCTGGGAAGCCCCCTGAAGATATCCTAGGAACAAAGCTCCCAATGTAGAGGGCTGCTAACCCCACCATCCCAAAAGGACTTCTCCTAGTACAGCTCTCATCGGGCGCTCTTGGCTCTTTGGAACCACCCCCGAAGGCTGCGAACGTGCTTGGTGGGTCAGTTCAGTCTTTCAGTCATTCAGTGATGCCTGAATCTTTGGAACTCCATGGACTGCAGCATGCCAGGCTTTCCTGTTCATCACCAGCTCTCAGAACTTACTCAAACTCATGTGCATCGAGACAGTGATGCCATCTAATCATCTCAACATCTGTTGTCCCCTTTTCTTCCCCTGCCTCCAATCTCTCCCAGCATCAGGTGCTCTTCGCATCAGGTGGCCAAAGGACTGGAGCTTCAGCTTCAACATCAGTCCTTCCAATGAATATTCAGGACTGATTTCCTTTAGGATTGACTGGTTTGATCTCCTTGCAGTCCAAGGGACTCTCAAGAGTCTTCTCCAGTGCCACAGTTCAAAGGCATCAGTTCTTCACTGCTTGGCTTTCATTATGGTCCCTCTCACATCCATACGTGACTACTGAAAAAACCATAGCTTTCACTAGATGGACTTTGGTCAGTAAAGTAATGTCTCTGCTCTTTAAAATGCTGTCTAGGTTTGTCATAGCTTTTCTTCCAAGGAGCAAGCGTCTTTTAATTTCATGGCTGCAATCACCACCCACTGTGATTTTGGAGCCCAAGAAAATAAAGTCTCTTTCCATTGTTTCCTCATGTATTTGCCATGAAGTCGTGGGACCAGATGCCATGATCCCAGTTTTTTGAATGTTGCATTTTAAGCCAGCATTTTCACTCTCCTCTTTCACCTTCATCAAGAAGCTCTTTAGTTCCTCTTCAGTTTCTGCCATAAGGGTGGTGTCATCTGCATATCTGAGGTTATTGATATTCCTCCTGGTAATCTTGATTCCAGCTTGTGCTTCATCCAGTCCAGCATTTCTCATGATGTACTCTGCATATAAGTTAAATAAGCAAGGTGACAATATACAGCCTTGACATATTCTTTTCCCAATTTGGAATTAGTCCATTGTTCCTTGTCCAGTTTCAACTGTTCCTTCTTGACCTACATACAGATTTCTCAGGAGGCAGGTAAGGTGGTCTGGTATTCCCATCTCTGTAAGAATTTTCCAGTTTGTTGTGATCCACACAGTCCAAGTCCTTAGTGTAGTCAATGAAGCAGAAGTAAATGTTTTTCTGGAAGTCTTTTGCTTTCTCTATGATCCAACGGATGTTGGCAATTTGATCTCTGGTTCCTCTGCCTTTTCTAAATCCAGTTTGAACATCTGGAAGTTCTCAGTTCACACACTGTTGAAGCCTAGCTTGGAGAATTTTGGGCATTTCTTTGCTAGTGTGTCAGATAAGTGCTGTTGTGTAGTAGTTTGAACATTCTTTGGCAATGCCTTTCTTTGGGACCGGAATGAAAAGTGACCTTTTCTAGTCCTGTGCCCACTGCTGAGTTTTCCAAATTTGCTGGCATAATGAGTGTAGCACTTTAAGAGCATCATCTTTTAGGGTTTGAAATAGCTCAGCTGAAGTTCCATTACCTCCACTAGCTTTGTTTGTAGTGATGCTTCCTAAGGCCCACTTGACTTAGCACTCCAGGATGTCTGGCTCTAGCTAAGTGATCACACCATTTTGGTTATATGGGTCATTAAGATCTTTTTTGTACAGTTCTTCTGTGTATTCCTGCCACCTATTCTTAATATCTTCTGCTTCAGTTAGGTCCATACTGTTTCTGTCCTTTATTGTACCATCTTTGCATAAAATGTTCCCTTGGTGTCTCTAATTTTCTTGAAGAGATCTCTAGCCTTTCCCATTCTATTGTTTTCCTCTATTTGTTTGCACTGATCACTGAGGAAGGCTTTCTTATCTCTCCTTGCTGTTCTTTGGAACTCTGCATTCAGATGGATGAATCTTTCCTTTTCTCCTTTGCCTTTGCTTCTCTTCTTTTCTCAGCTGTTGTAAGGCCTCTTCAGACAACCATTTTGCCTTTTTGCATTTCTTCTTCTTGGGGATGGTTCTGATCACTGTCCCCTACAAAACGTCATGAACTTCTTTCTGTAGTTCTTCAGGCACTCTGTCTATCAGATCTCATCCATTGAGTCTATTTGTTATTTCTACTGTATAATCAGAAAGGATTTGATTTCGGTCATACCTGAATGGTCTAGTGATTCTCCCTTCTTTCTTCAATTTAAGTCTGAATTTTGCAGTGAGGAGTTCATGATCTGAGCCACAGTCAGCTACCAGTCTTGTTTTTGCTGACTATATAGAGTTTCTTCATCTTCAGCTGCAAAGAATATAGTCAATGTGATTTAGGTATTGACTGCCTGGTGACATGCCTGTGTAGAGTCTTCTCTTGTGTTGTTGGAAGAGGCTGTTTGCTATGACCAGTGTGTCCTCTTGGCAAAACTCTGTTAGCCTCTGCCCTCCTTCATTTTGTACTCCAAGGCGAAACTTGCCTGTACTCCAGGTATGTCTTAACTTCCTACTTTTGCATTCTAGTCCCCGATGATGAAAAGGACATCTTATTTTGGTGTTAGTTCTAGAAGATCTTGTAGGTCTTCATAGAACTGTTCAACTTTAGCTTCTTTAACATTACTGGTTGGGGCACAGACTTGGATTACTGATATTGAATGGTTTGCCTTGGAAATGAACCGAGATCATTCAGTCGTTATTGAGATTGCACCCAAATACTGCATTTGGACTCTTTTGTTGACTATGAGGGCTTCTCCATTTCTTCTAAGGGATTCTTGCCCACCGTAGTAGATATAATGGTCAGCTGAATTAAATTCCCCTATTCTGATCCATTTTAGCTCACTGATCCCTAAAATGTTTGATCACTTCCAATTTACTTGATTCATGGACCTAAAATTCCAGGTTCCTATGAAATATTGTTCTGTACAGCATGGGACTTTACGTCCATCACCAGTCACATCCACAGCTGGGCATTTTTGCTTTGGCTCAGCTTGGTGGGTAGAAGTCTTTAACATGGGTTCCTTCTTTACATTCTATATAGCACCTTCTCCCCACACTCATCCCCTTGCAAAGACATGCAGAGAGAATGGCATGGATCTGGCTGTAGTTAACTCTGTCTTATTGGCAATGGGTGTACTGACCCAGGGGAGAGTTGTCTAGTGCAGCAGCTGCTGCCTGAGGTGCTGCACTGGGGTCTGCCTGATAAACAATGCTCTGGAGTCAAGGAAAGGGCAAGGAGGAAGGCAGATGCAAGACGCTAAGAGGAGCTAACAGAGAGGCAGGCCTCTGCCCTTTCCTGTCCTAAGTGACTGGTGCCTGGAATTTGAAAGTCCTAACTGCAGAAATTGAAGAGGAACTAAAGAGCCTCTTGCTGAAGGTGAAAGAAGAGAGTGAAAAAGCTGTTTTAAAACTCAACATTCAAAAATCAAGATCATGGCATCTGGTCCTATCACTTCAAGGCAAATAGGTGAGGAAAAATTGGAAACAGTGTCAGATTTCATTTTCTTGGTCTCCAAAATCACGGTGGGTGGTGACTCCATCTGCAAAATTAAAAGACACTTGCTCCTTGAAAGAAAAGCTATGACAAACCTAGACAGTATATTGAAAAGCAGAGACATCACTTTGCTGACAAAGATCTGTATATTCAAAGGTATGGTTTTTCCATCTGTGAAATTAAAAGACACTTGCTCCTTGCAAGAAAAGCTATGACAAACCTAGACAGTATATTAGAAGGCAGAGACATCACTTTGCTGACAAAGATCTGTATATTCAAAGGTATGGTTTTTCCAGTAGTCAAATATGGATGTGAGAGTTGGACCAGAAAGAAGGCTACGTGCTGAGGAATTGATGCTTTTGAACTGTGGTGCTGGAGAAGACTTGAGAGTCCCTTGGACTGCAAGGAGATCAAACCAGTCAGTCCTAAAGGAAATCAACCCTGAATATTCATTGGAAGGACTGATGCTGAAGCTGAAGCTCCAATCCTTTGGCCACCTGATGAGACGAGCTGACTCATTGGAAAAGACCCTGATGCTGGGAAAGATTGAGAGCAGGAGGAGAAGGGGACGACAGAGGATGAGATGGTTGAATGGCATCATCGACTCAATGGCCATGAGTTTGAGCAAACTAAGGGGGATAGTGAAGGACAGGGAGGCCTGGCGTGGCACATTTCATGGGGTCACGAGTCGGACATGACTGAGCAACAACAACAAAATGTGGCATGGCCTGACCTTCAGCCTCTGGGTTACGGCAACTCGTGGAAAGACAAGAGAAACTGCTCAAGCTGAGATCTGTCATAACTCGGACAAAGCTTTACTCAGACGATCTCATTAGGTCCTCAGAAATGATGTGGAAAAAATCACTCAACTCCCCAAGCATCAAAACTTCCTCCTAGGAAATGAGGGTGAATGTCATTGCCAAGGTCACAAGCGTGTAAGTACTGATAGAACCAGGACCAGAACACAGTCTTCTAACTCCCAGTGCCTCCTCCTGTGGATTTCCAGGAGGATGGGAAGTACAGTAGTTCCCCCCACCCCTTATTTGTGATCTCGCTTTCCACGGTCTCAGTTACCTGCAGTCAACTGTGGTCCAAAAATATTAGACGGCAAAGTCTAAAAAAAAACAATTCATAACTTTGAAAATGCATGCTGTCCCGAAGAGCATGTCAAAATCTCTTGCCCTCCCGCTCCATCCTGCCTGGGGAAGTGAATCTCCCTTTGTCTAGAGCATCCTACCCCCTGGTCACTTAGTAGCCTCCTCGGTTATCGTACCAACTGTCATAGTATCACAGTGCCTGTGTTGAAATAAACCTTATTTTACTTACTAATGACCCCAAAGCATAAGAAGAGTGATGCTGGCAATTCAGGTATGCCAAAGAGAGGCCATAAAGTGCTTCCTTTAAGTAAAAGAGTGAATGTTTTCAACTCAAAGAGGAAAGAAGGAAAACTGTATGCTGACATTGCTAAGGTCTATGGTAAGAACAAATCTTTTTTAAAAAAATTATTTATATTTAATTGAAGGATAATTGCTTTACAGGATCGTGTTGGTTTCTGCCAAACATTAACATGAATCAGCCATAGGTATACATACATCCTTTCCCTCTTGAACCTCCCTCCCACCTCCTGCCCCATCCCATCCCACTAGAGAACAAATCTTCTATCTACGAAAACTGTGAAGAAGAAAAAAGAAATCAGTGCTAGTTTTTCTGTTGTGCCTCAAACTGTTATAGCCCCAGTGCGTGCTAAGTGCTTGGTTAAGATGAAAAAGGCAATAAATTTGTATAATTCTTTGAGAGAGAGACATTCACCTAACTTTTATCACAGTATATTGTTCTAACTGTCCTAGTTTATTATTTATTGTTATTGTTAATCTCATATTGTGCCTCATTTATAAATTAAACTTTCTCATATGTATGCATGTATAGAAAAAAAAATAGTACATATAGGGTTGAGTACAGCTTTGGCAAACACTAGGGGTCTTGGAATGTATCTCCCTAGGGTGAGAGGGGACTATTATAATCTCAAAGGTCCAGGCAAAGTTTGATGACAAATAGCATCTGACCCAAGTTACACAGAGCTTCTCTCAACGGCTTCTATTTAACCAACCTGCTAGATAACAGCTGCTCTTCAACCCCCTCCTAAATTAACTGATGCCCACGTCACAGGGAACGAGCCTGGCCGGCAGCCGTTCTGCAGCCTCCAGGGCCTTGACTGTGCCCTGCCCCTGCACACCAGCACAGCCTTCTCCAGCTTGAGTTGCTACTCCCCTCAGGTGAATGTACCCTTGCATGATAAGCATCAGTGGACTTTTTATCCTGGACCTGTCTTATTCTTGCTTCGCCTGTCTTTGTGAAAGTCTTATTGCGAATAAGTAATTAAATGAAACCTTCTGCAAACAGATGATACAATGAGAGCGCAAAGAAAAAGAGTCTGTATTCGTATGCAGACCGAGTTGGGTACTTTGAGATGAGCAAATGATGCTGGGCTGCTGAAGTACTGCTGATGAGTTAGGTATGGGTAAGCCACCGTTAAAGGTTGGGGGAAATGCACACATCTTTAATGATTCTTCACTCAGGACTTGGCAAGTGTAAGTTCTCGAACCACTTTAAAGAAACGCGAAATGGTAGATAATACATTACTGGGTGTGGCTGACTCAGGAAAGGCGGCTGGACACGCCCATCCATGGACCCACACTCAAAGGAAAGGCGCTGGACTTACATCAAACAACAGTGAGTGGATGTACGCTTATACGTTTTAAGTTAAAATAAAATGTTGAAGGTGTGTAGTATAATTTTCTCTGATTTCCCTTTTCAACCAACTTTTTCCATTAACTGACCAACACCAGTCCATACTGTGTCAGATAAAAGGGATCCTGATCTAATAGCTAACAGTTATTGAGCAATTATTTGGTGCCAGACATCAACTAAGTGCCTTTTATGTAGCATCTCTTTTAATCCTCGCAGTCTACGCCTGAGTGAGATACTGACGGGATCCTGTGGTGGCGCTTGGGCCAGGTTTGCAGGTCCTGGCCTCTCCTGCCTCCCACCTGCCTTCCTTTCTTCTGCCTGCCAGCAGCCCGTTCCCGAATCGCGCCTCTATAAACCAGTGCCATGCTTCCTCACAGCCTCCTGGTGGAGGGCCGGGAGTTCCCTGACTCCTCTGGAACACTCTGACCTCCCCTGATGGCTCTATGGCGGGGCGGGGGCGGGCACGGAGTGGGCGGGTAGGCGCAGAGGAGTTTGGTTGCTTCAAAACAGTCCAGTTAAGTTCTGGGCATCGTGCAGACGTATGAAGAAGCAGAGGTATAGAGGTGGGAAGGGTTCAGGAAGATTAAGCCCAGCACAGACCCCATGTCATGGTGTGGCTGGAGTGGGGGCTGTGAGAGTAGGACTTTGAGGAGCAAGACCCTGAAAAAGCCCACATGAAGCATTCTGGGGATTTGAGGGAGACATGGGAAAGAGCAGGAGGGTGGGAAATATTTCTGGCAGCAGGCAGGCCAGAAGGCAGAGCTTCCTAATCTAACCAGCATCTGTAAAAAGGGCACTGACAGCAGCAAGAATCACCACAGGAAGGAACAAAGAAGAGCGCCCCCTTTAGGTCAGTGGCATCGTGGCATTTATGTCTTTGCAACAGAAATGCACTTGGTGAACTGTTGGGTGTCAAGGGAGAAATCTGATGTCCATGAAGGTCAGTGAGATAAAGATTAGCAGGATGACACAGAAACGAAAATTTAAGGAGCCACACACTTCGGGAGGAAATATTTGCTATACATGCACCTGGCCAAGGACTTGCACCCAGGATACATAAAGAACTTCTACTACAGCACCAGAAAATAAAGACAAATGAGCAATCCAATTAAAAATAGGCAAAAGATTAGAAAAGACACCTGGCCAAAAAAAAGGATGTATGAGAAGCCAAAAAATTCAAGTTCATCTGCCATCAGGAAAAGGCAAACTCAGTTCAGTTCAGTCGCTCAGTCGTGTCCGACTCTTTGTGACCCCATGAACTGTAGCAGGCCAGGCCTCCCTGTCCATCACCATCTCCCAGAGTTCACTCAGACTCACGTCCATCGAGTCTGTGATGCCATCCAGCCATCTCATCCTCGGTCGTCCCCTTCTCCTCCTGCCCCCAGTCCCTCCCAGCATCAGAGTCTTTTCCAATGAGTCAACTCTTCTCATGAGGTGGCCAAAGTACTGGAGTTTCAGCTTTAGCATCATTCCTTCCAAAGAAATCCCAGGCAATCACATAAAATACCACTACTCAGGCACTAAGGTAGCTAAGATGCAAAAGACTGACCATGCCACCTCTCGGGGAACAGTGAGCAATGGTGATGCGGTGCAAACAGTCCATCTGGCCAGGACAGTGAGGAAGGGTACTGTCTGCAGAGTACTTAAAAACAGTAACAAAGCTGCTGAAAGCCAGTCCAATTTTTATTATCACCGTGCAACACAATGCCAGTGATAACATTCTGCTCCCTGGCTAGGGCAACCCCCCAACAGCCCCCTCCCCTCTCCCTTGATACCTCACTCTTGGCCAAGATGGGGAAACAGTCCAAGAGTGGGGGTGTCATAGGGTGTGACCACCTTGGAGACCTGCTTGGTAGTTTCTTTTAAAATTAAAAAATTGCACTTCTACATATTTACCAAAGAGAAACAAAAACACACGGAGTAAATGTTCACAAGCAGCTCTCTTTATAATAAACCCAAAATGGAAACAATCCAAACGTTCATCAGCAGGCTGAATGACTCAACGTGATACATCCAGACAAGGCAATGCTACCCAGAAACGGAAAACAAAGTACCAATACATGCAACAAAATAATGAATCTTACAAATATTACACTGAGCAAAAGAATCCAGACACAAAAGAATATACTCTGTTTGATCTCATGTATTTGAAGACCAAGAACAGGAAATCTAATCTTTAGTGACAGAAAGCAGAACAATGGTTGCCTGAGACCGGGTCCAAGGGTGAGTATTGACTAGGAATAGATACATGGGAACTTTCTGGTATGTGGCTAGTGCTCATTACAACCTCAGAGATATTGCAGATTCTGTTCCAACCACGGAAATAAAATGAATATAAAAATGAACTGAGCCACGTGAAGTGCACAGAAAAGTCATATTTACACTATACTACAGCCTATCAAGTATATATTATGTTTTTAAACAATGTACAATCTTAATTTAAGAATTACTTATTGCTAAAAGACACTGTCATCTGAGCCTTTACCAAGTCAGAGTAGTAACATCAAAGATCACTGATGAAAGATCACCCTAACAAATGCAATAGTAATGAAAACATTTGACATATTCTGAGGATTACCAAAATATGACAGAAACATGAAGTGAGCAAATGCTGTTTGAAAATGGCACCAATAGACCTAGGATTTGTAGTATTGCCACAAATCTTCAATTTGTAAAAAAAATGTAGTATCGTTAAAGCACAATAAGCCAACAGATAATAAAACAGGGTATGCCTGTAATTGGGGCTTCCCAGGTGGCTCCGTGGTAAAGAATCTGCCTGCCAATGCAGGAGACACAGTTTCAATCCCTGGGTCAGGAAGATCTCCTGGAGGAGGAAATGGTAACCCACTCATATATTCTCGTCTGGAAAATTTCCATGGACGGTGGAGCCTGGACGGCTACAGTTCATGGGGTTACAAGAGAATCAGACTCAACTGAGTGACTGAAAATGCACTCATGACTGTAACTGATTGTTGTGGTGGCTCCGTGAGTGAACACATTTGCCCAAACTCATCAAAACTGTGTACCAAAAGTGTATGTATTTTGTTATGTGTAAATTGTGCTTTAATAAGGTTGTGAGACTGATTAATTTGAGAATACATCCCAAGCTGTTCATGGCTGTTCTTGAGTAGGACTCCATCAACATTCCAGAGACAGTCCTGCAGACCACACTTGGAATTTTCAATCTGGATATATATTGACATTAACCATTACGGAAAGCTGTGTATAGTTTAATCTGTAGACATTTTTTATTTCTTTCCTCTGAAGTGTTTTTATGCTTCTCTCAAGTTCTTGTATTTTAAATTCCTTTGTGCTCAGTCGCTAAGTCATGTCCAGCTCTTTGTGACTGCATGAACTGTAGCCCACCAGGCTTCTCTGTCCATGGGATTTTCCAGGCAAAAATACTGGAGTGGGTTGCCATTTCCTTCTCCAGGAAAATTCCTTTAGATGTAGGGAAAACTGCCATTTGGATTATGGTGATGATGATGATGATAATAACAGCTAACATTTACTGAATATTTACTAGGGCCAGATACTCTGGATCATTTTATGTAATCATCACATAGCCCTGATTCTCTGAGGTATTATTCTCATTTTTCAGATCAGGACCCTTGTTCATAGAGGTGAAGGCTTTTGCCAAGGGCACATAGCAAGTCAGACCAGAACTGGCATTCACATCTGTGTGATTCAGACCTTGAGCTCTTACCCCTGCAGTCCAGGGCCTCTGACACTGGGCCCATCGTGGCCTAGTAAATCAGACCACGCTGTCCTCCAAAGGGGGCACTAGACATGGCCGCAGCTGCAAGGCACTCAGGTTCCCTGTGCTGCCAACATCCTCAGGGCATCTCCCTTCCCCAGTGAGCCTTCTGAACCCCCCTCTTTCCTGTAGTCGCCGTTGTGCCTGGCAGACAGGCGCTACATTTACGGCCAGCAGCCAGTGGCAGAAGTGAACTGCCCTGTCCTCACGGGCCTCGGGGATGGGGATGGGGGGGGGGTTCCTCCCTGACCTTCCACTCCTGCCCTGAGCTTTTCTTCCCTCCTCCTCCCTCCCCTGGGATCCTGCGAAGTTTATTCTTTTGAGCTGTGATCATGACCATATATATCTCTGGGTGAATTTTAACAAGAACCTGCGTTCTTTCCACCACGGGGCTGGCTAAGGAAGTTATGTGAGACTCCAGGGAATCCTGCAGGAATTTGCTCAAGTCTGCTGGGGTTTGCATCCTGACACTCAAGTACATAAGTGTGGCCAGGCCTGTTTGACAATCAAACCCAGGCACGAAACAAAGGAGGCGGCGAGATGGGGGCCAGTACAGACCCCAAAGTGGATCAGCCTCTCGTTTGAGGAGGTCTGTCTAGGGGCCTGGGAGGAGACAGGACAGGGTGGGAGGGAGGGTGTCTACAGGAGAAGAGAGGAGAAGATAATGGAATCCAATAGAGCTCCCGAAGACGTGTCATCTTGCTGCTGCTGAAACCCTTTGAATACGTTAAATCCTTAATCAGAGTAGCCTAAGACCGCAATGACTACATGGAGACACGTTAGTCCGGATAAATCCTTGCAGGTTTCAAAGATCTGAAGGGCCCCGGCACTTCCCTGTGTAGCGGCTGCCCTCTGCCCTCTCCTCCATGATGTCATTATTGAAGTTTCGCTCTCACCATGCCTTGTGTAAGTTGACATTGACAGTTGTAGCACTCTCACACCGACTCTGGAGGATTATTAGCTTTGAAGCTATTTGGCCTTGAGCGGTGAATTCTTTTTTGAGCTCACACTGGCTTACAATATCTGAGAGGGCTTGCTCCACTCTGGCCCCAGCTTGAATTAGGAGAGGAGGCGGCTTTCCAACTTGGAACTGATACCAGCAGGAACAGAACGGGGAACATTATCCTTTTCTGATGGGCAGCAAAGTTAGTGTTCTCTAATCCCCCCGAGGCCTTCACACCGAGTTTCCATTTTAACATCAGAGTTGGAGCCACAGCCCGGCTCGCCTCTGCCTATACCGGCCATGCAGCCTCACAGCTGGACGCAGAGAGGGACTTGAGGAATACATGCTCTTCTGGCCTCTAATCTGTTTGTTATTAGGCTGTTGGAAACCCCTCAGTGGGGCTGGAAGCTGATGTCAGAAGAGTATAATTCAAGTGTATGTCAAAGAAAAATAGAATGGGGAAAAAAGCTCCTTTCTGCTATAATTTGCATGTAGTGAATGCAAGTGTCTGCGGGGATTAATTAGCTGAACAAAGCTGGGCAAGGGACTGCCAGTGAAACTGGCAAAAAGTAGTGACCTGGAGGGCACCTGACCCACTCTTAATTTCCTCTCAGGATTTGCAAATATTTTGCAAAGTTTATTCCAAGGAAAGAGGGAGACCCTCTACCCCATCCCTAGCCTCCACCTGTGGCTTTTTCAAAATGAGACAAAGTGTGTCCTTCACTTTGCACCAATACTCTGTCACTGTTTGCAAAGAAGCTTGGGCATTGTCTCAGTTTTGCTGGACCGTCTGCTGGAGTCAAAATGAGGGGTCTGTTCTAGAGTTCTGGAGACCTATGAATAGAGAACACCCAAGTTTTCAGGTTACAGATGTAGGGAGAAAAAAAGTTTTCTTGAGATTATCACTTATTTATATACATGCTCTTATTTGTCTCACTGTTATCACTTATTTATCGGTCTGTGTGAAGGTCAATCTTCCCCCAATACTATTTATGTCCATAATTCATGGGCTGTATCTCTCCTGATACATCGGCTTTTCGGGATATATCAGCCTAGGAGCTTAAAGAAACCCAAATGATACACCTTCAGATGAGAGCTGGCCCTATTTTGGTTGGCTGGAAAAAACTCAGCACCGCTGCCAAAAATAAAGGTGGTAAAAGTAAACGTACCTAGAAGAAGATGCCAACAGAGGTGAAAGCATAACGTTCACGAGAACAGGGGGGCTTGGAAGAACAGCCAGAGGGAATGGGGCAAGTGATAGAAACACCAGACAAACCTAAACTCAATCCTCTTTGTGGTAGTTCAGCTGAAGAAATTCCTTGCATTTTATTTCTCTGATGCTCAGGAAAGTAAACTGTATTTTCTTAACTGCAACGGATGTTCCCACGACTCAACCTTTCGGAAATCTGGAGGCTTACAGCGTGCAGCTTACTTGTCCATCAGATATATCAGTGTCCCCTAAAACGTGATGTAAAACCAATGGCCTGCCTTCCAGTCAAGGTGCTTGCAGCAGTGAAATACAATAGGGAGGAAGGTATTGAATCTTTTAAATACACCAAAGAGACCTATCAATTGTTCCACAGCATACCGCATGGAGAGAAGGTCTGCACATGGCTAGAAGCATGTGCATTGATGATCTGGGTACATGCGGGGGTGAGAGACCATGAACTGGCTCTGTTCACTGATATCCAGACAAAGAATGGATAGTGCCCATATTGACGTTCCCGTTATTAACTCACTTAAGCAACTGATTGGTGCTCACCTCCTCAACGCTTACTTATTTTGGCAAAATGATAAATTACACTTACATTTTTTTCTGCTCCAAGGTAAACTGGTGAGCTTTAAAAAAACAACAACACAAAACTCTTTTGGGTCTGTTAATAATTTCCAAAGAGAAGAGCAGCCAATGCTTGTATAAATAAACCATTCTTGATGACAATTTAAGAACTGGAGTAACACTATGTGTCCATGTGTGTGCTTATGTGTATGCAAACACACACAAGTGGAATCCATTTCCCTCATTAATCCTATTGAGAAGTACTATAGCAGCTGATTCTATGTTTTACTGTATACATTTGTACATGTATATATAATATTTTGCAGAGAATAGTTTAAAAAAATTAGCTAATGTCCTGATGCTTTCTTAACAAAGCATAAAAATTCCACAGAGTGATTTAGTAATTTATAACCGTAATTTCAAGGCTAGAATGGGCTGTGTTTGGAAGTAGCAAGTTCCTGGTCACTGGAAGTGTTTGAAGCGCTGAAGGACCACTTGAGGGGAATGTTTTGGTTGGAATCTTGTTATAAAATGTGGAGAGTTGGATGTGGTGGATTTTTTAATTCCCTTCCAATTGAAGAACCTATGATACGATGGCATAAAATATGCAACGTCATCTTAAATGAGGGCACGCTGAAGGCAGGGTCACATTACATTTTAGCACAGTCCACAGGACATACAATTAATGTGTATGGAAACATGAATGCGTTGGATTGAATGCTTTCTGATACCCTTTAGAGCACAAAGATGGGAGTTTGTGAATTAACTATATTAGAATTCTCTAGAGAAACGGAACCAATAAGACACATGTCTGAAAGTCTATAGCTAGATACAGATATCCTAGAGTCTATCTATATATAAATTCGCAAGGAGATGTATCATGAGGAATTGGCTAACATGTTTATGGAGGCCGACAAGTCCCATGATCTGTCACCTACAAGCTGAAGACCCAGGAAAGCAGGTGGTATTTCTCAGTCCGGGTCATGGATGGTATAAATCCCAAGAACAGGAGAAGATCATGTCCCAGCTGACGGAGGCAGACAGGAGAAAAAGAAGGGCCAATTTCTCCTTCCTCCACTTTGTGTCCTACTCAGATCCTCAATGAATTGCATGATGACTGCCCACTTTGGGGAGGACAACCTACTTTACAGAGTCCACCAATTGCAATTCTAAGCTCATCCAGCAACGCTCTCACAGACACAGCCAGGAGCAATGTAAATCTGGGCACCTCTGTCACAGGTGACACATAAATTAACCATCACATGAATGTACATCAGCCTAAGACAACAATGCACGTGGAACCTGTGACTTCCTTCCTCAAGAATATATTTCACTGAACCAATGGTTTCCCTCCCGGCTCCTGGCTTGCAGTCTGTGCTCTCTGAATCTGAGATTTAGTAGCACTCAAGTGATGGGGTGGTTACATTTACTGCTATGTCACCATTGACTTGCCTGACCTTCAGCATTGAGTTGACCTTGAATAGAACTGTTGACCACCTCGGTCACCCATTGTTGTACACTCCTGAGGAAAGATGTCCCACATTTCAGCCAACACTAGTCTACACTGAACACTGACTCCTTGTCATGCCTCACCTTGTACACTTTCTCAGGCGGGTGATCCCTTCCACACTCCTGCATGGGGCTCTGCTCATCTGTCTGGCAGACATCACTGGAACAGTATACATGCCTGTTTTAACAAAAATCTATTTATACTCTGATCAGAATTTGGTGGCACATGAGTAAAAGGCAGCAGAACTGCTATTCTAAATGTTTCTGTGCTGCTGAACATCTGATGTTCAGACCAGGTCATACTTTAATCTTCAATGCTCAAGTCTAGCTATAACCTTTAGTTGAATCTTTCTGAGATTCTGTGTGTTTTGTAAGAAGTCAGGCTGCTCCATGTATCCAGCATGGTTTTCAGAAACTGCTGAACATCAAGGAGGGCTGGCAGAGGCAGCAGAGGGCAGCTTCTCAGGATGGGTACCTTCATAAAACAGCCTATGACCATAAAGTGGGCATTCAATTACAGTCAAACACCTTAGAGATGACTTAACATGTGCAACCATTTTCCTGATGCAGGTTCAGCTTTGCTCTTGAACTTCAGCTTTTAAGCATCCTTAAAAGAGTTCTTGGGCTCTGCCTGGGCCACATATTTACGTGCACATAGCCACACAAGCACTGCCCTGCACAGCTCCAGGGGTGGAGGCAGCAGAGATGCTGATGGAAAATGGAGCTCTGCTCACTAACTGTTACTAGCTACCTCTTATCATAAAATTTAGTCTCTCTCTCATATGCAGACCAGAGTCTGTCTAGTTGGCTTCAACACATTGTGGGTTCAACTGAGACTTTTACAGGGAGATAAACTCTTAATGATTTTTCATTCCACGTCTCCCACTTCCTCCCAACAAGTTCTCCTCCCCCGACCCTAAAGAATGCTGACCTCCACTTTTACATGGAGCTCAGTGGGGCTCAGCGAGTCTTCGCAGCAGCTTTGATTTTAATTCAAGTGATGAGAGCACTGAGGACTTCTCAGGAGGATATCTTGAAAACTTCAAATTGCTATTGCCTTTTTGGGACATTAAAGAAAGTTTCTCGTGCCCCTAGGCTTCCCAGAGGACACTTCCAAACACCAAATTTGCTTTGACTTGAAGGAAGATGACATGTGTATGCTCAATAGAATGGTAAGGAGGAGGGAGGAATAAAGATGTAGCCGCGTTGCAAACTCACTCACACTCCACTCAGATGCGCAATATCAAATGGTCTCTCTACTTCCCAAAGCTGGTCTGATCTTCCTCTGACAACCACCCCTCCCCACCACTTGCCAATTAACAATATGAGTCTCTTCCAATTTAAATTTTCTCATTTTCATTTAAATATTTTATTTATTTGAAATTCAACTCCTTTCTAGGGTTGGTTTAAATTTTCCCTTTACATACAGAGTGTCCTCTGTATGTAAAAGGACTGTATTTAAGAGGACTTCTTGTCCTCTCTCCCACTCTTTTTCCATCTCAAGATGGTTTAAAGGGTGGCTAAAGAGGTTTCTGTGTAATTTGGTGGGAGGGGAGAGAGGGGACCAGGTGGGATCCTCTAGACTCTTGCTGGTCTTTGTTGCAAAGTGGCAGAGCTGGCCTGCTCCCTGTTCTGGTATCAACATTTACCTGGCCTTTTGGGGTGATGGAATGGTACCCACTTCCGGCCATTCTTCCTGCTCTCAGAGCATGGTATGGCCTTTTCATGCTGATCCTTGCTTTCATCCCTCCCACCTTCTCATCACTATACCCTGGATCCTCCATGTGACAACCAAGGGCGCAAGGAACCTGGAGCATCACCTGAGATGCACAAGCCTGGTTCCCTTCTGCTTCCATTGTGTCTCATGGTCTTGTATCCTGTCAGAGGTGACCATACAGGGGACTTCTTGAGGCTCACAGCCACCCCAAAGAATCCCCCAGGAAGCATGACAAGAAGTGAGTCACAGTCCTCCTGATGTTCTCAGCCTTTCCCTTGGTCTTTCTACCAAGGCCCCCCAGGCCCAGGACTTAGGACTGGAGAGAAGAGTCCAGGACACCGCTGGTTCCCATGTCTGCCTGCCTCCTTTGCCTTCTTTGTCTGACCTCTCTGGCTCAGAGCAGCCAGCTTCCCACTCCTGCATAGCCCATCATGGTGGTGTGGAGTAAATCTCTTTAGGGCCTATTCCACCAGGCCTGGCTCTTGATATACTAATGGCAGCTAAAGGAATTTAGAAAATCTCTTTCCTTCTCAACAATGCCTGGCTTTGAGGATGATTTTCTTGCTTAAGAGGTCAAGAAAGTCAGCTTTGAGATTCAAACTGATCAATGGTCTCTTTGTTCTAGGCAGTATCCCTGGGGCCAGAAGCCCCAAGCCTCAGCCTTGGAGGTGGAAGACAGCAGGGGAAGGTGATTTAAGAGAAAACCCAAAAGTTAGAAGAGCGTAATATTTGCAAAATATTATCCTTGCTACAGAAATACGATTTTGAGCTTTCAGGGAGCATAGTTACACACTTCCCTTTTAGGAAATGTCCATTTATACAATTTTCCTGTTTGAAACATCCATAATTTTCGACTTCCTTCCTAAAACACTTTCCCAAGGGTCGTATGTACTCTGAAAAATTGTCTTTGAAGGATTTTATTTCACATGCTTTCTATACTTTCCTGGTTAACAAACAACACTGAATCATCAGTGTTATCTCTCTATCTGCTCCCTCCCTATAACCCTAGATTTTTTCCCCATGCTTAGCATGCCCCTCCCTCTGGGAAACTCCTAAGTTACAATAATAGCCTTGTGCAGAACGGAATTACAATCCTCATGACTAGAGGAAGTAGGATGGTTTGGTAGCAATATACTGGGTGGTTGCTGTGATTATTACTAAGAAAGAACAGCCAAGTTGGTTTTCATTAGGGGAATAAATTCTAGTTCTTCTTTGCAGATCATCTCCACGGTAATGGCCATGACCCCAAAGAAAATGGACATGGCGCAGAAAAGAGTACGTTTTCCTCATGCTTGTCAAAGCTTGTCAGTGTTCCCCCATGGACTGTGGTATAATTCTCCTAATGCAATTAAGCAGCACCTTCTTTTTCCATGGAAATGCACTCACAAATGTCAGTCTGGCTTGCGGTCACCAGGCTGGGAAGCACTTTGTTATGGAACCTGAAACCTGGCCTGATTATAGGTTTTGCAACAAAACCCCAAAGTTCACATGAACTTTTCAACTGGTGGGTTTGGCTGGGTAATCATCACGGACTCGCTGGGGTTTCTAGATGGAAGATTTTGACTCAGTGGTGCTTAGGATCTGGTGTCTTGTCAGCCTTCTGTAACCTTCTGGGCAGCACTCTCATCTCCATTCTTTGGATGTGACAGGCAGTCACTTTTCCTCCACTAATCTCTGGATAGGATGCAGTCTCCATGAGAGGCTTCAAGGTGAGAGTAGCTGGTGTCTGCTGATCAACCAACCGCCAGCTCTGCTCACTGGCTCCTCCCAGACTGGGTCTACCTAGGTCACAATGACAGTCTTGCCCTTCCCTGGGAGTGTACTTGTGACAATGGTGGTTACACAACCCTTCTTATCAAGCCACACACTATAGTTACGAGAATGGAACTTGTCTTAAGAATGTGTAGCACTGAATAGTGCCAGCTATGGTACTTCCCTTCCAAGACCACCTATATTTGGGGGGCCCAGTGGCAAATGGAAATGCAGCGTCTCATGCTGAAAAAGCAGGAAACAAAGCTATTAAAGGTAAAGTGAAATTGAAGTCGCTCAGTCGTGTCCAACTCTTTGCGACTCCGTGGACTGTAGCCCACCAGGCTCCTCTGTCCATGGGATTCTCCAGGCAAGAATACTGGAGTGGGTTGCCATTTCCTTCTTCAGGGGATCTTCCTGACCCAGTGACTGAACCCAGGTCTCCCGCATTGCAGGCAGATTCTTTAACCTCTAAGCCGCCAGGGAAGCCCCCTTTAAATTAAAATCTTAAATTATTAGCATCCCTTTTACCATTTAACTTTATGTCATGGAGTTTTAAATGTAAACATAATAGCACTTAACTCACGAGGAATCATCAAAACGACACGTTCCTATTTCATGGCTCACACATGTAGTTCATTGTCGCTAGAACAGTAGATACATGCCACAAATTTCAGTTGCTGGATCTGTGTGCGTTCTAGCAACACTCTGCCTGGCTCACTGCTGAGTGTGGAAGGACTGAGAAGGAAACCAAATGTGGACCGACTTCCCTCTCTCTCTCCTTCTAAGGCATCATTCTCAGTGTATGGGAAGCAGCAAGAGTAAGAAAGGATATGCTAGGGTTCACTGATTGATTGTTTCTTAGAATGCCGTTATTCCCTTCCTGTGTTAGAAGTAAGTTCTGGTTCAAACGAAAATGATGCAGGTCCTTAGGGCTGTCAGCACCCTCGTTTATTCAGCCATAGACATAACACGCTTACCCTGTACTCACTTGGAGTCTCCCTGACCCTCACATAGGATGGTGCCTCTGAAATTCTATGCCACGGGGCATCCCAAACGCTATATGTAAATAGAGGGGGAAGGACTGGCAGATAGATCATGTGCATCTCCTCACGTACCTGCTCTATTATCCTGTCAGAGTTCACTTACACACCCAAGTTAAAGGCAAAATTGCTAGGAATCCCACAGTGGGGACTGTAGAGCATTGAGCCCAGCACTGGGTCCTCCTGAGCATGGGGGCCTGTGCACCTGCACTCCCATGCATCTGCTCTGTGGCTCTGTCCCTGGCCTACATTCATATCATGGTCTTACCACATTTCCACATTTTCACCAGGATACTATCCAACCTCCTGGTACATCAGATTTCTTACTGGTAAAATAGGAGCACAATAGTGCTCATTTTCAGTGTTGTTAGAAAGCATTTGATCAGTGCTATATAATACTCCTTCTACTTGCTCCAAACCTCTCAAACATCAGAGATAACATATAAGCCTTTCTTCTACCATTCCATCCCAGCTGACTGCTGGCAGGAGTGTTAACAACTACATTGCCTATAGACCCTTTAAAGAGAAGGAGTCTATCTTGCAAACTACCATATTCCCAGTACACAGGCCCTGGCAAACAACTGGCGCTCAGTAGTGGGTGCAGAGCTGCATCAGCTGACTGTCTATGAGAGGCTGGTGATGTTTGTGGTGAACAAAGCTGAGATTGTCTTTGCCCCCACAAAGTTTATAGTTCAGGTGGTAACACAGACCTTAATCTAAGCAGTAATGATGACCTGTGACCATGAAGACATATTACAGGGAGCCCTGAGGACACAATGAGAGATCTTGACTTTGTCTAAGAGGGCAGGGGAGGTGCTCAGTCGTGTCCCACTCTTTGAGATCCCAGCTGGTTTCAGAATGCTGAGATCATGAAGGAACAATGGGAGAACCCCACTCAGTGAATCCAGTGAATCTTATGTTCTAGAAGAACCACTTTATCCCAGGACTAGTAAGGAGAAATAAACATTTTATCTCAAGAATTAGCAATGGCCAGAATAGGTCAGCAGAGAGAGGGTAAGTGCATTCTGGATTCTTCAGGTCTAGCTGTTATTTCCTGTTTTCTAGAGTGTATAAGTTCAGTTCAGTCGTTCAATCGTGTCCGACTCTTTGCAACCCCATGAACCGCAGCACGCCAGGCCTCCCTGTCCATCACAAACTCCCGGAGCCTATCCAAACTCATGTCCATTGAGTCGATGATGCCATCCAACCATCTCATCCTCTGTCGTCCCCTTCTCCACCTGCCCTCAATCTTTCCCAGCATCAGGGTCTTTTCCAATGAGTCAGCTCTTTGCATCAGGTGGCCAAAGTATTGGAGTTTCAGCTTTAGCATCAGTCCTTCCAATGAACACCCAGGACTGATCTCCTTTAGGATGGCCTGGTTGGATCTCCTTGCAGTCCAAGGGACCCTCAAGAGTCTTCTCCAACACCACAGTTCAAGGGCATCAATTCTTCGGCGCTCAGCTTTATTCACAGTCCAACTCTCACGTCTATACATGACCACTGGGAAAACCATAGCCTTGACTAGACACACCTTCACTGACAAAGTAGTGTCTCTGCTTTTTAATATGCTGTCTAGGTTGGTCATAATTTTCCTTCCAAGGAGTAAGCATCTTTTAATTTCATGGCAGCAATCACCATCTGCAGTGATTTTGGAGCCCCCGAAAATAAAGTCACCCACTGTTTCCCCATCTATTTGCCATGAAGTGATGGGACCAGATGCCCTGATCTTAGTTTCTGAATGTTGAGCTTTAAGCCAACCTTTTCACTCTCCACTTTCACTTTCATCAAGAGGCTCTTTAGTTCTTCTTCACTTTCTGCCATAAGGGTGGTGTCATCTGCATATCTGAGGTTATGGATATTTCTCCCGGCAATCTTGATTCCAGCTTGTGCTTCTTCCAGCCCAGCATTTCTCATGATGTACTCTGCATATAAGTTAAATAAGCAGGGTGACAATATACAGCCTTGATGTACTCCTTTTCCTATGTGGAACCAGTCTGTTGTTCCATGTCCAATACTAACTGTTGCTTCCTGACCTGCATACAGGTTTCTCAAGAGGTAGGTCAGGTGGTCTGGTACAGAATTCCCAGAATTCTTTCAGAATTTTCCAGTTTACTGTGATCCACACAGTCAAAGGCTTTGGCATAGTCAATACAGCAGAAGTAGATGTTTTTCCGGAACTCTCATGCTTTGTCCATGATCCAGCGGATGTTGGCAATTTGATCTCTGGTTCCTCTGCCTTTTCTAAATCCAGCTTGAACATATGGAAGTTCACAGTTCACGTATTGCTGAAGCTTGGCTTGGAGAATTTTGAGCATTACTTTACTAGCGTGTGAAATGAGTGCAATTGTGTGGTAGTTTGAGCATTCTTTGGCATTGCCCTTCTTTGGGATTGGAATGAAAACTGACCTTTTCCAGTCCTGTGGCCACTGCTGAGTTTTCCAAACTTGCTGGCTTATTGAGTGCAGCATTTTCACAGCATCATCTTTCAGGATTTGAAATAGCTCAACTGGAATTCCATCACCTCCACTAGTTTTGTTCGTAGTGATGCTTCCTAAGGCCTACGTGACTTCACATTCCAGGATATCTGGCTCTAGGTGAGTGATCACACCATCGTGATTATCTGGGTCATGAAGATCTTTTTTGTACAGTTTTTCTGTGTATTCTTGCCACCTCTTCTTAATATCTTCTGCTTCTGTTAGGTCCATACCATTTCTTTCCTTTATTGAGCCCATCTTTGCATGAAATATTCCCTTGGTATCTCTAATTTTCTTGAAGAGATCTCTAGTCTTTCCCATTTTATTGTTTTCCTCTATATCTTTGCATTGATTGCTGAGGAAGGCTTTCTTATCTCTCCTTGCTATTCTTTGGAACTCTGCACTCAAATGGGTATATCTTTTATTTTCTCCTTTGCTATTTGATTCTCTTCTTTTCACAGCTATTTGTAAGGCCTCTTCAGACAGCCATTTGGCTTTTTTTCCCCCCCTTAGGGATAGTCTTGACCCCTGTCTTCTGTACAATGTCACAAACCTCATTCCGTAGTCCATCAGGCACTCTGTCTATCAGATCTAGTCCTTTAAATCTATTTCTCACTTCCACTGTATAATCTTAAGGGATTTGATTTAGGTCATACCTGAATGGTCTAGTGGTTTTCCCTACTTTCTTCAATTTAAGTCTGAATTTGGCAATGAGTTCATGATCTCAGCCACAGTCAGCTCCCAGTCTTGTTTTTGCTGACTGTATAGAGCTTCTCCATCTTTGGCTGTAAAGAAGATAATCAATCTGATTTCAGTGTTGACCATCTGGTGATGTCCATGTGTAGAGTCTTCTCTACACATGTTGTTGGAAGAGGGTGTTTGCTATGACCAGTGCGTTCTCTTGGCAAAACTCTATTAGCCTTTGCCCTGCTTCATTCTGTACTCCAAGGCCAAATTTGCCTGTTACTCCAGGTGTTTCTTGACTTCCTACTTTGCATTCCCATCCCCTATAATGAAAAGGACATCTTTTTGGGGTGTGAGTTCTACAAGGTCTTGTAGGTCTTCATAGAACTGTTTAACTTCAGCTTCTTCAGTGTTACTGGTTGAGGCATAGACTTGGATTACCTTGATATTGAATGGTTTGCCTTGGAAACAAACAGAGATCCTTCTGTCGTTTTTGAGATTTCATCCAAGTACTGCATTTTGGACTCTTTTGTTGACTATGATGGCTACTCCATTTCTTCTAAGGGATTCCTGCTCACAGTAGTAGATATAATGGTCATCTGAGTTAAATTCACCCATTGCAGTCCATCTTAGTTCACTGATTCCTAGAATGTTGACATTCACCCTTGCCATCTCCTGTTTGACCACTTCCAATTTGCCTTGATTCATGGACCTAACATTCCAGGCTCCTATGCAATATTGCTCTTTATAGCATCAGACCTTGCTTCTATCACCAGTCACATCCCCAAATGGGTGTTGTTTTTCCTTTGGCTCCATCTCTTCATCCTTTCTGGAGTTATTTCTCCACTGATCTCCAGTAGCATATTGGGCACCTATCAACCTGGGGAGTTCCTCTTTCAGTGTCCTATCTTTTTGCCTTTTCATACTGCTCATGGGGTTCTCAAGGCAAGAATACTGAAGTGGTTTGCCATTCCCTTCTCTGGCTGAGCACATTCTGTCAGACCTCTCCACCGTGACCCATCCGTCCTAGGTGGCCCCACACGGCATGGCTTAGTTTCACTGAGTTAGACAAGCTGTGGTCCGTGTCATCAGATTGGCTAGTTGTTTGTGACTGTGGTTTCAGTCTGTCTGCCCTCTGATGCCCTCTCTCAGTGCCTACCATCTTACTTGGGTTTCTCTTACCTTGGGCGTGGGGTATCTCTTCACAGCTGCTCCAGCAAAGTGCAGCTGCCGCTCCTGCCCTTGGATGTGAGGGAGGTCCTCTCAGCCGCTTATGCGCCACACAGCCACTGCAGACTGTATAAGGTTGTGCACGTTTGTAAGGGTCCCAACACTGCCTGCAGGGTCCCAGAGTGATCAGGAGATGAGGGCTTCTTAACAACACCCTGGCGAGAGAGTCCATGATGCCTGCTTTCAGAGAGATTGTAGCTAGATTTCAGCTAGCCCCAATGATAGTGGAAGGCAAAAGCTCTTTCTACCTCGTAGCTTTTCAATGACAGTCCCTGCAGGCTTTTTAAGTGAGAGCCAAAAACACTGCAAAATCCCTGGCTAAGTGAGTATAAAGGAGACAGCTGTTTCAACAGTTGTGAAAAAACACAAGAACTGCCCTATGGTCCACTGCTTTCTCGAAGCAAGAGATCCTTACATTTCCTTCTGCCCTACGGTGTGCTGGGGGCTACCTCATTCTATTCTGGAAGATGAATATCACTTTTGTTGTTGTTCAGTCGCTCAATCGTGTCTGACTCTTTGCGACCCCACAGACTGTAGCATGCCAGGCTTCCCTCTCCTTCAGCATCTCCCAGAGCCTGCTCAAACTCATATCCATTGAGCTGGTGATGCCATCCAACTATTTCATCCTCTGTCATCCCCTTCTCCTCCTGCCTTCAGTCTTTCCCAGCATCAGGATCTTTTCTAATGAGTCAGCTCTTCCAATCAGGTGGCCAAAGTATAGGAGCTATTTGTCACTTCCACTGAATAATCATAAGGGGTTTTGATTTAGGTAATACCTGAATGGCCTAGTGATTTTCCCTGCTTTCTTCATCTTAAGGCTGAATTTTGCAATAAGGAGTCCATGATCTGACCCACAGTCAGCTTCCAGTCTGGTTTTTGATGCCCCACATCCAACTGCAAAGGAGAAGCGTCAATAAGACAGTAGGAGAGGTGCAACTGTGTTTAGACTCAAACCTTGTACCTGCCAGAGACACTTGGAGGGCGCAAACAAAACCTTGTGCATGCCAGGGCCCAGGGAAAGGATCAGTTACCTCCACAAGAGCCTGACAGACCTGCCTTTGAGTGTCTGAGTGTCTCCTGCAGAGGCACAGGTCAGCAACGGCCTGCCGCGGAGAAGGGGGCTTTGGCTGCAGCAGACCTTGGAGGCACAGCATGTGGGACAAGTCCTCTTGGAGGAGGTCGGCATTAGCCCCACCAAAGAGCCACCAAGCGGACAACCCACAAACTGGAGAACAATTATACCAAAGGAGTTCTTGCACTGTTGCAAAAGTTCTAGAGCCCACAACAGATTCCCCAACCTGGGGATCTGGCAAAGGAACTGAAAACCCCCAGGGAATTTGACTTTGAAGGCCAGTGGGATTTCTTTGGAGAACTTCCACAGGCTAGGAGGGCACAACGAAAATTGTTCACATCAGGACCCAGGAGAAAGGAGCAGTGACCCCACAAGAAACTGAGCCAAATTTGCCTGTGAGTACCCTGGAGCCTCCGGTGGAGGTGTGGGTTGACAGTGGCCTGCTGCAGAGTCAGGGCTCTGACTACAACAGACCTGGGAGCCCCTGAATGCTGGCAGAGTGTATAGTGTTTAAGTCCTTTTGAAGGAGGTTCCCATTACCCCTACCATAGTTTGGCCTCAGGCCAGACTACAGGGAGGGAACACAGCCCCACCCATCAGCAGAAAATTGGATTAAAGATTTACTGGGCATGACCTTGCCCACCAGAGCAAGACCCAGTTTTCCCCACAGCCAGTCCCTCCCATCAGGAAGCTTCCACAAGCCTCTTATCCTTATCCATCAGAGGGCAGACAGAATGAAAACCACAATCACAGAAAACTAACCAAATTGATCACATGGATCACAGCCTTGTCTAACTCAATGACTATTACTAACCCTATTTGTTTTTTCAGATGAGGAAACTGAGGTTCGTGGGGTCACATTAATTATTATCCACCTTCTCACTGCTAGTCAGTGGCAAATGCATGCATTGTGTAACTGTATTCTAATCACTAAAATATTAGACAAGCTGACATGGTGCAGCCTGCAGTCTTTCCCATTCCACTGTTCTTCCAGTTACTGAGAATAAGAGCCTTGAAAACACCCGTGATATCTTTTCTCTCAAATTCCACGTCTATCATCAATAAATATAATAACAGCCACCATTTATATACACGTAAATGACATTCATACGTCAATTATTATCAGAATTATTTCACCAAACACTCACAAAGCCCCACAAGGTAGGTGTTATTATAAATCCCATTTTTCCGACGAGGACACCAAGACACAGAGAAGTTAAATAATTTGTCCAAATTCCCATGGCTGGTGTGTGGCAGGGCAAGAATTTGAACCCAGGAAGTTTGGATCCAGAGTATATGCTTTTAAATCATTATATTTTAAGTATATCTAATTGATTTTACCTCCAAAACCCACCTTGAATTCCTTTTCTGTAAGTAACAGCTGCCACCTTAGTTCAAACCACCTTCCTTGCTCCTGGACTTCAGCCAAAGTTTTAAAAATAGTCTCTCTTTTTCTATTCTATAATTCCCTACAATTCCTTCTTCATAAAGAAGTCAGAGAGGAATTTAAAAATATAAATCAGATCACAAATCACTTCCAACCCAGAAACCTCCAGACTCCTCACCATAACCTGCAAGGCTCTCCATGAGCTGTGGCCTGCTTCCCTCTTTGACCTCATACCATGTTTCCTCTCATTCACTAACCTCCAACTCCACTGGCCTTTCTGCAGTCCTTGAATATACCAATTCCTGCCACAGGGCCTTTGCACATGCCAATATGATTTTGTCCCAGACCTTTACCCAGCTCAATCTCTGATTTTTTTTCCCATGTCTTTGCTCAAATGTAACCTCCATGAAAAGTTCTCCCCTGACCACTCTGTAATAAGCAACATTCTAAGGTGGCCTCCAAGATCTCCCCACTGGGAAAATGTTCCTGTGCACCAGGAACCTGTACTTTAATAGGGTATAACTGCCATACTTAGGTTACTAATCATTTGACTTTGAGTTAATCAAGTGGAGATTATCCTGGGTGGATCTGACCTAACCAGATGAGCAGTCACAGGCCTTTCTCCTTTTGCCTCCATGATTTCTACAGCTGCAAGGAACTAAATTCTGCCAACAAGCACAGGAGCTTAGAAGAGGATCCCAAGCCTCAGATGCAGCCCAGCCCTGGCTGACCCTTTGGCTACAGCCTTGAGACCTAGGCAGAGAACCCAGCCAACACTCCCTTGATTCCTGACCATGGAAAATGTGAGATGATATATTTGTGTTGCTTTAGGCCACAGAGGTCATGGTAATTTGTTAGGCAGCAATGGAAAATGAACACAATGTCTAAGATACCCTCTCCACCACTGTTCTCTTTTTCCTGCATTATTTGTCTTCATAGCAGTTTTTCTGCTGCTGAAATTACATTACACAATTATTTACTTGGCTAGTATGACTGTCCCACTGGAATATCATCTCTGCAAGGGAAGGGACATTAGCTTGTTTGCTGAATTCCCAGCTTCTTAGAGCAGTGCCTGGCACACAATAGGTACTCAGTAAGTATGTATTGAATGAAGGCTAAATACACATACATACATTCACTGTTAATATAATTTTTAAAATGATTCTTAGGTATACTTCAGTTTAAGCACACTGGACATGGGGAATCTCAATTTATGTATTAAAAAAAGTTCAGTATTGATCTTTTTTATTTTCTAAAAGAATAAAAAAAAGTGAAAGTGTTGTTAGCTGCTCAGTTGTGTCCAACTCTTTGTGACCCTATGGACTGTAGCCCGCCAGGCTCCTCTGTCCACAGAATTCTGGAATGGGTGAATTTAACTCAGATGACCATTACATCTACTACTGCGGGCAGGAATCCCTCAGAAGAAATGGAGTAGCCATCATGGTCAACAAAAGAGTCCATAATGCAGTACTTGGATGCAATCTCAAAAACGACAGAATGATCTCTGTTCGTCTCCAAGGCAAACCATTCAATATCACAGTTATCCAAGTCTATGTCCCAACCAGTAACGCTGAAGAAACTGAAGTTGAACGGTTTTATGAAGACCTGCAAGATCTTTTAGAACTAACACCCTAAAAAGATGTCCTTTTCATTACAAGGGACTGGAATGCAAAAGTAGGACGTCAAGAAACACCTGGAGTAACAGGCAAATTTGGCCTTGGAATGCTGAATGAAGCAGGGCAAAGACTAACAGAGTTTTGCCAAGAAAATGCACTGGTCATAGCAAACACCCTCTTCCAACAACACAAGAGAAGACTCTACACATGGACATCACCAGATGGTCAACACCGAAATCAGATTGATTATATTGTTTGCAGCCAAAGATGGAGAAGCTCTATACAGTCAACAAAAACAAGACCAGGAGCTGACTGTGGCTCAGATCATGAACTCCTTATTGCCAAATTCAGACTTAAATTGAAGAAAGTAGGGAAAACCGCTAGACCATTCAGGAATGACCTCAATCAAATCCCTTATGATTATACAGTGGAAGTGAGAAATAGATTTAAGGGTCTAGATCTGATAGACAGAGTGCCTGATGAACTATGGAATGAGGTTTGTGACATTGTACAGAAGACAGGGGTCAAGACTATCCCTAAGGGGGGGAAAAAAAAACCAAATGGCTGTCTGAAGAGGCCTTACAAATAGCTGTGAAAAGAAAAGACCTGATAAACTATGGAATGAGGTTCGTGACATTGTACAGGAGATAGGGATCAAGACCATCCCCATGGAAAAGAAATGCAAAAAAGCAAAATGGCTGTCTGGGGAGGCCTTAAAAATAGCTGTGAAAAGAAGAGAGGCGAAAAGCAAAGGAGAAAAGGAAAGATATAAGCATCTGAATGCAGAGTTCCAAAGAATAGCAAGAAGAGATAAGAAAGCCTTCTTCAGCGATCAATGCAAAGATATAGAGGAAAAGAACAGAATGGGAAAGACTAGAGATCTCTTCAAGAAAATTAGAGATACCAAGGGAACATTTCATGCAAAGATGGGCTTGATAAAGGACAGAAATGGTCTGGACCTAACAGAAGCAGAAGATATTAAGAAGAGGTGGCAAGAATACACAAAAACTGTACAAAAAAGATCTTCATGACCCAGATAATCACGACGGTGTGATCACTCACCTAGAGCCAGACATCCTGGAATGTGAAGTCACGTAGGCCTTAGGAAGCATCACTACGAACAAAACTAGTGGAGGTGATGGAATTCCAGTGGAGCTATTTCAAATCCTGAAAGATGATGCTGTGAAAATGCTGCACTCAATATGCCAGCAAGTTTGGAAAACTCAGCAGTGGCCACAGGACTGGAAAAGGTCAGTTTTCATTCCAATCCCAAAGAAGGGCAATGCCAAAGAATGCTCAAACTACCACACAATTGCACTCATTTCACACGCTAGTAAAGTAATGCTCAAAATTCTCCAAGCCAAGCTTCAGCAATACGTGAACCATGAACTCCCTGATGTTCAAGCTGGTTTTAGAAAAGGCAGAGGAACCAGAGATCAAATTGCCAACATCCACTCGATCATGGAAAAAGCAAGAGAGTTCCAGAAAAACATCTATTTCTGCTTTATTGACTATGCCAAAGCCTTTGACTGTGTGGATCACAATCAACTGTGGAAAATTCTCAAAGAGATGGGAATACTAGACCACCTAACCGGCCTCTTGAGAAATCTGTATGCAGGTCAGGAAGCAACAGTTAGAACTGGACATGGGTCAACAGACTGGTTCCACATAGGAAAAGGAGTACATCAAGGCTGTATATGTCACCCTGCTTATTTAACTTATATGCAGAGTACATCATGAGAAACGCTGGACTGGAAGAAACACAAGCTGGAATCAAGATTGCCGGGAGAAATATCAATAACCTCAGATATTCAGATGACACCACCCTTATGGCAGAAAGTGAAGAGGAGCTAAAGAGCCTCTTGATGAAAGTGAAAGAGGAGAGTGAAAAAGTTGGCTTAAAGCTCAACATTCGGAAAACGAAGATCATGGCATCTGGTCCCATCACTTCATGGGAAATAGATGGGGAAACATTGGAAACAGTGTCAGACTTTAATTTTTTGGGCTCCAAAATCACTGCAGATGGTGACTGTAGCCATGAAATTAAAAGATGCTTACTGCTTGGAAGAAAAGTTATGACCAACCTAGATAGTATATTCAAAAGCAGAGATATTACTTTGCCGACTAAGGTCCGCCTAGTCAAGGCTATGGTTTTTCCTGTGGTCATGTATGGATGTGAGAGTTGGACTGTGAAGAAGGCTGAGCGCTGAAGAATTGATGTGTTTGAACTGTAGTGTTGGAGAAGACTCTTGAGGGTCCCTTGGACTGCAAGGAGATCCAACCAGTCCATTCTGAAGGAGATCAGTCCTGGGATTTCTTTGGAAGGAATGATGCTAAAGCTGAAGCTCCAGTACTTTGGACACCTCATGCGAAGAGTTGACTCATTGGAAAAGTCTCTGATGCTGGGAGAGATTGGGGGCAGGAGGAGAAAGGGACAACCCAGGATGAGATGGCTGGATGGCATCACGGACTCAATGGACGTGAGTCTGAGTGAACTCCGGGAGTTGGTGATAGACAGGGAAGCCTGGCGTGCTGCGATTCATGGGGTCGCAAAGAGTCGGACACGATTGAGCGACCGAACTGAAACTGAGAATACTAAAGTATGAGAAAACTTTAAAAAAATGCCACTTAGGTGCAACTTTTTAGGAGTATACGTACTGCATAAAGTAAGGAAAACTCAGCTGTCTGTCTCATTACTGTACTTTAAACAAATGTTAGTATATTTTAACATATAGGATCAGAAAGACAGGCAACCTTGACAATATGCACTTGTTGAAAGGCATCTCAGAAAAGTGTATTGAATGGATGGCGTATGATCAAAAGACTACCAACACAATTTAATGGCTGTCAGTAATAAATTTACTTTAAAAATATTCTAATGCTATCAGTGCCCAGAACAATTTAATGGATTATTTAAAATTGTTATAATGGTGAACTGCTTTAGGAATTAAAAATTAATAACCAAACGAAAGTGGACAAAACGAATGCTAGTACTTGGTACTCTCCCCTATTGTTCATTTGTGATGATAGATGATGACACACTGAGGTACGTTTTCACTCTCATTTTTTGAGGGAGGGATTTCACCATTTAAAACAAACGACAGAGACAAGAGGTGTTTGCTACTCTGAGGACAAGACGTTTCCCTTGAGGTGGGGCTGAGGCGTGCTCTGCGTGCGGGCTGTCTGCTCCCAAGGTGTCTCTTGGCATCAATGCTGTTGGTTTGGGGTAGAGTAACTCACGGGTGGGTGACTCCAAATAGGCCACGCGGCCACATCCCCTTTGCCTCCTGCAGCACAACAGTAGCAATGCTGTGAATGTACAGGTTTGTTTTTGAAATCCTGAGCCATTTCTCACTCCTGAGGAGGAGTTTACAAAAGCACAGATTCTGAGGTCTTGGTTACATCTGACATCTGATTGATTTCACGGGGCTGCCCTGTTTGACCTGCAGCCATGGGTGTTTTTCACACCTCCAGTAGGGGGCGCCTTGGGCCGGAAAGTGAGAGGCAGTCCTGGGGCCAGAGAGCATTCATGGAACCCTGACTGTGAACCCTCTTGGTGCTAAGTCACTTCAGTGGTGTCAGGCTCTTTGCGACCCCATGGACTGTAGCCCGCCAGACTCCTCTGTCCATGGGATTCTCCAGGCAAGAATCCTGGAGTGGGTGGCCATTTCCTCCTTCAGGGAACCTTCCTGACCCAGGGATGAAACCCACGTCTCTTGCACTGGCAGGCAGATTCTTTACCACTGGGAAGACCTGACTGTGCACATTCATCCTATTTCTAAACATGGAATGACATGACTTCTTTTCCTCAGAGAAAATATCTGATAAAAGAACTGAGTGTCTTGCAAAGTTACGAGTTGAACAGGAAGTGCTGCTCTATCTGAGCAAAAACTTTTCATCCATGTAAACGAGAGTCCCAGTGGTTCTCGTCTGCATGCTGTCCCCTTGAGCTCCAAGATATCAGGGCTGGCCTCCTGGGGCTGACTGCACTCCCAGCTTACCACAAGGGTTACCTCCTCCACAGTCCCCCAGCCAGGCTTCCCAGCTCTCCTCACGGACCTGCTTCCATCTGGGTCCTCATTAGCTCTCCTCAGTATTAGCACTAAGTTTATCAGCTGGTTTTCTTACTTCGATCTTGTTACTCACATTGCTCTCCCCCGACCCCCACCCCCGAGGGTCAGCCACATTGAACTTGAAGTTGTCAGAATGTTCCAGGCTGTTTCATGCTAGGGCACATTTGCTCATGGCTGTTTCTCACCTCTTCCCCTTTGTTCCCCTAGAAAACCCTGAGTCCGTTCCAACTCCCCTGTCTAGTAAGCTCCTCTTCAGGCTCAGCTCCTGACTGTTTCCAGTCCAGCAGAATGCAGACCCTGGACTAGCGGCTATACCTGGGACAGCGGATGAAACAGTGAGCAAGTTAGGTCTGCAGGGTAACCACCGCTCCCACCGTGGTCCTCCATGGGGCTCTGTATGGAGGCTTCCACGGTACTCGGAATGCGTCACTGCCTGTCTGTGTTTATGTCTCTGCCTCCCCTCCTTGACCATGTGCTTCCTGAGGGCGAGGACAGCTGCTAATTTATTTTGATCTTCTCAGTGCCTGAGACACCAGAGTTTGCAATGAGGTGTAAGAATGAATAATAATATCGGTATTATTACTATTATTAGAAAGGGCTTACCATATGCTAGATTTTGTTCAAAGTGCTTTACGGATAACAACTCACAACAGTTTCACAAGGTAGGTATTGTTATGATTATTATTCCTATTTTTCAAGTAAGGAAACTGAGAACAGAGACTTTAAGTATCTTGAGCTGAGTTACACAGCTGGTAAGTAACAGACAGGTGGCTGCAGAGTCCATTGTCTGAACTGTCCCCAGGTCATCAATGATGAAAAGAAGGAGAGGCAGGCAGAACAGGGTAAAGCCAGAAGGCGCAAGCAATGCCTTTTAAGCTCAGTTTCGCCTTCAAATCGCTGAGGGAGGCGCCACGTGCCACAAAGGCTGGTGTGGGGAATCCTGCGGGCCAACCCACCATATTCAAGTCCTGTTTGACTTTTCAAGGAACAGACAATCTCATACAGAAAGGAAGGAGGGGAGGTCACCTTGGTCCCTGCTGCCTCCGTTGACTTCCTCTGGGAGACACCCACAGATTCTGTCACCACGGATCTGAGGTCCAAGACTGACACCCTGCTGCCAACCGGAGGACCTGTATTAGAGATTCTGTCAAGGGAGTTTGTGTGATAACAAAAGTTGCATAAACAGTTCCCAAGAACAGCACTGGGGGAAACACAGATTGCCCAGGGCTTCACTCTGGAATCTGCCATGAAGCTAACAGAGCAAAGCTGGCTCCATACTTCTTAGGCACACCATCTAAGCCCCCAGGGAGGCCCCCAGCTGTGTGACTGCCTAAAAACCGGTGTGTCAGCCTTAGCTATGCGAATGAGAATGATCATGCCTGCTAAGATTGCTATGAAGAATAAACGTGAAACTCAAAGGATGAAAAGAGTCTGGCATCAATAAATATTACTCCTGCTGCTCCCTGAAACTCACACTCCAGTTTTTCTCAGGACTTCTACTGGGCCAGGACAGCAGAGGGTGAGTGGTGACAGGAAGGAAATCGACTTTGGTAAAGAATGAGAGTTCAGGCCTACACCTAAGCAAGATGGCCCAGGAACGAGTGGAAGCATCATTCAGTTTGGAGCAACAGTAATCCTAAGGGGACCTGATGATGTCCGGAAGGACCAAAACCTGCCTTCAAAACCATGCAGTTGCCTACAGCTTCCCTCTGCTTTCCTTGCAGTTGAGAGGCCCACAGACAAGGTCAGAGGCCACAGCTGGATACCGCTGTTTGTCTGGGCTGCTGTGTGGGAGCCTAAGAGTTGGTTGTCTGCTTTTTGCAACCTTTACTTGGAGCAGCTTCAGCTAAGCATGTGGTCTCCACCCCCTTTGTGAACAGTTCTTGGGCAAGTTCAGAGGCAGTGTATCCCCCACAGTTCCAGGGGCCCTCTGCTCAGTGGGCTATAAAACACTATTGCTCTCGGCAAGCCCTGGTCATCAGTAATAATGAGACGGCTTTGAAACTGCCACTCTGAAACCCTAAACTGGGCCCAGGCCTGTGCGTTGGGCCAAACACTTGGGAAAGGTTGGCCAAGGTTCGAAAACTCTAGACTGGGTTTGGAGGGGGCTTTCTCAGCCTGGGTTTCTTCAGGGCCTGAGTCTGTTTCAGCAGATGCTGGTCTGGGTGGTATGCAAACTGGCTGATTTAGTGAGTTTGGGCAGAAAACAGGCAAAGCCGGGGGCTGTGAGCAGTTTTCACTTTGAGGTTTTTGGGAAAGTATCTGAAGCCTGAGTTTTACCTCCTGGAGGGAATGCTGGCCCTCTCTCCCCATGTTCATTCCTATAAGGCTCATCTACTTTCACCCACAACCCCAACCTTCCAGGATGCACGGAGTGAGGGAACAGAGGAACCTCGGGCAGAGTGGCTTTTCAATAACCTGGACATGAAAACCTCACAAGAGAAAGGTTTTCATTTCAGTAGAATGTTTCAAGTCAGGCTCATGACGGTACAGGTCAGTACTCCAAAAGATAATGTTAGGATTTTTCCAGCTTACTTTGAACAAAAATTTGATAAGTCAGATCTGGGTTGAAAACTGCAAATTGGAACACAGATAGACCTTGTCAGTGGTTAGCCTCTGGGTCCCAGCAGTAGGATAAAGGGCTTAGAATAGTCCCATTAGCAAACTCCCTAGAAAGGAACCTATGGTAGCCCCCTTCATACCACCCCCACTGTGTGAGAGTGTGCCTAACCTCACAGTCACACATGGCCAGTCCGGGTCCCAAGAGGAAGCAGACTGCATACTTGACTGTTTTCAAAGGTGTGGGGAGGGGTGCAATCAGGGGAAACTAAAAGGGGTGCTGAGGGGCACCCAGGTTAATAACAACAGAGAAACAGAAAGGCTAAAGGGGTGAGGGCGGGAGGGAGCCACGACTGGGTGCCTGGTGAGCTATGGCCTCCGTAGGGGAAGCAGCAGTTGTCAGAGCAACTTGCACGAAAGCTCTCCTTCGCTTGATCCCCCCTGGTACTCTGCCACGCCTGGACCCAGTCAGCAGTCAGAGGGCAGGCGCCCATAGAAGCAGTCTGCGCACGAGTACAGTCTGTAGAGTCCCGCTCCCTGGGTACAACGCAGGGTGAAGGAGTCCCTGGGCAGTCCTGCCTGCTGATAATCTAGAGAGGTCTGATAGCAAGCAGACTCCCGGGCTGCTTCGAGAAGGTTCCAATTCAGGACACCCACAGCGAGCCCAGAGGAGCTGCACCTTCCGCATTTGTTGGGTGGTTCTGCTGCTCAGGAGGAGGGATAACCCCTTAATTCAGTTATGTTCTTGTAAGCATGCGTCATCACCTGGGTCTCAGTTACAGGTCTCTGCTGAGTCCTGACACCACGCTCAAAGCCAGCAGTGAAGTTTATTTACCCACTCACCCCACATACATTTGCTGAGCACCCACTGTGTACCAGGCACGCTGCTGGGGGTCCAGTGGGGAATAAAAAGATTGCCTCTTCCCTGAACCGGCTTCTCAATGTCTCTCTTACAATCAGGGAAATTCTATATCCTTCATAGCAGAAAGGGAACCTTTCTGTGAGATCATCTGGAATTACCACAGGAGGGCTTTGAGCCTGTTGCTTAATCTCTATGTGTTTCAATTTCCTTGTTTGGAATACAGAAATAATAACGGTGCTTTCTCCAAAGGTTATTATGAGGACTGAGTGAAATACTACGTGTCAACCTTAGTTCAGAGCCTTGTACATCATAAACATTCAATATGATTGTCATCATTATTAACTTTACCATTATTCTTAGTAGGCCTTTGTCAACCATCTCCTACATCCCCTGACTCCAAGAAACAAATGTGAGAAAATTCCAGCTCTGGATCCCCACTTTCACTACTTCTGAACACTTCCTTCAGAAGAAATCCTGGCCATGTCTGTAACATGATAGAGTTTAATACCTATACAACCATCCCATTCCTATGTTGACTTCATACATTTTTATATAATTTTCAAGATAAGAATGAGGTTTGTAGGAATGCAGGGAATTTGGAAACAGTTCCAGGGTAGTGATACTTAAGAGTTGTAAAACAAGACTAATGGGGAAAGACGAAAGGAAGTACAACTGTAATTTGGAGAAGAGATGGCCGGGAGGATAGGGGCACTATCCCCTCCCTATAGACGAAAGAGAGAATGGGGACGTCCCTGGTGGCTGAGTGGTAAAGAAGTCACCTGCCAGTGCAGGAGACATGGGTTCAATCCCTGGTCCAGGAGGATTCCACATGCTGCGGAGCGATGAAGCCCATGCACCACAACTACGGAGCCTGTGCTCTCCAGCCTGCGAGCTGCAACTACTGAGCCCGTGCACTCTAACTACTGAAGCCTGTGTGCCCTAGACTCCATGCTCTGCAACAAGAGAAGCCACCACGAGAAGCCCACGCATTGGACCTAGAGAGTAGCCCCCAGCTGCCACGACTAGAGAAAAGCGTGTGCAGTCGCCAAGAACCAGCCCAGCAATAAATAAATGAGAGTTTTTTAAAAGGCAGGGGGAGAGTAGCAACTGAAGCTTCTTTAGAAAAGAGAGAACAAACAGAAAGCAGAGAAAGAAGCAAGAGGGATTTAGGTTCTCTCTAAGAATCATTTCCTGACAGAGATGGTGAAGGGTTCCAGAGTGGGCTATGAGATCCTCTGTTGGTTCAATAATACAAAGGATTTGCGTGGATCTCTGGAAGTCTTCCCCTGATGGAATCACATTCAAATAGACAAAGAGGTGGAAAGGCAGGCGTAGGAGCCTCTCCCAGCTCAGACACTACAATCCAGTGTGATGCCCCTCAGCCGCTGAGGCTTCCAGTCCCCTCATCGGGTGCCAAGGGGAGGTTTGGGACCGTGCCTAACACTCCAGATCCTCTGTGCAAGCCCTGAGGCCCACCTGAAGTTTTCCATCACTGTGGGCTCCCCATGTGGTGAACACCTTGCTGGCTGGCACACCTTCTGAAATGCTGAATTCCACTTTGAAGACGAAGAGTCTTTGTTGACTGACTGGTCAGTTGAAAATTCATCATACACACATATGGAAATTGTGTGGCTCTAGACACTTTTTTGGCTCTAAAACAATTTTACTTTGCAGTATTTCACAGAGTTTTCTACCTCCAGATCAGTAAAAAAAAAAAAAAAGAACAACACGCTGCTTCAGGTGGGAAGGCCCCCAGGTACCAGCAGCGAGGGCCTCCCGTGGGCCAGTTGTTTCATCAGGTTGCAGGTTGAGTCTCTGCTTTGCTCTTTGTGTCTTCTGGAGTCTGTACACACACGGCTGGCATAAGGCAAAGAGAGACACGCTCATAGCAAAGCACTAGTGTAGAAGATGAACTACGAATCTGAGAGTTGGTGAAAGGCCTGCTTATCTCACGGGTTCTGCACTGACAACCCGGCCTGACCTCCCCATCCTGACTGGCCCAGGGCTGTACTTACCCAAATCATCCAGGAAGAAACCTGGCCTAGCTGAAGGTGTAACAGGCAAAAAAAGAAGAAGCAAGTCCTGGGGAAGAGAAGAAACAGGGGATAAATGCCTGGAAGGCTGAGAGAGAGACAGAGAAGAGGCAGGAGATCCAAATGGAAGAGGCTCCTCTGCCAACGTTAGGGATACAATTTTGTGGTCTCCCTAAGGACTGAACTCAGAACCCCAAATCAAGAGAAACCAGAGAAGGTGAAGCTAGCAGTTTGTATGAAGAAATGTTCCTGAACAGTTACTCCCTCTGTGGCATCTATAGCACTCAGAATGTCCAATTTGAACCCATGATAAGATATTCTTTTAGAAATATATTTTGCTTTTTTTTTTTAGCAAAAGCATTCTTCTAGAGCAGGAGTTGGCAATCTTTTCTGTAAAGAGCCAGACAGTACATATCTCAGGCTTTGAGGGCATGCTGCAACTACTCACCATAGAGACCATATAAACAAATGGGCGTGGCTGTGTTCCAATAAAATTTAACTGGCAAAACAGGCAGTTGGCTGGATTTGGCTCGCAGGCCACAGACTGCCACCCTCTTCGTAGTTGAGGGCTTCTCAAACCTTAGTGTGCCTGTGGCTCACTCGGGGAACCTTGTTAAACTGTGGATCCTGATCCAGGAAGTCTGTGCTGGGGCCTGAGCTTCCTCTTCTTGCACATGCTCCCAGGTGCTGGCCAGGAGATCGCACTTCAGGGAGCAGGAGCCTGGACGTCTGAATGGCAGTGGGAACAGGAACTGGTGGTGAACATGTCTGAGGGAGGTGGCGCGCATGGTGCCCGCGTAGGCTGAGAGCAGGGGCCGTGAGACCTGCAATGAGCTTGCCTTTCTGCAAGAAGCACCCTTTCACAGGTCCTGGTGATTATCACTCTTGGCGGGTGCCATTCATGTGCCCAGACATTCCAGTTGCCAAGAGGAACTAGAAGTACAGATTTTATATTCTTGGGCTCCAAAATTCACTGTGGACGGTGACTACAACCACGAAATTAAAAGACATTTGCTCCTTGCAAGAAAAGCTACGACAAACCTAGACAGCATATTAAAAAGCAGAGACATCGCTTTGCTGACAAAGGTCCATATAGTAAAAGCTATGGTTTTTCCAGTAGTCATCATGTACAGATGTGAGATTTGGACCATAAAGTCTGAGCACCGAAGAACCAATGCTTTAAAATTGTGGTGCTGGAGAAGATCCTTGAGAGTCCCTTGGACAGCAAGAGTATCAAAACAGTCCATCCTAAAGGAAATCAACCCTGAATACTCATTGGAAGGACTGATGCTGAAGCTGAAGCTCCAATCCTTTTGCCACCTGATGCAAAGAGCCAACTCATTGGAAAAGACCCTGAGGCCAGGAAAGATTGAGGGCAGGAAGAGAAGGGAGTGACAGAGAATGAGATGGTTGGATGGTATCAGTGACTCAATGGATATCAGTTGCGCAAACTCCAGGAGATGGTGAAGGACACGGAAGCCTGGCATAGTGCAGTCCATGGGGTTGCAAAGAGTCAGACACAGCTTAGCGACTGAACAGCAAACAACAACTGGAAGTGCAGTTTTTATAAAAACAAACAGCTCTTGATTTTGAAAGGTTTTTAGGCTCCTGATTATTGTGGTTTTTAAAGGATTTGTCTTCAACATTTCTAAAATCAGGTGTGAGCCAAATAAAACCCATATGTGTAGTGACCCTTGCCCACAGGCCGCCATTTTATAATCCTGGTTCTAGCTACAGTGAATGCACTGGGCCTCCTTTCCATGATAGAAATATGAGTCTGGGCTTATACATAGAGCATTACTCAAGCTCAGAACATGGAAAAGAAGGCTTGTTCTTTGTTTTACGGAGGAGGCTGATGAGCCTTGAAAAAGCCAGGGCAGCAAAGACTGTGTTCAAGCTTACAATGGTGTAACTATTGAAACCATGCCCTCCAGGCAGATGAATTATAAAAATTCAGACACTCTGGATGGACTGATTACACAAAGCCCTTTTTTGCAAGGCATAAACTCCACGCATGTAGGGGGTGACTGGACAAAGAACCTTCCCAAAGTCCCTGGGCTAGTAATGAAGCTGGTATTTGAATCCAGGCTTTGCAGACCTCAAATCCCATGTTCCTTCCACCACCACCCACTGATTCTGGTTTTGATGGATATTTGCAAGTGAAAAATTTAACCTATCATCTCTCCCATGTCCAGATCTAAGCCACATTTGTAAGACACAGGCACAGCCAGTGTGATATTTTTATCTGAAATATTTACAGGTGGAAAGGATTAACACAAGTGATGGACTATTGAAGGTTAATGCCATCTTTTAATATGGAAAAACTACTCTCTCTATAAGAAATATACTTGTGGGATAATCTTGAGATATGTGTGTGCGTGCTCAAAATGTCAGCCAGGGTTTCATTAATTTCAGCCTCCCCCTAGAACACTATGTTATGGTTCTGAGGCTGTGTGTTAGCATGCTGACACAGGTGGGACCCACGGCACCGGGCCCTTGGGGGTAAATTTATGGTATGATGTGTGAGGAATCCATCATGCAATTTGGCCCACGCCCCCCAGCTTCTTAATCAGAGATGGGAGATGCAAGACAAACGTTGCCTCCATGGCTTTGGGTGCTGTGTCTCAACTTTAAGCTTTGATCCATCAGGACAGACATCCCCACCAGGCGGGCCAATTAATAAGATGGCTTTACACCCAGCCTCTCACAACATAGAGGAGTTCTTTGCCCTCAGCTTCTCCAGGGCTGCTATTTAACAATTCTCTAGGCCAAAGGATCATGCTGCAGAGTTTTTAGGCAAGCGAGGGGCCTTGTGAAGGTGTCAAAGACAAAGCCTCATTTATTCTGGCCTAGTTAAGATCATGCTCACAACTGAACCAGAGCCAGTTTCTAAAGATTACGGGCCCAGCAATTCCATCATGGGTGTCTGCTTCATGAGCCCATTTGCGGGGCTCATCCTTCTCCCAGATTAGCACAAAGAAGTAGCCTCTAGAGGGAGCTGGCCTTGGATTCTACTCTCAGCTCCTCCCATTTCAAGCCCAGTAACTTGGGGAAACGCACAAGCATTCCTTTCTTCATCTGTAACTTGAATCAATATTACTTCCCACTCTGCAGCATTGTTGGGAAGATTAGAGATGCTATGTGGACAGCACCCAGCTTAGTAACTGGCAGTCTGTAGACCACTGCTGGGTTGCAGCCTGTGTTTGCAGGTTTCCATTCCTGTGACTTTGCCCCTGTGTGATGTTCCAGACAAAGCATCAATTGGAGGGGAGCTGGACCCAAAGGTTTGAGTTTCTTCTCTGTTCCTTAACAGAGAGAGAAATTTTGGTTTAAGTCTTTAACCTTACAAAGTTTATTTTTCTCATCACTAATATGGACACAATAATAGCACTTGCCTTGGAGAGGTGTGGTTAAGATGGAAATGGGCAGTTGTATATAAAATGCTTCTATTACAGTGCCTGGCATGTACTAACCACTCTATACATGTTTGTTATAAATACTAAGGAGGATATGCGCTTTGGAATTTGCAAAGATTTTGGCAATTTGGATATTGCTACCCCTTCTCCAAAACAGCAAGAATTCCAGAAAGTCTAACCAACTTTAGAAATTTTATTTTTCAACTCTGTTCAGTTCAGTCGCTCGGTCGTGTCTGATTCTTTGCGACCCCATGAATCGCAGCACACCAGGCCTCCCTGTCTATCACCAACTCCTGGAGTCTACCCAAACCCATGTCCATCGAGTCGGTGATATCATCCAACCATCTCATCCTCTGTTGTCCCCTTCTCCTCCTGCCCCCAATCCTTCCCAGCATTAGGTTCTTTTCCAATGAGTCAACTCTTTGCATGAGGTGGCCAAAGTATGGGTTATGCCAAATGCAGACTTGTTTGAACTTACTGGAAAAATAACTTGCTAGGCTGTGAAACAACCATTAACTACTTCTGAAACAGATACATGGGCCCAACATTGGGGACTTGCAAAAACCCAAATCAGAGCACTGTTTTCTGAGCACCCGTCATGTGCAGAACACAGACCTGGAGCTGGGGTGAGTGGATGCTGAGTTCAACCATCCTGCAAGGTTACCTTCATACCTGTGCATCTGAAGTAGGAGGAGCCTAGAGCTCACTGCAGATAAGTAATCAAGATCTTAGGGCTCAGAAGTGACTGAGCTTGAACTTCAGCCATCTGACTCCAAAGCTCCCTGTTCATCCTTGCCATGAGGGCTGCCCCCTTGGGTAACCCTTGCATACATATTATCTCTTTTGAGTTTCTCAGTAGGTGTTCATGTCTGTTTCCTAGAGGAGGAAACTGAGGCTCAGAGAGGTCGTGGAACTGGCAGGTGCCAACACAGCTGAGGACAGAGCTGAGACCCCATCTCTTATCCATATCCATCTGGCTTGACACTCAGAATCTGAATGGCATCCCTGGTTGGCGGAACCTGCCCATAGGCATGCCTAGGGTGATGGAGGAGACTGCAGTATATCCAATAGTCCCCTGAAGAAGTTACATTTTGCCATTATTGCTGTCTGCTGGCAATCCTTGTCAACCCGGGAAGAGACCCAGAGATTGACGAATGGGCTGCATTGCTGCCCCAAATAAACCACGGAGGGCAGATTTCCCTGAAGCCGAGACAGCTAGCAGGGGCTGCGAGTACATATTTCTCACTATAAAGCAAACAAGCCGACTGGCAGAGCACTGTAGGGAAAATGACATCACTGCAGAATTTTAGGGCTAATCATTTAGCTGGATTAGCCCCAAAGTGCTGTGTCTAAAATCAGCATCCCTGCCTCTTTATGCACTCCAGATGAAACACATTAGCAGAAATATGGCAAGGGACACTCACAATACTCGGTTCTACACTCTCAGCAGTTTTTGCAAATCTGCAATTAGTCTAAAGGGCCTGGGTAAATGAGGCCTCTTGATAAATGAAGCACCTAGACAGGCCTCAGATTTATTGGATCCCGCTGTCCCGCTGTCCAGAGCCCTTGTCAGCTCCTTGCAGAGCAGGGACTGTGCAGGGGGAAAGGAAGGAATGGGCGCCTGTTCAGACCAAGACTTGCCCCCAGATCTGGGAAGAGAACAGGCTTGAGGCCGACGCCTCTACGGCCTCAAACGCTTTTGCTAGGAACGTAGTAGGTGAAGTAGAAAGCCTCTGCCAGGGAGCTTGGGAGGCAGGAGACAGGAGGGAAGTGGAGGAGCCAGTGTCTGTGGGAGACGTGGTTTCGCTAAGCCAAGAGGGAGGGGTCACAAGAGGCCTGTGAGGCTCGCCAGTTCCTCTGGGCCACCCAGGCTCCTGGGCCTGGGAATCGGTTTGGGGTACCAATGGGTACCACCAGGACTCAATCTCTGGGTTCTGGTTCTTAACCCATTACTTTCTCAAATGCTGTTTTCCACATGCTTCTTGCAACAGACTACGTGTTTTAACTACACAGATCTCAAGTCCCCTCACCCCCAAAGGGGAAGTGTTGGTAATGCCTAAATCAAACACCCAGGGACCAGAGGGCTGTCCGTGACCGTGATGCAAGTAAAAGGGACATTTGGGGTGGGGACAGCATGCGCCTAGGATCCTGACTACATCTCCAGATTGAAGGACGTGATTTGCAGCCATATTGGGGTGACACCTGCTAACCTTGCCACTGCCGCTGTGGTGGCTATGGGTGCTGAGGTCAGCTGCACCAGGCCCAGCAAATGTGCAGCTGTTTTGAGGGTGGCAAGAGCTGTAGTCGTTAAGTTTCTCCGATTTATTTTTCCATTTAATTCTCTGATTACTAGAGTAATGCATGTTTGAGGGTACAGGTAGAGAGTCTGAATTTTTTAATTTAAAAAGCAGTAAAGTAATACAGGCTCACGAAGATCATTTAAAACTGAGTGTGTGTGCACGTGTATCTGTTTGTGGGTCTATCTCTCCCATCTCTTTGTAATATGAGCATCTTTGTCTCCCTCCTCACAGAAACCCTCCAGGCCTCATGCTGTGGCCCTCTGTGCCCCTAACACATTCCCCTCAACTGACTGCTTTGTCACTCAACTTCTAGCAGCCCAGCCAGCCGGGCTGACAGCCTAGCGGAGTCAGGAGCACCCCAGGGTGTGAGCTTTTCCAAAACCTCATTCTCCCAGAGGCAGCAGTAGTGCAGAGCCAAGCGGCTGCCTGCAGCCTGCTGTGATTCAGTGTCTCTGGTCTGCGGATCAGCTGGGCGATTCTCCTGTCAGCCCACATTGATTTTCCTGTAGATTACATTACCTCCAATCACAAAAGAAATTGTGCTCCTCTCCTGGAGTGTCAGGGTGAAATGAATAGCAAACATTTTCCTGCAGGCGGCTTAGCTCTCCCATCAAAGGCAGGCGACTGTCCACGCCCTCCCGCTCCCTGCCCCTTCCCCAAACCTTCCCTCTCCTACTCAGTGAAAAAGTTTCCCTGGGCTGAGGTGGGGCACCAAAACCAACCCAGAGGGCTCAGGATGCCCAGTTATGCTGCAGTGAGATCCTTGTGTGTCTTCAGACCTTCTAATTTATGGACTTAAGAGGGTTTAGAGTGGGGGGAGAAAGAGCTGGGGACACCAGATGTGTTCAGAATTTAGAATGAGCTTTCTCATATATTAAAAAAGACTCTTTGAATATCATCAAAGAGATTGAGCAATTTCTATTCCTTCTAAAAGTTGCTTTAAGTACTGATTGGGGTCTTTGCTTTGGCTTTTGTGTGTGTGTGTGTGTGTGTGTGTGTGTGTGTGCACATGTGCACATGCGTGTGTATCACAAAGGCCTCTCTCACTACGTTTGGTTGGTACCAGATCCACCTTCTGAAACCCTGGAGTTCAGGGAAGCCTTCCTTGTGTGGGCAGCTTTGCACAGAGTCCTGGCACTGTGGATGAACAGGGGCACTGGCACTTCTCAAACAACGAACTAGCAGCAGAAGGCAGGCACCAATCTCCGAAGTGGGCTTTGTGGCAGAGGTGAGGTCCGTGTCTGGCTAACAATCAGCCTGTGAAGACTGGACCAGGAAAATGCACCAGACACTTGAAAAGTAAGATGGCCTCTCCTCTGTAGGGGTGCTGGAGTGGTCACATAAGCCCACATCTCCACTCAATAATTAGAGATGGGTTTCTCTATCCACGTGAGTGCACTGCAACAGAAAGAGCAACAGTTTTACTTGGTAACTTAGTCAATATTATTAAGTAAGTGCTGTGTGCCAGGCACTGAGTAAGTGCTCTATCACTTACCTCTCTTCCCATTTATCATGTAAACTGAGCCCTCACTATAGGGAGGGTAGTATCATTCCTGTTTCGTTGATCAGAAACAGAGCCTCAAAGAGAGTAATGGCTCTCCAAAGTGTCATGAATTGAACTGTGTCTCTCTAAAGTCCTAACCCCCAGGATCTGTGAATGTCACCTTGTATGGCAATAGGGTCTCTGCAGATGCTCAAGTTTGGATGAGGTCAATAGTACTGGTATCCCTGTACAAAGGTGAATGGGGGGCTTTCCTGGTGACTCAGTGGTAAAGAATCTGCCTGCCAATGCAGGAGTCACGGGTTCAATCCCTGGTCTGGGATGATCCCACGTGCCGAGGAGCAAATAAGCCAGTGTGCCACAACTGCTGAGCCTGTGCTCTAGGGCCCATACACAGCATAATGAAGCCCATGCACCCGAAAGCCCGTGCTGCCCAACGAGAGATGCCACTGCAATGAGAAGCCCACGCACCGCAGCTAGAGAGGAGCCCCTGCCACAACGAGGGGAAAGCCTGCACAGCAACAAAGACCCAGCACAGTGAAAAATAAGGAAACAAAGTTATTTTTTTTAATTGGGAGTTTGGAGTGGAGAGGAGACCATATGAAGACGTGGGGAGAAGACAGCCGTGACTGCCAGTAAGCCACCAGAAGCTGGGAGAGAGAGTTCAGCAGATTCTTCCCTTACAGTTCCAGAAAGAACCAATCCTACTGACCCTGGTCTCGGAATTCTAGCTTCCAGAACTGTGAGATGATAAATTTATGTTGTTCATGCCATCCAGCTATGGTAGTTTGTCATGGCAGCCCCAAGAAATGCACACACAAGGTCACATAGCCAGTTACTGGCATAGGTGGGTGTGTATCAGGCCATGTCTGTGCCAGTTGTTACACAGCGGAGGCTGCATGCTAGTACCTTCTCCATGAGGAAATGTACAGTGCCTACACTTGCTCCACTGGGCTTGAATCTTCTGTGATTAGTACACTGGGGTGGTTGGGGGAAGAGGCCGAACGGAGAATTTATTATGCATCTAGTGTCTTCTATATATTTTAGCTTAAGAAATCTAAAAACCTGCTAATTTTATTATTTATATAAGTTCAGTTCAGTTCTGTTCAGTTGCTAAGTCATGTCTGACTCTTTGCGACCTCATGGCCTGTACAACGCCAGGCTTCCCTGTCCATCACCAACTCCCGGAGTTCACTCAAACTCATGTCCACCAAGTCAGTGATGCCATCCAACCATCTCATCCTCTGTCGTCCCCTTCTCCTCCTGCCTTCAATCTTTCCCAGCATCAGGGTCTTTTCAAATGAGTCAGTTCTTCCCATCAGGTGGTCACAGTATTGGAGTTTCAGCTTCAGCACCAGTCCTTCCAACGCATTTTCAGGACTGATTTCCTTTAGGATGGATTGATTGGTTGGATCTCCTTGCAGTCCAAGGGACTCTCAAGAGTCTTCTCCAATACCACAGTTAAAAAGCATCAATTTATATAAAGGATGTCAAAATACTTATATCCTTGAACCTATCTCTAGAAACCTGTTCAAATAAATAGTAATAAATAGAGAGACACATTTACGTAGGACTATTTATCACAGTACCATTTAAGTAACAGGTAGCAATGCCCCATATCTCTTAAGTATAAAATTTCATGTTTATTTTTCAAAGTGAAATTAAATTTGGTTGAAACCAGTAGTAACCAAGCATAATGAGACAAGTTCTCAGTTTGCCCACCTCAAACTGGGTTTGAGGACCTTGGCAGAGCCTCATCAGTCCCATGGTCGGTCATGCACTCTGAGGTGACCCAGAGCACCAGGCTCAGATGGGACCAGAGCTCCATAAGGGGTCCAACCCATATTTCTCTTCAGCCCTGGGGAGCCCCTAACTAGGGAGAAGCCAGTCTTTAACCTCTGTAGCTCCCAGTCTTCATCCCTCCCCTTGAGCAAGGTAGCCTGCAGGTGTGCAGGACTCCCATCTTTGAAACACACAGTCTTTACCTTCCATTCAGGAGCAAAGAGAAAACTTTAGACATACCATGTTCCTATTTGTTTCTCTGTCTCTTCCTCTGAGAGGCAATGAAGCTGAGCAGATGTTTTGTTTTTCTTTCATGTGACAATAAAATAAAATAAAAAGCACAGTTACAAAATAAGAAGACAACACTTAATTTTTAAGTAATGCATCTCTAACACCTATAATTGTTGCTGTTCAGCCTCTCAGTTATGTCCAACTCTTTGTGACCCAATGGACTGCAGCACGCCAGGCTTCCCTGTCCTTCTCTGTCTCCCAGAGTTTGCTCAAACTCATGTCCATTGAGTTGGTGATGCCATACAACCATCTCATTCTCTGTTGCCCCCTTCTCCTCCTGCTCTCAATCTTTCCCAGTATCAGGGTCTTTTCCAATGAGCTGGCATCAGGTAGCCAAAGGACTGGAGCTTCAGCATGAGTCTTTTCAATAATTTTTCAAGGCTAATTTCCTTTGATTGGTTTGCTCTCCTTGCTGTCCAAGGGACTTTCAAGAGTCCTCTCCAGCACCACAGTTTGAGAGCATCAATTCTTTGTTGCTCAGCCTTCTTTATGGTCCAGTCTCACATCCATACATGACTACCAGAAAAACCATACTTTGACTGTACAGATGTATAATGGCAACATGATAATGCCAACACCTAAATACCCAATAATACAGACTGGTTAATATAAATTATGATTATATTCTTTGTAGCCAAAGATGGAGAAGCTCTATACAGTCAGCAAAAAAAAAAAAAAAAGACCGGGAGTTGACTGTGGCTCAGATCATGAACTCCTTATTGCAAAATTAAACCTTAAAATGAAGAAAGTAAGGAAAATCACTATGACCTTAATCAAATCCCTTATGATTATCCAGTGGAAGTGATAAATAGATTCAAGGGATTAAATCTGATAGAGTGCCTGAAGAACTATGGACAGAGGTTTGTAAAAGAGGTAGTGATCAAAACCATCCTCAAGAAATAGAAACTCAAAAAGGCAAAATGGTTGTCTGGGGAGGCTTTACAAATAGCAGAGTAAAAAAGAGAAGCAAATGGCAAAGGAGAAAAAGAAAGATATACCTATCTGAATGCAGAGTTCCAAAGAATAGCAAGGAGAGATAAGAAAGCCTTTTAAAGTGAACAGTGCAAAGAAATAGAAGAAAACAATAGAATGGGAAAGACTAGAGATCTCTACAAGAAAATTTGAGATACCAAGGGAACATTTCATGGAAAGATGGGTAAAATAAAGGACAGAAATTGTATGTACATAACAGAAGCAGAAGATATTAAGAATAATACAAAGAAGAACTGTACAAAAAAGATCTTAATGATCCAGATAACCATGTTGGTGTGATCACTCAGAACCAGACATCCTGGAGTGCGAAGTTAAGTGGGCCTTAGGGAGCATCACTATGAACAAACCTAGCAGAAGTGATGGAATTCCAGCTAAGCTATTTCAGATCCTAAAAGATGATGCTGTGAAAGTGCTGCACTCAATATGTCAGCAAATTTGGAAAACTCAGCAGTGGCCACAGGACTGGAAAAGGTCAGTTTTCATTCCAATCCCAAAGAAGGGCAATGCCAAAGAATGTTCAAACTACTGCACAATTGCACTCATTTCACATGCTAGCAAAGTAATGCTCAAAATTCTCCAAGCTAGGCTTCAGCAGTATATAAACCAAGAACTTCCAGATGCACATGATGGATTTAGAAAAGGCAGAAGAACCAGAGATCAAATGGCCAACATCTGTTGGATCATAGATAAAGCAAGAGAATTCCAGAGAAACATCTACTTCTGCTTCATTGACTACCCTAAAGCCTTTGACTGTGTGGATCACAATGAACTGTGGAAAATTCAAGAGATGCAACTACCAGACCACCTTACCTGCCTCCTGAGAAACCTGTATGCGGTCAAGAAGCAACAGTTAGAATCTGACATGGAACAGTGGACTGGTTCCAAACTGGGAAAGGAGTACGTTAAAGCTGTATATTGTCACCCTGCTTATTTAATTTATATACAGAGTACATCATGCAAAATGCTGGGTTGAATGAAGCACAAGCTGGAATCAAGATTGCGGGGAGACATATCAATAACTTCAGATATGCAGGTGACACCACCCTTATGGAAGAAAGGGAAGAGGGATTAAAGAGCCTCTTGATGAAGGTGAAAGAGGAGAGTGAAAAAGCTGGCTTAAACTCAACATTCAAAAAACTAAGATCATGGCATTTGGTCCCATCCCTTCATGGCAAATAGATGGGGAAACAATGGAAACAGTGACAGATTTTATTTTCTTGGGCTCCAAAATCACTGTGGACAGTGACTGAAGCCATGAAGTTAAAAGACATTTGCTCCTTGGAAGAAAAGCTATGACAAACCTAGACAGCATATTAAAAAGAAGAGACATTACTGTGGTGAAAAAGGTCCATATAATCAAAGCTATGGTTTTTCCAGTAGTCGTGTACAGATGTGAGAGCTGAACAATAAAAATGTCTGAGGGCTGAAGAATTGATGCTTTTGAATTGTGGTGTTGGAGAAGACTCTTGAGAATCCCTCGGCCTGTAAGGAGATCAAACCAGTCAATCCTAAAGGAAATCAATCCTGAATATTCAATGAAAGGACTGATGCTGAAGCTCCAATACTTTGGCCGCCTGATGTGAAGAACTGAATCACTAGAAAAGACCCTGATGCTGGGAAAGATTGAAGGCAGGAGGAGAAGGGGACGACAGAGGATGAGATGGTTGGATGGCATCACCAACACAATGGACATGAGTTTGAGCAAACTCTGAGAGTTGGTGAAGGACAGGGAAGCCTGGCGTGGTACAGTCCGTGGGGTCATGAAGAGTCAGACAGGACTGAGTGAACAACAACAAATGATCTGTACACATATTAGATGAAAATATGAAAATCTTAGTTAACAATAATGGGAAAAAAAGGTTTAAGTTATAATATGAATGAAAAAGAATATTTGGTCATTTTTCTATTGCAACATGGCAAATTACTACAAATGGAGGCACTTATTATTTTGTGGTTCTGTAGATTCAGGGTCTCATGACCAAAATGAATGTGTTGGCCTGGCTGAGTCCTCATCTGGAGCTGGGGTCTTCTTTTAAACTCTTTCCACTAGTTTGAGAATATAGTTCCTTGTGGTTATAGGACCAAGGTTCCTGTCTCTTTATTGGATGTCAGTGAGGACTGCTCTTAACTTCTGAAACCTTCCAGAATTATTTGCCCTGTAGCCCTCTGTATCTTCAAGGCCACCAAGAGAGAATCTCCTTCACTTTAAATCCTTCTCATGCTTCATATCTCTGTGTCCAGGAAAAGTCCAGTCTCTTTTAAGGTTCACCTGATTGGGTCAAACCCACCTGGGATAGTCTCCTTTTCTTAAAGCCCATTGTAACATAACCCAGCCATGGGAGTGATATCTATTTCCCATTTGCAGGTCACTTTTGCCCATGCTCCAGGAGGAGGAGATAAATCAAGGGTGTCAGGCATTGGGGAATTATCTTAGAATTCTGTCTAATACAGATATTAACAGTATGCACAGTAACATCTCAGCCATGCAACAGTTACATGCTCAAAAAAACAATAGTGTGATATAAACCTCAGTGTTAATAAGATCTTTCTGTGAGGCTGGATTATGGATGCTTTTATTTTTTTCTTTATACTTTTCTATATTTTCCAAGCATTTTATAATGACATGTTAGTTTTATAATCAGAGAAACCCCCCACATTTTTTAAGATAAAGAAACAATCTAGCCTCAAACTAAGTAATGCATGAGTATATGTGGCAATGTGTGTGTGTGTAGCTGAGTGGTTTTCTCATTCATTCTTCCATTTTTTCACTAACCAACAGATGAAAGTGCAGGCAGATTGCATTTTCCTATAGGAGTGTGTGGTCATGCGGACCCGGCATCCAGAATCTCCCTGGAATAGTTTCATACTTATCAGCAAAAAGATTCCAAAAGGCAAGTGGCATTTATCTTCATAATTATCTTGGGAAAAAATATGGAAGGCAAGTTACTCCAACTGTTGAGAAATACTTTGCAATTTCTATTTTCCCACCATTATCCCAACAGCTTGATAATTTTTAGGTTTTGAAATTTCCCATTGTCTTTGTTAGCAGAAAATACCAGCTTCTCATAAATAACTGAAATGAAGCAACAGAACTTTTGGCTCAAAATCACTTTTCAGCCTGACATGTCAGAAGGAGCCTGATGCCAAAATTCTCTCTCAAAACAGAAGTGTGGCCCTGAGAGACCCAGTAACACAAATGAACCAGAAACCTTTATGGTGGGAACTCCCTCCACTAACATTAGAATAAGGAATTGCTCAAGGAGGCTAATTTCAGCATGTGGCAACACCACTAGGGCACACTTGCTGGCTATCTTGGGGTACTGTGTGCTGGTAACAAGTCCAGGGCTCAAATCAGAGATGAAGAATGTGAAATAAATTGTTGCTGTTCAGCCGCTCAGACATATCCAACTCTCTGCAACCCAATAAACTGCAGCATGCCGGGCTTCCTGGCCCTTCACCATCTCCTGGAGTTTGCTCAGACTCATGTCCATTGAGTTAATGATGTCGTCCAACCATCTCATCCTCTGTCACCCGCTTCTCCTTCAATTAATGAGGTTGTGCAAAAAAATAGGTAAGGCCACCTGGATAAGAGGACAGTAGCCTGACTTGCCTTTGAGGCTCTCTCACCTCCTTTACCACTGCCATGCCTCTCTTCAACATACCACTCGCTGAGCATCTGTGAAGGTCATTAGGGTGTTGATTTTGATGTGGATACTTCCAGGGGTGTTTGCATTGTAATCACAGGATAGAAAATGAGCAAAAATGCTGAGGACAGTAAAGAAGAGTCTGTTATTGTAGAAAGACAAATAAAGAGGTTACTTTGCTCAAGGGCTCTAACCCATTGGGTAGTTAACTCCAACGTCATCTTCCACACAGTCTGAACAATTATTGCATGTTTTTGTATAATATTGACCTGGCTCAGGAACAGGCCCCAAGAACTCCAGTTCGCCAGCTTTGTGAGGCTGGAGAAAGCTCTCTGAGGCACTCCTGAAGAAGGAGAAAGAACTCCTTTCTGAGACTGGCTATAGTCAGGCAAAGTTGAAATCATGTCAATTTTAATTATTAAAAATTAATCAATTTTTCATACATGTACTTAGCTTCTCAGTCATGTCAAAGCCTTTGCAACCCTTTGGATTGTAGCCCACCTGGCTCCTCTGTCCATGGGATTTCTCATTCAAGAATACTGGAGTGGGTTGCCATTTGCTCTTCCAGGGGATCTTCCTGACCCAGAGATTGAAAGTGCATCTCTTGTGCTCCTGATTCTATTCCCTGCTGAACCACCTGATAAGTCCTTTATATATAAATAAGCTTACAAATTATTAAGTATAAAAAATAAATGGGTAATCGTGAAACTGCTACCCAACTAATGTATCACCACCCACCCCATCTCCATGCTCTTCCTTCCACAGGCTCCTTTCCTTCCCACCTCTCTCTACACTTGGCAAGTAACCATCTGAATGTTCCTTTTATTATTTTTCAAAAAAAATTTTTTATTCCTATTTTTTATTAGAGTTTGACCATATATCCACTAACCACTTGCTATTTAGTTTTCTTATGTTTTAAACTCTATATAAGTGCTATTACAATTATATATTGTTTTGTAACTAGCTATTCTTATTCAACATTATGTGTTTGTGATTCAACCATTTTTAGGCCCATAGCTTTGGTTCATTCATTTTCATTCCCTTATGTGAATATACTAGAATCAAATAATCTGTTCTGTTATTGATGGAGCAGCTTTACTTTTTAAAATGGTTTTAAACATGCTTTCACCATAGGATTTGGTGGTGTTTATTCAAATAGGGAAATAGACAAGATGTGTTCAATAGATAGGATTGGGTGGTGTGGCAAAAGAAAGTAATAAAGAAATATTTTGTGGGTAAATCAGGTACCGGTCCCAACTCTTCCAAAATTTTCTTGTGCATATTATTTCTCCATCCTCAGAAATAGTTTCTACAAAGTAAAGGAGTTGGAAAAACTTCATGTTTCTGTCCGAAACAACACTTTAATTCAATGAGGTTTTCATTCACTGAGCACACAGCACCTGTCACTTGTCCCCACTGCTGACTACATAGTTGAAAATAAAACAGATCTGGTCTTTGCCATCATAGAACTTAGACTCAGAAGTAATCCGGAAAAAAAAAAAAAAATGAACAGCCCAAACTAAGTTGTTTTTTAAAATTAAACACTATGGAAAGTATTATACTGGGAACATACAGGGTGATGATAGTTCTAGATGGGTCTACTTTAGATAGAATGGCTGGGAAAGGCCTCCCAGATGGTGCTATTTAAGCTTAAGAGGAACTAGTCATCCGCAACCAGGAAGAAGAAAATTCTAGACTAAGAAAACTACATGCGCAAAAACTCCAAGTAGGGCAACAACATCACAAGATCTAGAAGCCGCAGGAGCGGTGTGAGAGGACGCATGGCTTCCGGTGAGCCCTGGACACATCCGGGCGGGATTCTGTGGGCTGTGGCAAGGGTTTTGGAATTTATTCTATTTGCAAACGAAAAGTGTTAGAGTTGGTTTTTTTTTTTTAAACATCTTGACCATATCTGTGTGTGTGTCTTTTTAAACATTACTGTGACTGGTGTGAAAAAATGGGTGGGAGGGGGGCAGCATTGGAAAAGGGGCCCTGGTGGGAGGTGACAGGGATTCAGACTGTAGCTGTGGCCATGAAGATGAGGGTGAGGGGAATGAACTGGCTTCTTCCGTGGTCTGGACTCGAGAAAGGGGCACTGTTACAATTGGCGTTTGATGAGAAACACAATCAACATACGTGATTATGGGAAAGGAGAAGTAATCAGACCCCAGATCACTTCACTAGGGAAGAGAAAGTTCAGAAAAGAGTGGGTGGGGGACAGATAAGGAGGCTGTGGTCCTTCAGCAACAGGAGAGTAAGGATACTCTATGTATTTCTTTCCCTCTCCCCCATCCGCCTGCCTCTCCTCCCCTCCCTCTCTTCTATTCCCTAGTTGTTTTAGGTGCAGAGCATCTTTAAATATCTGTTTGAAGAGTGCAGCAGACAAGCCTCCTCCCCAGGATTCCAGAAGAGACAGGACAGTCGGGTCCTTCCAGCACCCCACCTCCTAGCACCCCCGCACATCTAGGCCTGAGGCCGTGTCCCCAGCATCCATTCTTCCCAATCTCTCTTCGTTATAAGTGCCTGAACAGTTCTGTGTCAAAGCTCAAAGCGTGGCCTAGACTCTCTCCGTCATAATACGCTGCTCATTTCAAGTACCTTAGAGGATTCTAGCACCTTTCCTAGAGCAAGGCCAGAGTAGACGGCAAAGGCAGAGGATTCGTGAGCACTGATTGGCCAAAGCCAGAAGCATTCTGGATGCTGATTGGCTCCGCCATTCGCAGGAAGGAGTTTGTGATGCCCGCAAACTGCTGCTGCTAAGTCACTTCAGTCGTGTCTGACTTTGTGCGACCCCATAGACAGCAGCCCACCAGGCTCCCCTGTCCCTGGGATTCTCCAGGTAAGAACAATGGAGTGGGTTGCCATTTCCTTCTTCAATGCATGAAAGTGAAAAGTGAAAGGGAAGTCGCTCAGTGTGTCCAACTCTTCGCAATCCCATGGACGGCGGAGCCACCAGGCTCCGCCGTCCATGGGATTTTCCAGGCAAGAGTACTGGAGCGCAAAAAGCAGATCCAAAAGAAAACAGGAAAAGGCGTACGATTCGTGAGCGCTAATTGGCGGAAGCTAGAAGCATTCTAGCTGCTGATGGGCTCCGTCATTCTTAGGATGGAGGTTGTGGCGCTCCTGAAAAGCAGGTCTAGTGCCCTGGCCCCAGCAGGGTCCTGAGGGGGCAGGCGAATCAACCCTACTGGAACCTCGTGGAACTCTTTACTGAGGGAGTTACGATTTTTTTTTTTTAATTAAGTACAATAAAACATGACTGAATGGGGACTATCGGAGGCTGTTTAGTGTACTTTAAAATTCTGTAATTTGCTGTACCACAATAACTTGCACTTTAATAAAAAGCAATCTCTCGTCTTAATAGCCAGACAATAAAGAGTTATTTATAGGAGGCGGAGTGCCGGCCCAAGCCTTCCAGGTGTGCCCCAGATTTGAAGCAAGCACTCAGAGAGATCTGCGGGGACGGCGCTGCCTGATACAGCCTAAACAAGCCTTTCGCCTGTGCTGCCATTGCGCAGTGTCACGGCTCTGGGGCTGCGCTGGCCCCAGGCGCCCCGCCCTGCACAGCACGCCGGGCGCACTGATTTATTTCGGTATTACGTTTAATTGTTTCCTTCTTGTTGAAGCCTTAACATGCGATGCTTGTAAATCTGACCCGAATCCTCCATATGGCGCTCTGGTTTTCCATTTTCAAATGCATTCGCCCTGGAATAATGACTGTGGTATAACTCAATTTGAGTTCTGCTGCTGGGGACTTTATTACATAATGCTTTCTAATTGACCCTCATAGTTTAATAAGACAGAACATTTCACCAGAACATTGACAAAAGTTATTAATTTTCACTTCAGCAGAGACCCATGTCCCAATTAAATCCCCTGAGAATGCCTGGCTGACTGACTGACCTCATTATGGCTAATGCTTATTAGTCCTGCGGAGAGGATAGCATCACACACTGTTAAAATGCCTAAATGAGCACATACAACCGTCCAACGTGATTACAATTTACATACATGACTAATTTTACTCCCCTAATCCTTGTCTGGTGCAATGAGTGTGGTGTGCTGCTGTCATACCACGAGATCAGCCATCGAGGATTTGGAGGGTGTCGTAAAAATGCCCTGCCAGAGTGCTAAGCTACACCCAGTTAAATTATATCTGCCTTTCTAGGAAACTATTTCAAGCACGTGGGCGTTTTGAAATGGGGCGACTGACTAGCGCCCATTCCTTCTTTAATATGGAACAGCTAGTACCCATTTGGGTTTTTTTTTTTTTTTTTTCAGCCAACTTGAAACAAGAAGAAGAAGAAGAAAAAAAACTATCACCAGCCGCAGCAAACAATTATTCCAGCCTTCCTGCTTGGGTAGCTCACACTCCCTGAAGTGGGTTTTTCTTCCCCGAGTCTAGTCATATTTGCCCATTTTCTCTGGGTTTTCACTGGGAAGGAGCCGGCGGGGAGGAACTTGCACAGTCCCCGGCCTTGTTTCCTCAGCTGTGTTGTGAGAGCATCGTGGCTGCCACCCTGGTTACCAGTGATGCTACTACAGACTCAAACTAGTCCCCGCTTGAGGGAGCATCAGCTGGAAGGCCAGTTGGATGAAAAATGCATATTTGCCCAGGCTGGTAAAATGAGATGCTCAGAGGGGCAAGAAGACGAAAGTAAAGCTTACAGTGTCTGTGGCTTCTGATTGTTTTTTGACCTTTCTTTTCCTGGTCTCTACAAGGTGTTTATCTTTCAGGCAGTCCAACCAGGGCTTAGCGTCTGCCTTTCTTGTGCATTTGTAGTCATTCCCCCTGGGCTGTGTGATTTGACACATGACAACAATCTAACAGCAGAGATCAAACTTCTCCTCAGACTCTTTGCAATGTGACAAGTAATGTGTATTGACACAGCAAAGTGCACTCTAGAAATATGAGTGGTTGGGCGGGCACCAGACCTTCTTGCTCAGCTAGAGATAGCTTAAATCACAGGCTTCAGTTGCCCACAAAGATAAAGCCAGAATTTAAATAATGATAACCAGCTGGAAGCTGCAATTTATTGAAATCTTTCTTCTTTTCTTTTGGTATTACCAATTGAAAGGAGGGATTTGGTGGGAAAAACAATAATAAGGATAGCAAGAGCAAAAGACAAAGGCAAAAGAAATGAAACTAAACCTCCCCAGGGAATATTTGAGCATTCTACACATTCTGCTCAGGCCCCATTCTGCAAACGATCAGTAAAGACTTCCTTTGTGGCACTGCAAACAAGGCCCCTGCCTTCAGGAAGCTGATGGTCTGCAGGCTGTCAAAACTGTCATAACTGAAACAGGTATACAGGGTGATCAATTCTACTGATGGCCAAGGCTTATGGGAGCCCAAAGAAGGGGTATTAACCCACCTTTGGTGGTGGGGATGAGGGTTGGCTGGTCCAAGAAGGGCTTCCTAGAGAATGAATCATTTAAGTTGAGCCCTAAATGATAAGTGAATAGTCCTAGGATATCAGGGAAGAGGGACTGGGCTCCAGGTAGAGAAAAATCAGTTCTTTTTTCTCCTTCATCCTTTAAACAAGTGGGCATTTAGTCCCACTATGTGCCGCCTGCTGCTCAGGTTCTGTGTCTGCATCTGATGCTGAAGAGTAACTCCTGGTGGTCACCTGAGGTGTGGCAGCCTCTCCAGGGAGGTGAGGATTCACCAGGGAATCACGAATGAAAGGGGCTCAGTGCCCCGTGTGTGGAGTAAACGATCAAGGGAACCTACAGTGTGAAAAAGTACACCCGTTCACACAGAAGATTTCAGAAAAACACTACTGTGGGAGAAGAATCACCAAAGAGCAGTGTGAACTCGGGGAAAGAAGAGATCTATTTGGCAGGGCAGGGGTGGGGGGAGTGTTGGTTCAGAGATGATGGTGAGGGGGTGGCTGCTAAGCTTTGCCTGTGGTTTTGGTGCTGTGACCTAATCACACACCCTTCTTCCCTGTTGGGGGTCTCCTGCTGTACTCAAAATGGCTCTTGGGAGCCAACCATGCCTCTTTCAGTTACAGGTTGGGTTACATCATGTTGGTAGCTTGAATCTGGTCATGGGGGTAGTATTTACACTACAGGACTCAGTAAACTCTAGAGACCAGAGCCTCCCATCCCCAGAGGGTGCTTTGTTACTCAGTCACGTCTGACTCTTACTTTCCCATAGACTGTAGCCTATGGGATTCTCCAGGCAAGAACACTGGAGTGGGTTGCCATTTCCTTTTCCAGGGGATATTCCTGACCCAGGAATTGAACCCGGGTCTCCTGCATTGCAGGCAGACTCTTTACAGCCTGAACTATGAGGGAAGCCCATCCCCAGAGAGCTGGTTTTTAAACACTGACCAACACACCATGGTCTGCACCCAAGGATCACAAGCTGTGTAGGATGGGGAGGACTCAGAGGCATGAGGAAGGTCTCTCTTCTAAAGATTAAGGAAGAAACTTGAGTCAAGGGGTTGATATATGCCTACACCCTCCCCAGGAATGAAGGTTGAAGAAATATCTCCAGCAGTGGGAAGGGCAGTTGGGCAATGGGAATAGTCATACTATTATGGGTTCTATGAGATCTTAGAGTGTGTTCTGGGCAGACGGTGATGACAAGAGGAGAGCATAGAAAATAACATGGGACCCCACGGACCAAAGTGTTTGTTCTTTATTCTGCAGCCACTGAGGACTCAACAGAGATATTTTAAATAGTGGCACAGTATGGTCAGATTTCTTTTAGGGGATATAGAGGACAGAGTATGGCCAGGAGACCAAGAACAGGCTGTTGCAGTCACAGATATTTGCTTATGCAGTGTTAATTCCTTTCATTCCTTCCCTTCCTTTCCAACAGAACCATCCTCAATCCCCCCCCCCCCCCCAGGGAGGCAATGTGCCCTGCTTAAAAAAACAAACTAAACTCCCACGCCCTTTCCCAGTCTTCATTGCAGAGAGTGGTCCCATGACATTCTGGCCAATGGAAGGTAAGTCAGGTCACTGGATGGAGCTTTCAGGACTGCTCTTTGAAAGGGAACAGACTTGAGAGACATTTGCCTTTTGCCTTTCCTCTTCTTCTGCCTGGAATGTGGATGTAGAAGAGGAGCAATCATTTAGTGAGCATGAGGTGACAAGCCCACAGATGATAGCACCAGTCAAGGATGGCTGAATGGAAAGATAGAAGGAAATTAGGGCATGCCTTGGAAGTATAATGGGGCTGCCATATTGATTCTGGGTCTTCTGTATCTGGATTTCATATTGCATGAAAAGAAAAAAAAAACCACAAAACTCTCTGTTTGGGTAAGCCATGGCAAGTCTTGCTTTCTATTATGTCAGCTACACCCATCCTTAACTACTTCCGGTACTATTTTAGAGATTCAGGTGACAGACCCTGAGGACAAGAAGAGAGCAGCAGCAATGGCATGAAGATGTAGGAATATCTTCATGTTCCTACCTGCCTCAGGTAAACTAGGCAGCAACATCTATTTAGGGAGAATGAAGCACAAAAGATCATTTAGCTTCTGAGACCGAGTGAAATACAGAAGGCAAAACAGGCTGCAAGGACTTGGGTTTCAGGGGACAGATGGGACATATACAAGAAGACAGTGAACTGAGTTTGGACAGGCTGAGTTGGAGGGGCTTGTCATCTAAAGTTGGAAGGAGAGGCTGGCATTCAGGAGAGAGGCTGAGAGAGCTCTGAAGTAGAGAGATGGCAGCTATCAGCTAAGAGATGGTGTTTGGATCCTTGGAATTGCTTATGAAATGGATGAATGATGAGAAGAGGCTCAATGGGGAAATTCTGGGAAATACCAGCAGGCAAAGGATGGGCAGCAGTGAGACAGGAGGGGTTTAAGAAAGGAGTGTGAAGGGCTGGGAGAGAGATGGGAAGAGGATTCATAGAGGCGAGCCCCAGGAACTAAAAGCAGAGACAGTTTTGAGAGGAGAAGAGCAATCAAGAGCACCATGTACAATGGAGTTATCAAATAGGATGAGGAATGAAACTTAGCCTATGGATTTGGCTATTAGAATGTCAGTGTTTTCTGCTTCCACTGAGGTCACTACTGAAGCTGGAGAAATGATTTGCCCAAAATGACATCATTAGTAATGAGTCTAGCGGTAGAAATGGAGACACTGGGCTTCCTTGGTGATCCAGGGGTTGAGAGTCCACCTTGCAATGCAGGGGACACTGGTTCAATCCCTGACATTGGAAGAATCCACTTGCTGCAGAGTAACTAAGCCTGCATGCCACAACTACGGAACCTGTGCTCTAGAGCCTGCGAGCTGCAGCTACTGAACTTATGCATAGCAGCTACTGGAGCCCACGAGCCCACGAGCCCATGCTCTGAACCAAGAGGAGCCACTGCAACGAGAGCTCGCAAGCTGCAACTGGAGAAAGCCTGCGTGCAGCAGCAAAGACCCAGCACAGCCCCAAATACCTAAAATAAAACAAATAAATTATATACATACATGTATATGTATGTATAAAGAAATGACATGGCCTGACTCCCTGTACAGTTTCTCTTTCTCTTCTATTACACATGCTTTTAGGCTGCCCCAAATCACCAAACCAGGTTTTCACTTTAAAAGATCAGCTTTGGAGTGGGGCGGGTGGTGGTTGGGGTGGGGTGGTAATTTATGCTCAGATACAAACCACTTCTAGCTGCCTTCACTGATAAATAGGTTTAAATAGGTGTTCTTTTGTCCCCAGATTAAAGTATCTCTTTAGCTAATATTTTGATGCACTGAAATCTCTTACTGAAGGCAGTTAGCCGAGGAGAGGAGGAGAGAAAGAGAGGCAGGACAACACCATCCTCTGCCATGCTCATCCCTCATAGCCTCAGCCTGGCTGGAGATGGCCTTTCATTTTTCATTCTGTGTCCAACCCACAGCAACAGGCCCAAAGGCCACTGCCTGGTGCAGAAGTGCTGTTTCTTTCCTCTCAAGTGAGAAAAAGCTCTTTTGGATATGAGCCCATCCTGAGTGGACATCCTTATCCATCATGGAGACCAGAAACAGCCTGAGCCTGGGTCCCCAGCAGGCACTGTTTTGCCCAAAGTTCTGACTCTTATTTCCAGACCACAGCACGTGGCTATCACAGAATCTCAGACAGCCATGTCGATCAGCACAAGAGGTGGGGCTCAGAGGGAGACCATTCTGAAATTCCTGAGGATGAACTAAGCGTGGGTATCCTTTTTTTTTTTTTTTTCTTTTTGGCGGGAAGCAGAGGTCAGAAAAGTAAAACTTTGAGGGGCAAAGGGGTTACAACCCCAGAGCATTTAAACCACCTGATGCCCCAGGCAACTGCACACCTATAGGTACAGAGGTTAGAGTATCAGTTACTGGCAGAAACCCTTCTTGCAAAACACTCTGTATGTGAGAACCTGAGTAAAGCAAACAACCCCCCACCCAAAGCTGTGAAGCTCTTCCCCTGCCCCATGCTGTCAGGGAGTGAAACAGCAACTTGGATACATGGCTGGCAGTTGGCAGGGAAACCTGGTGGGCGTGCTAGGGGCACTGAAATCCATAAAGGAAAAATGGTCTAAACAGAGCGAGAGGGTTTTGTTGTTGCTTTTCCTGAGCAAATGAGCACTGATGTTCTTTTTCATGTAAGAAAGCAGCAACTGATCTGGAGACCATTTTTCTACCATGGACAAGGCAACCCGGGCTTCTGGCTGATTAAAGGAAGTAGCTACTGTTCACCATCTTTCAGGAGTGAGAGAATAAAGAAGGAGATGCAGCCAAAATAAACAGATGGCTGGATCAGGTGGGGGATGCTGTCATGAGCAGACACGCAGGTAGCACGGGCCCCAGGCAACCACACAAAGCCATTAAGAGGAGCCGAGACTCAGCATAGGGTTCTAGAACCCTGGGAAACAGCGTGTGCTCTGCCCCAGAGGGGGTCACCTTGGAATTGTCACCGATCCAAAGGTAGTGAAGTTTGCACAGAGCAGGAGGGTCCCAGCAGGCAAGCAATCCTGGACCCCAGGGAGGACTAGGAAAAGATGGAGCTGAGGGTGAAGGGCTAAGTTAGCAAAGTCAGCAGAAATTCAGACCCCTCGAGTGCCTGGAAGGTTGAGCAGCAGGCAGTGTGGTGCCAACTGGCAGGTGGCTCCCAGAATCCACTTGGAGCCACTGAGGCATCTTTGCAAACACTGACTGAGCACCTGGGTTTCAGGCACTAAGACACGGTTCTGTCTTCGAGGACCTCATGGTCTGGCAAGTGGAGTGTTTATAAACAGATGAATCACACTCCAGGATAGTGCTTATGAGCAGAGTTTTGAAGTGTCACAAGAGAGGGCGCTGTCAGGAAAGACTTCAGAGAGGAGGTGACAATGAAGTTGGATAATGAAGACTAAGCAGGCATTCGCATCAGAAAAATTGCACCAGAAGGCCGCAGCTGGGTAAACTGGGAGGTTACATTAGTTAAGATTCTGGTTGCAGAGCAAAAATCTCCAGTTAAACTAGCTGAAGTTAAGAGGAATGCCACTTTAGATGTACAACAGATAATGTTACAGGAAAGTAAGAGGGAAAAAGTGCTGCTGTGTGAGGGCCCAGACCAGGAAATCAGGGATGTTAATTTGCCAGAGGTGCACGAGAACTCTGATCCACCATGCTCTGTGTATCTGCCCCAGTCCTCTGTCTTCCTGAGGTCCTCTCCTGTCTCTGCTTACTCATGTCCTTACAATTCTGTATCTTTGCCTCACAAGTGGCCCTGGCTTGCTCTGCCATCTACTTCAGGGCCAGTTCCCTACGCCCTTTCAAGTAAGGTACCATCATCCTGAGGGTGCATCTGACTCAGTCTCAGGGCTCTCACTCCAGTAAAGGAGGGCTGGAAGCAATGATGAAACTCTCTGCCTCCCCGAAGGCTCTATAAGGCAAGGGCAACTCGACACCTGCGGCATAACGCAGGAGAGGAGATGTCTATCCAAACAGTGTGGCTTTGAGATATTGAGAGCTGTGGTCTTGACCACGACAGTGAGCAGTCTGGTGGTGGCTAGGTGGTAACAGCAGTCAATGTGACAACACCCAACAGAGGTGGCAGCAGTGCCCAGCATTAGCAACAGTGCCTAGCAGATAAAAAGGCATCCAGAAGGTAGACACTGGCCAAGGAGTCCCGAGGGTAGTGTTCACACCCGACTGGTCTTGTTAGTGAGCCCATGGGATTCTCCCAACTACCGAGGCAAGCTCTTTGCAGGGCGTTGAGTTCCTGCCAGCATGCACAGGGTACCTACACTCGCTGTAAGGTCTTGTACCTGCAGGCAGTTTGATGTGGGGGAAGCTTGAGCGATGTGTCAATCAAAGTACCCAGCTTCCTCTTGACCTATGGCCTGCCGTCTGGGGGAACGGCTCATTCCAAGTAAGGCCCAGCAGGAGTTAGGACCCTCTTAGCAGGACATGCAGTAATTCCAGAAGGAACAGAAGTTGTCAGTTCCTACCAAGAAAAGCCAAGGGCACTGAAAGATTGGAAAGAAAAGCCGCTGACGGAAGAGTGTAATCAGAGAGAAATGAATAGAAACTGCCCAAAGAAAATGCGTGCTCCCTAGCAACCTGCTGCATAGAAAATAGGCCAAACAAATAGCTCTAAAAAGGATCTGGTAGTGGTAGGGGAAGTAATCAAAACTAGGAAAGCGAGAAAGTATTAAAAAAAATCAAACAGCAACTCAGCTGGAGAAATTATAGTACAAAGTTAAAGTGCAAAAACATGATAAGGAAAGCAAAGGTGAAGAATGAAAAGAAGATTGCGAGAGAGGCTAAGATAAATAATAAGGCATTTTTCAAGTACAGGAAGAACAAGAGGTCAGTACAAGAGTCAGTAGGGCCTCTAAAAGCTGACAGAGGTAATTTATTGACAGAACATGAAGACATTGCAAAAAAATATTAAAAGGCATTTTTCCTTCCCCTCCTTACCTCTCTTTTCACAAAGGAAGATGGGGACATATGCCAGAACAGACATAAATTTCCCAGGAGTGGAAAAAAGACATTTTGAAGGAAATCAGGATCGTGTCAGCACAGGTGATCAAGAAATTAGGACATCAGAAAAACTGCAGAAAGTCTAGAAAGCCAGGCCAGGGCCTCCAGGAATGAGGGACCCAGAGGCCAGTGAGGTCCAAGGCCAGGGAAGGGAGGGATGAGAGAGGGTCCGTGGTATGTCAGAGGAGAGGGGCAGTGATCCACCCAGGGACTGTTGTAGGAAGCAGTCTCGGGCTCTGCTTTATAAGCCCATCTTGTAAACTGCTTTTTCATCTTTGATAAAGGGACTAGAGTCAGGGTTTTATCAAGTTTTTACACTCCAAACTGTTGACAATGATCTCTGATGGGGTGCTTGTTTTTAAAAGTACCAAGCATGATCCAATTTTGGGTAAAACTTCACTTTCCTTCCCATAAGAAGACTCGAGAACAGAAGTAGAAAACCTGGGTTTGAGGTATTATTCTGTCACAGACCAGCTGTGTGTTGGCATGCATGCTCAGGCATGTTCAACTCTTTGCGAACCCCTGGACTATAGTCCGCCAGGCTCCTCTATCCATGGAATTTTCCAGGCAAGACTACAGGAGCAGGTTTCCATTTCCTACTCCAGGGGACTTCAGGTTAATTGCTTAATCTCATGAAGATGTAGGTAACTCATTTCAAAAGTGAAGATAAAAACTACCTTACATGACCACAATACTTAAATAAAATCATTTACTTCTCCACCAATACAACAACAAAAAAAATTGCTGAGTGCTTTAAAGGGCCAGGTACTGTTTTTGGCCACAGAGAGGCAGGATTAATAAGACAGGTCCCTGCCCTTGTGGGGCTGACATTCTGGTATGAGGAGAGAGGTATTCAGCAAGGAAACAGAAAAGTAAACAAGATCCTTTCCAAGAGTGATGAGAGCTTTGGAAAGAAAATACACAGCTGTGTAAGGGCCTGCTCACAGCATGGGTCAGGGAAGATGACACTGAGATCTGAATTAAGAGGAGGGAAGACCTGGATAGAACTTACCAGAAAGAGGGCAGCCGGACGAGGCCCCAAAGATAATATATAAAAAAGCATTGTATAAACTGTACAGTCACTGAAATGTTGGGCCTGAGTGATATCATCAAGAGCTTTGTCCGAGGTTGAGAATTTGATTTTCAACCCAGCTCCTCAATCTGAGTAAACTATGAATGAGTGAGTGAAGTCGCTCAGTTGTGTCTGACTCGTTGCAACCCCATGGACTATAGCCTATCAGGCTCCTCCATCCATGGGATTTTCCAGGCAAGAGTGCTGGAGTGGATTGCCATTTCCTTCTTCAGGGGATCTTCCTGACCCAGGAATCGAACCCAGGTCTCCCGCATTGTAGGCAGATGCTTTACCATCTGAGCCACCAGGGAGTAAACTATAGGAAAGTGTCAAATCAAGGCAGACTTCGGCAAGACAAGCCTGGCCACAAAGAAGTACAAAGCACCCAGTTCAGTTCAGTTCAGTTCAGTTCAATCGCTCAGTCGTGTCCGACTCTTTGCGACCCCATGAATCGCAGCACGCCAGGCCTCCCTGTCCATCACCATCTCCCGGAGTTCACTCAGACTCACGTCCATCGAGTCAGTGATGCCATCCAGCCAACTCATCCTCGGTCGTCCCCTTCTCCTCCTGCCCCCAATCCCTCCCAGCATTAGAGTCTTTTCCAGCTCTTCACATGAGGTGGCCAAAGTACTGGAGCTTCAGCTTTAGCGTCATTCCTTCCAAAGTAATCCCAGGGTTGATCTCCTTCAGAATGGATTGGTTGGATCTCCTTGCAGTCCAAGGGACCCTCAAGAGTCTTCTCTAATACCACAGTTCAAAAGCATCAATTCTTTGGCACTCAGCCTTCTTCACAGTCCAACTCTCACATCCATACGTGACCACTGGAAAAACCATAGCCTTGACTAGACGGACCTTAGTCGGCAAAGTAATGTCTCTGCTTTTGAATATACTATCTAGGTTGGTCATAACTTTTCTTCCAAGGAGTAAGCATCTTTTGATTTCATGGCTGCAGTCACCATCTGCAGTGATTTTGGAGCCCCAAAAAATAAAGTCTGACACTGCTTCCACTGTTTCCCCATCTATTTCCCATGAAGAGATGGGACCGGATGCACCCAACATCTACAGAAGTACAAAATGGATTCCAAGAGAAGCAGGGCGCGTAGGGCCTGCCTCCCTTGTCACATGGACTCTGAGGTCCCTGTGTGTGGCCATCTTCGAAGTCCTAGATGAAGAATTGCCTTGGGACATGCTGCTTACCTGAGGCTGTCAAGGTTCTGTGTAAAAATGCCCAGGTTCTAGGGTAAAAAATGAAGCGGCATGGATTCACTTCCCTGCTCAAAAGCAACAGCGCTATCTGAAATTTACTCCAGCCCATGGCCAAATTAACCATTGTGATTGGGTCATGCAACAATTAAAGAGAAGAAACTTAATTCTTATGTTTCCAAAGGTCCGGTTTCATTTCCCCAAAACCAGTCAAGCTCTTAGTCTGGAAAATGAGCTGAACGCTGAGAGAGGAAACTAAGTGGAACCAGAAACTTCTAATATTTTGTCTTAACATAAGAGTATAACATATGAGACAGGAGTCACGTTTCATTTCACAAAAGCTTATAGAGGCAAACTCTTGCAGAGGCGAGGTGTGCGCCTGATGCTGAAATCGACAGGAACTTGTGGGGCTTCTGGGCATGGAGGCCTGTCCGTGTCCCCCGTTTCTTGTTTGTAGGGAATAGGCCTCAGCCTCCATGACCTTCCTTAAGTTCCAAAGTGCAGATTCAAACAGTTGCTAATCAGGGAAGGAAGGGGATGCAGAGATTAGGGAGGAATAGCCAAGAAACAATTGTGTAGCTTTGAGACAGGATCCTGGTTCTGTCTTAAGTGATGCACAGAACAATATCTTTGAGCTCTTTACAGAACCAAAACCTCTGACAAATGGATTTGTATTCTTCATTCCAGAGAACACTACCTGAGGCCAGATTAGTGAAATCAGAGAGGCTCATCAAGAGATTGTCTGAAACCAGATTAAAGGAGTGCAGGCCCTGCACACACCCAAATCTTATCAGCAACCCCATCCTTGAACCACTGCTATAAAACTCCTTACCAAACCCTCACAGGTTGGGAAACTTCCTTTTTCAGGAGCATGAGCTTGCTGCGTACCCTTTGCCTGGCAAAACAATAAAGCTATTCTTTTCTACTTTAGCCCAAACTCTGTCTCTGAGACTTGATTCAGCACTGATGCACAGAGGCTGAGTTTTTGGCATCAGTGTCAGCCTGATTCCTTAAAGGGAATTCTGGAGAACTCATTAAGCCTCACAGCTTTCCCACCCACCATGTAGGAACCACATGTGATGTGATACATCCCCAGGCATGTTCCTCTCTTTGCCATGCAGTCAATCTGAGGGCAGTCCTCCTCCTTGTCCGAGGAACCATAGGTAAGGCACAGAATTCTCAAAAATGATCAAAATCCTACCAGGTGGAACACTGACATGGTCATTACTGGGGCAGACAGGACTGCCAGGGAGAGAGTGAGAAGGGAGGAGAGTCAGGGACCCTGTGCTCAGGAACTTCACCATTGCTGGCTGAGCCAAAGAAAGGCTTATCAAGGAGCCTGAAAAGGCTGTTGTTTCACAAGCACCCTGCAAAGGAAGAGGGCACTATTATCCCCACTTTAAAGATGAGAAAACCAAGACTTCTGGAGGTCAAGTAAGCACCAGGTTAATGGGAGAGTTAGGACTTGAACACAGGTCTCCAGACCCTTGTAGGTCAGTTGGTAAAGAATCTGCCTGCAATGCAAGAGACCTGGGTTCGATTCCTGGGTCAGAAAGATCTCCTGGAAAAGGAAATGGCAACCCACTCCAGTATTCTTGTCTGGAGAATCCCATAGACAGAGGAGGAGTCCACGGGGTTGCAAGAGTCAGACACAACTTAGTGATTAAATCACCACTCCAGACCCTGTAGTCTTTCAAATGAAACAAGGGAAGCTTTTCCAGTGCTCAAGCACCCCGGGAGTCAAGGGAGCTTGTCCTTCTTCACGGATGTTTAGAGATGCTCATGCTCATGCTTGAACATTTCACCTTGGCAGACACAGGCTCTGAGAACCAAGGAGGAAGAGGAAGAGAAACTCCTTTCTCAGTAAGCCTAAGAATCTATTCAATATTCTGGACACCATGTCATCAAAGGATTCTGATTTTCCCTGTGTGAGGTGGGGAGATGTGCCGGAGAGATTTGAACATTCAGTCCCTGGTCTCTACTTTGAACAGCTAGCAGCCTGGCCTGTGGTGGTGGGCAGGGTACCTGGAGCTGCCCCCACCTGTGCCCAGAAAGGACAAAGGTGCCCGCAAGGTGGACTTCGGGGCGGATGGTGAATATCTCAGCTGCCCAGAGCATGGGGCCCAGCTCTGCTTCGTGCCCCAAGGCTCTGAGTTTATTTTCTGACTCAGGGGAGCAGCTGTGGACTTCGTCCATTCGGCAGGCTTGCCAGATGTTTGCTGACCCCAGGTTTTTTCTCCCCAGAGGCAGCGCTGCCGCCTCTGAGATCAGCAGGGGTGAGGGGTGTGCGAGTTCCCAGGCTTCCCCAGGGCGGAGGGAGCAAGTCTGGGGCGGGCTGGGCTCTGGGCTGGGACTCAGGGCCGTGCCTGCGGGACGCAGAGCCTGACCCTCTGTTGGCCGGGTCTCAGGAGTGAGGAGTGGTGAGGAAAATTGGAAGGAATAATCCCTGCCCCCTGAATTGCCTGGGATTAATTAGGAGACTGATAATGTACAGCGTGTGCCTGGGATGAAAATGAGTTATAGCCTCGTTATTAATATAGCTGGATGGATGGTTAGTTTATATAAAACAAGGCCACTTCTCAATAAGCCAGAGGTCATTAGGTGTCCTCACAGGGTGACATAAGGCGGGTAGCCTGTGTGTATACTTGCGAGGAATTCCAACTGATTTACAGGAGGGTGAGAGCCAGCAAGTCAAAGCTGTTTTGCCCACTTCAGTAAATAAAAAGCAAAGACCCAGCACGAGGCTTGTGTTTATTCTTTTCCTTCAAGAAAATATTTTCCATAAAACTGGACACTGACATTAAAAGTAAAAAGGGGGAGGGGCAGGGAAGAAGAAACCTAAAACCAAAGTAAACTGGAAGCAAACTAGTGTTCATTTCCTGTGGAGCAATTTTATATTTTTTAATGGAGTTGCTGCGGCTTTTTATTTCAGTAGAAGGTGAAGAGTCCAAAGCATGAGGATTTAAGGCTTCCAAGTGTGTGTCATTATATGAACAGACCCTTAAATTTGCCAGCACGCCCCAGGCACTGCTCGTGCATAACTAATGTCTCCCTGCCAGGGCCAGGGCTGAGGGTCCTTTGACTCCTCTGGAAGTTATACAGGGGTAAAGGGAGTGTCAGGAATGCAGGATTAGGCCCCATAATTGAGGCTGTCAGCTGAAGAGGCAGCCGGGTTTGCGAGCCTTTCCAAATTTGCATTTATTATGGCATGAAGATATGGCTCCTTTGGTATAAAAGGAGTAGGGGAGGTGTCTGGAAGTTGGCAGTATTTTCTTCTCTATCTCTCTTTTTTAAGTTGACTGGTTCTGTATCATTCATTACGCTCTTCTTAATAGATCCCAGAAATGCTGAAACAGTCCTTCAGAGGAAGCATTCACTTGAAACAACAAAAGATTAGAGAGACCTTAAAAATGCTGGATTTTCTTTACCTTTGAGGAAGGCCAGCTGGAACCTTTTGAGATTATTCCTATTTCGTGTGCAGCCACAAACAGTAGTGATGGTGAAGACGAAACAGGGTTTTTGTGAATCATGCGGATACAGCAGTGTCACTTAATCAGATACTCCTTACTGGATGGTGGATATAGAGACTATGGCCAACGACCCTGCTATAGGATGAACAGACCCAAGAAGGCAGAGCTCTTCAGATTTTGAAGAGACAAGTGGCCTGTTCTATTTATGCACATACATGCAAGTTGCATTCTAAGCACACCTATTCTGTCTTTAATTTTTAAAAATTTTATTTATTGATTATTTTGGCTGCTCTGTGACTTTGGAGATCTTAGCTCCCTGACCAGGGACTGACCCCAGGTTCAGTGAAAGTGTGCAGTCCTAACTACTGGACAGCCAGGGAATTCCCTTAGTTTAATTTTTTGTACAATATAAATAACATGAAATATACCATTTAAATCATTTTAGGTGCACAATTCAATGACATTAGGTACATTCACATGGTACGTCAACACCACCATCCAGTTCCTGAATTTTTCATCTTCCCTAATTGAAACTCTGTACCCCTTACAGAAAAACTCCACTATACTTCCCTTTCTAGCTTCTGGGAACCACTACTCTATTTTCAGTTGGTCTGATTTTGACGCCCCCAGGTGTCTCATATAAATGGAATCATACAGTATTTGTCATTGTGTGTCTGGCTTATTTCATTTAGCACAAATGTCTTTAAGATTCACACTTGTTGTAGAATGTATCAAAATTCTATTCCTTTTTAAGATTGAATAATATTCCATAATATGTATATTCCATATTGTTTTTATTCACTCATCCATCCATGTGCATTTTAATTGCTTCTACTGTTTTTCTCCTGTAAATAGTGCTGCTATGAACATGGATACATAAGTACCTCTTCCAGACCTTAATTTCAAACATTTGGGGTACATACCTAGAAGCAGAATTGCTGGATCATATGTAGTTCAAGTTCTAATTTTTTTTAGGAACCACAATAGCAGTTGCACTATTTTATATTTCAACCAACTGTACACAAAGTTTCTGATTTCTCCATATCCTCAATAGCAGTTTTCATTTTCCATTTTTTTATAGTAGTCATCTCAATGGGTGTAGAGTGGTACCTCATTGTAGTTTTGATCTGCATTTTCCTAATAATTAATGATGTTAAGAATCTTTTCATGTATTTACATACAAATATCTATTGAAGCCCCCCATTTAATTCTTTGGGATATATACCAGGAGGTGGAAGTATGTACCATTACATGTTGAAGTGGGCCCCCTAAGGATTTACTATAAATTCTTGAGAGTATAATAAAATTTTGATCAGCTAGAATGCTTACATGCAGAGGATAGTCTGGTTAATGGAGGGTTTAGTTAGAATTCTCCATTTTTCTTCCAATCACTCTTGCTGAGATTCTTCCCAAACGTTTTGGTTTGTTTTTTAGATGAGTTATGCAGCCTTTCCTAGGAGGACTTCTCTTTATCCTAGAGGAATTCTATAAAATGAGCATCTGGGGACTACACTAGGTACTTAATGTGCTATCCTGAAAATTTAGATTAGAAGGTATCGAATATATGTATTTACACTATAGACCAAAAGGTAACTGTATAGGACTGTGAACTTTGAGTGAGTTAAATGTTCACAGAGATGGTTTCAGAAAAGATGTTTTGTAGCTCTTCTTTTTGGCAGTAATTGGAGAGTAGGGCCTGTTGTCTATTAAGGCCACTCCTAGTTCATGAAAATAAAACCATGTCAACTGCAAATAAAAGAATGTTTATCTTTCTGTTCTCTATGGAGGGAGTTGGAGAGTCCAGGCTGGGAATGTGTCTTATTCATCCAAAAGGGAGAACACATCACTGATATGCTCTCTACTGGGAAAGGAAGCATGTGCAAATTCACCCATGTTTCATCTCACTGCAAACTGTGATTTAGGCTAGATTCTATATTTATGCATCATGGTACCCCTGGCACTAGCCCAATGCCAGGCACTTAGTAAGTGATCAATAACAATTCACTGAATGAATTAGCATGACCTTTTAAAAGACTGCCTTACAGGCTGTCAGCCTCATGAGGGGTTCAGATGGCAGTTCTCTACCAAAAGTGGGTGGAACATTTTGCTGACCAAACTGGACCCCTGTTCCTGGGTGCTGCTAGTTACACAAGCCTCCTCTTTACATGCTGCTTGTATCTGTTTCTGATCCTTCCTTTAACTGCATGGGGAATTTTTTTTTTTTTACTGGCAGAGGAAGGAGGCAAAAGAGAAAAGAATGTGTTGGCTAAGATGGTAGGAACAACCATTTTCAGTATGGTCTGGTGGGTAAGGCTTGAAGTCACCATCAGAGGAAGAAGAGTGAAAGCAGGAGAGAGCTCTTCTCCTGAGACTATTCTGTGAGATTCTGGGCGTGGACTGCTGCTTTGCAGCACGGGGGGTGGTATGGCAGGGAAGGTCTCTACTCTCTCTTCTGTATAGGTCCCCTGCCTACTCTGGGCACACTGGAGATAGCAGTCTAGGTGGGAAATGGCACTGGGGATGCTCACTGTCCCAGTGTAGCAGGGGATCCTTCAGGCAGCTCTATGCTAGCCAGAGTGAGAAAGAAAGAAAATGTGGGCACCCACTACCCATGGAAGTTGACTGATCGACTGTGGGCTCATGCAAGCTCCTTGTTGGGACTTCCTGAAAAAAAGAGAAGTCTTATACTTGAACATACGTGGAGTTCAAAGTCACAGTGTGCGTGCGTGCGTTTGTGTGTGTATGTGTTTAAAACCACTAGCTAGTGACTACTACCTTTGAATTTACAAAAAACTAAGTCTATAACAGATATCCATTTAGGTAGGAAATGGATGAAGACAGGAAAACCAAATCTATACATTAAAATTTATCTATTTTTCAAATAAATTTATCTACAACTTGATATAAATAATGGTTCTTGTACCAAATAAGACAATTGGGTTTTAATAATAACAATAATAAATAATATTTAATATAATAATACATAGTACTTTCTATATGTAAGGCATGATTCTAAGCAATTTATATGTATTTTTAATCCCCCCAACAGTCCTATGAGACATGAATCTTATTATTTCTGGTTTACAGATGAGAAAACTAAAGCACAGAGAAGTTAATAACTTGGCCAAAATCACACAGCTGGTATGTGACAGTGTTGGAATCCAAACCCAAGAAGCTGGGTTGCAAAGTCTGAGCTTTCATATCTATCTAGATATAGATAATGACAATTTTATTGAGATAATTTATATACCATGAAATCATCCTTTTAAAGTATACAATTCAGTGGTTTTCGGTATATTCCCAGGCTAGTACAACTATCATCTCCCTGTAATTTTAGAACACTTTTACCATCGAACAGAAACCTGGTGAGCATGAGCATTACTTCCCATTCATCTTTTTGTCCAGTCCCTGGTAACCATTAATCTACTTTGTCTCTATGGATTTGTCTATTTTGGACATTTCTTATAAATGGAATTAAAAATAGAATAGAGTCATACAGTATATCTTTTGTGTCCAATTTATTTCATCGAGCATGATATTTTCAAGGTTCATTCATGTAGTAGTATGTATCAGTACTTAAATGCTTTTAATGGCCAAATAATATCTTGTGGTATGAAATACTAAATTTTAAAAATCCATTCATTAGTTGATGGACACATGGGTTTGTTTCTACCTTTTGGCTATCGTAAGTAATGGTACTATGGACCAGCATACTATAATGATTAACACAAGCTTTTAAAAACATAAAACCAGCATATTTTTCATATGCAGTAAATAATTAGTTAATAGGTATATTTCCTGGAGGATTCAAAATGCCCTTCTAATACCAGGCAGGCATGCCTGTGTATATCTGTATCCATGGAACTGATGAAGGATGTAGTGATCAAACCAAATGACATGTGTAAAAGTGCTTTCTAATACCTGAAGGCATTGATCCAAATATTAGTAATCAATGATGTGATCTTGGCCAATTATTTGAGAGTTATAATTAGATATTTGAAGCCAATGGGCTGGCTAATTGAGGTTTCATTGTTAAAAACATTAAAGTTTCCATGAAATTGAAGAAGATTCAAAGAAATGAATGGATATTCCATGCTCTTGGATTGGAAGAATTAATATTGCTAAAATGACCACACTACCCAAAGCAACCTAGATTTAATGTGATCTCTATCAAATTACCCATGGAATTTTTCACAGAAATAGAACAAAGAATCCTAAAATTCATATGAAACCAAAAAGGAGTCAGAATTGCCAAAGTAATCCTGAAGAAAGAACAAAACAGGAGCCATAACCCTCCCAGACATCAGACAATACTAAAAAGCTACAGGAATGAAAACAGTTTGGTATTGGCACAAAAACAGACATATGGATCAATGGAACATAATTCCAGAAATAAACCCACACACATGCAGTTAATTAACTTTGATAAAGGAATCAAGAATATACAATGGGAAAAAGACAGTCTCTTTAGCAAGTGGTGCTGGGAAAGTTGGGTAGTGGCATACAAATCAATAAAGCTAGAACACACCCTCACATCACACACACACACACACAAATATTCAAAATGGCTTAAAGATTTAAACATAAAACTCCTAGAAGAGATCATAGGCAAAATAGTCCTTGACATAACTTGTACTAATGCTTTCTTAGGTCAGTATGCAAGGCAATAGAAAAACAAACAAACAAACGGGACCTAATTGAACTTAAGGTTTTTGCACAGAGGAAACCATAACAAAATGAAAAGACAGCCGATGGAATGGGAGAAAATATCTCAAATGATGTGACTGATAAGGGCTTAAATTCCAAAATATATAAAAAGCTCATACAACTCAACAACAACAACAACAACAAAAAACCCAATTGAAAAATGGAGAGAAAGCCTAAACAGACATTTCTCCAAAGAAGGGATACAGATGGCCATTAGGCAAATTAAAAGATGGTCACCATCGCTAATTATTTAATAAATGCAAATCAAAAGTACAATGAGATACCACCTCATCTTACACAATGATGGTCAGAATGGCCATCATTAAAAAGTCTACAAACAATAAATGCTGGAGAGGTTGTGGAGAAAAGGGAACCCTTCTACACTGTTGGTGTGACTGCAAGTTGGTGCAACCACTAGGGAAACAGTATGGAGGTTCCTCGGAAAACTAAAGTTGAATTACCACCTGATCCAGCAATCTGCTCCTGGGAATATATCCAGATAAAATGAAACTTAAAAAAGATACCTGCACCCATATGTTCAGAGTAGCACTATTCACAACAGCCAAGACATGGGAACAATCTAAATGTTCATCAACAGATGAATGGATAAAGAAGACAAGATACACACACACACACACACACACAATGGAATACTACTCAACCATAACAAGGAACAAAATAATGCCATTTGCAGCAACAAGGATGGACCTAGAGATTATCATACTAAGTGAAGTAAATCAGACAGACAAATATACGATATCACTTATATGTGGAACCTAAAATAGGACACAAATAAACCTATCTATGAAACAGAAACAGGATTATGGACATAGAGAACAGACTGGCAGTTGCCAATGGGGAGAAGGTTGAGCAAGGGATGTGGACTGGGAGCTCAGGGTTAGCAAGTGTAAGCCTTTATATACAGAATGGATAAACAATAAATTCCTACTCCAAAGCATAGAGAATTATATTCAATACACTATGATAAACCATAATGGAAAAAATATTACAAAAGAATGTATATCTTGCTCCTTGGAAGGAAAACTATGACAAACCTAGACTGTTGCTGTTGCTAAGTCGCTTCAGTTGTGTCCGACTCTGTGCGACCCCATAGACGGCAGCCCACCAGACTCCCCCATCCCTGGGATTCTCCAGGCAAGAATACTGGAGTGGGTTGCAATTTCCTTCTCCAATGCATGAAAGTGAAAAGTCAAAGTGAAGTCGCTCAGTCGTGTCTGACCCTCAGCGACCCCATGGACTGCAGCCCACCAGGCTCCTCCGTCCATGGGATTTTCCAGGCAAGAGTACTGGAGTGGGGTGCCATTGCCTTCTCCTGACAACCTAGACAGCATATTATAAAACAGATACATCACTTTGCTGACAAAGGTCTATATAGTCAAAGCTATGGTTTTTCCAGCAGTCATGTATAGATGTGAGAGTTGGATCACAAAGAAGGTTGAGTGCTGAAGAACTGATGCTTTCAAATTGTGGTGCTGGAAGACTCCTGAGACTCCCTTGGACTGCAAGAAGATCAAACTAGTTAATCCGAAAAGAAATCAAACTTGAATGTTCATTGGAAGGACTGATGCTGAAGCTAAAGCTCCAATCCTTTGGCCACCTGATTCAAAGAGCTCACTCACTGAAAAAGAACCTGATGCTAGGAAAGACTGAAGGCCAAAGGAGAAGGGGGCAGCAGAGGAAGAGATTATTGGATAGCATCCCTGACTCAATGGACATGAATTTCAGCCAATTCTGGGAGATAGTGGAGGACAGAGGAACCTGGTGTGAATGTTGTAGCCCATGGGGTCACAAAGATTCTAACACAACTTAGTGACTAAACAACAACAGAAAATTGAATCACTTTGCTATACAGCAGAAATCAACACAACACTATAAATCAACTTTACTTCAATAAAAAAATATTAAAACTGAAAAAAGTTTCCACGATGTATTAATTGGGAAACAAGAAAAGGACCCCCTTACATATCCACTAACAACCACAATGGGCTCTTCTTTCATAAATGCCTCCCAGAGAGACCAGCCTCTCTGTTACCATTTTCCTCTTTCCTAGTTGCTGTTCATTGTTAATGTTTTGTTGATTATTCCTCATGAAAAGTTAAAAACACATTTAAAATTTTAATCCAGTTAGGTACGTATTTAGTTGCAAGTAACAGGAAATCTAACCGTGCCTTTAACAAAAGTCAATTTTTTTTTCTCACATAAGAAGTCTGAAGGTTGCTTTGTGGTTCAAGGGTGTCGAGACTGATGTTTCTCTTCATCTATCTCATGTTTACAAAAAGACTGTCCAACATGAAGCATCATATCTGCATTCAAGATAGAAAGTAGGGGACTTTCCTGGTGGTCCGGTGGCTAAAACTCCATGCTTCCAAAGCAAGGGGCTCAAGTTGGATCCCTAGTCGGGGAACTAGATCCCTCAAGACGCAACTAAAGATCCTGTGTGCCGCAACCAAGACCTGGTGCAGCCAAATAAATAATAATTTTAAAAAAGACAGAAAGTTGGGGGTTGAATGGGGGTAGTGTCAGGAAAGCAGAAGCACTCTCAGAAGCCTCTAGAAGACTTTCATCTCTTGGCCACAAAGATCAAATGACCAGCCTTCCTCATAATGCAGGCTGAGAAAAATGATAGTTTCTCCAGCCTCGAGAGTAGAGGACTGTGAAAGAAAAGGGAGTTGGAAATAGGTGTCATCAAAACAACTTAGGCACACTCTCCTTTTAAGAGATGGCTAGGGGATCTAGACAGACAGAAGGAAGAGACCACAGCTCTGATGGAAGAGGCTGGCACATCTCCTCCTCTTTCAGTTGGTATGTCTGATGAAGTTTTCCATTTGCTTTTCCTGCTTTCAGACTGGGGATTGCATGGGAACCACTCATCTCCCCACAGACACTGGTTTGGCTTCATAATGGTTGAACGCCTGTCTGAATATTTTAGTGATGTGACCGTAGAGCATCGTGACATGATGAGCTCTTGAGACACTGTGACCAGAACCAATCTGGCTGGCTGAGCAATGTCTAAATCCCAGCAAGCTTGTCTGGGGATCTGAGGCCAGCTTGAAACAGCAGAAGGATTCTGCAAAGAGTTTTCTGAATCTGCCCCTCTTCGTTAGGATTAAGATGTTCTTGAGGACAAGGCTGAGGTCTCCCTTTCTATTACGTCTCCCTTTCTGTCTTCCCCTTTCCCATGTGCTAAACAATCGTGGGTGCACAGATGGATCTCAATATACACTGGAGGGTAAACTCACATTTCTGGTGACTGGTCAAAGAGGTGTCACTTGTTATAAAGTGTGCCAAGAAAGTCACTCATTTATCCAGTAAGCACTTTTAGTAATTTAAGCTGTGAACCAATTACTTCAATACAGTTTCCAGAAATAGAGTTCCATATCCTTTGAAGTGGGTTAATTGTCAACTGATATTTTATCTGTGTTCGTTCATCTGACAATTAGTGAAGGCTTCCAAAGCATCAGGCACAGTGCTAGGCACAGAGGGACACACTGAAAAGCATTTAATGCTGCCTGCCTGGACTCATGGGGAAATGGGCTAGACAGGCATGAGAGCAGCAGGCCCAGGGATCTGAGAAGGGCTGCATCAAAGCGCTGTGGGCTCACAGCAGGCGGGTGACTCATGGCCCAGGGGAGTTGCGGGGTTGTGCAATTAGATTGGCTGCCAGAGTCCTCTTCCGCAGACATTCCAAGCTGACTGCTGGCTTGGTTCCACCAAGGGGATGGGGGGACGTGACCCTGTCTGGCTTCCCCCCGCCTAGTTGGGTTCACTAGAGAGAGAATGTTTCTCCCTGGAGACCAGCTTCACACATGCACTGAATTGGCTCCTTTAAGAAATAGGACAAAGAAAAAACGTTAAGGGGAGTAAGGATGAGATTTGGGGAGCTGGAAGACCAGGTGCCTTCTGAGTGGGTGGAAGCCTTGAACCATTTCCATTCCCCAAAATCTAGCACACACATCTTTGCTTTTTTCAGAGGGGATGCATGAGGTGTGGGAGGATATTTGGGAAAGGCTGTCTCTATAACATGGCTCACTGCATGAGACAATCTGAGAGCAGGGCAAATGCTACATAACTTCTTCACAAAAATGTCAGTTAAGGGAAAAAAAAACAATACATTTTTGGAGGCATCTTACTCCCTCATTCAAAGGAAAAATGGCTTCATGGAGTCGGGGGTGAAGCGTATGGTGTGTATATTCTTGAGCTTGGATGACCCACTGATAGGAATAGAGGATGGCATTGAAAAAATGACACTCTTGTGTAGCCTCCAAGGATTAACATCAGGGGTATTTGAGACTTAGCAGCAAAAAGGCAGCCTTGTGATCTTTCATTGTGAAATAAGATTGGAGGACACAGCACAAAGCTGCAGGAGGCGGTGGGCAGCAAGGATTGGGTGACCCTGAGACTGCAGGCCTGGGGGACCCATCACACACAGAGACTGATGCCTGAAATGGAAGAGCAAGTAGGATGAGCCCAGATGGTCAGAGGAGCTTTCCCCAACTGGCTGCACTTAAAGTCCTTCCTTCTAATACAATTTGGACTCGCTCTCCTTGAATTTGACTATGCATTAACATAACAGATTTGGTAAATCTGGAAGTGGGCAGGCACATATGTAATTCCTGGTAATTCTTTATCCAAGAATCTCACCGAACATTTCACATAGGGCCTCACTGATGCCTGTTTCTCCTTGAGTCTCTGGCCATCCTAGGCATCACTCACTCCTATTTCATAGATGCAGAAGGTGAGGGAGAGGAAGCCGGGCGTCTTCACAGAGCCTTGATCATGCAACAGAACCAAGAGCTCCAAGTCTTGGCGGCCGGTTCTTGGCTCAAGCAACAGCACTGGGCTCCCTTTTCTTCTTCTGGGAATAATGGCGAACACTTTGGCTTCAGACACTGACTTGACAGGGCTGATGAAAAAAATTATCATTTGTTGAGAAGGTAGTGAAAGGCCGACTGCTTAGCCCCTTGGTCAAGGCAACTTACTTGCAAGCGCTTTAAAGGAAGTTGATGCAATCCAGATGCTTCCACTTTGTCTCAACTGCAATAGTGGCTCATCCACAAGACAGACAGACAGACAGACACACACACACACCCACATCCCCACCCCACCCCTACCTTGTGGCTATACTGAATTCCTTATTTCTTTGATTGCACTGATCCTTCTTTAAAATGCTTATTGAATTTACTGGCCAATTTAATTAAAAGAGTTGAAAGAGTACAATCTCTCCTGGGGAGGAATTGTGTCCATGCCTTTCCTGTGACTGTCTTAAGCGACATATACTGCACAGGGCTGGGCTGGGGATGGGTGGTCACGCAAGTTAAAATAATTCTTTCCTAAGGCATAAACTTGTCCCCTCAAGTGAACCCTGAAGTATTAGTCGCTCAGTCATGTCAGACTCTCTGTGACCCCATGAACTGTAACCCACCAAGCTGTCTATGGAATTTTTCCAGGCAAGAATACTGGAGTGGATTGCCATTCCTTTCTCCAGGAGATCTTCTCAACCCAGGGATCAAACCCAGGTCTCCTGTACTACAGGCAGATTCTTTACTGGCTGAGCTTCCAGGGAAGCCTAGGTACCTCAAAGCTCTCTGACAGGGGATACCAATGGAAAGTGACAAGGTGAGTTGTGGGATTTTTAGATAAAGCTGGGGTGGGGGCTGCCTGATTCATGCTGAACTGCTCATACTCCAAATGTGTATTACACGTAAGAACTAGAAACAGGCCTAAGACACAGTGGGAACCACTTTCAGTCAGTTAAACCTAGCAATAAGCTGAGATTTTATTTTTTAAAAATTAGAGTCAGAAGTTAAGCTGTAAGAAGCTACAATTCTGTCTCATGGAATTTGTTCCTCGTCTATTAATAACAACTAATGTTTTAGAACAGTATTTTGTACCAGACTTAGGGCTTAACTTTTGTACACATTATGTCACCCAGTCCTTACGACAAGCACATAAAGTAGGCAGTCATTATAATTTATCCTTCACAGAGGAAGGAATGGGGAGATTTTAAGGAATCCAGCAGGATTGGAACCTTCATCTGCCTGACTCCAGAAACCACCATCCTACCTCGTTCTGTGCTGCGTCAGTATTTATCACGTGCCTGCCGTGAACAAGACACTTCTCTTGTGTTTACATCTGTACTAGCCATCCAAGAAGGCCTCGAAGGTGGCGGTCTTGGGTTCTGTCTTGGGCTCCATGATGAAAAGCCAAGAATTTCATTAGCCGAGGTGTACCACACAGACCCTGAATGAAGACATTTCTGCTGAGGAAGGAGCTGAAGACTGATTTCTGAAGATCTTTGGAAAAAAAGGAAAAGAGGGTCTCAATCTGAGACACTGTAGGAGTACTTTAGGCTTGGAGTTTAGGAATTAGGAATGAGAAAGGAAAGGGCCTGAGGCAAAAACAATAAAACTCGATTTTAGTTTGACATGGTGGCAACTTGCCTTAAAAGAGAAAGGAGGAGCTGGGAGAGAGAAGGCAGGGAATAGAGGGAAGAGAGTGTTTCAGGTTTCTTTTCTTTTCTTTTTTTTAAGACAGTCCCTTGAGTCTGCTACAGTTAAAAGTGAAGGGATAGAGGGGGTCAGACAGAAACAAAGTGCACAGGCAGAATTGAAGGGAGCTGGGAGAACAGAAGGTAAAAGATCACAGGAGAGGTAAGAAGAAAGCCAGAGGTGGCACAAAGCCCCGGGGAAGGAGCGTGGCAGTGCAGGAGGCGAGTTTAATCAGCTTTGCCTAAGGCAGCCGCAGTTCAATAAAGGATGTCGGGCGGAGGAGAGCAGGTCCTGGAAAGGCCAGGGTCAACAGCGGTCTCAGTGACAGCTATCTGGGGGCCAGGGGACAAAGGTGGGGAGACCCTGGGAGGAGCCCAGCTGCAAGAATGAAGAAACAAAGACCAACCCGGAAAATGAAGAAGGGACTGAGGCAGAAGAGCTGCCATCTCCCTAAGGGGCTGTTCAGGAGCCGCAGGTTGCTGGCTGCTGGCAGGAGAGCAACGTTAAGGCATAAATGACCACGGGAAGCAGGGGAAAGTTTGGGACAAGCATAAAGTGAATATTTAGATGTGTCTTGGAGAATTGAAGCTCACCGTGGCTATCATCTATGAACATATTTGCCCCAGGCATATACAGCTTTGTTCCATCTGGCTAGCTTAGTGCTGACCATAAAGACACCTGATCTGGTTATTAAAGTGGCTGAAACACCAGCACATTTCTGCCTCAACCTGTCCGTGACTTTGCTTTCTGAGGAAGGAAGCAGGGGGCTAGGAGGAGGCACTTGAGCGACAGGTATGGATGAAAGGGAAAAAATAAATGTTACAAGAAATGGTTCTCTTTATAAAACAAAAGTTTTTCTTTTTTCTTTTTTTTCAGAGGAGAGAGCCCAGTGAACTTCATTTTGGAGTAGAGTGGAGTCACAGGGAGGGTGTGGGTTCTGGGTCAGATGGGCTAGAGGTTAAAACCTGGTCCTGCCACTTTTGAATTGCACCTGGGCAAGATGTGCCCTTTCCTGGGCCTCATCCATACAACAGCACCCCTGACAGGGCATCATGGATAGATATTGTGCAGAGAGAAAGTACCCAGAGATGGGTGGGCAAGTCAGCCGTAGGAATGATGGGGGCAGAACTGTTTGGAAGGACCCAGAGAGACAACTTCCTAGGGCTAGATTTTGTTACATTGCTGAGTAATGAAAAATCTAATTTGGGAGCCACTCTCCTTTCCATTGGAGAAGGCAATGGCACCCCACTCCAGTTTTCTTGCCTGGAAAATCCCATGGATGGAGGAGCCTGGTAGGCTGCAGTCCATGAGGTCGCTAAGAGTCGGACACAACTGAGCGACTTCACTTTGACTTTTCACTTTCATGCATTGGAGAAGGAAATGGCAACCCACTCCAGTGTTCTTGCCTGGAGAATCCCAGGGACAGGGGAGCCCGGTGGGCTGCTGTCTATGGTGTCGCACAGAGTCAGACACAACTGAAGCGACTTAGCAGCTTAGCAGCTCCTTTCCATATGACATTGGGCTGTACTCCACAGGCCTACAAGCCCTATACTTTCCCAGCTTCAGGAATGAATTCTCAGAATTTATGTTAGCCCTTGAAACTGAGCAGGGCCCTGCAGGGCTCCTGGGCATGGAAACCTATCTGTGTCCCCCATTTCTTTTTTCATAGGGAATAGGCCTCAGCCTCCATGAGTTCTATAGGGCAGGTTCAAACAGTTGCTAATCAGGGAAGGGAAGGGATGCAGAGACAAGGGACCAGCAGTCAAGAGTGCAGCAGTCAAGAAACAATAGTTCAGGCTTGGGACAGAGTCCTGTTTTGCCCCAAGGGATAACTGTATCAATATCTTTGAACTTTTCTGCAAAATTAAAACCCCAACAAGTGGAAGATGTTAACTATTTGATGAAGCTGAAGCTCCATTACTTTGGCCACCTGATGAGAAGAGCCCACTCACTGGAAAAGACCCTGATGCTGGTAAAGATTGAAGGCAGGGGGAGAAGGGGACGACAGAGGAGGAGATGGTTGGATGGCATCAAGGACTCGGTGGACATGAGGTTAAGCAAACTTTGGGAGATGGAGACGGACAGGGAAGCTGGCATGCTGCAGTCCATGGGGTCGCAAAGAGTTGGACACACAACTGAGCGCCTGAAGGAAACAACGACTACTACTACTTGTTGAAGCATTCTTTAGTCCAGAGAGAAGGTCACAGTTTGGAAACCTCAAGAACCACAGAAACTCATCAGTAGACCATCTAAAGCCAGATTAAAGACTGCAGGTCCTGCACATAACTTGATCATTATTGGCAACCCCACCCTTGAACCATGCTCATCATAAGACTCCTCACCAAATTCCCTGGGTTGGGACACACAATTTTTTTTTTCCCTAAAAAAATTCTTTATTGAATTTGTTATAATATTGCTTTTATTTTGTTTTTCCTGTTCTGGTTTTTTGACCATGAGGCATGTGGACTGTTAGCTCCCTGACCAGGGATTGAACCCTCACCCCCTGCACTGGAAGATGAAGCCTTAACCACTGCACCACCACCCAAGTCCCTGGGACACACAATTTTGATGGCATGAACCTGTTCTGTTCCCCTTTGTCTGGTAAAGCAATGACTGTATTCTTTTTTACTTCACTCAGAATTCTGTCTCTGAGATTCGATTCGGTGCTGGTGCACTGAGGCAGAGTTTTTGGCGTCACACATGTTTTTTTTAACCCAGGGAAACAGAGCTCATCCACAAACTGACCTTGGCAAAGCTATCTGAAGGCAGAGACACCTCAGGTTTGTAAGGTGCACATAGATTTACAGGTATCTGTACAGACACAGAGATCTCACAGTTTTCCTGGGAGAGTTGAAAAGGCCTCCTTTTCCCCCCTTTACTCATAGGGATTTGATGAAAGTTCCCGAGAGCCCAGCTAGATCATTTGCATCTCAAAGGCACAAGAAGAGAAACACCCATTCCTTCTAGAAAGCTAATAAAAACCAGTTTCACAATGTCAAGAATCCCATCCTGGGACATTTGCAGGGATTTCTTTTCCGTTTCTATATAGCCAATTCGGCTTAAACAAATAACAGTAATAGACAATAATACATATTCACTCACATTCACGTGCTTCACTTTCAGAGGAACAAGAATCAGCATTTAAGTTAACCTTTGCCTCAGCAGTTAGCCTCTGTGGTCTTTTCTTTCTGTAAAAACCAGCAGCCAGCCCAGAGCTGTGGCCAACAACAGCCTTAGGATTTTCTACGAGTTCTCTGAACTCTCTTGGCGCATCGACCCCAGGTTCCGGCATACTAGTGGACTGCCATGCAGGATTTCCCCACCACTTTTGGGATCACCCCAGAACCTCTGTGCCCCATATGCAAGTGAACAGCCACCTCAGGATCACCCCTGCAAGTTTCAGGCCCCACAACCGCCATCCTTATTTCCCAACATGTCGGCGCTCACTGGAGCTTCCTTGGTCTCCTGGCTGTTCCGCTAGTTGCTGGGCTTCACCCCACATGCCTATGAGCCCTGTGCTTGCCCAGCTGCAAGACCAAAGAAAGGGCCCGGAGTTGGTGACAGAGCCTTCAGTGGTTCAATGAGTGGGGGACTTACACGTCTGAACCAGGTCCTAGAGCGACACCCCAAAGTGTGCGGCAGATGACGGGCAGGCCAGGGTGGCAGTCTCTGCTCCCTGGAGGAAGGGGAGGGTCCAGGGGGAATTAACATCAAGTGGGCTCATCAGTTACCAGGAAACCAGCAGAGAGCCATGCCCTTCATCACCACATTGATAACAGGTGGAGATCTTTTGATCTAAAGGTTAGAGCAATCACTAGCCAGGGTAGGAGCAGCTACTTAGGAAGGTCTGTCCTGTGAGTAGGGTCAGGTGAAGCAGGTAATGGTGGAGCAGGTGATGGACAGACAGCAGGACAGCCATGCTGGGTGGCCTGACCATACAGAGAGCATGGAGGACAAATCACATCTAGCTTCAAGATAACAAGCTCCAAATTTTAGGAGTAGGAAGTATTGGAGATTACGTGATAATAACACGAGGATCAACTTTTTTAAAAAATAAGTTTATCGTGGTATATTTATTAAATATTAGAATTATTTCTTCCTGTCTATGTATCTATCTATCTGGCCATGCCCAGAGGCTGTTTGCAAACTGAGAAATTCCCATCACTACTTTTTTAAACATGCAAGTCTGAGCTTATGAAGTGCAAGGATATTCAATTTTATAACTGCCTTTAGTGCCACATTCAGACAGTGAAAGCGGCCCTTTAAAAAAAACTTTAGGTAAATATTTGAAATATTCTAAAACTGACATTCTGAATGATATTCTGATACCACTTCAATAATGTTTTATAAAATTCAGAGGAAAAATAGAATTAAGTAAATTTGAACTTTCCCTTTTCCGAGGCAGTTAAAGGCCGTACTATTTGCATATTCTAATATGGGATCACCATAGCTCAAGGTACAAAGCTTCAAAAGAGACTGTCCCTAGCAGGCCAACAGAGCAGGAGCCATTAACCTTTGGCCTTTCTGTATGAGACAAAAATCTGAGTCTCTTCTTGTCAAAGTGGCTTCCGGGTAACCACTCAGCACAGCCCATGCTTTCCAGAATTGTCTTTGGAAGCACAATTAAAAGGTTTAAAAAGCAGAAACACAAGCTCCATCCTATTTACACATTTAAAGTAAAGGTCATTCTCAGAAACTGGGCTTCCCAGATTTCTCCCCTTGAAATCCCTTAAGATATGTAATACCAACATAAAGGGAATCACAAATCCAGTTTTCAGAAAATGGCATTAAATATAGATTTAAACTTTGACCTTTAGTCCCAAGTGAGAGGACAAAAAATTCTCTTTACAGTGAAGGGCTTGTTGCTACTAAGCTTCAGTGAGTGGGGGAGAACCTGCCTGGAAGTAGCCAGGATTAAGCAGCACCAATCGATTCACCTCCAATGCAGGTGTGCTGCAAACCCACTGGGTCAAGATACAGTGTGTGATTGGGCCAGGCTCATCTATATGCTAGAGTCTGTAGAAGCAGCTTCTGGGAAACAGGGTCTTCTTGGCTTGGGGAATTGACGTTTCCACGGCAATATCTGAAATGCATTCAGAGTGAGCAGGAGTAAGAGATGGAATACACAGGGTCTCCTACTGCACATCAGGGTCATCAGCAATAGTGGGAAATCTGGGGGCAGCACGATGGCAGAGGGGGCGAACAGGGGAATCACGGACACCCAGAGCATTCACAGTTTCACACCCCTTTTTACTCTGAGAGCTCCGCAGGTGCTGACCAGGACCCCAGGCAGATGACCCGCTCTGCAGCTCACCTGTCTGCTACATCCTTGACAGGCTGATATTGGGGTACAGGTCAGGGAGGAGGTAGATGATGGACAATGGGAAATGGAGCTTATCAGAGAAAGGACTGTTAGTTCTCTGCACATCCAGAGCCAGAAGAAGAAATTCTTCTGTGTGGAGTTTATTAGATCAATTAGGGAAGTAAGGCGATAAACAGGAAAGAGCACTGGCCTGGGAGTCAGTTTGTTTTGCCCTTAACTAGCTGGATGAGTTCGAGATTACGCATTTGTTTGTCTCTGTCACTACAAGCGACCTTTAGTTCAAACCCAATCTTGCTGATTTCACCTCAGTGCCCAGTTCACACTTGGGACCTCAGCAAAATGTTTACTGACTGGATACAAGAGGGAAAGAAGAAAATTGTTTGTTGGGAGGGACCCATTACTTGTCCAGCCCAAACTGTTCACTTTAAAGATAAAGAAATAAAAGCCTGGTTAGTCAGTTAGTGTTAGCTGCTCATTTGTGTCCGACTCTTGCTGACCCTGACCAGCCCACCCGGCTCCTCTGTCCATGGAATTCTCCCAGCAAGAATCCTGGAGTGGGTAGCCATTCCTTTCCCCCGGGGCTCTTTCCGACCCAGGGATTGAACTCCGGTCTCCTGCATTGGCAGGCAGATTCTTTACCATCTGAACCACCAGGGAAGCCCAGAGAGATGAAATAACATGACTGAGGTCCCACTACTTGTTTGTTGCAGAAATAAAAGTTTAAAAAAGGATGACGATGATGATGACAATTAACATAATCAAGTGCTTGGATTGTGCAACCTCAGTGTTGGTGATTTCTTAGTTGGTTCTTAGCTTCCTACACACTCTTGTATTTTCTCCCCTGTATCCAGGATTCAGAAGCCTGAAAATTACATTTTCCAGACTTCCTTGCTAGCTTGGGTTAGGTTCTGTCACAGGAAGAACTCACAGAGACTTGGGAGAAGTCATTATATCAATATTGTAACTAGTTAGTTGTCTGGTTCAGGTGACCGCAGGCTGCTGTGCCTAGCTGGTGAGCAGCAGCACCCTCGGGTTTACTGGGGTCCTGCAGTGTCTGCAAGGGCCCAGACTTCTGCTTCCTCATTGCAGCAATGGTGGTGGCTCCAGCAGAAGGGGCAGCGGTGGCCTCATGAGATAGTGCTTGTAAGCAAGGGTAACCCCCTCTCCTCTTTCGCTCCTGTCTCAACGGGTAGGGTCTTCCTGCAGTTACTAATCTCTCTCTGGGTAACACTGTCTCCCTAGTTTTGCTCCAACAACCCACCCTAAACCCCAGTAATCTCTGGTATTAAATCTCCCCTGATGAACCACTGAAAGTGCTTCGTATGGATTCTCTCACTGAATTCTCATAGAAACATAGGAAATGTGAACTATTATAATAAAACTATGCTCCTGTTTTACAGATGAGAAAACTGAGGTTGAGAGACACTAAGTGACTGGCCCAGGATCACACAGCAAGGTGGGGGCAGAGCAGGGACATAAAATAGGGCTGCTGCTGCTGCTGCTAAGTTGCTTCAGTCGTGTCCGACTCTGTGCGACCCCATAGACGGCAGCCCACCAGGCTCCCCCATCCCTGGGATTCTCCAGGCAAGAACACTGGAGTGGGCTGCCATTTCCTTCTCCAATGCATGAAAGTGAAAAGTGAAAGTGAAGTCGCTCAGCCGTGTCCAACTCAGAGACCCCATGGACTGCAGCCCATTAGGCTCCTCCATCCATGGGATTTTCCAGGCAAGAGTACTGGAGTGGGGTGCCATTGTCTTCTCCATAAAACAGGGCTACCTATGCCTAAAATTCCTGTATTTAACTCTACACCTCAAGAGCAAGCCTGGTCCCCCGTCAGATTATTATAGTGAGGTGGTTTAGCGACTCATCAGAGCTTCCCAGGTGCTAGTGGTAAACAGCCCACCTGCCAATGCAGGAGACATAGGAGAGTCAGGTTTGATTCCTGGTTAGGAAGATCCCCTGGAGGAGGGCAGGGCAACCCACTCCAGTATTCTTGCTTGGAGAATCCCATGGACAGAGGAGCATGGCGGGCTACAGTCTATAGGCTCGCAGAGTTGGGTATGACTGAGGCTCACAGTGTTGGGATCTTCCTCCCCTGTGCTGTGTGGGACTGATTTTAGTGGGCTGTCTTCTTTAAATGCTCCTTTTCCAGGACCCTTGTTTTCTTACCTCTTGACTTGAGCCTGATGAAGTAATTTCCTCCATTAGAAGCTTTATAGGGATGGTATATCTTTTAGCAGTGGAGCAGCTAAGGGCCTGGCTCTGTTGGCAGGAAAGCAGGGAGGTTAACTTGAGTGACCGTTTGAGAGAAGAGGAGGGGGTGTGATGAACAGACCCAGGGTTAATACACGGGCCCCTTCTCTGCCAGGCCAACACTGAGGGCCTGGCTGGGGGTGGGGCTGAACCAGGGCCTGGGGACTGAAGGAAGAGTTTCTGTAAGTGCCTTAGAAAGGTGCCTGGCTTACCATGAAAGTGAGTCACTCAGCTGTGTCTGACTCTTTGCAACCCCATGGACTATACAGTCCATGGAATTCTCCAGACCAGAATACTGGAGTGGGTAGCCTATCCTTCTCCAGCGGATCTTCCCAACCCAGGAATCAAACCGGGTCCCCTACATTGCAGGCAGATTCTTTACCAACTGAGCTATCAGGGAAGCCCAGTTTACCATGAGCACTCAACAAATGTTAGCTTAAAGGCCACCAGGCATAAGATACCACAAAAGACACTAAGACAAACAAAAAGGCAGCCCAGCCAAAGGGGACATTCTGCCAGGAGAGGCTCGTAATCATGCAGCTGGGAGGGAAGGGCTGGGAAGCCAGCAAAGGCCTGCTGTCAGTGTCCTGGGGAAAGGAAGGGGTCCTGGCAGGCTCTAGGATTTGAGCATGCTCTTAAAGTGGGGGAGATGTGAAGCGATGGCAACAGGGGAGGGAAATACCTTTTTCCTGAGAAAAGAAACTGTAATGAGAATTATCTCTTGTTGAAGTATTATCTTCTCAGAAAGCATCACCACGAACAAAGCTAGTGGAGGTGATGGAATTCCAGTTGAGCTATTTCAAATCCTGAAAGATGATGCTGTGAAAGTGCTGCACTCAATATGCCAGCAAATTTGGAAAACTCAGCAGTGGCCACAGGACTGGAAAAGATTAGTTTTCACTCCAATCCCAAAGACAGACAATGCAAAAGAATACTCAAACTACTGCATGATTGCACTCATCTCACACACTAGTAAAGTAATGCTCAAAATTCTCCTAGCCAGGCTTCAGCAATACGTGAACCGTGAACTTCCAGCTGTTCAAGCTGGATTTAGAAAAGCCAGAGGAACCAGACATCAAATTGCCAACATCTGCTGGATCATAGAAAAAGCAACAGAGTTCCAGAAAAACATCTATTTCTGCTTTATTGACTATGCCAAAGCCTTTGACTGTGTGGATCATAATAAACTGGAAAATTCTTCAAGAGATGGGAATACCAGACCACCTGACCTGCCTCTTGAGAAACCTATATGCATGTCAGGAAGCAACAGTTAGAACTGGACATGGGTCAACAGACTAGTTCCACATAGGAAAAGGAGTACATCAAGGCTGTATAATGTCACCCTGCTTATTTAACTTCTATGCAGAGTACATCATGAGAAACGCTGGGCTGGAAGAAGCACACCCTAGAATCAAGATTGCTGGGAGAAATACCAATAACCTCAGATATGCAGATAACACCACCCTTATGGCAGAAAGTGAAGAGGAACTAAAAAGCCTCTTGATGAAAGTGAAAGTGCAGAGTGAAAAAGTTGGCTTAAAGCCCAACATTCAGAAAACGAAGATCATGGCATCTGGTCCCATCACTTCATGGGAAATAGATGGGGAAACACTGGAAACAGTGTCAGACTTTATCTTTTTGGGCTCCAAAATCACTGCAGATGATGACTGCAGCCATGAAATTATAAGACGCTTACTCCTTGGAAGAAAAGTTACGACCAACCTAGATAGTATATTCAAAAGCAGAGACATTACTTTGCCAACAAAGGTCCGTCTAGTCAAGGCTATGTTTTCTCCAGTGGTCATGTATGGATGTGAGAGTTGGACTGTGAAGAAAGCTGAGCGCCAAAGAATTGATGCTTTTGAACTGTGGTGTTGGAGAAGACTCTTGAGAGTCCCTTGGACTGCAAGGAGATCCAACCAGTCCATTCTGAAGGAGATCAGCCCTGGGATTTCTTTGGAGGGAATGATGCTAAAGCTGAAACTCCAGTACTTTGGCCACCTCATGAGAAGAGTTGACTCATTGGAAAAGACCCTGATGCTGGGAGGGACTGGGGGCAGGAGGAGAAGGGGACGACAGAGGATGAGATGGCTGGATGGCATCACTGACTCAATGGACGTGAGTCTGAGTGAACTCCGGGAGATGGTGATGGACAGGGAGGCCTGGCGTGCTGCGATTCATGGGGTCGCAAAGAGTTGGACATGACTGAGCAACTGAACTGAACTGAAGTCTAAACTGTCCAGGCAATATTTATGCAGCTCTCCCATCTCCCCTGTAGATGTCTGAGGCTAATTCCAATGCTGTTCAGGGTTGAAGTGTTCTCTTCAGAAGATGAAGTCAAGGCCACTTTTGGTCTTTTCCATATTCTTTCCAGTCCTTCATCTTCCCTCAAGCACTGCCCACCTCCCCTAAGACCTCTAACTCCCAGACCCCAGGACTGTCACTATAGTGACCCAGTGGAAATAGAACCCCTGCCCTCCCATCAAAGCCCATCTGCCTCCCTGCCTATCTTTCAGCCCCCTGCTACTGGACCAGAGAGCTATTTTGATGAACTCACTTTCAGTAAGATGTCAATGGCTTGTTACAACTTAAAATGTTCTTCTCTCAATGAGCATTTGTATTTTAACACTGGCCTTCAGCACTTAATTCAAAGGAGCGAGTAATGTGGAATTTCAAAGGACATGACATAGAACTTGTAGCAGTTAAGAATTCATTTGGCTATAACAGAGAACCCTACTGCCCTGGCTTAAACAAGGAAAAGTGTTTATTTGTTATAGGAAAACATACACATCTCTTTCACCCACACACACATACACACAGAGTGTTGATTTGCCCAGGATGAAGGGGAGCAAAACATGCTATCCCAAAATATGTCACTTTGGCATGTGAATTATTTTGAGCTGAAGGCAATCAAGACCTCGAGACTCAGGAAAATCTTTTACTCCTCCCTTAACTGCCTTGAAGAATTTAGATAGGGACCTGTACCAAAAAAAAAAAAAAAAGGATTATTACCAGAGATAATGTTTTTATCTGAAAGGCATATCTGCATGGCATGGCAAATTTCTAATTACCAAACATCTGCTCATCTCATTGTTCTGTGAATTGTCCTCCCCCCACCCTTACTTGAAGCCCCTGACCCCCATCCCATTCCTTAGCTGAAGCTGGGACATAAGCTCAACTGCCTGACTTGGTCTTGAGTCTCATATCCTTGGCACTTCCGGATATATGGAATTAAATTTTTTTTCTATTAATCTGCTTTTTGTCAACTTAATTATAAGACCATCCAAAGAATCTAGAAGTGAAGAAGGGAGCATTTTCTGCCCCTACAAGGGCTCGAAGGGCAACTCTGAAATGTCACCACCTGCCTTCTCCCTTTCTGCATTGTCCCTATAGTTGCTGGATGCTGTCACTCCTTCAAGCATCACAACCACGAAGGAGCAAAAGGAAGAAGGTGGAAGGCAAAGGGACACAGAGGGGGACATGGATGGCTACCTCCCTGGGGATGCTGCCTTTATCTCATCGGTCAGAGCTAAGTCACACAGCCAGTCACCAGCTGCAAGGGAGGCAGTCAGTGAGCTTTGAGTTTTTATTTATTTTTAATGGTTCAGCAAAGCGACACTCAAAACCCCAAGCGAGGTTCTATTGCAGGAAAGGAGAATGACTGGGGAGCTGGCAACAGCAGTGTCTGCCACAAAGCAGGCACGTGCTGGGTCTGGGGACACTTCGGGGACATCTTGGCCCACACTCAGTCTGTGCAGAAGCTGCAGAGTCAAGTGCAGAGAAATGAAGCAAGTCTGAGCAAAACTAGACCCCATCCCTTCCGCCCACTCTACCTATTGTATAAACTGTCCACTCCTTACCTCTGACACAATCAGAATGGCTTCATTTTCTACCTCCCTTTAAAAAAAATTTTTTTTTCAACCATTTTTAAGCATACAAGTCAGAGCCGTTAAGTACATTGGCAATGTTGTACAATTGTCACCACTCCCCTATTCTTTACTTTTCATTGCTAATCTAATGTTGGTTTGTTCAGGCATGGGGGTTCAGAGATGGGGACTGGAAATACAGGCAAGATAATTTTAACCGATTGAAAACCAAGTATTTTTACTTTTCAAAGTGGCTAACAGTTTAGTAACATGTATTTTCTGCCTAGAAACATATGGTTTCTTATCTGGATTATTTATCTCCTTCAATAAATGGTGCTACATGCAACTCTCCTGCACAGACAGCCAGCATCAGGGCTATGAGCAGCTCCATCTTTTATTCAAGGGCATCAATACCAATCCCCTTGTGTTTTTTACTCAGAATCTACAAATAAATTATTTCCTTTGAATGTTCCCGGGGCCATTTTGTGATTTTGGACAGATGAACATTTCTCCGGATTTCTAAATCCTCAGAATTAGGCCATAAACAGAATGAGGAAGAGACATTTGGGGGAGGTAAAGGCAGCCCCCAGTTCACAAACAACCTTCCACTCTTGGAAAAATTCCCACTGAGTCTCACAGGCAGAAAATCGAGTCCTGTTACTTCAGTAGACTGTGGAACTCTAGAGGGAGCCAACTGGTGCAATTTCCATCTCTTGAAACATTTAAAATGTATCTGATCAAAGGAGGAGAAAATTAACCACAGTGTAGGAAGCTGGCAGGGGGACGGACAAGATGACCTAATTTGCCTTTCCCATTACTAATTTCAGTAGGCGTCTTCTCTGGGAATTCCACACTGAAATTCCAAGGCGAGTCCACCTCCATGGGTTTTTGATGGCTGCAAGCATGACAATCAGGACTTGTGGTATTTGAAGCCTCTGCTGTTGCACCCTTTGGGGTTAAGCATGGAACTAAATTCTCCTCAGATGGATACACTGGGCCCCGTTCTTATCTACATAATAACTATGGAGAAATTTTCCCTTTGGGTTTCAAAGGACGTGAGCTTGGTCTATCAAAGTTGGGGCTATGCAATGAATTTATTACTCGCTGAAATAAAAATCAACACAAATATGTCTTTGCCTTAAAAAAAAAAAACAAAACCCACACCACTTAGTTGCTTTACCAACCTCTGGATTCAATTAATTTTTAACATGGAAGTAAAGTTCCCCTTTTCTTTTTTTTTCTCCTTTCAAGCCAGACATTTATTTTTAACAAGGGATGAAATCATCTGAGAACAAAACGGGACATCTGTTACTTTATATCTGTTTATTTTAAGTACTTAAATCTGAGTTTGATTTCACACAATTTTGACATCGTTGCTTCATTAATAATCCTTACGTAATTGTGACCTCGGAGTGCGCCCCGTGATTGCAGCATTCACTTCCCATTAGGGCAGAGTCTGATAAGAAAGCCAGAGTCGCCCTGGGATGGGTGAGGCTTCCATGTTCAAAGCTGGGCTGAATGCTGACCTCAGCAACAACAGGAAACCACCTCAAAAAGTGCAAGGAGAAAGCCTCTGAGGGGGCCAACATGGCAAGCAAGGGCCTGTGGTCTGCTGCCAATGTTGGCACCGTCTCATTTTGCAGGGGTTGGGTTGTTGGATGGGCAAACAAAGACCGCATTTGTTGCCGGAGAAATAAAAGACTGAGGAAGAAATGTGTGACGCACATATGCACACGTGTGCAGAACGTAGCTACCCTTCGTGCCCCAGGTTGGCCAACCTGCCTTTCAAGGGCACTTGGGTGCTGGCAGAGTAACAGGGAGGCTGATGCAGTGATGGGCTGAGGTGGAAGTGTGAGGGTCTCACAAAGAAGCCGCGGGGGCCTGGCAAAAGGAATGGCCTGGTATACCTGTGGCTGAGAAGCAAGATGTGGGGCCTAGAGATGGGGATTTAGAACAAGGGCAGTGTGATTTTTAATTGGTTCATTTACTAAGAGGTCAAATTTTAATGAGCTCTATGCAAGGCTTTGTACATCCCCTGGTAAATAGACAATCCTTCCCTCTCTGAAGGTTAGCAGAGCCATGTGCTATAAGAATGACTGAGGGGCCTATTTGGAACTTGGGGCGTCACAGAAGGATACTCAGAGAGGTCAAATGTAAGCTGAGACCTGAAGGATGTGAAGCAACTGGATATGGGAAGAGAAAGGGAGAGAGAATTCAAGCTAGAGGAAACAGCCTAGCAGAAAGCCCAGAGGGGAAGGGGATTGGTTCGTCAAAGAAATGGAAAGGAGGGCAATGTATCTGGAGGGTGGTGTGTTTGGAGTGCTGTGAGAAAAGCAGAAGGATGGACAAGGGAAGGAGGGGGAGAAAGGTGGGAAAGAAGATGGTACACACTCCCAGTACGGCGGGTTGAGGGAAGGTGTAGTGATTTGACTCTATGTACAAGGAAAGTTACTGATAGTTTTAAGTGGGCAAATGACAAGATTGCTTTGTGCTTTAAAAAGATGATGCTGGCCACGCAGGGAATGGATTACAGTGCACAGGAGAGGGAGCTGGGAGATTAATTTCACAGGCTGCTGGTGTGATCCAGCTGAAGGTGGCAGTGGAGGTGGTCGGGAGGGGCTGGATTAGGAAAATCCTGAGTAAGATCAGCAGGGAATGCTGATGGGTTGGCTGAGGGGCGTGGAGAAGGAGGAGGGATGAGGGTTTCTGGCTGAGGTATCTGGGTGAATCATGGTGGTTATTTAGTGACATGGGAAAGGTGGGGCAGGGCTGGGCTGGGTACCAGGTTGTGGGGGTAGGGTTGGGATGTGGAATCAAGCATTTTGTTTGGGATATGCACACTCTTAAATGTCAAATTAGCAGTTGAATATGTGAGTCTGAAGTTCCTAAGAGAGGTCTGGCTTGGAGATAAAAATAAAGCCCTGTTGGCAAGTAGATGGTTTTTAAGCCAAGACAATGAATGACGTTACCTAGATTTTGAATAAAAGTGGATAAGTGTATTGGCTAGAAACTTTCTAGAAAAGGTACTATATACTTCACAATATTTTTTGAATTTTAAAAGTAAATTATAGCCATGCTATTCACCCCTAAATTCTTCAGGCTTCAAATAAATGAGGACATAGTCCTGCTTAAGTTCAGTTCCAGACAAGGACATGTATAGTCATTAACTCAGTGCCAGGTTCCTTTCCCAATGCCTGGACTTATCCATTTACATTTTTCTTTAATCCTCACAACAAGTCTATGAACAAGGTGTGGCTGGCCCATTGTACCAGTGAGGACACTATATCCCAGAAAGGGTTAGTAAACTATCCACAGCCAGAGAGCAGAGACCTGTGGATCCAGGATCCAGCCCCAAGTCTGACCAAGTCCAGAGCTTTCCCTCCATCCCTCCTTCACTGCGTACAAAGGCCTAGAGACCCATTTTCCTGGAAGGCATGTAACTCTTCTCATGCTCTGAGCCCTACCTTTGTCTTGGCCTGCTATTCTTACAGAATCATCCTCTGGTCCGAGCATTTGAGGTTTCTATTCTTTGCTGAGGTCAGAGAACTGTGCTCTCCTTTGGCCAGGCTACAGTGGACCACTCCCTGAAGGCATTAGAGGCCGGAGGAATCCAGCTGCAGCCTTCATCCCAATTACCATAGGTTTGAAAAGCCAGCTTTCATTCAATCCTCGGAGAAGGCAATGACAACCCACTCTAGTACTCTTGCCTGGAAAATCCACGGATGGAGGAGCCTGGTAGGCTGCAGTCCATGGGGTCACTAAGAGTCGGACACGACTGAGTGACTTCACTTTCACTTTTTACTTTCATGCATTGGAGAAGGAAATGGCAACTCACTCCAGTGGGCTGCCATCTCTGGGGTCACACGGAGTCCGACACGACTGAAGCGACTTAGCAGCAGCGGCAGCATTCAATCCTAGGCTGCCCACGGGATGCAAGGAGTAGGGGCAATGGCCTTCTCTCAGACCTTGGGAACTGAGCGGTGATGGAATGAGAGTTCTGATGCAGTGACAGGGTGGAGCAGGGTGACTCACCATCTTTTCTCTGTAGTCATATCGATGCCTCATTCTCCCAGGGCTGCACTCCAGAGGAAAGCTTGGGGTTGTTCTCCTGGGGGCCCTGCCCCAGCTTTCTGCATGCCATGTCAGGGAAGCCATGGGGAGGGGACATGTAAGCTTGTTTACATTGCCAGTTGTACTCTCCCCCGGAGACAGTATTCCTATCTCACTCCCACTTCATTCTTATTGTAGAATTTAAATGTAGAGAGGCCTCTGTCGTTCAAAGGAGCATGTATGGATACAAGGGCAGGCATGGGGGGTTTCCCATCACTTTCCAGCCTCTTACACTACATTAGTTTTCTTCACACTTTTCATCTTCATCTGCTGTAAATGTGTGTTTGTTTTTTTTTTCTTAACTTATTCTCTCTCTGCTAGAATTTAAGCTGCATGAAAGCACAACCTTTGGGTCCTGATTCATCTACAGAACCTACAAGAGTGCCTGACACATAGTAGACACTTAATGCATACTTACTGAATTAACAGTTGAATCAGTCAATCATAGAGTAAAAATGGTCCATGATACATTTCTGTCTACCTGTTTCCAAGAAAACTCTAAAACACTTTCTCATTGAGCAAATCTTTACAACCAAAAGAAAAGACTGATTAAAAAAAAGGTGGGGAAGGAAAGAGGGAAGGAAGGAAGGGAGGGAAGGTGGGAGGGAGAAAGAGAAATAGAGGCAAGAGTGAATACAGAGAACATCAGAGCACACTAGAGCAGAACGGAGAGCCCAGGATGGCTTCTAAGGCCTGGGGGTGGTGGGGCATGGGAAGGCTGCCTTACTCTAAAGCCAGAAAACCTCAAGGAACTGAAGCTTTCGATTATCAGCTTATTCCAGGCTGGCTTAGAGGTCTGGAGAGGACATTCAGAGGCTCCGAAATACATCGATAATCAAGAGAAAGAGAGAGTCTTAAATTGAGGATGGAGAGCAATATAGTCAGGTTAATGGAAGCACTAGCAATATTAAATGAAATTGCCCTACCACTTCTTCATAAGGTGGCACTAGGGAGCCTGCTCTTTGCATAAGCAGGGGGGTCCTGGGATATGGCGGGAAGGTGGAGGAGTTGGGAAATCAGTCATGCAGCAACCATTACAGTTCATGGGAGCCCGGCTCGCAGCCCCTCGGTGCACCTGCCTCATCTTTACCCAGGCCCACGCAGGAGCCAGGCAAATTTGGGCAGGATTTCAAGGGAGCCTGGAGCCAGGGGAGCCTGCTTTAGTCCAATTAAGTGAAGCAGTATCAGGTGGAAAGTAATTCTGAGTATTCACCATTATGGGGAGTTTTGTGTTTAAGCGCCTCTACGGACCTTCTTTTAATGAAGAACTAAACTGTGGGGTCTGGAGGTGGGCTGGAGGAAGTGCTCCAAATTGCAGCGCTGATTCCCTGCCCCGCAGCAGGAAGGCAGACAAGGGCCTGCACTTTCCAAAAGCCTCCACCTTCCAGCTCCCTCAGGCACGCCCACAAGGGCCCTGGGACTCCTCTGTGGATATGTCATTTTCCCTTCCGTAAAGATAATGGGAACCTCGGCAGGCCTGGGGGTCTGAGAACCTGTATCTGAATGATCACGGGTGGAGCCAACTCGCTGAAATCTTCAGGGGTCTTCTTTCTACTTCCTGCCTTCTTTCTCCCTTCCCCTGTGTCAGTCTCCCAAGGCAGCAGAAGCCAAGATGGTGAAGGTGAGCTAATAGCGTTTTGGAGAATCAAGACTATTATATAACCATGTTGGGGAACAGCGAGCCCGCTGGTGTGCGTAATGAATGCAAGAGGAGGAGGCTGCAATTCCTGAGCTCACATAGCACAGAGAGGACGAGTTGCTTTTAAACAGCTGAAGATAATGGTTAGAGAAATCTATCAGTGGACATTTACAGAGGACTTAGAATGAACCAAGGGCTGTGCTACATCCAGGGGGCCGGCAGGGGAGGTGGGTAACACAGTGACGTACAGACAGGGCCTGTGCCCTCCGAGGGCTCTCGATGGGGGACCCTGGAGATATTTGCAGAGCTAAAGAGACAAAGCAGAAATACGCAGAACAAAATAACTGTGTCTCATTTTACCCTTCAAACAACATAGACCCTTATCTCAGGCCCTAATTCTTGCCCGCCCGCAACAATCCTCTAGGCTTATCTGAGTACACTCTCCTGCTTACCTCCCCCATGATGGGTCAGCAGTGGCCCCTGAGGTTAAGGGAACAGAATGCCCCAGCGACCAGTGTGATGTTGGTCAGCTTTTATTTCCACCATGTGCCAGTGATGCTAAAACAGTCCTGATCCCACACCCCCAAAATCTTCTGTTGGTCTCAGTTAAACAATTGTTGCCATTACTGTGGCATTTTTGTTATATACATGTGTGTGCACACACGGACATATACACACATATATATGCACATTTTTACTGCTTATCATCTAATAGAGATATTTTTCATGGAAGCTAATCAGAAATTTTCATCCATGTAGTCTCCAGCACAGGCAGATACACATTCATGTTGCTTTTGAGAGTAAATTCTTAGTTAGGGAGCCTTTGAATTCACACAGGGTGCTATTTATGTATTCAACTCCTGTGATAGAATATATCTCTGCATTTGAACAATAAAAGCAAAAAAGAAGAGCGATAGTAAAAGACTGTGAGGATGAAACAACAAGATTCTGTTATTTTCTGTGACCTCTTAGTTTGTTTTGCATAGTCAGGGCAGTGAAACAGAGTGCAAACCGTGAGGCGTAATATTTTGTTTGACACACATGCATTTTAGTGTGTGCATGCTAAGTTGCTTCAGTTGTATCTGACCCCATGGATTGTAGTCCACCAGGCTCCTCTGTCCATGGAATTCTCCAGGCAAGAATACTGGAGTGGGTTGCCATCCCCTCCTCTAGAATCTTCCCAACCCAGGGATTGAACCTGTGTCTCTTGCATTGCTGCATGGACAGGTGGGTTCTTTACCATTCCAGTTCCCCCTGGGGAGCCCACATTTTGGTGCATACATGAAGTATTTTGCTGACTTTAAATAAGATCTTCAAAATTGAGATTTTCTTCTTTAAATTTCTAGTTTCAAAACTAAGTGAGAATTAGAAATAATTACTATGGAATACTACAGGCTAATTCCTAAAAATTAATATTGTAGCATAGAGGAGGGGGTAAGAACGCCCTGCTCTGCATGTCAGATACACCAGTGACGCCACAGCTCTCCAGAGACCCCAGAACTTGTCCCGGAAGGATTAGGGCTTGAACTCCCCACTGAATGTCACTTGGCTTGGTGGGGTTACCTCATTCTCATACACCAAGGCAATCCAGGTTCCCTCACCTCATGCCTTCTCTACCTTTCTCCATCTTGTTCCCCAGTGTTTTCCACTCAGAACCCTGTCTGGTTCCCCTATCTCATATTCTCCCCAAAAGAATTTGGGAAAACAGAGCTGGTTATTTTTTTCCCCCTCTTAAGCCTGCCACTTGTTTTACCCTACTTCCACTCCCAGGTTTTGTTCGGCCCTGCCTTAGTTCTTTGATATCTACAAAGAAAGACTACCCAAAAAATGGTGCCCTTGGAAAGAATTCAGATTGGTAGATTTGAAGGAACCGCCCTCCCCAAGCCCAAATTAGAAAACTGATCAAAACAATTGCTTAAGAAGCCCACTTATTAAAGGACTGAAAACCATGAATCATGATCAGGGGATTTATCAGAAGTATTAAAAGAAGACATGTGGGACCGATTTCCAAAATAGAAAAGCATTATCTCCCTGGAAATAATCCAGGGAAAACAGAGAACTGGGAATTTCACTATTTTGCAAGAAAATGGAACAAATCTTAAGTGAGAAAAGCTCAGTGAGCAAGACAACAGGGCAGCGAGAACTTAACACAGTGTGTTTATGAAAAACCGAGCTTGCCAGACACACTGGATATCTTCTAACATTTCAGCTTCAGGATTAACAAATGAGGTGGCTTCAAAGCACTCCATATTCCTTCGTTTTTGTGATGGATTTGATGCCAAGACTAGAAAAGGGTTTGCAGCGATGGACATGGAAAGTGACTAAATGACCCACGAATAGGTGGCACTGCCTCTGACCTGGACAAGAAGTTTTCAGCAAAGTGCCTCTCTTTTCCAGCAAAGGAGCTCTCTCTGGCTAGGGTTGTTTCACTGATGTTCTCAAAGGGAGTCAACTAGCATCTTACTGGGTGGAGTCCAGGCTTAAGAGCAATCCATTTGACAGAGACCAGGAGGATTAGTAGAGTGAAGCTCTGCACATTCAGGCAGCTGAGAGTGTGGACACACAGAGCTGACCTGGAGAAGCAGAGTCTTGGGCTGGGGGAGTGGGCCCTCAGAGCCCAACTGGCAGGGTGCCACCCTCTTAGGCACTGACCAGGAGAGAGGTGTGTTTGTTTGGAAGAGACTCCCAGAACAGAAGAGTCTGGCCAAGAGCTGGAGGTGGTTAAATGAGAAGGAGAAGCCTTAAAGCAACACAAGTGTCTTCTTATGTCTGAAAGGCTAATTTGCAGAAGAGGGACCAGTAAAGGTCAAACTATGGCCCACTCCTGCCCCATCCACATGTTGAAACCCTAACCCCTTTACCTCAGAATATGACCATATTTGGCAACAGAGTTGTTGTAGGATGTAATTAGTTAAAATGAGTCATACTAGAGCAAGAAGAAGGTTTCCCAGGTGGTGCAGTGGCAAAGAACCTGCTTGCCAATGCAGGAGATTGAAGAGACACAGGTTCAATCCCTGGGTTCGATCCCTGGGTCAGGCAGATCCCCTGCAGGAGGAAATAGCAACCCACTCCAGTATTCTTGCCTGGAAAATTCCCATGGACAGAGGAGCCTGGTGGGCTACAGTCCATGGCTTTGCCAAAGGTCAGATACGACTGCGTGACAGTGCATGCACACACACACACACACACACACACACACACAGAATAAGGAGGGTGCCCAACCCAATATGACTGGTGACATGATAGGAGGAATTTTGGAGACAGAAGCCCACACAGGTGGGATGCCAGGTGAAATGAAGGCAGAGACCTATAAGCCAAGAAATACCAATGACTGCCAACGAGCCACCAAAAGCTAGGAGAGTAGGATGGAGGAAATTCTGCCTCACAGCACTCAGAAGGAACCAACACTGACAACCCTCTGAATCATGACTTCCAGGCTCCAGAGAGTGAGATATCACCCAGATCATGGTGCTCTGTTATGACATCCTTGGGAAACTCACACAGTGGCTGAAGTCCTTGGGTGGTAGACATGACTCTCGGTGGCTGTGGAAGGCAGGCACTCAACAGGAGGCAGCGAAAGGGAGACCTCGCCCACCTCTCAGCCTGAAAGCAGGCTGAGCTACTTTTCGTGTGGCGTGCTTTCTAGCACTGAGGATGCTTATGCAGACATGACCATCTGCTCAGGATGACGTAGGAGCAATTCCTGCTTCAGCAGTGACACAGGATGGATCATCTCCAAGGTTTCCTCCAGTTGTAAAACTTCTATTGTTCTAATTCTAAAGGAATTCCATGACAATAAAACATCTTCTTGAAAGTGGAAATTACCCTGTTTTCAGGACAGAATCTAAAGAACCATAAAATCAGAACCAGTAAACTATGATTCCACATGAGAAAAAGTATAGGTATTAACAAGGGAGATATTTCAAGAACACTGTAGGCAGGAAGTACATGAGGAACAGTAATGCTGAAAGTTAAGTGTGTTTACGTGATGTGGCTGCAAACCAGGGTGGCTTAATCTGGGCATTAGCTGTAGGGGTTAAAAGCATGGAGTTGCAAGGCAAACAGATTCCTCTCCTGCCACTCACGAGCTTTGTGGCCTTAGCCAATATGTTTAACTCTTCTGAGCAAGAATTTCCTCCCTGCAGGGTGGGACAATATCACCTGGTTCCCAGTGTTCCAAGGTTGACATGAGATAATTAATGAAAAGTATGGGGCACATAGTAAGACTTCAATAAGGGATTACTATTCTTATTATGAAATTATTGTCCCCAGCACCCAAACAGAAGGCTGATTACACACACACACAAGGATGACAGAAATCAGAGCTTTAAAGGATTTTTTGTTACACTTATGACTTTAAAATGATTTTTTTCGATTAAATGTGAATGTTTCACTCTTTCTCAGTGTATATCTAAGTGAAATTATTGGGAATCATGCTTTGCTACCTCATTTCACACACATTTCAAACAGAACGGTGGACAAGATTTTAGGGGTGACCAGCTTCTTCCTAGGTAGTGCGAGTGGTAAAGAAGACACCTGCCAATACAGGAGATGTGAGAGAGGCGAGGTCAATCCCTGCGACGGGAAGATCCTCTCGAGGAGGAAATGGCAACCCACGTCAGTAATCTTGCCTGAAGAATCCCAGTGACAGAGAAGTCTGGCTGGCTACAGTTCATGGGGTCACAGAGTCAGACACGACTGAAGGGACTTGGCACGCATGCACAGCTTATTTCTGGTGTGCGATCTTTTCTCACTCCTGGTTTTTTGTCTGTCAACTGGAATCAGCCTCACTACTTCCTAGGCATGGGAATGGCCCATCGGAAGTAGGCGGGGCTAGCGTCAGGGAGGGGGCGGAGTCAGCACTGCATCCCTGTAACTTTGGGACGGAGATTGTAGCCGCTCCGTCTGCCCCAAGCATAAATGCCCTCAGTCCCAGAGGAAGCCAGGGTCCAGTTATCCTGACAGAACCAGTCGGAAGGAGGAGTAGTGCGTGAAATTAAGGTAGATGAGGCTTTAACCAAAGGAAAAACTTCTGTTCAGCAGGATCTTTGAGCTAATGAAGTGGTCTTAAAGGAAGCTTGAAGAAACCCTCCACAGGAAGGAACACTGAAAAGGCACAGCCCTGCCTACCGAAACCCACGCGATTCGGCGCGTCCTCCTCCTCTTAGTCTCCCCAGCTCTCCCCCAGCTTGTTCCCTGATCTGAACTGCTCCTCCTCGGAGGCTCGGATCCGTTCCCAGTGTTGTTTAAATGGGCCCGTACTTGGTGTATCTGGTGATGGAGTGTGGTCTCTCCCCTAGTCCGCCCTCACCGTCTTCCTGCCACCCCACTCCAGGTCCATGGCAGGCCCTCGCAGCCGGGCTGACTCTTCCCCCTCCGGTGTCGGCCTCCTCATTAGGCATGCTCCGTGGCAGGCTGGTGTCAGAGCCGGCCGATGCATCAGAATGCAGGGCATGCCTCGGGCTCCTGGGAGGCTGCACATTCCGCATGAAATATGAAGGCAACAGCCAGCCCTGGGGAGACCCAGGGTGAATTGACTGGAATAGCAGGCAAGGTGGCTACTACGGGAGGGGGCCCTGCAGGGTTGGGGAGAAGACGCGAGTGCCCATCACCTATTTTAAAGGCACTCTTTGGTGGTGGAGGCGGGAGGCACGCAGGGAGGGGACGCCTGGTTTGTACACCGTCTGGGCTGGCTCCTGACACACACAGCCCCACCCACTCCCGCCCCGCCCCGTTCATTCTTTCCGCATATGCTCCCCCTGTCCCCGTGATTATGGTGATGTGCCCTTTTGAGATGGGCAGCTGGCTGCCTCTCCCGCTGTGCTCATCACTGATTCTTGAGCTTCTCTTTGGGGACAACCTGAAATCATAAGAGCAGTCCGTGTGGATTTCGGAAGACCTGACAGTGAGAAGTGTAATAAAAGTAATGATTGTCCACAGGCCCCCAGGAGCCCTGTCACACAGCACCTTGGGCCTGCAGAGGCTAAGCGTGCTCAGCGGGTGGTGGCCTCTGATGACTCCACGGCCTGACATGAAAGTCTGCCTCCACCTTTCTCCCAAACCTCCTGGCTTCCAGCCAAGCCTCCTTGCTGGGGCTTCAGGCAGCCTTTCGGAAGTGAGGGGAAAATCATTCATATCCACCATAAGCATTAACCTCCCCACCATGTGTCTGGGACACATGAGGCATCATTGTCTGTTGGCCACCTCTCTTAGACACGGTAGTATGGTCAGTCTACATGGAGCTTCCTGAGCTCGTCACTCCATCATGAAGCAGACAGCCTGGATTATATATACCCAGGGATTGGCACATAGTAGGTACTCAATAAATACTGAATCAATTACATGTAGTGAGTCCTCCCTCCCAGCCCATCACATATCCAAGTCACCAGGACATACAAATCTACTGTTGTCTCCACATACAGTTTGAAAAGCTGTTCTTTCCCTCTAACCTAAAACCACAATGCCCATTACAGAGCACTCCAACAGGCACAGGGTTGCGTCCATTTCTGCTGCTAATTAGAGAGCATCCCATCTGACCAGAAAGCAAATAATTATATATGTATATGTGTGTGTGTATATATATATATATATCCTGGGCTTCCCAGGTGGTGCTAGTGGTAAAGAACCCACCTATCAATACAGAAGTAAGAGACACGAGTTCGATCCCTGGGTCAGGGAGATCACCTGGAGGGAATGGAACCCACTCTAGTATTCTTGCCTTGAGAATCTCATGGGCAGAGGAGCCTGGTAGGCTATACAGTCCATGGGGTCCCAAAGAGTCAGACACAACTCAAAAGACTGACGCACGCACACATACATATCCCTCCACACCTTAAACAGAAGACTAGGGTTTTTAAGGTCTTCATTGGGTCCTCAGGAGATGCTGACAATTCAGCAGAAGCTGCATGACTCTAAGCCCTTCTACAACTGGAGATGTCATGAGCTGTAGGGTCATCCTGCTTTGCTCCTACCCATGACGGAAACCATCTGCATTCCTTGTGAGAGTTTCCTGCAAGAAACCCCAAAGCCATGGCATCTCCTCAGAACCTAAGCCACTCTGGCCAGCGGTGCTGCCTAAGCTCAGCTCCAGGAGGCACCCTTCACACTGAGGCTGTCCTGCCGGCCGGCATGCGGAGAGACCACAGGTACATTTGTCTTTTGTGTGGGAACCTTCAGCACGTAGAATGGTACTTCGTGACTTTGTATTAAATTTGCCAAGGAACTGGCTTCTTTGTGAAGAGCGAAGACTTGCTCCTACTGTTTGGTTCCTGACACTGCAGAGCAGGAAGCAGCAGGATTCAACTAAAATCCTGGCCTCTCACAAGACCAAGTTCCTCAGGGGCAGGGAGCGCTGCTGCTCACCACCAGGTCCCCAGCGACTAGAACAGCGCCTCACACAGAATCAGAGCTCCACCAACACTCTGGGTGACTTCGGCAAAATCTAGTCCCTTATGCTCCAGCCAGGGAGAAGTTCAGTGCTGGGTCAATTAGAATCTTCCCTGGCTTTGATCTACAGATCTTGAGAAAGAGAATTTCTCTCTCTGTGGAGCTACTATGGTGAGAGTAGGAAGTTAATCACAAAGAGAGAATAAGGTTAGCAGACAAAATGAAGGGATGGTGAGTGAGAGAGCGGGAGGGAGAGAGAGAGAGAAGCGAGCAAATGAGCCAGTTCGTAACATACTATGACTGGGTATTCAGCCCTAGCTGAAGATCAACTCAGAATGTCTTAGTGATATGACTGTCTTAGATATTTATTTACTAAAGGTCATATTAGAAGAGGATATCTATCACTTAAAACCCAAAGTGGTCTCACTAGTACACCTGTGGTGGTGGTTTAGTCACTCAGTCATGTCCAAGTCTTTGTGACCCCAAGGACTGTAGCCTGCCAGGCTCCTCTGTCCGTGGGATTTCCCAGGCAAGAGTACTGGAGTGGGTTGCCATTTCCTTCTCCAGGGGATTTTCCCCACTCAGGGATAGAACTTGGGTCTCCTTCATTGCAGGCAGGTTCTTTACCAGCTTAGCCACCAGGGAAGCCCACATGTTCCATATTACATCCCCTCTGGAAGCTATTCATTTACTCCATGCTAACTGCTAACTCTCTCCTTAACGCCTTACATGTGTGGATCTTTTAAATGTCCACTTTTACACAGCAGCCATCCTGCCCATCTCTTTTGCTTGCCTGAAGCAGGACAGTGTTTCAGTCATGCCTCTCAGAACAGATGGATCTCTCCCATATGAAAAATGTAGACAGAGGGAAGTCTTCAAATTCCCTGGATAACATAATTGTTTCCACGGGTGACAGATCCTCAAGTCCCTAGTGCTTCCAGTACTTGCTCCACTGTGCCCCCCCAACTCTGCTGTGGACCTCAGCAAGGGTGCCCTGCTCTGTGCTCACCTCTGCAAGGACAGCACTCAATGGCTGGTAGCTTATTCCACAGGAATGGGGTGTGTCTCCTCAGCTGGACCAGAGACAGGCAGTGTTCAGGGAACAAAGAGGGGAACCAGACTGACGTTGCTTGGACATTTACAATGTGATGAACCCCATCCTCCGCACTGCACATCCCTGTGAAATAAAATACTTTCCCCGTCCACAGTCGTGGACACAGGTTCCGAGTGGCTCGGCTGTCACTTGCCTGTGGACTGAGGTGCTAAGTGACAGAGCAGATCTGTCTGATCTGAATATCCATGCTTTCTCTCCCTCCACTAAGTTGCCTCTGGGGCCATGTTTTGATAGGTTATGCAGACCACTCAGCACCACTCCAACCACGCTGGAAAGCCAATGATGACAGCACTGTGTTTATCACCATCTCATACTAACCTAATGAGGAGGGAATGTTAGACCACCCCCTCCATGGTGTGAGAGAATTGCTTGACGTGGAGATGCACAGAAACAAGAGACGTTCGGAGTCCAATTTCCTTCCTCTGTGGCCCACCCAGCCTCTGGGGTCGAAAGCGTGGCCCCGGAACGCGTTCTGATCCCAAACAGACGGGGATAACTCTGGCCGGCCGGCAGCCATGGACCCACCTCGTTTTTGTTCTGCAGGTGTCGGAAAGAGGAGGCAGCCATCCCCAGCCCCCAACAGGGAAGGGTGGGAAGAGTGTGCACAAGTGTGGATGTGTGGTCTGTGGAGTGAGGGCCGGGCAGCGGCCAGTCTGCCAAACAACATTAAGAAACCGAAACATTTTCCACTGAGAAACAGAATTACTGCCCATGGAATTCTTACCCAGCTTGAGAAGCAAGCAGCTCCCCCCGCCCCCCACCTCCACCTCTTCATTAGTTAAACAAAGAGGGTTATTTTTCAAATGAAAACTTTCTGTGTGGAAAACAAACAATCTAATTCCCCAGGCTTTTCGAGAAATGAGATTCTCAGTGCTCGAATAAACGGTGTCTGTGTGGACGAGCTGCTACAGAGGGCCGTGTGGGTGCCCCGACTGGCGAAGGGGCAGGCCTGACCAGCTAGGGACCCAGGCCTCTGCTTCAGGCCTCTCGAAACAATTCCAGGTAGGAAGGCCAGCAGAGGCACGGACCATGACTTGGGAAGACTGAACCGTTCTGCTAGGGGAAAAATTTGAAAAATATTTTCTGTGTCTATTAAATGATCCTCTTTTTTCCTCCAGCTTAATGAACTCCCTCTGGTTCGGAAAATAATCTGCAGACTCAAGCCCTGCTTGGTTCAATGGGGCATGCCCAACTTTTATGAACTTCCAATTTCTCTCAAACACAGACAGGCTTCTATTCACAGACCCAAGAGGTGGCATCATGGCTTTCTCTTGACGTGTCCTCTTAGTGAAAGCTCCTGGTTACCTGCATTTGTTTGCACTGGTACCTGCAGACAGGTACTCATATGGAGGCAGACGTGTTTGTTTTGTTGTTTTAGTTGCTAAGGTGTACTCTTTTGTAAACCTAAGGACTGTAGCACACCAGGCCCCTCTGTCCATGGGATTCTCCAAGTGACAAAATTGGAGTGGGTTCCATTCCCTCCAGGGAATCTTCTGACCCAGGGATCGAATTTGTGTCTCTTGCATTTGCACGAGGATTCTTAACCACAGAGCCACCTGGGAAGCCCATGGAGGCAGATTACTGGGGTTTAAATTCCAGCTCCATCACTTAACAGCCATATAACAGCACGTGCCCCAGGGTCTTAGCTTGGCCATGTGCAAAGGGGGATAGCAATGGTGCCCATGAAGACTAGATGAAGATATGTTTGTAACTCATCTTACCACAGTTTCTGGACAAAAGAAGACACCACTACAGTTGTGACCAAGCTTATGAAGTTAGAGGGACATAGCATATGGTCACAGGTCCAAACTTTTTAAAGTAATAGATATTGCTCTTTGAGGTTCCTACTTTTCTCATCTCACTTATGGAGAGTGTGTTGTATTAAAAAATAAAAGCAGGCACAAAATAGCCTCTCTTCACATCACAGCTTCCTTCTCCACTCAGTCCGTGAATGTTTTGGGGAGAGCTCTATTTAACTTGGCTGGTCCCTAGTTTTGCCGTGAGTAATATGTTGGGCTTAGTTTCAAACTCCACACAGCCAAGATCACTGGATACTTGAGCTTCCCCAAGCTGAGTTGATACAGCTGCTCTGCCCCTGGTCACTGGCGAGTTGTCCCTGTGGGCTCCAAAGGGTCTTGACACTGACAGATCAAGGTGAATGGGCCAGCCACCACAAGGGCTTCCACTGAGAGATTCCCCAGGGAGACAAGACCCAAGAGCCCAGCGAACAAGTGATACAAGGCAGAAAAAGGAAGAGGATGGCTGGAGATGGCAGAGAGGGATGCAGGGGTTGGGGAGAGCAGGGCCCCCCTTGGAGCATCCTTGCTCCTGTGAAGGGAGCACAGGAGGTGAGAAGAAACCATCTTGAGAATGAAGTTACCATGGTGATAAAAGAAGGGTGTGAACCCCCTTCAAATCAAGATTTCTGAGACCAATTAGTGCAAATGATGGCTACGGGCTTGAAAAAGGTTTGAGTGGGACTTTCTTTTAAACACAGATTTCATTTCAAATGGAACTGAATAAACTAAATTTAATTTAGACATTTTTTTCCCCCAGGAACTTAGCTCTGGCATGGGGTAAGGTCTGCGCATGCGGTCACTTGAGAACACATTCTATGAGGCGACGATGCCAGTGGACAAATAGAGCAGAGTGTTAATTTGAGGCCAGTCTCACGCCAATGACAGGCAGTCTGGTAAACAGACTGAAGAAGCTAATGACTATTTAGTGCTTTCTTTCGAGGCTAGGAAATGCATTTCTGCCTTCTAAGGTAGCAACAGCCTTACCTTAAAAGGTTTGGATTGATGGACCTAATAAAAGCCCCTTCCCAAGTCTGTTGGGAAACACAAGCATTTCAAAAGTGAACGATAATGTAGATGTTCTTGCAGCAATGTGATTATGAGCATACATTATAAATGATAATTACAATTAATCATATGAGCTTTCGTAGTCTCCCAGCATTATAACTTAACACTGGTAGATTCATATACCCCATGTGTTTTCAAAGAAAACTTTGCCTCAAACTATACAACTTTCCCATTGATCTCTGTCTCTTGAAGATAGGTATATGACGAGGACGTGCGATATTCTGTAAGTTTCAGAACTAGTCCGCATGGCCCCTGAATGAGGCTCTCAAGGTCACTTCCATACTGTCACAATCCATTTATGCCCCTGTGTGCCATCCATGCTGAAGCATTCCCTGACTCTTCCCTGCTTCCTAAATCAAGCTCCTTTTATTCTCTCCCATAATCCTCTCTTCTTTTGCCCTGACCACTAATCATGTTGGGTTTTTTTTTTAATCATTTCTTTATATTTGTGAGATGTTTAGCCCCTCTTCTAGATGCTCAGTAGGAGAGGAATCCTGTTTCTCTTGTTTACCACCATGCGGTGAATACCTGGCATGGTGCCTGACAAAAGGAGGGAGCCAGTGAAGAATTGCTGAATAGATTTTAAAAAATGGAGTTGCAGAGCTAGGAAGAGCAGACCCATTCAAATGAGGATCTTCTTCTCTTTCTGCTGACACCAAATATTCACAATCTCCTTAAATACCGCCAAGGTCAAAAGTGATTTCCCACTGGACACCAAGCCTAGTAGCATTCCCAGTCATCACTTAGCTCCTTAGTAGTTCATTGAATCAGTAGAGGCTGATTCAGTGAACCCTCCTCAGCATGAAATCCTGCTTTCTTGACCCCCAGGGCTCCCTCCATGCATTCCTCTCTCCTGCGCTCTCTGACTCCACACTCCTCTTACTACTTAAAGGGAGCTGGTCAATGATGCTAGACTCAGGCTGATTATGTCCTTGAGCTGTTTCATCCCTTGATAACTCATTCAGACTTAGCTCCAGGCTTCGGCTTTATGCTGGTACCCGTGAATCTACATCTCTAAAGTCTGCAGTGCTCTTTCTCCTTGATGCTTTTTCTTTTTTAGAAATGTCACCATCCTCCCAATCACCAGGCTGGAAAACCTGGAGTCTTTTCTCAGCATCACTCCTCATGGTTTCAAGTTAACAACATATTGAAAATATTCACTGTCTTCTCAGTGGCCTATGATTCAAATCTCCTGATAGTCTGGACATATCCTCTGTCAGACTTCCTGTATTCTTACCAATTCTCAGCTATACTTTATCCAAATGACTATTTCCAGGTTTCCCTTTTGCCAGCAATGCTCAAATGCTTCTACTTATACTGCCCCAATTCTACCTTTTCTTCAAGGATTATCTCAAACACTTCTCGCTTTACAAGTCTCTTTTGAGCTTTTCAGTCAATCAATTCTCCTGCTTTAAACTACCAACTCACTATACATCTTTCAGTTGGCATTCCCTTAATTCTTTATCACATAATGGATTTCTATGTATTTGTCTATATCCTTTAGAGAAAGAAAAATAAATCTCTGGGAAGACTGAATTAGATAAAAAGAGAGTTGGCATAAATTACCAAGACACACTGTACAGACATTAAAAAAAATTAAATGGATATTATAAATAATTCTATATTAATGGATTTGAAAATAAAGATAAAATATGGATGGATCACAGACTGCAATGTAAAAAGTTAAACAATAAAGCTTCTAGAATGTAACACATGAGGATATCTTCATTTTGGTGAAGGTAGATTTGAACAAGACGTGAAATTCACTATCCCTAAAACAAAAGATTGGCAAATTGGTCTTATCAAAATTGAATGGAAGAGAAGGAAATAAAAATGAAATAGATATTGTTAAGACTCTATATGACTTTCCCAAATGAGCAGGCTGGATCTATGACAGATGTCTGATGGGACATGACATTTGAAAGCAAGAGTCAAGAGAGTAACATTGAGGATAACGGTGAAGTTCCATAGCCACATCTGAACAGGTGTGCTCTCTCTGAAATTCCTCAGACTGTACACTAATGATAGGCATATAAGTCACCAGAGTTTATCAAAACAACAACAGCAAAAACCCTGGGCCAGCATAAATGCATTTACACCCCAGCACACATCTTCTGCAGGTTGCTTTATGTCTTTGTAGCTCTAGCATTACCTCCATTCATGCTTCCCATCACTTCTCTCTGTTGACACGGTTCTAGCACTTGCCTCTATTCTGCCCTTTGCTTTCAATCAGAACTTGGTACATTGAGCCTGATCCTTCATCTAGGTGTTTTGCACTTGAAGCTGAGTTTTTCTCAACTTCTGTTTCAATATTTCACCAAGTCCCCATTTCAGGTTAGTTCTACTTCTTTTGTAAATTTCGTTAATGACCTTGTTATCAATGGATTGTCTAAATGTTTACTCCTTTATTTATTTCCTGTTTTTGCTAACCATCTTTTATGTTCTTGTTATCTATGATTTCATAATCATTATTTGATTATTTGCTTGGCCAGCATTTTCCTCCTCAAATCCACAACTTTAAATAAAAGCCTTTCTCTTTACTTTTTTTGTCTAATGGGGTAGAGTGGGGAGGGGACTTGAACAGGAGAAACTCTTTATCATTCTCTACTCTCCAGCTCCAGCAGGGAAGGGCTAGATGATCCGACACATAATAGGAAAAGAGAAAAAATTTTTTTAAATGATTCAAAAATGATAACTAAAACAATACTTCCCAACTACCCAACATGGCTAAATGGATTACTTTCCTTACAGATTTCGCTAAGAAGCTATCTGACCAGAGTCCATTTATGGAGCTATTTGACCTTGCTTTTATTTTCCTTTTTCAGAATAAATCCTCTAGTTCTCAACTGGAGACACTGCAGAAACATGGGAGTCTGTATTTTTTTTAATCCATACGAAGGTTTGGGTCGGGAATTTTTCAAACACTGGAATAAATTTTTAATTTGGACTTTGATATCCAGACAAGCCCAGCTCATGTTCTCTTGGGTTTCCTTCCCAAAGACCAGACTTCAAACAGACACTGCTCGCTGCCATAGCAGAGGCAGCGAAACACCATGCCAACTTCGGAGGCAGCAGGCAACAGAAACTCCACATATTCGCCATGTCCAGGCTGGACCCTGGCTTGCTGTCTCATCTGAATACTAGCACATCCTCTTCCGGGGACCAGAAACGTGGTTCCTCAGAGGAGAAAGAATGAGCTGTCATCCACCAGGGCAGGGAGTGCTCAATTGTCACGTTTCCACCCGGGGACTCTGCCCGGAGCATTCTCAATAACACAGCACTCACCTCATGAAGGGAAATGGGCAAATAAACGTCATTTTGTTCGGTTTATTTGCTTCTTCTTCTTAGGTTTCCTACTTTGCCTTTTAGAGTTTGGATGGTGAGGGAAATAGATGTGTTTCTTACAGATGAGACCCGAGAGAAACTTTAGTGTAACTCTATTGTAACTTCTTGAAAATTGACAAAATAGGGAATGGAAAGGAGGGAAAAAAGAAACTGATTTTCTCTGACAACTACAGAAGCAGCTCATTTCCTTTTGGAGACCTAGATTAGAGACTATAAGTAATTGAAACTTAATACGCAGCATCCCTCGAAAAAGTGACCACCCTGGGGGCAGTTATCATCATTTCCTGTTAATTGTCACCTGAAATAACCAGTTGTGGAAATAGCATGGGGGCCCCCAAGCACAGGAATATCCTTTGGGGAACAGCTAGCCCACTCACGTCCCATAACAAAATACAAATGATTTAACAGCAACATCGACAGGGTTCTCAGAATAAATCATTTCCATTCCCACCACTGCAAATCACTTACTGTGATTGCCTTGAGACAGATTTGGGGAGTCAGCTATTGGTCACCCAGGCTCTGGGACAATCCCCCCTAGTTACCTGTGGAGATAAATTGCAATTCTGACCGAATTTACTGCTCTTCCCCATGGCTAAGGGGCAAGTACTCGCTGTACTTCAGAAAGTCTAGAAGCGAAAGGTGACCAGAATAAACTGTGAAATCTCTACAAGAGTCCCCCAACCCCAGTGGTGTTGATTCTTGAAAGCCCACAGTATATGGGGTGCCCTGGCTGGGCCAGTCTGGCTTTTCTACCAAGCTGGGTAACTTGCTACCAAACCTGATCAGACTCAATCATGCCCTTCTCTGTATTAACTTCACTTTCGCCCAAACTTTCTCTCATCACATTACAAGGAATCAGGTTTGGAACCTCTCTTTTACTTTTGTTTGGCAGAGACCAAGTTCCTGTGTGCACTTTACTGATCCAGAGGTATGAGTGCCTGTGAACCGTGCCTCTCATTTGAGTTAGTGACATTGTCCCTTTGGCCTCCTCAGCACCATGGCCATGTCTGTGTATCAGTTTGTCTGTCTGCTGTGGTCTGCAAACATGTGTAAGAGGGACCTGATGTCTTGCATTTGTGTATACCACTGCCTATCCGAGTGTGCATGGGACGGGTGTCTGAAGAAGCAAGGAGGAAGGATGATGGGAGGAAGTCTTGGCCTGGTGATCCAGTTCTCTGGATCTGGTTGCAAAGTGAGAAAATGCACAGAAATAGAGCTTCTAGGAAAGCTACCTGGAAAGTCTTTATTCCAGTGTAGAAACTCTGCTTTAAATGCCAGTCCAATCTTAGGGGGTGGGTCAGGATGGCTGGGCAGCCTCCCCTGAGATCTGCCAATACTGTTATCATTTCTTTATATTGATCCCCACAGCCTTAGTTCTGGCCCTTGTTTTGCCACACCATGGTGGCCATCCTGGACAAAGCACGTGTCCTGACTCCCTGTGGTGCATTCAGCATCATTTCATTGTGGCCACGGATCATTTCCTAAGGACAAATCCTGCCAGTCTTCTACTCAAGAATCCAGTGCTCACTCCCAGGCCCCACCTGGCATCCAAGGCTCTCCAACATTGTCAGTGACCACCTCTGAGTCTCCAGACTCCCTGAGGGCCTCTCTCACCACATGTTGCTTGGTCCCACCTAGAGTCTTCCCTGACAACTGGTGAATATCTGTTACTTCATAACCCAGTTAAAGCACTGTTCCAAGAAAACTTCCTGAAGGACACTAATCTGGTGGATCTGCCTGCTACTTTGCCTCCCTGTCTTACTTGTTGTCCCATTTGCTCCTCACCATCCGCCTCGTCCTCATTCATACTTTCTGCCAATGCATCCCAATTCAGTGAGCCACAATGGATGCTGGGCCCACACGTTTTAAGTGGCAGGACTGAGATTCAAATCCAGGTCCTGACAACAGGAGAGTCCAGCTCTCCATCACAACACTACTCTGCCCTGCCTGAGACAACGGGTTCCATTCCCCTTGCTCTGGCATTCCTTCCTATCCCAGTGAAAAGAGAGGTGGCATTGGCCACAAAGGGAGGAGTCCTACCAGCTGGGCTGTGGCCACCAGGGTCTCTCTCTTCTGTAGCTCCCATGTACCACTTTTGAAGTGAAATTGCTATATTGCTATATACACTCAGGGGATGCCCCTCCTGGAATTCACGACCACAGCCCAGCTCTTTTGAGATATAGGCTGTTGGGAGAAGATGGTGGAGGAGTTAGATGGCCAGATTGCCTGTCTTTCCACAAACACTTCAAAAACTTATCAAAACATGGAACAACCCCTACAGAGCAACTTCTAAACGACAGCAGAAGACCCCAGGCCTCCAAAAAGACAAGCAGAGCTCCCTGGAATGATAAATCAAATCAACATTGCAAAGCAATTATTCTTCAATTAAAAATGAATAAATTAAAAAAAAAGAAATATCTAGTTGGGAACAGAAAAAGAAAAGCATCCACCCCTCCTGATCTAGTGGTTTCTCCCTGTCACTCTAAGTGGAGAAACCCAGATAGGGATGTTTGTCCCATCCGTGAGTAAGGAGAGAAAGGAAACAAGGGAGTTGAAGGCAGTGGTGATGAGAGGAGGCCGTGGGCCAAGGCACAGCGGCTGGACTGAGAAGAGAACCTGGACTGGGACACAGGCCCGCACCCTCCTTTCCTCCTATAGGTGTGTCCTCCTGATCCGTGGCTCGTTGGGCCTGAGGAGAAGGAATCTTTGGACGTGGACCTGAGGTTTTGAGTCCGCTCATAGTGGGTGACAAAAAGGAGATGGTTATTTGTTTTATGATAATGACCTCCACGAGGCTGCAAACTCCAGGGCTGCCGTCGGCATGCCACACGGCAGGCCTTCCTCTGGGTGCAAGAGGATTTCCTCGGTTTGGTGCGTTTCATTTGTTTTTTAAACGAAGCTGTTTATTTTCTCTTCTTTTAATGTTATGATTTTTTTTTTCAGACTCACAAGGAGGATACATAATGTACAGCCGAATCTGCACTCTCCTATTTTGTCAGCTGCTTGTGTTGATTAAAACTTCAATAAAGATCCTGTGATAAAACAGAGCTATGTTCAAAGGATCTTGTTATGTTTTTAAAAGGCTGAGCTTGGCAGAAAAAATGTAGAGTATAGGTTTGCTTCCTTCCCATTTCCCCCCTTTACCAGGTTAGAAATGGGTAACAGACTGGGAGAGAAGCACACAGTGGGTTCCAGTACCTGGAAGATAGTTCAAGAGTATGAATTCCAAATTAAGAGCAAGGGCCAATTTAAGTGATACAAAACTTGTTTATCAAACTGGTGTTAAATATGTGACCCAGTTGCCCTCTCCCCACCCATGGGTCCAACACACAGCCTCTCTCTGCAGGAGCCTTTGACTTTATGCTGGACTTGAGGACAAAAGCCACAGGCCAAGTGAGGTCACAGGAATTCCATACCCAGTGATTCACCCACCTCACCCGTGATGATCAGTTCCAGCAAGATTCCACAGAACTGCCAGGAACCCATTGCTTTAAAGACCTGGGATCGGAGAGGAGCATAAAGATGGCGGAGGAATAGGACGGGAAGACCACTCTCTCCCTCACTAATTCCTCAAAAGAACATTTCAACGCTGAGCAAACTCCACAAAACAACCTCTGTAGGCTGGCAGAGGACAGCAGGCAACCAGAAAAGCAGACCATTGTCTTCAAAAACAGATTTTTAACCTTTGCTCTTAGGTTTTTGTTGTCAATTATGTTCATTTAAAAACCCAAACTTCACGACCCAAGTTTACCTGAGAGCGAGATTACTGGCTTGACCACTCTCTTCTCCTATAGACTCTCCTTTTTCTCCACCAGGTGGCCTCTGTCTCTTTTCTCCCCCATCTCTTCTCTATCCAACTCTGTGAATCTCTGTGTGTTCCAGACAGTGGAGAACACCTAAGGAACTGGTTACTGGCAGGATTTGTCTCTCTCCTTCTCATTCCTCTCTCTTATCCTCCTGGTCACCTCTGTCTACTTCCTCCCTCTCCTCTTCCCTGTATAACTCCGTGAATACCTGAGCGGGCCAGACTATAGAGCGCACATAAGGAAGTGACTACTGCCTAGCTTGCTCTCTCCTCTTTTGATCTCACCGCATCTCATTCCAGTTACCTCTAACTACCCCCTCCATCTTCTCTTCTCCTTGTAACTCAGTGAACCTCTCTGAGTGTCCCTCAATGTGGAGAAACTTTTCATCTTTAACCTAGATGTTTTATCATCGGTGCTGTATAGATGGAGAAGTCTAGAGGCTACTGTAAGAACTGAAGACCAGAAGCAGGAGGCTTAAATACAAAACCTGAAAACATTAGAGAACTCTTGAATTCAGGGAACATTAAGCAATAGGAGCTCATCAAATGCCTTCATACTTACACTGAAACCAAGCTCCACCCAAGGGCCAACAAGTTCCAAAACAAGACATATCACTCAAATTCTCCAGCAACACAGGAACACTCCCCTGAGCTTGAATACACAGGCAGCTTAAAATTATTCCAAAACCTTTGATGTCTCATAACCCATCACTGGTCACTCCACTGCACTCCAGAGAGAAGAAACCCAGCTCCACCCACCGGAACTCCAAGATAAGCCTCCCTAACCAGGAAACCTTGACAAGCCACTGATAGAACCCCACCCACAGTGAGGAAGCTCCATAATAAAGAGAACTCCACAAATCACCAGAATATAAAAAGACCACCCCAAACGCAGCAATATAACCAAGATGAAGAGACAGAGGAATACTCAGCAGGTAAAGGAACAGGAGAGTTGCCCACCAAACCAAACAAAAGAGGAAGAAGTAGGGAATCTACCTGAGAAGGAATTCCGAATATTGATAGTGAAAATGATCCAAAATCTTGAAATCAAAATGGAATCACAAATAAATAGCCTAGAGACAAGGATTGAGAAGATGCAAGAAAGGTTTAACAAGGACCTAGAAGAAATAAAAAAGAGTCAAAATATAATGAATAATGCAATAAATGAGATCAGAAACACTCTGGAGGCAACAAATAGTAGAATAACGGAGGCAGAAGAGAGGATTAGTGAAATAGAAGATAGAATGGTAGAAATAAATGAATCAGAGAGGAAACAAGAAATACGAATTAAAAGAAATGAGGACAATCTCAGAGACCTCCAGGACAATATGAAACGCTCCAACATTCGAATTATAGGAGTCCCAGAAGAAGAAGACAGAAAGAAAGATCATGAGAAAATCCTTGAGGAGATAATAGTTGAAAACTTCCCTAAAATGGGGAAGGAAATAATCACCCAAGTCCAAGAAACTCAGAGAGTTCCAAATAGGATAAACCCAAGGCGAAACACCCCAAGACACATATTAATTAAATTAACAAAGGTCAAACACAAAGAACAAATATTAAAAGCAGCAAGGGAAAAACAACAAATAACACACAAGGGGATTCCCATAAGGATAACAGCTGATCTTTCAATAGAAACTCTTCAGGCCAGGAGGGAATGGCAAGACATACTTAAAGTGATGAAAGACAATAACCTACAGCCCAGATTACTGTACCCAGCAAGGATCTCATTCAAATACGAAAGAGAAATCAAAAGCTTTACAGACAAGCAAAAGCTGAGAGAATTCAGCACCACCAAACCAGCTCTCCAACAAATTCTAAAGGATATTCTCTAGACAGGAAACCGAAAAGGGTGTATAAACCCGAACCCAAAACAATAAAGTAAATGGTAACGGGATCATACTTATCAATAATTACCTTAAACGTAAATGGGTTGAACGCCCCAACCAAAAGGCAAAGACTGGCCGAATGGATACAAAAACAAGACCCCTCTATATGTTGCTTACAAGAGACCCACCTCAAAACAAGGGACACATATAGACTGAAAGTGAAGGGCTGGAATAAGATATACCACGCAAATAGAGACCAAAAGAAAGCAGGAGTGGCAATACTCATATCTGATAAAATAGACTTTAAAACAAAGGCTGTGAAAAGAGACAAAGAAGGCCACTACATAATGATCAAAGGATCAATCCAAGAAGAAGATATAACAATTATAAATATATATGCACCCAATATAGGAGCACCGCAATATGTAAGACAAATGCTAACAAGTATGAAAGGGGAAATCAACAATAACACAATAATAGTGGGAGACTTTAATACCCCACTCACACCTATGGACAGATCAACTAAACAGAAAATTAACAAAGAAACGCAAACTTTAAATGATACATTAGATCAATTAGACCTAATTGATATCTATAGGACATTTCACCCCAAAACAATGAATTTCACCTTTTTTTCAAGTGCTCATGGAACCTTCTCCAGGATAGATCACATCCTGGGCCATAAATCTAAACTTGATAAATTCAAAAAAATCGAAATCATTCCAAGCATCTTTTCTGACCATAATGCATTAAGATTAGATCTCAATTACAGGAGAAAAACTACTAAAAATTCCAACATATGGAGGTTGAACAACACACTTCTGAATAACCAACAAATCACAGAAGAAATCAAAAAAGAAATCAAAATATGCATAGAAACTAATGAAAATGAAAACACAACAACCCAAAACCTGTGGGACACTATAAAAGCAGTGCTAAGAGGAAAGTTCATAGCAATACAGGCATACCTCAAGAAACAAGAAAAAAGTCAAATAAATAACCTAACTCTACAACTAAAGCAACTAGAAAAGGAAGAATTGGAGAACCCCAGAGTTAGTAGAAGGAAAGAAATCTTAAAAATTAGGGCAGAAATAAATGCTAAAGAAACAAAAGAGACCATAGCAAAAATCAACAAGGCCAAAAGCTGGTTCTTTGAAAGGATAAATAAAATTGACAAACCACTAGCCAGACTCATCAAGAAGCAAAGAGAGAAAAATCAAATCAATAAAATTAGAAATGAAAATGGAGAGATCACAACAGACGACACAGAAATACAAAAGATCATAAGAGACTACTATCAGCAGTTGTATGCCAATAAAATGGACAATGTGGAAGAAATGGACAAATTCTTAGAAAAGTACAATTTTCCAAAACTGAACCAGGAAGAAATAGAAAATCTTAACAGACCCATCACAAGCACGGAAATTGAAACTGTAATCAGAAATCTTCCAGCAAACAAAAGCCCAGGTCCAGACGGATTCACAGCTGAATTCTACCAAAAATTTCGAGAAGAGCTAACACCTATCCTACTCAAACTCTTCCAGAAAATTGCAGAGGAAGGTAAACTTCCAAACTCATTCTATGAGGCCACCATCACCCTAATACCAAAACCTGACAAAGATGTCACAAAAAAAGAAAACTACAGGCCAATATCACTGATGAACATAGATGCAAAAATCCTCAACAAAATTCTAGCAATCAGAATCCAACAACATATTAAAAAGATCATACACCATGACCAAGTGGGCTTTATCCCAGGGATGCAAGGATTCTTCAATATCCGCAAATCAATCAATGTAATTCACCACATTAACAAATTGAAAAATAAAAACCATATGATTATCTCAATAGATGCAGAGAAGGCCTTTGACAAAATTCAACATCCATTTATGATAAAAACTCTCCAGAAAGCAGGAATAGAAGGAACATACCTCAACATAATAAAAGCTATATATGACAAACCCACAGCAAACATTATCCTTAATGGTGAAAAATTGAAAGCATTTCCCCTAAAGTCAGGAACAAGACAAGGGTGTCCACTTTCACCGCTACTATTCAACATAGTTCTGGAAGTTTTGGCCACAGCAATCAGAGCAGAAAAAGAAATAAAAGGAATCCAAATTGGAAAAGAAGAAGTAAAACTCTCACTGTTTGCAGATGACATGATCCTCTACATGGAAAACCCTAAAGACTCCACCAGAAAATTACTAGAGCTCATCAATGAATATAGTAAAGTTGCAGGATATAAAATCAACACACAGAAATCCCTTGCATTCCTATACACTAATAATGAGAAAGTAGAAAAAGAAATTAAGGAAACAATTCCATTCACCATTGCAACGAAAAGAATAAAATACTTAGGAATATATCTACCCAAAGAAACTAAAGACCTATATATAGAAAACTATAAAACACTGATGAAAGAAATCAAAGAGGACACTAATAGATGGAGAAATATACCATGTTCATGGGTTGGAAGAATCAATATAGTGAAAATGAGTATACTACCCAAAGCAATTTACAAATTCAACGCAATCCCTATCAAGCTACCAGCCATATTTTTCACAGAACTAGAACAAATAATTTCAAGATTTGTATGGAAATACAAAAAACCTCGAATAGCCAAAGCAATCTTGAGAAAGAAGAATGGAACTGGAGGAATCAACTTGCCTGACTTCAGGCTCTACTACAAAGCCACAGTCATCAAAACAGTATGGTACTGGCACAAAGACAGACATATAGATCAATGGAACAAAATAGAAAGCCCAGAGATAAATCCACACACATATGGACACCTTATCTTTGACAAAGGAGGCAAGAATATACAATGGAGTAAAGACAATCTCTTTAACAAGTGGTGCTGGGAAAACTGGTCAACCACTTGTAAAAGAATGAAACTAGATCACTTTCTAACACCGCACACAAAAATAAACTCAAAATGGATTAAAGATCTAAATGTAAGACCAGAAACTATAAAACTCCTAGAGGAGAATATAGGCAAAACACTCTCAGACATAAATCACAGCAGGATCCTCTATGATCCACCTCCCAGAATTCTGGAAATAAAAGCAAAAATAAACAAATGGGATCTAATTAAAATTAAAAGCTTCTGCACAACAAAGGAAACTATAAGCAAGGTGAAAAGACAGCCTTCTGAATGGGAGAAAATAATAGCAAATGAAGCAACTGACAAACAACTAATCTCAAAAATATACAAGCAACTTATGCAGCTCAATTCCAGAAAAATAAACGACCCAATCAAAAAATGGGCCAAAGAACTAAATAGACATTTCTCCAAAGAAGACATACGGATGGCTAACAAACACATGAAAAGATGCTCAACATCACTCATTATCAGAGAAATGCAAATCAAAACCACAATGAGGTACCACTTCACACCAGTCAGAATGGCAGCGATCCAAAAATCTGCAAGCAACAAATGCTGGAGAGGGTGTGGAGAAAAGGGAACCCTCCTACACTGTTGGTGGGAATGCAAACTAGTACAGCCACTATGGAGAACAGTGTGGAGATTCCTTAAAAAATTGCAAATAGAACTACCTTATGACCCAGCAATCCCACTGCTGGGTATACACACCGAGGAAACCAGAAGTGAAAGAGACACATGTACCCCAATGTTCATCGCAGCACTGTTTATAATAGCCAGGACATGGAAACAACCTAGATGTCCATCAGCAGATGAATGGATAAGGAAGCTTTGGTACATATACACGATGGAGTATTACTCAGCCGTTAAAAAGAATTCATTTGAATCAGTTCTGATGAGATGGATGAAACTGGAGCCGATTATACAGAGTGAAGTAAGCCAGAAAGAAAAACACCAATACAGTATACTAACACATATATATGGAATTTAGAAAGATGGCAATGACGACCCTGTATGCAAGACAGGAAAAAAGACACAGCTGTGTATAACGGACTTTTGGACTCAGAGAGAGAGGGAGAGGGCGGGATGATTGGGGAGAATGGCATTCTATCATGTATACTATCATGTAAGAATTGAATCGCCAGTCTATGTCTGACGCAGGATACAGCATGATTGGGGCTGGTGCATGGGGATCACCCACAGAGATGTTATGGGGAGGGAGGTGGGAGGGGGTTTCATGTTTGGGAACACATGTAAGAATTAAAGATTTTAAAATTTAATAAAAAAAAAAAAAAAAAAGAAAGAAAAAAAAAAAAATAAAGTCGGGAAAAAAAAAAAATAAAATAAAATAAAATAAAATAAAAAAAAAAAAAAAAAAATAAAGACCTGGGATCACTCAAGAATCCCAAGGGGTGAGTGCTGGCCATGCCCACCTGCTCCCCGAACCCCCCGCCCCCGCCCCTCCAGACAGCCCATTCCTGGCAGCAGCGGAAGTGTCTCAATTCTTACTCTGAAAGCGGCCAACAAATGGCTGTATGTGAAAATCGGCCAAAGTCGCTGACTTTATGCAAAGCAGGCAAGTGCAGTCAAAACACTTAGAGCAATCAATTCAAGTTGTTGGGTAAAGTTTTTTCCATGTCCCATACATTATTGAACAGTTAATTTCGTCTTTGTGCCTGCAAGACATTCCAGCTCTCAGATGACAGCTTTATCCATTAAGGAGCGTTCAGTGACAGGCATACAGTGAGAGCTTTCCCAGCCTGCCTGCCGGGAGGCAAGCCGGCATCGCCACCGAGAAATCCTGGGACACATCAACATCTTAATCAATATGCGAGAGTCAATTACCGGGGAAGCGAGGGCTTAAGCAGGAGCTGATGATGAGGTGCACGTGCAAATGGGCTGGATCAATACGCAGCTGAATCTCACACGTGGATTCACATCAGTCCTCCTCCCCCAGCACCGAGCTCCCACACTGGCAGGCTGACCACACCCTCTCCCAGTATCATTTCCAACCTGCTGATCACCTGCTTGACTGGAGCTTTTTGATTCGTGTCCTTGATGGATGTGTTGCTGCTGCTGCTGCTGCTAAGTCGCTTCAGTCGTGTCTGACTCTGTGCGACCCCATAGATGGCAGCCCACCGGGCTCCCCCATCCCTGAGATTCTCCAAGCAAGAACACTGGAGTGGGTTGCCATTGCCTTCTCCTGATGGATGTGTTGGGAATGGAGAAAGCAGGGGTGAGGGGAACAACCAAAGCCAGATTTGGTCTTCAGATACACAAGCTGGACTCTCAGGATTGACTATTCAGTGTTGAGCATTCTTCCACGGACATATCTCAGGGGACAATTAAACCCAGCCTGTCTGGCTGAGAAGGGGGCCCTTCTAGTGTCAGTCATTCAGGCCTTGATCCTCTCACCTGGATGACTACAGTTACTTCTTAGCTGGTCTCTGAGCCCCTCATGTACTGCTCCTCCAGTCTATCCTACACTGGCTGTCGAAGATGGCTGGATCATGTCACTTGTGTCCTTAAATACCTTCAACATCTGCCTGAGTAATAAAATCCTAGTCCATGGAGTGTTTTCAAGACTCTCCCTGGTGGGGGCCCCCATTCTTGATATGAGTCTCGTGACAATACTCAATCCTGCTCCCATAAACACCAACATGCTGCTTTATATCCCCATGGGTATAACCTTACCTATTTCCACCTATGTCATCTCTTAAGGCTCCTGATACCTTCCCTGACTTTCCTGGCCAGAAGTTACTGGCCCCACCATGACTGATTTGAGGTCATTGTGTGTGGATCCAAGTTGGGTGTCTGCTTATTTGTTTTGTCCATTAGATCATCTGCTCCATGAGAAGAGACACTGTAAACTTTTTCACGACAGGCAGGAAGGTAGGTAGTTCTCAGAGTGCACTGAACTTCAAAATGAGCAGCCTTTGAGGAAACCGCCATGGCCATGTCTCCTGTCCTCTTTATTGTAGCTCTGGTCGCCTTGGAAGCCAGAGGTCCTCTACCTCCCACCTCTCCTTAAGCTGCACTGTTGTCCTACACAACCCTGTGCAGAATCCAGCTCCTATGGGAGTTCCCAAGAAAGAACCCATTGGCACCGTGCTTCAGTGAGCAGCACAGATCTTACTGAAAATCTGATAAGGGTCCACAGAGACTCTACAGCAGATAATTAAATTCCCATCCACATTTCTGGTCTCTGTCGTCCCTCCTCAGTGTCACTTCTGGCTCTCCCCGCCCCACCTCCCCCTAAACCGCGCAGGCTTTAGACACATTCTTCAGCTTCTTGCTTCTGCCCTCAAGCTGTCACCCCACTCCTTCCACAACATCACTCCCCTCTTCCAGAGACACTGCCATGCCCCCTACTAAGAGAACCGAATGTTGTCACATTACAATCGGGGTCTGTACCCTCCTCCAGCTCTTCCCAACTGGTCCTTCTGGACCTCAAGGGTCACAAGGACACACAGGCAGAAATGCTGAGGAGCCACCACAGAAACCAGAAACAGGAGGCTGGGGAGGGAGACAGCACTTCTCTCCCCTCCCTTCTATGTAGGTACTTGCGTTGCGCAGAGATAAGCGAGTCTGATCAGAAAGCTTGGAGATCGGACACCAGTGGAGCTGTTTCCAGTGGGGCTCTGAGAGCCAGAAAGGGGGGCAGAGAGAACAGGCCACACTGCGCCCTTCTGACTGCAGGCTCGGAGCCAGGGCCACCATGCAAGTTTAACTGGAAGGAAGACAAGAAGTCAGGACTTGGGGAAGGAAGGGTCTGCATTTGGCCCCTCTGTTGATGGTCTAGAAAGCTGAGCAAACTCTCATAAGAAGAATCCTTTTACCTCTTACAGGATGCAGAAACTCACATGGGCATTTGGATAGTGCCTGGCATTTTTATACAGGGTGAGAGTGAAACCCCAGCCCCCAGAGGAGGACGGGGGACACTGCAGGAGGGCTGTTTCCCACAGGCAGGGGGACAGTTTGGGCCAGTGGGCTAAGAAGGGGAGGCAGCTAACAGCTATTGTGCATCTGCTCTACACAAGGCTTGTTCACAAACGCTGCTGCTGCTGCTGCTAAGTCACTTCAGTCGTGTCTGACTCTGTGCGACCCCAGAGACAGCAGCCCACCAGGCTCCCCCGTCCCTGGGGTTCTCCAGGCAAGAACACTGGAGTGGGTTGCCATTTCCTTCTCCAATGCATGAAAGTGAAAAGTGAAAGTGAAGTCGCTCAGTTGTGTCTGACTCCTAGCGACCCCATGGACTGCAGCCTACCAGGCTCCTCCATCCATGGGATTTGCCAGGCAAGAGTACTGGAGGGGGGTGCCATTGCCTTCTCCATCACAAATGCTGGCTTCTTTAATTTAATCTCCATCATCTCCCAATGCGATATGCATTGCTAGCACCATTTCATAAGCATGGAAACAGAAACCAGAAAAGAAAACAGGTACATTGGCTTTACTAGGCCCACTGAGCTATGCAATTAGGGAGTGAGAACTCCAACTAGGGTCTAAAGGGTGCATGGCACGTGGAGTAAGGTTAGTTCCTTTCATGTAGACAGTGAACATGACCTTAGAAGGGTCTGAAAAAAATTCAGGTTGGTGTGTTGGCTACCCTTGACTGTGAGCCATCCATTGATGAGCATGCTGGAGTGCTCTGTGTCTCCCCTCTAGACTGCAAGCCTTTTGAGGCTGAGGACAAGCCGCCCATCACAACTGCAATGGCAAAAGTGACATTGACCATTTACTGTATTACTCTATGCCGGGCTCTATACCAACGGTTTTACATGCATTATTGTATTTACTCCTCCTAGTCACCCTGAAAGGCTGAGATTATAATTCTTATCTTATGGATAAGGGAACCAGAACAGAGAGGTTAAGTAAGTCTCCCAAGTTCACACAGCTAATAAATGGAGGAAGATTCAAATCCAAGCCTATATGACTTCCATTTTGAATCCCTTGAAACTCAGCCTGGAGTAAAAAACCTAAAGGAAACAAGGTCTTAATGGAATTTATCTTTTAGGAGACACAAAAGTGTAAATATTGTAAGTGTCATGATCTCTACATCAATTTCATGCAAAAGCATTTCATTGTTCAATGATGAGCTTTTTGAACAAATGTTTATTGAGAGTCTCTACCCTGTTCCAGGTGCTTTACAGGCCCTGGAACACAGGTGGACAAGGCAAGCTCAGTCATCTTGAAGCTGACCACCAGCTACACTTAGAAGATTGCCAAGCTTTGATAAAACCTGGGATAAGGAAATGTATTTCGTTCTCTTCATCCCTATGTTCACCTATAGACACCTTATGGTGCGTGTGCTCAGTTGCTCAGTCAACTCCAACTCTTTGCGACCCCATGGACTGTAGCCCATCAGGCTCCTCTGTCCACAGGATTCTCCAGGCAAAAATACTGGAGTGGATTGCCATTTCCTTCTCCAGGGTATCTTCCTGACCCAGGGGTTGAACCCACATCTCTGGTGTCTCCTGCATTGGCAGGCAGATTCTTTATCACTGAGCCACCTGGGAAGCCCAATAGACAATATTGATTGTCTTGGGAAGTTGAACTGGAAAGGCAAGTAATTGTGAATGTTGAGACTTACATGTTGCAGTCTCCGTATTGGGTCAAAGGCAGGCATTGACAAGGGAGCCATCAGCATGGGGAGACAAGGGAATTTGTCTTAATCTGAGATCTGGGTACGAAGAAGTTTGCCTTAGTCAAGAATTCTCAACCAATAACCTAATGCCTTGTTTGGATTTGAGGTTTGAATTTACGCTACATATGTGGTCTAAGGATATTTGGAGATGAGATTTGTAACATGAAAAGTTGATGCTAGACCATGATGTAACACAGTTATGAACCAACAAAACTCTCCATTGAGTCACACCCTCAGTGGAGACCACACTGGATTTCCATAAAGAAAGTGACCCTGAAGACAAGCTTACCTCCAAAACTACAAAATATGCTAGGAAAAAAATCCCTATCAAAGAGGCATCCTATGGATCTTCCTAAAAGAGGCCTCCATGACCAGCAGACTAGATGAGATTAACACACCTTTCAGGGGCTTCCGTAAGCTTTCCGTGCTTTTCCTCAAAACATTCATCACTTCTGTAACTGTTATTTAATGCCTACCTTTTTATTAGACTGAAAACTCTATTAGTTTGTCTTGACTCCTTCCAGGTACAGAACAGACTCTTGATCCTCCAATGAGGAGATGTATGTGGAATGTTCCAGAAAACATCTTGGGTAAGGCTGCACTCATAGAGAACCACTAGAAGTTGGTTCTTGCTGAAAATGGTAAACACAGTATCTCAACAAGATGAGCTCTGGATAATGTTTCTGATGGGAAAAGGCTGAATCCAAGGAAATTGTGGTTTTAGGAAATCAGTCTAGGAGAAAGATGGTGAAGGGCTAGGTAGACTTGGAATAGACCAGGACAGATGACTTCAAGAGATATTTCTTAGGAAATTTGGTCAGACTCTACCTGCCTGCCATATAATGTAGTGATTTTTGTATGGGCTCTGGAGAAAGAACAAGATCTGAATGGAAAGCCACTACTTGTATACTCAGCAGTGTAACCTTTAGCCAAGCATGTCTCATCTCTGAGGTTAGTCTTCAATCATATAGTAAAAATAATAATATCTACTTCATAGAATTGTGATAAAGACTCAATGAGACTGTGAAGCCAAAAAAGGCAAAGCACACCATTATTGTTCATGCTAAGAAGGACTAAAGACTGGAGAGTCAGAACAGTCCAGTATTTCAGAGGTGGGTAACTGAAAAATGGGGACACTGGCTAAAGCAGGGTGCACTGGGAGAGAAAGGGTTCCTTTGGGGGGACTCTGAGTTTGAGGTATGGCCACCATGTTTGAATGTCCTACAGGCAACTCAGCACACAGGACGGATGCCTTAAGGAGAAGTCAGCATGGGGAGTAGAGATTAGCATAGAAATCGTGATTGAATTTGCAGCCGATGAGCAACTCCCAAGAGAGAACAAAAAAAAAGGGGCTATGGCGGGCAGGTGCCTTACTTTGGGAGCGGGACAACGAAAATAAAAAGTCGACCTCATGGCCACTGCTGGTTGATGCTGTGATTCTCAGTTGCTTTAGACAGTTGAGTCGCATCTCACCAGCCCGGGCCAAGATGAGCCTGCCGTGTGGGCTAAAGCTTAAGTGGTACCCACGGGAGATGTGGAAAGTTCCTGTGGCAACTTCTTGCTGAAAATCCTCACTCCAGTTATTTTCCATTCTGTGTCCCTCAGGTTAGGATATAAATATTTTACAAAGTACAGAGGGTACTTTGAGATATCTTAACACTTTGACTAAAAACTCATTTTTCTGAAAGTTAAAGGATGTATTTTCCACTTGCAAAAATGTGAACCTTTAGATTAGACAAAGCAATGGAAGTGGCATATTGCAATATTTTATGCAGTGCTACTCAAGGTTTCAGGGTACTTAAAATATTAATACCATTCCTTTCTTCATGAGGTTTATAAGATTCATCATCCAGTTTTAAAACTGAGTGAGGACTAAGTGCCCCAAACATAGTAGGTGTTCAATAAGAACATGTCATCTTCCCTTCCTATATGATGAAGGTTAAAATGTGGTCTACAGACTTGAAGAGTTTGAGTCATTTGAGATATTTCCAGCTATTTCTAGACTAAACTTTCATTAGCTGGAGTTAGGGGAGAGGAGAGAGAAGAAACTTGATTAGTGGCCAAAGAGTAGAAGAAAATTCTGAAAGCTAACTAGAGGACTCCATGATGGGGTCAAACTGCAGGAGCCCAGGATAGAAAAGATGATCTCTAGTTCATGAATGGAGTGTAGACATGGATACTAAAAAAGGATTTTTTTGCTAACTGTGCAGAGGGAGTTGAATATCCTTTGCCAAGCTAGATTTCTGGCAAAAACATCTGAGGGATCATAGAGTTTCTACTCTCCCTGTGGATTAAAGTTACACTGTAAAGAAAAAAAAAACAAGGGAAGTGACCAGGGAGTAAATGTCACCAGACTACATCCATCCAGTTCCCCTTTATCATCCCATAGAGTCCTGCCTGTCCTATTCCTTTATTTGATCTGTGGCTTAGGATATTAGACACAGCTTTGGGGAAACATGCTTTCTGATACTGAAAGAGCATCTCAGTAACTCAGAGTTTGAGTCCTGGCCTTGATCTGCCTTCATTTTTATCAGAAAAGGGTGGGTAACATATGAGAAAAAAAAAAAATTGGCCCTGTAAAGCGATCCCGAAAGAATGACATATTTGTCTGTTAAGTATAAATATGAACAGCCATGGAGATATGCTCTTGTGGTGCTAGGTTTTCACTTCAGTAACATTCATCTAGTGCCAGGAAACACTAGATTTAGTACCTGAGGGACTGGAGTTTCAAATACCTTATACTTTTTTTTTTAATACTCTGCCAAGAATTTAAATTGGTAAAAGCTGGGGACTGACAAAACTTGATCCCCAAGAGCTTTTCTGGCACTGGTTTATCAGAGAATATGGTGCCATTATTTTTATTATAATTATTATTTTTTTCTTTGGTGGGGTGAGAGCTCATTTATAACCCAGCGACTTCTACTCCCAGATGTATTTTTCTTTAAAAAAAAAAAAAATCCCAACACTTAAATAAACAGAGGCTTTGCCTTTTGTGGTGGCGTTAGAGGCTGTCACTGGACTTACATGCAAAGGAGTTGCAAGTCTTTTCATGTTTTTAGATCAGATCAGAAAGAGTTGAAAGGAGAAAAGCTAATTTTAGGATCCATGTTGCCACTAGCTTCCCGTACACACACTGCCTTCCTGAAGTCCCCACAGTGCCCTGACACCCAAATCACTTAGTGGGCTTGGCAAAGGGGGCATGCTGCCCCCAAACAGGGACACGGCAGAGGCCAGGAATAGGTTAGAAAGTCCAAGTTTGAGCCCCGGAACCATCACTTTTTAGCAATGTAACTTTGCACAACTTTGCCTTTCTTGGATTTTTTTCTTTTTCATCAGTAAAATGATAATTGGATTTTCCAACCAGGGGTGTCAGGATGATTAAATTAAACAAGAGAATTATGTGAAAAGGTTTAGCACCATGAGTTTTCTAAACATCAATCTACAAACAATGAGAGCCGGGACGAGGAAAGGAGAGACCACCGAGAGGCGGCATGTGGATTCTGTTCCAAGGTTAGACTCTTGACATAGACACTGGAGCTGAGAAAACAACTGCCACCACGGAGACACATAAAATGAGAAGATGCTGTTTATGGTCCAGCATCTTTACCGTCCCTCATTGCTCCCTGCAGCCATATTCCCGCCTCCCTTCAGTCTCTCCTCGGATTCTACCCACAAGCAATTTCCAGGGTCAGCTCACCGCTCTCTTAGCCCAGGGCAGCAGCAGCAGCCTGAGCTTTCTCCAACAGACCTGGCAGGTCCAATCCTGCTTGAAATGATTCGAGTTTTATTATACAATTAGATCAAGTCTCTTAGGTGTACTAGTCTTCCTTGTACTTAGAAGAATAGATTAGCCATTAGGACTTTGTATATTTTTCCCTAGTAATTGACACCACATCCCATTCTCCTTCACCAAAGGGAAAATGAACCACATAAAGCAATCATGATTTGGGGGGCAGGAGGCAGGGGGCTGGGGGCACTCGTAATGCCATGATGTCTGGGTCTTGGTCTCCATCTATGTCCCATCCCCAGCTCTGAATAGTCCAGAAGACAGGCAGAGTGAGCCTGTTCTGTTTGGTGGTTGCTCTTCCATTCTAGGACTCCTGGGCTCACACTCCCCAAGCACTTTACTAAGAATAAACCAGGCATCACTCTTCCGCAGAGCAATAGCTGCCACTCCTGGCTGGAAGCCTGGGCATTCTTAAAAAGTCTATGGCATCATGACCAGGATGTCACTGCTCCTTCTGTTTCTTTTCTGTTTTCTTTTTTTTCAGTGCTTCTTCCCAAGACAGCTCCATTACACATCCTCTCCCCAACCATCACTTTCCTGTCCTGGTCAGGGAAGAAGAGGGGTTCACGAGGAGGTCCAATCAGTGGCGACTTGAGGCCCATTAGCATCTGCAGTTGGGAAAAGGAGAGAAAAAAGACCGTTCACAGCCCAGAGAATAGCTGGTGTCCAAGACACCCGGGTCTCTTTGTGTTCTCTCCCTTAATATGCTGAACATTTACATTTGGAATAAACCAGGAAGAAACTCATCTTTACTGAGGGATTTAAGTAGGGGAAAATGCAGTCACCTAAGTTGGCTTTGCCCATATTTGGCATTGCCCATGTTTGCACAAAGGCATCCATTTTGCATCTTGGCCAAAAGCAGATACCTCAGGCCAAGCAAGCTTCATCCATACAAGCAAAACATAACAGATGTTCTCAGATGTCTGGTCAAACATCTGTTGCCTTTGGTCATGTCCTAGCAGCAGCCTGAGCCCCGATTCCAATGACGAGGCCTGGTGGCACCAGCAGACCACTTCCCATGTTCCGAAGGCTCTTCCCAACTGCAACAATCTTTGTGCCAAGGTTCAGCAGGTCCCTGAGAGCCTCCACAGATGCCCCAGGGCCTGCTGTGAGGTGCCCAGTGCTGCAGAGAGAGGCAGTCCCAACTCCGCTACTTCCCTTTCCTCCCGCATGGCCCATCAGACAATACAGCCATTAGCACCAGCATCAGTAGACGTGAAGTGTCATAAGTATATTTTTCAGCTTGGGTCGATGTGTCCAAAGGGACTCTTTGCTGACACGTCCAGGTTGATTCCCTGGAAAGAAGCTGAAGTGCCCATTTTCCAATAAGATCAATGAACTCACTCATCCCTGATCACAGAATTTCCTTCGGGTACCTTCTGACTGAGTCAGGCTGTGCTGAATGGACTCTCATCATGGCCCAGTGACCCACTGTGTCACCCAGGACTTCAACTTCACCCAGGGTATGCTTTCCTGAAGAAAGAAGTCCTAAAGCTTTCCATTCGGTCCCCAAGGACTGTGGAAAATCATGAGATGGAAAGTGATGTTTCTTTGGCCACAACTGGTGATGACTTGTGAACATGTCTCTTTTGCCCAGCTTGGCTTCGGCTAAAACCTACTGTTGTGAATAAAACCTGGGCCACTCTCCACCTACTCTACCTCATACCCACTCTCATACCCTTCCTCTAGGCACCCCCTGCCAAGTCTTACCCCCTACTTCCACTTCTTGTAATTAGGACTCCAAAATGAAACTGTAGTCATAACCTCTCTTGCTGGTTCTAAAAACAGGCAGATTAAACTTTAGAAAAAAACAACAACAAACTTCTTTGGTACACTCATGTCCTTTCATTGTTTTTTTTTAGTTTCCTTCACTGTCATTCACCAGGGGCTGCTGAGCCGAGTATACTTCCTCACCCCGTGAGGACCTGAGGGTGACAGGCTGCTGTGTGCCTCCCCTACCACCCCCAGGGCCCTTCTCCAGTTGCCAGAAAAAACCCAGCTGGGTGCCTCGACCAACAGAGGCCCTTAATTTAAGTTTAATAGTACAGCATTTTTAGTGCTTTTGGCCAGGGCATTTTGAGAAAGGTTAAAATATGTGAAAAATACACGCTAAAAAAAAAAAAAAGAGAAAAATCTGTTTAGAAAGCAGCTTCAGCCTAAGTGCTGCACGCTCTCAGCTTCTGGTCCCCTTTCCAGGAAAGCAGTCCCGGTAACCACACAATTTAGCTCCATTTGGAGGGTAGGGGGTTTCCATTTCCTTCCTATGGGATTTTTTTTTATTAGTTTTTTTTTAAACTGTTTTTCTTTCCCTACGCTGGTTTACTGCCTTGTATCTATCTACCCCCAAGGAGTCTGAAAACCTCAAGTCAGTATTATTGGATTTTTCTTAGTGTATTTTCTGATTTTCCTGGTGTGAGAGCATGTGGTCAGGATCTGTGCATTCGTGTGTTGGTGAGGATGGAGGGCTGTGTGCCAGAGCGATGACGTCTGTAAAAGGTATCAGGAAAAGTGTCAGCTGAGCCTTCTAAGTTTGTAGCAAAGGATGAACTGCCTTGATCTTTTCACTGTTGTGCAAACCTATTGGTCAATGCATATGGGAGGCACTGACCAAGCACCCAATGCTTGGATAAGGAAATAGTTGAATATTAGGTATCCTTTCTTGAACTTTTCCTCTGCTTATCAGAATTGGTGCTTTATGTAGTTTATTTCATCCAACCCTTGCAACTGCGCCCTAACCATGTTAATCTCAACTCTATGGAGGAGTAAACTTCAAAGGTCACTTCCTCTCAATCACATGTGGAAAAGGGTAGGATTTTCATCCAGTCCTGTCTGTCCACTGGAAATAACTTCAACTGGGAGAAAGTATGCGTATATCACGACCTCCACCTCTTCCCCAAGGACAAAAGGTATCGATGAGCAAATGTTTGGAACTGTTAGGAAAAAGCTTCTCATGGGAGAATTATGGATTCAAAACATTTGACTGGTTCAGTTAATTTCTCTGGGCTTCATCTTCCTTTGGAAAAGGAGCAGGTTGGCTTGATCAAAGAGGCCTCACAAGTCACTGTTTCCCCCAAGCCCGCGTGGTGTCCCAAGGCAGGCATCACTAATAGATAACATATGGGGCCTCAGAATCCTTCTCAACACAAAACTCGAGGCAGCTAGTAACAGGCTCCCTACTTTCCTGCTCTGTGAGGCCATGCGGCCAGTAGTGGCGTTCGCCAGCCTCCACTCATGCCTCGATCTCCTCTGCGATGTCTACCACATCAGCACCCTCCCCCATCTCAGTATAGTTTGCTTTATTGCTTTGCACTGCTTCTCTTTCTTTTTAACCAAAAATACAGCCCCTTCTAGGAATAAGGTTTATGAAACAGGGGATTTAATGTAGTAGCAGTATGATTTTTAACACGAGTTCAGAAGAAACACATAATCATCTCATTTTTATAAGTTTGTCCTTGGTATGTTTTCCACACTTCTTGGGACATCAGGATGGTGCAAAGTCCACAGACTGGAGTTCAAGAGACTCCATCAGGGACTTCCCTGGTGGTCCAGTGCCTAAGACTCTACGATCCTAGTAGAGGGGGCTCAGGTTTGATCCCTGGCCAGGGAACTAGATCCCACAAACTGCAATTCAGTGTTTGTATGCCTCAACTAAAAAGATCCCGCATGCTGCAACAAAGATCGTGTATGCCACAACAAAGACCCAGCACAGCCAAATAAATTACATAAACAAACAAATATTAAAAGAAGAAGTTAAAAATTCATTACACTTATTAAAAAAGAGAGAGAGAGAGAGAGAGGAAAAACTCCATCATATGCCAGCTCTGCGACGTTGGGCAAATCATTTAACTTGCTGAGTCTCGCTTTCCTTTTTCATAAAATGGGAATAATAAGACTTTCTTTGCCACGCTGTCCAGAGGATAAGAACTAACCTAATGCAATAATGCACACAAAGCACAGTCCTTGGTACACAGCAGATGTTCAGTACGTGGCAGCCTCCGCGACCCTCACAGGCTAACACGCTGTACCGCCAGCAGCAGCACACCCAGCACTGCTTGCATGTCCCCTCCCTTCCCAGACCACAGGCTAGACCACCTCTGCCTGGAGGCCTGAAAGTCCTGGAGTACAGCAGCGCTGAGAGCACTTCAGTGGCAAATATTTACCCAGAGAAGGAAGAGCTTTGAGGAACTTTGCTCTCGCAGTCCTCTCAGAGGAGTATGGCGTCCCTGTCACGGAAGCATGGCTTCAGTAATCAGACTCCCTCGTAATTAGGGAGCCATTTCACTTTTGTGATAATTATCAGCCCCAGGGCTCAGCACACCTGATTACATAAGTGATTTTTCTCTCCCGCCTTGTCTCTGTTATTACTTCTAATGTTTTTGCTTCTTTGGAGGGACAGAGAAAAGAAAGCATATCATGAACAAGGCCTCAAAGGCTCAGGACTAACAATCTCTGCCTGTCCCTTACAGACCAGAGGCCTGTAAGACTCCACCTTTATTCTCCAAATCCAGCTAAACACACCGATTTCCTCTGTTGACTCTCTGTGGATCCAAAGCAGCAAGTGACATTGAAAGAGCCATCTTTAGAGGCCTCTGTCATCTTGATTCATCTATGAAGAGTGGATGACAGAGGGCTGGAACCTCCCCCATGCCTCAGTGTGAAAGACAGACGGCTGTGTTTATTTACTTAGAGAAGGGGAGGGGAAGCCTCATGGGCACGCTGCACGTGCTAGGAAGGATGTCAACCTTTCTCCGAGCTGAGCTTCTTCTGGAACTGTAGAGGCTGGGCTGAGACTCCAAAACACACAAAGGGAAGATGTGTTTCCTAAAGAAACGGTGAGCCCGTTTTCAGGTTGCCATGGGCTCTCTTTCTCTTTCCCACAGCCCTGGGACCAGATAGAGGTCTGAAGGGGATCAGTTCTGCCTGGCAGAGGGGAGGGAAATTCCTGATAAAAACAATATGACTCAAAGAGAAAGGCAAGAACCAAAATCATGCCCAGAATGTAGGGAACTCACAGGAGCGATGGATGAAAAGAAGAGATATGAAAAGGACGCTGGTAGATAGACAGGCAAGACATCTCTGAATGTGAAAGCCAGACAGCAGTGGACACTCGGGCGGGACTGGCCACCTTGTCTGCTGACCATGAACTCGCACCCTCGCTGTGTGCGTGTGTGTGTCTGTGCTTGTATATGCAGAGCAATTAAAAAGGAAGCCCGAAGACCGAGCAAATCAATGTTTACAGATTCATAATAAGTTCCTTTCCATATATTTATTTATTTTCTCTTTAGCCGCTAAAGAAACAACAGCAAACTTGCAGGGAGTAGTTGTTGCCAGAGGGTGAATCATGGCTATATTGATTTGATTATGTAAAAGCTCAGAGGAACCTAAAGCCAGATACAGAAATATCTCATAGCCCTGAACCCTATGGGACACACACTAGTAAAAAAGCAATCTTTATATTGTTCCTGATAAAAGCATCATTAGTTTCCTCATAGTGAAACCATTTCTCTGCTGATACAGTATATGGTTTTCTTTTTCTCTAGAATCCACTCAGACATAATTAACACTCAGTTACTAGACTTGAGGTTCCCTGGGGTGAACTGCTCAAGTTGGGGCGGGTGTGCGGGCTAGAGATGGAAAGAAAGACAGAGAGGAGAGAGAAGGAGGGAACACAGGAGGGGGCAGGGAGAAGAGAAGCGATGGGAGCAGGCGAGAGACAGGGGAGAGGGTACAGTATTGAATCGATCCATCTTTGGCCTTCCTGAGCAGCCCTCCCACACATCTGTAACTCGGAGTGAGATGAGAGTCAGCACGGTGGCGCCCTCTGCTGGTCCTGCTTATCATCCCAGCTGCCAAGCAATCACCCCTTCCTGGGGAAGACCACCCCTGCCTTCCCCTTTAGGGAAAGAAGCCTGGATGCACACTTCTGTAGACAGACACAAGCCCACAGCCATGTTCAGGTGTGTGCTAAAATGCAGCAGCCACGGCATTCTCTGTTTCTTTCCCCCTGTCTGCTTGGCCGCTTGTTGGCAGCAGCAACCTGAAAGGCCATGTACACACAGTATTTCTGGGGATAGTATTTCTGGGGAAATGGGACCTGAGGGCCCTCCCAGGTTCCTGGTTCCTGGCCAGATGGTTGGTACATGTGAGCCACAGGGGTAAGGTCCTGGCCGCCCACAGGATGGGCTGTGGGCTTGAGGGGCCAGGATGTCAGAGGACTCTGGTCCTCTTCAACTGGGCCTCAGCTTCTTTAAAGAGGTGGGAAAATATTCCAACTGCACTGCTCATCCCATGTATTTCTGAGCAAATAATTGTCCTTTCAGAAAAAATAAAATGTTCTAATTTATAAATTCTCTCTCTACTTTTCCTCTTTAGCTTCATTTTGCTTTGGCTCCAAGAGAAGGGCGAGCAGAATCCTCCTTCAGGAGACAGGGAAGACCAGGCACTCCTGAGGCAGAATAAACCCAGATGTGGATATGAGCTCACGGAGCAGGCAGACTCCCAGTCACTGGAGGAGTTTATTCTAGCACCTTCAGTGAATATTAGCAAGCCCACGGGTGCGTGTGCGCGTGCACATAGACACACACGGACACACGCACACATGCACACAGTGGGTATAAAAACCTGAATGCATAAACACTTTCACACACAACTAGAACCACATGTGTGCAGACTTCCAAACACATATATACATATGTCCTCATGTAATCCCATATGGACTGCATCTTATTACACATTCTCAGCCTCGCCTTCACCCACCTTCTTCTCTTTGTTCCCAAAAAACCTGATGTTTTTGTGGGGGAAAAATCTCATCTGGATGTCTGGTGTTGCTCTATTGTTTCATCCTGAGGACCCTTCCAGGGAGCCCTTCCCAGCCAGCAAGGGTTCTGTGTTCTTACCAGCACAGCTCACCGCATTTTCATTACTTTAGGTGGATCACAGGGGATTACAATGAAGACTTCTGGAAAAACAAGGAGCAGAGTTCTGTGCATGTGTGTATGTGTTAATAGCTCAGTTGTGTCCAACTCTTTGCAACCCCATAGGCTGTAGCCCATCAGGCTCCTCTGTCTATGGAATTCTCCAGGCAAGAATACTGGAATGGGTAACCATTCCCTTCTTCCTGACCCAGGGATTGAACTCAGATATCCTGCATTGCAGGAAGGATTCTTTACCATCTGAGTCACCAGAGAAGGCCCAGAGCTCTGTAGTCAGGCTAATTTAGTGGCTACCAGCACAGATTCTGAGCCTGACTTGACTTTGTCAAGTTCCTAACTGCATGTCTCAGTTTCTCCATCTGCACAATGGAGATGTGCCTGTCCCAGGGGGCTGTTAGCATTGTGAAAAGGGTCCATGTTTGGAATCTGCCTGGAACAATGCCTTTCATGGAAGAAGTGCTATATAAATGTGGTCGAACAAAGGTGCATAATCCAAGGTGGTTGTGTTATTCACGAGAGTAATCCTGGGTAATCACAAGAATCATGAGTAATTCTTCTTCCTCTATTTCTTACCAGGTGAAAGAAGGGAAAGCACTCATACACAGATGATGACCAGATGGACACATCCTTCAAAGTCTTTCAATCTTGGGGATACTTTTCCTGGATCTCATTGATTGTCACTTAATTACATGTTGTAACAGCACTGTGGCCTGCAGCAAGTCATACTGGAGAGCAGTTTCCTCATCTGCAAAGCTTCTTACATCATTTTTAAGATCCACGTTAGTATAAATTATTTTAAAACCAGATATAGGCAATTTTCAAACCTCATTTTAAACACCAGTTGCAACCTCTTCCATTCATTCCCCACCCCCTTATTTAAAAAAGAGCTGTTAAAAAGTAAAATACTTTACTGATTGCTTTTGATCCCTTTTCTTTTAAAAAAAAATCTTTTCCACTTTCTGAAGGAAACATAATCAATATGGAAACAGTAGAAAGTTGGGTGACTGGGGTCACAAGATAAGTTAACTAGTGAGCTTTGAAGCATCAATGCATTAGGAACAAAGCCAGACAGAGACATCCCAACCTTAGTGGGATGCCTCGTAATTCAGTGTTTCTCCAAAATGATTTTCTGTACATATCCGTTCAACACAGTGTGGAGGGGTGGGAAGAGAGGGAGAGGAAAACTAATAACAGCCTTAGGCACCTCCTCTGTTCTCTGAACAATTCTGCTCAGTCCCAAATCCGCATAACTTGCTCTGATAAACAAATGTAGGTAGCCAACCAGACCTTCCCTCTTTTGAAGACATACCATGCAACTATTATGAAACCACAACTCCTTCAAATAACATTTCTTTTAAATATTTCAACTTCACAACACTTATGATAAATCCAACTTTCTCTATCTTGTTATATTTCCAGAAAAATGTAGCACCCCAGCAATGTTCTAGTGCCCTTAGGAAGCAATGCTTCTAGAAATCACACTCTGACCCACCTCCGAAGCTGGTTTTGATTAGCAGGGAAGTTTTCAACAAATGTCTTCTACTCATGGGTCAGAAAGCTCCAGAACTCTATCTGTGGCAGCATCTTTCTCCCGGCATGGACTTGTGATCCTCTTTGAAAGTCTGCTCACTCCCAGAACAACCTAGAAGACGCATGATTTCCTAAGCTGACCTCCACATTCAAAGTCCAGAGCAAGGCTGGTGGTTTCCACGGGAAAAATGTTCTTTTCCCTCCTCAATTTCATCTACCTAACCTTGCCATCTTAATGTGGACTTTAAAAACCCTTAATATCTGCAGTGCCTTGAGTCTTCATAGAAATATTAAATCATGCAGAGTTACTTTAGAAAAAAGTAGTGTCTTTCTGGATTCTAATTCTTTGAAAATCAGTAACAAAAGGATGATCTATGTAGGAATCCTTTGTTAACCAAAATGTTGAACTAACTACAATCTTACTTAGGCTAGACAGGAGTCTAATATGGCAATAATGTGCTTCATTATGGAGTGTCTTCACGTAGAAAGATGGTCCTTGTCATTAAGATGTGCTTCCCATTCACTCCTAATAACATACATGAGGTTTAACCACTGAGCATCCGGCTAGACATACCAGTGGGATGGCCGGCCAGGTCACAGCTGGCTGTGGTCACTGTCTGTGAAATGGATCAAAGAAGAGCAAACTAGACCACGTAGACAATGAATTTAAGAGGGCAACTTCGTTCCCTACCTGCTCTGAGCAACATGCTAACTAGACACAGGCAAGACAGAGACATTTTTCTCTTTCTTACACACCCAGAACTCTACTCTTAAGGATCTATTTGGTGTAGGAATTTCTGTTTGAGGATGGACCAGACTTTTTATGCATGACCTGTGTAAAACTCAGATGTGAATACTATAAAAAATTGGTTCACATCCACCAGAATGTATGAAAAGACTGGGAAAATTCCAGCAGCTCTCCACACCCTAGCCTCAGTGTTCACAATTCACTACCCAGACTCTGTTCTTCTGTATCGTCTGCCATGTCTTCTTAATGACCTCCTATTTATGCTTTACAGCTTCCCAGGTGGCTTAGATGGTAAAGATTCTGCCTACCAACGCAGGAGATGTGGGTTCAATCCCTGGGTTAGGAAGATCCCCTGGAGAATTAAAGACAACTCACTCCAGTATTCTTGCCTGGAAAATTCCATGGACAGAAGAGCCTGGCAGGCTACAGTCATGGGGTCACAGAAGAGTCCGACACAACTTAGCACCTAAACCACCAACCACCGCTCATGCCTTATGGACCAACTCAAATATCTCCTCTTTCAGAATGACTTTTACAACTCTCACCCCCACCACCAAGGCAAAAGGAGGTTCTTCTTCTCTGGGCTTCCTCTGCTTCTCATTTGTATTCCTTTCATCTCAGCCCCACCAATAATTACCTGCACTCCTAAGACAATGGGCGTCAAATCAGCCCCTACCCCAGGGGTTTGCTGTGAGCATTAGATGACTTAATACACATAGAGCCCTTCCGATAATGATGGGGTTACAGTAAGTGCTCAATAAATTTTAGTCATGGTTGTTAGTGCCCTAGATGCAGTTTGTATTATAATTTCATCGATTTACATTGTAAATACCCTGATTCCCTCCCATAATTGTAAGCTGTACTCAGCAACTAAAGTCTAACAAATGGAACATGGCAGAAGTGATGGTGTGGCTTCCAAGATTAGGGCATAAAAGGCATCATGACTTCCTCTGTGTTCTTTCTCTCAGATCCCCTCCTCCAGAGGGAACCAGCTGCCATGTTGTAAGGATGCTCAAGCAGCCCCATGGAGGGTCCATGTGGTAAGGAAGTGGTGCCTCCTGCCAACAGTCATGAGAGTGAATCTTTTCATTCTGGAAGTGAATCCTCTAGCCCCCATCAAACCTTCAGATGCTGTAGCCTCTAAGAGACCCTGAGCCAGAACTACCAAGATAAGTTGCTCCTAAACTTCTGACCCACAGAAAGGAAGATAATTGATGTTTATTGCTTTAAACTGCTAAGTTTTGTTCTTAATTTCTTATGCACCAGTAGATAACATACTAAGGAGGTAACTAAGTCAACAGCACACTTTGGGTGAGATTGCTGTCTCAAAGTGATATGCCTTCAAGTAGAAAATGAGAAGGCAGAAAAGAGGGGTGGTAATTTCCTATAACGCTTTCTGTCTTGTGGACAGAGACAGTTCACGGCACCTCTCATTAGGGCTAGCCAGGCTGCCACTCGCCTGGGGGTGCCATGGGCTCCTGGATGCTCCCCTCATGGAGAAGAATTGCCTACGGGATAGGAAGGCCCACTGCCTGCTACTACACTTAACTCCCCCACCCCCAGGCTGCTGGCCACTGGCTAAAAGGCTGACCCAGAACAGTCTAGGAAGTGAGTCTCTTCACTTCCCTGGAGAGTCTGCCTAGAGTGGAAAAAATAAAAACACTGAACAGTTGAGTCTTACCTAGCCTCAGCTTCTTACATACACACTTTGAAAAACTCATAGAATCTCCTAAAGCTTCAATGTTCTCATCTGAGACTTGGGAAAAATAAGAACATCTATCTGTGAAAGTGCTGCACTTAATATGCCAGCAAATTTGGAAAACTCAGCAGTGGCCACAGGACTGGAAAAGGTCAGTTTTCATTCCAATCCCAAAGAAAGGCAATGCCAAAAAATGCTCAAACTACCACACAACTGCACTCATCTCACACACCAGTAAAGTAATGCTCAAAATTCACCCCACTCCAGTACTCTTGCCTGGAAAATCCCATGGATGGAGGAGCCTGGTGGGCTGCCATCTATGGGGTCACACAGAGTCGGACACGACTGAAGCGACTTAGCAGCAGCAGGCTTCAGCGATACATGAACCGTGAACTTCCAGATGTTCAAGCTGGTTTTAGAAAAGGCAGAGGAACCAGAGATCAGATTGCCAACATCCGCTGGATCATCGAAAAAGCAAGAGAGTTCTGCAGAAAAACATCTATTTCTGCTTTATGACTATGCCAAAGCCTTTGACTATGTGGATCACAATAAACTGTGGAAAATTCTGAAAGAGATGGGAATACCAGACCACCTGACCTGCCTCTTGAGAAACCTACATGCAGGTCAGGAAGCAACAGTTAGAACTGGACATGGAACAAAAGACTGGTTCCAAATAGTAAAAGGAGTGTGTCAAGGCTGTATATTGTCACCCTGCTTATTTAACTTATATGCAGAGTACATCATGAGAAACGCTGGGCTGGAAGAAGCACACCCTGGAATCAAGATTGCCGGGAGAAATATCAATAACCTCAGATATGCAGATGACACCACCCTTAGGGCAGAAAGTGAAGAGGAACTAAAAAGCCTCTTGATGAAAGTGAAAGAGGAAAGTGAAAAAGTTGGCTTAAAGCTCAACATTCAGAAAACGAAGATCATGGCATCTGGTCCCATCACTTCATGGGATATAGATGGGGAAACAGTGGAAACAGTGTCAAACTTTATTTTTGGGGAGCTCCAAAATCACTGCAGATGGTGATTGCAGCCCTGAAATTAAAAGATGCTTACTCCTTGGAAGGAAAGTTATGACCAACCTAGACAGCATATTCAGAAGCAGAGACATTACTTTGCCAACAAAGGTCCATCTAGTCAAGGCTATGGTTTTTCCAGTGGTCATGTATGGATGTGAGAGTTGGACTGTGAAGAAAGCTGAGCGCTGAAGAATTGATGCTTTTGAACTGTGGTGTTGGAGAAGACTCTTGAGAGTCCCTTGGACTGCAAGGAGATCCAACCAGTCCATTCTAAAGGAGATCAGTCCTGGGTGTTCACTGGAAGGACTGATGCTAAAGCTGAAACTCCAGTACTTTGGCCACCTCATGAGAAGAGTTGACTCATTGGAAAAGACCCTGATGCTGGGAGGGATTGGGGGCAGGAGGAGAAGGGAACGACAGAGGATGAGATGGCTGGATGGCATCACCGACTCGATGGACATGAGTTTGAGTAAACTCTGGGAGTTGATGATGGACAGGGAGCCCTGGCGTGCTGCGATACATGGGGTCATGAAGAGTCGGACATGACTGAGCGACTGAACTGAACTGAACTGATCTTACCTATCTTTTGAGTTGTAGAAATGAAATGAGATTATATACGAAGCATTTTGCAGACCACAGATTTCAGGTGCTGCAGAAATATTAGAACTGTGATTCGTTTTTCTCCACAGATCACATAGATGCCCAGTAATCTCAACTTCACTAGTAATTCTCTACTGCCCTTGGGAAAAAGTTATTTGATACATTTATATAAAGATCAAAAGAAGATGCTTGGAGATTTGTAATCCAAAGAAATGACTTTCAGTCTACAAAATTTTAGACCACAAAGGATGAGAGATTTGGAAGACAGGCAAGTACCTGGTACCCTGTTACACAGACACCAAGTAAGATCACCTCTCCTTAGCTTTTGATGACTTGAGACAGATAAGGAAAAAGCAGTGGTATATATATATATATAATGCCCTCATTGCAAATTTGAAACAAGAGGCACATTCACCCCCGTTTCAAGGCAGCCCTGCTAGCGAACAGAGACTGTAGCCTCTGAACCCTTGAAATTCTTCCAGTTTCATGGTTTCGTCTTCACTACATCCTTTCCCTTCCTCCCCTCCCCACACATTTCTACTTTGTCAGACGAAACCCAGAAATATTGAAATGCGGTTTGAGTATCAGAACAGCCAGGAAGTTGAGAGAACAAGTTAAAACTGTTTTCTTAACTCACGGCTTCTTTCCAGGAAACAGCACTCGCAATAGATAGATGAATAGCCCGAGCCATTTAGATAATTTCACCTGTCCTTTCCCACTTGTCAAAGCATTTGGCTACGAGCATGATGGGCTATATTTAAGTGAACAGATACCTCCCTCAGCTACAAACAGTGGCTGGTCTCTGGGGTTTTGTTCACAGAATTAGGTCACAGGCAATTCAGAAGATGATTCCCCACCAAGCAAACTGTGAGTTTCTCCTTAAAGACCTGAAAACCCAGAGTCTGCTTTTTTGAATTAGACTCTTCATTTAAGGTCACAGGATGTGCCCTTCCTCAGGACAGTTTGTTCTTAATGATTACAGTGTGACCACAGCCAAGGTCACCCCAAGTGGAATCAACTTCAGTATGTGGGCTGTTGAGATCTCTTGCAGAGAATTTTTCAAGGTCTCTGCCTCTGAATATGTCCTCACAGTGTAAGCCATTTGGCACACCAGACCTTTCCAGAGCTGAGATTCTAGTATCTTCTAGGGCAGACTGGGCCATGGAGCCTTGAAATCACCGAGGAAAGGACACAGAGACAGGTCCTGGGGTTTGTATTCACCTGGATTCATCATCATGATGTATCTAGCCTTACTACCCTCCACTTCTCATTTGCCTGTTGTGTGATTCAGACTCTGGATTGTAGGGGACAGACTAACTCTTACGGAAATGAGGGTTCGATACAAAGATACACAGGATCATGTACAGGAATTGGAAAGTGTTAGCCTTACACAGTTTTAGGAACTAGCCTTTCTCTGCCCCGCCCTCCTTCCTTCTCTATTTCTCCCCATGCAGCTTTCTCGTCTATCCTTTCAACGATCAGCTTTTGCCCTGGGTATCACACCTTTCTTCCGCCTCATAGCCCCCGCTTCCTTGGTATTGGCTTTCCCATCTCACTCAGAGTTTGTTTCCCCAGGATCTTCTCCAGCTCTTCTCTGTCGTGTGATATCCTTTCTATTTTGCCTCCATCAATGATACTTCCTTCCCTCCTTTCAACTGAAACAGAGGCCTTGGTTGACTCAGCTCATCTTTTGGGGGACAGGCAGTGTCTTGTGTCTTTGGCAAGCTTTGTGTTGGCTTCCTTGGGACAGTGCCCACCTCTGTTCTGATCAGCTGTGCCTCAGACAAGTCATATGATATAAAATACAGCTGTCTTTTATTGAGAGCTATAGGCAGAAATTGATGGCTCAGAGGTTAAAGCGTCTGCCTGGAATGCAGGAGACCCGGGTTTGATCCCTGGGTCGGGAAGATCCCCTGGAGAAGGAAATGGCAACCCGCTCCAGTACTCTTGCCTGGAGGAATCCCATGGAGGGAGCAGCCTGGTAGGCTACAGTCCATGGGGTCACAAAGAGTCGGACACGACTGAGCGAATTCGCTTCACTCCACATAGGCAGAAAAGCACTGCTAAGAAGAGGGTTGGGAGAATGTAGGTGTCATAGTGCTGTAACAAGGTACTCATGGTGCAGCAGGTGACCAGGGTAGAGAGGCTGGCCTTAAGCCAGAGCCATTCAAGTTTCCTTTATTATCCCTGTGTTAGAATGTAAAGGCCTTTGCTGCTGCTGCTGCTAAGTCGCTTCAGTCGTGTCCGACTCTGTGCAACCCCATAGATGGCAGCCCACCAGGCTCCCCCATCCCTGGAATTTTCCAGGCATGAACACTGGAGTGGGTTGCCATGTCCAATGCATGAAAGTGTAAAGTAAAAGTGAAGTCGCTCAGTCATGTTCGACTTTTAGCGACCCCATGGACTGCAGCCTACCAGGCTCCTCCATCCATGAGATTTTCCAGGCAAGAGTACTGGAGTGGGGTGCCATTGCCTTCTCCGGTAAAGCCCTTTAAGCTCTCCCAAACTTGGCTTTTCATCAGGCACCATTTGCAGGTTTATAGAGTTCTAGTTAAAAGCATATTTGAGGGGCTTCTCTGGTTGTCCAGTGGTTAAGAATTCAACTGCCATTGAAGGAGACATGAGTTCATTCCCTGGTCTGGGAACTAAGATCTCACATGCTGTGGGGCAACCAAGCTCGTTGCCCCGCAGCTCAAATACTGAGCCCACACTCTAGAGCCTGCAGGCCACAACTACTGAAGCCTGTGCTCTGCAACAAGAGAAGCCACTGCCGTGAGGAGGCCACATACCGCAACAAAGAGCAGCAGCAGAGAAAGCACAACAGCAAAGCCCCGGTGCAGCCAAGAAGTGGACACAAATACATATATATTTTAATTAAAGAAAAGCATATTCGGGACTAAACACAGGAGACTAGGAGTCTGAGATGATTAACTCCAGGCCTTAGGAGTGCTGAGTCTATCCATCATTCACTACTGGGCTCCTGAGTACCTTGGCCCAGAAAATTCACAAGAAACCTGATTTTCATACTCATGGGATCAGGTTCCCTTTGTGTCATATAATAAACCCATGAATTAATTTGGAAACTCCTTGCAACATAAGCATATACCAATGATGTCCCAAAGAAAAACAATTTTGTAACTGTCAGGCACATGATGGAATGGCTAAAAGGACATGAAATCAGCTATGCAAATTGTGAGACGTAAGTCACACTTCTATTTGTACCATGACAGTGTGAAAATTGGAATTATTTTTTGTCAATATAGAAAAAATGTCAGAGACTATATGCACTGTTTTATGAAGAAAACTACTCCACTATGTCCAAATTATCTGTGACATGCCCCACAACACATTTGATTTTTTTTTTTTCATTTAACCTATGGCTCAAGGACCATCAGAATTGTGTTTCATTTGATATTTTAAGAATCTAATACAATGAAAGTATGCATGTTACTATTTAATAAATATCCCAGTGGTTGATAATAAGGAAATGTCATGCCATTCTATTGATAATTGATTGGTTTAATCTCACCAATACAATTTCAAAGATGTAGGAAGTCAGTTTTTAAAAGGTAAAAAAAGTTTAAATATGTCACCATCAACAGGTACATTGTTTAAAAGAGCCAGACCACTGGGTTAAAATATGTTTGATAGGTAGGAGTGGCATTAAATTGCCTTTTAGAAGAGGGAATAGTTTTGCATTAAGAATGTAGGCTCAGCAGACTAAAATCTGCCAATTACATAACTTTTCTAAGTCCTGCTTTCCCTATATATGAATTGCTCTGGAATTCTTGCAAGGGCTTAATGAAATTTTATTTTAAAAATTCACAGGAGTTTTGAGTTATACTCTGTAATATATTGGTTTTAGTTTTAAAACAAAATAATAGTTATTATCTGCCTTTGCATAATTCTAACACATTAATCCAAATGTCAATGTATCAGTTAAAAATGCTTTAAATTACAAATAATAGAATAGTCACATATAGTGGACCAAGCTGTAAGTAATCTATATGATTACTTAGTATACTTAATAATGGTTAGTGATTCACTTCTATCATCAACAACCTGATTTTTCCAACATAGGTCAATTCAGCCTCTTATATGTGTTGGTTTTTCATGATTGTCCTGTTGCTGTTGTTGTTTTTCTGATCAGAAAATGACTACCAAGCATTGGCATCACTTTTTGAATGATCGTCCCAACAAGAATGAAAGGGAGGAAAAGAACTCCTCCAAAACATGTATCTTAAAGTGTCTTTGGCTAGAATTCATCATGACCCTCTTTAGCCACAAGAAAGGTTGGAGAGTGAGTCTGGCAAAGGGGGATGGAGTTTCCATGACTGACTCAGGCTAATTCTAACTCTTCCTCTGGAGTATGGCTAACTGGGAATAAGGGGGTGGGGATGCCCACTGAACATCCAAATACCAGCACCAGCCACATTCAGTTTAAAATGCACAGAGGTAGGACGTTTGGCTTTTTTCGCTCCTCTGAGTCCTCCCTCTTCAGGTATCACAGAAAAAAAAAAAAACTGCATAGCTTTGTTGTATAAATCTGTACATCTCAATCTACCTCTCTCTGAATTAGAAAGAGATAATGTCCTACTTTTCCTTAAAAATATTTTTTCCTTCCCAACAGGATTTTCTAGCACTGAATCGTGTCTTAGGAGTTACTTAAGGTCAAATACAACTCTAGAAGACCCCTGGCTTTAGGGATTGATTCATCCTTCATCCTGAGGGAGGTCTACTGCTGAGCATGGAGGGAATCTGTAGGGTTTGTTTGGGAAGAGAAAGGTTCTTGAGAAGAGGTGCAGTTGAGGGGCCAAGAGGGGTAGCTTTCCATGTTTTCAGCCCTAGGGGGTTGGTGGGGAAAGGAACTGGAGGTGTGAGCTGCCTTTGAAGGGCTCTGGGACAAAGACTACCTCTCCCAGAGCTGCCAGGCAGCTGAGCCCAAGCGTGCACTTGGCACAGGCAAAGGAACTGCACCACCTGCTGGCTGTGTACAGCCCTGGGCCTTCCCACTGATCCGCATCAATCTTGGAATGAACAGCTTCCTTTCTATGGCTGGGGACAGCACATCTCTGTCACTGTGGAGAATCATGAAATCCTTGAGAGATGTCCCCATAGCCTACACGACAAAATTCAGCGTGCTATTCTGTTGGTAACCGATGAGAAAAATAATCTGCTTTCTCTTTGTTCACCTGCCAATCTTACCCACCATACGTGTATGGTCAGGAGATACTGGTAGCCTGACCTACTCAGGTGCCAAAACAACTCACATATGCTAATGTAAATAAACAAGGAAAGAGTGCAAATGAAACCAGTAGCCGCCAAAATAGGAGACCAAGGGAAAACCAGAAAGGTGGCACATACTAAGGATGACTTAATGATAGAAATAAGCTATAATATGATGGAAACAAAATAGTGAACTAAAAAAACTCCTAAAGTGATACAAAATGATGTTGCTAAAACAACCCAACCCCCTAAAAGTTTCTGGAAAAAAAAAAAAGAAAAACCTCTAAATATCAAAATAGAGCAAGGAAATTGAACAATAGACTAGACCATGATGGATATTAAACTAGTGATTTAGAAAATTAAATAGACAAATGGTCTCCCAACATAGCAAAAACACAAAGAAACGGCAATGAGTGAAAGGATCAGTGATATGGAGGACAGACGCAGGAAACCTAACGTGAAATAACAGAAGCCCAGGAGGAAAGAAACGAACAGGTGGAAGAGAATAATCAATAATCATTACAGAAGAAAAGTTTCCTGACCTAAAAAAAAGGACTTGCATTTTCATATCAAAAAAGGCTTACTAAAAGTCAGGCAAATTTAAAATAAACAGACCAAAACCTCTAGACATATCTGGGTAAAGTTTCTGAAATCAGAGGGTAAAGAGAAAACCACTCACTTACACAGAGAACAGAATGAGACTGCCATTGATTTTCCTGTCTGGTAAGTAAAGGATGATAATTTCAAAACTATCTACCTGACCAAGGCATTGGGAAGCGAAAAAAAATAAAGAAGACTGTTTTCTAAAAGAATTACTTAATAAAATGTGCTTGTCAAATAAAAATAAAATTAGAATACAGATCTCAAGATAAAAGCTAATGGAATATAAGAATTAGGGGTGACCAAATGCCTAATGCAATAATTTCCAACTAAATCTAACTAGATAATAATAATAATAGCTAAAAGTTTTTGTCTGCTTACTGTGTCTCAGGTGCTTTTCTAAGTATGTTATATATATAATTACTGTTACTTTCTTCACATTGTAGGGAAAAAATCAAATTTTACTATTACTTTTATTTGAGGGGTGGGTAACTTACCCAAGGTCCTATAGCCAGGATTTGAACTTAGATGGATTGACTCTGGAGCCTGCACACTTATCCTCTGCACCACAAGACCTCTAAAAATACCCTCATAATAACGCAGTCATAAATTATAATGTAAGTATTAATAAAAAATATTTGAAAAGAATGAGGTAACTGGAATAAAACTTTAATAATTGGTTGGAAATAAAATGCCGTATTAATTAAACAATACCCAGAAGTAGAGTGGGCTTCCCATGTGTCTCTAGTGGTAAAGAACACACCTGCCAAAGCAGGGGACTTAAGAGATGGGAATTCCACCCTGGGCCAGGAAGGTCCCCTAGTGGAGGGCATGACAATCCACTCCAGGATTCTTGCCTTGAGAATTCCATGGACAGAGGACCCTGGCAGGCTACAGTCCATAGGGTCACAAACAGTCAGATACAAATAAAGCGACTGAGCATGCAAGCATAAAAGTAGGGTAAGGAGTAGGCATAGGGCTAAAGAGTAGGGAAGCAAAAACATGCTAAAACTCTTGCGCTTCGGGGGCAGGGGCAGGGGTACAAATATTATTTAATTTTTTTTATTACTGAATTTAGAGAGGTATGTTTAAATATTACTGCTGGATTATATAAAGTCATTTAGGAGGAAAATAAGAAACGTAATTGACCTTCATAGTAAAGAACAGAAAGAGAATGCAAAAAATATGAAACCAGAAAAAAAAAGAAGAAACAATAAGCAAGACTAAAAACAAAAATCTTAAATAACATGGATGGGATCTGAGCAAAAATGTCAGATATCACAATTAATGCAAATGGTTTTCTAGAAAGTGTTAGTTGCCCAGTTGTGTTTTACTTTTTGCAACCCCATGGACTGTAGCCCACCAGGCTCCTCTGTCCATGGGGATTCTCCAGGCAAGAATACTGGAGTGTGTAGCCATTCCATGCTCCAGCCATTCCCTTCTTCCTGATCCAGGGATCCAGCCCAGGTCTCCTGCATTGTAGGCAGATTCTTTACCATCTAAGCCACCAGGGAAGCCCAGTTAGCAAAGATTTACAGATTAGGTTAAAAAAAAAACAAACCAACCAGCAACAATCCAAAAATTTAGTTGGTTTGTAAGGTATGCCCCTTAAATAAAATAAAAACAAAGTTTGAAAATAAAGACTAGCTGCAACTATTCATTAAATACAAATACAGACCAAATGAAACAATGGTGATATTAATGTCAGATAAAATAAAACTTAAGACCAAAAACATAAAATTAGGTAAAGAGGAATAGTTTGAATTGTTGAAGACAGTAAAATGTATCATATGAAAACTTTTAACCATATAAGAATAATTTGATAAAATCATGATCATAGTGAGGGACTTTGGTTTTCTCAGATTTCAATGTCTAAGTTTTGGGGTAAAAAAAGGATATAAAGGTTTAGAAAAACAATCTATAGAATCTATCCAGCATATGAGTGTCTTGCGTCTATCTAGTATATATAAGTGTTTTTGTGTATATATGTGCACATGTACATATATTTGCACAAGTATAATATATGTTACAAGGAATTACTTTTTCCTCTTACGTCTAATTTATATTCACAAAAAAACTGTGACTATTTCTTGGCCAGAAATAAAACTGTAAACCTCCAAAATGTTGGTCGTATTCGCTTACCATTATGAAGGAAAACCAGAAACCAGTATTAACAACAATGAAACTCATTCACTGGTAATTAAAATAACTCTAAAAAATTCTTGAATCAAAGAAGAAATCAAATTGAAAGATAAATTACCCAGAAATTGGCAGAAAAGTGACACTTGATATAAAAAATTAATGAACAATGACTAAAGCTGTATTCAAAAGAAAACATGTAGCTTTACTAATTAAGAAGATAAGTACACTAAACATGCAACTCAATGGAACAGAAAAAAAAAAACAGCAAGAAATAAAGTAATAGGAAGTTAGAAGAGGAATTGCAGGGAAAAAAAGCTGGAATTGATTAATTTTAGAACTTTAAGTAACAAAATATATATGACTAGTAAAATCAAAGTGGATTCCTCAAAAAGACAAATAAAATTTACCAACCCTTAGCAAGCCTAAAACCGGAAACTGAAACATACAACATGAGGAATGAGAAAGAAAAGTCACAGTTACAGACACCAAAAGGACTAAATTAATTTCAGGAGACAAATGCAATCATATCTCTGAGCTGCTGAGGTTGCCTTGGAAAATTTCAACTTAATAACTGCCTTGGATAAAGACTTCTTTGTCTCCAGCTCCTCCAAATCGCCCTATAAATGGATTTGTATTTCTACCAGAACGAACCATTTAAAACTGCACTAAAACAAACCATAACTAGAGTTTAAATAGAGTGTTGTGGGGATTTTATTGCATACACTCATACAATTCTAAGTGACATCTGCCTTCTCTAAGTCCCAAGTGTAATCAAATGCCCTAGGCATCGCTTTGCAAGGAAAACCAAGTCATCATTTTTGTACTTGTCACAATGGCCCAAGTCTCCCATCCAGTTAACTGGCAGACAGAGCCCCTTTGAAGTGTTTCTCAGTTATTTCTTGGTGTCCCTACAGGGGTGCCTTGTGTGTCCCAACTTACGACAGCAGCTGCCACCTGGTGTTGGCCCTGCTCTGTCTCTCTGTTAACCTGCCTCTTTGAGAACATCACGCTTTCTGCTGTTCCTGCCATGTGGTTTTTCAACCATCCTTTTTCCCTCTGTGAAACCACTTGATCCTTCTCTCTCAATTTGTGTACTTGGGGAGATTTTGTTTCTCTTGGTCCTAAATGTGGGTCTACGACTCAGGCCTGACCAATGAGAGCATTCATTCCCCTAGACCTGGTGATGGGTTCAAGGATGGTCAGGTGGCCCAACCAGAGGCAATGAGACACAATGGCATTTCTGCTGGGTATCCTGGGAGAGAGGCTAATGTTTTTCCCTTGGACTCATTGCCAGCAGCCATCTTGGCACCCCATAGAGTCTCATCATGAGACCATTTGGGAAAGAACAGAGTGAAGAGAAGGAGGATGGTGACATCATTTGGGCCCCCGGGACTACCTTATAACTGAAACCAGCCTATTCTTGAAGTTTCAGTCACATGAACCAACATGTTCTTTTTTCTATTCATTAAAGCCAGTTGAGTTGAGTTGGGTCATCACTGGAACCCAGAATTTTAACTGAATAATTTGTTTGGCAGAGTAACACTAAGTATTATCTATGATCCAAAGCAACTAGTGCTTGTGTCTAGCAATTTGCCAAGTTACTTTCAAGCTGTTCTGATGGCTTCTGCCTTTTTACCTGTCTTTCCAGAGAAACTTAACAACCAGCCCAAGAAGGTAGCTGCAAATTCTAACCCCTCTCTTCATATTGCCCCCTGGTTTGCACTTCTAATCAAAATGCTTCCCTTTTTTTCCCATTTACACTGGCTCCTATCAGAGAATGCATACAGATGTGATGAGCAGGGGAAAAACAGGGTCTGAGGGGGGTGTGGGTGATGGTGGTGGTGGTTGTTTATACAGGCAGCAGCTAGGCTCTCTCAAAGCCAGTCAAGATGTCCTAATACACCAGATTCTCAACCTGCATGACAAACCAATCTCCCTTAAACACAAAAAGTAAGAGCATAGAAAATGATCTTAAAAAGAAGAATGGAATAGAGACAAGAAGATATCTCCAAACTACCATCAAATATTTTTGGTTTAAATTGAATATATACATCTTTAAGGTCTTTTATAATTCTTCCTAACATTTAAACATTTTCAAATCACTGACTCAGATTTTTAAAGATTAATAAACCTTCTCAAATCTCTTCTTGTCAACCATTTTAATAGATCTGTCCTGCAGTGGTCTTATCCCCACCTCCTCAAAATAAAACAGACCAAACAATAAATCAAGACCACTGAAGTGAAATCCAGCCTCACATCACAGAGCAACAGTTTTATGGGTGAAACGTGTGCTTGCTAATTTCAAGAACAAATTATTGTGTTTTATTTAGTGCAGTTCCATTTATATACTTTTAGCTACAGGAAATAAAAAACAAAGCCCACAGGCCAGTTTTAATTTGGTCAGTTTTTTTTTCTTTCACAAGAATCCCATGGTAGAAGAAACTCACTGACATCAAATTGGAAAACCCCTTTCTGCTCCCTTGCCTGAGAGTAAACTTAGCCACTCGAACACGAAGTTGTCTCACTTACAGTATCAATGATGCTTAATAGACTTGCATTATTAACAGAGGAACGTTTCTGCCTGGCAGAGCTGGAGTCAATATTTAATAGATTTAGGTCCTATTTAGCCACTGGATTTTGGGGCAACCTGACAAAATGCAACTCAGTATGAAAGCTAATAGATTCAAAGATGACAAAATGAGCATTTCCATAAATATGCATTCTTCATAAATAATTGAGGCAATGAATGGAAGGCAATCCAATATCCTTTAATCATTTCCTAATTAATATTCTGTAGATAGGACAATCCTGAGTAAATATTAGGCTTCCTTTAAAGAGTTCTGTTAAAAAAAACACACACACAAAATATCCAAGAAAATGCTTTGGGTTTTTCTCGTTGTTGTTGTTAAGGAGGTTATCAGCAAGATTTTTCTACATAAAGCAACTTGTTTCATTTCACTGAGGAGAATTTCCTTCCTATATTCTAATCACCGTTTAAAAAATGAAAGGAACATTTGTCCCAATAGCCAAGAGAGGTGATTCTCCAATTTGTGTGGAGAAGGGACGGCAACCCTCTCCAGTATTTGTGCCTGGCAAATCCCATGGACAGAGGAGCCTGCTGGGCTGTAGTCCATGGGGTCACAAAGAGCGGGACACGACTGAGAGACTAACACTTTCACACTTTCCAATTTATAGTCTTGAATGAGGCTCTGGAAGAATCCTCAGGAAGTGCCTGGCCGAGAGCTACACCCTGCAGGGCCTCAGAGCTAAGAGGTCTAGATTTACCAAAAAGGAACAGGTTCCAGGTCCCATTCTGCCCAAGCCAGCTATCCCTGGACATCTTTCAAATTCTGAGAGTCAGTTTTCTTATTTGAAAAATGGGAATTATCATTCTTACCCGGGCTTCCTTTCTGGAACTATATTAAGGAATCAGTGAAACAGCTTCCCAAACTCTCTGAGGCCTCTAAACCAAAGTCGTGCTGCCTGGGCCCCAAGTTCTGCTGAGCAAACTGTAGATGAGACGTTTTAAACACCCTGATGAGGCCTCAGTCTCATCAGCTGTGAAAAGGGTATAATACTCATTCCTGCACGGCAGGGTTCTTGAGAGACTGGACTCACACTAGACACGTAGGCGCTAATAGTGCCGGACACGTAAGAACAGCGTAAATGTTAGCGCTTCTTCTAACGATTAGTATTGTTGCTGCTGTCCAACAGGAAGAAACTCAATTCCAGGGAACCTGGTCAAGGTCACAATTCTATAGAGAAAGTATAATAAGCTTTTGCATTTAAGCCCTTTTCTGTAATGTGATGGGGTGCTTCCCCCAGACGTATTCTGGCAGGGGGTTACCTAGGGTGGTATTGACAGTGCCTCAAGGGAGAAAGGACATCTGACTGGAAACCGTAATCAGTTGAACTAAAACCAGCCAAAGAGCCCCCAGGATGGGTCGCCACCTTCACAGCAAGGACTGGACATCAATAATCAACAGCTAAGGGTAGGCAGGGAAATCCTCCAAGAGGCGTGGAGGGAAAGAGTGCAGCAAGGTCACGGAACATTCTCAGTATGAGGGAAAACAAGAGAAGCCCAACTGCCCTCTGGCTGACCTTGGGCTGGGAAGAAGGCCATAAAAAATGTCATTCTGATGGATGAAGAGGTGATAAGGTGTGGAGTGATGGACCCACTTCATTACAGGGTTTGGTGTGCATTCTTAGGCGCTTCCCTCCTAAGGGCTGAGCTTGTAAATCTCAGGCAGGGTTGGTCACTATAAATATGGGGTTGGTCTGGAGCATGACAGCTGCTTTGTCTTCTAATGCGAGTACTCCGTGTGCAGGGACCCTCTGCAGGGGCTGGAGAACTTTCTGAAGAGAGCATGGGAGTGTCCTGCCTTACTTCCCAGCCCACCCACTTGGCCATGGTCTTTGACCGCTCCCCTTTCCAGGCTCCATATACGACTTTCCTCAGCCCCCGTCAATCAGATTTCTACCCGCTGTCGTTTCATAACAACTGGGGGCTTACTGCTTTTGCTTCCTGGGGGAAAGCAATCAGACATCACCCAGCGATGCTGAGGAGATGCAGAGAGAACCATCAGTGTGTCTTTGCCGATGGGCAGACAGCTTCCACAGTGGTCCACAGGAACCATTCCCTGCGGCCAGGACAAAGCACTGGGATACTGGGGAGGCAGGTGGTGTGAGGACTAAGATGCTGGTGTGGGAGCCTTCTTGTCACTCTCTCCTCTCTTTCTCATCCCCCTGTCCTCTCCTTCCCCTCTTCCAATCCTCTGACTTTTCCTCCCTTTCTTTCATGTATCATTTTCTCCAAAATATGAAACTCCAGAAAGGACTTTCACAAGTTATTTTACATTTTTCCCTATTGTCATTCAAATTATATTGCATAATTACATACATCATTACAAAAGCAAACATTATAGTTTTTAAAATTAGCTTGATAGACAGCCCATGTTTTTAGGCTGCTTTATAAGCTGAAACTCCTCCTCATTGATGAAGAGGGGGACTGACTATATCATTTCTCAGGTTCCTTCTAGCACTGATTTCCCAGGAAATTTCAGAATCCACTCATGCTTCTTCCTTAAAATGGGTCTCTCTGGAGGTACAGTCACTTTCTCAAAGGAAATGTATACCAAACCATGTGAAAGACACCAAGAAACATAGGAAGGGCTAGCAAGTCCTTTGGGGACAAAGCATTTTCATGTTTACCAGGTCTTGGTTCTTAGGAAGGCGTGCCAGAAAATCACTGCACAAGTCCTGAACACAGGGCTTCCCTTGTGGCTCAGCTGGTAAAGAATCTGCCTACAATGTGGAAGACCTGGGTTTGATCCCTGGGTTGGGAATATCCCCTGGAGAAGGGAATGGCTACCCACTCCAGTATTCTGGTCTGGAGAATTCCATGGATTATATAGTCCATGGTGTCACAAAAAGTCAGACATGACTGAGCAACTTTCACGTTCACCTTCCTGAACAGAAGCCATGGGCACGGCAGCAAGACACCACCTCCCTGACCCATAAACCTCTCTCTCTCTCTGATCCCAAGACCTTTTCAACCAGGTGCTTCAGTGACAAGGGTGTACACAGATTTCACTTGGACCTTATTTGGGGCCAAGGCAATAGCTCAGAGATCCCACAACCAGAATCAATCAAGTTTGTCTACTGAGTCACCTGCCTCTGAATTAACATTGTATGGGAAATAGGATAATTCTTGGTGTCTCATGCGTTAGATGTAGGTCAAACCTACACCAGGCTTCCCTTGACCTCCAACGAAGTAGGTAGAAATGCCAATCTTCTTATTATGTTGCTGACAGATACCTATGACTTTGTCCCTGCTGGAGTGAAAACACACACAGCAGGTACTATTATCACTATTAATATCACACTAAGTGGATCAAAAAGTGCCCGCATACAGAAACAACAATCAAAACCCCAAACCAGTGAGAATTAACTTTGAACTTTGCAGTACACAGTATATCACACTCACACAACCAATTAAAAAGGCATGTCATCTTGTTTGGAAAGTATCTATTGATTTCCCGGTTCATCAGATCAGGTTGATGTTCTTTCAATGGCCTCGATGACATCATCAATATTTTTCTATTTAGAATAATGACTTATTTTATATGCCAACAGCTATAAAAAACAACCCACCTATATATATTTCTACTGACACCAGCTTAAGAGCCATCTGGCTTTCTCTCCTTAACATATGATATTGGTAATCTGGGGCTAAAGAAATGTTTTGGTCTTGTCATGAGACTCATTTAGAGACCACAGTAAATTTGTTTAGTTTAAAAACCAACCACTAAATCATATTTTCTCTATTAGAGTCCGATGCTCTCCGCTGCATTTGGTGTCCAAATTACATTCATTTTAGAGTGAATTACATTGATTTCAGAAGCAGCCCCCAACTCCCTTCTCCCCGCTGTCCAAGAAGGCAATATACTCACCAGCTGTGTGATCTTTGGCAAGTGACTTAATCTCTCGGAAACTCATCCTTCCCATTTATTAAATGGGAAAAAAAAGTGCTAGGTTTCTCAGGCACATTACCTCTTCTAAACCTCACAGTTGCCCCACGAGGTTGACATTGTTATCAGCCCAATTTTACAGGTGGGAAACTGAGGTACAGAGAGGCTAAGTTGTTTCAGGTGCCTGAAAACAACACAGGTATGTGTTGAAGCCAGAATTGTTGTTATTGTTTACTCGTTAAGTCGTGTCTGACTCTCTTGCAACCCCATGGCCTGTAGCCCACCAGGCTTCTCTGTCTATGGGTTTTCTCACACAAGAATACTGGAGTGCGTTGCCATTTCCTTCTCCAGGGGATCTTCCCAACCCAGGGATCGAACCTGTGGCTCCTGGATTGGCAGGCGGATTCTTTACCACTGGACCACCAGGGAAGCCCAAAGCCAGAATATCTGACCACAAATGGTTATAACCAATTGCAGCTGCCTCAGTGGGCTATGTGGACATTCAATTACATAGTCAAAAGACCACACCACCAATTTGCGCACTTGATAGGTGTTAAAGAGGCATTATAGCAGGGGGTGGGGAGTCATACCACCAGAACTCAAATCCAAGCCTTATTGTTTAGTGCCTATATAACGCTGGGCCAACAAATAACCCCTGTGTGCTTTAGTTGTCTCGTGAAATGGCAATGATAGAATGACGCCTGCCTTGTACGGTGTTGCTGAGGATAACACAGCCTGGGACGGATACTGTGCCTGACACAGAGATAGTGCTCCATAACGACAGCTATCATTACTCATCAGTACTCCATAAACACTAGGCTTCGTTCCTCCTCAAATCCTTTGTGTCACCCAACTGTTTTCAACATACAGTCAGTCTCAACCTCTGACTTGTGTTTGAAGCATTGAGTGTTGTTATGGCTTTGCAGGAAGCTCCCTGCTGGAAGAATTAATCTTTCTCTGTTTGGCTAATCTCTCCACTCCATTTTTACCTTCCTTTTGCCAAGTCCAAGCCTCAAGGATTCAGTTTTGCCTCTATTAAAATGAACCTGGTGGCCCTTTCTCTTTGATTAAGCAATGGAAGGAAAGGAAGCTGAGGGCCTGAGGCCTCAGTAAAGACCTCTTGGGGAAGAAACTGAAGGCAGAAGGCTGGGGTCTCAGTCTGAACTCTGTCACTAATCATCCAGGTCACCCTGGGCCAGTCCCTGCTTTCTGGGCCTCAGTTCCCTGTCTCTGTAGATGGAGACTGGAGAAGCAACATGGTTTTCATGCTGTGTCCCATGGAGCCTGGCATCTGGTGGCAGTGGCCACGGGGCTGCTGCAGGGACCTGATAAAAGTTAAAGTGTTAGTCGCTCAGTCGACCCCATGGACTGTAGCCCTCCAGGCTTTTCTGTCCATGGAATCCTCCAGGTAAGAATCCTGGAGTGGGTTGCCATTCCTTTCTCCAGGGGATCTTCACAACCCCAGGATTAAACCCAGGTTCCCTGCATTGCAGGCAGGTTCTTTATGGTCTGAGCCACCAGGGAGAGGGGCCTGGGGCAGAGGTCAAAATCAAGCAGCTCATGCTCAGCTTGCAGATGAGTATTTTCCTTGACCTGTACAATGGTTCTGTTTTCCTTACCTATTGAGTTGGTTGCTAAGCTTTCAAAATCAGGAGTTTTTAAATCAATAATTTTTTTTATAGCAGTCTCAGGTTTACAGAAAAATTGAGCCAAAATTCAGAGCTCCCAAATACTAACTCTTTCCTCTCACTTCTCTCTGGCTCCCAGTTTTCTTTACTATTATTAGCATCTTGCATCAGTGTGATATATTTATTGCAACTGATGAATCGGAACTGATACATGACTATTAACTAAAGTCCATAGTTTACATTGGGGTTCACTCTTCGTGTTCTATATTTTATGGGTTTTGTAAATGCTCATGCCATGTACCCAGCCTTGCAGTATCACTCAAACTAGTTTCTCTGCCCTAAAAGTCTCCTTTGCTCTGCCTATTCATCCCTCTATCCGCCTAACCCTTAGCAGCCACTGATCTTATTGTCTTGATAGTTTTGCCTTTTCCAGAACGTTATATGGTTGGAATCAGGCAATAGGTAGTGATTTCAGATTGGCTTCTTTCACTGGGCAATACGCATTTACGATTCCTCCATGTCTCTTCATGGCTTGATAGCTCATTTCTTTTTAGCACTATGGATGTCTCACAGTTTATTTATCCATTCACCTACTGAAGAACATCTTGGTTGCTTATAAGTTTGGGCAATTATGAAAAAGCTGCTATAAACATTGATGTGCAGGGTTTTGTGTGAACACAAGTTTTCAAATCATTGGGGTAAATACCAAGGAACATCATTGCTGAAGCATATGGTAAGATTATGTTTAGTTTGGGAAGAAACTGCCAACAACTGTCTTTCAGCGGGGCTGTGCCATTTTGCATTCCCACAAGCAATGAATGAGAACTCCTATTGCTCCACATCTTTATCAGCATTTGGTGTTATCAGCGACCTAGCAGCAGCAGCAGCAACAGTATTTGTGATTTTAGCCATTCTAAGAGGTGTGTAATGGCATCTCACTGTTTTTACTGGCAGTTCCCATGGGTCGTATTATATTATGTTGAGCATATTTTTATATGCTTATTTGCTATCTGTACATCTTCCTTAGTGATGTGTCTGTGCAGACCTTTGGCCCATTTAAATTGGGTTGTTTGTTTTCGTATTGTCAACTTTTTTGTATATTTTGGATAAAGTTGTTTATTGGATATGTGTTTTACAAATATTTTCTCTCAGACTATGGCTGGTCTTTTCTTTTTTTTTTTTTAGCAGTGTCCATCACAGAGCAGCAGTTTAGAAATCAGGCGGATTCACATATTCTAGATTCCTGGCTTCCCTTGGAAGTAGATCTGGTAACACTGGGACCCATTCCTGCAGGGCTGAAGCCATCTAGTGGCTGTCTCTTAAGACCAGGGACACTCTCTCCATCTCAACAGAGATCTACCCAGCTCACTTCACTCAGCTGAATGACCTGCCTTGAGATACTTGACCAGTGTGACTCTGGCCTTGGGAAGTTCCGGCTTTATCTGATTTTTACATTGGGTTCCCCATAGGTTTGTATGTATAAAAGAGACATTTAAAAAGAAAATTAAACTTAGATGATCTTCCTGCTCTTTCACACAAGAACTAGCCATTCATTGTTGTCTTTGACTTGCATGAGGAAAAAAATAATTTCATAAACACTCCCTGCATGGCATCTTCTAATTGGCCTTTGAGCCTATTCTAATCCACACCAGGGAGCCCAGTACTCACATGGGGATCACCTCACATGCCATTGTGTCCACCAGAAGTATCCCCATGGCAGTATTTTTGTGGGGTCACTGCCTATGCAGGGATGGGTGTTAGAGTCATCTTATAAAGCAAAATAATTTAAACCCCAAATAATGAAAACCAGGTCTTTATACAGAGGAATCACCCTTTCCTGGAAAGGGACTTTCATGTGAAGGCAGGCCAGAATCAAGAGCAGGAGCAAACAGTAGGTTGGAACAGTAGATTCCTGCCTCTTGGCTCCTACTCATTCTGAAGCATAAATCTGCTGAGTGGGATGGTGGGCAAACTTGCCAGCATCATTTGAACCAGGAGTCCCCAATCCCCAGGCCACAGACCAGTACCAATCTATGGCCTGTTAGGAACCAGGCCACACAACAGGAGGTGAGAAGCAGGAAGTCAGCAAAGCTTCATCTGTATGTACAACTGCTCCCCACTGTTGCGCTTGAATCATCCTGAAACCATCCCTCTCCCCATCTGCAGAAAAATTGTCTTCCATGAAACCAGTCCCTGGTGCCAAAAAGGTTGGGACCACTGATTTAAACTGTTCTTCTTTCTCCCTTGAACTGGTATAGTACACTTTCTTTAAGGTATACATGTATGCCATGAATCTCTTTGATCAGGGCCATGGTACTGCTGGGAAAAAGATTCTCAGGTTCTAAAAAGCATCATCAAAGACAAAATCTTGGGTACATAGAACAGGACTTCACAACATATTAGAGAGAAGGAAACATTTTTTTGCATAAATGCCTTGTCCTCAGGCTGAGTCTGGTATCCTGTTGTGGATACCTGTTGCAGTGATGTGGATGGAGGCCTGTAAAAAGTTTGCTAGGGCTACTATTAAAGCACCACAAACTGGGTGACTTAAACAACAGAAATTTATTGTCTTTTCCTTTTGGAGGCTGGAAGTCTTAAATGGAGGTGTTGACATACAACTCAACAAGAACAATAAAACAAACAGTCCAGTTGAAAAATGGGGAGAAGACCTAAATAGACATCTCTCCAAAGAAGAAATTCAAACTGGCAATAGGCACAGGAAAAGATGCTCAATGTCATTAATCAGGAGAGAAATGCAAATCAAAGCTACAATGAAGTACCACCTAAGACCAGTCAGAATGGACATCGTTAAAAAGTCTACAGGTAACAAATGCTGGAGCGGTGGGGAGAGAAAAGAGAACCCTTCTACACTGTTGATGGGGATGTACATAAGGGCAGCCACAATGGAAAACAGTATAGAGGTTCCCCAGAAAACCAAAATTCAAATTACCATACAATCCAGCAATCCCACTCTTGTGCATATATTGAGACAAAACTATAATTCAAAAAGATACATGCACCCCAATGTTCATAGCAGCAATATACACATAGCCAAGACATGTAAACAACCTAAATGTCCACTGACTGATAAATGGATAAAGAAGATGTGGAACATATATACAATGGAATATTACTTGGCCATAAAAAACGAATGAAATAATGCCATTTGCAGCAGCATGGATGCGACTTTATACTAAATTAAGTAAGTCAGAAAGAGAAAGACAAATACCATAAGAATCAGTTATATGTGGAATCTAAAATATGACATAAATGAACTTAACTACAAAATAGAAACAGACTCAAAAACATAGAGAATAGACTTTTGGTTGCCAAGGGGGCTGGGGGTGAGGGGAACGGATTGGGAATTTGGGGTTAGCAGATACAAACTATTATATATAGAATGGATAAACAGCACGGCCCTACGGTATAGCACAAGGAGCTATATTCAATATCCTGGGATAAGCCATAATGGAAAAGAACATAAAAACATATGAGCACTGTATACCTGAGTCACTGCTACACAGCAGAAACTAGCACAGGATGGTACCTCAACTACACTTTGAAGTTCCTTCTGAGGGCTGTGAGGGAAGGATCTGTTCTAGGCCTCTCTCTGCAGCTTGTAAATAACTCTCTTCTCCCTCTGTCTACTTACATCATCTTCCCTCTATGCATGGCTTTGTGTCCTAATTTCCCGTTTTCATAAGCACACTAGTGCTACTGGATTAGGGCCCACTTTAATGACCTCATCTCAATCTAACTAATTAGAAGTGCAATGACCCAATTTCCAAATAAGGTCACATTCTGAGGTACTGGGAGCTAGGACTTCAACACTGAAATTGGTGGAGGAGGTGGGGGCGGGGGAAGGGGGACACTCTTCAACCTATAATGAGGCCTCTAGAGTAGGAGGGCAGAAAAATCCCTTGTCTCCATGGGCCAGCTGAAAGCAGGTCATCAGGAAAGTGAGTTCCAGAAGAAAGGCCACAGGAGCAAAGCTTCAGGATGGCATTCTCCATTTTCTCCATTGTTCTAGAGTCTCGCTCATCTTTTTCAGCTAATATAGGGTAGAAACTAAGAGATGCTAAAAGTTAGAGGAAATTTATTGTTAAGTCCTCAAACTCCGCCCCAGTGTTTGCTCAATCCCCATGATACCTTTATACAAGTTGTTCTTAGCAGCTGCACAATGGACAGCCCCCCCCAGTGGTGGTCTTGACCAGGTCAACAGGGCTCTGAAATACAGGACTGCCCCACCCCTTGCACAGCATGCAAAGTCCCAGAAGCTGGTTGTCGGGCTTCCTGAGCTCTGAGCTAGTCCTCGTTCTGTTGCCCTGACAACCTCCACCACCTGCCCTAGCCACCACTTCGCCCCTCTGTTCTGTCTATGCTTCGTGCCTTTTCCCAGGTGATCCCATTTCACCAGCTTCTCCTTTCGGCTCTGTTTTCATCTCATGCCCTATGGTTAACTTTTAGGAGTTTCTGAATAACAAGGACTTGAGGGCACCCCTTTCTGTGCAGTCTCTCTGCTTGACTGGAATATATTTTGTTTCCTTTCTCTAGTGAAATAGTGAAGGCACAAACTAAAGTTTAAATGGGTGTGAGGGGAGAGTGGGAGGGGTGGAGTGATTCACAGTAGGTCTGAGAAGACAGATGAGCCGTTCCTAGGAGACGGAGAGTTGGATCACTAGTGTTGCCTAGTGGGGAAAGCATAGGCTTTGTCATAAACAGACAAAAAGATCTTAACTACATCAGTGACATTACATCTGAGTGTGGCTTCAAACATCATCTAAACACTGACAACTCCCCAGTTTGTATCTCCAGGTCTAATCTTCCTCCCAAATGGGAGGTCAAAATTCCAACTTAATTCTAGACATTTCTTTGTGGTGTCTGATAGTCACCTCAAACTCAATACGTCTAAAAGCAAACTCTTAATTTTACACCAAAATCTACCCTTTACTCAGTCTTTCCTATCTTGGTAAACGATTTTTTTAGTACACACATCAGAAATTTTCAGAGTCATCTTTGACTCCTTTTTCTTTTTATCACATCTCATACTTCTATCCATAAAAATTTAAAGAAATTTTTCTAAGGAGGTACAAACTTTTAATATTATGTATAAAATAAGCTTACAAGGATACATTGTACAACACAGGAAATATTGCCAATATTTTATAATAACTATAAATGGAACATAACCTTTAAAAACTGTGAATCACTAGAGTGTACACCTGTAACTTGCATAAAATTATACATCAACTATACCTCAATAAAACTTTAATTAAAAAATAAATCTTTCTAGCTTTACTTTGAAATACATCCAGAATCTATATGATTCTCACCATCTTCATTTCTGCCCCCCAGCCTGTGCCATTATTCATTACCTGGGTTACTAAAACCACTTCCTAACTAGTCTCTTTACTTCCATCCTCGGTCCTCCAGGTGATTTTTTTCAAGACTGTGTTTAGAGCAGTCTCTTAAAAACATACATCAGATCACACTACTTCTCCACTCACAATCTTCTCTGACAGACTCTCAGCTGCCCCGCAACACCCATTCTCCCTTTCTTCCTTTAATAATAGACCCTCCAAAATGCATCTGAATAACGGGTAAAGACTCTGTCTTCCACCTCCCTAGCAGCTGGTGTGTCCTCGCAGCTAGGTTGGAGTCCATGTGCCACGAGCAGATGCCACGTGTACGGCGTCCAGACTAAGCACTGACGGGGGCACATCACTGCTTCTCTCCCCCTGCCTACAGGTGCAGCGACGTGCACCCTCACACGGCCGCTCTAACAGCCCTGGGCCTCCCGCCCTGGGTATCGCCCGAGAGAGAGCGAGACGTGCATCTCACTCCATCACTGTGGCAGCTGAATGTGTTCTCCAACGTCACACCCTCCAGGGCCTTGGTTTTTGCATCATTGAGTTGGCCACAAACTTCATTTTTTTTTTTTTTTCTGTAAGATGTTATAGCAAAACCCAAGTGAACTTTCCTTGGCCAACCCAACAGAATAAAAGCTAAAAACTTCCAGGGACCCAGAGAGCCCTGTGCGATCTTGCCCTTGACAAACTCCCCACCTTCATTTCTTATCCCTTTTGCCCTTATGCTCACGCTGCAGCCACCAAGAATACCTGTCCTCAGGGCCCGGCTTACATGCCACCTCACCAGGGAGCCTGGTCCTGGCCCCTAGTGGCAGCTCACACCCTGCTTCACCTTTTCCTCACTGCTCTGATCGCTTCTGGACACATAACTGTTTCTCTCTGCCCTGCCCTGAGAGAACGGGACTTTCTTGAGAGAGGAAATTTCTGGTCTGGTTTGCTGCTTTTAACTATGTTAAACTCTCCAAAGTATTTATTGGCTGAATAAATGAACAATATTTCCTATAAAATGGGGACAGGAATTTCTGCCACACAGGTTCATGCTGAGAACAAGTGGACCTGATGCCAGGGGCTTCAAGGGGAGTCTGACACCAGGTGCATCCTCAGGAGACATTAGATACCCAACTGAAAGACTAGCTTTGGTGCATAGGTGGGTGTATTCTCACAGGATATTTTTCTATTTAAACCTCAGAGTTTTATTTTTCATCAGAGACATCCCTTTCAATTACCATTTTCTGTGTTATAAAATCTCTCTGTTCATTTGTTACTACCCCCCAATTTCTCTCACATCTGCCCCTGTGACCTGGCAGTATGCACTTGTTGGCTCTGTCATTGATTCAGACATCTCTGAAAATTAGCAATGCTGTTTCTTATCATCACTGAGATCATATCCAAGCCTGGAACTTTCAGAAACAAGAGACATCCCTGAGATGGTGACCTCAGGGGACGCTCCCTGCTGGTCGTCTCTTTCAAGCTGGCGAAGGGAAAGCATATCATATCTTGTATTTCTCCAATTTGAACAGAGCTATGCTGATTTAGCACAAATTTCCCATAAAAAGCTGACCCTCAGGGAGCAGAGACTGAACTTGGAAAGTTTTATCCCAACAGCAGAATTTGTTGTAAAGTTACGAGTGGCTGAAATGTGAGGGGCTGGGGCTGTTGGAGTGGGGTTGAATGGCAGTGGTTTTACGGCTCCTGTGATTACATTTCCTTCCCTTGAATGCTCAGCTATTCCCCTACGTGCCACACTTCCCCATGAACCTCAGCCAGAGGTGTCATTACCCTGCTCACCCACTGAAAAAGATTAGGAGGACTGTTACCAGCAAAGCTACTTCCCATGGTAAAAAGAGACTCTTGGTTCAAGATTTCCCCCCATGGTCACTGACAGCGACAATTCATTTCTTCCCCACTAGCCAAATGCTGTCTCCTGATGCACACATGAGCATCCCACTGAAGTCAGAGAGGCTCCAAACACATTTGAAGTCTCTCCTTGGCGGCAAGATAGCCGAGTTGTAAGGACAATCTCCAGAGTAGGGTGTGTGTGTGTGCGTGTGTGTGTGTGTGTGTGTGTGTGTGTGTAGCAGCCTGCATGGGTGGAAGATTCTTACCATTTTTGAATCTTTATAGTTTAAAATCAGCCAACCTACTTGTGCTGGGAATCCTTTAACATCTATGCTCCAGTGTAACAGAAAAGATGATGGAAAAGTTCTTTTGACAGCAACCACCAAATTTACAAAACTGTGAGATCTGAGGGTCAGGAAGTAGACACAGAATAGATGACAGCAACATACACAGGTTTTGAGGCCACAGACCTGTGTTCAAATCCCAGGCCCGTCACCTTCTACCTCTGTGCTTGTGGGCAGGTTCCTTACTTTTTCTAAGCTCTTGCATGTCTTTCTGCCTTTTGGTCTGTAAAATGGAGATTAAGGTATATAAATGCCTTGCATCTAAGAAGCGCTAAAATGGAGGCCATTATTATTCCATCACAGGAGCTAGAAGATGTTATGAACATGGTTCCCTCAAACGCCAGCCATCTCAACCACACACACACACACACACACACACACACACCCGACTGACCAAGCCTCCCAGGTGTGCTACACTCCCGTAAGAGCTACTTTCTGGCTTCCAATTCCTTCCCATTCACAAATCTGGGAACTCTTTCCTCTACGTCAGTGGAGACATCTCTGGAGGGCCCCAGGCCAGTAACTTATGTGGCTCAGCCTCCAGCAATTCTCAATGCCTGCTCCTACTTGGAAGTACAACTAGATTCTACTCTTGCTTCCCATCTTTTTTTAAAAATATAAATTTATTTATTTTAATTGGAGGTTAATTACTTCACAATATTGAACGAATCGCCAGTCCAGGTTCGATGCATGATACTGCATGCTTGGGGCTGGAGCTTCCACTCTTGCTCGCCAATGTAAACTCTGTCCATTCTGGCTTAATGTGACACGTGACAATATACACGATGATCTTCAATCTTCACAAAAGTGTAAAACTCAAGTAACATAGGACATAACAGATACCCTCTTAATACTCCATCCTAATGCGTAATAGTCTTTGTTAAAATCACCTGTTCAATGATTCCTTTCACATCTTCTTCCTCTACTAGACGGTAAGCACCCTGAGGCCTATTTTGCTGCACATAGCACACTGTCAGAGCAATTACAACAAAGGAGCCTTCAGTAGGTATTTGCTGAATAAATGCAAGAATAAGTATCTCAAAATACTTTGAAAACTGTAAAGCACATGCTAATGTCAGATACTATTATTATTATGAGACATCGTGCAAATACCAAGTGATTGGTTATGGGGCTGCCCTGCTCAATCCATTTATATATGTATTTAAAAAGCTTTCCTTTCCACCGTACAGTTTTTAGGCACATCATTTGTACATAAACGAGTATGATGTTTTTAGACATTTCCAAAGAAATTCAGCAAAGAACCCTGATTCAAAAGTATAAAGTCCTGCATTTTAATGTAGTATCTTCAGAAAAATAGATTCTCTTTTTGATTGGGCAGGTATATGTGGGCTACTGATATTTCATTTTATTTACACACTTAAAGATTCATTCATACACTGAAAAAAAGTGTCAGTTGCTCAGTACTGTCCAACTCTTTGAGACTACATGGACTATAGCCCACCAGGCTCCTCTGTCCATGAGATATTCCAGGCAAGAATACCGGAGTGCATAACCATTTCCGACTCCAGGGGATCTTCCCAACCCAGGGATCGAACCTGAGTCTCCCACATTGTGGGTAGGCTCTTTACCATCTGAGCCACCAAGGAAGCCTCATACACGGAAGAACTATTTATTAAATTTCTGTTTGGTGCTAGACACTGTATCAGTCATTGAGGAGACAATGATAATTATGGCCAATGGCCCTTGTATTCAGCTCTTTGTCTAGTGTGGGGGCCCAGTCTGTGAACACAGTTACGACGATGCGGTATGAACTGCACTGGAGAGGGGCAAGGAGTAGTGGGCGCACAGAGGGGAAGGGTGCTGGTTTTGGAATGGGTGAAGGATCGTAAGGAGCCTTTCAGAGGATACACTGGATCCCAGTCTTGAAGGATGAACATGGGTTTCCCAGGTAAACCAGGTGAAAGAGGTATAATACAGGAAGTGAGAAGAGCATATTTTTTGATGAATAAAAGAGAACAAATAAGAGGACAGCTGCAGTCGCAAAGGAGATAAGCCTAAGTGATCTGCCACCTTGTATTTCAACCATGTGGCTATTTATGGATGGAGGTGGGTGCAATGAGGTGCTTTTAGCTCCTTATGCTGCCCAAGTAGCCAAAAAGCATACCCAGTGGCCACGAAAATAGGTGGGATATCAAGGAAGGCATTTTAGGCAGATACTAGCCACTTGCCCACTTCCAGGAGGAAGAAAAGAAATAATCTTCAATGCAGTTTCAACCAATCTGAAGATGTCAAAACACTACAGAAGACTTAATCTTCAGTTGTCACATAGATGTTCCAAAGAATGCATAGAGGGATGGCCGTGTTCTTCCTCTCCAGGATTCACAAATAACACTTGGGTTCAAAGCAGGGGACATTGTTAAAGACAACATCATTCTTCCAGAAAGCAAAACCAAGTGCTTTTGAACACCTCTGACTCCATTTTGAATGTAATCTATGCATTTAAAATCATTTTCTGAGCTGGGACAATGACACAAACATCCACACAACACAAGCTGCCTCAGACATAGTTGGGCTGCTTGGTCTCGTTGAGCTGAAAAGTGCTATTTCACGGTGTTTTCATTTAAAACTTCTTCTTTTTATTTTTTAAAGAATTCTTGTTATAAATAAAAAAATTATTATTATTCAAGTGCATGCTGAAACTGAATCATACCATTCTTACATAATTTTTCATTGGATTGTTGCAACCCATAAAGAAATCCAATTAAATTTCCCTCACAGGCACAGGCCTTCATTCAGGGGGCCTTGAAAAAGCTGGTTTGTTGTATTGTATGGCAGGTCGATGAATCAAGAAGCAGAGAGGGCCTGTCCCGTTTCTTGTCTTGTGTGACATGATGTGAAGAGAGTCTGCCAGCAATGTTTCAAAGAGCCGCATTATCAGACAACATAAAGGCCCTCCGTCCAGCCTTTCTGCTCTGTACTGAGAAATATGCACACACTGCATCCGATGAGCAGTTTTGAACACTGTATGGTTAACATACCGCTTTATGGATCTCGGGAGCATCCCCATTCTTATCCCAGACATCGGACCAAGGTTAAGCAGGCAGTGAGCCAGAGATAAGATAAGGTTTTTGAAGATACTTTAAAGGAATGTCCTGGAAACCAGACTATACAAACATGCATTTTCATTACCTGTAAAGAAGGCAGAGGCCAATGTGTCACCAAATTATATTATTTTATGTTAATCTGTTTCTCAGTTGCTATCTGGATTGTTTATGTGTTTTCTCATTCATTTATATATCTTGTGCAGTCTCAATTATTTCCAGACACACAGGATTTTTGTTTCATTTTTGTACATTCTGCCTGAGTGGATGCAGAGACAGAGGCGCCTCCCCCATCCCCTCCTTATCTTCCCTCGAGTATAGAAAAAAGCTCTTCTAAACTTCTACCATGGAACTGAAACTTCCTTTACGATATCACCCATGTTAAAGAATTCAGTCTTCTTGCCACCTGTCACACTTGATGTGGAAAACTGAGGTCAGAATCAAAACAAAGAGATAAACACAGCAGGACGTGAGAGAGAAAGATGCTACTCTTTATATACCTTAGCCAACTACTACCCGGAGATGATTTTTCATTGTTTTCACCTATTGGCTTTTTACTTTTGCTTTGGTTTTGTGTTACTTTTCATGGTCTTTCAAAAAAGTAGCAATTGCCTAAGTCTTTGGAGCATCATTTATCAGTGAACATGAGAAGATTAGTTCAGGAAGCTGGAGTTTACAGGACACGGGCATTCAACGCCATTCTTTCATATTCTCGCTCTCTCTCCAGACACATCTCACAATCAAATTTTCAAAATAACTCACTTATGCTTTTTCCTCATGCAAGGAATACATTTGTCTTGCTTTAACACAGTGATTTAACTAGTGACAAGACACATAGGCAGATATAATTGTTTTCTGTAATAAGAACCTCGGGAGCAAAGCAGGCATGAGTATTGGTCTGTACTCAATAATTGGAAAGGCACACCAGGCTTTTCCAGATACGGTGTCTGCAAATTTATTTATGTGTCAGAAATGTTTCTTTAAAGTTGGAGTTCTGAAGTGAGTGCTTGTGATGAGCACCCTTCTTCCCAGAAGGGTCTGGTCAGAGGAGGAACCTGGGGGCTGCCGTAGCCCAGGGCAGGTGCAGCGCACTCGCTCCTTTCTCTCTGGTTTCTGAATGTCTTACCACAGAAAATGTCTTCTCTATTTTTAAGTGCAGTTCTTTAAGCCAGAAGCCATACATGTGAAAAGTAGTTGGGACAGTCCCTCACAGGCAAATCTTACAAAACCCAGGTATGGGGTCTGTCTGTGTGTGCAGGCCTGTGTGGCTTCCCTTCAGAGGAGCCCTAAATTGTTCTTCAGATCACCAACAAACCCTCCTCACCCATCAAGTCCTAATTGGACACAGATTCTCTCCCACACACTGACTCGGGGTCCCCCAGAAACCAATCCTGATGAACTATCAGATTTGCCCGGTCCTCAAGTGTCACAACCGCAAATCAGCCTATTGCTGAATTTGGCCCGTGCTTTGGGTTTTCATGAAACATGAGCTCCAGGAAAAGCTCTTGACTTCAAATTCAGTTACAAACATTCCCTCCAAGATGCCTGGAGCTGTGTTCTCCTCACCAGCAACTCCCAACACACGTGCACACCAACAGCACAAATGTATCACACATACACACCAACACAAATAGCACAAGCACATCACATGTACCCACATCACATTTACATACAGAGCACAAGTACAGCATACATGCACACCCAGCACACACATATACACCCAGCACACACAGGCACACCCAGCACACACAGGCACACCCAGCACACACATGCACACCCAGCACACACAGGCACACCCAGCACAAACACATCCCAACACACCCCACAGCATACACAGACACCCCACAGCACAGGCACATCACATGTACACACATCACACACACACACACATTTACATACATAGCACAACATAGCATACATATGTATATAAACACATAGCACACACATACACACACAGCGTACACATACTTAGTACAAACACATCACAACACACCCCCAGCATACAGACACCCCACAGCAGAAGCACATCATATGTACACACACATTTACATACATAGCACAAACAGCATACATGTGTACATGCACACACACACACACAGCACAAACAAATCACACACACAGATTCCATAAATACATCACACATACACACACACAGACACCTCAAAGCACAAACACATCACATGTACACACACACACAGCACAAGGATATCACATGTACACACATGTTTACATACATAGCACAAACACAGCCTACATGTGTACATACACACACACCACACACACAGATTCCACAGATACATCACACATAAACACAGAGACACCTCAAAGTACAAACACATCACATGTACACACACAGCACAAGGATGTCACATGTACACAGAGTGTACATTTACATAGACAGTACATTTACATACATAGCATGAATACAGCGTACATATGTACATACACATCACACACACAGACACCTCAGAGCGCAAATGTATCACACATACACACACATGTCACTGTCATATACCCACAGGAGCTCCAGAGTTAAACAATTTCACTAAAAAGGATAACTTCAAAAGGAATTGGGTTTCAATGAAACTATCTTATCCTTGAGAAGAACCAAAATGGACTGTTAACTAAATTATTTCCCTCAGAAAAACAAGTCACATTCTGAGAGCTTATTAGAAGTTTAAGAATTAGAAAAAGTTCAAATGTTGTTGCTCTTTGTAATGTGAGGTTTTCATTTTCATCAAATAGCATTTATAAAATGTCCACCAACTGGTAGGGGAAATGGAGCAGAACAGAGACTAAAAGAATGGCTCCTCTCTTTCCTGCACACAGAGTGGGATCTGAAAGAAATGCGGAGCTCTGGGGACCGTGGCCAGATGACTCATGAGCTGCAAGATTAACTCCACGTCTAATCAAGTCACTCATTTGTTCCAAGGAATCTATTTGCACCTCATTTTGCCATTTGTAAACCAGAGCTCCTCATCACTGTGCAAGAAAATTAAATTACCCCAAGTACCTGGAGCCACAGGGGCTAGGGAGCGAGGTTAGGTAAAGACAACATCTGACAGGACTCAGCCTACTGAAAACCTGGGATGCTGGCAAGTCACATACACTGAGGGGCAGGCATTAGGCAAACAGGAAAATTAAGGAATTTTCATTATGTGAAAGCTGAGGGACCCAGAAAGACGAAAAGACAAAAGGAGGCCTGTGTACTGGGTGTTGAGATAAGTCGCCAACATCCCTCCAATGGGCAGAATGGTCACTAGGAAGGAGATGGGATTTCAGAAAATCTTTGAGGAATAAAAGCAGAAGGTAGGCACCCTGTAAGAAATAAAAGGGCATTTCCAGCACAAGACTAGAAGGATGAAGTGGTGACACCGTTTTCTTAGAAGGAAAAGAAGGGGAAAGATAGGACTATCGAGTTCTTAAGGACTTTGAAGTCAGTAATTGGAGACTTGGTCCCTCTCTAGGTCTAGAGGAAGAAGAATTTAAGGGTAGGGTTCTAGGGATGAAGTCGTGTTGAAAAGAACATGTTTCTAAGGCCCGTACGAAGTTTGAAAGACAAAATCCTAAGAAAATGGAAAAACATCTAGGGGTAACTGGCACTGAAGCAAAACATCAAATGAAGGGCGGAGTGACGGGCTCAACCTCGTTCAGCCATTTCCAGGAAATTTTCACAAAGAACAAAACATGCCTTAGGAACACACATACAGACACAGACACAAACACAGAGACAACTCAGGAGGAAAATTCTGAAGTCCTGGTTGTAGCAAACACCTGGTGGCTTCATTTCCTTTGCTGCTGAAAATGTAGGATGACTTGAGAAACCCAGGACTTCCCTGGGATAGTGACATGCTGGATTAAAGGGTCTAGTCTGGAAAGGATTCCCAAGGCAGCTTAGAGTTCCCAGCCATTCTCCTTCACCCAAAACCAGAGAACCTCCAGTTAAGAAGGAGCAGGCATTTTGAGAGACTCACTGGGACTCACCTCCACACCAGGCTTTGCTGGGCAGCCTAGGACCAGAAGACTTGGTCTAGACTAGGGAGTGGAGCAAAGGGCACCATTAGAAGATGCCACAAGCCATTCGAAAAAGCAATTCCAAGCCAGGCTGTTTTTCCAAATGAGCCCAATATCACCCGAGAGACAGTGGGGCCTGCCAGGCAGTGACCAAACATTATAAGCAAAATTAGCCAATTAATGGACTCTCTGGTCTCGTGGCTGGACTGCTGTGCTTGCTGCAGCTGAGCAGCCTGGCCTTGGATCTGCAAGGCCGCCCCCTGCCGACCCCGGCAGGCGCTCCACCAGGTGAGCGACAGAAGGGTGGTGGGAAGCAGGGCAGCCAGATGGCTGAGCTGTGAGAAGCTGTGCTAAGCTTTTTCTCTGCTGCAACTTACTCTTCGCACAGGCACTCTATAACCTTCCGGAAGTGATTCCTGATCTGTATGAAAGGTGCCAAGGGTTACCTGAATGCGTGATTGTAACATGATGTCTCTCTTTTTTTCCCCCACATAGAAACTAGGTTTTGAGAGATTTTTCCAACCATGAACTGAAACCTCGACTAATGCTTTGGGTTGCTATGGCAACTTTTGTTGTTGTTGTTAAGAACTGAAAGTGTTTGAAGGATTTTCTTTTATTCTTCCTTATAACACAACTGACAAACGACCATCAGGAAAATGAACGCTGTCCCCATCTTCCAGATGGAGAGAACCTGGTGAAGAAGTGCTAAGCAACTTGTCTCTACAAGTCCAGAGAGCTAATAATGAACTCCTGATTTCAATTATAAACTGAACACTGTATTCCAACTGTGCACTTTGGGCTCTGTTAAAGAACGCTTTTAAGAGGAAAGAGGCAAAAACACTTCACCTAAATGAAGACAAAGTAGAGCTGTTTGTTTGATGTGCCACAGACAGAATAAAAACTCCGCCTTTTGTGACATCTGTAATGTGACTGATACAGGAGCCTGAATCAATGCCACTCCCAAATAGGAAGTCATTATCATAATAGCATTTGTAATATTCATCAAAATAGCCCAATTAAAGGCAAAAGTATGTGTCATGTGCTGATTTTTTTTGCCAGATATTGGACTAGGCTTCTTAGAGATTGTATTTTATCTTTAAAGGGAGGTATTATTCCCATATTTTACACATGGGGAAGTTGAAAAAGTAAAGGCTTATGAAGGTATGGTTGAAAGAATACCCACCTTCATGCCCCATTTTCCACCTTCCACCAGATCTTGAGAGGAAAAGACCGGGTCCAAGAACCTAGTTTGGCCACGACTGCTATGCATAGAAAGCTCTGTGAAGAGAAAGGAACTTAGAGGAGTTTGTGAGTATGGCTCACGGCATAGCAAAAAGCCACAGAGGGAGGAAAAGCTGCAGAGACTAGGAAGAGGTGACACCATCCCTCACTCCTCTCTCTCCACATGTGTGCTGTGCTAAGTTGCTTCAGTCGTGTCCAACTCTTTTCAACCCCAAGGACTGCAGCCTGCCAGCCTCCTCTGTCCATTGGATTCTCCAGGTAAGAGTGCTGGACTGGGTTGCCAAGTCCTCCTCCAGGGGATCTTCCCAACCCAGGCATCGAACACGCATCTCTTACATCTCCTGCGTTGGCAGGTGGGTTCTTTACCACTAGTGCCACCTGGCAACTCCCTCTCAGCCCACCATCACCTCCAAAACCAACACCATCACTCTCTGCAAATACATCTGAGGGAGACAACCCCCGAGGAGGAGGGGACAATCGACCCAATTTTCCTAGGTGCAGCAACCATGGTTCATTTTCTCCACGGTGCTCTGTAGAGACCCCTTGGTCAGTGGGGAAAGGCATGAATCCCACCTTTGGAGACTCTGGACCATACAGGAGCTCCGGGATTCCTAGGGATGTGCAGGGCATGAAGGCAACCCTACCACAATCCAGAAAGGGCAGGTTCCACCCACTACGTAAATACAGAAGACACACATGTCGCTCAGTTCAGGGAATGGGCCACTCAGTTCTAAGTCTGAACTTGGCTGAAGCTTCTTAAAGCCAGACAAACAAGGAGCCAGAAGCATCTCATCCAAGTCTCACACATTGTTTCTGGGGAAAGAGTCCTTCCCTTAAACACAGGTCTCTCTCCTGACTAAATATGTCATTTCAGCTGTGCTCATCCTGCTTGTTACCACGACGGCGCTAATTCGAGCATGGCTCACTTCGAAGTTGACACCGATCCTCCTCATAAGCAATTGTTTTGCAGCCGGACCCATCAGTAGCTCCCGTCAGCCCCTTTCAAGCATGGCGCCAGCTTTTCAAAATGCTGACAAGAGTTCCCCTCTGTTGCCTAGGATAAGCCACGGTTGTCCTTTTCAGAGCATGTAATTGTCTCCTGCAGAGAGCAGACCCCCCTACCCCATAGGCCCAGCCACCTGTCTTTCCCATCGCAGCAACCGGGTGCTCAGACTTTAGCAAATGCTGGGGAACGTTGAAACGGTTTTAGAGGTTGAAGCCATTATACAGTTATGAACCAGAAAACAGGGCTAATTAGTGAAATCTACTGGAATCTTTACACTGCAGCCCTGGAATCCATGACCATTGGACTAGAAGGGTTTCCTTTTCTGTTTCTGGGGAGGACAAACCTGTGCCATTCCAACAGTGATTTGATTCCTTTTTAAGGCAATGGTTTTCCAACTTTAATTTGTATCAGGGGAACATGTCAAAAACACAACTTTCTGGGCTCCATCCCCACGAGTCATGATTCAGTGAGTCTGAGGAGAAGCCCAGGGAACCTCGTCTTTGACAAGCTCCCCCGTGATTCAGAGGCGGGTGGCCTTGAACTATATACTGCAAAAAAAATGCTGCCGTGGAGTCTTAGGCAAACAAAAGTCTTCTCCCTCCGTTGGAACTCATCTGGGAATTTCAAAACCTTCAGAAAATTCTTCCTGTGTCTATTCTCATGGGTGTTAGGACTTAGAATGACAGTCCTTGAAAATACAGGCGTTTTCTAAGTCAGGGGGAGATAAGAGCCAGATGTCAGCCCCGGCCTCCCTTCTCCAGCTCCCTCCCACGTATGTCTTCTGACAGGCTCCTCCTGCAAGGCCTGGAGGACCTACAACCACTCAAGATTGTAGGAAAGAATATCCCCTGACCTCATTCTCCTACTGGGAGGGGATGGATCTGAGTTAGTCACCATCCAGACCCAATCCCCAGGGACAGCCCTGGGCTGGGCATGGCCACTGAGCTGCCACCACCTCGGGCTCCCACCTCCACTTCGCAGACTTGGTCTCAAATCTTGGGTTTCCGCTGTGCCCCTCCATTTCTTGTTCTCCATATTTTCTCCCTCATTCTCCCAAACTCCTCTGGATTTCCATCCCTGACTAGGACAACCCTCTTCTCTTTTTTCCTGAGCACGCCGCAGGACCTAGAAGAGGTTGCACAAGTCATTAATGCTATTCACCAAGCGTTTCCAGTTCCCAGCCCTCAACCTACCCAGTCAGCAGGACTGTACTTTCTCTTGTGCAGGTGCTGTGAAAACTAGCCCTGGCCAGTGACTGGTAAGCGGACTGTCTGTGGGTCACCTCTATAGTGGAGCATTTTATTATGAGCACAAGACTGCCAGAGCCCTCTGTTCTCTCAAGCAGGGAGGCTGGCATCTGGGCCCTTGAATGACCACAACCAGCTAAGCCTGCTCCTGATGTGTAATATATACATAGCAGGAGCCTGGAGGGCCTCCCTGGGGGCTCAGATGGCAAAGAATCTGCCTGCAATGTGGAAGACCTGGGCTCAGTCCCTGGGCTGTGAAGATCTCCTAGAGAAAGGAAAGGCAACCCACTCCAGTATTCTTGCCTGGAGAATCACATGGACAGAGGATTCTGGTTGGCTACAGTCCATGAGATCTCAAAGAATCAGACAAGACTGAGTGACGAACACTACTACTATAAGCAAGGAACAAACCTTCCTGGTTTTAAGTCACTGAGCATGGGTATTATTTGTTCCTACAACATAATTCCAGTTTGTCCGGGCTGTGTGAGGTCTGTGAGGGCTCTCAGCTTTTGCTAATCTCTTTCCTGGGTACTTGAAGTCCTTTCTTTTTATCCCCAATTATCAGCTGAGGTGTTTCCACAAATCAACAGATGGACAGATTGAGCAGAATAAGAGTGCAGCCCTGCTAGCTACTGGGGTCATGATGCTATCCACTGCTCACTAACTCTGTTGACTGACTCAGCATCACCTGCACTTCTATACCCTTGGGATATTGCTGAATCTTCAGGCAGGTACCCTTTCTCCTTTCGCACAGCATGCTGGTAAGACGACTCTCCTTTCTTTTCTCCAGTCCAGCCCTACTGCTGATCAAAGCTTTCTTGGAGCCTGTTTTCATAAGGACAAGGAAAGGAGCTAACATCATGATTTCTAAAGATATCTTCATTGCTAAAAGTCTTTGCCTGGAGTTGGGAAATTATTACAAGTAGATCTAAACTCGCTGCCTCTATTTTTCATGACAACGATAATATAACTGCTGGATATAATTCACTTCCAGCAGTTGCTGTGTCTATCTTTTGTTCCGATTCCTAAGGACAGTTGGCAAGTGAACTTCCTTTGCTGCAGGCTTTGGTGGTTCACGTGACTCTCTGACTTTGCAATGATGACAAATGAAATTACTGCAGGTCCTGGAGCCTTAGTCCCTGGAAACCATCAACAGGATGACAGCTCCTTCTATTTGGCTTGTAACAAGCTCTTCCAGGCAACTAATCACCAGACAGGGTCTTCCATCCAGAATGCAGAGTTTCTTAATCTCATTTTGAAGAATTAATTGTGTGATCTCAGCACTGGGATTATTCCTCATAAAGAATTCCAAAATCACAACTCAGCGTAAAAGAATAATTATAAACTCAAAGACAGGATGACATAGAAAGGAAAAACATAAAGGACATGCTTAAAAACCAAGTAAAATTTCAGATATTTGACTGTAAACAAATAATTTCTCATGTTTTATGTTATAATTGCAAGAAGTAAAATAGCTTTAGTGGCGTCAATGGGAAGGGGTTTTGCTGGAGAGAGAGATTATTTTGCTTCTTTTTCTAGGACTTTCCTGCACCTGGTAGAGGGCTTTGCCCTAAGAGGGTGTTAAATTAATGCTTAATGAATTTGAAATGACCTCCTGCCTAAGTGTTTTGTGCTTAGTGTACATTTGATTTGTGGTATGTGATATATGTATGCATGCTTAGAACAAAAATATAGAGAGATATATAAATATATGCAAACACTAAATACAAGACATTCATTCCTTTTTTTCATTACTTTCTTCTACAGATATTTACTGAATGCCTACCATGTGCTAGGTACGAGTCTAGAAATACAGAGAAAGTTACCAGACTCATGATATCTATATTTGAATGAAGGAGACTGGGAATAAATAACAAAAACAGTGGTTTTATAAAGGGAAAGGTGAGGTAATGGAAAATGATGGGTGGGGTATTACAGGGCAGTCAAGGGAGCCTCTCTGAATAGAAATAGGAATGAATCAGGAGTTAAATACACAGCTATTTGCCCAGAAAAAATATTCTAGGAAGATAAAACAAGTTCAAAGGCCCTGAGGCAGAACCTGCTTTGTGACTTAGAGAAACAAATGTGCCAATGTAGTTAGAACAGAGTGAAGGACAGAGAATGCTAGGAAGTGAAGCCACAGAAGTAGCAAGCACCAGGTCATGTAGGGCCTTTTAGGCCATGCTGAGAACTTTGAATTTCACTCTGAGAATGAAGGGAAGCTGCTGGAAGTGTTTGAGCAAGAGAATGACATGACTGGATTTAAGTTTTGAAAAATTTTCTGCTACTGTACTGTACAAAAGAGAATGCGGGTTACAAGGAAGGCTTAAATCGGTTTACACTGAGTCCCATGACGATGATTAAGATTATAACCGAACTTCCATTTCAAGGCAGGATGATCACCAGAGTCCTGCACGTTCGATTTTCAAAGGAATCCATTTTGTGTGACCACCCCTTTCTCTCAGAATCTTACTGTGGGAACACTGCAATAAAATCACAGAACCAGGATACCAAACCAGGATGCCAGGGTCATTCCATAGGGATTTGAGAGCACAAGGGGGAGTTTCTGGGCTCCCAGGAGTAAAGGGGAGGATAAAAGTAGAGTTTATGTCACCCTTTTAGCCTAGCCACCCTAAATCCTCTACCTATTAAAAATCATTCTCAGCTCTGAAAAATGATGACACAGAGTAACACCCAGCATTTCCAAGGGTGCGCCTTCTCTGATGTTTGGCTCCTTACCAGTTTGAGCTGGCATCAAGACATTTTTCAAAGGAAGGATAAAATAAGTCAGAGGTTCTCCAAGTTCAAGTTTTCTTCTCCCACTAAGAATCTCACAAGATAGCTTGCCTAACATAGGCATGCCTTTGGAGACATGTGCAAAAGACAGAAGGCCTCCCAATCCTCTGTTTTTAGAGGAGATTGGAGTCGGAGGGACAGAAAGGTGAAGGGAAAAGGCAGCAGCCACGAAAGGTGGCCTTCAAAAGGTTTTCATGCTCCACCAGGAAAAAGAAGGCCTCCTCCTTAGTCTTAAGTTGCAATTGATTCTATTTCTCCAAACTCAGAATTCAGGATTGGTCTTATCTTATCTGTGCAATGATTTTCAAGAATCTTAACTTCTCTGGCCTTGGCTGTCTTGTTTGTTAGAAGAAAAGGGAATTGGACTACATGGTTTTATATGGGATGCATTCAGCTTTAAAATTCTGTTTCTCAGACTCACACTCAAAGATAATCCAATTCAACACATTTCAAGGCCAGTGATGTACTCCTATAACATGAAGATTCCAGCATAAATTCCAGACCTACTCTAAGTGGTTTTGCTTTGATGTTGTTTGTTGTTTAGTCATTAAGTCTTGTCCAACTCTTTTGCGATCCCATGGACTATGGCGGGCCAGGTTCCTCTATCCATGGGATTTCCCAGACAACGATACTGGAGTGGGCTGCCATTTCCTTCTTCAGGGGATCTTCCTGACTCTGCATTGCCGGGCGAGTTCTCTACCGCTGAGCCACCAGGGAAGCTGGTGATCTTTTTACTCTTACTTATTTCATTGCATTGTTCTATTTTCTATTTGTTCTATTTTATGCACTGTTCTGTCCTTTATCGAGTTCATCTTTGCGTGAAATGTTCCCTTGGTATCTCTAATTTTCTTGAAGAGATCTCTAGTCTTTCCCATTCTGTTGTTTTCCTCTATTTCCTTGCACTGATCGCTGAAGAAGGCTTTCTTATCTCTCCTTGCTATTCTTTGGAACTCTGCATTCAGATGCTTATATTTTTCCTTTTCTCCTTTGCTCTTCGCCTCTCTTCTTTTCACAGCTATTTTTAAGGCCTCCCCAGACAGCCATTTTGCTTTTTTGCATTTCTTTTCCATGGGGATGGTCTTGATCCCTGTCTCCTGTACAATGTCATGAACCTCTGTCCATAGTTCATCAGGCACTCTATCTATCAGATCTAGGCCCTTAAATCTATTTCTCACTTCCACTGTATAATCATAAGGGATTTGATTTAGATCATACCTGAATGGTCTAGCGGTTTTCCCTACTTTCTTCAATTTAAGTCTGAATTTGGCAATAAAGAGCTCATGATCTGAGCTACAGTCAGCTCCCGGTCTTGTTTTTGCTGACTGTACAGAGCTTCTCCATCTTTGGATGCAGAGAATATAATCAATCTGATTTCAGTGTTTACCATCTGGTGATGTCCACGTGTAGAATCTTCTCTTGTGTTTTTGGAAGAGGGTGTTTGCTATGACCAGTGCATTCTCTTGGCAAAACTCTATTAGCCTTTGCCCTGCTTCATTCCATATTCCAAGGCCAAATTTGCCTGTTAGCCCAGGTGTTTCTTGACTTCCTACTTTTGCATTCCAGTCCCCTATAATGAAAAGGACATCTGTTTTGGGTGTTAGTTCTAAAAGGTCTTGTAGGTCTTCATAAAACCATTCAAGTTCAGCTTCTTCAGCGTTACTGGTTGGGGCATAGGCTTGGATTACCATGATACTCAATGGTTTGCCTTGGAAATGAACAGAGATCATTCTGTCGTTTTTGAGATTGCATCCAAGTACTGCATTTCAGACTCTTTTGTGGACCATGATGGCTACTTCATTTCTTCTAAGGGAATCCTGCCCACAGTAGTAGATATAATGGTCATCTGAGTTAAAGTCACCCATGCAGTCCATTTTAGTTCGCTGATTCCTAGAATGTCGACATTCACTCTTGCCATCTCCTGTTTGACCACTTCCAATAGCAGAAGATATTAAGAAGAGGTGGCAAGAATACACAGAAGAACTGTACAAAAAAGATCTTCATGACCCAGATAATCACGATGGTGTGATCACTCACCTAGAGCCAGACATCCTGGAATGTGAAGTCAAGTGGGCCTTAGAAAGCATCACTATGAACAAAGCTAGTGGAGGCGATGGAATTCCAGTTGAGCTATTTCAAATCCTGAAAGATGATGCTGTGAAAGTGCTACACTCAATATGCCAGCAAATTTGGAAAACTCAGCAGTGGCCACAGGACTGGAAAAGGTCAGTTTTCATTCCAATCCCAGAGAAAGGCAATGCCAAAGAATGCTAAAACTACCACACAGTTGCACTCATCTCACACGCTAGTAAAGTAATGCTCAAAATTCTCCCAACCAGGCTTCAGCAATATGTGATCCGTGAATGTCCAGATGTTCAAGCTGGATTTAGAAAAGACAGAGGAACCAGAGATCAAATTGCCAACATCTGCTGGATCATCAAAAAATCAAGAGAGTTTCAGAAAAACATCTATTTCTGCTTTATTGACTATGCCAAAGCCTTTGACTATGTGGATCACAATAAAATGTGGAAAATTCTGAAAGAGATGGGAATACCAGACCACCTGACCTGCCTCTTGAGAAACCTGTATGCAGGTCAGGAAGCAACAGTTAGAACTGGACATGGAACAACAAACTGGTTCCAAATAGGAAAAGGAGTACGTCAAGGCTGTATATTGTCACCCTGCTTATTTAACTTATATGCAGAATACATTATGAGAAACGCTGGGCTGGAAGAAGCACAAGCTGGAATCAAGATTGCTGGGAGAAATATCAATAACCTCAGATATGCAGATGACACCATCCTTGTGGATGAAAGTAAAGAGGAATTAAAAGGCCTCTTGATGAAAGTGAAAGAGGAGAGTGAAAAAGTTGGCCTAAAGCTCAACATTCAGAAAACGAAGATCATGGCATCCAGTCCCATCATTTCACGGGAAATAGAAGGGGAAACAGTGGAAACAGTGGCAGACTTTATTTTTGGGGGCTCCAAAATTACTGCAGATGGTGATTACAGCCATGCAATTAAAAGACGCTTACTCCTTGGAAGGAAAGTTATGACCAACCTACATAGCATATTCAAAAGCAGAGATGTTACTTTGCCAACAAAGGTCCATCTAGTCAAGGCTATGGTTTTTCCAATGGTCATGTATGGATGTGAGAGTTGGACTGTGAAGAAAGCTGAGTGCCGAAGAATTGATGCTTTTGAACTGTGGTGTTGGAGAAGACTCTTGAGAGTCCCTTGGACTGCAAGGAGAGCCAACCAGTCCATCCTAAAGGAAATCAGTCCCGGGTGTTCATTGGAAGGACTGATGCTGAAGCTGAAACTCCAGTACTTTGGCCACCTCATGCAGAGTTAACTCATTGGAAAAGACTCTGATGCTGGGAGGGATTAGGGGCAGGAGCAGAAGGGGATGACAGAGGATGAGATGGCTGGATGGCATCACTGATTCAATGGATGTGAGTCTGAGTGAACTCCAGGAGTTGGTGATGGACAGGGAAGCCTGGCGTGCTGCGATTCATGGGGTCGCAAAGAGTCGGACACGACTGAGCGACTGAACTGAACTGAAGTGAATGAGTAAGAGTAAGGAGAGTGGATCTTATGATCAGAAAGATCCTTCTGGAAACATCATTATTCAGATAAAATGCTATCAAATAAGTTCTCTGATAAGGAAAATGGAAAGGAAACTCAGGTTTCTATGCAGAAGATAAGACCAGTCAATTGTTTTACTTAGACCTAAGTAGCTACTTCCAGAGGCCCACACCCCACCATGTCTCTGCCCATAATGAGGTTCTGTCTCCTGCTGTAACTTGACCTTCTTGGCTTGGGTTGAGAAACACCTGTGGTATTAGAATCTCAGGGAGCCAGTGACTCCTAAAACTCTGAAACCTGAGCAGCAACATCTGTCTGCATTTCTTCTCTTCCATCAACCAGTCTGGGGCACTACCAGGGAGCAGATGCTGAATAAGGGCAGGTGGCTGGGGCTGAACAAGGGAGACCCAACAAAGCAGCAAGCACCGCGCCGTCAGCATGCAGGGCTTCCTGTGCAAGCTGGCTGGCTTCTCTCTTCCCTTTCTCCCTCACACAGTGAAAAGGAAATTTATTAGGCAAATTCCTCCATGGCAGAGAGAGTGTGGGAGTCTCAACAGTTGCTGCGTACTTGACTTTTGGTGAGCAGCTTGTTAGGATCATGATTTGTAGTGAGTGGAGCCATTCATCTCCTGTGTATGTATGGGCTGAGGGACTTCAGCTGATAGGAATCAGGGTGGTCATTGCATTGACCCTTTTCATCCAGGTCAACCCAGAAGGTGGAAGCTAAGGGGGAAGAGACCAGAGACCCTGGGGAGAAGAAGCCATGTGAAGGCGAGGCTGGCAGACAGAGACAGGGTAGATGATTTCTTTCTTGCCTTTTTCTTGGGCTCTTCATCCTTCTCTAGGGGGCCTGAAGCTGGAAAAAAGTTTTGCTTTCCAGTTCAAATCCATCATTTCTCAAGGCTCATCATGGGAATTTAAGTTTCTCTTTTTCTCTCCTTATCTTTAATTGGGAGTTAGAAGAAGGATGCCCAGGCTTCCAAGCACAGGCGGGAGAGCAATGGGGCCTTGACTCTGGGCAGGGAAGGCAGGAGGTGGATGGCCTTGTAAAGAGTCTCAGAGAGGCAACGTTCTGGGAATGAAAGTACTTTTGCAGTGGAATATAAAAGAAAAGACAAACCACAAGTGTGCAGGCAGTGCCACCCCCAGTGCTGGGCATCCCCCTTAATGCTAGGCAAGTGATAGTGCTCTCAGTAGGAAAGGTCAGAAACTCCCGACCCCATGGGTAGGAGACGATTGACCTGCCTGATTCACTAGCATGTCCTACTTATCATAGATACTCCCAAATATTTAAAAGGGGAATGAGCAAGAGAGTCACTGTTCATTATTTAACATGACACACCTCCCAAACATATGTAGTTTTAAACAAACACTTTGGGAGCCAAAGCAGGAAGGCAGTGCAGTACAGTGGCTGGGGGTGGGCTCTAGAATCAAACGGTCCTGAACACGAGTCCTGACTCTGTTGCCTACTGCTGCTGCTGCTGCTGCTAAGTCGCTTCAGTCGTGTCCGACTCTGTGTGACCCCATAGACGGCCTCCTACCAGGCTCCTCTGTCCCTGGGATTCTCCAGGCAAGAACACTGGAGTGGGTTGCCATGTCCTTCTCCAATGCATGAAAGTGAAAGTGAAGTCGCTCAGTCATGTCTGACTCTTAGCAACCCCGTGGACTGTAGCCCACCAGGCTCCTCCATTCATGGGATTTTCCAGGCAAGAGTACTGGAGTGGGGTGCCATTGCCTACTCTGCTGTTGCCTACTAGATGTGTTACTTTTGGTGACTTGTTAACTTCCTTTAATCTCCTTTAGGCCTATAACTGAGGATTAAGGAAAATAGGATTTATGCTTAACCTAGTTACAAGATTTAAAATAATTCTAGCACCTATCCAGGCACAGAGAATTAAAGAAATAAAGTATGTGTGATGGTTTATTTTATGTGGCAACTTGGTTAGGCCACAATGCCGAGAGACCTGGTCAAGCACTAGGACCGAGCAGATTTTGAGCCAAGCAGATTAAATCAATAGATTTTGAGTCAAGCAGATTACCCTCCAAAATGTGAATGGGCCTGATCTAATCAGTGGAAGGTCTTACAGGAAAAGACTGAGGATCCCCAGGAAAGGAAGGAACTGTGCCTCCAGACTGCCTTTGAGCTCAAGAGTGTGATATTAGCTCTTCCTTGGGACTCCAGCCAGCCAACGTGCCTGACAGACTCTACAACTGTATGAGCCAATTCCTTGAAATAAATCTTTCTCCCTCCCCATCTCTAGATGGATGGATGGATGGACAGATGGATATACAGATGAAAGGATGGACGGATAGATCTCCTATTTGTTCTGTTTCTCCAGAGAACCCCAACTAACACAACATCTACAAAGTACTGAGTGTAGTTCCTGGCACAGTCTGTGCTCAAGAAGAGTCTTCTCTTATGATCATTAATTCCCTAAGTGATAAAGCTTTCCACGCCTGGACAGAACTCCAGGTGCCTGTAGGAGGTTATTAGGAGTCGGGGATTAGGGAAAGCAGATCTGCTTGTCAGCCCTGAAGCATACGATTTAGTAGCACCCACTCTGGGAGAGGTGTCACCAGGACATCTGCTGTTCGTGGGGCAGAGGCTGGGCTCCTCAGCCCTGGCATACCTGGCCCCTGCTCCCCTGCCCTCCTCACAGCTCCTCAGCCCTCACCAGTGAGATGGTTTGCGGTTCAGGCTCCTTGGCAGCTGCGCCTGCAAGTGCCAGGCCCGCAGCCCAGCCTGCAGGCTTCTCATGGTCTTCCTCCTTTTGGATGCTGTCCCCTAACTGGCCTAGACTCCCTGTGAGGCTTTTTGGTGAGCTGTGCTTTTCCTCTAGGGTCTCACTGACTCTTTTATCATCACTAAATCCTCTGAATCATCAACTCGGTCCAGAGGCACTGACAAAGAATGGAGAAACCCCCAGCTCACCCTTCTCCCTCTTCCTCCCCGGGGTGGTGTTTACAGGAGGAGAGGAGGAGGGAGGAGAATGCCGCAGCACTAAAAAGCCTGCTGTTCTCTGTCCCGAGCCCAGAAGAGCCACAGTCTTCCGCCACCTGGCGTTCCTCAGTGACCCTGCCTGCTTTGGGCTCTCCTTGCTTTCTGAGAGGGGCCTTGCCCTGTAACTTCCCGCCAGCCTGGGCCTTCTTCCTCTCACATCTCCATCCCTCTTCCCTCGCTCTCTGTTACAACTCCAAAGATAGACCTGTTTGCCAGCCTGAAGGCACTGTGTTAGGCTCCCTCACTGCCTCTTTTCCATGAATAGGAAGATAAGGTTCAAGCTTCAGATACTTGATAATCAAGCTGAAGCCTCAAGAGTCTATGGTTTTCAGTGACTATGGTTCTTGCACCGAAGGCCAATAGTGTGGTGGCTGTGGCTCACTTAAAGGCCACCTACAGACAATCATAACTTGATGGCCCCTAGGCCATCCTCCTTTGGCAGAGGCAGCGGCTAATGCCTGGACAAGGCAGGCGTTCTACTTAAAGCCACACAGTTAACTGGGAACCAAGTCGGAGCTCAAGTGTGGGACTCCTGATTCAGTTCAGTGCTTGCTCGAGACTGCCTGGAAGAGGCCGTTGAGAGGGTATTCACCTCGGTAATGACCCTGGATACTGTATCTGAGGGTTGTTGATAGGTTGATCCAAATTATGCTCATTGAGAAAGTAGAAATCGAGGTAGCATGTGGAATTTGTACACAGAGAGAAAGGAGAGGGACAGGTAGAAGAGTCCAGCAGAGGTCTCCCATCTCATCTGTTCACTGAGTCACTCATGGATTCACTCACACAGTCACTCTTTTATTCCACTAAAGATTTGTGGGGTGCCCTGGCTAGCTCCCACCAAACAATGCCACAGGTTCTATGTTGGAGAATTCCTAGCCACACTCTAGACAGAGGAGGTTTGAGCTCTGGGCATGTAATGGCCTTTGCACACACACACACACAGAGCTTTAGCCAAACTGAAGACCACACCATGAAAGAGAGAATGTTGGTACTGAATGGTGAGAGACGTCTCCTTCTTCCCACAGATCTTGGCGTCACAGACTTCTCTCTCTTCCTCTGCTTCTTAGAGGACCACTAAACCTGGAAGCGCAGTGGCTGCAGTGGTCATGGTTTCTGAGGTCCTAGATGGACTCTCCGGGTGGACCCCAGCCCTCCATGCTGCCTCCCTTCTCAGATCCTCTCCTCAGGGCCCAACTGTGTGACCTTGGCCCCCTCGCTCACTGGCCATCTCCCCAACACCCACAGCTGTTGGAGCTTGGCCTGCTGAGCCTCCCTTGGCTGACTGGGTCTCACTACCCAGTACAGGTGGGAAGGACGTGGAGATGCCATCAGTTCTGTGGGAAGGCCTCTCCTGGGAGGCAATACTCTGAGGCCCAAGTCAACCCCACCCTGACTCAGTTGCATTTTCAACAGGTCCATGAGGAGAGTTGGAAAGGGCATTTGGCCAACAGACCACTACTCGTCACAGCTCTGCTGCTCAGAGACCAGCAGGGGTTCTTTAAAGAGTCCCAGAGGCAAGTACACAGGATCAAGAGAAGGAGAAACCAGGAGGTATCTGCTCTTCAAGGAGAGGCTGAGGACTCATGGACCCTGAGGATTGAGTGGTCAGCCCCTGTGCAACCCATCAAGACAGAGAAAAAAACAGAGAACAAAAAAAAAAAAAAAATTGGGCTTCTCCAGTGGCTCAGAGGTAAAGAATCTGCCTACAATGCGGGAGCTTCAGGAGACGTGGGTTCAATCCCTGGGTCAGGAAGATCCCCTGGAGAAGGAAACCCACTCCAATATCCTTGCCTGGAGAATCCCATGGACAAAGGAGCATGGTGGGCTACAGTCCATGGGGTCACTAAGGGTTGGACACGACTGAGGGGAGTTAGCACGCATGCATGAGAAAAAATATGAGGAGGCTGCAGGTTTTCCTATAATGAGCCTAGACTTTGGAGTTAGACTGCCTCTAACATTGCCTAGCTGTTACCTTGGGCAAGTTACTTAACTTTTCTGAGCCAAACCTCTAACATGAAGCTAATGGTACTTTTCCTGCTAAGATGGCATAAAGATAAGAAAAAACACACAAAGCATCCCGACAATACCCAGCAGCACCTTGATAATGACAAGAGCCAAAGTCTGGGGAGCACTCACTATGTTCTCAGGAGCTGGAAGCTCTTAGGTTATTCTTCTTGGTCAGGGAAGCAAATGGGTGTTACAGGTACAAACGCAGATGGGTCTCTAACTTTGTGGCTCAGCTTTGAACATTTCCCAGGAGACTTAAAGCCCCAGCATCATCTCATGGTGGCAGGTGATACAGAAGAGGGTATGGAGATGTGCGTCAAAGGCCCAGCTGTCTCAGAGTACCCCCAGGACCCTGAGGAGGACTCTGTGGCATCCAGAGATCAAGCCCAGCCATGCTTTGCTTCTACAATCACAAGGTGGAATGGCCAGCAGCCACGGGAGGGTTCTTCTTTTTCCGAAGTATGTTTGCTGTATAAACACAGTCATAAAAGGAGAGCCAAGTGTCAGTGATGGTGGGGGAGGCAGCGATCCTAGTGATGGCTGGCTGTGTCCAGCCAGCCCTGGTCAGCACGGGGGAGGAAAGGCCCTGCAGCCCATCAGGCTGTCAGGCCGTACAGACCCTACTTTCTTCAACCTCCACTCTGCTGGAGCAATTCAGAGATACTTGGGGGAGGCGGAGACACCTGGGAGGAGGAAGAGAGGGCAGCCAGGGAGTCATGCTAAACTGCTCCCAGGCTCCAAGGCCTTGCTAGACTCTGAAAAACAATTCGGTTTCCACTTGTCAATTGATCCATAAAATGCATCGCTTGGGTACTTAAGGATGGTCCCCCTGGGGATGCATGTGTGTGATGCAGATTCAAAAGGAGAATTACTGACCATGGAGATGGCTCCACCAGCAGCAGCCTGAAGGAGAAGCAGGGTGCTCAGAGCGCCGCTGGCCGTGTCTTCTTGGGGAGTGGCAAGTGAAAGACTGGAACAATGATTTTAAGAAACTCAAGCCTCTGCCCCTCAAAACAGGAACCACAACTTGGAAGGACTTACATAAATCAGGAAGAAGTAGGCATAGGAGCTTGAATGATCAAAACAGCTGTCTCTACTCTCAGCAGTATATCAAGAATTCCCGAATTCTGTCTCTTACACCCCCTGGCTCTGCCTGGCTCTGCCTGCTCACTGCCCCCTACTCCCACCCCGCATTGCTATAACAAGCTTTCTTCCCCCAAATCTCCAAATTACCGACAGTGCTAGCTACCTCACATTCGATCTCTAGCCCCTTCAAACTCCACTTGCTTGGAGAATTGTGGTTCTTCAAGGAGAGTGAGGAGTCAGGGGAGGGGGCAAGGCTTCCAGAGACGGCATGCTAGGTTCTGAGTCTAATTCAGATATACCATACTCTGTCTGCTCAGATGGAAAACTTACGACGCGCAGCTGCGTTTCAACAAGCCCAGGGATGAAGCCATCCCGGGCCCCCGCATATTTTCCTTGGCCTCAGCACAGGCCGTTGACATCATTGCAGGCTTGGCCATTCATCCACTGCCATTTGGAGCTTGTGGCTGCGCGAGGCTGTGTTCCAGGGTCTGGGGAGGGTCTAATTGCAAACTGGGTGGTAGTAGGGATGGAGGTGGTCCCACTGAGTTTGTGAAAACAAACAGAAAGGCACTGAATCTTGCCTTTCCTCCCCTGGAACGGTGAGTGAAACGAACCCCAGCCCTCTCTACCCAGCACACACAGGCCCAAGCCAAGGCCAGCCCAGAGACCCAGAAGCCTTGGTTCTGCCTGTGCTATTTTGGGAAGTGATGATGAATGTTCACCACAGGTAAGAAAATCAAGTGTTCCAGTAGCAAATTCTATCACATCCTTCTAGACGTCACTGAGGCCGCTCTGGGCCCATCTGCATTCTCCTGCAAATCCTGGGGAGCAGGAAAACCCTGTTAATGGTTCCCAGAGGTCTCAGAAAAGAAAATGGCAAGAGTAGGAAACGTGAGCATTAGGAGACAGGGAATGTGCATAGGTGCATGCACTGTAGGACCCATAATTATCTTTAGAAGACAGCTCTTCTATATGGGGGATGCTGTAAAGGAGAGCCTTTTGCTGAGGTTCCCAGCTGCTGAAAAGCTCTCAGTTCTGCTGGCCTGGAGACCACTGGGGTAGCAGTCAAGACAGGAAGACTGTGAGGCAGGTTTGAGAGCTCAGGCAGAGAGCCCGTGACTTTTCCAAGTGTTGTTTCCAGGGTTCAGAAGGTGAGATGTCATGGGCACCATGAGCACAGCTCTGGGTTTTGTCACTGAGATAAAGTACGGCTTAGTGACAGGCCTACAGCCTCCAGAGGCTGTGAACAGAATGTGACTCCCGGTCGAGGCCATACTTTATTTTCTTTGTTCCTCAGGACCTGCTTTTCTGCACAGACTCACGAATAGGATCACTTCTTTCTCAAACATCATTTGACACAAAGTATTTGAGGAGGGCGCTCAGCCCTCAGGATGCTCATCTAACTCAGAGCTGAAGGGGACCAGGGATGCTCCTGGAAATGTTTAACAGTCAGCTGGGGAATGGTCCTCAGTTGTAGTATCTGCTGATTTCTGAGATGTAAATACCCCCATCGAGGTCAACTTCAAGCTGCCAACTTTGGGGAGATGATTCATTGACCTCCTGTATTTCTGCACGTTTTGTTAGCAAAGGTACTTACAGTTTTTGTTCTGGATTATCTTATTAAAGATATAGGTATTCTCTCTCTCTTTCTGTCCCAATGCTGGAAACACAGGACTTCATGTCCCTAGAACAGGAGAGGAAGGCGATAGAGAGAATCCTGATTTCTGAATCCATTCTCATAGAGGAGCCACCCAGGAGAGCCATCTGTCAAAACCATCCACGTTAGACTCTTCATGAATGAGAAATAAACCTTTCTCGTGGTAGGACACTGATATTTCAGGTTGTTGGTTATGGTTCCCAGCACTACTTATTCTAATACAAGTCATCACTATTATTACCTCCATCTATTGATGAGAAAACTGAGGATTTGGAGTAATAGACTAGGGCTCACTACTTGTAAACAGTGCATCCAGGACACAAACCTAGGCCTCTCTGCCTCCAGGGTTTGTTTTTTTTCTGCTTTGTCGTCTCTTCCCGGCAAAGGCCCACGTGAGGTAAAGGTTCTGAGGTCCACAATCTTGTGGGAACACAGGTCTGCCTGGCAGGAAAAGCCAGTTTTCTTTGGTGATCAGTCCTGCCTCCAGGGGAGTCTGGAAGGAAGGCTGACCATCTGCAGCTTCAAGGAAGATTGATTCCTCATGTCCAGGCCTCTGCTGTTCAGGGCAAAGCAAGGACCCTCTGAAGAACTCCTCAGCTGATGAACATCGCGCGTTCAGGACAGCTGGCAGAGGGCCATTCCCACCCAAAGACCACTGAAAGACCCCTGGCACCATGAGATCGCAAACATTGCAACAATTCACTGGGAACTCATTACATGAAATTGCTGGACATCCCCAGTCAGTGTGGATGGGAGCCCCCTGGGGCATCACAGCCAGGATGACTGGGACCCTGGTTTACCTTCCAGAGAGTCCCTGGTTAGGCACAGTGTCAGCACTTATTGAGCACCTGGTGTGTACAACTACAATGACTACTTCTGAGGCTCTGCTTCAGAGACTGACAAAGGATTCATTGTTCCAATTCCTGGAGGTGTTTAAGAGAAAAATCTGACAATGGTACTAAAATAAGGCCACATTTGGTTTGATATTTCATGAATCATCTCTGATGAAAAGGATCTAAATACACAAATTCAAAACTGTCATGGAAAATACTCGACATGGAGATGCTGCTAGGTGATAGGAAGGAGTCAGAAGAGGTGAAGAGCCTTGTTTGTTTCACCTACTGTTATGTCCCAGGGCCCACACAGAGTCAACACTAAGAAAATACCTATGCAATGTTTGACTTAACAAACAAGAGTTTTTTTGAGCTGACTTGCTAGTCCTTTCATCTTTTCTGCGCCCTCAAGAGATACGGGAGGCTCATCTAGGTGATAACTCAGGGCAGCATGGGGGCATTTCTGCCATAGTCTTTCCTAGGATTTTTGAGGAACACGTGAGCTGCTGAGTATGGGTCCAAGTAGCTGTTCACCCTCTGAAATCCTGCCCTGTGGTTCTACCATCACAGCTTCCAGGTTCTTGGTCTCTGACGCAAACTGAAGGACACAGCCTGAGGTGTGGATGAATGAGTGTAAAATGACTAGCTACAAGGCTGAGGGCCTGTCTGCTGAGCTCTGGAAAATGCAAACTTCACAGACTATTTCTTTCTCTGGGTCTTGCCCAGCTCCTCCCAAGCCTTGGCATTCAACAGTCCAAAAGTAGTAATAGTAACTAATAAGAGAAATCATTTCCAATCAAAACACAAGGCCTGATCTTACTAAAGAGTCATAGGGATTAAAATATCCTCTGCATGAAAGAAACTGTTTCACAATTCGACCTTTGGCCAACACAGCTACTAGATCGCGGGCCGGCTCTCTGGACTGGCCACTGCATACGTGCAGAGGAAAATTCCAGTCTGGGTATAACTCACAGGGCCCTGGCTCCTAAGGCGACTAGTCATCTTACTCATACTGTCCTTCCCTGCTCCACACGCCAGCACTTTCGTTCCCAAAACTTGCACGTGAGCCTGTTTCTCCACTACTCAAAAGCCTGGGGTGGCACCCTATTGTTTAGGTAATAAAATCCAACTCCTTTGGCATTAGATGCCCAAAATGTATACCAGTCTTACAGGCTACTGTGAGTGAAAAGTGAAAGTGTTAGTTGCTCAGCCATGTTCAACTTTTCTGCAACCCCATGGACTGTAGCCCACCAGGCTCCTCTGTCCATGGGATTCTCCAGGCAAGAATAGTGGAGTGGGTTTCCATTTCCTTCTCCAGGGAATCATCCCAACCCAGGGATCAAATCCAGGTCTCCTGCACTGCAGACAGATTCTTTACCATCTGAGCAATCAGGGAAGCCCAGCTGTTTACCAGTCTTAGAATACTACTTATCATTCTATACTAAGTACTAATACTACTGTATTCTACCCCTATCCCTCCATCGAGAACCTCACGCTTTAATCAAATTATCATTCATTTTGCCTGAACACTTTGGTTTTTTTTGCTTAGTTAACATTAAAGTAAAATTTATATACAATGAAATGCATAGGTCTTCAGGGTACAAACTGATGACTTTGGATAAATGTAGACAACCATGCCATATCTCAGAACGTTCCCTCATGTCCCCTTCTAGCCAATTCTCTCTCCCAGAGGCAACTACTATCCTAATTTCTGTCACCACAAATTAGTCTGTCTGCTTTGAACTTTACACAGAGGAATCACACAGCATGTACTCTTTTGTGTCCTGCTCCTTGTGCCCAGCGTTATGTTTTCAATATTTACACATGTTGTTGAGTATACCGGTAATTCATTCTTTCAGTTCAGTTCAGTTCAGTCACTCAGTCGTGTCCAACTCTTTGCGACCCCATGAATCGCAGCACGCCAGGCCTCCCTGTCCATCACCAGCTCCCGGAGTTCACTCAGACTTATGTCCATCGACTCCTTGATGCCATCCAGCCATCTCATCCTGGGTTGTCCCCTTCTCCTCCTGCCCCCAATCCCTCCCACCATCAGAGTCTTTTCCAATGAGTCAACTCTTCTCATGAGGTGGCCAAAGTACTGGAGTTTCAGCTTTAGCATCATTCCTTCCAAAGAAATCCCAGGGTTGATCTCCTTTCAGTCCAAGGGAGTCTTAAGAGTCTTCTCCAACACCACAGTTCAAAAGCATCAATTCTTCGGCGCTCAGCCTTCTTCACAGCCAACTCTCACATCCATACATGACCACAGGAAAAACCATAGCCTTGACTAGACGTATTGTTAAAGAGTACTTCATATATGAATATGCAATATACAGTGCTTTTATCCAATCACCTGCAGGCAGATACTTGGACTGTTTGCAGTGTTTGGCTATTACAAATAAAGTTGCTATAAATACTCTAGCACAAGTCTTTTTGTGGACATATGTTTTCATTTCTCCTAGGTAAATCCCTAGGAGTAGAATTGCTGGAAGATAGGACTGGTGCATCTTTAAGCTGGTAGGAAAATATCACACTGTTTTCCAAAATATATAATATTTTAAACTTAATAACATTTTTCTTTCTCATTCACATACTGTCCAGGGTAATTCCAGGGCATCAGGGTGTTAGGGGGAGGTTGTTCCCCAGTCATTTAGAAGCCCTGCCACTTGACCCAGAGGTAAACATTGTCCTTTTGATTGACACTTCACTGTTCAGAGCTAGTGAAACCTCACCAGGAGATGTATGAAATGGAGACCCGACAGCTGCTTACCTGTCACTAGCGTGTACCATGGGAAGGGAACACAAGTCTACGGTGTACAGTTAGCTATCTCACCATCCCAGGGATTACAGTCTTAACTTCCTTTCCAGTCTGACTGTGCCCCTTGCAACTGTCCCATAATTGGTGTGGAATAACTCCTTCCTTCCTCTACACATTGCTATTGTACTTGCTGTCCCTCTACTATGGCCCTTATTAAGACCTGCCATTCATGATTTGGTTCCGTGTTTTGCCCACTAGATGGCATTCTCTTGGAGGGCTCTGGGGTCTGGCCATGTTGGAACCCGGTGTTTGGCTCACAGTCGGGTCTCCTTGAGTTTGCTGAACTCACGGCAGTAGAGACATAGGGTGCCCACCAGCTCCCCGTCTTGGACACACCACTTCTCTGTACTCCCCAGTCTAGCCCTCATTAACCGCGTGACATCTCACCAATACAAAATGAGCCAGAGCTCACGTGAGCCGGAGCTCATATGAGCCAGAGCCAGCTCCCTGGCAGGCTCCAGGCTGCTGCAGTGAGTCACCTGCCAGCTAGACAAGGAAGCTCCACGGGAGCACCCAAGACCTGACCGGCAGAGCCTGAGTTCTGGATAGTTGGTGAAGTAGAGTCCCTGTGCTGACCTCACTGCTGAGATTGGGCATTGTTGGCTGAATAAGTCAACCTACCCTGACTAACTACTCACATTGGGTGAACACAGCCACTAACCTCAGAAGGGACAACCACTTACATTATCTTTCCATTGCCTTTCCTTACTCCTCACTAAATACTGACTGTGTGACATCGGGCCCATGCTGGTATGTGATGCCAGTGTCCAGGCAGAGAGTTTTCTAGGTACACATGCCATTGTGATTTTGTAGCTAAACTTGATAATGATTTCATTGAGTCTTTTTAAATACTATGCATTTCTTCTGTACCTCACTTGACTATAAGCTCTTAAAAGTCAGGTGCAAATTCTTGCTCTGTATCCTGGGTATATAGTTACTCACTGGTTTAGTAAATACTTGCTGAGTGCCCACTCACTATGTCATTCATGCTTCCAGGCAATGGAGACAGAGCAGTGAATCAAACCAACCAAGTACCTGTTCTCAGTGAGCAAGACAGACAATAAACAAATAAATGTGAGTGCGGAAAAGGCAGGAACAGGAGTTACTGTTGTTCAGTCACTAAGTGGTGTCCGACTCTGCAGTCCCATGGACTGCAGCATGCCAGGCTTCCCTGTCCTCCACTATCTTTCAGAGTTTGCTTAAACTCATATCCATTGAGTTGGTGATGCCATCCAACCAACTCATCCTCTGTCACCCCCTTCTCTTCCTGCCCTCAACCTCACCTTGTCATGTAAGCACTATGGCCTTCTTCCCAGCTTCTAACATACTGGGTTGATAATTAATTAACATCTGTCTCACCCATAGAACTGTGAGATTCATGAGCCTGGGGATGCCCATCTACCTCTGGCATCTACCTCAAGCATAGTGCTGGCACAGGGCAAATAGTCCATAAATATTTATTGAATCAAAAAATGAATAATGGTGATTATATCTACTATCTGCTGAAAGAAGTGAAAGTGGAAGTGAAAGTCGTTCTGCTGCTGCTGCTGCTGCTAAGTCGCTTCAGTCGTGCCCGACTCTGTGCGACCCCAGAAACAGCAGCCTACCAGGCTCTCCCGTCCCTGGGATTCTCCAGGCAAGAACACTGGAGGGGGTTGCCATGTCCTTCTCCAATGCATGAAAGTGAAAAGTGAAAGTGAAGTCGCTCAGTCATCTCCGACTCCTAGCAACCCCATGCACTGCAGCCTACCAGGATCCTCCGTCCATGGGATTTTCCAGGCAAGAGTACTGGAGTGGGTCGCCATTGCCTTCTCTGGAAAGTCGCCCAGTCATGTTCAACTCTTTGCAACCCCATAGACTATATAGTCCATGGAATTCCCTAGGCCAGAATACTGGAGTTGGGTAGCTGTTCCCTTCTCCAGGGGATCTTCCCAACCAGGGATCAAACTCAGGTCTCCCGCACTGCAGGTGGATTCTTTACCAGCTGGGCCACCAGGGAAGTCCAACTATGCTGAGAGCCTGCTATTTTCCAATATCATGTGAAATGTTTGCATGCATTATCTCATTTAAGCTTTACATCATCCCTGCAAAGTAGTTATAACTACCTCTCTTTTACCCTGTAGGGAACTGGGGCTCAGAGAGGTTAAGTGACTAGCCCACTGTCACATGGCTAACAGTCAGAGACAGACTTGACATCAGAATCCACACAATTTTCTCGGGACCACACTGCCACACACAATGAAAAGGGCTTTTTTTTTTTTTTTACATTCCATATATTCTTTCTCAACTATGAGGAGCAACCACTACGGGCCACTGTTTTTGTGAGCTGGACAATTCATCTCCCTCTGCAATTTGCCCCAGCCAGCCTGGGCCGCTTTCCCCAGCAGACAGAAGATATGTGCTTGTGGTAATTACAGAGCATGCTGTCCTTTTCATTTATGTCTTCACAATCCAGCTTGACATTGTGTCATAAAAGTTTATGTACTGTGTTCTCTCCGCTCCTTACTAATATTCTCTGCCGCTCTCCCTGGCCATCCAGAATCAATACTAGCACTCCTCTCTCAGTAAAGTAGGGAGCTATGAACAAGGCCCAAATGGGCACAGTGACTATTTGTGGCAATTAGACGTCACACTGAAAAATGGCCACGCTGAAGGCGAGTGGGCAAAATCTAAAGACCAGCAGCATCGCTAATGTCCCTCACCAGGGACCCTGGAAATTGGACTGCTTAAGAAATACCTTCTGTCTTCTCCCCTCTTCCCTTTCTCACCCTCTCTGCCTCTCTCATTCTCACCAGAGATAAGGAGACAGAAGTGCATTCAAATTAGGGACCCTAGCGATCGATTTTTACTTGCAGTTGGTGGATTGCAATCAATGTTAATTAACCAGATTCTTTCTCAGCAAAGGTTGGGACAGGAGAGTAACTGCACAATATTTTTGACTGCAACAATGGGTATTAATAGGCTTTGGGATGCACAGAGAGCTGGAGGCTGAAGGAAAGCAGTACTGAGAGGCTGCAAGGAAGAGAAGGTATGCACAGGAAGAGGAGGGACTGGGATGGATTTAAAGTGGCCCTATCCATGGGCTGAGCTTCCCTGGTGGCTCAGACAGTAAAGCATATGCCTACAATGTGGGAAACCTGGGTTCAATCCCTGGGTCAGGAAGATCTCCTGGAGAAGGAAATGGCACCCTACTCCAGTATTCTTGCCTGGAAAATCCCATGGATGGAGGAACCTGGTAGGCTACAGTCCATGGGGTCACAAAGAGTTGGACATGACTGAGCGACTTCACTTTATCCATGGGCCCTGGCAGCATTTTCTGGAAACTGGAGCAAGGAAGTTCAGCTATTTGCACATCATTCACTTTCCTTCTCTCCCAGGAAAAGTGAACTTTATCAGGAGCTATTTCTCACATTGACAGGTAGGGCAGTAGCAGTCAAGAACCATCCCATGAATCCCATGATGCTCATCACCCTAGAGCAGAGCTCATACCTGGACCATGGGGCTCAGTGGGAAGAACAAGGAATTTAGCAGCAAAAAGTGGGTTTGAGCCTTAGGAAGTGCTTTCTGGCTGTGGAACTGCAGGCAAGTTATTCAGTACATAACATCTGCCCTTCAACTCACTCACCTACAATGTAGGTGATTACAACTGACCTTAGGAGCATTGACACAAGATTCAAATAAGATCCTACATGGAGGCACACTGTAAGTGACACTACAAGAATGTCAGTGGCCACCACTGTTGTATGGCACAAGTACAAAGCACTGGAGCCTCTGATCTTGACCAGCCAGCATACAAGACGGGACCCCAGGTTCTGTTCCCATCTGGACTCGTCTCTAATGATGCAGGAAGTTGTCTTGGCAGTTACCCATGCCAATTTTTATTCAAACAATCACTTATCTCTAAATATAAGTATCACACTGAGAAGAGGACCCCCAAATGTGCCAATGCAAGTTTTTTGATATCCCAGAGAAAAGAAAAGAAAGTTACAACAAAACATGATTAAACTGGCAAAAATAAAGTCAAAAGCTGTATCTGTTTTCAAAGAGCACACACATTACAACTTTTTAGTCAAGACAGAAAATAGAAACCCAAGAATCTTATGGGCACTATCTTCTGGAGAGACTCATTGGGGTCAGGTTCTTGGGGTTTCCATCACACCATTTCCACCTCTCTGTCTAAGAGAAGCTTTCAAAGCCTTCAGTCAAGAGAAGGACACAAATATTCTTCAGGTTTTTCAAGTCCTCTGGGAGTAAGGGAGAATATTGGGGAACACAGGTCATACTTCTATGTAGGGAAATGATCCCTAATTGTCCTAGGTGACCCGTTGGCCTCTGGGACAGGGAAGTCCCAACCGTGGTGACACACACTAACTCCTCCTTGTCAAGGTACCTGTAGGACTCTTCCTCCTAAGGAAGGTAAGTGAAAGGAGAAGCTGGGAGAGTGAAGAAGAAAGAATGGAGAAAGAGAGGGACAGGAGAGGTTGTTCAATAAACAGATGTATGAGTTCAGAGAACAGTGCTGAGCATAGGCCATGAGGCAGCCCCCAAACCCCCATGCCCAGCTCACTCTGGAGAAGTGAAAGTGAAAGCTGCTCAGTCGTGTCCGACTCTTTGCCACCCCTTGGACTGTAGTCCATGGAATTCTCCAGGCCAGAACACTGGAGTGGGTAGCCTTTCCCTTCTCCAGGGGATCTTCCTGACCCAGGAATTGAACCAGGGTGGCTTACTCCTTGGAAGAAAAGTTATGACCAACCTAGATAGTATACTCAAAAGCAAAGACATTACTTTGCTGACTAAGGTCCGTCTAGTCAAGGCTATGGTTTTTCCTGTGGTCATGTATGGATGTGAGAGTTGGACTGTGAAGAAGGCTGAGCGCCGAAGTATTGATGCTTTTGAACTGTGGTGTTCGAGAAGACTCTTGAGAGTCCCTTGGACTGCAAGGGGATCCAACCAGTCCATCTTAAAGGAAATCAGCCCTGAGATTTCTTTGGAAGGAATGATGCTAAAGCTGAAGCTCCAGTACTTTGCCCACCTCATGCGAAGAGTTGACTCACTGGAAAAGACTCTGATGCTGGGAGGGATTGAGGGCAGGAGGAGAAGGGGACAACCCAGGATGAGATGGCTGGATGGCATCACTGACTTGATGGATGTGAGTCTGAGTGAACTCCGGGAGTTGGTGATGGACAGGGAGGCCTAGCGTGCTGCGATTCATGGGGTCGCAAAGAGTTGGACACGACTGAGCGACTGAACTGAACTCCTGCATTGGAGGCAGATTCTTTACCAACTGAGCTCTCAGGGAAGCCCTCACTCTGGAGACCCAGAGGGAAATAGTGTCTCAGCCCTCAGGGTTGGGTGGAAGGAGGCAAATTCGAAGATAATCATCACACAGGGCCTGGAGGAAGTGCATAGGAGTGGGGTGGGGAAAGTAGGAGTCTTTAAGGAAAGGACATTATCAGTGAAGAGAAGAACAAAAGAGCAGAAGGGAGAATGAACTGAGAAAACAGAAAGGGAAGGAAAATCAGGAGATAGCAGGTAAAAAAATTATTACCTCACCCCAGGATTTATATACTAAGCTTATATGCAAATCTTGTCTCATTGATCTGTAATTTCAGTGAATAAAGCTTCCTTTTTCTAGAGCTATCGATTGTGAAGCAAGCTGAGAAGGCCAGGGCAGTCCTAGACAGACCTGGGGAGTGAGTTCACAGTGGGTGGGCTTTGCACTTAATTAGAGAAGAGCAATTGCTCACTGTGATGAAGGGTCATCCTTGAGGGAGGAAGTATCTTCAATCACACCTCCCTCCCCAGTACAGAAAGCATTCGAGTTTCACAAGCAGGGCCTGCACCACCTTCCCAGAGCCATACAGGAGGGGCCCCTTTGGGCCTGGTCTAAGCGTGGGGAGCCTCCTTTGCTCATATGTAGAAGCACATCCTAACTCCCCCAACTGTTTAGATTTATCCATTCTCAAGGCTTGGCTTCTCTTGGGTCTTCGGTAAATCCCACTGATTTCTGGGGAAAGAGTCGGGAAGTCAGCCTAACTTAGGAGAAGGGAGACTTCAGTTTTGGACCCACTCCAGCAAGCACCTGGAAGATACCAGGGGCCAAGAGAGAGTTCAGCCTGAGGCCAAGATCTGGAGGTCTTTCTCCTGTAGGAGCAGGAAAGCTGATGAAGTAGGTAACCCCGGAGGAAGAAGGTGTGGAAAGAGAGAAGTGGACGGCTCAGGGCTGAGTTGGCATATTCAAGAGTTGGATGAGAAAGAGGGATCCTAGAGTAGGGCAAGAAAGAAGCAAGAACACAAGATCATGAAGGGACACAGGAGAGGAGAGAAATTCAGACGCATCTGAGCAGGTGAGCTGAGCAAGAATCAGATGGTGACAAATGCAATCAGTGAAGCCCAGCAGGACCCTGTGGGGCTCCTGGGTACTGAAGCTGTTGTGTGTAATCCCATTTCTTATAGGGACCAGACTCTAGCCTCCATGACATTCCCTGAGTTTCAAAGCACAGATCTGAACAGTTGCTAATCCAGGAAGGGAGGGGATGCGGAGTCAAGGGAGGAGTAGCCAAGAAACAGCAGTGCAGCCTTGGGGCAGGGTCCTTGTTCAGCCTCAAGTGATACACATAACAATGCTTTTAAGTTCTTTATAGAATTAACTTTCTATAAATGGAAGATGTCAGCAGTCCTCATCAGAGAAGACCACCTGAGACCAGATTAAAGGAGTGTAGGCCGTGCAACACCCTAATCCTATCAGCAACCCTACCCTTGAACTATTGCTATAAAACTCCTCAAAAAAACCCTCCTGGCTAGGTACACACAGTTTTCAAGTGCAGGAGCCCACTGTGTCCCCCTTTGCCTGGCAAAGTGATAAAGCAATTTTTTTTTTTTTCTATTCTTTTCTATTTCACACCAAACTGTCTCCAAGATTCAATCCGGCATCAGTGCACAGAGGCTGAGTTTCTGGCATCATCCAGACTCACAGGTTTGTGAACCACCTCTTCCTTAGGTGTCATAGCAGCAGGACCCATGAATAAAACAGATAGCAAAGCTCACCTGCCCTCTTGATGCTTGCAGTCTTGTGGGGAAGACAGAGGACCTGTGGCAAGGAGGGCTTCTCAAACTCTGTGGGAAAGAACCAAATGTTACTGTTTTACTGCCTATAATTGTGGACAGGTACCACATCATGTCAATGTCAAGCTGTTATAAAAGTTCATAAATTCTTGCATTTCCTCACTTGTCTGCTCACAGACTGACATGGATGGCCTACCACATCTTGAGTAGTTTAGATGACAGAGGCGCAGATTGTTTACCAAACAGCTCCTCTCTCCTGTACCTTCCCAAGAGCATCCAGTGTTTTTCGGGATACTGACAAACTATATTTACCAACCTAGAATAGGCAAGTAGATGACTTTTGGTAGACCTTATAGGAAAGGTTCATTAAGGGGGCTGACTCATCTGATAGATATTTCCTTTGTTTCCTGCCCCGTTCCTGGATATGATGGCTTGCATTCCAACATCCATCTTTGAACCATGAGGCAACATTAAGGACACTGGAGCACAAAGCTTTAAGGATCTGGTCCCTGTTGACTGTTAAGCTACCACATTGACTCTGGAGAGCATATTTCTACATTTTTTGTTACCTGAAAGAAAAGCTTTTACCTGGTTGAAGCCATTGAAATCAAGTATATTTTTCATATACTTTGGTAAGTTAACAGGCACTTACCTTGCAGGGTGGTAAATACTATTATCACAATGATTAGAAGAGTTCAGAGAAAGTATCTCCAACATAGCTTGGAGGGAGAGTTGGGGAAAACTATCTGAAAGAGACAAGGACAGAACAAAAGCCTGAAGGAGGAGGGGGAGTTAACTAGGGGAAAACGTTCATGGGGAGAAAAGTTTTCCAAGAGAAAAGAAAAATACACCCAGTTTATGCAAAGAGCAGGAGGTGAGAGGGAGTGGGGCCATATGAAGAACTCAAAGCAGTTCCTGGTGGCTGGAATAAAGAGTGAAAAGTGGGAGTGGGAAGGGAAGAAATAATGGGGGCTGCCAAGGGATGGGAGGTGATTTCCACATGAAGGAAGCAGATCCCTGACCTTCTAGACGTCTCCATCCCAATCAAAGGCAGAATTGTTCAGACGACAGTGTTTGCCGCCAGTAATCAGCTGGCAGACACTGGCTCTGGTCTTATCTCTGAGGAGGGAAATCACATTCTGCTTAGCCAAGCCACTCACCTCTTGGGTTTCCCATTTCCAAGTCTGCAAAACAAGGCTCATGCTACTGCCCCATCAACCTCACAAGGGATCTGTGAACCAGAGGTTGTGCTTTCTCACCAATAAGAAACTAAAGGCTTCCTGTTTAGCCCTCTCATTTTACTGATCAGGATCATGAGGCCCAGAGAAGTCTTCCCACCTGGATGAGGAGAGCTGAGCCTGGAAATCCCCTCTCCCAACTCTCAGGCTGTTATTCTTTCCCTGCAAAGAGCTGAGTGTTTTGCACTTGAAGTAGATGGTTACTGTTCCTGCCAAGGGAACACAGCGGAGAGAGATGATAGAGTTTCTTATTTCAAGAAACCTAGTACTTGAAGGTGCTTTGAATAACACATACTTTTGAAACTAACTAAATATTTGGAATGTGTCTTCCCATCCTTCCTTTCTGCTCTAAAAGCAAAAACAAATCTCTGTAATTTGATGGGGAGTGGGGGGGATAGGGGGTGTTGAAATAGATAAAAGGGAAAATTTAACTCAGTAACCACAGATGTGAAAGTGCCCCAAAGTATTTAGACCAGATTCACATCTTTGGAGGTGACTCTTAAGTTAAACTCTTAAGTTTCCACTGAATCACTGGGAAAACATAGCCAACCCCCTTCGGTGACTTCACAGTTGCTCCCTGAAAAGGTCATTGTAACTCACCCTCTTCGTTCCATAAACGAACAACTCCTAGAGCCCTGCTGGGATGACCATTATTTGGGGGACTACAGAGAAAGTTCACAACCCAACGAAATGGTATTACAGGAATAACTGTTACTTATGAAAAGTTTGCCTGTTATTTTGCTTAGTGCTCATACTAACTGTGAGGGATGGAAATTGTTGTCCCCCAAATTTTAGATAGGGAAACATGGCTTCCTGACTTCCGTCACATCCAGTCGGTCCCCCAGCCCTGCTGAATCATCCTTCATGATGTCTTTTGTGTGCCACGGCTTTCCCAGTGCTTAGTGGAAACTGATGCCTCCTCCTCTCTGGTGGTTCCCATCTACCTGACACCCTCCATTCCCACATCTAATATTTCTTCTTAGGCATCATGGCATCACTGCAAACTCAAAACGTCTAAACTGTAGGAACTTCACGTTCTTTTGCAAACTCCCCCTTTCTCTAAACTTTTTATTGTGAGTCAACTGCCCAAGATGGAAACCACAAAATCTACACTTCACCCAAAGACATCTATCTATTCACAGACCCCAGACTACATCTTGTGGTTTCCATCCTTGCCCATGCCACACCATCCTGCAGGCTCTATTAAAGGTCCACTTCTCTGAAATCTTCCCTGATCGTCCTAAGAAGTTGGTTCAACAAGTGCAATAAATAAATGAACAAGGATATTTACTACAACACTGTTTCTAATGGAGTCAAAAATATCTCAGAGAAAGCAACAAGGACATTTTGTACATCACAGAGAAATGCAGTTATTATTTTATGATAACTTTAAATAAAGTATAATCTATGAATATATTGAATCACTAGGTTGTACACCTAAAACAGGGAAGTCTGGCGTGCTGCAGTTCATGGGGTCGCAGAGTCAGACACGACGGAATGACTGAACAACAACATAAATCAACTATACTTCAGTTTAAAAAACTCAGAGAACTGGGTCCCACTGTCAATATGAGGCAGTGTGATACACACATACAATGGAATAGTACATAGCCAGCGAGAAATAAAGCAAAGATAATTAGAGGCACTGACAGAGGTTAAAGAACCTTATATATAATATAATCCCACCGCATAAAAATACACATTTCTATACATATGCATTATACTATACACATAAAAATTCTGAAAGTCTCAACAAAACTCTTAACAGTGTCTATCTCTGGGATGAGAGATGGAGAATTGGACATTTCAGTCTCTACACTAAATCTATTTCTCAGTGAATTACTTTTGTGATACAATTTTTTCCATTTTCGATCCCCCCTTTTTTGATTGCTTATAGTATACCTGTAGGGTTTGAATATGTCTGAAATATCTTTTATCCCCTAGGGCACATAACACACTGTCTCACATGTCAAGTTTCCTTAAGTTGAGATATTTCCATTGGTTGTGCAGTAGATTTAGAAAACTCAGCAGTGGCCACAGGACTGGAAAAGGTTAGTTTTCATTCCAGTCCCAAAGAAAGGCAATGCCAAATAATGCTCAAACTACCACACAATTGCACTAATCTCACACACTAGTAAAGTAATGCTCAAAATTCTCCAAGCCAGGCTTCAACAGTACGTGAACTGTGAACTTCCAGATATTCAATCTGGATTTGAAAAGGCAGAGGAACCAGAGATCAAATTGCCAACATCCACTGGACCATCGAAAAAGCAAGAGTTCCAGAAAAACATCTACTTCTGCTTTATTGACTATGCCAAAGCCTTTGACTGTGTGGATCACAATAAACTGTGGAAAATTCTGAGAGAGATGGGAATACCAGACCACCTGACCTGCCTCTTGAGAAATCTGTATGCAGGTCAGGAAGCAACAGTTAGAACTGGACAGAGAACAACAGACTGGTTTCATATAGGGAAAGGAGTGCGTCAAGGCTGTATATTGTCACCCTGCTTATTTAACTTATATGCAGAGTACATCATGAGAAACGTGGGGCTGGATGAAGTACAAGTTGGAATCAAGATTGAGAGGAGAAATATCAATAACCTCAGATATGGAGATGACACCACACTTATGGCAGAAAGCAAAGAACTGAAGAGCCTCTTGATGAAAGTGAAAGAGAAGTGTGAAAAAGTTGGCTTAAAACTCAATGTTCGGGAAACTAAGATCATGGCGTCTGGTCCCATCACTTTATGGCAAATAGGTGGGGAAACAGTGGAAACAGCAGGAGACTTTAATTTTGGGGGGCTCCAAAATCCCTGTAGATGGTGATTGCAGCCATGAAATTGAAAGACGCTTACTCCTTGGAAAAAAAGTTATGAGCAACCTAGTCAACATATTAAAAAGCAGAGACATTACTTTGCCAACAAAGGTCCATCTAGTCAAAGCCAGTAGTCATGTATGGATGGGACTTGGACTATAAAGAAAGCTGAGTGCCAAAGAACTGATGCTTTTGAACTGTGGTGTTTGAGAAGACTCTTGAGAGTCCCTTGGACTGCAGGGAGATCCAACCAGTCCATCCTAAAGGAACTCAGTCCTGAATATTCATTGGAAGGAATGATGCTAAAGCTGAAACTCCAATCATTTGGCCACCTGATGCAAAGAACTGATTCATTTGAAAACACCCTGATGTTGGGAAAGATTGAAGGCAGGAGGAAAAGAGGACAACAGAGGATGAGATGGCTGGATGGCATCACCGACTCGATAGACATGAGCCTGGGTGCACTCCAGGAGTTGGTGATGGATGGGGAGGCCTGGCATGCTGCAGTCCATGGGGCCGCAAAGAGTTGGACATGACTGAGCGACTGAACTGAACTGTATAGTACTTGACACAGGAGATTAAATTAACAGGCCTGCTCTCTGGCATCCCCTCGATTATACTATGGATGTTCCTGACACCTAAGCACACATGTAATTTATTACCACCTTCACATACCTGGCTGCAAACTAAATAACCCAAAGAACACATGACCATTCTTCAAAAGGAAAACTTGTTCATCAGATTTGGAGAGCAAAACCAGTCAGACATATACCATAAGGAGGGAAAAATGAGGACAAATTTGTTGATTCTTAATTCCCACTTTCTGTTGGTTTCAGGGTTTTTTAAATATTTTCTCTAAGAGATACTGTTATTATAACCAGAGTCAAAATCCATCACCAAGAGAGGGAAAGCAATGTTCAAAGAGGCATTGAAAAGTAAGAATGTATAGGTCCCTATGTTTACCTCTCCCTGATTTTTTATTTATTGGGAGCTTGTTTAAATAATTTAAACTGCTGAGTTGTATTGTTGAATCTCAGTCTTGGAAAAATGTGTGAAAAACAGGCAGCTGGAGCATCTTGTCAGTGGACCTTCTAAGGGATAGAAAGCAGGGCACCAACTGTCCTTTCAGCAAACAGTAATTGTGACTGCAGACTTCTTTAGAAACCCAGAGGGACATACCTAAGAAGTAGAGCTTCAAAAATAGAAATGTCTTGGAGATGAGAAAGAAAACTAGGCTCTGTAACTACCCACAGTTAATAGCAAACCAGTCTTAACAGCTAAACAAGATGATCAGTGTGTGGTGTCACTTCCAAAAACTGCCCTCCATCCGAAACAATATTTTGAATGTTAGTTCCACCTCCACCACAATAGTCCCTGAGAGGTTTAAGTTCACCAAAATCGCTTTGTGAAATTGTAATCTGTGGGAAGACAATACTTTAATACTCTCCTTCATTAGTCACAAAGGCTTTATTTGATGTCATCTCTAGGCACATGGGAAGGAAGAGAAGGTACTCTATGTCTATAGGGTGTCCAGCAAAGACGGTGAGAACTTTTGCCATCATGAACCGAGACAAACATGCAACAGTGCACAACTGAAAACCTTGGTAGGATGTAGTGTTTGCAAGGTTTCAGAGCATTAGTTCATCAGGAAGTTGTTAGATGCTTCTATGAGCCCTACAAATGCTGCGAACTACAAGGGATATCAAAGAAATATGAGATGAGACTCAGATGCTGTTCTCCAGAACCTTAACATCTTCTTGGGGAGTGTAAGACTTTCAGTTCAGTTCAGTTCAGTCACTCAGTCGTGTCCGACTCTTTGCAATCCCATGAATCGCAGCACACCAGGCCTCCCTGTCCATCACCAACTCCCGGAGTTCACTCAGATTCACGCCCATCGAGTCAGTGATGCCATCCAGCCATCTCATCCTCTGTCGTCCCCTTCTCCTCCTGCCCCCAATCCCTCCCAGCATCAGAGTCTTTTCCAGTGAGTCAACTCTTCGCATGAGGTGGCCAAAGTACTGGAATTTCAGCTTTAGCATCATTCCTTCCAAAGAAATCCCAGGGCTGATCACCTTCAGAATGGACTGGTTGGATCTCCTTGCAGTCCAAGGGACTCGCAAGAGTCTCCAACACCACAGTTCAAAAACATCAACTCTTCGGCACTCAGCCTTCTTCACAGTCCAACTCTCACATCCATACATGACCACAGGAAAAACCATAGCCTTGACTAGACGGACCTTAGTAAGACTTTCAGTGGGAATCAATGTAAGAACCACCATATAGCACAAAATACTAAATTATGTGGTATAAAGATAAGTGATATATTGAGGGTTAAGAAAAAGGAGAAAAAATTATTTGAAAATGTCAATTCAGTTCAGTCTGACTCAATATTTTTGGAACTCTGTATTACGTAATAGACACTATGTAGATCCTTCAAAGAAGAGAATAACAGGACAATATGAGACAAAATCACTTCCTCCCCTCAGAAGAATCTATAGCTTAGTAGGGAAAATAAGACCTTTAAATAAAAACAATTAATTGCAGATGCTGTCAGCTAGACTCAGTTGGCTAGGCCCTCCACTGTCAGTCCAACCAAAGACTGGTACTAAGTTACAAATCAGTTAAAAAGATGTGGGCAGCAAAAAATAAAAGCTAAAAGAAAAAGTACAAGAAGGAGGAAGATGAGAAGGAGGGAAAAGAAAAAGAAGGAAAGAAAAGACCTTGAATCAGATGGCTTAAACCATGAGAAATTTGCTATATACATAACTTCAGGTCCAGATGTAGGAGGATCCCAGGCTGAGGTTACTTGCAACTCTCTGCCCTGCTGCCCTCGTTACTGGCTTCCTTGTAAAGCTAGCGCCACTTAGACAGCAAGACGGCTGCAGCAGCACCAGGCATCACATCTCGATGTAACACCAAGGAAAAAACAAGGGACAGTGTATTTAGAGGTTTTTCTTCCAGAGCCCCTACACTACCCTACATTGGCCAATACCAGTGTGGCTGTGGAACCATGACCTCTAGAGTCACCTACCATGAGCTGGGCCCTATGTACGGTGCTGTGAACAAGGCAAAGTTCCTGTGCTCAAAAATCTCATTCACCAAGGAGGAAACCAGATAAGTACCTAATTACAGCACCATGAGCTATCAGAAAATTCAAGAGAGGCATCTGGGAGAAATGAAGGAGAAAATTCATGAAGCTGAAAAGCTAGCTGGTGGAAGAGGAGGGAGTGATGGGCAGAGAGAGAAGTAAGTTCTGGGGCTAGGGGTGGATTCCTTGAGTCTTGGTCAGATCACGTTCTAGGCTCTACCAAGTGTAGTAGTACATTTCCAGTGCCTGGCAAACTTACTGAAGAATATTGAGTCCTTAATCAAAGAATCTGCCTGCAATGCAGGAGACCTGGGTTCAATCCCTGGGTTGGGAAGATACCCTAAAGAAGGAAATGACAACGCATTCCAGTATTCTTGCTGGAGAATCCTATGGACAGAGGAGCCTGGTGGGCTACAGTCCACAGGGTCGCAGAGTCAGAGATGACTGAGAGACTAACATCCAACACCCAGTCAATGACAGTCTGATGTCTTGAATGAATGAATAAGCTTGAGTATAAAAAGTAGCAGGCTGTTTCCTGCATCTAGTGGGACAGATAGGGGTCTTTCATGCTATGCTAAGGAGTTTGAATTTTATTTTGCAGACCATGAGATGCCACAGAGTGTTTTAAGTACAGGAATGACATGACAGGAGTTTGGTTTCATAAAAGATCATTTTTGCTGTAGCATGGGGTAGTTTAGTTGCTCGGTCGTGTCCAACTCTTTGTGACCGTATGGACTGTAGCCCGCCAGTCTCCTCTGTCCATGGGTTTCTCTAGGCAAGAATACTGGAGTGGGTTACCATTTTCTTCTCCAGGGGATCTTCCCGACCCAGAAACTGAACACACATCTCCTACTTGGCAGGCAGATTCCTTACCACTGAGTCAACTGGGGGCAGGTAAAATGTTAGTAAGAATTTGCACAATAATAAAGGCCAAAGAGAATTGAGGGCTAGTCACCACTACCTAACAGAGAGTCTACCACAGAGAAATTCCTGGGTCTCCCTTCTTGTTCCATTCATTTGGCAGAAAAATCTGGGGACAGGGAATTTTTGCCTTCATTTCCTGAGCTCAACAGGACTGAAGTTTGAATACACAGTTCTCCTTGTGGCCTTTCCAATTCTTAGGTGTGGTTTCAATTCTATTTCTATGTGACCTAGAAGTGTCCTCTTAGAAGGGAACCCTCCTGTGAGTTAAAACAGACAAAAAAGGCCTGTGCATTGACCAGCATCTGGGGTAAGCTATTATGTAGACCAGAGCTTTTAAATGATTGGGATCCCTTTCGTGTGTCTGTGCTGACTGAGCATGGGGTTAGCTGAGAGAATTTCTGCCTCTACAAAGGACTCTTACCAAATCCGCTCTTCCCTGCCTGCTTCCTGTTACCCCAACACAACTCACTCCCAGGGACCAATTGCTCTGTGCTGTCATTTCCTCATCTATTTAAAAGAAAAAAAAAAAGGCAGGGAGGGGGAAATCAAAACCTGATTTAGCCTCAGGGAGTGGTTGAGGGTGAAGAGCATGTTGTCTGCTAGGTGTTCTGAGATCTTCAAAAAGGGGAAGGCGTATTATTCACGCAAGACAGCGTTTTCCATCCACCTCCCTGGGGAGTCCTCACTGGGGAATGGCGGAGATGGAGCGCAGTCTCTCCCCGAGCCCTGCCTCTGGGAGGCTCCAGGGTGGAATAAATTACCAATAGCACAGCTCTGAGACAAGAGAAGCCGAGTCGCAGGTGTGCAGTAGGCAGTCCTGGAGGAAGTGCGGCCCTGGGCCAGCTGCGGTCTGGGCCAGGCTCAGGGGCCGCCTGCTCCGGGCCCAGTTCCTCTCCAGGGCGGAGACCCTCCCTCAGCCACCATCTCCGCCTTCAAAAGAGCCCCACCTCCACCCTGGGTCAGAACTTGGGACCCATTAATAATGAATCACTGCGACTTGAATTCAATTCCGCCAATGCACATTCATCGGGGTAATAATCAGGGTTTTTCTGCATCCTACATATGGGCCTGTTTTTCCTTTTTGCTACAGTCACCACCTGAATAGGATTAGAGAAAGCAAAACACTGCAATTCACTGGAGATCACGTTTCCCTTCCCTCCATCTTTGCCTTAGCCTCCACTTGCTGCTGAAAAACAAAGGATCAGAAAGGCCATGGCTCAGGCGCAGGCCCACCAGGCTCAGCTCCACCTGCTGACAAGCCCCAGCACTTTGATATTTACTTAGCCAAGCGAGGGCGCTCAGCTTCCAGAAGGCCTGTGAAGGGTCTTCACAGAAGAGTCGATATATTTGCCTTGAGGCAGAGACCTCTGGCTGGAAAATGTTCTCGGAGAGAAGTTGTGTTGTGTTTTTACAGGGGTAAGCAAAAAGGTTGATAAGGGGACAATGATGGGTCTCAAGCACCATGCCAAGCACCTCTCTCTATCACACACGTGTGCACACACAGACACACACACGTACATACACACACTACCCCCTGCCTTCCTGATTAGGGAGAAGAATTTGATGAGCTGTTTTTGTGGGCACCCCATAACGGTTTGGGGGCATTTCTCAGATTGTTTCTTCCCCAGGACAATTGTTGGATCTGCTCGGAAGGGAGCCTTGATGGGATATTCAATATCAAGCATTTGTTGCTTTAAAAATACCAGTGCCCCAGCAAGAGGAGGTCATGTACTTCTTATTGGCACGTGTTCCCAGACATGGTGTTTTCTTTGTCTTGGAAAATCGCTTAGGTTTAATGGGTGTTGCATACAAAGAATGATGGGAATTTGGTGACCGTTTCTGAAAAACAGAAAAACAAAAACAAGAGAAATCCAGCCAAACCAGGCCACTCTCAGCGCCATGCAGACCCTGAGCAGCCACTCGGAATGCTTCTTGTCCTCCCTTGGGGAAAGCCCTTGGTGGCACCAGGGCACCTCTGGAGCATCTGGGTGTCACAGAAACCTATCTAATGCCCAGGTCAGCCTCTTCCCTCCCTGGACTGCATAAGCAATTTCACTCTGCCTCACTGCAGGCCTCCTCTGCCACCCCCAACCCATCTGACTCTTCTGTCCTGTGAATGCTGAGAAGTGATATGAATGTGGACGTTTCCTGGGTGACCCCCCAGAGGTAGGAAGCTCATTCCAGGGTATTCTCCCCTAAGGTGTTCCAGTTGATTTTTATACCTCAATAAGTCACATTAGATCCAAGAAATAAGGCGATGATCACTGGCTAAACTGAAAAATGGAATGTTCACAGTGATCACTGTACTCCTCTCCCCGAAGCATCCTGCTCTGTGGGTGTTGCTTTCAGAGCAAATCACTGGGGGAGGGAGGGCCCTACCTGAGAAGGGCCCTACATCAGAGAAGGGACAGAACTCAGATCCATAAAGAACCCTGGGCATTCCACCACCAGCCTTAATTTGCCTGGCCTACACAGAATTCAAATGGTAATCTTTTTTTTTTTTTTTTTCCTTTTTTTAATCAGGGAGAAGGCGATGGCACCCCACTCCAGTACTCTTGCCTGGAAAATCCCATGGACGGAGGAGCCTAGTGGGCTGCTGTCCATGGGGTTGCACAGAGTCAGGCACGACTGAAGCAACTTAGCAACAGCAGCAGCAGCTGGCTTTTTGAGGCAATCTTGGAAGCATATGCCTCAGCAAGTTCTGCTTTATCCTCCCACACCATGCTCCTTAAGGGGAGGACCTCATCTGTATTCCCAGCGCTTGGCATATCCTGAATGTATGCATGTCAATCTTAGCAAGAGCCACCGCTTAGTGGGCTTCCCTGGTGGCTCAGCAGTAAAGAATCCGCAGGAGACATTGGTTTGATCCCTGGGTTGGAAAGATCCCATAGAGGAGGGCGTGGCAACCTGCTCCAGTATTCTGGCCTGGGAAATCCTGTGGGCAGAGGAGCCTGGTGGGCTACAGTCCATGGGGTTGTAAAGAGTCAGACAAATCTTAGAGACTAAACAACAACAACAAGTGAATCTTCTATCTTGTACCAAGTGCTGGGTAGATATCATTTCTCACCATTAAGTATGTTTAACTGAATTTAACTAACCCACATATTAGGAATGGCATTGCTTTAAGGGGCATGGTGGCAACTCAGTTGTGGAATCAGAGAGATCTACACTCAAATCCTGACATTGTCTTATATCAGTCATTTCAAATTCAAAAATAATATCTGTCCTTGGGACTTCCCTGGTAGTCTAGTGGCTAAGACCCTGCACTCCCAATGCAGGGGGCCCAGGTACAATCCCTGGTAATGGAACAAGAAGGCCCTGCATGCTGCAACTAAGACCCAGTGTAGCCAAATAAATGATTTTTTTTTAAAGAAAATAATATCTGCTCTCTCTGTTCCATAGACCTATTGTGAAGGAAATGTGAATAAATATATTTGTAAGCTATTTCTTTATAAGTTAAAGTTCCCTGCAAATCTAAGTTATCATAGTATCAATGGCCAGATCACACAGTGGGGCTGCCACAATTTATAAAGAGATATGGTATGAAGAAAAGTCACATTTCCCAAAAATATCTCCTCCATTGACCTCATATAAATGGTTCCCTCTCATCTGACGCATAATTCCCACGACTGGCATGAGTAATAGCTGGGACAGCAGAAGAGCTTGTCGCCAAGTCACCGAATTAGTTATCTAATGCTGCTGACCTGGTGAATGTATCCTCTCTATCAGAAGGAATGTGCTTTTATCTGACAGGAATAATAGTATATATTCACCACCCTGGCCTCGGGACTCTGTTTGCTTTGTGCCATAATTTAGATCAGGAGAGATTGTTGACCCTCTTGTTATTCCATGGAACGTTCTACAGGACCAGTTTAGCTGACACCAGGCTAATCAACCAGGTAAGCAGACAGGAGCAGATATTTCGGTAAGGCACACATGTGTCACAAGTGGGGAGATACATCCATTGGAAATTCATGGACCTCAGGGGCATTTCTGGAAGCTCATGTTTCTGCAATACTAGAATAGTTCCTCCAAGATGAAAGAAATACTGCTGTATCATACATACACCACCACTAAGAATGAGCAACACTTTTATTGGCCTCTGTTGGGTCAATACATACCACATATGGATGTCCTCCTCTGACCATGTTGCTGAGTAAGGCATAAGGTTACTCAGTCTTGAGTGGAGTCCAAAGCTGGAGAAGCTGATTCAGGCCACAACACAAGTCATTCTGCCAGTAGGTCTTCTGACTAATGAATCTAATGGAGCTTGAAGTGTTTAGGGTGCTCATTGGAATCCATGTCAATCCCTGAAAGATGATTCACAACGAAGAGTTCAAGTTCTGATAGAATCACAAGGTGATTATATCCACTATCATATAAGTACACACTTTTTATAAAAAAACAAGTTTCCTGAGGTATAAGTTGTTGTTCAGTTGCTAAGTTGAATCTAACTCTTTGCAACCTAATTTACTGTAGCACTCTAGGCTCCCCTGTCCTTCATTAACTCCCAGAGTTTGCTCAGATTCATGTCCATTGATTCAGTGATGCTATCTAACCATCACATTTTCTGATGCCCCCTTCTCCTTTTGCCTTCAATCTTTCCCAACATCAGAGGCTTTTCCAGTGAGTCAGCTCTCCTCATCGGGTGGCCAAACTATTGGAGCTTTAGCTTCAGCATCAGATGTCTTTCCAGTGAATATTCAGGGTTGATTTCCTTTATATTGACTGGTTTGATCTCCTTGCAGTCCAAGAGCCTCTCAAGAGCCTTCTCCAGCACCACAATTCAAAAGCATCAATTCTTCAGCACTCAGCCTTCTTTATGATCCAATTCTCACATTCGTACATGACTATTGGAAGAACTAGAGTTCCAACTGTCCACACCTGTGTTGGCAAAGTGACGTCTCTGCTTTTTAATACACTGTCTAGGTTTATCACAGCTTTTCGTCAAAGGAGCAAGTCTCTTTTAATTTCATGGCTGCACTCACCATTTGCAGTGATTTTGGAGCCCAAGAAAATAAACTCTATGACTGCTTCCACTTTTTCCCCTCTATTTGCCATGAAGTGATGGGACCGGCTGCCATGGTCTTAGTTTTTTTTAATGTTGAGTTTTAAGCCAGCTTTTTCACTCTCCTCTTTCACCATCAAGAGGCTCTTTAGTTTTTCTTTACTTTCTGCCATGAGAATGGTATCATCTACATATCTGAGAGTTTTTTTGGTGTTTCTCCAGTTAGTCTTGATTCCAGCTTGTGATTCATACAGCCCTGGATTTTCCATGATGTACCGTGCATATAAGTTAAATAAACAGGGTGACAATATACAGCCTTGTTGTTCTCCTTTCCCAATTTTGAACCAGTTAGTTATTCCATGTCCAGTTCCAACTGCTGCTTCGTGACTTGCATACAGGTTTCTCAGGAGACGGGTAAGGTGGTTTGGTATTCCCACCTCTTGAAGAATTTTCCACAGTTTGTTGTGATCCACATAGTCAAAGGCTTTAGCATAGTCAATGAAGGGAAAGTAGATGTTTTTCTGGAATTCTCTTGCTTTTTCTATGATCCAACAAATGTTGGCAATTTGATCTCTGGTTCCTCTGCCTTTTCTAAACCCAGCTTGTACATTTGGAAGTTCTCAGTTCAGGTATTACTGAAGCGTAGCTTGAAAGATTTTGAGCATAAACTTACTAGCATGTGAAATGAATGCAATTGTGTGGTAGTTTGAGTATTTTTTGCCATTTCCTTTCTTTGGACTTGGAATGAAAACTGACCCTTTCCAGTCCTATGTCCACTGCTGAGTTTTCCAGATTTGCTAAAATACTGAGTGCAGCACTTTAACAGCATCACCTTTAGGATTTTAGCTCAGCTGGAATTCCATCACCTCTACTAGCTTTGTTTATAGTAATGCTTCTTCAGGCCCACTTGACTTCACACTCCAGGATGTCTAGTTCTATGTGAGTGACCACACCATCATGGTTGTCAAGGTGATTAAGACATTTCTTGTATTAGTTCAGTTCAGTTCAGTCGCTCAGTCATGTCCAACTCTTTGCGACCCCATGAACTGCAGCACACCAACTCCCAGAGTCCACCCAAACCCATGTCCATCAAGTCAGTGATGCCATCTAATCATCTCATCCTCTGTCACCTCCTTCTCCTCCTGCCCTCAATCTTTTCCCAGCATCAGGGTCTTTTCAAATGAGTCAACTCTTCACATCAGGTAGCCAAAGTATTGGAGTTTCAGCTTCAGCATCAGTCCTTCCAATGAACACCCAGGACTGATTTCCTTTAGGATAGACTGGTTGCATCTCCTTGCAGTCCAAGGGACTCTCAAGAGTCTTCTCCAACACCACAGTTCAAAAGCATCAATTCTTCGGTGCTCAGCTTTCTTCACAATCCAACTCTCACATCCATACATGACTACTGGAAAAACCATAGCCTTGACTAGATGGACCTTTGTTGGCAAAGTAATGTGTCTGCTTTTTAATAGGCTGTCTAGGTTGGTCATAACTCTCCTTCCAAGGAGTAAGTGTCTTTTAATTTCATGGCTGCAATCATCATCTGCATTTCTTGTATAGTTGTGTGTATTCTTGCCACCTCTTCTTAATCTCTTCTGCCTCTGTCATGTCCTTATCATTTCTGTCCTTTATTGTGCCCATCTTCACATGAAATGTTCCCTAAATTGATATCTCTAATTTTCTTGAAGAGATCTCTAGTCTTTGCAGTTCTACTGTTTTCTTCTGTTTATTTGCATTGTTCATTTAAGACGGCCTTCTTATCTTTCATTGCTATTCTCTGGAACTCTGCATTCAGATGAGTATATCTTTCCCTTTCTCCCTTGACTTTCACTTCTCTTCTTTTTTCAGTTATTTGTAAAGACTCCTCACACCTACCACTTTGCCTTCTTACATTTCTTTCTGTTTGGGATGGTTTTGATCACTGCCCCCTGTACCATCATGTTACAAACCTCCATTCATAGTTCTTCAGGCACTCTGTCTTCCAGATCTAATCCCCTAAATCTATTTGTCACCTCCACTGTATACTCATAAGGGATTTGATTAAAGTCATACCTGAACGGCCTAGTGGTTTTCCTTACTTTCTTCAATTTAAACCTAAGTTTTTCAATAAGGAGCTGATGATGTGAGCCACAGTTAAGCTCCAGCTCTTGTTCTTGCTAATTATGTAGAGCTTCTCCATCTGTTTTATTGTACTGAGGTAAGTACCATACAATAAAACAAGCCCATTTTAGTGCACATTTCAATGACTTTTGATAATTTATATGCCTGATAAACCATAGCACAATCAAGACAAGGAATATTTTCTTCCATCCAGAATGCTTCCTATGCCTCTTCACACCAGTCCCTATCCCAGTCCCTGAACCTAGCCCCAGGCAACCACTAATTCTGTCATTACATACTTGATTTATCTTTTCTGGAGTCTTATATAAATGGAATCAGGCAGTATTAACTCTTTTGTATTGGGATCTTTTTCATTCAGTATAATATTTTTGAGACTGCTCCATTCTGTCACACGTATCAGTAATATTAGCAATTTGCTCCATTTTATTAATGAGAAATAACACATTGTATGGACACACCACAATTTTTTTGTCCGTTAATAAACATTTGGCTTGTTTCCAGGTGATAGTTCTCATGAATAAAGCTGTTGTAAATATTCCTGTAGAGTATTTGTTTGGACGTATGTTTTTGTTTCTCTTGGGTATATACTGAAGGAGTAGAATTTTGAGGGCATATGGTGAGTGCATATTTAACTCTGAAAGAAACCAATAAACTGTTTTTCAAAATACCATCTTATAATCTCATCGAAATATAGGAGAGTTCCAGCTGCTGCCCATCCTCTCCAATATCTAGTACTGTCAATGTTTTAAATTTTAGCTATTCTAATAGGTGTAGCTAAAATTTAAAACATTGACAGTACTAGATATCGGAGAGGATGGGCAGCAGCTGGAGCTCTCCTATATTAGGCAATGGCAACCCACTCCAGCACTCTTGCCTGGAGAATCCCATGGACGCAGGAGCCTGGTAGGCTCCAGTCCGTGGGGTCGCTAAGAGTCGGACATGACCGAGCGACTTCACTTTCACTTTACACTTTCATGCATTGGAGAAGGAAATGGCAACCCACTCCAGTGTTCTTGCCTGGAGAATCCCAGGGACAGGGGAGCCTGGTGGGCTGCCGTCTGTGGGATCGCACAGAGTTGGACACGACTGAAGCGACTTAGCAGCAGCAGCAGCAGTAATAGGTGTAGTTTATAACTATTTAATTGTAGTTTTAATTTTCATTCCTTGATATCTAATGATGCAGAGATGGGTTTATTAGATATTTTTTTTAATCTTTTGTGAAGTCTCTGTTCAAATTTTGCCCCTTGTCAATTGATTTTCTTATTGAGTTGTTAAAGTCCTCTATATATTTGTAAACAAGTCATTTGTCAGCTATATAAATACGAATACTTTCTCCTAATCTGTGACTTTCCTCATTTTCTTAATAGCTTCTCAAAGAGCAGAAGCTTTGAACTTTGATGAAGTTCAATGATCACATTTTATTTAATGGTTTTCTTTCTGTGTCTTGCCTAATTTTCAACCAAAAAAGTGAGGCAACAGACTGAGCTTATGGCATCCATTGTGTTACTGTGTATCCCAACACCCAGAAGTAGCCAGTCTCACAGAATGGTAAAACCGACTTGGACACTCAGTTTCAGCTCCAGATGGAAGATACCATATTCCAAGTCTGGACTGAGTCCTGTAGAATGCAACATAGTGAAGGACAGGGAGGCCCGGCACGCTGCAGTCGGTGGGGTCGTAGAGTCAGACACGCCTGAGCGACTGAACAGTAGGATGTGACATACGCTGTGAACCAGTGACCAACACAAAGTGATTCTTCCACAGCTGGAGAACATGACTCCAGCAAAAGTGCAGAGTGATCCTTCCACAGCTGGAGAACATGACTCCACCAAAAGTGCAGAGTGATCCTTCCACAGCTGGAGAACATGACTCCACCAACAAAAGTGCAGAAAGAGGAAAGGAACACTTAGTATTTCACCCAGTGCTGGACTTTTTAAACGCTTGCTTCTCATTCTTGGAACTCTGCTGGTTCTGAGGCTGTAGTGCCAAAAAAATAAATTTTCCTACCAAGGAACTCAACCATATTTCCAGTGAATTGGATGTAAAAATTGTCACCTAGAATGTTAGGCTCCTCATTCCACCAGACATTGTTGCTTATTTCGGGTAAACCTGCCTCCAATCCTGCCTCTGGACTTACCCAGTTCATAGAGGTGTATTCTCTGGCTGATCAATATCTCTGGCAAAATGACTGCTGGTGTCTCCTGCAAAATGGAAGAACGTTCTCAGTTTATTATCACTTTGTATCTTATCCTTTTTGCTGCAAATATAAGTTTTTAAAGAAAGGGACTTAAAATTTCAAAAACAGTTTACCACAAGGGAGAGAACTGTTTACACTATACACACATTTCATTGGTTATGGCATCAAGCTATACGGATAGACTAACACACTGCCTATTTTATTCATTGGTATAGATCACTTTTATGATGAACCTATTGGGACCCACTGTGCCCAACAGCAGACAAATGGGACTATAAGGGAGTCAGACAGAGGATGGATGTGTTTCAAAAGACAGAGAGGTCTGGCAGTCTAGTACATGCGGCACAGTGTTAGTAAGAGAGGGAAAAGCCTAGTCATGGGGAAGAAAAGAGTTCCAATATATACTCTAATTGTTTACCTTGAGGCTTAAAGAAAAGATACGCACAAGGAAACATGAAAAAGAAGTGAAATCAAACTTCACTTGTCCAAAGTACCTAGCCCCACCACTAAGGAACAGTGAAACCTAGTAGAAACTCCACAGATAACTGAGTTAGGATAAAAATCCTCATCCAAACTCTGCTAGATCTTCAAGGAAAGTTCACAGTGCCAAAAATAGTGCAACTAGACCCTATTTTTCTCATCTGCAAAATGGGGAAGTTAAAAATAGATGAGGATACTGATTCTGTTTCTTAATCTCACGAGTTTAGTATGATATCTAATCAGACCCTTTGATCATCTCAAGTAATGGTGCATAAGGTATTTAAATTTATTCAGAACATTTCTTTCAAAGAAGTGGGAATAAAACATTTTCTCATCTACTAATCTTTAAATTTTCCAAGGAGGGCGCTTAAAAACAGAAAGTGTCCTAGTGCCAAGACTAGGGGCTAAACCTGGACTTTAGTCTTAGTTCTGTCAGTAACTTGTTCTGTGACCATAACCAAGTCACCTCCATCCACAGGGACTTAACTTTGCCTACAAAATTACAGGATGAGATCTCACCCACCTAGACTCCTCCAGCTCTGGATTCAGTGATGCGGGCCCTTCTGCCATAACTGGCTGCAGTCCTCACAGTGATTTGTCCCAGGGTGTCTTGTCTCAGGATTTGGAAGATGTGAATAGCTTCTCTTGTCCATTTGCTGTGGAGGACATGAAAAGCAGAAAGTATGGAAACATCAATTGTGAATACTGTGATTTCAACAAAATTAGTGTTTGATATAGTCTTACTCTCTAACCATCGAACATCACAGCTTATTCTCAGCTCCCCCAACCCAAGCTTTCCCCCGCAAGTTCAGGGACTCTCAGATGATATTTGGGGTAATCTGGTGAGCAGACTGCATGGACTTGACAAGACACAAGGAAATAGTGGGGTTTGGCAATCTTCAAGAAAGTCAAGAAAATCTTTAAATAGTGGTCACTACAGCAAATACTTATTTTTTTTTTCTCATTTATGCTTAGGGTTGTCAATGTTTCATTGGTAAAATTTAATCCAGCAAAATAATTTATTTTGAAATAAATTAACCTAACATACATATTTTACATGTTTTGTACATCAGCTGCATGTTTTGTACATGAACTACATATTTTGTGGGATGGGTATCTATTCATACCAGGTGTATTCACACCTATGATGCCAAATTCTTGGAATAAGTCTTATTTGGGTCATCTTAGTCCCTGGAACTTTGCTCTGCATTTTCTCATTCTAAAATCCATGAAGAATCAGTCCCCAGCATATCCTATATCACATTAAGCAATGTGCAGAAGCACAGGACACAATATATTGATATCCATTTTACAGTCAAAGAAATCAAGGCAAATGTGGGTTAGGCAACTTTTCAGTACATAGAAAATGAAAAATAAAACTCAGGATCCTCTGATACCTGCTTGCCAATGGAAGGTTGTCAATAAATCTTTATGAGTGAATGCAAAAAGACAGGACAGTGTTTGAATTACTGTATTACACTGTCTCCCAAAGAGTAACACAAATGCTGAGACCAGGTGGCAAGCACCATGCTCAGACAACTCCAAGTATTTTTCTATGACACTGACATCAGGTGAACAGTTTTTTGGTTGCTATTTGCTATTTTCAAAGCAACTTCCAAAGTCTGAAAATTTTCAGTACAATTTCTTCTAGCTTCTGAAACTATAGACTACTTTGTGATTGAAGTTTATATTGATGACCCTGAGATTTCCATTCATTTGTAAATAAAAATGTTTTGCATTTTTATGTACAGCATATGATATTTTACATTATATATTTTATACTAAGAGAAAAAATTTCATCATATCTATTAATGGAAATTATATCAAAATGCATGGCATATGCTATATTCCAATGAAATGTATTACTTTATAGTAGCTCCTTCTATATGCTAGGCCCTATCCTGGTACTCAGTCTCCAAAGATAGTGAAAAACAGGTTGTAGACCCTGAGAAACTCACAGCCATATGGAAAAGATGGAAATGTTAAAAAAATTTTTTTTGTTAAAATGCAAAGACAAAGCCTTTATTTACAAGAACACTTTCTAAATTATTTAGCATCATGTCTGCAACTTACTGTTAAACAATTCAGAAAAAATGTATACTGTATATATGTATAAATAAATGTGTATATTTCTATGTACATATATGTGTATGTGTATATATATGTATATATATGTATATATATATATATATATATATATATATGCACACATATTTAGGGGCTTCCCCAGTGGCTCAGCAGTAAAGAACCCACCTGAAGCGCAGGAGATGCAAACCCATGGCTTCGATTCCTCGGTCAGGAAGATCCCCCAGATAAGTAAATGGTAATCCACTTCACTAGTCTTACCTGGACACATGGACAGCCTGTGGGGTCACAAAAGAACTGGACACAATTTAGGAACTAAAAAACACAACAATACATATTTAGAGAAAAAACAATACGGCAAATATGCGAAAATACTAGCATGTGGGGAGTCTAGGTAAAGGATATACAGCATACATTCTCCAGGAGGCAATACTGTGCTCACAAGAATGGAAATTGTTCTTGGGGGCAACAAAACTCACTCGTTTTCCATGTAAAGCTCAGACATACAGAGAGTTCACAAGCATATTTACAGCAAATCTATGGTATTAAAATTTCATGGCAGAAGGTAATTAGGAAAAAAAATCTAGAAAAGGTTGGGGGAAAGGCAGCAATAATGAGAAAAAGGTTGAGAAACATTGGTATATAGGAAATCTTTATCTTCTTCTTGCAACTTTTTCTATAAGTCTGAAATTATTTCGGAACAGAAAGTGTAAACATTGCGATGTGCCAGTACTAGGAGAGTTATGGGACTTGGATGAGGCTGCCCTAATTCTGCAGGGCAGGTGAGGGCAGTTCTGGGTCAGGTGACAGGGGAGGTCCCCACTAGAAAGGTGACATTTGCCCCAAGTCTTGAAGAAGAGTCATGAGTGTGCTGGGCAGATAAGGACATGGCCTAATCCCAATAAGCCTCAGAGGAAGATTAAATTCTGTATCATTTAGTTGTATTGTTTAGCATATTTTACCATATTCTAATGACATGCAAACTAATAACCCAAATCTTTTCTAAAGGATGACTCGCAATTAAATAACAATCCTTTGCCAGGCAGAAGAACCAACTACAAAACTTTCTAAAGAAATGGGAGTTTGAGGGAGCATCTTCTTTCCTCTAGGATTCACTGATTTTCCAAACTTTCAGTCTCCAAGGGAGTGTTTCTCAGTTCATGATTTACAGACTTAGGAAACCCTTGGGGATTTCGGACAGGGAAGGTGCCATCCTGGGAAACTGGCCTTTAGCTCTGATGTTGCGCCGGGTCAGTAGGCTTCAGAGAGGCAGAGGGTGGCTTTCATACTGCAGGGCAGCAGGCCCTGCCTTGCTGTCAGCCGGAAACCCGACACTGCACTGTGGAAATGCACACAGTCAGAGAGCATGCTGTGAGAAGAGGCACACGGAGGGGCACGCACTGGAAAAATTGTACTTTTCTCCCCATGACAGTTGCCTTTTGTTTGGACAAATAATTTGAGGAGAGAACAAAAAAGCAGCTGTTTGCTTAATGCCAAGCCACAGAAACATGGAGCCTTCCTGGCTCAAGCTAGGAGCAAATTCCTCCTCATCCCAAGCATTCCTGATGATTCGCCTTCTGGTCCTGCGGACTGAGGTGACACAGAAAGCACCCACTGTCCCCGGAGCCCCTTTCACTGGGCAGAGGCCATCTCACTCATTCATTACTCAGTAGGACAGGGGGCCAGGGAAGCCAGAGAGCTCCATGCCAGGTCAGGCCAAGCCAGAGGGTGGCTGTGATGGGAAAGGGTGGCCTGACAACAAGTTATTCATGCACATGGATGCTCTGCCTGCTAGTTCAGTCTACAGACAGAACAATCTGTAAAAAGCAGAGCATAAGACCTTGTGCTCAAAAGTTTTGGAGTTTGTAACATATACAGATTCACACACATATACACACATGCCCCAAAACACACAAACTGCTTGTGATACACACATTTGGTGCCAATATAAACAGGATCTTGGCCAAAAACTGTATTGGTTAGCAACTGGCCAATGAAGTGTTTAAGGTTAGAGGCCAAGAGAAAAACTCAAACAGTGGTGTTTTTTCCTAAACTTGAAGTCACCAGTCAGTACTGCTTTTCCTTTGCAGAATGGTTTTCTAATATCTTCACACGGGAAAGATCCTGTATGCAAAGAGCCCTGTGACGGGTTTGCCATTAGGTGAATTCATTACTGTAAATCCATCCAAGGCGAGTTCCAATAACAATTACCAGGCCATCAAAGCATGAAACTCAAGGGCCGCTTTGAATTTGTGACCAATGCCAGAGAGAGGGAGGAGGGAGGCGTGGGGCTTTGAGAACTACCCAGTCTCCAAAGTTTATGGAAGGACTGAGGCTCCAGAGAGGGAAGGAGCAGCCTGTGGGGCCCACCAGCTGACAGCTGGAAGAGCAGGCTGGTGAGGAGGCATGCCCTCTTCCCTCAGACCCTCAGAGTCCACTCTCAGCACCGTGCAGAGCAAGCACGTCATCCTGGGGACACATCCACATTCGAGAGGTGACTTCTTCCCACAAGCTCCCACCTTCGGGTGTCAAATGCCTTCTGCCCACTCATAAAGTCTGTTCCCAAAAGGACTAATGACTATTATTTACCACTTAGACCAAGTCATTGTTTCCAGGTCACAGGATGTGTTTCACTTGAAGTCAGTGCCCAACAGCGCTGACTTCTGCTAGAAGAACTAGAGCCTTTGGTCTGCCAATGGGAGAGGATTTGGTAGGGGTGAGGAGTGGCAGCCTTTCTCAAAAGTCATGTACACTGCCTGCATGTTCTCCCCTCTGAGCCTCATTCCCTATTCCTAACAGGCTCCTATCCTAAGGAGATGGTCTCTTGGTAACGCTACACCTCTCCTTAGCCCTTACTGAAATCAAGGCTCCTGTCTATACTGGATCTCCATTTTCTCTCAAGTGCCTAGCCCAGTCCACGGCATGTAGCACGTATCAACAAGTGCTCATTGAATGAATGATTAAATGAAGGTTTGGATGAAGGGATGGATGGGTCGATGAGTAGATAGATGGATGATGATTGATGGATGATGGAGTTCCAATACAGCTCCATCTGGGTCCTGTCTATCTTCCTTCCCGGGTCCTGGATCCTGCCTCCCTGAGAAATCTTTTGCTTTTGTGCTATCTTAAAGAAGCCCAGTCAATAGGTGATGGTGTTACTGGACACTCATCATGAATTACTGCAGTAGCAACTGAGAAAGGCCAAGAGAGCAACCAAAGAGAGGGGCCGGGAAGATAAAAGGCAGAGAGGGAGAAATAGAGAGGTTGAGAGGGGCACAGGAAAACAAACCATGGGCAGCTGGAGGAGAAAGGCAGAAGCTTTAGGGACCTGAAGGGAGAACAGAGGGAAGAGAGGCTCTGAGACTAGCCATGGGGAAGGGGAGGCAGCTAAGAGGGGCGAACCATGAAAAAAGAAATAGTATTATCAGGAAAACAAAAACAATAGGGGCTTCTCTAATAGGACTGTAGGGAGGTGAAAGTTGGAGGCTTGTAAGAGAGGGAGGAGGAATCTTAACCAGAAAAATTTAAGTAGCAGAGAAAGAGAGAAACAAGATGAGAGAAAAAATGCTGGCCCTAAAAGCTACAGAAGGGGTGCCTGGCTTGAGAGAGCCAAAGCCACAGCCACTCTGCCAAGGGAGGAAACCTTAGGAGACCCGCCCAGCCAGAATCTTGAAGTCTCAGACTTTTTCCACCTTATGAGCTGTAAATTGATCTATTCAGTTAGAGAAACCTGGTTTTTATTGAGTAATTTCCTCTGAACGACCTCCAGTTTTGAAAATGTCCCCAAAGTTCTCTGACTCCTCCCTCCCTCGCTGGGTCCCTGCATCAGTGCCCGTAAATCATGGGAGGCAGCCCCCCCCCACCCCCGCCTTGCTGTCAGTCAGGTCCCCTGGCTAATCCTGATATGGCACAGGGTCCTACTTGGTGCAGAGACCTCAGATCTGTTTGTTCTGCTGGCCAGGTCCCAGCATGCACCTCGCCGAGCTCATATCCCAGCTGTAGCTCTGGAGCCCCCAGCTACAGCAGGGATTTCCAGCTCATCCCGAGCAACGTCCGTTCTCCACCTGGCCTTGATAAGCAAGGAAATTTCTCCAGTTTTCTTCTTTGCCCTCAAGTGGGGCCTCTTGCAGATGCACACAAGGGGCTCTTTATGGGAAGCACTGCCCATCACTTGCTTTTACATTGGATCTTTTATGCCAAGATCCCTCAAAGCATTTTCACAGACAAGTGTCATTGTCTCCCCCTTCCAGATGGCATGGAGAGGAAAGCACAGAAACTTAAGTGGTTCAGCGAAGGTCGCTCAGAAAGTCAGAGCAGAGGTGGGAACAGAACCCAGAACTCCCCGCTCCCAAGCCTATCACCTGCCACTCCCAGGCAGAGCTGGGAACAGCCAGCCTCTTTGAGGACCCTTCCCTACTCCCTACAGCAGCACGCCCCTCCCCTTCCCTTCCCTCACCCCCGCCTCACCAATCTTTGCTACCAAAGCTCAGAACGGTAATTCTATCTTCCTAACTAGGATTGCACAGGTCTTTGGTTGGAAGGGGCCATTTTGCAAAATCAATTGAAGGCCGATGGACTTGCCAAGATCCAGTAGGGTGGGAGGGGGGCCCTGAAAGCCCCCTCAGGAGGTGAGATGTAGGCATCAGGCTCAAAAAGCAATTGCATTACCTGTGTGGCTAAGGTTTTACTGCCTGCTCAATCTGAAAGTTAGCAAAGTAGTAATCAATGAAAAGGAAATATAATTGAGAAGATTAAAAGCTGAGGGTGGGTATGGACTGGGGAGGGAAGTGATTGCTAAAGAGGTCCATTTGTATAATTCAAAGGTCGATGACTCTCATTAAACTCACTTCTCCAGACACTCAGGGGATGAAAGAGAAACTCTCCATGCCGACTGGCTGACACCTAAGAGTTTCCTCCTGGCCACTTTCAAGGGTAGTGTGAGGCCAGAGGGGCTGAGAAGAGGTTGGAAAGAAAATTTAGGGGAATCCATAAGCAAAAGAACCTTTGGATAAATGAAACACAAAACCAAGCCTCTGAGCCTTTTTAAAATGATATCCAAGTTTCTTTTAGTCTCTGAAGGCTTGTTTATATGACCTGAATGGAAGCTGAATTGATGCCCAAGGAAGTTCTAGACTGGCACAGCCCTTGCTTTCTTTGTTTATATTCACACCCACCCTCCAACACACACACACACACACACACTTTATCCTTACACGGAACACATGTGTATCTATAGCTTTGGCTCAGTAATGGGCTCTGGCTGACACCACACTTTTATGTGCAAATCTATTAACTATCTGTCTCTGAGACAAGGGACAGATTGTCTTGCACACTCCCACATTCCTCCCTGGGAGACAAGGTATATATAAAGGTGTGTGTGTGTGTGTTTACAGGTCTAAACTGAGACTTGGGGCCTGTGAGGTCCATGAGGCCAGACCACCCCTGCCTGCTAGGACACGAGCCCCAGAGCAGACAAAACTATGGTTTGTCTTCCTGCCTTTGCTTTTCTTCTACTGAGGTTGCTAACAAGTGGATGCCCAGTTTATCCAGGTCTGCCTTGTCTGTTCATACATCTTCTATTCTTATTGTCTACACCAGGAACCCCTACAAGTGTGCCTTAGAGACCATAGGATACAGATAGAGCTCTAAGATACAGCAAAAGTATTTATTTGCTATTGCTGCCTAACATATTACCACAAACTTAGCTGTTGAAAACAAAAGGATTTTCCTCCTTCGGTTTGCAGGGGTCCAGAGTCTGGCAAAACACGGATGGGTTCTCTGCTCAGGGTCTCCCATAGCAGAAATCAGGGTCGGCCAGACTGCCATCTCTCCTGAGGCCTGGGGTCCTCCTTCAAGCTCCTTCAAGGTGTCAGAATTCAGTCCATTGTGGTAAAGGACTGAGGTCCCTGTTTTCTTGTTGACTGTTAACTGGGGGCTGTTTTCAGGTTCTAGAGGCTGGCTATTGTGCCTGGCTGTGAGGTTTCTCTGCAACACAAGAGTGTTCTCCTTCAAGGCCAACACAGAATTCTCTACTGCTTTGAATCTTGGACTGTGTCTGTCTCTGGCCTCTAGATCCAGATATAAAGGGTTCATATGGATAGGTATAGTTAATCCATTTTGATTAACTCAAACACGACTTATTAGTTACCTTAATAGCATTTTGCAAACATAAAATCCCTTTTGTTATGTAATGTAAGACAATTACAGCAGTGATGGCTCATTTAGTTACTGGTATTACCCACACTTCAGAGGAGAAGATTAATCAAAAGTCAGGGTCATTGGTGGTGTCTAAGAATTCTACCTAATACAACAAATGAAAATAGTATTTTCCCATACAACACCTGGGACACACTTATATTTGAATATCATTTGTTTTTCATCTGAAGTTCAAATTTAAGCAGGCATCCTGTATTTTATCTGGCAATGCTAGAGGCAGAACTTAGGGGCCTCTGCTACATGAACAGGCCAAGATTGGCCTGCAGTAGAAGGCATTTCCTTTGTGAAGCAGGCAGCAGTAGAACTTTCTTCAGCTGGGGGCCCTTTGGTGATAAGAGAAGGCCTCTGTGGCCTGATTTCTACAGCATCACTGTTTCTGCTTCCCCGCCCCCAGCTCCCTCAGCCCAGGGCTGTCAACACCCTGCAGACACACGGAGAGCAATTGCTGTTCCCAGGCCATGTGCGGAAGCGGCTCCGGAGGTCAGCCACCAAGTCTCACTTGCCTCGCAGCACAGCTTGGTGGGTGGGGTAGGGAACTGGGGAGTGGAGCCCGAGGTGCTGAGGGAGACAGAAGCAACCCCAGGCTCTCTCCCTTCAGCCCTGTATGGAAGATCCCTGTCCCAGAAGAAGCTCTCCTATCGAGGTGGGCCATACAGGCTCTTTGGGCTGTGGAAAGCTCCCCTCACCAGCAGTTTTCCTTTTGAGAGAGGCTTGGCTCTCCTCACGGCTGCTCCAAATCCTTGCCAACAACACTTCAAACTCTGGCCGGCCCAGTGTTACATTTTAACAGGCCAGGCCCTATTAGCCTGATCCTAGGATGGGTTATTCTTTCCAGTTTTCACTAACAAAAATCCCCTTTTATTTGGACACTCAAGTGGCCTCTAGGAACGAGGCTTTCATGAGTTGCCAAAAATGTTCGGATGCGGCAACATTTGTGTGTGTGGCCAATTACATCGTACCTCTGGGGCTGATCCCACAGGCTTTTCTCAGGCAAGACTTCTGTGAACTTCCAGCAGACCCCCCACCCTTTCTCTTGAGCTCTATCTGCAAGAGCAGGCTCTGGGTGGCTGCCTGGGCGGCTGGAGACGAGTTTATGCATAGAGTTCTTATTTGTATGAAATCAATCTGAGTGGGGAGAATGATTTATATGCGCACTAGTCAATGCATTATTAGAATTAATATCATTATTTCTCTGCTTCCCTTTTTAGGTTTTTCCTCTCATAAATCAATTTAGTTCGATAAGATTGGGCTGAGTTTTGGCTGCATACAGACTGGAGTGTTCTGTGTGGTGGGAGCAAAGGACTATTTGGCGAGTTCAGACAATGCCTCCATTGTTTTCTGATTTATTGAAAGCTCAGCTTTTGCTAGTATTAGATGTACTCGTTGATGTTTTGCAAAGGAGGGATTAGTGAGGATTTTTTCTGACCCAACAGCTATCTCCCTACAGCGTTGGTTCTTAGAGTCTCTGGTTTGTTGTAAGTTGCCTTTTCCATAGCCAAGTAATGGCCACTGAAAGGACGGGTAGGTGTCTTTATAATCATTCTCTCTTTCCATCTTCCTTTTTGGCCAAGACACACTAACTTGTCTTGTGTCTGCTCTGAGTTTCCTAACTGCCTGCAGAAGAGGATCTATTCAAGTCTTTTCCTTCATCATCACATTTATTAAATATATCGGTTGTGCAATGTCTTTCTTATTGATGCACTCTCAATGCCAAACCAGTGCAGGCTGGAGACTCGCATCAGAAATCCATGAATATGAGTATCTGGGGCATATTTAATAGGGTTCCGATGCTCTCTTTCATTAACCTCTTCATGCACCTCATGCAAACATTGCCTCCACTGCATGCTTTTCAGAATCTGTCATAGAAGTCACTAGGGAATCCTAAAGTATTTTTCTTAAGAAAAGGACATCAGAAATGTTTAAAAATTTCTTGTCTTTTATGTTTTTTAGTGTCTTTTTTAATGTCTTTATGTTTTTTTAAATGTTTAAAAATTTTCTGTCTGCAACAGGAAATCAGGAAGAGCTGATGTGGCTTCAAACGCAACCATGGTTACTTTAACCTTAGTCTCTTTCACCCACCATATCTTCACCCTGACATCATTACCCACCTGCTCACCAGCCTTCCAGGAGCTCCGTGCAACAGCTTTTACCATCTATATTTCTTGCCTGGGAATTCCTGTGCCTCTTTTCCTCTTTGCTCTGAAAAGGAAACAGAAGCATAAACTTAGGAGAACAGGCTGCAGTCCCACAGGCACATGCAGCTGCCCCTCAGAGGCATTTGGGTGTTAACCCCTCTGAAAGGTAAAAGTTGAAAGTGTTAATTGCGCAGTTGTTTTCGATTCTTTGCAACCCCACAGACTATAGCCTGCCAGGCTCCTTCGTCCATGTGATTTTCCAGGCAAGAATACTGGAGTGGGTTGCCATTTCCTTCTCCATGAAGGGGATCCTGACCAGGAGACCGTCCCAACCCAGGGATCGAACCCGGGTCTCCTGCCCTACCGGCAAATTCTTTACTATTTGAGCCACTAGGGAAGCGGGGTAGCCAAGATCCTAGTAGTGCTTTGTTTGATTAATTCTAGTAAAAACTGATGCTTAAATAAGCCTTAAAGAGGTGGAGCTTCCAAACCTAGAGTCCTACACTACAGTCACGCACTACACATTTGTGGAATCAACTAGATTTTATATTGATTAGTTCTTTCCTGTTTTAAGAAAAATTATTAAAAAACAAAACAAACCTTCCACAAGGGGTTATCATTATATCCTTAGTGACAATCTCCTGTCAGAGTTACAACATGAGTCACCCTGCCCTAGTACGAGGTGCTGGGAATTCACAGAGCAGCCTCAGTTTTCCTAGAAACGTAACATGTGCACAGCACATCATACCATTATAGCGATAGCAGTGTGTCAGTCGCCTAGACATGTCCAACTCTTTGTGACCCCATGGACTTGTGGCGTGCCAGACTCCTCTGTCCAAGGAGTTCTCCGGATAAAAACACTGGAGTGGGTAGCCATTCCCTTCTCCAGGTCATCGTCCCAACCCAGGGATCGAACCTGGGTCTGCCGCATTGCAAGCAGCTTCTTCACCATCTGAGCCACCACACCATTACCACTCCCCAATCCCAGTTCACGTACCATCTCTGGCTAACAAACATACGTCTATTTCTCACAAGGAGGGGAACATTAGAAAGGAAAATGAATCAAGAAATTGCCTCTGGAAACTGAAAGCAAACCAGAGCAATGTAGAGTCATGACTCAAATGTGCGTGGATTTCAGAATGTTCATGGATCACTCTGGATAAAGAGTCATTGTTTTTGAGATGGCATGATTCCCCAGTGAAATCAGAAAGACCGTGGTCAGCTCCCACATCTGAAACACACAAGCTGTGTAGCTCAGGCCAGTTAGTTGATTTCACTGAAGGTACTTCCTCACCTATGAAATGAGGGTAACACTATTCTCCTTTCAGCTGCTATGAGGATTACAAAAAACCTGGTTTGGCAAGGACTAGACCCTCAACAAATATGGTTTTCCCTTTTGGAATGTATGGAATATAATGCAGATTTATCTCAAGATGCTAGATTACATACATTTTAACCATCAGCTACTAGACTATGTCTTCACACAGTGAAGTAACTCAGAGATTACTGCCTTATGTGTGACTCAATTTACTCTCGTGCTAAGCATTCCAGCCCACCTGTATGGACCACTCTGAGTGGCTTTACATTGACACCTGAGAGGTTCTCAAGGGCTGGTGAGGCCAAGAGTGAGGGGTAGTCCTAGACTCTAGGCTGGCGGTGCGTGTCTTTGCCCCACACACCACTTTTCTGCTCCATTGGTGTGATCCTAGTTTATTTCCTGCCTTCTCTATCCCTCTGTCCTCCAGCGACACTTTCCACGGCTGTCCTAGCCTCCCTTCTTTCTAATTTTCTTTTTTCTCATTTTGCTTCCTTTCTTCCAGTCTTCTTAGCCTTTAGTACCACTGTGACTTGGCTGGTACAACTGCTAACTGCCTATCAAGAAACAGATGGCACACTCAAATCCAAAGAATTCTAGAAAGGTTTAAAGAAAGGACTATTTGCAAAGTGTAGGCAGCGTATACCACATGAGAGATGGTCCAGTCCCCTGGGTCTAAAGACATGGGAGCTGTCACCACCTCCAGGCCCATAGTGGTAGGGGGAGGGAACCTGGAACTTAACTTCTAGAACCTAGAGAATGTCAGAGAGAAGGACTCAGTAGAGAGAATCAGGGCGATAAATAACTCAGACCTCTCTTCTCCCTCATTGCCACATCCTACAGGGATTTCCCATTGGACAGACCCAGTGAAAAGCCAGAGAGCAAGGCTTCCAGGGCCCAGAGTAGAGTGAAGAAGGGCAGAGGGTCTGGAGGAACGCAGACACCAGAGACAGCCTGTCTCACTCTGGCTCATGAACCCAGCACCCACCAGCCCTCCAGAGAGCCAGAGTTCTGAGTGTGAGGGATGCGGGACAAGTGGGGTGTGGCTGCCATTTCGTGCAGACTTGCAGGCTCAATCGTGTTTTTCATCTTCGTGCCATCTCTCCCTTCCTTTAATTTACTACAGCTTGATCTACATTTTATGGAGTTATTTTAAGCACACGCAGGAGATCTTCTTGTCATACACAGGGAACAATCAATGTTCTCAGTTAATAATTCATTCTTTCATTAAATGCCCTAAGTAATTAAATAAAACGAATAAATTCCACACTGATATTTGCTAAAGTTTTGTTTCTAGAGAATTTTACCTGTTGGCAGATATGCTGGGACCATTTACAATAATGAACAGTGAAACAAGAAAATCTCAGAGTATAGAGTCACAGTCATTCTCATAGTTACCAAATGCTTACTAAATACTGAATATTTTTTAGACATCAGCTCAAATACTGAAATAGTCTAATGAAGTTTTAAAGAAATTGAGGCCCAGAGAAGCTCAGTGTCTTGCTCAAGGTCACATCAGGTAGAATCTGACAACAGGTTTTTCTGGCACCAAAACCAGGCATTTTCTATGATTTCCCCCACTCCGTCTTTCTAATATTTCTACAGGGAAGCAGGTGATAACAGAAAAAATACCCTAGTAAGTCAGAGTTATCCATATTTCAAAACACAGGTGCATGTGGTATGCATTAAAAAGAGAGAGAGAGAGCCAAGTGTGAATTTCAGAAGAAGGTGGTGGGAGACCACATCTGAGGAATGTTCTAGAACACTGGGAGTAAGGAGAGAAAACTGGCAGAAAATAAAAAAATTTCTGCTCTACTCATTCCCTGAGATCCTTTCTCCTTAGAAGTCCAGCCATGGGCCCAAATGTTTATCTCAGTTCTCCAAAGAAGCCCACACTCATTGAAGGTGGCTGTGTCCTAGCCCTGCTATGAATCTCTAAGAGGCCCACTGCTCCTGAAAAGGGCTTTCATATTAGCATTGGGGTCACACTCTTTCCTAATAACTCATTTCCTTCATGACCTCCCTGTTAGCACATTCTGATTGTTTCATATCATCATGAAATATACTCCTCTGTTTTCACGTTAGTTTTGTAGGTGGCGTGGATTGATTCCAAACCTCTGGATAGTTCTCTAATGTTAGGATTCTCTCATTGGTCAGGGAGGAAACACATCTCGATATATATCCTAATCACTCCCCCTACTCCATCCCAAAGAGCTCCTCCTCCTGCATGTCCCTTTCAGAATAGTGGCTTGTCAGTCTCTTTGTGGGCTTCCCACTAGTGGTGAAGAACCCACCTGCCAATGCAGCAGACATGAGATGTGGGTTCAGTCCCAGAGCTGGGAAGAACTGGATAAGGGCACGGCAACCACTTCAGTATTCTTGCCTGGACAATTCTATGGACAGAGGAGCCTGATGGGCTATAGTCCATAGGGTCACAAAGAGTCGGACACGGCTGAAGCAACTTGGCACGTGCACACGCACAGTCCCTTCGTGGTCTCAGTTACGCCGAGTCCCGCTTTTCCCTCATAGCCGCAGCAAATCAGTTGCCAAGCCTTGTTGGACCTGGGTTGTGAATCCCTTTCTCCTTCTTTTTCACAGGTATCACCAAAGTTAAAGCTCTTATCTACTCTCCTTTGACACCCAATGAGCACTAGAGGCTTTTTTTCCTGAACAACTAAACAAATAAGCCATTTAAGATAGATTTTCCTAACCACCTCTTCACTCCCTACCCATGTTCCACTGAGCCACTAGAGTTAACTTTGTCATACTTAGATTTGATCATTTCACTTCCTTATTTAATGTACCTTCTGCTGCTGCTGCTAAGTCGCTTCAGTCGTGTCCGACTCTGTGCGACCCCATAGATGGCAGCCCACCGGGCTCCCCCATCCCTGGGATTCTCCAGGCAAGAATACTGGAGTGGGTTGCCATTTCCTTCTCCAATGCATGAAAGTGAAAAGTGAAAGTGAAGTCACTCAGTCGCGTCCGACTCTTAGCGACCCCATGGACTGCAGCTCACCAGGCTCCTCCATCCACGGGATTTTCCAGGCAAGAGTACTGGAGTGGGGTGCCATTGTGTCTGCCAATTGCCTAAAAGAGTATTCCAAGTACTTTAACCTGATATAACAGGGGCTCTGCCCTTCTTTCCCAGTGCTCCCTACAGCCTTCTCTGAACTCTTTATTCATTTGGTCCTCCCTACTTTGCTCATAGTGTCCTGTCTACCCACAACACTTAAGGCCCTACTTCTTATAGCACCTCTCTCATGAGCATATCCCTGCTGTTAACCACTATACAATGAAGAGAAGGAATTCATTGGTCCAGATGGGCTTAGCTAGCTATGGCTAGGGAAACAAAGCCACTTTATATACAAGCAGCCAGGGGAGAGGACCACCCCAAGTTGTCTGCTACATTTCCTATGTTGCTGTAAGAACACAGAGAAGACAGGCTTCCTGACATGATCTCGTGTGGCAGACAGGACCCAGGCATCCCAGAGAGCCATCTGCCAATGGGAGAGGCTGAAGCAGGGGAATCACTTATTACATCGGCTGGCTAACATGGTTTTCATTCACAATCCGCAGAGACAAAGTTCTTTCTGGTTCTTGGTAATTCAACCTTAAATTACCATGCACACCCTAAAGGAAGGGACAGAGGGTGAAAGAGGGGAATGGGGACAAGACAACATCAGAGAGAAGCGGGCCACAGAAATCAACCCGCTTCTCATGACATTGTTCCTTTCTCCTTTCTTCACTGGGCTCATCATTAAAATGGAGGTGAGGTCAGAGTAGATTAGAATATTGTGAACATCCTTTACCTGCAGAGTCTTTTCTGCAGAAGGGGTTTTAGTGGCACTCTAGGGAGCACGTCTGGCAGACATGGACTGACTGGTGTGTCCTGTGTGGCCCTTCCTCAGTTACCTAGGGATCATCAGGCCTGGAGCAAACTGGGAAGCCCTGGAAAAGACCAGTATCATATGGGTCTGAGCACCAAAGAGGACTGAATCTCAGGCTGATCAGGAGGGGTGATGAGGGAGGGTGCAGGGGGGGTTTCAGGCCAAGCCCCGGGGGAGTTTTCTGTACCCACTCTTCATCAAAAAATTCTAACAGAGCAGTTTTTCTTTCACCTTTGCAGGTCCCTGACTTGAGAGGAGAAAATGGCTGTATCATTTGTGGCCTGTGAGTGTTGTGTCTGGTTCCTGTGGTTTGTTTTCCTGCTTTGAAAGCGAAACCATGCACAGCTCCAAGATGGAAAGCAGACCAGGATTTGTCAGCGCGGCCATTCGTCATGTTCCCCAGAGGGGGCTGTGAACTCCTGCAGCCTTGAGCTCTGCCAGCTCACAGACCACCCACCTTGCAGCGCTCCGAAGGCCACCAGGCAGCGTGGGCATGGGGCTCTTCTACCCAGCTGGTCTGAGGCCTCAGCCAGCTCCCACCCACCCTTGGGGATGCAGGCCTGAAATTAACCACAATGATGGACTTTGGACCTGGCAGTCCAGGTCCCTCGCAGGGCGATTCTGAAGTGGGCCCAGGGTCAACTTGCAAAAACGTTCAGCATGGACAGAGCCGCTCAGATCTGCTTCACAGCAGAGCCGGGGAGGAAATAACTTTACTGCTCTGTGAAAAGTCATTTGGCTATGTTTAAGTTGAACTCCTTTGTTTTTATTGTTCTGCAGAAAGCTAGTTGTAAAATGCTCTGATGTACAGCAAACAGAAAATGTCTGCACCTGTCTGACTGGGGGAGGGTGGGGGGACTAGGGAGGCACTTGGAGGCATCGCTGTAAGAAGAAGTTTCTAATGCAGCTGTCCCAGACAGGTCACCGACGATCAGCAAGTCCATCAGACCCACCTGGAAACGCAGGAAAGATGCCCTGGTCTGTGGCAGTCCACTCAAATCTTTGGGGCTGGCAGCCTGGAATCCATATCTATAACAAGTCTCCCTGGTGAATGTTCTGAACTAATTTAAGAACCAGAGCATGGGTCCATGCTGATTGTACAACTCCAAATCTGGGGAACGTTTCTATGTGTGAGCCCAGGAGGATGCTCTGGTCTCCAGGGAATCAGAGGCAGCTGGAGCTGTTCCCAGAGCTGATCAGCAGGGCCAAAAAGGAGGATCTTATTTGCTTTGCCAGGCTGTGTCAAGTCTGGAGCAAATGAGCATAGCACTGAAGTCTTCTGAATCCATAGAAGTCTGGTATAAATATGCCAGCTCGACCTGGAGCAATAGCCTATGGCAGAGTGGGAGTTGACTGTATCTGGGCTCAAGGAGGAGCAGGCTGAGCCTAGAGCTTGTATTTTAAGACTTGGTTCATTCTTGTGTTTGTGTTCATTTATTGTAGGACTGTCTCACTATAATTTTAATAAAGGCAAACCTGGAATAGAAAAACATGGAAGCATGTGCTTTCTTACTTTCTCACATTTAAACCTATTGGACATCTCATCTCATTTGTTGTGGGAGTATGCATCTAAGACCTTGTACCGGGACCCAGGGTTAGACTCCAGGCACTCAGCATCCATCAACAGTGTGGACGGGACTCTCCTTGCAACCGCAGGGACAGCAAGCCCCCAGCTTACCCTGACCTGTCAGGGTTTCCCAGAAAGTGCTAAAGTAATCCACGTCTCCAGGCTCCCTCCCACTGACCCCGGCTCAAGAACGCACTCAGAAGAGGACTGGGCTCCGGGGATGGGCTCGGTTTCCAGCCGTCCTGAACCATGTGGTGCTTTGTCAGCCCCCACACTGGAACGGCGACTCCTGAGTCAGGTTTCCTGACTTCATGACTTCAGCATGTGTGGCCGAAGGGACCCAGTGGCCATGCTCTCCACAACATCTGGCATGCTCTGTCTCTAGGGCTTCGTCTTGCAAATTTTCTAAGGACAAAAAAAAAAAAAAAAAAAAAACTAATTGTCTCATTTCTTTCCCATTGGGTATCAGGGTGAGTTTTGGTGGGAGGAAGGTATGCTGGGGGAAGAAAAACGGCTGTTACTTCTTCTCATGCATTATCTGTCTTTGAAATCCAGTGATGAAAATGTCTGTGGGAGGGAGGAGGGGCTTTGGCAGGAGAACACATTCCAAGACCTGCTGGCCTGGGCTGTCGGCTATCGTATGTTCTCCACAAATGATTTATATCAGCACAGTCAGTGTTCCGGAGGTGGGGGGACGACCATCCCTGGCCATGACCAAGCTTCCTTGGAAAAACAAAGAGAAGGAAGAGCTAATGGTCCAACTGGTGTGAGGAGAGAAAGAGGAATTAGAGGAAAAGCACATGATGAAACAGGGACTAAAAAAAAAGAAATAGCTGGAGGGGAAGAGCTAGGAGAAGACTTTCTACTTTATAAGAATTATTTCTATTTTCCTGATCATCCTCTTTTACTTGTAAAAGGAAAGGTGTTTTTTTTCATTGTGTTAATATTCCAGAAGTACTTCACTGTATCAGACATTTGAGAACTGTTGATTTAGGAGTTTCTCTTTATGGTAGAATAGATAAACTCTTAGCCAATATTTGAAATTCATTCAGATTTAGTAAAGATTCAGGGAGGTGGTGGTGGTTTAGTCACTAAGCCATGTCCGACTCTTTTGTGAGCCCATGGACTGTAACCCACCAGGCTCCTCTGTCCATGGGATTCTCCAGGCAAGAATACTGGAGTGGGTTGCCATTTCCTTCTCCAGGGGATCTTCCCAACCCAGGGATCTAACCTAGGTCTCCTGCATTGGCAGGCAGATTCTTTACCAACTGAGCCACCAGGAAAGCCCCAATTGTAATGATTCATACGAAAGGTTTAAAAATTACTGTCACTGGTTAGTGAAGTTGTTTGCTTTGTGGACAGAGACAAAGGTCAAAGTGAGGCTATCACTGGGTTTCTTCTTTCTTCTTTTTTATTTCCCTACTTTTTTGCTAAAAGAACAATTTTTAAGAGGATAAAGGCTACCAAATTCATTCAGATTTGTGATCATCATGGAACCTCGGACTTGCACATTCTCATATGTAACTGTTTTTCACGTGGTAAGGACTGAAAAAATGGTCTTTAAAATGGATACAGGCAATGTTCTTGGTTGTCAGCTGATAACTCAGCATTGGCACCACCTCCTGCTATACTCTCCTCTGCATCACAGGGCGGGGGAGAGCCTGGAAACACATTTCTTACAAGTCTTCCCCTCTGTGGTTGTGGCTTAGGGTCTCTTTTCAGAGGCCCTTGCACAAAGTTTGGAAGCCAGAGTTTTCCAGAAAGATTTCCAGGCAGATATATCAGCAGATACGGGGGTTTCCAGGAGAGCTCTGGAGAATCACCTGCTCCTGGAGACTTGAAGTCCACAGTGACTTCTGGGGAAACTTTCCAGAGTGACCCACTCCAGTGCTGCCAGCAGCTGAGATCAGCACTGGGAGTTTCCCTGACCTTAGCTCCACAGCCCTTCCAACAGTTTTGCTTGCCCCTAATTCTCTGAACTGAAGTCATTACTGCTTATAATACTTAGGCTGGCTTTTTTTTTTTTTTTACCACTCTGCAAGGCATACAGGGTCTTAGTTCCCCAAGTGAGACTCCAATCCAAGCCCTGCTGCATTGGAAGCAGAGGGTCCTAACCACTGAGCCTCTAGGGAATTCCCTAGAATGGCTTCTATCTCTCTGAACAAGCTCTGAAAAATGCAGCAAGCCATTGGGATAGGATGAAACCACTTTGGGAGGGAGCGTAGATCAAGAAGAGGACAAAGACACACACAAGCTATGTCCTTCCTTCCTCTGCCTTGTGCCGACAGGCTGCCTTCCAACTCAGCAGGCTCATTCCCAGTCTCAAAGACCCCTTCTGATGCTCATCGGAGCTAAGAAAAAATGGTGCCCAGCCTCCACAAATATTCCTTCTCTGTTTTAAAGAAACAGTCTTTCCTTTAAGTATCCTGTTATACAGATTGCAAATGTTAATAGCACAACTTCTAGAACATATTGATTCAGGTTTAAAAGGAACCACCTGTGTCCAACATTAACTCAATGGAATAGTCTGTAAGAGCAGAGTAACTGGAGAGAAAAACAATGTTTTTGTCTCTTTAGTTTATCACTAGTTTCAGCAAAATCAACTGTTTGCTTCAGAACACAGTCTCTGTAAACCAGAAAACTGAGATCACTAAAGGGAGGCGCTGAGCACTGCCAGCATATACGAACACTCAAAAAATTCACTGAATGAGTTTTTGAAATCACAGAGAGAACTCCAGGAGATGTGACAATCAGGACAAAATACTCTCTCTTACATGTAGAAAGAGCACTAAAAATGGTAAACTCTTCCATGGGGGAGCTAACAACTCAAATCCTTTCAAAACCTGAAATCAACACAATATTGTAAAGCAATTAGCCTTCAATTAAAAATAAATAAATAAAGTCTGAAAGTGTTAGTCGTTCAGACATGCCCAGCTCTTTGTGACCCCATGTCCTATAGCAAACCAGGCTCCTCAGTCCATAGAATTTTCTGGGCAAGAATACTGGAGTGGGTTGCCATTAAAATAAATAAATTTGATTATTAAAAAACCCTGAAGCTAAAGAGGTTCCATCCCCAGGGAATCTGAATTTCTGGATCTCTAAGAAAGAAAGGAATGTGAAGCTCTATCTTTCTAGAACCACTTCTAAGAAGTACTTAACAACACAGAAATTATTTAACTGGCACACCAGCCAGAGCACCCAAATAAACAGCTCTATTTTCCAACTAAGGAAGTATTTAAAACCTCCTTAAGATATCTCAGAAAATTAATGTCGAAAACAACACAGGCAGCTCTTACATTCTGAGATGGTGCGCGCGCGCACGCGCGCGCACACACACACACACACACACACACACAAGAACAACACAGACAATAATTTGGAATGACCTCAGAGTACTGTTTCAACCTTTGTTTCTTCCTGTGGCAAAACCATACTGGAATTTAGAAGCTCTAAGTTTGAATCTCAGGACTGGCCAGTTTTTAACTGTGTGGGCCTGGGAAAAATCACTTTGCTCTGATTTGATTTTCTTCAACTATAAAACACTGATGATGGCATGTACTCATGTACCTTACAGACCCCCATGATTACTGTGAGGATAAAACGATGAGTGTGAAATGTCTTAGAAAACAGAAATATTCTCAGTGTACAACCCATAAGTAAAATCTTGTATTCTTGTTTATGGTAATATTATTCAATTCCTCAGATTTTAAGTGAAAACTCTTAATGACAAAAACCCTTGCTAACTGATTCCTAAGGCATAGGAGTAGATAGTGATTTTATTCTACTAACAAACAGCAAATCTACAACCACACAGCACTGCCATTATACACACATACTTACAAATAGGGAAGTCCAGAGCAAAGTTGTTATGGCAACAGCTGGACTGTGAGTATGAGATTGGAGTGGACCATGTCCTCACTAATAAATGTCAGTTTGATTGGAATTACTTACTAAAGTAGAGCTTAGACAAAGCCAAAAAGGAAAACCAAAGCTTTCTTGATAAAATGGAATCCCAAAGCATAAATAAAAGATTCCACCTGAGAAGAATGATTTATTATCTCTCACTCAAGAAAAGGACTCTCAGTCCATTCTATATGACCACATCTCTTAAGTTGTTTGCTACTGGTTTATAAAAAGCTCAGGCAAGTGTGTCCATAAGGAGACATACAAAAGCATGCGCATGCACGCATGCACACACACACACACACACACACACACACACACACACTACACAAATATACAAGTTCAACTAAAAGAAAAACTAGAGGTTATTGGTTACTTGAAATGAAACTAGGTATGTCTTTGCCCTAAAAAAGCAAATTATCCCACCTTTAGGTCAGAACCACTAATACAAGTTTACATCAGCCAAAGAGAGTTTGGTATTCAGGAAACCTGAGACAGTAAAGTGAGGCTGTCACAAAAAAAGAGAGACTGAACGTCTAAAACTTAAAAACCCATCATACCTAGCATGAAGACGTGAGTGAATTTATTCTGCCTCAAACCAATTTGGACCGTATATAATTCACTTCCTTATAAGCTATTTGATTAGAAATGCTGGAAATAATCATGTTACCACATAAAATCCTTCTTTCTTCAAGTTCTCCAAGCTACCAGAGATATGACACACTGGAAAGAGTATGTACCTTTTTGTTAGGAAGATACCAAGTACCTTTCCTAAGAGCAGGCATCTTGGAATGGATGGTCACAATGAACTTTTTCTGTTTTTTAAGTCATGCATGAACTAAATGTCTCCCTTCGTCAACATAATTTATACAGCTTTATAAAATGAACATCAGATTTTTTAAGGTTTTTAAGGTTATTATATTTATGTTTCATTTATAAGGCATGATCAGACATAATCATCACCACCCTATACATGCTACACACTAAATCACTTCAGTCATGTCCAACTCTTTGTGAACCTATGGACTGTAGCCCACCAGGCTCCTCTATCCATGGGATTCTCTAGGCAAGAATGCTGAAGTGGGGTGCCATGCCCTCCTCCAGGGGATCTTCCTGACCCAGGGATCGAACCTGTGTCTCTTATGTTTCCTGCATTGGAAGACAGGTTATTTACCACTAGCACCACCTGGGAAGCTTAGAATAATTGGGATAAGAGACTGGATCAATGGAGACAAATTTATTTGAGGGTCCAGTGAGCATCTCTGTCATGTTAAAAAAGCTAATCCATAGGAAACAAATATTTCAATTGCACTATACAAACAAAGCTGAAAGCTGGGTTTCCCCTGGATGCAAGCCCACCTCAGGAATTCTACCAAACCTGCAAGAACATAAGACTCCCATTTCCTTAAGATCCTGCATTAATTTGAACTTGTTTGACTAGAACGGGTATAAACAATGAAAGAAGTATTACCCCACATATGAGGAAGGCAGGGCACATCATAGCCCAGACTCTGAACCTCTGAGGTTCCCTTAGTCTGTTCTTCTGGCACTTGTTGGCTTTGTCTTCAAGCTGACTTCCTTCAAGATTACAAGTTAGCTCTCAGCAGCATAGATGGTTACATTTTTCCTTATTCATGTTCAGTGAGCAAAAGACAAAAACTCTCCCCTAACTGTGAACTAAAAATTCTTCCCTTCAGTCAACACGAGTCCCAGGGCTACCCAATGGACCAGTAGTTGCCAGGGAACCATCAGGTATGAACTGTCCTATCCCTGGCTCCAGGCATAATGACCAGCAAAGGAGATGGGGTGGTAAGGACTGGCTTAGACCAATCAAGACCCATCCCTGAAATGAAAGACTGAACAAACCTCCCTTGAGTTACAAGGCTGAGTTGGGTACAGACGTCGAATACCAAGAAGAAAATAAGGATTTTGTTAGGAAAGAAGAAAGAATGGATGTTAGTAAACAATTGACAATGTCCACCTTAGAACCCAATGAGCTTACCTTACCAGAAGTGGTAAGAATTTGACCTCTGATGGTGTGTCTGGAATTTATGTGGAACAGTGGTCCACTGTCAGTAAGAAGGGGTATTTCTAATTAAAAACCCATGTGCTTCCACCTAGCCTCAGAAAAAGATTCTGCATTCCTTAAGAGAGAGGGCTGCAAAGAAACTTAAATACACTGATGAAACTTTATCAGAGCCTAGTATAAGAGCCATAAAATCAGTAGAAACAAAGACATTCCCCATATCAGCAGAACAGAAATAGCAGCTACTGGTTTAGGATAGCAAGCAGCAGAATGGATAAATGTAGCAAAGTAGCAGGAGAAAAGCCCGAAGAAGACAAAAGTCACCTACCATGAAAAAGAAGGAGGCTGGTATGGCTTTGGGAATCAGTATGTCTTTTAGACATGGGCTTGAAGCTGAAAATGTGAAGATAATTCCAGAGTGCTTGGTGAACTGCTAAGAATACTTGCTTAGCCCTCCTTTCTCTCTCGGGGTAGAAAATAATGTTTCTTTTATAAAAGAGGATCTTCCAAGAACTCCCCAAAAGTGAGCAGACTGGATTTCCAGATTGGATTGCATGACCATAGGAAGGCTACAGAATACTGCTCCTCTGGGGCAGATCAAGCCTAGAACAAGGCATGGCTTCTTCATCTAAACATGCTTCAATATTTCTATTTTAAAGCTTAGGGAGCTTAAAAAAAATCAAATAAAATTATGAGCAAATCAAATTTTTTAAAACTGTAATACAGTACATACCAACATAAATACACACACACACACACACACACACACACTTGCCTGAAATTGTCATTTCATTAAGACCAAAGTAACTGCTTGGCTATGTCATCTTGAATTAGGTAGAAAGGATAGACTGTTCCAGAAGGCTAGCTGTCCATAACATATTCCAACAAAGAAATCTACTATAAAATTATGAGTAGCCATGAATTATAGAATCAAGATTCAAATAATTTTGACAGTGCAAATGTTGGGAAAAAAAAGATCAGGGACAAACACAAAGTCCATTACTTTGGTTGAAAGAATCAACTGTACAGACAGGATAATACCAGCTTAAGAGCTATGAGTTTTGACCAGGTCTGTCAGCTGACCATGATTTAATATGTGATCATTAGGGTAATGCAACTACTAAAAAATCAATATAGTATTTAGATCATGGCAAGTGATAACTCTTTTTCCAACTGGATCAGACCACATTTGGGATCCTAGATAACTGAGGTAAATGAATGACAATGTTGACAAGTAAGTAAGGGATATTCAGAGGAAAAGGCAAGGGGGAAAGTTTGGGAAACTCTATCATAAATGTAGCCGAAAAGGCATCATTTAGAGTTGGAAATAAAGTTGTTCTGTTACTCTAGAGAGCAAAGACTGAGGCAGCAGATTTGGGAGCTCTGCACAAACAAGTGGACACCATTAACTGTCCTGTCTCACATTCCTGGAAAGCAAAAGGACAAGCTCTGGAGCCAGTCAGCCTGGGTTCATACCTGGTTCTGCCACATACTGACTCTAACCCTAAGCAGGTTACTAAAACACCTGGTTGCCTCAGTTTCCTCATCAGCAAAACGAGGATACTAGGAGTCCCTACCTCAGAGAATTCTGATGAGGAATACATAAGTTATAAGTAGAGTACTTAGAACCTTGCCTGGTAAATCGTAAGCACTGTAGACAGCTTTGCTATCAATACAAAGAACCAGCTTTTTCACAAATAAAAATTCTATGTGCATTGGTTTGCTAAGGCTACTCTTAAAAAACACCACAAACTGGGTGACCTGAAACACAGAAATTCATTGTCTTACAGTTCTGGAGGCTACAGGTCTGAATCAAGGTGTTGGCAAGGTTGACTCCTTCTGAAGGCCATGAGAATCTGTTCCATGCCTCTTTCTTAGCTTCTGGTAGACCACTGGTAATTTTTGGTGTTCCCTGACTTTTAGAAGAATTACCCTGGCCTCTGCCTTCATCTTCACATGGAGCTCTCCCTCTGTGAATGTCTGATTCCATATTTTCTTTTTCTATGGAGATACCTGTCATCCTAAACTAGGGTTCACAGGAATGACTTCATTTTAACTTGTTTATCTTTGTGCTGTGCTTATTTGCTCAGTCGTGTCCGACTCTTTGCAACCCGATGGGCTGTATCCCACCCAGGCTTCTCTGTCCGAGGGATTCTCCAGGCAAGAATACCGGAGTGGGTTGCCATTTCCTTCTCCAGGGAACCTTTCCAACTCAGGGATCAAACCCAGGGCTCCCGCACTGCAGGCAGACTTTTTACTGCCTGAGCCACCAGGGAAGTCACACCAAAGATAACTATTAATACCTTGGTTTATTTCTTCCTGGAAACATGTATTTATATAATTAGGATCTTCTACTATATATACCTTAGAAAACTAATTTTTTACTTGTCATTTTTATCACTCCCATATCACTAAGAATGAATCGGGGTTGAACATTATGGTACGATATCTGATGATACAACACTGTACCTTATCAGTGCACTGTATGTCAAACACTGATCTATTTATTAACAAACACATCACTGAATGGCTACTCTGTGCCAGGCACTGTTCTAGGTGCACAAAATAAAGCAGCTACCTGACCCAATTCCTGCCCTCATGGAGTCTGCAGTCCAGTACAGGGATTTAGGCAATATATATTCAACAAGCTAAAGCATGCAGATACAGGTGTTAAGAGTAAAGCGGGAAAGGGAAATAGGAAATACATGTGTGGTGAGGGTGCTTCTATTTTAAGTTAGGTGGTCACAGAAGGCTATTTTGTTTATTTGCAATTTATCTCTGTAAAGACCCTATATCCAAACATGGTCACTTTAAGAGATACTGGGTATTAGGACTTTACCGTGTGAATTTGGAGGGACACAGTTCAAACCATACCTATGTCACTTGTTGTTGTTGTTGTTCAGTCACTCAGTCATGTCTGACTCTTTGCAACCCCATGGACTGCAGCACATCAGGCTTCCCTGTCCTTCACTATCTCCTGGAGTTTGCTCAAACACATGCCCATCAGGTCTATGATGCCATCCAACCAACTCATCCTCTGTCACCACCTTCTCCTCCTGCCCTCAATCTTTCCCAGCATCAGGGTCTTTTCCAATGACTCAGTTCTTCACATCAGGTGGCCTAAGTATTAGGGCTTCTGCATCAGTCTTTCCAGTGAATATTCAGGGTTGATTTCCTTTAGGATTGGTGGGTTTGATCTCCTTGCTGTCCAAGGGACTCTCAAGAGTCTTCTCCAGCACAACAATTTGAAAGCATCAATTCTTTGGTGCTCAGCCTTCTTTATGGTCCAACTCTCACATCTGTACATGACTACCTATGTCACCAGGGAGCTTTAAAAAGAGGTCAGAGGGCCTATGATCAGAGATGCTGCTAGTTTAATCCTCCAATGTAGCTGATTGAGGAAATGTTTTTACAAAACAATTATAGGTCAAATCAGGGCTCACATCATGCAATTTAAGGTGCAATAAAAAGCTTGATTTCTCAACCCAGAGACCTGACTGGCCTCACAAATTACAGTGGTAAAAGCACTGGGAAATATTATTGTTACTTCCTTTATTCATTCTCCTGTAGAGACAGCAGAGGGAAATAGCACCTTCTGACCCCTTCAAGGCTGCATTCTTGCTTCAGCCTCCTTTTTGCTCAACAAGTTACAAGCACCCAATACAGCAGTGCCTATGGGATAATAATAGTCTATCACTTATGGAGAGTGAGACTTTTTCCATCTTCATGTCATTTTATCCTCCCAACTATCATCATGGAGACTATGGACATCAAATAGCCTCCTACTCATTTCCACATGAGGGAACTGAGAGGTTAAGCTTTTAGTCTGGGATCATGTAATTAATTAATGGCAGTGCTGTGATTAGGTTTAAGTTTCCTGATAATCTATCAATTATAAGTCAATTGATTGAGCATCTCCTATTTGTTTAGTACTGTGTTAAGTGTTGAAGATTGAGACCAAGTATCGGTCAAATCAAACCTTTGAAACTTCCAGCGTTGAATTGGAAGCTACACCTGTCAAGACAACACAGATTCCCACTCGCTCTTAGCTAAGTCATGACCATAAAACCTCTCAGCACATTATTTTTTTGTCTTGGCACAAACTACATGCAGATCACCTACAGGACTTCAACCTCCCATTTGAAGCAACATTTTGAAATGCTGTACTCCTGCTCCTTTACAGAACTGCTCTCTCAATTCTTCCTCTGTCTCAGGAAGTTCTGGAGACTGTATCTCTGCTCTCCTTTCCAGACCCATGCTGTGGAGAAAGTGGCACTGCCATCTGCATGGGTCATCTTGCCACAGAAAGCAACAGCTTAGACTTTTCCAGGGTTCTAAAACCACCTCCACTTCTTACACCAACTCAGTGAAGAGCAGAGTGTGGCTCCCCACTGAGTCCCAGGACAGCCCTCCTGAGGACATCCGTGAGATGTGCTTCATAACAAACAACCACAAAAATCTCAGCAGCAATCAGCAAAACGCTCTTATTTTTCACTCGCACATCTATGAGTTGACAGGGATTTGGCTAGTGATGGAGACCGAGTGTGGCTGGGCTTGGTTCCATCCAACCTGTGGGCTGGGTTTTGAGCTCCCCCACGTCTCTCGTCTTCACTGGAAGGGCACTTTCTTGAGGTGTGTCCTTTCCATGGCGAAAGTAGGAGCACAAGATGGCAAGTCCCATCTCATGTGTGTATTTCAAACCCGGGCTCACAATTCATCCGCAAACCTCCCTTTGGCCAAGGCAAATCACTTGGCCCACTCTAGAGTCAAAGGGCAGGAAAGTACACCTCCCTACCAGGAAGTCACGTAAAAGGTATGCAGGTACAACTGCTCCAAGGGAATGACAGGCCAGATCAGTCATTTGCTTGCCCTGATAAGGCAGAGGTCCAGTTCTTCAGGATGCCCGTGATGGCTCGCCCCTAGGTACCCACTTTTCCAGCAGCACGTAGTCTTGTCTGTGACCACGGAACTCTCCTGCCTAACCCTTTCCTCCCCAGATTCCATGACACCACCTCAAAAGCAGCTCTTCCCTTCTCATGCTGCTTTATTAAAAGCTTTCTGCCAGGCCGGGAAGTTGAGGAATCCCACCTGCATCTAATAGACGATAATTTACTAATGTAACCCAGCACTGTGTGCTTTTTCCCTCAGTCTGCAGCCTGCCTGTTGCATTGTTGTTGGCCAAGCTCCAAAAATCATAATAAGAAAGGGAAAAAAGAAACTATTTAGAAGATGATTATCCAAATATCCAAGGTATTCTCTAGGTAACGAATCCATATTGAGTGAGACTACCATTTGGAACGCTAATGTAAGGGGAAGAGAAAATGAACAATTCCCTTTAAACTAAGTAAGTCCTACAAGTCTATCTTTGTAGGCCCGCAACATGGAGCCTCGTAGACTTAGCTGTTCACACCTCTCCCATATTTTCAAAGCCATTAACCAGGGTAGACTTGTCAGGGTTTCAACAGTGTAATTGTTTAGCTATAAATTTCCCTGCTGGCTGGGGCCTGAGGTTTCCAATAATCACAGGCAAAGGCAGAAGTCAAAATAGACAGTGCATGGGGGAAGGAAGAGAATGAAGCAGGAGGATTTATGAGGTGGGAGGGCCTGGGGTGGTGTGGAAGGATGAAGGCTGCTAAAGGTAAGGATACGGAAGAGCAGGGTGTGGGACCATAGCGGCTCTAGGTCAGATTGCAAATAAGGTTTCTGCTTCCTGACAGCATGCAAACCAGCCTGAGATGCTGGCTCCCTCCCACACACCCAACCTGGAAGAACCACAGAAAGAAGAAGCAAGACTGGATTTGGAGAGCTAACATAAAACTGGGGAAGCCCTTGGTAGACTGAATGTGGGTGGGGACAGCAGGTATGAGTGAAGTGATAAAAGAAGCTCCCAAGTTCTGCCCTTGCCACTACCTCCAGGAGATAACCTCCCGCCTTACTCTGGAAAAGAAGACAATGACATTAGCCACATGGTTGGTGGGACAAGGGTAAAACCAGAACAATGCAACACCCTGTGGAGGGACAAACTGATGGGTTGGTCAGCCGGTCTTGAGCACGCACTCCTCTGATGGTGGCTCAGTCAGTAAAGGATCCTCCTCCTGCCATGCAGGAGACCTGAGTTCAATTCCTGGCTAGGGAAGATTCCTTAGAGAAGGAAATGGCAACCCTCTCCAGGACTCTTGCCTGGGAAATTCCATGAACAGAGGAGCCTGGCGGGCTACCATCCATGATGTTACAATATCTGGACACGATTGAGCGAGTAAACCACCAAACCACTGCCTCCATGCCCCCTCACCTCAAGGTTGGCGGGTCACATCAAGAGCCATATTCTTCAAATTTGACTCCCACTCACAACGAGAGAACACATTTCATGTGGTGACTCAGCACACATATAGCCCGGAATAAATGAAAGAAAATTCCACAGAAGAATGTGCTTCTATGGGGATGCCCTCCACTCTTTTTCAGCCTATTTTGTTCTATTCCATTCTATTTTTTCTCCCTCCCCGCCCCTTCTCCTTCCTCCTCCAGCTGCTCCTCCTCCTCCTCGTTTTCCTCCTCGTTCTTCATGTTCTGTTCTTGTTCTTCCTCTCTCTTCCCTCCTCCTCCCCATACCTACACTGGCTGACTCACTAGACTGTTCATGACCCATTAATGCGTTGCCACCCACAGTTTGAAAAGCTTATCCACAGTGTTCACTTTCTTCCAAGGGTACTTTCTCAGAACATTTAAAAGAGGATTCTGGCCAGAGTTGTGGCCTGTGAAGGGGCAAAAAATTGGGGTAAGATGCTGTAATTCTGGCGGACTTGGGTACTCTGCCTTGGAGCTCATCTCTGACCCTTTCTCGGAGCTCCATCAATCTAAAGCCCCTCCTAGTAACCAGACACCTGTTACTAAAGGGGAAAAAAAAGAGTTTTATAGTAGAATGTTACATTCAGGCAAATTATCATTTAAATTTGGGAGCTCAATAGATATATTCTTAAGCAAAGAAGGCTCTAGCAGGCTTGCTACACAAGAAACTATTTAGACAACTCAGATAAGAAACAAATCCAGGAGATTACTAAAAGAAATGTGGAAAATAAAGAAATTCAAATAATTACTAGAATTTTTGCTATCTAAAAAATTAAGAATCAAATAAAAATAAATCAGTGTGTTGATAAGAACTCAGAACAAAAGTTTCAAACAATATCAACAAGGGAATGGGAGAAAGGAATGGACAGCCAAAAGAATGAGGATATGTTAACACATTCAACTTGTTCAGGGTAAGATTATACACAGATGATGGATGATCAATAATAGATGATAGGTGGATGGAATAGAGATAGATCTGAGATAGTTGTGGGGATAAGTAGATTTAAGTATAGGAGAGACAGAGACTCTCAGATTAGCTAAATTTTTTGTATATAATTCAACAATATGTGGTTTGTGAGAAAAATTAAAAGAAAACAGAAAGATGAAAGGATAAAAAATATTCAGTGAAAATATGAATCAAAGAAAGTCACAGCATTGCTTCCAGTATCTGAAAATGGAATTTAAGACAAAAAAGGGAATATGAACAACAGGAAAGAAGAACTATACATCCATCACTGGGATATATGAACTTCACAATATAGATTCAATATGTATAAAGTAACAATGATAAAAATGAGAGAAAGAGAAAACAAGGCAACATCCTCCCCCCACAAAAAAAGCATAAACCAAGTAGTCACATTTATGCTTAGAGCAACTGATGCTTTCCTACTGTCCTCAGAATAAAGCTCAATATCAGGGCTTGTGAGGCCCTCCATGATGTGGTCCCTTTTACCTCTCTAGCTCCATTCTTTGTACCTCACTCTCTTCAATACTTTCTGTAAAGGATAAAGACAAGATAAGGAGAAGGGGATGGAGAGGGCTAAGACAAAGGTGAGAGGGACCACTGTGCTGTAGGTGCAGTAAATGGTTCTTGAAGTCTGGATGGCAAAGATCAGAAGAAGTCACAGGAGGGATGAGACTGAAGCCAGGCAGGGACCAGCTCAGCCTAGAGCCAGTAAGCCATGCCAAGGAATCCAGGCTTCATCCCACAGCCAGATAATAGGGAGCCTTGTCAGGGTTTTGATCAGGCTAGTGACTCTTGGCCAGTACATAATCCATTTATCGATCTGGATTGCCAAAGGCTACAAGGGTATGAGAAGGGAGAAACTGTTGTGAGCTGGTGATTAAGGCTGAAAGAAGCAGATCATTTAGGCTGATGAAAAAGAAAGGGGAAATCACTGGGGAAAGGAGACAGTGACAAGAAACGAAGACGGGAATGAGTACAGAGTTCAAAGAACAACTAGGAAAGCCTCCAAGAAATGATGAGCGACAAGGAGGAGGGTAGGAAAGACAGGGGCAATTGAGGTAGACACCAACTTGAGGACGTGAGACCTGACTCAACATGTTAGTGCTTCTCCAAACTTTCTTCCCAATGGCTTAGGAAAAGGAACCCCAGAACTCTTGGGTGGTGGCTGGAAGTAGACTTCTACAATCTCAGAACGTCTTTGAAATCAATATTTAATCTTTAAAATTCATATGCATTTTGTGTTCTTCTTTATATGAGATCAATCTGTGTGTACATGCTAAGTTGCTTTAGTCATGTTTGACTCTTTGCAACCCTATGGACTGTAGACCGCCAGGCTCCCCTTTCCATGGGATTCTCTAGGAAAGAATACTGAAGTGGGTTGCCATGCTCCCTTCTTGACCCAGGGATCAAACCTGCCTCTCTTATGTCTCCTGCCTTGGCAGGCAAGTTCTTTACCACTAGTACCACCTGGGAAACCCGGGATTAATCTGTTTTTTTTTTTTAATTTAATTTAAATTTATTTATTTTATTTTATTTTTTAAAATTTTTTTATTATTTATTTATTTTTTTTTTAATTTTAAAATCTTTAATTCTTACATGTGTTCCCAAACATGAACCCCCCTCCCACCTCCCTCCCCATAACATCTCTGTGGGTCATCCCCATGCACCAGCCCCAAGCATGCTGTATCCTGCGTCAGACATAGACTGGCGATTCAATTCTTACATGATAGTATACATGATAGAATGCCATTCTCCCAAATCATCCCACCCTCTCCCTCTGAGTCCAAAAGTCCGTTATACACTGCTGTGTCTTTTTTCCTGTCTTGCATACAGGGTCGTCATTGCTATCTTTCTAAATTCCATATATATGTGTTAGTATACTGTATTGGTGTTTTTCTTTCTGGCTTACTTCACTCTGTATAATCAGCTCCAGTTTCATCCATCTCATCAGAACTGATTCAAATGAATTCTTTTTAACGGCTGAGTAATACTCCATTGTGTACATGTACCAAAGCTTTCTTATCCATTCATCTGCTGATGGACATCTAGGTTAATCTGTTTTAGTACAAAAACATTTTAAAATTGCTTTCTCATGAAAACCCTTAACTTTCCACACCCAAAGAAAGATTTCAGATTAAATTAGTATTCCAGAAAGACGTTTCTGTGACTTCTCACACCTCATGAATGCCAACATCTAAGGGACACCGAGATGCCCAACAGTGAGAAATCCAACATTCCCAGGTAAGCTGTGAAGTGAGAGAGGTATTTGAGGAAGTTAAAAATATGCTGGAGGGTGCTACATAGATGGGACAGTTTGAAAGCCAGGTAAGAGGCTTTTGAGATCATCGCGATGAGATCTTAGACCAGAGGATGGCAGTAGATGAAGGAAAACAACTTACGCGAGAGAAATTCTTGAGGCTTGATGGATAACGCGATACCGGGCAGAAAAGAGGAAAAGAAGGAATCAAAAATAATCCTGACTTTGAACTAGAGGAAGCAGATGCCCAGTCTGAAGAGAAGAAACGTGAAAAGGGGGCCCCTATCCTTCCCAAGGATCAGGAGTAACATACTGACTTCAGCTAGCTGTGCGTGACCACGCGTGAATGACGCCCATGTGGAAATGTGTTATATGAGGAATAAGATCTAAGGTAGAAACACAAATGTGGCAGTCAGGATCATTCTCATGGGGGTCACACACAGGTGATACCACAGAGTGCATGGAAAGCCTGAGTGAGTCAGGAAGAAGAGCAAGCTAAGCACTCGACTTTGGGAGATAGTCATAGCTGAGGAGTAGAAAGGGAGAGAGGGGGTTCCATGCATGAAAGAGAGAAAAGTATATCCACCTAACATACAGACATAACATTACAATTGTAAGTAGCAGGAAAAATTTGAACAAGGAATGGAAAAGGGGAGGAAACATATTGGCTGGTCAAACTGAAGAGTCCTAGGTGTAGACCCTGCCTTCCAGTAAGATCAGATCCTAGTGCTCAAAGGATGCCATTAGAAACTCATCTCTATCCACCTCTTCACTCTTCTTCCCTTTCCAGTGGCTTCATTTTCACACAGATTTTCCAATCCTGATGGGCCTACCTGGAAGCCAGGCTTTTATCCTCTCATCAACCAAGATGAAAGAAAACTTCTCCATCCCCAAAGTTCCAACAAAAGTTTCCAACAGAAGTTCCAGGTTTGTTTCTGATTGGACCATCCTGGCTTACCGGATCACCTGGCCAGACCTGGGTCAGGTGCCCCAAAGTCCTTGCACCCATACCTATATGAAGGAAATCTGGGGGAAAGGGGCTGCCCTCAATGAAAGATGGTTATGCAACTTCCATAAAAAGGGAGAAGCACAGAGAAGGTCCAGTGAGAGAGGGGAAGGTTTTAAGAAGCTGGGGGTGGAGAGAGGGTGGCCAAACATAGGGGATGTCAAACAAAGCCTAAGGTGGGGGCAATGGAGGTTGCTCTGCCCTTGGCTAGCCGGGAAGCAGGCAGCCCCTCTCTCCGCTGGGTCTCCCTCCTGCCTTAGGAGAGTGAGTCTGAGGACAGTGATGCCCCCTCCTCAGCTTCTGCCCCATTCATTCCCAACCTGGCATCCAGAGCCCTGGCTTGCAGCCCCTCATCACCATGCCCTCCCAGAGACTTGCCACAGCCACTTTAGCTGGAGCCTGCAGGCCTCTCAGGCAATAAAAAGTCCCTCTGGCTTCAGCAAGCGGCCTTGTAATGCAACAGCCAGGTCCTTCCTGACTGGACTTCTCACTGCACACACCATATGATTCCTTCTTTCCCAGCAGGTAATTTTTCCAGTGAAAGAATCACCCCTCCCCTGGACTTTGCCTCTGACCCTCCGATTGTTTGCCAAAGGAGCACCAGCAATGCTTCTTGGCTGGACTTCAGAGTTCCAGTTCAGCTGGGGTCGGGGGTGGGGTGCTAGGCTGGGATTTAACCAAGGGCCCCAAGGGGCTCATGTTTTATGAATCACCTCCCCAGCACCCCGAGACATCAAACTGCACTTCACCTCTCACTCTTTCTTTCCTGGCTGCTTCGCTCATTGGCATTTAAAGCAGAGCATCTGAAACACCCTAGCAGGCTCCCCTTTTCATGAGAGTGAGCGAGGAAGAGAGAGAAAGACAGACACACGGATGGAGAGAAGTGAATCCTGTGGACAGTGAGGATGAACATGGATTGCAAACTTCTGCAGCGGAATGGGGAGCAGGGGCCATCACGTCCAGTGCTGCACTCCAGACCCGGATGGACCGACAGCAGCTCCCCTGAGGAATCTGAGTGGGCTCTTTCTTGTGTGATGTTGTGAGGTATGTCGGCATTCTTGGGTACCATCAGCCTCCTCCAAATGACCTGAGTGGGGGTGTGAATAGCAAGCTCTCACCGCCTTGGGCTGTGCAGAGGGAGAGGCTGGGAATTCTGTTCCAGAGGTTTCCTCTTGCTGTGAAAATCAAGGCAGACATGCTTCATCCTCAGCTCCCCGAATACCCTTGAAGATCAAGGGGCAGATAAACTAATCTATTATAAATTCTAATGCAGTTCCCTGACCAGAGCCTCTTCTCCTTCGGTGCCCCAAGCGTTAGCCAATATTTCATCAAAACCAGCTCCCTTCTGCAGGCCCATGTCCGCTCCTCCCACTCGCCCCAAGAGGCTTGCACACTGGCGCCTTCTCTGTGCATGTGTTACACACACACACACACACACACACACACACACACAGCTGGACCCTGATCATCCTTTCTGATTTATGATCCTATCTTGTCCAGTCTGGCTTAAAATGATCATTTTTCGCTCTCAGAATCTTTGAATCCCAGGAAAGAAGCCTTTAAAACACCAAAAAGATGACACACATGTGCGCACACACAAACACACATCGACGAGACTCTCAAAGCTTTTCCATGAGATATTCGTTTACAAGAACTTTTCTTTTTATGATTTCAGCCTTCCTCCTTGTACCATCTAAGCCTCATCTCCAGTGTAATGAAGGCAAATCCAAGCCCAGGAATAGCCCAGCCACTCCTATGGGTGGCCCTGTTTGTTTCCTGGCAACCAGGACATCCACCTCATCTGCTTGGAGACCTCATACAGCCACTTCAATGCCTGCTCCATCTTAGTTCTCCCTCCTATAAACTGGGTCTAATATGCCCACCAGGAGTCAAGTTGTGAGAATTCATGTGTTAACCCTTTGGGAAGATGAACACATGATTATCACCATTCAGCTGGGGAAGGGGTGGGGGGGGTCAGTCTGACCCTGAGACCCTGTCTGGACTGGATGAGCAGTTTAAGATCAGAGTTGAGCAACTAGGGGTGAGCAAAGAAGAAATGGCCCCCATAAGAGCCGTATTTCCAGCAGATTATACGGTAATCCCAGATTTATATTGAATAATAGTCATGCTAAGGAAAGCCTCGGCAGGGCTTCCTGTGTGTGCTCCATGCTGTGTGTCAGGTGGATGAGCTCACTTACTTCTCTAATCCACCCTCTGAGGAAGCCCTAGTTTATGGACGAGGAAACAATAGTGGAAAAGTTAAATGATTTGCCTTTGGAGCCAGACTGCACTTTTAATGCCTAAAATATACTGCAGTGAGCAAGGGCCCAAACAAGCTAGCATGTGTGTGGGCATGGAAAGGAGCCTGAAAGGAAACACACGGCAGCAGCCTAGGGTTACAGGTGGTAGGATTACAGGTGAGCTTTTTTCTCTCACTAGAGTTTCTATATTTTACCTAGATTTTCTCATTTCCACAGTAAACATGTATTGCTTTTATGACAATGATTTTTAAGTGTTCTTTTGAAACAGCACCTTCCATTTCTTTTCTCAGACCACTGAGCTTTTTCAGCCAGAGTAGCAGAGACAAGCAGGGCCTGGGCTCACACGTTTAGGCAGGCTCAAGCCATTTCCACCAAGACAAGCAGAAGGACTGAGAAGCAGTTTAGTCTTCTATTAAGAAATACCATCATTAGGGAAGTGGAATGTGGCCTCTTGCACCCCCAATCCAACCAAGTTCCCGATGTCTGTGGACAGCATTGGGTAGACAATAGGAAGAATGGAAAGATACCTAGATGAGGGTCTGGAGACCAGATTTCTAGATTTTTCTCTTTCATTTTTTCATCTTGTGGTAGCCAGCTAATTTCTTTACCATATGAACCAGATTTCTCACCTTCTAACCTCTGAGGTTCTAAGATAACCCTAAGACATGTTGTGTGAGTGCCAGCCACACTCCACACTCACACCATCACCACAAAAAGCCTGTGGAGTTGACCTTGATATTCCCATTTCACAGATGGAACCCTGAAGCTCCAAGACTAAACATGATCAAGGTCACAGGGCAGGTAAGCCAATGAATGAGGCTGGATGCAAACCCAGGTACATCCAAACCCCAGCATTAGGAGTTCTTTTTTGAGTTAATCATGTTGTCAGAATTCTAATGCCAACCTTCCAAAGGTCCTGGCCCAATCCACTACTTCCAGCTATGTGTCAAAGTGGTGTCAACATTATCATTACCACTTTGGAGGTTGCTTTTTAAGCAAAATGCTTTGTAATTCTCAGTCTCTTTTAGGCCATTCTTCCCTTCTTGTCACGAAGGCTCCACCAAGTCCTTCAGGGCCTCTCAAGCTTTCCCAGGCTCATCAGAAAGAGAGCTCAGCTCTCTGGCACCCACAGAGAGACAATCACACATTAGCCTCTAGGTGCTGGCCCATAAGCTTTTCCCAGAACGGACCAGAAGTGGGAGGGAGGAGGGAGCTTGCACTGCACCCAGCCCGTTAGCTCTTCAGGCAGCCAGCAATAATGGAGAACGTGATAAGCTGTCACTAGAAGCCAGCTCAGTTCTCCGAGACTTAATGGTACAATAACACAATAGGGTCAGACTAAAAAGGTTCCCTTATGAAAATTTTATCAGCAACTTTGGTAAATGGCTATGGGAAAGGTGCTTTGCTCCCAGGCAGACCTGGGACCCGATTTTACAAGGTACAGGCGGCCCGCATTGCATCACCCCCACAAGATATTAAGGGCACTCAAATTGAATTAACACCAAATCAAGCCAGTGCACTTAACAATACAAATGCACTTAAGGGATGCCTCAGGATGATTTGTGACTAAAGAAAGCAAAGAAGAAAACGGCCTGCAAGCCACAAGGGTGGTGTTGTGTGTCATATACAGGAAAGGCCATAAGTAGAACTTAGAATGCCGGAAAACCTTAACTTCAGGGGCTCTCAAATACCTTAGACACAACTGTAAAGTAGAAGGCCGCTTTTGTGGTATGCAGAAACAATTGATAAATAAATTACAGCCAATTTTCTTAGTGGCATGGTCTCCATTACCTCTGACAGCGGTGTAACTACTCTACTAAGATGATAAGAGGCAAATAATGGCATATCAGGTAGTGCCCCAGGAAATTCTTTGCCAGTTGCCAGGTCTCTTCATGACAGTGATGACACAAAGATCCTCAGTGACAGCCAAGTGATGAGAAGTGACAGCTCGCCAGGCAGACTGTGACAGGTTCTAAAAAGAATTAGCTGCAAATGTCCCTGGCAGATGGGACCCTGGAGTCGGGGCTGGCCCCTTGGTCTCCTTCCTTTCCCCGTCAGCATTCGTCCACACACATTTTCTCCTTGCATGTCCTACTGCTTCGCTCTCTGCCTCCCTCACCCTCTTCCCACACCGCTATTCTCACCCCCTCACCTTCTTTCTCTTGAACAGACCTTGTCTACTGAGCTGGAAGACAGTTTGGCCATCTTCATAGATGAATGGCTCTTCTGAGATTATCTTGGAAACTTGGACACATTCTGGACTTGGGAGAATTCAGGGGGAAAAAATGGCCTCACTGGGGATTCCTTTCCATCAAGTGAAATACACACAAAAGCATGCTTTTGTTATCCTTCCAGGAAAGAGCTGTCTCCACGCAGGGTCTTACTCTGAAAACGGGCTCCATTTAGGTTGGAGGTGGCCTAATTTTGTCAGAGTTAAAGCAATTGCTTTTCAAATCATGAGGTGGCTTGGAAACTGGGGCAGGCAGGTTCCATTTTTCACTATAGAGAAAAAAGTTCTCGAATATCAAGACAGACCATTCCTGGACACTGCTGGGTCCCAGCTCACTCCAGGAGGCAGGCATTATCATGAGAGAAACCGGGAGGACACGGAGGTCTCTGTGTCTGGAATGACAGATCCTGGGCCCTTGCTCTACTAGAGCTCAGTTCTGTGATTCTGAGTTATTTGACTTCTTTAGTAGCATAGAGCCACTCACATCTTTTCTAATGTCCTCATGGGACTGTCTTGAAGAGGCATCAAAAGTAATTACTGGAAAAATCTTTGCAGCTAGGAACCATCCACATGTATAAGGCATTGTTATGATGAAAATAATCTACAAATCACACATTTGTAGCAGACCCATTTCTTACAAAACCAGTCCTAAGTCCTAAGAATGAATATTCAGACTACCTGGTTTTCCATAACAGCAGCCTCCTCACAGATAATCAGAGGAAGAGAAGAGCAAACAAATGTGAAGGAAACCCACTAAAATCCTCAAACTTCATCGCACCAATGACTTGTAAGCTTCTCCCATATTGAGGGCTTCCTGGTGGCTCAGATGGTAAAGAATCTGCCTGCAATGCAGGACACCTGGGTTTGATCCCTGGATCAGGAAGATCCTCTGGAGAAGGGAATGGCAACCTATTCCAATATTCTTGCCTGGAGAATTCCACAGACAGAGGAGCCTGGTGGGCTACCGTCCATGGGGTCTCAAAGAATCGTGCGTGACGGAGTAACTAACACTTCCCATATTGAACTTTGAAGTCAAATGATGAATGGTATCATTCCTGGCATTTTCCAGCTCACCAAATACATCTGCAGGCATGTGACAGGACATCTTGCATCTCAGAGGAAGCCAGAGATCTGCCCCACCCTCTGATCATCCTCAGAGAGGTCAGCCAGCACAACAGGTGACAGCATCGCATGACACACAACCTTCTGGGCCCTTTTCCTCCACCCTGGACACCTGGAGTCCCTGCCCATATACTGCCCCCCACTTACTCTGTTCTTCTTTGTGATCCTCCGTACACTTACATTGCTTGCTGTGCTGTGCTAAGTCGCTTCAGTTGTGTCCTACTCTGTGCAACCCTGTGGACTACAGCCTGCCAGTCTCCCCTGTCCATGGGATTCTCCAGGCAAGAATACTGAAGCGGGTTGCCATTCCCTCCTCCAGGATCTTCCCGACCCAGGGATCGAAACTGGGTCTCCTGCATCTCCTTCATTGGCAGGTGGATTCTTTACCACTAGAGCCACCAGGGAAGCCCATTCATATTGCTTACTTCTTATCTGTTATTAGTCCTCTGTCCTCAAGCAAAGTTCTTTGATGCTCATAAATCATTATTCAACAGTGGTTCATCCAGTCAACAAATATTTACTGGGGGCTTACTACGTTCTCTGCCTGTTGCTAGGTCTCAGGAATATAGGGGTAAATCAGACAACACCCCTCACTCAAAGAGCTTACTTTCTATATCATTGTCTCTTTCTTAATCCCACCTTTGGTTTCTCTATAATCAGAAATGCAGAATTCTAAGCTGAGCACACCTCTCTAGTAAGGCAAACCTCTTTATAAATTGGAAAGGAAGAACAATGTGTGTTACCTAGGAGCCCCCATGCGTATGTCGCTAACTGCATCCTTCAGACAGAATTCATTCCTCCCTCTGCTGGGCTCCCGTAGACTCACACATACTTCTATCACATGATGTGTTCAATTATTTGTTTGAGTGTTGCTCTCTCCCCCAAACACTCTGGACTTTTTGGCTTGGGCACCCTGCTTATCTTACTCTTGCCCAAATCCAAAGCACATATCACAATGCTTGGTCCTTAGCCAGCATTCAGTAAGCCTATGTGGAATGAATGAATGAATCTGTCATCTCTCTACTTTCTCTGTTTATGACCATCTTCCCTTTCTTCTTTCTTTTCTATTATCCCCAACCTCAGCCTATGATCCAGGGAGGCAGTGTATCTCAGTGGTGATGACTTAGGCTTTTTCTGGAGTGTTTTGGGGTTGGCTCCTGTTGGCTTGCAAGAGCAGATTGTTAAATATTTGGGATTTTTTTTCAGCTGATTTAACTGTTAGAAACTTGAAATTGGTCATGGTGGAAGTATTTACATGATGGAAATTAGTAAATACTCTATATCAGGCATTTAGGGTTTTGTTTTGATTTCGGTTTTTTGGAAGCCTGTTTGTCAGCCCACCACTGCCCGGATTTAGCCAGACTTGGAGTTGCGACTCAGCTTTGACACTCATTAACTGTGTGACCTTCAACAACCTGCTTGGTATCTCAAAGACTCAATTTCCTCATCTATAAAATGGGGATGGTAATTATAACATCAAGGGGTTATTGTGAGCCTTTAAGTGACCTAATGTTTATAAAGTGCTTAGCACGGTTCCTCATACATAGTATGTAGCCAATAAAAGCAGTTTATTAGTATTAGCATTATTCTCTGGCTTTCCATTAAGGCATTCTTTCATCCAGTTTGTTATACTTCTTTTCTTATACCTGAAAGGATTTATGACAACTTAACAAAGCACAAGCCATAAAATAGAAAATAAAAATCAGGATAAGGGAAAATAAAAAATCATAATACAAAGTCACAACCACAACGCTATTCTGATTGGATGGAATCTAATAGACTACAACCACAGAATGTTAGTTGGTGATTTCTTAAAATGTCACCAATAGAGTTACCTAAAAGTGACTTAACCTTAAAACATTAGAGTGGACAAGAGATCTTCTTGTTCAATTCCTTACCTTACAGATGGAAAATGGAAGTCAGCAGGCAGGAAAGAATCATTTCTTGAGCACTTCCAGGCATGGTGATGGATGCTTTCACTTTTATCGTCTCCAGGCCGTTCCAATTTGCAGATGAAACCACTGAGGCCAGGGGAATGGCAGGCTCCTCATAAAGCCCCCAGGCTGCTAGCTGTAGAACTAAAACGGCAACCAGACTCCCATGTCCCAGTCCACTCCCTCTGTCTTCCCAGGTACCATGCTCTCTCCTCACTCCAGGAAGAGCTGTTTTGTGATAACAGCTTCCTGAAGATCAATCTCCCAAGATTCAGTGGAATCATAGTCAAATGGAGAAACTGCAAGCACTGTGGTAGAGGGGACTTCCCAGGGAATTTCCTAGGTCTGACTGTGGCATATGAAAGAAAGACATGCATAAACTCACTGGCAGGAGCAGCTGCTTTTGTATAAAGCCCATCCTCATTTTGTGTTAGCTTTTGAAAAGAGAACTGTGCTTTTCATTCAATTCATTCGTGGTCTTCTCCGAAGTTCAAGTCTTCTTCTGGTCTTATAACTAGATTTTTTCCTAACTTCTACCAATAGCTTCATTTTTCACACAGCCTTCTATTGGCATGGTTAATAGGCGCAGAAATCAAATCTCTTTTCCCTTCTTCTTCATCTGAAAGAAGCAGCACAAAACAAGAAAGGGGTTAAAGCAATAGATGGGATTGGAGATGGGAGGCCAAGGGAGAGCCTGCATAATTCACAAAGTGAATGAATCCTCCATTTATGGAGAGCTGACAGCAATGTCTCATTTATTAGGCCACCACCCTTCTTTGGCAGCAAGCAGGTTGGTGGCCCAGCCTGGGAGTTCTGTTTTATGGGAATAGTGTTATTGCTTTCAGAGCTGTAGCTGACCTCACACCAAATAAACACGTCAACCACTTCTCAAGTCCCCGTTCCCAGGTGTGGCACGGAGGCACCGTGCAAGGCCTCTCATGGCCTCACTCACTTTTTTCCCTGCCTCCACTCAGAAATGGCTCTCCAGGTCCTAGCATGGATGCTAACAGCCCCTTTGCTCTCTTTCCCTGTCCCATTCTCCAAATCATCTGTTCCATCTGCCCAAGATCTCACAACTGGACGTGTATTGTCACATTAGTGCAGGTCAAGCTGCTCACCTTCAGAGAAACTTCTGGATAACAAAAGAGGTTCTTGGGGGAGGAAAACCATGGCACAACTCAATTCAAATTCTCTCACACATATCTTTCAAAACTGAAATTGGGCACTTTTAAAATGATTTCTTTTTCCAATTTTTCAAAATATGTCTTTTAATGATTTGTTTTTCACACAGCAGAGTTAACTGTTTCAGCCTTAACCCCAGGCAGGCTCCACCACAAGCATAATTCAAAGGCCCATCACTCTACCACCTGTTGGGTGAGCCTGGGTAACGCTGACTCACTCTTATAGTTTCAAATGAGGCAGTTCAGTTCAGTTCAGTTGCTCAGTCATGTTTGGCTCTTTGCGACTCCATGGACTACAGCATGCCAGGCTTCCCCGTCCATCACCAACTCCCAGAGCTTGTTCAACCTCATGTCCCATCGAGTTGGTGATGCCATCCAACCATCTCATCCTCTGTCGTCCCCTTCTCCTCCCGCCTTCAATCTTTCCCAGCATCAGGGTCTTAAATGAGTCAGCTCTTCAAATTAGGTGGCCGAAGTATTGAAACTTAAGCTTCTGCATCAGTCCATCCAATGAATATTCAGGACTGATTTCCTTTAGGATTGAGCAAGATCAAAAAGATCTGTGACCCAAAATGAAACAAAACCCCCACAATCCACTGGAAAGCCATCTCCAAGGGCTGTTTGCAAATCCACCATGTGGAAGCCCTCCCCAGATTGTCAGTCTATGGACAAGGAAGTGCTCACTTGGGCGTGTTGAGAGTTGGGGCATGGCTCCCATAGAAGGCTGATGTGGATTTCAACTCTACTGCTTACTTTCTCTGTGACCTTAGTCAAACTGCAATGGTCTTAGTCCTTTACGGGCAAAATGGGAAAATTATTAGTGGCCTGACGTCCATCAGGTAGCGAAAGTGACCGTGCTTTGGAAAAAAGTGATGCGGTTTAAAAAAAAAAGCAGCGGTTGCTATTATGATAAATCGAAAGTAAGACGAGTGTGTGTTTCATAAGATAAAACCTGAGGCGCTGGGTTCTGGAAGCACCTCTTTTAGAGCTGGTGGTGAGGCTGCTGTGGAGATGGCACGGCCTGACCTGCCTCCATGTCTGCAGGAGCGGCTGTGCCTCGGGATCGCAGAGCGGTGCATTGTGGGAGAGCCCACAGCTTGCCTGTCGCCGACACAGCCAATCTGAAACCACACTCCCGTTTTATATTGGAGCAGAGCTTCCCAGGTGGCGCTAGTGGTAAAGAGCTTGCCTGCCAACACAGGAGACATAAGAGATGCGGGTTCGATCCCTGGGCTGGGAAAATCCCCTGGAGGAGGGCATGGCAACCACTCCAGGATTCTTGCCTGGAGAATCCCATGGACAGAGGAGCCTGGCAGGCTACAGTCCATAGAGTCGCAAAGAGTCAGACACGACTGAAGCGATTTAGCATGCAAGTAGGCAAAAGTTGATTAACCATGTTGTGTAATTTCAGGTGTATAGCCAATTGTTTCAGTTGTACATATACATGCATCTATTCTTTTTCTAATTCTTTCCCCATTTAGGTTATTGCAGAATATTGAGCAGAGTTCCCCTATACAGTAAGTTCTTATTGGTTACCTATTTTTTTAAGATTTTTTTTTTAATTTTAAAATCTTTAATTCTTACATGTGTTTTTTTAATGTGGACCATTTTTAAAGACTTTATTGAATTTGTTACAATATTGCTTCTGTTTTATGGTTTGGTTTTTTTGGCCATAAGGCATGTGGGATCTCAGCCTCCCAACCAGGTATTGAACCCACACCCTGTGCACTGGAAGGTGAAGTCTTAACCACCAGACTTCCAGGGAAGTCCCTGGTTATCTACTTTAAATATAGCAGTGTGTACATGTCAATCCCAAACACCCAATCTATCTATCCCAATCTCCCCCACCCTTCCACCCTGCTGTTGCTAAGTCACTTCAGTCATGTCCGACTCTGTGCAATGCCATGGATGGCAGTCCACCAGGCTCCCCCGTCCCTGGGATTCTCCAGGCAAGAACACTGGAGTGGGTTGCCATTTCCTTCTCCAGTGCATGAAAGTGAAAAGTGAAAGTGAAGTCGCTCAGTCGTGTGCGACTCTTAGAGACCCCATGGACTGCATGCAGCCCACCAGGCTCCTCCGTCCATGGGATTTGCCTGGCAAGAGTACTGGAGTGGGTTGCCGTTGCCTTCCACCCTAGTAACCATAAATTTGTTCTCTAAGTCTGTGAGTCTGTTTCTGGACATACTCTTTAGAAAGAGCTGCGTGTACTCCCTGATGAAAAGAATTCCAACACTTGGGCTTACTTTGAGACAGTTTTCCCAGGGCCAATCCTGCCTTAGAATTTTGCTGAGGAATTTTACTTCGTTTTTTGAGGGGAAGAAGGCAGTTGAGACAATTACAACTCTATTCTGGAGGTGTAACAACAGCTCTGGTCTGGCCTGTGTTTCACCCCCATCTAGCCTTCAGGCTTCACCTAAAGTCTCCTATGGGAAACAGGCCTGAGAGTTTGTATCTTTGTGGGTCTATTACAAGGTCTTTTTGTGTTCTGCTTCTCAAGTTTCTGAGTCTGTAACTTGTGAAAGAAAACTGGCAAAGCAGCTCTTTAGACAGAAGTCACCTTGAAATTCACTACCTCTTCCTCCTCTGAGGACCAGGGGGCGGGACCCTCATAGAGAAGGCCCTCACCCTTCCAAACAGGTCTGGGCTGTGTGAGGGTGGCTCATGCAGGCCAGCGAGGAGCCCCCACAAGTCAGGCTGTCACTGCAGGGTAGCAGGCAAGGGGCTGAGCAGTGGAGGGAGGAAGAGGCTGGCTAGTGTTCTCACGGTGGCCAGTGAGGGGAGAGTGGAAGGATGTGGTCATGGGGAGAGAGGAAAGAAAGATGAATGGGGCCTGAGTCAGTCATAGGCTAAAGCAAACAGGAAGGTTTTAAAGTGAGATTTGAGGAGAGGAAGTGGTTCTGAGCAAGGGAGGGAGAGAGTTCCAGAGATCTGTCTTGGAAAAGAGCTACTCTTCATTTTTTTGGATAGTCCTACTCATGTGAATATTTCTTGGCGGTACTGACAGATGGGTGAACCAATTTTTTTTATTATTATTATTTTTTAAATCACAACTGGCTCCAACCTTCCCCCTAGAACTTGAATCAAAAAGGATTAAGACTTTCAGTTTGAAAACATTCAGTGTATTCATTTGTGTTAAATTGTGCTGCTGTCTGTTGCCCTTAGCAAATACTCAGGGCCACCCAGATGAAGGGAGCATGGGGAGGGGGTGGCTTGTCCAACTGAGGTCATCTCTCGAATACTATGTCCACTGCACCTCCCCTGGTCCAGGGAACATGATCCCAGGAGAGCTTAGCATCTTTCTAAACTGCCAGATGTGGAATTATGATTGGCTAACTTTCTTCCCTGGAGAAGGAAATGGCAACCCACTCCAGTATTCTTGCCTGGAGAATCCCATGGACGGAGGAGCCTGGTGGGCTACAGTCCATGGGGTCGCAAAGAGTCGGACACGACGGAGCGACTTAACTTTCTACCCAGAAAGAGGGGTTGTGCACTGTGGAGGGAGAGAAGAGGGATGGAGGTACAGGACTGAGTGAAGCCTAGGGTTTTTCACTTGGCATTCCCCTGGAAAGCATAAAAACGCAGATCCAACCCGTCACTTCAGTCGTGTCCGACTCTGTGCGAACCCATAGACGGCAGCCCACCAGGCTTCTCCCTCCCTGGGATTCACCAGGCAAAAACACTGGAGTGGGTTGCCATTTCCTTCTCCAATGCATGAAAGTGAAAAGTGAAGTGAAGTCGTTCAGTCGTATCCGACTCTTAGCGACCCTATGGACTACAACCCACCAGGCTCCTCCATCCATGGGATTTTCTATGCACAGTGCTCTGCCTTCTGAGAACTAATCTTGGGACAGTTTTAAAAGCCAAATAAAAAACAAAAGGACTTCATTTAAAGGACTTAAAAATGGCAAATCTTTCCAGCTCCTTGGTGAAGTCCTCTTCTCAAGACAGTTTATCAGAAATTGTTTTGTTCATATTGTGAAAGATAAAATCCTCTGGGCTTCAAGAGCTAAGAGGCATTACTTTTGCTTCTTGTTTCATGATTCTGGGAACTAAACCTTCGTAAGCCTCATTTTTCTTATCTGTAAAATGGGAGTAACAAGCTTTGCTTCCACCTCAAAAGATATTACATGTTTTGAATTTACCTCTGGATGTGTACACAGAAGAATATTACTTACAATAGTAGAACTTTTTGTAGAACAACAATGAATGACATCCAGGTTGTCGTTTATTTCTTCCTAGTCTAAAACTGAACTTGGGCATGACCAACCCTAATGCAGGATCATTTTCTATTGAGTTAGAAAATAAACTATTTAAATAAAAGCCACAGTTTTTTCTGTGCTCTGTCCACGTTCTCTATTATGAAATCCAAACTCACTCCACATGGCAATAAAATTTTTAACCTTAGTGATCATATTTTAAATGCTTATATTATTTTTAATAGCTTATTGAGATAGGATACATGTGTCCTTATAGACAGGTTTCCCCACTATCCAAAAGGACAGTGATCTTATGAAACCTTCCATAAACCAAAACAGCATGAAGCAAAGAATCAGTTACCTTAGGACACATCTTGTTAACCAATGCATAAAATAAATCAGGATAAAACAAAGAGGCTCACAGACTCAGGTCAAAGCTATGGTGGCTTGATGCTGAGATGCTGTGTGTGGTTCCCTGGAAGGAGCCCAGAGGGGCCACTCTTGTCAGCCCCTATAACAGCTCACTGCAAAACCAACTCTGGACGTTATTTTCACTTTTTGTCTTTTTCTGTAAAAGTGAAATTGTTTTTGGATTTCTTTCTGGTTAACTAAATGGGTACTAATACAGGTCTTTTGTAAAAGTGAGGTGGTGAAAAGTGAACTTTCAAAAAAGCAGAAGATACCTGTATTTTTTTTTTTTTTGCACTTTTAAAACTTTATTGTCAAATATAGTAGTCACTCGCCTTAAATGGCTACTAAAACTTAAATGTAACTTGGTAATAGCTTGGTATGATTAAAATTCTAGTTCCTTAGTCACACTAATCACATTTCAATTCTTCAATAGCCAAATGTGGCTAGTGGCTATGGATTAGACAGCAAAAACATGGACTGCTTCCATCACTGCACAAAGTTCTATTTCAGAAGCATTGTTCTAAAATCTGTCAGGGGGACTTCCTTGGTTGTCCAGTGGTTAAGAATCTGCCTGCTAATCCTCTGCTAATGCAGGGGACATGGGTTCAATCCCCGGCCTGGGAAGATCGCACACACCATGGGGCAACTAAGGCCACAAGTAACAACTGTTGAGCCCATGTGCCCTGTTCAACAGCTAAAGCCCATGTGCCCAGAGCCCTGTGCTCTGCAACGAGAGACGCCACCACAAGAGGCCCAGGCACCAAAACTAGAAAAGCCCATGCACTGAATTAAGATCCAGGGCAGCCACAAATAAAGAAAATGCTGTTAAGCATTGCTCTTCAGTCAAAAAGTCATGTCTGACTCTCTGCGACCCCATGAACTGTGGTACATCAGACATCCCTGTCCTTTAAATCTCCCAGAGCTTGCTCAAACTCATGTCCATTGAGTCAGTGATGCCATCCAACCATCTTATCCTCTGTTGCCCGCTTCTCCTCCTGCCCTCAATCTTTCCCAGCATCAGAGTCTTCTTCAGTAAATCGGCTCTTTGCATCACATGGCCAAAGTACTGGAGCTTCAACTTCAGCATCAGTCCTTCCAATGAATATTCAGAGTTGGTTTCTTTTAGGATTGACTGGTTTGATCTTCTTGCAGTCCAAGGGACTCTCAAGAGTCTTCTCTAGCACCACAGTCCAAAACCATCAAGTCTTCGATGCTCAGCCTTCTTTATGGTCCAACTCACACATCCAAACATGACTCTTGGAAAAACCATAGTCTTGACTAGACAGGCCACTGTTAGTAAAAATGACATCTCTGCTTTTTAATATGCTGTCTAGGTTTGTCAAAGCTTTTCTTCCAAGGAACAAGCGTCTTTTAATTTCATGGCTGCAGTCACCATCCACAGTGAATTTGGAGCCCAAGAAAATAAAATCTGTCACTGCTTTCACTTTTCCCTCATCTATTTGCCATGAAGTGATGGAATCAGATGCCATGATCTTAGTTTTTGAATGTTGAGTTTTAAGCCAGGTGTTTCACTCTCCACTTTCACTTTCTTCAAGAGGTTCTTTAGTTCCTCTTTGCTTTCTGCCATTAAAGTGGTATCATCTGCGTATCTGAGGTTGTTGATATTTCTCCCAGCAATCTTGATTCCAGCTTGTGATTCATCCAGCCCAGCATTTCACATGATGTAGGAGGGTGACAATATACCACCTTGACATATTCCTTTCCCAATTTGGAACCAGTCCATTGCTCCAGGTCCAGTACTAACTGTTGCTTCTAACTGCACACAGATTTCTCAGGAGAGAGGTAGGGTGGTCAGGTATTCTCATCTCTTTAAGAATTTTCCACAGTTTGTTGTGATCCACACAGTCAAAGGCTTTAGTGAAGTCAATGAAGAAGAAGCAGATTTTTTTTTAAATTCCTTTGCTTTATCTATGATCCAACAGATGTTGGTAATTTGACATTTGGTTCCTCTGTCTTTTCTAAATCCAGCTTGTACATCTGGAAGCTCTCGATTCATATACTGCTGAAGCCTAGCTTGAGGGATTTTGAGCATAATCTTGCTAGCATGTGAAATGAGTAATTTCATTTCAAATTACTGCAATTGCACAGTAATTTGAACACTCTTTGGCATTATCTTTCTTTGGGATTGGAATGAAAACTGACCTTTTCCAGTCCTATGGCCACTGCTAAATTTTCCTGATTTGTTGGCATATTGAGTGCAGCACTTTCACAGCATCATCTTCTAGGATTCGAAATAGCTCAGCTGGAATTCCATCACCTCCACTAGCTTTGCTTGTAGTAACGCTTCATAAGGCCCACACTCCAGGATGTCTGGCTCTAGGTGAGTGATCACACCATCACGGTTATCCCAGTCATTAAGAAATTTATTGTACAATTCTTCTGTGTATTCGTGCCATCTCTTCTTAATCTCTTCTGCTTCTGTTAGGTCCTTGCCATTTCTGTCTTTTATTGTGCCCATCTTTGCATGAAATGTTCCCTTGGAATCTCTAATTTTCTTGAAGAGATCTCTAGTCTTTCCTATTCTATTGTTTTCCTCCATCTCTTTGTATTGTTCACTTAAGAAGCCTTTCTTATCTCTCCTTGGTATTCTCTGCTGCTGCTGCTAAGTCACTTCAGTCGTGTCCGACTCTGTGTGACCCCATAGACGGCAGCCCACCGGACTCCCCCATCCCTGGGCTTCTCCAGGCAAAAACACTGGAGTGGGTTGCCATTTCCTTCTCCAATGCATGAAAGTGAAAAGTGAAAGTGAAGTCACTCAGTTGTGTCCGACTCTTAGCGATCCCATGGACTGCAGCCCACAAGGCTCCTCCGTCCATTGGATTTTCCAGGCAAGAGTACTGGAGTGGGGTGCCATTGCCTTCCCCATTGCTATTCTCTAGAACACTGCTTTCAGCTGAGTATACCTTTCCCTTTCTCCTTTGCCTTTCGCTTCTCTTCTTTTCTCAGCTATTTATAAGGCCTCCTCAGACAACCATTTTGCCTTGTTGCTTTTCTTTTTCTTGTGGATGATTTTGGTCACTGCCTCCTATACAATGTTCCAAACCTCCATCCATAGTTCTTCTGGCATTCTGTCTACCAGATCTAATCCCTTAAATCTATTTGTCAGCTCCACTGTATAATCATACGGGATTTGATTTAGGTCATACCTGAATGGCCTAGTGGTGTTCCCTACTTTCTTCAATTTGAGCCTGAAGTTTGCATGAAGGAACTGATGGTATGAGCCACAGTCAGCTTCAGGTCTTGTTTTTGCTGTCTGTTTAGAGCTTCTCCATCTTTGGCAAAGATAGTAAAGAATATAATCAATCTGATTTGATAGTGACCATCTGTTGATGTCCATGTGTAGAGTCATCTCTTGTGTTGTTGGAAGAGGGTGTTTGTTATGACCAGTGCATTCTGTTGGCAAAACTCTGTTAGCTTTTGCCCTGCTTCATTTTGTACTCCAAGGCCAAACTTGCCTGTTACTCCAGTTATCTCTTGATTTCCTACTTTCGCATTCCAGTCCCCTATGATGAAAAGGACATCTTTTTTTGATGTTAGTTCTGTAGGTTTCCATAGAACCATTCAACTTCAGCTTCTTCAGCATTAGTGGTTGGGGCATAGACTTGGATTACTGTGATATTGAATGGCTTGCCTTGGAAACCAACTGAGATCATTCTGTCACTTTTGAGATTGCACCCAAGTACTGCATTTCAGACTCTTTTGTTGAGTGTGAGGGCTACTCCATTTCTTTTAAGGGCTTCTTGCCCATAGTAGCAGATATAATGGTCATCTGACTTAAATTTGCCCCTTCCCATCCATTTTAGTTCACTGACTCCTAAGATGTCAACATTCACTCTTGCCTACTCCTGCTCGACTACTTCCAGTTTACCTTGATTCATGGACCTAACATTCCAGGTTCCTATGCAATATTGTTCTTTACAGCATTGGAATTTACTTTCATCACCAGACACATCCACAACTGGGCATCCTTTCTGCTTTGGCTCAGCCTCTTCATTCTTTCTGGAGCTATTTCCCCACTCTTCCCCAGTGGCATATTGGACATCTACCAACCTGGGAAGCTCATTTTTCAGTGTCATATCTTTTTGCCTTTTCATACTGTTCATGAGGTTCTCAAGGCAAGAATACTGAAATGGTTTGCCATTCCCTTCTCCAGTGGACCATGTTTTGGCAGGCCCTGACTAGCAGGGACAAGCCCTGCAGCTGCTGCATGAAGCCAGAGGACATGCCCAGTGCCCTGGATGTCCCACTGCTGGTCCTCTTGAGCTTGTAAATCTTCACCAGCCACTGGGTGTTGCTCAGTGTGCCACCTGGGGGCCTGGGAAAAGACCCTGGTGGAGTTGTTGGCTGGAGCTGATCGATGTTGGAGGATGCCCAGAAGCTCTCTGGTCTCTCTGCTGCCACTGGCCACCCTGGGGCCAATCAAGCATACCTCAGAGATATTGTGGGTTAGGGTCCAAACCACCACAATAAAGCAAATATCACAATAAGATGAGTCAAATGAATTTTGTGTTTTCTTGGTGCATATAAAATTTATGTTTACACTATCCTGTGGTCCATATATTAAGTGTGCAATAAAATCCTTATGTCTAAAAAAAGTACATTCTTTAGTTAAAGACTTTATTGTTTAAAAAAAAAAGCTAATTATCATCTGACAATGCAGCGTTGCCACCAACTTTCAATTTGTAAAAATCACAATGTCTGTGAAGTGCAAAAATAAGCTATGCCTGTGTGTGTGTGTGTACGTGTGTGTGTGTGTGTGTGTGTGTGTTAGTCACTCAGTCATATCCAACTCTGCAACCCCATGAACTGTAGTCTGCCAGGCTTCTCTGTCCATGGAATTCTTCAGGCAAGAATATTAGAGTGGGTATCCATTCCCTGCTCCAGGGTATCTTCCCAACCCAGGGATCGAACCCAGGTCTCCTGCATGGCAAGCAGACTCTTAATCATCTGAGCCACCAGGGAAGCCCTATGCCTGTATACTCATTACAAAATTTTGGAAAATACGTAAAACCATGAAAAAGAGAAATATATTTATTTTCTTACTACCCAATGAAAACCACCATTAGATTCTTTATAATGTTTTCCTGTTTCTGCGCATCTGTATCTCTCATTTTGTTTGCATTGCACGGTTGTCATCTAAACAACATTATAATGTTATTGTCTGCCTTTTTAACTGTAAAATATAAACATTCTTCCATGTTATTTTCTCCTGCTCAGAAACATTGTCAGTGGCTGGAGAATACTACATCAAATAGTGATGTCATTATCTTATTGTTAGGCATAAAGAGGGCACAGGTTTGAATGTCTTTTAAATAAAAGTAAATTTTAAAACTTAATACCATTTGCCAGCTTAAAGGGGACAGAGAAATTGCTTCATTCTATGGCAGTGTATCATCAATTGCTTTTTACTAGAAACATACACAAAATCCAGGAGAGCTAGCTGATATCCAGGAATAATCCACCTGAGCCAGTCCAGGGGCCTTCTCCCCACCTGAGCTCCTGAAAATGCTGGGGGCTGCACACAGGCCATCAGGCCTCTGAACACCCATCTCCCACGACTTGAAGGCTGTGCTCGGCAGACACGAAGTAAGGGCAACCTGCTGCAGAATGAGGATAATCATCATGAAATTATATGTTTCATTCGCCAAAAGCTAAGGCAGAAGGATTATGTGCTAGCAGAGCATTCTCTCTGTGACATCCCATGAGTCTCCCAGGGCTGAGGAGGTGATTCACCTGAAAGGGCCCCCCACTGCACCTGGCACATTCTCCAGGAAGCTTCTAGAAGCCCCCTCTGCAGGCGCTTCTCCTCCTGCAGACTGCTCCTTCTCCATCCCCTATGGAGGACCCTCTCTGCTTCCAGAACTCTGACTGTCCAGGGCCCCAGGCTCTGTCTTTGAACCTCACTCTCTGTCAGGTGATGTCAGCCAGCCTCCTGGCTTTAACAATCATGAAAGAGAAAGTTGCTCAGTCATGTCTGACTCTTTGCAACCCCATGGACTGTATAGTCCATGGTATTCTCCAGGGCAGAATACTGGAACGGATAGCTTTTTTTTTCTCCAGGGGATCTTCCCAACCCAGGGATCGAACCCAGGTCTCCTGCATTGCAGGTGGATTTTTTATCAGCTGAGCCACAAGGGAAGCCCAATGGAAAACCAGGTAAGGGGGTCATGAGGACCCCCAAATTTCTCTCTGCCTCATGACCTGTTTGGAGCTCCAGTTTCTCAGACCCCCTGAACGTCTTCTGTAGGCATATCCCCTACTTCAAAAGTAAAATGTAACTCTATCCCATTCTCCCCACAAACAAAAGAACAGACCTGGGGGACAGGTTACAAGCTTTTAAAAAATCTGGGGTCCTTCTTGCTCTCACATTTCTCTATTGTTAAGCTCATCAGTAAATCCCACAAGTTCAATCTTCCCTTTCCCTGCCACCCTGGCTGAATGGCTCTTGTCCTAACTGGTCTCTGTTTCCACACATGCCCCTCAGGGCACTACTTCTCCACCCGGGTGTGTCCCCCTGCCCCACTCTGCCTGGGGTATTCAAAAATACACAGGAGTAGTTGGGGTTGTCACAATAACGCCTGCGGCCTTTAGTGCCTAGGGATCAGTATCCTAAATGTTAGGATGGTCCCTCACAGCTAAGTATTGCTGCTGCTGCTGCTGCTGCTAAGTTGCTTCAGTCGTGTCCAACTCTGTGTGACCCCATAGATGGCAGCCCACCAGGCTCCCCGGTCCCTGGGATTCTCCAGGCAAGAACACTGGAGTGGGTTGCCATTTCCTTCCCCAATGCATGAAAGTGAAAAGTGAAAGTGAAGTCACTCAGTCGTGTCCTACTCTTTGCGACCCCATGGACTGCAGCCTACCAGGCTCTGCCATCAACAGGATTTTCCAGGCAAGAGTACTGGAGTGGGTTGCCATTGCCTTCTCCATAGCTAAGTATTATCCCTCCCCAAATGCTAAGAGCTCAGCACTGAGAAGCTGGAAACAGAGAGATCCTTTTAAAACTAAAGTCAGATTTTGTTAGACACTGTTCAAAACCTCCCACGAATCCCCATCCCACACAGACCCAGTTTCATACCATGACCTAGGAGGTCTCCCCTGACCTACCCTCCCCTCTCAGTCCCCTTTCCTCTGACTCCAGCTCCTCATGTGGAGTCTGGCTCTCCCTGATCTGCGTCTTCACACCGGCTGCTCTGGCTCCCTGGGAGCTGCCGCCCGGCCACCCACCTCCTGCACTCAATCCTCTGCTCAAATGGCACCTTGAAGGCTTTCTGCCATCGCTGTCTCTAATAGACTCCGCCTCAGCAGCCCCCGGGGGTTTGTCCCCTTCGCTTTCCTTCTTAGGGAGGCAAGACCCTGGGTTCCCAGGGTATGGTTCCAGGACTCCGCTGTCCTTCCTGGCCATGGGCTGGCTGCTGTCTATGAAGCCGTATCTGATCAACCTCTGATATCAAGGCAGGACCCAGGGCTCAGAGAGTGGGTCTGGAGAAGGACCACAATCCTCCACGCACTCAAAGATGTGAAGGCCTCATGAGCACACTTAGAAAAACTGCAGGAAAAGGCAGGCAGGTTGTAGGAGGTCAGAGAGGGCAGCATCAGGCCCGGCCACAGGTGCTGGGAACTAGCTCCAACCCTCTCCCCCTTGACAAAGGCCAGCTCAGCCCCAAACTGAAATGAGAGCACTAACAGGGACAAGAAATGAATGCATCGATTATACGAGAGGCAACCCGCTCGGGGAAAAGGAGAGCCAGATTTACATTCATCTGTGGACTCAAAAATCTTCTGAAACTGTTCCTTAAAACCCCTTACCCTAAACAGCTTGTGAAATGAAGAAGCGCGGCCACAGTGAGGCAGCCAGCATCGCCAGGGCTGCAGCCGGTGTCAGATTCACATCAGGGGCTCTCTCTGCCCAGCAGTGCAGCGTTTGGGGACTTGGCCTTCATGACAAGCAGCAGCTGCTGTCACCTCTGATGGTGAAGGGACGACACTCAGGAGGCAGGCTGACCGCCAGACTGCTTTTTGGAGAGGCAAAGGGGTATGAGGGAGAGAGAAGAGAGGCAGGCGTTCCCTGACCTGCATCTGTGCCTCACATCCTGCCAAGTTATTTCTATCCTCACATTCTGAGAACAAGCATACAAGGATGGAGACTGAAGCTTGGATGGGTGCAGCCACTCGTCCCAGGGCATGGCAGTGGCAGAGCTGAGATGGGAGCCTTTACTAGTCTTCACTCCCCTGGACCCTTCCCCGTCTGTCGGTTACACTCTCCCTCACCAAAGGCAATCTCATGAAGCAGGAGGTGGGAGAAGATGTGAGATGGGCACAAAGGTGCCAGGGGCTGCCCGAGGCTCAGCAGGCCTGGGTACTTACTAGTCCAGATGGCGGGTGACTCTGGGCAGGTCCCCTGAGCTCTGGGCTTCCTGGGAAGCTCAGACAGTAAAGAATCCACCTGCAATACAGGAGACCCAGGTTCGATCCCTGGGTCAGGAAGATGCCCTGGAGAAGGGAATGGCAACTCACTCTAGTATTTTTGCCTGGAGAATCCCATGGACAGAGGAGCCTGGTAGGCTACAGTCCATGGGGTTGCAAAGAGTCAGACATGACTGAGCGACTAACACTTCCACTTTTTGCTTTCCTGAGCCTCAGATTCCTCATCTGTCTCTAGTGGACCTGCCTGGAGATCCCCGAGTCCTCCCAGCTCTAATATCCTTTGATCTTCATAACTCATACCCATCGGTGAGAATTTATCCAGCTACAACTTTAAGAAAAATGATTCCCGCAGATACAAGACTCAGATTGTTAGGGCTTTGCAAAGGTTACCATTCCAGCAACAATGGATGAATAGAATATTCTTGGCCGAGGAAGGGTATTTGGAAACAGAGGAAGTCCGTCTGTCAGTATCGGGCTTAAATGGGCTGAATGACGAGCAGGGTGATGGGAGGAGGGATTCTGGAAAGGCTCACGGTCTGTTTGAAACGAAAAAGCGTTTTAATGGGACGTGCTCACTGACGCTGGGTTTTAACGACCTCTCAAAGTGTAACTGGGGAGAGAAGGGGAGTTAAGGAAAAGGGTTTGTGGAGTGAACAGAGAGGAAGAAAGAAAAAGTGATAAAACCAAAACATATTCAGCCCGTCAAGTAGAGCACAGACCTGTGGAGGGAGGCCACAGTTGACTCTCCATATTCTAATGCCTGAAATTAGGTTTGAAAAGCAAACACTTCATTTTAAAAATCGAAAAGTTCCAATGTCTATAGGGTACGTCAGTTAGCTAACCTCTTTAGGCCTCAAGCTTCTTCATTTCTGGCGGGAAAAGTTTGTACTTCATGAGGGTTTTGTGAATATGAAGCTGCACATGTGTAACTCAGCAGTGCCTTTAACATGAAAGTGCTGTCACTCAGAAACAGCCTCAAGGAAGAGTGACCTCATGAGCAGCAGCAGGTGAGCATGGCCAGACTGTCAAGGCCAGTTTCCCCAGTGACAGCCCCACGGCCTTATGCTAGAGAAACTGCAGCAGGATCTGGGACCAGGACAAAGGTTGTTCTCCTCAGAGCTTCTCTTCCTCTGTCCCCTGGCCTCTTTTGATGGAGACAGGCAATTCGGAGGGATGGAGAGGACCCAACAGACATGGGGCTTTCCGCTACCCCAGATGGAAGAGCTCAAGCCAGGTTTAGTTGGTAGATGATGGATATGTGACATCACTTGTATCCTGAGATGATGAGTCAAGTATAAGTGGTTGAGAATGCTGGGGATGGATTTCAGATCCGTCATGGCACACTCAAGATGAGTAACAAGGAGAGTTTGATAAAGAGTTTTTTTTTTAAACCATAGTGTGGGTTGACTTTAGGAAAAACAGCAAAGGAAGAAGTAGGTGGTACCTGAGAGCTAGACACACAGAGCTGTTATCAACAGGGCCCCAAAGATCGGCGGGGTGGGGGGGGGCGGGCAGTAGAACCCTGAGAAACAGCTCCCTAGAGATGGGAAACCAGAGCAAGCCCATCCAGGCTACTGAGAAGATAAGTTGAGAGTGGATGGCAGGGAGAGAGCACGGCCTGGGACCCTCCAGGGACAAGGTACAAACTGAAGCCTGGGGCCTGCTGCTGGCTGTAAACATACATCATCCCCAAACTACTTGTAAATAAGTAAATTGAAGTCAGAGGGGAGAGATGACAATGTGGGTAATCAAACACACAGATGAAACCAGAGTCCCCTCCGTGTGGGGCTGTGGCCTAAATGCCTCCTTGGAGTCATTGCTAATTCTCCTGTCCACCACGCTTACCACATGCCGGGCACAGTTCTAAGTCTCTTGCACATTTACATCCTCACAGCCACTTGATTAGGTGGATTCTATTATTATGCCCACTTTACAGATGAGGAGCCTAAACCTTTAGAAAGAGAAAGCCATTTAGCTAAGATCACAGGGGCTAGTCAGTGGCAGAACTGAGGTCTGAACCCTGAGAACTTCACCCCAAATCTAATCTAATAGATAATCTAAGCTAATGGATAATCTGATCCAATGGATCTAATCAATAGCCTCTAATGGAGAACTGTCAGAGGGGGGCCCTTGAAGAAAAGGAGGGGTCTTGTCACTGTTATAAGGCAGCAGGACGTGAGGTCATCACTTATTTGCTGGAATGGGGCAACTTCTGCCCGTGCCTCCAGCTCATTTTCCAAGGTGGGCACCACCAAGGGGACCCCCTGACCTCTCTCTCCCCCAGCCAGGTCTCCTAGAGAGTTCTGGTGGGGAGGCTGAAGCACACATGGGGACACCAACCCAGCCCACCAGCCTGCACCTTCTCTGGCCAGCCCAGCTGCCATGCAGGGGGCCATGTGTATACATCAGTTCAACTGGTCAGGCAGTGTGCCCTGAGCACACGCTAGGCCCCTTAATTGTGCTCCCCAGGAGGCGCACAGGGCAGACTGACGAATTCTTGGACAGGAGGCAGCTCACGTTTGGCCTCCAATGTCAAAATCTGATGAGTCAATTGGTACTTTGCCTGAATCATAAGAGCTCATCGCTGGACACAGCAGACTCACAACCCTCTTCCTCACCCAGGGACCCTCCATGTGTCCTTTCCTACTGGGGCCTTGCTTCCAGACTCAGGGCCAATGCTAGCAATGTGCTCATCCTTATGCATCTGCATTCCCTCCCCAGTCCAGAGCCAAGGGTTCCAAGCATCAGATGAGGAACAGGACACAGTAAAGAGATGATGTATGACGTGCGCAAAGATGCTAGAGCACATTTACTGATCTCTTAATAGGAGCCAGGTTCTGAAAAAAAGTGTTTCTTGGATTACTTACACAGGTACTGTTGATCCCTATTTTACCCTTGAGGAAACTGAGGCTGAGAAAGGACAGGATATTCACCTGAGATGTCAGGATTTCAATCCAGGGAGTAGTGACTCGAAACCATTCTAACATTCTCCCTCCTCAGATAACAAAGGGCTTGGTATGTCTACATCAACTACTGAAATTCATTTCAGAAGTGGTGGAAATGAGAGAAGGTGGTGATGGTCATATTTGCCATTAGGAAGACAGGGAGGTCAGCATGGAGGCTCTCATGATGCTGGAGGGATGAATAACAAAGGTCACCTGCATTAAAGCAGTGACAGAAGGCAGTGATGGGAGGCAGGTCTAGGAGATACTGGAGATAATAGAACAGACTTGTTAGGTGGGAGACAGATAGAGGGGTGCAGGGTGAAAGGGAGAAGTTTAGGACCCTCCCAGTTTTCTGCCTTGAGAAGCTTCAAAGATAAATGGTCACCAGGCAAAAGAGATTTCAGGAAGGAGACAGATTTAAGGATACCTGGAGGAAAGATTAATGGGTTTTCTTTGGGGCTTGTTCACTTTGAGCTACCCATAAGATATGCAGACAGAAATGCTTCCTGCTAGGGACTTGAAGAATTGACGCTTTCAAATCATGGTGTTGGAGAAGACTCTTGAGAATCCCTTGGACGGCAAGATCAAACTAGTCAATCCTAAAGGAAATCAACTCTGAATATTATATTCATTGGAAAGACTGATGCTAAAGCTGAAGCTTCAATATTTTGACTACTTGATGAGAAGAGCCGACTCATTGGAAAAGACCCTGATGCTGGGAAAGATTGAGGGCAGGAGAAGAAGGGGACGACAGATGATGAGATGGTTGGAGAGCATGACTGACTCAATGGACATGGGTTTATTTGCAAAGTCTTGGAGATAGTGAAGGACAGGGAAGCCTAGCATTCTGCAGTCCATGGGGTTGCCAAGAGTCAGACACAACTTTCCAACTGAACAAGGAACTGAATGTTTGTACCCTTCCAAACTTTATGTGTTAAAACCCTACCCCACAGTATGATGGTATTAGGAGATTGGGCCTTTGGGAAATGACTGGAATTACATGAGGCATTGAAGGTGGCCTACCTGTGAAGGTCTTGGTAGTAGGAAAGTGTCACACTCCTTTAAACACCCAACTCCTCACACTCAGGACCCCGTTTCATTACACACTTAGTTTTTTTTGTTTTTTTGTTTTTTTTCAGTATTCATCTACATGTTAGCGTCTCCTGAAAAATGTTCCTCTTCCTAAAACATACTGCCTCTTCCCACCTGCCCCCAAACCACTGGGAAAATAGAATATGAGTACACTCTAGATATAAGGAGAGCTGAGTTCAAACCTGTCCTCTGCCCTCAAGAGCTGTGTGTCAGTGGGTGGCGACCTCACCAGCGGGTGACAGATTAATGAGACCTTTGGTGCAGGACTGATTTGAGGAAGATGTGAGAGAGCTCCCGGGAAGGTGCCTTGTTTCTCAAGCTCGAGAAACAGTGTCTTCCTTTAGGGCAAGGCTCTCAGAGACCGTCTGCAGCCCGGGGAAGAAGTGTGGTTGTATTTAATCTTTTCTCAGTGAAGGGTAATGGGAGTGAAGGGTGAGAGGACACCAAGGTGACAGGAGCTTGTGGAGTTAGGAAGGAGCTACAGAAAGCAGTGGTTCTGCTGGTTTTATCTCAGGCCAGCCCCCTCTCTGGATCCATCAGCAGTCAGCCAGCAACACTGAGTGGTCACAGTTCCCCTCACTCCTCAGTCTCCAAGAGAGGAACACAACTGGCACTCCAATACCCAGCCCTGGCATGTGCCCTGGGCTTTACCATCTCTGCCAAACTTCCAATAGCCATATCTCATCTTGCCTTGAGTTCCCCGTGGCACCTTTAGTTCTAAACCACAAGCCTTCTGCTTGCACCCAGGGTGTCAGAGACATGTTTTATTGTCACACTAGGTAGGGTGGAGGCTTTCTACGGGCATCCAGTGGGAAGAGGCCAGGGATGCTGCTAAACCTCCCATGAACTGCAGGACAGTGCCCACAACAAGGTATTCCTGGCTGAAAATGTCAGTAGTACTGAGGCTGAGAGACACCCAACAGGATCTAGATCCCACTGCCCATAGTGGCTAAGACTCCACATTCTCAATGCACGGGGCCCAGGTTCTATCTCTGGTTGGGGAGCTAGATCCCACATGCCACAACTACAAGTTTTCACACTGGAACTAAGACCCGTCCCCACCCCCCAACTCCAGGGCAGCCAAAAGGATAAATATATAAAAATAAATTACAAAAAAAGGAAGAAAATTCAAAGCAATGAGTAGGGCAACATAGCAACAAGGAGGAAAACAGGCTTTTTCTGAGGACAGAAAGCAGCCTGCTCTCCAGATTCTAACCCCTGATTGCAGCCCCCTTCCAAGACCAGGTTCCTGAGGTTCCCAGGGAATTGGAATTACAGGGAAACCACATGGTCCAGGACCTCTCCTCCCGAGCACTTTCTCTTGGTGGGAGGGAACAAGATGGCTGCAGATGTATCCAACGTGAAGGGAAATCTTCGCTGGTGTCACGGCCAGGGGATTACATCTGCCTACAGTTACAGGATGTATCACTTGCAGAGAATTCCTTCCACAACATACTCAAAGAACCAAAAACAAGTATTAAATAGCTGGCTAAATTCGATCTATATTTTTCATCCTGTGTTTTTTTTTTCTCCTGTGGTTTTTCACCAAAGTCCACTTTGACATGCCATTAAAAGAAAACCCTTTGTGTATAAGCAATAGATTTAGAAAGAAAGAGAAAAAAAAAAACTAATATATCGAACAACCCAATGTATATGATTTGGAAGAAGTAACCAGATCCTCTGCTCTGGCAGGCTGTAAACTGGGCTAGGGAGGGACATTGTTTTTCTTTTGGTCATTCTGCCAAGTTAAAAAGGAAGTTGGAGATTAGAACAAAATATTTAAATCAAAAATGAATCCTTCAATGAAAGTTGCTTGATCCCTTTTGCTACCACCCCCTGCCTCCCTTCCCCCTTATTGGAAGCATATTTCTCTTTGAAAAGAAGTAGTGTATTGTTGCTGAATAGAAGGGGGACAGCCCACTGGGGAGACACACTGATCTCATCATTTTAAAAGTGGGAGATAAATGACCCCTTCCCAATCAAATGCTGTTTCTGCACATTCTCAGAATAAATGGCACAGTTTTCCCTGGTGAGCAGGGAGTGCTCTCCCTGAAGCTGGGTTTGTCTATGCTAGCCATGCATCCCAGCTCCAGGAACAAGGTAAGTGCAACTCAGATAGTCATATCTGAGTACTACTGAGTACTATTAGGGCATTGCATCATTCTTTGAAAGCAAGACCCAAGCAAGATCCAAGTTTCCTTCCTAATGGGAAACTTGTAGAACAGTCCTTGTATTAAGATTCAGTATTGTGATTTCTTGGAATGACCCTCAAATAAACCATAGATCCCCTCTTTCACTGTATCTGCCAGTCTCTCCTCAAAATGATTCCACTTTTGAAGTGGCCTGAGTAAATGTGGTCCTTCTGGTGCTGAGCTCACTTAACACACATTTACAGGAACAATGCAAAACAAGTAATGTATCGGGACTTTCCGATAGCATGGCTTTCCGATTAGAAACATAGCTCTATAATTCATGGAGAAAAGAGAACCCTCCTATATTGTTGGTGGGAATGTAACTTGGTGCAGTCACTGTGGTAAACAGTATAGAGGCTCCTCAGAAAACTAAAAATAGAATTACCGTATGATCCAGCAATCCCACTCCTAGGCATAAATCCAGACAAAATCATAATTCAAAAACATACAGCCACCCCTATGTTCATAGCAGCACTAGTCACAATAGTGAAGACGTGAAAACAACCTAATGCCCATTGACAGAGGAATGAATGAAGAAGACGTGGTACATGTATACAGTAGAATACTATTCAGCCACAAAAAAGAATGAAATAACGCCATTTGCAGCAACGTGAATGCAACTAGAGACTATCGTACTAAGTGAAGTAAGTCAGGAAGAGAAAGACAAATACCATGATATCACTGGTAGGTGGAATCTACAATATGACACAAATGAAACTATCTATGAAACAGAAACAGAATCCCAGGCATAGAGAACAGGCTGGCCATTGCCGAAGGAGAGATGGCTGGGGGAGGGATGGAGTGGGAGGTTTGTTAGCAGATATATGGTTTTACATATAGAAGGGATAAACAAGGTTGACTGTATAGGACAAAGAGCTATATTCAATATTCTATGATAAACCATAATTGAAAATAATTTATATTAAAAAAATGTGGTGGCTCAGTGATAAGAATCTGCCTGCCAATGCAGGAGACACAGGTTCAATCCCTAGGTCAGGAAGATCCCCTTGAGAAGGAAATGGCAACTCACTCTAGTATTCTTGCCTGGAAAACCCCATGGACAGAGGAGCCTGAAGGGCTACAGTCCACGGGGTAGTGAAGAGTCAGAAACAATTCAGTGAGTAAAACAACAACAATATGTATGTATAACTGAATCACTTTGCTGTACAGCAGAAATTAATACGACATTGTAAATCAACTATACATCAATTTAAAAATTCATAATCCAAAAAAAGAATTCATGAAGGAAAAAATTAGCAAGAATGTGACTCTGGAAGAGCTCAAGCAAATGGGCAATCAAAAATAATTTTATTAGATCTGCTAGCATCTTTGTAACTAGCCAGGTTCTACACAGTTCAGTACTCATCCCCATAATTCTATGGTCTTGCAAACCAATACATCTATTGCTCTTCAATACCCTAAAAATATGCTGGTATTGTCACCTACCAATATGAATCTTACAGTCAAAACAAACAAGAGGATCAACCAAGATATGAAATTTAAGGATACATTGATGGCATTTAATAACAACATGGCAATATAAATACTGGCTCCAAACGGAACAATTAGGCAGAACCCATATATCCTAATTTTCCTCCCCAAGCTCTCTGGCTTCACCATTCTGTGACCTTCTGTATTTCAACACTGATCTTACATTTGGGATTATTGCACTTCCCTGACTTAACATCCAGCCAATACCTGTGCAAGTAACCTGGAAGCCTGGCACTCTTTCTTACAAGCACTAAATATTTTAGGAAAAGCTTTCAAAACTGGAAAATGTCATCATCAGCAAATTCTGCTTGACAACCCCCAAACAAATATCTACCAGTGCAAGCCTTTGCCATGGTCCACTTTGCTCACCTATAACATGTCCTCAGCAGGAGACAGCCACTCAATTTTACCCAGTAAGTGTGTGTGTACACGCTTCTGCCTGATCTTCAATGATCTGTGATAAACAATACCAAAAAGAGGCTCTCTTTCATTCTTAGATGTAAACCCCAACACCATCCTCATGCCTAGACAAACTGCACATCTCTGTATCATTTCTAATTTACCAGCTTGATAGTTCTTAATAGCACATATCTTAAAAATCTGTATTGAATACAGCCATGTCTCAGGGACTGGACTAGAAAATTTCCCACCATCTTCCCATCTAATCATCCTGACATCTCGCCACAGAGGGTTATAATTCAATTCATTTTGCACAGGAGCAGTTGAGGTTCAGAAAGATTAAGTAACTTGTTCAAGGTCCCAGGGACCCAATTGCCTTCAGCGCCTTAGCATCTTTGCTCCAGCTGGCCCTGCTGCCCTTCCCTGCCAGTGCCACACCACTTGGCCTCTGAAGACTATCCTTTGAGTTGGTGGTGTCACTCTTCTCTCCTGTCAAAATCCTCATGATGTCATTTTCTTGCCTCACCTCCAGTCATCTTGTCATCACCTCCCACCTGCATGGCTGGGACAGTCTCTCTGGCTACCTATGTTGCCTTCCTGACAGTACGTCCATGCCTGATACTCCGGAGCCTACGCCCTGCCAACTCACAGCTCCAAGGACACTGCTGGACCCCTCCAAGCTCCTGAGAGTCTAGTTCCACCATGAACTAACCGTGTGAATCTGGGAAAGTCATTGAAACTTTTTGACAGCTTCCTTACATTTATAATAGACATAATAATCCCAGCTCTACCTCTGAAAGAAAAATCAATTGAAGGTTGAATGAGACCCAAAAAGTGACCTTTTGGGGGCATAATTCCCATGCTAAACTTCGTCTCCAAACTGGCCCTGAAATGCAAATTTTCAACCAAATTTGCTCAAAATGTGGTGTTTTTGGATCGGAATCCAGTGCCAGGTTTTTTCCTCCAACACTTGCCCCTTTGCCCGCAAAGAATGAAAGTTGGTCAATCCACTGTTCCTTGCAAAACCTGAGTTCATAGTTTGTGTTCCAGAAGGTGTGGCCAAGAATTCTACTCAGTAATAAACTCTGCATTTCTCATGTGTGAAATCACCAATTAAGAAATTTCAGTACGGAATCTTATTTTAACACCTCCAAATCATATTTAAATAATCCAATCTTAAGTTTCTAGATTAAGTCATTTTCACTGAGGTAGCCAAAAAAGAAAAACAAAAACAAGTTTTGGAAGCATAAACTGTTGAGAATCCTGGTGCCCAGACTGGTTCAGGACAAAATAAATACCTGAGAGCCTTCAACACCTCCTCTTGATCACACAATAAATATATCAGCGTCTCAGCCTGACTTCCCAAACCACTTCCAGCCTCAACTGGCATTTCCCATCTGAACTTCCCTTTCTCCTACATGAACCATTTCCTGGATTAACTACTCTTCTTTTAAAAGATCCTGCATTTTCCTTCCTCTGCATTTTCCTTCTGGTCTTCCCTCACCCAGAATGCCTCCCTGACACCCCATGACCAAAACCAATCCATCTAGTTCAAAGCTCCACTCCTTCCACGAAGCCTGCCCTCACCATGCCAACATGAACAGACGTCTCCTTTCCCTGACAGCCTGTGGCAAGTTTGTCTTCTTATTCACCGTGTGCTGCTTTCTTATGCTCCTCCTAGTGTCCACCTTGAACCATCATTAAACATCTTTCCCACCCCGTTTTGATGTTTGGTGCCCTGTTCTGCCCTCTTCTACCCCAGAGCTAGCTCATGTAGCACTTCACACACAGTAGCCACTCATTAAAGACTCGATGCTTACATTTGACTCACGCCCTTGCAAACTACTCCAATCAAAAGAAATATTTCTCATGTATAAAGCGATGGAATTGCAGAAATCTACGCCATCAAATATTTTTGGCTAAAAAGGAAGAAGTATCTTTCCACAGTCCCAGCGGAAACCATGTGTGTGAATGTGTGTTTGGGGTTCCGAAGCAGAGCGAGGCTTGTTAATTTTAAAGCCACATAGCCTGTTTGGCTAAGACTATGACTCCATTTGTGTATTTCAACCACGTAAAATACACCCTGGGATTCTGGACTGAGAAAAATAGCCATATAAGGAGAAAACAAGACATTCCCTATAGCTGCCCTTGTAAAACAGTCTATGATTTAACCCTCTGCTCGGACAGATCCAAGCTCCTGCACTTTACAACTGCAAACAATCAGATTCCTGGGAGGAGCTCAGCATGTGACCTGCACCACCGGGGTATAGAGGATAGCAAACAAACCTGACAGGTCACACTCGGGGCAGCACGACCAAAACTTTGCAGCCGCCTGCCTTTCTCTCTGCAGTGGGCTGGCCCAGCCAGAGCTGAAGAGCAGGAACCCAGATGAGCTCCAGCCCAGAGATAACTCAGGGGGGCTAGTTAATCCTTTTTTCCTTCCAGAATACAGGGATCTGAGGTCTGCCCCCACCTCCAGGTGACAGTCCATCAATCTACAGAAGACTTCCGTTGAGGAGGTGAGGAGGGAGACAGAGGATCAGGGGAAGGAAAGAGGGCTCCAGAAAGAGCAGCCAGAGGCAGGCCCAGGCCCACTGTGACCACCCCAACAGTGCCCATGGACAGGGAGTGATGACAGAGCCGGGATCCACAAGGGTCCTGGGAGTGCCCTCTTTCTCCCTCTTCATCTTGATTGCTAGTAATAGCAACTCTGTGAGATAAGATTTTCTATCAGCAAAATGGGGTTCTGAGTGGTTCCAACATCTCTCACAGGTAATGAGTGGGGCTATGATTAGAAATAAAGGTTTATGTTGTGGCTGACACTGCTCATTACTTTCTGCTATCCAGTCCCGTCTTCTTCCTTCCAGCAACAGAATGACCACCTGCCCCCTTACAACACACACTCACACACACACACACTCTCACATACACACACTCACACACACACACTCACACACACACACACAGTCACACACACACACAGTTATTGAGGACCAAGGAAGATGGCTACCCAGCTGGGGACAATGATTCCCAGCTCCCACGCCGCTCCAAGTGGTCACACGACTAAGTTACAGAGACAAGAAGGTGAGTGGAAGTAATGTGGGCAAATCCTGGGTCACATCTTCTAAAAGGAGTTACTGGCACTGCCTATGGGCTGGAATGCAGATGTGGGGATGAAGACAAGGACAGGAAAAGAAAAGAGAGTCAGACGGCTTTATACCTGGCCACCAAGGTGCCCAGCACTATATCTGGACTCTTCCGTGAGACAGAAGGGCTTCCCTGGTGGCTCAGATGGTAAAGAATCCACTTGCAATGCAGGAGGTCTGGGTTTGACCCCTGGATCAGGAACATCCCCTAGAGGAGGAAATGGTGGCCCACTCCAGTATCCTTGCCTGGAGAATCCCATGGACAAAGGAGCCTGGGGGGCTACAGTCCACGGGAGAAATAAGCGATCTCATCTGAGCCACCATATTTTTCATTGTCTTTGTGACAGCAGTTTAGCCTGCACTTTAACTCATGCGTGTGACTTTCTGCTGCCTCAGCTGTGCACAAAGAATCTTGAGGCCATACTAGCTTGCACTAATTTAAAAAGCAGAAGGAAAAAAAATCATGGCCAAGTTACAGAAGAGTCAGCAGTATTCACATGCCAAAATCACCCGTCCCTGAGGCAAGGCTGGAGAGGGCCTCATCCACACCAGGGAGTACTGCACAGGTTAGAGTGAATGTTGGAGTATCTAGCCCCTTCCTTCCCATAAAAGAGTGTCTGGAGGAAAGCTTGCCTTCCCAGATAAATTTCAGATAGAAGGACCCTAAACATTTTTGAGCTGGAATCAGAAGGAATATTTAGTCAATTGTCACTATCATTCCAAAAATGACTTATTCAAATCTTCCTTAATAATTTTTAAAATTGTTTTACCTGTCTCAAGAGATGTGTTAACAAATCTTCTATTATGATTGTATGCTTGACAACCAGTATTGGGAATTCAATCATTGCCTTTATTTGAGGCTATTAGGTACATACTAGAATTGTTGTATTTTATAACAATCTTGAATATTAATCATGAATATTGCTCTAAAGTCTGGTATAAATATAATTCTACTTATCCCCTTTTTTCAATTGACAGTTCTTTTTCAATTCTTTGCCCTTGTTTTTTCTCTGCCCTTGTATTATAGAGGAGTCTCTTACTAACCACCTACATTTTTTTCAACCAAGTTAATAATCTCTGTGTTTTAAGTGACACATTTAGTCCATTTATATTTATTTAGGATTTATTTCTGCCATCTTATTTTAGGCTTTGTATTTATCTTTCTGCATATGATGTTTGCTTTCTTTTTTCCTATCTCTTAATGGAATGATCAAGTTTCTTTGTTCCCCCTTTGCCTATTCTACCACTTTGGTAATTATTCATCTCATTTTTATGTTTGTATACACATACAACATTATTAGACATGAATGATCCTTACATTTTTATCACATATGCTTGACTGAAGCAATAGAATGGCAACCCACTCCAGTATTCTTGCCTGGAGAATTCCAGGGACAGATGACCCTGGCAAGCTGCAGTCCGTGGAGTCACAAAGACTAGGACATGGCTGAGCGATTAACAAACATACTTGACTTTAAAAGTATAAAATAAGTCAGCATCTCTACTTACCTACCAGTCTTCAGAGATCCAAGCATTTCCCACCATTCTTTCATGCTGTTGTCCAATATTTCAGTTCCACATAATTTGGTAACAAAATTTGTCAGTATTATTGCTATTTTCTACAGATGATGCTTGTCTAAATTTAGCACCTCTTCTTCAGCCTCATGCATTCTCTGTGGCTTTAATTTTCTTCTACTTGAAATAAATCGTTTAGAAGCTCCTTCCTGAGAGTCTTTGGTAACTTAAAAACAGCAACAACAATAACACATTGTTGTTGAATAATAAGTTAAGTGGATGAGGAAGTGATGGTTATTTTCTCTGAAAGTTTTGGATACATTATCTTATTGATTTTTGGTTTCTGTTGTTATTGTTGAGAATCTGCTGCCTGTGTAATCATATATCCTTTATAGGAAATATGCCTTTTCCCTATGGCTGCATTGAGAACTTTCTGGCTTTGGTGTTCTACAATGTTATGATAGTGAACTTAAGGTTTGGATGTACTCATTTACTCAACTCATGACTTGATGTAGCTTCCTGAATCTTACGATCCTTACTTTCTAACTATTACAGAATATTCTTGGCCTTTTTTGTCTTTGAGTATTTCTTTTCCTCATTCTCTACTATGTTCCCTTTAAATCCTTATTCTATCTCATTCTATCACCCTTATCTTTAATTATTCTTTAATATGTTTATATCTTTGTGATGTGTTCTGAGTGGGAATCATACCTCTCTTCCAGCATATTAATTTTCTCTTTAGCCATATCTAATTCATTAAAATTAATGACTATAATTGCTAATTCTGGAATATTTGTTTCTTTTCCAAATCTGTTTTTTTCTTTCTACATGGTACTGTACCTTGTATATTGGGTTTTCAATCCCTTACTTTATGTCTCTAATCATTTTAAACACATTTATAGCCCTTGTGGGCTTCCCAGGGGGCATTAATGGTAAAGAACCCACCTGCCAATGCAGGAGATATAAGAGATGTGGGTTCAATTCCTGGGTCAGGAAAATCCCTTGGAGAAGGAAATGGCAACCCACTTCAGTATTCTTGCCTGGAGAATCCCACTGACAGAGGAGCCTGGCAGGCAATAGGCCATGGGGTTGCAAAAGAGTGAGACGTGACTTAGTGACTAAACAACAACAACAGACAGTCCATATACAATAGACCTACTATCTAAGTTACTGGAAATCTGATTCTAAGTATAAGTATGTTCTATCTGTTGATTATCTTTCATGAGAATTGTTTCCTATGTGATTTTGGAGAGTAAGCTTGTCTTCAGGATCACTTTCTTTATGGGAATCCTGTGTGGCCTCCACTGAGGGTGTGACTCAATGGACAGTGTTATTGGTGTGACATCATGGTCTAGAATCACATTTTCATGTTACAATCTCACCTCAAATACCCTTGGACCACGTATATAGCATAAATTCAAACCTTAAATCCAAATAAGGCGTTAGGTTCTTGGTTGAGAATTCTTGACTCATAACTGAAACATACTTCTTTGTACCCAGATTTCAGGTTAAGACAAGCAAATTCCCTTTCCTCCCTGTGCTGATAGCTTCCCTGCCAATGCTTGCCTTGACCCAATATGGAGGCTGCAACATGTAGGTCTCAGCATTTACAATTACTTGCCTTTCCAGTTCAACTTCCCAAGAAAATTAATGTTGTCTATTGGGCCTCCCTGGTGGCTCCGTGGTAAAGAATCCTTCTGCCAATGCAGAAGACGCCAGAAACATGGGTTCAATCCTTGGGTCAGGCAGATCCCCTGGAGAAGGAAATGGCAACCTGCTCCAGTAGTCTTGCTGGGAAAATCCCATGTACAGAGGAACCTGGAGGGTTCATGGGGTCACAAAGAGTTGACCCTATGAGCAACTGACCATGCACACACTACGTCCTCAGGTTAAACGTGGCTGGCTTACCTTGGGTCAGAAATCCACATCCAATGCAACCAGCTGTAGACAGTGACAGGTCTCACAACATTTAAGGAACTCCCTTTGGGGCTGTTTTGAAGAGAGAATGTCTCTAGCAGGAAGTCCTAGAGGAAAGAAGGAAATAACCATTGGAGGAAATAATTAGCATCTCTATAACCAAGAACTTTTCTCCAAAACCTCTCTTGTGTAAGCTCTGCTGTCATTGGTTGTGTAGCCTCCACTGCAGGCATAAAATTGTTAAGTGTGAGAGTCTGAGTGGTTGTAACCAGGGAGGGCATTGATAGTGCCTCTTAGGAAAGAGCACGGTGCACACGTTCTGCAGGGGAGTGGGATTTGTTTTCCACTCAGACTAAATTTGGAAGTTGCTTTTCCACATAGCACCTCACTCAATGCCTTACACAGTAGACATTCAATATTTGTTGGAATAAAACATCAAACATTTCCTCCAGCCTTGAATAAGGATATAATGCAGCTCACAGAGGCAGCAGGGCAGAAAATATTCAAAGAGAGACAGGAAGCTTCAAGGCCATGGCCAAGAGAAAGGTAATCTTTCCCAGTGAGTGAAAGTCACTCTTTGACTGAAAGTAGAAAGTGTCCAACTCTTTGCAACCCCATGGACTATACAGTCCATGGAATTCTCCAGGCCAGAATACTGGAGCGGGTAGCCATTCCTTTCTCCAGGGGATCTTCCCAACCCAGAGATCAAACCCAGGTCTCCCCGGGGAGGCAGATTCTTTAATAGCTGAGCCACCAGGGAAGTCCAAATCTTTCCCAGAGAAATGAGTAAATCAAGGCAGGCAGTAAGCAAAGAATATTAGAAGAAAGCAATCTTCTAAAAGGCTCAGAACTTGGAGTGGACTTGGAATTAGCACATAGGCCAAGACAGAGAATGTTCTTCAGTTCATAAATAAGAGTGCCATCATGGGTGGTGACAACCCACACAGACTCTCCCAGCAGGGGTGGGTCACTGTGAACTTGGATATTACCAGATAAAGAGAAGGCATCTATCTTCAACACATCTGCACAAGGGATTTAAGGGGGAGGAACTGAAAAAAGTTTAAAGGGACAACCTGTGTTAATATTTATGTATATACAATACCCATGTTAATTATGTGTTAAAATATATGTAGTTCAAATCATCCTGTGGGTTCCTTCTTCATATGTTCTGTGTGGTTTTTCTTTTTAACACCCAAGTTGAAGGATCTCTCCAAACGCTATTATCGTTAGATATGTGGATTAGCTAAGAGCTGCAGTCAAAGCTAGGGAGCTAAGAAAGAAGTTCCCTTACAGAATGCCTTACCTGGGATTTCTTTTTCTAATCTTATTAGATTCAGTCTACAAATGGAGTCTCCAAAATTTCTTCAGAAAAAGTCTTAGGGGTAGCCATCTGGTTGAAAGATTGGGCTAGCAGACTTGATCTGAAACTCTATTTGCATACCAAGTATGCTATGCTTCTACTCACATGGTGTCTATTAAGGGTGGCTTGGGGAGGATGAAGATTAGACCTCATTTCCCAAACTAACCTTTAGTCCCTCAGAAACGTGAAACTGGATGGAGCATTCTGTGTAAAACTCCGGAGAACAACACTGATAGCACGAAAAAGATTAGTGCCAATCCAGGGTCTAGGGAAGATTTGCCAGGCAAAGTGTTGGCTTTTCAAAACACTCAGACCACCTGGTGCCCCAGACTGGGGGTGAACTCCATCACAATGGTGATGTGCTGGCCCCCTGCCCGTTCTGAGCCGCAGAACTCATGGCAGGAAGCTTCCTGGAGGAATTCGATAGAACTCCACTCTGTCACAGACTGGAACATCTAACACCGACAGTGACCTCCACGCTGAGCCTAGGGTTGCATTCCCAACAGTAGCTCCTGCAGTTGCTCTCAGATGAAATCAAATTACTGTGGAAAAAAATGTGTGTGAGAGCTCCCTTCCCACAGCGGGGTGAAAAGGGCAGCTTCCTGGTTAGCACCCGTGGAAACGCCATCTCACCAGCTTACAGGTGGTGTTATTCAAGCCCAGGAATGTGTGGAATGGGTCAAATGTGTGTGTGTCAAATGTGTGTCAAATTAGGTAGCCTCCCTCTGGAAACCGTTAAATCTTTGCATCTCTTCGTCGTAGGGGCTCATAGACGGGCTGGCAGTGGGAGCCCAGCAGCGTAACAACTGGAACCAGGCTTCTCACTGCAAAAAACGACACTCTCTGTCCTGGCCCAAGATGGGGGCCGGGGGGCGGGGACTGAGCCTGGCACGTTTCACCTTCCTTTCCCCAGGTAATTCTCTCCAGAAAATGTTGCTGGGTGGCAGTTCCCTTGTTTCTAGTACCTCTGTAAATATTTGGGATACGGGATAAGCACTCAGACTCAGACTTCAAATTTCTATTAAGAAGCTCAGGTGAAAAGACTCTATTGTGTGTAGGTGGAGGATTCAGAAATCTGGGCAGCTTTGGGCTGGAAAATACCGTGGCACTCCCCTCCCCGCTGGAGCTCCCTGTGTGGGCACCAGAGAGAAGCAGAAAGCGCTCTTGCTGTGGGCCCCCGCCTGGATGTCAGCCCAGGGCGTTGTGAGTCCCAGGACGTTTCCTGAGACCTCACCTGGTTTCCTCTCTCTCAGGGCACTTGTGAGAAATAAATGAGGTAACACATCGGATGCATACTAACCCCTTCCCATCCACAATGCCCTGGCCCCCGAGCCATCACCTTGCGCTGGTTCTGTCCTAGCTCTGCACAGTGGGAGAGCACTTGTGTTCCTGCTTGCCCAGCTCCTAGGCCCTCTTGTTCTGAAAACAGCACCTCAGTTTTCTCCTGGAGAACGTCCGTGCCATTGCCCATGGTTTGGGTGCCCTCCTCTGGCCGACAGCTGAGAATGTGACCCACACCAGACCAACTGGAAGAGCCCTTCTGGGAAGGCGGGATCTGGGGCAGGACGGCATCAGCATCAGGAGAGAAAACTTTTAGAGTTTTCTTACAGCTGGGATCCAGGTCTTGACAGCCTATGCCTCGGTCCCTGCTCGGCTGCAGCCCAGCCATTGCCCTGATTCTCACCCTTCCCTCTACTAGGTTCCAGAAGTGACTCTCTACCCTCATGATACACTCCCTGTCCGCTTCCTGGAGCCAACCTGGACTCCCACGCCTTGCAACAATGCGTCTCAGTACCCTCTTCCCCCAACAGATGAGGAAAGCAATTCCCAGGCCCCAGAACTAACATGGATGGGTGGGCGAGAAGACAGCTTCCAGACTGGCAGCCTGAGCCCCTCTACCCCCACATACAGCACCCTCCCAGGAACCCTCTGCTCGGCCTCTCGCCTTCCCCTCCCTGCACAGCACTCCCCAGTATTCCTCGCCATCACCGCTCACAAACCATCATCTCTTTCAACTCTCAAGACTCTTTTTTCCTCTGGTACCCGGCCATTTTCATAAATCTCTCATTTTAAAATAAATCTCGGTGTCTCGTTCACCACAGCATTTCTACAATTCATTCCTCTGCCAGTGTGCTCATTCCAGAGGAGGGCCCTTCCCACTTGAATGTTGGCAATGTCCTGGGCTTTTGGCTTCTTCTCCTGCCACCTTCCTCTCTCCCAGAGAGAAAATGAGGTTTGGACTTGGGTGGGTTGAAAGCCCATCCATGCATGCCATGTATAACATTCCCTTCCTCAGCCCTGATGCATTCTGAGACAAAAAGTCCTTTGATAATGTTTCTCTGGGGGCCCGTTTGGCGCCATCTTGTGAACTGAGCGGCCTTGGCCAAGTTCCCCCTGCTGGAGAGGAAGCCATGTGAGCTGACCAAGGGCATGCTCGGTCCCCACCCGGGTCTCTGGGCTGCCTCTCTAGCCCAGCCCTTGCGAGTTGCCACATCCTCAACCCAACCCAGGGGTTGAGGGCATGATCACAGTCATGGCATCTATTCCACCTAAACATGGTTCACCTAATTGAGCCCCTACAAAAATGGTCCTGTTTGGCAGCCAGGGATTGCACCCGCCCCTCAGGAAGTGGTTACCTATTAGAATTCAGGGTACCTCCTGCAGCTGAGAAACACATTCTATGGGTTGTCCTCTGGGGGCCCATAAGGAATTCACACCTGTGATTAACTTAACTGGCCGTCCCATTTCCCCGAAGCCCCATACAGATCCAGTTGAGAGAGCAGCTCTCTGGCAAAGAACAACTTGAGTGTTTTAGACAGACATCAATGTATTATAGATTCAAGTAATTCAGCATATCACAATAAACACTGTGAATGGAGCTAGGCTAGACTTTCACTGACATATACGATGAAGACTGAGTATTCCAGTCTGGGTAGGTACACCCTAACACTTATTATTATATTTATCCTGGACATTTGTGAAAGCTTTTCTGGTATGAACTACTGAATTTGCTATTTACTAGAAATTTCCCATGCTACTTAAAATTAGATTAGTAATTTATTTTGTGTGGGATTCAGAAGGAGCATGTTATACAATGGAATGACCACATATGTGGAACATGTGTGAGTGTGTTCCAGTTGGGAGAAATTACTTTTATAAAAGCAAGCTGAGGAACCTGTTTTTAAAATGAATTCTCTTAAAGTTAAACTCATTTTAAAGCTAGGCCTCCACCACCATTTAAAAAAAAAAAAAAAAGAGGGAGAAAGTGGGCAGATTTTAGCAACTACTCTGACAGCCATGTTGCACTAGGTGAGTTCTCTAAATGATCTCTTCAACTCAAGGTTCTGGCCTCAGAACTAGACTTGGTTCCATCCTTGTCTCCAGTGTACTCTTATGCCCCTGAAAGTTGAAACATGGGAGAAGTTTCCAGTATTTTCATTCTTTCTCTACTTTGAAGGTCATTCATCTTGATGTTGATTTTCCCTCCACCCTCTTGAAAAAAATGTATGCGTCGCTAAGATGGAAAGCCAAGAGCTGGCACCTGGGGACAAGATCACATGGAACAGGAATAGCAGGAGAGCCAAGGGTCTGGCCAGTGCAGTGAGGCACCACCACAAACCACAGTCGGCATCTCAGGAAGGGAAGTGAGTCAGTCCTCTGAATTCTGTGGCGATGAACCCAGAGCCCTGTCACCCTCTCCGCTCCCTGTGGGTGCGTGCCTGACCAGGCATGGGGCCTCCCATGTGAGGCAGGGCCAGACAGTTGTTCTTTTGCCGTTAATCATGCAAATTGCTGCTCTTGAATATCAAGTGTTGTTCATATTCATAATCTAAACTCACTTTCAAAATACATGCAATTTCCAGTAAGGAGAAATCAAATACTATCTGTCTATAGTGGACTCTGAGCTTCCCAGGTAGCACTTGTGGTAAAGAATTCACCTGCCACTCGAGGAGACATAAGAGACATGGGTTTGAGATGTGCTTCAGTGGGGCACATCCCCTGGAGGAGGGCAAGGCCACCCACTCCAGTATTTTTGCCTGAAGAATTCCATGGACAGACGAGCCTGGCAAGCTACAGTTCACAGGGCCACACAGAGTTGGATACGACTGAAGCAACTTAGCATGCACACATGCATGGTGGACTCTAAACTTGTTTTTCTTGGCGTGACTTTGGAACAGATGAAATTACCATATACATATGTACATTTTTTCAAACTTTTATATATCTAAATTAGAATCTGTGCATTTAGATGAATGCAGCTAAATAAATTTAATGGAATGGAATGGATCTAGTCATCCAAACATTCCATCCATATAAAAACACACACAGTAAAATGGCTACAGAAAGTCATACTGATCATGTTGATGAGTCTACCAGCACTACTACTATGAGGCATCCATAGAGTAACTCACATGACTAGTCTCAATTGTCAAGGAGCTTATTGCCTGATTAAACAGACATACATACACACACCTCTCCAGTCCCTGAAACCCTAAAATCTAATCTGATTCTTCCATCTCTTTTCCTTTGTGCTTGCTCCCCAAGTCTTTCCTATTTTAGCTTCATAAATCTTTTCCTATCTTTTCCTCTCCAACCCTGGATTTCAGGCCCTCTTGCTTCTTTCCCAGATGATCCCAACAGCCTTCTTTCAGGCACAGGATGTGACCTATAGGAACCCTGCTAATGTGGCAGGACTGACAAAACATAGCACTCATCTGATACCCCAACTCCCTCAACCATAACAGACCACACTAATCAAGCCCAGTGCTCTTTCCCCTGAGCCCAGACATGACTGCAGAGCCCCTCATAACACATCCCTCCAAAGTTACCACCAATTTATCAGAGTTCTTTTGAAAACAGAATCAATTTATCACCCTTGATCCAGGTCCTGTAAAATAAGATTCTTCAATCATAACTGAGCATCAGCAGCATAGTGCCTAAATGGGACCCAAGATCAAAAGAAGAATCTGTGGTTATGAATATAGGCATTGTAAAATGCATTCTGCATGATTTTCATTATGTAGTCTTCTTTAGAGCTAAGTGAAACTAACCCATACCAGAAAAATTTCCCCTTTGAATCCTCTCTCCTCTCCTTTACCACCACCTGTCTTGTAATCGTCACTTGTTCATGTTCTACAACTACGAACCTTGAACTTTTCCTAGCCAGCTTCTGTTTCTTAGCCCACAACTTCTGTTTGTCACTGAGTATACTAGTCTAAGACTAATACTAAGACAGTTATAACCTACAAGGAGAAGATGTCAGGTTGGGATTAGATATGCAAAGCTTTACTAGTGCAAAGATCTATGAGAGAACATGTGGAAGGGGCCAGAAGGGGCTGGGAGTGTTGACCAAGGGTCTGGCCCCTTGAAAAGGAGAGAGATAATAGGAAGGTTGGATAGAAGCATTCTGGACTGCAGTGCAGCACAGCCTTCGGGAGGTCCTGGAGCCAAAGTCACCATCAGAGGAGTCTGGTGTTTTGACATCCCTGCCAAACTGAGCCATTGGCCGGGAGCAGACCATGGGAAGCATGACTTCAGCACAACTGCAGCAGCTTCAGAGTACAGCAGCTAAGGCCGTAGCCAATTAGTGACTCCCTGCCGCTGCAGATCTGAGAGGTACATACTCAGAGCTGCCACACCAGGTCACTGACAATGGCTGGGGCTGCTGGATTTCGCAAATAAACAAATGGGAGGCGGACCACCAAGGGGCTGGGGGAGGAGGGGAAATGGGGAGATATTGGCCCAAGGATACAAACGTCCAGTTACAAGGTTAGCAAACAGGGGGATCTAATGTACAGCATGATGATTATATATAATAATACAACATACTGCATTATATACTTGAATGGTGCTGAGAGTGGATCTTAAGTGTTCTCATTACAATAAAGGAATGGTAACTATACTACCAGATGGAGGTAGAAGCTAAGATACTATGGTGGTAAAATTGTTTTGTTATAAATGTATCAAATCAACAGTCATGCATCTTAGAACTATACAAGGTTATATATCAATTATATCTTAATAAAGCCAGAAAAAAATTTGGATTTCAAATAAACAACAAATCCTTTTTAGTCTGAGAACATGGCAAATAGGGATGTCTGGAATTTTGTTTGCCTTAGACTCTATCTGTGACAACCCTTATCTTTGGAATAGGACCTGTAATTGGGCACAATCCTAACCAGGTCCCTCCTGTCTTGGTCTCTTTCCTACCCAGTCATCCATTCTTCCCTGCCCACTTCTCTAAGTCATCTTCTAGAAACACTATTCTGGTCATGCCAGCCCCCACCCAAGCAATTTCCAAGGGCTCCCATGACTTTCAGAACAAACCTCAAGTTCCTCAGGCTCTGTTTGGCCTTACTTTGCGACACAGATTCCCACACTTATGGCCCCTGGCCTCCAGACCGGACTGTATAGTTATAAAGACATGCTCTGTACAATTCCAGACATCCTGCCTTTGCTCACACTAGTGCCCCTCCCCGGAATGCCCTTCCCAGGGTAGTCCTCTCCCAAATCCACATTTCCAACTGTGGCCTGTGCTTCACGGCTAGCTCCTTGAAGAGAAGCTATGTACACCATTACCCTGCCCACAATCCCTTACACCTAGTGCCACAGGGAGAAGACAAAATAACATCAGGACACAACTTGATATGCCTTGAACACTGAGCCTTCTGTACAGAGTAGATTTTAGCAAACAACATCTCCCAATTCCACGAGTGGCATTAATAGCAATAGCTCTTGTAACAACCAACAGGGTAAGTCTTGCTTTTAGCCCCAGTGCAGATGTTTAATTAATCAGGGCTGCCGTCCTTGTTCGCCCTTGACTGGATTTCCCTGATGATTACCCACTGGAAAACGCAGCCCTTTAATGCAAACAATGTCCTGATTAACGTTTTGTGTTGTGCACCAGGTTAGAGGAGCAGGTCCTTCATTAGTGAGCCAGCCTGGACTGCAAACCTTCAGTTCTGAAAACTCAAACCTCATTTCATACACAACTGTCTTCGCATTTTCTTATGTGTCAAACCTCTCCTTAACTCCCTTTTCTTTCTCCCAACTTTGATTTGGGGAAAGGAAGTTTGCATCAACTGAATATAAAATGTTAAATTATTCTGACTTCAGCATACTTTCCAGGTTGACTCGTATGGTGAAAATGCCCCCCGCATCCAGCTACACTGAGGCCGCCCCACAGTCCCCAGCCTGGGTGTGCCTGTCTTTTGTTGGTGGCACATGTATTCATTCATTCAGAGTCTTTCTCCCTCACTAGAAAAGGGGAGGAAATCAGATGATGAAATGAAAACCCTTAAATAAAATATCATTCACACAAAGGAAAAGAATTTTCCTCTGGGTCATTATCAGTGGAAACCCAGTGAAAAGATAATAAGCACAAGATTCCTGATTAATTAAACATTTGTGCTCATTGTATGCAATTATTCTGGGGAAGATCAACTCCGGGACATCTGTTTACTCAACCTTGGGCTGAGAAACCACCAAACTACCTCTGCCCCACATCTCCAGGCTCAATGTCAAGGCATAGAACTGATAGCTCCTAAGGTCAAGGAATATACCCATTAATTTTCTGGGATGGACACATTATGACCTTGCTACATGAGCAATGAATTATGAAGGTTGAGTAAATTCATGGAGGGTTAATTGGTGAAATCAAAAGTGACAATATGCTAATATTTACCAATATACATAATCATTTTATGCTATTAAATATAGATGATAAACATTTTCATGAATGCTGCAATTATTATTGCTTTTTACCCGGTGAAACCACATTTCTAACTTTTTCCTTCTCACCCAGTGTCTTAGTCTGTTTGGGCTGTTATGATAAAATACCATACTCTGGGTAGCTTATAAACAACAGAAATCTATTTCTCACTGTTCTGGAGAATAAAGTGCAAGATCAGGAATGCCAGCATGTGTCAGGTGAGGGTCCCTCCTCTAGGCTGCAGACTGGCAACTTCTTACTGTGTCCTCACACCATGGAGGGGGGCAAAAGATGTCTCTGGAGCCTCTCTTATGAGAGCACTAATCTCACTCATGAAAGTTCTGCCCTCATTAACTAATCACCTCCCAAAGGCCTCACTTCCTAATCCCACCACCTTGGAGGTTAGGATTTAAACATACACATTGGTGGAGGGTGGCAAGGAGAACATACATTCAGACCATGGAACCCCATTAGGTTTCCAGTTTCAGTGATTTTCCTAATACTACTAAACCCTTCATTGCCATCCCTGTCTTAGCTCCCTCCCCTGGCAGGTAGGGCAGGGAATGTCCCTGCCCAGTTTCAGTGGAGCCCATGAATGGGAAGAAGTACATGCTTCTTGCCTTGTCAGTTGACGAGCAAAAAACCAAAAGTTGCATATTCAAGAGGTCCACGAGGGGATTAAACAGAAAGTGAAACTGGGGCCCAAGAGGTCAAATGAGAGAAGACCCAGGGCGGGGAAGGCGCAAAGGCTGGAGAACCCTGGGCTGGAATCCAGGTACCTGGAGCAGATGCCTAGGAATCTCCCATTGCAATTCCAGAGGCCTCAGGGAGGGAGCGTCTGTACTGTTAGCCAGAGAACCTACATCAGATGTGATCAAATGAGCACAAACGTTCGATGAACTGCTAATAACTGGTTGATTCTCTCTATCCAATACCATGTACATCTCTGAGATCCTGGTTCTGGCGGACCAGGTTTTGGGTGTCCTCAGGTGTACCTAGAAGAGGACTCTAAAACCACTAGGTTCCCCTGTGAAGGGAGAGATGGGTTACCACCCCTGTCCTGAGTGAATTAACCACACTGTCTTAGGAGTCACTGCAGGAAAGCTGTGACTCTGGGACCTGGTTGGTAAACTCCATAGAGCCATAATCCGTGAGGAAAAGCAGGTGGCTAGGCAAGCCTCATGAGGTAAGTCTTTGGAAGCATCTTCTACAATCAGGATGGCCACCAAGAGATGAAATGAAAAGCAACCAATGCTCTCTAATCTTCCTACCCCAAACAACCATGAAGAATACAAGAAGTGACTTGGAAAACCAGGAAGGTAGAGGGTCTTTTCTTAAAAGGAGCAGAGCTGATGGAGATGGAGATCCCGTGTGGGGCATGGAAATGATCATTTTCATGAAGATACCTACAGAGAGACAGATTCTAAAGGACAAGCCATCCCAGCATGCCGAGCCTCCTAGGGCTGCCTCTGAATGATCCTAAATCTCAGGTGCCATAGGTGTAGACACTGCTTCTCTAATTTGCTCTTGCCTAGTGCTTCTGTTTGCTGTGTCCAAGATGCATGGTCAGAACTTCCTTCCGTGATCATGTGGATTCCTAGAAAGGGACGGCCTCTTGACATGGGGTCTGGTTTCCAGAATGGGGGACTTGTTCAGGATACCGGCTGCGAGGTGTACAGCAGAAGGTAATACCAAACTTGTGGAAAGACAGTGTCCAACAATATCTGTTCTGTGCACAGTTTCTGGTCTCCTTAGTCTGTGACCTTAGTCTTAGACCTGCGCTCCTTAGTCTATCTCAACTGCCCTTGCTTCTGGGGGTCTGAGCACTCCCTTTGAGGCAGTCCCTCTACACTTGGAAGCAGCCATCCAGCAACTGATAGTTCTTACTCTCTTATTCGGTGATGCCTCCCGTAGGGCCTCTAGCTTCCAGAAAGTAGGCAGAGAGGATATGATGTAAGGGGATGGCTCCTCTTAACTCAAAATAATCTCCTTTTAGAGTGGAGGGTTCTAGGCTGGATTCTGTGGTTCTGGGCAAGTTAGAAATAAGACAGAATCAAGGTATCGTATTGGTTTCCTACTATTGCTATAACAAATCACCACAAACTTAGTAGCTTGAAACAATATAAATGTATAGCTCTGGAGGTCAGAAGTCCCAAATAAGTCTTATCAAGCTAAAATCAAGGCACAGACAGCATTGCATTCCTCCTAGAAGCTCTAGGGAAGAAGGTTTATTCTTGCCTTTTCAAATTGCTAGAGGCTGCCTGCGCCTGTTGGCTAATAGCCCCTTCTACTTTCTTCAAAATGTATTGCCCTTGGGAGGCAGGAGGGAGGCACAAAAGGGAGGGGGGTAGGAGGGGGGTATATATATATAGTTACATAGTTATATAGTTATGGCTGATTTGTGATGTTGTAAGGCAAAACCAACACAACACTGCAAAGTAATTATCCTCCAATAAAAAAAACTTATTGCTCTTGGCTAATGGCCCCTTTCTCTTCATTCAAAATGTATCACCTCAATCTCTGTTCTCCTTGTTACAGCTCCTTTTTCTATCTTTGACCCTCTGTCTCCCTCTTGGAAGGACCCATGTGATTACAATGGGCACACCCAAGACACCTCCCCATCTCAAGATTCTTAATTTAACCACATCAGCAAAGTCCCTTTTTCCATGTAAGGTAACATATTCACAGATTCCAGGGAATAGAATGTGGCCATCTTGGCAGTGGCGGGGAAAGGAAAGCATTATTCTGTCTACCACAGTGTATTTAACACCAGAAAGCCTTGGTTGGGTCTGATTGGATAAAATCCTTACTGAGTTTGAGATGATCAGTTACTGGAACATACAGAGTAAAAATTTTTTTTAGATGTTGAAGAAGCAGTTGGTAATGCCCAATGAACCCTAGAAATTCACAGTCACCTTTGCCTGTCTTGGAGGTTTCCTAGCTGGAAAGGGCTGTCTCCCTGAGAGACTTCATACAAACCACCTGGATTTAACATGGTCCATGAATTTCATCTCTAGCCTCACAAATTTATATCTTTGGACAAAATCAGAGGTTGTGTTACCCCAGGTCATGAGGAATAAATTAGGGCAGTAACTCTTAAGTCAGCGTCAAGAGTCTTTGTTTCTCAGAATGTTAATCACTTTGCTGTACTAAAAATGGCTTATGGTCAAATTCAAACAAATTTGAGAAAAATATAGTTAAGTTACAACCTAATTATACCTATTTGAGTCAAAGAGATTTTTCATTTGAGGGCCTGTCAGAGCCTTTAATATGCTAACAAGGTGTTGAAACTACTAAAGGGAAATGTAGAATATAACATATCCCCAGAGGCTTTGATCTTGAATCTCTTTGCAGCAGGATACCCAGGTACATCTTCTAGAACTTGGGTTCTGTGGAAGAGAACTGGGAAAACAATGAATCAGAGCATTAACTATTTAGATGATGGTGTTCCGCCCAGGGTTGCATCAGGAGATCTGTAATTCAGTGTATGGAAGGTTGTTTATTACTCATCCACTTCTTGGATGTGGTGAAATGCCGGCACCCCAGGGTTTCAATGTACAAAGGCCTATGCTGCAGAAGCAGGTAACTGACTCATCTGGTGGGAGTGATGAGGACACCATATTCTATCAGAAGCAGAACACCCTGGGGTGCTGGATGTTTCTTCTTTACAGAGGATACAGGAACCTAGAAAGAGAGGCAAAGGGCCTGAAGAAGCTTTGTGGGAACACAAAGTAATCACTTTTTGTGTCTGAAAATACCTCCTGGTAGACAGCCTATTTTTCCAGGAATCCAGACACAGACATCAGACTCTTTTTGGAAGACCTCTGGGTGAATCTGAGAGACAGACATGGTAAAGGGGAATGGCAGGTTCCTCTAGTAGGCATGGGTGGTGCGTCCCAGTGCTGGGCAGGGAGCCTTAAGCCACAGTCACCCAACCTATGGTCCTCCGTCTGCAGACATTAACATGACATTTCCATCCTGTCAGTTTTGACAGGTAAAAGAGATGGCGGCTGTTAAAACATGCGGGAGGTCTCCAGACCACTGTAACCTCCCTTGACACTTTCCTGGAACTGGGCCAGTATATTCAATACTGTCTCCAGCTAGTAGTCTTTTCCTTGTTTCAATGTCTTTAGCATGTAAGGCTCCATACATAGTCTAACGCTCACAGCTGGAGTGACTGCTTCCTCCCTTTAGTCACAGTCACTAATGCCCCTTGTCCAAGGCGTTGTCCTCATCACCTGTCTCTCCCTGGCTCCTAGACAGGCTAGCAGTGGAAGCCTCTGGGTTCCATCTTGCATCAGTCAGGAGAAGCTGCTTAGGCGGCAGTAACAAACACCCCCACTGTTTCAGTGGCTTCAAGCAAGTGTTATTTCTTACTCATTCCACATGTTCATCTCCTAACAGCAAGGGGCTCTGCTCCACCCTGGCCTCACAGGCTCAGGCTAATAGATCCTGAACCAGTCAGTGCACAGCTAGACACATAAGAGAAAGAAAGGCAAAGGGTAAACCTTGCACTGACTCTCGAAGACTTTTATTCACATTTCAGTATTAGTATTTTTCAGAGTAGCTATAATTTACTGAATACTTACTCTGGGTAAAACACTCTACAGCCATTTAAACCCAAGCACAATAAACTTATGAGATACTTATTTCCTCTATTTTTAAAATAAGGGGCCAAAGTCTTAGAGAGATTAACTTACCATACCTCTAGCAAGTGGCAGAAACTGGCTTTGATTCCTAATCCAGCTAGCTCCCAAATTCCTGCTTTTAACTTGCCTTCCTCACTAGAGAAGTTTCTATGATTTCTTATTTATTTATTCATATGTATTTCTTATTTCTTACATTTACCCCTTACTACTTATTTATGTGAAAAAGCTTATAAAAATATAACCAATCAGTTATATATTAAAGAAATAATCTTATTGAAAGTAGAAAATTTAAGTGAAAATGTATTATACATAAGCAAAAGACAAATAACAATTAGTATAGTGTTTACTTTTATCATTGTTATTCATCTTCTGGTGAAGTTGCTAGCATATTTTCATACTCATAAGAAGAACCTTATTCATTCAGCAACCATTTTCCTTTTTTTCCCTGAAACATCTCTTGACAGGTCTCTGAATAATTAATTTACATTTTAAGAGACTCTTCTTCAGTGTTAGAATCCATTGCAGATGACTTCCCTACAGCCCAGAAGCTACTAATCAGTGACCCCGGACTTTCTGTTTGAGGTCTTTGAATTCATGCTCAGAACCAACAGAATGAATTCACACATTTGTAATGCTCAATGACGTGACTCATTCAGTTACCCATTTGTCAAAATATTTGCATTTCCAGAATATTTTTGATGTTTTATGGGGATAATGAAAGCAATTATTTAAAATCCAGACTGTTCTGGAAAACACAGAATATACGGTAATTATAGATTGTAGCTGTTCCAAAACCATCAACAGTACTTGAAAAAAAAAAGGAATTTCCTCCTACCAGTATTTATAGCTTCTTGGTATAAGTCAACTAATCAACTGACATAGCATTGCCTGGGTAGAAGGTTATTTCTCTTCTCACAAGTAAAATTTCTTTAAATTTCATATCTTGGCTTTTCCTCCCTCCCCCACTCTGTCTTTCTCTTCCTCTCTCTCTCTCTCTCTCCTACCATCTATTACCTAAACCCAAATTGTCCTTACAGCTCAACTCTTGGCTATGGGAAAACTAGAAATGACGATCAAAAATATGATCACCTTCTGTCTTCTTACAACAGAATTTGAAGTCCCTTCCTTAAGGAATTAGGATGGCTCTTCATCCATCCACCCATAGAGGTCACACAATTTCTTTTTAGCAGGCATTGGATGGGAATTGTCAACTCACCAACATCTGAATGATGTTAGACTGGAACCACTGGAGAGAAGAGGTCAGAGCTCAGAATTCTCCTTCTAGGTATTCAGGGCAATATGGAGCAGTTCCTAAAAAGTCATGGGTTTGGAGTTAATTCCCAAATCAAAGACTTTGGAGAAGGATTTTGAAAGGAAACTGTTAAAGTTTTGCCTTTGCAATTGATTTGCTCCCACTTTCTTAAATTAATTCACTACTTTAGATTCAGTCAGTCTTCCAAACAGCCCTACCTAAAAATAAAGCCCTATTATCCATGGAAAAAATAAAGCCCTATTATCCATGGAAAAAATAAAATTGTTCAATCTTGGCTGCTAATTCAAAGGATAAAAAAGCCTAACTAGAAAGGGATTTCTCTGGAAAATACTGGTGGCATTGGGTGATGTCTCCTGAGTTCACACTATCTCTTAAAAAGTCTGTTCTAGGCTTTCTAAGGGTCCAGTTGCCCATAAAATCCTGTAACTGCCCTAGGTATTAGCATCGTTCTGAAAAGCATAGTAAGGAGTAAAAGTAGAACCAACCCTCTAGTGAATTGGGGAGTTGACAGGGTCTCAGCATTAGAGCACAACTCCATAGGCTGCCATTTAGATTACTTTCTGTGTGAATAGTCATCTCTGGAGCCATGCAGCCCCAGGAGGTAAGCTGAGGGTATGATGGAGTCAGATTATTACTGATTTAAGTTTAAATGGTCATAGCCTATTTAATGAGGAAACAAGTTGCTTTAGAAGTTAATGAATGCATAAAGTCCAAGTATTATTAGGAAAAGAACATAATATTTGAATGACTATGCTGTCATTAATACAGATAAAAATTTTATCTCTTTGGATAAAAGTTTCTTAATTTGCTCAATACTGATATATGTGCAAAGAAGCCCATTTTCAACCTTTGGATGCCCCTGCAGTTTGGGAGCCAATGGGGTCATCTCTTGCCCTTTCTCACTTTCTCCTGGCCTTCAGGAGAAAGGTTATAAGTTTCTTAGAAATAATGACATCATGTCTTTCTAGTTGCTAGTAGCTTCTTCTTTTACAAGATAGCCTACAAAGGGTTAGGAAATGACCATTCATTTAAGACATAATGCAATAGGTTAACAAACATCCCAGACACACTGAACAGTGTCGTGGTGGTGCGGGAGATTGGCACCTAACATCTCTCCTGCCCTCCTTCTCGTGGGTCTCCCTGTGCTCCAGAAATTGGAAATCTCAAAACCGCATTTACAGGACTCCCTTGCAACTAGAGTTCTAGATGTGATTTAAATTGGAAGGCAGACCCAGGCCTGTTTCTTCTGCACAGCATGTAATGAAATAAATCTTCCCTATAAACCAGATCAGATGAATTCTTTTCCCAGCTACTGAACTTAACAGATTCCAAGTTCAACCAACCTCAGTTCTAACCAAAGAAATAAAAGCTGCCTGTGAAAATAGCAAAATGCTTTAACAGTGCTACTTAATACTTGTGCTGGTGCCACAAAACAGGTTTTCTCAACATCGCGGGTTCAGGAGCAAATAAGTATAAGCCCTTAGGAAAACAATCAGACAAGAAGAATGGAGAACTTCTGAAACTCTATATCCCAGGAATCATTCTTCTTAGAATCCTAATTTTAAAATATAGATAAAAGCTATATGTACTATGAGGTTCACTGCAGTGCTATTTATTGTGCATTAAAAGTAGAAACAGGCTAAAACTATGATCATATGGAGTATAAAATAAACATGCATTATCTATGTGTCTTGCCCATAGCAACATGTAGTAGTGGTGTTAGTTGCTCAGTCATGTCCAGCTCTTTGCAACCCCATGGACTGTAGCCCGTCAGGGTCCTCTGTCTGTGGGATTCTCCAGGCAAGAATACTGGAGTGGATTGCCATTCCCTTCTCCAGGAAGAAGCAACATGAGGGTATGTTTAAGTGACTCTATTAAATTTTTAAAGTAAAACAGTAAAGTATTTGTGCAATATGATAAAAACTATGACAATAAAAAATGTGCAAACATGCAGAAGAATTATAAAGTCAATATGCCAAAATTGAAAAATAATCTTCTCTGGGTGCAGAGTCTGGGCAGCCTTTTTGAAATTTCATTCAATTTTCTGTTTTTTTACCCTTAACATCTTTAATTAAAATGTACATTTTTAAATAGAAAAATAAACTTTTTTTAAAAGCTATCTCTAATGCACCAGCATAAAACCTTTTGTGGTTAAGTTTCTACTGCTCAAATTCATCATTCCCCCCTCCGCCATCATCCAATATTTATTAAGCAGGCCCTTTAATGTCACAAGACTCTACTGCCATGCATTGATTTTTATGATCTTACTGGAAAACTGCTAGGTGCATAGAAAGCTATCTGTGCATGGAGTCTGCATGCACATCATATATCACTTTGGATTGCCAGGCAGCAAAGGAAAAACACCATAAACACTCATTTTTACTCCTAGATGATTTAGTAATTTGCTAAATTTCCTTGTAATTGCTTCTAATTATTCATTACATTACAGTAGAAGGGGGTGGCTATAAATTTTCAATGAAAACAAAATTTAAATATAATGCATCTGAAATGCAATGTCTCTGCAGACCCAGGTGGCAACCGGTTTTCCTCATTAGGGAAATCCGACAGACACTGGCAACACATGCTGCTTCTTACTGTGTCGGAGGAGACTGAGCCAGGCAAGCAACACGAGGACGTGATGCTGGCTTTACGGGGATGCTGCAGGAGCGGCTCACTGCCTTCACTCAGGTAGGAAGGTATCTGGGCAGCTGACCTTTTCTGGGTTGGGGAGTTTCCCCTGCACCCTCCCCGAGGGGTCTCGTCATCCCCTGCTAACTCAGAGTAAGGCTGGTGATGACTTCATTCATTCATTCATTCACTCTTCTTTCTTTCATTCACAAAATCCGCATCAAGCACCTGCTCTGAGTGAGGCAGCGTGGGAAACAAGCTGCCTTTGAAGGGGCTGAAGGAAGGCCATCTACAAGCACTCCCAGTACCCTAAGGTGGTAGATTGTGCCTCCCGAGTGGCACAGTTGTGACCCAACCCCGTGCTACCTGAGTTCTACCTAAAAAGGGAACTGAAGAGCTTCAGAGAGGAGGAAGCAATGGAAGTGGACCTTAAAGGATAATTAAAATTGACAGTGTCTGTGGCCACTATGGAAAACAGTATGGCCATTCATCAAAAAGTTAAGCAGAGACTTACAACATGATCTATGAATTCCACTTCTGGCAAATACCCAAAAGAAGGGAAAGTGGAGGCAAAAACAGGTATCTGCATTCCCATGTTCACAGCAGCATTATTCACAACAGCTAAAAGGTGGAAACAGCCCAGTGTCCAATGATGGGTGAACAGATAGAGATTTTGATAGATCTGTATGACAGAATATTATTCAGCCTAAAAAAGAAATGAAATTCTGATACAGGCTACAAAATGGATGAACCTTAAAGACATCATATTAACTGAAAAGAGCCAGATACAAAAGGATAAAATATTATAAACTATTGTATGGCTCCACTTATTTGAGGTACCTGGAAGAGTATAATTCAGAGACAGAAAGTAGAATGGAGGTTGGCAGGAGCTGGAGGGTAGAGAAAGTGAATTTTTGTTTAGTCAGGCAAGATGAAACAGTTCTGGGCATGGATGGTGGTGACGGTTACAAAATAAAGAGAATGCATTTAATGTCACTGAATGGTACACTTAAAATGGTTGATTTAATGTTGCATCTGTTTTACCACAATTTTTAAAAAGTGTTGAGAAGAGGAAGGGCTCTTGAGCCAGAGCACAGAAATGGGAGGGATGGGCTTCATTCAGGAAACAGAGAGGAGACCAATTTGGCTGAAAGATATTGGATTCAACAATTATAATAATGAGTAGTGACCATAAGTATAACTTACAAATAGCATTTACTATTATGCACGGGGCCATGTACTGCTTCTTTTGCTAGCATTATCTCATTAAGTCTTCTCAATAACCCATAAAGCAGGTACTTCCGTTATTCCAAAGTTAAGGCTGAGAAACCTGTGGCTGAGAGAGGGCAAATGATTTGCCCCATAAGCATCAGAGGCAGGACCTGACTGCGTCCCTGTGCCCCCAGAGTATGTTTCTGCCTCCCGTGGGCAGTACGGGAGAAGTGGGTTGGACTCTTGTATACCAGATTAGAGAATTTGGTAGCAATGAGTAAAAAGAAGTGGTAAAGGAAAGAATTTTGAGCAGCAGAATAATATAAAGAGAACTACATTTGGGGAATATCAATACAACAGTGAGAGACCGGCAACTAAAGGGAAACTTGGAATTTTTTCCATTATGTATTAATAATGACAACCTGACTGGAGAGGCTGACATAGAAAGAGGAAGATGGACAATGACAGAGGTATCTTCAAGGGCTCAGGAACAGACTAACTATGGAGGGTAAGATCATTCCAATATAATTCTTTGGCTTTTAATATTGGGAAGACAGTGTAGCTACCAGAAACAGGAAGCCTGGAGAAGGAAACAGGGCTGGGAAGGTAGAGAGTGTATTGGGGACATGTACAGTTGAAAACACTAGCAGGTCTGATGGCTGGAAATGTCAGAGTGCTGGAAAATGAAGGTGTCAGATGTTAGTTTCAGAAGCTCAAGCATTCAGGCAGGGAAACTATGGCAGCTAATGTGAGCGTTGGGATAATACAGCCAAAACTTCCACATTCAAGCATTTAGGAGTTCTCAAGATGCTGGTTGGCTCCCTGTCTGCTCAATCCTGCCAGTCTATACTCTTCACCCATGCACACCAACCCTATCAATCTCCCATAAACAGGTAACCAAAGAATATCAGACACTTGAGGAAATCACAAACATCAATAAGAAAGAACCAAGTGAACAAACACAAACAACGACCCCAGAGGAACTGGAGATAATTCAGTGAACCAGACTCTCTTTCTCTGGCATTCTGTGAGATGTGAGAGAAAACTGTATCCGTGAAATGATATCATGTTTCCATGATAAAAGAACTACCAGCAATCCATAAAGAATTCTTTGAAATAAAAGGATCAGTGCCATAGTAACAACATTTCAATAGAAAATTTGGAATCAGGGAAGTAGTTAACAAGCCCTAAGACACAAGATGTGAGAGTTGGACTGTGAAGAAGGCTGAGCGCCGAAGAATTGATGCTTTTGAACTGTGGTGTTGGAGAAGACTCCTGAGAGTCCCTTGGATTGCAAGGAGATCCAACCAGTTCCATTCTGAAGGAGATCAGCCCTGGGATTTCTTTGGAGGGAATGATGCTAAAGCTGAAGCTCCAGTACTTTGGCCACCTCATGCAAAGAGTTGACTCATTGGAAAAGACTCTGATGCTGGGAGGGATTGGGGGCAGGAGGAAAAGGGGACGACAGAGGATGAGATGGCTGGATGGCATCACTGGCTCAATGGACGCGAGTCTGAGTGAACTCTGGGAGTTGGTGATGGACAGGGAGGCCTGGCGTGCTGTGATTCATGGGGTCGCAAAGGGTTGGACACGACTGAGCTACTGAACTGAACTGAACTGAAGACACAAGAAAGAGAAACCCAGATTACCAGTCCAGGAGAATGAACCTCTGAGCAATCAAAGACATAACATACAAGTGAAAGTTTATGAGTCTACATGTCAAAGGAGTCCAATTAGTTTCCAGCATGAGGAATAAAAGAACCACACCCAGATACAGCCTCGTAAAACCTCCACACCAACAGTACAGAGATCTTGAAATCTTCCAGAGCTGAAAAGATAGACCATCTTCATGGATGCCATGGGGATGGGAGCCCAGAAGACAGTGGAGGCCACATGTGAGACACTCCCTGTAAAGTTTCCTTTTGAAGGGCTGCCTTGGGCAGCACAGTCAGTCCCAGTGAGCCAGAATTTACTTCCCTCCCACAGCTGCCCTAACTTTCAGGAGATAACTTCTTACTTGCAAAGCAGTCCACATGGGTCTGATGCTATCAGCAGGACAGAGTGATCAGGGAATGAAAGAAGAGCCTCTCTCTCAGCATCTCCCCCAGCTCTGCAGAGAAGGAAAGGACGCTGGATGAGTGGAAATGAGACATGGAGTCACTCAGTGTCTGTAAGTATGGTAAGGAAAGAGTAAGGAGCTGAGACACCCTTCCAACTGAAAGGTGGGAGGTGAGAGTCCCCTCTGAGAAGAGAGGCACTTGCATTTCAGCTGAGCTTCTCACACAACTGTCATTCCCTGTTCTTCTGCCTCCTCCATTCACTATAAGCTTTGGGAGAGCGAGGCCTGGATCTTATCAAGCTTTTCTTCTCACCCTGCATGTATCCACTGTGCACCCAGTCCTGGTACACAGTTCAGCAGATGTCGAGTGGCTGTCTGGACCAGATGCAGGAATGGATGAATTTCTCCTTTTGTTTGACAGAAAAGGTGACAGTGGCTGCTGGCTGGCTGTGCCTCAGAAAAGTAAGCACATTCTGCTCCATTATTAACAGAAGCTCTGTGTAATTGGGCTCTGTTGTCACGCCTAACAACAGAGACCATTTTGCCTGTCATCCTTCAGAAAAATTGTGAACAATAAGTTCATATGGATTATTAAAACTTCACCTCTAAGAGAATCACACTGCAAAATATTTAAAACACAGTATTTTTCCTCATCGCTACTCTTCCTCAGATGGCGTCTTTCATTCCCACTGCCAGGACGTCTTTCTGTGGCTGTTCCTCAGTGTCTTTGCTGAAACCGTCTTCTTTGTCTGTGGCTTTAACGTACATTGACACTCAGAAGGGTTTCTGCTCAGGTGCACGATCTATATGCCAGCTTTGAAGCTCCATGTGGAGACTCCTCTGACTACTTGACTTCCACCACTGTGTCCCATGGATCCTACAACCCACTCATCATACTCATTTAAAGCCTAAATGCTGCCTTTGAACCATCTCCTAAAGGGCATCCTATACATACAAGTCCAGTGTCCTTCAACTCACAGAGAAACATTCACCTTGTATAATTCATGCATGTTACTGGCCTCTGGCAGGAACTTAAGTCTACTTTTCTCACCTCCTTTTTCCCTCCACATGATCCAAACCACAGTTACTGTTCCTTATTTGCACCCCGCAACACCCAAGCTCCCTGGAGTGCTGCTCAAGGTCACTTCCTCTGTAGTAAGAAAGAACTTTCCCTTGTTTCACCCACTATATGCATGAACCTGCCATAACCACTGTCTCTATATTATATTAAATGTTATATTCCTATGTTTTTTTTCCCCTGCTGAAATCCACATATTCTTATGTTATGATTTAGCAATATCTAATGGCACTGTGAACTCCCTGATGTTCAAGTTGGATTTAGAAAAGGCAGAGGAACCAGAGATCAAATTGCCAACATCCGCTGGATCATGGAAAAAGCAAGAGAGTTCCAGAAAAACATCTATTTCTGCTTTATTGACTATGCCAAAGCCTTTGACTGTGTGGATCTCAATAAACTGTGGAAAATTCTGAAAGAGATGGGAATACCAGACCACCTAACCTACCTCTTGAGAAATCTGTATGCAGGTCAGGAAGCAACAGTAAGAACTGGACATGGAACAACAGACTGGTTCCAAATAGGAAAAGGAGTATGTCAAGGCTGTATATTGTCACCCTGCTTATTTAACATATATGCAGAGTACATCATGAGAAATGCTGGACTGGAAGAAACACAAGCTGGAATCAAGATTGCCGGGAGAAATATCAATGACCTCAAATATGAAGATGACACCACCCTTATGGCAGAAAGTGAAGAGGAGCTAAAAAGCCTCTTGATGAAAGTGAAAGAGGAGAGTGAAAAAGTTGGCTGAAAGCTCAACATGCAGAAAACGAAGATCATGGCATCCGGTCCCATCACTTCATGGGAAATAGATGGGGAAACAGTGGAAACAGTGTCAGACTTTATTCTTTTGGGCTCCAAAATCACCGCAGATGGTGACTGCAGCCATGAAATTAAAAGACGCTTACTCCTTGGAAGAAAAGTTATGATCAACCTAGATAGCATATTCAAAATCAGAGACATTACTTTGCCGACTAAGGTCCGTCTAGTCAAGGCTATGGTTTTCCTGTGGTCATGTATGGATGCGAGAGTTGGACTGTGCAGAAGGCTGAGCGCCAAAGAATTGATGCTTTTGAACTGTGGTGTTGGAGAAGACTCTTAAGAGTCCCTTGGACTGCAAGGAGATCCAACCAGTCCATTCTGAAGGAGATCAACCCTGGGATTTCTTTGGAAGGAATGATGCTGAAGCTGAAACTCCAGTACTTTGGCCACCTCATGTGAAGAGTTGACTCATTGGAAAAGACTCTGATGCTGGGAGGGTTTGAGGGCAGTAAGAGAAAGGGACGACCGAGGATGAGATGGCGGGATGGCATCACGGACTCGATGGACATGAGTCTGAGTGATCTCCAGGAGATGGTGATGAACAGGGAAGCCTGGCGGGCTGCAATTCATGGGGTCACAAAGAGTCAGACAAGACTGAGCGACTGAACTGAACTGAACTGAACTGAACGGCACAAGGATGGAGGAGCCTGGTGGGCTGCAGTCCATGGGGTCGCGAAGAGTCGTCAGACACGACTGAGCGACTTCACTTTCACTTTTCACTTTCATGCATTGGAGAAGGAAATGGCAACCCACTCCAGTGTTCTTGCCTGGAGAATCCCAGGGACGGTGGAGCCTGGCAGGCTGCTGTCTATGGGATCACACAGAGTCGGACACGACTGAAGCGACTTAGCAGCAGCAGCAATGGCACAAGGATGCTGTCTCCAGCTGACTCCCAGAGTTACAGCTTTTAGTGAGGGAGCTGTGGAGGGAATGGAGAGGGAAGACTATCATGGTGCTATCTCTGGACCTTTGCACAGTCTGAAGATGAATGGCTCATCCAGAAATAACTGGATGGCTCACTGTAACCATATAAGTAACCAAACTCATAAGAAATTAATGTATAAATCAGAAAGCCAGTGCATTCGTTTATAATGGCAGATAGAACTCTCTTGCTTTCTTTTTAACAAAGGTCATACCTGCTTTTGAGGGATCAACCTTTCCGGGACCCAGTTGCCTAAAATACCAAGGTAGGAATCAGACACTTGATAGAAGAGCATGTAATCAGAATGAAAGGAGCTGAACAATCTCGTGCAACATTTCTGTCCAGTTTCTGAAAGGCCTGGTGCGTTATTCCTGCCCTTCTGACAAAACTTTATCCAATTAATGGCTAGACGATGTGAGTTCACTAAACACAGAGCCTTTCTCCCTTGAAGAAAATTAAACAGCACCCTCAACTCAGGCTGCCCGGCTCAATTTTCCCCACAGTCTGCTGATATCACCACCATTGTGATTAACTTAGGAAATGAATTCTTAGAGGGCTGTTTTTATTTTTTATATGTGTGTGTTGGAGGGGTGCAGGGAGATTGAGGGTGGTCTTCCATTCAATCCCCTAAATTCAGAGGTTGGTTAGTATCTTTGTATTTCACCATTACAATGTTCAAACTGCATTTTCATCATGTTTAGAATCTACTGATGTAATCTCTTGCCGGGGGCCAGCGTGAGGAACTCCGCCCATGGCAAAGGTCATGAGGAAGGAGGCTTGGCATATGCAAAGGCGTGATCAAGCCTCAGGAAACCCCCTGTTCCCGAGCATCTACCCCAAAACCAGAGTCTGTTTTATGCTCTCCCCCATAACCGTTTCTCTCGGAGAAGGAGTAAACGTGCAGCTCCAAGGCGATAAAAATTCTTGGGCATGACAAGAGTATTTCAGCTTACGGACTGCTCTAAAGGTTATCTAGCCCACCTGTATAGGTTCGTCCGGCCACATGTGATTGTTTACAGCCTCCCAATCTGAGAGGAATGAGATGTTTTAGACTTACTAAAGGCAAATTCTTTTGGGGAGTTGGAAATTATTAGTATAGTGTGTTGGTTAGGAACTATATTGGTGAAGGGTTTTTCATTTGTTGTGTCAATAATTGCTGCTAATTCCCTGCTCTGGGTGGGACAAGATGTCTCAGGTCAAACCTCTCTGCTGACAGACTAGCTTGTGTGACAGGATTATCCATACTCCTGCCACTAGAACATGATTGTTTACTACCTCTCAACCATAAACAGCACAGAGTTTTGGAGCATTTTGAAAGTCTTAATTAGCATAGGGCTTTTTTCTTCTTGTTGAGTCAATGATTGCCACCAGGCCTCCATATCCTTAGGCACCTGGGAATATATTAATCAATGTATTTGGAATATAGAAAAGGAAATATAGTAGTTTTTGATGTTAGCAATACTAGACTTTTTGAGTTAATGGATTTTCTCTTTTGTAATAGATCACTGTGCTTTGTTATAAGTCACTGTGTCCTTGCTATGTAAAAATGTAACTTTATCACTATCTTAAGACTAAATAGATCTGAAGGGGAACATTGGTGAAAGGATTTTCATTTGTTGGGCTGATGTTTGCTGCTAAATCTCCGTATTCCCTACCCTTATAATGAATATAACTAGCATATAGGAGAAATAAGTATTAACCTTTAAGCATATAGGAGAAATAAGTATTAACCTTTAAGATTAATCATGTTAACCTTGGGTTAAATAAATTCCTTTCTTGATTGTAACTCACTACACCCTCACCCTATAGGAATGTAACTTTATTTGGAGGGTGGTGCCTGGTTTAAGAAAAAACACCCTTGGAAAAAATAAGTTTTTGGTTATCAGAAAGAAAGGATCATAAAATCCCTAAGACCTTTTTATGTGAAGCACCTGATTTTGATAAAGTTCAGGACTGCTGACCCCCGCGTGACTCTGTATTCATCCCTATGTGTAACAAAAGGTATATAAGCAAACCCAAAAATAAAGAAATCGGATTAGTTTCTTGAAAGACTGATTCCCCCATGTCACTTCTTTCTTGCTCCTGTTTCTCTGGCTGAATTCCCATCTGGATTCAGCCTCCTTTTCTCCACTACACTATCTCCTACTACACTATCCGTTTCTAATCTCTCTATATATCTGTAATTAAATATGTATTTTTCCAAAGACGCTGACGCCGTCCCCCCACCTTCGAATCACCCTGGATCCACTGGGGTTGGACCCTGGCAATCTCTGAATTTCTGTTCTGTTCAGTTCAGTTGCTCAGTTGTGTCCGGCTTTGTGACCCCATGAATCACAGCACACCAGGCCTCCCTGTCCATCACCACCTCCTGGAGTTTATGCAAAGCCATGTCCATCGAGTCGGTGATGCCATCCAGTCATCTCATCCTCTGTCATCCCCTTCTCCTCCTGCCCCCAATCCCTTCCAGCATCAGAGTCTTTTCCAATAAGTCAGCTCTTCACATCAGGTTGGCCAAAGTACTGGAGTTTCAGCTTCAGCATCAGTCCTTCCAATGAACACCCAGGACTGATCTCCTTTAGAATGGACTGGTTGGATCTCCTTGCAGTCCAAGGGACTCTCAAGAGTCTTTTCCAACACCACAGCTCAAAAGCATCAGTTCTTTGGTGCTCAGCTTTCTTCACAGTCCAACTCTCACATCCATACATGACCACTGGAAAAACCATAGCCTTGACTAGATGGACCTTTGTTGGCAAAGTAATGTCTCTGCTTTTTAATATGCTATCTGGTTGTCAAAAAAACAAACCCCCCAAAACCTCCCAATTTCCAGATCTAGAGTTCTCGTCCTATCTCAGCCACTACCTTGCTGTGTGACCCTTCTCTGTGTCTTCTGAATAGTATCTACATCAAAGGAGATAGGACCAAGTGATGTCTAAGGTCCTTTCCAGCTTTTTAATTCAAGAATTTTATGCCTGAGACCAGTAGCCTTTCTTTAAAAATCAAATGATCGCATAACACAATGACTCCTTCATAGGTCTTAGACATGCAGCAAATGAAAAATTGCACTGAAACTGATGATTGCAGAAATCAGAAAAGAAGCAATGAGATGAGGATAGGTGTCAAGAGTAGTCTGAAAGGACAAGTTTCTGGGCTCAACTGCAGGTCTGTCTTAGGTTCCAAGATGATTAGGGGAGTAGGACAGAGGGGTAAATTTTATGACTAACAAAAAGGGCTTTGAAACACTTAGATGAAATGTACCATATAAGGACTAAATACTCTAATTGGGCCTTTTCTGTCTCATTATTTGCCAGTGAAACTAATCCTGCTGATCTCTAGATAATAGGGGAATTTAGCAACAGAATTCCATACTCAGATAAAATCCAAGTATTCACCCTCGACCATTAATAAGTGTTGTATGTATGAGACTTGGGGTGTCCTCCCTTAACTACAAACTGTCTCTTTAGAGCTCACATTTCACACCCTCGCATAAAATGCACTTTTGCTAAAATGGTTACTGTGGAATGGGGTTCTATAGTGGGGGGGGCTGAACACGTCTGGGCTGTGTGCAAACACACGGTGGGGCATCTGGATGGGTTTACAGTAAGCACAAGTGCCCCACTGGGACTGCAGTCTTTTACCTCTCACCAGGGGGAGAAGGGGAGGGGGGTGTCTGCCATTGACCGGGTGCTACAGCCCCAGCAATCAATTCACCACTAATGAGGGCTGCAGCTGGGAAGAGAGAAGAGCCAGTGGGAGTTTGCAGGTAGCAAGGCTCTCTGCAGACACAACAGAAACATAAGACATGGCGACCAGTCTGTCTGTCTGCTTCACCTTTGCACACTGCAAACTCCGAGATGGGTAATGTGAGCCAGTAGTGAAGGCTGAAGGCAGAGGCTCAGACACAGGCTGCTTTCCTGGTTGAAATGGAGGTATTAACTAATTCATCAGCCCAGGGCACAACCAGCACCAGAGATGACAAATAAGGGAAAGAAAATGATCTTTTAAGACTGCAGGACCTTCAGAATGTTGAAAACTCAGCCAGGAAAAGGAAAAAGTGACATTCCTTACAGCTACTGCTCATCTCTTGTAGACCAAAGATCAAGAACCCATGATCCACAGGAGAAATTTTGCCCAGTGCTGTGCTTTCATTGCTTGACCTAGTACTGGCTTTGTGTTCTGTTTTGTTCTATTTTAATTTCAAAAGTCTTCAGTGAGTTCTGGGCTGTAGGTCTGTGCACATTACAGTGTGGCAGTTCCAAACTGCTCCCCCGTCCACCAAATGTCCCAGGGCTCCCTTGCCCTCAGCCACATTTCTACTACCTGGCTTGTACCTACAAGTATCTAAACTATCTAAATATGACACTAAGATATAGAATATCAAAATTTCTCAGTAAAGCTCTATAGACTAGATGGCGACAGGGTTCTGCCCTTGAGGGTTGTTTGAAGCTAGGAGTTCCAGGAGGTGGTAGACATCCTTTCCCTGGGGGCCCTTCACATTATGGAAGAGTCTGCCCTTGGAAGGATGAGCTGTCCAACTCTATCTAATATATAAGCCAAACTGAATACATTATTTTATATTCTTTTATACATAAAAGAATATAAAAATATATATTGTTGCTGTTCAGTTGCTAAGTTGTGTCCACCTCTTTGAAACCCACTGGACTGTGTAGAATACCAGGCTTCCCTGTCCTTCACTATCTTCTGGAGTTGGTTCAAATTCACATCCATTGAATCAGTGATGGCATCCCACCATCTCTTCCTCTGTCATTCCCTTTTCCTCTTTCCCTCAGTCTTTCCCAGCATCAGGGTTTTTACCAATGAGTCAACTCTGCATCAGGTGGCCAAAGTATTGGAGCTTCAGCTCCAGCATCAGTCCTTCCAGTGAATATTCAGGGTTGATTTCCTTTAGGATTGACTATCCAAAGGACTCTCGAGTTTTCTCCAGCACCACAGTTTGAAAGCATCAATTCTTTGACACTCAGACTTCTTTATGGTCCAACTCTCATATCTGTACATGACTACTGGAAAAACCATAGCTTTGACTATATTTACATATATGAAAAATACATGACATATATTAGATGAAACTGCTTATAAACATATTTTATATTATGTAACTATATATAAGAATATATATATATATATATGGTATATATACTTTTGCTGCACTGTGCTTAGTTGCTCATTCGGGTCTGACTATTGGTGACCTCATGGACTGTAGCCCGCCAGGTTCCTCTGTCCATGGGGATTATCCAGGCAAGAATACTGGAGTGGGTTGCTATACCCTCCTCCAGGGGATCTTCCCAACCCAGGAATCGAACCCAGTTCTCCTGCACTGCAGGCAGATTCTTTACCATCTTCCACCAGGGAAGCCCAAGAATACTGGAGTGGGTGGCCTATCCCTTTTCCAGGGGATCTTCCCAACCCAGGAATTGAACCAGGGCCTCCTGCACTGCAGGCAGATTCTCTACCAGCTGAACTACCAGGGAATTCCCATATATACTTTTATTAAGATATAATTCATATATCATACAATTTACCCATTTAGGGTATATAATTCAATGGTTTTTGGTATAGTCACAGATACATGCAACCATCACCATAGTCAATTTTAGAATTTTCTTATCAATTTAAAAAGATATCCCATATGTTCTAGCACTCTCACCCTGTCCACCTCATGCAATAATTAATGTTTACTCTGTCTCTGTAGATTTGCCTATTCTGGATATTTCATATAAATGGAATAACATATGTGATCATTTGTGGCTGGCTTCTTTTATTTAACATACTGCTTCAAAGCTTTTCCATGTTGTACCATGAATCACTATTTCATTCCCTTTTATGGCCAAATTATATCCAATTTTGTGGATATACTGGACTCTATCCATTCATCTGTTAATGGACATTGAGCAGTTCCCATTTTTTTCTATTATGAATAATGCTACTATAAACATTCCCGTATAAGATTTTATATGGACATTACATTGTCACTTAAGTATGTATTGAAGAGTGAAATCACATGACAACATTAGGTTTAACCATTTGAGAAACTGCCAGACTTCATTCAAAAGTGGTTGCACCATTTTACATTCCCACTGGCAATCTGTGAGGATTCAATTTCCCCTCAGAGGAATCAGAGATAAAATTGCCAACATCCGCTGGATCATCGAAAAAGCAAGAGAGTTCCAGAAAAACATCTATTTCTGCTTTATTGACTATGCCAAAGCCTTTGACTGTGTGGATCTCAATAAACTGTGGAAAATTCTGAAAGAGATGGGAATACCAGACCACCTGACCTGCCTCTTGAGAAACCTATATGCAGGTTAGGAAGCAACAGTTACAACTGAACATGGAACAACAGACTGGTTCCAAATAGGAAAAGGAATACGTCAAGGCTGTATATTGTCACCCTGCTTATTTAACTTATATGCAGAGTACATCATGAGAAACGCTGGGCTGGAAGAAGCACAAGCTGGAATCAAGATTGCTAAGAGAAATATCAATAATCTCAGATATGCAGATGACACCACCCTTATGGCAGAAAGTGAAGAGGAACTGAAAAGCCTTTTGATGAAAGTGAAAGTAGAGAGTGAAAAAGTTGGCTTAAAGCTCAACATTCAGAAAACGAAGATCATGGCATCTGGTCCCATCACTTCATGGCAAATAGATGGGGAAACAGTGGAAACAGTGTCCGACTTTATTTTGGGGGGCTCCCAATCACTGCAGATGGTGATTGCAGCCATGCAATTAAAAGATGCTTACTCCTTGGAAGGAAAGTTATGACCAACCTAGATAGCATATTCAAAAGCAGAGACATTACTTTGCCAACAAAGGTCCATCTAGTCAAGGCTATGGTTTTTCCAGTGGTCATGTATGGATGTGAGATTTGGACTGTGAAGAAAGCTGAGTACTGAAGAATTGATGCTTTTGAACTGTGGTGTTGGAGAAGATTCCTGAGAGTCCCTCAGACTGCAAGGAGATCCAACCAGTCCATCCTAAACGAGATCAGCCCTGGGTGCTCTTTGGAAGGAATGATGCTAAAGCTGAAACTCCAGTACTTTGGCCACCTCATGCGAAGAGCTGACTTATTGGAAAAGACTCTGATGCTGGGAGGCATTGGGGGCAGGAGGAGAAGGGGACGACAGAGGATGAGATGGCTGGATGGCATCACCAACTCAATGGACATGAGTTTGAGTGAATTCTAGGAGTTGGTGATGGACAGGGAGGCCTGGTGTGCTGCAATTCATGGGATCTCAAGGAGTCAGACACGACTGAGTGACTGAACTGAACTGAACTGAACACTTGTTACCATCTGACTTTTTAAAATTATATCCGCCTGACTGGGTATGAAGTGGTCTCATTGTGGCTTTGGCTTGCAAGATGTTGAACATTTTCTTATGTGCTGATTGTCTCTTTATATATCTCCTTTGGAGAAATATCTATACTAATTCTTTGCCCATTTTAATGAGTTACTTGCCTTATTATTGAGTTGTAAGGATTCTTCTATATTTTGAATACAAGCTCTTTTTTTGCAAATATAATTTGCAATTATTTTTTCCATTCTGTGGATTATCCTTTCACATCCTAGATAGCATCCTTTGATATATGAAAGGTTTTAATTTTGAAGACATCCAGTTTATCTATTTGTCTTGTTGCTCATATTTTGGTGCCAAATTTAACGTTCCATTTCCAAATTTGAGATCACAAAGGCTTACCCCATTTTTAAAAATTTATTTCTTGTAATTGGAGGCTAATTACTTTACAATATTGTAGTGGTTTTTGCCATACATTGACATGAAGCAGCCATGGGTGTACACATGTGCCCCATCCTGAACCCCTCCTCCCACCTTCCCTCCCAATCCCATCCCTCTGGGTCCTCCCAGTGCACCAGCCCTGAGCACCTTGTCTTATGCATTGAACCCAGAATGGTGATCTGTTTCACATATGATAATATACATGTTTCAATGAGATTCTCTCAAGTCATCCCACTCTCGCCTTCTCCCACAGAGTCCAAAAGACTTTTCTATACACCTCTGTGTCTTTTGCTGTCTCACATATAGGGTTATCGTTATCATCTTTCTAAATTCCATATATATGCGTTCAGATCAGATCAGATCAGATCAGTCACTCTGTCGTGTCCGACTCTTTGCGACCCCATGAATTGCAGCATGCCAGGCCTCCCTGTCCATCACCATCTCCCGGAGTTCACTCAGACTCACGTCCATAGAGTCCGTGATGCCATCCAGCCATCTCATCCTCTGTCGTCCCCTTCTCCTCATGCCCTCAATCCCTCCCAGCATCAAAGTCTTTTCCAGTGAGTTAGCTCTTCGCATGAGGTAGCCAAAGTACTGGAGCTTCAGCTTTAGCATCATTCCTTCCAAAGAAATCCCAGGGTTGATCTCCTTCAGAATGGACTTGTTGGATCTCCTTGTTAGTATACTGTATTGGTGTTTTTCTTTCTAACTTACTTCACTCTGTATAATAGGCTCCAATTTCATCCACCTCATTAGAACTGATTCAAATCTATTCTTTTTAATGGCTGAGTGATACTCCATTGTGTATATGTACCACAGCTTTCCTATCCATTCATCTGCTGATGGACATCTAGGTTGCTTCCATGTCCTGGCTATTATAAACAGTACTGCAATGAACATTGGGGTACATGTGTCTCTTTCAATTCTGGTTTCCTCAGTGTGTATGCCCAGAAGTGGGATTGCTGGCAGTTCTATTTCCAGTTTTTTAAGGAATCTCCACACTGCTCTCCTTAGTGGCTATACTAGTTTGCATTCCCACCAACAGTGTAAGAGGGTTCCTTTTTCTTCACACTCTCTCCAGCATTTATTGTTTGTAGACTTTTGGATAGCAGCCATTCTGATTGGCATGAGATTGTACCTCATTGTGGTTTTGATTTGCATTTCTCTGATAATGAGTGATGTTAAGCATCTTTTCATGTGTTTGTTAGCCTTCTGTATGTCTTCTTTGGAGAAATGTCTGTTTAGTTCTTTGGCCCATTTTTTGATTGGGTCATTAATTTTTCTGGAATTGAGCTGCAGGAGCTGCTTGTATATTTTTGAGATTAATTCTTTGTCAGTTGCTTTATTTGCTATTATTTTCTCCCATTCTGAATGCTGTCTTTTCACCTTTCTTATAGTTTCCCTCATTGTGAAAAAGCTTTTAAGTTTAATTAGGTTCCATTTGTTTCTTCTTGCTTTTATTTCCATTACTCTGGGAGGTGGGTCATAAAGGATCCTGCTGTGGTTTATGTCAGAGTGTTTTGCCCTTGTTCTCCTCTAGGAGTTTTATAGTTCCTGGTCTTACATTTAGATCTTTAATCCATTTTGAGTTTATTTTTGTGTATGGTGTTAGAAAGTGTTTAAGTTTCATTCTTTTACAAGAGGCTGACCAGTTTTCCTAGCACCACTTGTTAAAGAGATTGTCTTTTCTCCGTTGTATATTCTTGCCTCATTTGTCAAAGATAAGGTGTCCATAGATGCATAGATTTATCTCTGGGCTTTCTATTTTGTTCCATTGATCTATATTTCTGTCTTTGTGCCATTACCATACTGTCTTGATGACTGTGGCTTTGTAATATACCCTGAAGTCAGGCAGATTGATTCCTCCAGTTCCATTCTTCTTTCTCAAGATTGCTTTGGCTATTCAAGGTTTTTTGTATTTCCATATAAATTGTGAAATTATTTGTTCTAGTTCTCTGAAAAATACCATTGGTAGCTTGATAGGGATTGCATTGAATCTATAGATTGCTTTGGGTAGTATACTCATTTTCACTATATTGATTCTTCCAATCCATGAACATGGTACATTTCTCCATCTATTTGTGTCATCTTTTATTTCTTTCACCAGTGTTTTATAGTTTTCTATATATAGGTCTTTAGTTTCTTTAGGTAGATTTATTCCTAAGTATTTTATTCTTTTCGTTGCAATGGTGAATGGAATTGTTTCCTTAATTTCTCTTTCTGCTTTCTCAATGTTAGTGTATAGGAATGCAAGTGATTTCTGTGTATTAATTTTATATCCTGCAACTTTACTATATTCATTGATTAACTCTAGTAAGTTTCTGGTGGAGTCTTTAGGGTTTTCTAAGTAGATGATCATGTCATCTAAAAACAGTGAGAGTTTTACTTCTTTTCCAACTTGGATTCCTTTTATTTCTTTTTCTTCTTTGATTGCTGTGGCTAAAACTTCCAAAACTACGTTGAATAGTAGTGGTGAGAGTGGGCACTATTGTCTTGTTCCTGACTTTAGGGGAAATGCTTTCAATTTTTCACCATTGAGGATAATGTTTGCTGTGGGTTTATCAAATATAGCTTTTATTATGTTGAGATATGTTCCTTCTATTCCTGCTTTCTGGAGGGTTTTATCATACATGGATGTTGAATTTTGTCAAAGGCTTTCTCTGCATCTATTGAGATAATCATATGGTTTTTATCTTTCAATTTGTTAATGTGGTTTATCATATTGATTGATTTGTGGATATTAAAGAATCCTTGCATCCCTGGGATAAAGCTCACTTGGTCATGATGTACGATCTTTTTAATATGTTGTTGGATTCCGTTTGCTAGAATTTTGTTAAGGATTTTTGCATCTATGTTCATCCGTGATATTGGCCTGTAGGTTTTTTGTTTTGTTTTTTTTTTTTTGTGGCATCTCTGTCTGGTTTTGGTATTAGGGTGATTTGGAAGAATGATTTTGGAAGTTTACCTTCCTCTGCAATTTTCTGGAAGAGTTTGAGTAGAATAGGTGTTAGCGCTTCTGTAAATTTTTGGTAGAATTCAGCTGTGATACAATCTGGTCCTGGGCTTTTGTTTGCTAGAAGATGTCTGATTACAGTTTCAATTTCCGTGCTTGTGATGGGTCTGTTAAGATTTTCTATTTCTTCCTGGTTCAGTTTTGGAAAGTTATACTTTCCTAAGAATTTGTCCATTACATCCAAGTTGTCCATTTTATTATTGGCATATAGTTGCTGATAGTAGTCTTTTATGATCCTTTGTATTTCTGTGTTGTCTGTTGTGATTTCTCCATTTTCATTTCTAATTTTATTGATTTGATTCTTCTCCCTTTGTTTCTTGATGAGTCTGGCTAATGGTTTGTCAATTTTATTTATCTTCTCAAAGAACCAGCTTTTAGCTGTTGAATTTTGCTATGGTCTCTTTTGTTTCTTTTGCATTTATTTCTGCCCTAATTTTTAAGATTTCTTTCCTTCTACTAACCCTGGGGTTCTTCATTTCTTCCTTTTCTAGTTGCTTTAGGTGTAGAGTTAGGTTATTTATTTGACTTTTTTTTCCTTGTTTCTTGAGGTATGCCTGTATTGCTATGAACCTTCCCCTTAGCACTGCTTTTACAGTGTCCCATAGGTTTTTAGTTGTTGTGTTTTCATTTTCATTCGTTTCTATGCATATTTTTATTTCTTTTTTGATTTATTCTGTGATTTGTTGGTTATTCAGAAGCGTGTTGTTTAGCCTCCATATGTTGGAATTTTTCATAGTTGTGTGTTGTTTTTTTTTTCCTGTGATTGAGATCTAATCTTACCACATTGTGGTCAGAAAAGATGCTTGGAATGATTTCAATTTTTTTGAATTAACTAAGGCTACATTTATGGCCCAGGATGTGATCTATCCTGGAGAAGGTTCTGTGTGCACTTGAGAGAAAGGTGAAATTCATTGTTTTGGGGTGAAATGTCCTACAGATATCAGTTAGGTCTGACTGGTCCATTATACCATTTAACGTTTGTGTTTCCCTGTTAAAGTTCTGTTTAGTTGATCTATCCATAGGTGTGAGTGGGGTATTAAAGTCTCCCACTATTATTGTGTTATTGTTAATTTCCCCTTTCATACTTGTTAGCATTTGCCTTACATATTGTGGTGCTCCTACATTGGGTGCTTATATGTTTATACTTGTTATATCTTCTTCTTGGATTGATCCTTTGATCGCTATGCAGTGTCCTTCTTTGTCTCTTTTCACAGCCTTTATCTCAAAGTGTATTTTATCTGATATGAGTATTGCTACTCCTGTTTTCTTTTCATCTCCAATTGCATGAAATATCTTTTTCCAGCCCTTCATTTTCAGACTGTATGTGTCCCTTGTTTTGAGGTGGGTCTCTTGTTCAGTTCAGTTCAGTTCAGTCACTCAGTCATGTCTGACTCTCTGCGACCCCATGGATCGCAGCACGCCAGGCCTCCCTGTCCATCACCATCTCCCGGAGTTCACTCAGACTCATGTCCATCGAGTCAGTGATGCCATCCAGCCATCTCATCCTCAGTCGTCCCCTTCTCCTCCTGCCCCCATCCCTCCCAGCATCAGGGTCTTTTTTAATGAGTCAACTCTTCGCATGAGGTGGCCAAAGTACTGGAGTTTCAGCTTCAGCATCATTCCTTCCAAAGAAATCCCAGGGTTGATCTCCTTCAGAATGGACTGGTTGGATCTCCTTGCAGTCCAAGGGACTCTCAAGAGTCTTCTCCAGCACCACAGCTCAAAAGCATCAATTCTTTGGTGCTCAGCCTTCTCACAGTCCAACTATCACATCCATACATGACCACAGGAAAAACCATAGCCTTGACTAGACAGACCTTAGTCGGCAAAGTAATGTCTCTGATTTTGAATATGCTATCTAGGTTGGTCATAACTTTTCTCCCAAGGAGTGTCTTTTCATTTCATGGCTGCAGTCACCATCTGCAGTGATTCTGGAGCCCCCCAAAATAAAGTCTGACACTGTTTCCACTGTTTCCCCATCTATTTCCCATGAAGTCATGGGACAAGATGCCATGATCTTCATTTTCTGAATGTTGAGCTCTAAGCCAACTTTTTAACTCTCCTCTTTCACTTTCATCAAGAGGCTTTTTAATTCCTCTTCACTTTCTGCCATAAGGGTGGTGTCATCTGCATATCTGAGATTATTGGTATTTCTCCCAGAAATCTTGATTCCAACTTGTGTTTCTTCCAGTCCAGCGTTTCTCATGATGTGCTCTGCATATATGTTAAATAAGCAGGGTGACAATATACAGCCTTGACATACTCCTTTTCCTATTTGGAACCAGTCTGTTGTTCTATGTCCAGTTCTAACTGTTGCTTCCTGGCCTGCATACAGATTTCTCAAGAGGCAGGTTAGGTGGTCTGGTATTCCCATCTCTTTCAGAATTTTCCACAGTTTACTGTGATCCACACAGCCAAAGGCTTTGGCATAGTCAATAAAGCAGAAATAGATGTTTTTCTGGAACTCTCTTGCTTTTTCCATGATCCAGCGGATGTTGGCAATTTGATCTCTGGTTCCTCTGCCTTTTCTAAAACCAGCTTGAACATAGACAGCATATATAGGGGTCTTGTTTTTGTATCCATTCAGCCAGGCTTTGTCTTTTGGTTGGGGCATTCAACCCATTTATATTTAAGGTAATTATTGATAAGTATGAACCTGTTGCCATTTAGTTTGTTGTTTTGGGTTCGAGTTTATACACCCTTTCTGTGTTTCTTGTCTATAGAAGATCCTTTAGCATTTGTTGAAGAGCTGGTTTGGTGGTGCTGAATTCTCTCAGTTTTTCCTTGTCTGTAAAGCTTTTGATTTCTCCTTTGTATCTGAATGAGATCCTTCCTGGGTACAGGAATCTGGGTTGTAGGTTTTTCTCTTTCCTCACTTTAAGTATGCCATGTCATTTCCTCCTGGCCTGAAGAGTTTCTATTGAAAGACCAGCTGTTATCCTTATGGGAATCCCCTTGTGTGTTATTTGTTGTTTTTCCCTTGCTGCTTTTAATATTGTTCTTTGTGTTTGATCTTTGTTAATTTGATTAATATGTGTCTTGGGGTGTTTTTCCTTGGCTTTATCCTGTTTGAGACTCTCTGGGTTTCTTGGACTTGGGTGTCTATTTCCTTACCCATTTTAGAGAAATTTTCAACTATTATCTCCTCACGTATTTCCTATGGCCTTTCTTTTTGTCTTATTCTTCTGGGACTCCTATGATTCGAATGTTGGGGCATTTGACATTGTCCCAGAGGTCCCTGAGGTTGTCCTCATTTCTTTAAATTCTTTTTTCCTCTCTGCTTCATTTATTTCTACCACTCTGTCTTCTACCTCATTTGTCCTGTCTTCTGTCTCCATTATTCTACTGTTGGTTCCCCTCCAGTGTTTTTGATCTCATTTATTGCATTATTCATTATTGATCGACTCTTTTTTTATTTCTTCTAGGTCCTTGTTAAACATTTCTTGTATCTTCTCAATCCTTGTCTCCAGACTATTTATCTGTAACTCCATTTTGTTTTCAAGATTTTGGATCATTTTTACTATCATTATTCTGAATTCTTTTTCAGGTAGACTACCTATCTCCTCCTCTTTTGTTTGGTTTGGTGGGCATTTATTATTTCCCTTACCTGCTGAGTAATTCTCTGCCTTTTCATCTTGTTTAGATTGCTGTGTTTGGGGTGGCTTTTCTGTATTCTGGCAGTTTGTGGTTCCTCTTTATTGTGGAGGCTCCTCCCTGTGGGTGGGGTCAGATGAGTGGCTTGTCAAGGTTTCCTGGTTAGGGAAGCTTGCATTGGTGTTCTGGTGGGTGGAGCTGGATTTCTTCTCTCTGGAGTGCAGTGAAGTGTCCAGTAGTGAGTTTTGGGGTGTCTGCAGGTTTGGTGTGACTTTGGGCAGCCTGTATATTGAAGCTCAGGGCTATGTTCCTGCCTTTCTGGAGAATTTGTGTGGTATGTCTTGCTCTGGAACTTGTTGGCTCTTGGGTAGAGCTTGGTTTCAGTGTATGTATGAAGGCTTTGGATGAGCTCTTATCAATTAATGTTCCCTGGAGTCAGGAGTTCTCTGGTGTCTTCAGGTTTTGGACTTAAGCCTCCTGCCTCTGGTTTTCAGTCTTATTCTTACTGTAGCCTCAAGACTTCTCCATCCATACAGCACCAATAGTAAAACATCTAGGTTAATGGTGAAAAAATTCTCCACAGTGAGGGGTACCCAGAGAGGTTCACAGAGTTACATGGAGAAGAGAAGAGGGAGGAGGGAGATAGAGGTGACCAGGAGGAGAAGAGGGGGAATCAAAAAGGGAGAGAGCATCTAGCCAGTAATCAATTCCCTATGTGCTCTCCACAGTCTGGAACCCTCAGAGAGGTTCACAGAGTTACATAGAGAAGAGAAGAGGGAGGAAGGAGATAGAAGTGACCATGAGGAGAAACGGGAGAATCAAAAGGAGAGAGACAGATCTAGCCAGTAATCAGTTCCCTAAGTGTTCTCCAAAGCCTGGAACACACAAAGAGATTCACAGAGTTGGGTAGAGAAGAGAAGGGGGGTGGAGAAGATAGAGGTGACCTGGGGGAGAAAAAGGAGAGTCAAAAGGGGGAGAGAGTAATCAAGACAGTAATCACACTCCTAAGTAAAAATAGGTACTGAGGATTGGATTCTTAAAGGTACAAAATTGATAACAAATACCAAAAAGCAAAGATTAAAATCTAGAGTAGAGGTTCGACTCTCAAAAATACAATATTAAAAAAGCAAAACAAAATCACAAAAAGTATAAAAAATATACATGAAGTTTGCTTTAAAAATAGGATCTTTTCTTTTTGCAAGGTAATAGTAGGTTATAAAAATGAAAATTAAAGGAGTAATAGAAAACTTAAAAATTTTTTTAATTTTGAAACATAGTAATGATGACCCTGTATGCAAGACAGCAAAAGAGACACAGATGTGTAGAGCGGACTTTTGGACTCTGAGGGAGAAGGAGAGGGTGGGATGATTTGAGAGAATGGCATTGAAACATGTATACTATTATGTAAGAAACGAATCGCCAGTCTATGTTCGATGCAGGATGCAGGTTGCTTGGGGCCGGTGCACGGGGATGATCCAGAGGGATGATGTGGGGTGGGAGGTGGGAGGGGGGTTCATGTTTGGGAGCGTATGTACACCCATGGCAGATTCATGTCAATGCATGCCAAAACCATACAGTATTGTAAAGTTAAATAAACTAAAAATAAAAATTTTAAAATAAAATAAAAAGCAGTGCAAGAAAAAAATAAAAATTTAAAAATGATAATAGTAAAAATATATCTAGGAATTTCTCTGGACCTGTTGTGGGCAGTGTGGGGTCAGTTGAGTTTCAGATAGAGCCTTGTTCCAGCTTATACTTCTTAAGATCTATAGGCCCCTTCCAATGTAGTCGGTGCTAACTACAGGGTTTTGATCTGTTGCACCTGTCACTGCCAAAGCGGTTCTCTATTTATTTTGGCTTCTTCTGTTTGCAGGTCTCTTCAATGTCTAATTTCCACCCTGACACAAGGGGGTGAAGGTGGTCACTTATTTAGGCTCACTTGTTCAGTCGTGCTGTGGGGAGGGAGGAACGCTGCAAACAAATATCACTGGCGTGTGTGGGGAGTCCTCACAGTGTCTTGGCCACACTGGGTTTGGCATGTGTGCTTTCCCAGTCTACACTGCTCAGGTTCCAGATTGCTCTGCAGGGGAATTGTCTAAAGTGGGCCCTAGGTTATGTGCACTTCCCAGGCCTAAGCCACCCAGGTTCAGGTTCTTGAGTACTCCACAAAGGCACAGACTCAGTTGGGCCTGCATTTGGTGCCCTTCCCAGGTCCAAGCAGCTCAGGCAACCAGGTGCTTGGCAAGCTCACTCTCCCCAGGTTAGGGGTGCATCTTATCGCCTTCCCCATCTCAGCCGCTCAGTTTTCTGGGTGCACAGTGGGTGCACCATCTCAGGTGTGCCCTGTGTCTCTTCTGGGGAGCTGATCTCTGGATGCAACCCTCCTGGCAGATGTCAACCATCCAGAATCCCAGAAGTCTTGGTTAGCAACTGGGAGCCTACTCACAGTTTGGCAGAGGATGCCATCTCTGGGGCCGAGATTGCCCCTTTCCAACTCTGGCTGCTGCCCGCCTGCCTCCCTGTCTCTGGCGGGGGATGGGCCGGTCCGCAGCCGGCTAGCTCTCCTCTGTCCTTGTTCTGTGAGTGGGCCCAGAAGTGCCTTAGTTTAGGGCTTTTCGCGGGAGAGTTCTCTCTCTCTCTCTTTTTCTCTCCCTCTCTCTCTCTGGCTATCCCACAGTTTGGGTTGGTATCTCATGTTAGCTCCCTCAGATTGCCCTCAGGGCATTCAGGCCTGGTCCTTACCCTAAGCAATGCAGCCCACGCCTCCCTGTTCAGCCCCCACTTGCTGGTGGTGGATGAGAGCGTCTGGGCTGCTTCTCTGCTGGGAGTTGCCATTAGGCACATAATCTGTGGGATTTATTTATTTATGTATCTTCCCAGTTATGTTGCCCTCTGAGATTCCAAGACTCCCCACAGACCTGCCAGTGAGAGGGTTTCCTGGTGTTTGGAAACTTTTCCTCTTTTAAAACTCCCTTCTCATGATGAGTCTCCATCCCTAACTCTTTTGTCTTTTTATCTTTTATATTTTGCTCCTTTCGAAGACAATGGGCTGCCTTTCTGGGTGTCTGATGTTCTCTGCCAGCATTCAGAAGTTGTTTTGTGGAATTTGCTCAGCATTCAAATGTTCTTTCAATGAATTTGTGGGGGAGAAAGTGGTCTCCCCATGCTATTCCTCTGCCATCTTAGGACTGCCCCTCCTCCATGTTTTCTAAGAGTTTCATAGTTTGTAGCTCTGAAATTTAGGGGTTTTGATCTACTTTGAGTTAATTTTCACAGTGTATGCTGTGACATTCAGGTCCAACTTCATTCTTCCACATTTGGCTATCCAGCTGTCCCAGCATCATTTGCTGAAAAAACTATTCTTTCCCCACTGAATGGTCTTACCACCCTTACTAGGTTTCTTTTAAGACACAGATGTCCCCACATTCTTAACCTTCAAAAGTCATCCCTCCCTTTAATCTCATTTAGTACAGCTAGAGTTCCTATGTTTCATGAACACAGAAATGTCATTTTTAAAATCAGGTTTTCTGCAACTCATCATGACAGCCCCCAGGACATGCTGATGTATTCCACGGTTCTTGTCCATTATGCAGCCATTTCTCTCTCTGACCCCCACCCCCAGCCCAGTTCTTGCCATTCTGTCATGGCTTACGACTGTTGCCCCTCTCCAGGGAGTTCTGCATCCCAAACATGGTCACAAGCCTTACTCTGAATTGCCAGAACACAGATAAGACTATGTAGTAACATCTAACACAATTTTACTGAAGGTCTGGGGTAAGCAGAGAGAAATTACAACACAGGAGACAATAACACACAGTTGGATATTGGGTATTGCTGTGCTAGGTTGCACCTTGCTGTCCACAGAGCATCCATTGGGCATCTCCCACCTTAGTCCCCTGGTCATCATCCTAATGCCAAGCAGACCTCTTCAAGATAAGCATGTCCTTCACCAGCACCACCCCCAACTCTCCCTTTGTCTGAAGGAGAAGAGACTGTTCTTTCTCCAAATTACCATCATTATAATTTTACAAAGATGTAACTCTGGTCATAGCAAGGATTTTTTTTAATACTATTATGGAGAATAGTTTATGTCCTCTTTATCTTAAATACCCTACTCCAGAAAAAGATCTGGCTTTAGCTTTGCAGAATTGAGGAAATCACAAAAATGTCATTCGCAGATCAAAAGAGCTGTCTGCCCTCATGTGGGAGTGTCTACTGTTAGCTGAAACAGAAACTCCCAGTCACTTTGAAACTGTGAATACTCCAGCCTCCTATCCCTGTTCCAGCCACAAAACCAGACATCAAGGATTGGGGTACAGTCTCTGGGAATTCTGTTACTGAACCTGGTGTATTCTGACTGCTTTTCCTCAGCTCTACTCTCGATTCTCCAATTAGAAATATTCTCAAAGAATTTTTTTAAAAAAAAGCAGAGTTATGTATTATTTCAAATTTGGGTTACAACAAAACATATTATCTCTGATTTGCTATCTTTAAGCTTTTTTGATAATTTCCCTTATGGTTCTTTCTGGTAAGTAAATGAGAATTACTTAGTAGTTCTAACACTGTCCTGTGAAAGCAGAAAGGTAACCCTGTATGTCAATAGTTAAACTGATAGAAAACTGAGAAAACCCAAATGCCTTTTACAAGAATGATACAACTATAAGTGACATGCATCTGTCTGTGTGTACTATTTTTTAATCCCGATAAACTTCGAGTTATTTAGTACAATATTATTTGGAAGGAAAATGGAACTAATTTTTAACAAAACTTATTTTACTTAGGTGCCTTAAAAATAAATTTGAGGAACAAAATAAATCTTGAAAGTAGACAGTTAATGGAAATAATCTCCTAGATCTAAAAATTTCTTTACAGGCAAATTGAATGCTGGCAAGTCTGTTAAAAAATAAATAATGTTCTCTTTGCTCCAAAACAAGGATTGATCCTCAATTCTTCATTATTAAAATTCAGGAAAAAAATAGAACTATTTCCTGTCCTGAGTTATTTATATCCTGGTGTCTCAAATGCCTTTAAGAGAGTATCCAGCCTAGGCTCCTCTGGCCTGGTGGGCTATGGAATTCTCCAGGTAAGAACACTGGAGTTGGTAGCCATTCCCTTCTTCATGGGATCTTCCTGACTCAGGGATTGAACCCGCGACTTCCACATTGCAGGCAGATTCTTTATCATCTGAGCCATCTGGGACACTTTCCTCCCCTCAGTATCCAGCCCAGTTCCTCTAAAGAAAAGAACTTCAGCCACTTTCTGTGGGTGAATTTGAAGTGAATGGTCCTTATTACTCAACTTTATATAATAATTATATAAGGTTAAATAGAATAAAAACCTCTTGGACTGGACTTTTTAGCACCCCGGTTGCTTGCAAGATACTCCAGGTTAGCAGGGGTATTTGTGTAGTCGTGTCCCTGGGAAATGAACAGGTGGCAAAGCCTGTGGAAGCAGCAAAGGGTCCTCTCCCTGAATCAGTGGAGATGGAAGTGGGACAGTTCAGCTCTCTCACTCCTCCCCAGTGACCCTAGAGATGCCCCACCATGAGAAGTGCATCATACAGAAATGGCACCCACGACCCTTTTTCTTTCTGGGCCCCTTCAGTTTCCCCAGTCCTAATACTGTAAGACCCATACAACTCTTTGGTTCACATTCAAGTGATATTTTCTGAATCTTGGCTCTGTACTAGGTTGTGGACACAACTATGTCCCAGTCTATCAAAAAAGCTCTGCTCAAAAGGAGCATGAAGAGCTGAAAAAAGATGGGTTTGTAATCAGTGGGTTAACATGGTATATTGAAAGGCATGGACATGGATGAGTTTGTCTGAAAAGAGTATATATAGGATGAGAAAGACAGGGCTTCAGGATAAGACCCTCAGGAATATCCAAATCTAACTGCTGATAAGCTTCCCAGGACCTATCCTCCTCTACTTCCTTAGTAATAAGGCCCTGATTATTCACTTAAAAGACACTGTTTCCCAGCATCTGTTACAGTTGGGAGGTAAGCACAATGTGAACATAAGAATTGAATGGGGCTTACAAGAATCCTCTTTAATGACTCACCTAGAAGGCCCAACATTTTGCCTTTTCTCCCTTCCTTTAGATGTCTCCTGGCATACAGATGTGATGGCTGCCATCTTGGGCCACAAGGTGACCTTGAGAACGTTAGGATGCTGAAACAGAAAGACAGACACTGAATTCCTCTATGGCCTACCATTGGGCTTCCTTGTTTGTAAGAGAATTACTCTTCTATCTTCAGTCAGTTCAGTTCAGTTCAGTCGCTCAGTGGTGTCTGACTCTTTGTGACCCCATGATTGCAGCATGCCAGGCCTCCCTGTCCATCACCAACTCCTGGAGTTCACTCAGATTCACATCCATCGAGTCGGTGTTGCCATCCAGTCATCTCATCCTCTGTCATCCCCTTCTCCTCCTGCCCCCAATCCCTCCCAGCATCAGAGTCTTTTCCAATGAGTCAACTCTTCGCATGAGGTGGCCAAAGTACTGGAGTTTCAGCTTCAGCATCAGTCCTTCCAAAGAACACCCAGGACTGATCTCCTTTAGAAAGGACTGGTTGGTTCTCCTTGCAGTCCAAGGGACTCTCAAGAATCTTCTCCAACACCACAGTTCAAAAGCATCAATTCTTCAGTGCTCAGCCTTCTTCACAGTCTGACTCTCACATCCATACATGACTACTGGAAAAACCATAGCCTTGACTAGACGGACCTTTGTTGGCAAAGTAATGTCTCTGCTTTTGAATATGCTATCTAGGTTGGTCATAACTTTCCTTCCAAGGAGTAAGTGTCTTTTAATTTCATGGCTGCAATCACCACTTAACTTGTTTTCTGTGAAGCACATATAAACTCAATTCTAACTGGAAAAGTAAGGCAGAAAAGGGTGAGTCAAGAATGAAGAAAATGAGGGGCCAATCACTGAGGTAAGAGGGTAAATAAAGAGAATATCACAGATGCCATGGGGACAAAAGTATTCCAAAAAGGAGTGAATGGTCAAAAGGGCCAAATCCTCCTGAGAGAGCAAATAAGGTAACACTAAAAAAATGTTCCTCAATATCCATTTGATTTGGTGGCCTAGAGGTCAGGGGTGACTTTTATGAGACATAGGTTCGTGTGACTGAGAGGGAACCCTGTTTGGAGTGGGCTGAGTGATTAGAGATAAGGCAATGGAGACCACAGCATTGAAAAAATGTGGCTGTGAAGGAGAGGCTAAAGACAGAGTGGAGGCTGGAAAGGGATGTGAATGGGGCCAAGAAAGGCCATTTCTAAGACTGGGGTGACTTGAAGCAGTCTTAAGAGGAGCCAGGTGACAAGGAGATGTTAAATATATAAAGATGGGGAGGCTCATCAATCCTTGTCCAGAACGGATGCTATGGCCCCTAAATATAAGCACCTCTTCTCAAGCACCCTCAACTTCCTTTCCTGTCTTCCCTGTGTCTGAGGCAAAGGGAAATGATCCAGAATGAATGAACCCAACAATCTCTATGCCTTCACCCAAACAAACATTGCAGAAAATCACATAGCTTAGCTGATGGGCTCCATCTGAAAAGCATTCTTCCCAATTCTGAGATGAGTATTTCACATCTTCTTTCCTCTCCTCAAATCTCCAGAGTTCCTTCCCCACTCAGTCACCTGATGACCTGACTTCAACTTTATTGGAAAATGAGGAGTATTAAAGATGATTTAAAAGAAAACAAACTTTTCCACTTCAAACCTTTAGAAGTATTAAACCATTTGTTTTTACCCACATCTTCTTATCACAGATATGTATCTCATTTAGGCAGTTCAGAAGACACACATTGCCTGAAGGAGGGTTGTTGCAAGCAGAAAAGTTGATTTCTTTGTTTTTCAGTTATTTCATAGACAATAATCTGGAGAGAAAGGCTTTGGGTTTGCAACTTTACAAAGTTTTTGAGTTTTATAGATCTTGGCCAGAAGACATATGGAAATGTGGGCATCTTTTGGATTCCACAATGAAGGGGACTGTGGGGAGGCGGGGTAGGTGCTATGTGACTTCCACATAGTGAGAAAATATCCTGCCCCCACGGCCTAGAACATCTCCATCCTGGTACTTCCTTGCCCAGCTCAGTGAACTGAAAAGGGCCTAAGAAAGGGATGGTTAGTGGGAGCTCAGATCCCTGAGGAACGAGGATTTGGGTAATGTCACCGGTAAGTCACTGAGACCAGCAGAGGTGAGAGCTGAAGGCGAGGGGACCTGAGGAGAGACAGTAGAGGAGGGGGAGTGTGAATATCACTCACAGCTCTGACACTGAACGCAGCAACAGGGGCTGCAGTGTGTCCTTCTAACCTCCCTCTTCTAATTCCCGCTCCCAAAGAGAGGCCGACTGACAACGTGGAAGAGCTACTCCCTGAACATTTAGGAAGTGGATCTGGACTCTGGCAGCTAAGGAGGTGTGGGCCTGTTCTCCTTTTAGAAATGGAGAAGCAGACACAGAGAACGGACTTGTGTACAACAGCAGGTGAAGGAGAACGTGGGACAAATTGAGAAATAGCACTGACATATATACACGGTCATGGGTAACATCAATAGCTGGTGGGAAGCTGCTCTATGACACAGGGAGCTCAGCCTGGCACTCTGTGATGACCTAGAGGGGTGGAATGGAGGTGGAAGGGGAGGGAGGCTCAAAAGGGCAGGGATATAAATATATATAAATAGTCATGACTGATTCCCATTGATGTACAATAGAGACCACCACAATGGAAAGCAATTAACCTCCAACTAAAAAAAAAAAAGAAAGAAAGAACTTGCTGTTCTGATCCCTTAACAGCTCTGGCTGCTGCACATTTGGGATCTTCAACAGTGCAGGAGGTGAGGCCATGCTCCTCTGGGCAGCCCCCAAGCCCACTGCAGAGCATGGTGGCAGTCCAAGAGTCTGGCCATCTCTCTGCCCAAAACCAGTCTCCTGTGATAGGCATCTTTGCTCCAAAGAATCATGCTGGATTGGCTCTGTCTGATCTGCATGAGGTTGGAGTCTCTCCCTGCCGAATTCTTCTTCCCATCTTGGCCTTCTCTGGGTGGTCAAGCAGCACCACAGTCTGAGGGGTCCCGCCCCAGCCCTGCTCCCTCTCCATCTTTCACAGGCTTTACTCCTCAACTGATTTCTTGTACTCCCAACTCTGACTCAATGCCTGTTTGCCAGATTGACAAAGAGAGCTAAATAGGAAACCCTGGAGGCAAGTGGACAATACCTTCACCCTATACCCATTCAGGACTAATCCATGTTGATTATTCATCAGTGCATGGTGGATCTGATCTTACATTCCATTTTCATTACCTGGTTTGAGCTTTTACCACAATTTGCCTTCATATTTGTTTGAAGGAAAAGTCGCTCAGTCATGTCCAACTTTTTGCGACCCCATGGACTATAGCCTACCAGTCTTCTCAGTCCATGGGATTTTCCAGGCAAGAGTACTGAAGTGGGTTGCCATTTCCTTCTCCAGGGGATCTTCCCGACCCAGGGATCGAACCCAGTTCTCCCGCATCATAGGCAGACGCTTTACCCACTGAGCCACCAGGGAAGCCCTGTTTTCATATTTGTTTACTTGTGTCTAAAATTATTTTAAGAATAATATAAAGTAGAATTCATACACTACAGACCTAAAATTATCCTCTTAAATTCCAATCCTAATCCCCAGAGTTAACCATTAACTTATATATCCTTCCAGATTGACATATATTTCTATATACAAACAGGGATTATAGTAAACACTGTTATGCAACTTGCTGAGTATTTTTAACTTAAAACTATTATTTTGGACATAGGAACACCTCTCCATATCAATATATATAACTTTTCTTCCCTCTTTTTAACAGCTGTTATCATATTTAGTCAATAAGTCACGTTATTGATGAACTTATATTTCTAGGATTTGGCTGGAATGAATCTCCTTGTATCTATTTTCTGGAAACTGATACTCCATGTCTACCCATTTTTTATCAGAGTGTTTATCTTCTTCATACTGATTTGTAAGAGTCCTTTAAATGTAAAAAAACAATTAGCTCATTTTCTGATATGCATTACAAATATTTTTCTCTAGTTTGTGGTTTAGTTTTTGAGATTGCTTATGGTATGTTTTTCTCTCGAAAATTTAAAATGTGTTTGCAGTCAAATTTATGAGTATTTTCTGTTATAGATTTTAGTTTTGGAGCTGTTTCTAGAATGACCTTTTCTACACCAATAATATGAAAAACAAATCATCTGTGCGTATTTCTAATACATTCAAAAGTTTTCATTTTACATATTTAATTTTTTTATTTTCTGGCATTTACTTATGCATAAGTGATCTAGTTTTATTTTTTCCCAAGTGGTAGCCATGTAACTCTATGCCATGTATTAAATGATCCATGCTTCTCCAGTGATTTAAAATATCATCTTTACCACACTCTAAATTCCCATCGTATTTCTTAATTACTATGCTCCTCAGACCCTTGGGATCCTTGCAAAACCTGTGTTAATCAGCCATATGTGAAAAAACAAATGAGATAAACAGCAGAATGGAAACACTGACCTAAATGTAAGTCAACAGTCCAGTTCTCCAAGGTCCTCATCACTTTTAAAGAATGCTCTGTCTAAAGTTGAAAGAGATGGTCCACATCTTCAGTGGGTGCCAAGCAAGCAAGCAAGAGGGCACGGATTGAGGCAATCTAGGTTTTTGTTACCCTCTTAACATAAAATCCTCCCCATTAGAGTTCTTTGGTTGTATGAAAGCGTGGTAGTTTTTAATGAGCACATAACTTCAGCAAAGCTTTCACTTCAAAGCCTGTTGCTATTACAGCTGCTGCATTAGTAAAGTGAGTAGGGGGATCAGTTGCACACAAGAACGTGGAGTGTCTCAGGGCCTCCCTCTGCTGCAAAGACAGCCTTTCTGAAGGTGATTACAGACAGACATGGCCTCACATCTTTGAAGTGTGCTCAATGCAGAATCAATTCAGGAATTCACAGATACTAGTTATCAGCCTGTGCTTCTTCACTTCGCAGAGAAGGGTTTAATTAATGTAATACATATTGGTCAATGCTTTGCTTTTAAACTTTACCTTTGGCCCATCAGCAGATCAATATGTATTTTAATCTTCTTCTGTTTTAGAGCTGATTTTAAGACTCACAGCAGAGGCCCAGATTTCACAATCATTAATTGCTATTACCAGCCCCTTTCATTTCCTAAACATCAGCAGTTTCTTAAAATTCTGCTCTCATTCCTCTTTGGAGCTATCCCTTCTTGTTCATCACTTCGTTCTGTGGTGTCTTTCAACCAAGTACAGAGTTCCCAACTAGCCAATAACTGGAAGAAAAAGAACGGCCTGAAATTCTCTGTTGATTAACCAGTCTATCTCAACAGCTACACACAAAACTCAAAAAGTAGTCTGGCCACTTCTGGGTGGATGCTATCAAGTACTTTCAAGCCTTCACATGGGTCTGCCAAGGAGTAGAGGACTCACCTTGTTTTCTTTGTTTTAAATGAAGATCTTCTAGTGGCTGATTACACTATATATCACAGTATAACTTCTTTCTTCCCAAATTGTTCATATTTTTCCACTATATCAAAGGTTGGACAGTAGAACAATCTGCCATTTCTTCACTGCCTAATTTGGACAAATCACAATCTCTATGGATCTATTAATAAGTAACCTCACCTGTAAAAGACAGTCAAAGCAGAAAATTTTGGGACAGTATGAGACAATATGAACAATGTATTTTACACAGAGCCTGGCTGCCAGGACAAATCCTAAGCAGGGACTGTCCCTGTTAACAGTGTTATTATCACTGGTGTCTTGTCGACTAAATAAAGGATACTAACTGAATGCAGGAGTACTCTTACTAGATGGTTAGCTGTGCTTCCACCTGTGAATCCATGTCGCACTCAACTAAGGAAGAAAATGAATTTACATACTGCATTACACAATCTTTTTAGTTGGTGTATTACATTATTTCAAGCAAGATTATTTCCCTTTGTCACATTACAGAACCTCGCTTATTGTACTGCTCTTTGTACCCACAATTCCCTTGCTATTTTTATCGTTTGTTTTAATCAAAACATAAAATTATACATGCTCATTGTAGAAAATAGAGAAATACAGAAAAGTATGATGAAGAAAATAACACTTATGAAGAAAATAAACATTATTCATAATTCTATTTCTGGTAGTATTTTGGTATATTTTCTCTCAAATATATACTAATGTAGCTATTTACATTATGTATACCCATAGAAACAAAATCATTTTGCATACAGAAGTGTTACTCAGTCATGTCTGACCCTTTGTGACCCTGCCAGGCTCCTCTGTCCATGGGATTCTCCAGGCAAGAATATTGGAGCAGATAGCCGTTCCCTTCTCCAGGGGATCTTCCTGACCCAGGGATCAAACCCAGGTCTCCTGCATGGAAGGCATATTCTTTATCATCTGAGCCACCAGGGAATCCCACTATGTGTATGTGTAGAAACAAAATCATTTTGCATATAAAAGTAATTCTACTTAAAAACAGGCTTGATTCTCAAATGTAAATCCACTTGTGCATAGTGTCTTTAAACAACATTTGTTGTTGTTGGGTAAAATCAGCCTCTTTTGTCCTGTTGTGTAGCTTAGTTCACATCTATAAAAGGGCTATGAGTGGAAAAGTCTGTGAAAATAGCAGCTTCTATACAGTTTTATGTCCCATCTTTTTGCTCAAACAACACATCTTGAGAACTTTGCATGTGAAATTTGAATGAGAACAATGCAGTATTCTAGGAAACCATGATTCTCAATATTGCAGAATAGACTGTTGTATGAATACAGAATTTATCTGACAATCCCTTATTTTGATTTTGCAAATAACCATGTCATGTATATCACACAGAGAAATTTTAGTGTATATCACTGGTTATTGCCTTTGGAAAGCTTCCTAGAAGCTGGATCAAAGGTAATAAAATCATTTAAGGATTGTGATATATAAGGCCAAATGCTCTCCAGCATGATTATATTTACTGACATGCAACCCATGCTGACACTATTACTGACACAAAGTTCTCATCATTTAAAAAATCCCCTCTGGTTAGATAGGCATGAGGATGTATTCTCCTCCCATCCATTGTGGCATGCTTTTGGAGCCCTGGATGCCTACACTTCCTTTAACCAAGACAATCTCAGGGCTCCAAATGATCTGTAGTTGCTCACCTTTGTCCCAGGACCATGGCTCGAGTGGCATTACCTTCTTTCTTGTCTTGTTGCCCACCTGGATGCTATCATTCCATAGCCATACTGTCCAGTTTTGCTTGTATGAACCTATACTGCCATCTCTTCTGACACCAAGGGCTACAAATTCCCCTGGTTTCTTCTATTCTGCCCCAATTTGGAAAAGGCTATTTTTGTTGCCTCAATGGTTCTGGATGGGAAGATGGTTTCTGAGATTAGTTTCTGATTTTCCTACTTCAAATTCCCTCCTTATGTTGCAGCTGAGGTAAAGTTGTCACAGTAGTGCCTAGTCTCCAAAGTCCAACACACATGAACACACAATTTTATTTGTCTTCCTACCTACAGGTGAATAAACATAAGTGAAGCAGTTATGATAGACTGCGTTCATCTCCAGCAGTCACAACCATATGAATGAGCAGATTATTATAAGTTCTTACATAAGTATCCAGCACCAAAGAGATTTCCCAAACAGTATTCATCACCACTGTTTATCCAGGAACAACTAAATGCCTGTGTGGCTTTGGGAGCAGAACTGAGGATCCCTTAAAAGGTGCTAAACTCTTCATTGCTGCTTTCCTAGATATGTTTTACATACTTCACAGATTCATATGCACCCCGAAACTAATCACAAAATCCATACTATGAACTCCATAAAATATATTAAAAATACTGCATATTACCAGGTCTCAAGCATTAAGAAGAGAGTCTGGAAAAGAAGAAAACAGTAATAAAATCCTTTCTTAAAGAAAAGCCAAGTATTATGTTCCAAGCACTCTGTGGTTGAGTTCACCAAGAGACAGACACCTGGGGCAAAGTCAGCAGACAAGATGACACAACCTCACAAACTCCTTGGTATTTATGGGGAAAGAGGAAGAGGAATCCCCAAAGAAGAATCTGTCAAAAAAGCATGAGGATAACAAAGACCATGCATTTACATGGAAACTGAAAAAACGAGCTTCAAGAAGCAGGAACAAGTCCATAGTTAGGCAAAATACAAGAAGGACAAAACCTGACAGGATTAGGTGGGATGTATGGGGAGGAGGTGACCTACCAGGGAGAATGAAAGTTCAGGTTTCTTGGGTGACTTTTCTGGAGATACTCACAGTTCCTTCCTCACCCCACCCCACTTTCTCACAGAACCTACCACATCTCCCTGTCTCTTCCTGTGACCTCTGCTGAGCAGGTAACAACCCAGAGGGCCTGCTCTCTGGACACCAGTGACTACAGGGAGGTGGACCACAAAGAATCAAGAGTCTCACACTACGCTCTGTTAGGCTCTTAAACTGGAAAATTATATGAAGTGGAGCTGCGATGACCAGGCCTGGGCCATGTGGAAATGGAGCTCAGAGAGGCAGTCAGCAAGAGAGAGGAGAGAAGGAGATGTACAGAGAGCAACAGTGATGAGAGAATAGGGAGCCCCAGGAACACATGAGAAAGAACCCTGCTTCCTCTGGAGGCTGGCTGCGTTCCTTGCCCTGGGTTTTTATGAATTACCCAGTTTTTCTTCCAATAATTTTGTGTGGGTTTTGATGCCACATAGGGTAATTAAATCACCCTATCCAAGACAGTGACTATTCTGTGTCATTTAGCTCTGTGTTCAGTATTCTCTCACAGAATGCTCACTGAAGCCCAGAAAAATAGGTGTCATTATCTCCCTTTCCCAGAGAGGAATCTGAAGTTCATGAGGTTAGATGATGTGCCTAAGGTCACACAGCTGCTGAGTGACTTTGGTTCTGAATTCTCATACCACTAGGCTGGACCATAAACACGATACATGCTCAATTACTGCTGACAGAGATGGAGTCCTCAGAAGTACAGAAAGATTATGCATGCGCTCCAGTCTCTTCTGTTACATGAAGTTATAAACAGAACACCTTAATTTGCATCACTCGTGCATCACCATTCAGTAGGGTCCGTGAGAGGGGGACATGTGTCGGAGAGAGACTGAGGCTCCGAAAAAGAAGTTTGTATTCTCTTGGTTCATGAAATATCAATATACTACAACTACAATATGAACTTTATCAGAAGTTCTTAGACTCTAACAGAAGCATAATCCTTTTCAGTTATTAAAAGAATTGAAAGCTTTTTATAGTGCATAAAAAAGACAAACTCCTCCCTTTCAAATTATTCTACTTTATAGTACAATTCCTTTAGCAGGGAGGACAACTTCAGACACTTTTTCAAATAACCCCAACCACTTAAAATGTACCTTTAGGAAGTCATGCTGAGAGTAGATGGAAAAGAGATAGGCAGAGTCAAAAAGAGGGGGGGTGGGAAAGGGGAGAGAAAGAAGAAAAGGTAAGACATTGTTTCTGAAGTACTAAGAATCTTCCAGTTGTTCTGGCCTACTTTAAAATGGGCATTGTTATCCACAAAGAATACTTAACATTGTTTAGGAAACTGCAACTTAAAATCTTGTTCATGCCAGACAGATCTTTCCACCTGTTTGTCATCCTCATCACATATAAGTCAGGAACACTTATTGATATATTAACTAGACACTTTCACTGAAAGTTAAGATGCTGTCTTAGCTCAGGCTACTATAACAAAATACTAATAGATTGGGTGGCTTAAAGTATATTGGGGCTTCCCTGGTGGCTCAGATGGTAAAGAATCAGCCTGCAGCTTATTACAGTTCCAGAGGCTGAGAAGACCAAGATCGAGGTGCCAGTCAATTCAGTTCTCAGTGAGAATCCTCTTCCTGACTTGCATACTGTCACCTTCTCATTGTGTCCTTACACTGTAGAAAGAAAATGAACTTTCTCTCTTCTCCCCCTCTCTTTTTCTTATAAAGCCACCAATTCTATCATGGGGACCCATCCTCAGGACCTCATCTAACTCTAATTACCTCCCAAAGGCCTCATCTCCAAAAGATCACACTGAGGTTTATGGTTTCAACATATGAACTTTGAAGGCACACAATTTAGTCTGTAGCAGAATTTTGAACTATTTTAAAAAAAAGTCTTAGTGACCCGGACAACAATGATGATATGGTCACTAACCTAGAGCCAGACATCCTGGAGTATGAAGTCAAGTGAGCCATAGGAAACCTTACTACAAACAAAGTTAGTGGAGGTGATGGAACTCCTGCTGAACTATTTCAAATACTGAAAGATAAAGCTGTTAAAGTGCTGTGCTCAATATGTCAGCAAATCTGGAAAACTTAGCAGTGGCCACAGGACTGGAAAAGGTCAGTTTTCATTCCAATCCCAAACAAGGAAAATGCCAAAAAATGTTCAAACTACTGCACAATTGTACTCATTTCACATGCTAGCAAGGTAATGCTCAAAATTCTTCAAGCTAGGCTTTGCAGTAAGTGAACTGAACTTTCAGATGTACAAACTGGATTTATAAAAGACAGAGGAACCAGAGCTCAAATTGCCAACATTTGCTGGATCATATAAAAAGCAAGAGAATTCCAGAAAAACATGTACTTATGAGCGAATTCACTTTCACTTTTCACTTTCATACATTGGAGAAGGAAATGGCAACCCACTCCAGTGTTCTTGCCTGGAGAATCCCAGGGACGGCAGAACCTGGTGGGCTGCCATCTGTGGGGTCACACAGAGTTGGACACAACTGAAATGACTTAGCAGCAGCAGCATGCTTCATTGACCCTTTGACTGTATGGATCACAACAAACTGTGGAAAATTCTTAAGAGATGGGAATACCAGACCACCTTACCTGTCTCCTGAGATATCTGTATGCAGGTCAAGAAGCAACAGTTAGAACCAGGACAACAGACTGTTTACAAACTGGGAAAAGAGAATGTCAAGGTTGAATATTGTTACCCTGCTATTTAACTTAAATACAGAGTACATCATGAGAAATGCTGGGATGGTTGAAGAACAATCTGGAATTAAGATTACCAAGAGAAATATCAATAACCTCAGATATGCAGATGACACCACCCTAATGGCAGAAAGAGAAAAGGAACTGAGGAGCCTCTTGATGAGGATGAAAGAGGAGCATGAAAAAGCTGGCTTGAAATTCAACATTTGTAAGTCGCTTGTATATTTTTGTGATTAGTTGTTCGTCAGTTGCTTCATTTGCTATTGTTTTCTCCCATTCAGAAGGCTGTCTTTTCACCTTGCTTATAGTTTCCTTTGTTGTGCAGCTTTTAATTTTAATTAGATCCCATTTGTTTATTTTTGTTTTTATTTCCAGTATTCTGGGAGGTGGATTATAGAGGATCCTGCTGTGATTTATGTCAGAGAGTGTTTTGCCTATGTTCTCCTCTAGGAGTTTTATAGTTTCTGGTCTGACATTTAGATCTTTAATCCATTTTGAGTTTATTTTTGTGTGTGGTGTTAGAAAGTGATCTAGTTTCATTCTTTTACAAGTGGTTGACCAGTTTTCCCAGCACCACTTGTTAAAGAGATTGTCTTTACTCCATTGTATATTCTTGCCTCCTTTGTTGAAGATAAGGTGTCCATAGGTGTGTGGATTTATCTCTGGGCTTTATATTTTGTTCCATTGATCTATATTTCTGGCTTTGTGCCAGTACCATACTGTCTTGATGACTGTGGCTTTGTAGTAGAGCCTGAAGTCGAGAAGGTTGATTCCTCCAGTTCCATTCTTCTTTCTCAAGATTGCTTTGGCTATTCGAGGTTTTTTGTATTTCCATACAAATCTTGAAATTATTTGTTCTAGTTCTGTGAAAAATATCACTGGTAGCTTGATAGGGATTGCATTGAATCTGTAGATTGCTTTGGGTAGTATACTCATTTTCACTCTATTGATTCTTCCAATCCATGAACATGGTATATTTCTCCATCTATTAGTGTCCTCTTTGATTTCTTTCATCAGTATTTTATAATTTTCTATATATAGGTCTTTAGTTTATTTAGGTAGATATATTCCTAAGTATTTATTTTCGTTGCAGTGGTGAATGGAATTGTTTCCTTAATTTCTCTATTTTCTCATTATTAGTGTATAGGAATGCAAGGGCTTTCTGTGTGTTGATTTTATATCCTGCAACTTTACTATATTCATTGATTAGCTCTAGTAAATTTCTGGTGGAGTCTTTAGGGTTTTCTATGTAGAGGATCATGTCATCTGCAAACAGTGAGAGTTTTACTTCTTCTTTTCCAATCTGGATTCCTTTTCTTTCTTTTTCTTTTCTGATTGCTGTGGCCAAAACTTCCAGAACTATGTTGAATAGTAGCGGTGAATGTATGCTTTCAATTTTTCACCACTGAGGATAATGTTTGCTGTGGGTTTGTCATATATAGCTTTTATTATGTTGAGGTATGTTCCTTCTATTCCTGCTTTCTGGAGAGTTTTTATCATAAATGGGTGTTGAATTTTGTCAAAGGCCTTCTCTGCATCTATTGAGATAATCATATGGCTTTTATTTTTCAATTTGTTAATGTGGTGAATTACATTGATTGATTTGTGGATATTGAAGAATCCTCGCATCCCTGGGATAAAGCCCACTTGGTCATGATGTATGATCTTTTAAATGTGTTGTTGGGTTCTGATTGCTAGAATTTTGTTAAGGATTTTTGCATCTATGTTCATCAGTGATATTGGCCTGTAGTTTTCTTTTTTTGTGGCATCTTTGTCAGGTTTTGGTATTAGGGTGATGGTGGCCTCATCGAATGAGTTTGGAAGTTTACCTTCCTCTGCAATTTTCTGGTAGAGTTTGAGTAGGATAGGTGTTAGCTCTTTTTTAATCTCAAAAATATACAAGCAACTTATGCAGCTCAAGTCCAGAAAAATAAATGACCCAATCAAAAAATGGGCCAAAGAACTAAACAGACATTTCTCCAAAGAAGACATATGGATGGCTAACAAACACATGAAAAGATGCTCAACATCACTCATTATCAGAGAAATGCAAATCAAAATCACAATGAGGTACCATTTCACACCAGTCAGAATGGCAGCGATCCAAAAGTCTACAAGCAATAAATGCTGGAGAGGGTGTGGAGAAAGGGGAACCCTCTTACGCTGTTGGCGGGAATGCAAACTAGTACAGCCACTATGGAGAACAGTGCGGAGATTCCTTAAAAAATTGCAAATAGAACTGCCTTATGACCCAGCAATCCCACTGCTGGGCATACACACCGAGGAAACCAGAATTGAAAGAGACACATGTACCCCAGTGTTCATCGCAGCACTGTTTATAATAGCCAGGACATGAAACAACCTAGATGTCCATCGGCAGATGAATGGATAGGAAAGCTGTGGTACATATACACAATGGAGTATTACTCAGCCATTAAAAAGAATACATTTGAATCAGTTCTAATGAGGTGGATGAAACTGGAGCCTATTATACAGAGTGAAGTAAGCCATAAAGAAATACACCAATACAGTATACTAACACATATATATGGAATTTAGAAAGATGGTAATGATAACCCTCTATGGGAGACAGCAAAAGAGACACAGATGTATAGAACAGACTTTTAGACTCTGTGGGAGAGGGAGAGGGTGGGATGATTTGGGAGAATGGCATTGAAACATGTATACTATCAGGTAAGAAATGAATCACCAGTCTATGTTCGATACAGGATACAGAATGCTTGGGGCTGGTGCACGGGGATGATCCAGCGAGATGATATGGGGTGGGAGCTGGGAGGGGGGTTCAGGATTGGGAATTCATGTACTCCCGTGGCTGATTCATGTCTATGTATAGCAAAACCAATACAGTATTGTAAAGCAAAATAAAGTAAAAATTAAAAAAAAATCAACATTCAAAAAGTAAGATCATGTCATCTAGTCCCATCATTTTGTGACAAACAAAAGGGAAAACAATGGAAACAGTGAAGACTCTATTTTCTTGGGCTCCAAAATCACTGCAGATGGTGACTGCAACCATGAAATTAAAAGATGCTTGCCCCTTGGAAGGAAAACTATGGCAAACCTAGACAGCATATTAAAAGGCAGAGACATCACTTTGCTGACAAAGGTGGGTATAGTCAAAGCTATGGTTTTTCCAGTGGTCATGTACAGATGTGAGTTGGACCATAAAGAAGGCTGAACATCGAAGAACTGATTTTTTGAACTGTGGTGATGGAGAAAACATTTGAGAGTTCCTTGGGCTGCAAGGAGATCAAACCAGTCAATCCTGAAGGAAATCAACCTGGAATATTCATTGGAAGGGCTGATGCTGAAGCTGAAGCTCCAATACTGTGGCCTCCTGATCTGAAGAGCTAACTCTCTGGAAAAGACCCTGAAGCTGGGAAAGATTGAGGGCAGGAGGAGAAGTGGGTGACAGAAGATGAGACAGTTGGATTGCATTATACTGACTCAATAGACATGAGTTTGACCTGGCTCCGGGAGATAGCGAAGGACAGGGAAGACTGGCATGCTGCAGTCTGGTGGGTCAGAGTCGGACATGACTGAATGACTGAACAACATCTATTTCCATTTTAATACTTTCTTTTCTATGACTTCCTTGGTGAATCAGACGGTAAAGTGTCTGTCTACAATGTGAGAGACATGGGTTCGATCCCTGGGTTCGGAAGATTCCCTGGAGAAGGGAATGGCAACCCACTCCAGTACTTCTTGCCTTGAAAATCCCATGGACGGAGGAGCTTGCTGCAGGCTACTATCCATGGGGTTGCAAAGAGTCGGGCACAACTGAGTGACTTCACTTCACTTCTATGATAAAATTGTCTTATTTTCAGGTATTCATTAAAGTTTTGCTAAACACTACAGCTTGGTCTTAGTAAAGATTGAATAATAAAAAATTATTAAAATAATACATTTTATGTTTTATATATATTTAAGGTGTGGGAGTGGGAGCGGGGAGGTCTTCCCTGGTGGCTCAATTGCTAAAGAATCTGCCTGCAATGCAGGAGACCCAGGTTCAATCCCTGGGTGAGGAAGATCCCCTGGAGAAAGGAAACCCTATCCATTCCAGTATTCTTGCCTGGGAAATCCCATGGACAGAAAAGCCTGGCAGGCTATGGTCCATGGGGTTGCAAAAGAGTCAGACATGACTTAGCGACTAAACCACAGCCATATATTTAAAACCACAATTTTTTAAAAGTTTAAAATATTTTTGAAAACTTCCAACAAAGAAAAGACCAGATCCAGAAATCTTCAGTAGTGAATTGTATTAAACATATAGAGAAAAAAATCACATCAATTTTTCCCAAACTCTTCCAAGAAATAGAAGAGGAGGGAGAATTTCCCGTTCATTTTCTCTGAGCTCAGTCTTAACCTAATACCAAACAAACAAACAAAACCCTTCAGACCAATATCCTTTATAAACAGAGATGCAAGATCTTCAACAAATCCTGGCACATGGAATTCAGCAACATAAAAAAAAAGGTTTATACACCACATCATGACCAAGTGACATTTATCCCAGGAACACAAGATTGGTTTAATATGTGAAATTTAATTGATGGAACATAGGAAATGGTTACCCACTCTAGTGTTCTTGCCTGGAGAATCCCAGGGACAGAGGAGCCTGGTAGGAGGCCGTCTATGGGGTCACACAGAGTCGGACATGACTGAAGCAACGTAACAGCAGCAACAGGGAGCAGTCCATGGGGTCGCTAAGAGTCTGGCATGACTGAGCGACTTCACTTTCACTTTTCACTTTCATGCATTGGAGAAGGAAATGGCAACCCACTCCAGTGGTGTAGTAGAAATGCTGCTGCTGCTGCTGCTAAGTTGCTTCAGTCGTGTCTGACTCTGTGCAACCCCAGATGGCTGCCCGCCAGGCTCCCCCGTCCCTGGGATTCTCCACCCAAGAACACTGGAGTGGGTTGCCATTGCCTTCTCTGATCATATTAATGGAATAAAGCTCAAAAACACATGATCATCTCAATAGATGCATAAAAATCATTTGGCAAAAAGCTGATCCTAAAATTCAGGTAGAAATACAAACCATAAAGGACCAAAACAATCTTTTAAAAAAAGTTGGGAGGACTCACACGTCTCAATTTCAAAAATTAACTTCAAAGCTATGGTAGTCAAAACAGTGTGGTTCTGGCTAAGAATAGACATAACATAGACCAATAGAAAGAATAGAGATTCTAGAAAAAGGCCCTTAGATCTATAGAGCAAAATGACTTATAAAGTGTGCCAAGACAACTTAATGGAAAAAGAATAGTCTTTTAACAAGGGGTACTGGGACAACTGAATTTACTTGAAAAATAATAAAGTTGGACCCCTACCTCACACTATATACAGAAATTAACTCATGAAACTAGAGCAAATCTTTGTGAACTGGATTAGGCATTGTTCTCCAGATATCATATCAAAAGCATGTAAAAGCAACAATAAAAAACTAAACTTAACCCAAATTAAAACTTTCTTGCTTCAGTTCAATTCAGTTAAGTCACTCAGTCATGTCCAACTCTTTGCAACCCCATGGACCACAGCACACCAGGCCTCCCTGTCCATCACCAACTCCCGGAGTTTACCCAAACTCATATCCATTGAGTTGGTGATGCCATCCAACCATCTCATCCTCTGTCATCCCCTTCTCCTCACAGCATCAGGGTCTTTTCCAATGAATCAGTTCTTTGCATCAGGTGGCCAAAGTATTGGAGTTTCAGCTTCAAGATCAGTCCCTCCAATGAACAATCAGGACTGATCTCCTTTAGGCTAGAATAGCTGGATCTCTTTGCAGTCCAAGGCACTCACAAGAGTCTTCTCCAGCACCACAGTTCAAAAGCATCAATTTTTCAATGCTCAGCTTTCTTTATAGTCCAACTCTCACATAAATACATGACTACTGGAAAAATCATAGCCTTGACTAGATGGACCTTTGTTGGCAAAGTGATGTCTCTACTTTTTAATATGCTCTCTACGTTGGTCATAACTTTCCTTCCAAGGACTAAGCGCCTTTTAATTTCATGGCTGCAGTCACTATCTGCAGTGATTTTGGAGCCCCCCCAAATTAAGTCAGCCACTGTTTCCATTGTTTTCCCATCTATCTGCCATGAAGTGATGGGACCAGATTCCACGATTTTAGTTTTCTGAATGTTGAGCTTTAAGCTAATATTTTCACTCTCCTCTTTCAGTTTCATCAAGAGGCTCTTTAGTTCTTCTTCACTTTCTGCCATAAGGGTGGTGTCATCTGCATATCTGAGGTTATTGGTATTTCTCCCGGCAATCTTGATTCCAGCTTGTGCTTCGTCCAGCCCAGTGTTTCTCATGCTGTACTCTGGATATAAGTTACATAAGCAGGGTGACAATATACAGCCTTGACGTCCTCCTTTTCCTATTTGGAACCAGTCTGTTGTTCTATGTCCAGTTCTAACTGTTCTTCCTGACCTGCATACAGGTTTCTCAAGAGGCAGGGACTATTAAATAAGTAAAAAGACAACCCACAAAAATGGAAGAAAATATTTGCAAAACATATAGAAGGAACTTGTATCCAGAATATATCAACTCTTACAACTCAATAATAAATAGACAATTTGCTTTTCCCTGACGATAGGTGATACTGAGCATCTTTTCATGTGTCTTTACGTCTTCCCTAGAAAATGTCCGTTTATCTCCTATGCCCATTTTTAATCGTTATTTTTTATGATAATAAGCTGTGTAAGTTCTTTTTACATACTGAATATAACCTTTCTCAGATACATAATTTGTAAATATCTTGTTTCAGTACATTGGCTTTTTGTTTGTTGACAGTTTTCTTCACTGTGCAAAAAAACTTTTACTTTGATACAGTCCCATTTGTTTGTTTTTGCCTTTGTTACCCTTGTATGAGCAGACAGGACCAGAAAGTATTGCTAATATCGATATCAAAGAGTGTATATTGCCTCTGTCTTCTTCTAGGAGTTTCACGGCTTCAGGCCTTACATTCAAGTCTAACCCTTTTTGTTTTTGTAAATGGTGTATGTCCGTTTTTCTCAGTATCATTTGTTGAAGAGACTGGTGAAGTGCGGTGCGTGTCTGCTCAGCCATGTCCAACTCTTTTCGATCCCATGGTCTGTAGCCTGCCAGGCTCCTCTGTCCACAAACTCTTGCTGGGTTTGTCCCAGCAAGAATACTGGAGTGGGTTGTCATTTCCTATAGATGATGTTATGGATGGTCACCACCATTAATTACCTGAAAGCACGACTTTAATTCTAACTGTGAATGTGAATTCTGCTTCATAGGAATCTCTCTCTAGTCTTCACAATATATACTTGGGAATTATTTCTCTCCAGTCCAGAAGAAAACTTAAGTGTGACTACAAGATGTGCTTCTGGAACCATGCAAGGACTCACAATGAGTTGGAGTGTTCAGGTGCTATAGCTTTCTATGCAGTTTTACTGGGACAGTATCTCACTTTTAGTTCAGAGGTGAGCTTAGAAAAATCAAAGAAAAAGTTACATTTTGCCCATTGCTGGAAGAAAAAAGACAAAAATTAGCTATCCTAGTCTATATTCCATATTTATTTTTACATGGTGCTTTCTACTAGGCATTCAGTATGATTCCATTTACTCTGGATTGCATTTACGATTTCCCCCTTATATAAATACCCCCAAACAGAAGGAATCTGTTGAGAACAGGTAGCTCCCCTTATATTCTTGTCATTAGTGAATATTTATGAATATCTGATAGCGCTTAACCTGTCAGTGGAGCCTTCTACAGATCTAAATAAGACTTTTTATTTTACATAGTTTCCTAGAGCAGCTCAACATTGCTGGAGCTGCTTCACTGGGAGGACTCTGTCAACAATCAGCACTTCATTGGCATTAACATGCAATAAAAGACAATGAAGCATGACTCAATTAAACCACAAAAATAAAACCTGTTTCCAGATAACATTAACCCAGTAGTTTTCAAAACCTATGTGGGGCTTCTGCTGCATGACTAGCATTAAGGTCAGTGCTTTGAAAACCTATGCCTAACCATCTAACAAACCCACATACAAGGTGATTTAGAGAAAAGTGCAGAACTCTGTTTTGATTTATCTCCTTCTAGCACTGTATCCAGATATTTTACCACTGACAGCATGCAATATCAATTAGATCTCACTACTGCAAAGATTAAGAACAAATTTTCCATCTGAGATGTCAATGGAAATTTAATTTGCACAGAAGACACAGTTTGGAAGACTTATTTGTGAGTCAGCTTAATTTAAAACAAACAAACCAGAAAGGCTCATGCAGGGAATAGTTCAGAGAAAATATGAAAGCACCCAAGGTATGAACTCCCAGGACATCTGATACCCTGGGTGTGCCAATCAACACATTTCATGGCCAGAAAATAGATGTTATACAACTGCCAAGGTTCTTGAGAAAAGATGGAGCTCTTCCACCAATATGTAAAATGCACATATTTATGTCTCACTTAACCAAGAGGGACGGATGTGTTCCTTACAAAACCAGAGGTGGTTTTGTTTGTTTGTTTGCTGTTTTTGCTGTATTTGAAATATTTAACACTTTAGGTTTAAGCGTTCAGTAGTTTAGGTTTCATTATATTGAACATAATCATTTCAAGTTGTTCTCACTAATGATACCATTTTTTTAAACTACTTGATTTCAACAAAGTGATGACAAAATATACTCAAATATTATAAAATAAAATTTTTTGAAGATTTCATTGTGTGGAAATTATTAAAATTTTTTCACTTCAATTGTAATTTTAAAAATGGATAAATGACTAGGGACAGATGTTGAACTCATGGGTAAACAGTAAAGAAAAAATGCTCTGGTATATTTAAGATATGATTTATAAATTCTGAATCATTATTTTAAGCTACAATTAAGATAAAGTTTTTCAAGTTTGAATCTCTTTTGTAAAAAAGCTATAGAAATATGCCAACAAAAAGGGAACCAAATTAAAACAATAGACCCTCATACTTTTTTAAAGCATGATACCTTTTTAAAGCTATGAACATTAAAATACATACTGAAGTTACAAGTTAATTTAAAAACTATCAAAAATGATGGCAACAGAAAAGTGACTAAATGTCCCAGCTAGACAATCACTGTTTATTGTATTCAGAAGCCAGGAATATAAAATGGAAACCTAAAAATATGTGACTTTCAATTATGAAAGCAACTGATCAGAATAGTTTAAAAGAAGAAATTATTGTTAGAAAACATTAAAAGATCAATGCATGAATCTTTTCAAAAAAACATTAAAGTTTACTGGTTGTTTTAGTTTCCCATGGCTGCTATAACAAATTACTACAAACTTGTGGCTTAAAAGGCTTCCCTAATGGCTCAGACAGTAAAGAATCCTCCTGCAATGCATGAGACCCAGGATTGATTTCTCCAGTGGAAGATCCCCTGGAGAAGGGAATGGCTACCCACTCCAGTATTCTTGCCTGGAGAATTCTATGGACAGAGGAGCCTGGTGGGCTACAACTGTGGCTTAAACCAACACGAGTTTATTCTCTTACCTTTCTAGACCCTTGACAGGTAAGTCTGTTTCTTGGCCTATATCAGCTTCTAGCAGCACCTGTATCCTCAGGCCACAGTCACATCCTTCACCTTAAAAGGGCATTCCCTGAATCTCTGCTTCCATTATCATATCACCTTTTCCTCTCTGTAGTCAAATCAACTTCTGCCTCGCTCTCCCACAAGGACATTTGTGACTGCATTACCCAGCTTATCCAGGATTATCTCCCCATCTCAAGATCCTTAACTTAATCACACCTACAAAGTCCCTGTTACCATGTAAGTTACGGTTCCAGGGATTAGACAGGGATATCTTTGGGGTCATTATTCAGTCTATGACATCAGTTCAAAAAACATCTTTTAAAATCTCCATCTCCATCCTAGGAGATATACAAGTTAATGTTTTCTTGATCAGCTTTATTCAGAATATGCCATTATTTTCCATTGGGAAGTTACAGCTTGGTCAGACTGGCTTACCATCAATAGCTTTCAACGGAGGGTCTGTCCTAAGAGCATTTGTGCAGTCTCTGAGCCCAAGTTAAGACATTGGTAAACAAAATAAATGGTGCTTCATGACCCGGATAATCACGATGGTGGGATCACTCACCTAGAGCCAGACATCCTGGAATGTGAAGTCAAGTGGGCCTTAGAAAGCATCACTATGAACAAAGCTAGTGGAGGTGATGGAATTCCAGTGGAGCTATTTCAAATTCTGAAAGGTGATGCTGTGAAAGTGCTGCACTCAATATGCCAGCAAATTTGGAAAACTCAGCAGTGGCCACAGGACTGGAAAAGGTCAGTTTTCATTCCAATCCCAAAGAAAGGCAATGCCAAAGAATGCTCAAACTACTGCACAATTGCACTCATCTCACACGCTAGTAAAGTAATGCTCAAAATTCTCCAAGCCAGGCTTTAGCAATACGCGAACCGTGAACTTCCAGATGTTCAAGCTGGTTTTAGAAAAGGCAGAGGAACCAGAAATCAAATTGCCAACATCCACTGGATCATGGAAAGAGCAAGAGAGTTCCAGAAAAACATCTATTTCTGCTTTATTGACTATGCCAAAACCTTTGACTGTGTGGATCTCAATAAACTGTGGAAAATTCTGAAAGAGATAGGAATAGACCACCTAACCTGCCTCTGGAGAAATCTGTATGCAGGTCAGGAAGCAACAGTTAGAACTGGACATAGAACAGACTGGTTCCAAATAGGAAAAGGAGTACGTCAAGGCTGTATATTGTCACCCTGCTTATTTAACTTCTATGCAGAGTACATCATGAGAAATGCTGGACTGGAAGAAACACAAGCGGGAATCAAGATTGCCGGGAGAAATACCAATAATCTCAGATATGCAGATGACACCACCCTTATGGCAGAAAGTGAAGAGGAACTAAAACGCCTCTTGATGAAAGTGAAGGAGGAGAGTGTGAAAAAGTTGGCTTAAAGCTCAACATTCAGAAAACGAAGATCATGGCATCCGGTCCCATCACTTCATGGGAAATAGATGGGGAAACAGTGTCAGACTTTATTTTTCTGGGCTCCAAAGTCACTGCAGATGGTGATTGCAGCCATGAAATTAAAAGACGCTTACTCCTTGGAAGAAAAGTTATGACCAACCTAGATAGCATATTCAAAAGCAGAGACATTACTTTGCCGACTAAGGTCCGTCTAGTCAAGGCTATGGTTTTTCCAGTGGTCATGTATGGATGTGAGAGTTGAACTGTGAAGAAGGCTGAGCACCGAGGAATTGATGCTTTCGAACTGTGGTGTTGGAGAAGACTCTTGAGAGTCCCTTGGACTGCAAGGAGATCCAACCAGTCCATTCTGAAGGAGATCAGCCCTAGGATTTCTTTGGAAGGAATGATGCTAAAGCTGAAACTTCAGTACTTTGGCCACCTCATGTGAAGAGTTGACTCATTGGAAAAGACTCTGATGCTGGGAGGGATGGGGGCGGGAGAAGGGGACGACAGAGGATGAGATGGCTGGATGGCATCACGGACTCGATGGACCTGAGTCTGAGTGAACTCCGTGAGTTGGTGATGGACGGGGAGGCTTGGCATGCTGCAATTCATGGGGTCGCAAAGAGTCGAACAAGACTGAGTGACTGAACTGAACTGAACTGAACTGGGTCCTTTGAAAGGTAAGGATAAATGTTACTCTTCTTCACATTACTAGTCATACAGAGGGAGGGGTGTGTTTTATGCAATCAATCGATAAATGATCTAGATTTCATACCAAAACACACTCTGAAAATTATTCCTAACTAATCATGAAATTAAAAAAAATTTTTTTTGTCCTCTTTAAAAACTGCTAATTATTTCTTGAAGTCAGGCCTGGCAAAGTAGAAGTAACGTGGGCTTTGGAGATATAACTCTGGACTTAGTAATTACTAGGTTCTGTGTGATCTTAGGTAGTCAAATGCTTAACAATTTAGATGCTCAGTTATTCATCTATAAGATGGTAATGGAAATACCCAAGAGGTTTATACGTGAGAACATTAGAGTTTTGCTATAATAGCTGGCATAGAATAATTGCTCAACAAATATCAGTTACTTTCCACTTTTTATATTAAAAAAGTCGTGTATAAAAAGTGCATAGTAAAATAAGATCGATTTACCATTGTTTAGTGTCTATAGAATGAATTCCGATGTAACTTGTAAATATACTTTTTTGGGGGGGCAGTGCCACACGCTGGGGGATCTTAGCTCCCTAACCAAGGATCAAACTCATACCTCCTGCAGTGGAAGTGCAGAATCTTAACTACTGGATTGCCATGGAAGTCACCTCTAACTGGTAAATAAAGTAACATGAAAATAATAATGCTCTCATTTAGCACTTGATAACAGATATTATAAATGTGAAATAAATAGTGTTGCCAAGTTTAGTAAAGTTACACAATTTTGGTAAAGTTATCATTCTACTATTTAAGAGGCTATTTACCTTTGTCTTTAAATCATCACTGAATTGGCAGTTATCTGAATTGGCTTCCCTGATAACTGAGTTGGTAAAGAATCTGCCTGCAATGCAGGAGATTCCAGTTTGATTTCTGAGTTGGGAAGATCCCCTGGAGAAGGGAAAGGCTACCTATTCCAGTATTCTGGCCTGGAGAATTCCATGGACTACAGTCCATGGGGTCACAAAGAGTCAGACACGACTGAGCAACTTTCACTTTCTGGCAATTCTCTCAATTTCATACACCTCTTTGCATTCATATTACATCAGTCTAAAATGTTTATGTTAAACATGCTGGCAAAAAATCTCAATAAGTAAGCATGATTTAGGTGCCAAAACAATAACTTTAAGAATCCCTTTGATGGTGATGGACGATACAGTATTTTTTTAGATCACAGAAGGTAAGAAAATCTACATACTAAAGGGTAAAGTAAAAATTCTCTTCCCTTCCAAAAATATTTGAAGTTGTCCTCCTGAGAAAAGTCTACTTTATACATCATTCTTAAGGAAGTAAAGAAGCTGATAGAGCAACCATCCTCGTCAACACAACACAGATCTCAAATATGCAGCGATTGGTCACTGAGGTGCTCAGAAGCAGTCTAGAGTTTCTCAGATCTCCATAGGATATGTCATTAAATCTTCTCCTCCTGCTGGGTCTGACTTCTGGGGAAAAAAGCATATGGTATAAAAATTACTATATTTGGTAGTGAATACTAATGATTGCTCAGAAGGCTCATCCTTCAGTCTCTATGGCCTTTAGCATCTAGTTGGATACAAATGTGACACGCTTTGATTTGATTTAATAATCTTTTTGAATTTATAGTTCAGAATTAATTATATAAAGTTTATCTATAAAATCAGATATTCACATAAATGGAGAGACATATACATTTATTTCTGGTGTTATCCCATTAACAGACTGTAAAATTAAGGCGAGAAGACCAAGGTCTGTCCAAGGCAAAATTTACAAAGGTGCTCCTTCCCCTTTAATTACTAGGATATGGAAACAGATTTAACACAAACATACACACACCAGACATATATGTGATGTAAGGTGACATTGTTTTTCTACAGTGTGAGAATTGGAAGCTCAATGATGTCATATGAACCATATTTGATACCTATATTGCCAATATATTAATTACTATATGGAATGGCAAAAGAAAGTACTTTGAAACATGCAGAAATTATTCTATGATCTATATAAAAACAACAGCATTTTCTGTGTTATAATAAATTTGCAAGTTGAATTTCATACATGTTATATTACATTACACAGGGCATGTCCTTTAATATTCAAAACCCAGAATGGTTAATAAAAAGAACTCCAAGGAAAAAATTAAGAGAAATTTGGTTAAAGATGTTATTTTACTTCATAGAAATAGCTTTCTGATGATTTATATAAAGCTTATTATATTGGCCCAGTACTATGAGAATACACAGTATGACAGTAATAGTGCTGTGTTATCTCAGATGGTGTAAATCACTTGGTTGATTTGGCTAATATGTAAATAGTACACCAATTTTATTTACCAAGGCCAATTAATAAATTCTTAAAAACTGGGTATATTTGAGTCAAATGTCACTGTAAAGTTAAGACAATATAGATTCCATAATACATACTGTTGTTTTCTAATGTATCTATAATGAAACTCCATAATGAAACATAATATAAAATATGGATTTTTGTATCAAAACTCTTCATCAGAAAGTACAGCTCACATCAGAAGTTAATATCACTGGGGAGTTAAATGATTAAAACAAAAACAAATAATGTATTACAAATAGCCTTTTGTTCTTCACTTACTATGATGCAAACTGCAAGGATTTAACCTTTAAGGGTTAAAGAGTTTAATCAATGTCAATGTCTGATCTTCTGAAGCCGATAAAGAACAGTCTGTCTAGCGATACCCAACAGAACATCACTTTGTCAAGCCACAAAGCACCCAAAAGCTTGTCAAGTAAGTTCCCAGAAACCTCTTTGTGGTTAGAACTCAGCTCCTTCTTGCTTGACCTATTATTTGATATTTGACCACTTGGTTGCAAGACACTTGCTCTTTCTAGCTGAAATGTCACTGGGGCATCTTGTCAGCTCCCCGACATCTCGGCCTGACATACAATTTTACTTTTGTGTGCTACAAGGCAGAAAATGCAGGGCAATGGCCTTGTTTTAAATTCTGTCAGCATCAAAGATGGGCGTCACTCTTGGGTCCTACCAACCACACAAACAAAAAAGGAGTCTATTTTGAAGGTCAAAACAGCCATTACCTTGAAGTTTTTCAGCTTATTCTAAATATGTTATGTGCTGTGCTGGTGTGGGAACTGTCCTTAAAAAGTGCCTAAAAGCACCACAGACATCTTCCCAGCACAAGTGCTCGACTTTCTTATCAAAAGCAGGCTTGCTAAAAAGGAGGCGTTTTCAATGCCTGCAGGGACCAGATGCAGCAGTTAACTTAACTTGTTCAAATGGGCAAGTGGTATCATGTAGCTTTACAAGGAGCAACCTGACCTTCTCACATTGACCAGGAGTGACATTATTGTGCAGGAGGAGAAGCAGTCACATCATTTCTGTTTTGCACAACCTGCTTAAAGTTTGCAACTAAATGCTTGTCTTCAGTTGAGCTGACAAGAGAGAAGAGGGGGCTCAGTGAACCATGGCAGGGCTGCCATGAAATGACAGGAATCATTGGCATACATTTCAAATAGCTCTCTCAATCCTATTAAAGTATTGCAGTCCTGCTTTAAAATAGACAAGTATGAAACAACTTTGATAGATAGAGACTAAAATGGCTTATTGATTTTTTTAAGTCTGAAGGAAATTACCTAAAATGTGTCATTCTTTAACATTTAAAAATATGTTACATAAAAATGAGTAACTGTGATAATAAATAAAACTTAGAGGGGAAAAAAGTTGGTTATTTCATTATTCGAGGAGACATAGATACCTGAACACATCAAGATATTACACAATTTTTAAAAACCCATGGCCACTTGAGCTGAAACAAAATTCAACTGATAAGAAAATCCCCCATCACAACAATTTTAATTGTACTGTTAACTTTTCCTGCATGCTTTTTATTTCATAAAGTCATAATCCAATCTGAGCTGGTCGCTTGGCAGTAGCAGACATTGTCACTGGAGACGATTGAGATGATGCCAGGGGCGCAGGATTTATAAGTGTTTCCTTTAAGAAAGTGTAAGTTGTGTCAAGTTCAGCTTTCAATGGCAAAAAATCCCCAACATCAATTGTGTCAGCAGGAAGAGCAGCTCTTGAAGGAATGGAGAGATTTGAATGGTCCCGTGATCCTGTCTATGATACAAAAAGAAGAGAACAATAAGCATAGAATTGAAAACTCAAACAGAGTCTAAACCCGTAAACAGAGAAGTGGACTAAGAATCATAATATGAAATGGGGTGGAAACAGCGATTTAAATAATCTATATGATAATACATAAATATTATTTTCCAAGTTGTGATTGAACCTCATTTGTTCTATATCATAAACTTGCCGGGACATCAGGAATTGGGCTAAACACTAAAACTTTGTATAAAACTTTTATCAAGTTATTGAATCAAAAAGTCAGTACAATCAGGCATTTTTACCTCTTCTTCCATCCACTGGCAAATTACAGAAACCAATCCTAATAATAATGTTTATTTCATTATGCTCTATGTGTGTGTGTGCTGAGTCGTTCAGTCGTGTCTGACTCTCTGCGACCCTCTGGACTGTAGCCCACCAGGCTCCTCTGTCCAGGGGATTTTCCAGGCAAGAATACTGGAGTGGGTTGCCATTTCCTCCTCCAGGGGATCTTTCTGATCCAGGAATCAAACCTGCTTCTCCTGCATTGGCAGGCGGATTCTTTACCACTAAGTTCACCTGGGAAGCTCTCTATAATATATGCTATATAATTGGGAGATTAGACTGCTTAGAAAATTCATAACTATGAATATTTGTGTGTTAATCACCCTGACTTATTTAATTGAACAATACAGCACAAAGAAAAACAAGTCAGTCCTTGCACCCTATAGAAAATAGCATACCAACATATAAAATGCCAATGAAATGAACTATCTGTCTTTACCTTTAATAATACTGCCACCACCCTGTTTTAGTGACGACTATTCTAAGCATTTGGAAACCGTATATCAAGATATGGGAATGCAACATGAAAACAGTTTGTCACATATTTTAAAACATTACTGCTACCCAGAAACTGTTGGAAATCAAACTTAAGAAACCCACACACTCATGAAATACTTAAAAACATAATTAATATTTTATTGAATCTATACATTTAAGTCTTAAGTAACAGCAGTAAACAGTAATTAACCCTTAACATAAATGAAGTCTTACTAGTAAAGCAGATAGGTGTTACTTTATGGCATTTATAGATAGGAGAAAAACAGCAATCAATTGTATGTCAGAATTTTCCAGATTCCCAGTAAATAAATGTTGCTGAAATAATAAGTCTAGTCCTAAGTGTCTCCATTAAAAAACACATTTATATTGCAGAGGTTTTAATAACAAAACATCTTTTTGGTAGATTCTCTTAAGGTTTTGACAACAAAACAGCATGAATGCTAAGGATCTGCTTTATTATGTCATATTATACAAAACCGTTTCTACATGTGAAAGCGTGAAGGAAGCAATCTCTGGCTTCAGAAACATATTAGAAATTCAACTGTTGTATGCGTTACTATTTTTGTGGATTTTTTTTAAAACTACAACTGGAGAAAAATCAATGGCTGCATCTAACACCTAGTTCAGCAATTTTCTTTGATCTCCGTTCTTTTGATTTCTTGATTCTCCACTGCAAGCCTACAGCTGACGGAAATCATCTCTTTTTCTGCTGTAAGTTAAAAAGAAAAAGAAAAAAAAAACCCACCTAAAATGGCCACTCAAATGGCTTTATGAAGGAGAGGATTTAGCTTATCCTTGCTGAAAGAAAAGAACTCCCAAGGTCATATGTTGACCCTGCTTAGAAGCACTGATGAGATTTCACTTGCACAACCTTAATGGGTGACCAGATCAGTTCAGAACCAGAACAGAGGCATCTCATTACATCAGAGGCTGGAGGTATAGATTCCTGCACTTTTCCTGCTGCTAGAACCATCTTTGGTGATTTTTTTAGCCCTGCGTCTGAATTGGCAGCATTATTACTTGATCAATTTTGCTGCTGTAAAGACTACAATGCCATCTGCTAACTGATTCTGCCAGAACTGGGGGTAAGAGGGACAACGGAAGAGCAGGAGATGGTGGGGGTGATTCTCTTCATAATAAAACTCAGAGCAATCGTACTATTTATTACGATCAAAGAGTATTGGCAGGCAAGCCTTCAACAAGTTTCTTGTTACATCTTTATACTTCAGGTTCTGGTTTAAGAAAACTGTATATGTGCAGAATCAGACCAAGGAAGCTCAGCTACTCTCTGAGAAAATCTCCTCCTTGATGCTTTCGACTAGAGAAAGATAACTGTGCCAAACTGACCAACCACTCCTGTTAGATATATCTTACTCAAATCCATATTCTGTACTTGAAATTTCTTTTTCTGTTCTTATGAGTCCATCGACCTAACATTACAGGAAAGGTCTTTAACTGCTCACTTTTAAACTCTACAAAGGGGCGCCTCTTCTACTTTTTCTAGTCTTACTTTTTCTTATGTCTATTTTCCATCATGTAGCCTGAAAGCATTTTTTATTTCTAATATAAATTTTTTGACCAAATAACCTTGAAATGGGGTATTGAGTATGTCTTTGGTATTTCAAACCAGAGTCTCACTTTTTGTGTACCTGAGATTCTGATTTGAAACACTAAAGAAATAATACATCCTAAACATGGGAAACAACATTAAAAAGAAGAGATTTCTGTATCATACAGCAAATCCCCACTGGCTCTCTATCTTACATATGGTAATGCATATGTTTCAAGACTACTCTCTCAATTTGCCTCACCCGCTCCTTCCCCTGCTGTGTCCACAAGCCTGTTCCCTAGGCCTGCATCTCTATCTGGTGCTCTGTGACAACCTAGAGAGGTGGGATGGGGTGACAGCTGGAGGAGGTTCAAGAGGAAGGGGACATATATATATTTATGGCTGATTCATGCTGTGGTGTGTGGCAAAAACCAACACGATATTGTAAAGCAATTATCCTCCAATTAAGATTTTTTTAATGGAAAAAAAGAAGAGATTTCTTTGAAGATTTGCACCCCTCGAAAGACAAACCCTCCATCAAGTAAACAGACTTACTTTGGTGTAAATGAAAATAATTGTTTTTCTGTTACTGAGGTCATGTGCTATACTGCATGTACTGCTAGAAAATAATCTTTTCCATGACATACAATAAAATTTGATTTTAAGTCACTTAATAGCTTATAAGCAAACTAGCAAAACTTCTGGTGAGATCTTGACTTGAAAATATGATGTTAAAATAACAAGTAAATATGTTGTAAATAATATTTAGAAATATAACACTTTTAATATAACACAGAGAGTAAGAGGCAGTTAAATAACTTTTTATCAGAGACCATTAAAAGTTAATATTCACCATCTGATATTATATTTTAAATCTGTGGTCATTTAAGCTACTTTTTAAACTGCTGAGGTGTTCTGATAGTCTCTCATGTAAATCAAAATGTAGGCAATTTTTTAAAAAGAAATTAGCTACCTGAAATAAAAGCTAGGTGTCATGTGAATCTTTATGGAGGCACTTTTATTTACTTAATAAGCTGTAAATGATTCTATTTGAGCTGTTATAGTCCATCAGTTAAATATATATTCACAATACAAAATGTGTCTACTAAATTTCTGTATTTTAAAAATCTTATGAAATATAGTGATTAGACATGTCCATTAACCATTTTTCAAGCCTTTAATATCTCCATTTTCTAAGGGTGTTTTTTAACAACAAAAACAAATATAACACTAGTGTAATAATAAGATAATGACTAAACTGCCTATATATCAAAGTCACTTTGCACACCAAGGCTTCTAAAACAATGACTGTCTCTAAGCCATCTGTCTCCTGGGCAGCATTTATGATAAAGTTAAGTCTTCCAGAATCTAGTAGTATAAAAAATGAGGAGTGATTTAATTTAGTAAGCCTGAATAGTATTGCAAGGAGATTATATCAGGCAAATAGTATGGTGAAAGGAGTACTGGACTAGAGATCAGAAGACTATATTTTTTCCCTCCCAGTTCTGTTACAATTCAGCTGTGTCATTTAGGTGAGTGAATTATAGGTCTCACTTCCTTTGCCTAAAAAAATGAAGACCAGATGATACCATTCTAATGGCAGAAAGTGAAGAGGAACTGAAGAGCCTCTTGATGAGAGTGAAAGGGGAGAGGGAGAAAGCTGACTTAAAATGCAACATCCAAAAAACTAAGATCATGACATCTGGTCCCATTACTTCATGGCAAATAGGTTGGGGGGAAAGTGGAAACAGTGACAGATTTTATTTTCTTGGCCTCCAAAATCATGATGGATGATGACTGCAGCCATGAAATTAAAAGACGCTTGCTCCTTGGAAGAAAAGCTATGACAAACGTAGACAAAAGTATTAAAAAACAGGGACATCACTTTGCTGACAAAGGTCCAGAGTAGTCATGTATGGATGTGAGAGCTGGACCATAAAGAAGGCCTAGCATCAAAGAATTGATGCTTTTGAACTGTGGTGCAGGAGAAGACTTTTGTGAGTCCCTTAGACTGCAAGGAGATCAAATCAGTCAATCTTAAAGGAAATCAACCCTGAATATTCATTGGAAGGACTGATGCTGAAGCTGAAGCTCCAATACTTTGGCCACCTGGTGCAAAGAGCTGACTCACAGGAAGAAACCCAAATACTGGGAAAGACTGAGGACAGGAGGAGAAGGGGGCAAGAGAGGATGAGATGGTTGGATGGCATTACTGACTCAATGGACATGAGTCTGAGCCAGCTCCAGGAGATAGTGAAGGACAGAGAAGCTAGGAGTGCTGCAATTCATGGAGTTGCAAAGAGCTGGATATGACTTAGTAACTGAACAACAGGACTCTTTCTAGCTCTGAAGTTCTACATGTCCACCATGATTCCAACCCATGACGATGTATGGCATAAGGTTAACACCTAACTTTTGTGAATACCATTAACCCATAAATCAGAGTTCCTAAACATAATTCTTCAGATTTTGAGAGGATATAGATGGGCCACTCTTAAGGGGAAGGAATACATACTGCAGATGATTCTTTAAAAAAGCCAAATAGATAATAAAATTAGCCATAGTTTAGATGAGGTAGCTACATTCAACTAAATTCTGTGATACATTTTTTATTACTTTGACCTCCATGATGACGTTTTAAGCTCTGTAAATTATTGACTGATTTTAAGTAGAGTACGCAGCTCTGCATAAACTGATGAAGGAATCAAAGTACCCACAAGAGGGCCTTATGAAGAGGCTCCCTTGCCATTTCTACTTTAGCTCCTAATACGTTCTTATCACTAGAGTCTTAGTAATCAGAACACAGAATTTTCTTCCTTCTGAATGCTTCAAGTTAGATAACCAAATTTTACCTATTTTCCACTTTTGCCATTAGGCCTCACAGGATACTACAGTTTATACAGTCAGATTTGACAATAATTATGTGTATAGTTTTCTCTTATGGAATGCTTGGTTATGCACCTCAGATATCTGTCTATCTATCTGTTTATTCATTAGACCACACACACATATACATATACCTGATAAATATAGCTACACACATATACTTGCTATACATATATATGTGTGTATATAAACATATACAAATATATATATATATATACCCCTGCTAGCACATTATTAAATATTTATTCCCTGGAGTCATCAATTATAACTTTGAGTTACCAATACCAAACATGTAGAAATATTTTACACATTCCTCCCTCCATAACTTATTACAACCTTAGTACAGACCAGTTTCATCTTTAGCTCACTAACAAGATAGGCTAGGTGGGGATATGTGAGTCAGCAGGGCCCTGTAAAACAGTCTCCAGAGAGAGAGAGAACACAATCTGAGAAGTTTAGACACTTAGAGATTAAAAAGGAAGGGCAACCATAAAGGGAGAAACAAAGCAAAAAAGAGAGGCAGAAGATACTAATAACCAACTCGATTCACATCACAGCAATTTACTCCTCAAGCAGACAGTTCACATTCGTTCGAAAGCCAGAGTTCTTAAGTCAGTCTGGTTCAGTTTCAGCCTCAACGACTTGGTTAATGTGGTAGATTAATTAGATTATGCCTTCCTTATAAGCATGCTCTTTGCCATGTGACCCTGCAGTTGTTTGCAGCCTGGTTCACAAGCACATTGTTGCCCTACCCAGCTAGCCTAGCACTTACTCACTTGTACTCTATAATCTGCTTACATGGACTTGCAGATTATTACATAGGCTTGAGGCTTCCCTGATAGCTCAATTGGTAAGGAATCCATCTGCAATGCAGGAGACCCCAGTTCAATTCCTGGGTCGGGAAGATCTGCTAGAGAAGAGATAGGCTACCCACTCCAGTATTCTGGCCTAGAGAATTCCGTCCATGGGGTCGCAAAGTCGGACACAGACACGAGTGAGTGATTTTCACTTCACTTCACTTTATATGGACTTGTGAGTCAGGAAATGAGATGTTCCATAGCTCACACCTGCCTCTGGTCTGTTCACTGTCTGGTATACACCTCTATCCTCTGTGGGATGAGTGTGCCTTCTCTACCTTTCAGACTCTGCCAAGGTTCTCCTCCTTGTAAGCCCTTTTCAGCTCATTGCCACACACTTCCCCAACTGCTGTGAGCTGCTACATTCAATCACATGTTGGCATTCCTTTGTGAACATTTATTTTTCTGTTTTCACTTACTTGTATTCATTCATCTCCCCAGAAAACTAAGCACCTAGGGTAATGGAATCATGACTTTGTATTCCTAGCACTTAGAAGAGTATCTGAAAATAAGATTTCCAACTGATGAATAAATAAACAAACCACTCATGTTATTATTTCATGATTTTGGTTTTATATTTTATATTTGGTTATTTCACATATATACAGATTATGTCACAATTAAAAGTAGCACAGTGCACTGGAAAGAATTCAGGCTTTGAAGCTGAAGAGGCCTCGGGTTTTCAGTCTGCCGTGTACTCACTATGTAATCTAAGACATGTTTCTTAACCTGTTTGAGCCTGCATCTTATCCATTATATATGAAGACTAATCCTTTATGGAGCTGTTACAAGGATTAAATGAAATAATATACAAAAAAATGCATAACATACAGTAGCTTCCCTTCACCTCTCTTTCTACTCTTCTCAAGTGATAATAAATTCCAAATTTTGAACTAACATGTATGAACATAAATGTCAGGCACTGTGCTATGTTCAGCTTTATTGGCAGTATCTCAACTCTCATAGCCACTCAATGGGAAGGCACTACTACTCTTCATTTTATAGTCAAAGAACCAGGGATCACAAGAGTGGCAAGCACTGCTCCACGCTGCACAGCTTGTTAAGTGGTGCAAAGAGATCCGACTCTTGATCCATGATTCTTCTCCCCTTATGCCTGGCCACCACCTTATCACATCACCCAAAGAAGACACGGCCTCAGGCTTATTCATATCCAGAGCTATTTCATAAAGACAGTAAGGGCTCAACAAATCTCTGTGAAAGTGGAAAAGAAAAGCACGTAGGTTGTACTAGAGGTTAAAAATAGATGTTTCGTTTCTTATATCCACTTGAATATCCACAGTACTGGAGTAAATGAATAGATTTTATGACATTTACATAAAATAAAAGTTCTAGCCCTTTCACCAAAGAAGCTTGTATGTTGCTACATTCAGAGATTACACTCAGTGCTGAAGTTTTAAATTACACCATAACAGTTAAACTTTAATTTTAAATTGCTTTAAAGTTGTCTTGTGCCTGACAAGATAACAATTCCCATTTTCTTCTCTTGGATGTTTAGACTTCCTGACATGATTGAGGTTGGAAAAAGAGTCAAAGAATTTTCCCAGATGGCTTTTGTTCTTTCTTTTCTTATGTTCCTTCACACCCCTGTGCTCCCAGTCTGCTCCTTTCCCGGCAATTCTGATACACCTGACAGTAGAGAATACTAGAAATGGCCAGAAAATTCAAAAAAGACCATTTTCCCCCTGGATCTTAAGAATATAAATTTTTCAAACAATCAGAGAGAATGTGAAAAGTAAATATATCCATACACTCATGTATATTAAAAAGGGACAAAAATTGGATAAATAAAAATTTATGCTTAATTAACTGAATTAATTGAATAAATAAACTTAATAGAAAATTGCCATTGCAAAACTGAAATGAAAAGCTGATAAAATATATGCAACACGTATGATAGCCATAGGGTAGTTTTCTTAAATTAGAAAAAACTTATGAAAATCAAGAAAAAGAAGAACCTAATTAGAAAATAGGCTCTGGATAGTGCATTTATTAATAATGGATTCAGCTGTAACAGGAAACTCAAAATGTCAGTGGCTTTAACAAGACAGAAGTTTATTCCTCTCTGATATAGCTATATGAAGCTACCAGGAATCCAGACTGCTTCTACCTTGGGTTCCACAGTCTCAGTATGTGGCTTCCACCTCCAGGATCCAAAATGGTTGTTCAAGTTCCAGCCATTATGTCTGCATTCTAGCCAGAAGAAAGAAGGACAGTAAAGGAGAAGGTATCACTTACATTTGAAAACATCTCCTAAAATCAGAGTACTTTTGTTTACAACCCATTGGCTAGAATTTAGTCATGTGGCTAACTTAGTTTCAGGGAAGTCTGAAAAATACAGCTTCCCCCTGCCCCTGAATGGCCTGGGTAATAGTCAGAGGTTCAGTTACAAAGAAAGAATGAGAAAAGAGGTCAGGAAACCACTGACAGCCTTCACCTCAGATATATATTGGCTGCTTGGTGGAGGGCAGAGAAATACAATAAGCAATAAACATATAAAAAAAAAAAAGGTAAACCTCATTCACAATCAAAGAAACGCAACACAAAATGTGACAGTGAAAGCTTACTTTTTGCCTATAAAATAGCCGAAAATTTAGATGTCTGATGAAACCCACTGCTAAGAGAGGGAAACAGGCAAGTTCCTACCACATAGGCTGGGCTGTACTCTGGTGCAAACTTTTGGGAAGACAAAACTTAAATTGTACCTGTTTTTGATTCAGTAATTCCACTGTTAGACATTTCTTCTATGGCTACACCCACAGAAGCTCACCAAGATAAGCATACAGACACATTCATCAAAGAATTCTTTTAGAAAAACACTTTCAAAATGAAACTGAAGTGTTAAGTGAAGTATGATACAATCATATAATACAACAATTTTGAAAACTGATGTAAATATGTAAATACTGATGTAGAAATACATCCAAGTGAAATAAGATTCAAAACAGTGCACGCTCATGTGCACGCACATGCATGCATGTGCGTGTCTGTGTGTGTGTATAAAGAGAAAGAACCCATTTGTATGAAAAAATACATAAATAAGTACAGGGAATTCCCTGGCAGTCCAGTGGTTAGGACTTTGTGCTTCCAATACAAGGAGCTTGGTTCAATCCCTGATTGGGGAACTGAGATCCCACAGGCTGCACAGAGCAGCCAAAAAATAGTATAAACACATACATGTATACATATATCTTCTCTTCTTTCTGGAAAGAGAATCACAGAAACTGCTAATTGTTTATAGAAAAGGAGAATAAACTAGAGAACATATTATAAGGGAAAAGCTTTGAAAGTCCAAAATATTTTCTTTCTGTGTTTTTTTTATCTTTAAAACTACTGAATCACGATCAAAGGTTTTAAACTGGCAGTTCACAAAAGTCAAAATACAACTGATTAACAAACAAATGGGAAACATGGTAACTGCCAATAGTAATCAAAAATATAAGGGAAGTGAGATGTTCATTACCAATCAAAATTCAATTTAAAAAATTGTGATAATTGATGTTCGTGAAGGCATTAAAAAACAGGCATTCACAAATTGCTAGTGATGTACAAATTGATTGAACCATTTGGACTATAACTTGGCAACTGTCTTGAAATAGTTAAAGCCATTGACCCAACAATTCCATTTATGATTAGTCTCTTAATGTTAATAACAGACAAAAGTTAGATATAATCTGATATTCAATAACAGAAGTACATTTAAGTAAGCTTTAGTCACTTGATGGAATATTATATGGCTATAAAATTTATGGTTATATTAACAAATAGTTGTAGAACACAGACAAATGCTGAGGCTTGACCAGGGGTCAGAAGCCTTTTTCTATTGAGGATCAGATAAATATTTCATGCTTTGCAAGCCATATGTCTCTGTTGCAACTACTAAACTCTGCTGTTGTAGCCCCAAAGCAACTACAGATAACATATATAAATGAATTAGTGCGGCCATGTTCCAATAAAACTGCATTAATGAACACTGAAATTTGAATTTACCATAATTTTCACATCATGAAATATTATTCTTTTTTAATTCATTTTTTAAACATTTAAAAATGTAAAAACCATTCTTAGTTTACAGGCTATACAAAAACAGATAGAAAGTAGATTTGGTTCACAGGCTGTGCTTTTGCCCACCCTTGAGCAAGACTATATAAATGAAAATGAGATACACAAAATTACATCGGATACTTGTTGTGAGGTATTGAGACTGCAGGAATTTTTTCCCCTAAGCTTCTGAATTTTCCAATTATCTATAGCACTTTTATAACTAAAACTGCTTTACTGAAAAAGACTAATTTTATACATACTGAAACCCATATTTTAGTATAGTTAGGACTCTGAACTGTGTGGTCAGAATGAAATGTAATTGGTTTGTTAAAGGTCTCAGAGGGGAGGTCGTGAACCAAGTGTTTTTGCAAGTTTTGAAAATCGGATTTTAATTTAGCTGAGAACACTTTCTTCCTTCAATGTTTCCAGGTATCTAACTCATATCCACCATCTGACATTAAGTACACACATATGAGTAACTCGCACCTCTGTACAAGCGTAGCTCCTCACGTGGAGTGCCTACTTACAACCTGCGTGCCTTTATTTAACTCCAAACAGCACTTCCCGCCGCCAAGTTATGACTTCTGTGGTCAAAATGCACACATGTCACACTCTCTCTGGGAACTATTAAGCAAAAGTTTTCTGACCACTTTTTCATTACTGAAGAATTTCCTCTTAAAGTTATAAGTCCTTTTTTATTCAATGTCAAAAATTTAGTAATATCTGGAAGCTATAAACTTAGACCTTTTAGCAGCATGTTTTTCTCTGAGTAGCAATACTGGCCATGCCCTCAGGTAAAAAAGAGCAGAAGAAGGAAGAAACATCTAAAATTGAAAGCTGTTTGAAAGAGATGGTTTTACTTAGTCTCACTAACGTGGTATCTGTCAGTCACATATTTCAACAAAATTAGCAATAAATTCGCATGTTAAAAATCGAAACCCATTTTTTCCTGCCCCTCCCTTCCAGGGCTGGTTTAAACGATGCTCCTTTGTTACTCCACTTTAATCAAACCTGAAATCCTCAGCCATTCTTCATGAAATGTTGCTAAGTCTTCATTCCCCTGCTGATGATCGAAGAGATCCGTGCTATATTCCCCAGGGCTGCTGGCCCTTCGGCCAGTGCCCCAGCTGGGCCTTTCTGGAGGGACTGGTTATCCTGAGTTAAAAGAATGTGGCCTCTCTGTTTCTCAGTGAGAGAGGAACCCTTCAGATGTAAGACAAATCATGTGATCTGGGGTTCACATCTGTGGAATGCCTTCCAATCACAACAAGCACTGGGGCATACGTTTCAAAACAAACCACTTAGCTGGCAATGACATTTCCTTTACATGATAGGCAGGAATGCTACTTCTGATAGAACCAGGCCATTTCCAGCAGTCTCAAACCAAACCCATCTCTAGGGAGAACATCTTATAGAACTGTGAGAGTAATGCAGCAACCACAAAATTCCAAAATAATAGAGCTACGGATTCCATTTCAAGAACCTACTCCCTGCATGACCAATTCCATATGATAAGACTTTCCGCAAGATAGCATTAGGACCCTAAATTAGCTCCACTCACTAATTCTTTTAATAGATATCTACTATCTGTTAAAAGAATAAAATCAAAGAAGAAACTAAAATGCCTAGAAAGTGTCAGACACTGTTCAGGGTACTGGGATACAGAAGTGAATTACACACCAAAATTCTCTGCCTTTAGAGAGTTCACCTTGTCCTTGACTACCTGTGTTTGGAGTCAGTTCTTAAATTATAATTTGTTCAATACTCTGTAACCACACAACTGCTGTTTTGTAGTATTACATTTTGATGGACAATGGTACTTAGAGTTTGCTAGACTAACTGTTCCATGGACACAAGCAAGGTCCCAGTAATGAGTCACATTTCCCTAGTTCTTTGCTGACCAGATCACACATGACCTCAAACTCCCTGTCAAAAGTTGCTGGGTGTCTGACATCCTTGCATCAGGCCCTGCCTCCAACGTTATTAGAGAGACTCGTTGTGCCACATGGGCACCATCTTTACACAGACTAGCCCTACACCCACTCTTCCCTCTGAAACCTGTGGTAACTCGGACTGGAACCCAGTGTCTCACACTGTCTGTCATAAAACATTTCTTTCAGCTTCCACCTGTAGGCATCTTTTTCTCAGAGACCAGAAGCCAGGCCATAGGCCCGCACAGAGGAGAAGACCTACACTGCGTTCTCTGCTTCTCGTCACCTCCTCTGACCACCTGCCCACAAAACCTCCACCTGCCCTTCCACCATCACCAAGGCCCTCAGTCACATAAACTCCCCAAGAGCCCGCACACCACTTTTTCACAAAGGCCTTGATTTGTTTGAAACGCAACTCAGGTTAGGGTAGCCACAAGATACCAATTTTGACAAAGGTTTTAAAGCTCTTTTCTAAAATTGTTCATCTGTTATTCAAGTGTCTTGTCATGTTCTCTAGTCTACAAATGCACTTTTAATTTTTCTAAGCAAGTCACTCCTTCAGACTTCTCTCTTTTTTCTACTTGACCTCTACTTTATTGTATATTTACTTATTATCTGAGAATATTCAAATTTTCTCTTGAAGACAAGAAAAAATAGGACAGACGTAACTCATAAGAACTGTTAAACATAGAGAATGAATCAGCCAGTAGTGTGAGATAGGAGGCAGAATCTATATGATAGGAAAAGGTATTTATTAGTCCGGTCCCCTGCAGGACAGGCTACTCCCAGACAAACAAGAAAGAGGGAGAGATGCATCACCTCCAGATTAATGTCAGCCTCAAATTGCCCCCAATGGCTCAGCCAATAAAGAATCTGTCTGCCAATGCAGGAGAAACAGGAGATGCGGGTTTGATGCCTGGGTTGGGAAGATCCCTTGAAGAAAGAAACGGCACGCCACTCCAGTATTCTTGCCTGGAGAATCCTATGGACAGAGGAGCCTGGTGGGCTACAGTCCATAGGGTTGCAAAGAGTCAGATACAACTAAAGCACAGAACACAGGCAAATTGCCCCCAGAGCTACAGAGAAAACCCAAAGCTGTCCAGCTGCCTAAGTGGCAAGCTACAGAGATACTGGCCAGGAGTATTTCTCAAGACAAGCGTGGATAAGTGGACCGAGGCATCTTCAGTCACCTAATCCCGCTTTCTCAGTGCTCCACCTTGGTCCCATAACCTCACGTGGAGAAGGCGGATGCAGCTGAGAGAGAGGCCATTTGAACAGCTTACAAGCAAGGAACCAGAGAGTAGGGTCTATCCCCCTGCTGCCTCCCTACCATCTGCTTCTTGCTGTGTGTTTTAGATTGATTTGCTAAACCGTGTGATTTGAGGATCCTAATTTCATCTGTGAGACCTCCTGTTCTGTGAGTTCGGGGATAACCTGCCTGCTAGAGTCCTTGGAGGCTACCATTATGTTAAGGCAATCTCCCATAGACTCCTTTGCCCCTGAGACTAATCAAAACGCTGATCCTGAAGCAAGCCCTGCCTTCTCTTATCTCAGATTCTCTTCTTCAAGCAGCTTTTTCTATTTAAAGGGAGGCTTTTTCTATTTAAAAGGAGGCTGTTTGCAATTTTTTTTGCAATTTTTTTGAGGTGGGAGGGGGTTTCATGTTTGGGAACACATGTAAGAATTAAAGATTTTAAAATTAAATAAAAAAATTAATTAAAAAAAAGAAGGAAAAAAAATAAAATAGAACAAAATAAAAAAAAAATAAATAAAAGGAGGCTTCTTCACTGGGCTTTCACAACTCACCTCAGGCATCACCTTGCCCTCAAGCCTTCCCTGAATCCAGCCTCCCTACAGCTGGGTTACAAGCCCCTTCTTGGCGTTATCCAGACACCCACACTGCTGCTTTTATAACAGCACGGCATCACAGTCTGCTGTGTGCTTCAGCCTGTGCTGTTTATTGTAGTAGCCACTGAGCATATGTAATTAATTTTAAATTAATTAAATTTGAATTTTCTGTGAAATTAAAATTTCGTTCCTCAGGCACACTAACTGTCCTCCACACGTTCGACAGCCATGACTCCAGCATCACAGTATGTCGCAATGGTCAGCGCTGGCATGGAGTGTTCCTTCCCTGGAGGCACAGACTATTCTATCTGTGTTGGTTTCAGTATTACCAGTGGCTTGACTAGCCGCTGTTCAGTCACTAAGTCATGTCCAGCCCTTTTGCAACCCATGGACTGAAGCCTGCCCGGCTTCTCTGTCCATGGAATCCTCCAGGCAAGAATTCTGGAGTGGGTTGCCATGGCCTTCTCCAGGGTATCTTCCCAACCCAGAGAGTGAACCCACATCTCCTGCATTGCCAGGTGAGTTCTTTACCTGGGAAGCCAGTGGCTTGACTAGTGACCAGTAGATCACAGCCATACCACATATTTGCTTATTTTTGACTGAATACACAGCTTCTAATCCATTTCACAATGTTTAATTTTCATTCTTTAATTCTAACTTTTTCTGATTTTTCCTTTCTAAAGTGTTCAAAGTTTCAAAAGGATTCTCACTGTTCCTTTCTGTGCGTATCTTTCTCTACCTGGTGAGTGTCATTATCGCATTTCACCTTAGGCTGCTCTGTAAGTAAAGGAAAGCAGCCTGTGACAGAAAGACAAGAGGACAGTTATCTTGGCAAGTGTGCAAGCACAAGACACCCAGGCCGGAATCCTAGTTCTCTTGACCTAGATTTGCTGTATCAGAGAAAGACGCATTGCTTATTCTCCTGCTTAAATTTTCAATTTTTATACTCTCTTGAGAAAAGGATTCTATTATAAGCTAAATTTGGAGGCAATCTAATTGTTTGATGTAAACCTTCAAAGTTTCCTTTGAGTTGAATGTCTATCTGCTTGGGCAGAAAAGGGGAAAAGAGGGAATTTACATTCACTTTGCTAAACATTAGCATCTTTTGTTCAATCATTTGAATGCAGGACAGTTCTGGGAAACAGCTTAGAGAACAAGAGTTGACACATACAGTGGAAAATCTTTTAAGGTGCTTGGATTCAATGAGGGAGAAAGTGAGACGGAACCATGTTTCAGCTCCCTCACTGTGCTCCAGGCTGCAGGAACTTTGTGACAGCTCTCTGTCTCTCAGCTACACTTGACTGGCTTTGGCTGACATTCAGCTGTCAGACAGCAACCCTCAACCAGGCCCCTAACATGCTCCACAGCTTCACCCAATTAACTCGCTTTCACTTGACACAGCAGCAAAAAGCTTCATAATAGGTGGTCAAGGTGCATGGCGTCTGCCTGCCCTCGACCTGCTCACACACAGCAAGATGTTTAACTACTTTCTTCTCGGCAACGTGCTCAGAACTAGGATGACTACGATTCAGTCACTCCCTCTACTGAACTGGACGGGAATCTAGGGAACAGTACAGTGATGCACTAAGAACCTGCTCAAAAACAGATCTCTAGATGACTAGAGCTAAATTTCAGATCAGTTCCGCAGGCCCTTCTGAGAAGAAGATCTGATTTTTAGATGATCAAAACTTAGTATCAACCAGCAATCAATTTATGGTTTTGCTGTCATTCAGTCGCTCAGTCATGTCCAGCTCCCTGCGATCCCATGGACTGCAGCACACCAGGCTTCCTTGTCCTTCCCTATCTCCCAGAGTTTGCTTACTTTTCATTTATGGTTAGTATCACAAATAATAGGATTGTATTGATACAAAGATGACCTGGGATAGGAAAAACTTCTGACAAGTAAGAGCAGAAAGCTCTAGGCACAATTCAAGAGTATGGAATTCAGCCTTTGCTCATAAAAATGCACTTTTTTTGAGAAACTCAACAATTTTTTAATAAGTTTTTGTCCTTCTGTTTAGCCTTTCAGGTGAAATACACTGTACTTGAAAATAGACTTGGCTAAGAATTTATGCGAAGAGTTGACTCATTGGAAAAGACTCTGATGCTGGGAGAGATTGGGGGCAGGAGGAGAAGGGGACGACCAAGGATGAGTCTGAGTGAACTCTGGGAGATGGTGATGGACAGGGAGGCCTGGCGTGCTGCGATTCATGGGGTCGCAAAGAGTCGGACACGACTGAGCAACTGAACTGAACTGAACTGAAGAATTTAAAACTTTTATACTTATTTTGAAAAATGATCTGAGTAATTTACACATTTTCTTTCATCTCTCAATACATTCAGACCTAAGTGTATAATCAGTTTTCACTTATTTGCATGCTAAAGATCTGAAAAAAATTTTAATGTTATGTAAAGAAAAGTAATATAAACTGTACTGTCTTTGGTTCCCTACATTTATAAAGCCATGTGAGGAAGAGGCCACCAAAAAGTCACTTTATGATAGGATTCTTCATTATTGACATTCAAATACAGATTCTTGTAGCTGTTACCAGGATAGAGTTACGATTTCAATTCCAAGGACCCTATCAGTGATCAGAGCTGAAAATCTAATTAAAGGAATGGGAATGCTAGCCTCTAGCACCACGAACTAATTCTAGGAGAAATTTACCACTACTTTACACCAAGCAAAGCAGAGTTTAAGCATACCTTGCCATTCAATATGCGTCTGAGATGATGACCTAAGCTTTTGGAGTCAAGTCTGTAAGTAGCAGTGCTTTTGTGACATGCCTTCAAACTGAAGGAAATCTTTCTGTACATAAAATCTTATTTGTTGTTTTGAACACTGCTCACTTCTTACCAGAAGCTCAAGGCAGGGATAGATCTTGATTCAATTGATGAGCACTTAGGAAATCACACGGCATCCATTTTATTCATCAAGTCCTGTCAATTTCTCCATCTATATTTTCTGGCCACAGTCTAATCCTTCTCCATCGCCACTGTTACTGACCTCATACAAGTAATTCTCACTTCTCACTTGGTCTTCTTTAATATGACTTATCACAATCCATTACAAGTATTCATGTATATGTCTGTCTTCTCCAAACACCTTCAGATCCCTGACAGAAGGTCCCTTATCTCATCCTATTAAGGATGTAATATAATTATATTATAATATAATGCTTAAGAGTGCCAAATGCTTAAAGCACTTTAGGTTCACAGTGCATAGGCTCAAATCTTGTACTCTATACTGGTAGTTTCTTCATCTAAAAAGTGATAATAACCCTCCTTTGATAGGACAATGAAAATTAAATTAGTAATATACATCAAGTGCTCAGCACAATGGCTAGCACATAATAAGCCTACAATGAATGTTGGTATTATTGTTATTACTCTTATTATAACATCTTTAGAACTTGGCAAAGTACACAGCACATAGGAGGTAATAAATGCATAGTGAAGGAGTAATTAGGTAATAATTAGGTAATCTTTTGTTTCATTTCAGGATGATGTAAAGAATAAAAATTATTCATGAAGAATATGAATGATGGATTTAAAACTTTAAAGTTCTGATACTATCACTTTATAGAAATAAATAAGCATTGAAAACATCTAAATTTTTAAAAATCAGCAAGAATTTGAGGTTTCTTAGGTATTTTTTCTGAGCAAATAACATGCTCTTCTGAGCATAAAGAAAAAGTTTTTATTGTTTAAAAATAAACATTTTTAATTACCTTCCTTTTTTAGAGATTTGATGGCTTGCTTATTCAATATGAGGATGACCTCATTATCTACAGAATTTTTAAGGAATGTGAATAAAAGGTTTATTTGAAAGGAAGGTTTTACTTAGGATACTTTTTTCAAAAATGACCTTAATTTATTTTCCTTGAACACAGCTTTACATTTTTCTATCTCAAAGCTACTGAACATCTTAACCAGAAGAGGAGTTTAGATTGATATAGGCATTCTTCCTGGGCTGAAATGCACAAAAATAACAGGCCATGTTTTATAAATATTATATGTCCTTTAAATAAAGACATCAAAAAAACAGTTAATCCTTTAAAATTTAAAAAAGTTATTGGTATTTAAGTATAAAAAAAAATTTGCCACACTTTTCTATTTCAACTTGGTTTACAGCCACCCTAAGTAATGCCTTTTATAAAATTAAATCTCACATTAAACTTACCAACAGTATTAATTTCCCAGGGCTGCTATTACAAATTGCTCAAACTGGGTGGCTGAGAAAAACAGAAATTTATTCTCTAACAGTTCTAGAGGCTAAAAGTCTGAAACTGAGGTACTGGCAGGACTGTGCTTCCTCCCAGGACTCTCGGGAAGAATTCTCCCTTGCCCCGTCCACCTTTGGTAGTGCCTGGAAGTCACTCCTTAGTCTGGAGCTGCCTCACTTCAGTGTCTACCTCTATCTTCACCTACCCTCTCTGTGTGGCTCCCCTTAAAAGGACACTGGTCACTGGACTTAGGACCTGCTCTAATCCAGTATGAAGTCATCCTAATTTAACTGATTATATCTGCAAAGGCCTTATTTCCAAATAAGGTTACATTCTGAGGTTCTGAGCAAACACAGAGGACTCTATTCAGTCTACTATCACAACTACGAACAGCATAAGAAGGAACAAATTAGGGTTATTATTCTTTTAATTTGGGGCTCAGGGTACCTATGTAGTTCTACTTCAGGCTGTTTTAGATACTAGCTCAATTATTAGCTCAGCAAAACCTTGAGGATTTCCTAAGCCCTATTAACTTCTAAAGGTCATTGTTCATAAACATCATCTCTCACTGAAGCTTTATATTTAGTCTTCAAATGTTATAAGCAAATGGAGCAAACATTTTTGGAGGCCTCGTTACATATGAAAGTGAACTAACCTTTTCCCCCTTCATTTCTAATTGCTGAATATTTTACTTTCATTGTAAACAAAATATGTTCAGAAAGCAGTAGTGTTTTTCAAGTGTATTAAATGATGCCATGATAAACACAAGCTTTTATCCAGAAGTTCCAAAAACACCCTATGAAAGAAATTTTTTAACGTCTGTGAACATTAAGGTTTCAGAAACTTTCTAATATATATGCAACTATAATTTTCTAATAAATACATACAGAAATGTTTTATAACAATAATGATACACACGGGTTATTGTTCCATTATCCAAATTCATGTGATAGCAGTTTGCTGTCTCTCCCAAATCCCAAAGCAGCTTGATTTGTTAGGATCATGGTTTTCACTTTTTAAATAGACATAATTTTATTATAATAGGATATTATTTATGCAAAGAAATGAGACAGATTAAAATGTTAATTTTATAATTTAAGAAATAAAACCTCTGCATTCAAGGAAAAAAGTATTAAAATATAAAATTGATGACGTCCACCATCAATAAGCCAAGCATTTAGAAATGAATCTTGAAACCTAACTATGTAAGTTAATTTTAGGCAAAGAAACAAAAACACCAATCAGAAGGCATTCTAATGCTAACTCCAAAGCTCTGCCTAGAAAAGGGGAGTTACTCTAACACCTTCATAGTCCCTTCTTATGTTGAGAACAGGTACAAATCATAGTTCTATGCTCAGCTGATTAGAATATGATAGAAATGGCATTAATAATAATAGCAGAGACTTTATAGTTATCCTTCCTTTTAATCTCCATACAAGCCTAAAGAGAGAAGCTACTGGTATCCTCATTTTTACATGTGAGGAAACTGAAGCACTGTTGAAGAGGCTGTTAACGAGGTTCACGTGGTTAGCCAAGTGGTGAAACCAGGATCTCCTAACTCCAGGGTCCCACACTCAGCCACTGTGAATGAGCTCTTGAGTTGGACTGCCTGTGTTCAAATCTTTGCTTCAGCACCAGGTAAGCCATACAATAGGGAGATAACAACGGTCCCAAAAATAATATATAACCACAGGGGTATTGCGGTATTAACTAAACTAATACATACTAGGTTCTGAGAATGTTGCTTTGCACACGGGAAGTACTGAATAAATGTGAGCTAATCTCCTCCTCCTCCTCTTCCTGCTCTATACCAGCCAGCTCTCGAGCTTGAAAACCATGTATATATCCCTAAGCTCTGTCTCACATATATAGACTGTGCCTTGTCTGGAAGATACTTTTTCTTGGTCACAAGGGGGCTTCAATAAGAAAATGATTTAGGCTAAGAAGAAAAGTGCTGGCCACAGTAGTTTACCAAGAGCCAGCAGTCTCAGTTCACTGGCTTACTAGCTGGATGGTGTAGCACAAATTACACAGGCTTTCTGAATCTCATACATAATACCTTCATCACTAAAAGCTATAAGGTGGTATACATTGAGTATATTTTGAAAACTGTAAAGAACTGCAGAAACCAAATTGTCATAGTTATGAGGAAAATGTCAACTCATAGCTTGACCATGAATACATATACACCAGCAGCAACCTATTTCTGCTCACATAGTTCTCCCTATCCGGAGTTCCTTATTCAACCCTTATCATTCCTTCAAAATCAAACTCAAATACAAATTCTCAAAAACACTCTAGCCACCCCAGTCAAAATAAATCTAACTTTTAAAAATCTATGGTTATTTGTCATCTTACAGCTTGACGGGAGCCTGTCCTGACTCATGAACTAGATTACAAATTTTATCAAATCAGCAACTCTTCATTATGCCTTTCTGTATTCAAGGAATATGCAGACACAATTATCTTCCTTACATAAAATATGACAAGAGAGAGAGAGCTCTAAAAGATTTTAGAACTCTTCAAAGAGGAATAAAGCTCACTGACTGATTCAACAAACTTCTGTTGGTCACTTAGTAAAGAGTCAGGCACAATGTGGGTGGGCACTAAGGATGTAAGGGTGATTAAACACAATTCCTGACTTCCAGACCAAGCTTAGACTCAAGCTTAGCAAAATGAAATATGTACGCAGATCTGAAGGCCTTGATCTTGGTCTAGTTCTAGATGCACAGGTCAGGTCTGAATAAGTAACAGTGATTTGACATACTCCTTGAAGGTATTAAAGCTGATTCTTGGGACCTGACCTTTTGTTAACTTTTTTCCTAAATTGTTAAGAATCACTAAAGGAGAAAGTTTACCAATGCTCCCAAGATTTTTCAAAACCAAGGACAGTCCCTGGATCAACTGGAACCTTGGAAGAAGCTGAAGTGGGAATAATATAGCCTGAAAATTTGAAAATAAATTCATAACCCTAAGTGCATAAAAAAAATCCATCATAAGTACCTGGAGGGATATATCTCAATTCTATGATCCCAGAGATTTGTGACCCTGTACAGGAGGCAGTGATCAAGACCATCCTCAAGAAAAAGAAATGGAAAAAGGCAAAATAGTTGTCTGAGGCTGCTAAGTCGCTTCAGTGTCTGACTCTGTGCGATCCCATGGACAGCAGCCCACCAGGCTCCTCTGTCCACGGGATTCTCCAGGCAAGAATAGTGGAGTGGGTTGCCATTTCCTTCTCCATTGTCTGAGGAGGCCTTACAAATAGCTGAGAAAAGAAGAGAAGCCAAAGGCAAAGAAGAAAAGATACTTCCATCTGAATGCAGAGTTCCAAAGAATAGCAAGGAGAGATTAGAAAGCCTTCCTCAGTGATCAATGCAAAAAAATAGAGGAAAATAAAAGAATGGGAAAGACTAGAGATCTCTTCAAGAAAATTAGAGATACCAAAGGAATATTTCATGCAAAGATGGGCACAATAAAGGACAGAAATGGTATGAACCTAACAGAAGCAGAAGATACTAAGAAGAGCTGGCAAAAATACACAGAAGAACTGTACAAAAAAGATCTTCATGACCCAGATAACCACGATGGTGTGATCACTCACCTAGAGCCAGACATCCTGGAATATGAGGTCAAGTATGCCTTAGGGAGCATCACTACGAACAAAGCTAATGGAGGTGATCCATCACATTCCAGTTGAGCTATTTCAAATCCTAAAAGAAGATGCTGTTAAAGTGCTCCACTCAATATGCCAGCAAATTTGGAAAACTCAGCATGGCCACAGGACTGGAAAATGTCAGTTTTCATTCCAATCCGAAAGAAAGGCAATGCCAAAGAATGTTCAAACAATTGCACTCATCTCACACACTAGCAAAGTAATGCTCAAAATTCTCCAAGCCAGGCTTCAACAGTATGTGAACCATGAACTTTCAGATGTTCAAGATGGATTTAGAAAAGGCAGAGGAACCAGAGTTCAAACTGCCAACATCCAGTGGATCACTGAAAAAGCACAAGAGTTCCAGAAAAACATCTTCTTCTGCTTTATTAACTATGCCAAAGCCTTTGACTGTATGGATCACAACAAACAGTGGAAAATTCTTGAGAGAAGGGAATACCAGACCACCTGACCTGCCTCCTGAGAAATCTGTATGCAGGTCAAGAAGCAACAGTCAGAGCTGGACATGGAACAACAGACTGGTTCCAAATTGGGATAGAAGAATGTCAAGGCTGTATGTTGTCACCCTGATTATTTAACTTATATGCAGAGTACATCATGCAAAATGCTGGGCTGGATGAAGCACAGGCTGGAATCAGGGTTTTGGGGAGAAATATCAATAACCTCAGATATGCAGATGACATCACACTTATGGCAGAAAGTGAAGAAGAACTAAAGAGCCTCTTGATGAAAGTGAAAGAGGAGAGTGGAAAAGCTGGCTTAAAACTCAACGTTCAGAAAACAAAGATCATGGCATCCGGTCCCATCACTTCTTGGCAAATAGATGGGGAAACAATGGAAACAGTGACAGACTTTATGTTCTTGGGCTCCAAAATCACTGCAGATGGTGACTGCAGCCATGAAATTAAAAGACGCTTGCTCCTTAGAAGAAAAGCTATGACCAACCTAGACAGCGTGCTAAAAAGCAAAGACATTACTTTGCCAACAAAGGTCTGTCTAGTCAAGGTTATGGTTTTTTCAGTAGTCATGTATGGATATGAGATTTGGACTATAAAGCTGAGTGCCGAAGAAATGATATACTTGAACTGTGGTGTTGGAGAAGATTGTTGAGAGTTCCTTGGACTGCAAAGAGATCCAGTCAATCCTAAAGGAAATCAATCCTGAACATTCATTGGAAGGACTGATGCTGAAGCTGAAACTCCAATACTTTGGCCACCTGATGCAAAGAACTGACTCACTGGAAAAGACCCTGATGCTGGGAAAGATTGAAGGTGGGAGGAGAAGGGGACGACAGAGGATGAGATGGTTGGATGGCTCAACCAACTCAACGGACATGAGTTTGAGCAAGCTCTGAGAGTCGGTGATGGACAGAGAAGCCTGGCACGCTGCAGTCCATGGGGTCGCCAAGAGTCAGACACTACTCAGCAACTGAAGATCTCAAAATAAATATACAGTTTATTCATTTAATAAATAAATATTAACTCACTTCTATGACATGCTTAATTCTTACATGATTTCTTATCAATGAACCTTTTTTTTTTAAAATATATAGTGTTCTCACTATTTCATAGAAATAAAAGCAGGCACAAGTTCTTGTCATCATCTGTATGATGTACCCCCTATGCACTGCAGAGTTTCTGAAGTCATCAATAAATATTTGCTTCCGACTTCTGCTCCTCTTATCCTTAAACTGATGCCCAACTGCCATCATGCCGATTCTAGGGTCAGGGAATTAAATGCACCCGTGACAACAGTGACAACCCCGGTAACAATGCTGAGAAACACACATGTACTATGGAATCATTATTACGTTGCCATGAACCTCAGAGGAAACAGGAAATCTTCAAACCGAAAGCGAACATCAGAAAGAGCTGACAAGCCAGCCAGCGGTTTAACTCAGGACCTGTCTCCTTACTCAGTTTGGTCTGGGTTCAGCAGCTGCAGTCAGGGGTCAGGGCTATTCTCAAGCGGACTGACATTCCTATCACCAGATTCTTCAACTGTTTTTCTGTCTTTCTTTTTTTAATTTTCCACTCTACATGGCTACAAATGTTGTAGGAGCTCTTTATCAGAGTTTAGAATTTTTATACATAAATAAAGCAAAGAACAAGTCAATATAAAAAGGAAATTAAATTTCTAGAATACCTTTTATCTTTCTTATGGTAAAGAAACAGATTTCTTTCCCTTAGGGATATGAAATGTAAACATACAAAGATTATTTGTTGCAAAATTATGATTTCTACTGAACTGAAAACGTGTATCCTAAGCACACCCTTTACGTGAACTTAGGCCTTAAACCAACAGTTCTTCTATTCTTTGTATTATTTTTAAGGCCCACAGATGGTCAACTAGAATATTCACCATCACCAATATCACTTGTTTATTTATATATTTCATACTATATTTCAGTATGTGAGGGACTGTATAAGATACTAACAAAGACACAACTCCTGATCCCAGGTGAAATTCAAATACAACCACATATGAGAAATTTCTTTCTTTCCTCCTTTTTCTCCCCTTAATAAAAGGGGTTGAGGAGACCATAGAAACAACATTTTCAGTAGTAACTTGACATAACAAATGATCTTAAAAATAAAAAAATTCTGAACCCATAGAGACAGGGGACCAATCATAGCCACACGCTTGGCTTTCTGATAAACTGAATTTCTGAACAGGTTGGTAAACTTTAAGTTGGACCACATAATTTGGAATTTGTGACGGAATTCTGGGAAAACTATTGCTATGTCCCAGATACTGTGCTAATATTTAGGAATAGAACAATTTCCTATTTACATGGCACTTCCAGCCTAATGAGGTTAATTAATTAACAACCAATTACAATATGGTATGACTAATGTTATAAGAGTACAACAAGGTGCTTGAGAAGAGATTTGGAATTTAAAACTTAGGGGGAAAATAAACTGAGCACAAAGTAGAAAATAATATTCCAAACAAAGTAATCAGGAAATATCAAGGCTTATGAGAGAGATTACCTAGCACTAATTTTTACTAATTTAAGTAAAAAACTGATTTAATAAAATCCACAATTAATAGAGTGGTAACCCTACAAATATCGTCATTGATAATGCTCTATTAGGTTTTCCCACTTTGTGATTAAAAATGAATTGACTAAAAAAAAAAATGAATTGACTTATATAATATTTGTATACTTCGCTTCTAAATCACTAGTTGAAACAGAGGGTTTCAGGCTGCTGCTTATTGCCCAGGATGTTTTTCAAACTACACATTCTACGTCTTTTCAATAAATGAACAGACAATTTGAATAAATTTTCACACTTTCATATTTTTAATACTGGATTTGAAACACTAAAAGCATCAACATGTTGGTATAAGAATTTGATCCAATGAGTAGGACTTATGGTGCTGGGGAAGATCATCTGAAATAACTTTCCATATCTATTTTTCTTTTTTGATTCCTTACTACCACTGTATTTCAACATCAGTGTTTTTTAGGCCTGCTACCTCATCCAGTGTTAAAGTATGGGTGCAAATGAAGTAAGAATAAGAATGAAAAATTAACCTGTAAGAATGGTTAAAAGTACAATGGTATTCCCAAAGTGCTCAACTAAGTAAAAACTTAGCTAAGAGCTTCCTGGAGAATCCCAGAGGAACCCAGTGGGCTACAGTCCGTAGGGTCGCAGTAGCAACTGGGCATAAGCAGGAAATCAGGAGTTTCTATGAGCTCCTGTAAGTTCCACTAGTCAACATGCTAACTTTATATGCATTCAGCGGCTATCAGCACTCCATTTCAATGGTAAAAATATTTAAACCTTCGTTTTCTGTATTAATCTAAAAAACAGGAACTGAAACATGCCATTATTATCATTAATGACCTGAATCCTCAGAGAAACCTGCCAAATGAGTGAGTTAACATAGAAGTGACACAAACCCATAAAACGACGGCCTTTAATTTGTACCCACATGCTTCAGAAGGCTACCAAGTAGAACAGAGGTTGTGACAGAATTAATAACGTGAAAGAAAAAAGCATCTGTTTAGTACTAGAAGGCACCCTAGAGACCCTCTGGTCAAATCTCCTCTTTTCACAACTCTGAAAATTCCCAGAGAAGTTATTTGCCCAGGAGCATACAGCTAGCGCGGTAGTGCCAGGAGCAAGTTCCTAACTCTTGCCCCCTCAGTCCACTATGCTTCCACTCTGCTGAATTAGGGGCACGAGCCTTCAACTCCTCTGCACCTCAAAAATCACAGGTAGAAATACTGAAGAGATAAAGCCATGATAGCAGGCAGTACCTGAGAGTTGTGATGAGGAAGACAGAGAGAGAAAATCAGTGAAATGTTGGGTAGGTTGGCCAACTTTTATATCTTTCTTGGTTCCCAAATTCAGTCTGCAAGGCTGGCTTTATGCAAAGGGTTCTCCCCTTACTCCCATAAGGAAATTCTGTGAATGTCCCTACCAAAAGGGAAGTTGAGGCATGAACTCAGTTACCTCAGCACTTCTGTTGCCCTGTAAATTTCCTTCAGTCATTGAAAAATAGAAATGACCATAACTGACTTAGAGCTTAACTGGATCAGAAAGCCAAGTATAAGATGTAGACTAAAAAACATATGCTAAGACATGATTTTATTTCCTTAAAGGTTAACTATATGCTTTTACCCAAAATATGTACATCACTATTCTCCCCAAAACAAATGATAAAAAGTTTTCATTATATATTTAATGAAAAAATCACCATCAGCAATCAAGGTCAACAGCTGTTCGTTAAAAAGTTTATGCACAGGGACCACTTTTGGTCCAGTGGTTGAAAATTCCCCTGCCAATGCAGGGGACACAGGTTTGATCCCTGGTCCAGGAAGACTCCACCTGCTATGTGGCAACCAAGCCCGTGCAGCACAACTACCATGCTCTAGAGCCCGCAAGTTGCAGCTATTGAGCTTGTGTGTTGTAGCTACTGCAGCCCGCATGCCCTAGAGCCCATGCTCTGCAACAAGAGAAGCCACCGCAATGAGAAGCCTGTGCACCACAACTGGAGAACAGTCTCTGCTCGCCTCAACTAGAGAAAGCCTGCAGGCAGCAACAAACACCCAGTGCAGCCAAAAATAAACAAGTCCATTTATGCATAAAGCAAAAATATTTGTTATTCCTATCTTCTTGATATGACAGGAGTCCTCAAACATTTTTAAAGCAAAAGTCTTTTGTTAAATGAAATCTTACTCGGAAATTTAATTTCTGAACTAAAATATGATAAAAGTAAAGTTAGTGGCTCAGATGGTAAGGAATCTGCTTGCAATGCAGGAGACATACGTTCAATCCCTGGGTCGGGAAGATGCCATGGAGAAAGGAATGGCTACCCATTCCAGTATTCTTGCCTGGAGAATTCCATGGACAGAGGAGCTTGGCAGGCTACAGTCCATGGGGTCACAAAGAGTTGGACATGACTGAGCAACTAATACAAAGTTACCCTGCTTAGAATGAAGTAGGAGTGAGGACTCTGGTTTCTAGTCTTCCCTGCTCCCACCCTGAGATACCCATATGAAACAGGGATAAATAAGACTGAGACTTACTAAATGGCTGTTTCTAATAAATGATAAATCCCTCTATACCTAGCTTTCTTAGTCCCGAAATAGGGATCTATTTAAACTCTTCCAAACATTGCTAAAAAGCATTACTACTCACCTGATGCCTTTGGTTATCAGTGTCATTAAAAAGAAGAAGCAATGTGGTTATAAAATCCAAATTATTTTAATAACTTTACTTTAAATTTCTTGGTTCTTTTACCTGCTTTGGTAAAGACACTTAGCTTCTTTTAAAGAATTGGAAGATTTTATATCCAAATAAACAAGGGTCAGGAAATGTTTAAGTAAACAAACCAAGATTAAGAAAAAAAAAGATTACTCTATAGGCAAAAGACAACAATATATAAATAATGAATACCTATTTTTCTATACAAGATATGTATATATAGCTATATACATATATCTACATTCAAAACTCCTTCCTAGGCCACCTTCTTTTTGCAAAAAAAAATAAAAATAAAAAGGTTATACTGTCAAGAAAAGTCAAAAGAGATAGGGAATACCTAAGAATCAATAATATCAAAAATGCTACTTAATAAAACATTTTAAAATTTAAGTCATAAGCCTCCAAGAGGATTAACAAAATAATGTATCAAAACAATGACACTGGTGTGATAAAATTAGACATAACTTGTACTGTATACAATCTATATGATACGTAGTTTCAACCAAATTCCTATTTCCAGTTAGAACGCATCAGAAATAAGACGGTGGCAACTAGAAACACAAAACTGTAACCTATGCTGGCCCTCACATTCTGGAAGGGTACCTTTCCAATGCGGCCAGACAAACATTCAGAACAAAAGGAGAGCCAAAGGAATGAGCTGAATTCAGATTCGATCAAAGCGTGCCCGAAGCCAAAGTTCTGGGGAGCTAAGGCAGCTGTGTCTTCCCAGTTTCTCAGCTGACATAGAATCTTAAGAACAAGTGCAATATATCCAAACTTCAAACCGAAATAACATGGAAGGGTGTACTCTTTCAATTCTCTGTGCAAAACACAACTTCAAAAGGAACGAGGAAGGCCCTTTGTTCTAGGTAAAAGGCTTTAACCAGAGACCTGGTGAATCTACCACTCTTCAGACACAGTCATTTTTTACTGAAAGAAAAAAAGAATAGCTTTTTTGTTTTGGACAGAAAACTATAAAACTTTTTTAAAAGTGTAAATGTTCTTGTCTCTTAACAACCTAAAGGCACATTCAACTTAAACTTGGTCTTTCTTAATGTGTCTCTACTATTTTGTAACCTGGAATCCATTTTCTAAGAAAAATGCTTATTTCTCCTGTCAGGTCAAGCATGAGTTTTGGACACACAGGCAAGGGTTTCCACCTTAGATCCCGTGCAGCAATGGCAATGGGCAGATTACTTCTCCTCTCTGGGACTGAGCGGCCTTGCCTGCACTATGTACGCGTGCTCCATCGCGTCTGACTCTCTGTGACCCCATGGACTGTAGCCAACAGGCTCCTCTATCCATGGGTTTTCCCAGGCAAGAATACTGGAGTGGTTTGCCATCTCCTCCTCCAGGGGATCTTCCCGACCCAGGGATCAAACCCAGGTCTCTCGTGGCACACGCACTGGCAAGAGAATTCCTAACCACTGAGTCACCTGGGAAGCCCTACCTGCAATATGGGGAAACAATATCTCTCATAAGATCAATGTGAAGACTAAATAAAATAACAAATGGAATAGATATAGATAGAAAATGTCTCTATAGCACCTGTCAATTAGAAAATATTACTGACATTATTGAGGGATTATCAATTTAAACTCAGCTTTGAATTAGTTGCCCAGCTTTCTCCTTAAGGACAAGCATAGTATATCGTCAACACAACTTTTCATCCATCCACTCCCCACAATCAACTACCTATGCATGAACTCTTAATTTGATGAGCAAACAAAAGTTTGCTTGTCCATATGTGGTTTAAAGTGAGTCCCTAAATTGTTCAACGAGCCTAACCAGTAGAAAAAGATGTGCCTTGACCACCCACTTTGTTGGATTTAATGTCTTGGGTGTGGGAGATTTCATTTAAAGAAATTATTTAGCTCTCTCTTGGGTATTCAGTTTGGCATAAATCATGTATTTTCAAGCAAAAGTTTCTTCTAAAATTATGAGAATTATGACTCTTTATGTTTGTTGTTCAGCTGTCCACCTTACTTTTTTGGTATTGCATTCTATTTAATGTCTACTTCTTAAATATAGATAAATTTTTAAAACATTCATAGCACAGAAGGGGAGTTTTAGTCATCTAAAATACAATGGAACTGGAACAACTTTAAATATATAGCTCTAACATTCATGATATCAGTGACAACTGTATTGAAACTTCCAGAGTGTTGGAACCGTCTAATTATTAAGACTTTTACTTGCCCTGCAGATGTAAACACATGAGTATAATAAGCTTTCTCACTATGAAAAAAACATACTTATATTAATATATTAAAAACGATTTAATGAGGTCCATTTCCTTCCAAAAGTAAACTGAGGTTGTGTCTGAACCAGCTTGAGGCAAGGGAAGTTTCAAACCTAACGTTTTTTAAAACTAGCCATTATTTCCCCTGTTGAAAAAAAATATTGCAATTTTATTTCCTAACAGCAAATGAAACTGTCAGGAAAATTTAGGTGTCATAAAATTGGGTGGTTAAACCAACATGCTGGGCTTGAAATAAAACTGAATTAAAGGAATTAAAATTAATTCTTATGTCAGTCAACCCTTTAAAAATACTACTCAAAACTTACTGTTTTTACAAACAGAACTTCCTTGTTCTTGATAAAGTACAAAGTTAACCATCTCCTTAATGACCACTAATAGTGCTGCAGTTGAAACTGTGCATCGAACAATGTTTTGCATAAAAATGTGTTGCTTCTGGCAACTTTTCTTCTTAAATAAAAAGTTGTCAAGCAGGGTGACTTTAGTGGTACAGAGTTTTAAAACTGTGGATTCAGTCCAAGGTTAGCTAATAACGGCTGACATGCCCTGGAATCTTGAGGCCTAAATCAACATTGTTTTCACAGCTGTAATTAAGCCACCTAATCAGAAGCACATTTTGACGGGACAGTTTCTGGAAGCCAGACATTACAATTTCTTATGCCTGGAGCGCAGTGGCTCACGAGAGGTCCTCGTTTAATTTCAGGTTAAAAAGAAGCAAGGCTGGGGGGGCAGTAAAATAAAAGGTCTATTTTTTTTTAAGCAACACAACTGCTGAAATGAAGCAGGCCTATGTGTTCATGCCTTGACCAGCTTTGCATCCCACCCTCCTCTGGCTCTCTGCTGAGTCCCCCAACTCTCAAGTGGCAGCTGCACACAGTGAGATGAAGGATCCCTGCCAAGATCAACAGATGAGCTGGTCTAAACTGGCTCTCTGTGTGTTCTGATTGTAAATTGTGCTGGTGATGATTAGAGAACTCTAACACAGGATGTCGACTCTTAAAACTGGCCAGAGAAAATAAGTTTTTTTTAACTTTTTTTTGTGGCTTGGTGCACAGTGTTGTGTCTATAACTTTCATATGATTCAAATGAATTCACCCAAATTAAGCAACTCTGTTATTAAAAGAGAAATAAAAAAAAGGAGACCATGGCTTGGCTCATAGCAAGGACCTTCACCTGGGGTTGTTTATATAACAGGGCTATAGAGTGTGGTTCTCCACCAGCACACTAGTCATGTGTTTCTACCACCTGCCAACTGAAGATATTCCTAAAATGATGAAAATCTGGGATGCGATATTCCCATTTTATCAAGTAACCATGCGGATGTCTTTAAAACAGCTACAACTGCCAGCTGAGGTTGTTTTCTGCAGTGTTGTTGCATTCTGTAACATTTAAACTTTCAACCCCAGAGGCCATTGTAAAACTATCAATATGAAGGCACTAGTCACTGGAGTCTGATTACATTTAGTTCTGCATTTTAATTACATATGGATTCTATTAACTAAACCTTTTGCCTTATAGGCAACATTTTAATCAAATTACTATAATTTTCAAATATGTTACAATAGTTCCCCGAGTTAAAAGTTCACATTCCTAACATATTAAATATCAAAAAAACTTTGCATAAAGAAAAGGAAATACCAGTAACAAATACACTAATAAGTTTTCAGATTACTTGAGGGATTTTTTGGCTACCTAGTTACATGTTGTGAGATTTATGTAACTGGTATTCATTTGTAAATGGGTTATTGGTATTGAATATAACCAAGTTCAAAATATAATTATTACAAGTTTAGAAACACACACTCACTTTACTGTTGTAAATTAAAGCAAGAACAAAACAAAGCAGGGTGAGAATCTAAGCACGAAAAAGTATTTGTAGCTTCAGTGAAAGAATTTCTGAGCTGAGAGGGAATTTAGATTTCATCTAGCTCAAACCCTTCATTTTACAGCCAGGAAAAACCAAGACCAAGGAGTTTTATGTGATTTATTTCCCAAAGCTCTGTGTTGAGTTGATAACAGAGGTTGTTCTAAAATCCAAGTTTCCTCTGACTCTCTGTCGTGCTACTTCTCAGTACAGTACATTGCCATTCTGTGTAAGTAACAATCTAGCTGCCTATTCCATACCTCCCCAAAACTAAAAGAAATATTTTGTCATGTGGCAAAACACACTCAACATAAAATTTACCATTTTAACAGCTTCAAAGTGTACAGTACAGTGGGATCAAGTATTAGGTTGGTGCAAAAATAATTGCAGTTTTGCACTGCTGAATTTTTCCATTTGATATTGGAATACATTCTTTTTTAAAAATGTGATTATGCTATACATAATTTTTATGTGCATTTCTCACTTTCTTTTTTTTGCTAAAGACTTATCACTTGCTGTTTATTTTATATTTACAGAAATTATGTTAGACAAAAAGCAAATCTGAGTGATTTTTTAATTCAAGTTCAAAATGGGTCATAAAGCAGCAGAGACAACTCACAACATCAACAACGCATTTGACCCAGGAACTCCCAAAGGACATACAGGGCAGCGGTGGTTCAAGAAGTTCTGCAGAGGAGACAAGAGTCTTGAAGATGAGGAACACAGTGGCTGGCCATCGGAAGTTGACAACGACCAACTGAGAGAATCATCAAAGCTGATGCTCTTACAACAATATGAGAAGTTGCCAAAAAACTCAATGCTGACCGGTCTACGGTCTTTCAGCATCTGAAGCAAACTGGAAAGGTGAAAAAGCTCAATAAGTGGATGCCTCATGAACTGACAGAAAAATTTTAAAATCGTCATTCTGAAGTGTCATCTTCTCTTATTCTACACAACAACGATGAACCATTTCTTGATTCACTTCTGACATGCCATGAAAAGTGGATTTTATATGACAACCGGTGATGACCAGCTCAGTGCTTGAACTGAGAAGGAAGCTTCAAGTTCAGTTCAGTCTCTCAGTCGTCTCCAACTCTTTGAGACCCCATGGACTGTAGCACACCAGGCTTCCCTGTCCATCACCAACTTCCACAGCTTGCTCAAACTCATGTCCATAGAGTCAGTGATACCATCCAACCATGCCATCCACTGTCATCCCCTTCTCCTCCAGCCTTCAATCTCTCCCAGCATCACGGTCTTTTCCAATGAGTCAATTCTTCACATTAAGTGGCCAAAGTATTGGAGTTTCAGCTTTAGCATCAGTCCTTCCAATGAATATTCAGGACTGATTTCCTTTAGGATTGATAGGTTGGATCTCCTTGCAGCCCAAGGGACTCTCAAGAGTCTTCTCCAACACCACAGTTCAAAAGCATCAACTCTTCTGTGCTCAGCTTTCTTTATAGTCCAAATCTCACATCCATAACATGACTACTGGAAACTCATAGCTTTGACTAAATGGACCTTTGTCAGCAAAGTAATGTCTCTGCTTTTTAATATGCTGTCTAGGTTGGTCATAGCCTTTCTTCCAAGGAGCACGCATCTTTTGATTTCATGGCTGCAGTCACCATCTGCAATGAGTTTGGAGCCCAAGAAAATAAAGTCTGTCACTGTTTCCATCGTTTACCCATCTATTTGCTATGACGTGATGGGACCAGATGCCATGATCTTCGTTTTTTGAACGTTGAGTTTTAAGCCAGCTTTTTCACTCTCCTCTTTCAGTTTCATCAAGAGGCTCTTTAGTTCTTCGTTTTCTGCCATAATGGTGGTGTCATCTGCGTATCTGAGGTTATTGATATTTCTCCCTTACGATTATACAGTGGACGTGACAAATAGATTCAAGGTATTAGATCTGATAGACAGAGTGCCTGAAGAACTATGGATGGAGGTTTATGACATTGTACAGGAGGCAGTGATCAAGACCATCTCTAAGAAAAAGAAATGCAAAAAAGGTAAAATGTTTGTCTGAGTAGGCTTTACAAACAGCTGAGAAAAGAAGAGAAGCTAAAGGCAAAGGAGAAGCTCCAAAGCACTTCCCAAAGTCAAACTCGCAACCAAAAAACAGTCATGCTCACTGTTTGGTGGTCTGCTGCCCGTCTGATCCACTACAGCTTTCTGAATCCTGGCAAAACCATTAGACCTGAGAAGTATGCTCAGCAAATTGATGAGATGCATCAAAAACTGCAATGTCTGCAGCCAGCATTGGTCAATAGAAAGGTCCAATTCTTCTCCACAACACCACCAGACTGCACGTCACACAACCAGCATTTCAAAAGTTGAACAAATTGGACTACCGAGTTTTGCCTCATCCGCCATATTCACCTGACCTCTCGCCAAATGACTACCACTTCTTCAAACATCTTGACAACTTTTTGCAGAGAAAACCCTTCTACAACCATCAGGAGGCAGAAAATGCATTCCAGGAGTTCATCAAATTCTGAAGCATGGATTTTTATACTACAGGAATAAACAAACATTTCTCATTGGTAAAAATGTGTTGACTGTAATGGTTCCTATTTTGATTAATAAAGATTGATTTGAGCCTAGTTACAATGTTTTAAAACTCATGGTCCGAAACCTTAATTACCTTTGTACCAACCCAATACATTCACAATGTTGTGCAACCATCAGCATCATTTTAGCTCTAGAACTTTTCCATCAACCCAAAATATATCCTCACTGATTAAACAGTCATTCTCCATTTCCTACTCCCCTGCCCTGGTCAATCACTTATCTGTTTTCTGTCTCTATGGAGATAGAATATGCCTATTCTGGACATTCTATATAAACGGAATCATACAATATGTGGTCTTTTGTATCTGGCTTCTTTAATTTAGCAAAATGTTTCCAAAGTACATCATGTTGTAACATGTAGCAGTACTTCTTCTCTTTTCATGGTTGGATAATATTCCATTGTCTGGATATAACACATTTGTTTATCATCAACTAATGGACATCTGGACTCTTTCCATCTCTTGGCTATTCTGCATAGTGCAGCTATGAACATTTGCTATTTTCCTTTTTTCCTTCATCACGTTTCTAGTAAGTGTAAAGTGGTATCTCAACGTGGTTTTGATTCACATTTCCCTATTGACCAATGGGGGCTTCCCAGGTGGCACTAGTGGTAAGGAATACACCTGCCAATGCAGGTTAGACATAAGAGATGAGGGTACAATCCCTGAGTTGGGAAGATCCCCTGGAAGAGGCACAGCAACTCATTCCAGTGTTCTTGCCTGGGGAATCCCCTGGACAGAGAAGCCTGGCAGGCTACAGTCCATAGGGTCACAGAGTCAGACATGACTGAAATTACTTAGCATGCATGCACGCATTGACTAATGATGTTGAGCCTCTTTACAAGTGTTTGTTAGTCATTTGTACATCTTCTTTGGAGAAGCACCTATTCAAGTCCTTTGCCCATTTGAAAAATTAGGTATTTGTCCTATTGTTATTGAATTTTATGAGTTCTTTACATATTAGACTCTAATCAGATATACAAATTATATATATTTTCTCCCATTCTGGGGGGTGTTTTTAATGCACAAAAGTTTTCATTTTGATGAGCTCTATTTTTTATTTTGTTATTGATGCTTTTACTGTCTAAAACTCCATCATCAAATCCAAGAAGATTTATAAATCCATGAAGATTTATAACTAAGTTTTTACTGAATTTTAGCTCTTATATTTAGGTCTTTGATCCATTTTGAGTTAATTTTTATATATGGTGTGAAGTAAGATTTCAAGGAAATACATTTCTGAAAATACACTTTTTAATAATATTTATGTAATTAGACTTCTATTTCTGAAATAAATTATACATACTCTTACTTTTTGCTAGGCACAGGTACAGTCAGGTTTAATTCAGTATATCACTATTATCAAACATTTACTGAGTACCCACTGTGCAAGTAAAAGGCATTACACTGGTCATTTTATGTCTAGGTGAGTAAAGATAAACAGTTAGGGGCCCCCAAAATCTGACAAAGTTTAAAATTATTCAAGTGGTATGCTGAAAAAGAATGGTTTTCTTGGTCAGAAATCATTTTCCTTTGGGTTTTTTGGGGTTTTAGGAATAGTAATAAAGAGGAGAAGAAATATTCAATTTGTATTACCTGAAAGTATTTACTTTAAATTTTATGCTGGTATAATAATCTATAAATGATTCTATTCATTTTCATTAAGTGTTTGCTAGAGAAATACATGAAATATAGTTTGATGGGAATTAAGAAAAAATGTTATAGGAAAAAAATCTGAGATGGAACTATGGTTTGTGCAAAGCACAAATGCCATAACAAGTGTGTACTGAAAAGTAGCATTGATGGAGTGTTCCTCCAGGTAATTTCAATTCTAATAAACCAGCATTCATTGAGGTGAGACCATTAAAATGAATTATAAAAAAAATATCACCTTGTAGACTCATGATATGGTAATCCAGAAACAACTAACTGATCATATAATTTAGATTAATATATAGTTCTCAGACAGGTAAATTCAGTGATGAATGAGCATAACAAAGGGAACGCTTACTTCTGCCAACTGAGAGATAAACTAAAAAACCAGATGGAATCGGGATATGCCTGAATGCCAATGATCAAGAATTTTTGCTTTCAAGAAGAACGTATAGCGCCAAAGTATGTTTTGGCTCAAGCTGTGGTTTGACCTTGTCTGCATGTTGGAAAGATAACTGGCACTGATGCGGCAGACAAGATGGAAGGGGAAAATCTACATACAGGGAAATGCATTGGAAGACCACTGTAATAACCCAGGGAGAACAATGTGAATACAAGGGTAGAAAGGGAAAACTGGATCTAAGAGGTCTGTGGTGGTAGAAATAATAAGACTCAGCAACTAATTAAATACTGGTAGAGACAGGAAAGTAGAAAAAATGATAAGGGTGTTCCCCTGGGCTGTGAGGGGAACAGCTAAGTCAGACACAAGGAACATAAGAAAGAGTTTGAGAAAATGGGAGTGGTAGAGTTAGATAACATGTTCAGTTTGAGACCTCAGTGAGTTTGAGGTTTTTGCAGAAAATCAGAGTGCAGATTTCTGAAAATCTAGCAGGTAACTGAAGCCCTCAAAGAATTCAATTTAGTAAGAAAGATAAAATGGTACAAGAAACACTCAGAGCATATTCAGTGGCTACCACTCTGTATAACTGGAAGGAATATTTAGAGCATTCGATTGCCAAACTGTCATCTCTGTTCTCTACAACTTCATTACTAATAGACTACAGTGATCAGAATTGGAAAGTCTCAATCTTGCTACTCCTTGCTCCACCCTCATAATATTTCATTCCTGAAGAACAGAATTATATATTTATTACCTCTAGACATATTTTATATTTATATTTACATATATCTAACAGTAAATGTTTATAATAAAATACTGTACATGTATATACTACATAAATTATATGTGCATATACTTAAGTAAACTATCTATAAAAATATAAAATTTATATTATCTTGCCCCTATGGTCACTACACAAATGTTATTCGTCATAAAAGTAGCTCCTCTTAAACTAAATCATACAAAACTTGAACTACATCATACAAAAACAAAAGGCTAGAGAAGAAGCGTGAGGCCAGTGGAATATATATTTTTATTACTATTAGGCTGCTGTTTAGTATACCAAAAAAGTTTGAGTTTCTGGGCTATGAAAATTTTAGAAGTTTGGAAATTTATGTCAAGGATCAAGGAAAATGTCTGCAGGTTGATTGGGCTGTTGCATCTTCGGATGTTTTTGTTTCCTTTATTTAACTCTGTTAGTATGTGAAGGCCAAAGCTGGAGCTCATGACAGAAATGTGGATGAATTTAATGAGCATCCAAGTAAGCAATATTTAGCAAAAGGGTAAAACAAGTGCTGTTATGACATAAAACAGCAGTGAATTTTGAGAGTAGAAAAAAGTTAAATTTGCAGTTGGGAAGAGAAAAGACATAAAGCAAAGGGGTTAGAGGTCTTCAGTGCAGTTAATGGAGACATGATTCAGGGGACTTCTCAGAAAGCTGAGAGCACCACAGAGCTCCTCTGCAAGTCTCCACCCCCTCTCCCATTCTCTGCCTAATTCATGATGCTCTAGTCAGACATCTTTCCAGCCCTTCAGCATTCCATGCTTTCCCTTGTCAATTGCTCCTTCAGTCAGTCAGTCAGTCAGTCAGTTCAGTCGCTCATTCGTGTCCAACTTTTTTCGACCCCATGGACTGCAGTACACCAGGCCTCGCTGTCCATCACCAACTCCCAGAGTTTACGCAAACTCTTGTCCATTGAATTGGTGATGCCATCCGACCATCTCATCCTCTGTCATGCCCTTCTCCCGCCTTCAATCTTTCCCAGCATCAGGGTCTTCTCAAATGGATCAGTTCTTCACATCAGGTGGCCAAAGAATTGGAGTTTCAGCTCCAGCATCAGTCCTTCCAATGAATATGCAGGATTGATTTCCTTTAGGATGGACTGGTTGGCTCCATAGCCTCCTTAGCAATCCTTATCTCAACTAAGTTAATTATCTATATGAAAGTGAAAGTCGCTCAGTCGTGTCTGACTCTATGCAACCCCATGGTCTATAGAGTTCATGGAATTCTCCAGGCCAGAATACTGGAGTGGGTAGCCTTTCCCTTCTCCAGGGGATCCTCCCAACCCATGGATCAAACCCAGGTCTCCTGCACTGCAATCTATATAATAGCTATACAATACTTCTAGTCTCTACTACATGTGGAAGGCCTTGAGAGCAATGATTTGTTTTAATATACACTGCAATCTCACTGGAAAGAACAGACAAGAAATCAGAGGCCTTGCTCTAACCTGATTGGGCTCTAAATAAAAACCAGGGAGTAAAACTCAAGAATCTGTACTTTATACCACTGAACTGCACTGTACAGCCTGTTTCAACAAATTAAGACTTGGTTTATGGCTGATTTGTAAAAATTATTTTTCTTGAAGGATTTAAAACCTCAATGATAAACATCAGGAATTAACTGAAAGTATTTGAAAGTTGATGAAAACAACTTAGCTAGATTAAGTTACTTAAATTCTGTCAGGTTCTTCATCTATACAATATTAACAAACAATACTTCCTCTCTCAAGAAAATGTAGCAAGAATAAATGTGACAAAATTTTATTCAAGAAGATAAAGGAGATTCTTTTTCTTAATCTTAAGCAAAATATCTAAGCACAAGCTGGAATCAAGAGTGCCAGGAGAAATATCAATATCCTCAGATATGCAGATGATACCACTCTCATGGCAGAAAGTGAAGAGGAACTAAAAAGCCTCTTGATGAAAGTAAAAGAAGAGAGTGAAAAAGTTGGCTTAAAGCTCAACATTCAGAAAATGAAGATCATGGCATCTGGTCTCATCACTTCATGGGAAATAGATGGGGAAACAGTGGAAACAGTGTCAGCCTCTATTTTTCGGGGCTCCAAAATCACTGCAGATGGTGACTGCAGCCATGAAATTAAAAGATGCTTACTCCTTGGAAGGAAAGCTGTGACCAACCTAGATAGCATATTCAAAAGCAGAGACATTACTTTGCCGACTAAGGTCCATCTAGTCAAGGCTATGGTTATTCCAGTGGTCGTGTATGGATATGAGAGTTGGACTGTGAAGAAAGCTGAGCACTGAAGAATTGATGCTTTTGAGCTGTGGTGTTGGATAAGACTCTTGAGAGTTCCTTGGACTGCAAGGAGATCCAACCAGTCCATTCTGAAGGAGATCAACCCTGGGATTTCTTTGGAGGGAATGACGCTGAAGCTAAAACTTCAGTACTCTGGCCACCTCATGCAAAGAGTTGACTCACTGGAAAAGACTGATGTTGGGAGGGATTAGTGGCAGGAGGAGAAGGGGACGACCGAGGATGAGATGGCTGGATGGCATCACTGACTCGATGGATGTGAGTCTGAGTGAACCCCGGGAGTTGGTGATGGACAGGGAGGCCTGGCATGCTGTGATTCATGGGGTCACAAAGAGTCGGACACGACTAAGCGACTGAACTGAACTTAACTTAAAATATCTAAGCCTTTCTGGTTTATTAACAACATAACACCACTTGACAACTACCAAATCTGACATGATCTCAGAAATGATGCGATGATCTCTCCCCTGCAACATATTAAATGGAATGCTCCTCTGATTTGTAACTTATTATTTTCTCACAAATAAAGTACTGCAGAATCAAAAACATACTGCTTAAGCATACAAGGGAAATGAGGCAAATCAATATTGTAGCTTGAAGCATCATAACTCACAGGGAAGTATTTGGGTTTGGCGTCTTATGTTTCACAGATTGAAATATCATGTGTTTCTCCACACTTGTGGGTGTGTCAGTCTCCAAACACCCACAAGTAATTGGTTCTGACTGCTGTACTCTTCTCTACTGGGTTGTATGGCATTCAAAAGCTCTTTACTCAAAGTGCTTTCTGGTTACTATTAGTCAAGATGAAAGCTCTAGAACAGCCCTAAGTTAATGGGTCAAAGACCAACATGATGAAAATGTTAAAGTTCTGGCAAGTGTACAATCGATGAGACCTCTTAGATGAACTCCAGCATCACATACATGCTGCTGAACAAAAAGGAAAATGTCACCTAAAGAAGGATAAAGCTTTTAAAGATAACTATTCATATCTGCAATGCCATCCATCTCTTTCTACATATATATTCTACCATGAAATATTAAGCTTTTTCTTAAGTAATGATGAATATTTACTTTTTATTCTTATCTACTCAAATGGTGGAAAATTTAGAAAGGAGCATATAGTGACTGTCCTTGGTTCATTAAGTGATAACAATAACACCTAACATCAATACTGTATTTAGTATGTGCGAAAAGCACTAAGTGTTGTTTTAGTTCTTTTACTTACTCATTGAGAGATTTCCTTTTGCTTACATATATTTCTTAAAGCTATAAATATAGCTTTGCTGCATAAATATATGTAATTATCTGAAAAATTTGTGGGTACAGGGAAGCCGGCCAATATTTACTGGGCAAGTGAAGTTGCTCAGTCGTGTCCAACTCTTTGCAACCCCATGGACTGTAACCTACCAGGCTCCTCCGTCCATGGAATTTTCCAGGCAAGAATACTGGAGTGGGTTGCCATTTCCTTCTCCAGGCGATCTTCCCACCCAGGGATAGAACCCGGCTTCCCACATTGCAGGCAGATGCTTTACCATCTGAGCCACGGGAAAGCTATATCTACTGAGCATCTACCAATATGCCAGATGCTGTGTCTTCATTTAATCCTCATGACAATTCTACAATGCAGGCAATTTCACCTACATGTTACAAATACTGAAACTGATGCTTATAGTGTTGTGTGGGTAATAAATAATGGTGCCAGAAAGGACCCTCCAGGTCTGCCTGACTCTAAGGCCATATATGGTGGGAAGGAGGTGATGGTAAACAGAGCCAGTAGTAGAGCAGAGAGCTAGTTCATCTGAGGATCCATTAATAGGGTTCTGAACATGGCTCAAAGTAACAAATACAGAGACCAAATAAGAACATCAAGAGCAGAACAGTCAAAGGCAGAATCAACTTAGGTCATAAAGTAAGAAGCAGGGACTGGATGGTAAAAGAATGGATTGAGAACACGTGAGGGTAGGGTCTGAAGTGACCTCTGCAGGCAGTCTGGGGCTCCAGTGGGTATGGGCTGGGTGAGTTATTGCTGTTCAGTCGCTAAGTCGTGTCTGATTCTTTGTGACTCCATGAACCACAGCACACCAGGCTTCCCTGTCCTTCACTCTCTCCTGGAGTTTGCTCAAACTCAAGTCCATTGAGTTGATGATGCCATCCAACCATCTCATCCTCTGTCACCCCCTTCTCCTTCTGCCCTCAATCTTTCCCAGCATCAGCATCTTTTCCAATGAGTCGGCTCTTCACATCAGGTGGCCAATGTATTGGAGCTTCAGCTTCAGCATCAGTCCTTCCAATCAATATTCAGGGTTGATTTCCTTTAGGACTGACTGGTTTGATCTCCTTATGGTCCAAAGGACTTTCAAGAGTCTTCTCCAACACCACAATTCAAAAGCATCAATTCTTCCGTGCTCAGCCTTCTTTATGGTCCAACTCTCACATCTGTACATGACTACTGGAAAAACCACAGCTTTGACTAGATGGATCTTTGTCGGCAAAGTGATGTCTCTGCTTTTTAATACGCTGTCTAGGTTTGTCATACCATTTGGGGTGAGGTGGATAACTTTAACTGACAGAAGGAATGGAACTAAAGTAACAATATATTTTCTATTAACACACAAAAATTATTATGTAATGTAATTCATTAAATATATCTAATATCCATTAGGCCTATTCTTCAAAACAAAATAAAGCAAAGATTGCTGATGGCTCTTCCCCTTAACAAGGTGTCAAATCCTAGCATTCACCAAAGACTCCTGCAAACATTTCATCTTCTCAGAACCTTCTTCTAGCAATGTTAGGCAGAATGAACTCCTTCCTCATCTAAGTTCCCACAGACTTTATAGATGCCTATTGTTACCATTTGCTATGTGACCATTTCCCCTGCTAGAAGAGAAATCCACAAAGGCAGAAATCATGCTTTCACCTTCATTTCCACAATACAACAAAAATGGTGATAAAAATCCAGAAACATCAATAATTATATTAAATGCAAATGGTCCAGTCACTCAACTAAAAGCCAGAAATTGTCAAATGGATAAATACAACAAAACCAACTATATTTTTCTATAAGAGACCAACTATAAATATAAAACATAGGTTAAAAGAATGGAAAAAGATATATCATGCAAACATTAGTTAAAAAAAAAAGCTAGAGTTGGAAAACGTGATAACTGAAATTATAAAGATGGACAGTATAGCAAACGGAGTCAAAGCCAGACTGTTGGAGGCCTATTTTAAGAAGATGTTAAAATATATTGCAAAGAAATAGAGGAAAACAACAGAGTAGGAAAGACTAGAGATCTCTTCAAGAAAATTAGCGATATCAAGGGAACATTTCATGCAAAGATGGACTCGATAAAGGACAGAAATGGTATGGACCTAACAGAAGCAGAAGATATTAAGAAGAGATGGCAAGAATACACAGAAGAACTGTACAAAAAAGATCTTCATGACCCAGATAATCATGATGGTGTGATCACTCACCTAGAGCCAGACATCCTGGAATGTGAAGTCAAGTGGGCCTGAGAAAGCATCACTATGAACAAAGCTAGTGGAGGTGATGGAATTCCAGTTGAGCTGTTTCAAATCCTGAAAGATGATGCTGTGAAAGTGCTACACTCAATATGCCAGCAAATTTGGAAAACTCAGCAGTGGCCACAGGACTGGAAAAGGTGTTTTCATTCCGATCCCAAAGAAAGGCAATGCCAAAGAATGCTCAAATTATCGCACAGTTGCACTCATCTCACATGCTAGTAAAGTAATGCTCAAAATTCTTCAAGCCAGGCTTTAGCAATAGGTGAACTGTGAACTTCCAGATGTTCAAGTCGGTTTTAGAAAAGGCAGAGGAACCAGAGATTAAATTGCCAACATCCACTGGATCGTGGAAAAAGCAAGAGAGTTCCAGAAAAACATCTATTTCTGCTTTATTGACTATGCTAAAGCCTTTGACTGTGGATCACAATAAACTATGGAAAATTCTGAAAGAGATGGGAATATACCAGACCACCTGACCTGCCTCTTGAGAAATCTGTATGCAGGTCAGGAAGCAACAGTTAGAACTGGACATGGAACAACAAACTGGTTCCAAATAGGAAAAGGAGTACGTCAAGGCTGTATATTGTCACCCTGCTTATTTAACTTCTATGCAGAGTACATCATGAGAAACGCTGGGCTGGAAGAAGCACAAGCTGGAATCAAGCTTGCCGGGAGAAATATCAATAACCTCAGATATGCAGATGACACCACTCTCATGGCAGAAAGTGGAGAGGAACTAAAAAGCCTCTTGATGAAAGTGAAAGTGGAGAGTGTGAAAAAGTTGGCTTAAAGCTCAACATTCAGAAAATGAAGATCATGGCATCTGGTCCCATCACTTCATGGGAAATAGATGGGGAAACAGTGGAAACAGTGTCAGATTTTATTTTTCAGGCTCCGAAATCACTGCAGATGGTGACTGCAGCCATGAAATTAAAAGATGCTTACTCCTTGGAAGAAAAGTTATGACCAACCTAGATAGCATATTGAAAAGCAGAGACATTACTTTGCCAACAAAGGTCCGTCTAGTCAAGGCTATGGTTTTTCCAGTGGTTATGTATGGATGTGAGAGTTGGACTGTGAAGAAAGCTGAGTGCCAAAGAATTGATGCTTTTGAACTGTGGTGTTGCAGAAGACTCTTGAGAGTCCCTTGGACTGCAAGGAGATCCAACCAGTCCATTCTAAAGGAGATCAACCCTGGGATTTCTTTGGAGGGAATGATGCTGAAGCTGAAACTCCAGTACTTTGGCCACCTCATGTGAAGAGTTGACTCATTGGAAAAGACTCTGCTGCTGGGAGGGATTGGGGGCAGGAGAAGAAGGGGATGACAGAGGATGAGATGGCTGGATGGCATCACCGACTCGATTGACATGAGTCTGAGTGAACTCCAGGAGTTGGTGATGGATAGGGAGGCCTGGCGTGCTGCGATTCATGGGGTCGCAGAGTCGGACACGACTGAGCGACTGAACTGAACTGAAAATATATTTAGTTCACTCTCATCTTACAAGAGAACTTCCTAAATCCTGAGAACACTGCACTCCTATTTTCCTGCTTGACTGCTAAATCTCTTCAGTAGATGTCTAAATTCACTTTCCTTTGGTCAACTTTCACTAATTTCTCCATGTCTTGCCAAAAGAGCCTCTGTTAAGGTTACCAAGGGCCTGCATACACTAACTCCAAAGGTCATTTTCAGTCTTCATTTCACTTGATTTTCAACAGCATATGACTCCAGTGAACATCTTCCTTCTTGAAATTCTCTCTTCTCATGGCATCATACTTTCTTGGTTTCTTCTTCCCTCTCTGCCTGTTCCTTCACAGCTTCCTTTGCATCTTTATCCTCTTCTACTCAGGCATTATGTTTGGAGTTTTTCAAGCTTCATTCTTAGGCCTTTTCTCTTCTTACTCCATAAACCATCCCTATGTAGTCTCAGTCTTGCTAGCAGCCTCAAGTCCTACCTGTATAACAGTGACTTGAATTTTTTTATCTACAGCTTGACACATTGCTTGAATTCCATATCAAGTAGCCTTTTTGACATTTTTGCTGGATGTCTCAATGGTATCTCAAACTTAACATACTCAAAATTAAACTCACAATATCCACCGTCACCCCATTCCACTGTTTCTCTAAGTAAATGATATCATTGATCCATTTTCAAAAGCAAACAACAACAACAACAAAAAAAAAACTAGGAACTGTTTGACACATCCTCATCTCTTGTTCTTCACGTTCAATTGTTTTTTCATACTACAGCCAAAGTGATCTTTTTAAAAAATGCAAACCTGATATCGTTCTGTCTATAAAGTTTTTTTAATGACTCTTACTTTGCTCTTAAAGATAACAAAGTCTGACCTCTGCCCTTTTCTCCAGATCATTCTTACCTCAGACTATCCTCGCCTTTGCTATCTTTATTCCAGCTGATTTATCAATTTCTTCCTCACACCACAGAGCCTTTACAGATGTCTGTTTTCCTCTCCTCCTGATATGGAACACGACACTCCACCATTCCCGGATACCTCATACCCAGTCTTCTGATATTAGCTTAAGCATCCTTAGTCTAGGGTAGGCTCATTTGTTTAAAAAAACTCTTATACACCTAAGTTCTTCTCTTTCAATGAACTTATCTTGGTTAGTAATCGCATATTAATTAGTGTGATTACATGAAAAATATTTACCTTCACTGTTAAGATTTTAAGTTCATGAGAGCAAAGACTGTCTCTTTCAGTTCACATGGCACCCCCAGGACCAAAATCAAGCTTGCTACAGAACAGACGCTGAATAAATATTAAACTAATGGGTGGAGAAGAATTAACAACAATAATACAAAGAAGGCAGAGCTCAAGTAAGTAGAGGCCAGAGAGCCAATGAAGAAAAAATGATAACAAGAGAAACAAAGGAGGTGAGTACTTAAGGAAGAAAGTAGTTGAAGCTTCATATTATCCAAGAGAGATGAAAGGAGATGAGAAGGAACAAATGGATAAGCAGGGCAAGCAGAAAATTTTGGTGCCCTATAAGAAAACAGTATCAGTAGAATGAGTACATAGACAAAGAAAGTATAGACTGGTTTTCAAGAATGTTTCAGTGAAAGGAAGGGAAGACAAGGCTGCAGAAAGGGCAGAGAGCTCAGCTACAGGAAAATGCTGATGGTGATCACAGAGCAGGAGTTACATGTTCAAGGTTACAGTAGGAAGCAGAACAAAATGACATGGTTTGAAGCTGAAGACATTATATTAGTAAACAGTCTTTTCCTGTGGTGTAATCTCAATTACCTTCTATGAAGATAATGGTAATAAATTAATAGATAACTTTTTCTGGATTAATAAGTGAAAGGGAAAGTGCAAAGTACTTGAACACTTTTCTCTAGACCTCCCAACATCTCTTTTAGGGAGTCGTATCATCATCCTCATTGTACAGATGAAAACCTGAGACTCAAGCCCCCCAAGTAACAACTAACAGAGGCTGAACTGGAATAGAGATAGATCTGATTTGTATGGCAAATCAGATATATGATCAATTGGCTAACCCAGTATCTATTCATTCCTTATTCCCTTGTCCCTTGACTCATTAGAGCTTAGGGTGATCACACAACCCATTTCCAGCTGATGGACTGTGAAAATACATTTGGAATTTCCTTAGAAGGTTTTTCCTTTTTAAATATATATTAAATATCTGTAATCTATTAAAGTTTTAAAATATTAATACTTAATAAATATGATAGAAATATTTAATTTTTAATGGAGAACCTTTCAATGATTTATTATATATATAAAATAGATACTGCTGGGCCATCCTATTCCTCTGAATGTGATTCCAAATCCTAGATCTGGCGGTCATCTTATCAGGGAGTGGTAGAGAAATTACAGAGAAGTTGAACCACTAACCTAATGACAATACTGACCTACTTCTAGACTTCTCTCGGTATGAGAAAAAAAAATTGTCTTAAACATGTTACTCAAGTTTTCTCTTATTTGCACTTGACTCCCACTCCAGTATTCTTGCCTGGCAAATCCCATGGACAGGGAAGCCTGGTAGGCTGCAGTCCATGGGGTCGCTAGGAGTTGGACACGACTGAGCGACTTCACTTTCACGCACTGGAGAAGGAAATGGTAACCCACTCCAGTGTTTTTGCCTGGAGAATCCCAGGGATGGGTGAGCCTGGTGGGCTGCTGTCTCTGGGGTCACACAGAGTCGGACACGACTGAAGCGACTTAGCAGCAGCTACTTCTAATGGATGTAATTCCAAAGCTCAAGCTCTTATCTACCAAACTAGATCACCTCTCATCTATGAAATTAAAAGATTAACCTCCCTCAGAGAGTTCTTAAGAAGTCAAAAATGCATATAAAACTGTCTTGAAAAATAGAAGTTACAAATTTATTATTATTAATTTATTAGTTACAAATTTATTATTATTCTTTTATTATTACAAATTTATTATTCTTTTCAAAGCAGCAATCCTCAACTATCCAGGGAATAGTTTATTATTTATTATTCTTTTAAAAACAGTGATCCTCAACTATCCAGGAAACAGACTGATAGCATATAACCCACTGAAGCATGGGATTAGGTGGCAGTGTCCTAGGACACATCAGAACCTTGTGGGGAGAGTGTTCACACTACACACATTCCATTTTGAGAAGTACTGCCTAAGTGAACCTCTTCTTATAAGCAAGATGATGAGCATATCCTGTAAATCTTCTCAGAAGTTTGAGAAGGGAAGCTTTATTATAACCATGAGGTATACTAATCAGACCTTCATTAAGATATCAATAGCTTAATAACTGGTAAAAAAAAATTTTTTTTGAATCCATGGGGAAATAATCCCACCTTACCAAACTTTCTCAAAACATAAGTAATTATTTTCATATGAATAACAGAATGAACAATCAATAATAGTATGACCCAACAAAGCTGACATAGTATAATATAATATTAACCAATGGGATCAGAGAACTAACAGGAAGAAATCTAAGTATGTTTTAAAGAAATACTAGAATGGGAAGATGGCAGAGGAATAGGACGGGAAGACCACTTTCTCCATCACAAATTCCTCAAAAGAACATTTCAATGCTGAGCAAACTCCACAAAACAACTTCTGAATGCTGGCAGAGGACATCAGGCACCCAGAAAAGCAGATAATTGTCTTCAAAAACAGGTAGGAAAAAATATAAAAGACGAAAAAAGAGACAAAGGAGGTGGGGAGGGAACTCCGTCCTGGGAAGGGAAGCCCGTCCAAGGAAGGGAATTTTAAGAAGAGAGGTTTCCAAACACCAGGAAACACTCTCCCTGCCGAGTCTGTGGGGAGCCTTGGAAGCACAGAGGGCAACATAACAGGGAGGAAAAATAAATAATTAAAACCAAGAGATTACAAGCCCAACGGTAACTCCCCCAGCGGAAAAGCAGCACAGACGCCTGCATCCGCCACTAACAAGTGGGGGTAGGGCAGGGAGGCGTGGGAGGCACGGCTGCAGTGCTTTGTAAGAATCAGGCAGGAATGCCCCGCGGGTAACCAGAAAGAACTAACTTGGGCTAGCAAACCAGACTGTGGGATAGCTACCAAACAAAAAGCTCGAACATAAGACACCGCCAGGACCGCGCACAGAACAAAGGATGGAACGGAAATAGCTGGCTACAGACCATCCCCCGCCGGGGACAGGCAGCCAGAGCCATAAGGGCTGGAAAGGGGCAATCGCAGCCCCGGAGAGACTTTACCTACCAAACTGCAAGCAGGCTTCTTTGCTAAGACTTCTGGGGGTGCTGGGCAGTCACCATCTGCCTCACAAGGGGCGCCAGCGGTACACCCAGAAAACTGAGCAGCAGAGACAGAAAAGGCGACAAGTTGCAGTGACCGTGCTCGCCAAACTCCTGAGCTACTCGGACCTGGGAAGGGCACAAAACGCAGGCCCAACTGAATCTGCGCCTCTGAGGGCTACCTGAGCGCCGAACCTGAGCAGCTTAGACCGGAGAGGTGCATGAAGCCTAGGGTCAGCCTTAGATGGTTCCCGGCAGAGCAACGTAGGGCTGGAGCGGTTTGCGTGCCGCGAGCAGGGACAGGTCCAGCGGGGCTGAGACACTGCGTGCACACGACAGTGCTAATTGTTTGCAGCATCCCTCCCTCCCCACAGCGCGACTGAACAAGTGAGCCTAAAAAAAAAAAAAAGAAGGTGTCCACCACCGACCCCGTGTCAGGACGGAAATCAGACACTGAAGAGACCAGCAAACAGAAGAAGTGAAACAGAGGGAACCGCCTTGGAAGTGACCCCACACTGCCCACAACACCAGAGGAAGTCCCAGATATATCTTTACTATTTTTACAATCATTCCTTTTCTTTTCTTTTTTCTTTTTCTTTTTTTTTTTTTTTTTGTTGTTTTTTGTTGACACTGTTGTGGGGTTGTTTTTCCTTCTTTTCTTTTTCTTTTTTTTTTTCCTAACTTTTAAAAATTGTTAAGTTTTCTATTCCTCCTCTAATTTTTATTTCTATAACCTACTATTACTTTGCAAAAAAAAGACTATTTTTTAAAGCAAACACCATATATAGTCTTTGTGTGGTTGTTGGTGGTGTTTTTTAATAATTCTTGTGGCTTTTTTTTTTTTTTTTGGTTTCCTTGTTTTTTTTTTCTTTTTTCTTTTTTCCTTCTTCTTCTTTTCTTTACTATTGTATTTTTGAAAATCCAACCTCTACTCTAGATTTTTAATCTTTGCTTTTTGGTTTTTGTTGTCAATTTTGTACATTTAAAAATCCAAACTTCACTACCCAATTTTACCTGAGAGCAAGATTACTGGCTTGACCACTCTCTCCTCCTTTGGACTCTCCTTTTTCTCCACCAGGTGGCCTCTGTCTCTTCTCTCCCCCTTCTCTATCCAAATCTGTAAATCTCTGTGTGTTCCAGACGGTGGAGAACACCTAAGGTACGGGTTACTGGCTGGATCTGTCTCTCTCCTTTTCATTTCCCTCTTTTATCCTCCTGGCCACCTCTGTCTACTTCCTCCCTCTCCTCTTCCCTGTATAACTCCGTGAATACCTCTGAGTGGTCCAGACTGTGGAGCGCACATAAGGAAGTGACTACTGGCTAGCTTGCTCTCTCCTCTTTTGATCTCACCGCATCTCATTCCAGTTACCTCTAACTACTCCCTCCCTCTTCTCTTCTCCATGTAACTCAGTGAACCTCTCTGGGTGTCCCTCAATGTGGAGAAACTTTTCATCTTTAACCTAGATGTTTTATTATCGGTTCTGTATAGATGGAGAAGTCTACAGGCTACTGTAAAAATAAAACTTAAAACCAGAAGCAGGAGGCTTAAGTCCAAAGCCTGAGAACATCGGAGAACTCCTGAATTCAGGGAACATTAATCAATAGGAGCTCATCAAACGCCTCCATACCTACACTGAAACAAAGCACCACCCAAGGGCCAACAAGTTCCAGAGCAAGACATACCACGCAAATTCTCCAGCAACACAGGAACACACCCCCGAGCTTCAATATACAGGCAGCTCAAAACTACTCCAAAACCACTGATGTCTCACAACCCATTACTGGTCACTCCACTGCACTCCAGAGAGAAGAAACCCAGCTCCACCCACCAGAACTCCAACACAAGCCTCCCTAACGAGGAAACCTTGACAAGCCACTGATACAACCCCACCCAAAGCAAGGAAACTCCATAATAAAGACAACTCCACAAATTCCCAGAATATAGAAAGGTCACCCCAAATGCAGCAATATAACCAAGACGAAGAGACAGAGGAATACTCAGCAGGTAAAGGAACAGGAGAAATGCCCACCAAACCAAACAAAAGAGGAAGAGATAGGGAATCTACCTGAGAAAGAATTCCGAATATTGATAGCGAAAATGATCCAAAATCTTGAAATCAAAATGGAATCACAGATAAATAGCCAGGAGACAAGGATTGAAAAGATGCAAGAAAGGTTTAACAAGGACCTAGAAGAAATAAAAAAGAGTAAATACATAATGAATAACGCAATAAATGAGATCAGAAACACTCTGGAGGCAATAAATAGTAGAATAACAGAGGCAGAAGATAGGATTAGTGAAATAGAAGATAGAATGGTAGAAATAAATGAATCAGAGAAGAAAAAAGAAAAACGAATTAAAAGAAATGAGGACAATCTCAGAGACCTCCAGGACAATATGAAACGCTCCACCATTCGAATTATAGGAGTCCCAGAAGAAGAAGACAAAAAGAAGGACCATGAGAAAATCCTTGAGGAGATAATAGTTGAAAACTTCCCTAAAATGGGGAAGGAAATAATCACCCAAGTCCAAGAAATCCAGAGAGTCCCAAACAGGATAAACCCAAGGTGAAACACCCCAAGACACATATTAATCAAATTAACAAAGATCAAACACAAAGAACAAATATTAAAAGCAGCAAGGGAAAAACAACAAATAACACACAAGGGGACTCCCATAAGGATAACAGCTGATCTTTCAATAGAAACTCTTCAGGCCAGGAGGGAATGGCAAGACATACTTAAAGTGATGAAAGAAAATAACCTACAGCCCAGATTACTGTACCCAGCAAGGATCTCATTCAAATACGAAGGAGAAATCAAAAGCTTTACAGCCAAGCAAAAGCTGAGAGAATTCAGCACCACCAAACCAGCTCTCCAACAAATTCTAAAGGATAGTCTCTAGACAGGAAACACAAAAAGGGTGTATAAACCCGAACCCAAAACAATAAAGTAAATGGTAATGGGATCATACTTATCAATAATTATCTTAAACGTAAATGGGTTGAATGCCCCAACCAAAAGACAAAGATTGGCCGAATGGATACAAAAACAAGACCCCTCTATATGCTGTTTACAAGAGACCCACCTCAAAACAAGGGACACATACAGACTGAAAGTGAAGGGCTGGAAAAAGATATTCCACCCAAATAGAGACCAAAAGAAAGCAGGAGTGGCAATACTCATATCCGATAAAATAGACTTTAAAACAAAGGCTGTGAAAAGAGACAAAGAAGGCCACAATGTGATGATCAAAGGATCAATCCAAGAAGAAGATATAACAATTATAAATATATATGCACCCAATATAGAGGCACGGCAATATGTAAGACAAATGCTAACAAGCATGAAGGGGGAAATTAACAATAACACAATAATAGCGGGAGACTTTAATACCCCATTCACACCTATGGATAGATCAACTAAACAGAAAATTAACAAAGAAACGCAAACTTTAAATGATACAATAGACCAGTTAGACCTAATTGATATCTATAGGACATTTCACCCCAAAACAATGAATTTCACCTTTTTCTCCAGTGCTCACGGAAACTTCTCCAGGATAGATCACATCCTGGGCCATAAATCTAACCTTGATAAATTTAAAAAAATCGAAATCATTCCAAGCATCTTTTCTGACCATAATGCATTAAGATTAGATCTCAATTACAGGAGAAAAACTATTAAAAATTCCAACATATGGAGGCTGAACAACACACTGCTGAATAACCAACAAACCACAGAAGAAATCAAAAAAGAAATCAAAATATGCATAGAAATGAACGAAAATGAAAACACAACAACCCAAAACCTGTGGGACACTATAAAAGCAGTGCTAAGAGGAAAGTTCATAGCAATACAGGCATACCTCAAGAAACAAGAAAAAAGTCAAATAAATAACCTAACTCTACACCTAAAGCAACTAGAAAAGGAAGAAATGGAGAACCCCAGAGTTAACAGAAGGAAAGAAATCTTAAAAATTAGGGCAGAAATAAATGCAAAAGAAACAAAAGAGACCATAGCAAAAATCAACAAAGCCAAAAGCTGGTTCTTTGAAAGGATAAATAAAATTGACAAACCATTAGCCAGACTCATCAAGAAACAAAGGGAGAAAAATCAAATCAATAAAATTAGAAATGAAAATGGAGAAATCACAACAGACAACACAGAAATACAAAGGATCATAAAAGACTACTATCAGCAATTATATGCCAATAAAATGGACAACGTGGAAGAAATGGACAAATTCTTAGAAAAGTACAACTTTCCAAAACTGAACCAGGAAGAAATAGAAAATCTTAACAGACCCATCACAAGCACCAAAATTCAAACTGTAATCAGAAATCTTCCAGCAAACAAAAGCCCAGGTCCAGACAGCTTCACAGCTGAATTCTACCAAAAATTTCAAGAAGAGCTAACACCTATCCTACTCAAACTCTTACAGAAAATTGCAGAGGAAGGTAAACTTCAAAACTCATTCTATGAGGCCACCATCACCCTAATACCAAAACCTGACAAAGATACTACAAAAAAAGAAAACTACAGGCCCATATCACGGATGAACATGGATGCAAAAATTCTCAACAAAATTCTAGCAATCAGAATCCAACCACACATTAAAAAGATCATACACCATGACCAAGTGGGCTTTATCCCAGGGATGCAAGGATTCTTCAATATCCACAAATCAATCAATGTAATTCACCACATTAACAAATTGAAAAATAAAAGCCATATGATTCTCTCAATAGATGCAGAGAAGGCCTTTGACAAAATTCAACATCCATTTATGATAAAAACTCTTCAGAAAGCAGGAATAGAAGGAACATACCTCAACATAATAAAAGCTATATATGACAAGCCCACAGCAAGCATTATCCTCAATGGTGAAAAATTGAAAGCATTTCCCCTGAAGTCAGGAACAAGACAAGGGTGCCCACTTTCACCGCTACTATTCAACATAGTTTTGGAAGTTTTGGCCACAGCAATCAGAGCAGAAAAAGAAATAAAAGGAATCCAAATTGGAAAAGAAGAAGTAAACCTCTCACTGTTTGCAGATGACATGATCCTCTACATAGAAAACCCTAAAGACTCCACCAGAAAATTACTAGAGCTCATCAATGAATATAGTAAAGTTGCAGGATATAAAATCAACACACAGAAAGCCCTTGCATTCCTATACACTAATAATGAGAAAGTAGAAAAAGAAATTAAGGAAACAATTCCATTCACCATTGCAACAAAAAGAATAAAACACTTAGGAATATATCTACCTAAAGAAACTAAAGACCTATATATAGAAAACTATAAAACACTGATGAAAGAAATCAAAGAGTACACTAATAGATGGAGAAATATACCATGTTCATGGATTGGAAGAATCAATAGAGTGAAAATGAGTATACTACCCAAAGCAATCTACAAATTCAATGCAATCCCTATCAAGCTACCAGCGATATTTTTCACAGAACTAGAACAAATAATTTCAAGATTTGTATGGAAATACAAAAAACCTCGAATAGCCAAAGCAATCTTGAGAAAGAAGAATGGAACTGGAGGAATCAACCTTCTTGACTTCAGGCTCTACTACAAAGCCACAGTCATCAAGACAGTATGGTACTGGCACAAAGCCAGAAATATAGATCAATGGAACAAAATAGAAAGCCCAGAGATAAATCCACACACCTATGGACACCTCATCTTTGACAAAGGAGGCAAGAATATTCAATGGAGTAAAGACAATCTCTTTAACAAGTGGTACTGGGAAAACTGGTCAACCACTTGTAAAAGAATGAAACTAGATCACTTTCTAACACCACACACAAAAATAAACTCAAAATGGATTAAAGATCTAAATGTAAGACCAGGAACTATAAAACTCCTAGGGGAGAATATAGGCAAAACATTCTCCGACATAAATCACAGCAGGATTCTCTATGATCCACCCCCTAGAATTCTGGAAATAAAAACAAAAATAAACAAATGGGATCTAATTAAAATTAAAAGCTTCTGCACAACAAAGGAAACTATAAGCAAGGTGAAAAGACAGCCTTCTGAATGGGAGAAAATAATAGCAAATGAAACAACTGACAAACAACTAATCTCAAAAATATACAAGCAACTTATGCAGCTCAAGTCTAGAAAAATAAACGACCCAATCAAAAAATGGGCCAAAGAACTAAACAGACATTTTCCCAAAGAAGACATATGGATGGCTAACAAACACAGGAAAAGATGGTCAACATCACTCATTATTAGAGAAATGCAAATCAAAACCACAATGAGGTACCACTTCACATCAGTCAGAATGTCTGCGATCCAAAAATCTGCAAGCAATAAATGCTGGAGAGGGTGTGGAGAAAAGGGAACCCTCCTACACTGTTGGTGGGAATGCAAACTAGTACAGCCACTATGGAGAACAGTGTGGAGATTCCTTAAAAAATTGCAAATAGAACTGCCTTATGACCCAGCAATCCCACTGCTGGGCATACACACCGAGGAAACCAGAATTGAAAGAGACACATGTACCCCAATGTTCATCGCAGCACTGTTTATAATAGCCAGGACATGGAAACAACCTAGATGACCATCAGCAGATGGATGGATAAGAAAGCTGTGGTACATATACACAATGGAGTATTACTCAGCCATTAAAAAGAATACATTTGAATCAGTTCTAATGAGGTGGATGAAACTGGAGCCGATTATACAGAGTGAAAGAAAAACACCAATACAGTATACTAACACATATATATGGAATTTAGCAAAATGGTAATGATGACCCTGTATGCAAGACAGCAAAAGAGACACAGATCTGTAGAGCCGACTTTGGACTCAGAGGGAGAGGGAGAGGGTGGGATGATTTGGGAGAATGGCAATGAAACATGTATACTATCATGTAAGAAACGAATCGCCAGTCTATGTCCGATGCAGGATACAGCATGCTTGGGGCTGGTGCATGGGGATGACCCAGAGAGATGTTATGGGGAGGGAGGTGGGAGGGGGGTTCATGTTTGGGAATGCATGTACACCTGTGGTGCATTCATGTCAATGTATGGCAAAACCAATACAGTATTGTAAAGTGAAATAAAGTAAAAAGAAAAAGAATTACTAGAATGAATTCCAAATACTTATACAAATCTTTATGAAGTGTTTCCTCTTCATTTTAACTTCTCTTATTTGAGGTCCAATTTACTACTCAGTCATTAAGAAATTAACAAAGTAATTTTAAAAACTGAACTCAACTGAATTCACATCTCAGATCTCAAAGAACTAGTTTGCTGATTTACTGGATTAAGTGTTAGAAATTCTTCATTCAGTAATCAATTGCTGAGTACCTACTATGGGCCAGACTGTTCTCGGCACTAGAGTGCCTTTACAGCTGTGAAGAAGATACCCCAAATTGCTTGACTTTATGGAATTTATATTCTACGAGGGTAAGCACGAAATAGACAACAATAAATAAATAAAACACAAAACGTGTAAGTTGCTAAGTGCTATAGTGAAAAAAATAAAGCAAGGAAGGTAGAAGATAGACAAGCAAGAAGAGGAGAGAATGAGAGAGTCTGTGGGGTGGGGGAGGGTTAGTGGTTGCAGTTTCAAATACCGTGGTCATAAAGCTTTACTGGGATGCTGACACTTAAGCCACTACTCAAAGGAGCTGAATAACTAAACTGCAGCTATGCATCTATTTACTCTATGTTAACTCTTTTTCTGTTGAATATATCATTTGAAACTTGTCAACAGCTGAATGGCAAAATGATACTGTTTTTTGTTACAAGTCACCTTGATCTATTCTAATCAAACCAAAAAAGGAAAAATGACATTCCAATTATTGATAGCCCTCTGAATACCACTGTTGACATATCTGGCTCTTGAGGAAAAAGTTGAAATTGTATTTTATTCCTTTATGTCAGAAATACATTCATTTTTTTATACCCCCCAAACATGTATTTCAAGTAGAAAAAAATTTTGTTTGGTCTTAAATGAGCCCAAATTTCATCATGGGCTAAAATTTTAAGACATAAAATGACTGCTGAAACTGAATTTTAATCATATAGATGAATCACAACATGCATCTTTAGCTAGGCATGTATTATGGATAAGTCTAGTTTTCTACAGAGAATAATCACATGTTCTAATTACCATTTTGGTTATACGCATAATTAATAATATTCTGTCTTTAATGGGACACACTGAATCTTCAGACAGTTGAAAGCTTTAACTATGCATACTGCCAAACCCAACTGTCAGCTGCACTACCAAACACAAAGGAATCTTGATGCAGTGTTTTAGCATTGATAACAATACGCATATCTTTATACGTGATACAATGCAAAAATTAATTGCTTTCCTTCCTTCAAAATTTTCTCCACACTTAGTAATTTTATGCTGCTTGACTGATCACTTATTCTAAACTAGATATATTGGTGAGCGATCTGATGAACAACAAAAACATGAGTGTAAATGTGACCCAAAATTCAAAGACAAAAAATATAGTGTAGGACTTACTGATTGTAAACTTTCATTTTCACGTAAACAAGCCGTGTGAAGTTCTGATTTCAAGGTTGCAATGTGACTTCGATGAGATGTCATTTCCTTTTCTAATGTAGCAATTCTAGCACTTGCAAGCTGGTAGACATCCACGAAACTTTTAATCATAGCCTTCAGAAATAAAAATAGTGTCACATACAATTCAAATAAAGCTGTCCCCAAAGGAGAATTTCATAATTTTAAAGCAAAATCATTAAAATTTTAAAATAAACAACTTTTCATCTTCCTTTAAAATAATAAAGCTAAACCTCACATTTTGTATTGAGAACAGTGACTATTTTAAGAAAGTCTGGGAGAAAATAATTGAGATTTCTTTTCCAGAGTATTTATTTAAATAAGGTATACTTTGATCTATTGTGCTTAAAATTTAGAATGCAGTTTTTAAAGGTGGCACACTTATTTTCTTTGTAAAGTTAAATTCAAGTTGTAATTTGACCTAAATTTCAATCTTAAGACACACAGTAAATGGATATATAAGCAAGATATTTTGAAATAAGCTTAGTGTAATTTTCAATCTACCTAAAAAGCAAGTGCTTTGAAACAAAAGGAGCTGAACTAATCCTGTGATTAAGAGTAAATATTATAATCCCTATATTGTAAGAAAAGCATAATTACGCCCTTGCATTATACTAGATACAATAAAATAAATAACATAAGCAAATGCTGGTAATTCTTTCTCTTCCCTAAGTAGTGTAATATTTGGGGGAATTGTTGGTTCTGTGTATCACAGTGTAATCATATTTTGTAAACTTTAGCTTCTAAAGGAACCTATAATGAATTTTAAGTCCAAGAATACTAGTATATCTTGTTTTAAGTCTTTCAAAATACTTCAAGTACAATAAAGTAAAATCAAACATTTCAAAGACATGTTCAATACAATGTTATATTATTTATAAGAAAACCATGTTCCAACCACAGCAACAACTCAGAACAATGGTAGACAGTCTGAGAATTTCCAAATTATATTCAATGTGAAGAGTGATTTGAGAGAGCTTTACAAAACTAGATATTTGGGCATATGCATATGAAATAATCTGGTGAACAAAAAGTAAGAAACAACACATGCAATGTTTGAGAAACAGAAGTAGGTGTTACTCGTATAATTGTTAAAATTCATACCTTTTTGCCTAACGAATGCCTATTTGCCCTCAAAAGCCCAGTTCAGAAACCACCTCTTTAAAGAAGCCTCTTCTGAGCCCAAAGGCAATGTTAAACATTTCTATTCTAGTTCTTGTGGGTTCCTCATGCTTGCATGCAATTTTTCATTTATTGCTTTGGCAGAAATGCATTCATTGACATGTTTATATTCACTACATCAAGGAGCTACCTAGACCAGATGGTGTGCCAAATCTAATCATCTTTGTATCTTCAGGGATGGCCTGAATGACTGACTGGAAGGAAGGAGGAAGAGAGGAAGAAAGAAAAGAAAGAAAGGAAAAAAGAAACAGTCTGTAAAAGGGGAAAAGCCACAAGTTGAATAGGCATGTTCAACTTGGGGGAAAAAAAATGCCTTGGGAAAATATAACCTTAACACTCTAATGAATAAATTACTGTGTGTGTGTGTGCTAAGCTGCTTTAGTCGTGTCCGAATAAACTGCTAACCATACTTTATTCAAAGTCAGAAAAAGAAGCAAAAGCGTAGTGGTAGGCATAAAAAGACAGAGTACATAAAAGTGAATTCTATTACCCAATACTAAATAAGCATGGTACAACTTCATGTCTGGGAACATCTCACATGTCCTCTCACATCTCACATTCCTTACCTTGAGTCATTTCAAGGTAAAATTACAGCTAATGCTAACACAAAATATTTCCCTAGATTTTAAAAGTAGATAAAAATCAGAAATTATAAAATCATATGTTTTTCCCTACACTGAGTCTCTCTCCACTTTCGTAAATTCATTCATCTTCTCCATTGAGATGGTGGGCCAGGAAAAAGTCATATTAATATTTTTTTTTTCTAGTCCTCACGCTGCCTCTTACTTAGCTTTACCTTGTTGGGGCATGTGATCTCTCTGAGTCTCCACCTCCTCCCTCCACAAAAATGGAAAGAAGAGTCCTTTTCTTGTTTATTTCTAAAACTGTTGTAAAGATCAGATCGGTAAAAATCTAACACAAAGCCATTCTCTTAACCATTCAACTAATATAAAGCCATTCTCTTAACCATTCAACTACATTGCCTCTCAAGTAAAAAAGAAAAAAAAAGCCCTCTAAAAAACAGTAAACTAGTCAATTTCATTGTATTATTACCACTGTTCTAATTTTAAATTCTCCACTAAGATTTTAATGAGACAATCTGTGATAGGGGGCTCATATACATATGCTCTTGTTATATAAGAACCTAAAAGGCATGAAAACTTGCATTAATGCTCTTTAAAAAAAAGAAGAAAGTACCCTTCTATTAATAATAGGTTCCTGAATTATTATTTCAATGTAAGTCATAAAAGAACCAGCCTCTAACATTTAAGGATAAAGAGGTTCAACATTTGAAAAGTTATCCTATTTCTTAAATTTGGAGAAATACATCTCATGGATTCTCATATATATGATATTCTAAAAGGAATATACAATATAAATGATATTCTCTCAAATCTTTTTTTAAAAATAAAATACTTTTTTGAGAAGTTATGTCTGAATTATTATATGACAGATGAAACAAAAGTCATAATTATTTTGGCTCCTTCCTTGATCTACTTTTAATAACTAAATTAAAAAATAAGGGGCAGTATTAAGAGAAACCACATATTACTTCTTTATAACATTAAAAAGAATAAAATAATAATCTTACTTCTTGCTTAAGATTTAGAATCTTTAGCATTTAAAATCATTAAAGCAGTATTTCATTTGAGAGACGAAAGAATATAACACTGTGTAGGGCATTTTTTCAGGGCAGCAAAGGTACAGTGATCAATATAGAAAGTATGTTTCATGGAACTAGTGCATGTAAAATATACTACATGCTTCTAAAATGAAAACTTCCTTCAGAATTGAGAGGCGGGGAGGAGTATCAATGAAATGGCAGAGCTATTCAAAGACGCCACAGCTCTTTTGAAGAATAAAGAATGTTAACTTCCAGTATTAAAAAGTGATTCAAACTATGTTATAAAGGAGGCCAGTGGAAAAAATCCAACTTTTTAGTATAAAAGAAAGGTGCCAACTTGGTAAGAAATGGAAATGGCAGTCGGAATCAGGGGAGGGGGAGCGGGGAGGAGGCAGTGAACATCTAATGACCTCTCTATCAATCTCCTAAAGTCTAGCCCTCTACAGCAATCCTCACTCCTGGATTAAAACATCACCCCTTTTCACATTAGGAAACAATGACAGAGCAGCGTGATGCTGTGAACAGCATGCCCAGCATTTGAGAATTTATTCCATGTCGTCTTTAGCCCTTGGGATTTTGACTATACCATGCCAGGAGATATGAGTCTCAGTGGGCTTTATCTAGTTACACGAGAAACAGAACAAAAAGCAGTTTCTGAACAAAAATAGGCTTTTGATTTAGAGATAATCTATTGTGTTTATAATCAGCATAACAAGATGAGAAAGTACAAACATAAATTTTCACATCTATTTTAAGGAAAAGCATAAGTGTTTTAGAATAAAAATAATTCTGAGATACTATCATTTGTACTAGTATATTATTTATATAATTTGTTAGGTACATATTATGTAGTTTTGACTGACTTCAAAATCAGACTTCAGGGAAAGTAGAAGTCTTAGGAAGCTGATGCTAGGAGAAGGAACAATTAGTGAAAAATGTCATAAGGCCGAGATGCCAACAGAATAGTAAATTTTCTATTTATATTTTCGAGTAAGTAATTGGGATACAAAAACCTGACATTTTACTTTAAATTATGTAATTATGGGTATATTTCATTTCTATATACTACATAAATAAACCATATAAAACAGATAGACCAGATATATCAAATATGTGAAAATAAGATATCTCCATAAAATGGGGGAAATGAGCCGTACCTCACAAAGATTGTATGGGGAGGGGGTTAAATGAATTTAATACATGAACAGATAGTAAGTATCTGGCACACAACAAACACTCAGGCAAATGTTAGCTATAATAATGACAATGGTATTAGGAAAATTACTATTTTAACTCATAAAAGAAAGACTCTATTTCTGAGGGGTATTATCGGACATAAGTATTTTAAATATAAGATATTCTATGCATATTGAATATATTAAATTTTCAAACATAAAGAATACTAAAAGCTAATGAATGTTTACTTCCTAACAAGAAAATGTCTCATTATGAGAGTAAAAGCTACTATTTAAAGAATAATACCTATGGCTGATTTATGTTGAGGTTTGACAGAAAACAACAAAATTCTGTAAAGCAATTATCCTTCAATTAAAAAATAAATAAATTTTTTATAAAAAGAATAAAGTAATGCCATTTGCCAAAATACAAAGAGACCTAGCAATCCTTACACTGAGTGAACTCAAACAGAGAAAGACAAATATTGTATGATCTTGCTTATATGGGGAATCTAAAAAATAGGGTACAAATAACTTATCTACAAAATAGAAATAAAGTTGCAGATGTAGAAAACAAATTTATGTTTAGCAGGGATAAAAGGGGAGGGATAAATTGGGAGATTGGGATTGACTATACACACTACTATATATAAAATAGATAACTAATAAGGACCTACTTATAGCAGGGAGAACTCTATTCAATACTCTGTAATGCCCTATCTGGAAAAAGAATCTACAAAAGAGTGGACACATGTATGTGTATAATTGATTCACTTTGCTGTACAGCAGAAACTAACACAACATTTTAAATCAACTATACTCCAATAAAATTTTTAAGTAATAAAAGTTCTGCATGTGTTCATATGCATGTGTGCTAAGTTGCTTCAGTGTGTCCAACTCTGCAACCCCAGGGACTGTAGCCTGCCAGGCTCCTCTGTCCATGGGATTCTCCAGGCAAGAATACTGGAGTGGGTTACCATGCCCTCCTCCAAGGGAACTTCCCAACCCAGGGATCAAACCCCTGTCTCTCATGTCTCCTGCATTGGCCGGTGGGTTCTTTACCACTAGCGCCAATAAAAGTTACTATTTAAGATGTCTTTCCTAAAAGAAAGTCTTATAATGATAACATTCTCATTGTTTTTAGTATCAAACTTTATTCCTTGGGACCTGGAATTAAAGGAAAAATATTTTCTTTATTATTACAGAGTTAGGCTGTAGGGTTGCTCACTTAGTTGATTTGCTCTCATTCCAATACTTTACAAGTGTAGAGACGCAGCAGAGCATGAGGGTTAAAGGGTCTGATACTAGTAGTCTGCAAATAGCAACTATGCTCCCCGGTCAAGAGCCAGTCTAAGATCCAGAAACGGACTCTAGTCTGGATGTCTGGTTTCTGGCCCTGGCCCTAAATATGTGGTTCTTCATGACATTCCAGTACAAAGTTGTGTATCAGGATGGGAGACTGCCTTCAACCTCCTTGCTTTACCACATGGAATTACGTGGATATGTGTGCGTGCACGTGCAGGCATCAAAGCTGACAAGACTGCTTTCAGCCAACACAAATCTCAAGGATTCAATAAGGAATAGAAAGTAGAAGGGGTCAGAAACAAAACTTTGAGAAATCCTATCCAAAACATACGCAAGAAAACACTCCTACAAAGATGTAACCAGCTACAAGTGGGCTTGAAGCTATGCATATACAGCCATGAGAAGCAGGAGAGGGACTTAACTTGGCTTTAACAGTATGAAACCTCTTAGGCTCAACAGAATGTTGTAACTAATGATTTTAGTGCGAGAAATATGATTGGGTATGCTTTCTAGTTCAGTTCAGTTCAGTCACTTAGTCGTGTCTGACTCTTCGCAACCCCGTGAATCACGGCATGCCAGGCCTCCCTGACCATCACCAACTCCCGGAGTTCACAGTCAGTGATGCCATCCAGCCATCTCATCCTCTGTCATCCCCTTCTCCTCCTGCCCCCAATCCCTCCCAGCATCAGAGTCTTTTCTTTGCATGCTTTACAACTTTAAAAATCTGGTATAACTTTAAGGCGATACAGGTTATCCCCTAGTCTTCAAGTTTGCCTTATGACATTTCACTTTCACTTCACCTGCATTAGTACCTGTTTTTGCTAACTGAAAGAAACCTGAAGAGGATTTTTGTTTTCACCTTTAAAAAGTCAAAATGCAAAAACATCAGGTGTTCTGCAGGGTGTTTGTTTTGCAGGGAGCCCGTCTGGAGGCAGCATTCACCCAGAATTGTAAGCGACCCTCTAAGCTCCTTCTGGGAACTACGCTCAGCGTCTCAGCCCACATAGCTTTGTGCTGTATCTGTGAGCATCTGTGCTTTGTCTCCATTAATTTTGTTGATTCATTAGCAAGATGGGGCCTACGATAACTGCTCCTTCACTTAATGCCATTTCAGCTTATGACAGGTTTCTTAGGAATACTGTGCTTTCAGATAGAGGGGAAACCTATTTGGAAGTCTAATACAGAGTCCTCACCCTCACCACTCCCGCAACGCACGGTAAAGAGGAAAGATGCCCCTGGCGGAAGTACAGCACTGGTTGTGTTTACTAAATCATGACATGCATGCTTCAATCCTATCTATCACGTAAACAATGTTTTGATTGGAATTTTGGCTAGAAAATGCCAACTTTCCTGAATCAATTGTTCTTTATACTACTATATGTCCTGTTTTTATATCTTCATAAATGTATTTTATATTTAAATATACTTTATATTTTTAACAAAAATTTGAACAGATTTTTTATGTGTATACATAAATGAATTTTTACAGATTTAGATCATTTTTAGAAAAATTCCAAAATTCTGGAAACACTTCCAAACAGCTATTTTCATAATGCTACATAAAAATCCTTCAATAAAGCAGTCAGGTTTCTTTTTTTTTTTAATCTGTTGTGACAGAATGTATTTTGTCTTAAGTTCCTTCAAAAATTTTTTCTAGATATAATGTTTTTGATAGCCACTTGCCATCAAAGAAAAGGTCTACAGATTGAGATCTCTTCTCTTTATTTTATAGAAAAGTGCCATAATTCACTCAAGTTCAAGAGGACTTTGAACTACTTTGTCACAAGAAAACTAGCAAACTTTACACAGAAGATTTTAAAGACTACCTCTTAACTCATTGTAAACTACTGTAAAGACTACACTACGTAAAATAATTTAGTACATAAACTACTTAACCATCCAGAGTACACAATGGTTCATGGTGAAATGCAAAGAAAGTAAATAAACAAGTGAGGACACTATTCTCAGCCCTGATGCACTGCAAAATCCTTCCACCTTTTCCCAACATAACTGACAGGAAATATTAATGCTTAAAAAATGGACCAAGTGATGACACCAGTGCCAATCTATATCAAAGAGTGAAAATTTTATCTCCTACTTTATAAAAAAAATTAGGAAGAGTCCATTATCTTGTATACCAACTGAGATGTATTCAGTCTCCAAAGTGAGTTAAAATGTAAAAAAAAAAAAACTGAAGCCTTCCATATACAGATTTCACATTATATTTAGTTCTTTGAGTAACTTTATTTTTTAGAGTTTTAGGTTCACAGAAAAAGTGAGTGGGAAGTGTAGAAATTTCTCATATAATCCCTGCCCCGACAAACCCAAAACATCCTTTAACAGAGTGGTACATATGCTATAATCAATGAACCTATACTGACATGTCATCACCCAAAACCCATAGCTTACATTAATGTTGACTCTTGGTGTTACACATTCTGAGTCTGGACAAATGTATAATGACATGTACCCACCACTGCAGGTGGAACAGAGCACCAGTTTCACTGACCTAAACTCCTCTGCACCTATTCATTCCCCCCTCCTCCCCAACCCCTGGCAACTGCTGATCTTTCTAATGTCTCCATAGTTTTTGTATTAACTTTTTAATCTTTCTTTCAAAAATCTTTTAAAATCATATCTTTAAAATTTTCTATTTTTCTTTGTTTTATGTTATAGAGCTTATTTAATAGTGTCACAAGTATAAAAATATAAACACATACATATACTGGGGATTCCTTGTTGTTTTAGTTGTGTCCAACTCCTTTGCGACCCCATAGACCGTAGCCTGCCAGGCTCCTCTGTCCGTGGGATTTCCCAGGCAAGAATACTGGAGTGGGTTGCTATTTCCTTCTCCAGGGGATTTTCCCAACTCAGGGATCAAACTCACATCTCCTGTACTGGCAAGCATATTCTTTATCAGTGAGCTACCAGGGAAGCTCTCCATTGGGAATACCGGCTCAAAAATACAAGTAAGCAATCAACAAGCACGAAGAGCACCCCTCTGCATCACAGGGTGACTGACTGAGCTAGACGGCTCTTCCCCTACTACTGTGAAAGAGAGCACCCCACAAACTGAATCAGTGAGTAGCCTAGAGTCAGAAAGCCACAACATTAGGCCCCAGGAAGCCTCCACATCCAGGAGACAACTGACCAACCCAGTGTGCCTGGCAGCAGACACATCTTATTTCTTTCCCTAACACTCAGCTGCAAGCTCCAGTAATCAGATTCCTCATCTACATAAGCATAAAAGCAGCATCACACTCCAGGATTACCAAAAACTTAATGACTTAAAATAACACAGATTTAGCATCTCATAGTTTCTACAGGTCTAGCAGGGTTAGCTGGGTCCTCCTCTCAGGGTCTTGCAAGGCTGAAATAAAAGTGTTAGCTGGAGCTTTGATTTTTTTTCTCATCTGAGACTCAGGGCCTTCTTCCAAGCTCATTCAAGTTGTTGGTAGAATTTAGTTTCTTCCAGTTGTAGAATGGAGGTCCCCATTTTCTTGTTGGCTGTCAACTTGGGTGACTCTCAGCTCCTAAGGACCTCCCTCAGATCCTTGCCAAAAGGACCCCTCCTTCCTCAGCTTGGCTGTTTGCTTTCTTCCAGGCCAGCAGCAGAACACATCTCTGACACTTCACCTTCTTTTAAAGGGCTCATCTGATTAAGTCAGGCCCATCCAGTGTGATCTCCTATTTACTGGTCTCACCCTCAAGAAGAGGGAGTTAATTACACAATTTATGTATGCTGGGTGGGAGATTTGGGGGATCATCTCATAACTCTGATTAGACCTTACACAAAAATAAATTCAAAGTTGATCACAGATTTAAATGTAAAACATAAAGCTGTAAGAATTTTAGGAGAAAATGTAGGTGAAAATCTTCAGCATCTAGGACTTGGCAAAGAGTTCTTGGACCTGATAACAAAAGCATGATTCATAAACAAAAAAATGAATGAGTTGAATTAAATTAAAATCTAAAACTTCTGCTCTGTGAAAGATCTTGTTTCAAAGATTAAAAGACAGGCTACAAACAACAAAACTATTTGCAAACCATCTATCTGATAGAGAATTGGCTTTCAGAAAATATTTTTTTAAAACTCTCAAAACTCAATAGTAAAAAGACAAACACTAACGCATATATATGGAATTTAGAAAGATGGTAACGATAACCCTGTATGCAAGATAGCAAAAGAGACACAGACGTATAGAACAGTCTTTTGGACTCTGTGGGAGAGGGCGAGGGCGGGATGACTTGGGAGAATGGCACTGAAACATGTATAATATCATATATGAAAGGAACAGCCAGTCCAGGTTCAATGCATGATAGTGGATGCTTGGGGCTGGTGCACCGGGACGACCCAGAGGGATGGTACAGGGAGGGAAGAGGGAGGGGGTTCAGGATGGGGAACACGTGTATACCTGTGGTGGATTCATGTTGATGTATGGCAAAACCAATACAATATTGTAAAGTAATTAACCTCCAGTTGAAATAAATAAATTTATATTTAAAAAAAAGAATATGAGTAAAATATACTAATATACATTTTACCAAGTAATTCTCTTTTACAAATGCAAATAAGCATATTATTTGCAATACTGGCCACTAGAGAATTATAAAAACCACAGTGAGAAATCACTACATACCTAATGGAAGGGCTCAAAGAAAAAATTGTGACAACATCAAAAGACGACAAGGAAACAGAAAACTGGATCTCATGCAGCTTGGTGAGAATAAAGAATGGCATAGACACTCTGGAAAACAGATTAGCAGTTTCTTTAAAAAAAAAAAAAAAACCTAAGCATACATTCATATATGGCCTAGCAATCACATTTCTGAACATTTATCCTAGAGAAATGAAAATTTATGTTCGACCAAAAACAGGTACATGAGGGACTTCCCTGCTGGCCCAGTGGTTAAGAATTTGCCTCACAATGCAGGGGACGTGGGTTTGATCCCTGGTCAGGAACTTAAGATCCAACAAGCCATGGAGTAATTAAGCCCATGTGCCAAACTACTAAGTCCACGTGCCACAACCAGATAGTCCATGCACCACAACCAAAGATCTCACACGACCCAGTGAGGATCCCACATGCCACAACTAAGACCTGATGCACCTGAGTTTAAAAATGTACATGATTGTTCACAGCTTCATACTTAATAGCCAAAAATCAGAAACAGACGCCCGTGTCCACCACCAGCAAGCAGGGGCTGAACAGGGAGGCGCAAGCTACACTGCTTAGGGTAAGGACCAGGCCTGAACGCCCTGAGGACAATCTGAGGGAGCTAACATGAGATAGCCAGAGAGAGAGGCAAAAGAAAAAGAGAGAGAGAGAGAGAGAGAGAGAGAACTTTCCCGCAAAAAGCTCTAACCCAAGGCACTCTCAGGCCTGGCCACAGAACAAGGACTGAGTGAATGCCAGAGGACAGCCAGCCAGCTGTGGACCTTTCTCTCAAGTGCACACAGAACCTTCTCCAAGATAGATCACATCCTGGCCCATAAATATAGCCTTAGTAAATCCAAAAAAATTGAAATCATTCCAAGCATCTTTTCTGATCACAATGCGGTAAGACTAGATGTCAATTACAGGAAAAAACTATTAAAAATACAAACATATGGAAGTTAAACAACACGCTTCTGAATAACCAACAAATCACAGAATAAATCAAAAAAGAAATCACAATATGCATAGAAAAGAATGAAAATGAAAACACAACAACCCAAAACCTATGGGATTCAGTAAATGCAGTGCTAAGGGGAAGGTTCATAGCAATACAAGCTTACCTCAAGAAACAAGAGAAAAATCAAAAAAATAACCTAACTCTACACCTAAAGCAACTAGGAAAATAAGAAACAAGAACCCCAGGGTTAGTAGAAGGAAAGAAATCATAAAAATTAGGGCAGAATTAAATGCAAAAGAAACAAAAGAGACCATAGCAAAAATCAACGAAGCTAAAAGCTGGTTCTTTGAGAAGATAAATAAAATTGACAAACCATTAGCCAGACTCATCAAGAAACAAAGGGAGAAGAATCATATCAACAAAATTAGAAATGAAAATGGAGAAATCACAACAGACAACACAGAAATACAAAGGATCATAAGAGACTACTATCAGCAACTATATGTCAATAAAATACATAACTTGGGAGAAATGGACAAATTCTTAGGAAAGTCTTTCTGAAACTGAACCAGGAAGAAATAGAAAGTCTTAACAGACCAATCACAAGCACGGAAATCGAAACTCCCCTAAAGTCAGGAATAAGATAAGGGTGCCCACTCTCACCACTACTATTCAACATAGTTTTGGAAGTTTTAGCCACAGCAATCAGAGCAGAAAAAGAAATAAAAGGAATTCAGATTGGAAAAGAAGAAGTAAAACTCTCACTGTTTGCAGATGACATGATCTTCTACATAGAAAACCCTAAAAACACCACCAGAACATTACTAGAGCTAATCTATGAATATAGTAAAGTTGCAGGATATAGAATTAACACACATTAATCCCTTGCATTCCTATACACTAACAATGAGAAAACAGAAAGAGAAATTAAGGAAACAATTCCATTCACCATTACAATGAAAAGAATAAAATACATAAGAATATATCTACCTAAAGAAACAAAAGACCTATATATAGAAAACTATAAAACACTGGTGAAAGAAATCAAAGAGGACACAAAGAGATGGAGAAATATACCATGTTCATGGATCGGAAGAATCAATATAGTGAAAATGCGTATACTACCCAAAGCAAATCTATAGGTTCCACACGATCCCTATCAAGCTACCAACAGTATTTTTCACAGAGCTAGAACAAATAATTTCATAATTTGTATGGAAATATAAAAAACCCCAAATAGCCAAAGCAATCTTGAGAAAGAAGAATGGAACTGGAGGAATCAACCTGCCTGACTTCAGGCTATACTACAAAGCTACAGTCATCAAGACAATATGGTAGTGGCACAAAGAAATATAGATCAATGGAACAAAACAGAAAGCCTAGAGATAAATCCACGCACTTATGGACAGCTTATCTTTGACAAAGGAGGCAAGAATATACAATGGAGATAAGATGATCTCTTTAACAAGTGGTGCTGGGAAAACTGGTCAACCACTTGGAAAAGAATGAAACTAGAACACTTTCTAACACCATACACAAAAATAAACTCAAAATGGATTAAAGATCTAAATGTAAGACCAGAAACTATAAAACTCCTAGAGGAAAACATAGGCAGAACACTCTCTGACATAAACCACAGCAGGATCCTCTATGATCCACCTCCTAGAGTAATGGAAATAAAAGCAAAAAGAAACAAATGGGACCTAATTAAACTTAAAAGCTTCTGCACAACGAAGGAGACTATAAGAAAGGTGACAAAACAGACTTCAGAATGGGAGAAAATAATAGCAAACAAAGCAACTGACAAAGAATTAATCTCAAAAATATACAAGCAGTTCCTGCAGCTCAATTACAGAAAAATAAACGACCCAATCAAAAAATGGGCCAAAGAACTAAACAGACATTTCTCCGAAGAAGACATACAGATGGCTAACAAACACATGAAAAGATGCTCAACATCACTCATTATCAGAGCAATGCAAATCAAAACCACAACGAGGTACCATCTCACACCGGTCAGAATGGCTGCTATTCAAAAGTCTACAAACAAGAAATGCTGGAGAGAGTGTGGAGAAAAGAGAACCCTCTTATTCTGTTGGTGGGAATGCAAACTAGTAAAGCCACTATGGAGAACAGTGTAGCGATTCCTTAAAAAGCTAGAAATAGGGCATACATACTGAGGAAACCAGAATTGAAAGAGACACGTGTAACCCAATGTTCTTCGCAGCACTGTTTACAATAGCCAGGATGTGGAAGCAACCTAGATGTCCATCAGCAGATGAATGGAAAAGAAAACCGTGGTACATATATACAATGGAATATTACTCAGCCATTAAAAATAATGCATTTGAATCAGTTCTAATGAGGTGGATGACACTGGAGCCTATTATAAGAGACTATTACACAGAGAGAAGTAAGTCAGAAAGAAAAACACCAGTACAGTATACTAACGCATATATGTGGAATTTAGAAAGATGGTAACGATGACCCTATATGTGAGACAACAAAAGAGACACAGATGTAAAGAACAGTCTTTTGGACTCTGTGGGAGAAGGTGAGGGTGGAATGATGTGAGAGGAGTACTGAAACATGTATATTATCATATGTGAAACAGATCACCAGCCTAGGTTCGATGCATGAGACAGGGTGCTCAGGGCTGGTGCACTGGGATGACCCTGAGGGAGGGGATGGGGAGGGAGGTGGGAGAGGGTTTCAGGATGGGGAACACATGTACACCCATGGCTGATTCATGTCAATGTATGGTAAAAGCCACTCCAATACTGTAAAGTAATTAGCCTCCAATTACAATAAATAAATTAATAAAAAAAAAATAACCCAAGGTGGGAGGTGAATCCACACTCTACAAATGAACTGGAATGTATGGTAAGTCAATAAAGCCTCAGTTCAGTTCAGTCGCTCAGTCGTGTCTGACTCTTTGAGACCACATGAATTGCAGCATGCCAGGCCTCCATGTCCATCACCAACTCCCGGAGTTCACTCACACTCACATCCATTGAGCCAGTGATGCCATCCAGCCATCTCATCCTCTGTCGTCCGCTTCTCCTCCTGCCCCCAATCCCTCCCAGCATCAGAGTCTTTTCCAATGAGTCAACTCTTCGCATGAGGTGGCCAAAGTACTGGAGTTTCAGCTTCAGCATCATTCCCTCCAAAGAAATCCCAGGGTTGATCTTCTTGCAGTCCAAGGGACTCTCAAGAGTCTTCTCCAACACCACACCTCAAAAGCATTAATTCTTTGGTGCTCAGCTTTCTTCACAGTCCAACTCTCACATCCATACATGACCACTGGAAAAACCATAGCCTTGACTAGATGGGCCTTTGTTGGCAAAGTAATGTCTCTGCTTTTCAATATGCTATCTAGGTTGGTCATAACTTTTCTTCCAAAGAGTAAGCGTCTTTTATGCCTGCAATCACCATCTGCAGTGATTTTGGAGCCCCCCAAAAATAAAGTCTGACACTGTTTCCACTGTTTCCCCATCTATTTCCCATGAAGTGATGGGACCAGATGCCATGATCTTCATTTTCTGAATGTTCAGCTCTAAGCCAACTTGTTCACTCTCCACTTTCACTTTCATCAAGAGGCTTTTGAGTTCCTCTCCACTTTCTGCCATGAGGGTGGTGTCATCTGCATATCTGAGGTTATTGATATTTCTCCTGGCAATCTTGATTCCAGCTTGTGCTTCTTCCAGCCCAGCGTTTCTCATGATGTATTCTGCATATAAGTTAAATAAGCAGGGTGACAATATACAGCCTTTATGTACTCCTTTTCCTATTTGGAACCAGTCTGTTGTTCCATGTCCAGTTCTAACTTTGCTTCCTGACCTGCATACAGGTTAGGCTGGACCAAATCTTTGCCCGAGACCAAATCTTTGCACACAGGAAGTGTGTTCTCACTTCCTGTAGAGCCTCAATCTCTAAGGCTTACTGGGATCCCAGTTCTAACAATAATTACTATGTGCCAGACACCATACTGGACTTCCCTAATGGCTCAATGGTAAAGAACCTTCCTGCCAATGCAGGAGACGTGGGTTCAGTCCTGAGGTTGGGAAGATCCCCTGGAGAAGGGAATGGCAACCCAATCCAGGAATCTTGCCTGGGAAATCCTGTGGATAGAGGAGCCTGGTGGGCTATAGTCCATTGAGTTGCAAGAGTCAGACATGATTGAGCAACTAAACCACAGACGAGACTCCATATTATGAGGTTTGTATATTTTCGCAATTCTAACTATAACCTTTCAAGACTCACATTATCTCTATTTTATAGAACAAGAAACTAAGGCTCAGTGATGCTAAGTACATTATGCAAGGTCCCCTAGCTAATAAAGAAAGGAATTAGGTTTCGAATCCACGTCTGTCCGATTCCAAAGCCCATGCTCACCCTGTGTGTTGCAAGTTTTCCTGTTTGCTTTGGACTGGTTTAGCGGGGTTTTTTTTGCTTTGTTTTGGCTGTCTATCATACAAAGTTTCTCACTTAAATCAGAAGAATTCAACTAAGCTCTCCAAGTTTCACAAAATTGTGCAGGTAGCCTATCACAACACTCATTTTTGCTAATTTCAGTTTTCTCCTCTATTAACTGAAAAAGGTACAAAAGCAAAGCCCTTGGACTTCCCTGGTGGTCCAGTGGTTAACAACCTAACTGCCAATGCAGGGCAATTATTTAAAAAGCAAGCCCCTCTTGAATTTTGCTACAAAACCAAGATTTTCAAAGATATCAAACTCATTAATAATTATTACATTACACTGACTCTGAGCTAATAATTCTTGCTTCTGTAATGGAAATAAATATTTATTTCAGGTGAAATTTTCTTGGGGATTTTACTCATTCTGTAGAATGAATTCAGTAAACATTTACAACAAGTCAATGAATCTCTATACTATCCAAATATGTCACATAAATTCTATACTTTCTCCAAAGCATCTTTTGATTTTATAAAAATGTAATATGAAAGAAGGTTGTCAGGTTATTTTAATGAGAAAAAATTATATTAAGATTATAAACTATAGCAAATGTAGTATTACCCACACAATAAAAGATAATTTTTAAAAAAGACAAATTTTGGAAAACAACTTCTAGTGTATTTAATTGACTTATATACATAAAATGGGAGTATGCTGTGCATTTCTCAGCAGTCTGACTTAAGGATCTAATATTGGTACAGGACTTTACAAGGAAAATACCAAGGCAATGACATCATAAATCCTACCTATATAGGATTAGCTCATCTGACTCAATTTCTCATTCTGAATGACGTCTAGGCATACTGGATATATGTGCAGAAGGAATGGGATTCCAAAAAGTTATATTTCCATTTTTTTGTACTAAGACTGGGGAAGACTTTTACCTTGCCATATCTGAAATATTAGCTAGCAGAGAAATGACCTTTCCTTTATGTAGAAATAACAATTTTGGTAAACCTGGTTTTCTTATCCGTCTGTCTCAGATGAGATGGTTTTCCATTGTTAGACAGCTCACTTTGACCTTTAATATCCTAGGGGTTGTGTGCATATACTGGAATTACTATGTGTCCCTGAGAGACTGGTCTGGAACACTGATATCCACTTAATACTGTGCACTCCTATTTATTTAGTGCAGAGAATGACTAAAATTATGCACAACCAGATACTTAATGCAATATGCACACAGACATTAAAATGCTTTTCAGTGGTAATAGTGACAATGATAAAGATAGTAAATATGTCAAGTAATTAGTACAAAAAATTTGGGTGCAAATGTATAACCTCCTGAAGTCAAGCACAATTAAAACAAAAAAGCATAAATTGATTTAACGTGATGCTGCATATAGTTCAGGTAGGTTTTTCTTGGTGTTATTAAGAAAAAGAGAATCTAAGTTCATTTCCCCTTCTTGCTATCTGAAATGGCCCTGGACTTATCCCATCACTAAAAATTTTTACTTGCACCACTTTGAAGGATGTAAATATAGTAGCTTTTCAGGTACGAGAAGGAGCCTCATGGGAAATTCATGGGAAACTATATTCAGCAGAGTCGCAGTATACTTTTGCATCAGATTATTTTAAATGATGTTTTCTTTGTATCATGTTTAGACTCTCAACTTTTTTCTGGCCTCCATTCAACTATGACATATATAACTTGAATGTGCCTAAAACAAGGCCAATTCTTTGTCAAATATATTATTTGCAACCAGAACTGAATCAAGGCCAATTTGAAGCTAAATGCAGCATCTAGACTGATGATGATTACTATTCTTATTATGCTAAAGCTTAATGTAAAGAAAGACCAAAGGGATAAGAAATGACATATTGGCTTCTGGTAAGAATATCAAAAAAAATCATTAAAATAATCAGAGACTGAAAAAAAGAAACTACTGCATATGGACATATAATATGGCTCCTCATAGAAACTACTGAATATGGACATATAATAAATATCCACAATACAATAAGAATATGGACTATAATAATGATAGCAGAAGTTGTAACTCAGCAGCAGCAGCAGTAGTTAATGAAATTCCCTTGCTATAGAGACTTAAAAATTTAAGATGCTCAAATCTTAAAAATCTACACAAAATACAAAAAAATCTATACAAAATGCTATACAAAAAATGTATACAAATGTTCATCATATAGGTCAATTATAGAATTGGCACTGTGTTTACTAATATATTGGAAAAGAAGGCCTTACAAAGTGACAGTAGTTTAGTTTGTGAGTAACAAAGATGATGCTGTTAAAGCGCTGCTCTCAATATAAAGCAAATTTAGAAAACTCAGCAATGGTCACATGGCTGCAAAAGGTTAGTTTTCATTCCAATCTCAAAGAACAGCAATACCATAGAATGTTCAAATTACCACATATTTGCGCTCATTTCATGTGCCAGGGAGGTAATGCTCAAAACCTTCAAGCTAGGCTTCAACAGGACATGAACTAAGAACTTCCAGATGTACAAGCTGGATATAGAAAAGGCAGAGGAACTCAAGATCAAATTGCCAACATCCGCTGGATCATAGAAAAAGCAAGGGAATTCTGAAAAACATCTACTTCTGCTTCACTGACTACACTAAAGCCTTTGACTGTGTGGATCACAACAAACTGGAAAATTCTTAAGGAGATGGGACTACCTGACTATCTTACCTGCCTCCTGAGAAACCTCTATGCTGGTGAAGGAACAACAGTTAGAACCAGACATGGAACAATGAACTAGTTCAAAACTGGGAAAGGAGTACATCAAGGCTGTATATGTCACCCTACTTATTTAACTTCTATGCAAAGATATGATGAAAAATTCTAGGCTAGATGAATCACAAGCTGGAATCAAGATTGCCAGATGAAATATCAACAATCTCAGATATGCAGATGATACCACTTTAACGGCAGGAAATGAGGAGGAACTAAAGAGCCTCTTGATGAGGGTGAAAGAGGAGAGTGAAAAAGCTGGCTTGAAACACAACATTCAAAAAACTAAGATCATGGCATTCAGACCCATCACTTCACGGCAAATAGATGGGGAAAATGGAAATAGTGACAGGATTTATTTTCTTGGGCTCCAAATTCACTGCAGATGGTGACTATAGCCATGAAATTAAAAGATGCTTGCTTCTTGGAAAAAAAGGAGCAAAGCAATGACAAACCTAAACACCATATTAAAAAGCAGAGGCATCATATTTTACCAACAAAGGTCCGTACAGTTAACACTATGGTTTCTCCAGTAGCCATGTATGGATGTGAGAGTTAGACCATAAAGAAGAATTGATGCTTCTGAACTATGGTGTTGGAGGAGAATCTCTGGAGTCTCTTGGACTGCAAGGAGATCAAACCAGTCAATCCTAAAGAAAATCAACTCTGAATATTCACTTGAAGGACTGATGCTGAAGCTGAAGCTCTAATATTTTGCCACCTGATGTGAAGAGCCAACTCATTGGAGAAGACCCTGATGCTGGGAAAGACTGAAGGCGGAAGGAGAAGGGGGCAACAGAGGATGAGATGATTGGATGACATCACTAACTCCAGGAAATAGTGAAAGACAGGGAAGCTTGCTGTGCTGCATTCCATGGGGTTGGAAAGAGTTGGACACAGCTTAGCAACTGAACAACAAAGAAATAACTGCAGGGTCATAGGAAACCATGAAGAAATGTAACTTTACTACTTTAGCTCTCCATCAGAAAAAAATATACTATTATAGTTACTATTTCTTTGGAACCTACTATATCTTGACATCACTGTGAGTTTGACAATGGAGAATTTACTAGCCTGCTTCAGATTCTATTGACATACAGATAAGACTTAGCACTGTATGAGTATAAAAATGAATATTTTTATTGAATTCTGATGGTGTGAGCTGGAATTCAGGAAGTCTGGCTTTGACTAAATGTCAAAACCGTAACATCTGGCACTGATAAATGGAAATGTTTATATAAACTTTTGATAACTATGAGTATATTCTTCAGAGATCAGTTACTTCGACTAATCTCTATTTCTTATCAAGTAATAGACACACCTCTGCAGGATGATTTGGACTGCTCATACAAAAGAAGAGCATTTTCTTGTCGCAGTAAATAAAGTGTAAGAAAATCTGAGCATGGTCTGTTTTCTGTGGCAACATGCATCATCTCCAATCTTTACACAGTCCTTGCAAAATAGGAATTACTTAGTACAATATTATATCTAAAACTACTGATGTTCAGAGTCCATAACTAATTGTCTTAAGGATACATTGCTAATAAATGGCACAACTGGAAAACAGGGGTCCATCTGATTCCAGACTCCTTGCTCTTTTATATGCAAACAGCTCTGCCTCTTGAGAACACCCTAATTCTGGGAAAGACAGAGGGTAGAAGGAAGGGGGTGACAGATGATGAGATGGTTGGATGGCATCACTGACCCAAGGGACATGAGTTTGAGCAAACTCCAGGAGATAGTGAAGGACAGGGAAGCCTGGCGTGCTGCAGTCCATAGGGCCACAAAGAGTTAGACACGACTAGGCAACTGAACAACAACAACTGCCTCTTGAAAAGTCTACAACAGAGAAAAATCCAATTCATTAGTTAATGTATTCAACAAATATTATTGAGCACCTGTTATGTTCCAGGTGTTGAAGATACTGTGCTAAACATCAAGCCATGCCTGCATGGGTCTTACATTCCCGTAAGAGGAGAATAAGAGTTCATGTGCTGTGAAGGAAAATAAAGCAGAGTCATGGCTATTAGGTGTGATGGGAGAAGGGAAGCTATTTGAGTTAGTGACGAGAGAAGGCTTCCAAGAGGCAACATTTAAGTGAAGACATGAAGAAGTGAAGGACTGGGCATCAGGAACACCTGGTGAGACCACATCAAGAAAAGGGAGGGACCAGCAAGTTGAAGGCCTCAGAAATGGAACTGTACCTGCCGCATCCAAGTTAAACCAAAAGGCCAGTACGGCTATTACATATCTATTGCTATATTCTCAGTGAATGAGGTGGAGAGCTCTGGGAGAAGGAAGCTGGAGAGTCAAGACCAGATTGTGAAGAGCCCATGGCCAATACAAGACAGCTGTAGTGTATTTGAAGGCCGAGGTAAAGCCATTTACCTGTATATGAAGAGAGGAGGCAAGCTCTGATTCCCGTTTATTAAGCTGGGGCAATAACACACTTTAAGATTTCACAGTGACATTGAATGGGTGAAACACTATTAACAGAGTAGATAATCCCCTCAAAAAAGACAGAACTCTTCTTGTTCAAAAAGTGTTCTCAAGGAGGATATAAAACAAGATTAGCGATATATTCAGACCCTGTCCCAGACTCCACATTCCACAAAGGCTCCCAAGCGTACGTGCTGGCCCTTTGAGAGATCCCTGATTAGTGCTTGTTTTGTTCTTGCTCTATTAGGAACTAACATTTGGGATTCTTTTTGTAACTCCTTCTCCCCAAATGCGCATTCATCCTCTGTCATCTCAGTCATGCGCAGGGCTGGATGCTGAGCAGGAGCTCCATACTTACCATACTTACTTGTGAAGCCTGACTAAATTAACAACATGTAATATGGTAGGGTTCTTCATTTGAGAGCTAGTGAGACCTTCCATTTCAGTAATAATGTGGACAATACTGAGAGTGCCTATTTATCCAAATTCAAAAGCTATCTGGAGCTTAACAAAGGGCACTTTATATTCTAATAATTTCTCTCTGATTTATACTTTTTGGAGACCAAAGTGATAACCAGCACTCCCCATTTGTCTGTTCCATAATCAACCTACCAAGATCCAACTGCTTTAATCAAATTTGACAGTGTAACAAAAAACACACCCTAATTTTGGTCTTTGTGGGTTCAGCATGCAAATTTTCTTAAAGGAACGGTGTTAATACAAAAAGAAAAGTTATAGACATAAATTACTTTCAGGGCTGAAAGCTAATTGTTCACAACCAAAGAAAAACTGTCCAATCCAGTTTCTCAAAATGGACAGCATTCAGGAAGTGCACTTGATCTAAACTACTGATAAAGAATAAATACATCAATACACACACGTTGAACACGTGTCTCTCCTCTTTTCACATAAAATTGTTAGCTTTATGAATCTCAGCAAAGGAAATCCATAGTGTCTTTCCATCAATTTTTACAAAGATGCTAAAAAGCCATTTAGTTGGAATTATAAGAATTTGATGTACTTGTCTGTGGCTTAATTAAATCCAACATGAACAATTGGTAGGTAAAGTGTCTGCCTACAAGGCAGGAGACCCAGGTTCAATCCCTGGGTTGGGAAGATCCCCTGGAGAAGGAAATGGCAACCCACTCCAGTACTCTTGCCTGGAAAATCCCATTGATGGGAGGAGCCTGGTAGGCTACATACAGTCCATGGGGTCGCAAAGAGTCGGACACAACTGAGTGACTTCACTTTCTTTCACTTTCTACAGATCAGGCTATGGTACTTTATCTATGCCTCTCCTACAAAGATAAAACATGAAAAGTGAGCAATCATTTTTCCATCTCATTTCAATCATAAATTTCATATTCCTGTTGGAAAGATATTTGAATCACTTTTGTATCCCACAGCACAGTTCAATACCCTGTTCTTGGCAGGTACATGATGCATCATTGATGTTGCTGCTAAATCACTTCAGTCGTGTCCGACTCTATGCGACCCCATAGACGGCAGCCTACCAGGCTCCCCTGTCCCTGGGATTCTCCAGGCAAGAACACTGGAGTGGGTTGCCATTTCCTTCTCCAATACATGAAAGTGGAAAGTGAAAGTGAAGTCGCTCAGTCGTGTCCAACTCTTAGCGACCCCATGGACTGCAGCCCACCAGGCTCCTCCATCCGTGGGATGTTCCAGGCAAAAGTACTAGACTGGGTGCCATTGCCTTCTCCGATCATTGATGTTAGCCATACCCAAATCTATATGATTGAAAGAGCTGATCATTTTACTTTTTTACGCCAATTTACTGGATTGAATTTGTCTCTAAATACTCTCAAAAGTTATAAAGAATTCAGAAAACTCAATATCATGACAAATAATCCAATTAAAAATGGGCAAAGGCTCTGAAAAGACATTTTCCCAAAAACACATACAAATCGCCAACAGGCACGTGAAAAGGCACTCATCATCACTAATCATCAGGGAAATGGAAATGCAAATCAAAACCACAAAGAGATGTCACCTGGTATCTTAGAATGGTTATCATCAAATCAAACAGAAAAAAGATGGCAAATCCTGGTGAGGGTGTGGACAAAAGGAAACCCAAGTACACTGTCAGTGGTATTGTAAATTGAAACAGCAACTACGGAAAACAGTATAAAAGTTCCTCCTCACAAGAAATATGATTCAGCAAGTCTACTTCTGGGACCATATCAGAAAGAAACAAAAATGCTATGTCAAAGAGATATCTGCATCCATATATTCATAGCAGCATTATTTACAATAGCCAAGGCATGAAACAACCAAACTGTTGACCAACAGATGAAAGGATAAAGTCTATATGTGTGTGTGTATATATATATATATATATTTTAGCCATTAAAAAAAAGAAACTCCTGCCATTTGTGACAACATGGATGGACCTCAAGGGCATTATGCTAAGAGGAATAAGTCAGACAGAGAAACACAAATAAATACTGTTATGATCTCACTTAAAGAATTTTTTTTAAAATAATAACTCAGGAGGGAAAAAAAAAAGGTCAGACTTATGGTTACCAGAGGTTGGAGGTGAGAGGAGGGGGAACTGACTGAAGTAGGGTGGTCGAAAGATACAAACTTCCAGTTCCAAGATAAGTAAGTACCAGGAATATAATGTAAAACATGATGACTATAGTTTACACTGCTGAGGGGTAGATTTGAAAGTTGTTAAGAGAGTAAATTCAAAGAGTTCTCATCACAAGGAGAAAAACATTTTTTTCTTTCTTTCTTATATATGGGAGGATGGATGTTCACTAAACTTATTATGGTAATCATTTCCCAATACTATATGTAAGTCAACTTATGCTATATACCTTAAACTTATACAGTGCTGTATGTCAATTATATCCCAATTAAACTAAAATAAAAAATAAAGATAAATAAAGCTATAACCAATGCAATAAATAAATACTCTCAGCTTATATTTTCATTTTCCTTCTAGAATAAATAGAAAACTTTGATGCCGAGGCTATCTTGGTCCCTAGCCTTCCCATGCATTACCAGCTATCAGAGATGTGAAAACTAGGCCTGTGGGCTCCCAGTGACCTTGCTTTTCGTACCTGGAACATGTCTGGACACTAGGGCAGCTACTTCTCCAGACCCCTCAGGAGTCTGCGTCACCTTACCCAGTGTGAACAAATCAGAAAGACATACATGAAAAGACAGGCAGTTTGTGTGACCAGGAATTTCATATCTAGTCTGCTTTTAGAATATAAAGAAAACGGAGGGGCCCGAAAAGAATGTCTCAAGAGAGTCCTACTCACATGGAACAGAAATGTGCCTTTGATTTGCAAAAAAACTAGTGCAAAATCAAGAATCCCTTCTTATTTGAGGAAGAATCGTAACATTCCTCAATTCACACCCACTGTCTCAAGAGTAATAATCTTAACTGCTCTCTGTTGAGGGCTTAGTGTAAGTCCCTGTGCTGAATGTCTCAGAGATTCTCCTTTTCGGGGACTTTTTCAGTGTTTCAGAGGCTGGGACTCCACGCTCCCAAGACAGGGGGCCCAGGTTTGACCCCTGATCAGGGAACTAGACCCCGCATGCCCCAACTAAGACCTGGCATAGCCAAATAGATAAATAAGTATTTTTTTAAGACTTTTTTTTTTCCTATTTTGTCCCATGACATAACTTAATAAATATACAAAGTTAAGCAGCATGTTTTAATTTAATCATGATTTCCTTCTCAGTTTTAGAAGGATTAAAGACATAGGGCTGCTGCTTCTAAATTTTAAGTGTTGTGGGTAAATCATTCTACCAGATAACCATTCAATCAAAGATCCAAGGTTTGAGGACTCTTTAAAGCCTTGTTGCCAAACATGGATTGTCTCTTTTAAACACATCACAGATATCACTTAGGTTTGTGATATGTCACTTTGCTGAACTTCCTACCACCAGAACAGAACCCTGGTGCTTTCTTCACTGTGGCGCTATTTCCTATGCTGCCCTTTTGATCCTAAGGAAACTATACCAACTCAGGTTCATTTTGATTAATATGCATCATAAAATATACTCCAAACAAAACAGTGCTCTGCAATATGGAAGCAATGTCACACACTCCACAGGGGAACTCTCCCTTAGGCTATGAGTGAAACAGCTCTCACTCGGAACAGATATTAAGATGCCAGTGTTCCATGTTTTTCTCAGTGAGTTACTTCTTAAGTTAGTCTTTCCCATAAAGTTCCACATCTTTTTAATCAGCACTATGAAACTTTGGCCATTGAAAGAAAAGAAAAGCTACCAGCACTTTACTAGAAAGCTCTGAAATTGAAAAGCATTTAAAGCTTCAAAATGACCCTATGTTTCATTGGTTATACAACCTCAAATCAGCTATTTTTTAAACTATGATTCTGACAATTTCAAGTTTAACTGGGGAGAGGAAGATTTACTTCATATAAAAAGTTTTAGGATCACTTTTAGTTCTCTTTTTTAATTCAGTCCTCTGTCTCTTTCTGTCCCTCTCCCTATCTGCCTGACTCTATCAACATGCACACACAACCCCCCACACATACACTCTTGAGACTAATAATAGTCCGTTTAATGAAACTCAAGGCATCTGTGGAATTATTACAAGAAATTATTTTGTACCTAGTTTTAGACTGAATGATTTACTGAATTTCCCTTAATCGGTAAGTTGCATATTCATTGCTGGATTTTCCTCTAACTGCTGTCACTTAACTTGTCACGCAGAATAGGGCAAATCAGGGTCAGTTTATATAAGCAGCATCAATCTGAAGAACTTCATCGGTCTTTATTTCAAGGCATTATGCAAAGAAAACTGACACTAAGAGAGCCTTAACTGACAGCAAATGAAATCAATCAGCAAATCACTAAGCCATAATAAACTCACTCAATTTGTAGATAACCCTTCCTTTCCCAGGTCTTCACCTAGGCAGTCCATAAAACACTGTTTTTTGTTGTTGTTTTTTTGTCCAAGTAGCTGCAATGAATAGCAATTCTGTTGTAGCATTTGAGAGTTCAAGTGTGCACAGGCTTCAGTCTCGCAATAATGAGCGTTAAAAGGTATTATCGAGTAGGGTTATACTCAAATAAGACTTCAAAAATGAAAAAAAAGATACAGAGAGAGTCAAGTTTGGGATTTAGCTTTTGCCTGTTAATGTTAATGGCAAAGAAATGCTGTTCATATCATTCAGCAGCTTTTCTGCTTTGGGCTACCTGGAACTGAAAATTGCAACAACAAAAAAAAAAGCTCTTTACTTTCATATGTTTTGTGTTTTTGATTTTATCTGGTGTGTCTGAAACATTTCACATTCAGGCAAAATAATGTTAACATCTCAGAGTTGGAATCTGATGTTCAAAAAATAAATTAAACGGCATAAATAAAGGCAAGAAGACGAGTTAAAAGAATATTTTAAAATAACATGTGAAAACAGTAGTAATGCTTAAATTACTCTGTAGAATAATTACTCAGAAGTGTATGGTGGGCATTCACCAAAGTGTCAGCCCATGGCTTTATACTGACCTGTAAGGAAACACGAGAGTTGTCGAACATTTTATTCTTTTTATTGCATGTTTCTACTAACATGAAACCTGTATCAAACATGTCATCAGTCAAAAGTCTCCAAGAGTCAAAACACTAAAACATTCCCTTAATGTACTTAGGTTACTTTTCCTGAAACCCAGGCCTATTTGCAGTTCAGTCTAACATAGCTTATATTAATTTCACATTTTACAATATAAAAGCACCCTCACATGTACATTATCCCATCTGATCTCCCCACAACTCTGTAAGTGAAAGCAAGACAGGCTTCACCACCTTCATTTAAAGATGAGGAAATAGGGGGCTCGGGGCCATTGAGTGATCTGCCAAGACGGTTAAATTACAGAGCCAGGACTTCAATCCAGGCATTCTGACTTTCCACATAGACTTGCTCCTATACTACATTGCTTGCCTCTTTCCCCAGCACACAGCATTATTTTATCTCTTCCAAATTGCCATTCTGACCAGCATGATATTTCCAGCAAGCTCAATGACATATAGAAAATTGCACAGATTCACAGTTGCTAACCTCCTCATCATCTGATTTACTTGCTTGTCTTTTAGAAGGGCAAAAATCTCAACCTGAGATGGAAAATAAGTGAGTTTACACCTGATCAAGGAATGTTTATAAGGCACATATTTAAAGGAAAACAATTTAAAAACTACCTATGAGTGCTGTTTAATTTCCAAAGTACTTTCATCCATGTCATGGGATCCTCACAACTGCCCCAAGATGCAGTAGGGCAAGTATCACCATCTCCATGTTACAGGGGACAAGCTGATGCACCAGAAGAAGTAAGGGCTGGAAGCTCACAGACGGTGATATTAGCAGAGAACTCCAGCAGCACTCTTAGTACCACAAGGATGATAACTCATGTTCATCCTTCACAAGAAAAGACAACGTGTTTTCCATGAGAAAAAGACAATGATTAGATAAAATAATGAGGATTCCTGCTACCTGGGTAATTTATGTCTATGGGGAAATGATTCCATCTGTTCTGGGGCTAATTCTATTATTTTTAGATAAAGTTGTATAACCTCTTCAACCTTTTGTGATAGTCACTTGGCTATGATTTTACTTTCTTCCAAATTATTCTCCCTAGTAAAAAAGGAAGAAATGATACCCCCCCAAAAATAGGAAAAAAGACTTCATTTTAAATAATTCCTATCAGATTTCACTTAGTTCAGATTGCTGATATCAGGTCATATCCAGAGGGAATAATTCATGAATATTTTCAGCTGAATCAAGGAGTTAGTCACAAGATTCCTCAATATAACATTCTGTGTAGCAGAAGCTTTATACAGACATATTTCCTTGCCCTCACGTTATCCTGTGATTTTCCAAAGGCAAAGAGATTAAAGTCCCAACAGGGGGAAAGAAAACCCCTCATTTCAGATCACCACCAACCCGAAATAAAATCTATGATACAAGATGTAAAATATCCCATCAGCTACCTATTAAAAAAAAAAAAAAAAACTTCTTAGTACTCCTAGTCTTAACAGATATTTATTTTTTAAAGAAATGTTAGTTATCATTTGATCCCCAAGATTGTGTTTTAACTACAAAGAAAAATACTTTTTTAAAAACAGCAAGTCCTTTAAAATAAAATACAGGGACTAAGAAAACAATGGTAGCATATAACACCTGGCAAAATATCTGGACCAAAACCCGTAATTTCACATTTTCACTCTCAAGATTCTGCCCTAAAATTCTCACTGATGTATCCCCTATCCCCTCCAGCACCACCACCAAAATAAAGAGGGGAAATAAAAGTGCACATCACAGAGGGTGAGGAAGGGAAGGAAGGAGGAAGGGAGTCAGGGAGGGTGAGGGTACTTAGGTGATGAGACCTGATCTGTTCTAACAACAGATGACTGACGTGTGAGGCTGTTTCCAGCAGTCTTCCTGGCCAACAAAAACTAAAATGTCCTGTAACCTTAGGAGAAGATACAGATTCAGGACAAGGCACAATTCACAGTGAGGATAAATCCATGTTTAAATGCGGTTATTTAATTATTTAACCACTGTTATACCTAGTCTTCCCTGTGGCTCAGTCAGTAAAGCATCTGCCTGCAACGTGGGAGACCCAGGCTCAATCCCTGGGTCGGAAAGATCCCCTGGAGAAGGAAATGGCAACCCACTCCAGTACTCTTGCCTGGAGAATTCCACGGACAGAAGAGCCTCGTGGGCTAGAGTCCATGGGGTCACAAAGAATCAGACACTACTGAGTGACTAACACTTTTCATTTTCACTTTCACCCCACTTAGCAACAGACCCTAAAATCGGTCCCTCTGTACACATTAGCATCTCCCTTCTCTTCATATCTTGCTTCATTTAGCATCCCTCACAGCTGCGGTACCAGCAAGTTTTGAAGAAACTTAATGTCTGCTTGTGCACTCTCAAATCTCGAGAACAGAATTCTAAAACTTGAACTAGCAAATAACAAAAATATTTTCTCTGACAACATTACGTCAGAAAATGCCATTTATTCTTCCTGGTGTCAACGTGAAAAATAAATTCACTGATTCTTATATTCATCTTTGAGCTAGGCCTCAAATCCAGGATGTTTAGATTCCTCATTGACACAGTTTATATTCTGTGGAACTGGAGATGACAGCTGTCAAGCTCTAAATGAGACCAAGGATGGCTTTTTCCCCATCAAAATACATTTGTTCTCAGATGAACTATATGATTTTTCCAGCTAATTGTTTTCCCCTAACAAACAGCTCCTCCCTCGGAAGAACTCGCCATCCTTTGAAGAAGGTAGAGTTTCAACACTCTCTTTGATGCTACAACCGAAATCTAAAATCATATTATGTTTTTAAATTTAAAAGATATTTTAATTTTTAGAATTTAAAGAGAACCACACACTCACTGATAACAAGTTGAGATAATCCTCAAATCTTTTTGATACTTTGGTACAAAAAGGTCAGATTTCCAATAATGTCAAACATTCAAAGCACAGTCATGGACTCAAAAATAAGTGAAAAAGAATATCTGTGAGACAAACAGCTGTCACAAAATATATTCTCTTTACTTCACCATGGAGACTCTTAGACTAAACCCTGACAACTCTGTGAAACAGTGCGACCCAGGGAGGACCGACATCTGAAAAGCAGGGAAGTCCTAAATTATATAAAGAAGGTAAAATTTTCTTTTAGAATCAGAAACTAAAGAACTATACTTAAAAAAGAAAAAAACTAAAGAACTAATAGAAGTCATTTAGTCTTTTAGAGACAATTGGGGAATTTTACATAGCATTATAGATATTTAGTGAGATTTTCATTCAAAATCGCTGATTTTCATGTTTTAAAAAATAATCAGATATCTGAAAATTCATTTATGGAGATGGAATAAGTTGAAGAAAATATCTAAATAATACAAGCTTCCAAGCAAAATTCTCTAACATTTCTTTAATTTCTAGTTGTGCCCAAATGAACATGATTCTTGTACAATTAGAAGGCTGCTGCATCAAGCAGTATAACAGGGAACACATGTAAAAAATTATTGAGAGTGGCTGATTCTTGATATTTTTATTCCCTGACAGTTTAGTACTTAGGTACAGATATTTCTTTCTTTCTTCTCTACATTAAAAAAAAAAATCCTTTCAAGATGCTCTTTTATGATTTAACTTTATAAATACAACAAAATAGCTGGAAGAAATTTCTATGCCTGGAAAGTAAGTTGAATGTAAAGAAACCACAGTATCCCAAAAGTTGTGGGTATAACACATAACAAACAACCATACCAAGGACAGACTTCATAATAACACAGTAGGTTATGGGTGATTAAAGGATTACTGGATTCATGGTGAAGACTCTGTTGTTTAAAATCTTCATAAATAAATGGTTTCACAATGAAGCCTTTCTAATGAAGTGTTTATAAACATATATTTATAAAATATACTATATTTCCAGAGGTATAGTTATTGTGCACTAAGCCTTATACACTTTTATGAGATGGTTCAGGGGACTTTTCCTTTTAAATGAAGTGGGTTTAGAAGTTTAAAAAAATGATCCCAAATGTCTTAAAGGCATGCACAACTTAGGCACAGCAGCTTCCTGAGTCAACTTGTCTAGTGCCTGAAATCAAGTATTCGTGCACTGGAGCCTCCTGTGTGTGAGGCAGGGTTCTGAGCTCTGATGGTGTGACTGTGAACAAAATCAAGTTCTTGGCCTCATGAAGCTTTCATGTTGGTGGAAAGCTAATAAACAGTGAGTGCTTACCATGTTACTATTCTAAGCACTTCAATGGATTAACCCATTCAATCATTACACTGAGTTTGAAACGTCTATTATTTTCATTTTACAGATGAAGAGGCTGAAATACACAATTTAAGTAACATTTCCCATTAACCTCTTTTGGATTCTATTTTTGCCATGATCTTCTCACAAAAGAAACTATATTTTACAGGCAGACCCTACCCTTTATTTTTTTTCCCTCTCAGCTATCTTAAAACACACATACACACACACACACACACACACACACACACACCACTATGCCATGGTGCACAGAAGGCAGAAAGGCATGATTAAAAGAATGAACAGGCCAGTGACCCTACTCACTGGATATGTGACCTTTAACAATTTTCACCTTAATAAATTTCAGTTTATTCTTTTGGAAAATGGATAAAAGCAGAGTACCTATTATTTATAGGATTGTTGCAAGGATTAAACGAGAAAGCAAATGTAGGGTGTTTATTTAGCACAGTAACTGGTATGGAATAAGCATGCAATAATATCAATAATATTACCATTGATATTGTTCTGTGTTGGTTATCGCTGAATGGGAATGGAGGCACAGACACTTACTGGATGTCTGCTAATATTTTCCAGATATGAAAAGCATCATACAATCATTGAAAAAACAGAATTCAAAGTATAAGACAATGAGTAATAGGTATTATCTTAATAAATTACGGGCAGAATATATTTTCTTACAAAGTCCTCTGCATTCACACTGTACTGGGTTTTTAAGCTAAAGTTAACTTGTCTAATCTAGGTGTTTTATTTTTTGTTCAGTGTCCTAGTAGACTAATATGCTGCTATTAAGGAGATAAAAGCCAAGGAATAATGGTTCTAAACTTGCCATAGGATCTTAGACAGGGGTTCACTGGCAACTTGGCCTCACTGGAACATCAAGTAACAAGGAAAAGTAAATAGAGAGCTAAAGTTGATCTTGACCAAAACTAAAAGCTTTGAAGAAACAAGAAAGAATGAAAGAACCAAATGGAAAGATACAAAGAAAAGATCCTAAGTAGTGCTGGAGAAGACTCTTGAGAGTCCCTTGGACATCAAGGAGATCAAACCAGTCAATCCTAAAGAATATCAACCCTGAATATTCATTGGAAGGACTGATGCTGACGTTCCAATACTTTGGCCACCTGATGCAAAGAGCCAACTCACTGGAAAAGACCTGATGCTAGGAAAGATTGAGGGCAGGAGGAGAAGGAGTTAACAGAGGATGAAATCGTTGGGTGGCCTCACCAACTCAATGGACATGAGTTTGAGCAAATTCCAGGAGATAGTGAAGGACAGGGAAGCCTGGCACACTGCAGTCCATGGGGATGTAAAGAATCAGACACGATTTAGCAACTGAACAACAACAACCATTTCTTAACAAAACAAAACACACACCAAAAAAAAAACACCCCACACCCCTCAAAAGTAATAAAATCAAGCTATACTACTATCACTGACGTCATCTTTACAAGGTGTCTCATACTGCAGTAGGTAGGTGTGCAATAACAAGAGCCACCCTGCTTGTCTGCTGCCTTTGCGCTGGGCACTGTGCTCCCCACTTCACATGCACTGCCTCATCCAAACTCAGTACAAGCCTGAGAAACTGTTAGTTAGCATTACACTTTGTTGCAGATAAGGAAACTGAGGCTAAAAGCTAGCACATCTCAGAGACCAGCCAAACTGAATTATTTCCTGGAGGAGTATATCAGTTACACACTCTTCTGGGTTCAGAGAGATAAGATAATCCATTCATCCCTTCAGCCTTCAGTTGTGCTCACTGGTCTTCCCTCCATCCAGGATTATACCTATAAGAAAGGTATAATCTTCCCCTTTGAAAACAACAGACAGTGGCTGTCTAGGAAAACGTCATCTCCTATTGCTCTAAATGATGGTTAAATATGCTGGCCAAATAATTCAGACACTACCACATCCTGCATAGTGGGCCTCTCCTCGTCATAATCAAAGGTGAGGCACACTTTGAACAGTCCACCTCACCAGCACAGATTACAAAGTTAAACAAATAGTGAATTCCTAAATATGTTGCATACTTAGCATAAGTCTATACATATACATACATACATATATATATACACACATACACACATATACTGCAAAGGTGAAAAGTTGAGTTCCATAATATTAGCCTATCAAACGGAAGCAAAATTTTTTATCTGTGAATGTGTCTACAATACATCATAAACTATGACCGACCTCATACACAGATGCATAATGTATACTTTGTAAGTGGAAGAAAAACTCCACCACAGATTTCAAAGGCTTTATGCCTACCATTTAACACACATGTCTTGATTTTTACCATCAGATTTTACCAGTTCAGGCTTTTCAGTCAAATATACCTAAACTTAAACCCAAACTCTAGGCCCTGCCATTTACTTGCTGTTGATCTGAGGAGAGTTACCTGCTATATTTGTTGTTTGTCAATTGTAAAACGAAAATAATGCTGTCTGCTTGACAGGCCCATTGTAAGAATTAATTGAGATCACTTATTTATAGAACTAAGCATGATACTAGCTACACAGTAAGTGCTCACTAAAATGGCAGTTATAACTATTATAATTAAGGTCTTCAACTATTACAGTGCCTTTCTCCTCCAAGTACTCCATATCACTAACTGCATACCTGCACACATGTGCATGCACGCGTGTGTGCCTGAAAAACTATTATGGCCCAAATCATGTGCTCTTCTCTGCATACTAAACCAAAACATATATTACTAGACTATAACACATATTAGAGCACACCAATATAAAAATCACTCAAGTGTTTAGGTATACGGCAACCCACAGAACTATTTTTATTAGAACTTGGGAAAGATAGTAGTTTAAAATACAAGCTTATACGTTTCCTTCTTGCTATTCACAGATGTCAGGACTCTAGAAAGTTCATGTTTTGCCTTAAAAAATGGCATTCCTAGGAATCAGTCTCTTTCCAAATCATCAAAATCTAGAGTTTGGGAGAAGTATTTATTTGTGAATTATGACAAGTACTAAGCCCTGGGAGATTCCAAATTAAGATAACCAAATAAAGGATTATTTTACAACCACTAGAAAAATATCAAATCATATTGTACTCACATATAATCAAATTTTAAATGTACATCTTAATCTTGAACTAAATAATAGCACAGTATGCTAGTCTATAACTAAAAATGTGTCTTATGCTTTGCTGTATAATTACATATATTTTACTATAATATGTGGACATTCTAATGAAAGAAGCAAGTATTTTTTCTTTGTTGAGTATTAATTTGAGTACTAATAACAAACTTAATTAGGGTATGAAGCATTTAGATAGAAAAAAATTAACATAGCCCCACTTGTACTGACATTAATTTTGTGCAAAGTTAAAATTTCACAGGGTCATAATCTTGAAGAATGAAAAAGTTCATCTTAAATCTCAAAATGTGAAGCACAGACAGAGTTTTAAAAGATATTTCTCTTAAATACACTGAAAACTTTAGGGTTTTATTGAACAAGGACATCCTCTTTTGGAATTATCGGGCTCCCTATAGTTTATGTAACTTTGATAGATTTTTGTAATAAAGAAATTGGACATTAAAAAGAAAATAAAAAAAATAAAGAGAATAAAATATATACTAAATTTTGTTTTGTCTGATTCAAAAGTATTTTTAAGCATAAGGAAAAAAAAATCACAATAACCTAACAGTAATCTAGAACAGAAGGCTAGCTGCAGCTTCTGAAAATAAATGTTTTTGAAAATAAATATTTTTATTAAGTTTAAAGTTATTTATGATTTTGTGCTTTGAGTTTTATAAATGAAATAACTCCTTTGGCACATACTAATTACAATGTTTATTAAAACTAATCATTAAAGTATAAAATACTCTTCATGCAAAGAAGAGCTAGGTTCTAGATTTGTTGAAATTACCACCTAAGAATATTGGATATATTTTGGAATTAACACTGAAAGATGTCAAATATCTCTCCTGATAATTTTATCTAAAGTGATTTATTTTAAAAGAGTTAGAGCTACAAATTCAGACAAGCTTGAAGAGATAACAGCTTAGTGTCTTGTTTTCGTCTGCTGCCCAGAAAGAATGTTCTTTTAATACTGTACTGAGCTATGAAACATATATTTTTTCCTTGGTAAAAAATACTTTTCTGGATTATTTAAGGGGCTAGTTCTAGGCTCTAAAGAAAAAAATACAATTACTTGTGAAACATAGTGTTACATGACAGAAGAAAAATGAGGAAAAATTATTTGCATCTCCTTTAAGTTAGTCACAAGACTTTGAGGCTTCTTCCATTCTCCCCAGTAAGTGCAATTTATTTTTCTACATGTGTCAGTAGCAAACAATGTTATTTAGACTCTAACCTGGCACGCTACAACCTCTGGCCCGCCCTTGAGCCCCTCCATTGCAAAGGTCTCCAGGTGCAGTCTGGGTAGCTGCAGGGTGAAGTCATTCCTACTTGCCGCAGTCCGTGACAGCGAGATCTGATCTCTGACCTAAAGGGAAAAAAATAGCATCAATGGTAATTCCCCTTCAGACACATTAACTGGGATGAACTGGGTCCCCTTGAGCCCACTGAGTGGACTTGCATTGATCGCTAGACCTGAAATCCATGAATAAATTTAGGACTAATTGATTTTTCGTTGCAAATAAATCTCTAATTCAGAGTGCTGGGGGAGAATGTTAAGAAGAAAAAGCATCCTCCTGCTTGAAATGAGCAGAGGGAAGAAGAGTCGCTGGAGCTCTTCTGATCAAGAGGTTTTGAATTATTTTTTCACTGTTCCACCCTCAAAAGAAAAAGGAAACAAGGAAAAACAAGCCCACACGAATCAAAAATAAATAGCCATCTCTAACTTATTCACACTCTCTTAATAACATATGTAATTTAACCAGTATTAATGGGTATATATTAAACAAGATAGTTATTAGGCACTAGTCTTCGACAAGACAAGTTCAGTATGTACTCTAGAATAAAAACAAATATGTTCAACACACAAGGAGACTTAAAAATACACTAGCAAGAGGTTTGTTTGCCCTCTTTACTCTTATTAAATGTGAATCTTAATGATTAAATACATATAAACTAACTTGGTCACATGACTTCTAAATAAGATAATGGATAAAATCAGTAGTGTTTGTACTAGAAGTGTTCAGAAAGGTAACAATACAAACACATCACAGATCTATAGGAAAAATACCAATTTGCAAGCTAGTCTCTGCATCACATGCAGTTGATATTACACTGCCACCTTCTGGACAAATGAGAAATACTCACTATATAAGATGAATAAAAGAAAATGTTTAGAAACAAGTATTTTCATTTTTAATTTCCAAATTTCGTAAAAGCCTCAAAAATTCCACAGTTTAATTTTAAGATCAGTAGTCTCTCATCTTTAATCACATAGTTTAATGATAAGAGTTTTCATATGTAAGCATATTTCCTAACTTTTCTTATGCCTGAACAGGTTTTAAAATTTTATCTCTTTGACATTGTGTCTTTGATAAATAGTATACAATTAGCTTAAAGTCACAGGACAAAATGAGTTTTTACGAGGTAGCAAAGGTCAAGAATGGGGAGAATCATCATTGTTGAAATACCTGTATTTATATCTCTAGTTTTATCTTAGCAACTTCATATATAACTTGGTAATAATAAATGACAGGAACCCTCACCTTCATTTTTCTATTCCACTTGGGTAGCTTGTAAAACTGTTTGAATTATTTCTTACTTTATGAATGAGCTATCATACAACATAAGGTTTCCTTAAATCAGCAAACATACACAAACACATGACGACATCTTTCATAGTTTGTGCTAATCCAGGCTATAAACATCCTTATCGTCTTAAGTTGAGCTGCAGAATTTCTGCCAATAACTGCATGTCAAAGTATATGCTGTAAAACATACACTATAATGCAATTTGTATAATAGTGTGAGTACAATATTCATACCAGAGTCCCAATACAGAATGCATATTTATCTGTAACAAACACTTTCTAGTCTTCAGTTAGGATGAAAATGCTTTTAACTCACTTAACAAAATAAATCACATTTTACAAATGCCTTTGCTTTAGGTTTTATATTCTATATGCATGGACACCTTCTCATGCTCTTTTTTTTTTTTTGTCACCAATCTGCACTCAGATAAAAGAAAACATTAATGTGGATTAAGGTACTGAGAATTTATCAACATCAAACCACTAGTGTTTTGCCTTCTACCCTTCTGAACAACAGTCAATAGATCTAAATATTTTACTGCACCCTGGCCAATTCATTGTTTGATGTTTAAAAACTCACCCAGAATCAAAGAAAATTTATTAAATTTGAGCCCCCAAATGAGATACTATTAGCTTTGAAAGTCAAGTTTAACTGCGATATTGATGATTCTCTTTTTTCTGTGACAAAATTCACTAGGGAAATCCTGGATGTCAAAGTACAAAAGCAGATTGCTAATATGGGCAAAGGGTGGGAGGGCAGGGGGCGGGTGGGCGGCTATGAGCAACCTAGGTACAATCCACAACACACTCCAGGCACTGGAGGTCCTTTAACCCGATTAATATCAGGCATCATACTTCATCTGTGAAGCTTGACATACAGGAACAGTAAGCCACATTGTATATCCTCTAAATAAACTTTCTGAACAACATTAAGCAGGGGCATCTGGCATTTAAAGCTGTGATTTATTGTCAAATTAACATTTTCACTACAACATTATTTAATTTGCCAAACGAAGTAACTCTTCGTATTTGTATGCGATAGGGAAAAAAATCAAAATGCAGTTGTTTTGCTAAACTTAATGATGGGCATCACAATTACAACATTATTTGAATAGCATGCATGTTAATACTCTCATTTAATTATAAATTATCTGTTGAACGTTGGCAGTGCCACAAAGAGACAGTGCCCATGATATATAACAGAAATAAACTCACAAATATTTCTACTAAAATATGCAAGTTTTTTTTCCCACTTTTATATTAAATCAAAACTTTGAAAATAGGCAAACTAACATGTTCACCAAGTATTTCAAGAAAAAGTTTTTTTAAGTCTTGATAAAGGATTGACCAGGAATCCTTTTATTTTAATAGATAAAGGGAGTGAACGCATCATGTTGAAAGAATATAAAACAGTGACACTAGGGCTAGTGAAAAGCTAACGGTGCAGCAAAGAGCAGGAGAGAAGACTGCAATGAACAGCAAAACTGAAGGAGAGAGGGGAATGGCTCAGAAAGAATGCAAAAGGCACATGTGAATAAGGATAAACAAGGAACAGTTCAGCACAGAACAGTAAGGAAAAAGACTTTCTCCTTACCGCACTAAATTTATTCACGAGAAAAACAGAATACACAGGCTGAGAACAAAGTGACTACGAGCAGAAAAGACAGAAGCAGGATTTCTTTAGGAAATACTGCCCACTGGATACAAAATGGTCCCTTTCAAAAATGAGAATTTAAAGTAAATTTCTTTACTGTCAAAAAAATTTTTGAAGTAAATATATTAAAACAATAAAACTGTTTCTCATCCTACTAGGAAAATTAGGTTCACCTTTTAAAATAAAGATTTTAGTGTGAATTAGGATTAAAACAACCATCACCTGTCCATGGATTAAATTATAATTTCAAATTTAAAATTAATTGGAAATCATAATTTCAAAAACCAGCCTTTAATTCTGCTACAGTATATCATTATTCATCCGATAATTAGATTCTATATTCTTTTTACTCTGGTTTATTTATAGATATGAATAACATATATATAATATTTTTCTACTTTAAAATGACTAACACTTCATTTTAACATAAGTTTTTCAAAGAACTTCACAGTATAAATCTCAATTGCAAAATTGTATACATTTTTCTAACTTCCTATAAAAACTGTATAATTTTATAATATTTTCACAAAGACTAAAGGAAACCATACCCATATTACTCCATTCTAAAATTTTGATTTTTAGAAAATGTAGTTTACTTTCTCCCTTTCTTGTTACATACTTTCAGAAAGCAGATATTTCTCATAGATATGCCTTAAGAAACAAGAGAAACAGAGGCAAATAACACAAAATAAATGAAACTTAACAAGTTCAAAACACCATTAAGAAATATTTATTTTATTGCAACAATTTAGTTCCAGATTTAAGTAATTCTTAAGCTCTATCCTATACTGTTTCTATTCCTCTGATTAACCTCTTCTCTCAAGCCAATCTTTCCTAATTTTCTGTACTCCTGCTAACACTCAAAAAACTATTTCTGCTAGATACATCCACTATAAAATTAAACTAGTCATTTTTAGAAAAACATTCAATTCCTAAAATAAGAACCTGCATCTTTTATCACACACAACTATAAAGACTTTGGCACCCAATGTTCCAGCTATTTTTAAAAATTCATGAAATATGATACTAGTTGTGTTTTTACCAATAGAATACCCAGGAAAAAGCAGTAAGGGTTGTTGATGAAAAACTCAGATACACTTTAGAACACATGTAAGAAGATGTATACAATGTCTGAATCTTGAATGCCTGGGAAAAGTAAATGATAATCAGGCCTGCCTAAAATTTCATTTGTTCCAATCCATTAAGGCCTCCGATACTTCAAAATAAACCTTACCAGAGAGATTCCTGTCATATACAGATCTCAACAATACTTCCCGCAACTCCCACCCTTATCACCCTGTGGGAGTTTACTATGCCTCTATTGCCCACCTTCCTTTTTCCTACCTCCTCTCCTGTACTTCCTTTCACTTCCATTGATTCCTCATCACTTTCCCTTCTCTCTTTATCCTATTTTTCACCATATACACCAGAGCAGCCTCTGTATTCTTTTCCATCTTATGCCCTAGAGAGCAGAGTGCAGTTGGCATACTACTGCTCAAGGACCGAATCCAGACCACCGCCTGTTACTGTAAATAAAGTTTTATTGGAACACAGCCACACCCACTCACTTAGCTATTGTCTTTGGGGGCTTTCCAGCTAAGAGGACAGAGTTGAATAGTTGAGACAGAAACCATATGGTCCACAAAGCCTAAAATATTTACTATCTGGCCCTCTACAGAAAATGTTGGCCATTCCCCTGCCTCAGAGACATAGCAAGAAAGACTACATTTTTCACCATCTATAACAATTTTTTTAGTGACCACATCTCACCAGAGAATGTATGAACAATTTCTAGTGAGTAAACCTTATACCACTAACATATAGGACGCAATCTCATAGATACTTTCTGGCTTCTTTTTTCAAGTTTTACATAGTCTGATAGATAACTTGACTGGGTCTAATTTTCCTGGCACAAGTGATCACCACTCTAATAACTAAACTACAGAAAATTTGGTTAAACAAGTAGCACAGGCATCAGTTCGGTTCAGTTCAGTCGCTTAGTCGTGTCCGACTCTTTGCAACCCCATGAATTGCAGCACACCAGGCCTCCCTGTCCATCACCAACTCCCGGAGTTCACTCACACTCATGTCCATCGAGTTGGTGATGCCATCCAGCCATCTCATCCTCTGTCGTCCCCTTTTCCTCCTGCCCCCAATCCCTCCCAGTATCAGAATTTTTTCCAATGAGTCAACTCTTTGCATGAGGTGGCCAAAGTATTGGAGTTTCAGCTTTAGCATCATTCCTTCCAAAGAACACCCAGGACTAATCTCCTTTAGAATGGACTGGTTGGCTCTCCTTGCAGTCCAAGGGACTCTCAAGAGTCTTCTCCAACACCACAGTTCAAAAGCATCCATTCTTCGGCGCTCAGCCTTCTTCACAGTCCAACTCTCACATCCATACATGACCACTGGAAAAACCATAGCCTTGACTAGATGGACCTTTGTTGGCAAAGTAATGTCTCTGCTTTTGAATATGCTATCTATGTTGGTCATAACTTTCCTTCCAAGCAAAGTAATGTCTCTGCTTTTGAATATGCTATCTACGTTGGTCATAACTTTCCTTCCAAGTGTCTTTTCATTTCATGGAGAGCTTTTGTAAAGAGAGAGAGAAGGGAATTCACCAGTATGGACCATATGTTGCAATAACACTAGCAACAGAAAGACCCTATACACATGGAGGTTCTCAGTGAGCATGTGATCAAATATGAACGTCATTCCAAACTCACAAATTCTATGAGGTAGTAGGGAAGCGAGGATAACCAAAAAACATGATATGCGTCCAGTGACAGAAGCAGGGATTAAAGCACATCATCACAGCAGAAACGGCATTCACAAGTTAGACAGTGATAACTAAATGGATATTTCCCTCTTTTGCCTTTTCTTTAGTTAGTTCATGAAATGGATAGAGTGTAGTACGGTTCTTATTAGTAACAATACTGCTAGCACTTCCAAAAGTACTTCATACTTTTCAAAGTACTCTCCACACTATCACACTTCATTCTGCCATCCACCTTGTGAAAGAGCTACTGCCATCCCTAATATGAGGAAATTGTGTCCAGTGCTCCTAGCAACACGTAACAGTGCCTCTGAGTATCTACAATGACAGTTAACAGAAGAGCAAATTGCTCAAGATCTTGTTACTTCTTCCATTTCCCTACCTAAAAGTCAACACCATTTTATTTTTCCTTCTCTTTGTCCCTTGTCTGGCAGGCTTAGCAAAAATGCGTGTCATAAAAGTAGTTTTGTGGTCAGCAGTGAAGATTGTTATTGAAACACCCTCATTTTCCTCAGTAGTTTCATTGGACCTATGCACATTTTTCATTCATTGATGTATTTTCTCCCTGACCCTTCAACACACACACACACACACACACACACACACACAAAATTACCATACTGAGAGACAGGTACCTATGAGCAATCTTCCTTATACAATGGCCATAATCTCACTTGGAAGATCCCTAGACTACAAGGTCCCAAGGTATGTGCGGCAGCTCCTGCTGTGCTCCGTTCCTACGGGATGGAGACCCTGGCCTAAGCAGCAGAAGCAGGCACTCCATTGGCACTGCAGCAAGCGCAGAAACCCCTCCTTTGAAAAGAAGAAAGTGAGAAACCAGCCTGCTTTTGCTGCAGGTTATTTAACCTCCAACTCCAGAGCAGAGCCAGAACTCTCTCTGCTGTCACCAGAAAAAAAAGCCAAAATCTACCACGACCACAACCACCCCACACATTATTGTTCCATCCCAATTACGGAACTAGAAAACTGATCTCTTGAATCAAATTATCAAGCTGGGCTACATCCCAATTAAGTATCTGAAAAACTGAACCCTCAAATCAAATTATCAACCTGGAAAATAGGATGATATAATCACAGACATCGTATAAAGGCACTAGGCAGGATGATAAATCTGAGGCGTAGGTTATATACCACAGACTGCTCCTTGCAGATAGATTACTGTGACCTTGATCTATTTAAACAAACAGAAAATGCATACTTGAGTACAGAAAGATGTATTTATGAATTGTTAGAGTTCTCCACACAGAGATATTTTCTTCCCTAGGGCAAACTATTCCAAAGGATAAAGACAGATACACACTAAATTAGTTATTTAGATGTGCTTAAGCTAAAAGCTGGTAAGCACATGGACACGACATTCCGTGGTCTCTTATCTTTAGTTTGTCAAGGTTTTTAAATCCCTCTTGAGCTGAAGTACCATTTTTAGCTTGGCTAGGTCAGAATGACACTGAACAACATGAATGATGACACACAAGACAGCTATATGGACAGAGCTGCCATCAGCAAGCCAGCTGTGCTAACACCTGTATGTCTTGCACAGCTGATCTTCAGAATCAGGATCAAGAAACCAAAAATGGAAATAGGTTCAAAGATCATAAGTATCATAAGTAACATTCAGAGAGTCATTAATAAGTTACTTAAAACTGGGTTATTAGAGGCATACGATCATGTTTCAACTTTAAAATAACTGTCAGCTTTATTAATTAAAAATTACTCTGTGGTCTTTGTATTCCACATAAATGATCTAAAAATTAAAAAGCAAAGTTAACTATGTATTACCAAATATTCTCATTCACATTTTTAAGGTAAGAATCACATGTAAAGATGTGGCCACTCAGAATCCTCACCTGTTACTTTCTCTTTGACTCAATTCTACTCTAAAATTTTTCCTAACAGTAGACGTTATCATCTTTCCACTTCATAGGAATCAAATTAGTTGCTACCTATAAAATTTGTTGCCACTGTATCTCTCTTTCCTAGAGACATTTTTATCATTGAATCTAGGCTTTCTCCTCTAGATCTTGATTATGCAAAGTAAATACACATGCTGTTTTCAGTAATCAAAAAATGAAGACACGGGACTTCCCTGGTGGTCCAAAAATTAAGACTCTATGCTCCCAATGCAGGGAACCCAGGTTCCATCCTTGGTCAGGGAACTAGATTCCTTGTGCCACAACTGATATCCAGCACAGTCAAACTAATAAAGTAAAATTTAAAAATAATTAATAAACAAAAAATGAAGACAACATCACCAAGACTTCCACTGGAATCTGGAGGTAGTTTTAGTTGTGCTTAGAGACTGGGCAATGGTAAAAAACTTTGACTCAGGCAACAAACCTTCATCAAGTGCCTACTAGATATCAAGCACTATGATAGATGCTGAGCATATAAAAATGAAGGAGACAGAACTCCATTCCTCAAAGACTTCAAATTCCAGTGGCATAATTAATCTCTCAAAATGTATGTCCTAGCCTTCCCATTTATTCATAATGTCTTGTTTCTCCTGTCAATTGCTATACCACCTTCTTTATTTGCCAGAAGATTTATGTTAATCAATCTCAAACCTTTATCTTTAGCTCTGACTTTTCCCCTGAGGTCTAGACTCTCATATCCTGCTGATCACTCACTCCATGATACCTTAAACTCAGTGTTTCCAAAACAAAACTCATCATTGTCTCCCTTTTCTTTGCTAACAAAAAAGGGGGCGGCAAAAAAAGCCTGTTCCTCTTTCTGTTTTCCAACATTAGTTAATCATACTGTCCATCTTGGGAACCACCCTTCCCTGCCTTTCACCTTCCCATTTTTACTAAATAAGCTTCATATCCTTTCTTCTGACACCACTCATCGTCACTATCTAGTCTCAAATCTTCACCAGTACTCATCTAGCCTACAAACTCATGTTCTTCATTATTTCATTACCAACTTCACTATTCACTATTTATGGCCTGCAAAGGTGCCTCCCAAAGCCCCACTTTAGTAAGGAAATCTGACCACATCATTCCTTATCTCAAACCTTAATTGTCTCCCTGCTCCACAATAAAGATCCAAGTGTCTTAAAAATGACAAAAAAAAAAGTTCTTCCATTACCTGGCTGCCACTTGTCTGATTCAACCTCATCTCCTGCACTCTCCTTGCACTTAATGCTGCACTGAGGCTATCTGGCCATTCATGCTTCCATGCACCTGCACATTCTACTCTCTCTGCTGAAATGCCCTTCTCATCTTTCCTCACACTTCAAAGCCCCATGCAAGCTTTAATTTTCTTCCAAGAAATTTCCAGCCAACCCTTGGGTTTTCTAAGTATGCTTCATAGATGAATAACTATCTAAATGGATGTGGAACTGCATCTATTGGGTACATATTTACCATAGTATACTGGAATTATACCGTCTCTATGGCAACCCACTCCAGTACTCTTGCTTGGAAAATCCCATGGATGGAGAAGCCTGGTGGGCTATAGTCCATGGGGTTGCAAAGAGTCGGACACGACTGAGTGACTTCATTTTCACTTTTCACTTTCATCTTGAAGAAAGAAACAATGAGATATATACACATATGTTGTTGTGATTGTTATTTGTGCATCTGTTTGTTTCCCCAAAGGCTAGTACAGTTTCTGGCCCATAATATACATTCAAAAAGCATTTGTATAGGGGAGAACAAGAGGGTGGAAGAGTAGGTGGATGTGGAGTACATCTCTCTCCACGGATACATCAGGATACACCTTCAGACATAAAAGTGCATGCAGAACACCAGCTGAGAGCAAAGAAGAGTACCTGACCAGCAGAAAAAAATATATAGACGCACGCAAAACTCGGTAGGATGAAGGAACTAGGGGGAAAATCAGGAGTGTTAATAGGACTGGACCTGCCCTCAAAGGGTTGGGGAACTGAAGCAGGGGTTGGATCCCCACACTGGGGCAATTGTCTGAGTCAGAGAAGAAACATCTAAGGCTGAGAGTGAAATAGCTGATGAGTGGCAGCCTAAATGGAATGAGAATCAGACAGTCCTTGCCACAGCCATACATACAGAGATGTAGATCCCCTGGAAGGTGCAACAGCTGGGAGCTGGAGTTTAGGGATTGTGGCGCAATCTCAGGGTGGGCTGCTGTTGACTGCAGAGAGACAGATCGAGGGGATGTGAGGGAGGAGACTGTGGTGGGAAATGCTTGTGGAGGAAAGCTGGGCAGCCATGGAAGCAAGGTGATACTGCTGAGTCACGTGTAGGGGGTGGAGCCATCACCATAGCCTCTCTCTCCCCACACGCCAGCATTGACAGCTGAACAATAGAGACACTGGCCCATCAAACACCTGATGCACTGAACTACAGAGTAGGGCCCCACCCAGGGTGCTCCTTTAAGTGACCGATGCACTGAATTACAGAGTAGGACCCCAGCCAGGGGGGCCCCTCTATGTGCCTGACACACTGAACAACAGAGAAAGATCCCAGGCAAGGGAGCCCTCTAAGGGCCTGAATGAGCGGAGCTACGGAGAAAGACCGGTCAAAGAGGCCTTCTGATTGCCAGCTACAAGAGGCTTGAAAAAAGACTCTGATAGGGCCATAACTCCTGCGGCAGAGGCAGTCTGTATCCCTGTACACTTGGTGCCGCCAAGGTCCCCACAAGCCAAGCAGCTGCGCCACCATCATGCTCAACTCTCACTGGGGCTGAGCTGCCACAGGCAAAACAAGTCTTATGTCTATGCACACAGGGTCACTTCGGTAGTGTCCGACTCTTTGCAACTCTATGGACTATGAGGCTTCTCTGTCAGGGAGGCGGGTTCTCCAGGCAAGAATACTGCAGCATATCGGCCAATACTGGTTGCCATACCCTTCTAGAGCACTACATTTCCTGCTGCTCAAGCCTCCAATTCCCCTGAGTACCTGGTGCTGCCAGAACCCCTGAGACCCAGGTAGCTGCACCACCTCCACACCTGGGCCCCCCAGGGGCAAACCCAAGTCCTCCAGGGCAGCCTCAGGAGCAAACCCCAGTGGACGACTCACAGGCAGAGGTGGAAATAAAACCACAATTGAAACCCAGGGGCAGTGCGACTAAGGGAGAAGACTCAAAACCTTCCCACCAGCTGTATAAGCTGCAGATTAAATCCACACGATCAACTAGGCAGACTCTGTGTCTATGGAATACATAAAAGGTCACTGAGAGCTCCCACAAAAGAAAACGCACTAGTTCTGATAGCTGTGGATACTGGAGGCAAGAAAATATAGGAATAGGACCAGATTAGAATTTGAGCTGCCCCCACAAGAGGTCCAGAGAACAGTACAGTTTTGGAGGACATCCTAGGGAGGTGAGGTGGACTGTGACTCCCAGCGAGGGAAAGGACTTTGACAGCAGTGACTCAAGAAAAACATTTATTATTCTTATGTTTTGACTCGTTCTGTAGATTCTTTAGGATTTTTTTTCTTTTTTCTCCTTTTTATCCCCCACTGTTGTAGCTGTCGATTTTAATGGCACTATGAAATTTAATTAACTTCTAAGCCTTTTTTTTCATTTTTCTCTCAGTCACATTTTTATTACTCTTATAAACCATGCCTCTACGTTGGGCTTTTGCAGTTCTGGAGAGTTTCCTTTTTTTCTCTTTCTTTTCTCTTTTTTAATTTCAATTTTTAAACCTATTATTTTTACTACATTTATTCCTTTGCTTTTCCCCTTGTTCTTCTCCCCTTGTAGTTAAAATTTGATGTATATAAACCTTCTTCAACTACCTCTATTTAACTTTGTATATCTAAACTTTCTATCTTTCTTTTCTTTCTTTCCTTTCCTCTCAATATACTTGTTAATATTATTTTCACAGCGTTATTCCCAAATTGGAATCATGCTTTAGTTTTGTCTTCCAGTTTGTGATTCAGTTACTTTTGTTCAGGTAGATATAATTTTTAGTTTCCTTTGTTTACTGGGTCAATCTATCGTACTTTATTTCTGTTGGACTGTTTCGACTTTGCTCATGGGTATATATGTTTATGTGTATATTTCATTCTCTAAATTATTATTTGCCAGATTTTGTACTGCCATTTGTCTGGGTTCATCTTTGGTTTTTGAATATTTGTTTTAATCTCATTTAATGCTGTAACAAAACACTTATGGAATCTTCGTTCCTGACCTGAGATCAAGCCCTGAGCCTTTGGAGTGGGAGCACTCACTCCAAGACTCTGGAATACCAGAGAACTAGCGCTCAGTTCAGTTCAGTCACTCAGTTGTATCCAACTCTTTGTGACCCCGTGAATTGCAGCACGCCAGGCCTCCCTGTCCATCACCAAATCCCAAAGTTCACTCAAACTCATGTCCATCAAGTCATTGATGCCATCTAGCCAATCTCATCCTCTGTCATCCCCTTCTCCTCCTGTCCCCAATCCCTCCCAGCATCAGAGTCTTTTCCAATGAGTCAGCTCTTCACATGAGGTGGCCAAAGTACTGGAGTTTCAGCTTTAGCATCAGTCCTTCCAATGAACACCCAGGAGTGCTCTCCTTTAGAAAGGACTGGTTGGGTCTCCTTGCAGTCTAAGGGATCGCAACAGTATTCTCCAAAATCATATTTCAAAAGCATCAATTCTTTGGCGCTCAGCCTTCTTCACAGTCCAACTCTCACATGCATACATGACCCCTGGAAAAACCATACCCTTGACTAGACGGACCTTTGTTGGCAAAGTAATGTCTCTGCTTTTCAATATGCTATCTAGGTTGGTCGTAACTTTTCCTCCAAGGAGTAAGCGTCTTTTAATTTCATGGCTGCAATCACCAACTGCAGTGATTCTGGAGCCCAGAAAAATAAAGTCTGACATTGTTTCCACTGTTTCCCCATCTATTTCCCATGAAGTGATGGGACCAGATGCCATGATCTTCATTTTCTGAATGTTGAGCTCTAAGCCAACTTTTTCACTCTCCTCTTTCACTTTCATCAAGAGGCTTTTTAGCTCCTCTTCACTTTCAGCCACGAGGGTGGTGTCATCTGCATATCTGAGGTTACTGATATTTCTCCCAGCAATCTTGATTCCAGCTTGTGCTTCTTCAAGCCCAGTGTTTCTCATGATGTACTCTGGGTATAAGTTAAATAAGAAGGTTGACAATTTACAGCCCTGACGTACTCCTTTCCCTATTTGGAACCAGTCTGTTGTTCCATGTCCAGTTCTAACTGTTGCTTCCTGACCTGCATAGAGGCTTCTCAAGATGAGGTCAGGTGGTCTGGTATTCCCATCTCTTCCAGAATTTTCCACAGTTTACTGTGATCCACAAACTCAAAGGCTTTGGCATAGTCAATAAAGCAGAAATAGATGTTTTTCTGGAACTCTCTTGCTTTTTCCATAATTCAGTGGATGTTGGCAATCTGATCTCTGGTTCCTCTGCCTTTACTAAAACCAGCTTGAACATCTGGAAGTTCATGGTTCACGGATTGCTGAAACCTGGCTTCGAGAATTTTGAGCATTACTTTACCAGCATGACTTTACTACATCTATTTCTGCTTTATTGACTATGCCAAAGCCTTTGACTGTGTGGATCACAATACACTGTGGAAAATTCTGAAAGAGATGGGAATACCAGACCACCTAACCTGCCTCTTGAGAAACCTCTATGCAGGTCAGGAAGCAACAGTTAGAACTGGACATGGAACAACAGACTGGTTCCAAATAGGAAAAGGAGTACGTCAGGGCTGTATATGGTCACCCTGCTTATTTAACTTATACGCAGAGTACATCATGAGAAATGCTGAGCTGGAAGAAGCACAAGCTGGAATCAAGATTGCTGGGAGAAATATCAATAACCTCAGATATGCAGGTGACACCACCCTCATGGCAGAAAGTGAAGACAAACTAAAAAGCCTCTTGATGAAAGTGAAAGAGGAGAGTGAAAAAGTTGGCTTAAAGCTCAACATTTAGAAAACAAAGATCATGGCATCCAGGCCCATTACTGCATGGGAAATAGATGGGGAGACAGTGGAAACAGTGTCAGACTTTATTTTTGGGGGCTCCAAAATCACTCCAGATGGTGACTGCAGCCATGAAATTAAAAGATGCTTACTCCTTGGAAGAAAATTTATGACCAACCTAGATAGCATATTCAAAAGCAAAGACATTACTTTGCCGACTAAGGTCCGTCTAGTCAAAGCTATGGTTTTTCCTGCGGTCTTGTATGGATGTGAGAGTTGGACTGGGAAGCAAGCTGAGCACCGAAGAACTGATGGTTTTGAACTGTGGTGTTGGAGAAGGCTCTTGAGAGTCCCCTGGACTGCAAGGAGATCCAACCAGTCCATTCTGAAGGAGATCAGCCCTGGGATTTCTTTGGAAGGAATGGTGCTAAAGCTGCAACTCCAGTACTTTGGCCACCTCACACAAAGAGTTGACTCATTGTAAAAGATTCTGATGCTGGGAGGGATTGGGGGCAGGAGGAGAAGGGGACGACAGAGGATGAGATGGCTGGATGGCATCACTGACTCGATGGACGTGAGTCTGAGTGAACTCCAGGAGTTGGTGATGGACAGGGAGACCTGGCCTGCTGTGATTCATGGGGTTGCAAAGAGTTGGACACAACTGAGCAACTGAACTGAACTGAACTTACTAGCGTGAGAGATGAGTAAAATTGTGTGGTAGTTTGAGAATTCTTTGGCATTGCCTTTCTTTGGGATTGGAATGAAGATTGACCTTTTCCAGTCCTGTGCCCACTGCTGAGTTTTCCAAATTTGCTGGCATATTGAGTGCAGCACTTTCACAGCATCATCTTCCAGGGTTTGAAATAGCTCAACTGGAATTCCATCACCTCCACTAGCTTTGTTCGTAGTGATGCTTTCTAGGGCCCACTTGACTTCACATTCCAGGATGTCTGACTCTAGATGAGTGATCACTCCATCGTGGTTATCTGGGTCGTGAAGATCCTTTTTGTACAGTTCTTTCATATATTCTTGCAACCTCTTATTATCTTCTGCTTCTGTTAGGTCCATACCATTTCTGTCCTTTATTGAGCCCATCTTTGCATGAAATGTTCCCTTGGTATCTCTAATTTTCTTGAAGAGATTTCTAGTCTTTCCCATTCTGTTGTTTGCATCTATTTCTTTGCACTGATCACTGAGGAAGGCTTTCTTCTCTCTCCTTGCTGTTCTTTGGAACTCTGCATTCAGTTGCTTATATCTTTCCTTTTCTCCTTTGTTTTTTGCTTCTCTTCTTTTCACAGCTATTTGTAAGGCCTCCCCAGACAGCCATTTTGCTTTTTTGCATTTCTTTTCCATGGGGATGGTCTTGATCTCTGTCTCCTGTACAATGTCACGAACCTCCATCCATAGTTCATCAGGCAACCTATCTATCAGATCCAGTCCCTTAAATCTATTTCTCACTTCCACTATATAATCATAAGGGATTTCACTTAGGTCATACCTGAATGGTCTAGTGGTTTTCCCCACTTTCTTCAATTTAAGTCTGAATTTGGCAATAAGGAGCTCATGATCTGAGCCACAGTCAGCTCCCGGTCTTGTTTTTGCTGACTGTATAGAGCTTCTCAATCTTTGGCTGCAAAGAATATAATCAATCTGATTTCAGTGTTGACCATCTGGTGATGTCCATGTATAAAGTCTTCTCTTGTGTTGTTAGAAGAGGGTGATTGCTACGACCAGTGCGTTCTCTTGGCAAAACTCGCTTAGCCTTTGCCCTGCTTCATTCTGTATTCCAAGGCCAAATTTGTCTGTTAGCCCAGGTGTTCCTTGACTTCCTACTTTTGCATTCCAGTCCCCTATAATGAAAAGGACATCTTTTCTGGATGTTTGTTAGTTCTAAAAGGTCTTGTAGGTCTTCATAGAACTGTTCAACTTCAGCTTCTTCAGAGTTACTGGTTGGGGCGTAGACTTGGATTACTGTGATATTGAATGGTTTGCCATGGAAAGCAATGGAAATCATTCTAACCCTCAGTTCAGTTCAGTTCAGTCGCTCAGTCGTGTCCGACACTTTGAGACCCCATGAATTGCAGCACGCCAGGCCTCCCTGTCCATCACTAACTCCTGGAGTTCACTCAGACTCATGTCCATAGAGTCGGTGATGCCATCCAGCCATCTCATCCTAGGTCGTCCCCCTCTCCTCCTGCCCCCAATCTCTCCCAGGATCAGAGGTCTTTTCCAGTGAGTCAACTCTTCGCATGAGGTGTCCAAAGTACTGGAGCTTCAGCTTTAGCATCATTCCTTCCAAAGAAATCCCAGGGTTGATCTCCTTCAGAATGGACTGGTTGGATCTACTTGCAGTCTAAGGGACCCTCAAGAGTCTTCTCCAACACTACAGTTCAAACGTATCAATTCTTCGGTGCTCAGCCTTCTATACAGCCCAACTCTCACATCCATACATGACCACAGGAAAAACCATAACCTTGACTAGACGGACCTTAGTCGACAAAGTAAAGTCTCTGCTTTTGAATATACTATCTAGGTTGGTCATAACTTTTCTTCCAAGAAATAAGCGTCTTTTAATTTCATGGCTGCAATCACCATCTGCAGTGATTTTGGAGCCCCCAAAAATAAAGTCTGACACTGTTTCCACTGTCTCCCCATCTATTTCCCATGAAGTGATGGGACCAGATGCCATGATCTTCGTTTTCTGAATGTTAAGCTCTAAGCCAACTTTTTCACTCTCCTCTTTCACTTTCATCAAGAGGCTTTTTAGCTCCTCTTCACTTTCTGCCATGAGGGTGGTGTCATCTGCATATCTGAGGTTATTGATATTTCTCCCGGCAATCGATTCCAGCTTGTGCTTCTTCCAGTCCAGTGTTTCTCATGATGTACTCTGCATATAAGTTAAATAAGCAGGGTGACATTATACAGCCTTGACGTACTCCTTTTCCTATTTGGAACCAGTCTGTTGTTCCATGTCCAGTTCTAACTGTTGCTTCATGACCTGCATACAGATTTCTCAAGAGGCAGGTTAGGTGGTCTGGTATTCCCATCTCTTTCAGAATTTTCCAGTTTTTTGTGATCCACACAGTCAAAGGCTTTGGCATAGTCAATAAAGCAGAAATAGGTGTTTTTCTGGAATTTTCTTGCTTTTTCCATGATCCAGCGGATGTTGGCAATTTGATCTCTGGTTCCTCTGCCTTTTTGAAAACCAGCTTGAACATCAGGGAGTTCACGGTTCACGGATTGCTGAAGCCTGGCTGGGAGAATTTTGAGCATTACTTTACTAGCATGTGAGATGAGTGCAATTGTGCGGCAGTTTGAGCATTCTTTTGCATTGCCTTTCTTTGGAATTGGAATGAAAACGGACCTTTTCCAGTCCTGTGGCCACTGCTGAGTTTTCCAAATTTGCTGGCATATTGAGTGCAGCACTTTCACAGCATTATCTTTCAGGATTTGAAACAGCTCAACTGGAATTCCATCACCTCCACTAGCTTTGTTCGTAGTGATGCTTTTTAAGGCCCACTTGAGTTCACATTCCAAGATGTCTGGCTCTAGATTAGTGATCACATCATCATGATTATCTGGGTCGTGAAGATCTTTTTTGTATAGTTCTTCTGTGTATTCTTGCCACCTCTTCTTAATATCTTCTGCTTCTGTTAGGTCCAGACCATTTCTGTCCTTTATCGAGCCCATCTTTGCATGAAATGTTCCTTGGTATCTCTAATTTTCTTGAAGAGATCTCTAGTCTTTCCCATTCTGTTGTTCTCCTCTATTTCTTTGCATTGATCACTGAAGGCTTTCTTGTCTCTTCCTGCTATTCTTTGGAACTCTGCATTCAGATGCTTATATCTTTCCTTTTCTCCTTTGCTTTTCGCCTCTCTTCTTTTCACAGCTATTTGTAAGGCCTCCCCTAGGGAGTGTCAAATAGTGAGAACTCATGCAAAGAAAACAGCTAGAATACAAGACCCTGCATCACCTAACTATCAGTAGCATGCTGTGCTACTCATCTAAATACAAACAAACAGAAATTAAAGCCAATCATTATCAGACAGGATTATCACCTCACTCAGCCTTCCCCATCAGAGGAAAAACAAACAAACAAACAAAAAACTCAGCCCAAACCTCACCCTATATGAAGCTTAAGCAAACCACTGGACTAATCTTGAAGTGAAGTGAAGTCACTCAGTCGTGTCCAACTCTTTGTGACCCCATGGACTTAGTCTACTACGCTCCTCCGCCCATGGGATTTTCCAGGCAAGAGTACCTGAGTGGGTTGCCATTTCCTTCTCCAGAAGATCTTCCTGACCCAGTGATTGAACCCAGGTCTCCCACACTATAGGCAGAAGCTTTACCGTCTGAGCCACCTTGGACAAACCTTAGGAGGGCAGAAATCAAAAGGAAGAAACGATTCAACCTTGAAGCCTGGGAAAAGGAGACCTCAAACACAATAACTTAAAAAAATGATAATGAAAAGGCAGAGAAATACAATGCAAATGAAAGAACAAACTCTAAATACAGAATTCCAAATAAATGAAGAGGAAATAGTCAAATCACCTGAAAAAGAATTCAGAATAATGATAGTAAACATGATCAAAAACCTTGAAAACAAAATGGAGAAAATGTAAGAATCAATTAACAAAGACCTAGATGAAATAAAGAATAAACATAAAGAAAAAAACAACACAATTACTGAAATTAAAAATACTCTAGAAGAAATCAATAGAAGACTATCTGAAGCAGAAGAACTAATCAGTGAGTTGGAAGATAAAATGGTGGAAAGAAAGTGAAAGTGAAGTTGCTCAGTCGTGTCCAACTCTTTGAACCCCATGGACTGTAGCCTACCATGCTCCTCCCTCCATGGGATTTTCTAGGCAAGAGTACTGGAGTTGGGTGCCATTGCCTTCTCCAGAGGATCTTCCCGACCCAGGGATCAAACCTGGGTCTCCCAAATTGTAGGCAGACGTTTTACCATCTGACCCAACAGGGAAGTCTAAAATGGTGGAAATAACTTCTAAAGAGCAGAATAAAGTAAAAAGAATGAAAAGTATGAGGACAGTCTGAGACCTCTGGGACAATATCAAATGTACCAACATTCGAATTATAAGAAGAAAAAGAAAGGATATGAGAAAATTTTTGAAGAGATTATAGTTGAAATTTTCCCCAACATGGAAAAAAAAATAGTCAATCGAGTCCAAGAGGCACAAAGAGTCCTATACAGGATAAACCCAAGGAAAAATATGCCAAGACACATACTAATCAAGCTAACAAAGACTAAACACAAATAAAGAATATTAAAAGTAGCAAGGGAAAAGCAACAAGTAACATACAAGGGAAATGCCATACGCTTAACAACTGATCTTTCAGCAGAAACGCTGCAGGCCAGAAGGGAATGGCAGGATATATTTAAAGTACTGAAAGGGGAAAATCTACAACCAAGATTACTATACCTGGCAAGGATCTCATTCAAAACTGATGAAGAAATAAAAAGCTTTTCAGACAAGCAAAAGTTAAGAGAATTCAGTACCACCAAACCAGCTTTACAACAAATGTTAAACAGACTTATATAGTCAAGAAACACAAGAGAAGAAAAAATATCTACAAAATCAAACCCAAACAATTAAGAAAATGGCATTAGGAACATTTGTATCAATAATTACTTTATGTAAATGGATTAAATACACCAACCAAAAGACAAAGACGGGCTGAATGGATACAAAAACAGACCCATATATATGCTGTCTACAAGAAAACCACTTTAGACATAAGGACACATATAGACTGAAAGTGAAAGAATAGAAAAATATATTCCATGCAAACGGGAAAAAAAAAGAAAGCTGGAGTAGCAATCTTCATATCAGACAAAATAGACCTTAAAATAAAGATTACAAGAGACAAGGAAGGACACTACATAATGATCAAGGGATCAATCCAAGAGGAAGACATAACAATTGTAAATATCTATGCACCCAACATAGGAGCACCTCAATACATAAGACAAACACTAACAGACATAAAAGCAGAAATTGACAGTAACACAATAATAGCAGGAGATTTTAACACCCCACTCATACCAATGGACAGATCATCAAGACAGAAAATTAATAAGGAAACACAAGTTTTAAATGATACATTAGATGAGATGGATCTCATTGATATTTTCAGGACATTCCATCCAAATGCAGAAGAACACATCTTCTTCTCAAGTGCATATGGAACATTCTCCAGGATAGACCACATCTTGGGTCACAAATCAAACCTCAGTAAATTTAAGAAATTTTAAATCATATCAAGCATCTTCTCTGACTACAACCCTAGGAGACTAGCTATCAATTGCAAGAAAAAACACTGTAAGAAACACAAATACATGGAGATTAAACAACGCAATTCTAAATAACCAACAGGTTACTGAAAAAATTAAAAAGGAAATAAAAAAATTTCCAGAAGCAAATGACAATGAAAACACAACAACTCAAAACCTTTAGGATGCAGCAAAAGCAGATCTAAGAGGGAAGTTTATAGCAATACAATCCTACCTCAAGAAACAAGAAAAACATAGAATAGACAACCCAACTTTACACCTAAAACAACTGGAAAAAGAAGAACAAACAAACAAACAAAAAACCCTTAAAAGTAGTAGAAGGAAAGAAATTATAAAGATCCAAGCAGAAATAAAAAGAAATGAAAGAAACAATAGAAAAGATTAATAAAACTAAAAAGCTGGTTCTTTGAGAAGATAAACAAAATTGACAAATATTTAGCCAGACTCATCAAGAATAAAAGAGAGAAGAATCAAATCAACAAAATTAGAAATAAAAAAGGAGAGGTTACAACAGACAATGCAGAAATACAAAGGATTACAAGAGACTATTATGACAACTATTTGGCAATAAAATGGATAACCTGGAAGAAATGGACAGATTCTTAGATAAGTTCAATATTCCAAGACTGAGCCAGGAAGAAATAGGAATTATGAACAACCCAATTACAAGCACTGAGACTGAAGTTGTGATCAAAAAATCTCCCAAAAAACAAAAGCCCAGGACCAGATGGCTTCACAGGAGAATTCGATCAAACATATAGAGAAGAGCTAAAGCCCATCCTTCTAAAACTCTTTCAAAACACTGCAGGGGAAGGAACACTTCCAAACTCATTCTACGAGGCCACCATCACCCTGTTACCAAAACCAGACAAAGACAACACAAAAAAAGAAAACTACAGGCCAATATCACTGATGAACATAGATGCCAAAATTCTCAACAAATTTTAGCAAACAGGATTCAGCAACATATCAAAAAGCTCATACACCATGATCAAGTTGGCTTTACTCCAGAAATGCAAGGATTCTTCAATATATGGAAATCAATCAATGTGATATGCCATATTAACAAACTGAAAGATAAAAACCATATGATAATCTCAATAGATGCAGAAAAGCCTTTGACAAAATTCAGTACCCATTTATGATTAAAACTCTTCAAAAAATAGGCATAGAAGGAACCTACCTCAATATATTTAAGGCCATAAATGATAAGCCTACAGCAAACATTATTCTCAATGGTGAAAAAATGAAAGCATTCCCCCTAAGATCAGCAACAAGACAAGGGTGTCCACTTTCACCATGACTCTTCAACATAGTTCTGGAAGTCCCAGCTACAGCAAGCAGAGAAGAAAAAGAAATAAAAGGAATCCAGATCAGAAAAGAAGAAGTAAAGGTCTCATTATCTGCAGATGACACAATACTGTACTTAGAAAACCCTAAAGATAGTATCAGAAAATTACTAGAGCTAATCAGTGAACTTAGCAAAGTTGCAGGATAAAAAATCAATATATAGAAATCACTTGCATTTCTATATACTAACAATGAAAAATCAGAGAAATTAAGGACTCAATCCTATTCACGATTGCAACAAAAAGAATTAAATATCTAGGAATAAACTTACCTAAGGAGACAAAAGAACTATACACAGAAAATTATAAGACACTAATGAAAGAAATAAAAGATGACATAAACAGATGGAGAGATATGCCATTATCCTGGGTAGGAAGAATCAATATTGTGAAAATGACTATATTACCTAATGTAATCTACAGATTCAATGAGATCCCTATCAAGTTACCAAGGGCTATTTTCACAGAACTAGAACAAAAAATTTCACAATTCATATGGAAACACAAAAGACCCCCAAATAGCCAAAGCAGTCTTGAGAAAGAGGAATGGAGCTAGAGGAATCAGGCTTCCTGACTTCAGATTATACTGCAAAGCTACAGTCATCAAGACAGTATGATACTGGCACAAAAACAGAAAGACAGACCAATGGAACAAGATAGAAAGCCCGGAAATAAAGCCACGCACCTATTGGTACTTTATTTTTGACAAAGGAGGCAAGAATATACAATGGGGCAAAGAGAGCCTCTTCAATAAATGGTGCTGGACAGCTACATGAAAAAGAATGAAATTAGAACACTTCCTAACACCATACACAAAGATAAATTCAAAATGGGTGAAAGACCTAAATGCAAGACCAGAAACTATAAAACCCTTAGAGGAAAACATAGGCAGAACACTTGATGACATAAACCAAAGCAAGATCCTCTATGACCCACCTCCTAGAGTAGTGTAAATAAAAACAAAAGTAAACAAGTGGGACCTGATTAAACTTAAAAGCTTTCACATAGCAAAGGAAACTATAAGCAAGGTGAAAAAACAACCCTCAGAATGGGAGAATAGCAAGTAAAACAACTGACAAAGGATTAATTTCCAAAATATACAAGTAGCTCATAAAACTCAAGACCAGAAAAACAAACAACCCAATCAAAAAGTGGGAAAAAGACCTAAACAGACATTTCTCCAAAAAAGACATACAAATGGCTAACAAACACATGAAAAGATGCTCAACATCACTCATTATTAGAGAAATGCAAATCAAAATCACAAGGAGACATCACCTCATACTGGTCAGAATGGCCATCATCAAAAAGTCTACATACAATAAATGCTGGAGAGGGTGTGGAGAAAAGGAAAAACTCTTACATTCTTGGTGGAAATATAAATTGATACAGCCACTATGGGAGACGGTATGGAGATTCCATAAAAAACTAGGAATAAAACCACCATATGACTCAACAATCCCACTCCTAGGCACATAACGTGAGGAAACCAAAACTGAAAGAGACACATGTATCCCACTGTTCATTGCAGCACTATTTACAATAGCTAGAACATGGAAGCAACCTATATGTCCATTGACAGATGAATGGATAAAGAAGTTGTGGTACATATACACGATGGAATATTACTCAGCCATAAAAAGGAATGCATTTGAGTCCGTTCTGATGAGGTGGGTGAACCTAGAACCTATTATACAAAGTGAAGTGAGTCAGAAAGAGAAAGATAAATATCATATTCTAACACACATACATGGAGTCTAGAAAAATGGTACTGAAGAATTCATTTACAGGGCAGCAATGGAGAAACAGACATAGAGAATAGACTTATGGACATGGGGAGAGGAGAGGAGTGGGTGAGATGTATGGGAAGAGTAACATGGAAACTTACATAACCATATGCAAAACAGATAGCCAACAGGAATTTGCTGTATGGCTCAGGAAACTCAAACAGGGGATCTGTATCAACCTAGAGGGGTGGGACAGGGAGGGAGATGGGAGAAAGTTTCAAACAGGAGGGTATATATGTACAACTATGGCTGATTCCCTGGTGGCTCAGATGGTAAAGCATCTGTATACAATGCAGGAGACCCGGATTCGATCCCTGGGTTGGGAAGATCCCCTGGAGAAGGAAATGGCAATCCACTGCAGTACTATTGCCTGGAAAATCCCATGTACAGAGGAGCCTGGTAAGCTACAGTCCATGGGGTCGCAAAGAGTAGGACACGACTGAGCGACTTCACTTTCACTTTCATGGCTGATTCATGTTGAGTTTTGACAGAAAACAACAACATTCTGTATAGCAATTATCCTTCAATTAAAAAATTAATTAAAAAGAAAAAATAAATAAAGCATTTGTAGGACTCAGATATTACAAGGAGACAATCATTAGGACTCAACTATTATTTATAGTAAATATTGTGTTTTAGGGCTTCTCTGATAGCTCAGTTGGTAAAGAATCCATGTGCAATGCAGGAGTCCAGGTTCGATTCTTGGGTTGGGAAGATTCGCTGGAGAAGGGATACGCTACCCACTCCAGTATTCCTTGGCTTCCCTTGTGGCTCAGTTGGTAAAGAATCTGCCCACAATGCAGGAGAACTGGGTTCAATCCCTGGGTTAGGAAGATCCCCTGGAGAAGGTAGAAGCTACATACTCCAGCATTCTGGTCTAGAGAATTTGATGGATAAGACTTTATTATATAAGCAGATCCAAGAGTGTCATCATCAAAAAAAAAAAAGACAACTCTTGTGACTTCCAAGTCATTGGTCTAGTGTCTTTTCAGCCTTGTAACTTTATAGGATTTATAGATTCAAGGTATTCTTTTTTTTTTTTCCTCATGCAGCCCCAGAGGGGCAGATTCAAGGTATTCTAAAGTCTTTTGAGGTTTCTGAATTGTGACTTCCTCTTTTATCTTTTAGCCATTTTATTCAAAAGGCATCTGACACTGCTCATAAAAGTTCAAAGGTAATTTTACAGTTCATAGTACACTGTGATCATATATAGGAAACACTTTAGTTAATCCTTCCAAACTTGAAGGACTCAAGCAATCTCTAAAAGCTTCAAGAATTCAGCAATTCTGCTAATTCAATAACAATTTTAAAATGACTACAAAAAATGTTCAGTTCTTCCCCACATTCCAAATCTACTGTCAACTTACTTTCACCCCCACCTATAGTAAACCAAGATATCTTTCTGTTAGTATCCAATAAATACTAACAGAACTAAATTTTCTCATACCTAACCCTAAATAATCCAGACACTATCCTATCCATGGGCTTCCCTGGTATCCATCTAGTCTTCACTCTATCCTGAAACTTATTTTAATACAATTATTGTACTCTCCTTCTTTTCCTCACAATAGAAATATTTAACCATGGTTGGAGAGCTCTTAATTTTTTTAAATTTCCAATTCATGAGAGGATATATTATCAGTAATATTAAAAGCCTACTGGTAAAATTATTAGGAAAATAAAAGTACAGCATATCAGCAAGAATTCTAGCAAAATTCTAGTTAGAAATTTTAGCATATCTAGAAATTCTACAAATTCTCTTGAGTGGAGAACCCCAAAGGCCAGGGCCTCCACAAGGCAGTGAATAAACTGGGGAAATGTGTCAGAATCAACTTTTTCAGACCTCTGAAAACTAACTGAAAGTTTACTGCAGCCAGGAAAAATCTTAATCAAGAAAAAGCACCTGAACCTTGATATTTCAGGAAGTCACTAAGCGAACAAAAGCTACGACACTACAGTAGCAGCAACAGCAAACAAGAGGGCTGCAGCGGGAGGGGACTGAGCTCCAGAGTTGCCATCTATCACGTTCCCCAATGGCTCAGCAGTGAAGAAGCAACCTGCAATGCAGGAGACAAGAGTTTGGTTCCTCAGTGGGAAGAACTCCTGGAGGAGGAAACAGCAACCTACTTCAGTTTCCTTGCCTGAAAAATCCCATGGACAGAAGAGCCTGATGGGCTGAAGTCCAAAGGGCTGCAAACAGTCAGACAAGACTGAGCAAATGAGCATGATCACACAAATATTCAAAATACCCACTTTTCAACAAAAAACTATAAAGTATGCAAGAAAATAAAGTATGGCCCATACATAAGAAAAACAGAAATTAATAGGAACTGTTCCTGGGGAAGTCTAGATATTGGATTTATCATACAATGACTTTAAATCAATTATTTCAAATGTGCTTTAAAACATTAAAGGAAACCATGTACAAAGAACCAAAGGAAAACCATGAGAGTAGCTTCTTCAAAACTGAGAAATATAAATAGATATGAAGTATAAAAAGGAATTGAATAGAAATTTTGGAGTTGACATATTCAAAATGCTGGGGAAAAAATGAACTGTCAATCAAAAATTCTATATCCAACAAAAATATTCTCCTGAAATTAAGGAGAAAGTAGCCATTCCAAGACAAACAAAAAGCTGAGAGTGTTCTTTACCACCAGCACTACCCAGAAGAAAGGTTAAAGGGAGTCCTTCAGCCTGAAATGAAAGGACATTAGACTGTAATTCAAATCGACAAGAAGAAATTAAGAATATCAGTAAAGGAAACTGCATATGTAAATATAAAAGTCTGTATTCATCTATTTTTGATTTATAACTCCTTTTTCCTGTATGATTTAAAAGATAACAACATAAAACAATAATTATAAACCACTGCAAACCACACAAAATTAACTTAAAACTAAACAGCAAAAAGGTATTAGGAAAACGTCCAAATGTTTCAGAAATTAAACAACTTACTCTTATGATGCAGGGAGCTCAAATCTGGTGCTCTGTGACGAGCTTGAGAGGTAGGATGGAGTGGGAGGTGGAAGGAAGGTTCAAAAGGGAGGGGACATATGTATACTTATGGCTGATTCATGCTGATAACACAGCAGAAACCAACATAATATTGTAAAGCAAGTATCCTCAAATAAAAATAAATAAATTTTTTTAAAAAACATAAAGCATGAAGGAAGGTAAAGAAAAAAACACTCTTAAACAATGAAAAAGTCAAGGAAGAAATCACAGGAAAATTATAAAATATTAATACTTTAATATAAACAAAAACACAACATAACCAAACTTATGGGAAGCAGTGACAGTACTGCTCACATAGAAATCTATAGCTTAAATGCCTACATTAAAAAAAGAAGCACGATCTCAAATCAATAATCCAAGCTTCTATCTGAGGAAAGTGGAAAAAGAAGAACAAACTAAGCCCAAAGCAAACAAAAGGGAGGAAATAATAAAGATTTGAGCAGCGATAAATACAGTAGAACTGGACATGGAACAACAGACTGGTTCCAAATAGGGAAAGGAGTGCGTCAAGGCTGTATATTGTCACCCTGCTTATTTAACTTATACGCAGAGTTCATAATGCTGGGCTGGAAGAAGCACAAGCTGGAATCAAGATTGCTGGGAGAAATATCAATAACCTTGGATATGAATATGACACCACCCTTATGACAGAAAGTAAAGAAGAACTGAAGATCCTCTTGATGAAAGTGAAAGAGGAGAGTGAAAAAGTTGGCTTAAAGCTCAACATTCAGAAAATGAAGATCATGGCATCTGGTCCCATTACTGCATGGGAAATAGATGGGGAAACAGTGGAAATAGTGTCAGACTTTATTTTTTGGGGCTCCAAAATCACTGCAGATGGTGACTGCAGCCATGAAATTAAAAGACACTTACTCCTTGGAAGAAAAGTTATGACCAACCTAGATAGCATATTCAAAAGCAGAGACATTACTTTGTCAACAAAGGTCCGTCTAGTCAAGGCTATGGTTTTTCCAGTGGTCATGTATGGATGTGAGAGTTGGACTGTGAAGAAGGCTGAGTGCCAAAGAATTGATGCTTTTGAACTATGGTGCTGCAGAAGACTCTTGAGAGTCCCGTGGACTGCAAGGAGAGCCAACCAATCCATTCTGAAGGAGATCAGTCCTGGGTGTTCATTGGAAGGAATGATGCTAAAGCTGAAAGTCCAGCACTTTGGCCACCTCATGCAAAGAGTTGACTCATTGGAAAAGACTCTGATGCTGGGAGGGATTGGGGGCAGGAGAAGGGGACGACAGAGGATGAGATGGCTGGATGGCATCACTGACTCAATGGACATGAGTCTGAGTGAACTCCGGGAGTTGGTGATGGACAGAGAGGCCTGGCGTGCTGTGATTCATGGGGTCGCAAAGAGTTGGACACGACTAAGTGACTGAACTGAACTGACTGAAATACAGGAGAGAACAGAAAAATAATAGAGCAAATCAAGAAATTCAAATCAGTTCCTTGAAGAGATCAACAAAATTGACAAACCTTAACTAGACTCACCAAGAAAAGAAAGATTAATAAATTACTAAAATTAGGAATAAACATAGAACATTAGTGTTGACTTGGAGAAATAAACAATTCTAAGAAAATGAACAACTTTGTATCAATAAATTAGATAACCTAGATGAAAAAGACAAATTCCTAGAAACACATGACCTATCAAAACTGACTAAAAAAGAAAACTTGTATAGATCTACTACAAGGGAAAAGCAAGAGAATTCCAGAAAAACATCTACTTCTGCTTTATTGATTATGCAAGTCAAGAAGCAACAGTTAGAATTGGACATGGAACAACAGACTGGTTCAAAATTGGGAAAGGAATACGTCAAGGCTGTATATTGTCACCCCACTTATTTAACTTTTATCTCTAACCTCAGATATGCAGATAACACCACCCTTATGGCAGAAAGTGAAAAGGAACTAAAGAGCGTCTTGAAAGTGAAAGAGGAGAGTAAAACAGCTGGCTTAAAACTCAAAATTCAAAAAATGAAGATCATGGCATTTGGTCCCATCACTCCATGGCAAATAGACGGGGAAACAATGGAAACAGAGACAGACTTTGTTTTCTTCGGCTCCAGAATCACTGCAGATGTGACTGCAGCCATGAAATTAAAAGATGCTTCTTCCTTGGAAGGAAAGTTATGACCAACCTAGACAGCATATTAAAAAGAAGAGATATTACCTTGCCAACAAAGGTCCATCTAGTCAAAACTATGGTTTTTCCAGCAGTCACATATGCATGTGAGAGCTGGACTATAAAGAAAGCTGAGCGCTGAAGAATTGATGCTTTTGAACTGTGGTGTCGGAGAAGGTTCTTGAGAGTCCCTTGGACTGCAAGGAGATCCAACCAGTCAATGCTAAAGGAAATCAGTCCTGAATATTCACTGCAAGGACTAACGCTGAAGCTGAAACTCTAATATTTTGGCCACCTGATGCGAAGAACTGACTCATTGGAAAAGACCCTGATGCTGGGAAAGATTGAAGGCAGGAGTAGAAGGGGACAACATAGGATGAGATAGTTGGATGGCATCACTGACTCGATGGACATGCGTCTGAGCAAGCTCTGGGAGTTGGTGATGGACAGGGAAGCCTGGCGTGCTGTAGTCCTTGGGTTCACAGAGTTAGACACGACTGAGCAACTAAACTGAACTGATTACAAGGAAAGAGACTGAATCAGTAATCAAAAAACTTTCAACAAAGAATATCACCAGACCAGATAACTTTATGGGTAAATTCTGCCTAAAGTTCAAACAATTAACACCAAACTTTTCCAAACTCTTCCAAAAAATTGAAGTGGAGAGGCTATGTCTTAACTCATTCTATGAGGCCAGTATTACACTGAAACCAAAGTCAGACAATGATATCATGGGAAAACTACAGACCAATATTCCTTACAATCACAGATGCAAAAATCCTCAAAAAATGCTAGGAAGCCAAATGCAGCAGTATAGTCAAATATACTCTACATAATGAAGTGGTATTTACACCAGAAATGCAAAGGTGGTTTAGCATATGTAAGCCAATCTATATAGTACACAACATTAACAGAATGAAGGTTGCAAGTAAAAAAGATTATCTACTTTGAGGCAGAAAGAGCCTTTTACAACACTCTTTCATGATAAGAAAACTTCAAAAAACTAGGAGCAGAAAAAAGTTTCCCCACTCTCATGCAGGACATCTATGAAAAAACAGATATAACATTGTATTAATGATGCAAAACTGAAAGCTTTCCCTGTAAGATCAGAACAACACACAAGGAGGCCTGCTGTCATCATACTATCTTATGGCTAGGAATGCAAGTTCTAGCCAGACAATTAGATTTAAAAAAAGGAAGAAAGGAAAGGAGTGGGGAGGAAAGGAAAAGAAGAAAGGAAGAAAGAACACCCAAATTACAAAGAAGTAAGCAAAACTATCTTTTATTTATAGAAATTATAATCTTATATATAGAAAATCCTAAAGAATCCACACAAAAAATTATTTGAGCTAATAAATTCAGCGAAGTTGCAGTATACAAGACCAATACACAAAATCAGCTATATTTCCATATGCTAGCACTTAAGAACCAAGAAATGAAATTTAAAAATAATTTCATTTACAACAGCATTTCAATGGATAAAATAATGAGGAATAAATTCAAACAAGGGGCAAAACTTGTACACTAAAAACTACAAAACATTGTTGAAAGAAATCAGAGATTTAAATAAATAGGAAAATATCTCATGTCATGAACTGCAAGACTTAGGACAGCAATTCTCCCCAAATTTGATCTAGTAAATCTAATGGAATCACTATTAAAATTCCAACTGTCTTCTTCAGGCTGGATGGGGTAGAGGAGGCAGTTTGGGGGAGAACGGATGCATGTATATGTATGGCTGGGTACTTTCACTGTTCACCTGGAACTATCACAAAATTGTTCATCAGTTATACCTCAATACAAAATTAAAAGTTTAAATTTTTTTAAATTGAAAAATGATCCTAAAATTCATATGGAATTACATGGCACCCTGAAAAGTCAAATCAGTCAAGAAAATAACAAAGTTGGAAAACTCACATTTCTAGATTTCAAAATTTACTACAAATCTACAGTGATCAAAACAGCATGGCTGTGATATAAAGATGAGTATACATATCAATGGAATAGAATTGAGATTCCAGAATAAACTTATTCATCCGTTGTAAAATGATTTTCACAAAGAGTACTAAGATTACTGAATGGTGGGAAAGAACAGTCTTTTTAATACATGGGGTGTTGGGATAATTGGACACCCATGGAAAAAAATGAAGCTGGATCCCTGCATCACACCATATATAAAAATTAACTCAGTATGGCACAAAGACCTAAATATAAGTTAAGACTATGAAACTCTTTGACGTAAACGTGGGGGAAAATCTTCACAACCTTGGAAATGGCAATGCATTCATAAATATGAGCCCAAACACGCTCAACAAAAGAAAAAACTGGACTTCATCAAAGTAAAAACCTTTGTTCATCAAAGGACACTGACAAAAGAGTAAAAAGACAGTAGCAGAGTAGGATAAGGGGGTATAGGAGTGACTGCTTAATGGTACTGGGTTTCTTTTGGGGAAGATAAAAATACTCTGGAGTGAGATACTTGTGATTGTTGAATAGCATTGTAAATATATTGAAAGCCACTGAACTGTACATTTTTAAATGGTTTATATAGTGATTTCTTTTAACGTTCAATAGTTATGGTTTTTCCAAAATACAAAAAGTAGTTCAGAATTCAACTAAACAGAAAAGTGTGTGCATTAAAAAATGCACCTCATGAAAAGTTATAATAATTTTGTATATCTTTGTCCTAATTTTCTTAACCCCAATTATTCAATAAAAAGTTCGCTTCTGGTCTACATTTAAAACAGTCATAAATTGAATATATTTAAATTCAATTAAAATAAAAATTTCTATTTCTTTGAAAAAATATATGCTTTTAAATAAGAATGACGGGCCTTCTTTTTTTAATACTGGTATCAGTCCCAAATAGGGTTTAAAAATAATAAACAGCCAACTGCTGTGTGTAATAGTTTTAGGATTTGAAAAGTTAAATGTATCAAATTTTAAAATGAATGAATACCATAAAATAATAGCTTCTCCTAAAAACAGTTATGTTTAGTTTAAGTTATTTAAAGTACAAGAAAATAATTTCTACATGAAAGTTCTTTTTAAATAAAAACTTAACTTCTTATGTTAGAAGTTAGTATTAAAATTCAATTCAGCAGGTTAAAAATTATTTTTATTCCAGAAAACTTGGTGCATACCTTGAAAATATATGTGCTTAAAAAATCTGAATAGCTACATTATTTGACTATGTACAGTAAACTGTGTCAAAGAGCTTGGATGTAACCACAATCATTTTCACCACACAATGGGATAGCCCACACCCTCCTTCTGTACTACTCTTAGTTTCTCCAAGAAATAAAATGCACTAGACAGTCCACAGTGGCCAGAAAAATAAACCTGCAAGCTCTGGCTTGAAGACAGATGGGCTGTTTCCCTGAGAACTTCAGAGAGGACCCACTGGGTCTCTTCCTTATCACCCATTTGTTCTCACCCACACTTTGTAGAAAAGAGAATTAGTCCAATAATCAATTAGCCTAAAATTTCATGTCAAGCTTGAAGTGAAGTCACTCAGTCATGTCCGACTCTTTGCGACCCCATGGACTGTAGCCTACCAAGCTTCTCCGTCCATGGGATTTTCCAGGCAAGAATACTGGAGTGGGTTACCATCTCCTTCTCCAAAGGATCTTCCCAACCCAGGGATCAAACCCAGGTCTCCCGCATTGGAGGCAGACACTTTAACCTCTGAGCCACCAGTCAAGCTTGAAAAGTAACTATAATTTTAAAATCACTATACATACAGAAATTTGCACAATAACTATTACATCTAAAGGGGGGAAAAGCCATAGAGCAAAAGTAAAACTACAGTGGTTGTAGGCCAATGCTACAGACATCTTTCTATCTATATGATGTTAAAATCAAAAGAACTGCAAATGAAGAACTCTATGATTATAACTGTCCTGTTGAAATCAGTCTTTATCAAACTTAAAAGATATATTTCGCCATTCTCACAACAAAAGGGTAAGGTATGACATTTAGATGATGATGGGTTTTGTCTGATGTCAAAGTCCACGCTCAAGACAACTGCTATCCAACATTATTTTCCTCTGTCTGAGGAGACGACAAACAATTGGGTTTCAAAGGCAATATTAACTGGTATAAAGGTATGCCATGTACACAACATAATTTATTTTTCCTATCCAAAGTCTCAACATATACTGAAAAAAAAATCTAACCAATATGTCTTTTTTCCTACAAACCTAAATTTCAGATTTCTAGCATATTTGAACTTGATGTGATCATATTTAAACTACACTGACAGGCTAAATATTTTAAATGGGAAGGAGGAGAATTCACAGTTTCAAATATGACTTAAAAATAACACTCAGAAATAAAAAAAATCAGGTTTTTTTTTTTCAGAATGCTTTTGGTGAGTCACTTTTAGCTAGTCACTTAAAATATCAAAGAATACAGATGCCCAGTGTTTTTAAGATGTTAAAATATATTAAATATTAGTTTGTCCATCTAGTCAAGGCTATGGTTTTTCCAGTGGTCATGTATGGATGTGAGAGTTGGACTGGGAAGAAAGCTGAGCACCGAAAAACTGATGCTTTTGAACTGTGGTGTTGGAGAAGACTCTTGAGAGTCCCTTGGACTGCAAGAAGATCCAACCAGTCCATTCTGAAGGAGATCAGCCCTGGGATTTCTTTGGAAGGAATGATGCTAAAGCTGAAGCTCCAGCACTTTGGCCACCTCACGCGAAGGGTTGACTCATTGGAAAACACTCTGATGCTGGGAGGGATTGGGGGCAGGAGGAGAAAGGGACGACAGAGGATGAGATGGCTGGATGGCATCACTGACTCGATGGACGTGAGTCTGAGTGAACTCCGGGAGTTGGTGATGGACAGGGAGGCCTGGCGTGCTGCAATTCATGGGGTCGCAAAGAGTCAGACACGACTGAGCGCTGAACTGAACTGAAGGTTATTTATTATCTCCTTAACAGGATTAGTTTTTAGGAGATTTTAAGTGATTTAAAACTGTATTATATAAAAAAATTTGACTCAAAAATTATTCTAAATATGATTCATCCATAAACTCCATATATCTTAAAAGTACTCGGTACTTATATCTCTAACAAATTACCTGTTAAACAATAACAGAAATACAAAAATAATGTTTCTCTACTTTTAAATAAGGGGTTTGCCTGGTGGCCCAGTGGTAAAGTGCCTGCCTACCAAGAAGATAAATTACAGCTTGGAAAATATCATTGCCTAGGTTAAGGTAGACGAGTACTACCAAATACAATATATGATGTCTCTCTGTGTATATATAAGTATATCTATATGGGATAGTAGGTTTAAGAGTGCTGAGAGGGACGATGTGCTAAGTCACTTCAGTCATGTCCGACTCTTGGCATCGCCATGGACTATATAGCTCACCAGGCTCCTCTGTCCGTGGAATTTCCCAGTCAAGACTACTGGAGAGACTGCCATTTCCTCCTCCAGGGGATCTTCCTGACCCAGGGATCAAACTGGTGTTTCTTACATCTCCTGTACTGGCACACAGGTTCTTTACCACTAGCACCACTTGGGACAGTGTGTTCAAACATTTTATCATTATGAGACATGATGATATCTTAATCACCTCTAGTTCAGTGAGCAAAGACCACAAACAACTCAAGTGCAATTATACTAGTTTGGAGAAACCACTATTTTCATAGTTTTACATACATAAAGCGAATTCTGAAAAAAGTTATGCAATATAGCATTGTCCAATACAAATTTTCAGTCATTTGAAAGGATCCTTTTGTTAACCTATTTTTAAAGAAAGCTACAAAATGAATCAAAGTACTTTGTAGTTAATATTGATAAAATTAGTGACCAGGAGAACTGTATCATAATACAAGCTGAACAATATTGAAGAAAAATTATAGTACCTTATGAAGCATATTTTCCACTGTTCTCATATGATTAGCAACACATTCTTTGTCTCTAGAAACAAAATAAAGATTAGGTATTAGTAAAACCCAAACCCTACTGTAACTGTCATTCATTTTAGTGTTAAGTCACTGTTACTGAAAAATAAGGGTTGGTTTTCATTGTACTCCTTCTAAAAGTGTAAAACCTAACCATATCCACTAGTATATTTTCACATTTAACTCTTATTTTCAGTTATATTGCCTGCTGTAAATTAGAGGTGAGAAAAACCTTATGAATATCTTCAAAGTTAAGAAAAAAGTGAAAAAAGAAAGAAAAAAGAAATCATGATTACATAATTGATATACAATGTGTTGAAAAGGTTAAACTTGCATTCTTTTAGCTTCTAATGAAAAAGACTTTAGAAATATTAGTGGTGGATATAAATGGCCATACTATGCACAATAATATTTTCCCTTTGACAGGTTTTTTGTGCTATAATAATCACACAAAAACCCTTTATGGCCTTGACTAGAAATATCCAAATTTACTATTTTCTTCTCTAGCCCTGTATATTGAATTTAGCTTTTATGATGAAATTAACAGTTTAGATGGAAATGCTGAAGACAAAATTTTAATGGTGAATTACAAATTAAAAACTTTAAAAAGTGTATTAGTTCTCCAAATTTCAAATTAGCTTTTTTAGTGTTATTAAGAATATGTGCCCATGGTGACAGATCTCAGACACAACAAATTCCTGAATTACCAGTAGTATTGTGAAGATGCAATGTGAATCTAGAGGTTTTATAATCTTGTTTTCATTAATCTTAGAATTTTCAATGCTCTAAGACATACTAAAAATTACCTATGCTAAGATTCTCATTTGACATGAGAAAACCAACTGAAAAATGACAGCAAAAAACTGATTCAGTCAGACTTATATTTTTAAAAAATGACAATTACATATACCCAATATGGTAGCACAGTGTTATAGAGCTTTACAATTATTCAAATATGTATTGGTGGGTATTCAAACATGCCAATATTGTGGCACTGTGTAAACTCATGTTTTTCATTATGTGTGAGCAATATCCCAAGCCAACTGACAAAGCTGTGGATATCCTAGGATTGCAAACTGCTTGTTTTGTGATTTAGTTTATAGACTACATTCATATTTTCATGTTATGCTTAGGATAGAATTTGTCTCCAAATATTTTTAAGTTGTATTTATATATTTGTAAACACACACACACACACATACACACACACACACACATATGTATACATGTGTGTTGCATACTTGCAAGTACAGGAATCAAGAGCTCCAAATTTAGAAACAGTGAGTGTATTATAATTAGATGTTTCTTTAATCCATAAATAGATTTTCTTTAAGTCATGCAGTTTGTAAAAAGGGTTCTCTTAAAGTACTCCATGAAATTTGATGTGGGGAACAAATAAAAATACCCAAGAGAACTGTTCAATTTGAACTTCACAGTGTATGTCAACTTGATTACCTGGTAAAATGAAAAACACTCCTATCACATTTACATAGTTGCCCACTCTGAAAACTGCCTATTTTTCTCTATTGAACGTATTTGAATATACAGCCGTAAAATTAAAAGAATTTTCCATGATCAGCATGCTTTTATTGCACTTAAAAATGCTATAATACACATGTTGATTATATACTAACATTTCTTTATGAAAATATGACCTGCAATATTAGAGTATTATAATATATGCAGAAGCAAATTTGGAAGGCAACTGGACAGAAAGAGTTGAGAAATATATGCTACGGAAACTATTCAAAACTTTAGAATAAACTGTCTTATAGATTAAGAGTCATATGTTAATGAAAACCTGGTTTTAAACAAGTTTAAACAACAGAGCCTAAAATATACAACATCAGCGGTTATATAGAAACTTATTCTTTTCTAGGATTTCTCAATAAAATATACATTTAGTATGTTGAGTTAAGAGTTTTCTCTTTTTGAGGATGTATCAGAGAATTTCAAAGAGAGACAGCTGTACTTTTGTTTTCTAACACTGTATTATCCAGGGCTAAAACCCAGAGCATGAAAGTAAGAATTGATCTTTTGTCTGTTTTAAGTGATCTCCCCAAGGTCCAAATGCTCACTTGGCTGCCATGCGGAGGGCACTCTCTGCATCGTGGATGTTCTCCTCCAGTCGACGCTTGTCCTGCTCCAGCTGGGTAAGATGTCTATTGAGCTGACGCAGAGATTGATCTTTTCTTCTCAGCTCCATCTTTGCCTCGGAGAGACTCTGCAAGCAGACAGAAAACAGAGTTACTTGTCAGCCCCGATAATTAACTTCAATTTATGCCATAGGCTATTAAACAAAGAAGGATACAGACTGACTGAGAAGTAGACCTGGGTCATTACACATCAAGGTTTAACAAATTTTTGGCAAAAATTTTACATACGTGCTAAACAGAAATGACAGAAGTGAGAAGATTCTGAAAAATGTTTAGCTGCAAAATACAACTCTATTTTATTTTTTTAAAATACTACAAGCAGAACACATTCTTTTTTTTGGTAAAAATATCTGATTATTAAAAACCTCAGGTTACATTTTCCTTTAATGACGAAAAATAAAGATCTCAATGGAAAGCACACATGAAATTTAGTATCTGTGCAAGAACTATCATATGGCCAAAGTGTGTGTGTGACTGAGAGGAAGGTGGGTTAGGATACCAATAAAAGAATGGGAACCCAAGATTTAAAAGCATCACTGCTATCTTTATAAATATATCTGTAACAGATTGCTATATACATCTCGGTGAAAAAACAAACTGGACTCCAAAATAAAATTCACTCATTTTCCATTAAAAAACCTCTCGTATAAGAGATAACACAAACTTGATCAACATTTCAACAGTTATAAATAATACTTGCATTTGTTATTACAAAAACAGTCCATAAATATTTCTCTACTCAGAGAAGTACAAAATTTGTTGACTGATGTTTGTTTTGCTATGTGCTTTAATCTGAAATATTCACTTAGCACAAGTTTCAAGATACAAGAGTACAACTTCATCTTGGAACTAAGGCTAAAGATTTTAGAAACTTGTAAGTTAAAGGATCATTTTCTTATTTTAAATTCTAGGATGTAAAATATAGGGATCAAAGGATCCCTTAGCACTGAAAATCTGCTCATTCCTCTGCCTATGAAATTTCTAGAATATGAGTTTATCAACCAATTTTTCAATTAAGTTTGTTGGACACTGAGCTATATAATTGATTGTATACACATATTTTTGCTTTTTTCTAAGAGTTTAGTCACACATTAACATTCACAACCATTCTTCAAATACCCAGTGAAGAACAACCAAAATGCAGTGATTTCATGTTTAAAACTCTTCTAATAGTATTATTTTAATGCACTCACAATAAAATAAAAAACTCAAACTGCCTGCATGGGGCTAAAACAATTAATTCACTCTATAAACACTGTGAATTGAAAGCAAAACCAATAAGGTATTTTTAAAAGCTACAAAAAACTTTTTAATTCAGTATTTTACTTTTCAAACAGTCAAGCTGCATGCTGTCAGACAAATACAAGTCAAAAACTAAAAATAAGCAAACTATGATTACTTTTTAGACATTATGTTTTATTTTAAATCTTTAGTAGTAACAGATCTTCAAGAATATCCCACTTTGGAAGTAGTCACTGATTCAAGCCAACTTTAAAAAGACAACAAAAAAGAAATTTGAAAAGCCGTGCTAAACCTACTTAGTCTGTGCCAATGTTAAGATATTTAAAGGCACTTAAGTATCATGAGATTTCTTTCTTTAAAAAAAATAAAACCCACTTGAGTCCTTTTAAAGTCAATATTTCTGACATCTTTCAGGTAATAAAAAAATGCTATTTTTCAGATATGAAGATAAAATTAATGATCCACCACCAGTTACACATAAAGCTTGAGTTCTTTTTCCAACAGAAATAATACAATGTGCCAATCCATTCAAATTCTCTTGCTCAGTAATTCTTATGACTAGAGGTGTATATTTGTGAGGGACGTTCAGGATATTGATTCCAGTCTTGTCCAGAGTGAAGCTCACTGGTCCAATCTAAGGGAACCCATGACCTTAAAATCACTATAAAACCACACTTGACTTTTCAGCAATTCTATGATACCCTTACAAAGAAGATATAACTCATGGAATTAGAATCTCCACTGTATATCTAAATCTACCAGCTTCCATCAGCTTTCATCTCCTTCTCTCAGGAGCAAGGTCAGGGAGCCACCAAAGTCTCCTAAAGCTCACACTGCGTCAGAGGTACAGCTGAATAGTTTACTCTAAGACTAAACCTACAGACAACAAACAAAAAATGGCAGAAATAAAGTGGTATGAATCATACTTCTTTAGTGTAAAAATGAAGAGATAATGGTTTTTGAAAAAAGAATAATCATTTATGTAACTTATGGACACAGAAGTCTCATTTTAAAGAGCTGAGGAACATCACAATGCAGTAATATGTCTTTTTACTGATATCCACATTATTGTCTTTGATAGCAAAAGTAGAATCCTTAAAAACCCTAACATTGAGCTTTTAAAAAAGAAAAACATATGTATATGTGTGCATATATAAATATATGACATACACATATGTATGTACATCATTTATAAAATATATTATAGATACATATAAAGTTTGAAGTTCAGCTTTTCTTTATTCCTGTTCAGATTTATCTAATTAAAACCCATGATAAACTTCACAGACTCTAATATTTCCAACCGAAGGATTCAAACCAAGAAGGTGTGCCTCTGGGCAGCAAGGCAACAATGATAAGCAGCAGGTTAGCCACTAATTTCTCTACCGGGTAGATTGTGAAAGTGTGATGTTCTGATATCCAAGAAACTGTTCAGGAGAGAATAGGATAAATCAAGTTTAATAACTCTGCTCCTAATTGTTCCCCCAATGCTCAACTCTAATTACTTGGAGAACTCTCCTGACTGTCACCTGATATTAAGTTGTTGGAGGCTGAGCCTGGAACAGCAAGATAATCAATAAACATTTAGTGGGGAGAAGAATGAAGATCCTGTTAAGCAGTGGGAACCTGCAGCACCCAAAGCCCTTCTGCTCATGAGAAAACCTATGGGACAACCATCGTGATTGCAAAGCAATAATCCAAAGCACTGTTTTTAGGCCTTGAGGCCTTTAGGCAACAGTACATTTGAGGAAAAGAGGTTAACACGGTCACCCTAATTACAGCCCACTTTCACATACTTCATATATAAGCGAAGACAAGCCAATTAGGTAGAAAGGAAGATAAGGGAAGTTTTATTTGTATACTAATTAAACCCCTGATGAAATTAAAGGAAAAACATACAGCTCTGTAATTGTGTCTGAGAAAGGTCACTTCAGGTTCAGTTATCAGAACAGCACAGCCTTGAGATATTTCACTTAATCCACAATACAGCCCTCATTTTGTACTCAGGTCTTAATATTTACCAAAAAAAAAGAAAAAAGAAAAATTCAAAGCCTGATACTGCATTTATCGTTAAACTATGTTGTGAACAATTTTAGCTATTAGAAAGTTAATGCTAAATATAACAAAAGTTTAAAAGGAAAAATATTACCTAGACAAGAACCAATGCCACAATATTATTTATCAAACATTCTGAGTTTTCACTTTAAATCCAAAGTGTTTTAAAGCAACTATTTACAACAAAATCCCAAGCTGACTGTATTTTAGAAGCTATTCTGCAAGATATTTATTGTATTTCTTTTAAGATAATGATGTCATTGCTCACGTATACCTCTCATAGTTCAGAGGGAAAAGCCAATGCTTTCACTAAAATTCTATTATAAGATATTTTTACATCTAGTTATTCTCCTAAGATGGTCATGAAAAGCAATGCATCACTAATGAAAGATGGCAGGTTAAGTATGGATACCAACAAAGTAGTTAAGTACACAGAAAGCTGAGGGGTAGAATACAGGAGAGATGTGAATATTAAAATACTGACATGTTTTTTAAATCTCTGTTTTCTTTCTACAGTTTCTGAAGTTTCTATAATAGAAGTGTTACCACTTTGATTATACTACTGAATAAGAACACAAATCATTTTCTTCAGTCATACATAATTTCATATTTCTAAAGTTCTAAACATTTATTACACTTAACAATTTTTTAAAAATTAATTGTGAATATAAATTGAAATCCTATTACTTTGCACCTATGAAAACATTTTATACAGTGGAATGTTTAATAACATCTTTATTGAGATATAATTCACAAGCCACATAATTCACACTTTTAAAGTGCAAAATTAAGTGGGTTTTATTATATTAACAAAGTTGTGCAACCATCACCAATGGAGGTCTTTTTTGAAAAGAAGTTCTTCAAAAAAAAAAAAAACTTATCAAAACAATAGGGCAACCTAAATATAGTATACCTCATTACCTCACAGCTAGCTCTAATTTTAAATGACACAAGATATACAGTGTTTAAATTTTGTTCACTAACAGTTTCAAAAGTATAAAATTTATAACATGAATTCCCTGAATTAAAATACTTGATTAATAAATGTACAAAAGTTTACAAATGTACAAAACTTTTAGTACAAAAGTTAGTAACCTGAAAGAATGTACAAAAATCTCCAACTATTATTCCTGGATGTTAAGGGAATCATCTAACATAGCTCTTTCTCATAAGTACACTACTGTACCGCCTTAGACCATTACGCCAGCTATGAAGACCAAGCCCCAGGAGATTTCACTTTCATAGATTTTCTTTTGTCTAATGGGAAATATCTATGGATCCACATTTCTACAGACTAAAAGCTAATGGCTTTTTCAATTTGGTAGAAAAGTTAGTCATACAAAATGTAAGACCAGACAACAATACAAGTGTTAAAAAAAAAAAAAAAAAGCTACATTTCCTAGGTTAAGAAAAGAACATCTGTAACATTTTTTTCCAAAATTGTACTACTGTCTCACTGTAATTTTGGAATACACATTCCTAGATTGTGATGAGTTAGGCAAAACATCTCAAGGCATTAAAACTCATGTTGGAAAAAGAAACAGCAATGTCTTCTGCCCTACCATTATAATATGACCACAAGAAAATCATATTAATCAAGAATTAGTTAGCTGTTGGGTGAGTCAAACTACGCAGACTGCCACAAAAAGTATAAATTTAAAATGATACAACCACCAGATTTATAATTGGGTACACAAGTTAGGGATGAAACTAAAGAACGACGTATTTTATAATAAAGCTTGAAAATCTGTGAGATAACCAACTAGAGAATTTACAATAAATACATAATAGTAAAAGATGTTTGTATGTACTAAAATTAATATATGAATAAATTTTAGTTTTGGCATTCTACATTTATATGGATAATTTGTGTTAAAAGTTCTGCAATTTTAAGTTATCTTCTTAAGGGCATTATCTTCTATTATTTTCTAATAATAGACTGATGCAAAACATAGGTGACGTTAATAAACCAAAGCTAAAGATCAAATAAATTACCCACTTTGGGAACTAATAAATAATAGCCCTTATTAGAACTCACATGTCCAGTAAGACACAGATGTGAAAGTGTCCTATAAACTGTAGAAGGCTACATAAATTTAATATGCATAATTAATGTAACACTTAGACTTCTACACAGTGTTATTACACAGTCTTCTTTAAATCTCTCTCTATACAGCAACTTACGAGTTTCTATTTTAATTTTACATCATCCTTTACACATAAGCATTATATAAACATTCATAGATTGTTTAAAGTATTTCTATCACACTTGAAAAAGGTAAAATAACATTAACAAAAAGGTGTAAAAAAGTCACTTTAATAGATTACCACATGGTAGATGAGTTTCAAAAGATGGAGCAGACAAGCAATGAAAATTCACCTTCAAAATTCCAAAGTATGCTATAACGTTTTGCTGTATGCTTTATGATTATTGGCACCACATTTCCACATGTTCCTTTGAAAACATCCTCCTAAATTCCATCAGTATGAAAGGAAAAAAGTTAATCCTGTCCAGTAAACTCACTGAAAATGATCAGTAGTAAAACATAGTGGAAAGGAAGAGAACCTCATAAAAGTGTTCCAAACATATTTAACACCATTTGTTCCACGCCTCACACAGTACTACAAAACTCTGGTAGACTAAGTGGGCTAGATAATAATGAGGTAAACTGGGAGAGAAATTGTTAAAAGACACTTTAAATGACAAAAAAAAAAAGAGGAGGATAATAAAGAGAATTACGAGAGCCCTCTCAACTAGAAAATACACTCAGAAAAGTACAGACAAGTGGCAGCTAGATTTACTGTGACACATGGCATGTAAGTAGTAATGTGGCAGCAATGTTTTCTCAGAATATAAAACAAACCGCACTTGGCTGCACTATAGACCTTAGGAGACAGAAGCTAGCTGCAGGTGACAACCACCATGATGCTGCTCTAATAAAACCAACTCTTACGCGACCTCTGTGTTGTCTCAGTGAATAGCTAATAAATAAAGGGATGGAATACAATAAGTCCTTCTGTTAGATTTTATCAGCTACGGACTGCTCAGCAGGTTCTAAAAACTTCACCCAGTTGACAGTCCTTAGTTATGTGGAGGTCCAAAAATTTGCAGAATTCCCTAGCAATATTTTAAATGAGTCAAGCTATGAATTAGGTTGCAGGAAAATATCATTTAGAAATTAAATACTGCTTTTAAATCATTTGAGAATTACCTAACACAAATGTCTACTAAGAATTGAGAAATATGAATAATTTATAAGGAGCGTCATATGGTTGGATTTCTGACACTTAAAAAGAACTTACTGTCAGAAGAATTTTTCAATTTTAAGAATTCATTTTGTGACGTAATTGAATAGGACAGATAAATCCTATACAATAATTAAAATATCTTCATATTAATATTTTTATTGTACTATAAAATTTAAATTACTATCTTGATTTGCTGAATATGTTTTATATTAAATAATATTAATAAAAGTAAATCCAATATCAGCTGAGTAAGAGAATGTGAAGATCAAGTTTAAATTAGAAAAATAAACTTAGGTTCTTTTACATTTAAATGTAGATAAAACAAAGTCTTTTTCTTAAGAAAATTTATTCACTGGGTGAATTTTTTGTATGAGATTTCACCACTGATTTCTATCTTCATTTTAGAGATATATTCACAGGGGGAAATTCTGAACTACAAACCTTTCCTACATTTCCTGATCTGAGCATTCTACCTTTGTACGAAGGCACTAGGTCTGTTCTTGAACCATGCCTATCATATTCGTTGTTGTCGTGAAGTCGTGTCCGACTCTTTGTGACCCCATGGACTGTAGCTCACCAGGCTCCTCCATCCATGGAATTTTCTAGGCAAGAGTACTGGAGTGGGTTGCCATTTCCTTCCCCATGCCTATCATATTACAAGTGTGCAATAAATGTCTGCTATTTTAACTTAGTTCACCCAAATCCTAAGGGAAAAAACAGCTAGAGTGACAACTGAAACATATCATTATCACACAAGCATTTTATAGTTATATTAACTCAATTGATTCTTCACAGTCCAGTGAGATAGATCGCATTATCCCTTCTATTTTACATACAAGGAAAGTAAGAATCAGAAAAGTTAAGCAATGTTCCCAAGATCATGTAACTACTAGCTGGATTTACACCAAAATGTGAGCCCAAGTCTTCTAAATCTAAACCCTTACTCTTTTTTGAAGTTGAGGTAACACTGGTTTATAACTCGTATGTTCCATGTACACAATATTTTATGAAGATGTCCATATACACTGCAGCATGCTCACGACCCAAAGGTTTGTTTCCATCCACTACCATGCAGTTGACTCCCTTTACCCATCTCATCCTCTCCCACTTCCCTTCCCCCGTCATAACTAGTGCTGTGTTCTCTGCACCTATGTGTCTAAAACCCTATTCTTTATCCTGCACCAAAATATTAGTAACCATCTCTCCAGATTTTGCATAAAAATCCACTAACTGGGAATTCCCCATGGAAGGAGAAAACTAGTATTTCACCTACATGTCAATTTCTTGGTAAGGTCAGTAAGGCATTTCAATCTATTTAAATGGCTGCTTTCTATTTACATTGAAGCAAATTCCAATAAGGGCATTAGTGTTATACAGTGGCACTGCTTCCACATCAAAAATCCAAGTATGCACAATTCAAGGTCCCCTCTGAGAAAGTGAGATCACTGTCATCACTTATGTACTAATGAAGTAAGAAATAAATATTTGCAAAGTAAGGATAAATTATGCAGCATGTCAATGCAGTACAGAATTTTATATAATTCAAAACCACACTGGGCTGTTGCTTTTTTATTTCCACCTTTTAAAAAGAAAAGGAGTACCTCTGTCGCTTTCCTTGACAAGTTGGCATCAGCGACGAACTTTCCCTGCAGATTTTGAAGTTTGGTTAACCAGCACATAGCTCAACTTTTAAAATAGTTATTAAAGGAACTCCACTCTCACAACAGTACACCAAGCTCTATAATCTCAGTACTTGTATCTAAATCCTCCTGTTAAAGAGATTTTAATTCCTCTGTAAAAAGTCATCTATGCATCTAATTTAATCTAAATACCACCCTTAACGCACTGTTACCATACAGACTACATTATTCTACTACAGTAATAGAAGAAGTAGTAATTAAGACTGAACTTTGCTAATCTAAGATATGAAAGTAGAGTTGTGTTTGACTTAAAACCATCCCATTATATTACTCTGAAAGGGAGAGGGGAGAGAAGATGGGGCAAAGGAAGAGAACTGAGAGATGGAGAGCAGCAATTCACTACCACAGTTCTGATGCTGTGCCAGGTCACAAACATTTATTCACAGCAAACCTGTAATAAGAAGATATTTTCTCTATCTATTAATTTACATTTCATACTGCTGGTTTTGCACTCTGACTTGGTGTAATGTAGGCGCCTTACTTCAACTCTGTGCCTCAGTTTCCTCATTTGCAAAACAGGAATAATGGGAAAATTTACTTCATAGACTTGTATTATATTCATTCATGTGAATAAAGCCGATGGCAACTATAGTAAAACCTGCTGTTTCACCTGGTTGCCCTCACTGCTCAAATATCTCTATTACTGCAAACACTCTAACTAGGAGGTAAAAGTGAGAGGGGTTCCCCTGTATAAAAAAATGTACCTTCATCAAATTTGGCCCTCGAACATAAAACAACCTATTCATCTGGTGTCTCACTGAAGAAATGGTAACACAGTCCAACAAGGAAGAACACCCAGCTGTTTGGAGTTTGTCTAGAATATGGCATCTCTAGTTTGGCCCCTTCAGAAAAGACTTTTTAAAGAAATAAAAACAAATAAGAACAGTTTATTGAATTGAATATTCTGAAAGGAATTTAAAAATGAAACAGCTTAATTATTTTTCCACTATTAACTTCGAATATTCCATTAGATTTCCCTGAGGAATTCTTAAAGATGCTTCTGGCCAGGTAAGATTTTTGCTTTGTAGGCTGATCCTAAAACCTAACCAAAACATAGGCTGTGACTCTCCGGTATTTACTTCATCATTCAAGATACATTTATTATACATCTATCCATGTCAAGGCTGTAAATACCAGTAGTAATAGCAGTAATAATAGCTAACAGTTTCTGAATAGTTACTTATACCAGACATTAACACAATCAGCCCTCATAACAGCTTTATGAAGTAAATTTTATTATTATTCCTATTTTACAAATGAGGAAACTGAGGCACAGAGTTGAAGTAAGGTGCCTAGATTACACAGAGCCAGAGTTCAAAACCAGCAGTATGATATGTAAATTAACAAATAGAGAAAATATACTCCTCTTGGCAAGAACTTCCTATCTAAAAAGATGTAGTTTAAAAAGTACCTTGTATTAAAGCTAGGTGACCAGTGTCGTGAAGTACATTCTCGGCAGAATACTATGGCATGCTCTGAGAAATCCTAGAGGTAACTTTAGTCTGAAGATAAGGAGCTATTGAGAATGACAGGAGAAAAGATGAGAAAGGTACATATAGGCCAGATACGGTCAGAAAACTAGACTTTTCCTTGCAAATGATTTTTGTAAGTATTCCACAGAGTTGCATCAGTACATCTTGTGGGGAACACTTGAATTAGCGAACTCCCAAACCACAAACTTCTTTCAACCAGCATTTGCTTTACTGTTCACTATGAGCTTTTGTACAATTCCCAGCCATGCAGCAGCGTTCTCTGATCTCTGTCTCGGGGATCATACACAAAAACTATAACTGCCAAATTAGAATGAATACAAGAGATCATTCAGGCCATACTGCAACCATTCATTTACATCTTCAGTTGGACTCTAATAAAGTTTTAATAAGATTTCACCTTTGAGAATCAAGATTCACTGATACGCTAGATAAAAAGGGATTTTAAAAAGAACTGGTTTGTGACAGATCATTTTCCTTAGCATTATCTGAAATTCACTTTTACACTACTCAAGCAGAGCACATATTATTTACTTGATATAAATGAAGCATCCTAGCCAAATATTTTATATTTCTACTAATAACCACATGAAATCCTATATGTTTTTTGAATCATATAACAGAGAACCATAAGCTTTGTGTCATAAAAATGTATGATTGAAAGGATCTACTACTGAACTTGGCAATTTTTCAAGGAGAACTACACCATTTAGTCTATACTTTCAAACACTTTTTTAGACTTTTACCAATAACACATTGGTTATATATGTTGAGTTACTTTGGCAAAAAAAGGTTAGAACAAAGTTACCACTGGCAATAACCATTAAGGTTTCTAAATAACTAAAAGAGTGGGTACCAGCTCTCCCCTTCTGTGATTAATGAACTACAAAAGTTAGTTTTTAACATATCTCCATGAAATAGAAAAATTTTAAGCCCACTGCACTCTATTAACTATAGAAAAAGAGACTGAGACTGAATAACACACAGGCTGCTAAAATAAAGATGAAAGTTCACCTCTAAAAACAACCACAGCTTCAGCAACAGTTAGTAAATTCAAACAAAGTACCAGGAAAAAGCAGTCAGATAGATGGACCCAAGCCTCAATACAATTTCTTGAGAAACTGTACTTAGGAAAACTTGTGTCGGTGTTTTGGAAGTAATGGTTGGAAATATTCATATGTATATATAAAACATTTATTTAATATATATGTATATGTGTGTATATATTTTATATATATAATCAAATCATTTGAGGAAGTAATACAGCAAAGCACTGTTTTGCTTGAGCTTTGCTTCAAATGGAATTTTTCCTGTGTGAAGATATGCACGTGTGTACACACATGTATATATACATACTCAATGAATAGTACCATTTTGATTATAAAGGTTTTCCCATAACATTAGTATGGTTTACAATTCTGGTCCCTCTGTAACCAACCCATTCACTTGAAGAAAAGAAAAACACACAGCTATTCTATCTTTCTAAATGAGCGAGATCACCATCTAGTGGTAACTCCTTGAAAAGGCAGGCATAAGGATTCTGGAGCCCAGAAAATGTTTCGTAAAACATGGAAGATCCTCTGGAGAAGGAAATGGCTGGCTACCCACTCCAGTATCCTTGCCTGGAGAATTTCACGGACAGAAGAGCGTGGCAGTCCATGGGGTTGCAGAGTCAGACATGGCTGAGTGACCAACACTTAATAGTCTAGAACATTCAAGTTTATTTAAAGAAAAACAGAATAATACACTGAACAATCTTTTTATACGAATAAAAACTCTAAGCAACAAAAAAAAAAATTCCAAAGAGACATATGGCTCCCTGTTTTCAACTGTCTTAACAAACTAGAGTAAACCAGTTACAGACATTAAACTGTAAAGTTATACAAAATTTGATCAATATGGCTAACAAGAAAACAGATTCTTTATCTTCTCTGTGTTTTATAAAGTTTGAACAATTAGTTATTGTAGCTGATTGTATTTGAGGGGGAAGCATACTCTCCTGTCTCACTGAGATCTGGCTTGATTATGAAATCGATGGAGCCTCTTCTGGCAAGATTATATATTCCTTGTCCTCTCAGAATCAAGAGTGCCCAAGTTTCTTTCTCTGGCTAATGAAATGTGGGCAGAATTTAAAACGGTGTTGCTTCATGAGACCAACAGTGTCCGAGGTAGAGGCTGTTCTGTCAGCCTCACTCATAAAGTGAGGAACCCATGACGCAGAAGCACAGCTAATCCATGACGAGTGTGCACATGTGAGAAGCTGCCTATCATAAGGCCACTGAAACTGCGGAGTCATTTGTTACTGCAACATTACACACGATATGCTGACTGATAGTTTTATTCCCACATGTGACAATTTACTCTAGGAATTAGACAGCTATGAAATCATCTGTGGATACTTTAGAAAATCAGTTTCAAGTCTGATTAGATCATCAGAAGAAACTAATTGTAACTACATATTAAAACCAGAGTAAGTCATTTGATATTTTTGGCAGTATAAAGGTATGATAAATGTATACCACTATCTTACAGAAAAATATTTAATCTATGTACTATAAATCAAAATAAATTTATCCATACAGTTATAATTCATTAAAATAGTTTTCTTCCAAAGCCTTTCCTAACTTATATATGCATATTTTAATTGATAGTTTCATTCTAAAAACTCTAATAAAATATATCTAAGCAATTCTCTGTTCTCTTTCTTTCCTGTCTGAAAAATAAGTTATATTTATTGACATTTTTAAATGACCATGATATATTTCTAAATTTTAAAATGTGGTACTATAATACTATAAAACATGATACTACAGTTTTAAGATACATATATGATAGACATATTAACATGATGTAAATATATTCATTAAAGTTTTGGAAGGTACACATCAAAATGGTAATAGAATTACTCTTTTCTTTTATTAATATTTTCCATTATTTTCAACAATATATATATAAACAAACTAAACAAAAAAAGACAACTGACACAATTCTCTTAAGATCAGCTTTCAACATGAAATCTTAGTTTAAATTTATATACAGGATATCATAACAACAGTAATTCAAATTGATTTTTTAATGTGCTCTACTCAACAAAGGGTAGGAAATTACTCAGTTATATAGCTTACATAACCCTTTATAGAATGGTCAAAATATCTATATATAGATGGATATATGTAATATACAGTTAAATTTAATCATTATCATTTATACAGCCCCTTAAGAAAGAAGGTTTCAATGATTTGTTTCCCTTCCAGAAAATAAGCACTAATAGCCTTAGTATTTCTTAAGCTAACAGTCACATCATAATTCTTCCATCTGATTCAAGAGATTTTGTCAAATCCCCTTTATAATTCAAGTTGCCTCTTTTTAAGGCTTTTAGCCATGACACGGCATAGAAGTCTTAAATACACATTCTCTACTGACAAACGATTTTCTAAATTGCACAAGGACTCTATGTCTGTTCTATGCCACAGGACTTAGATCAGAAAAACAAATGATTTCTATTTCTACCACATAAGTACACTTGATGATTCAGGTCCACTTTGATACTCTGCCTTTACTCCTGAAATAAGATAAAACCACTATAAAGGAGTTACTGTTTCATCAATCACAGTGATTTTACCTGGTTGGTACTCTTTAACAATAATCATGGTAAAGTACATACACTTCCTTAACAACATTTTGGAATTTGGGATGGCTTTCATTATCAGAAGACAAAACTGAAAAATATGCTTTACTCTTTATAGTTTCAGGCATCTTAATTTTATAGAAGTTAATACTACCTTATATATTCTTCTGGAATTAAAACATAGAAAATAACACTTATACACATTCCCTAAGATAGAAGCACTAAAAAGTCATTCACTAGGTTTAATTGTGAAAATATTAAAATTAAATTCTAATTTTAAAATTAGTAAGCCCTGGTATTTTCTGAAATAGCATGTTGAATTAGTGATGTAACAGTAAAATATTACTAAACTTCCAAATAAAACTTGAGCATACTGTTTCCTACAAACAGAAAGGCATGATTTAGAACATATAGAGGTAAAATCACCTCTAAAATGAGTTAAACACTGTCACCTAATCATGTTACAAATATAAAGATATAATTAGGTAATTTTCTCCAAGTCTGAGACATTTTAATTTATGCTCACTCTATTATAAATGTAATATTCTAAAGTTGGTTACTATAATTGAACACAGTTAAATATGTCTGAAACAAAGCCATGACTAAGTCTCAGATTAATGAAAACTAAAATTAACACTTTCAGACAGTAAATAAATTTTGATTAGCTCTTTAAATTATAATGTACTCTTTACTAATTTAAAAACTGGCCTCCTAAAATAACAAATAAAAGCATTTTCATAGTAAACCACAGAATACTTATAATTAGTATATGGTTGGTATCATTGTTATAGTGTACTCAAAGCAAACAATATTTATAGACAAAAGTCTTTTTTTATTTTTAATTGGTAGAAAATTGCTTTGCAATGTTCTGATGGTTTCTGCTCTACAACAACGTGAATCAGTCATAATTATGTATATTATCTTCTCCCTGGTAAGCCTGCCCCCTACCCTCACATCCCCCCATCCTAGGTCATCACAGAATGCCAGGCTAGGCTCCCTGTGTCATACAGCAACTTCTCACTACTTTACACGTGATAGTATATATATATCAATGTTACCTTCTCAATTTGTCCCACCCTCACCTTCCCCCCTTGTCCACAAGTCTGTTATCTACTAGGCTTATCAGTACCATTTTTCTGAATTCCATATATATGTGTTAATATATGATACTTGTTTTTCTCTTTCTGATTTACTTCACTCTGTTTAAGAGGCTCTAGGTTCATCCATTCACTACAATTAACTCAGTCGTAGGGAGAAAAGTCTTACTATTATTAACATCATTATCAATCAACATCTCTGGGCTCAATCCTTGTACCACCAATTCACTAGCTTGGCAACCTGGGATTGGTTAAATTCTCTGTGCCTTGGTTTCCTCATCTGTTAATTATGGATAATAATATTTATCTCAAAAATTATTTTAATAACAGGTGAAATATTATCTGCACATTACTTAGCAGAGTTCTGAGAAACTAATCTCTAATTCAGCAACAAATGCTAATAAAATTTAAACAGTTCCTGAAACTACAGTCCACAAAGGATGTTTATAAAATTACAGAGAACCCCCTCCATAGTTAACAATAAAATAAACCACTGAGCAAATACAAGTTATAAGTTTATAAAAGTGCACTTGATAATACATAAAGTATCTTGAACCTAGTATCAATTCAATTAATCATAGAAGAAATTATTTAAAGAAACTAAAGGCTCTCATTTAACATGGCAAAAATCAACTTCAGTCATTATGTATTTTATGTGGCATAATATAAATGAATATCATTTACAAAATTCCAAATAGTTTACATATACTTGAAAATGCTGGCTTTCAGACTGAAATGTATATTTCAGACTAAAATTTAACTTCATTTAAGGATAGAGTGCCAAGACATCAAATGCCAGTCACAACTGAATAAGGTCTAATTAGAGGAGAAAGAGATTTGACTTGTGTATCACTTGAGAAGAGGTTTCAACATGCAAACGCCCACTGCAGACTTTTGTGGCCTCTCTATGGTGTTGCACAACTAAACGCTTAAAAAATAAAATGTTTTTAGACTTCAACTATAGTAAAAAGGAAATGGAGATCATAGGGATATTATATTAAGATAAAAAGTAAAGGCACCCGAAGGAAAATTCCTTGTAAGCAGTGCTTCTTCACAGAAAGTAAGACAAACAAAGAGGAGGCCAAAAAGGAGGGCAAAGAGGAGGGCAGGGGACAAAAGAGAAATCAAAACCAAAATACTCAAACAGCCTCTAACTCGAAGGGACTTTAATATTGCAACAAAACCAGAGAAAGACAGAAACCAAGAAAAATCATACACACTGATATTTCGGCTACCAGGAAAAATATGATTTCAAACATTTTCTTAAAAGGCAGTTTTGTAGGCCTATTGATTCTTCTTGTGCATTTCAAGGTAAAGTAGTTACTTTGTAGTCGACTCAATAATGTAACAAAGATCTCTTAGGAATCTGGATTTAACAAGAACCCTCTCTATTTTTGAAAGAAAGTCTAAAGAAAAGTTAACAGCTCAAACTAACTGGAATAAATGGTATGCGAGTGCATGTGCTTAGCATGCAATCTACTTATGCAATAATCCCATTCTTCTTCCAAAGCATAAGTCAATAAATCTTTCCTACTGCACTGTAAATTCCAAGGTCATGGACAAAGATGTTTATTAGTATAATTACAATGTAGAAATAATACCATTAAGCCTCCAGTTCCAGGTTTCATAAGTTAATAGAAATAGAAGATTAAGAAAATGTCAAGTGTGGTTTTACTTCTTAGACACTAAAAATACTCCTAGTGAGGTGCCTTTCTTTTACATGACCTAACTTCTAGTTTCATTTTCATTTGATCCTTGAAGCTGCTAATATATTTTAAAGTACTTACAAAATAGAATTCTGTGATCATAAAAATTAAGAGATGGCCTTAAGAAAAGTTGAGGGAGAGAGCCAAAATTGGTAAATGGCTCAAAGGAATTCATTTATAATATGTTGAATCACTCAACTTTAAATAAATTCAACAGGGTCTCTGTGTTCAATTTCTAAATACATAAGATTCTACATAATTCTTTATTTTTGTGGGTCTTGAAGGTTTATTTTTTCATTTTTTAAATTTATTCTTTAATTGAAGGATAATTGCTTTACAGAATTTTGTTGTTTTCTGTCAAACATCAACATGAAGGAGTCTACATAATTCTTAAACAGTGTTTTCAATCTATCGTTATAGAACTGCAAAAATACACAATACTAATTGATTCTTGATTGTCTTCCAATATCCAATGGCTTCATTTTCTACTCCCAATAAATAATAAGCAGAGAATCAGTAGTTCAGAGAGAGAAGTTTCTGATATCATGGCCAAAGACTCTAAGTGCATGGTTTCATGTAAGAAACAGAACAACATTAAAGCAGAATATCTCCATCCCAGTGTCTACACTTCTTATTATAATCGACTTTATTGTCTTTAGAATTGACTGGAAAGATTTGGTAGTTGTTTGGGGAGTTGTTTCATTTGGGGGAAATCTCATTTTTAAAATGCTTTCTAATAAAGCAGCAAACAATAGTACAGAACTTAAGAAAGTAAATATCACTTTCTTCTGTTACTAGAATAACATATGAATTATAATACTATAGAGGTTGTTTACATACACCCTATGTATAATGTATGTGAAACAGTTAAAGCTAAAGTAAATCTCAACAGGTCATCCAGATCTGGTTATCTTTCAAGTCTTACTTCTCAGAACTTTTCACCACCATAGAAACAAACAACAAAAACACTTTCTTGTAAGGATATTTAGTTTAAACCAGATATTCACTTAATGTCTTAATCACTTATAAAAGTATAAAAACTATTCCAAATAGCATTCCAACAAGGGATTTTCTGGGTGTACCAGTTGTGCACTGCTTGAGGGCCAATAACTTTGTCAAATCTCAGCAACTCAATAGAGTACCAACTTCTCTACCAAAGAAGATAAGTTTATTCTCCTTAATCTCCACATACTTCCCCACTCTCACTCATTCAGTAATAAGCTTTTCGTATTTGCTACCATTATGACACAGAGCTCCTTCATGGAATTTTAACATAGTTCTTCTACATAGTTTATACATAGTTTTAACATATGTAAGATGTATCTCTTGTATAGCAAATTTTGCAGAGTCTTCTCAGTGAGAGAAAGAACACATGATAAACAGTTTAATAGCTATTTAAGTTTTGGATAATTTAGACCTTAAAACTGGTAACTAACTTTCACGGTACCCTATTTACCCAATCTCACATCCTCAGATGTTTCATCTCTTTCTTCTTTTCTTCTCATTCTCTCTCATCTTTACGTATTTTCAGAATCACAGCCTTCCATTCAGACATACCTACGTGGTCCTCATTTTTTTACACTTCACTTTATCAGACTCTTCCTTCAGGTTATCATATAGCATCTTTTCTTTTCATCATTATTAATCCCCCAAAAGTAAAAAATCTATATCTACTACTTTCATTCTCCATCCACATAGCAATTGTAATAGAAGGAATTTAAAGACAACAAATCTAAATACAAATTCCTACTTTAATATTTACTTGCTAAGGAACTTTGGTCAAATTACTAACATCCCTGAGTTTTATTTTCCTAATTTGCAAAGCAAGAAATTATGCTGTCTATATAATGGGTTGCTATAAGGATTGAAAGTGATAATATATTCGAAGTGTCTAGCAAAGAACCAGACACAATTATCACTCAATAGATAAAGTCTTTCTATGCTTCGCCACGCAAAATCTGGTCTCTGGTTCCACCACTGTTGTAGCCAAGGCAGGACTCCATGTGTCAGTGTCCACCTTCCAATCTCTTCCACATGCCAATTAAGAAGGAGGAAGCTCACTTATGAACTAAGGATATATAAACCCTTGCGACTCTTTCTTCAAATAAAGAGAAGCTAATTTTCTGACATATTGTTAGAGAAGAGTAAAATAATCTTACAGAGAGAAACAGTTTTACTGAAAACCTTAACAATTCTCTGACAACAAATGGCTTTTACAAATATTATCATTCAGGCTTCTTTAGCACCTTCTGTCTCTGTGCTGGCCCTCTCTACTCTACATAAGTGTACACGTACCTGTTCTCTCCCAGTAAACAGATGTACCTGGGAACAGGAGCAGCTATTCATTGAATAAATTTTTCCTTTGAAAAATATCTTCTCTTAATGAGTTGCTACTTATAAACTAAGCCTAGGGCTTCCCTGGTGGCTCAATGTAAAGAATCTGCCTGCCAATGCAGGAGACACAGGTTCGATCCCTGATCCAGGAAGATTCTACTTGCTGCAGAGCTCCTAAGCCCGTGTGCCACAACTACTGAGCCTGTGCTCTAAAGCCCAGGAGACACAACTACTGAGCTCACGCGTTGCAACCCCTGAAGCCTGCGCATCCTAGGGCCTGTGCTCTGCAACAAGAGAAGCTACCTCAATGAGAAGCCTGTGCACGGCAGCTAGAGAGCTGTCCCTGCTCTCCACAGCTAGAGAAAAGCCCACGCAGTAAAGAGCCCAGCACAGTCAAAAATAAATCAATAAAGCTATTCTTTGTAAATCTAAGCCTATACAGAGATATCTTCAACACTGATTCAAATTCACTACACACTATTTCTGGGCATTTGACACCACTGGAAATATTTTCAATGAAACTATTCACATACAACTTATTTGAAAGTGAAAGTGTCAGTCACTCAGTCATATCCAACTCTTTGCAACCCCATGGGCTACAGCCCCCAAAAGGCTCCTCTGCCAGTGGAATTCTCCAGGCAAGAACACTGGAGTGGGCAGACATTCCCTTCTCCAGGGGATCTTCCCAATCTAGCGATCGGGGATCCCCTTTTAGGTCCTGTTTTTCTATACCTCTTTTTCTTACTGCCTTCCAAACTCAGATCTCCCCTACAGCTGTCTGCTCTTCCTTTCAAATCTTCCAATATATATCATCTACTCCTTACCTCTTTCACCATACTTTACTACAACTACCAAAATCTTTCTTGCATTCCCCAAATTGATCCCTCATCCTATCTCTTTATGGTAGAAATATTATTAATCTTACAAAGTAAAATATTAATTCATCCTTTATTCCTCTCAATTCTACAGCCCCTATATTCACTCTGTTAAGACGTTCTACCATTAAAGATTTCTAATAAAGAAAAGTTCTCATCTCAGATTTTAACTGAGTAATAAGAAATAACAAAGTTAGTCCTTTTCCCTCCCTCTGGCCCAGAGGAAAGCAGACCTTGTATGGAGAATTCTAACATTAATTGGTCAGGCATAGCTTAGAAGGAGAAAAGCCTGTTCAGCTACAACAGTTTGGATATGTGAAACTAGAGGTTTAAGTATCACAAGATTTTTAAACCCAAAAGGTTTATTCAATCTACAAGAAACAAAACTTAAGACACTCTCACCTAACTAGCTTAATCAGATTAAACATACACACTAAACTGGGAGCAAGAAAGATAATATCAGACATATGCTAACTTTTAATGAGTATAGCAAAGATATAACATACTCCTAGGTATATATGAACACATTTTCAAACTTAGATGAAATGAAATATCTCTATAGAAATACATAGTCAGGCAACTGATTCAAGAAGGCCCAAAGTCCAGTTCAAAATGACATTTCCTCTCCCTAGGAAAACTCTGTTTTAGGAAAAAGTTATCAACAAAAAACAATAAAAAGGGAGACTGGCTATCTATAGAAGAAAATTTTCAAAAGATACATTTGAAAAGCAAAAACAGCTGGAAAAAAATGAAGTGCAGTAGAGGAAGCTTCAGCCTAGAGTCTAAGTGGAAGATGAGTACAGAGAAGAGGGGTAGTGGTGCTCTACAAACAGAAAGACTCAAGATGTGAAAACACAAGGCACGATACAGGGCAGGAGTAAGTCCAGGGGCAGAAGACAGGAGTCAGGTGAAAGACTACACCCAAAATAATCAACCACATCCATATGCCCCTCCCCTAAACAGGCAGACTCCTCTGGATACAGACATCTACCAGCAAGGAAAACAAAATTTTATTCCATAAAACAAACTAAAACCAAGTAAGATTTGAGTTCTCTACGAGAGAGAAAGGCAGCTAGGTAGGGGTGAGAGTTCCACAGAACAGAGACCAATATCTGCATTTGGGGTCACCCAGCCTAACAGCTGGCTCACAACTCATTCACTGTAAAGGAAAGCCAGCCAGCCATCAAGTCTTGTCTCTGTACAAAGAGCTCCTAATAAGCTTTTCTTTTTCTTCATCTGTAAGTGTGAATGACCAAACAAGTCTTACCATAAATTTGAGAAAAGCCTAGGTTCCAGTTTCTAAGGCTACATAACAAATTACTCCAAACTGCAGTGGTGTAAAACAATTTATTAGGCTCATGCATTCTGGGATCAGGAAATAAAACAGGGCACCGCAAGGACTGCAGTCTCTGCTCCTTGATAACTGGGGCCTTGGCAGAAGGCTGGGGTGTGAAATCATCTGAAGACTCATTCCCATGTCTGGCCGTGGCTGCTGGCTTGTTGAAGGAGAACTTGGCTGGAGCTGTTGGCTGAAAACAGCCCTACATAGTATACCACATGACCTGGACCTCCTCAGAAAAAGATGGCAAGATTCCCACGGAGAACACTGAGCGAGAGCCCACAGAGAGATGAGAGTGACGGAGGCGAGAGTGAAGTGAGAGAACGACCGGGCCAAAGCCAGGCGGCCTTCTGTGACCTGGGTCTGCAGGTTCTGCAGTGTCACTGTGTCCTCGGCACTCAGTTGTGTCCAACTCTCTGTGACCCTGTGGACTGTACCCTGCCAGGCTCCTCTGTCCATGGACTCTTCCAGGCAAGAACACAGGGGATCTTCTTGACCCAGGGATCAAACACACATCTCATGCATCTCCTGCACTGGCGGGCAGATTCTTTACCACTGCTCCACCTCAGAAGCCCCTTGTTCCACCCATAGGGACAGCCAAAAGTGCCACACAACCTCAGACAGGGAAGTAGACTTCACTTCTGGTATGAGAGTAGAAGGTTCAGGAAGCATTTGTGGGACCAGGAATATCACTGTGGCCATTTGGGGAAAATGCAACCATCCACACCTCCAACATGAAAGAAAGAGCAATAGAAACTGAAAAAAAAATAACAACAACAACAACAACAAATATATATATATATATATAAAGACCAGGAGAAAGAAAACTTTAAAAATTGTTTATTGCCTATTAAAACATACAATTTAAAAAAAACCAATTTAAGAAGATACAGAAACTTTCTTAAAAGATGGTACAAAAAGAGAACCATGGAAATAAAGCAATTATGAGAAATTAAAGATATGATACCAAAATAAAATATTTAAACAGAAAAATTAAGAGAAACGTATAGGCTGTGCCTGAATCTAAAATGCAAAGAGAACACAGAAGATAAATTATAAGAACCACAAAGGATCAAGTCAGGATATTTGACTTCTGCCAGACTAACAGATGTCCCAAAAAGAGAAAAGAGCAAAAAGCAGGAGGAAAAGAGAATGTATTCTGAAGCATCTATTGAGTATTGTTGTACAGGGCCAAAATGTTACTGCTCTGAGGCTTACCATCTACCTCATTTTGGTACTCTCCTGTCATCACTACTGAACTGAATCTCAAATAGTCTAAATTATAAACACTCAAGTTGAAGGAAAGTATCTGAAAGCTAAATAGCTGCAGATTAAGACACTTCTAGAATTATTCCAATTTCCATTTGTAGCTATTTTCACCAATTCTCTTTAAAAAAAAAATCCCTCATACAGAGAAAATAAAATTCCCCAAACTCTGAAAGAAAATGTATATTGGAAATGGAATAGACTAGGGTTGGGCAGACCCTGATATCAAATTCTGACTCCAAGATCTACAGATACGTGATTCTCGGAAAATGTGTTCAGAACTCTGATCCTTAGTTCGTTTTATATTCATAATTTGTATTTATGTATTCTATGTTATCTTTCCAGGTAACTGCAAAGATTACAGAAAATACATACAAAGCATCTAATCCATTGGAGTTATGAGTGTGATTCTAAATCCTCATGGAAATCCAAAGGTGTGAGAGTCACATTCCCACTTGCCTACATCAAAGAAACACTCTTTGAACTAAGGCTGGGATGGCCGCCCACCACCCACCCACCTCTGCCTAGTCTCATCTACTCCTTGTCTGTACTTCCAGTTACCAATTATGGGATTGAAGTTCTTAAGGCAGAAGGCTGTAGCAATATGAATTCTGCAAACGTGAGGCAAATCAATGGGTTTTATTTCTAATCCTGTGAACTAGAAAAAATATTTTCATCTGAGATTCAGTCATAAGTGGAAGAAGAAGAAAAGCTGGGGTGATTCCATTTCCTACTCCCATGCCATGAGAAGAGACACTTGGGAGAATTACATTTAAAACAGAGAAAAAGGAAGTTCTTCCAACTTTCCTCTAAGTATGTGGTGTGTGTATGTTAGTCGCTCGGTCATGTCCAACTCTTTGTGACCTGGTGGACTGTAGACCACCAGGCTCCTCTGTCCATTGGATTCCACAGGCCAGAACAGTGGAGTGGATTGCCATTTCCTTCTCCAGGGGATCTTCCCAACCCAGGCATTGAACCCAGGTCTCCCACATTGCACGCAGATTCTTTACCATCTGAGGCACCAGGGAATCCATTAAGTGTAGTAAATGAATTGTGTATTAAGTCGCTTCAGTTGTGTCTGAATCTTTGTGACCTCATGGACTACAGCCCACGAGGCTTCTCTGTCCATGGGATTCTCCAGGCAAGAACACTGGAATGGGTTGCCATTTCCTCCTCCAGGGGTTCTTCCTGCCTCAGGATCAGAACCCGCATCTCTTACACCTCCTGCATTGGCAGGCAGGTTCTTTACTACTAGTGTGACCTCAGGAGTAAATAGATTTCCACCATCCAGTTCTGAGAAGCCAAGAGGAAAGGAAATATTTTAACAGCAGACTGGCTTCAAGTCTCAAAACCACGTGGATTAATGACTATCTCACAATAGTACTGTGAGCCAAGATGGGATTCAAACAATGATTTGACCACTAGGAGCTAACAGAGTCAATTTGTTGTTGCAATGGGCTTTTTTAAATTTTTTATTTTGTATTGGGGTATAGCTAACTAATAATACTGTGATAGTTTCAGGTGAGCAGCACTGGGGAGATAACAGATACCTGTATATACTGTTACGTTAGTTGCTAAGTCATATCTGACTCTTTGCCACCCCAAAGACTATAACCCGCCAGGTTCCTCTGTCTATGAGATTTCCCAGGCAAGAAATACTGTAGTGGGTTGCCATTTTCTTTTCCAGGGGATCTTCCCGACCCAGGGATCGAACCCATGTCTCCTGCACTGGCAGGTGGGTTCTGTACCACTGGGCCACCTGGGAAGCCCCAGAGTAAATTAAAAGGAACCATTCCAATCAAGGTGAAATGATGAGTCTGGGAATAAATAGTAAACAGTTAGAAAGATACCTAATTGAACACAGATATTCATTTCTTAAAGAGTTTATATGATAGAAATCAGCCAGCTTCCTGCATGAACTTCGCTCTGTTCTACTATTTCAGTAAAAGATTTTACTTAATTGCAGAAAAAAAAAGAGAAAGAAAAAAAAATCTGTGAAATCTAGATCTTACTAAGGCATAGGCTTTGTAAATTCAGACCATAAGATCATGCGAATCAAAGTACTTGCCAAAACCCAGGTGCAGCACACACCTTTTAACTTAGGGTGAAGCGACCTTAAGGGCAAAAAATCAGTAGAAGACTGAACATGCAAATAACAAAGACCACACCCAAAACATGTCTGAGAACAGGTTTCTAACAATATACGTTACTAAATACATTCAGATATACATACATGTATAGTTTACATATTTACATAGATAAGTAATATATAGAAGTAGAAATATATAATCATACATAAAATTGTTACATTGATAAACTGCATTTATATCTATTTAATATGTATAACTTTATATAACAAAATATATAAATACATTAAATACATATGCAATTTACACATAAATGAAATATTACATACCTGAATTATTACAATTTATTTTTATAAACTGTACAACTGTATAGTGCATGCGTGCATGCTCAGCCACATCTGACTCTTTGTGATCTCATGGACTGCAGCCCGCCAGGCTCCTCTGTCCATGGGATTCTCTAGGCAAGAATACTGGAGTAGGTTGCCAAGCCCTCCTCCAGGGGATCTTCCCCTTCCAGGGATCAAACCCACGTCTCCTGAATCTAATGCACTGAAGGCAGATTCTTTACCCACTGAGTCACCGGGGAAGCCCACAACTGTATAGTATATGTATATAACATTTAACAGAGTATGCGTATATATGTATTACATGAATATGAGTGGGAACAGAAAAGTTCATATAGTATTTTTTATATATTTAAATGGGACTTTTGAAATTGTACAATTTCTTCTTGTAAAGCTCGAGAGAGAATTTTATCTTCCATGTAGCTTAATTCAGAGTATGATTAAGAGGATTGATAAGGGAAAGTAAGATTCATTACTACTAAATCTTCCTTAAGTAGGCAACATATGACAGGTGACGGGAATATGCATGTTTTCAAGCACAGAAGTAATAATGTCTGTTCAAAAACTAACTTAAGAATGAATTTGTGAAAGGCAAATAATTTTTTACTCTGTCGTGGAAAACAGTCTTATAATACACCAAACAAGCATATAGCACTTATCAACTTACCCATTAAATAGGTATGAAGCAAGCTTTCTATTTTTCTAAAATATATTAAAATTTTATGTTGTAACCAATTAGTAGGATAATTTATCAACAGTAATACTCTTTAAACCTATTAACATCCCAAAGAGAAGGCTTTCAAGCAATATTAATAAATGTATTCTGCTTCTCTATAAAGCAACTTCTGGATGTATATTGACAAATTATCTGCAGATATGTTTCTTCATATATAAAATTTAAACACTAATACGTATCTCTAAACATTTTGTAACTGTTAAATAAAATAATATGAAGTGCCTCACAATATATCTAATTGAAGTAGATGCTCAGAAATGTTAGTTCTTCCTCTTTTCTAAAACTACACAAATTGGAGAAGGAAATGGCAACCCACTCCAGTATTCTTGCCTGGAGAATCCCACGGACAGAGGAGCCTTGTGGGCTACAGTCCTTGGGGTCATGAGAGTCGGACATGACTTAGCAACTAAACCACCACCACCACTACCACACCACAAATAGCAAATTACCTTCACACAGAACTATGTGAACAAAAAACATCTGTGTGGGGGGAAATTCATTGTTATTCTTTACGCTCAGTGCAAAACAAAACAATATATCATTTCTTATTTGCCAAACTGGCAAAGGTTCCCAGTTTTGATTTGCTTTTACTTGTGATATATGTACTGACACCCAAAGCCAATGAGGATGGGGTGAAGCAGGTGCTTGTATACACACAGTGTAAACATGGGTTCTGAAAAAATATTCACAGCTTTAAAGACACACACATCACTTTAAAAGAGCTATATCTTTTGAACCCCAAAAATCTGCATCTTGAGCTCTATCTTGAGAATACAATCAACTCCATGGTCAAAGACTTAATTGTAAGATATACATACTAATTTTTAACAGTGAAAATGGACACAATCTGAATATCCAACAACGGGAAAACATTTAAATACATTTAAGTACATTCACATGATGGAATATTACATGGCTTATTAAAATAATTGACAGCTTAAGTATCAATCTCATTCACCCAAGTGCTGAAGATCACCTTTGATTCATCTCTTTCATACTTCACATACAAATCATCAGAAATTCTGTAAGTTTTACTGTCAAAATGCAAATAAGTCCAGAATCTTACCTCTCTTTACTCCTACCAGCCCCCTCAAGCCACTATCATCTCTGGTCTAAATTAACTCTTAGCAACTAACTGGTCTCTGTTCCCATTTTTGCATAACCATTGTCTATATTTCAATACATGCTTATCTGATGCAAATATAAACAATGTCATTCTGCCTCCAAAAACAGAATACAAAACTATATATATATATATATATATCATACTTCCAGTTTTATTTGTCAAAATATTCATAATGTTTATATATGGATGATGAGGGGATTACAAAAATTATCTTTGTTTCCTCTGTGTTTTTAAAGTTTTTCTTACTGAGAGCATGTTTAATCAGAAAACGCAAACTAAAATGACACTTGTAAAAAAATTTTACACAAAGTTGCACTGTATGATTCAAAGTATTTAAAGTAATATTTAAATATATAATCTATCCAAAGGTGGTGGTGGTAGTGGTGGTTGTTAGGTTGTTAAGTCCTGTCTACTCTTTGCAACCCCAAGGTCAGCAGCCCGCCAGGCTCCTCCGTTTCTGGGATTTCCTAGGCAAAAGTACTGGGGTGGGTTGCCATTTTCTTCTCCAAGGGATCTTCCAGATCCAGAGATTGAACCCACATGTCCTGCACTGAAGGTGGATTCTTTACCACTGAGCCACCAGAGAAGCCGAATCAAAGGTTAGCACTCACACTCAATTAAGAAACATGATGGCAACTGCAGCCATGAAATTAAAAGACACTTGCTCCTTGGAAGGAAAGCTATGACAAATCTAGACGGCGTGTTAAAAAGCAGAGACATTACTTTGCCAACAAAGGTCTGTACGGTCCAAGCTATGGTTTTTCCAGCAGTCATGTATGGATATGAGAGTTAGACCATAAAGAAGGCTGAGCACCAAAGAATTGATGCTTTTGAGCTGTGGTGTTGGAGAAGACTCTTGAGAGTTTCTTGTACAGCAAGGAGACCAAACCAGCCAATTATAAAGGAAATCAGTCTTGACTATTCACTGGAAGGACTGATGCTGAAGCTGAAGTTTCAATACTTTGGCCCCCTGATGCAAAGAGCCGACTGATTGGAAAAGACCCTGAAACTGGGAAAGACTGAAGGCAGGAGGAGAAGAGAACAGAGGACGAGATGGTTGGATGGCATCACCAACTCGATGGACACGAATTTGAGCAAACTCTGGGAGATGGTGAAGGACAGGGACCCTGGCATGCTGCAGTCCATGGGGTTGCAAAAAGTTGGACACGACTGAGTGACTGAGAAAAGTAACCCAAAAAAAACAAGAAGCATGATGGGCTTCCCAGGTGACACTAGAGGTAAAGAACTCACCTGCCAATGCAAGAGATGTAAAGAGACATGGGTTCAATCCCTGGGTCGGGAAGATCCCCTGGAGAAGGAAATGGCAACCCACTCTAGGATTCTTGCCTGGAGAATCCGTGGACAGAGGAACCTGGAGGGCCATGGTCCACAGGGTCGCAAAGAGTCACACACAAAGTGACTCAGCACAGGTATGAAGAAGCATGATAATTACTATTCATAAAAGACAAATAAAAATGGGGAAAGGTGTCTTAAAATTATATATGAGTATCTATAGTTTGAAAAAAGGAAAATATCACAATAAATTTAAAAGAAAATGTATTTTATTTTATATGTATTTTTCTCTTGTGCCCAGACTAACATAAATGGGGAAAAAAACTCTTTGTCAATCTTCTAGCCTCTAGCCTGAGTCTTCTGCTAAATTATTATTTTTAAAAAAATTATCTGAGAGCTTTTGTTTTCTTAATTCTTTTTTCTCTGACCTTGAAATATAATTGACTACCCTATAGGTCTCAATGGTATAAGTCATTAGAAAGATAAAAAATACATATATGGGATTAAAGTTAAAAAATGATAAGACTTTTAAACTAAGTAATGATGCTAATAATCCTACTTTATGAAAATGGGTTACATGATAGATGTTAATTATTATTATAATCATGGTTCATCAACTAAAAAATGTTTAAATTTTTTAAAGTAAATGAATTTGAGGGCTCTTTTGTGTAAAAGATTACTAGAGAATTTGGCTATTTATTCAAAATTAAGTAAATAAATTACTTCATTGCAACATTCCCATTCTATAACTGAAGAGTATTGCAAATAATATTAATAATATAAAGGTTAGGATACTATTAAATAAAAAGAGGGCAAATATTCATAAAATGTGACCTTTTGCCACAATTACTCCAAAATATATGCACCAATTATTTCCTGTGAAATCTGAAAAGCATACCCTTTTTTCTTCTTACTTCTTTCCTATCCATAGTGTAAGCATAATTAAGTTTTGAGGTAGGAAAGTAATAAACCACAGAGTTCATTTTCCGTTAAAAAAGACACAAACAAGGTAATGGCAAAACAGCTGCAAGAAGGCAAAGGTTGAGACAGGGAGCAGGGAAGAGGCACAAGCCTGAGACCCTGAGAAGCTGCTCCAGTTCTGAGAGAGGAGACACAGGACAATGGACATGAGCAGAGGATGGAACACGAGGGTGAAAAGGACACAGGAATAGGAGTTGGGTTAGACAAAGGAACTGGTATATGAGGGATCTGCTGTGAATAAAATAATATCTCAAGTGCAAAGAGGAATACCACCAATGCCAATACCACAGCATTCTCAAGGCCTTCCATTTTCCTAGTGTTAATCAGTTCTATCAGTTACACTGAAATACTGAAAAACAAAGCATCTGAAATAGCCCACTGGTCTCCCCAAATAATACTGACCAGGCTGGGACCAGTTACAGGTACCAGTATTATTTGGGGAGACCAATGGGCTATTTCAGATGCTTTGTTTTTCAATATTTCTATGTAACTGATAGAATTGAGAGGAATATTATCCTTTTTCAAAGGAATACCTCAAGTGCAGAGGAATACCACAAATGCCAATACCACAGCATTCTCAAGACCTTTCATTCATTGAAACTGCAAATCACAGGTCCCTATTCTAAAATGAACTATACTGACCAATTATTCCACTGTATATGCAGATGCAAATAGTAGCTCTACCATGTGACTAAATTCAATAAAAAATTCATTGAGTTTAGGGTATGTACCAGAACTAGATCTATCATGGCCTTGCCAGGAATTCAGGCTTGTTCTTCAAATCTATAATATCTTTAAAACTGATACAAATCTAATGCCCATAGTAGATGAACAACTAAATAAATGCAACTTATTTACAGTATGGAATTCTGTGCATCAATTAAAATGATATATGAATAGACCATTTAAGCCTTATTGTTTAAAACTCAAAGGGTAAAAGATTATTTTAGTCGAGAGTCCCCTGGAGTATAGATCAAACTAGTCAACCCGCTATGGCACCCCACTCCAGTACTCTTGCCTGGAAAATCCCATGGACGGAGGAGTCTGGTAGACCACAGTCCATGGGGTCGCTAAGAGTCAGACACGACTGAGCGACTTCACTTTCAGTTTTCACTTTCATGCATTGGAGAAGGAAATGGCAACCCACTCCAGTGTTCTTGCCTGGAGAATCCCAGGGACGGAGGAGCCTGGTGGGCTGCCATCTATGGGGTCGCACAGAGTCGGACACGACTGAAACGATTTAGCAGCAGCAGTCAACCCTCTACTTTCACTTTTCACTTTCATGCATTGGAGAACGAAATGACAACCCACTCCAGTGTTCTTGCCTGGAAAATCCCAGGGACAGGGGAGCCTGGTGGGCTGACGTCTATGGGGTCGCACAGAGTCGGACACGACTGAAGCAACTTAGCAGCAGCAGCAGTCAATCCTAAAGGACATCAACACTGAATATTCATTGGTAGGACTCACGCTGAAGCTGAAGCTCCAATATTTTGGCCACCTGATGTGAAGAGCTGACTCACTGGAAAAGACCCTGATGCCGATAAATATTGAGGGCAAGAGGAAAAGAGGGTGACAGAGGATGAAATGGCTGAATGGCATCAGGACTCAATGGATATGAATTTGAGCAAACTCCAGGAGATAGTGAGGGACAGGGAAGCCTGGTGTGCTCCTGTCCATAGCGTTGCAAAGAGTCAGATATGAACTAGTGACTGAACAACAATTTTAGTCTTCGCAACACAAAACTTGGTATGATTTTAAGTTGTTTACTTCCAGTCAGTGCCATGTACCAATAAATACAAGATTCTTTCTTGGAGATTATTCTCACCGGGGGTTTTCCAGTGGTGCACACTGGTATAGTGTGTAGGCTGTACTGTGCTTAGTTGTTCAGTCATGTCCAACTCTGTGCCATCCCATGGACTGTAGCCCACCAGGCTCCTCTATCCGTTGGGATTCTCCAGGCAAGACTACTGGAGTGGATTGCCATGCCCTCCTCCAGGGGATCTTCCCAACCCAGCAATCAAACCTGGGTCTCCCACTGCAGGCAGATTCTTTACCAGCTGAGCTACCAGGGAAGCTCACCAGAACTAAATGGTGGTTATCTTGAAGTCATCTAAGATGGCAGGTTAGAGTGAGAAAGCCATACCCCAATTTGTTCTTTGCCATGGGCTTGAGTCATAATCAGCTCCTTTCAGCCCCAGATTTTGACTCTCTCTCTCTCTCTGACCTTTCTTTTATATTCATAAGCCAACTAATTCTTTCCTGAGTTCCTTTCTTTCTTATAATACCTTGTTCAAAGCAGAATGTCGAAGCCAAAATACATCAACCACTTTCCCCAGAACTACAGGGAAAGTTAGCTTCCTAAATTATCACAAGTATAGCTTTATCAAATGTCTGGCCACGGCTTACATGAATTTCTATCTTTCCACTTCTGATACCAATTTTCTCACCACAAACTGCCTGATCTTTTTGCCAGTGCCTCATCCTTTAGGTACTGTCACAGAAGCAACCCATTTTAAGGTACACTTTTCTGTATTAGCTCCCATAAGTATTGTAACCACAGGTCAACTCTCTCACTGAAGTAACAATGTTTTTGGTCATTCTTTCACCTACTCCATTAACACAGAGAGTATACCAGTAACCAGAATCTGCGCTCAATTAAACATAAAAACACATAAGGCAGGATCCCAGATAAAATGCTTAATTTAAGTAGTTACTATATTTAAACATAAGTTTACTCAAAGTCATTGAAAAAAATTACATTAGAAATGTAGCTTTTGTTGTTTTACAGACTACCCATACTAAATAAAGGTTGTCTGGCAAACTTCCTCAGAAGTGTAGTAGCACTAAAGATACTATAGGCCAGGTCAACAATATAAAATATCTCAGGGAGGGACTGGGGAATAAGGAAAAATGAACAAATCTTTAATTTGCTATACTTTTTTCCATACTATGGTTCCCATATTCATTTGTCTATAGTTCCCAATAAGAGAGAGATATGTTATTATTTAACTGGAGTTTCTATTTTCAGAGTATGCTCCCTTCACTGCCTTCAGAGTTCTTAGAGACTTTACAACCATTAAACTAGTTCTATTAATTCAATCGGCAATAGAGCTTATCTTTCCTAAGCCGTTTGGCTCTAAAATGTTTCTGCATAATGGAAAGAACATTACAGTAAAGTGTCCATTTTCATGCCTAATGGGTCTGTGACAGATCGAGATGGCCCTGTCCTCCACACTAGCTCTGTCCAATAGATCTTTCTGTGATGACAGGTGCTTTCTGTATCTGTGCTGCTAATATGGCAGTCACTAGACACATGAGGCTACTCCATACTCGAAATGTAGATACACTGACTGAGGAACTGAATTTTTAATTTTAATTCATTTAAGTAGATACATGTGGCTAGTGGCTACCATATTAGTACAGCTCTAATGCTAAATTACATACATTGGAAACACTACACACTGAAAATACATTTATGCTGATTCTCAGCTATACGTAACTGGTTCATAGCTCTTATCTCACTCCAATATCTACTCTATAAATTTGGGTAACTTGAAAGATAATATGGGCAACACATCTATAAATATGACCTCTCATTTTTTCCTTGGCCTCTTCATGTCCTCTATTTAATCCCATTCCATACTCAAACTCTGAACCTTTTATCCCATAATTTGCTCTGCATCCAAAAGCACTGATTCAGGTATCCTGCTTTATTATATCAAGCAAATTTCCTTTCCCATTTACTGTTTAACCTAATGATCAGTCTCAAAGGAGCCCTCCAGTTATATTTTTACCTAGCACACTGGTCATATTTCTATTGTTGATCTATCTCCCTACCCTTTACAATAACTATTTCAGATCTTCTCTACTCTTCAACTATTTTCCTCCTCCAAATTCCTTCTTTATTCAATAGGTGTGAATCTGCCTCCTCCACAAGGAAGAAAGAAACATCAATGAGAAAGTTTGTCCTCTAATGCCCTCATCTAATACTCTTTTTCTACATATATAATAGGGAAGTGTCCCTCCTATCTAAAGCCAATCCTCCACTTTACTCTGGCTCGTATCTTTCCCAGGTCATCTCAAGAACTTTACACCAGAGGTTCTCAGAGTGAGGGTACCCTTATGGCTACCCTTATATTTCCCAATAATAAAGACATCCACTGTACAAAATGCTAAAGAAAGTTCTTAAAGCAGAAGGAAAATAATACTGATGAAAATATAAGACTTATAAAAAGAAAATATGGTTCAAATATGGTAAACATGTGGGCACTGGAACAACTCAACATCTATTCAACTCATATCAAATCATATATAAAAATTAACTCAAAGTGAATCATAGACCTAAAAGTAAAAGCTTAAAGCATGAATTGGCGAAAGGAAAATATAGGCAAAAGTCTTTCTGCATCACAGTAGGAAACATTTCTTAGGTAGAAGGCAAAAATTAACCATAACATTTAAAATTTTTCAAAATTTAAAACTTCTTCTAATTGAGAGACACTGTTAAGAAAACGAAAGGCCAATCACAAAATGGAAGATAACATTCTCAATATGCATCCAACAGAGGACTTGTATACAGAAAATAGAAAGAATTCTATTTTGGAATGGAATAAGAAAACAAAAACCCCAAAGCCTGTAATATCAAATGTTCTGAACATATATTTCACAAAGAAGACATTCGTTTGGGACCCCCATGGACTGTAGCCCACCAGACTCCTTTGTTCATGGAATTCTCCAGGCAAGAATACTAGAGTGGGTTGCCATTTCCTTCTCCAGGGGAACTACGTGACCCAGGGATCGAACTGGGGCCTCCAGCATTACAAGTAGATTCTTTACCATCTGAGCCACCAGGGAGGCCCCAAAGAAGACATATGAATGACTAATTATAATAAGTATACTAAACGATGCTTAACATCATTAGTCATCAGTGAAATGCAAAATCAAATCAAGAAAGATACCACTACACACTCACAAGAACAGAGAAAAAGACTGACAATGTCAAGTATTCACCAGGATATTCCAAGGTCACTGGAAACGCAAAATCATGCAGCCTCTCTGGAAAAAGACCTTGGCAATTTCTTAAAATTTTAAATGTACTCTTATCATATGACCCAGAATTTCCACTCCTAGGTATTACCCAGGAGTAGTCAAAACATGTATCCACATAGGGATTTGTACAGGAATGTTCTTAGCAGCTTTATTTATAATGGCCCTAAATGAAAACAAACTGTCTATCAATAGGTGAATGGATAAATAAATTTCTGTATATCCACATAAAGGAATACTACTCAACAGTATAAAGAAACAACACAGATGAATTTCAAAAATGTTACATCAAATGAAAGGAATCAGACACAAAGAGTACATACTGTCTGATTCCATTGATGTTATGCTCTAGTAAAAGCAAATCTAATCTAGAGTGATACTGGGACGTGGCTGCCAGGCTATAGCATAAAGAGTGTTCTTTAAAAAAAAGGGAATTGAATGCAAAAGAGTACAACAGAAATTTGGGGGATAAAAAATTTCTATTGTCTTGACTCTGATGGTACTTACACGTATATATACATTTGCCAAAATACACCGAACCATGCATATTTTTCCCTCAACTAACTTTTAATCCACTAGTATCTTTTCCCAATATTCAAATCATTTGCTGTATTTTTAATTTCAATGACTATCTTTTCATTTCTTGCCTTATATTTACCCACGTCTTACTTCTTAAAGCATTTAAAAAACACTTAAACATCTCTCAATACTTTAAGTATTCCTGCAACCTCAGATGTAAATTTTCTCATTTGATGTACAACTCATTTCTTTACATAGTTTGTAATGTTGAATTTTCCATAAAAGTCTTTTGTGTGTTCTGTGAGTTACAGAAGTATCCTTGCTGAATATGTTGTTTACGTCTAAAACATCACACTGCTTCTACAAGAATTGGACCATTCTAAAGATAATTCCTCAGTTGAATAGCCCTTGGACATAAAAGTAGGATATACTAAGACCCTACACCCAGCCTGGGCTTCTAGTTTCTTTGTGACTTCTCTGCTACTCCACATCCAGAAGTGAAGTGTGAGTCTCTCAGTCATTTCCAACTGTTTGTAACTGTGTGGACTGTAGCCTGTCAGGCTCCTCTGACGGTGGGATTTTCCCAAGCAAGAATACTGGAGTGGGTTGCCATTCCCTTCTGCAGGGGATGTTCCTAACCCAGGGATTGAACCTGGGTCTCCTGCATTGCAAGCAAATTCTTTACCATCTGAGCTACCAGGGAAGTCATATCCTGCGTAAAAATAAAATCCCCTGTAGCTAGTAGGAAGGGGCTTTCTAGGCTGCATTTTCCTAGAAGGCAGACTCTCCAGACCCTATGGTATTTATGGGTAGCTCATTTTTAGTCCACAGGGCTTGAAGCCTAGATTTTGCAAGTCTCCAGTTAGGATTGCACATCCCAATGAGGCATTTAGACTTCACCTCCTCTTACCATTTGCTTTTGGATATCTTCTTTATTTCCAGTACATGAACACTTTCCTCACTTTGTTTTAAGCTTGGCTATACACCCCATTCACTGGATCATGGAAAAAGCAAGAGAGTTCCAGAAAAACATCTATTTCTGCTTTATTGACTATGCCAAAGCCTTTGACTGTGTGGATCACAATCAACTGTGGAAAATTCTCAAAGAGATGGGAATACCAGACCACCTGACCTGCCTCTTGAGAAACCTATATGCAGGTCAGGAAGCAACAGTTAGAAGTGGACATAGAACAACAGACTGGTTCCAAATAGGAAAAGGAGTACGTCAAGGCTGTATATTGTCACCCTGCTTATTTAACTTCTATGCAGAGTACATCATGAGAAACGCTGGGCTGGAAGAAACACAAGCTGGAATCAAGATTGCTGGGAGAAATCTCAGTAACCTCAGATATGCAGATGACACCACCCTTATGGCAGAGAGTGAAGAGGAATTAAAAAGCCTCTTGTTGAAAGTGAAAGAGGAGAGTGAAAAAGTTGGCTTAAAGCTCAACATTCAGAAAACGAAGATCATGGCATCTGGTCCCATTACTTCATGGGAAATAGATGGGGAAACAGTGGAAACAGTGGCAGACTGTATTTTGGGGGGCTCCAAAATCACTGCAGATGGTGACTGTGGCCATGAAATTAAAAGACACTTACTCCTTGGAAGGAAAGTTATAACCAACCTAGATAGCACATTCAAAAGCAGAGACATTACTTTGCCAACAAAGGTCCATCTAGTCAAGGCTATGATTTTTCCAGGAGTCATGTATGGATGTGAGAGTTGGACTGTGAAGAAAGCTGAGCGCCAAAGAATTGATGCTTTTGAACTGTGGTGTTGGAGAAAACTCTTGAGAGGCCCATGGACTGCAAGAAGATCCAACCAGTCCATTCTAAAGGAGATCAGTCCTGGGTGTTCATTGGAAGGACTGATGCTGAAGCTGAAACTCCAATACTTTGGCCACCTGATGTGAAGAGTTGACTCATTGGAAAAGACTGTGATGCTGGGAGGGATTGGGGGCAGGAGGAGAAGGGGATGACAGAGGATGAGATGGCTGGATGGCATCACCAACTTGATGGACATGAGTCTGAATAAACTCCGGGAGTTGGTGATGGACAGGGAGGCCTGGCGTGCTGTGATTCATGGGGTTGCAAAGAGTTGGACACGACTGAGCGACTGAACTGACTGACTGATACACTCCATAATTGATTTGTTATATTCTATCCAAAAGTTTCTACTCCACATGTTTGGAGTAATAAATCTTTCATGATAGCGAAACCCTGATACCAAAAAGTGAAAAGGACAATATGAGAGAGAAAAATTACAAGGTGATCACAATTACGGTACAAAGACTGAAAAGTCCTAGGTTAAAAATCTTAAACTGAGTGAGGCAAAGTAGTTAAAAAAATAACAATAATAATCTCAACCAACTTGCGTTTACTTCAAGAATGCAAGGCTGGTTTACCATTAGAATACTTATGTAATTCAGGGGTCAGCACACTTAACGGCTTCTCTGGTGGCTCAGAGGTTAAAGCGTCTGCCTACAATGCGGGAGACCCGGGTTTGATCCCTGGGTTGGGAAGATCCCCTGGAGAAGGAAATGGTAACCCACTCCAGCATTCTTGCCTGGAGAATCCCATGGATGCAGAAGCCTGGTAGGCTACAGTCCAGGGGGTCGCAAAGAGTCGGACACGACTGAGCGACTTCACTTTCTTTCACTTTCACTTTGAATGCCACATAGAGTCTGTCACTTATTCTTCTTTGATCTTGTTTAATTTTTTGTTGTTTATGAACCTTTAAACAGGTAAAAGCAATTCACGGCTCACAAACTATACAAACACAGGGTACAGGCAAGAGTTTGCTAATTCCCGATATATTTCAACTTGCTAAGAGAGTAACAGAGAAAAATCATGACTGTTGCAGACTTCCCTGGTGGCTCAATCGGTTAAGAATTCACCTGCAGTGTAGGTGACCAAGGTTCGGTCCCTGGGTCAGGAAGACACCACCTGCCCTGCCCCCACCCCCCCCCCCACCCCCACGCCTCTGCCCCAGAGAAGGAAATGGCAACCTACTCCAGTATTATTGCCTGGGAAATCTGAGAGTCAGAGTTACCTGGCAGAGCACAATCCATGGGGTCACAAGAATCAAACACAACTTAGTGATTAAACCAACCAACCAACATTGTACTCCGTAGATGCATAAAATATATTCATAATATCCAATATCCATTCATGATTTTTTAAATTATGCATAATCTAGGAAGGTAACTCCTTTAACCTGATAAGGATTATAAACTTAGAGCAATTCATAGCAACCTATACCAAACTTACTTCTTAATGAAGAAATTTAAGAAAAAATTCTTAAAATTGTCTTTACTTCTCAACATTGTATCCCAGCCATTGCAGTAAGGAAGAGAAAATAAAGGATTAAGGCTTGTAACAGAGAAACAAAACTGGTACTAGAGAACAAATAATATGATGATCTACATAGAAAATCCTTTCTGGAAAGTACAGATAAAGTACTGGGGCTTCCCTGGTGGCTCAGATGGTAAAGCATCTGCCTGCAATGCAGGAGACCCAGGTTTGATCCCTGGGTTGGGCAGTTCCCCTAGAGAACGAAATGGCAGCCTACTTCAGTATTCTTGCCTGGAGAATCCCACAGATAGAGGAGCCTAGCGGCCACAGTCCATGGATTCACAGAGTCAAACATGACTGAGTGACTAACACCACTACATAGAAAATCCTTTCTGGGAAGTACAGACAAAGTAATAATAGAATTTACAAAGTTATTTAGCAATGTGGCTGAGGGTAAGACTAATGTATCTATTTATTTAAGAGCCAGTTACTTGCTTGAGCTTAGTCTGTGAAAGCTCTTGAAAAACACTAAATTAGGCAAGCTTTCTTCCAGAGAAAGCTTTATCTTGGTTTCTACTTAGACATTACTGACCTGAGATTATCCTATTCAGGTTATTAAGGCAATTCCTTAATGTGGGAATCCAGGGGTCACAGTCTAGCTGCTTGTGGGAGTCTAAATCTTTGTTTCCTACCTCCAGCACTAGCGGAGAAGGAAATGGCAACCCACTCCAGTATTCGTGCCTAGAGAATCCCATGGACAGAGGAGCCTGGCAGGCTACAGTTCGTGGGATCACGAGTTGGACAGGATTTGCTAACTTTCTTTTCTTTCTTTTCAACACTAGTTTTGGAATTTACCTGCAGGGTAAGCTGAGCAACCATTCACAATGCTAACTGTGATTTCTATCCTCTGGGCTTTGTGGGAGTTTGATGTTTGTCCTTGGAGATTTCCATTACTCTTTAGTGCACCACTATAATAAAGTGTTTTATCCAAAATCTAGCTGTATCATGAAGGAAGGCTATTCTGAGCACCAAGCCCAAAGTATGATTTATAAAAACTTTAATCATTTATCTTTCTATAAGAAATAAAGTGGCAAAATGTAAACAGTGCTGTTATTAGATGATAAGTTATGAGTAACTTGTTTTCTGTATTTTCCATATCTTCTATTCATGATCTTACTTTGTTTTTATAAAGAAGCAGCAGCAATAGTTTTTTTTTACTTTTATTTTTAATATAAATTTATTTATTTTAATTGGAAGCTAATTACTTTACAATATTGTATTGGTTTTATCATACATTAACATGAATCTGTCATGGGTGTACATGTGTTTCCCATCCTGAAACCCCCTCGCACCTTCCTTCCCATCCCTTCCCTCTGGGTCATCCCAGTGCACCAGCCCTGAGCACCCCATATCATGCATTGAACCTGGACTGGTGATTCGTTTCACATATGATAATATACATGTTTCAATGCCATTCTCCCAAATCATCCCACCCTCGCCCTCTCCCTCAGAGTCCAAAAGACTGTTCTATACATCTGTGTCTCTTTTGCTGTCTCACATACAGGGTTATCGTTACCATCTTTCTAAATTCCATATATATGTGTTAATATACTGTATTGGTGTTTTTCTTCCTGGCTTACTTCACTCTGTATAATAGGCTCCAGTTTCATCCACCTCATTAGAACTGATTCAAATGTATTTTTTTAATGGCTGAGTAATACTCCATTGTGTATATGTACCACAGCTTTCTTATCCATTCATCTGCTGATGAACATCTAGGTTGCTTCCATGTCCTGGCTATTATAAACAGTGCTGCAATGAACATTGGGGTACACGTGTCTCTTTCAATTCTGGTTTCCTCAGTGTGTATGCCCAGCAGTGGGATTGCTGGGTCATAGGGAAGTTCTATTTCCAGGTTTTTAAGGAATCTCCACACTGTTCTCCATAGTGGCTGTACTAGTTTGCATTCCCACCAACAGTGTAAGAGGGTTCCCTTTTCTCCATACCCTCTCCAGCATTTATTGCTTGTAGACTTTTAGATTGCAGCCATTCTGACTGGTGTGAAATGGTACCTCATTGTGGTATTGATTTGCATTTCTCTGATAATGAGTGATGTTGAGCATCTTTTCATGTGTTTGTCAGCCATCTCTGTTTAGTTCTTTGGCCCATTTATTGATTGGGTCGTTTATTTTTCTGGAATTGAGCTGCAGGAGTTTCTTGTATATTTTTGAGATTAGTTGTTTGTCCGTTGCTTCATTTGCTATTATTTTCTCCCATTCTGAAGGCTGTCTTTTCACCTTGCTTATAGTTTCCTTTATTTTTTTAAAGAAGTTTTATATACAGGACACACAAAAAAAACCTATTTAAGTGTTATTGGAAAGCACAAACAGATATTTATCAAGCATAAACTTACTTTTTAAACAGTATCTTAATTCTCATAAAAATCTCATAACTTTAGTATCATTATCCATAATTTTGCAGAAGAGGAAACTGAGGCTCAGAAAGCCTAAATTATTTGCCAAAGTGACAGTACTGGGATTTGAAATTGAAAATACTTGTTCTAAGGCCAGTGCTTTTTCCAATGAACCATGCTGTATCCCACAAGAGAACATTTCCACATACCACCTGCTAGTTCTAATTAAGAGACAGTAATTAAACAATTCTCCACTCCTGACAATAATATTTAAGCTACTGGTATTTTAAAGAAATTAATATCAACAGCTTTTTATCTGCCGGAAGATACTATACCTTATATAATTTAATATATTTATACCTGATATAATTTATAATATATAAAACATATAAATTATAATTATAGCTTATAATTACACAATTATAAGCTATTTCAAAAAGAAAAGATTCCAATATGAGTTAAATGGTTTTTCAAAGCATGGCTAATTACTTTATCTATTAATGGGATATGGAGCATAAAAATGTTGTTCAGTGGCCAATATACTTATAAAAACATTCAACTTGACGAGTAATCAAAGAAATATAAATCTAGTAACAATGATACATTGATCAAACTGACCAAAAAAGGCTTTAACAGTATTAGTAACAGCCAGCTTGAGTAAAAAGTGAAATTTTCATGCATTTTAGGAGAGAATGTTAAAATTTGCCTTAGGCCAATTGACAATATTTACAATTTAAAATATATGTCATTGTGTGTGTGTGTGTGTGTGTGTGTGTGTGTGTGTGTGTGTGTGAGTCACTCAGTCATGTCCAATTCTTTGTGATCCCATGGACTGTAGCCCACCAGGCTCCTATATCCATGGAGTTCTCCAAGCAAAAATTCTGGAGTGGGTTGCCATTTCCCTTCTCCAATCTGTCATTGGAGACCTAGTAATTCTTTACCTAGGAATTAATGCTAAGGAAATAATCACAATATGTGTAAAAAGATTTAGCTGCAGGGTTGCTTATCTTAGAATTACTTATAATGGCAAAAAAGAAAAAAATAATAAAGAATAGGGAGCTGAAATAAACCTAGATCTTAAGAAATTAGGTTAATGATTTTTAATGATTTTTTTAAAAAAAATACCAGTTTCTATATTTATAGGCCAGGAGACCCTGAGCAAGTCCATTGAACTCTTTCAATTTCATCAAAAAGATGCTAACAATAACAGTACCAATTTCACAGGAAGTAGTTTAAGAATGAAACAAAACAATTCAGAGACCACAATATAGAGACCACAGTACAGAGCCTGGCATGAGTATGCTGCCTATCAGTAATACAGTCAATGTAAGGAAGATGGATATAAAATCTGAATCCCTAGGTCTATAACTTACTAATGACTGTGCAAATTATGTGTCTCCTTGTATCTCAGTTTTCATATTTACAAAATGAGAATAATCCCATCAAGAACTGTGAGTTCTCAACAAATTTTGCCTATTTTATTATTAGCATTCATGTGAGTAGTTAACTATTAGAATAAAAATATATTATTTTTATAATTAATTATACACCCACTCTGAGTTGCTTACTGTTTTTAGGGATGATACATAATACCTACCGTGCAGGCTGTGTTACATTATGTTGGTTTTCCTGGAATTAGTTGTTCTATTCCAGTGTGTATATTCTCACTAGTGAAAATTTCACAAATAATATAATCATAAACTAAACTTCTATTACAATTTACAGGCAACATTTCCAAGAGGTATAACAGTTCTAAACCCATTAATGAAGTTTTCCAAGTGACAATTATTTTAACTTCTTTTTTCCCTTCTAAACACCTTTCCCACCAACAAATGACAAGGAGAACAATTCTTTCTGATCTCCTCAAACACACCCTTAATATAAGATTCAGAGAGACTCAAAACCTTTCAAATCCAAAGGACACATGGATTTTCAATGTTTGGAAGGCATAAAACAAGAAAAAGAACTAAAGAAAGGAGGAAATAAGGAAGATAAATTAAAGAATAAAATTATTACTGGAAAAATCTCTACTTGGTTCCCAACTAACAAAGTCTACTTCTACATTTTTAATATATGAGTATACAAGTTTGGAATTACAGAGCCATGTCTCGTTTCATCCTTATAAGCTCACATAGAATAAAATTTTGTATCTTGGGATCACTTCCCTATTCAAGAGATATACATGATTCCCTCAAAGACTCACACCTGCAGGAAGGAAGGGACTCCTGCAAGGGATGTTTTCCTACCTTCACAGCTTCTCCAAGAGTTTGGTTTTTGTCAGCTTCCTCACTGGAATGTAATTCAAGTCTATAATTCAACTCCTGTAGTTGCTGTGCCTGCTCATTCAGTAACATTTGAGCCTGCTGTTCCCGAAGTAACGCATTATTCAGTTCTTCACATGCACTTTCAAACTTCTCATGGGTGATCAATTTCTGAAAAAAAGAAAAGACACTTAATCATAAGCTAATTGCAGTATTGTTTATTTAATATTCAGTACTCTGTTTCCTAACATAAGGAGAATACAAACATCTACAAATGTCTGACACATGACAAAAGTATAATTCATTTTTCTTAATTTCCGAAATCAAGATAAAAACCATCACTCAGGTTTTTAAAGCACAACAGCTATACTGCCAAAGTTATCATTTTTACTCCAATAAAATCTCAATAAGGACTGATGGTGAAGCTGAAGCCCCAATACTTTGCCCACCTAATGTGAAGAGCCAGCTTATTGGAAAAGACCCTGATGCTGGGAAAGATTGAGGGCAAGAGGAGAAGTGGGCAACAGAGGATGAGATGGTTGGATAGCATCACCAAACTCTGGGAGATAGTGAAGGACAGGGAAGCCTGGGGTGCTGCAGTCCATGGGGTTACAAAGAGTCAGATATGACTTAGCAATTGAACAACAACAACCACTTCAAGTTCTAAGTAAATCCATAATGCTCAGTTTAAATCTGGATATAAGAGCACTTTTTATAAAGATAATGATTGTGAAAATGAAAGCTTTTAACAAGTTCCTATGCTTTTAAAAGATGATCTAGAAGTCTGTGTTCAGTATATGCTACCATTCAGGTTTCCCTGGTTAAATTACCCTCTCTTGAGAAGAGCCCTTACCACACCATACCTCTCTGACTCCTACCACTATTCACACTATCATACCATCTTCTTGTATTTTCATCAACACCGTGACCATTATCTATATTCACCTCATATAGTTATTCACTTTTTTATTGCCTGTCTGCACCCTTCCACCAACCACACATTTAAGGACCTGAACTCCAAGGGGCATAGACCTCCTTCAGCTTGCCCACCCACCACACAAAGGAGAGTCTGGGATTCAGTAGGTATCTGTTGAATAAAAGAATATGAATTCATTATAAACAACAGCCAATAAAAATCTGCACTGTAATATACAATACAGCATTTACAATATTATGACTGCTCTGGAATCACTGACAGGTCTAGACAGAGGTCATCCCTTAAGGGGTATGGAATCGAGGGCAGGACATACTTGTATTATCTCCTGTGCACAACATGTAAACAAATGAAAACTAGTTACAACAAATGGCAAGAGACATCTTGATCTTGAAGTACAAAGAACAGAAATGTTTCACAAATGATGGGTAACATGGGAAATATACAGAAAACAGAAAGAAACCATGGAGGTCTCTAAATCACACTAAGTATATATACGTCTATTTAAGACTGATAACTTCCATTGTTCAGTTGAAAAGAATTTAAAGTGTCAACTTTTTAACATCCCTCTATTCCCTAAGGTCACAGCACTTCTCTAGGTCTTGCGAAAAAATACTTTTGTACTTCTACCATTTACTTGTCATGCTGCTTTAAATTATTGCTCCTTGCCATCAGAACATTCTGCTCTTTACAATCCACTTGGCCTCTATAAATGACAGTCTTCATCTTTTTGCAGGACTTCTTCCCACTCCTCCAAAATGTGTCCTTTACCTAAAAACTTAGCTAACTTTAGCCCCTCTCTTGTCCACGTATCCCTCCCAAAGACTGGCTCAATTCTGTTCACTCTTCTATGAATAAATAGGGTCAAACAAGTATAGCAATGCAGAATAAGAAAGAGATAGTGTGTGGAAGCAGTTGTATGGAGCTAAGAAAATCTAAAAAAGAAAAAGATGTTTCAATGCCATTCTCCCAAATCATCCCACCCTCGCCCTCTCCCTCAGAGTCCAAAAGACTGTTCTATACATCTGTGTCTCTTTTGCTGTCTCACATACAGGGTTATCGTTACCATCTTTCTAAATTCCATATATATGTGTTAGTATACTGTATTGGTGTTTTTCTTCCTGGCTTACTTCACTCTGTATAATAAGCTCCAGTTTCATCCACCTCATTAGAACTGATTCAAATGTATTTTTTAATGGCTGAGTAATACTCCATTGTGTATATGTACCACAGCTTTCTTATCCATTCATCTGCTGATGAACATCTAGGTTGCTTCCATGTCCTGGCTATTATAAACAGTGCTGCAATGAACATTGGGGTACACGTGTCTCTTTCAATTCTGGTTTCCTCAGCGTGTATGACCAGCAGTGGGATTGCTGGGTCATAGGGAAGTTCTATTTCCAGGTTTTTAAGGAATCTCCACACTGTTCTCCATAGTGGCTGTACTAGTTTGCATTCCCACCAACAGTGTAAGAGGGTTCCCTTTTCTCCACACCCTCTCCAGCATTTATTGCTTGTAGACTTTTAGATTGCAGCCATTCTGACTGGCGTGAAATGGTACCTCACTGTGGTTTTCATGTGTTTGTCAGCCATGTGTATGTCTTCTTTGGAGAAATGTCCGTTTAGTTCTTTGGCCCATTTATTGATTGGGTCATTTATTTTTCTGTAATTGAGCTGCAGGAGTTGCTTGTATATTTTTGAGATTAGTTGTTTGTCCGTTGCTTCATTTGCTATTATTTTCTCCCATTCTGAAGGCTGTCTTTTCACCTTGCTTGTAGTTTTCTTTGTTGTGCAGAAGATTTTAATTTTAATTAGGTCCCATTTATTTATTTTTGCTTTTATTTCCAATATTCTGGGAGGTGGATCATAGAGGATCCTGCTGTGATGTATGTCGGAGAGTGTTTTGCCTATGTTCTCCTCTAGGAGTTTTATAGTTTCTGGTCTTATGTTTAGATCTTTAATCCATCTTGAGTTTATTTTTGTGTATGGTGTTAGAAAGTGTTCTTTTCTAGTTTCATCCTTTTACAAGTGGTTGACTAGTTTTCCCAGCATCACTTGTTAAAGAGATTGTCTTTACTCCATTGTATATTCTTGCCTCCTTTGTCAAAGATAAGGTGTCCATAGGTGCATGGATTTATCTCTGGGCTTTCTATTTCGTTCCATTGATCTATATTTCTGTCTTTGTGCCAGTACCATACTGTCTTGTTGACTGTGGCTTTGTAGTAGAGCCTGAAGTCAAGAAGGTTGATTCCTCCAGTTCCATACTTCTTTCTCAAGATTGCTTTGGCTATTCGAGGTTTTTTGTATTTCCATACAAATTGTGAAATTATTTCTTCTAGCTCTGTGAAAAATACCATTGGTAGCTTGATAGAGATTGCATTGAATCTATAGATTGCTTTGGGTAGTATACTGATTTTCACTATATTGATTCTTCTGATCCATGAACATGGTATATTTCTCCATCTATTAGTGTTCTCTTTGATTTCTTTCACCAGTGTTTTATAGTTTTCTATATATAGGTCTTTAGTTTCTTTAGGTAGATATATTCCTAAGTATTTTATTCTTTTCATTGCAATGGTGAATGGAATTGTTTCCTTAATTTCTCTTTCTGTTTTCTCATTATTAGTGTATAGGAATGCAATGGATTTCTGTGTGTTGATTGTATAATATCATATAAGAAATGAATAGCCAGTCCAGGTTCAATGCAGGATACAGGATGCTTGGGGCTGGTGCACTGGGATGACCCAGAAGGATGGTATGGGAAGGGAGGTCAGAAGGGGTTTCAGGATGGGGAACACATGTACACCTGTGGCACATTCATGTTGATGTATGGCAAAACCAATACAATATTGTAAAAAGTAATTAGCCTCCAATTAAAATAAATAAATTTAAATTTAAAAATAAATAAATAAAAAATAAAAAGATAATGGGAGTTAGGTTTTAAAAAACAAGTGCCAGTAGATGAACATGGTATTCCAAAACAATACAAGTACTGAAACACTTTCAGCAAGTATGATGTATCCCTTTATGTTACAATTTTAGACTAAGTTGAAGAAACTATTCTGTTTGTCTCCTACACACTTTGACTGAATTAAATGAAAGATGATGGTTTGAGGCACACTCCCCAATTTTTTAAGAGGAAAATAACATCATTTTGCCATTTATACTGTTTAGTATAATAATCCCTTATTAATATAGCTAGATATGAACATTAACCACTACAGTGAAGTGGTTAAGAGTTTGAGTTTTAGAGTTAGAATTATGAGCTTCAAATCCCATAATTTCCACATACTGTGTGACTTAGAGCAAGTTACTTAGCTGTTCTGTATCCTACATCCTTTACCTGTTTTAAAAAAAAAGGATAAAAGTACTATTGAACTATTATTGACATGAGAGGACTAAATGAATCAGTTAGGGTCAGTACCTGATGTACGACAGTCAATATGATCATAAAATGTTAGAAATCATCACAACGTTATACTACCTAATTGTATGCCAAATATAAAAAATGTCATCTCATTCCTTCAATTATTACTTCAATTAATCCTATTTTTATTTCTACACTTCAGTGAAAGTAATTCACACTAAACATTTCTTGGTGTACATTCTTTGCATTTTCTGCAAACAAGTTATTCAACTAAAGTTTATTTGCTCTAGCAGTTAACCATATCATTTCCTATGTTTCAGTCACAGTCACGTTTTAACAGGGCTATGAGCTCTGCTGAAAGACAGTCAGTACTCCTTTAAGCATCTGATGTAACTTTTTTTTTCTCAGTTTTCTTTACTGAGATGATTTTAATGATTCTATGCTTTTTATTTAATTAACATATAACATTGCTTAAGTTTAGGATATATGACACATTGATTTGAAACACCTCTAAACTGCAAAACAACTACCACTGCAGCATTAGCTACTCTATCAAGTCACATAATTATTCATTTTGTGATGAGAACATTTAAGTTCTAGTCTCTTAGAAAGTTTGAAGTGTATTGTAAGGGCATGTTAGAAGGAAAGTTTTCTAAAGAAATTCTATTGAGGGGACTAATTTATCTGAAAAATATTAAAAAAAATAATAAAAACAAACATGCAGTTGCTCTCTGACATTTTATGTACATATTATATGTACACAATATATATTTAATATCAGAGAAGCACTTACCGAAGCAATGGTTTTTAAAATCATATATACTTACAGACTGCTTAAATTCATTTAATTGCATTTGGAGACCCTGGGTTTTGTCAAGCTCCTTCTTCATTTCATTCAGATTCCGTTTCAGCTCTGTGACCTCTAAGCGCAGTGAGCGACGCTCCACTTCTGCTGCATGCAGCCTTTGTGTAAATCCAAATATTTGCTTCTGTAATGATGCTGTGCTTTTCTGTTGTCAAACAAGAGCAATTTTACAAGAAGTCACTACAGATTTTCTAAGTCCACAGCAACGACCATTTTCCCAAATTAAATGTAACCTAGGATACCCAGATGACAATATCAGCTCTCCTAAACCTTGTTTAAGTGAAAGCTTTATTTTTTATGTGACCAATAACGTGCCTTACATGTAATAAAGGAAAGAAATAATCTACATGACTAGAAAATGTAATAATCAATTAATCCTTACACAATTCTGTTGTAGTATACTTACAGAGAACAGTAAATTCAGAACTCATGCCAGAACTTTGGTATTTTGATATTATTGACACTTATTTGGAGGTGCTTTCATTTATCATATTAAATGACTACATGAAATCTAAAAGAATTTGCATATACTTGTGTGCAACTACAAATAAACTTGATTTTGAATTAAATTTACAAGTTCTAAAATCCCTATTTACGGAAATTGCATACATACCAAAATGGGCACATGGCCTTGCAGACCATATTTCAGGGCCAATGTGTTTACTTTATGAAGTCCACGGGCCAGCCTCTGAACCAGGGAGTCTTTTTCTACATATGTAATACTCCTGTTGTTGTGCAAAGATATACTGTCCATTGCCAGACTAATTTTATCCATGAGTTTCGCGAAAGAATTCTTGGCTGCCCCTATAAGTAAATGTCCACAAATTCTGGAATTTGGATCTTCAAAAGAAAAAAAAAAGGCACAGAAAAACGGGACTTGTTGCATGTTCATTTCACAATACTGCCAATCACAACATAATGAAAATATTTTCTCAGTTATATAATTCCTACTAACCAATAGCAATCCATTCGAGAAGCTCCCTCCGATATTAATTTTCACTGAGTAGGAAACAGCTTACCTACTAAATAATGTACCTAAAGAAAATCTGCATGTATTTACAGTATTCCTACATACTAAACACTATGACACTAAAAAGTCATCATCAATCTTTTGTTTTAAAACCTAACAAATTCATTTTCTATTTATAGCTACTGAAGCTTATTACCATAATGTCACACTATTTATGTTATCAGAAAATATAGTTTTCCTTATTCCAAGGCAATTAAAATTTTACAACTACAATTACTCATTTTCCCAGAGGATTTTGGTAATCATTCCTCTCATATAATGGACTTAAGGTCCCAGCATATCCAACATGGCCTGCTAGCTGCTAGATTCATCAGGTCTGTAATTAATAATTGTGTTTAATGTTGATAAATAAAATTGTCAGTGTTCTTTCTACTAATTGGTATTCCAGACAATGGTTAATAGGTTTATTTATGCCTTAATAAAAGTCGTGTAATTTAGTTTTCCCTCTGCTAGGCAGGTCTTCATCTGTCATTACTTCTCTTACGATACTATCCATGTAAAATGACAAACAGGAAGAGACTGTTTAAATTAAGGACTATACCACTCTACATTTCAAGCTCCTCTGCTGTTGGGAGTTAATTTAAATCTTGTCTACACATCAGAAGAGCAGAAAGAGTATTTGGCCAGTTTTCTCCAAGAGAAAAGTGTTTCATGATTCTAAGAACACACATGGCTGGGCACTGGAGAGCAGCGCTGACTGAGAAGCTGGGCCATCAGTGGTTTTCTGTGTCAGAAACAGTCGTCTCACAGAAGCCCTATGTTCAAAAATTTGAGCCTGTTTTATTTCTTTAATCCTCAGTTTATGAAAGGAAAGATTAATTTTTCAATTTATGCAGCAGTTAGAACCAGAGAACCACATTGCTTAGAAGTTACATGTAAACTAGAAATTGTTAATTGGATAAAAGTATAAAACTCTTATAAAACATCTACACGGATAAAACATCCTTCATGTAGAACTGATTTCTTTCAGCTGTTGATGCTTTGACTTCTAAGAACATAAGGAAAAGTAAATATAAAATATGTCCTCTGGAAAAAAAAAATATGTCCTCTGTCATAAATATGTTCTCTGAGAAGTCCATGGACAGAAGGCACACAAAGTATGATTACAATACACAGTTCTTTTCATAACAGATTCCTTAAATACATCATGAATAAAAAAATTTATTAGCTTTATGTAGAATAAACACATAATGCAGAACACTGTAAGTTACAAAACTACAGGATGTATTTAACAGGTTAAATAATTGAATAAACAGTAATATTTATTTATTATAACATTCAATATAACACATCAATTCCGAGGTCTATATATGCACTCCCTATTTCTCTAGCAAGCTTGCAACTCCTTAATTATTTTCATCTAGTAAACTTTTTTTGTCTTCACAGTGCCAGTCTAGTATATATAGGTATTTTTAACAGGTTTGTTGGATTAAGTTATATTTCTTTTTGCTTCTATAGTAGCTGCAACAATGTTGAATACAAGAATGCATTCAATGATACCAAGAGAAGTTAATTAACATTAGCTTTTATAGTACGTCAAAAGTTATTCTTTCTAAATAAACGAGATTAAAGGCTCATTGTTAAGAAATTTTCAGGAATACAAAGGTAATAAACCTTTTACCCTTTAGAAGACAAATCAATTATAATTAAATTTTAATGAATGGTCGGGGTTTTTTTCCTATATCACAGCAACATGTTGTGTAGACACTAACTACTCTGAGAGGTGAAATGAAGTGGCAAAATAATTTCACAAGGCATTCTTTTGAATTTTTAAGAAGTGGGAAAGAGGCATACACTCCAAGTTTCTGACTGCTACTTTCAATGAATTACAGAAAGCATATTATTTTATAAATAATTTATGCTTTGATGAGTAAGAAGTGTTTTTACAATTTACTTCACATCATACAGTACAGAATACAATTAATTCAATATTAAATAAATGAAGAAACAAAAAAATCCTCTAGTGACATAGTTGTAGAACTATTTGTGTAATGAAACAGAAATAAGGGGGAAAATAAAGTCACTGAAATTCCTCATGTCTAAACTTGTCTAGACTGTTTAAACTGTTTGACTTGTTACATTTAACAAATTCTTGTTTACGCTAAATACATGTGTTAGTCACTTATACCCTATCTAACAGCATAAGTCTTTCAAGAAAGAAGAGGACTCTAGGTTCTGCAATTACCTTTTCTAATATAAGGGGCAATATTGCATGACTAAGGTTAACATCCTCAAAAATTCATAGAGAATTGTTTTGATCACTCATCTTAATGCTAATATGCATGATATACAAGGAGTTCTTATAATCATATATAAAACAAACACACACACCCATATATGAACATAATGAGTTAATTTGTAAAAAAAATATGAATGGGTATAGAACAAATGAAAAGATATGCAACCTAACAATCAAAATTATAAATAAGGAATAATATAGAGCTTTCTTTCCTCTTTCAAATTGATAAAGATGAAAAAGACTGTCAAAACTTTGTGTACCAAAGACATAATGTGAAAATCAGAATTCTAAGTACTGTTCATGGAAGTGTAATGCAAAGAAACTTTTATGAAAGGAAGACAGACTATAATATCCAAATGTAAAACATCCAAACTCATTTCTTAGGACTTAGCCAAGGAAATAATTTCACAAGTATAAAATGCTTTTATGTACAATATGCTAATCACAGCATAGTTTATTACAACATTACTTAAAATAGTAAAGAAATATGAAAAAATGTCAATATCCATCAATAGGGAATTCATTCTCAGAGTAAACTATGTACATATAAACAATAGAATAAGCGAAAGTAAAAGTGTTAATCGCTGAGTCATGTTCAACTCTTTGTGATCCCCATGGACTATAGCCCACGAGACTCCTCCGTTCATGGAATTCTCCAGGCAAGAATACTGGAGTAGTATGTAATCAGATATAATTAATGAAGTACACTTACCTTACTGACACAGAAAGAAATTTATTATCCAGTGAGTAGAAAAAAAAATTATAATGAGACATGATTATATGATTTCCTCATATAAAACTGCATGTGTTGGTGTATATATATGTTTATACACGTCTGGAAGATTTGTAGAAATTATTAAAGTGTTAAGAATGATAGGGATAGCCTTTTGGGTGACTTATTTCTTCTGTGCAAGTTTCTACACTGTGTCAAGTTTTTATATCATGCACAAACGCTTTTACAGAAATAACACAAATATTTTTTAAAAGCACTGTATACTGGGACTTCCCCGGTGGTCCAGTGGTTAAGACTGCACACTTCCAATGCATGGGGTACAGGTTTGATCCCTGGTTGAAGAACCAAGGGCCCACATGCCACAGGGTGCAACGAAAATAAAGTTTTTTACAAAAAAAAAAAAAAAAAGGCACTGTATAACTGCCTTCCTCATTCATTCATTAAACAGCTAGCAACAGAGCAACTCATATGTATGAAGATACTGTGCTAAGCAATGTGGAGATGGGATCTATAACCCTGATTAAAAATCAGTAGCTCTTGTTTCTATCAGTGTTATTTATAAATAATATATAGATATAAATGACCAATAAGAGGAGTACTCAAAAACATACCTTGACTTAGACAAATGCTATTGAGGGGAATGATTATCAAAAGCAGGGGGTTATTGGTCATTTTTGTCCCATATACACCTTTGGTAGCCTGATAAAACCTATGGATCCCCTTCTTATAATAATACTTTTAAACATGTTAAGTTAAAATATACAGAATTACAATGAAAGCAAATTTCATTAAAATGCAGTTATCAAACGATTTTAAGGTTCATGAGATCCAACCTGTCAATTCTAAAGGAAACCAGTCCTGAATATTCATTGGAAGGACTGATGCTGAAGCTGAAACTCCAATACTCTGGCCACCTTATACAAAGAACTGACTCAAGGGAAAAGACCCTGATGCTGGGAATGATTGAAGGTGGGAGGAGAAGGGGATGACAGAGGATGAAACGGTTGGATGACATCCCCAGTACGATGGACATGAGTTTGAGTAGATTCCGGGAGCTGGTGATAGACAGGGAAGCCTGGCGTGCTGCAGTACATGGGGTCTCAGAGAGTCAGACACGACTGAGCGACTGAACTGAACTGAATGTATTAGGTATAAGATAATATAAAGTGAAGTCGCTCAGTCATGCCCGACTCTTTGCAACCCCATGGACAGTAGCCTGCACCAAGCTCCTCCATCCATGGGATTTTCCAGGCAAGAGTACTGGAGTAGATTGCCATTTCCTTCTCCAAGGAATCTCCCCGACCCAGGGATCGAACCCAGGTCTCCCACATTGCAGACAGATGCTTTACCATCTGAGCCACCAGGGAAGTCCTATTTATAATACAGACTAATTAAAATTAATATTTTAAAATTAGCATATGAAAGTTGTTGCTTAGCCATACTAAGAACCTTGACCTATGAGCTGATCTTTATGAAGGCATTAAACATGTCAGGCTCGCATCAATTTTTTTTATATATATTTAGAAGTGATGAAAATCCTAACCCACAGTATATACTGCTACAAATGTAATTAAAGTTCCTATAGTTCACTTTACAAGGCAGAGGTAGGCAATTCTCAAAAAATATTAGAATACACCAAGGCTTTCAAATTCTTAACATGTATACACTACTATATATAAAATAGATAACCGACAGTGACTAATAATTGTATAGCACAAGGAACTATACTCAGTATTTTGTAATAATCTATAAGGAAAAAGTGATAAATAATATATGTATAACTGAATCTATTTGCTATAAATCTGAAATATAACACTGTAAATCAACTATATTTCAATGAAAATTTTTTTAAAATCTATTGTGGAAAGTTTTTGTTCAAAATTCAGTGAGTTCATCTTTGGCTAAGTCAATCTATTCAATAAATTTATACCACAAAGTTAAAAAGATTGTGAATCTATGATTCGCATTAGATGCTATGAAGACAGAAGGAACTTAACACTTTTGAAAGAATTCTGAACTGTTTCCAAGTGCTTACAGGTTGCTCTTTCAAAGAAGTAACAGAATTTTTTACTTAGGGAATCCTGGAATGCAACACAGAATGAAGAACATAGAAGTAGTTGTTCATCCATCCACTGGATGTACTTGGTGTAGTCCTGTCCTCAAATTGGTCAGCTGCACTGCATTCGGAGAAAGCGATGGCACCCCACTCCAATACTCTTGCCTGGAAAATCCCATGGATGGAGAAGACTGGTAGGCTGCAGTCCATGGGGTCGCTAAGAGTCGGACACGACTGAGAGATTTCACTTTCACTTTTCACTTTCATGCGTTGAAGAAGGAAATGGCAACCCACTCCAGTTCTTGCCTGGAGAATCCCAGGGATGGGGGAGCCTGGTGGGAGCCCGTCTATGAGGTCGCACAGAGTCGGACATGACTGAAGCGACTTGGCAGCAGCAGCAGCAGCAGCAGCACTGCATCAGTATCCAGCTATACATAGAAGACTGATAACAAACCATGTGTGTGATAATCTATTACTGACCACCAAAAGACGAGCATAAACAATATCTAGAGATAGTTGTAACAACTATATTGTAATTTTAAAATAGCTGTGATTTTAATTAGTAACTAAGTCACCATGCTGTTAATATTATCATGGTCCGTCATCACCATGCATAACTGAAGGAAATGTTGAAGTTCATTAACGGTTAGTAAATGTTAGTCGCTCAGTCGTGCCCGACTCTTTGCGACCCCATGGACTGCAGCCCACCAGGCTCTTGTGTCCATGAGATTTTCCAGGCAAGGATACTGGAGTGGGTTTCCATTTCCTTCTCCAGAGGATCTTCCCAATCCAGGGATCGAACCCAGGTCTCCTGTACTGCAGGCAGATTCTTTACCGACTGAGCTACAAGGGAAGCCCAATGGTTAGTAAACCAAGATGTGATTATTTTTCATTCACGTCCATCAATACTCCCCCTCTGAATTCTATCCATGGACCATTTTGAGAAAGGTTCTGTGAACCCCAGATTAAAAAATATGAGTGCAGTTTTGGAGAATGAGGTGCTGTCCCTGTGTTGGGAAGATTCTCTGGAGAATGGAATGGCTACCCAGTGCAGTAGTTTGGAATTCTGTGGGCAGAGGAGGATGGTGGGCTATAGTCCATGGGGTCACAAAGAGTAAGACATGACTGAGCGACTGACACACCTTATCTAATAAATATACTACTCAATCATAAATCTGCATCCTTGAGCCTCTACTTTTCCATCAGCTTAAATAATAAGGAAGCTACATCCCTGGATTACTTCACTCTAAAAACTATTATAATATGCTCTCAGATTTCACTGAAGATAAGTAACACTAGCAAGAAAAAAAGTTCTGTATCTTCATGAAGCAGCTTTTAAAGATATAAACTGTGAGGTTATTCAATATTTCCAATATGATAATCCATGTAATAAATTCCTCTTAGGGTCTAGTGGGAAAAAAAAAAGTTTGCTCTGCATGTTTGGAGACATAACAGAGCATCCTATATCTGGGGAACAGCAAGCAGCTCAGTTTAGCTGAACTGTAGGTTTATTAATGACAGTGCACAGAAGTGAAACTATACAAAAAAATGAAAATCAGATCAAGAAGGGTTTTGTATACGAAGCTAAAGAGCTGATTCATAAAGTAAGAAACGAAGACTAATACTGCTGTTGATACAAAGACATGTGACAAACCAAGCACCACCAGCATGCAATAACTCATTTAAACCCTTACAACAGCCAATGAGATTATACAATTATTACTCACTGAAAATAAGTGATGAAAAAAGAACAACAAAAATGGCACATAGGACGATCTGGTCGTATTGAAATATACACAGAATTTGAAAGAAGTACACACAAATATTAATCATACTCTCAGAGAGGGATTACAGAAGCTATCTTTACTTAAAGTGATATTTTATAAATACCTATACCCTGCCATAACTTTTTTCTGGAACAAGGTGGGGGTTTAAAATATTTTTAATACACATGTATTATTTTAGAATAGATCTGAGAGGAAATTTTTTCTTTTGTTCTTTTACAAAAAAAATCTTAAAAAACAATTGTGCTGCTTTGTTAGACAGTATCTGGATATTCAATCAAATTTTCTATGGTTCCTAAAAGTTTCCACAAACTATCTGTAAGTTGCAAAATATGTTAAAGCTTCATATATGTTTCTTAAAATAATTTTGACCTTGTAAATTATTTTAACTAATAAATATGCTCTATGGAAGTGTGACACTGGAATCTGACATGGTCACGAACACTTCCAAAGATAAATTATTCATTCAAAAGTGTTCTTAAAAATGACAGGCAAATAAATTTTAGTTAAAAAAAAACAAAATAGCTGTTCATCATAAAATCCTTTCAAATTTTCTGTATGCTTGAAAATTCTCAAAATGTTTGAAAAATATGGGGAAAGGCAAACATAATCATTTTCAAAGCCACAAAACACAAGTCGGGAAGCTAAATGTGGCTTCCTTCAAAGGAGACACGAGTAGCTCGAGAGTTAAAAATGATCCCTGGTCAGGCTGCACTTGTTTGAGATATGAATGACACTAGGTGTGTAACAAAATTCTGTAAATTACTTCTCACACTTCACTGTGTATACAGACCATCTTTTTAGAACGCACACTCTGGCATGAGACTGCACTTCTGGCATATCACTGTTAATGCTGAGGCTGCTGGTCCGCAGCCACACTTTGAGTGTGGCTCTTCGACCCTTCGACACGTCTCTGTACTCTTTTGTTAGGATTCAATAAAGTCTTTAAGTTTTAAAATATAAACCAATAGCTACTTGCTAATATAAGTATCTTCACTTGCTGCTTGGAACTTCCTAATATGAAACCTCAATGTTGTGCTAAAGACAGCCTGGATTTCTGAGTTTTGAGTGGAAGAGCTGCTATGACCTCTACAAAGTTAACGTAAAGTATACAACAAAAGAAAGTTGTGAGTGGTGATAGCAGGGGCATGTATATCTGAGTCATCTATCTTCTAGATAATTAAGATTCACTTATAATTGAAGTATATAACAAAATGCATGAACATTCTATTCATAATCAGTTATACCTGCATTTATTCAGAGATATTTCAGAGCAAATCAGCACATTTGTTTATATGTTGATAAATATGCTTGGTCTGAACAAGTCACATTAAAAAGCTGAGCTATCTATAGGGTTCTTCAGTCCATTCCTATCATGATTGATATCCTAGCCCTTCAGTGGAAGTAACATTCTCCCCTGTTTGAGGTAAATGATCTCTTGCAGGCACACCATTTGGATACCTAGAAGAGGCAATTTATCTCAAGTGGGCAAAGACTTTAATGAAGGCAAGAAGGTTGCCACCTGTCCAGTATTTACAGAGACAACATGGAAACCGGGGTCTTTGCCCACTGCCTATAAATATATTGTCAAAGTTTAAGAAGGCAGCAGGGCCAACTACCTTTAGCAACCACTTCACTTTCTTATAGCTTCACGAAAAGGTATACAGTAATATACAGGTTCCACTGAGACATCAGGATACAAGAAAAGAGATAAAATGACATTTATTGGAAAAATGACATGCACAAGGGACTTGGAAAGATGCATTTACTCTGAATAACTATGAGCTAGGAACTTTCCTTGGCCAAATTTTACAGATACAGATAGTGAGAATGAAAAAGGATGAAGTGATTTTCCCAATGACACACAAGTAGTAAGCAGTGGAACCCAGATTCAAATTTAGAATTCAGGTTCCTAATCAATATTCTATTATAAATCCAACATGTTTAATTTTCTCTCCTATAAATAGTTAATAGTTTAATTCAGAACTCACTCTAAAAAAGATCAGCACCTAACTTTCTAAAAGAGTACTGTACTGATATATTTAAGCTTTGAACAAAGATAACAGCAGAAGCAATAACTACTATTTAATATATTAGAAGTTACTACTTGGTATTGCCATACAAGTACTAGCTTTCCTGGAGCTAAAAAGGAAAAAAGTGAAAATGAATGAAATAATGCCATCTGCCACAACATGAATGGAGCTAGAGACTGCCATACTAAGTCAGTCAGAAAGTCAAATATATGATATCGCTTATATGTGGAATCTAAAATATGATACAAATGAACTTATTTGCAAAACAGAAACAGACTCACTGACATAGAAGATAAACTTATGGTTAGTAAAGGGGGAGGGGGAGGGGTAAACTAGGAGTTTTGGATAAGCAGACATCAGTCATGTCCGATTCTTTGTGACCCCATGGACTATCTGTCCATGGAATTCTCCAGGCCAGAATACTGGAGTGGGTAGCTGTTCCCTTCTCCAGGGGATCTTCCCAATCCAGGGATCGAACCCAGGTCTCCAGCATTACAGGTGGTTTTTTTGTACCAACTGAGCTACCAGGGAAACCCAGATATGAACTACTATATATATAAAAGAGAGAAACAACAAAGATCTACTTTATAGCACAGAGAACCATACTCAATATTCTATAATAAACACTAAAGAAAAGAATATGAAAAAGAGTATATCTGTGCATGTGTGTATATATATATGAATCACTTTGCTATATACAAGAAACTAACGCAATCAGTTCAGTTCACTCGGTCAGTCTTGTCTGACCCTTCGTGACCCCATGAATTGCAGCACGCCAGACCTCCCTGTCCATCACCAACTCCCGGAGTTCACTCAGACTCACATCCATCGAGTTGGTGATGCCATCCAGCCCTCTCATCCTCTGTAGACCCCTTCTCCTCCTGCCCCCAATCCTTCCTGGCATCAGGGTCTTTTCCAATGAGTCAACTCTTTGCATCAGGTGGCCAAAGTATTGGAGTTTCAGCTTCAGCATTAGTCCTTCCAATGAATACCCAGGACTGATCTCCTTTAGAATGGACTGGTTGGATCTCCTTGCAGTCCAAGGGACTCTCAAGAGTTTTCTCCAACACCACAGTTCAAAAGCATCAATTCTTCGGCACTCAGCCTTCTTCACAGTCCAACTCTCACATCCATACATGACCACTGGAGAAACCATAGCCTTCACTAGACGGACCTTTGTTGGCAAAGTAATATCTCTGCTTTTCAATATGCTATCTAGGTTGGTCATAACTTTCCTTCCAAGGAGTAAGTGTTTTTTCATTTCATGGCTGCAGTCACCATCTGCAGTGATTTTGGAACCCAAAAAAATAAAGTCTGACACTGTTTCCACTGTTTCCCCATCTATTTCCCATGAAGTGATGGGACCAGATGCCATAACTAACACAATACTGTAAATAAAAAAATGACAGTGATGCCATCAACACATAGTCCTGACAAGTAATATGATTTAAACTTTTAGCATGTTCTTCAAAACGAAAAATAAAGAGAAAACAAAAAAAAAAGAGTTCTAAGAAATATTCTCTTTCATTTCCGAATTTTCACATGTACGAAGTAGACTTTCCCAAGATTCTGCCATTTCAGTGTCCCACATGGCTGAAAGAATCAAGATACAACTCACAGTATTAGATGATTCAAGGGACAAAGAACTGATTACAAATCAAAGCTGAACTGATATTCTTGATACCTGGCCTAGGATGAAAACATCCTACTGTAAATTGGTTAAACAGATGATGGAATGTCTAACTGATATATATTTCCCAGATATCACAATCACTCTCTAGAAGAATATTACCAGAAATAACTAATGGAATAGCACGTGAGCAACTTGCTTGCAAGCCATTTAGCAAATATAATTCTCTGTTGTGTACCTGCAGCTTTTCCTTAAGTCTGAGGCTGTTTCAAAATAATTTTTAAATGAAGACATTAAAAAGCATGCAGCCTATGATATCATTTATATCACTTATCAGTCTTTTAGTGGATGGATGAGTGGGTGGAAACTCCAAGAGATGGAAGGGAGGAAGGAAGGGTGAGTGGATTGAGAGAGAAGAGATTTTTTTTCAATCCTTATATGTATACTAATTTATAACAAAACCATGTTTTAACAATTGGAACTGTAAGGGGTGTGTAAATGGCCTTGAAATTTTAAGATAAACTAATGTATTTTCAATTGAAATTTACATTTTTATGAAATTTCATTATTATTTAATTAATACAATAAATAAAGACCAATATTTGAACTAAGAAAGTAAGTAAAATAGAAAACAAAGACAAGTAAGTGCTTTACAAACTAACTCATTCAGTCCTCTAAACAATTCTGAGAAAAATAATCCTATTCCTACTTTACAAGTAAAGAAACTGGGGAACAGAGAGTTTAAACAACTTGCCCATGTCACATGGTAAGCATGAGTCAGTAATCAAAATCAGGAAGAATACATACTTAACCCTACACCATGTTGCCTCCACTGTAAAATAGCACTTAAGCAATTTTAGAACAGAAAATTAATAATTAGTAGTTTAAAAAATGTATACAGGAGACATGTATGTGTTCATGTTCATTAACACAAGATGCTGCTTTCATGCTGAGATAGGGGGTGAGGGAACAACAATTTTTTAGCACCCACTATACACCAGGAAGAAAAGTTATGACCAACCTAGATAGCATATTGAAAAGCAGAGACATTACTTTGCCAACAAAGGTCCGTCTAGTCAAGGCTAGTTTTTCCAGTGGTCACGTATGGATGTGAAAGTTGGACTGTGAAGAAAGCCGAGCGCCGAAGAATTGATGCTTTTGAGTTGTGGTGTTGGAGAAGACTCTTGAGAGTCCCTTGGACTGCAAGGAGATCCAACCAGCCCATTCTGAAGGAGATCAACCCTGGGATTTCTTTGGAAGGACTAATGCTGAAGCTGAAACTCCAATACTTTGGCCACCTCATGAGAAGAGCTGACTCATTGGAAAAGACTCTGATACTGGGAGGCATTGGAGGCAGGAGGAGAAGGGGACGACAGAGGATGAGATGGCTGGAGGGCATCACCGACTCAATGGACGTGAGTTTGAGTGAACTCCAGGAGTTGGTGATGGACAGGGAGGCCTGGCGTGCTGCGATTCATGGGGTGGCAAAGAGTCGGACACGACTGAGCGACTGAACTAAACTGAACTGAAAGACTGTGAGGCCTGGTAAAGTTAAGTAACTTGCCCAACTTCACACAACTAATAACTAGCAAGACTGAATATAATATCAAGGTTCACATTGATTTTTTGTACTAGTTCAATAACAATTATCTGCCTGGGCCATATCCTTTCTAATATTCTTCAGTACTTTGATACACCTATTATTTTCCATCTCTAAGCAACCCTCATTTTTCTCTTCTCTAAGCAGTGTTCTTTTTAAAAAGTGTTAATTTATATATCTATTTAATTTGGGGCTGTGCTGGGTCTTCGATGCTGTGTGAGCCCCCTCTAGTTTCGAGAGCGGGGGCCACTCCCTAGCTGTGGTGCACAGGCTTCTCATTGCAGTGGCGTCTCTTGCTGCAAGGCACAGGCTCGAGGGCAGGTGGGCCCCAGGAGTTGCAGCATGAGGGCTCAGCAGTTGCAGCTCCCAGGCTCTAGAGCACAGGCTCAGTTGTGGCACACAGGTCTAAATGCTCCATGACATGTGGGATCCTTCCGTATCAGGGATCGAAGCCATGTCTTCTGCACTGGCAGGCAAATTCTCCAACACTGAGCCACCAAGGCAGGCCCCAAGTAGTGTCTTTATCCAACAACATTTAAACCTTCCCTAAAGTAAGTTTTCTTGAACTTCCTATTTTTTTTTTTGAATAGTCAAACAGTTTATTATTGCAGCCAAAATCTATAATAAATCTAAATGTCCATTACCCGGAGAACAGATAAATAAATTCATACGTGTAGTATATTTATACAATGAAACATAATACAACAAAATTTTAAAACTGCAAACAATAAGTGAATAAATCTCACAGACACTATGTAACAGAAGCCAGATATAATGGGTACTTATTTATGTACCCAAGTAGTGTTCTTTATCCAAGAACATTTAAACCTTCCCTAAAATAAGTTTTCTTGAACTTGCTATTTCCTCCAGCTAGAGGTATACCAGGTTCTAACATCAAAGGCAGCTAGTTCCTGAAAGTAGGCACACACTTACAAACACCATTCCTGGTCTACCTTCCACTTGATAGTTCTTACCTATACTTATTGCTACCAATATTCTTAAAATATACTTATGTACACTTTTATTTCAGACTCCAAATCCAGTGTGTTGAGGTTTTGCCAATATATTAAAATATGCACATTTCTTACCAACATTTATGGCAAAATCTAAAAATAATCTTTGAATCATAAGTTTTGTACTATAGCAGCCTAGGTTTTGAAGTTTGAAATCACAATAAATGATCCATATTTACACAGAAGAATTGTTTATAAAGAATTAAAATAAATCCCAAATTATTTCATTAATACTTAGTATATTTTATTACACAGTCAAGTATTAAGAAGTCTGTTATACTTTTTTTTTTAACTATTAATGTGGCTGAAATGACCATAATTAGTCCAATGACATAGCTTAAGCAATAGGTAACTGTATGTTACTCTTTTAGTGCAGAGAAATCAGTTTTCATTAACTTTCACACAAACAAGTCACACAATTTGCCACAAGAAAATAAACTTGAATTTTAGACCTTTGGAAACTGCTGGCTATTGCTGGTTTCATCTAGTGGAAAAGAGGAGACTATTCATATTAACTCTAGGTGGTACAGTGGTAAAGCTTGCCAATGCAGGAGACACAAGAGACACAGGTTCAATCCCTGGGTCAAGAAGATCTCCTGGAAGAGGAAAAGGCAACCCACTCCAGCATTCTTGCCTGAAAAACCCCACTGGCAGCAGAGCCTGGTGGACTATAGTCCATAGAGTTGCCAAGAGTTGGACACAATTGAGCACACCCACACACAATTAAACAAACAAACAAAAAAACACACTGCCGTATGAGAGAGGAAAATTTTCTACTGATTCACTTATTATTCAATTGTCTGAAATTCACAGCCAGAAACAGAAGGAGTACTAAAACATTTGAAAGAACGTTACCAGCAATTCTTAATAAAAAAGCTAACGATGAGCTTTACATAGGAAAAGCAGATCCTAAGGGGGAAAAACAGGTGGATATATTCACCATTTCTCCATAAAGACAAAATAATACATCAAAAATTGCATTAATTCACTACTTCATTAAATATAGATTTAATCATCTATCTGAATAAAAGAAAGATAAAAACAAATACATTTTCTTCTTTGAAGGTTTATCAGAATTTGTACCAAAAGGCATTCCTGGAAATTTACTTTTGTATTTTCCAAGGACATAAAGGGAATCATACCTGTTTTACTAATAGCTTCCTGTACTTCAGCCATGGAACTGATTATTGCAACAAGAAGGTCAGTACTAGTGAGCCAACTGAGAGCTTGCAAACAACGTAACTGCTCCTTTTGATGTTCTACAAAAATAGAAAAAAATCCGTTATGCAATGCTACAAAAAAGTACTAAAATTCATTTAAAAATTATGGGAATGTTTAGCTATTTAAGAAATAGAACAAAAATTGTACATAGAACTTCACCTAGTATGCTGCTGCTGCTGCTAAGTCGCTTCAGTCGTGTCCAACTCTGTGCCACCCCATAGACGGCCGCCCACCAGGCTCCCCCTTCCCTGGGATTCTCCAGGCAAGAACACTGGAGTGGGTTGCCATTTCCTTCTCCAATGCATGAAAGTGAAAAGTGAAAGTGAAGTCGCTCAGTCGTGTCCGACGACTCTTAGCAACCCCATGGACTGCAGCCCACCAGGCTCCTCCGTCCATGGGATTTTCCAGGCAAGAGTACTGGAGCGGGGTGCCACTGCCTTCTCCATGGGGAAGTCTATAATAAATGTTAGGTTTATTGATTCTATTTATATATATAATGGTAATGGTAACTGACATCATAAAAAAAGAGAAGAAAACTTTCTTTAGTTCTACTTATATTATTTAATAGCTTACTTTTGAAAAGTTAAAAATTGAAATAATTGTTGCCTCAGAATAGTCACGCATTCCGGGACTGACACATAGACACCACTATGTGTAAAATACTATGTGCAAAATATGTTCCAAGAAGCTTGCTCCTTGGAAGAAAAATTATGACTAACCTAGACAGCATATTAAAAAGCAGAGACATTACTTTGCCAACAAAGGTCTGTCTAGTCAAAGCTACAGTTTTTCCAGTAGTCATGTATGGATTTGACAGTTGGACTATAAGGAAAGCTGAGCACCAAAGAATTGATTATTTTGAACTGTGGTGTTGGAGAAGTCTCTTGAGAGTCCCTTGGACTGCAAGGAGATCCAAGGAGTCCATCCTAAAGAAAATCAGTCCTGAATATTCATTGGAAGGACTGATGCTGAAGCTGAAACTCCAATCCTTTGGCCACCTGATGCAAAGAGCTGACTCATTTGAAAAGACCCTGATGCTGGGAAAGATTGAAGGCAGGAGGAGAAGTGGACAGAGAGGATGAGATGACTGGATGGCATCACCGACTCGATGGACATGAGTTTGAATATACTCTGGGAGTTGGTGATGGACAGGGAGGCCTGGCACGCTGCCATGGGGTCGCAAAGAGTGGGACACGACTGAGCAACTGAACTGAACTGACTGACGTGCAAAAGAGCTGGCTAGTGGAAACCGGTTGTACAGTGCAGGGAGCTCAGCTCAGTGCTCTGTGGTTACCTAGACCGGTGGGATCAGTGGGTAGGAGGGAAGTCCAAGAGGCAGAGGGTTTATGTATACATACAGCCGATTCACAGAAGAAACTAACACAACATTGTAAAGCAACCGTACCACGATTTAAAAACCAAAAAAAAGGAATAGTCAAGCATTCAAAAAGATGTTTGCTGTAAACTCACATTTGCTCCATTTTTATTCATCAATAGATTTTTAACTCTGATCATTTTATACTAACTCAAATGAAGTGAAAGTAATTTATGCTACTAATTAATTTTAAATAGGGCAGTTTCTGGATTGACTACTGAAAAATCACTGTACAAACTCTTCAATTTACTGTGAAAAGAGCACTGAAATATAATAAAGCTATACAAAGTTGAAATTACATATACTTGCTACCTTGTTTATATTTTAATGTTTATAACAAAAATCGAAACCTAACTTACATATATATATACAGTTATTTTTACATACATATATATCTATTGATACCTATATATGTAGATATGTTACATGATTTGACATTGTAAACGATTTTTTAAAGTCTTTGCATAATGAGCCAACATATTCACTTCGGATGTCACTTATGTTCAACTTAAGATTTTTAAAAGCCCAAATGATCTTACTTGGAAATTTATGCTTGTCTTTGAGCTCTCCTGTACACACTAAAACGCCTATGCCTTCTCTGAAACTCTCCATCCAGGTAAAAAGAGAGACACACGACTGGCCCAAAATCTTGAGTCTGTTTGCTGCCAAAATTGCAATAACACCTTTCCGGAATACACGTATCAATCCTTTGAATGTTTTTTTCTTCATCTTGGCTTCCTCTTGCTTCTTTTCTTCTACTGTTGACAGAGCCTGGGCTAGAGTTCTAACTTCCAATTTTAACAACTCAAAGGTGTTGACCTGCTCCTGGAGAAAATCTCTCTGTGTAGATAAGGCAGATGATCGGCTGTAGAGAGGATAGAAGGCGCCAGCCATCAGTGCACAGGCTGCCAGCAAGGAGGTCTTTTCCCTTTTGGTCTGGGATAACAAGTTTTTGAAGTGGGAATTTTCAAACACCAATTGTTCGTGTGACTTCTCAATACGGTTCAATTTTTCCATATTTTTTTCAGCAATTTCTTGAAATTTCTAAAAGAAGAGAAGTCAAATAATATATTTGATCAAGAAACAAATGGGCATTTTAACCCGTCTTTAAAAAAAGAGAGCCTTTTGCTAACAACCATTTCTTTTTCTTTCCAAGATCTATGTTCTAAAATATCAAAAAAACACGTATGACAGAGCAACAGTGGGCCAAACAGCTTAGATCCAATGTGCACAGTTTTTAATCCTCTTATGTGGAAGCTTTACATAAAGTAGAACACATAAATTTTAAAATATTTTGTAAATTTCTTGTACATTTTCACATATATACACAGATTCAAAAAAAGAAAATTTCTTCTCTTCTATTCCTCAGTAACAATTATTTCCTATTTTTAAACAGAAATCACACCAGCATTAGAGGCTTTTCTATATGTAAAAGGACAACTATTTGTCAGAATAGCAAAGGATTAAATAAATAATACAACACACACCATCTGACTATCTGCCACTTACTAGATGAGAAGGGACTGATTCTCAGAATATACTCTCTTACTTCAGTTTCTTCTTTCCCAAGACAGAAGGCTGCACAAACCACAGTGTCAGTGCTAGGGGAAAAAATGCTAATTGTGGGGTGGGCCTCCGCAGCTCTCTGGTCCTTTTTTCCTCATCAAGGTACATATAATTCAAAACTTAATATGGAACACAAAGAAATTTTAACTGCAGGCACTTGATTTTAATCTAGAAATAGACTAGAAAATAAACTCACTCTCCATGAAATCTTATGTCTAATCATTAAAGAATTACTGAAGCAAATTTTTAAAAGATAACAGATGTCAACTTTTTTACTGATTCATTTATCATTCAATAAACTTTATCGATTACTCACTAAATTCCATGTGCTAGGAAAACAGACAAATAAATCAATGATTGTGGTCTAACATGATGGTGGAGCTACGCTAGATTGCCAGAAATGCATAAAAGGGTAGAGAAGCAGCCGGAAACAGACAGTCCTGGGATAACGATGAGAAATTAAAACACACCTAGAAACTGATAAAAATCTAGAATATATGACAAAAATACTCCTCTCTATATAGAGAAAATAGGAACACAATGGAATTTTTGGAAAACAGAATTAAGAGGCTATAGACTTACACAGCCCATTTTCATTTTAGGCTACCTGGCAGAAGCAGCTGGTATCTAAAACATAAAAGAACTCATACAACCCAACAACAACAAACAACTCAATTAAAAAAAATGGGCAGACATCTGAATACACGTTTTTTCCCGAGTACGCGTGAAAAGGACCAACAGGCACATGAAAAGATGTTCAACATTGCTAATTATCAGGGAAACGCACATTAAAGCCGCAATGAAATATCATCTCGTTACCTAACCAGGTCCGACTGCCCGAGGTGCAGCGAGCCAAATGGCGAGACAGAGGTTTGCAGCAGAGAAAGGGTTTATTCACGAGGCAGCCAAGAGAAGAGATGGGAGAACAAACCTCACATCCACCTCCCCAAAGGCCACGGGCTGGAGACGGTCCTGGGTAAAGCTGACGTGTGGGGAGCATGAAGAGAGGTAACTGGAGATAAGAAAAAGGTGAGGCATCATCAGTCTGCACAGGCGCAACCAAGCTACGTGCTTCTCCATGGGACGCACGTTCTGAGGGTGGAGTTTTTGGTCTTCTGACGTCAAAAGGTCACTGAGTGTACAGTCAAGCATGCCCATTGGAGGGATGGTGATCCCGCCAGTCCTAACCAGCTCAGACTCTAACTGGACACAGCTGACTCCAAGTTCCTGAAAAACCAACTCAGGCAAACATCTTTTAGGCTACATGATGCTTGGAGGACAATTCAAATGAAGCTTGATCAATGAAGGCAGGTTACAATTAATTATTTATTAAGCAATTTACAGTTTAATGGAGCTAACTGATGACTACCCTTGGTCTCAATCTCATGCCCATTAGAACGGCTATTATCAAAAAGACAACAAATAAGTATTGGTGAAGATGTGGAGGAAAAGGGAATTCATGCGCTATTGGTAAGAATGTAAACTGGTGCAATCACTATGGAAAACAGTATAGAAATTACTCAAAAAATAAGTATATAACTACCATATGATCCAGCTATTCCACTTTTCCATATAAATCGAAATATGGAACAACTAACTTGAAAAGATATCTTGTTGCATTGCACCCTGCGAGTCTTAAAGTCGCCCAGCCTCGATACTAAAGAGCCTGGAGACAGTGACAGAGACACCAATGGTTTGCTGCAGCAGTCCCCAAACTTTTTGGCACCACAGACCAGTTTCACGGAAGACAATTTTTCCATGGACAGAGAGTTGGGGAAGATGGTTTTTGGATGAGTCAGGCACATTAGAATTATTCTGCACTTTATGTCTAATCTAAATGCTGCTGCTGATCTGACCAGCAGGTACCAGTCTTCAGCTTGGAAGTTAGGGACCCTTGATTGATTGGATAGAGGGATCTTACACAAAGGGTCCTGGAGTGACACCCCACCATGTGTGGCAGATGCTGGGCAGGACGTGGGAACAGTCTTTGCTACTCAGGGGAGGAGGCGGCTACCACTTATTGAGGGAATTGACATCAGGTGGGCACATCAGTTTCCAGGAGCTAATTAAGCCTGATAATTAAGAGAACTGGATATTCATGTGAGTGAAGCAGGGACTGGTCAAACAGGGGATGTACCGAGAGCAAGAGAACAGCCATCGTGAGAGGCCGGACCGTATATATGTTCATCCCTATGTTTATCACAGCACTATATACAAGAGTCAACGTATGCAAACAACCTAAGTGCCCATTAACAGATAAACAGACAAGGAAGACGTGGTCTATACATACAATGCAATACTATTAAACCGTAAAAAAAGGATGAAAACTAGCCATTTTCAACAACAGGGATGGACCTTGAAGGTACTATGCTAAATGAAATAAGTCTGACAGAGAAAGACAAACACCATATGATTTCACTCATGTGGAATACAAAACACAAATAAAACCAAAAAAAATGAAAAAAACCAAGCCAAAGCAAACACAGATCTAGAGGACAGGGTAGTGATTACCAGAGGAAAAGGGTCTGGGGAGGACAAAATGGTTAAAAAGGGGCCAACTGTATGGTGCTGCATGGAAACCAGACTGGTGGAAGTGGGCATGCTATAGTGTATCCAGAAGTTGCATTAAAATGTACACGTGAAACTTCCCTGGTGGCTCAGAGGTTAAAGCGTCTGCCTCCAATGCGGGAGACCCGGGTTCGATCCCTGGGTCGGGAAGATCCCCTGGAGAAGGAAATGGCAATCCACTCCAGTATTCTTGCCTGGAGAATCCCATGGACGGAGAAGCCTAGTAGGTTACAGTCCACAGGGTCAAAAAGAGACACGACTGAGTGACTTCACCTTCACCTTCACCTCCATTTTTTAAAAGAAGACATTGTTAAAAGAATACAGGTAAAGTCTACATGTAAGTAAAAAAGCAATCTCTAAAGACTGTTTAATTGTCACATATTGTCCTAAGTCATTCTTGGTTTGGGTAATTATAATCAAGATAACAAATATTAATGGTTATCAAAACAATCAACTGGGACAATATTGAACTAAGTAACTAGAATTAGCAAAGTGAGATATTTGAATTAAGGATTTTAAAATAATGAAATGAAGTACTTAAAATTTTAAAGCTCTTACTGACAAATGTTAGATTAAGAAAACCACACAATATTAATGCTGCTGCTGCTGTTGCTAAGTCACTTCAGTTGTGTCCAACTCTGTGCAACCCTGCAGATGGCAGCCCACCAGGCTCTGCCGTCCCTGGGATTCTCCAGGCAAGAACACTAGAGTGGGTTGCCATTTCCTTCTCCACTGCATGAATAAATAATAAAAGTTTTAATTATTTTTTAACAATTATATTCCCTCATTCCTGGTAGCTCTACTGAAATCCACAATTACAGATCTGACTGCCCATCAGCCCACCGGTCCCCAACCTTTTTGGCATCAGGCACTGGTTTCATGGAAGACAATTTTTCCACGGACAGCAGGGGCAGGGGCAGAGATGGTTCAGTCGGCAATACAAGCAATGGGGAGTGATGAGAAGTAGTGATGAAAAGCTTTGTTCACTTACCAACCTGCTCCTCACCTTCTGCTGCACAGTTAGTCCATGGCCCGGGATTTAGGGATCTCTGCAATAGGCATCTTCCCTTAGATACCTCATAACCATCTCAAGTACTGCTGTTTTTCCTATTAAATCTGTTTATAATGTTCAATTGCTAAATCATGTCCAACTCTGACACCATGGATTGTAGCCCACCAGGCTTCTCCTCTGTCCATGAGATTTCCCAGACAAGAATACTGGAGTGGGTTGCCATTTCCTCCTCCAGGGGATCTTCCTGACCCAGGGGTCAAACTCGCATCTCCTGCATTGGCAGGTGGATGCTTCACCACTAAGCTACCTGGGAAGCCCCATGTGTGTGTGCGAATACTCAGTCGCTAAGTCCTGTCCAACTCTTTGAAGCCCTATAGACTACAGTCTGCCAGGCTCCTCTGAATTCTGGAATGGGTTGCCATTTTCTCTTCCAAGGGACCTTCCTGACCCAGGGATCAAACACAAGCCTCCTATGTCTCCTGCACAGCAGGCAAATTCTATACAACTGCACCAACTGGGAAGGCCTCTGTTATTTTGTTCAGTCACTCAGTCATATCCGACTCTGCCAGCCCACAGGCTGCAGGACGCCAGATACCCCTGTCCCTCACGATATCCCAGAGTTTGCTCAAACTTATATCCACTGAGTCGATGATGCCATCCAGCCATCTCATCCTCTGTTGCCCCCTTCTCCCTGCCCTCAGACTTTCCCAGCATCAGGGTCTTTTCGAATGAATCAGCTCTTCACATCAGCTGGCCAAAGTACTGCAGTTTCAGCTTCAGCATCAGTCCTTCCAATGAATATTCAGGACTGATTTCCTTTCGGATGGACTGGTTGGATCTCCTTGCAGTCCAAGGGACTCTCTAGAGTCTTCTCAAGCACCACAATTTGAAAGCATCAATTCTTCGGGGCTCAGCCTTCTTTACGGTCCAACTCCCAGGTGGCGATAGTGGTAAAGAACCCACCTGCCAATGCAGGAAATGTAAGAAAATCAGGTTCAATCCCTGGGTTGGAAAAATACCCTGGAGTAGGAAATGGCAATCCACTCCACTATTCTTGCCTGGAAAATCCTATGGACAGAGGAGCCTGGCGGTCTACCGTCCACAGAAGCACGAAGAGTTGGACACTACCGAAGCAACTTAGCATGCATGCATGCTCATGCTCATATCCACACATGACTACTAAAAAAACCATAGCTTTCACTATATGCACCTTTGTCACAAAGTGATGTCTCTGCTTTTTAATACACTGTCTAGGTTTGTCATAGCTTTTCTCTCATGGAGCAAGTGTCTTATTTCAAGGTTGCAGTCACTGTCCACAGTGATTTTGGAGCCCAAGAAAATAAAGTCTGTCACTGTTTCCATATTTTTCCCCATCTATTTGTCATGAAGTGATGGAACTGGATGACATTTTCTTAGTTTTTTGGATGTTGAGTTTTAAGCCAGCTTTTTCACTCTCTTCTTTCACCTGCAAGAGGCTCTTTAGTTCCTCTTCACTTTCTGTCATTAGTGTGGTGTCATCTGCATATCTGAAGTTACTGATACTTGTCCCAGCAATCTTGGTTCTAGCTTGTGATTCATCCAGCCTGGCATTTTGCATGATGTACTCTGAATAGAAGTTAAATAAGCAGGGAGACAATATACAACCTTGATGTACTCCTTTACCAATTTTGAACCAGTCTGTTGTTCCATGTCTGGTTCTAACTTTGCTTCTTGACCTGCATAGAGGTTTCTCAGGAGACAGGAAAGGTGGTCTGGTATTACCATCTCTTTAAGAATTTTCCAGTTTGTTGTGATCCACACAGTCAAAGGCTGCAGCGTAGTCAGTGAAGCAGAAGTATATGTTTTTTCTGGAATTCCCTGCTTTTTCTATAATCGAACAGATGTTGGCAATTTGATCTCCGGTTCCTCTGCCTTTTCTAAATCCAGTTTGTACATGTAGAAGTTCTCGGCTCATGTACTGCTGAAAACCAGCTTGAAGGATGTTGAGCGTGACCTTGCTAGCATGTGAAATGAATGCAACTGTGCAGTAGCGTGAGCATTCTTTGGCACTGCCCTTCTTTGGGACTGGAATGAAAACTGACCTTTTGCAGTCATGTGGCCACTGCTGAGTTTTCCGAATTTGCTGGCATACTGAGTACACCATTTTAACAGCATCATCTTTTAGGATTTGAAATAGGTCAGCTGAAATTCCATCACCTCCACTAGCTTTGTTTATAGTAATACTTCCTAAGGCCCACTTGACTTCACACTCCAGGAAGCCCTGGGAAGCCCTAAAACATGTTTATAATAGTCTTCTTTATATCAGTAAATTGAACAAACATCTGCCCAATTTTTCAAGTCAAAAACTTTGTAATCAGTCTTAATTCTTCCTTCTTTCACCTTATCCTCTCCATTCCCAAATCAAAACCATCCACAAGCACAAGAGGGCTTATCTACAAAATACATCCTCATTCATCTCCACTGCTACCACCTTAATTTTAATGATCATCAGCACTAACTACTCACCCCCAAACTTCAAAGCTAGTTTCATGTCGAACTGGGTCAATCCAATCCTACTGCTGGAACTCTATCTTTACTGAGCCAAGGTCTCCCCTTCAAGTCACAACACCTCCACATGCCTTCTGCAAAGACATCACCATTTCCCAGGATCCTCAACTGGAAGGAAAAAGGCTATGGGCTGCTCTTCTGCTATCCAGACATGAACCTTACTATGCCTTTTCACAATTTATCCATGGTCTCCAGCAACACCAGGTGCTGACTTCCCTAATGCTATGCAAGTTCTAACCATATCCTGAACCCATTTCAGGGTCTATCTATTCCATGACACCTATTACTATCAGTCCTATTCATGTTGACCTTGACCTTCTCTGAACATAATTAAACTACTAGACACTTAATTTCTACACTGCTACTTACTTGTTTCATGTGTGTTTATTTCTCTCCCTCAAATGCAATAGAGTTTTAGTTCCTGAAGGCCAGGGATTATTTACTCCAGTGCCTGTCACAATGCTTTATACCCTTCAAGTATTTAATAAGTATTAAATGAATTAAATAATCCTTTATAAAATGTTCCCTGGTGCTTAGAACAGCACTTTACCCATAATAAGCACTGAGTAAATAGCCAGTGAATAAAAACTTTACAAATATAAAACAAAGAAAAAAATAATCAAAAAAGATGTAATTTCTAAATATAATTTGGACCTTATCAACATGTCAAAATTTTGTTTTAAATTAATTCTGATATTCCAGGGGGACCTTCAGAGGTATTACATTATTTACCATGAATTCTTCTTGAATAACAAAGCTTGTTTGAGGGTAAGGCTGGAAATTACTATAAGAGCAAATATGCCTTAAAAAAGAAAACTGGTGTTCTTTCAAAGAAGATTAAAGACTAATATTTTTCAAACAAACATAAGGAACATCACCTTCAGACAGAACAAAAGCATTCCTAGTACTAAGATAATCTGCTCCTCAATGTGTTAATTTCAAAAATAATATTCACAAATTCCCCCTCAAAATATCTTTAAAAAGTTTAACAACCTGAAATTTTTATAGACTTTATATCTTCTACACAGATTTTTTTGACATGCCAAAAATTCTATCTAATTTCACTAGTTTTCCATGACTCTGATAAATTCAAAGTGCACTGAAAATGAAGGGAACAGGACAGCTTCTTCCCTTAATGAATTATGTACTTACTTCCTGAAATACAGAAGCTTTAAGGGACATCTATTGGCTTCCAGCAACCCATGAACTTTGAGACCTTGGGCCAGAAATCAGACACTTCCCTGTGTAGTAAAATTTTTTTTTATCACTTTTACTTGCTGGGTTCTCATTCTCTATGTTGGCAAAAAGATAAATTGCAAACTGGACAGTCAGTGACAAATAGACATCAAAGGACTTCATTTTAAAAGGTTTTATTTTTATGTTACCTATATTTCTTATACAATGGTAGCTTTTTTAAAATAATAAACATAACTCTGCCTGTTTTTCCTACAATGTAAATGTTTCTCTGTTAAAAAATAAAGCATATTTTGTGGAGAAACTGGAGTCTTCAATAAATTGTCAATGGAAATGTTGAGATGGTGTGCACAGACTTTTGAAAAAGTTTGGCAGTTCTTCAAAAAGTTTAATACAAAGTTACCACACAACCCAGCAATTTCATTATCTGGTCTTCAATATATATATACTGAAATCCCATAATAGTTATTTACTTACCTTAAAAACACTATCTTCATTTTGGAAGTTTCAGTTCAGTTCAGTTCAGTCACTCAGTCCTGTCTGACTCTTTGTGACCCGATGGACTGTAGCACACCAGCCTCCCTATCCATCACCAACTCCCAGAGTTTACTCAAGCTCATGTCCATTGAGTCGGTGATGCCATCCAACCATCTTATCCTCCGTCCTCCCATTCTCCTCCTACCTTCAATCTTTCTCAGCATTAGGGTCTTTTCAAATAAGTCAGTTCTTTGCATCAGATTGCCAAAGTATTAGAGTTTCAGCTTCAGCATCGGTCCTTCCAATGAATATTCAGGATTGATTTCCTTTAGGATGGATTGGTTGGATCTCCCTGCAGTCCAAGAGACTCTCAAGAGTATTCACCAACACCACAGTTCAAAAGCATCAATTCTTTGGTGCTCAGCTTTCTTTATAGTCCAACTCTCACATCCATACATGACTACTGGAAAAACCATAACTTTGACTAGACAGACCTTTGTTGGCAAAGTAATGTCTCTGCTTTTTAATATACTGTCTAGGTTGGTCATAGCTTTTCTTCTAAGGAGCAAGCGTCTTTTAATTTCATTTGGAAGTTTAGCACGTCAAAAATAATAGGTGTCAAAAACGGTACATGCCTGTGTGTCTTCTCTAGTTTCTAAGGCAATACAAATTATAAAACTATCCAAAGAGATAAGTCAAGCCCTCAAAAGAAAAAAAGTTCTCTTCATCATTTGACTGAAAATAAATACAGGCAAAATGCTTGATTTAGTGATTGTTAAAAGATATTACCTCAGACTGCTAGAAAGTTAGCATGACCTCTAAGATCAGATCTGTCTCACGCCTCCCTTCCTTATGGGCTTTCAGATCCTGAAAACAAGGCCTAGCTGGCTCTAGTCTCCTCTATGAAGGCTTCAAACTTTAACCACCTTCTCTTCTGAGTCGATAGCACTCTTTTGGCAAGTAATTATGTACAACGTCAGGATAAACCTTCTATTATTTAATTTTTCACATGTTTCTATAGTGCCTCTCCAACTAATTCTGACACTTTTTGAGGAAATAAGTATCTCACAGCATGAAACAGAGTGTTCCATAAATCTTATACATAACATTTATTCAATTAATAATTATATTCTGTACAGTTATTTTGCTATTCTTACCTACGGTAGTAATTTTGCAATACAGTATGCTAAAATTTCAGTCTCTCTGAAAAAAGAAGTCTGAGAAAAATGAGACCAAGAACTATCAGCTTTGATTAACAGTGTGGCCCTGGTTAGCTTTTTCATACATTATCATGTTTAATTACTAAATAAACAAGATTCACTCAGAAAAGTGAGTTCTGGAAATATGAAACTGAGTTGTCACTAGACCTGTTTTCGGATATTACTTCATATACAAAAATAGCATGTTCCTAAAAGAAAGTGTTTGTGAAGTAAAGTTGCTCAGTCCTGTCCTGACTCTTTGCTACCTAGTTGCTAAAAACAACTTCTAAAACAATTATTTGAAAAGTAGTCAGAGAACTTTCCTATGTTTCATTAGAGGTGCCCAATCATAACAGTGTGTACCGAACTGTGTCTAACTCTTTGTGAATCATGTCTCCCTATCATCATCAATATAAACAAGCTGCACTTTTACCTCTGAATATTTTTGGAATTCAATTTAAAAGTAAAAAAATTAACATCTAACAACCCTTTTATGAGTAACTTATTTCTAGCCAAATGTACTCTTAATAATGTGATGGAAGAGAAATAAAATGCAATATACTATGATGAACCTGAATTTCTTTGATTTTTGTTCTTCAATTCAAACTCACTTGACTTTACTAAGGGTTTCCCTGATAGCTCAGTTGGTAAAGAATCTGCCTGCAATGCAGGAAACCCTGGTTCAATTCCTGGGTCAGGAAGATCCGCTGGAGAAGGGATAGGCTACCCACTCCAGTATTCTTGGGCTTCCCTTGTGGCTCAGCTGGTAAAGAATCCACCTGCAATGTGGGAGACCTGGGTTCCATCCCTGGGTTGGGAAGATCCTCTGGAGAAGGGGACTTTACTCAACTTTCACATAAACTAGAAGTGTTTAAAATAAACATCATATCAAGGGTTAACCATACTTAACTGACAGAGAAAAATCTTTAGTTTTAGAGAGGAAGTTCTTGTTCCAGTAATTTCATCTTTTCAGATAGAAAAGAAACAAGAATATAAATACTAAAATTACAAAAGCAAAGTCAGTAAAGCAATGTATCATGGCACTCAGTCCTGATGCTTCAGTAGGCAAAGATGTTTGAGATATATTTATATGATGGCCCAAAGTTATTTAAATTCACAAATTACCCAACCATGTAGCTAGCACATTTTAACTAATACTAAAACCATGAGAGAGCTTCCCAGGTGGCACTAAGAACCCTCCTGCCAACGCAAGAGACATAAGAGACACAGGTTCAATCCCTGGGTCAGGAAGGGCACAGCAACCCACTCTAGTATTCTGGCCTGGAGAATTCCACGGACAGAGGAGCCTAGCAGGCTACAGTCCATAGGGTCGCAGACTCGGACACGACGGAAACAACTTAAGAAAGTGAAAGTCGCTCTGTCTTGTCTGACTCTTTGCGACCCTATGGACTCTAACCCACCAGGCTCCTCTGTCCATGGAATTCCCCAGGCAAGAATACTGGAATGGGCAGCCATTCCCTTTTCCAGGGGATCTTCCCAACCCAGGGATCGAACCCAGGTCCCGCATATTGCAGGTGGAAGCAACTTAGCATGTACGCAAAAACATGCTAAAACCAAGCTTCCTACTCTAATTTCATTACCTAATAGCATTCCCACTACCTGCTTTAAAGCTTAAACATCCGAAAGTCTTACAAATTATTCCGCATTTTTTCAAATAAAAGCTATTCATATCCCAAAACTGTTTTTTATTAAACTACCTTTTACTAACCACTTCTTTACAATAACCAAACACTAAACAGAGACTCTATGGATAAGTCATTTATTTTCCAGCAGATGGTATCTATTAATGGCTATGTTCTCCTGACATATAACATTCTCTATAACCCATAATCCTATGCAAAACTGTGGATTTTTCCCTCTCATGTCCTTATCAACATAATTTTTGAAGTTTAAATAATATAAAATGAAAATATCTTTATCTGCATTGCAGCTTGGGGAAAAAAGCAGAGATATAGAATTAATCATAGGAAAATATCCCAAAATGAAATTTATAGATACTATAATATGCAATATAATATTAGTTTACCAAATATAAACCCAAATTAAATGTTGCTGTATATCCAATTATATTTCATGAAAATTCAAAAATTGTACATAAATAATACAGACAAATGCCAATATATAATATTAATGTACATTCAGGAATAATGAAAATGATACTTTCAATTTGCATATTCAGGGATCAAAGCCATATGTTACACATTCTTCAGGAAAAAAGTCTACAGTGAGAGCTGCTCCTAAAACATCAGCATTTGTGATGCTGATTCCTTTACTTGAGAAAGTGAATTGCTATGCCTTCCTGCAGATTTATAAAGGAAATGAGTTCAAAACACTGACAGGATAGTTTGAAATCAAGAATTTTGTTCTTTCTCTCCGGATTGCTTTGACTGTTATGGGTCTTTTGTGGTTCCACACACATTTTAGGCTCGTTTCTCTTATTTCTAGGAAGAAGTCCTTTGGTATTTTGATGGGGATTGAACTGAACCTGTATGTAGATCGTTTTGGGTAGTATGGTCATTTTAACAATATTAATTCTTCTGATCCATGAACAAGGGATATGTCTCTCTTTGTTTGTATCTTCTATTTCTTTCTGCAAAGTCTTGTCATTTTTATTGTCCAGATCTTTTACTTTTCCAGTTAATTTATTCCTAAATATTTTATTGTTTCTGATGCTACTGTGAATGGGATTATTTTATTTTTCCAAGGCTTCTTCATTAGTGTAAAGGAATGTCACAGATTTCTATAAGTTGATTTTGTAACCTGCCACTTTAGTAAAATCATCAATTACAATTAATTACATCAATTACATGTAATTACTTAATTACAATAGTTTTTGATTGACTCTCTGGGATTTCCTATATGTAAGATCATAGCATCAGCAAGCCATAGTGATAAAAACAACATGGCATTGGCACTAAAACAGACTTCTAGACCAATGGAACAGAGTAGACAGTCAAGAATCAAATCCCACCCTATGTGGTCAACTAATATTCAACAAGGGAATCAAGAAATCTAATGAGAAAAGGATAGTCTATTCAGCAAATGGTGCAGGAAAAATTGGAGAAACACATACAGAGCAATGAAACTAGACTCTTTTCTCATACCTCTCACAAAACATTAACTCAAAATGGATCCAAGACTTAAACATAAGACCTAATACCATAAAACTCCTGAAGAAAACAAAGACATGAAGCCCAAGGATATCTGTCTTGGGAATGATTTTTTTGGATATGACATCAAAAGCACAAGCAATACAGATAACAATCAACAACTGGGACTATATCAAATTCAAAAGCTCCTGCAGTGCAAAATAAACAATTAACAAAATGAGGTGATTGCCAGCAGACTGGAAGAACATTTTTATGAATCATGTATCAGATGAGGGGTTAATATTCAAAATACATAAAGAATTAATACAACTTAATAACCAAAAAAAATAGTTTTAAATGGGCAGAAGAACTAAATAGACATTTTTCCAAACAGGACATCAAAATGGTCAACAGACACATGAGAAGATGCTCAACATCACTAATCATCAGGGAAAGACAAGTAAAAACCACGATGAGATATCACCTCATGCCTGTTAAGACGGCTATCATCAAGAAGACAAGAGACAACAGGGGACAGTGAGGGCGTGGTGGAAAAGAAACCCTTACACACTGCTGGAAAGAAGGTAAGTTAGTCCAGCCACTGTGGAAAACAATATGACTGTGCCTCAACAACTTAAAACTAGACCTGCCATCCAGGAATTCTGCTTCTCAGAATATACCCAAGGAAATGAAAACAGTAATTCAGTGAGATATATGCATTCCCATGTTTACCACAGCACTATTCACAATAGCCAAAATATGGAAACCACCCAAAAGACCATCAACAAATGAATGGGTAAAAAAGGTTTACATACAGAATGTAACATTTTTCACCCATGAGAAAGGAATATATCCTGCCATTGGTGACAACATGAATGAATCTTGAAAATACTATGTTAAGCAAGACAGACAGACAAAGATAGGCACTGCAGAACATCACTTATATGCAGAATCTAAAGAAATCAAACGTGTAAAAAAAACAACAACGTACAAGACCTACAGACTCCCAACAGAGTACCAGCTCCCAACAGACTGTCAGCTGATTTCTCAACAGAAACTCTACAAGCCACAATGGAAAGGCATAATATATTTAAAGTGATGAAAGCGAAGAACCAACCACCAAGAATACTCTACCCAGCAAGACTCTCCTTCAGATTTGATGGAGAAATCAAAAGCTTTCCAGACAAGCAAAAATTAAGAATTCAGCACCACCAAACCAGCTTTACAACAAATGCTAAAGGAACTTCTCTAGGCAGGAAACACAAGTAAAGGAAAAGACCTACAGAATACAAACCAGAAACAATTAAGATACAGGTAACAGGATCATGCTGTGTGCTGCGCTCAGTCACTCAGTCATGTCCGACTCTTCGTGACTCCATGGACTGTAGCCTGCCAAGCTTCTCTATCCATGGAATTCTCCAGGCAAGTAGCCAGTCATTTCTCCAGTAGATCTTCCCGACTCAGGGATCAAACCCAGATCTCCACACTGCAGGCAGATTCTTTATCATCTGATTAGATATCATATATGTTCACTGAACATAGACAATAATACGGTACTATAAGCATATAATGTAATAAATATTACAAAGGCAACCATATCACAACACATTAATATTTCATAACACATTAATATTTCAAAGTAATAATGATGTATACCTTAAATTTATACCACACTAAATGTCAAATTTATCCCATTTTTTAAAAGTGATAGGAAATGAAGAAAATTGGAAGGTTCACAATACCTGATTTCAAGGCTAACCAAAAAATACAAAAATCAAACCAGTGTGGTACTGAAAACAGAGTAGACATATAAATAAATGGAATAGATGAGAAAGTCTGAAAAACAGACTTGGACAAATGCAACCAACTGATTCCTAACAAAAGTACAAAGTCTATTCAATAGAAAAAGGATAGTCTTTAAAGAAATAGTGCTAGAACATGGACATCCAAATGCAGGGGGGAAAAAAAATCCACCAACCCAAGCCTCACATCTTTACAAAAATTAACTCAAAATGGATCACAGACCTATAAGTAAAACCTAAAACTATACAAAATCTAGAAAAAAACCAGGAAGAAATCTTGGTGACCTTGCACTAGGGAAAAGAGTTCTTTTATACAATACTAAAAGCCCAGGCCATAAAAGAAAAATGTATCAAATTGAACTTTATAAATTTAAAACACTTGTTCTGCAAAAGTTCTTTTAAGAGACTTGGAAAGAATACTTGCAAATCACATGTCTAATAAACGACTTGTATCCAGAATATATAAACAATGTTTGAAATTCAGCAAGAAGAAAATAAGCAACATAATTACGAAGTGGGCAAAAGATATAAATAGATAATTCACCAAAGAAGATATACAGATGGCAAATAAGCATATGAAAAATACTCAACACTATTATTCATTAGGGAAAGTCTAAATTAAAACCATAATGACATAGCACTACACACCTATTAGAATAGCTAAAAAGAAAAAGAAAAAAATGATGAAAGCACATGCTGGCACAGATGCAGAGCAATTAGAACTTTCTTACAAGCCTAGTGAGAAGGCAAAATGATAGCCACTTGGGAAAACAATTTGATAGTTTCTTATAAAGTTAAATACATACTTACCATAATAACAAAAATCAGAATCCTAAGTATTCACCCCCAAAAAAATTATTAATTTATATACAGAGTACATCATGTGAAATGCCAGGCTGGATGAAGCACAAGCTGGAATCAAGATTGCCAGGAAAAACATCATTAACCTCAGATACACAGACAACACCACCCTTATGGCAGAAAGTGAAGAAGAACTAAAGAGCCTCTTGATGAGTGAAAGAAGAGAGTGAAAAAGTTGGCTTAAAACTCAACATTCAAAAAACTGAAAAAGTTGGCTTAAAACTTAACATTCAGAAAACTAAGATCATGGTATCTGGTCTCATCACTTCATGGCAAACAGACAGAGAAACAATGGAAACAGTGACAGACTTTATTTTGGGGGTCTCCAAAATCACTGCAGATGGTGACTACAGCCATGAAATTAAAAGACGCTTGCTCCTTGGAAGAAAAGCTATGACCAACCTAGACAGCATATTAAAAAGCAGAGATATTACTTTACCAACAGAGGTCATTCTAATCAAAGCTATGGTTTTTCCAGTAGTCCTAAATGGATGTGAGAGCTGGACTATAAAGAAAGCTGAGCGCTGCAGAATTGATGCTTTTGAACTGTGGTCTTGGCGAATACTCTTTTTTTTTTAAATGTGAATGCTTTTATTTTATTTATTTATTTATTTATTTTTAATTTAAATTTATTTATTTTAATTGGAGGCTAATTACTTTACAATATTCTTGAGAGTCCCTTGGCCTGCAAGGAAATCGAACTAGTCAATCCTAAAGGAAATCAATCCTGAATATTCATTGGAAGGACTGATGCTGAAGCTGAAACTCCAATACTCTGGCCAGCTGATGTGAAGAACTGACTCATTTGAAAAGACCTTGATGCTGGGAAAGATTGAAGCTGGCAGGAGAAGGGGACGACAGAGGATGAGATGGTTGGATGGCATCACTGACTCCATGGACATGAGTTTGAGTAGGCTCTGGGAGTTGGTGATGGACAGGGAAGCCTAACATGCTGAAGTCCACAGGGTTGCAAAGAGTCAAACACGACTGAGAGACTGCACTGAAGTGAATGATCCACAAAAACCTACCCATGAATGTTAAAAGCATGTTTAATCATAATTGTAAAAAAATAAAAACAACCCAAAGGCCCATCAGCAAGTACCTAGATAAACAGTGCTACATCCATACAATGGAATATTTACTCAGCAGTAAAAAGGAGGGAGCTACCGATACAACCAACAATGTGAATAATTCCCAAACATATTTTGTTGAGTGAAGAAACACCTAAAATGCTACATACTGTATGATTTCAGTTATATAACATACTGAGGCTTCCCTGATAGCTCAAGTGGATAAGAATCCACCTGCCAAAGTAGGAGACTCAGGTTCAACCCCTGGTCTGGGAAGTTTCCACATGCCACAGAGTAATTACCTCATACACCACAACCACTGAGCTTGTGCTCCAGAGCTCAGGAACCACAACTACTGAGCTCTCGTGCCAAAACCACTGACGCCCACAGGCCCTAGAGCCAGTGCTCCGCAAGAGAAGCCAGTGCGATGAGAAGCCCACATCCACAACTAGACTCAAGCCCTCACTCTCTGCAACTAGAGAAAAAGCCTATGCAGCAACAAAGACCCAGCACAGCCAAGAAACAATAAATAAATACAATTTATATAATATTCTGGAAAAGGCAAGACTGTAGGGGTGCAACAAACCTGCAGTTCCCATATATAGTCAGTTGTTTCTTCTCAAAGGGACTAGGGATACTAAATCAGGAAAAGTAAAGTCTTGAATAAATGGTGTGGGAAAATGAACCTCAGCCTCCATTTAACATCACACACAAAAATTAATTTGAGATGGATCACAGACCTAGACAAAAAGTTAAAATTATAAAACCTCTAGAAGAAATGATATGTTATCTTCAGAATCTTGGGCTATAGAAAGATTGCTTACCACATAAAAGTACTCAAAAGAGAAAAAGATTTATAAGTTGAACTTCACCAAAATTTTAAAACTTGTGATCATCAAAATAAATACTAAAAAATAAAATGGCAAGTGAGATACTGAAAGAAAATACCTGGGATACATATGTATGATAAAGAATTATATGCAGAATTTATAAAGAACTTCTGAAAATCAATAATAAAAACACAAACAACCCAAAATTTTAATGTACAAACACCTGAAGAGACACTTCACAAAAGAAAATATGTAAATGACAATAAGAGCATAAAAAGTGCTCAACATCATATCCACCAAGAAAATGTGAAAATCACAATGAAATTCCATTTTAAAACAACTAGAATGGCTAAAATTTAGAAGACTGGCAATGACAAACTTTGCAGAGGATATAGAACAATGAAAATTCTCACAAATTGATGGTAGAAATATAAAGTGATAGAACCATTTTGAAAAAAATGTCTGATAGTTTTTTTGTATATATACATCTGTCTTATAAACTAGTGTAGTTAAACTACACTCTTAACTACAAAATGAAAACATATGTCAATAAAACAGTTAGACAATAATGTTTGCAACAATTTTGTTTACAACAGCCAAAAGCTGGAAAAAAGACAAATATCCATCAATTCACAATTTATCAAATAGTGGTATAAAGTGGAATACTACTCAACTATAAAAAAGAATGAACTGAGAAATACAACAAGCATGAATATTAAAAAAATAAATGTTGAGGGAAATAAACCAACCACCGAAGACTACACACTGAATGATTCTAGAACAAAGGAAAATAATCTGTGATGACAGGTATCAGAACATCAGAATTCTGGGTGCCTACGGGGAGTGGAAACTGACCAGAAGAGAGCACAAGAGAACTTTCTGAGGTAATGAAAATGTTTAAGTCTTAAATGGGGCGATGGGTACATGGGTGCATACACTGATCAAAATATCATACTATATACTTAAAATCTGTTCACTGTATGTCAATATTATCTCTAAAAACTTTATTTAGGTCTCTTCAGTGGTAGAAAATGCAGATGATATCACATGGCATGTAGTGAACAAAAGGCCACTTTTAGAGAGTGTATGAATTCATTCAAATTCACAGATAAGCTTAACTTCATATGGGGCTTAAATGCTTGGGAAAACAGAGTGGTCTTATTTTAAGCAACTGGAAACTGTTTATTGGCAAATTTTTAAAATGTGGTTTCTTTTTTTAATTAGACTTGACAATATAAGAATGAGTGGATCAAACAAAGAGGTTAAAACTGAATCAACTATGAGAAGTCTATACAAAAAAAGTATAGACTGTCATTGTTATTTCTGATTGGGCAGGAATGAGAGTTACCAATATAAAGTATGTTGATAATATCTTGTATAAGAAAAAAATATGATTATGCTAACTACACATAACTTCTGTTCTCAATCAAATCCAACACAGAGGACGTATTACCTCTCACAACCAACAGGTTTGCTATAGGGTCTATAACTATAATTCAAAGTCTTCAACATTAGGAACTACAGCAAATTTCAACCCCAAATGAATTAAAATGATGGTTCACATATTAATAGAAATCTCCACAAATGGAATAAACTGGATCAAAGTATATCTACACTAAAACTGATAATATTTTACCAAAATTTCTTAACCTTTATTTTTAAAATGAAGGAAATACAATTTTAGTATTTAATTGATCTGTGCATTTTTAACCAGAAACCCATTTACTTTCAAACTTAAGTGAGACAATCCTTAATCCACCCGAGTGCATGCATATGCATGTATGCCCATTTGTGTATGTGTCTTTGCACAATCACATGTACATGTAACCCAAACAAGCAAGTTCTGTGTGGTTCTCCGAAGCTTTAACTGACTTGGTATTGGTATTAAAAGAACACACTTGAAAGTAAAAGATCGAGCATCCCGTTTTTAAAGCTCTTTGTGGCAGTAGCATACCTGTGCCCTCTTCTGTACCTCCAGGAGGAGTTCAGAGTACTGCAGCTCCAGTTCCTTCTTTTGTTTGTGCCAGCAGCTCTCCTGGGCTTTGATCTGCTCTGCCACTTTGTTAAAGGTGTCCTCCTGGGTTTGCTGAAGCTCTTTCATCGTATCAGACTTGTTTTTACAGATATACTCTAGATGACTTATCTAAATGGTGAAAAGCAATACAGAACAAGATATGCTCACCAATGTGTTCTTTGTATCATCCCCCCCAAAAGCTATTCTAGAATTTTCTACTATATTTTAGGCCTTAAGATCATACAAAAATTTTAAGCTAAAATGAAAACTAAATGAAGGAACAGGAGTTAGTAGAACAAAACTATATTTTAGCAGAAAATGTTTCACTTATATGTATAGATGACATGTTTCTCTAATAAAATTCTATGTGTGTGCTCAGTCACCCAGTTGCGTCTGACTCTCTGTGACCCCACGGGCGCAGCCCACCAGGCTCCTCTATCCATGGCATTTTCCAGGCAAGAATACTGAAACTGGTTGCCATTTCCTATTTCAGGGGATCTTCCTAACCCAGGGATCAAACCCAAGCCTCCAGCATTGGCAGGTGGATTCTTTACCACTGTGCCACCTGAGAAGCCCCAATAACTAACAAAGTTACTTATTCTACAATCAATTTTACTGAGAAAATTAAGAAGAATATTTCTACCTCTAGAACCAAAGCTCAAGCTGTTCAGATATTTCAGTGGAAAAGGAAGTATTTAAATGAGATTTACAAATCTACAAACATTTTACATATAATAAAGCAAAATGTTCCAGTCATTTTTTATTTCACATTCAAAACACTGGAAAGCAAATCTTCATCATCTAACATGTATGACAATTAACGATGTTTTGAAATTATGAAAAACTATTAAAATACAATACCATATCAGAGAGCTAAAACGTACTCATTTTAATTATCGGTAATTTGGAAATCTGTTACATACACATTCACAGCTAAGAACAGTATCTCTACTTATCACAATTCATTCCCTTATTTCCTCAATCCTACTTCTCAATGCCTGTGATTGTTTGCCAATCAGACCAAGATAAAAATGCTCTCACTCAAAAACTGGGCCAAGATGCTGTTTCATTACTTCAACAGATAAAAAAAAAAAAATTTAGGGAACAATTTTCCTCTCTGTATCCCTTAAGGGCAAATGTCACTGCAACTAAGACCTAGAAACTAGATCATATAAATATAGTTCTAACTAGTTCAACAGACTCAGGATAAGAATCAACACCTTTAACGGAGAAACACGTTGGACTGCTAAGCCACTTTAATTTTCAATAACCAAAAGAAGGTTTTTAAATTTTTTTTGACAGACTGAATTCCTAGGTTTGTGAATGTTAAAGGGATGATAAAAGTCCAGTTTTCTCCTACAATATGTCCTCCTTACTTTCTAAAGCACTGAATGGGTTTTGTAATATACAGTTTGTTCTATTACAAGAAATGTCATAAACATAATTTTTAAATTTTAAGTGCTTTTAAAGTAACATCTCATTACTTCCTGAGCAAAGAATTTTAGGATCATGTTTTTGAATAACTGATTCTTGTTTCTATTTTATGCTAACATAAAGAGTTGGTTTATTAATGTAAATGACTAAGTTCTTTGAATTGCTTCATCAGTAAGATTAATTTATTTTCTTTTAATTAGGTCCCTGTGGCTAACACTGGCTAGTAGTATTAGCATGTCCTGCACAGAAAGTGGAGCTCAGAGACTTCATACAGACTTCAGTCACATTTACATGCCCACAGCAATGGCATCAAACTGAGTTGTAGACAAGCCATAATTAATGGTATTGAATTATTAACACCCAAATTCTTTTTGAAATAAGATGAATGTCAGCCCTTCTTAATGATACTGTGATGTGGACAAATGTCACTGAATTTAATAGAGGAATCTGGTGCCTGAGGACAGTTACCTTCTCATTAGCCCTGTTGAGGTCTACGATCAGGGCATCAACATTCTCCTGCAAGACTGCACAAAGCTCAGACCAAGAGAATTTATCCAGCATGCCTTCTGGTTGTTTTATGAGCACAGAGCCTGCTATCAAGTGCTGATACAAGGTATGAAGGAAGGTTAGCTTCTCCTGTGAGAAAAAAAGAAATTAATTCCAGTATATAAACACTATAAGAAGTAAAACACATAATTCACATGGTGAAGAATTTATGTCAAAAATCCTAGAAAGGAATTAAAATACTCAAGTATGGGAATATGGTCATCTTGGGGACTTTTTTAACATTCAAAGTTAAACATCAGATAGAAACTTACAATTGCTTACACTTAGTAAAAAATCTCAAGTATAGAAGCCAAACAACCTGGGTTCTGAGGCCAGCGCTGCTACAACTGAGGACATGATCGAGCCAGTGTCTGTTCAGGCTTCACCTTCCTTGGCTTTAACATGAAGTATCTGGACTAGATGTTTCTAAGCTCTTCTAACTAGAAGTTAACATGGTAATTCCATAATTTTATATTTACATTTGCCAAAAAAGATGTTAAGTCAAAAAACCAAAATAAAGAGTGTACCCAACACTGTTAAAGAAAAAGCTATACCAACATCTGCACTTTACATGCACACAATTACTCAGCTTTCCTCCTCCTCCAGAGATTCTGGTTTACTTACCACTTATAGGAAATCTATCCTAAGCCCCTTAGGCAAAGCAGACAGTGATATGAAAGAGATGGAAGATAGGCTCATTATTTTCCCCCACTTAGAAGTTTATATTGGACTTGGCAAACTGGGCATTTATAGGCGTTTAAATATCACAAACTTAGCAGTCCAAAAAAAAAAAGAAAGAAAGAAAGAATATAGCTGCCCAAGACATAATTTAAAATTGTTCAATTAAAAATATGCAAAAAATTCTTTCAAATTATATTGCTACTGTTGTAGCTAAACCATCCATTGCTTAATGACCTAGAAACACTATACTATAGAGTTCATTAAAAAGCTGATTTCCATCTTGAAAACAAAAAGGGAATTTACTTACTAAAATGCCAAATTGCTCTCGTTATAATACATTTTTATCCTTAAAGTCAAAGAATGGAATTCAAGACAAGGTAATTGTGAAAAGCTGCAAAATGAGCATTTTAGGTAGATAAAATAAGTTCTCTCAAGGTTTTTTAACAGACCAACAGGAAAACCTTTAAAAGAAATTTTAAATTTCTATTTAAAAAATAGGAATTCTAATCTTCCAGATAAGAACTGAACGTAGCATATATAAAATTTTGTAGTTAGAAGCTGTGGTGAAAGTTTCCAATATATATAAAAATACATATCTTTCATTCTCTCTATATGTCATCTTAGATTTTTTCCAAATATAAAAATTTAAACCCCCCAAAAAAAATTTGAATATGTAGCTATATCCACAACTTGAATTAAGATATAAGAAGAATCTTTATAACAATGCTATGTATCTTTATTTTCTAAGCAATTAAAGATGTCGTTTGCATTTTCAACTATATTGAGACATTCAAAAACCTTATTAAATATAACTAGCCAAACATAATACTCAGGCACTAACAACCTTCCCTCTCCGCATTTTGCCAAGTGATCGAGTGCTTCCTAAAGGGTAATTCATTGTGTCGCCATCACGCCCTTTTTGCTTGGGCTGTGATGAACCATGCATGACAATCATCCATTTGGCGTGAAAAGAGAATCTCAAGATCCAAAATCAATTCACACATGTTGAACCCAACCACAATCCTATAGACATGCTGACTTTACAATACAGTCAGCCTTCTAGTTTCCTTTACTTTAATCATTATCTGATGTGTAGAACAATTCCAGCCCCTTCATGTGGACACAATTTAAATCCCAGACTGAAAGAAGAGTGGGAAGAATGTTTCCTTTTTACTCTCTTGGCATTCATGTTCATATTTGTTCGAGTAATGAACTCAATATGCAAGACGACTCAGATAAACTAGTCCACGCTAGCTAGACTAGCTCTACGTCCCATGGGTAAAAGAAAATATAAGATTACAATTCTACTCACACAGGCTCATACAGTATGGAAGAGTCTGTCATAATATTTTAAGAAGTGATTAATAAATTAACATGGATAGGCAACCCCCAAGGACATCCAAATAAACTTTTTAACTGTGTGAGACTTCTATTTTTCTAAATTTTGATTAATATGTTACAATTATAAAAAATAAGGCAACTTTCGATTAAAGTAGATATTATTCCTGTTTTGCAAATAAGGAAGCAAAGATGTGGAGAGACCAAACCATGTAGCTTGTCCATATTCACAGTTTGTAAACTTAAGTACCTCTATCCAAGTCAGTTCTTTCAGGTTACAAAAAAGATTCTTTCCACCATGTCAGGCTACTAAACTACTGAAATAAAAAAATTATTTTGTCACTGACACACAAGACTGTTAGGAGCATAGCTGCTTGAAATAGTATGTTCTAACAGAGAAAATAACTTGTACAAATGATAAAACAGTTAAACTACTTTATTTCTCTCACAAAATTGTATCATATAAGAGTAATGGAATGGCTGGTTTTGCAGCTGGCATGAACACTTCAAAACAGCTGAGAAGAATTTTTTGAATTAAATAAGAGTAAAAAGACCCACTTGATAGATGTAAATTTCTAAAAGTGAGATTAGTGCGAGGCCTTCCTGACAGTCCTCTTGTCCCAGGTAATACCTCAGTATCCTTATGGAAAGCCTGGGAAAGCTTCTGAAGTTCACTCTCAGATTGGGCTGCTCGCACCTTTTCTTTCTCCCAACAGTGCAGCACATTCTGCAGTTCCACTTTCAAAGTGTTTATTAGAGCCTCTCTGTCTGCACATTTAGTGCGTAAATGACTTAACTCTTTACTGACATCTCCCAGCTTATCCTGAAGGTCCTGTTGGAGACACCAAACAAAAAGATGGTGGGAAGATCATAACACTTAAATATAAAATTTTAATCAAAAAACCTATTCCAAAAAGCTCTTTACAAGAGTTTTCCTTTCAGCTCATTATTAAAAAAAAAAACTGGTAGCTCAAAAACTTTAAAATAACATTTAAAATATAAATCTCCTACATTTACCATAAGAATATTTACTTCCCAATGATATTTCAAATGCCAGTAGAAATCTCAAATACATGACATAAAATTCTGCTTCACTTTTCAGTTCTTACCCTTAACAGATTTCATTCAAGTACATCCATGACAAACAACATGAACCCACACCAAAAAATTCCAACTCTGAGAGCTGCCTTAGTATAATTTTTCAAAGATGTAGTACATAAAAGCAGCACAAAAAATAAACTGTTGTCCTGGACCTTAGCTAGGTGTGATCTCAGCCCACTACTAGGCGTGATGTACTTAAAACAATGACTCCACTCCAAAATTATGAAAACTGACTCCAAGCACTGATGTGCTTACATAAGATATGTTGACTGTGTAGCTAAGGTTGGACATCAAATCTTAAAACAATATTTGAATCTATGGTACTATCATTAAATCTGGGAAATGAATTTTTCCTTGAACCAAAACAATTTCCAATAAAGTTTTTTCAATGAAAAATCATTCTTATTTTGATCAACAATAAAAATCACTTTAAGCGGTATCTAAACATCCTTAATAAAAAAAAAGGAAGATATATTTTCATATAGCTCTCCTTAAAAATATCCCCTAGATAATTATATTAGTTTCTTAACACAATAAGAAAAAGCTTTTCTAAATTATAATACCTTTATATTTTTAGTGTGAGATTCTATCTTCTGTTTGGTAGAGTCAAGTTCATTAGATGCCTTTTCCTTAGCATTATTCATGTTGCTTAGCTGATGAAAAAAAAATGTAAGTAACTTTTAAAATATTTTCCAAGGGTGGATAACTCAAAAGCTAATCTTTAAATTTTTATGCAATTATCAAATACAAACTTTTGATAGTAATTCAGTCTTAAAAATGTATTTCTTTTGGTTAATTATGTAATTTCTGTCACAAGTTCACATGCTAAAACAAAAAGCAAGCATTCAAGCTTAAAATGTCAGTGATATTGTTGTGTTTTTACCAGCTATCTGGATAAAGGATTTCATTCTTACTGTAAACAAATATAACTTTATTTTTAAAATCCTACAGGACCAAAATGCCAGAAGGAATGGCATCTATATGGAAAGAAAAAAGGACAGAGCAAAAGCCTGTTCTTTCTACATCATGAGGGTATCCGCGGGTCTCTCACTCCATATGACAACCTCAGGGTCGGTCACATGCAGTCCTACTGGGAAGGCTTGTGGCAGGTCATCAGTTGGTCCCGCTCTGCTTGTGATTTATTTTCTTTGACAGTTCATTCTTCTTTCTGTCAGACTGCTCTTTTTGCTTTCTTTGCAGCCACCCCCTTGGTCTCCCCACTGCTGTCTCTGGCACTGGTTCACAACAAAGCGCATTACTAAGCCAAAGCCTGCTGAGTCGACTTTTCAACTGTGCTGAAGATCATGTGACATTCATCCTCCCAAATAACAATTCGCTGTGGGTAATATGTTCCTACTTACCCTGCAGCTTCCAGACCTAGGCCTCAGAAGAGGTGCATAAACTACTAACAATACAGGTTGTCTTGTCTCACTGGGAAAGACGGCAATGTTTGCTCTTTATAGAAATTTAATTATTCCAGTGGTCATTTTCTTTAGAAGGCACTAAGAAAACTCACTTTTCCTTCTTTCTTCACCTTAGCAAACTAAAGTAAAATATGGCTCTTTTGAAATGGGAAATATAAGGGTTTCATGGCCTTTGTATTACACGAAACAAAGAGATAAACACAGAGGGATAAACACTAAATAACATGTTTTATAACTTGTCTTCAGTTAGAAAAATTGTCTGTTGTTTTACTAACTGTGTTTAACGTAGTTATTTCATATTTTCTAATTTGATGAGATGTAACTAAATAAACTTCAATTTTTAAAGCACAAGTTCATAAAACATTTTAATACCCAAGAAAATTATCAATCCACAAATTAAACAATACAAAAGAGAAGATAACATGTACACACATGGCTAATTCATGTCAATGTATGGCAAAAAACACTACAATACTGTAAAGTAATTAGCCTCCAATTAAAATAAATAATATTTTTTTAAAAAGAAGATAAATAGAAGCATGAGTTTTTTCAATCAGGAAACCAAAACCTCCAGGCTACATCAAGCAGATATTTGTTTTTAAAAAATTTCTAACAGTCACTCCCTTTACAGAATGCAAACTAATTTCTTTCTTTTTTAGTAAGATCTCTACAATTTGTAGAACCCTTAAGCCAAAATATTGACAAGCCCTAAATGTCCACTACCTATTCCAAATCTCATGAAAACACATTAACATTTAAATATCATATTAACTGAGCTGCACAGCTTTTTTTATTAAATTAAAAGATAAATTATGAAGACCAAGAAGTGACAGTCTTTAGAACTCCGAAAATAGCAGTGTGACAGAAGAGTCACAAAAACACAAGTGAGACCTGACTTTAGGCCACACTCACAGAGAAAACAGTGACAGACAACTTATTATTTTTTTATCTGTGAGGCTGTCAAATCAACATTCGCAATATTTTTGACCTTTGTAACAAGCAAGTAATACGTACTGCTGCAGGCCGAAGGCTATGTGTGTGGAGCCAAACAGTGCAAGTGTTACCTCATTAGATGCATCTTCCAGCTTGTTCTGGTAATCTGTCAAGGTACGTCTCAAAGTCTCAAGGACAACAGAGAAGCTGGGAGGTTTATCTTTGTCCTTGTGGATGCCTACAGAAAAATACAGAATGAAAATATACCATTAAAGTCACAAAGAGACAACAGTTAGCTGAAAAGACATCATGATACATGAGTAGACTCATTCTTCTAAGTATACTGCTGTATAGCCAAGTATTAATCGATTTCGAAACAAGTGGTCAAATTAAGTTCATAATATATCAAGTATAAATTTATGGCTACTTTGTACCTAAGTCCACCCTGTAGTTTGTAGTAAGATCTTTAATTCTTTTTTTTTTCCCATTTCCAAAGTAACTATAGTATTTGTACATACCTGTCATCCAACAATTAAATAAACAGTCTATACTAAACACTGTTTGGGAGAGTTAAATATACTTACTTTGGTCCCTGTGTTTCTGATCAGTCAGGCCTATTTTTCTCAAACAATAATTTCTGAACCCAAGAGCACATAATTTTGTTATGCTTAGAAATGATATTCTTCAATCCTTAAAATTCTCAAGTTACAATTTGATATAAATTATAAAAATACTAGTACTATCTACATAGGCCCACATCATGTTTCAATTAAAACTCTTAAAACCGATACCCATTGTAAAAATGTGAGTATTTCCACATTATGCCCTCAAACTATTTTAATTTAGCTAGGACATAAGTTAGTTGAGTTAATCAAGGTCACATGGTTAAATGCAGTTTAAAATATTAATCCAAATCATCAAAAGTTTAGCTTCAAAAACTACTTTAAACTGTTTGCTTATTGTATTACTCATAAACTGTAAAAAAAAAGTTGCAAATTTTAAAACATACTAAAAGTATAATAATTCTCCCTCTATTTTAAAATCTAAATATTAATATAGATAAGCATTCATAATAACTTTTTATTATTCACTGATTTATTCAACTAATTTAACGCATGAATGTATTCCTGCTGCTGCTACTGCTGCTTCTGCTAACTCGCTTCAGTCGTGTCCGACTCTTCGTGACCCCATGGACTGGAGCCTACCAGGTTCCTCTGTCCATGGGAGTTTCCAGGCAAGAGTACTGGAGTGGGGTGCCATTTCCTTCTCCAATGCATGAAAGTGAAAAGTGAAAGTGAGGTCGCTCAGTCGTGTCTGACTCTTCGTGACCCCATGGACTGGAGACTACCAGGTTCCTCTGTCCATGGGAGTTTCCAGGCAAAAGTACTGGAGTGGGGTGCCATTGCCTTCTCCTGAATGTATTCCTACTGTGTACTAATCCTAGACATTAGGCAAATGGAGGTGAACAAGAGTGGTGGAGTCTGTTCTTATGGGATTTACCATCTAAATAGAAGAGATGAGACAGTAAATGGTTACATAAGCTCATTCATCCATTCCTCAAGTATTCAGTTGCTGGAACTTTAGGGAAAGGAGGGAAGAAGGCAGTAACAAAGGAAAGAAAGGATGAGTAAAGGGGGGAAAGTCTTTGGTTAATAACAGAACAACTTGATTTACCTCAGAGTATTAATGATAATTATTATTTTAATTTTGAACAAAATGTTATTAATAAACATTACATTCACCAAAGTATAATGTAAACACTATCTGAAGTATGGGTACACCTTAAATTTTCTTAAAGAGAAGAATAATAATTAACTGAAAAACCAAAAGTAATGTGGAAACAACACATATCCCAGCGAGAGGGGAAAAAAAGAAGACAGTGCCCTCAGCCATGAAAATGAAGGAGACAGTACTCTTCATAATGACTATGAGTTGGAGAGACAACTCATTAAAAATTTTATTAGAGGTCTTACTAAATATATTTTTTTTAAATTGCTCTCTTGCGCAAGATTAAAAAAAATGTAATGTATAATTCTTTTCTTTTGCTACTACACAAGTAGACCATGAATAAATCATTCAAGGACACCCGGGAAATCTGTTAGCTTATACAATAAGGGAGAAAACTTGCTCTTAGAAATCCAGAAGAATAAAAATCACCATAATATGGTTGTTGAGGTATAAGGGGACAAAATGCCCTCTCCTTACTGACCCATGCAAATCTTATATTCTATATACAATAAAGTCTCTCTACCTGAAAATGCTTTCACAATAAAGTTCAAATGAGGTGAAAAGTATGCTTTATGTCCCGGCCACCTTCATTATAAAAAGAAGTGCTTACTGGTACCTTAAGACGACAAAGTGTTCACAAGCAAAAAGAAAGGATCCAGGAGCTTACCGACTAAAATGTGATTCAACCTAATAGCGTCCTAATCACTGCACTATTAGCACCCCAAACAATAAACTATTAAACTATCCTATCAGTGAAAGGACTAAAAACTCACAGATAAAGAACAGTAATAAATAAATAAACAAGGTACAGTTTTAACAATAGTCATAAATGGTTTTTCAAAGGTCAAAGTGCAAACAAAGAACAGCATGTGTCACGACCATTTATAGTACCATTACGCCAACTCAAAATCTTCTTGGGTCCTCTGTCCTTGTCCCTGTCCATGTATGTCTCTCTACACAGGTGCCAGCCTGTACTTTCACATCACTGCTGCCTGTCTCAGTCTCTTTCTCACTTTTAAGTAGGTTTCAAGTCTGGGTGCTCAGTCGTGTCGGACTCTTTGTAACCCCATGAACTGTAGCCTGCCAAGTTCCTCTGTCCATGGGATTCTCCAGGCAAGAACAGTGGAGTAGGTTGCCCTTTTCTTCTCCAAGGTCAAGTCCAGGTTCACCTTGACAAAGCTTTTCCTTGAATCAGTAGCCAACACAAGGGAATGAGATGGAAGGAAAGGGTCCAAACCTTCCATTTAAATATTCCCTTTTGAACAATCTGAAAAACTAAATATTTTTACATGACTCAAATAAACCACTGTTTTTCAGGATGATATTATCTATCATCTCAGTAACCTACAGTTCCACAGAAGAAACAGTAAATTATAATGACTGAGGTGAGTCTATTTCCTCCACCTTGTCAACCATTCTATCTACTTCAGTATCCTGCAAGACCTCAATTATTAAGAAATAATGGACAGGACTTCCTAGGTGGCTCAGTGGTAAAGAATCTGCCTGTCAATGCAGGAGACACAAGTTTGATCCCTGATCCAGGAAGATCCCACATACCATGGAACAACCAAGCCCATATACCACAACTATTGAGCCTGTGTCCTAGAGCCCACACACCACAACTACTTAAGCCCACACACCCGAGAGCCCATGCTCTACAACAAGACAAGCCCCTGCAATGGGAAGCCCATGTACCACTCGACAGTAGTGGTGAGAAGAGAGAGTACCAGAAAGTAACCTAGAGAGTAACCCCTTCTCATGGCAACTAGAAAACAGCCTGTGCAGCAATGAAGACCCAACAACGCCAAAAATAAATAAATAAATAAAATTATTTTTTTAAAAATAAATGGACAGAATATAAAATAAAAGATTTTTTAAAAAGATATCTACTATAGAACATGAATAGTCATATTCATCCTTAGAATAGAAAAAATGAAAACAAAACCCTGTTGTTTAATACTGATTTTTAATCATGTAATAAAACACAGAAAATAACATTCAAATGGGTTTTTCACCTGAGAAAATCTAAATATTTAATATAATTATGACTAAGAAAATCCCTTTTTCATTCTAAAAGCACTGAGTATAAACATTTTGTTGGCAGTTATATTTTACACGCTCAGACTACATTCCATATATTAAACTCATCTTATTTACTGAGATCATAAACATCTTCATTGTCTTGCAAACATTGGTCCCCATCCTGGAGTTTTTTTAAAAAAATGGCTTATAACTTCCCTCACATATGGACAGTATTTATTATTTAAGTCCTACTCACCCACCCACTATGTCCCCGGGAAGAGTTCAAAAAATACCTCCCTTCCCAAGGTTTAAGAAATGTGTTGGGGGCTGGGGGAAGGGCTGAGCATACTTGATGAGCTCTGTAGCCTGGTGGGCATCCAGGTGCAGTAGCTGGAGAGCCATGGATAACAGTGGAAAATGATGCCACCAAGCCGGGTTCAGTGAAGATCCTGGAATCTCAAGTGACAAGGTCAAGTGGTAGCCTCAACTTGCAGCGACAACATGGATATGGTTATCATAACGGGCAGTGGATTTGAAGTAATAAACAAAATGGTTTTACCCACAGAGATCACTAGCATTGGCTACTGATCACAGTATTCCTGGGACTAAAACAGATAGGCACTCCACGTGAATGTTACTCGACTCGTGTTAAGTAGAAAAGTTCTGGGTCTGATTACCAGAAGTAGAAGTTAAATCTATACAAAAGACATCTTGGCCCTCAACCAATTCTGACTTGAGTTTGCTCACAGACCCAGGGCCAGTGGATCCCCTTTAGGAAACCGAACAATCCTGCCCAAAAAGATCATACTGCAAATCTATCTCCTAGCCTTCCTCCAAGAACCAGGCAACCATTTAGCAGGGTGACCGTGTACTGGGGAAGGGGAGTTACACATACCTCAGATAACTGGACACTGGATTGGAACTGACTTTAATTCCTGGAGAGATAATATGCTACTGTGGTTCCCTAGTTAGGGGAGGAGCTTATACAAGCGAGCTTTGGTTAAGGTCTGGCTCCAGTGGGCCCGAGGTGAACCCACACAGTTGTTTTCCCACTTCAGAATGCGCTGTTATCAAAAACAAATGCAGAAACTGGCACAATGCCCATATTAGTTACCTGACCCATGGAATGAGGAGCTAACAGAGGAAAACAGGAAAAAAAAGTAAGTGGAAGTCACCAAAACTCTGATCTACCCAAACAGTAAATTAAATTTAAAGCCACATTCCTAGAGAGATTGCAGAGATTAGTGCCTCTGTGAAAGATGATAAAGGGTTGTGATTCCAACCACATCAGCATTCAACTCATCTATCTGGCTAGTGCAGAGTACAGATGGGTCTTAAGGAATGACAGTGAATTACTGAAAGCATAATCACACGTGATTCCAATTACAGCTGCAGTTACAGATGCAGTTTCATTGCTGGAGCAAATCAATCCATTTCCTGGAAACTGGAATGAGGCTATTTCTTCTATCCTTTTAATAAAAAACACCAAAACAGTTTCTTTCTGCTTGCAGGACCAGCAATGTATCCTCATGAACCTACCTCAGAACCACATCAACTCTAGCACAATCCAGTCCATAGAAACCTCCATCAGCTCTCCATTCTGGAAGACATCAAGTGTTCCACTTCATTCTCTACCAAGTTGATCATATTATTCTGACGGCTTGAGTTTAAGCAGGCCAAGTTTTGCAGGTACTTACCAGGTGAATAATAGTGTAAGCTTTTAGAATTTGGGGAAAAAGCAAGCCATCCTCTACAGGTAAGTATTCTCTTGAAAATCAGATTTTGACTTGCTACTGGTCCTTAGCAGACACTGCATTCACACCCCACAATTCAGCATGTGACCTGAGTTGCCCATGGCAAAATGGTTACTGTCAGATCCACCAACCCCATTAATTTGAGCATTCATGATAGCCATCTATCTCAAAGGAAGGTGGTATATACAAACCTGGGTTCAAACAAATCCTGCAGGCACAACCAAGCTGCATAAATAAGTAATCCAGATTTCCTATTCTTGTTACATTGTTTCTTCTGTCTTAACCTATATCCTGAACCTGTGGACAAGTTCCCTATAACCAGTTGACTAATGTTGGGGGGGGGGGGCGGTGTATGGGGGTGGGTGTGGAGAGAATGGGCTTGTTATGTAGATGTTTCCGTATGATGATGTGCTGACGTTACTCAAAAGTACTGGACTTCCCTGTTGGTCCAGTGGTTAAGAATCTGCCTGCCAATGCAAGGGACATGTCCTCAATCCCTGGTCCAGGAAGATCCCACACGCTGTGGGGCAACTAAGCCTATATGTCACAACTACTGAGTCTGCACTCTAGAGCCCGAGCTCCGCAACAAGAGAAGCACCACAATACAAAGTCCACACACCGTAACTAGAGAGTAGCCCCCACTGGCTACAACTAGAAAGAGACTTCGTGCAACAATGCAGACTCAGAGTGCAGCCAAAAATTAATTAACTTAAAAAAAAAAGTAGACAGCTGCATCATGACAGCCCTATTCAAGGGTGGCCTTGAAGGATGGTGATGAAGCAAAAATCCCCCCAAGTATGCAAAGCATCAACTACTGGACCTGACTATCATTTTGTCTGGAATGAGAGATGATCAAAGGCACAAATATACACTTATCTGGAGGTAGTAGCTAGCAGATTGGCTGGACAGTCAGGGATTCCAAAAGATGATAGGAAAACTGGTCCCAAGGTAGTCTGAGCAAGTGTGTGGACAGACCTCTTAAGATGGGCACTATGCCCCGATCAACTGAGGTGGAGGAGGATCTTCATAATCAGGAGGACAAAATGAAGCATTCTGTGGGTGTCAGCTAGCATATTTTCCAAGTCACTTTTCCCCCTGCTCATCTTTGTCACCCCTACAACGCAGGAATCACAGCAGCAAGAGTGGAGGGAAGGTATGGGCTTGGCAGCATGGATCTTCACTCACCAAGGCTGTCGGGCTTACAATTCCTGTTAAGCGCCAGCTCCATCGATACCAAAGACAAACACTGAATCCATGATATGCCACCACTCCTGACTGGCACCAGTCATCTACCTGGTGGCAAGTTGATTATACTAAGTAATTTCCATCATGGAATAAGCAATGCTCATTCTTACTAGGCACTTACTCTAGGAAGGCATTTTCCTTTCCTGATAACAATATTTCTGCTGAAATTGTCATCCATGAATTTACAAAATGTCTTACTCACCATCATGTATCCCACAGCATTGCTTCTGACCAAGGAACTCATTTCATAGCAAATTAAGTACTATGGAAATAGGCTCATTTACATAGAATTCACTGGGTTCAATCCTTGGTCAGGGAACTAAGATCATACACGTCACATGGTGTGACCAAAAAAAGTTATTTAAAAAGTTAATGGACAAACAATCCCACTTCTATATATTTAAAGGAACTGAAACCAGAGCCTAGTAGAGATATTTCTATACCCATGTTAATAACAGCACTACTCAAAATAGCCAAGAGATGGAAGCAACCCAAAGGTCCATCAACAGATAAATTGACAGATAAAGTGTGACAAATACGTTAACAATGGAATCTTGTTGTTGTTCAGTCATTAAGCCACATCCAACTCTTTGTGAGACAATGGACACAATGGACACAATGCCAGACTTCCCTGTCCTTCACTACCTCCCAAAGATTACTCAAACTCATGCCCACTGAGTCAGCGATGCCATCCAGCCATCTCAGCCTCTGTTACCTCTTTCTCCCCCTGCCTTCAATCCTTCTCAGCATCCAGGTCTTTTCTAATGAGTCGGGTTTTCCCATTAGATGGCCAAAGCACTGGAGCTTCTGCTTTGGCATCAGTCTTTCCAATGAATATTCAGGGTTGATTTCCTTTAGGATTGACTGATCCAATCTCCTTGTAGTCCCAGGGACTCTCAAAAGTCTTCTCTGGTACCATAATTTGAAACCATCAATTCTTCAGTGCTCAGCCTTCTTTATGGTTCAACTCTCACATGTTGTATAATCATAGCTTTGACTATGGTTGACTATGGTTTTCTCTATGATTCGAAGCACCTTTGTCAGGAAGGAGATGTCTCCACTTTTTAATACACTGTTTAGGTTTGTCATAGCTTTTCTTCCAAGGAGCAAGTGTCTTTTAATGTCACAGCCATAGTCACCATCTACAGTGATTTTGGAGCCCAAGAAAATAAAAGCTGTGACTCTTTCCACTTTTTCCCCTTCTATTTGCCGTGAAATGATGGGACTGGATGCCATGATCTTAGTTTTTTGGATGTTGAGTTTCGAGCCAGTTTTCTCATTCTCCTCTTTCACCCTCATCCAGAGGCTCTTTAGTTCCTCTTCACCTTCCGTCACTGGAGTGGTAACATCTATATATCTGAAGTTGTTCATATTTCTCCTGGCAATCTTGATTCCAGCTTGTGCTTCATCCAGCCCAGCTTTCCCATGATGTACTCTGCACAGAAGTTAAATAAGCAGGGTGACAATATACAGCCTTGTCGTACTCCTTTCCCAGTTCTGAACCAGACTGCTGGCCCATGTCTGATCCTAAATGTTGCTACTTGATCCGCATACAGGTTTCTCAGGAGATAGGTAAGGTGGTCTGGTATTTCCATCTCTTTAAGAATTTTTCATAGTCTGTTGTGATCCAAACAGTCAAAAGCTTTAGAGTAGTCAGTGAAGCAGTATATGCTTTTCTGGAATTCCTTTGCTTTCTCTATGATCCAACAAGTGCTGGCAATTTGATCTCTGGTTCCTCTGCCTCTTCTAAACCCAGCGTGTACATCTATAAGTTCTTGGTTCACATACTACTAAAGCCTAGGTTGAAGGAGTTTGAGCATAACCTTGCTAGCATGTGAAATGAATGCAACGATATGGTAGTTTGTATATTTTCTGTCACTGTCCTTCTTTGGCACTGGAATAAAAACTGACCTTGGCCAATACTGTGGCCACTGCTGAGTTTTCCAAATTTGCTGACAAACTGGATGCAGCACTTTAACAGCATCACCTTTTAGGATTTTTAAATAACTCAGCTGGAATTCCATCACCTCCACTAGCTTTATTTGTACTAATGCTTTCTAAGGCCCCCTTGACTTCACACCGGGATGTCTGGCTCTAGGTAAGTGACCATACCATCATGGTTATCCAGGTCATTAAGACCTTCTTTGTACAGTTCTGCGTATTCTTGCCACCTCTTCTTAATCTCTTCTGCTTCTGTTGGACGATGGAGCCTTAAAAAGGAATTCCTGTCACGTCCCATAATATGGATGAACCTGGAGGATATTTTGCTAAGTAAAAGAAGTCAATCATGAAAAGATAATATAAGATTTCAATATAAGAGATATCTACAGTAGTCAGATTCACAGAAACAGAAAGTAACATGACAGTTATGAGGGCCTTGCTGGCCAGAGAGAAGGTGGTAGTTAATTGTATGTGCTTCACTGGTGCCTCAGTCTGTGAAGAATCTTCCTGCGACATGGGAGTGGAAGACCTGGGTTTGATCCCTGGGTTGGTAAGATCCCCTGCAGGCAGGCATGGCAATCCACTCCAAAGAATCGCCATGAACAAAGGAGCATGACAGCTACAGTCCATGGGGTCACAAGAGAGTCAGACACAACTGGGCAACTAAGCACAGCACAGCAAAATTTTATGCGTAAACTTGACTGGGCTACAGACCCAGATTTTCAGTTAAAAATTATCTCTGGGTGTAACTATGAGGCCATTTCTGGACGGGACTGACATTTGCATCAGCAGACTGAGTAAAGCGGACTGCCCTCCCCAGTGTGGGCGGGCCTCACCCACTCCACTGAAGGCCCAAATAGAGCAAAAGGCTAAGTAAGAAAGGATTCTTTCTGTCCACCTGACTCCCTTCAAGCTGGAAATCAGTCTTCTCCTGCCTTTGGACTCAAGACTCAGACTGGAACTTACACCATCAGGTCTCCTGTTTCTCAGGCCTTCGGAGTCAGCCTGGCTCTCCTGGGTCCCCTATTTCTCAGTCACCTTAATTGTGTGATTAATTAGTGAGCACACTGACTATGTTAGAAATGTTGAGCCCTCTTACTGTGGGATTTCACAAACTAAAGCCATGAGCATGATAAAGTAGGACAAGCTTGGTTTGTAAACTTCAGTGAACTGGGAGGTAAGGGAAGTAAGCAAGAAGAAACTGGCAAATGACACCGAAGGAGACCTGTGTGCTGCTCTTACAGACATCCTCAGTCTCTCAGTAACCCATGAGCCTCTAATTAAAAGGTACCAGCCACAAGGTTCCTGAGGACAATTAAAAGTATCAAGAAGATACTAGATCTAGGCAATAATCCTTTACGAAGGATGGAAAGAAGGAGCGATGAGAGGAAAGTACCACTTGATATCCTGATTTTCTTAAGAACAGTCCCTGAAGCTGCCCGACTCCTAGGTGATATGTACATACCTAAACGCACCATATGTTCTTGCTATTATTTCCTAGGGTCCTTCAGCCTCTCCTAGTAGAAAGCAAAAGGATACTTCTGGAGTATTACAAATGATTTCCTCAAGGAAGGAAAGGTTGAAGAAGGTTGGAGGGGCTTTTGTCTCAGTCAACACAGAAGTCAAGCTGTCTGAGGAGAATGAATTAGAAGAAAAACTTTCTTTCATGAACCTAATGAAGAAAAAGTCACATTCTAGAGGTGAAACCATAAAACCATAGTAGGAAGAAACATTTGAGGCAGAAAGACTGCTGCTGTTGCTGCTAAGTCGCTTCAGTCGTGTCCAACTCTGTGCGACCCCATAGACGGTAGCCTACCAGGCTCCCCTGTCCCTGGGATTCTCCAGGCAAGAACACTGGAGTGGGTTGCCATTTCCTTCTCCAATGCATGAAAGTGAAAAGTGAAAGTGAATTCGCTCAGTTGTGTCTGACTCTTCGCGACCCCATGGACTGCAGCCCACCAGGCTGCTCCACCCGTGGGATTTTCCAGGCAAGAGTACTGGAGTGGGGTGCCATTGCCTTCTCCGGCAGAAAGACTACATGGGTTCAAAGTGGGAAAGGACTTCTCCCTTATACACACTCTAAGCATTTCTATCAGAAAAAAGAATGAGTTATGAGCAGCTGTTGTGTAGCAATTTCAGCAGAAAGTAGAAGGCAAAAATAAGAAATAAATGTCCATGATTGATTAAATTGAGGTCATCTTATCTAATAATTGTAAGCAATCAAGGTGGCATTTCCATAAGGCATGAAAGACAGTGACATCATTTCCACTGAAGACAGAAAGTCAATCTTCTTGGTGACTCTTTATGGACTGCTACCCAAAAAAAGCTGCCAAAATCTTGAAAGAGATTCCATGACTACCTTTATAACCTCAAAAATTATCATTTAAAATAGAATATTGACCTACTGTTAATTCATTCATGCTTTTATTCATTGAAAAAAATATTTGAGTGCTTCCTTTGTGCCAAGTATTGTCTACCTGCTTAAAACTCTCTACTAAATGAAAGTGACAAAGATCCTTGCCCTCATGGAGGTTGGATATTGTGGTGGTTGATTTTACTGCCAACTTGACCAGGCTAAAAGACGCCCAGAAAACCAGTAAATCACTTTTGGATGTGTCCATGAGGGTGTTTCTGGGACATATTAGCATTTGAATCAGTAGACTAAGTAAAGAAGATGTGCCCTCACCAAAGTGAGTAGGGGAAGTAATATCTAACCTGTTGACTTTCCTAACCTACCCCCTACTCTTCGCCCTCTCCTCCTCCAACCCCAAAGAACAAAAGGACAGAAAGGAAAATTCTCTTTTTTCCTAACCTGAGACTTCCATCTCTTTCTGCCCTCAGACATCCCACTCCTGGTTCCTGGGCCCCAGGCGCCCCAGTTTCTCAGGCCTTTGGACTCACACTGAATTATATTACTGCCTTTCCTGGTCCTTCAGCTTGCAGAGGAAAGATCACAAGATTTCCTAGCCTCTATAACCATGTGTGCAAACTCCAATATCTCCTCTTGTATGTATCTATATAATCTTATTGGTTGTATTTCTCCAGAGAACCTTGACAATACAGATATAATAAAAAATGCACCTAATATTCGGGCAGAAATGCTTAACAGCAATAAGTACCATGGGGAAAAAAGGGAGAGAGGTAGGCAGGAACAAATTATTTAGTCATCTTTGTGTAGCTGACCCAGGGTTGACACAGTAGGCAATCATAATTGATAAGGCTCTTCCACAAAATGTTGAGCAATAAAGTTTATTAATTATATCCCTCTTGGTTAAATGGCAAAAATCCAACTTGAGCTGGTATGAGCAGAAAGGGAGTCCATTATGGTTATATAGGGCTATTTGATGGAAGCCAAGAACAAGAATAAAATCAAGTTCAAAGCAGGTATGTGAATGAGTCAGGTATCAAAGGGAAGAACTGGCACAGTCAGAAGAGTTCACTGGGGAAAAAATTTAATGAAGATTTTACAGAAATGTAAGCAGGTTAAGAGAACAAAAAAGATATGATGTGATACCACAAACCAGCAAGACTGGAAGTTCAGTTCAGTTCAGTTGCCCAGTCATGTCCGACTCTTTGTGACCCCATGAATCGCAGCACACCAGGGCTCCCTGTCCATCACCAACTCCCAGAGTTCACCCAAACTCACGTCCATCGAGTCGTTGATGCCATCTAGCCATCTCATCCTCTGCCCCCAATCCCTCCCAGCATCAGAGTCTTTTCCAATGAGTCAACTCTCTGCACGAGGTGGCCAAAGTACTGGAGTTTCAGCTTTAGCATCAGTCCTTCCAAAGAACACCCAAACAGGAGATGGCAAGAGTGAACATCGACATTCTAGGAACCAGCAAACTAAAATGGACTGGAATGGGTGAATTTAACTCAGATGACCATTATATCTACTACTGCGGACAGGAATCCCTCAGAAGAAATGGAGTAGCCATCATGGTCAACAAAAGAGTCCGAAATGCAGTACTAGGATGCAATCTCAAAAACAACAGAATGATCTCTGTTTGTTTCCAAGGCAAACCATTCAATATCACAGTAATCCAAGTCTATGCCCGAACCAGTAATGCTGAAGAAGCTGAAGTTGAACGGTTCTATGAAAACCTACAAGACCTTTTACAACTAACACCCCCAAAAGATGTCCTTTTCATTACAGGGGACTGGAATGCTAAAGTAGGAAGTCAAGAAACACCTGGGGTGACAGGTAAATTTGGCCTTGGAATACACAATGAAGCAGGGCAAAGGCTAATCGAGTTTTGCCAAGAGAAAGCACTAGTCATAGCAAACACCCTCTTCCAACAACACAAGAGAAGACTTTACACATGGACATCACCAGATGGTCAGCACCAAAATCAGATTGATTATATTCTCGCAGCCAAAGATGGAGAAGCTCTATACAGTCAGCAAAAACAAGACCAGGAGCTGACTGTGGCTCAGATCATGAACTTTGCCAAATTCAGACTTAAACTGAAGAAAGTAGGGAAAACCACTAGACCATTCAGGTATGACCTAAATCAAATCCCTTATGATTATACAGTGGAAGTGAGAAATAGATTTAAGGGACTAGATCTGATAGATAGAGTGCCTGATGAACTATGGACGGAGGTTCATGACATTGTACAGGAGACAGGGATGAAGACCATCCCCATGGAAAAGAAATACAAAAAAGCAAAATGGCTGTCTGGGGAGGCCTTACAAATAGCTGTGAAAAGAAGAGAAGCAAAAAGTAAAGGAGAAAAGGAAAGATATAAGCATCTGAATGCAGAGTTCCAAAGAATAGCAAGGAGATAAGAAAGCCTTCCTCAGTGGTCAGTGTAAAGAAATAGAGGAAAACAACAGAGCGGGAAAGACTAGAGATCTCTTCAAGAAAATGAGAGATACCAAGCGAACGTTTCATGCAAAGATGGGCTCGATAAAGGACAGAAATGGTATGGACCTAACAGAAGCAGAAGATAGTAAGAAAAGGTGGCAAGAATACACAGAAGAACTGTACAAAAAAGATCTTCATGACCAAGATAATCACAATGGTGTGATCACTCACCTAGAGCCAGACATCCTGGAATGTGAAGTCAAGTGGGCCTTAGAAAGCATCACTACGAACAAAGCTAGTGGAGGTGATGGAATTCCAGTGGAGCTATTTCAAATCCTGAAAGATGATGCTGTGAAAGTACTGCACTCAATATGCCAGCAAATTTGGAAAACTCAGCAGTGGCCACAGGACTGGAAAAGGTCAGTTTTCATTCCAATCCCAAAGAAAGGCAATGCCAAAGAATGCTCAAACTACCGTGCAATTGCACTCATCTCACACGCTAGTAAAGTAATGCTCAAAATTCTCCAAGCCAGGCTTCAGCAATACCTGAACCATGAACTTCCTGATGTTCAAGCTGGTTTTAGAAAAGGCAGAGGAACCAGAGATCAAATTGCCAACATCTGCTGGATCATGGAAAAAGCAAGAGAGTTCCAGAAAAAACATCTATTTCTGCTTTATTGATTCTGCCAAAGCCTTTGACTGTGTGGATCACAATAAACTGTGGAAAATTCTGAAAGAGATGGGAATACCAGACCACCTGACCTGCCTCTTGAGAAACCTATATGCAGGTCAGGAAGCCACAGTTAGACCTGGACATGGAACAACAGACTGGTTCCAAATAGGAAAAGGAGTATGTCAAGGCTGTATATTGTCACCCTGCTTATTGAACTTCTATGCAGAGTACATCATGAGAAACACTGGAAGATTTATCATGCTGGAAGAAGCACAAGCTAGAATCAAGATTGCCGGGAGAAATATCAATAACCTCAGATATGAAGATGACACCACCCTTGTGGCAGAAAGTGAAGAGGAACTAAAAAGCCTCTTGATGAAAGTGAAAGTGGAGATTTAAAAAGTTGGCTTAAAGCTCAACATTCAGAAAACTAAGATCATGGCATCCGGTCCCATCACTTGATGGGAAATAGATGGGGAAACAGTGGAAACAGTGGCAGACTTTATATTTGGGGCTCCAAAATCACTGTAGATGGTGACTGCAGCCATGAAATAAAAAGACACTTACTCCTTGGAAGAAAAGTTATGACCAACCTAGACAGCATATTCAAAAGCAGAGACATTACTTTGCCAACAAAGGTCCGTCTAGTCAAGGCTATGGTTTTTCCTGTGGTCATGTATGGATGTGAGAGTAGGACTGTGAAGAAAGCTGAGTGCCGGAGAATTGATGCTTTTGAACTGTGTTGTTGGAGAAGACTCTGCAAGGAGATCCAACCAGTCCATTCTAAAGACTGGAAAACCAATACTAATACCATGGAGACACCTACAGGGTCAAGTGGAGGTAACGCTATCATCATAGACCAACACAAACCACAGCTGTGGAAGAGAACCCGCTTGACAGGAGCTGTGGCCACCAAAAATGAAACCACTGCCGGTAACACACTAGAGGGAATGGGGGAAATAAACACCGTGACATTCTCTGCTTTCCTTTCTTCCTCAACCCTCTTAATCTCCTGCTGGTGCACCTACAATCCAAATCCAACCCCCAAGCCAGAGGGCAAAGAAGCCCAGGTCATGTAGTCCACAGAGGTCAGCCTCCAGAAGGCAAAACAGAGACCAGAGGAGAATGATTCCAGGGTGGGTAAAAGAATGAATAACCAGCACAATATGGAAACAAAGACCACTATAACGGAACAGAAATCACAAATTCAGTACACAATCCCTTTCCCAGGAACAAGAAGTTCAAAAAAGATGGTCACTGAAAGATGAGAATAAAAAGAAAAACTTTATTAGAAGACAATTCTTTTTCTATAGGTTTAGTAATAACTTATGAGTGTCTTTGTTATCAACTATTTAACTTTAAACCTCAAAGGAGACATGACCTCATTATTCTTAGGTTTTCTAATTCAACTCTGCACATTGAAGCATTAAGATATGTTATGATAATAATTTAATAATTCTAAAGATCCTTAAAACCATTAAGCAATGACACATCTGAATAATAAAACACTATCACTGAAAAAAGAAAATTTTGTTCCTCAAAGCTTTAGCAAATACAATTGAAAAGTGGATATCTATATTTTTATGTCACTTTTATACACGTTGATTTTACAGTGACAATGAAATACTAATGCTTTTGGAAAAAGTTTAAATAAAAACAAAGAAAGTTAAAAATAGGTAACAGCAAATCTCACTCAGTTTCTAACAGTTCACCAACAGAAATCTGCAGATTCATAATGTGAAATGGGCCTTGATCATATCTTTCTGGTTTTATAAGGACAACAAACTTTTCTGAACTTAAGCATTTCCTAAAGAACTTATTTGTCAAATATGCTTGCTTCCTTTAGAAAAACAGTCTTGAAGCCATTTTAAGGTATAAGGAATTGAGTTTTCCATGCTTTTTTGAAAAATATAATTGAGTCAGAAAGCAACTAAATAATTTGAGGCTGACCGTATGCCAAAAGCAAACTGAGGTAGAGAAGTGAAAGTACCTAAGTCAAAGCTACTATAGCACAAATAATGGCACACACACACACAAATTAAGGAAGCAGAAATCATGGAATGGAGAGCATTCATTAGTAACTAATGCTTTTTGCTTGATACCAAAATATGCCTACCCGATATACAATCTTTACAGTTCTCTATCATATTAAGTGGGCTGATACTAAAACCAAAGCGTTTTACGGAAGCACTCATCTGGAGAGTATGCACCCTGTGGTAGGAAATGAAGGAGAAACCAGACTGGAAAGCAGCAGTGAGGAATATGCACTGTTACAGCCTGTGTCCTACATAACCTTTTGAATACATGACCTTTAAGTTGCTGAAGGTTGCCTCAGAATTTGGCTCGGTTTGATGGAAACATCTGTTCCCCTTGCAGGTATACTGTATGGACTTTCTTCTCAGTTGGATCCAGAACACAGCGAGTGAGCCCTTGTCTGTCCAATCACACAGACACCAACACTTGTAAATCAAGTTCGGGTAGGACAACAGCAGGTCCACAGTCCGTCACCCTTTCGCAGCCAGCTAGGCCAACTGACTGCTGTGAGAACTGCTCTTATCATGTCATCAAATCAAAACATGTTGAGATGAGGGACTATAAGAGGCATCTGCAGAATTCCCAAAATGTAGTGACTTTGGAACACTGACAGATGCATCTGTCATTTTATACCTTCAACTAACCTGATGTCCACTGGCCCGACACAGAAAAGCTGTCCAGGATCGATTCCAATTCTTTCACGTTATTTTCACATGTCTCCACTAGAAAAGCCTGGTGCTTCTTAGCCTTTTAATTAAGAAAAAAAATTACACATAATAAGGTCACGCATTGTAAGAGTTGCAGATTTTTTGTGTGAATACATAAAGCACAATTAAGTATAAATGAGCTAATAATTACTCCATTCAAATCTATTATTAATAAACCTCTATCTTAACCATTTCTTGTACTTAGCTTAATGCAACAGTGTGTAAGCTCTCAATAATAATTGACTGAGGCCTCAGGGCCTGGCACTATTCTCAATACTCTAACACAGCAATTCTTTCTATCATCACAACAAATCTATGAGGGAAGGGCCATCATTATCTCATTTTACAGATAAGGAAATGGAGACACAGAGAAATTGAGGAAAATTGTAAAAGATTATACTTGCAGTCATGTAGCAAATTGCCAGAGAGTGGTCAAAAGTGCATGCAGTATGACAAATTAGAAGGAACTGTAGCAGACTACTCAAGAGCTGATGGCAGCTTAGATTAGGGTCTTGGCAGAGACAAGGGGATGTGGGGGCATAAGCACTGAAGGGTGTTGGAGGGGTGCATACTCAGAAGACAGAATGGCCAGCCTTGGTATCACTGCCTTGGGTTAGACCACAGTGACTGGACTGGGTTGGATGCCACTGGACTGGATTCAGCTGGACTGGAGGAGGAAATGCTCAGATAAAATGAGTAGTAAAGCCTGATCCCAAGGTTTCAGACTAGAACTGGGTGGACTTCGGCAGCTGAGCAAGAGCCATGGAAGCAGAGGTGGCCTTATTTTGGCTGTTTCTATTTATTTCACTTGTTTGTTTCTGGTGGGTAATGTTAATCGTAAATTCTGTTTAGATCATATTCCAGTAAAGCACTTTTAAAAGACTCCCAGCACCAGTAAACTACCTGGCAAATAACTGACCTTAAATATATTTGAATTACAAAATAATAAATAAAGTAAAAACTATCAGAGGCAGCTGGATGCAGTGGTATAAAGCTCAGAAGAGAGGTCACACATAGGCTTGAGAATCATCTAGGGATGTGAAGCTTGCCGTGAGAGTGTCTGACAGGAAGCGAAAAGAGCCTAGGATAAAGCCTAAGGAACCCAGGAATTTAATACTTGGAAAACAAAAAGGCAGCAAAAGAGACTGGAAAAGGAGGAAGAAAAACAGAAGAAGATAAAGTCATGAAAACCAAAATAAAAGAACATTTCAAGGAGAGAGTTATGTCCAGTGCCACAGGATATTCAAGAAAAACAGAGACTAACATGTTCCATGTTCACTGGACATGGAAGTCATCGGTGACTGTGATGAAGTCTGCTGTAACTTCATATTAGAACGGGTCAAAGAATGAATAAGCCTACAATTTTTTTTGTCTTAGTGACATATAAGAAATAGAAACAGGAAGTACAGACAAAACACTTTTGGTAAAAAGAGAAGGAGAGATAAAGAAAAAGGGCAGTAGTTGGAAACAAGAGTGGGATTGGAGAAGAGTTTAATAAGTGAGAAAAAGCATATTTAAAATCTGATGATACAGAGGCACCAGTGAGGCATGCTTACAGCAACAGAAGAAATGGGAGAATAGATATTATAGGACAAAATTCATCATTATAAGACACAAAACTAATAATCCTTTCTTTGGACATCAGTTCAATTATCACTTTTCTGGAAAAGCTATCTTTTACTCCTTGACTGTCAATTAACCCTACTAGATTCTTATCAGCACTTATCAGAGTTATGATTCCACATTTATTTGAGAGGTCTTTTGTTAATGTCTATCTCATTGAAAACAAGCTCCATGAAAGGAGGAAATATCGTCTTTTATTTTTTGTTCTTATCAATGTATCCAATGTATCAGAAGCAGACAATACTGAGTATATACAATAAGCGTTAAATATCATATTTAACATGCTAAAGCATGCTATCAACAGAACATTGTTAAATCATTGCGGTTAATCAACAAAGACTTCAAATAGAAAAAGGAAGTTCTATTACACTAATCTACTAATATGGAAAGATCTCTAAGCAATACTGTTGAGTTAAAAACAAAAGAGGAGGTAGAAAATGTATGTTCTACAATAAAATGGAAACAGTGGAAATAAAGTGGAAACTGGCTGATTTTATTTTTCTGGGCTCCAAAATCACTGCAGATGGTGATTGCAGCCATGAAATTAAAAGACACTTACTCCTTGGAAGGAAAGTTATGACCAACCTAGATAGCATATTAAAAAGCAGAGACATTACTCTGCCAACAAAGGTCCATCTAGTCAAGGCTAAGGTTTTTCCAGTAGTCATGTATGGGCGTGAGAGTTGGACTGTGAAGAAAGCTGAGTGCCGAGGAATTGATGCTTTTGAACTGTGGTGTTGGAGAAGACTCTTCAGAGTCCAAGGAGATCCAACCAGTCCATTCTCAAGGAGATCAGTATCAGTCCTGGGTGTTCATTGGAAGCACTGATACTGAAGCTAAAACTCCAATACTTTGGACACCTAACGCGAAGAGTTGACTCATTGGAAAAGACCCTGATGCTGGGAGGGATTGGGGGCAAGAGGAGAAGGGGATGACAGAGGATGAGATGGTTGGATGGCATCACCGACTCGATGGACATGGGTTTGGGTGGACTCCAGGAGTTGGACAGGGAGGCCTGGCGTGTTGTGATTCATGGGGTCGCAAAGAGTTGGACACAACTGAGTGACGGAACTAAACTGAACCGAACAATAAAATACTTGATTCAATGTCTGACTGAAAGCCCCATGAATTGAGATATAAAACCAAACCAACAAAAACAAAACAAACCCAAACTTCAAGTTTTCTCTATTAGCATACCATTAGTAACATGCTTTTTAATGTTGTCATATTATAGAAATATTATTATATAATTTTATATATGATAAAGTTATATTTTGTATAATAAAAAGGATTTATGTTAAATACATATTAAATATATTCAATTCTAAATTCAAATGGGATTAAAGTATACATACTATTATACAACTTATTTTTCCATTCACAGTATGTTTTTAACATCCTTTCCGCATCATATTTCTTCAGTTGCATAGCATTCCATTGTTTAGATGAATTAGCTTATCCATTGTATCATTAATGAATTTAACCAGTCCCCTACTGCTAAGATTTATAGGTTATTTGCATTTTTCCTATTAATGACAATACTATAATATAAATCCTTACATGTATACTTGTACATCTTAGAATACATTCAAGTATATCTACTCAGTAAACTCCTAGAAATAGATTTGATGAGTAAACAGTATGTACAACTATTTTCAGACAATTGTTACCAAATTGCTTTCTAAAGTCCTACTGGTATAAATTACCATGAAAAGCATAAGTATTTACTTTCCCATACCTTTACAAGCTAAGCATCATCAACTTCTTTTACTGTCCATTTCTTTAATTTTAAATAAGATTAACCATCTTTTCATATCTTTATCAGTAGCTTGTATTTCTTCTTCTGTGAACTGCCTTTTCATGTGTCCATTTCTATATTACACTGTACACATTTTACTTAGTGATTTATTACAGTCCTTTGTAAATTATGAAAATGATTGCTTTGTCACACACATTGCAAATCATTATCGCCAATTTGTCATTTGCCTTTTGACTATATTCTTAGAAACAAAATGTTCCAACTTCTCCACGTTTTCTAAAACTTGTTAGTCTAGTTTTTAAATTGCAGTCATGTGAATGAGTGTGAAGAGTCATCTCATTGTTGTTTTGATTTGCATATCCCCGACTAATGATTTTTGAACATTTTTTAACATACTTACTGACCATTTGTACATCTTTGAAGAAATCTCCATTTAAACCTTTAGCATATTTTTCATTGTTATTTCTCTATTATTCTGAATACAAGTTCTTTATCAATCACTTGATTTGCAAAAATTTTCTAGCACTTTGTGACTGTATTTTTACCTTCTATCTTCTGAAGCACAGAAGTATTTAATTTCGGTGAAGTACAATGCATCTATTTTTTGTCACTTGAGCTTTTGCTGGGGCTCCTAAGAAAGCACAGCCTAAGATTTTTGTAGTCTTAGCTACTCTATTTGGGCCTATGAACCATTTAACTTTTGTGCAGGGTCCAAATTCACTCTTTAGCTTCTGGATACCCAGTTCTTTCACCACCATTTGTTGAAAAATGCTATTCTTTCTCCCACTGAATTAACTTGGCACCCTTTTCAAAAACAATTAAACATAATTATGAGTTTATTTCTGGATTCTCAATTCTTTTCCATTGATATACATGTCTACATTATGGCAATATCACACTGTCTTGACTATTATAGCTTTCTTCAGTTCAGTCACTCAGTCATGTTCGACTCTTTGTGACTCCATGGACTGTAGCACCCTAGGCTTCCCTGCCCATCACCAACTCCCAGAGCTTGCTCAAACTTATGTCCATCGAGTTGGTGATGCCATCCAACCATCTCATTCTCGTCGTCCCCTTCTCTGTCTGCCCTCAATCTTTCCAAGCATCAGGGTCTTTTCTAATGAGCGGGCTCTTCACATCAGGTGGCCAAAGTATTGGAGTTTCAGCTTCAGCATCAGTCCTTCCAATGAATATTCAGGATTGATTTCCTTTAGGATTGACTGGTTTGATCTCCTTTCAGTTCAAGGGACTCTCAAGAGTCTTCTCCAACACCACTGTTCAAAAGCATCAATTCTGTGCTCAGCTTTCTTTATAGTCCAACTCTCACATCCATACATGACTACCAGAAAAACCACAGCTTTGACTAGATGGACCTTTGTCAGCAAAGTAGTATCTCCACATTTTAATATGTTGTAATGGCACCCCACTCCAGTACTCTTGCCTGGAAAACCCCATGGACGGAGGAGCCTGGTGGGCTGTAGTCCATGGGGTCACTGAGAGTTGGACACAACTCAGTGACTTCACTTTCACTTTTCACTCTCATGCATTGGAGAAGGAAATGGCAACCCACTCTAGTGTTCTTGCCTGGAGAATCCCAGGGATGGCAGAGCCTGGTGGGCTGCCATCTATGGGGTCGCACAGAGTCAGACACGACTGAAGGGACTTAGCAGCAGAAGCAGCAGATTGGTCATAGCTTTTCTTCCAAGGACCAAGCATCTTTTAATTTTGTGGCTGCAGTGATTTTGGAGGCCAAGAAAATAAAGTCTTTCACTGTTTCCATTGTTTCCCCATCTATTTGCCATGAAGGGACCAGATGCCATGATCTTAGTTTTCTGAATGTTGAGTTTTACGCCAACTTTTTCACTCTCCTCTTTCACTTTCATCAAGAGGCTCTTTAATTCTTCTTTGCTTTCTGCCATAAGGGTGGTGGTGTCTGCATATGTGAGGTTATTGGTTTTTCCTGGCAATCTTGATTCCAGCTTGTGCTTCATCCAGCCCAGATGTTTTATCCAGAATTCTTTTGCTTTTTCTACGATCCAATGGCTGTTGGCAATGTGATCTTTGGTTCCTCTACCTTTTCTAAATCCAGAATGAACATCTGGAAGTTCTCAGGTCACATAATGCTGAAGCCTATCTTGGAGAATTAGGAGTATTACTTTGCTAGCGTGTGAGATGAGTGCAATTGTGCAGTGGTTTGAACATTCTTTGGCATTGCCTTTCTTTGGGATTGGAATGAAAACTGACCTTTTACTTACGGTTCTGTGGCAACTGCTGAGTTTTCTAAATCTGTTGGCATATTGAGCATAGCACTTTAACAGTAGAGCTTTATAGTAAGCTTTACAATGGGAAATACTACTTCTTCAACTCTATTCTTCTTTTACAAGATTATTTTGGCTATTCTAGTGCTTTCAAGTAATCAAATTTATCTATAATTTGCCTTGGGACTTCTAGATTTTACGTCATATATTCCTTACTCCAAGATTATAAAACACTTAAATTCCTTTATTTCTACTTTTTGATCTTCCTCTTTTATGACTCCTTAATCAATTTAGAATTTGATATAAGAAATAAGGCAGGAACTCAGTTATACTGTTTCCTTTTAGTATTTCAGTTATTTCAAATCTATCAGATTATCTATTTTATAAGCTGGTTTGGCATACTATGATACTGTGATTTATAATAAGGAAGACATACTGGACTTATTCTAGGTCTCTTACATTTCCATATGAATTTTTGAATCAGGGTGTCACTATATGCAAAAGGCCAGCTGAGAATTTGATAGAGACTGCATTGAATGTATATATTGAGGAACATTATTATCTTAACAATAACAATATTAACTCTTATGATCCTTGCAATTTTGCTAAACTTGTTTGTTAGTTCTAATAGTTGTGTGTGTGAATTCCTTACAGTTTTCTAATTTTTAAAAATTGTGTACATATTTAGTCACTAAACCCAAATCTACAACTCTTCTACAATAAATAAAGCTTGTGACTCAAAAAAAAAAAAAAAAACTACATGATTTGCAAAGAGTTTATTTCTCTTTTTCCAAAATTAATGACTTTTATTTTTCTTGCCTTGTTGCTCTGGCTGGAACCACCAGTACAATGTTAGCTAGACATGGTAACAGTATACATCCTTACCTTGTTCCCAATCTTAAAAAGAAAGCAGCCTTTCACCATCAACCTTGATGTTGGTTATAGGTTTTTCACAAATGCCCTTTCTCAGTTGAGGAAGTCCTTTCTTGTTAGTCTATTTATAATTAGCACTATTCTAATTTTCTATAGCGATATCTGGCTAATAGTCTCATAATATAGCTAATATAAACTTTATTACATCTAATAGGTTTATGAGCCAGATTATGATTGAAAATTTTTCCTTTTCATTGCTTTTTATTGAAGCAGAGTTGATTTACAAAATTGTGTTAGTTTCAGGTACACAGCAAAGTGTCCTTTTCTTTTATATCTGACAAATTTTTTCCTAATAAATTGTTTTGGTTTAATAAATCAAGCCTTCATTCTTCATTCATATAGAGAAAATAGCTGGAACTTTTTAAAAGTGTGGACTACACTTATATTTAAATTTTGTTCTCAAAGCTGTTAGTTCTCTTAATAGACTTTTGATAAGCAGGAAATTTCTAGAATAAAAACACAATCTATCAGCTAAAAAAACTGCTAGGTTGAAAACAAAATGCCAAACCAATATAAAAGACTAAGTTTCTAATTTTTGATTAATATGTTTCACTGTGTGACATAAAAAGGAAATTGAGGTTAAATGTTAAATCGTTGACTCAACAAATTCTGCAATTCTAAACATTCAATCAAGTTTAAAAGACAAAACTGTCTTTTAAAAGAGCTCCCTTCTTTTTTTTTTGCCTCGGACATAAGTCACAAGAACTCACCTCTTTTTGCCTTAGAATAATTTGCATAAAGAGGTTTACTACTATAGAAATAAAAGTCCCTTACTGCTATGTTTGGGCTAACCAGATGATATTAAGATGAACATACTGATCACTAACCATGAACCCAGGACTACTTTAGATGTCATGATGAATTTAAAACCAGTACAGAAAAGGGACTACAAATATCAAAATATTCAAAGAAAATGCAAAAAAATTTATGACTGGAAGATCTTAATGTATTATAAAACAGGAGTCAGCAGAAAGAACAATGAACTGACAAAGAGTTATGTTGTATTTTCACCTTGGTACACAATATTGCACACACTGCTAAAGTAAATGAATTTCTGGCTTAATCTAATATGTCATTCTATCATCTTAGCTTTCTTTGAGCCTATAAAAACTCATCCCTCACTTCTGCTAATATGCATGAATATCATAAATAGAGATGTATGTAAATAAAAATTTCTAATATAAAGTGAAAATATTAAAAAGCATATACATATATTTATATCTAGAAATTAGACAAATGAGTGCTGCTGATCTGCAACAGAAAAGTTGACTCAAACCATAAATAACAATAAAAACAATTAAGGGGTGCAAATAATAAGGTTTAAAATTATAGAAAAAACAAATAGGTAAAAAAATAAATATTTTATTTAGTCACTAGATTTGTTTAGATTAATGAAATTGGTTTTTTAAAAACAGGTCAAACTTTTATAGCAGTAACACATAATGCTTATTATCATTTTTGAATGGTTTTGAATTCAAGTAAGCTTTTAAATCAGTTTAAATATATTTTAAGCCATTATAAAGGAATTCTGAGTAAAACCAGAGGAGTATCAGAACCTACACCTGACATCACATACTTATGCTTCACCTTTTCATCTTATCTTCCACTTAGTTTTACAGAGGCAGTCCATTTGTAAGGATTCCAGGAGAGCCTGCTCAGCTAAACCGAATTTGATACAGGTAGCTTTCATCATCATCACCATCTGCAGCTTCTCCTTGATCATGATGACAGTAACTAACCTCTCTTACTTCTTCATAAAACAGTTTACTCTTTCTTTCCCAATGTGAGCATTCTATGATCCAACTGCTTATGCCATATGATGAAATGTCACCTTCCCTTACACAGCTACACAATTCATTTATGCCACCATCCAATCTGAATATAGGCTTTGACATATAAACATCTCCTTCTCTCTCTCTTCCTCTGTCTCTCTTTCTCTCTCTTTCAGACACACACATACACAATACCATTTTATTTCTTCCAAGACTAAAAATGAGGTTTGAATTTTCAAAATTTAGGATTTTTATATTAATAAATATCAGAAAACTTAAAGAAAAAGCTTTATGCCTACATCACAAATTTAGAAAGACAGCCATACAATATACATTTAAATACACAAACACATACACATTAGATAAATACAACTTAACAGTATTAAAACTTTAAGGACCACTAAGAGAGCCATGTTTATATTAGTAAAAACAATTCTCATATATAAATACTATTCTATTGTGGGTGAAAAGCAGGAATCAACAAGTTTTTCATAAAAATTCAAAATAGAATATTTATTAGATCATTAGTTTTGAATGTCTCCTGCAAAATCAGAAGCATGTTTCCTAAAGCAAACCTAACAGATCATCTGATGCAAAAATATTATCAAGAAACACTAACTTTACCTCAAAGCACAGCAATCAAAGCACTTTCCAAAATCCTATCTAACGCCAGCAATCATTATTATTATATAATCAGTCAAGCCCCCAAAGTATAGGGAAAAAATATATACTTGACCATTTTCAATCACAAGTTCTTTAGAGAATAAAATATTCTTTGAGCAAAACCTCATGAGAACTAGAATTCCCTTTTCAATATATGGTCTTCTCCTAGAGCTGTAACTAAATATTACTGAGTGGCAGAAAAACAAATCTCAAGAAATGATGGACTCAAAAATATTTCATTGTAGAAAGCACAAAGCAAATCCTAATAATGCCAATTTGGAAATGATAGCTCCCCTGCTCAAGAGAAGCAGATATAAAAACTCACAGTAATGACTATAAGACCCAACTGGATCTACTTAGCCTCTGGTGGGCTTTAATAAGCATTAGCACTAAGCAGCTAGAAATTCAGTTTTATTTAGTAGCTGATTAAATCATTATTAAATTCAAAGAATTTAAAATTAATAGTTCGATTTTAATCAAAACTTTTTAAAGTCAAATTCAATAGTGTACAACACATAGCATCTAGGGATTTTGCTAAATCCCTAGATGTCCTATGTTGAAATTCTATTAATACTATGACATTAAAAACAATAATAATATATTACTCATTTGTTAATCATATCTTCTAAATCCATAAATTGAATAGGAGAAATTTCACAAACATAAAAGCACAATTAATGTTGGCTGTATTCCTTAAATACCAAGAGAAGACTCAACAAACCCAGTTTGAACTTTTCCAAAATTACATTGTATATTTAATTTTTATCTTTTGTAACAGGGGAGCTATCACTTTGCAACCAGTTTATTGACTCTGTGTTTATCCTGACCTAGATGACCTCGATGGCTTCTTTCAGTTCTGAAAGGCTAAGCGACCTTCGGTTATGCAACTGTTATTTTTAAGTCTCAAAACTTCCTAAAGTCTTTGTATATTATAACAACACCTTGGTCTTACTAGTAAACCTATAGAAGAAAATGGCTTTAATTTTCTCTTACAATGCAACAGAGAAAATAAAGACCAAGACTTGAATAATGGCCATGATTGTGAGCTAAACTAGAAAACAAGCTGTTAGCTCAAAGGGAGAGAAAAATTACCTGTAGTTAATTTATACTTCCCATCTATATTCTATAAAAGCTGAAACTATTATGTTCGAAAGAAATGTAACTGTAGTAAAGACACACTAGAGGACACAGGATCATAGAATGTCATTAAAACAAAATTTTATTCCCAAAGGCAAAAAGTAAAAGCCTCCTCTTGTGTCATTCTCTCTTCAGTCAAAAACAATTATGAACTCAAAACAAAAATAACAGACTTTGAGGATGCAGAACCAAAAAACTCCATTTTTATGGTTTAAAATTTTTAATTTGATAGATATCTCTTTAGAGAGAAATTTGTAAGATTACCCTCCCAACTCAAAGGCTACTAACCTACTAAAAAATTAAAGGAAATAAAGATATATGTACCCAAAAATATATTTATGAAAAGCAATAGATGAATTTTTTACTAAAAAGAAAATACTGTACTTACTGTTTAAAGTAATAGCATTTTCATTAAGAAGCTTCACTGGTCACTCAGATGGTAAAGAAATCTGCCTGCAATGCAGGAGACCCAGGTTCGATCCCTGGGTTAGGAAGACGCCCTTGGAAAGGGAATGGCTACCCACTCCAGTATTCTTGCCTGGAGAATTCCATGGACAGGCTTCTTTATTAAAAAGAAAACACTGCACTTACTATTCAAAGTTACAGTGTTTTCAGTAAATAAATTTTAATTAAATATTTTTTAAATTTCATATTATGGTCAAGTAAAGCGACAGAAAGCAACTGTTCTAATAAGAATAAACAGAACAAGCTAAAAGATAAAGCTAATAATGCATGCTAAGTCACTTTAGTCGTGTCTGAGTTTTTGTGACCCCAGGGACCATAGCCCACCAGGCACCTCTGTCCATGGGATTCACTAGGCAAGAATACTGGAGTGGACTGCTATTCCCTCTTCCAGGCCATCTTCCCTACCCAGGGACTGAACCCACGTCTCTTATGTCTCCTGCATTGGCACGTTGGTTCTTTACCACTAGCACCACCTGGGAAACCAAAAAAAAAAAAACACGATGGAAGAAAATAAGACATAAAGCTAAGGCTTTAAGAAAGATGAAGAAACAGAGAGGAACATATGAATAGTTAGGCTGAACCATATGAACTGTCAATCACTTAAGCTGCACTTGAATCTGTTTCTGAACATCCCATTGGCTCTTCTACTAGTCAGAACAACAGTGTTTTACAGGTTGAGTGTCAAGGGTTAAAACAAGCAAACGGAGGTTGTGAACGAGCTGCAACTCACCTTTTTTTCAGACCATCCACCAAACTGCGAAAGTTAAAAAGTAAATACCTGTTGGCACCAAGTAAATTATTTGTAATCACAAAGCATCCTGAGCTCAGCGGTGAATTCAGCCAGCCTTCTTTTATCTTCTGCCTTGTCACTGGAGTGCTAGAAGACCAGAGTCAGGAGGATGCACACCAACTTATATTGGTGACTAGGTCTTCACCATTGCATTCCCAGTTACAACTCTCTTTCCAAAATATTTGATTACAGTACATTATAAGTAAGCACTGCAAGACTAAGACTCAGCTCAGTGACTCTAACAAGTTTTTCTCCACCATGATTCACCTTCCAGAATCAGGAGTGAAGAGGTGGGTTGCCCATGGAATATAGGGTAACACATCACAGTGAACAGGCACTATAATATGCTACACAGTGAACAACAACAACAATCCTTCAAAAACAAACCAAACTGGGTTCTCCTGTACATATGATTCTGCAACATTTCTCTTTCTACTCAATAATACAGCAAACTTTGGGAGATGGTAAGTGACAGGGAGACTGATGTGCTGTGGTCCATGGGGTCACAAGGAGTTGGACACAACTTGGCAAATGAACAACAACAACTGCTACACAGAGAACTCTAAACTTCCTAAAACCCCACATCCAAAGTACTCAAACTACAAATTCAACCAGAGTAAAAGCAATGATATCAGTCCCTTAATCAGAACAAATTGGATATCCTGAGTTAAATGGAAACAGAGTTCAACATTAGGAGGTATACAGACATTTGTTAAGGAAAAAGAAGTGTTTCAGTCAATGTGGGTCAAAAATATGAACAGAATGGAAGCAAGGAGATAGGAAAATAAACAGCAAGAAGATGTGAGAAATAGGAAGCCAAGAGTCTTCTAATATGACTGAAGCAAGACAGATAGAGGATCACCTACCTATATATAATATTGGATCATTTGAAAATTATAAAGAGTTTAAATGTTATTGCATCATTACTTTTCTATCTCATCATTCATCATTACCTTTCTAACTAGGCAGCACTGATTTGGCCACCACTTCTTAGTATAACCCTGAGTTTCTATCTTGTTGAACAAGGAAAAAAAAATTCATTTTCCTCAGAAACTAACATCACTAAGAGCTGTGGAATATAACTGAAAGTGAAGTAACCAAGTCTCTGGGAAAGGTATATATGTGGGGAACAAGACAAAGAGGAAACAGGGAACTACTATAAACATTATGGCCTCCCTCCTGAGGTTCCCAACAAACAGCAGAGTAGGAGTATGCTTCTTCAACCAAATAAACAAATCCATCCAACAAATGTTTATTGAGGCAAGTACTACTGTGGAAACTTGGCATGTAAAACAAAGTTAACTCTCAATTTCTAGGCAGAGGTAATACACAGCAGATTTTGGTGTTATGATAGAGATACTAAACTAAGAATTAAAGAAATATAAACTTGGGAGGGGCAGAACTCTGACTATAGGTGGATGAAAAAAAGAAGAAGAGATGGAACCACAGAAAGCTTCACAGACGGCAAGACATCAGAGGTGTCTTGCATCACCATCACAGGACATTTATGAATATTAAAAGAAAAGAGAATGAGCATTTCAGAACTGTGGGTCAGAAAGTGTGAACAGCCTGACCAAAAGTAAAATGACATGAAGATACATCATGTGTTTAGGAAGCCAAGAGTACTTTAATGTGGCTGAAGCAAGACAGAGAGAGGACAACAGCAATAGAAGCAGCTGGAAAAGTTAACATAGAGCCACAAAGAAAAGTCCCTTAGGTTACACAGCAAGAAGCTGGGGCTTCTCTGAAAGCAGCAGGGAGATATTGATGGCTTTTTAATAAATGGAAGGTGACAAGAACAGATCAATACTTGAAAAAGATAAATTTGGTGACGGTGTAAAGGCTCGATTATTGGGGAATGGAGACAGAGTGATCAGGTTCAAAATTATTACAAAAGGGAGTCTTTGAAATCATTAGCTCCACTGATTTTAAACCCTAACCCCACTTCCATGTAGGTAATACTGTTTTACATACTTTAAAAAATAAAGAAAAACCCCTGAATAAATTTTAAAACATTCTACAATTCAGACATTCTATTAATTCATTTCATTTTCCCAATTATTTCAAAGAAGAGAGGTTTTATTATGAATAGCTTTGTGGTAAACAGCATCTCCAGTTTTAAAATTTTTTAATCAATGTCACTAAAACTACTTTCATACAATTATCTCATGGCATGTAGCGAGAAAAAAACCCTATTAAACATCAAATTTGACCCAATAAAGTAATTGCCATAGGGTTTTCCTTTTTATCTTACCATTACAAGCTCTTCCTGTAACTCACTGCAGCTTTTCTCATTATACTGGAGTCTCTTTGAAAGGTCTAGAATTACTTTCTTCTGTTCCTCAATTTCTTCATTTAGTTTCTTGTTTTTGGAGAAATACTCTCTTTCTAATCTGAAAGGTTAAAGTGTCAGAGCAGGTTTTTCAAATATGCTTTTATCAGGTCTTACTCTACAACTTTAACACAGAGGGCAGATGTACTATATATCATGGTTTCATGACCAAAAGTTTTAAAGACCACTTCTCATTTTTGCAAATAAAAAGAATTGTACAATCTTAAATGAAGGACTCTAACGTAATAATACCCCTATTTTGATAACAGACATTTGTACTATACCCAAGGCTATAAGCAAAATGGATTTGGTTAGTGTTGATTCACCATTATTTATGATTAACAAACCCCACCCACAACAGTTGAATCAGTTCAGAGACTGCCTCAAAACAGAAAGCAGTCCTATCAAACCACTTTCAAATTAAAGTGTAACTTGAGAAATGACACAAGTGTTTTATTTCTGAGTGTCCATGCATGTAGAACTAGTATAGTGACATGAAAAATCCAAAAGCAAGGATAATTTTTAAAAATCATTCATGTTCACTGTGAAAACATAAATTTCTTTTCAAAGGATTTGCCTGCCTATTTACATTTTGCTCAAGCTAGCATTAATTGCATTTACATTCTTTTTGGATGTAAAATGACAAGCAGTTCGGAAGTATTTTAGTTCAAAATTTGCTGAGGTTCAAATTAAAGAGTTGCCACTATTTTTACTCTGGCATCTTCCTGATAAATGCAGATCAGTTTCCTATAACTTTTAAGCTGTAATATGGGAGGCAAGGTGACTCAGCATAACCAAATCCACGCTGTGCTCAGGCTGTAATCAAATGAAGAGCTCATTTTCGAATGGCACATGATCTTACTCTGATCGGTCAACATTTCTTGCTCTAGGGTGGAACAGAGACAAGTCTAGTGCCAACCCTTTGCTATTTTCTTCCTTGAATCAAGAATATTCCAAGACTGGTGATTCCCTGGTGACTCAGTGGTATATAATCCACCTGCCAATGCAGGAGACTCAGGTTCAATCACTGGTCCAGGGAGATTCCACATGCCGAGGAGCAACAAAGCCCATGTACCACACTACTGAGCTTGTGCTCTAGAGCCCAGGAACCGCAACTGCTGGAGCCCCCATGCCCTAGGCCCTGCGCCCTGCCGCAAGAGAAGCCACAGCAATGAGAAGCCACGGCAATAAGAAGCCCAGGCACCACAGCTAGAGAGTGGCCTCCACCCACTGCAACTCGAGAAATAAAGCTTTCTTCTTAAAAAAAACAAAAAAGAAAAAGAATATTCCATGGTAGGGAGGGTAGAATTTAAACACTTATAGACGGATTAGAGGAGACATTTATATCAACTTCCCAGAAAGCAGAACTAAACAACAAAAATGGATCAAAGTAGAGAAAAGAATATCGATCCAGGAATCCCAACATATAAATAACATTAGTTCCAGAAACAAAAGGTAAGGAAAATGGAAAGGAAAAAATCATCAAAGTAATAATGCAAGAGAATTTCCCCAAAATGAATTATTTAAAACTCTAAAACTGAAAGGGCTCAGTGATTGCCCAGCACGGATGGAAAATAGTCCATGCCAGGCCCATCATCGTTAAGTTTCTGAACACCATGAACAAAGAGAAGATTCCACACTGTGTCCATAGAGTACAGAAATACACATTATTAGTATCATTTTTTCATGTGTTATAATGTAACATCACTAAACCATTTCAAGACAGGCACCTATGTTTCCAGACTTGGTGGTCACTCTGTCCAAGTTTCCAGAGAAAAGCAAGGGCCACAAACAAAGCATAGGTAATCAAATAACTTCAGACTTCTTGATAGAAGAACTGAATAAACAGCCACCTAAACTATGACAAAGGGTAAAGATCAAATACAGACATTTTCAGAATGCAAATTTTAAAAGTTTTCTTCTGATGTGTAATTCCTCAAGAAACGACTTTACAAGGGAGTAAATCAGACAAGGAAGATGGGCATGAGATTAGTAAAGAGATCCAATATCAAAGAGAAGTAAAGAACATGCTACAGATGATGGTGAAGATAAGTCCTAAGGATGACTGTGACACAGAGCCTGTAAAACAATCTGTCCAGAAAGAAGGGAGTGGAGAGAAGACTCCAACAGTGATACATCTTAGAAGAAACTTACAATGATAGAATTTCTGAGGTGCATAAAAATAATGAGATTTTCAGCTCTGTTAGAGAGTTTAAGAATAATTTATTGATTGGTGCATACAAACTAATCCAACATAAAACGAGATATTAACTATTCATGCATTTGATCATTCAGCAACTCTTCACTTTGCAGCTCTTGTGTGCCAAGCACTAGTTTGGAGTTCAGGGAAAGCAGTGAGCAAAACAAAGCTCCTCTCTACATAAGAAGACAGACAATAAACAGCAAAAAATATAAGAAAACGTTGTATAAAGGAAAAGTAAATAGGAGGGGTCAGAAAATTGTAGAAAAAACATCCCAAAATACGACCCTACTGAAAGGATGGGAGGACGGAAGAAATAAGCATGTGCTAGGTGGTAGAGGTGTACAATAGAGATAAATAAGTAGGGGCCAACAGATAACATCGAGAGGTAGAAGCTAAAAAAAATGGCACAATATGCATGTTATTCAGCAACACAAAGTTAAACGCCAGAAACAGCTTGTAAGAACTGAAAGTAGTTGCTTCAAAGGAGAAGAAACCGGTCACAGAGAGCAATGTGGTAACAAGACATGGCTTTTCATGAGCTTAACAGCACTATTTCACTTTTTAGATTATGTACAAGTGTTAATTGGCAGGGGGAGTATGATGAAAATTCAAGGAAGCCCCAGTCTCTTTGAGTCCAATAGAGAAGAGTCAGGACTTGGCAGATGCAGAATTTTTTTAAGAAAGGAAAGGGAAAAGGAAACTTGTAGTTAAGATGCCTTCTTTAAAAAAAAAAAAAAGTACCTTCTTTGCTACTGGATTCCCATTCTTTTCCTTCAGAGCTCAGATAAGAATGTGACAGCTGTGCAGCTGTTTTAACAAATAGCCATCTTCAGGATATTTTTCAGCAAGAATATGAACAATAATATTAGCACCATGGGTTATAATACTTTTGTTCTTTTTATACTTTTGGTTGATATATTTAGAAAAATGAAGTCCCTAAATACTGAATGGAATAAATTAAATAAATTTAGATTAAGTCTGATCAGTATCTTATCTTTGACTAGTGTTATTTCAAACTGAATTTAAACTTAAAACTAGATTTAAGAATTATGAGGATCTTTTCCCTACCATTGCCCAACAATCAGTTACCACAGTTAATGAAAATCTGATATTTGAAAGAGTTAAAATAAAAAGATTATTGAAAGATTTTCATTTTACACTGCAACTTTTCAATGGAAAAAAATTTACAACTAAGAAAATTTATTAGGGAAATATAGAGTATGTATACTCTATCTAAAATTATACATTATATGTTTGCTAATATAGCCTGTTATTGTTCAAATTCCTAGCTGAGTTCTTTGAAAGGTATCTTTAATACATAATAATTTTATTTGTTATATTATTACATGTAATATTCAATATACAATAGTATGCTAAAATATATACACATATTCCATCTAATACACATGTATGTGTGTGTGCTTGCTCAGTCGCTTCAATTGTGTCTGACTCTTTGCAATCCCATGGAATGTATAGCCTTCCAGGCTTCTCTGTCCCTGAGATTCTCCAGGCAAGAATACTAGAGTGGGTTGCCATGCCCTCCTCCAGGGATACATTTGTATATTCTACCTATATATATATATAAATATATATTCCATCCAAAATAGTTTCACATAGGAATATTCACTGTTATGAAACTGTTGACCAAAATTAAAACTGAATAACACACAGTCTTTTCCTCCTGCCTTTTAATAAGATTCCCACCTAGACCTACCTGGGAGGAAACAGAAGTATAAAAACCGTAGCCACCTGCAAGGGTCAGACAGCATTTCCTCTAAAACCTCTTATCACCAACTGCTAAATCAGTTGTACCCAACAGGTAAAACAATCTCCTACCCCAGCACTCATTGCTCTCAAAATTGTACATTAAAGGTATTATCTGTAAAGATATTATTGTAAAGGTATTATTTACCCTAAAGACCTAAAATATCAATTCTCACTTTGAAATACATTATCCAAAACTTAGAACTACTTTGAAAAATTAATTCTTGAGAATTCACGACTCTAAAAGATTTTAAAGAAGATTCCTCAAAAAGAATCAAGAATACAAGTAGTCATGTATGGATGTGAGAGTTGGACCATAAAGCAAGCTGAGTGCCGAAGAATTGACATTTTGAACTGTGGTGTTGGAGAAGACTCTTGAGAGTCCCTTGCACTGTGAGGACATCCAACCAGTCCATCCTAAAGGAAATCAATCCTGAATATTCACTGGAAGGACTGATGCTGAAGCTGAAACTCCAATACTCTGGCCACTTGATGCGAAGAACTGACGCATTGGAAAAGACCCTGATGCTGAGAAAGATTGAAGGCAGAAGGAGAAGGGGATGACAGAGAATGAGATAGTTGGATGGCATCACCACTCGATGGACATGAGTGTGAGTGAACTCCGGGAGCTGGTGATGGACAGGGAAGCCTGCTGTGTTGCAAGCCATGGGGTCGCAAAGAGTCAGACACAACTGAGCGACTGAACTGAACAAGTAGAAAATCAAATAACTTACCTAATCATCCCTCATGTCATCTTATTCCTTCTCAAACCACAGATAAATGGAAAGGAGGTGGCTGTCATATCATATACAATGAAACAGAAGACAGGATGGAGGAAGAGAAGTTGAAGGAACTACTGATAAGCAGTGGGCTTCAATTACTACTTACTGTTTTCTCTTTATTCATTATTATTAACTTACAGCACAGTTATATAGGGATTAAGAACAGACAAAGGACATTATGTTAAAGCATTGAGGATTGTTAGTTTAGTTAGCTTAGTTGGAATACATAACTAGTATTTAGAACTGTTAGTTTCTGCTTATTGGAATACAAAACTTGAGTAAAAATTTTCAAGCACCAAAAAACACAAGCAATAGCCAAACAAACTCAAGGAAACAATCTGCTCTGGGGTCCAATTTTAAAAGTACACAGATTAAAATCTTAGAGCTTAAAAGTAAGTGGGTATCTTAAAATTCTTCTCATCTAATTTGCAGGACTCAAATCTTCAGTATATGTGATAAAGAATCATCTACCCACTGTTTCGAACTTTTCAAGGCAGAGAGCTTACTAGTTCCCCCAAAGAAGCCCATTATTTTATTGTGGGAAAGCTTTGATTGTTGGGAGTGCAGTCTAACTTCTTACGGTTCACTAGTAGGTCATAATCATTACCTCAAAGCAACAGTAAAGAGGCCTGTGCTATATGCTACATAAAGGCCCTTCAAACATATTTAAATGCTCAGATTATATGGTTCAAAGGAAATAAAAGGGTACAAGTCCTTAGAATAACATTCACAGAATATCATTTAAATCATTCTAGAGGAAGCAAGAAAACTCAGTAAAGAATTACTCATTCAATGTATTATAAGCATCACTAATTACACAGTTTTAAATTTTTCAAACTTCAGCCTTTCAAGTGCCATCTTTATCATTTCTGCCATACAACTCTAAACAATACTTTTTTAAAAATTAACTCACATTATAAGCTAAATGAAGTATTTTAAAAGGAAACTTTATATTACATCTGTAAATGGAAAACCATTATCTGCCATAAGTAGAAATGAACATTAAAATAAATATATAACTAATGTATTGACCTATTATCATGTTATATACCAATGGTGGTACACATTTATCTCTCTGAGAGGAAATGGCTTAAAACATGTACTATTATTTTTGGAAACATGTTGAGGCACTATAAACTTCTTAAAGCATTTCACAGGACTTTTCAGATGAAAGAGTTCTGAACTGAAAAAGATTAAAATCAATAGGAGTGAGAAAGATCCTGACCCTCCCACTAATAGCTGTGTATCCTTACCCTCTTTAGGCTCAATTTTCACATCTGTAAAACAGGGATAAAAAACTGTAGCTACCTCATAGGACACTAAATAAATTAGACAAAGCCATGCAATGCTAGGTATGAAGTGAGCCACATACACACTAGCCCCAGTAGCGGTATTACTCCTACTATTATTTTTACAGCTTGAGAAAATCTCAAACATTACCCATTTACCACATAGCTCACTTAGAAGACCTAGAAGTCAAGGCCTTAAAGATACTGTATTACATCAGCAAACACAATATAAAAATACATTAACATATTTACTTTCTAGTGTAAGAAAGTATTTCTGCATTTCTGAGACTACTTGGAACTGCCATAATGCTTCAAAACCCAACAGAGCACTTTTATATTTACCCACTACCATGCATTCATACTCACGTAGATTTCATAAACTCTTAATATTAATTTAGAGACTTTTCCAGTATAACACTTACACGTTTAGTTTTGCAAAGCTCTCCTGTGCATTATGCTTTTCTCGCTCATATGCACTTTCAACTTCTTTGAATTCATTCTTGATCATTTCCAAATCGGCAACAGCTTCTGCTTGGCTGGCCTTCTCTACCTGCAAAGCTCCTTCAAGGTCTCGAATCCGTAACTATCAGACGACAGAAAAGTAACTGAAGCAAGCAAGGAAACACTTGTACCAATCTCAAAGTGAATAGAATACTTTATCAAACAGCTGAGTATCATTCATCCAAACAAGTCTTTCTTTCTGGTTTTCGTTAAAAACAAGGAAAGTAAACAAGAGGCAGTTTATTCCCTTTCTCAACATGTGCAGTAGAAAAGCAGAGTGGAAGAGTACAGACTTACCTGTGCTATGGAAAAGGACAGGCAGATACAATATGACCCGTCCCATCAAAGCGTCTAATTTTGACCTAGTAGCTCATTTGGACGTTCCTTTATAAACATAATAAATTAGAGAAAACTGGAGGGAAGTATCCTTCCCCTCTTTTGAGAAATATTATTATATGGACATCTTTATAAGCCTAACAAAGCTAATAGATCTTTTTACTCTTGGGGATTTCTTACTGTAGAAAAGTAAAATTTTATTATCAAACAACACTATTTGACTAAAATATTTATATGTGTAATAATATGATATCTGGGATTTTCTTCAAAATAATCTTGGAGTGGAAGAGTAGAAGAGGGTTAACAGCCAAAACACAACTGGCCTGTGAGGCAAGTCCTGAAGCTGAGTGATCAGTACACAGGAAGTTCATTTTACTCTTCTCTCTACTTTTGCATGTACTTGAAATTTTACACAATAATCTAGATTTCCTGGCAAGAGTAGAATGGATAAAGTGCACACCCACAGAAGAATAACTTATAGCTGTAAAAAGGCAACAAAACAACTTCTGAAAAGTTCTCCAGGTGGTTCTCTATGTAGTGTTAATATATACTGGGAAGAGCAAAGTCCAGACCATTATACGTAGTATGCTGTATTTTGGAGGGAAAAAAACCAAGGAAAGATAGCAGGCAAGCGAGGTAAACAACAGGGGGGACAAGAATTAAATAAATTTTTGATCACTTAATTTTGTTTTGATTTTTGAACTACATGGATATTTTGTCTTTTCAGAAAATTAAGTTCAGAATAAAGAATATAGTTTGCTAAAGCTCAAAACAGGAGAGAGGTAGGGAAAAAGTGCTTTAACTAGACAGAAAATGTGCTTTAGAACTATAAGACTCAGGTTTGAGTCACAGCTCTACAAATAAACTTAAGTGCCCTTTGGCGTGTTAAACTCAAAACGCCTGAGGATCCTCATCTGTAAACAGTAAATAATAACAAAAAGAATATACAGACTCTACAGGGTGGCTACAAAGATCTAATGGGACCATATCTATTTAATATTAATATGTATTTAACATTAAATATAAATACATAATAATTATTTACTAAGTATTTAGATAAATATTTATTAGGTACTTAATATGTGCCAGGCAATGAGCCAATGCTCATGATATATGATACAATTATCATGTCTACAATTATACATGATACAATCATCATGAAAGTACACAGTCTTAGCTCTTGATGGGAGAGGACAGAGTAGCACAATGTGGCAAGTGCTTCCTGTCACAGCAACAGGCCCAAAGGGAACTCTGCAGGACACAAGCCTCCCAGGGATGGCAAAAGACAACCTGAGTTAGGAAAAATGAACTCACCAAGAAAGGAAGCCTGGGAAATGCTGCATAAATAAAGCCACACAAATAAGAATCACCAGAATTACTATTTCTAACTATCCAAAAATACTTTAATTGAAATATTTGTTCTCTTACATTAAACTAAGGTAGCAGACTAGATATGGCTTTGTGTATTTTAAAATTTGATCTTTCAAATTTTATTTTTCTTTGTTGTTATGTCTAAGTCTACAGAAGAATAGACACAGAAAGATCTTAGATAACCACGTGCAGATAACCACGATGATGAGATCACTCACCTAGAATCAGATATGCTGGAGTGCTAAGTGGGCCTTAATTAGGAAGCATCACTATGAACAAAACTAGTGGAGGTGATAAAATTCTAGCTGAGCTATTTCAAATCCTAAAAGATGATGCTGTGAAAGTGCTGCACTCCATATGCCAGCAAATTTGGAAAACTCAGCAGTGGCACAGGACTGGAAAAGGTCAGTTTTCATTCCAATCCCAAAGAAAGGCAATGCCAAAGAATGCTCAAACTACCTCACAATTGCACTCATCTCACAAACTAGCAAAGAATTGCTCAAAATTCTCCAAGCTAGGCTTCAAAAGTACATGAACCAAGAACTCTCAGATGTTCAAGCTGGATTTAGAAAAGGCAGAGGAACCAGAGATCAAAAAACCAACATCCTTTGGATCACAGAAAAGGAAAAAGAATTCCAGAAAAACATCTACTTCTGCTTCATTATACACTAAAGCCTTTGACTGCGTGGATCACAACAAACTGTGGAAAATTCTTAAAGAGATGGGAATACCAGACCACCTGACCTGTCTCCTGAGAAATCTGTATGCAGGTCAAGAAACAATAGTTAGAACTAGACATGCAACAACAGACTGGTTCAAAATTGGGAAAGGGGTACATCAAAGCTGTATATTGTAACCCTACTTATTTAACTTCTTTGCAGAGTACATATGTGAAATGCAGGGCTGGATGAAGCACAAGCTGCAATCAAGATTGCTGGGAGAGGGGATTTCCCTGGTGGTCCAGTGGCTAAGGCTCCATGCTCCCAATGCAGGGGGGCAGGGGTTCGATCCCTGGTCAGGGAAGTAGATCCCACATGCTGCAACTAAGACCCAACACAGTCAAAGAAATAAATAAAAACAAATGTTATTAAAAAAAAAAAAGATTGCTGGGAGAAACATTAATAACCTAAGATATGCAGATGATACCACCCTTATGGCAGAAAGCGAAGAACTAAAGAGCCTCTTGACGAAAGTGAAAGAGGACAGTGAAAAAGTTGGCTTAAAACTCAACATTCAGAAAACTAAGATCACGGCATCCAGTCTCATCACTTCATGGCAAACAGACGGGAAAACAATGGAAACAGTGACAGATTTTATTTTCTTGGGCTCCAAAAATCACTGCAGATGCTGACTGTAGCCATGAAATTAAAAGATGCTTCCTCCTTGAAACAAAAGCTCTGACCAACCCAGACAACATACTAAAAAGCAGAGACATTACTTTGCCAAGAAAGGTCTATCTAGTCAAAGCTATGGTTTTCCCAGTAGTCATGTATGGATGTGAGAGTTGGACCACAAAGAAATCTGAGCGCCAAAGAATTGACGTTTTGAACTGTGGTGTTGGAGAAGACTCTTGACAGTTCCTTGGACTGCAAGGACATCCAACCAGTCAATCCTAAAGGAAGTCAGTCCTGAATATTCATTGGAAGGACTGATGCTGAAACTGAAACTCCAATACTTTGGCCACCTGATGTGAAGAAACTTACTCATTGGAAAAGACCTGATGCTGAGAAACATTGAAAGCAGAAGGAGAAGGGGAAGACAGAAGATGAGACGGTTGGATGGCATCACCAACTCGATGGACATGAGTTTGAGCAAGCTCCAGGAGTTGGTGATGGACAGAGAAGCCTGGCGTGCTGCAGTCCATGGGGTCACAAAGAGTTGGACACTACTAAGCGACTGAACTGACTGATGCCTAAATCCAGTGTTTATAAGTAAAATGACATGTCTAGAAAATATTTCTTCTACCTGCATCAGTATGTTCTTTCAGAAAACATGTACATTCAATCACAAATGATAAACCAATCCAACTGAAAGAAAAGTAGACAGACAATTCTGAGTCAGCTCTTTCGAATCTGCTTTCTCATTTTTATGACATAATATCTAAACAAATTTAATAACCGAATACTTCAAGCATATTTTTAACTACAGTTTATGATAAGATGGTGATTAATTACAACAACTTAGTTGTCTCATTTGCTTTTAAACTAGTCTGAAATTGAATTTTACTGGGTATACCTCAGAAAACACTTGTGAATATTTCAGTTCAGTTCAGTTCAGCTGCTCAGTCGTGTCCAATTCTTTGCGACCCCATGAACTACAGCATGCCAGGCCTCCCTGTCCATCACCAACTCCCGGAGTTTACCCAAACCCATGTCCATTGTGTTGGTGATGCCATCCAATCATCTCATCCTCTGTTGTCCCCTTCTCCTCCTGCCCTCAATCTTTCCCAGAATCAGGGTCTTTTCAAATAAGTCAGCTCTTCGCATCAGGTGTCCAAAGGATTGGAGTTTCACCTTCAACATCAGACCCTCCAATGAACACCCAGGACTGATTTCCTTTAGGATGGACTGGTTGGATCTCCTTGCAGTCCAAAGGACTCTCAAGAGTTTTCTCCGACACCACATTCAAAAGAATCAATTCTTCGGCACTCAGCTTTCTTCATAGTCCAACTTTCACATCCATACATGACCACTGGAAAAACCATAGCCTTGATTAGATGGACCTTTGTTGGCAAAGTAATGTCTCTACTTTTTCATATGCTGTCTAGGTTGGTCGTAACTTTCCTTCCAAGGAGTAAGCATCTTTTAATTTCATGGTTGCAGTTACCATCCGCAGTGATTTTGGAGCCCAGAAAAATAAAGTCTGACACTGCTTCCCCATCTATTTGCCATGAAGTGATGGGACCGGATGCCATGATCCTAGTTTTCTGAATGAATTTAACTCAGATGACCATTATATCTACCACTGTGGACAGGAATCCCTTAGAAGAAATGGAGTAGCCATAATAGTAAGCAAAAGAGTCTGAAATGCAGTACTTGGATGCAATCTCAATAATGAAAATATGATCTGTTTGTTTCCAACACAAACAGTAATCCAAGTGTATGCCCCAACCAGTAACGCTGAAGAAGCTGAAGTTGAATGGTTCTATGAAGACTTACAAGACCTTCTAGAATTAACACCCAAAAAAGATGTCCTTTTCATTATAGGGGACTGGAATGCAAAAGCAGGAAGTAAAAAAACACCTGGAGTAATGCAAATTTGGCCTTGGAGTACAGAATTAAGCAGGGCAAAGGATAATAGAGTTTTGCCAAGAGAATGCACTGGTCATAGCAAACACCCTCTTCCAACAACACAAGAGAAGACTCTACACATGGACATCACCAGATGGTCAATACCAAAATCAGATTAATTATATCCTTTGCAGCCAAAGATGGAGAAGCTCTATACAGTCAGCAAAAACAAGACCAGGAGCAGACTGTGGTTCAGAACATGAACTCCTTACTGCCAAATTCAGACTTAAAAAAAAAAAAATTCAGACAAATTGAAGAAAGTGGGAAATACCACTAGACCATTCAGGTATGACCTAAATTAAATCCCTCATGACTATACAGTGGAAGTGAGAAATAGATTTAAGGGACTAGATATGATAGACAGAGTGCCTGATGAACTATGGACAGAGGCTCGTGACACTGTATGGGAGACAGGGAGCAAGACCATCTCCAAGAAAAAGAAATGCAAAAAAGAAAAATGGCTGTCTGAGGAGGCCTTACAAATAGCTGTAAAAAGAACAGAAGCAAAAAGCAAAGGAGAAAAGGAAAGATATACCCATTTGAATGCAGAGTTCCAAAGAATAGCAAGGAGAGATAAGAAAGTCTTCCTCAGAGATCAATGCAAAGAAATAGAGGAAAACAATAGAATGTGAATATTTATAGATATATGATTCAAATATACATTTTTGGTTTTTTCTAAGCTATACTAAGCTGAGTATCAAATACTAATTTTTAACTATATGAATGAAAATATACATTTAACAATTTTCCTTATTATAGCTAATAACTATATATAACTGGTTATACAACTATTGAGTCTGAGTGAACTCCGGGAGTTGGTGATGGACAGGGAGGCCTGGCGTGCCGCAATTCATGGGGTCACAAAGAGTCGGACACGACTGAGCAACTGAACTGAACTGATACAACTATTATGAAAAACTTAAATTTGAATTCAATTTCTTACATGAATTAACTTCAGGCTTATTGCTTATTAATACTATTTTGAGGAATTCAATCATTTTTTCTAAAAAAAAAAGCTTAATGTACATAAATTTGCTTTCCATGCTGGTGCACTCAAATATATGGGCCTGAGAATTTTGTGAGTAAAAGGCATTTCATTAAAGATAAAAGTAAAAAAAAAATTATAAAATTCTTATGAAATTAGTTGCATCTCACATTAAGACCTGTTTAAATACTAAGATAAAACTCTGCAAATCCTATTAATTAAATTTTAATACAGGAGAAGAGTCCAAGTCTTTTTTTAAAATCCAAATTAAATGATGGAACTTGGGACTTTTTTAAGATTTGTTTTTCTGTGGAACTAATTTTAAAGTCTTTATTGAATTTGTTACAATATTGCTTCTATTTGATGGTTTAGTTTTTTGGCCATGAGGCACCTGGGATCTTAGGTCCCCTACCAAGGATTGAACCTGCACACCCTTCACTGAAAAGGAAAGAAACATCCAGGAAAAGTCCCCAGAACTTCGACTTAATGCAACTTTACATAAAATTATTTACAACAAAGGCTGCAGGTAAGCCATGATCCACGGCAGTGGTTGACAACCTGCAGCTAAAATGCCTTTACTAATCTTCCAAGTTCCTTCTCGTTCTGTAAGCCCTAGGGAAAAGGACACTTTCCTTAAGATGCCTTCATTCCATTCTCCTCTCAGATTTACTCCTTCTCTTTATTATGCTCCCACAGCACTTCAGGATTTCATATTTCTACCTTTATATCAGCACAGAGGTACATAGGATCTCTGGTAATGGAATGTTTAAGTCCCAAAAGGAGCCCATTCATCTTTATACCTTCAGCTCTTAATATAAAAGTGCATATTTTTAAATGGTTTCAAGAAGAAATCATGCCATGGCTGTTGATAAAAAGAACATTCTTATGAGCAAATCTTCCTGTAACAGGCCAGATGGCAGACATATTAGACTTTGCAGACTGTGAGTGTCTGTTGCAACTACTCCACTGTCAATGCAGCACAAAAGCCACCATGCACAAGATAAAACTTCACAGGCACACATCGTGGGTGAGATTCGGTCTGTGGGGTGTAGAGTGCCAGCTCCTCTCTAATAAAGACTATCATCAACTATATAGTAAATAGAAAAACATGGGTCTCATCAATATGTTACCGTTCAAAACGCACACCTTAGCTCTCTGAACATAATGCTGTTTTTCCTAGCTTAATAAGATCCACACAAAAATGTTGTTTACATCGTACCTGAATAATTTCAGAATTAAATTTCGATTCCAAATGTGCTGCTCTTTCTGCTTCAATATTTTCTTCTAATTTCCTCACTCTCAGAGTAGTTGCCTGAAAACATTAAAAGTTTAAACTCATAAACATTGGTATTTAAACTGAATAGAGGCCACTACATTGTAATTAACACTAGATTACTACAGCCTCATTTTTTTATTTGCAAGAGTGTAAAAGTCATACTGTAAAAATCACGCTCAGGAAAAATGCTCCAGAGCTTGCCTTCTTTTTCTTCACTAAGTAATACTTTACATATAATAAATTGGAATAATGAAAGTGTAGAACTTGGTAAGTTTTGTGTGTGTATATATATATATATTTATTTATATACCCACAAAATCATTGTCATAATCAAGACAGGAAAATACTTCCATCGCCCCTAAAAGACTCCTTGCGTCCCTTGGTCATCTCCTCATCCACGCCCGCGCCACCTCGCCCGCATCCTCAAGTGCCCAGTGATCTGCTTGTAGTCACTACCGATCATTTCCTGCTTTCCAGAATTCAATATAAATTGGATCATAGACTGTACACTCTTTACTGTCTGGCTTCTCTCTCCTCACAGAATTATTCCCTTCATCCATGTGGCTGCACATATTAACAGTTCACCTTGTGTTGTGAAAGTGCTCCACTGTGTTGATACATCACAACTGGTTTCTCAGTTCAACAACCGACGGACATTTGAATTGTTTCCAGTTTGGGCTATACAAACCGACCTGCTGTGAACATTTGTGTATAAATCTTGATCTTTTGTTTCTCTGGGGTCCATAGTGAGGGACAGAATGACTGGGTCAGGTGGTAGGTGTACATTAATGTTTTATGAAATTGCCAAACTGTTCTGCAAATTGTTTCCAATCTCACCAACCCTTGGCCATGGTGGCATGGTCATCTTTTGAGTTATCCAGGGGCCAGGGTTAGACATTCAAATAGGAACATAATGATATCTCATTTTAGTTTCAATTTTCATTTTCCTAATAACTAATGACACTGAGCATCTTTCTATATGTTTACTTACCATCTGTACATCTTCTCTGTTGAAGTTTCTGCTTAAATCTTTTCCTCATTTTTTAATTGGATTTCTTCTCTTATTATTGAATTTTGAGAATTTATTATATAATCCCAATACAAGTCATTTGTTGGATATGTGATTTGCAAATATTTACTCCCAAATATCGTCTACAGCTTCTCTTTTTATTCCTTAACGTCAGTGTCTTTCACATAGAAGCTTTCATTGTGACAAAGTCTAATTTATTAGTTAGGGCTGTGTGACTAGGCTATGGGACCACCATGCTGCATGTCTCAGGATAATACTAGTAAAGAAGAGCCACACCTAGGATTCTATCAAATACAGACAGTTCATCAGTGACAGAGAAAGACACTACTAATTTCATTTCCTTTGTTAGATAAAATTTGGGCTAGAAAGGTCTGTATTCATTGTACTTACTCTATCATTTAGCCTTAGCTGAAGGTTTTTTAAATGCTCGGCTTGATTAATTTGATTTTTCCTCTTTTCTCCTGTCTTTTCTTTTTCTGCACATAGACAGAGCTGGTAATATATCACAACCAGAAATAAAAATAGGATAATCTTAAAAACTAATCAAGCAGTCTCTGGAGAATAAATGACTATACTTTTCTTTGAGCAAAGCATATTTCCATGATGTCTGCTACAGTTCAGAATCTAAACACAAAAAGATGAAAAAAAAAAACAAGTGCCCATCAACTGATGAGTGGATAAACAAAACATGGTATATCCACACAATGGAATATCATTTGGCCATTAAAAAGGAACTACGTACCAACACATGCCACAACAGAGATTAACCTTGAAAACGTATGTTAAGTGAAAGATACCAGACACAAAAGACTACATATTAAATAACATCATTTATATGAAATGGCCAGAATAGGCAAACCAGGAAATCCATGGAGACAGAAAGTTGTTTCCAAAAGCTGGACACATGGGAAGGGAGGAATTAGCACTGACTGCTAATGGGCATAAAGTTTCATACTGGAGTGATTAGGATATTCTGGAGCCAGACAGCAGTAATGGTTTCATAACCCTGAGCTGCATACTTTAAAAAGGTGTAGTCAATGAAACATAAATTATATTTCAATAAAAAAATAAAAGAATCCTTAAGTGCAAGAACTAGTGATATTTCAAAGAAGTGACAGCCATCTATGTCCAGCTTCTTGATTTCTATAAAAGAGTTCCTCTCAATGCTGACTTTGAATCCTTAGAACAAGGAATCTCCACTGCTTGTTCATATAAAGCATGGTATATACCAGAGCAGAAAGATTCTTATGGCTAGACAGATTAAAATCAGTATTATCCTAGGTTGGGCCAACACTAGTAAAAACAAAAAAAATTCTTTTAATGTAATGCCACAAGATGAAGTTCCTGTCCTTGAAGAACTAAAGCCAACTTTCTGAATATTCAAAATAGTTGTGTTAGGTTCTGCAAGCCAGAAGAAGTCTGACAAGTGTCAAGGAAATAATCCACAGACATTGAGAATAAAGATCAAAACAGGCAAAAAGCTAACAGAGGGCAAATAGAAGAAACCAGTCTAATAATATTAAAATATTTATATTTTATGTTCATATTCAAAAGGCATCCATATAATTTTATCAAGTGTTATATTTTATTAAAATACAGACTATTCAGTGTTTCCATGATATGAGCCAACAAGTCTTCATTTTTCATGTACTATTGTCATATTAATTTACCTGATTTTACTCCAAAAGTCAATTGGAGAAGGCAATGGCAACCCACTCCAGTATTCTTGCCTGGAGATTCCCAGGGACAGCAGAGCCTGGCGAGCTACAGTCCATGGGTCACAAAGAGTCGGACACGACTGAGTGACTAACACATACACACACACTCCAGAAGTCAATAGGATTTTTTTTCTGCCTAAACCAAAATCAAACAGGTTGAAATAATAAACCAGAGATCACATTTCATACTTTTCTATTTTAAATGAAACATGCAGAAGAAAAATTTATATACTGTTTATTATTACTAAAACAATCAGTAAAGACAGCAAAAAAATCTTCATATCTTTCAACAAATTTCTTCAAAGAGTGCATTTTGTTGACAGACATAATTAAAATGTTAGTCGCTCAGTCATGTCTCACTCTTTGCGAGTCCATGGACTGTAGCCTGCCAGCCTCCTCTATCTACTGAATTCTCCAGGCAAGAATACTGGGGTGGGTAGCCATTCCCTTCTAACAAATTTTTTTTTTTTAAATCTTCTAGTCTGGTGAATTAATTCTTATATCCAGCAGAGGGTGCTAGAGGAACATCAACTTGCTGTTCACAAATATTTTTCTCCAGTATCACCTAGAGAACTAACATAACAATCATAATCTGACTCCCATTAGTCTCCCATCCTAATATAATCAGCAAAGCAAGAGCAGAAAGAATAATAGAATTCAGATCAAAGTACAAAATCCAACACAAATTCATATATGCCATCAGCAAATTTAACTACAGAAGTTTGCTTGTAATACAAAGATTATACTATATACTGTCTGTCCCCTAATACTATAAACATCGGAGTTCTTTATGTGACAAAAAATGATCACATATTTTATTATTTATTAACTGCTTGTCACATCCTTTCTGACTTCAATATACTACCAAGAGATTTTTACTCCAGTAAATTCTATTATTCATTGTACCCAATTTTTTTTTAAATTTTATGATTTATATCTCATTAATCAAATAATGGAAAAGGTCAGTTTTCATTCTAATCCAAAAGAAAGGTAACGCCAAAGAATGCTCACACTACTGACAATTGCACTCCTCTCACACGCTAGTAAAGTAATGCTCAAAATTCTCCAAGCCAGGCTTCAGCAATACGTGAACCATGAACTTCCAGATGTTCAAGCTGGTTTTAGAAAAAGCAGAGGAACCAGAGATCAAATTGCCTACATCCGCTGGATCGTGCAAAAAGGAAGAGAGTTCCAGAAAAACATCTACTTCTGCTTTATTGACTATGCCAAAGCCTTTGACAGTGTGGATCACAATACACTGTGGAAAATTCTGAGAGATGGGAATACCAGACCACCTGACCTGCCTCTTGAGAAATCTGTATGCAGGTCAGGAAGCAACAGTTAGAACTGGACATGGAACAACAGACTGGTTCCAAATAGGAAAAGGAGTACGTCAAGGCTGTATATTGTCACCCTGCTTATTTAACTTCTATGCAGAGTACATCATGAGAAACCCTGGGCTGGAAGCAGCACAAGCTGGAATCAAGACTGCTGGGAGAAATACCAATAATCTCAGATATGCAGATGACACCACCCTTATGGCAGAAAGTGAAGAGGAGCTAAAAAGCCTCTTGAAGGTGAAAGTGGAGAGTAAAAAAGTTGGCTTAAAGCTCAACATTCAGAAAACGAAGATCATGGCATCTGGTCCCATCACTTCATGGGAAATAGACAGGGAAACAGGGGAAACAGTGTCAGACTTTATTTTTGGGGGCTCCAAAATCACTGCAGATGGTGATTGCAGCCATGATGTTAAAAGACACTCCTTGGAAGGAAAGTTACAACCAACCTAGAGAGCGTATTAAAAAGCAGAGACATTACTTTGCCAATAAAGATCCGTCTAGTCAAGGCTATGGTTTTTCCAGTAGTCATGTATAGATGTGAGAGTTGGACTATGAAGAAAGCTGAGTGCCAAAGAATTGATGCTTTTGAACTGTGGTGTTGGAGAAGGCTCTTGAGAGTCCCTTGGACTGCAAGGAGATCCAACCAGTCCTTTCTAAAGGAGATCAGTCCTGGGTGTTCTTTGGAAGGAATGATGCTGAAGCTGAAACTCCAATACTTTAGCCACCTCATGAGAAGAGTTGACTCATTGGAAAAGACTCTGATGCTGGGAGGGATTGGGGGCAGGAGGAGAAGGGAACAACAGACGATGAGATGGCTGGATGGCATCACCGACTCGATGGACGTGAGTTTGAGTGAACTCCGGGAGTTGGTGATGGACAGGGAGGCCTGGTGTGCTGCAATTCATGGGGTCGCAAAGAGTCGGACACGGCTGAGCGATTGAACTGAATTGAAATCACACTAAGCCCAATTAGATAATCTGCTCCACTTAAGAAAAGTGAGCATTCATTCTTTGAATAAGGTAACATACACAGAAAACGGCATTCTATGATAACACAGGACATGAGCCAATTCCAGTTCAGCAGCAGAACTAACCAAACACATCCAGTCCATATTTGTTCCCCACATCACATCTGCTCCCACGGCTTCCACAGGCCTGCTCCAAAGTTTCACGAAAGTTATGAAAACATGCATACAATGAATCTGCTGAGAGACTGGGCAAAAACAGTTCCTACTATCATACATTCTTGCCTCCTCAAGTATACCCAGTCTTGAGGATTAAATATGAACTTAAAGGGATCAGTCAAGCAGAAAAACCTTCATATATGACATGCAGTCTATTAAAATGGACATCAAGAAAATTAAGGGAGGAAATATCACACAAGTACCACTAATCAAAGATTTTTCAGTAGTGTGCTATACAGTACTGATTCCAAAAAAAAAAAAAAAAACAGTTGTACAAAATTCACCCCAGAATGTCAATAGCTGTGTAAACAGACAATGGTTCTTTATTTAACTTTTGTTTCAGATTTCATCACCTGATATTTTCCATTAATGAATACTTCTAGAAGTAACCAATATAGTAATAATCCATCTTTAAGAAGATGATTCCAATGGATTGATTAATTCTATAATGGTTACTTTAAAGCTAAGTATATATATTACATTTTAGTGGTTGTAAATAATATACTATATGTGTGTTAACAATTAACTATAATACTACCTGTGTGGGGGAAAGCAAGACTAGTTACTATACTTGGAATCCTTAAACTGAAGATCTCAAAGTATTTTATGTTATCAAAAAAGATATCTTAAAAAGTCAAAATCTCGAAGGAACAGAATTTACGAGCCACAGATTCTGATCAGCAGCGTAATAAATTAATTTAGCATCTTTAAAATCATCTTTACTTTCAAATTTCCAGTTTTAAAAATCAGTTATGAACATAGATACAAAAATGTATAATACTTATAAGCACAACAGTATAACCCAGGTGATTTCATTACTTATCATTTATAGTTGGTAATCAACACAAATAAGTATTTAAAAACCATGTCTACAAACACATGATGCCTTTAAAAATATGATTCATATAAGGTTCTTTTCATGGACAATACAACAGGTGCGATCCACTTTCTTTTCCTTTTCCACTTGAGTATAGTATATGTATAAAGGAAAAAGCTACACTCTACCTTTCTTTAGTTTACCATAATATAGAATATGACTGACAGGAGCAATTCAGAATTTATTTGCAAACACTGCTCTCTCTCCTCTATAATCTTCATGAGATTCTTCAGTTCTCTCAAAACTAGGTTTGCATCTTCTCCTTTCTCTTTTCTTATTGAGTTAAGCTTATTTCCCATGATAAAAAAAAAAAAAACCTCCCCTAGTTGTAAAGAGATTTATAAAAGCTACGGATATTTCTTTTTCCAGTTCACTTTTCCCTTGGTTCTCTGGTACCCAGCACCACATTCAGAAAATTGGACTGGGAGTTTGTTTTGTTTTGTTTTGTTTTAATCTAAGAAACCATTGATCCATGTTAAGAAGATTAAGCCACATATATATAAACTTCTTTAGCCCAGGCACACAATAAAATCACCTTTCCATGAAATGTAACTGCTAAAGCTTCATTAAAATTTAAATCATTTATTAGGGTAAATGTCTATTATATTAGCTGATTTAGTTTGCTATTACTGACATTAAATAATGTGCTCTATTAAATTAAAATTCCAACAATTTTCTCTTTACTATTATTTGATTTTATATTAATCCTTTTTAAAAAATAACACTGATTCAGTTCAGTTCAGTTCAGTCGCTCAGTCGTGTCCAACTCTTTGCAACTCCATGGACTGCAGCACGCCAGGCTTTCCTGTCCATCACCAACTCACAGAGCTTGCTCAAACTCATGTCCATTGAGTCAGTGATGCCATCCAACCATCTCATCCTCTGTCGTCCCCTTCTCCTCCCGCCTTCAATCTTTCCCAGCATCAGGGTCTTCTCCAATGAGTCGGTTCTTTGCATCAGGTGGCCGAAGTATTGCAGTTTCAGCTTCAGTATCAGTCCTTCCAATGAATATTCAGGACTGACTTCCTTTAGGATTGACTGGTTTGATCTCCTTGCAGTCCAAGGGACTCTCAAGAGTCTTCTCCAACACCACAGTTCAAAAGCATCAATTCTTCGGCACTCAGCTTTCTTTAGAATCCAACTCTCACATCCATACATGACTACTGGAAAAACCACAGCTTTGACTAGATGGACTTTTGTTGGTAAAGTAACGTCTCAGCTTTTTAATGTGCTGTCTAGGTTGGTCATAGCTTATCTTTCAAGGAGCAAGTGTCTTTTAATTTCATGGCTGCAGTTACCATCTGCAGTGATTCTGAAGCCCAAAAAAATAAAGCCTCTCACTGTTTCCACTGTTTCCCCATCAATTTGCCGTGAAGTGATGGGACCAGATGCCATGATCTTTGTTTTCTGAATGTTGAGTTTTAAGCCAGGTTTTTCACTCTCCTCTTTCACTTTCATTAAGAGGCTCTTTAGTTCTTCTTCACTTTCTGCCATAAGGGTGGTGTCATCTGCATATCTGAGGTTATTGATGTTTCTCCCAGCAATCTTGATTGAGGTTTGTGCTTCATCCAGCCTGGCATTTCACATGATGTACTCTGCATACAAGTTAAATAAGCAGGGTGACCATATACAGCCTTGATGTACTCTTTTTCCTATTTGGAACCAGTCTGTTGTTCCATGTTCAGTTCTAACTGTTGCTTCTTGACCTGCACACAGATTTCTCAGGAGGTAGGTCAGGTGGTCTGATTCTGGTCTCTCTAAGAATTTTCCACAGTTTGCTGTGATCCTCACAGTCAAAGGCTTTGGCGTAGTCAATAAAGCAAAAGTAGATGTTTTTCTGGAACTCTCTCCTTTTTTCGATGACCCAGTGGATGTTGGCAATTTGATCTCTGTGTCGTACCTAGAATTACTAGTTTTTAATGACTCCATGCACGTGTACTCACTCACACAGTTGTAACAGAATGTAAAACTAGCATAAACTGCTCTCTAGAAATTTAACTTCTCCATAATTATATCATCATCTTGTCAAACAGCCAATATAAAATACATTCACTTAAATATAAAGCAAAAATCTGTAAGGTCTCTAAACATGAAGAATTATAGATAAGTGAAAGGACTACACTTGTTTGCTTTGTTATTGTTGTTCAGTCACTCAGTCATGTCTGACTCTGTGAGCCCACAGACTGCAGCATGCCAGGCTTCCCTGTCCTTCACTATCTCCCAGAGTTTGCTCAAACTTTTGTCCACTGAGTCAATGATGCCATTCAACCATCTCACCCTCTGTCACCCCTTTCTCTTCCTGCCCTCAATTTTTCCCGGCATCAGGGTCTTTTCCAATAAGCTGGCTCTTTGAATCAGTTGTCTAAAGTTTTAGAGCTTCAGCTTGAGCATCAGTCCTTCCAAAGAACATTCAGGGTTGATTTCCTTTAGGACTGACTGGTTTGATCTCCTTGCTGTCCAAGGGACTCTCAAGAGTCTTCTCCAGCCCTACAGTTCAAAAGTGTCAATCTTCAGCCCTCAGCCTTCTTTATGGTCGGACTCTCTCATCCATAAATGACTACTGGAAAAACCATAGCTTTGACTATATGGACCTTTGGCAAAGTCCATTTAGAAAATTCTTACAAATAGAATAAAAATAGACTCTTTGGACACCCTCAAAGCTTCAAATTCTCCAAAAGCAGAGACCTGGGATTATCAAAAGAATCCACAGAGTAGCTAAGAAAAATCTCAGTGTAAAACAAGCCTAAAACAGTTTTATATTTACAACATTAATCAGTTTAAAAATGAGACACTGGGGCAAGTAAGCATTTTAGAAGGAAAAAATCAATTCTGAGTTATCCAAAAACAAATCCTAAAGGTTAGGCATTAGACATTTCCTCAAATGAGTCAGAATTGACTTATCAAGAATCTTACCCACAAAAATCACTGTTACCTAGCACTTCTTCATACCTAGAAGCAATTAAAATGTTTTTAGTGATGATCACAGACTTTTATAGCATCCTAAAGTGACTTCTAAATGATTTTTTTAATTCTAAGTATATTTAGAACTTTAACCCTGTTCTAATTCTTTTCTAACAGGCCATCTACAAACACATATTAAAAATGATTATATAAAATATGATTATACTTTCTGAGTCTTCTGCCTCAAAAAAGATTTTCAGCACAAAAAACAAGCTAAAAATATTACTTAAAATATAATCTCACTTTCAATTTTTTTTCGTTAGCCTTATATAAAATAAGGCCACATGTAGTAATAAGAGTATGAGTAATTTATCTTTGCCAAGTTCATATCTGGCATTAATAATAAGGAACCCATACCCCATTTTCCTTATTATTAACATCTTACAATCACAGAGCACAAATAACTCATTAAAATGTATAATAGGTCTGACCCTCAGCTTCAGCGCACCGGGAGTCGGTGCTCCTCCGTGAGGATGGGGTGAAAACGTTTGTTTTGCGGGGAAGACGGCACCTCGGCGCCCAGACAATGCTCCCACTGCACCTCTGCCGCAGCTGGCCATTCTTTTTCTTCGGTTTCCCTGTCACTGCCCCAGGGCACGAAAGAGCTCTGCTGTCTGGACTGAAAAATGGGGGGCTTACCTGCGAGTGTGAGAGGGGGGCGTCCACAACCGGCTGAAAGTTGGTGCCAGTCCCAAATTTTTAATGTATAATGGACCTGAATAGATATTTCCCCAATGATATACAAATGACCAATAAGCACATGAAATGATATTCAACATCGTTAGTGATCAGAGAAATGCAAAGCAAAACCACAAGATACCATTATACATCCGCTAAAGTGGCTACAGCTGGAAATAATGATAACAGCAAGTGTTGGTGAGCATCTGAAGACACTGGAACCCTCACACATCGCTGGTGGAAACGAAAAACAGGACTATCGCTGTGTAAAACAGTCTGACAGCTTCCCAAAAAGTTAAAAATAGTGCTATCGTTGTCACCCAGCAGTTCCACTCCAAGGTGAGGCCAAAGACACATCCACACAAAACACTGTACACAAATGTCCATAGAGGCATTATCCATAATCGTCAAAAAGTGAAAACAACGTGCGTGTCTATCTCCTGATGAAAGGATACGCAAAATGTGATCTTATATCCATATCGTAATAGAGAGGGATAAAGTGCTGATTCACAACAAAACATGGATGAATCCTAACAACATCACGCTAACTGAAAAAATGTACAGAATCACATGATTCTGTTAATATAAAATGTCCAGAACAGGCTATAGAGCCAGAGGTAGATTAATGTCCTTTGAGGATGAGAAGCTGGGAGAAGAGGAGAATGAGAGCAGACAGATACATAGGAACAGAAGTAGATTAACGTCTTTTTAGGGTGAGAGGATAGGGAACAGGAGAGTGCTAGCTCTCGGCTGTGGAGTTTCTTACTGACGTGATGAGAACACACTCAAATAGATTGTTGTGGTAGTTGTACAGCTCTGTGAATATACTAAAGCCCACTGAATTGTATAGTGTACAATTGTACACTATAAATTGTACAGTATAAATGGGTGAATTTGTAGCATGCAAATTGTCTCAATAAAGTTTTTAATATCATCAGTATGAAAAATTTGACCTCCAGGCATCCACCTCCCCACCTTAACTAGCCCTACAACTACATCTCTCTAACCACTACGCAAACTCACAAACTGGACGTTTATTACCTGGAAACTGTCAGTCTGAACCCAGGTTGGGCATGAAGAGACACTAGGTGGGCAGATCAGGAGTAGGAGAGCTGGTACACAAGAGTTGAAACCAGGGGAAATTCTATACACTGAACAGAATGATACACAGATTTTTGCTCCATTTCTTTCTTCCATTTAATAACCACCAAAGAAGAAACTGGCAGATCACTCCTTGCAGAACTCAAGAAACAAAGAGAAAACACCTATAGACTGTAATATTTCCCCAGTTGCCAATGAAAGATTCAGCTCATCTCCTCGCTCTACAGTAAGGTTTCCCCAAGACCAATACTTGTATTTGAGTGCTACTCAGCATCTCCAAATGGATGTCTAATGGGCATGCCAATTTTAACGTTATCTAAAACCAAATTCCTCGCCTTTCTCAAATTTACTCCACTTGCGTTCTTGCCCACACTGAGTAAACAGCAGCATCATTCCCCAAAGGCTCAAGCCAAAATCTTTGGCATTATCCTTTGTTCCCTTTCTTTTTCTCTCACAAGCCAGGTCCAGTGAGTCTGCAAACCCTACTGGTTCTATCTTCTAAAAACACATACAAAATCTGACCACCTCCTTTACCACTGCTGCTGCTGCTGCTAAGTCACTTCAGTCGTGTCCGACTCTGTGCCCACCAGGCTCCACCATCCCTGGGATTCTCCAGGCAAGAACACTGGAGTGGGTTGCCATTTCCTTCTCCAATGCATGAAAGTGAAAAGTAAAAGTGAAGTCGCTCGGTCATGTCTGGCTCTTAGAGACCCCATGGACTGCAGCCCACCAGGCTCCTCCGTCCACGGGATTCTCCAGGCAAGAGTACTGGAGTGGGTTGTCATTGCCTTCTCCCTCTACTTTGGTCTAAAACACCACAATCTCTAATTATTTTAATAGTTTCCTAAGCAGCCTCTTACAATCTGTCTTCCAAAGAGCATACAGACAAATCAGAGGGGACATGTCACTCCTCTCCTCAAAACTGCCCAATGTCTTAATATCTCAGAAAGAAAGCCAAAGTTCTTACAAAACTCCAAAAGACCTTCAAGACTCTATAACATCTACGTACCATTCAATATACCCTACTAATCTCCTCTCTTGTTCAATACATTTCAACCACAATGGCCTACTTGCTGTTTCTCATACTTTTCAACCACATTCACATCTCGTGGCCTTTATACTTTCTATTCCCATGTCTCCTGCATTGGTAGGAAGATTCTTTACCACTAAGCCAACAGGAAAGCCCTCCACTGAATTTTTTTATTGGAACTGCTTTAACCCATAATACAATTTAGGGAGGATTCATATCTGTACACTAAGTGTTTCCAAAATGTTTCACCATTTTCTCTTAAGACTCTCAGTTACAATTCATAATTTTTAATGTACTTGTTATTAGCTGTATATCGATTTTGTCATTGTGGTAACAAAAACATTTTTAGTATCTTATTCTCTGATTGGAGAAGGAAATGGCAACCCACTCCAGTGTTCTTGCCTGGAGAATCCCAGGGACGGGGGAGCCTGGTGGGCTGCCATCTATGGGGTCACACAGGGTCGGACACGACTAAAGCGACGCAGCAGCAACAGCATTCTCTGATTATTGCTGGTATGTAAGATGTAAACATAATTATTATATATATTGTCTTCTTGACCTTCTTATTGAATGTTCTTACTGGCGTCAATAATTTCAAAGTTTATTTTCTTGACTATTTAGGGTTATTACCATATTATCTAAAAATAAGAATCATACCTCTTTCTTTCCAAAAATTGTAATTCTTATTGTTGTTCTTACTTTTATATATTTTTGGCTAAAATTCTTGGCACAATGTTAAATGACAGAAGTGAGTTTAACAAGAGTACCTTCAGCATTTTATCATTAAATACTCTTTATAAATGTTTATTTACCTTTTAAGAATTATAAATTATGTTTAAGAGTGCTTTATTTTTGAAATAATTTCCCACAAAGAAAAAGAAAATCCTTTTTTAAAATTAACAAATAAGTTAGATATCTCTCAAGATTAAAGGGGTTATCAGTATCATTTACCCATAAAAATCACGTTTTTTTTTTATTCTTAAATTAATGCTTCTCTCCAATCTAAGGTCTAACTTGAAAAACATTTCACAAAACTAAGCAGCTACACAGGATTCAAACACTCAAAATTAGAATTTAATATTAGGTATACAAATCTTTTATACAAATCTTTTCCTGCGTTGCTTCCCCAACCCTGTAATGTTAACAGTTACCTTCAAACTTTCCAAATTTTTCAGGACAATTAATTGTTTTAAATGAGTATTTTTTAATTAGGAGCAAAATAAAATGTACTCAGATACAAAAGTTTTTTAAGGAAGCCAATATTCAATATAAATAAATGTCAAAATATTGTTTTATTGCAGAGAAAAACTTTCTCTGACCTTAAATTACCTACTGGACAACATACATATGCTATAAAAAAATGAAAAAATATACCTCAAACTCTTTTCTAAGACGTTCCTCTCGTTGAGCACTAAATTCAAGTTCACTTGTTTGTCGCCGTAAAAGGTCAGAGCACTCCGTGTGTTCAGCTTCTAATTTTTCTACTTTCTTGTGCATATTTTGTACAGCATCATCTTGCTCCTAGAAAATAGTTCATTTCTGCATCATTAAAGTTTATAAGCCAACAATGACTAAAATTTAATAAGCAACTAAACCTGTACTTCAACCATCATAATAGGTTCATTTATATAAGCAAGAGAGGTCTAGATATTATTCAGTGATGTTTCAGAATATACATGTATTTTAAAAGCACTACTGGAGTTTTATAATTAATACATGTTACAACTGAAAATGTATATAGCTTACTATAATGTTTGCTAGTTCAACTGACCTCTGAGAATATTTACATAAAGTTCAACTGTCATATACTAGGTTTTCCCTTCTCATTAAAATTTTATTTAAATATTTAGTAAAACAAATGTGTATTTCTCCTTTGTGTGATAAGGAATGATTAGCTTGAATACCTAATAATGACCCTTGAGAGATTTTTATGTGAGTTCACACTTTCTATGCTTACAGCTTTTAAAGTTGCAGCCACTAGATGGCTGTATTTCATTTTCTCTTCAGTTTTCAAGATTTTAAATCTTTGCTGTACTACCGAAAAGAAATAGCATCACGCAGTTTTATTTAAATCTCTCAATCTTCTTTTCCACCTAAACTCAGAAATCAGTTTAATTTTATAGAAGTTCAAATATAAAGTTAACACATATATCAAAGATATTTCCACAGTAAGTAATCTAGATTCATCATTCTCACTTAAGGTCTTTGACAAAGTCCTGTTTACCATTTTTGCCTCACCAGCATCATCTTATTCAGGAACATACACATGTAGATTACACACAAATATACATTTTTCCACGTATTCCCAGCCACTCAAAAGTTGTCATCAGAGCCTGAGTGAGAATGTTGCAAGCACCAAATAGAATTCTCTATAAAAGAGTCTAAGTTTGGAAAGGACCTGGCAGCATAGTCCACAATCAAAGAGTGAAGAACAAAATTCAAATTCCTTCTCTTCATATTCCCTCATGTATAATTTATAATTCATATTCATATGAACTCTGAAGAATTATTTTCTTCAGGTAATGGAAATTCCTTAATATACAGAAGTTCATCTACTTATATGTTTTCAATCTTTAAGCTATCATAGATAAGAACAGAGCTGGGTACCACCCCAAGAGTGTGCCAACACTGTCTACAACCAACAGAAGCACTCACAGTTTTTATCATGACTCTCCGGATTCAGAAACAAATGGTATGATGAATACCGTTATGTGATCTGATTACATCATAAGAGTACTTTCATATATGAAAGCATGTTTAAGACCGTTAAGCATACACAAGTATCAGACACCATTATTATTCTATATGATAGGACCTTCTCGTTTAAGGAATCAATAGTATTCATTCAAATCCACTGTTAAATTACATGCCTTCTTCATTTAGATACATAATCTCCAACTTTCAACCCTCTACTTAGACTAATGTGTACACATTAAAAAGAATAAAGAGCAATTCACAAAGCTAATTACAAAGTAATATAAGTAACTTGAAATTTTAAAAAAGTCTATAACCAGGAAAAGTTATCTCATAGTGGATTGCAGTTATTTCAGGCACTATTAAATCAAGTAAAAGCTGTTAAAATACTCAGTAAGTCTCACAGGATTTATTTATCAGATGACTTGTGATTCCCATTCTATTGATAAATAATATAGAAAGAATACAATCATTCCAAATACTACACTAACGGATTCCCATCACTCCATGTGAGTTTGAGTTTAATCCTATAAAAAAGAAGTGGAAAATGAACTGCTGATAAGTTAGCACTTTCACTTTATGATGCTTGACTTATATTAAATATCACTTAACAGACAGCTTTCAAATAAAAGTCTTTCAAAATGGAGATGAAATTCTGACCTAAAAATCACAGTTTTAATGCAGAAGTTGTCATCACTAACATGATGTGATAATTACTATACATTACTGGATGTAGATATACCTACACAGTTTTTTCTGAAAAAAAAAGTTTTCCTCAGTATAGTGTAGTTTTTAGGAATTCTGTTCACATTCTAGTCACATAATTATGTAAGAAACTTATATTACAGAATTAAGCTAACAGGTTACATTAATTAAAATTACCTTGATTAGTTTCCTAATGTTAGACTCACTTGGCTTTTCTTACATAAAGGCTTTTTATATTTTATCTTTTTTTCTATTTTGCTATATTCAGTTGGCTAATTTTATATAATATTTTTGCACCTATATTCATGAGTGAGATTGACTATAATTATCTTTTCTTGTATCCTTGTCAGTTTAGTGTCAGGATTATTAGTTTGGTATGTTATCTTTTTTACTTATCTTTCTTATTCTCTGGTAGAGTTTAAAGAAGACTGAAATTATTTGCTCCCTGACTGTTTCTTTCTGTTCATTCATGGAGCAATATAAGCCTGGGATTTTGACAATGACTCAATCTAGTTTTCTGCTTCCTTCATCTTCGTTAGTTGGAGAAGGTAGGAAGGTTTTATCTGTTTCAAATATCCACCAGCTAATCCTGCAGCAAAGATCATGGTTGAAGCTAATACTGAAAAGCTTCCAGTAAGTTTTTTAGTCCCTCACTCTTAAACACAAGAAAACGTGATATTTTAAAAATTCCCCAACATAAAAGATGAGTTCTAAATCAAACAGGGAGGACAAAAAACATTCCCTGAGAGGAATATATACAAAGAGAAGAAAACTTCAGAATATCTTCAGAGAACATAAATAGTTCCAGAAAGGCAGAGTAAGGACCACCAAAAATTCTTTCCACCATTACAGCTACAAGAACACTGGCAAGGACTTCCTTGGTGGTGCAGTGGGTAAGAATCTACCTGCCAGTGCAGGAGACACGGGTTCAATCCCTAGTCTGGGAAGATTCCACACGCTGCGGAGCAACTAAGCTGCTGCGCCACAACTACTGAGCCAACACTCTATCTTGACCTATCAAGATCAAATTTTTTCATAACTAGAAATTAACCGAAGGCTTACAGTTTACCTAACAAGCATTTTATCTATATAAAATCATCTGAATCTCAGTAAGAACAGCAAGTTTTGTGGCATTTAAACTTGCCCCAATTCCACACTCCCTTCCTCCAACTCCTGATGGCCCTGAAAATCAATAGTCTTACTATAACAGCCAAGACATGGAAATAACCTTAATGTCTATCAGTGGATAAACAGATTAAAAAAATACGGTATACAGCAGACAGATGCATGTGTGTATATATTATATATACAGTTGGCTCTGGAACAACATGGGTATGTGTTTCAACTGCATCGGTCCACTTCTACATAATTTTTTTCAATAAATACTTTGGATAATTTTTTGGAGATTTGTGACACTTTGAAAAACCTCACAAACTGCATAGCCTAGAAATATTTTTTAAAAAATTTTAAGTTAGGTATGTCAAGAATGCATAAAACAGATGTAGGTTCTAGTCCATTTTATCATTTACCACTATAAAATATACATAAATCTATTATTAAAAATTAAAATTTATCAAAACTTATGCACATACAGACTGTACATGGCCTCACATTCCAAAGAAATGTAAACATAAAGATGCAATGTTATAACTCCATAAAATTAACTGTAATCATAGTATATGACTGTAATAATTTTGTATCCACCTCCTGTTGCTTTGCTCAAGTGAGCTCAAATGTTACAAGTATCTGCTTAAAATGGGCATGATGCTAGTCATCTCCACATGAGCAATTCATCTTTCCAGTAACTTTCATATTGCAGCAAAAAGTGATTGATCAATCTCTCTCTCTCTCTCAGTTCTCACTTTTTTCACCGTTTACTGCAATACTGTAAACCCTGAATAACACCACGGGACCCATATAAAGTATGACTACTGATGTTGGAAGTGCTCCCTAGAAGCAAAGAAAAATCATGACATAACAAGAAAAAGTTGAACTGCTTGATAGGTACCATAGCTTCAGGTCTATAGCTGTGACTGCCTGCCATTTCAAGATAAATGAATCCAGTGTAGGGACCATTATAAAAGAAAAAGAAATCAGTGATGCCATGGCCGCAGCTACAAGAGCAGGTGTGAAAACTTTGCACTTCTGGCGATATATCTTTTTTATCTTATACTGAAAAGGCAGCTTTTAGGTGGGTGCAGCATTGCTCTAACAAAGCCATACCTATAGACTCTAACATGATTAGAAAAAAAGCGAAGTTACTGTATGACTACCTAAAGCAAAAGGAAGGTGAAGGACCTAAAGCTGGAGAGTTTAATGCCAGCAAACAATGGTTTGATAATTTTAAAAAGAAGTCTGGCTTTAAAAAATGCAAAGATAACAGGAAAAGCAATTTCTGACAACTGAGAGGCAGCAGATAAGTTCCCAGATTCCTTTAAGAAAATCACGGAGGACTAAGACATGGCACAAATGAACCTATCTACAAAACAGAAACAGACTCACAGACACAGAGAACAGACTTGTTGCTAAGGAGGAGGCGGGAAGGTGAAGATGGACTGGGAGTCTGGGGTTGCTAGACAGAAACTATTGCATTTAGAATGGATAAACAGCCTTCTATTATATAGCACAAGAAACTACTAATATATTCAATCTCCTCGGATAAACCATAATGGAAAAGAATATTTTTTAAATGTATATATATTTTTAAAATCACTTTTAAATCATTTTAAGTTACTTTGTTGTACAGAAGAAATTAGCACAACGTTGTAAATCAGCTATAATTCAATTTAAAAAAAAGAAAATCACTGAGCAGAAAGGATATCTACCTGAACAGGTTTTTAATGCAGACCAAAATGCCTTATTCTAGAAAAAAAAACCTAAATGACATTTATTCATAAGGAAGAGAAGCAAGCATATAGGGTTTAAGGCAGGAAGAAATAGACTAACTCTATTGTTCTGTGCAAATGAAGTTGGATTTATGATTAGTTCTGCCCTTTTCTATAAAGCTGCTAACCCCTGAGCTGAAAGTCCCTTGGCTGTACAAGGGACAAGAAGGCTTAACAAGAAGGCCTAAACAACAAGAATACGTTTTCTGGATTGGGTCCATAGATGCTTTGTCCTTAAAGTCAGGAAATATCTTGCCAATAAGTGACTGCCTTTTAAAGTTCTCTTGTCATTGAACAAGCCGCCCCTGGCCACCCACAATCCCATATGTTTAACACTCAGTTCAGTCCAGTCGCTCAATTGTGTCCAACTCTTCGTGACTCCATAGACTGCAGGACGCCATGCCTCCCTGTCCATCACCAACTCCTGGAAATTACTCAAACTCATGTCCATTGAGTAGGTGATGCCACCCAACTATCTCATCCTCTGTCGTCCCCTTCTCCTCCCACCTTCAACCTGTCCCAGCATCAGGGTCTTTTCCAGGGAGTCAGTTCTTCACATCAGGTGGCCAAAGGATTGGAGTTTCAGCTTCAACATCAGTCCTTCCAATGAACACCCAGGACTGAGCTCCTTTAGGATGGACTGGCTGGATCTCCTTGCAGTCCAAGGGACTCTCAAGAGTCCTCTCCAAGGCCACAGTTCCAAAGCATGAATTCCTCAGCACTCACCTTTCATATACTCCAACTCTCACATCCGTACATGACTACTGGAAAAACCATAGCCTTGACTAGATGGACCTTTGTTGGCAAAGTAATGTCTCTGCTTTTTAATATGCTGTCTAGGTTGGTCATAACTTTACTTCCAAGGAGTAAGCGTCTTTTAATTTCATGGCTGTAGTCTCCATCTGCAGTGATTTTGGAGCCCAAAATAATAAAGTCTGTCACTATTTCCACTGTTTCTGCATCTATTTGCCATGAAGTGATGGGACCTGATGCCATGATCTTAGTTTTCTGAATGTGGAAAGGTCTGACAGATGTAGTCTACTGGAGAAGGGAATGGCAAACCACCCTCAGTATTCTTGCCTTGAGAACCCCATGCGCAGTATGAAAGGCAAAATGATAGGACACTGAAAGATGAACTCCCCAGGCCAGAAGGTGCCCATTATGCTAGTGGAGATCAGTGGAGAAATAACTCCAGAAAGAATGACGAGATGGGGCCAAAGCAAAAACTACACCCAGTTGTGGATGGGACTGGTGATAGAAGCAAGGTTCGATGTTGTACAGAGCAATACTGCATAGGAACCTGGAATGTTAGGTCCATGAATCAAGGCAAATTGGAAGTGGTCAAACAGGAGATGGCAAGAGTGAACATCAACATTCTAGGAATCAGTGAACTAAGATGGACTGGAATGGGTGACTTTAACTCAGATGACCATTATATCTACTACTGGAGGCAGGAATCCCTTAGAAGAAATGGAGTAGCCATCACAGTCAACAAAAGAGTCCAAAATGCAGTACTTGGATGCAATCTCAAAAACGACAGAATGATCTCTGTTCGTTCCCAAGGCAAACCATTCAATATCACAGTAATCCAAGTCTATGCCCTGACCTGGAACTCTGAAGAAGCTGAAGCTGAACGGTTCTATGAAGATCTACAAGACCTTCTAGAATTAACACCCAAAAAAGATGTCCTTTTCATTATGGGGGACTGGAACGCAAAAGTAGGAAGTCAAGAAACACCTGAAGTAACAGGCAAATTTAGCATTGGAGTACAAAATGAGGCAGGGCTAGGGCTAGTCGAGTTCTGCCAAGAGAATGCACTGGTCAGAGCAAATACCCTCTTCCAACAACACAAGAGAAGACTCTACCCATGGACATCACCAGATGGTCAACACTAAAATCAGACTCATTATATTCTTTGCAGCCAAAGATGGAGAAGCTCTATACAGTCAGCAAAAACAAGACCAGGAGCTGACTGTGGCTCAGATCATAAACTCCTTATTGCCAAATTCAGACTTAAATTAAAGAAATAGGGAAAACCACTAGACCACTCAGGTATGACATAAATAAAATCCCTTATGACTATACAGTGGAAGTGAGAAATAGATTTAAGGGACTAGATCTGATAGACAGGGTGCCTGATGAACTATGAATGGAGGCTCGTGACACTGTACAGGAGACAGGGATTAAGACCATCCTCAAGAAAAAGAAATGCAAAATGGCTGCCTGAGGAGGCCTTACAAATAGCTGTGACAAGAAGAGAAGCGAAAGGAAAGGTATACCCATTTGAATGCAGCGTTCCAAAGAAAAGCAAGGAGAGATAAGAAAGTCTTCCTCAGCGATCAGTGCAAAGAAATAGGGGGAAAAAATAGAATGGGAAAGACTGGAGATCTCTTCAAGAAAATGAGAGATACCAAGGGAACATTTCATGCAAAGATGGGCTCGATAAAGGATAGAAATGGTATGGACCTAACAGAAGCAGAAGATGTTAAGAAGAGGTGTCAAGAATACACAAAAGAACTGTACAAAACAGATCTTCACAACCCAAATAATCACGATGGTGCGATCACTCACATTCACCTAGAGCCAGACATACTGGAATATGAACTCAAGTGGGCTTTAGGAAGCATCATTAAGAACAAAGCTAGTGGAGATGATGGAATTACAGTTGTGCTATTTCAAATCCTGAAAGATGATGCTGTGAAAGTGCTGCACTCAATACACCAGCAAATTTGGAAAACTCAGCAGTGGCCACAGGACTGGAAAAGGTCAGTTTTCATTCCAATCCCTAAGAAAGGTAATGCCAAAGAATGCTCAAACTACCGCACCATTGCACTCATCTCACATGCTCGTAAAGTAATGCTCAAAATTCTCCAAGCCAGGCTTCAACGATATGTGATCCGTGAACTTCCAGATATTCAAGCTGGTTTTAGAAAAGGAAGAGGAACCAGAGATCAAATTGCCAACATCCACTGGACCACCAAACAAGCAAGAGAGTTCCAGAAAAACATCTATTTCTGCTTTATAGACTATGCCAAAGCCTTTGACTGTGTGGATCACAATAAACTGTGGAAAATTCTGAAAGAGACGGGAATACCAGACCACCTGACCTGCCTCTTGAGAAACCTGTATGCAGGTCAGGAAGCAACAGTTAGATCTGGACATGGAACAACAGACTGGTTCCAAATAGGAAAAGGAGTACGTCAAGGCTGTATATGGTCACCCTGCTTATTTAACTTCTATGCAGAGTACATCATGAGAAATGCTGGGCTGGATGAAGCTCAAGCTGGAATCAAGATTTCCAGAAGAAATATCAATAACCTCATATATGCAGATGACACCACCTTTATGACAGAAAGTGAAGAACTAAGCCTCTTGATGAAAGTGAAAGAGGAGAGTGAAAAAGCTGACTTAAAGCTCAACATTCAGAAAACGAAGATCATGGCATCAGGTCCCATCACTTCATGGGAAATAGATGGGGAAACAGTGTCAGACTTTATTTTTGGGGGCTCCAAAATCACTGCAGATGGTGACTGCATCCATGAAATTATAAGACTCTTACTCCTTGGAAGGAAAGTTATGACCAACCTTGACAGCATATTAAAAAGCAGAGACATTACTTTGTCAACAATGGTCCACCTAGTCAAGGCTATGGTTTTTCCATGAGTCATGTATGGATGTGAGAGTTAGACAATAAGAAAGCTGAATGCCAAAAGAATTGATGCCTTTGAACTGTGGTGTTGGAGAAGACTCTTGAGAGTCCCTTGGACTGCAAGGAGATCCAACCAGTCTATCCTAAAGGAGATCAACCCTTGGTGTTCATTGGAAAGACTGATGTTGAAACTGAAACTCCAATACTTTGGCCCCCTGATGCAAAGAGCTGACTCATCTGAAAAGACCCTGATGCTGGGAGGGGTTGGAGGCAGGAGGAGCAGGGGACAACAGAGGATGAGATGGTTGGATAGTATCACCGACTCAATGGACATGGGTTTGGGTAGACTCAGGCAGTTGGTGATGGACAGGAAGGCCTGGCATGGTGCAGCGCAAAGAGTCAAACACAACTGAGCGGCTGAACTGAATTGAACTGAGCTTTACGCCAACGTTTTCACTCTCCTCTTTCACTTTCATCAAGAGGCTCTTTAGTTCTTCACTTTCTGCCATAAAGGTGCTGTCATCTGCATATCTGAGGTTATTGATATTTCTCCCGGCAATCTTGATTCCAGCTTGTGCTTCATCCAGCCCAGCGTCTCTCATGATGTACTCTACATATAAGTTAAATAAGCACAGTGACAATATACAGCCTTGACGTACTCCTTTTCCTATTTGGAACCAGTCTGTTGTTCCATGTCCAGTTCTAACTGTTGCTTCCTGACCTGCATACAGATTTCTCAAGAGGCATGTCAGGTGGTCTGGTATCCCATCTCTTTCAGAAGTTTCCACTGTTTTTTGTGATCCACACAGTCAAAGGCTTTGGCATAGTCTATAAAACAGAAATAGATGTTTTTCTGGAACTCTCTTGCTTTTTCCATGATCCAGCGGATGCTGGCAATTTGATCTCTGGTTCCTCTACCTTTTCTAAAACCAGCTTGAACATTTGGAAGTTCACGGTTCATGTATTGCTGAAGCCTGGCTTGGAGAATTTTGAGCATTACTTTACTAGCGTGTGAGATGAGTGCAATTGTGCAGTAGTCTGAGCATTCTTTGGCATTACCTTTCTTAGGGATTGGAATGAAACTGACCTTTTCCAGTCCTGTGGCCACTGCTGAGTTTTCCAAATTTGCTGGCGTATTGAGTGCAGCACTTTCACAGCGTCATCTTTCAGGATTTGAAATAGCGCAACTGTAATTCCATCATCTCCACTAGCTTTGTTCTTGGTGATGCTTCCTAAGGTCCACTTGACCTCACATTCCAGGATGTCTGGCTCTAGGTGAGTGATCACACCATCACGATTATCTGGGTCGTGAAGCTTTTTTTTGTATAGTTCTTCTGTGTATTCTTGACACCTCTTCTTAACATCTTCAGCTTCTGTTAGGTCCATTTCTGTCCATTATTGAGCCCATCTTTGCATGAAATGTTCCCTTGGTATCTCTCATTTTCTTGAAGAGATCTCTAATCTTTCCCATTTATTGTTTTCCTCTTTTTCTTTACACTGATCACTGAGGAAGGCGTTTTTATCTCTCCTTGCTATTATTTGGAACTCTGCATTCAAATGGGTATATCTTTCCTTTTTATCTTTGCTTTTCACCTCTCTTCTTTTTACAGCTATTTGTAAGGCCTCCTCAGACAGTCGTGGATGGAGGTTTCATGACATTTTACAGGAGACAGGGAGCAAGACCATCCCAAAGAAAAAGAACTGTTTAACACTAAAGACACTGAAATGGTCTACCTGCCCAAAACACAACATCTCTAATTCAGGCTCTAGATCAGGGGGTCATAAAGTCCCCTTCACAAATCACTGCTTTGTTGTGGTGAAGGGGTTTGCATAACTCAATGAAGCTATGAGCCATGCCATGTACAGCCACCAAAGATGGACGGCTCATAGTGGAAAGTTCTGACAATATGTGATCCAGTGGAGAAGGGAATGGCAAACCACCCCAGTATACTTGCTGTGAGAACCTCATGAACTGTATAAAAAGACAAAAAGATACGACATGGAAAGATGAGTCCTCCAGGTCAGAAGGTGTCCAATATGCTACTAAAGCCCCAGAAAGAATGAAGCAGCTGGGCCAAAGTGGAAATGATGCTCGGCTATGGATATGTCTGGTGATGGAAGTAAAATCTGATGCTGCAAAGAACAGTACTACATAGGAACCTAGAATGTTAGGTCCATAAATCAAGGTAAACTGGAAGTGGTCAAGCAGGAAATGGTAAGAATAAACATCAACATCTTAGAAATCAGTGAATTAAAATGGACAGGAACAGGCAAATTTAATTCAGATGACCATTATATCTACTACTGCAGGCAAGGTTTCACAGAAGAAATGGAGTAGCCTTCAAGGTCAACAAGAGTCCAAAATGCAGTACTTGGGTGCAACCTCAAAAATGACAGAATGATCTTGGTTCGTTTCCAAGGCAAACCATTCAACATCATAGCAATTCAGGCCTATGCCTCTACTACCAATGCCCAAGAAGCTGAAGCTGATCAGTTCTATGAAGACCTAGAAGATCTCCTAGAACTAACACTTAAAAAAGATGTTATAATCATCACTGGGGTTGGAATGCAAAAGTAGGAAGTCAAGAGATACCTGGAGTAACAGGCCAGTTTGGCCTTGGAGTAAAAAATGAAGCAGGGCAAAGGTTAACTGAATTCTGCCAAGAGAATGTACTATTTATAGAAAACACCCTTTTTCAACAACACAAGAGATGACTATATACATGGACATCACCAAATGGTCAATACTGAAATCAAACTGATTAAATTCTTTGTAGCCAAAGATGGAACAGCTGTACACAGTCAACAAAAACAAGGCCTGGAGCTAACTGTGGCTCAGATAATCAGTTTCTCATAGCAAAATTCAGGCTTAAACTAAAGAAAGTGGGAAAACCACTAAGCTAGCCAGGTACGACTTAAATCAAATCCCCTATAATACGCAGTGGAGGAGGTGAACAGAGTCAAGGGATGAGAGCTAGTAAACAGTGTGCCTGAGGAACTATGGACAGAGGTTGGTAATATTGTACAGGAGGCAGTGAACAAACCATCCAAAGAAAAAGAGAAGAAGGAAAACTGGTTATCCAAGGAGGCTTTACAAATAGTTGAAGAATGAAGAAAAGCGAAAAGCAAGGGAGAAAACACAGAGTTCCAGAGAATTACAAGGGGAGAAAAGAAGGCCTTCTTCAATGAACAGTGCATAAAGATAGAGGGAAACGACAGAAGGGGAAAGACTAGAGATCTCTTCAGGAAAACTGGAAATAGGAAGGGAACATTCCATCCAAAGATGGGTACAATAAAAGACAGAAACAGTAGAGGTATAGAAGTAGAAGAGATCAAGAAGAGATGGAAAAAATACATAGAAGAACTGTACAAAAAAGATGTTAATGATCCAGATAACCACAATGGTGTGGTCAGTCAGCCAGAGCCAGACATTTTGCAGTGTGAAGTCAAGTGGGCCTTAGGAAGCACTGCTGTCAATAAAGCTAGTGGATGCAATGGAATTTCAGTAGAGCTATTCAAAACCCTGAAAGATGATGCTATCAAAGTATTGCACTCAATATGTCAGCAAATCTGGAAGACCCAGCAGTGGCCACAGGAAAAGGTCAACCCTCATCTCAATTCCCAAGAAGGGTAGTACTAAAGAATGTTCTGACCATCAGACACTTGCACTCATCTCCCATGCTAGTAAGGTCATGCTGAAAATCTCGCATTCTAGGCTTCAGCATTAACGTGAACCAAGAACTTCCAGATACTCAAGCTGGGTTTAGAAAAGGCGAGGAACCAGATATCAAATTGTCAACATTTGCTGGATCATAGAGAAAGCACAGTAATTCCAGAAAAACATCTAGTTTCATCAACTACACTAAAGTTTTTGACCATGTGGATCATAACAAAATGTGAAAGCTCTTAAAGAGATGGGAATACCAGACCATCTTACCTGTTTCCTGGGAAATCTGTATGTGGGTCAAGAAGCAACAGTTAGAACCCTGTATGAACTGAGTGGCTCACAACTGAGATAGCAGTATGACAGGACTGTCTGTTGTCACCCTGTTTATTTAATCTATATGCTGAGCACATCATGAGTAATGCCAGGCTGGATGAATTACAAGCTGGAATCAAGACTGGCACGAGAAACATCAACTTCAGATATGCAAATGATACCACTCTAATGGCAGAGAGCAAAGAGGAACTAAAGAACCTCCTGCTGAGGGTAAAGGAGGAGAGTGGAAAAGTCTGCTTAAAACTAAATATTAAAAAAGCTACAATCATGGCATCAGGCTCCATTACGTCATGGCAAATAGAAGAGGAAAAGATGGAAGTAGTGAGAGATTTCCTCTTCTTGGGAAAAATCAGTGCGGCTGGTGACTGCAGCCATGAAATCAGTGGACAATTGCTTCTTGGCAGGAAAGCTATGACAAACCTAGACAGTGTGTTTGAAAGCAGAGACATCATTCTGCCAACAAAGGTCCATATAGTCAAGGCTATGGTCTTTCCAGTGGTCACATATGGTTGTGAGAACTGGACCATAAAGAAGGCAGAACGCCAAGAATTGATGCCTTTGAACTGTGATGGTGGAGGAGACTCCGGAGAGTCTCTTGGACAGCAAAGAGATCAAACCAGTCAATCTTAAAAGAAATCAACCCTGAATATTCATTGGAAGGACTAATGCTGAAGCTGAAGCTCCAATATTTTGATCACCTGATGCAAACAGCTGACTCATTAGAAAAGTCCCTGATGCTGGACAGATTAAGGGGAGAAAGAAAAGAGGGAATCAGAGGATTAGATGGTTGGATGTCATGACCAATGCAATGGACATGAACTTGGGCAAACTGTGGGAGATGGAGACGGACAGAGAGGGCTGGCAGGCTGCAATCCATGGCGTGGCAAAGAGTCAGACTCGACTGGGTGACTGAACAACAACACACACGGTACTCTATAGAAAGGGTGGTTAATGCTATGGAAGAGAGCCCTGATAGAGACAACATCTATGGAAGGATTGCAGCATTGAAAAATGGCATCATTATAGAAAAAGATGTGCAAGCCATCAAATCTGAAATAATAAATCCCTGCTAGAGAAAACTATGTCCAGATGTTATCCATGACTTCACAGAATTTATGACCGAGTCAATCAAGGAAATCGTGAAAGAGATTATAGATACGAAAAAAAAAAAAAAGATGGGGGGTGAAGGGTTTCAAGATATAAATCTTGGAGAAATTCAACACTGATAAACAGCACACTAGAGGAATTAACAGAAGAGGACTCAATGGAGATGAGTATTTCCAAACCAGTGTCAGATGATGAGGAAGATGACATAGAAGAAGCAGTGCCAGAAAACAAACTGACGCTGGTTTTAAGACTGCTTTTGGCTTCTCTGAGAGGCAGGGAGGCCTGGAGTGCTGCAGTTCGAGGGGTAGCAAAGAGCTGAACACGAATTAGTGACTGAACAACAAAGGACTTTTACAACATGGGCAATGAAACTAAGCCAAACAATGAAAGATAGGTTGGTATCATATAGAAACATTTCTAGAAAAATGACAAAGCAAAAACGGCAGTCAGAAATGACAATGTCTCTCTGTAAAGATACGCCAAGTACGCCTGCCTCTCTTGCCTCCCCTTTCATGTTCTCCATCTCTCCCACCTCTGCCACCCCTGAGACAGCAACACCAACCTCTCCTCCTCAGCCTATTCAGCATGAAGATGACAAGGATGAAGACCATTAGGACGATTCACTTCTACTCAACAGTCATCATCACCATGCATGCAGTGAATAATCAACACGCACACAGTCAGTAGACTCATCTGTTATGTATATGTGTCTTCATGTGACAGTCTCATAGCTGCAGAGCTAGAACTGTAGGAGATGCTTTGCGGTCCTCATCGTCAACTAAGTATTCATGTTGAACATCATGTGCAAGATCTGTACTGAAGTAGACAGGCTATCCTGAAACAGACATGAGGTGAGTGAAAGTCACTCAGTCATATCCGACTCTTTGCAACTACATGGACTAAACACTCCATGGCATTCTCCAGGCCAGAATACTGGAGTGGGCAGCTGATCCCTTCTCCAAAAAAATCTTTCCAACCCAGGGATTGAAACCAGGCCTCCCACATTTGCAGGTGGATTCTTTACCAGCTGAGCCACCAGGGAAGCCCAAGGTGAGTGATATTTAATATAAAATTAATAATGAGCTAGGTTTCTGACTGTTTTGTGACTTTGCTTTCAAAGAATTACATTACCATACCATGTGTCTCTCTTTTGTAAATGGAGAAAATGAGTATCAGTCCATCATCACAAGTTAAGTGCTTTTTTTAAATTCAACAATGTTTCCAATACAGTATTATGGAAAGACTGTATGCCATGGAAATACTGTATGCCATAACAAATTTATAAAAATGCTATAAATTGAATATTAAGATCTGATGACTACAGTTAACAATACCATATTGTACTGGACTTCCCAGGTGGTGCTGTAGTCAAGAATCTGCCTGCCAATTCAGGAGATACAAGAAACATGGGTTCAATCCCTGGGTCTGGAAGATCCCCCGAAGTAGCAAATGGCAACCCACTCCAATATTCTTGCCTGGGAAATTTCATGGACAGAGGAGCCTAGCAGGCTACAGTCCATGGTGTCATAAAGAGCAGGACAGGACTGAGGATGCACGCAGGAGGAGGAGGAGAATCAATTATGTCTCAATAAAACTGGAAAGAAAAAAAGAACTATAGCTATGAAACCCAACACCCTGGCTGCTCTTCATACTAAAAACATTCCATAAAACCAGAACTCAAATATGAAATGAAAAGTGAAACTGTAAGGTCTCAAAAAGTCATAAGTAGAAAGAGGATATCACCAGTTAAGTTGACTGGATCAAACCTATCCAATCATCTCTGCTTGCTCCTGAAACCCCACTTAAATGAAGACAGAATAAAAGTGAGTGACAGAAGAGATGACAGCCAACAAGAGATGTCAAAAGCGAATTTGGAAGATGGAAAACAAATGGACAAGTGAGTGTGTGTTTGTTAGGTTTCAGCTTTTTCAACTTTGCTAAATACTCAAAAAAGGCAGGGCCTAATAGCAAGTTGAATTCATATCCGTAAAAAAAAAAATCAGAAATTGGAAGCAGCAATTACCCCTGAAGCCAAGCCATGGAGTGGCAGGGAACACGGAGCGCTGCTGGAAGCCTCTGTAAGCAGCAGTTAGCTCTGTTCTCAGATGTCCTCTGCCAACTCCCTCCCAGACAAAGGGCCCTCTCCATTCTGGAAAAAGAGAGAGTTTATCTGCAAACCAATAAGGCTGATCCAAAAAGGTTCTGATGTCGTGAAAACCAGACCCAACTGAAGGACAGGATAAGACACTTTATAAAAATTAGAGGAGATTAGGAAACTGTGGGGGATGAAACCTCACAGCTCTGTTTCTCTCCTCAGCTCTCAAAACATTGACTCCTACACTTAAGGTACTATAAGAACAACAAAGACACTAGAAGGCTCCTTTGTGGGGAAATAACCAGGCCAAGGAGAAAAAAGCTACAGATTCTGGCCTTTTAAAGGTTCTCCAATTAAATGGAAGGGCTCCACACACAACAAGAGCTTTCTCCTAGCTTTTTAGTGCTTCTTTCTTAAACATGAACACACAGACAAGGATCACCAGACACTTGAGGAAAGCTTTTCATGTGAAATTCAGACAAATGGGATCAAACACTCAGAGAAAACAAAGCCAATCTAGGGAGGAAGGGGGAGGGGAACCACCTTCAGAACAAGTATGACTTTCATCCACAAAGTAAAAATAAGGTATTACAATCATAAAACAAGAAGAGTCTACTATATAAAAGTATAGTCAAAGAACAAGAAACAACTCCGGGAAATTAAAAAATTTAAAACCAGAAAGAAAATTTAATAGAAAGGTTGTAATATAAAATTGAAGAAATCTCTTCAAAAACAGAAAAAAAAAAAAAAGAGTTGAAAGCAGAAGAAATTAAGGATGTCAATTTATGGCAAACTGACCTATAAATCCAATTCAATTCCAATAAAATTACAAGGTTTCTTGGTAGAATATAAATAACATGTCAATTCTCAAACTCATATGGAAGATTAAAAAGCTAAGAATAACTCTCCTCCCGACTCCCTCAGAAAATATATTAAGAATATGGAGAAGGGAGTTTGCTCTATCTGATATCAAGATTTACTCTAAAGCCATGGCAAATAAAACAATTTAGTATTGATTTAGAAACAGATCAACATGTAAGTGAAACAGAACAAAGCACCAGGAACCAAACTGTAGATTTCATAAAGGAATTTGATATATGACACAGATGACATTTTAAATCAGTAAGTGGTGACAGCATAGACAGGTGAATAACTAGTGCAGACATTTGGTTATCCATTTGGAAAAAAATAAAATTAAACCTTCCTTCATTCTCTATTAAAAAAAATATTTTTTCTTTATGACTTTAGGTTATATAAGACATAAAAAAGTACTATCAATAAAAGAAAATACTGATACATTCAACTACATTAAAATTTAAAACTGCACACAATGTAAATTGTTTCCATGTCTCCACAAAGAGGAAAAAGATGTTTGCCACGGGATTTAAGTAACCAAGTTATCAAATATATTTGAAACTCCTATAAATCAATAAGAATATACAAACAAAAAGGATAAAGGGGAAAAAAATAAAATTGCGGTTCACAAAAGAAGAAATATGAATGACCAATAAACATAACATGAGCAATGTCAGGTAAACAGAAATTTAAGCAAGAGAAATTTCACACACATTCTAATGCAAAAGAAATCAAATCTGAAAAATACCAAGGGTTCAAGAGACTTCAAGGGAAGAGAAAGTCTTCTCTCAAATTGATACAACCACTTGGGAGAATAACTTAGCATATATTTTATCCAATAATTGCAAATACACCAAATACATCCCACATAAAAATATTTGATGTTTATGGAAGCACTGCATGAAATAACCGAAACTTAGAAATTAAATCTCAGACAACCCTGTAATGGATGATTATACATATGATAAATCACTATAGATCAGTTAAATTGAATGAACCAGAGATAGTTTATTAACTGGGCTAAACCTCAAAAACAGAAGCGGGGAGAACAGCTGGACAAAGACTCATACTGTGTGATACTGGATGCATCCTTTTTAAATAAACAAAATACTATTCAAAGAACAAAACATATATCATCAATGTTTACCGACAGAAAGTTAAACACCAACTTCAGAAGGATGGTTATCTTGTGGGGGTGGGGTGTTAGTGAATGATTCAGTCTTCAGTGATATAAAATGTGTCTGTTATGAATTCTTAGGCAAATATGACAAACACTAAATGATCTAGATGGTAAATGTTGGCAATATTAATGGCATTGATTGGCTACATAGGGTATTAATTAATTATATATTAATCCCTATTAATTTTTATATGTTCAGATACTTGTTATAGGTGTATAGTTTAATCAATATAATTCATGTCTGGGGTGCGTTATAATATACAAGAAAATTACAAAAGAACTATAAAATACCTCATGCAGTTATACATCCAAATTAACTTGCCTCCTCCCAAATAAATTTTTTAATTTTTTTGTCACAGAATTTGTTTTCTAATCAAAGCAAAGATACCTGGATCCGTATAGTGAGTGAGTGTGTGTCTGTGTGTGTAACAAATTAAATCACATTAGTTCAGTTCAGTCACTCAGTTGTGTCTGACTTTTTGCGACCCCATGGACTGCCGTACCCCAGGCTTCCCTGTCCATTACCAACTCCCACAGCTTGCTCAAACTCATGTCCATCGAGTCAGTGACCCCAACTTAATTAAATCACATTGAGGGTAGAACTGTGTTGTTGGAGAAGACTCTTGAGAGTCCCTTGGACTGCAAAGAAATCAAACTAGTCAATCCTAAAGGAAATCAGTCCTGAATATTCATTGGAAGGACTGATGCTGAACCTGAAACTCCAATACTCTGACCACCTGACGTGAAGAACTGACTCATTGGAAAAGACCCTGATGGGCTGGGAAAGACTGAAGGTGGGAGAAGGGGACAACAGAGGATGAGATGGTTGATGGCATCACCGACGCGATGGACATGATTTTGAGTAGGCTCCAGGAGTTGGTGATGGACAGGGAAGCCTGGTGTGCTGCAGTCCATGGGGTTGCAAAGAGTCGGAGAGGACTGAGCAATTGAACTGACTGACTGAAAGGTAGGGGAAAGTGAGTGAGTTTTTTTTCCACTAGAGGGAGGTGTTGAACTTAAAATATTTTAAAATGGATTTTGTTTTTGAACTGACATTTAACATCAAAGTAAACCACACTGTGCTGTTAGGAAATAAACTTCCTTTCTTTCCACATCTTCCAAAACATAGCCCCGAAAGTATAATTCTTTATATGCACTTATATAAACAATATTTCTTGAACTCCAAAATAAGGTTTCAAGTCTGAAGGATTAAAATAATTAGAACATATCAGAGTTAAAGCACTCCTCCTTCCTAACCTATGAAATAGAACAACACAGATATAGTTACAACCTTAGTCCAGTACATGGTTCTCTCTCTAAATCCCCAAAGTCAGCACAGTTCAACAATCAAAAACAGTGTTCACTGGCAACTCTATGGAATACCTATCACAGTTATAAAACTTGAAGATTCAGCAATTATACTTCTAGGCGTTCACACAGCTGAATCACTTGTATGACAGCCCGAAGACACAGGCAAGGATGTTGGTGAATCATTTTAAAGTGAAGCAAAAAATTTTGAAAGAAATAAAATGTAGATCAATAAGGAATTTGTTAAACATATTAGGAACTCCCATGTAACAGAAAAGCTCACAAGCACTACAAGAATAATGCAAGAATTAAAAGATGGACACCGTATATTACTGAGGCATATTTATGTAATTATGTTTATATACCCTTAGATGAGGGGTAGGACTGGAGTGGGCAGAGTAACAGGGCAGACCTCTACTTTCTGTTTTTAAAGTTCCCTATATTAGAGGCATTTTTACAATGAGAACAATATATTTTAATTCTATAAATTGACTATTAAGATATGTTTGACCATTGATATAAGATATTGATATATTGATACAAGATATGTTTGACTTATATTGATATATGTTTGACTATTGATAAGATATAATTGACTATTAAGGAATGTTTGGAAATAATAGGCAGTACCAGCACCAGACTCACTTTCTACATCATTTGCTTACACAGGGCACCAGTGGACAGTTTCCCAGGAAACTACAAAGAAAAGCTCCTTGCTACCCTAGATCATTTAAGACAAAATTCTGAAATACTTCCTTTCCATGCAACAAACTCCAAGCTGTCCCTGGATCACAGCTGCGCTTACCCAGTCGATCACTGACATGTTGCATACCCCATCCCTCACTGCTGTCTTAGCACACATCCCACTGATGGATGCCGAATCTGATCCCACACCTAGTCTGACATCTTCCTTTACCACCACCCCCAACTCTTCCTCTTCCTCCTTCAGTCTGTGGTATTATTTTCAATGAACATTTCCCACGCTCCTCTGCCATCACAAGCTCTCACCTCACTTGATCACTAGATATATAAATCAAATTTAGCCAGAATGAGGAAAGGGTCACTTTATTTCCTGGCTTAGTTACAGAATTTCAGAAATAAAATAAATATGAAAACATACATTCATCTTCTAAATGCTTTTAATTCTACTGATGAGTTATACATTGAAGTAAACTATAAAAATGACAAAGGAAAGAACATGGCAATTTACCACTGCATGTCCCATACTGCCTACAGTAGTAAAGCTCATGGCTAATAAGCATCCTCAAAGTTCTCACTGCTATTGCAGAAACAAACACATAAATAATTTAAATACATAGAAGCAAAACATAAAATAACATATTTTCCCAAGATCAACATATATACGTCATTCTAAAATTACTATGGCTTTGCTTTGTTTCGAAATTTCAAGGAATGCCAAGAGAAGCATGGAATTTTTATGTTTATCAAAAGAGGACATGCATTTTTAAAAAATGAAAAATGCTTTTTTTAAATGATATAACTCCACTAAGAATCCCCATTAATAGTCCAGAGAAGTGCACCTCTATTTATCACTTCAATACTGGGAAAGAAAGGAGACATGGCATAAAATTAAGATTTTCCTTTTACACAAGCCTGAATTCTAAAGCCCAGATGAGAGAAATATTATACCAGCTTTGTCTGTTTAAGATGGGGCTTCACTGAGGTTTTTTTCAAACTTATTTTAAAAACTGAATTCCCTTGGAGAGTTACACAAAAGAACACTATGTTATACTAACACCTAATTATAGTATAGAAACCTAAACCCATCAACAGCCAATAGAGAGAGGAGAGAATTTTCATCTATCCCTCAAGTTGTTGAAAAAAAAAAAAAAGACTTTTTTTAAAGTCTAAAAGGTTTCTAAACTTGCTTTATAAAAGGAAAGGCAGTTTTCTTTTGGCAAAAAGGACAAGGAATTACGAGACAGACTTCTGAACATTTCAGTTACGGAATACAATAAAATCTATCTTATAGGTGGTAGTAACCTAAGGAATATATTCCTATTCTTCCCACGCGTAATAATTAAAGATTGACAAAGAATTCCAAATTCCCTTAATACTTCATAATATAAAGTCTGATTTAACCATATACGTTTCATGTGAGGTTTAGAGGATTGATCAGGAAACTGTATGAAAATCATATCATCTACACATTTGAATATAGGTCTCTGCAATATATTTTATAAATTTAGGGCTCCTGACTGGTAGTAGTGAAAACTTCTGAGTATTCAAAAATAAAGAGGTTATTTTCATTTACTTATGTGTACTTGTTTGTTTTAGGTAACCTTGAAGACAATTATCAATAACAGCTCAAATGCCCTCTGCTCTGTGATAAATTTCCCCAAACTCCCAGGCAATTCATTTCTCTTTTATGATCCCATAGCATTTTCTTTAAAACTGTATTATATTACAATATTTTCTCCTCTCTTTACATGCCTCTCCATGTTGAAAGATCTTTTAGGAAAGAAATCATATCTTAATCAATTTTATATCCTCAGGACCCACAGCAGGAACTTAGGGAATGAATAAAGGAACAAGGGACTGAATGAATGAGAGGACTAACTAACTATAAAATCACAAGCAGACTCTAAAAATACCAAGAGGTCTAAAGAGTAACTATCTTTACAGATTTCACAGAGGGAGTGACTGGGAAGAAAAGCATTGCCCAAGGAACAAAGGTTTGGGAAATATGCGATACTGGTGGTATTCTCAACACTTACATATGCAACAAATTCAGTACCTTCACTGTTTACTGCCAGATTTCACTCTTAAAGATATAGGTGCCTCCTATTCTCTGCCGGTTTGGGGCCACCTTCGTCTTATAAAACCATTCCTAACACAAAAAGCAACTGTAAAATTTATTTTAGGTGAACATTTTTCATTCTGTAAAGAACAGATACCTTTGACATCTATATAAAGATTACATTTCAATGGCATTTTGTGTAGAAAAACTGTCTTATCACAAATTAATAGAAGAAATTATGGAAATTTATTTGAAATTTTAAATTAGCTGATTAGTGAATGAACAGTTTTAATTTCTCCTAACTCTCCTTCAAAGTAATTTATAGAATGTCCTAAAGATATGCAAAATACACAGAAGTAAGAATCTGGAGACTCATAATCTTTTCCCACACTAATTGCTCAGTCTATGATATGACTAAATCACAAACTGCAGTCTGCTCATCTAATGGAAATTATTAGATGAAATCAGTGATTTTCAAATTGCACTGTGTGTTGGCAGGGAAAGGGTTAAAAGAACATGATTAAGAATTTGCACTTCTTAAAAAGAGTTCAAAAGAGAGTATTACTATACTATACGATTTGTAAGCATCTTTTAATATCCAAATTCTAATTATTTTATTTCTTTATGTTATTAAAGACTGCTAATAGTCTCCCATTTTAAACTGGAAAACTAAATGCCAAGTGTATATATGTCCTTTAAAAATCAAATAATTTATGCAATGGAAGTCACCTGACTCTAATTCTAATAGTATCTTTGGAACCAGTTGCTCATATTGTCATGTAACTACAAATGAAACATGGCCTTCTACAAATTATTTTCTCCATGAGTAGGCGAGTCAATTATCTCACTAATGTAAATTTTAATATCGTAAGCATTAAAAAGACATATTGAAGGATCTGGATTATTATTTTTAAATACCTGTACTATAAATTGTAACTCTCTTCTCTCTGCTTCCCATTGTTCTGCTTGTAATCTAAGCTCTTCCAATGCTGTCTCTCTGATATGAGACTCCATCTCATTCTTCTCCTCCTGATGTTTTTCCAACGCTTCCTTTACATGAATAAAATCTTGCTTTACTATTTGATTAATAAAAGTTATCTTTCTTCTTTCATCCGCAATTTAAACATACAAAGGGCTTTCCGTACCCATAGACTGTTAAAACTCACTATAATTTATGTTAAAAGAATTAATAGAATGATTATATTTTGACAATCAGAATAATATCTGAATAAGAAGCTATGATTACCCATTTAATTCAAGCAACATTTCATATATGTAATCCATATAATGATAGATACAGGTAGATATAGATACAGTATTGATAGATATAGGTAGATATAAATACAGATATTAAATATAGATATTTAAACCAATCTTTCCAAAAAACTTAGCTGCAGGGGCCTGAACAAAATGCATCCTGATAGAAACACAAAAACAAAGTAAACTGTTGGGCATATATGTAATCTATATGTAAATCTGTATGTAAAGGAGATAATATGGAAAGCTCTAATTACCTATGAATATTAAAAATTTGAAAAATGAAATAAAACATTTTTAGGTCTGGACTATTAACTAATTTCTTGTTCTACAGACAAGCAGTATTTGCAAGATGCTTTTCTTCAGGGATTTTCTTAGTTGCACTACATTTACAGGATCTAATTTGGTTCAAAACATTAGAAGCATAAAAGGCAGGCTTCCTGAGAAGCCCAATTTTCTAAACTGTAGCGTTTAACACTCAATCTGCATTAACACAGGAGAAAAGATTCTGTGGTTTACGTGAGAGAGAGGGAAAACCTCCCCTGTCCTTATAAACTGTAGCATGGATCTGCAAAGTAAAGACTGCCCTCCCAACACTACTGGAAAGCCAACAGGGACAGCCTTGAGGCTTCTTCCCCTTAGGAGAAAACAGTGACTCCTCTTTATTCCCAAAGGTCTCCACGCAGATCAGTTCAAAGCCAATCGTGTAAAATCAAAGTTCTCCTACCAAACAGATGATCTAGATCACATCAAGATCCATAAGAGATTTGAGATGCAGGCTGACTGCATAAGGGATGCTGCCACCGTTACTCCTCTTTCCCCATAATTCTAGGACATTTTATGTGGGGCAGTTTATACAGAGCAGCCCAGGGACTTGCAGTTTCAGTTGTCACTAAACTCCCCTCATTCAAATACTAATGGAACCCGCGTATACGTCCGGCACTGTTCCAGGGTCTAAGACTAGTACAGTAAATAGAAGAGACAACTGTGACTGTTAGCAAGCAGGAAATCAAAGGTAGACACGCTGGCAATGGAAGGGAACCACTGTGCTAAAACTTTTACATTTGGCAAATGCATTTGTAAAATTATTTTTAGTGAAGATTTATTTCTAGTATTCTGTAAAGTCATTTATACCCTTGGTAAAGGGAAAGCATTTTCACCACATTTTTTTTTTTTAATTTAAATTGGTACTTGAAAAAAAATGGCAAACACAAACAATTCAAAAGCTATCTTTTATGTGAGTGGCAACTTCAGCTTTAAACCACACTTTTACTTTAGAAACTAAAAAAGAACAAAAAATGGGAGGATAAATAGCTCACAATAATTTCAGTAAGAGGTCATCATATATTTTACCTACCATGCCATATACAATGTATTCTACATATATAATGAAGTTTGTATCAGATATATAAAAATTTTTCTGTATTTATTGTATATTCAGGTCAAAATCTAGGGCCCACATTTCTAACATTTCTAAAATTCCAACTTTTCATGCTGCTAGACCAAAAGGGTTGTGGGTTCTTATCTTCTTACAATATTCCCATATAAGTGGGGTTTTTTTTTATTTTGATCAAAGAACTCAAACTGTTTTCACAAAAGAAACAGTATATATATTCACACATTGCCAAAGCGTATGACAAAACAGACCTGAAAATATGACCCTAAGAAAAAAAAGAAGAAAGGGAGAGAGGAAAGGAGTTGGGAGGAGTGAGGAGGAAACCAGATTTGCTTGCTTTCTGGCATTTTCCTTTCCAAAAATAACTTCAAATAATGTATAATACATATAAGTTGTGACCAACTCTTGCAGCCCCATGGACTGCAGCCGGCCAGGCTCCTCTGTCAATGGGATTCTCCAAGCAAGAATACTAGAGTATGTTGCCATTTCCTTCTCCAGGGGATCTTCCTGACCCAGGAATCAAACCCGGGTCTCCTTCATTGCAGACATATTCTTCACTGACTGAGTTACAAGGGAAGCCCATAATACATATCAATGAATATTAAATAAAGAAAAATCTCTTCATGAAATATTTACCTGTAGAGTTTTCTCTAGTCTGCTTTTTTCTCTCGTAAGTAAATCATATTCCTGATGGCAGTTTTGAATTATATTGTCTCTTTCTTCCAAATCATGTTCAAATCTTATGCACTCTTCTTTCCATTTCTGCTGGGAAATCTGGAATGCTTTCTCGATCTCATTTGCCTTTCCCTGAAGTTCTACATTCTGAGCTATTAAAAATATAAAAGAATAACGGGTATATTTACAACCACAAATTAAAACATAGGAGCTCAAAAACCTAGGCACTAGAGCTGATTTCATTTACAATGTCATCTTAAAACAAAACATTTAACCAGTTCATACCAGTCAACATTGAAGTTTCTGTCCTAGAACCTATCTATTTTATAATTTCTCAATCTCTTCTTCCCCTCCAGACAGAGGTGATTTTGCCATGAATTGGTTATGACATATTCCTAGAGCACATTCCTAGACCACAAGTTGCACCAGCTACAACTCAAATGCCTTTTCTCCTATTCAAGAAAATAATTTAAAAAAAAAAAAAAAAAAAGACAGTTAAAAAAAAACTGGATACTCTTTTTTAAAAGACTTGATAGGTTACAAATTTTGATTTTTGACTTAGCAAACAATACTTGTGGCACATCTCATACTTAAGACCATCACAAAATTGAGGTTGTGAACCTTTAAACTAGAACTCTTTGCTCCCCTAAAGTTAGGCTCAACCTCCCATCCTAGTATTAACTCAACAATAACTATCACTTTCCAACTCAGTCTGGCTGCTGTTCTGTTTCAGCATCTAGAAAAGAAGTAATGAAAGGCTTCCAGGTCTGTCTTCACCACCTACCACCTGATTAAACCTCTCTGACTCTCTAACACTCAGTGGGAATAAAGTGCCTCCTAGTTAAGTTGCTGTAAGATAACATGGAAGTACCGGTGATGGGCAGGGAAGCCTGGCGTGCTGCAGTCCACGGAGTTGCAAAGAGTGGGACACAACCGAGCAACTGAACTGAACTATACTTGTTAAACAAACAAACAAAAAAACTATTTGTAGTATTATTTCTAATTATATTTGTGTTTTAAATGGATCATGTATTCAAAGGATTCAAAATACAAAAGTTACTTAAAAGGTACAAAAAGTCTCCCTCCCATTCAGTTACAAGATAATATTGTATCATTTAGCATCTTGTATTGCAAGTAAGTTTAAGGCCATTTTGATTCCTGTTCCTTTGCAAATGGCTTATTTTTCTTTCCTTTTCTTTTCTTCTCTCTCTGAAAGCTTTAGGATCTTTACTTTGTCTCTATTTTCTGGAGTTTCATAATGTTATGCCTTCACGTGTCTTGCCTGGAGAATCCCAGGGACAGAGGAGCCTGGTGGGCTGCCGTCTATGGGGCCACACAGAGTCGGACACGACTGACGCGACTTAGCAGTAGCAGTAGCAGCATGGCTTCATGTGGGTCTATTTTCTTCCACTGTGGTAAATATTCAGTGGGCCCTTTCAATCTGGAAACTCATATCTTTCAGTTCTGAGGTGCTTTCTTTTTAAGTAATTTCATTGATCATTTATCCCTTTCTGCTCTCTCTCTTATCTCTTTCAAGATCTTCCACTATTCAGATTAGCCCTCAAAGTTTCTTGCCTTTTCTCTTTTATCTTTCTACCTCTGTACTCTAATTTGGGGATATTATTCCCACCTTCATCTTCTACTGCTTTTGTTGCCATTTTTCATTTCTGACTTCATATTTTTAATTTCTAAGAGGCTTTTATTTTCTTTATATCCCCAGTTCTTACACCATGGATGGAACATATTCTTTTTCAGCCGTGAGGATATTAATAATGCTTATTTGTTAAATCTGCTCCTGGCAGAGTTTTTGATTCTTCCAGATTAATTCTTTTACTCCATTTTAGAGGATTTCCCCAAGTATCTGCTAATTCTTGGTTATCTGCTCCCAATTAAGCATAACTATAAGGGTGGCACATCTTTTATACACTCACATAACTACTACCCAGATGCTGAGCTTGACGACAGAAGTTGATAACTGTGGTCTGATAAATGTGGGAAGGAAACTCCCTACATCACTACCATTAGGTTTTTCTCTTGGCTTGGTCAGATGACCCATGGAAGCATTCCCACACGGAGTGTAGTAATCTCAAGGCTCACTTTTGGGAAAGTCAATAGAAAAAAGAATCTAGAAGCAATAGAGCCTCAGTATTCAGTAGCAGCATGTTATCTTCCTGGTTTTGCCAGTCTGGAAACTCTGTATTTTATCATCTCGAGATATTAAGCCCCTAATTTACACTAGGAAGTGGGAGCAATCCCAGAACAGCAGGCTCTTGGGAAGGGCATCTAAGAACATATGTGCTTCTAGAGCAAACAGCTATTAACTAACCTCCTTTATTTTACTGGGGCTTAGGATTCTGACATCTTAAGTCTGCTAAGTCAGTTATCCCTCATCCACTTGTTTTCCGACTTCTGATATTTTCTCTCTTGTCTTATCTCCTCTCTCAATCATTATGAGATTATCTCTTTTAATATCCCATAAATTCATTAGGTTTTTTCCTATTCTACCCTCAATATTTTATCACAAAAATTTTCAAAACTAAAGTTTAGAGTAACAGAGTATTGTACAATGAACACCCATAAACTTCAGACTAGATTCTATGGTTAACATTTTGCCATATGTATATTCTGTACACATTCATCCATACGTCTATCCATGCATGCATTCATTTTCTCCATCCATCAGACCATCATAGTTCTTATACATTTCAAAACAAAATGCAAATAAAAGTAAATTTCAATCCTGAATAACTGAGCATTCATATCAATAATTAGAATTAAAATACATAATTCAATTATTTTGCACATAAAATTTACATATAGTGAAATTCATAAATCTGAAATTCATAAAACTTGTACCATTCAAAGAGATTCGATAAGTGCATACACTAATGTAGCCCAAACTCTTATCAAAATACAGAACATTTCCTTCAAACTGAAAATTTCCCCCTACCTTTTTAGAGTCAGTTCCCCTCACCAACCCATCCTAGAGGTAACCATTTTTCTGATTTTTTTCAGCAACAAATAGTTTTTTCTGTCCTAGAATTTCATACAATGGAATCATACAAGAAGTCATCGTCTGTGTAAAATTTCACTCAGCATAATATTCCTGAGATTCATTCATGTTATTGAATGTATCAGGAGTTAGTTCATTTTTATTGCTGAGTAGTATTTTATCCAATGAATATACAAAAATGTTTTCTTCTTTTGTCAATGGACATTTAAGGTTTTTCTCCAGTTTGGGGCTGCATTAATAGAGCTGCTATGAAATTCTTATACAAGTCTTTTGTGGACAAATGTTTCTCAGAGAAAATACCAAAGAGTGAAATTTCTGGGTCATTGGAGAAAATAATATGTTTATTTTAAAAGAAATTGCCAAGTTTTTTCCTAAAGTAGTTGTACCATTTCACTTTCTCACTAACAAAATATAAGAAAGAGTTCCAGTTGCTCTATATCTGAACATATTTGGTATTGACACTCATTTCAATTGAAGCCATCTGATGTCTATGCAGTGATAGTCAGTGTGATTTTAATATGCATTTCCCTGATGACAAGTGAGGGGAAGCATTTTTCATGTGATTACTGGAATTCTTCTATCTTCCTCTGCGAAATGTCTGCTGAAATCACCTGACTTTGGGCAAGTAACTTTCCATCTTTCCTGGACTTCAATTTCTTCATAATTAAATAGAAGTCATTATTAACTTGTACATCTGGTGCCTTTCAAGTCTTATAATCCTAAATTTCAGACAGTAGTGTAGTAATTAAATGTCAAAGGTAATCAAAACTATCTTTGACCAATGGCCGGACCAAGACTAAGGATCATAAGCTTTATAATACTATAACTTTGACATTTGTTGAGTCCATGCAATTAACAAAGCACTTTTGTTTTGTCATTTCATTTTTAAAACAGTTTCAAGTATCAGTATGTGGCAGAATCAGGACCTAAATCTAAATCTTCTGAATTCATGTTCAGTGTTCTCTTCATTAAAATTAACTGAGTACAAGAATGTTCAGGGAAACACTATTCTTAACAACCAAAAACTAAACATTACCCACTACCACTGTCAACAAAAATGGAAGAATATAAGTGTGGTATGTTCACACTACACAGCATTAAACATCAATATTAAGTTCATACGACAATAGGGATGGACTCATGAACACAGTGTCGAGGGAAAGCAGCCAGGCACAAAAGGGTACATACTCTATGATTCCTTTCATATAAAGTGCAAAAAGGAGGCAAAATAAATTAATGTCCTGCTATTAAAAATCAGGATAGCAGTCATCTATGTGGAAGACTTTGACAATTTTCCATTCCATGACCCAGGTGCTGGTTGTAAGTCATACACATAGCTAGGCACATTTCTTTACATATATTATACTCTGTGGTTCCTAAACCTGACTGATCAACAAATCAGCTGCAATGCTTCTTAAACATATAGATTCTCTGAGCCTAGAGATTCTGGTTTCAGATTACATGGGACAGGAAGCCCATAATTCTTTTTTAAATCTCTATTTGATTCTACAATTATTCATGGAACAAGTGCTCTACAAAGTGATTAACAGAATTTTGAACCTCTTTCTATACATATACAAAAACATTAATGTCAAGTAAATGAATGTTCACATAACTGCCAGAAAGCATACACACAACAGCAAAGTCTGTCTATCCAAAGCCAGTCATACCTCTGCTCTTATATGGAATCCATACACAACAGGGACCAATGATATACAATGATATTACGACCCTAAACGTGGAAAGAAACAGAAACAGTTTTACCACAGAGTTTTTCTTGTATCCTGTGTGCCTCAGCTAGCCTTTCTTCAGCAGCCCGTCTTCCGAGTCCAGCTTCCTTTCTAGCAACAGCCAGGTCGTACTCCAGACTTTGTCGCAACGCCTCTCCTTTTTCAACCTCGGATCGTAGCTTGGCAATCTGGCTCTCATAGCTTGCCAGCTAAAAGCAGATTTCTGATATCATGAAACAATATCAAAACATGTCTCCAAGATTATGAGACCATGAACTCAAACATTTAAATTAACGCAGAAATTTGTTTCTGTAATATTTATAAGACAAGAATTTACACATTGATACTTCCTAAAAGACTGGAAAAGAAGCATTAACCTTACTACCAAATAACATCAATTTTCTTATCCTAGAGAATCCACTAGAGAACAAAAATGAAAAGGAAAAAAAATCCTGATACGAACTTCTTATCCAAAATAAAGAGAAATCAACAGGTTTTAATCAGAAATAGTCATATGTAAAAAAAGGCATAACATATAGTAACCATTTAAAACTTCATTCTCTCCTTCCCTTCTAATCCATAATTGAAATCAAGAAGCTAAATATTTTATAAATATTTATTCTGATAAATATTGCTAAATATAATCTATATTATTTCTCTTGATTATGATATTACTGATAGAGCATAAAGTAATAAAAGTACCAATTCTGCAGGGGTTTTAATAACCAAATATCTAATTTACTATTTGCGAGAGTTTGATCCAGATGGTTTATAAAGTCCCTTCCCACTCTCAAATTCTATGATCTAAACAAAGATTCATTAAATGATATTAAATACTTGCTATATTTCAAGTACAGTGAAAATATAAAAACAAACATTAGAGAGCTCTTGATCACAAGTAATGAAATGCTACAGCAAGGCATAAGGGATTAGTTTTACAAAAGAGATAAAAATACTATGATAGTTCAAAGAAAATCAAAATTACTTATTGCTGCAGGGAGAGAAAGAGATGGCGGATGAGAGAGAATGCTATCATAAAGGAAAGCACAGAGCTACTACATCAGGCTAGAAATAATGGTTCAATCACCAAGAAAGAAGAAAAGACAAAAAGAATTTCTAAAGGGCAACATCAGAAATTACCATTAAGTAGCTGTGTAGCTGTTAATATGTAGAACAAGGAAGGAGTTACACTCTTTCTAGCATATAAAAAATAATTTTCATTTTTAAAATGTCATAAAAATAACAACTTCAGCACACTTACACTCACAAAATAAGAATCTACAATTATCTTTTAATATAGTAAGTTAATGAAAAAAATAAAACCTTAATTACACATTCAAGATAACTCCATTAATTTCAGAATCACTCCATCCCTCAGGAATAAAGCTGTTAACATCTGGGCACTCCCAGTTATGCCAGTCATTTACCTGTTTGTGCTCAGACCCACTCCACCCCCTATCCTTCTCCACACTGCTCTGTATTCCAGGAACTACACGTGCCATGATGACTTGACCATGGCTTCTCAAGAGTCTGAGTCAATAAGAGGCACTGCGCTGTACCTGAGGACAGGAAAGGAGAAGCCAGGATATTTGTCCCTCTCTCAATCTACCCTGAGTAGCATCTCTTCCTTGTGCTTGCAAATACTTCCGGACAGGCCCTCCATCCAAGGCCCTAATTTTTTCAACCTTAGGAACAGAAGTGGCTTCCTAGTGTTACTACCCTCTGGGTCACCTTAACATCCCCCATTTGTCTTTTTCCCTCTTCTGGTACTTGTGTAATCAATTCCATTTGGACATCAAGGAGTATGACTCTGATTACCAGAAATAGTTTCGAGACGGGTTCTCTGTTCTGCGAGCTTGGTTTGTTTTTTTTTTTTAATTTTTAAATTCTACCTATAAATGACATTGAGCTTCCCAGGTAGCTCTAGCGGTAAAGAATATGCCTGTCAAGACTCAGGAGATGCAGGTTCAATGCTTGGGCTGAGAAAATCCCCTGGAGGAGGAAATGGCAACCCGCTCCAGTATTCTTGCCTAGAGAATCTCATGGACAGAGGAGCTTGGCAGAATACAGTCCATAGAGTTACAAAGAGTCAGACACGAATGAAGCGACCTAGCATGCATGCATAAATGATATCATTCAGTATATGCCTTTCTCTGTCTGACTTATTTCACTTACCATAATGCCCCCAAGGTCCATCTATGTTGGCACAAATGGCAAGATGTCACTCTTTTTATGGCTGAGTAATATTCCATTAAATATATGTATTGTGTGTGTGTATACACAAATATTTTCTTTATCCATTCAGCTATTGATGGACACTTAGATTTTAAAGATATTTTATGCCAATCACCCAGTGTATTAGTATTAGGAGTACCTGATAAGGCAAATACCTGGCCTTGGTTTTTATGTGGTTTCATTCCTCTCTGCCTTGCTTTATAATGGACACATTTAGAAATCATATGGCTAAAAAAATTAATATATATGTAAAATCATCTAAACAAATAATTGAAACGATAAGAATGTATAGTAATTTGAGCTGAACCAATCATAACTGCCTATTTTGAGAAAGTTCCCTTTCTTCCATAAGATAATTTCCTACCTCTTTAATGTGAACACATAATTCAAAATATTCTGATCATATGAAAGACAGTAAATGTATGTTCTGCTAAGAGAAATGTGATAACTATAAATGTATGTGAAAGAACATATTTAATGGATGAATGATTAGCAGGTCAGGAAGCAACAGTTAGAACTGGACATGGAACAACAGACTGGTTCCAAAGAGGAAAAGGAGTACGTCAAGGCTATATATTGTCACCCTGCTTATTTAACTTATATGCAGAGTACATCATGAGAAACGCTGGACTGGAAGAAACACAAGCTGGAATCAAGATTGCTGGGAGAAATATCAATAACCTCAGATATGCAGATGACACCACCCTTATGGCAGAAAGTGAAGAGGAGCTACAAAGCCTCTTGATGAAAGTGAAAGAGGAGAGTGAAAAAGTTGGCTTAAAGCTCAACATTCAGAAAATGAAGATCATGGCATCCAGTCCCATCACTTCATGGGAAATAGATGGGGAAACAGTGGAAACAGAGTCAGACTTTATTTTTTTGGGCTCCAAAATCACTGCAGATGGTGACTGCAGCCATGAAATTAAAAGACACTTACTCCTTGGAAGAAAAGTTATGACCAACCTAGATAGTATATTCAAAAGCAGAGACATTACTTTGTCGACTAAGGTCCGTCTAGTCAAGGCTATGGTTTTTCCTGTGGTCATGTATGGATGTGAGAGCTGGACTGTGAAGAAGGCTGAGCGCCAAAGAATTGATGCTTTTGAACTGTGGTGTTGGAGAAGACTCTTGAGAGTCCCTTGGACTGCAAGAAGATCCAACCAGTCCATTCTGAAGGAGATCAGCCCTGGGATTTCTTTGGAAGGAATGATGCTAAAGCTGAAACTCCAGTACTTTGGCCACCTCATGTGAAGAGTTGACTCATTGGAAAAGACTCTGATGCTGGGAGGGATTGGAGGCAGGAGGAGGAGGGGACGACTGAGGATGAGATGGCTGGATGGCATCACGGACTTAATGGACGTGAGTCTGAGTGAACTCCGGGAGATGGTGATGGACAGGGAGGCCTGGCGTGCTGCGATTCATGGGGTCACAAAGAGTCAGACACGACTGAGCGACTGAACTGAATATTCTCAAGTAAAATGTATGTTTGGTTTTAAAAAATAAAAAAGTTTTAGAGATTATGAATAATTAGCACTCATTTAACAAATACAACTTGATATTCAGTATGCAATAATGCAACATAAATAAAAGCAATTACTACTTCAATTATTTAAAATTATCTCAATTGCCATTAAAAATGCAAATAAAAGAGTTACATACTGATCACTTGTCATTTTAATCATAAACCATCATTCCTTAGATAAGCTGAAACAAAAATTTATTCAACACACAATTACTGAGGACCTACTATGTGCCAATAAGCAACTCAGGAGGTACAGACCCAAAGCATGGTCACTGCATTCAGCTCTCAGGAAGCTTAAGGACTAAAGAAGATTAGGTAAGTGTGAAATAAATGTTCTAGCTCTAAAATATCTGTAACAACATATTATGGAAGAGCAGAGAAAAGAGTAATTATCTTCACCTTTAAAAGGTGTCCCAACAGAACAGCATTGGAATTTAACAAAAACAGAAGGGAAATACACAGTTAACATTTGACTGTCAATAAATTACAACTAGTATTACTGTTCACAGGCACTTCATAAGTTCTATTTCACCTAATTATCTCAACAACCCTTAGGACCAGTGTTTCACAAGGAGAAACCAATGATGTACAAGATAGATAACTTGCTGAAGGTCACATACCTTGTAAATGGAAGGACCAAGAATGAGTCCAGGTCTGTGTAATTCCATATTTTTTTTACTACATCAGGCTACCTACGCTGAGCTTTAAGGATGAGTAAGATTTAAACAGAGAAAAAGAAGAAAACAGAAAAAAGACAACAGACAGAAAAGACATACAGATATAATTCATGAATTATCCTAGAGTAAACAGTAACTACTGTCTTTGGAATATATGCATATACATATGAAATACATGTATTTATATACACAGGCTAATAAAAGATATAATGATATAATTTTAAAAGAAACTATAATAATTCATGAATTACACTATGATCAAAAGGTCCATACTCAAATTTAAGAGACTGTTCTGCGACTGAGACCATAAGGAACCTACATTAAGATTTCCAAAATGTCTAATTTATAAATATCCCTTAGTCACCAAACACATACCTCAATTAACACTTTTGATCAACTGTGTTGATTGTTAATTAAAATAAAATTAAGACAACATACAAATAAATACAAAAGTTCATTAAATTTCTACTTTAACACTCCAAAACAACTCCACTGTATTTAAAAAATCATGTTATATTAATTTCCTTTTTAAGCACAAGAATGTTATAGTGATAAATACTGAAACAAGGAGTTTCTAATATGCGAAATGAATCTAAAATAAGCAAACTCTACTTTTACCATTACATAAGAAAGAAAATTCTACCTCTGCATTGTGCTTAGTTGTTATTTCTAATTTTTCTTTCTTAGCCCGATGGAGTTTCTTTCTGAGATCAGCAGTGATATCCAAGTCTGTTTCACTTTTAACCATTTGTTTTATATCAGATGAGGCATTCTTCAACCTATCAAAAGAAAATATAATTCTTATGAAGTAAATTTCAGGCACTTCTGGTATATCTGATAACTTACCTCTCAAAAAATAGGGAACATGTTATGGTCCTTACCCGAAAGAAATGTGCCAGTAAAAGATATTGATTGCAAAAGCTAAGACAGAAATGCAAAGCAGTATATAAACAAATCACTGTCCACTGGGAAACCACCACACTGTTCAAGATAGGTAATTAAAGGTTATCTCATCCTACCACAAGCTGACAAGTTTTGGAGAAGACTGAGTTCTTTCCTTACTACTCTTTTAAAAAACAGGTTTAAATTATGCAAATAAAACACATACTACAAAAAGTATAAGAATACAAATTCATGCTTTAAAATGAAAGACTAAAGCACTCTCTTTTCCCAAAATTAAAATGTTAACCAAAATAACAGCAAAGAGAATTTAGAGATATAAACTCAAAAGGAAAATGAAGATAGGAGATGAGACAGTAGCTATAAAATATTGGAAGTTGGAATGCAGGCGGATAAGTGGTGACTGATTGACATAAGCAACCTGAATTGAAAGCCAAAGGCGGCAACTGGATTTACACCAGAGTCACCAAAAAGCTCACTTCATTAGCAACATCTTTTAAAATGGGGGTAATAGCAGAGCAGAAAACAGAAGAATTGGTTGAAAGTCTGCCAAAGAAATAATGAGCTCCTCAGATCCTCTACCCTATACACCACACACTGGGTATTGATTTCTTCCCCATTCTGGCAGAACACTAGGGGTTTAGTCCCTGGAGAGGATAAAACAGAACATCTCAGGATATCAGATACAAACGTGGTAAGTGTTCCACACCAAAAACAAGACATTCAAGTAAAAAGATATATAATAAATTAACATCCTTGATCTTCTAATATTTATTGTCTACCAGAATGCTGGCAACCAAAACAGTTACTGGAAGAATCTTCCCTGGAGAATCTAACCAGCAGGCAAAAAAGACCCAAAGAGGATAATGCTAGAGGTTTTCCAGCCAAACAGCTTAACCAGATCAGCTGACAGAGAATACCTCGCACACAGAGCTTCCTATCATCCTTTTAGACCTTCGCTTCTAAATATGAACAGACAGCCAAGGATCACCAGAAATTAAGCAGCATTTAACAAGAAAGACAGAGACCACAAGGGACAGGGAAGAAGTCAAACATTATTCCAGGGAAAAATAACTTTAAACAGAGAGAAAGGGAAAACCCCTAACATTAAAATGCTCAGAAAAATAGGAAGAGATAAAAAATCCATACAACAAAAACTAGATGCAATTTTAAATGAAATATTCATAGAACAAAAAAAGAGAGCTCTTGGAAATCAAAAATACAAGGTAAGAAATGAGAAACTAACTAAATAAAAGAAAAATATCCAAGATGCCTGAAAAAATTCCAAGCAACAATAATTTCCACTTAAGAATTTTATGCTCAACAAGTACCATTCAAAGCCAAGAGTATGAGAAAGACTATTTCAGTTCTGTAAGACATCAAACCATTTGCCTACAATGAATTTTCTCAAGAGGATACTGGAGACTTGCCTCACCAAAATAAAACCCACACTGAAAAAAAGACATGGGATTCCAGCAGTAGGGTATTCAAGACAAGAAAACAGCAAAGGGATGTCTAAGACAGGACTCTTGAGAGTCCCTTGGACAGCAAGGACATCAAACCAGTCAATCCTAAAGGAAATCAACCCTGAATATTCACTGGAAGGATTGATGCTAAAGCTGAAGCTCCGATACTTTAGCCACCCAATGCAAAGAGCTAACTCACTGGAAAAGACCCTAATGCTGGGAAAGACTGAGGGCTAAAGATAAAGGGAGCAGCAGAGGATAAGATGGTTGGATAGCATCACTGACTCAATGGACATGAATCTGAGCAAACTCTGGGAGACTGTGAAGGACAGGGAAGCCTGGCATGCTGCAGTTAATGGGGTAACAAAGAGTTGGACATGACTTAGCAACTGAGCAAGAAGACAGAAGGATGGAAGGAGATACCCAGTGAGAACTGTGGGATAATGTCCCAACTGAACTGGCCAACACCTCCAGGAGTGATTTCTTTAAGAACACAAAAACAGAAAATAACAGATAGCATCACCGACTCAATAGACATGAATTTGACCAAACTCTGGGAGAGAATGGAGGACAGGGGAGCCTGGCATGCTGCAGTCCATGGGGTTACAAAGAGCTGGACACGAGTTAGCGATTGAACAAGAAAAACGAAAATGGAATTTAGTTGTTTAATATAAGACCAAAATAAGAAAGAATCAATGAAACCAAAATTTGGTTCTTTAAAAAGGTCAATAAACTTAATAAACTTTTAGTTAGCTAGACAGAGAAAAAAAGAGAAGAAACTCAAAGTATAAAAACAAAGGATGAAAGAGCGAATGGCACTACCAACCTAGAAGGATTATAATGAGTAACATGAACAACTTTATGCTAACAAATTAGACAATTTAAATCAAATGGACGAATTCCTAAAAAGATAGTAACTACTAAAACTCAAAAGGAAATGTAAATCAGAACAGACTTATAGCATTAAATTAATATATTTCAAATCTAACCATAAGCCAAGTCTAGATTACTTCATAAGTAAATCCTACCAAACTTTAAAGAAGAAGTAATACCAATCCTCACATTAGAAGTGGGCAAAACGTTTCTCAAAATCATTCTGAGTTTGAAACAGACATCACTAGAGAGAAAGGGTAATAGACCAATATCTTTCATGAAGAGAAATACAAAAAAATCCTCAACAAAACATTAGCAAACCAAATCCAGCAACATGGTAAAAGAATTAAATTACAACATGACTAGCTGGCATTTATCCCAAAAGTAGAAAATTCATACAATGTCTGAAACTCAATTGATGTAAAATACCATTCTACTAAAACAAAGGACAAAAAGTACGTATCTCAATAGATGAACAAAATCCAGCACCCATTTATGATAAAAAAAAAAAAAAAACTCTCAACAAATTGGGAATACCAGGGAATTTTATCAATCTGTGAAAGGGCCTGAATGAAAAACTGCCAAAAAGTAGCATCAAACTTAGTGGTGAAAGTTTAAACACCGAAAGTTTCTCCTAAGTCTGGGAACAAAACTGAGATGTCTACTATTTTTACTCAAGACTGTGTTGGAGCTTATAGACAGTGCAACCAGGAAAGAAAAAGAAAAAAAAAGGCACAAATACTGGAAGGGAAGAGGTAAAACTGAATGTAATTAAAAAGGACATGATCCTTCAAGATTATCCTAAGAAACTCATTAAGAAGCAAAAAGACTAGAACAAAAAACAATTTCAGCAAGGTCACAGAATATAATATTAATAGACAAAAACCAATCACATTTCTAAATACTAGCAATAAATAATCTAAAAAAGAAATTTAAAACATAATTCCACTTATACTAGCATCAAAAAATAGACTTGGGATTAAATTTAACAAAAGATGTGTAAGACTTCTACAGTGAAAAGTACAAATTATTGCTGAAATAAATTGAAAACCTAAATAAATGAAGTCTGTCCACATTACATACATATATTTGAAGACGAGTACTTTAAGGTGGTCACTTTCTCCAAACTGAATATGGATTCAACATATTCCCTACCAAAATCCCAGCAGCTTCTATTTTTCTGTAGAAACTGACAAGCTGCGAGCAACTATACTCTGAGTGCATGTCAAGTCGCTTTAGTCGTGTCCGACTCTTCAATGCTATGGACCGTAGCCCACCAGGCTCCTCTGTCCATGGGATTCTCCAGACAAGAATACTGGAGTGGGCAGCCATTTCCTTTTCCAGAGGATCTTCCTGACCCAGGGATTGAACCTGTGTCTCTTTTATGTCTCCTGCACTGGCAGGCATGTTCTTTACCACTAGTGCCATGTGGGAAGCCCCACAACTACACTCTAGTAAAAATTTATTCAAAAAATAAAAATATATAAAACTGGTTTCCTGTGCAAAAACTCCATATTTTTTATGAAACCTTTTATCTGTACATTTTAAAAACTGTGTTATCATTCTAATCCATGGATAATTTGTCTTTAAAAATATAGCACCACAGCTTTCAGAACAAGGCCCATATAGAGTAAACCTGATGGTGTGAAGCGCAATGTGTACACAAGCCGATGAGATGATCTCTGTGGGAGCCACTTACAATTGCTTTCTTAAATATGATAACTATTTTAACTATTGTGATTATTCTGTAAGCATTAGGTTTTCAGACTTACTAAACCAAAACCAAATGAACATGGAATCTTCTTTACACTCAAAAAAAAGAAAGAAAGAAATTGACAAGTGGACCCAAAAATTTATATGGAAAAGCAAAGAACTCAGAAAATGAAAATAATCTTTAGGAAAAACAAATGGGAGAACTTGCACCTTCTAAATCGAAAAACCATAAAACTACAGTAATCAAAAGTGTAGAATTGATTGAAGAACAGACAGGTAGATCAGTGTACCAGAATTGAGACTATAAAATAAACTCATATATTTACATGTAGTCAATAAATTATCAACAAAGCAGCCAAGGCAATTCAATGGGGAAAAGAGGATTTTATCAACAGATGGTACTTCAGTTCAGTTCAGTTCAGTTCAGTCGCTCAGTCGTGTCCAACTCTTTGCGACCCCATGGACTGCAGCATGCCAGGCCTCCCTGTCCATCGCCAACTCCCGGAATTTACTCAAACTCATGTCCAATGAGTAGGCGATGCCATCCAACCACCTTATTCTCTGTCGTCCCCTTCTCCTCCCGCCTTCAATCTTTCCCAGCATCAGGGTCTTTTCAAATGAGTTAGCTCTTCACATCAGGTGGCCAAAGTATTGAAGTTTCAGCTTCAGCATCAGTTCTTCCAATGAATATTCAGGACTAATTTTCTTTAGGATAAACTGATTGGATCTACTTGCTGTCCAAGGGACTCTCAAAACTCTTCTCCAACACCACAATTCAAAGGCATCAATTCTTTAGCACTCAGCTTTCTTTACAGTCCAACTCTCACATCCATACATGACTACTGGAAAAACCATAGCCTTGACTAGATGGACCTTTGTTGGCAAAGTAGTATCTCAGCTTTTTAATATGCTGTCTAGGTTGATCATAACTTTTCTTCCAAGGAGTAAGTGTCTTTTAATTTCATGGCTGCAGTCACCATCTGCAGTGATTTTGGAGCCCAAAAAAATAGTCTCTCACTGTTTCCACTGTTTCCCCATATATTTCCCATGAAGTGATGGGACCGGATGCCATGATCTTTGTTTTCTGAATGTTGAGCTTTAAGCCAACTTTTTCACTCCTCTTTCACTTTCATCGAGAGGCTTTTTAGTTCCTCTTCACTTTCTGCCATAAGGGTGGTGTCATCTGCATATCTGAGGTTATTGATACTTCTCCTGGAAATCTTGATTCCAGCTTGTGCTTCTTCCAGTCCAGCGTTTCTTATGATGTCCTCTGCATATAAGTTAAATAAGCAGGGTGAAAATATACAGCCTTTATGTACTCCTTTTCCTATTTGGAACCAGTCTACTGTTACATGTCCAGTTCTAACTGTTACTTCCTGACCAGCATACGTATTTCTCAAGAGGCAGGTCAAGTGGTCTGGTATTCCCATCTCTTTCAGAATTTTCCACAGTTTATTGTGATCCACATAGTCAAAGGCTTTGGCATAGTCAATAAAGCATAAATAGATGCTTTTCTGGAACTCTCTTGCTTTTTCCATGATCCAGCAGATGTTGGCAATTTGATCTCTGGTTGCTCTTCCTTTTCTAAAACCAGCTTGAACATCGGAAGTTCATAGTTCATGTACTGTTGAAGCCTGGCTTGGAGAATTTTGAGCATTACTTCGCTAGCGTGTGATGAGTACAACTGTGCAGTAGTTTGAGCATTCTTTGGCATTGCCTTTCTTTGGGATTGGAATGAAAACTGACCTTTTCCAGTCCTGCGGCCACTGCTGAGTTTTCGAAATTTGCTGGCATATTGAGTGCAGCACTTTCACAGCATCAGCTTTTAGGATTTCAAATAGCGCAACTGGAATTCCACCCACTCTACAGCTTTGTTTGTAGTGATGCTTCCTTTGGCCCACTTGACTTAGCATTCCAGGATGTCTGGCTCTAGGTGAGTGATCACACCATCATGATTATCTGGGTCGTGAAGATCTTTTTTGTATAGTTCTTCTGTGTATTCTTGCCACCTCTTCTTAATATCTTCTGCTTCTGTTAGGTCCATATCATTTCTGTCCTTTATTGAGCCCATCTTTGCATGAAATGTTCCCGTGGTATCTCTCATTTTCTTGAAGAAATCTCTAGTCTTCCCCATTCTATTGTTTTACTCTATTTCTTTGCACTGATCACTGAAGAAGGCTTTCTTATCTCTCCTTGCTATTCTTTGGAACTCTGTATTCAAATGGGTATATCTTCCCTTTTCTCCTTTGCTTTTGCTTCTCTTTTCACAGCTATTTGTAAGGCCTCCTCAGACAACCATTTTGCTTTTTTGCATTTCTTTTTTTGGGGAAAAGAAAAGAAGGGTTTGCCATCCCTTCTCCAGGGGGCCACATTTTGTCAGAACTCTCCACCATGACCCATCTTGGGTGACCCTACACAGCATGGCTCATAGTTTCATTGAGTTAGACAAGGCTGTGGTCCATGATTAGGTTAGTTAGTTTTCTGTGATTGTGGTTTTCAGTCTATCTACCCTCTGATGGAGAAGGATAAGAGGCTTATAAAAGCTTCCTGATGGAAGAGACAAATGGTACTGAAACAACCAATATCCACAGGCAAAATGATTAATTTAGACCCTTACCTCACACCATACATTAAAAAGTAACTTCAAGGACTTCCCTGGTAGTCCAGCGGTTAAGAATCCACCTGGCAATGCAGGGGATAAAGGTTCCATCCCTTGTCAGGGAACTAAAGATACCATCTGCCACTGAGCAACTGAGCACAACTACTGAGCCTGCAGACCACAACCAGAGAGTCCATGCACCGCAGGGAAAAGATTCCACGCAACTCAGTGAAGATCCCACACGCCGCAACTAAGACCTGACGCAGCCAGATAAATAAATATATATTTATATTTTTTTAAGTAACTTAAAATGAAGCCCAGACTTAAGTGTAAGAACTAAAATTATAAAAATTCTAGAAAACATAGGTGAAAAATCATCATGACCTTAACTTGGGCAAAGATTTATAAGATATGAAGCGAAAAGCACAATCCATAAAGAAAAAGAATTGAACTTTGTAAAAATTAGTAACTCTTACACTTCAAAAGACATTATTAAGAAAATGAATTCAAGCCAACAAATGGGAAAAACAACTATTAGCAAAGTATATACCTGATAAAAGACTTGTATCCAGAATATGTAAAGAACTATTAAAGCTCGGTAACAAAAAGACAAATAAAAATTTTAAATTGGGCAAACAATCTCAATAGGCTTTTTACCAATGAAGATACACAAATGGCCAAAAAATGCACTTGCAAAGATGTTCAACATCATTGCTCTTTAGGAAAATAAAAATAAAATCACCATGACATACCACTTTCACTAGATTGGCTATAATCAAAAAATCAGAAAATAACAAGTGCTGGTGAGGATGTGGAGAAACTAAAACCCTTATACATTGCTGGTAGAAATGCAGTATGGTTCAGTCACTTCAGAATGCAATTTGGCAGTTTCTTAAAAATGTTAACATAAATTTACTATATGATGGAAGTAATAGTGTTCCTAAGAATCTACCCAAGAGAAATGAAATAGTATTTCCATGCAAAGACTTGTACACAAGTGCTCACAACAGCATTATTTATAACAGGCAAAATGTGGAAACAATCCAAATGTCTATCAACTGATGGATGGTTAAACAAAACGTACACGTCCATAAAATGGAATATTCAGCAATAAGAAGAAACAAAGTGCTGACACATGTTATGGCATGATAAACCCAGAGAACATGCCTAATGAAAGAAGACAGACACAAACGATCTCATATTGTGTGATCCCATTTACATGAATTATTCAAAAAATGCAAATCTACAGAAACAGGAAGTAGATCAGCGGTAAACAGCAGAGTTTAAATAACTTCATTGGTCCAAATTCTAGAATTCTGAAGAGTGATATACTTATTAAAAATTATGACACATGTATATTAATTTGGCAAGCTGGTCCCCCCAAATATCAAAAAAGCAAGATATTAAATATTGCAAATATTATTCTAATTTTTAAAATATGTATTTATAAATATATGTGTATGTTCAAAAGAAAACTTCTGTGCAGATATAAACCAAAATACTATCAGTGTTAACTCTTAAGTGGTAAGATTATAAGCAGTTTCATTGTTTCATTCACTTATTTTTTTAAATAATTCTAAAAACACATGCATTATCAGCATTAAAATACGTATTAAAATATACCTATCTATGTGCATATATAAAATCAGCTATTAGAGCAAGAAGGAACCTCAAAGATACCCTGTTTAGCAGTATCTGAACCATCTTCACTAAAGTGGTGGAGAACTAACTGATGACACTTCACTCTTAACCCTTGAAACATTTGGTAAAAGAAAGAATTCTTGACATAAAATTTGAACAAAGAAAAATGTTAATATTTTACTCATTTATTCTCTATCTTGTTCCATAAAGAATTTAAGGTAGCTCCTGGAGACAGGTGGAAAAAGTTTATATAGCAAATCCTATTTATAAAGCAAAGTACATGTTAGCCACCATACTTGTCCCACCCACACATTCCTGCTGAAAACGCGCACAAAATGACTTCTCTAAATGTGAGCAATTACTATCCCTGCCCTACTCCCGTTGCTTCTGTAAAATATATTTAAAAGAGAAAACTAAAAAAGAAAATTTAAAAACAGATAAAATTCAACCTTAAGGCATTTATTATCAGATTCAACAAACAGAAAATTACTCTGTAATGTGCTTATAAAAGTTTCTAAACACTTATTTTCAATTTCTGTACTTATTTCTTTGTAAACCAGGTTTTGAGTTGCACTCTCCAGAATGGCTCCATTTTATATTACAGACTTAAGAGTTTTTATATTATACACATGAGAAATGAATAAACCAAAAGCAGACACCTCACTCAAAGGCAGATATGAATGGTACAAAAAAAGGCGAGCAACAGCAATTCTTAGAATGTAAACTCCAAGTAAAGGAGCAGTTAGCAACAGGAGCTAAAACTAACAAAATGCTTAACTAGAGGGATCAATCAGTCAGGACGATGAGGAAGTAAGAGAAAAACAGAGCAACACATATTATGGCAAGCTAAGTAATAATGAATAAGCAGAAGAAAAGATTTAGAGAAGTGGAAAAGAATAAGCAAGTCTCTAGGGAGCAGAGAAAGTACAGACATTGACTTCTGTGCACTGAGTTAACAAACGAGCACAAAGAGCCACAGAAAGTCTTCAGACCCAGGTCTGATTTTTACCAGGCATCACCCCTGCTCCTTCGGTCCCATGAAATTTCCATTTCCCTTACCATCTTATGAGAATTCTTAGAATCAGCCACTCCAACCACTTACATCTCCATGGTCCCTGCAAACCAAAAGCATCCCTCAACTAGTAGAAGATACTGCAGGCTTACCTCTGGATATCACCAGGGGTATTACTCGAAGTGTTCGAATTCATGACAAGTCTTCCAACTCTTTCAAAATACCCCACTGTTGCTTAATGATAAACTTCGTTACTGATGATTTAAACTGTCCAAGATGTCTGTGGTTTACAGGTTACATGGACTGAAGTCTGTTGAAGTAAACCATATAATAGTAGTTACTTATGTGAGTCCTGAGACGGTGAGTGATTTTTCTTTTATGTATGCGTATATATTTATATATATAATGTTTTCTTTATCCATTCATCTATTGATGGACACTTAAAAGATATTTTGTACCAATAACCCAGTGTGTTAGCATTCGGAGTACCTGATAAGCCAAAAATCTGGCCTTAGTTTTCACATAGTTTCATTTCTCTCTGCTTTGCTTTATAATAAACATACTTAAAAATTATATGGCTAAAAAATTAATACAAGAGGCCAGGGCATAGAATGATAATTACTTGAATGATAAATGATCCGCCAAGGCATACACACCATCATGAAGGAAAAATAGAAGAATTACTTAGTAAAATTGTAGGTGTCCAATGCATTTCTATAATTGAAATGAGGATAATAAACCTCAGGTAAGATAATTATAGTTTACCTGTATCAACAGTGACCTTGTAGAATGAGCTTGGGCTTAGTTATATAGTTAGATAGTAATGAGTTGGAATTTTGGTCCTGTAACTATGTGACTTTTGACAGATTACTTCTAATATCTGTCTTAGAACTGTCTTTTAAAAAATGGGATAATCTTTATATTGTGGTGTTGTAAGGATCAGAGTTCTATGGCTCTGTGTATAAAGTACCAGGGACAGTGCTTACTGCACTAGGTGTTCAATAAATTAATGATCATGGTGTTTGTTTGTCTACCACTGTTCCCAAATGTAGTATTTAGGAGGAATAAAATAAAATGGGATTTTCCCCTTCATCTTAGTAAACATTCCATCTTCTTTGTCTTGGGTCAAGCTATTCTGCATCAGCCGTGTGGATCAGTGTTTTGAAGATCCCCTAGTGTTTGGTTCTAGGAACCATTAGTCCTGTTCTTAGCACTGTGTTTGGATCCACATCTCAGTTGGCTTGAGCCCTTCTTTCAGTGATCTCTCTCAGGGTTGTTTATTATGAGCAGGGACAGATCAGGTTAGATTTTGGTTGGGGGAGGTCTTCTAGCTATCCTTGCTACTGCTGCTAAGTCGCTTCAGTCGTGTCCGACTCTGTGTGACCCCACAGACGGCAGCCCACCAGGCTCCGCCGTCCCTGGGATTCTCCAGGCAGCTTGTAATCTATAACATCAATAACATAAAATGGGAATGAGAAGTTAAAGAGTAGAGATGTATTTAGAAGTCAAGTTTCATTGATGTTCAATTAAGTTATCAGCTTAAAATGCTTTGTTATATGTGATGTTTTATGTAAGCCTTAGAAGGCAATGGCAACCCACTCTAGTACTCTTGCCTGGAAAATCCCATGGACGGAGGAGCCTGGTGGGCTGCAGTTCATGGGGTCACGAAGAGTCGGACACGACTGAGTGACTTCAATTTCACTTTTCCCTTTCATGCACTGGAGAAGGAAATGGCAACCCACTCCAGCATTCTTGCCTGGAGAATCCCAGGGATGGCAGAGCCTGGTCGGCTGCCATCTACGGGGTCGCACAGAGTCGGACACGACTGAAGCGACTTAGCAGCAGTAGCAAGGATAGCTAGAAGACCTCCCCCGACCAAAATTTAACCTGATCTGTCCCTGCTCATAATAAACAACCCTGAGAGAGATCACTGAAAGAAGGACTCAAACAAGCCAATTGGGATGTGGATCCTCCTAGAACCAAACACTAGGGGATCTTCAAAACACTGATCCACACAGCTGATGCAGAATAGCTTGACCCAAGACAAAGAAGATGGAATGTTTACTAAGATGAGGGGGAAAATCCCATTTTATTTTATTCCTCCTAAATACTACATTTGGGAACAGTGGTAGACAAACAAACACCATGATCATTAATTTATTGAACACCTAGTGCAGTAAGCACTGTCCCTGGTACTTTATACACAGAGCTATGGAACTCTGATCCTTACAACACCACAACATAAAGATTATCCCATTTTTTAAAAGACAATTCTAAGACAGATATTAGAAGTAATCTGTCAAAAGTCACATAGTTACAGGACCAAAATTCCAACTCATTACTATCTAACTCTAAGCCCAAGCTCATTCTCAAGGTCACTGTTGATACAGGTAAACTATAATTATCTTACCTGAGGTTTATTATCCTCATTTCAATTACAGAAATGCATCTGATTCAGAGAGGCTTAAATGACTTGCCTATAGCCAGTCAGCTACTCAGTAGAGGACACCGAAGAATCAAGCTCCTCTGATACTGAATCTCAAAATCTTTTCATCTTACCATCGTGCCCTCAAAGTTCAGACTCCAAAGAATCTGCCTTCAGAATGAAGTAAAAGAGTTAGAACTTAGAAGGAAGGGACTCTTTTATACTAAAGAGTAATCTCCAAGGCTCAAAAGTACATATATATAATGTTTTCTGTTTTTGTGAAAAAAATTAAATACATACACACACCACATGTACAAACTTATATGACACAAACAGAATCTCTATTTGCCTCACAGGAAAAGAATTTACATACTTAGAGCCTCAATAATGTCTGTGTTTTTGACTTTGTTTTGATCTTGGGCAGAGAAATGTGGGAAAAGGTAGTTAACCAAACTTTAATATAATTGTTTCAATAAAGCTAAACTGATGAGAAACACCATTTTTCAATGCATTATTTTGGTATCTAATATCTTCAAACCTGAATGGTCGTCTAGAGAGAAAGGGTCTTCCCTAGCTCAGACGCAAGTTTCATTGATTTCCAGATCACTGATACAGACAGCATAACAGGCAGATGGTTTCCCTTGATCTCTGTCCCATGGTGTTTCTCTCTAGTATAATACCCTCCCCTTTACTGGGCAGAACCTGAGACTTGCTTCTAACCAAGGGAACATGGCGAAGGTGACAGGCTGCGCTCCCATGATTACTTTATGTTATACAACTCTGTCCTAGCTGATGAAATGACAGATAACCCCCAGCACACTGTCACACTGTGAACTGCCAATGTAGAGGGCCAGTTGTCAGGGAACTGCAGGCACCCTCCCCAAAGGCAGTAAAAAGCCAGATCCCTCGATCATACAGGAAACACATTCCGGGCAATTCCCTGGAGATCCAGTGGTCAGGACCCTGCGCTCTCACTGTAGGGAGCACAGGTTTGACACCTGGTCAGGGAACCAAGATTCTGCAAGCTGATTCTGCAAGCCACATGTCATAGCCAAAAAAAAAAAAGACATTCTGCCATCAACTTGAATGAACAAGATAGCAAATTCTTTCAAGTCGAGGTTCCACATAAGAACACTGCCAGCAGCACCTTGATTGCAACTTAGTGAAACTCTGAACAGAGGGTCCACCTATGCAGTGCCCAGATTCCCAACCTAGAGAAACTGAGAAATAATAAATCAGGGCTGTTTTAAGCCCCTAAGTTTGTGGTAACTTGTTACACAATAGAAAATGAATACAGATAACAAGCTTGAAAACACATTTGCAGAGTTAAAAAGAAAAGAGAAAGAGTTAATATGTAAAGTACAAGATGGATTCTGACATCAACCCCGCCTATGTGTGTATGTCTGTTTTTCCATAGGTTAATTTCCTAATGAATTTACATAGCAGAGTTTGTAAAAATCCTATCTAAGGTAACAAGATAGAAAAACTAGAAAATCATGGACAATGTTTACAACAAAAAGAACAAAATACAAATGAATAAGGGTAAACCAGCCACAACCACAAAACCCACATGGAGGTGGAAGTGTCCATACAGAAGAAAGCAGAGGCAAACAACAAGACCCCCCTGAAAGAACCCCCAAAGGATCAACAGATAGTTAATGGAAAGCATGGCAGGAAAATCTGAGAGCAAGGGCTGAAACTGACACATGAAACAGACATGTGGTAAGAGAGTCTTGAAGGTACTATTCAGCCTCACAGACTTTCATTACTGACCTGCCAAGGTGCCCTTCCTGAACAGCGGCCCACACTAATGAGAATCAGTAGACAATGGAATCAGGGGAAATAAAGACAAAGTAAAGAGATAGCTCAGACCAAACTGTAGGAGGAAACAGGGCCAAGAAATCTCAATACCAAGCACTCACAACAAAAAAAAGACAGGGTTTTGTGAATTCTGAAAAGCTTTCCTTTACCATGCTCAAAATTCAGGAAGACTAACCTTTCATAAAAATCAGCAACAGAAAAGCAGAGTATTCAAGTTTCATACAAATATGAGGAGAAAGAGAGTAAGGAACGGAACGGACTCCTGAAAATGAAAGAATGACAGAAAGACAAGTCCACAAATCAGATTAAAATCATAACTTACTATTTCAAAACGAGCAATAAGAGGGACTTCCCTGGTGCTCCAGTAGCTAAGACCCCGTGTTCCCAATGCAGGGGGCCTGGGTTGGATCCCTGATCAGGAACTAGATCCCACAAAACACAACTAAGGTGTCACATGCCGCAACTAAGATTCCACATGCTGCTGCAACAAAGATCAAAGATCTCATGCGCCCAAACTGAGACTTGGCACAGTCAAATAAACAAAAATAAACAAAATAAACAAAAGTATTGAAAAAGATGAGCTACAAGACACTAACAAAATGGTATAAGGCATGAAAGAATAGGAATCAGCAATAGAAAACTCAGACACAAGATCAGACGAAGATTAGAAACTTTAAAAAATTCTGCAGTGAAGACTAAAGTAGAGGGAACAAGACTAAATAGACATGATAAAAAAAAAACTCTTAAAGGACATACAAAATGAAATATAAGTAAATTTTTTAAACAAAAATTTAAGAGAAAGACCAAAATGATTCAAGGGAATGTGAAAATATACCAAAAACGGACAAAGAATAACCAACATGGAAGTAACAGAAGTCCCTGAATAAGTGATAAAGCAAGGGAAACAGAACAAACACTAAAAACTGTAATTCAAGAAAAGTTTTCTTAAATATTAAAAGATTCTAATCCAGAGTTCCCAAAAATAAGCTGCATATCTGAGGACATGAACCCAGCACAATCAACACCAAGACATATTCTAAGATAACTACTGGACTTTAGTAAAAAGTTGTACACAAATGTTCATAGCAGCATTGTTCATAAACAGCCAAGAAGTAAAAACCCAAATATCCATCAATTCACCAATATATAAACAAACATGAAATATTATTCAACCATAAAAAGGAATGAAGTACCAATATATGCCACAACATGGATGAGCGTTGAAAACATTATGATAAGTGAAAGAAGCCAGACACAAAAGGACACATATTGTATAATTCCATTATCTATGAACAAATAGATACCCCAAACCACATCCTTCCATCATCATTCCTACTGTGCACACACAAACATCCCTTCTCCAGGTATCACACTTAGATAATCTCATTTCACTCTACACCAACCCCAAGAGGAAGATACTGTTAATATCCCCATTTTATACCCTAGGAAACTGGGGCTTAAAGATAGTCACTCGTCCAAAGTCACATCTCTAGTAAGTGACAGAGTAAGGATTCAAATCCAAATTGGCTATCTCCAGAGCTTTGCTATGTACCTTTGCCATTAACCTTCAATACACGGCTCACCCCGTGGCGTCCCTCGCATGTCAGGGAACACTTCTGCTCCGTACTGCCGAGTTCTTAAACACAGATCATTCTTCCACACATCCAAACTACAAGTCAGGGTCTTAATAAAAGATGACCCAGACATCCAGCGAATTTCTCAATCCAGAAGGGATGTTCACAGAGTTGGGCCAAAAGCAGGGCACCCATTGGGCAGTGATGGATAAAGGCAAAGTTTAAATCAGTTTCTTATGTTAATGTGTTAATATCTTTATGTTCTCTCGGTAGTGAAGTTGGTCTATTCTCACCATTCCCACTAAAACAGAAGAAAGAAAGTGAAAGTTGCTATGTCCTACTCTTTGCGAAACAGGACTATACAGTCCACCGAATTCTCTAAGCCAGAATACTGGAGTGGGTAGCCTTTCCCTTCTCCAGGGGATCTTCCCAACCCAGGAATTGAACCCAGGTCTCCCGCATTGCAGGCGGATTCTTTACCAGCTGAGCCATAAGAGAAGCCCCAAAACACATTAGGGGATGTTATGTACATCATTCATCAAGAAGTTTTTTAGAAATAGTTAATGGAACAATTGAGGACAAGGGATCAATGGTCTGGACGTACTGAGAATAAGTACCAGCCAAAAAGACAATTCTGCTTTAGATTTCAGAGCTACTGCTGGTAAGTCTTCCTATCTCACATCTGAGTCCTTTTGTAGGTCATCCAGAATGCACTGATCTCTCTCAGTGTGTCTGCACATATCAGGGGAAACGGGAAGGGCAGGGAAAATGAAAAGATGAAAACTATTATTGAACACTTCCTGCATGCCAGACACTACATGAAGCATATCGGAGCTCAGTGAATCTTCCCAATACCCTACAGATTATTATGCACGTTTCACAGATGAGAACACTGAGGCTTGGAAAGGTTGAGGAACTTGTGTTTAAAGATATCCAGTGGGAGGGTTAGAATTCAAGTTCATATTGTGGCTGACTCCTAAATCCATTATCTTTCACAACACAGTGCCATCTTCAATACTAACCACATTTGTAGTGTGGGTGTCTATTAGCAAACATATATTTCACCTTTAAAAAAGATGTTCGGTTCTTTCATCAAAACAAAACCAAGACAAATGGGTTGAGGCAATCAAAGTATTTTAGGATTAAATGAGACTTCAGAGATACAATCTATCCTTCTTATCTGGGAGCTTAGGTGATTTGCCTGAGGTCACAGAGCTAATAAAAGTCTCCACTAGAACTGATACAGAAAGCTCCAAACTAAAATTACTGCTTTCATCTTTCCTTGTAGGAGGTTGTACACTGCCTTTGTTTCCTCTTCATTTCATGGGAAACCAAGTTCCTGTCCTGCTCTCTGCTTATTTTGTTACTAGACACTAACTGTTCAATAAAACAAGTGACAAAAAACGGTAGGTTCTCTCCATCAAGATTATGAAAACAACTAAATAAAACATCAATGTGTAATGTGTTCAAAAAGATTTGGACACCAACTGAAATTGGTTCTCAAGTAAATTTAAGTGGTTATCACTGGCGATCTGCTTAAAACGGGAGGGGGTCGGGGGGTGGAATTGCCTAGGATAAATATCACATGGAATAAAGAACAGTCAAAAGGAGACTCCACTTCTGCAGCACGGAGCAACTGAGCTCTCTTTTCTCTTAAGAGTCATTAAGTAGAAGCTACAGAAGACAGCCTAGCACAACTCATTCTTTCATTTATCAAACATTTATAGAGTATCTAGTGTGTAGCTGGCATTTTTATTAAAAGGGATGCAACGGATCTGGTTCTTGTCCTCGAAGGACTTACTGATTCTTGAGAGGAAAAGAGCCCAGCAATCCGGAGTTGTAAACTTAAGAAGCTTCCAGTCCAGGCCCTCCGAGTCCTGCCCTCTGGACCCTAGCCAGTCCTCTGTGTACTGAGGCAGCGGTCTTTGGCTAGGATGATCCAGAAGCATCTTCCTCCAGGTGGGCGGAAAGGCCCAGCCCAGCGAACTGGAGGCGAGTCCCCATTGACAGAACAGCCTCAAACTAAATCAGGGTCCCTCATAACCTTAACTGCAGCGCCGCCCCCCCCCATAACCGTCCCTCTCAACACCTCCCAGCCCAGTCTTTCTCCTCCAAACTCCCACATCTGATGGTTACCTCAAGGGGGCTCCCGCGATCCAAACTGCACACCCACGGCCCCTGGGGCAGCTTCAAATCTCAAAGGCAGAAAGAGGCCCGGGCCGAACACTGGGTCAGAGCAAAAACTGTTGGAACCCGACGGACTCTAGGACCCAGGGAAGGGAAACGAATAGCACAGCGGGGAACGAAGGGAGACCAGCCCCCGAGAGACTGTGTTTACAACGGCCACTTCCGGAGACTAGACCTCTCTAGCAGACCTTCACAGACTTTCGGGGGGCCCCTAGCCCCGCCCCGGCCTGCCCCTTTCCTCCCTCCTCCAGCAGCCCGCAGCTCCAGGATACGCACTGGGAGAACGCCGGGCTCGGATTGGAAGATCCCGGCCCGCGGAGCTGCGCGGCCTCGCTGGAAGGCAACCGGCGCATGCGCTGTTGCTGGGGAGCGGCGCGCTGGGCATTGCGCGCGGCCCCGCTCCTGGCGCGTCTTTTCCGCGCGTGAGGACGCCGGGTCCCGCGCCCTAGAGAGTCTCGGCGTGAGGTTCCCGGGTCACAGTCCTAGAGTCCCCACAGAGCTGGCTGAAAAGGCCGGTTTCTAAGCCCTAGCTCAGAAACCCGCCTACTGAATAAAAATCTTACGAAGTCGAATCCCGGGTGCTCCATATTTAAGCTAGCTCCCCTCCTGATCCTTAGTATCACTGCCCTCCTTCGGGGTGCCGAAGTCCGGTGCCGGAGCCAGGGGGAAATTCTATGGGCTTGGCTTCTGCACCAGTGGCTGGTTTCCCGCTGTTTAGACAGCTCCCAACTGCCGGACGCTTCTAGTCCGCTCCTCCCATCCCCATTGTATCCCAGCTTGTGGTTGTAAACGGGGCCGGAAAGTGCGGGTCAGTGCGCTGATGCAGTTGCAGCGCCTCTAACTATAAATATCACATAAATAGGTACCTCGCGAAAAAGTCCTCGGAACCTTACCGAGTGCTCCAGCTCCCTTTCCGGCCCTCCTCCTCTTCCTACGCCCCCAACCAACCCCGCAACACACACACAACACACGCTTTCCTGGTTGATAATTTATACTTAAATTCCTCCTGGAAGAAGCCTCAGGGAAATTGGAAAACCAAATCCTCTTTTGTTCCTTGTCTGTTGAAAGCCTATTCCCCAAAGAACAGTGCAAACTGGCGGGATTTTGATGAAGGATTATATCTTCAGCACCACTACCTCCTCTTCCCAGAAAGGTGTTTAATACAAATCGAGCCTTTTATGCTAAAATAGTCCCGTGTCGAGTGTAATCAACCTGAAACTAGGTGTAACAGGGGCCGTCTTTCCGTCTCCCTCGTCCCCAGGAGAACCAACGGTCATAAATGCAAATACAAATTGAGATTAAGCCCTCCCTGATTCGTGTAGCACTGAAACTTTAATTGGCCTGAGTTTAGACATTTAGATTAAGGAGGCACATCTCGCTTCTTAATAGTCTAGGCAGAAAGAGGATAATTGCTTCAAAGAGTTTATGGAAAGGAAAAAATAGCCCACTGTAACATGGAGAAAGGAAATTGGAAGTTACAGCAAGCTAACGATATTAGGGCCTTTTTTTTTTTTTCTACAATTTTTAAATATTTATATTTTTTGTTTGTTTTAGCAAAATAACAGAACTGAATATTGTACAGCAAGAAATGCCAAAGGTACCACTGTTGTCGTTCATGTCTCTCTGTGACCCCATGGATGCAGCATGCCAGGATTCCCTGCCCTTCACCATCTCTTAGAGTTTGCTCAGACTCAGGTTCATTGAGTTGATGATACCATCCAACCATCTCATCCTCTGCTGCCCTCTTCTCCTCCTGCCCTCAATTATTTCCAGCATCAAGGTCTTTTCCACTGTTAATGTCAACCCTGAACAACCAGAAAAGCTTTATAGAGAGGTTTAAGTTCAATCTGGGAAGATGGTTATAGATTCAACAAGTTGAAGGAATTGGAAGACATGGAAGTTACAAACATCAGGACAAAGAAACAGCATGAGGCATTTGGAAAACTGAACAAAGCTTTGTGTGTGTGATCTTGGGGTTGGAGGTGTGTGGGGAGTAAGACATCAGGCTGGAGATCACAGAGGGCCGTCTAGGTCATACTTAGTTTACCAAGCAACAGAGCTAATGAAGGATACTGAGCAGAAAGTTCTAATAATTACACAGTAAATCAGACTGTTGGGGCTTCCCAAGTGTTTCAGTCGTAAAGAATCCACCTCCCAGTGCAGGAGATGCAGGAGACTTGGGTTCGATCCCTAGGTCAGGAAGATCCCCTGGAGGAGGAAATGGCAACCCACTCCAGTATTTTTGCCTGGAAAATCCCATGGACAGAGAATCCCGGTGGGCTACAGTCCATGGGGTCACAAAAGAGTTGGACACAACCAAGCACACATGCACGCAAATCAGACTTACCAAATACTTGGAGATTTTCTACGTGTTTCTAGTAATTACAAGGTCAATTCTGCGTTGTCTCTTCTTTACCTAACATGCTGCTGCTTAGGAAAGGTGCAGGGAAAGATGCTATCTAGCCCACTTTTCTTTTAGCCTCGAGTCACAATAGTCATCTCGGTATTTCTTTTGAGATATCACTTGATCCGTCACCCCCACTCTACCAAAACAGCTTCTGTAGTCACTAAGAGTTGGACACAACTGAGCGACTTGACTTTCACGTTTCACTTTCATGCATTGGAAAAGGAAATGGCAACCCACTCCAGTGTTCTTGCCTGGAGAATCCCAGGGATGGTGGAGCCTGGTGGGCACAGAGTTGGACACGACTGAAGTGACTTAGCAGTAGCAGCAGTAGTCAATAATGACGTCATTACTAAATGCCAGACTCCTTGATTTCGTTGACACTTTGATCGCTCAAATTTCTCTCTAGCATAGGTGAGACTCAGGGTTCAGGCAGCCTTCTGGCCCTTTTGCTGCTGGCCCTTCTTGCCCCTTAAGAGGATATTTTCTCAGTTTCTGCCCTCAACCTTCATGGTTTACCATATTAGCTTCTATGGTGATATCATCCATCCCTGCAAGTGTGGACTCTGGCTCCACAACTTTGAGTTTTTTATGTCACATATCATAATATCATAATCTGAGTTCTGGTCTTGAATTTTTAACTCTCATTTGAACGGTGCCACTTTAATGTCTGTCAATATCAAATTTAGCATATCTAAAACTGAATTCTCTTTCTCATTGGAGCCTCACAAACTGCTCCTCTACCTATTTGTGAAACTTTTCATCTCTTAGATGGGCTTCCCAGGTGGTTCAGTGGTAAAGAATTCATCTGACAATGCAGGAAACACAGGTTCCATTCATGGGTCAGGAAGATCCCCTGGAGAAGAAAATGGCAACCCACTCCAGTATTCTTGCCTGGAGAATTCCATAGACAAAGGAGCCTGGTGGGCTACAGTCCATGGGGTTGCAGGAGTCAGACACTTGAGCTACTGAGCACTTATGCACACAATCTCTTAGACACCAGAATGAAAAATGTTTAGAAAATCTTTCTTCTCTCTCAGGCTCTCAATCCCTTCATCTGAGAATTACTAAATCCTACTTACTTTTTTTCTGTCTCCTGTGGTCTTTCTATGCCTCCTACTAATCATCTTCGTTTATTTGTTTTTTTACGGTTTCATATCCAGACACTTGTAAGTCAGGACCTTTCTGTGGCTAACACAAATCATCCATATCCTTCTGTGCAAAGCATCTAGGGCATTTTGGAACCTGGAAACTTGAGAGGAGAGGACCAAAAAATAGAAAAAAATCAAAAGTAGGCCTAAGGGCTCATATGTACCTTTCTGACACTAAGGAGTGTTAGGAGCTGATTGTGTACATTTGAGCCTCAGGGGTTTTTTAAGCACCAGATAAGCCACATCCTTTTGACCCTTCAGTAACCTCTCCCAGAAGGTTCAGACACCAGGTGCTTGATTATTATGCTGCTTTGGTCTCAGTTCTTAGAACTGCAAGGCCTAACATAACTGTTGCCCTTGGTAACTCCAGTTTTTCGCTCTTTCAATCCCCACACTGTGTGCCACAATGGAAACATCCTTCTGAAGCATAACACTGACTATGTTACTTCCCTCTTCATTAATTCTTTTAATGGCTCCTCAATCCTTACTGGATAAAACCCAAACTTTTCTTCCATCAATCAAGGGCTCTTATTCTTGTCACTACCTGCCTTTCCAACTTTGCTTTCTACTTCACAATAAATCTTCCCTCTCATTCACATTAGCAACAGAAAACGCAAATAAATGGAGTAAGAGGTAGACGTGGACTTATATTAAAAGTTTGTAAATGTATAGGCTAATATAAAAGGTTTAAACCCTGATCACATTGTTTATTAAACATGTGCCAAGCACTATGCTAAGGGGTTTCACATGTATTCTCATTTTTTTCAAAAAAGCATCCATCTTTATCCTTTGTTCTTTATAATAAATACATAGTCACTTAAATCAGGGCAATTTTGAAAGTAAAAGTTTCAGGGACTTCCCTGGCAGTCCAGCGTTAAACCTCCGAGCTTCCAACATAAGGGGCGCTGGTCTCATGCCTGGTTGGGGAACTAAGACCCAACATGCTGTGGGCATGGCCAAAAACAAATTTTTTTAAAAGTCTCCCCAAAGTCCTACCTTCCCACTCTAGATTTAAAAACTGTTAGCAATGTATTATATTTCTATAAAGAAATATAACATTTTGATACATAAATGTGTGTGTGTGTGTGTGTGTGTGTGTGTGTGTGTGCGCGCGCGCTCAGTCACACAGTCGTGTCTGACTTTTTGCAACCCCATGGGCTATAGCCTCCCAGGCTCCTCTGTCCATGGAATTTTCCAGGCAAGAACACTGGAGTGGGTTGCCATTTCTTCCTCCAGGGGATCATCCCGAACCAGGGATCAAACCCAATTTCTTGCATCTCCTGCATTGACAGGCGGATTCTTTATCACTAGTACCACCTGGAAAGCCTTTTGATGCATAAACAAATACATCTTAAAAGAAGGCACATTTATTTATTTATTCATTTATTTTTATATTCACACAGTGTGCACACACACACACTAGTAACAGACACTATTAGCTGCTTTTCCATATCCTACCCCATTCTTGCTGAAAACCTCAATCTGTTTGCAACTCCAAGAGATGAATGCTCTGATCACAGTATCCTATTTCCTCCTGCCAGCTACTGGTTCTCCAAAGCTCATTGGTAGCTAGGGTTGGCTGTGTGACCAGTTTTGTATGACGAAATGTAAATGCACACCTACTGAGGGGAGAATATAAAGGGCCTTGATGACACTGCTTCCGTGCTGAGCTCTTCCTGGACTTTCTTCTGACCTAAACGATTAATGGTCTGAGAATTCAAGTCTGTGCTAGTCATGTTTTCTGAAGCCAGTGGTGTGCTGATTTCCTTGATGGATGTGCTCTAAATACTGCCACTGTGTCTAATTTCAAGCAACCAACACGCAGTATCTGACTACAGAGTTCAGAAGAAATATGACATTCAGCTCTCAAATGTCCTGTGGGAGGCAGCTCCAGCACATCACTACTATTGACTGGTCAATAGATGATTTTTTTTAACTTAACAATATAGCTTTGACACAGGCATGCATGCTAAGGACTCTTTGTGACTCCATGGACTGTAGCCCACCAGGCTCCTCCATCCATGGGATTTCTCCAGGCAGGAATACTAGAGTAAGTTGCTGCGCTCTCCTCCAGGGGATCTTCCTGACCCAGTGAGCTTTGATAAATTTCTATGTTAATATAAAAAACATACCTTTTTAATGGCTGTATTATAATCCATTTTATGAAGGGCCATAATTTATTTGTCCTATCACTTAGGTTGTTTCTGCTTTGTTTCTTTATTTAAAAAATAAAACTGTCTCCATATGTACACTTTGCCTATTTGTCTTTTTAAAGTCATAATATAAACTAGAATAGCAATTGATGGATGAAAAGATAAGCATTGAAAACTGAAACCAATCTGTCCCTATGTTAAATAATAGTTGAACTAGACATAGTTTTCCTGTACTTTTGTTAGACAATTCTGATACCAAACAAAAATAACGTGGTTGCTTGCTCTAGCTAATAATTTTTCCTGGGAGATAAAACTGTAAGCTTCCTAAACCGATTGCTTACAAAGGCTAACAGTTTATTTACCAACAATTGCTTCAAAACCATTGCTTTGCTGTGCCCACCAATCTAAGACTTTATATCATAAACTCTGCCCAATCCCAAACATTTCCCTGACTTGCTTCTCTCCCAAAAAGTATTCAACCCAAGCCCTAAAACCCTAAAAATAACTGGCCCTAATTTTTCGAGTCACTACTGAGGCTCAGTCAAGGTAGTGTTCTACCTCAGTCAGGTAGATTTACTGCAGTAAATCTAATAAACATCACATTTTTTATGATGAGCTTTTAAAGAGTCAACATTCGATAGCTGTACTTTAATTTTTCATGCACAGTAACAGATTACTTTTCAGGAAGACTATCAGTTTAGAGAAATACCAACAGTATGTGAGAGTATCCACTTCTTTTTGCCCTTGCCAGCAGTAGATATTTTTGCAGTATTGAAACTTTTCCAGTCTGATAAGCAAAAAGTGATATGCCATTGTTCTAATGTTCTTTGAATTCACTTTCATCTGATTATTGATGAAGTTTATGAGCATCCAGAAATTCTGCTTTTATCTTATGTAACTAGACGCATTAACTCACTAATATACCACTCCTGTCATCCCTCAGCCTATAAAAAAATAGTAAAAATAATTAGGCTTATTTGACAATCTCTAAATTTTAATCAACTTAAAACTGTCATGAGAAGTCTTAAATTTAGGATAAAAATAAAGTATAAAAAAATGTTCAGCATCTGAGAACTTTATATTGCACTGGTTAGCAATTTGATATTACTGCTCTGCTCCAAATCTATACTTTCTTGCCCTGATTCATGATGTTAGTGCTGGCCCCCACCATCATTTCTCTGTCACAAGCAAATGAGGTGTCATGGTGGTTCAATGGAGTGACACTGCATGGCCACAACTGCAGGAAGACATTTTTCCTTTAGGCTGTAGATCTCCATTATCATTTTCCAGCACAGGAACCCAACAGAGGAGCTCCATCTTTATTCTCAGGCTATGCTTTCTCTTCTTGAGGCTACTTTAGATCAGGTCCAACCAATTTACATCCTTCAGCAAGAACTGGCCACTTCTACAGATTGACCCAGGCTGCCCGTACTCTCCAGCACTGGTGGACCACTTCTACAGACCCCTCTACTGAGTTTCTTCACCCCTGGCAGCCTGACTGGCTGTGTATGTGGTAGCTGTTGTTCAGTCACTCAGTCGTGTCTTACTCTTTTCAACCCCATAGATTGCAGAACAACAGGCTTCCCTGTCCTTCACCATCTTCCTGAGCTTACTCAAACTCATGTCCATTAAGTCAATGATGCTATCCAAACATCTCATCCTGTTGTCTCCTTCTCCTGCCTTCAGTCTTTCCCAGCATCACGGTGTTTTCCAATGAGTTGGTTCTTTGCCTCAGGTGGCCAAAGTATCAGTCTCAGCATCAGTCTCTCCCATGAATATTCAGGATTGATTTCCTTTGTCAGCAAAGTAATGTCTCTGCTTTTTAATACACTGTCTAGGTTTGTCATAGCTTTCCTTCCAAGGAGCAAGAATCTGAAGAGATCTGAATCTCAATCTTGGGGAAGTAATTGGTGGGAGAAGGCTCTTTTTCTAGTCTCCAGTTCTTGCATTGCTCATTCATTCCTCCTCAGCCTAGAGGTTGTTGCTCAGTTGCTAAGTTATGTTTTCTTTGTGACCCCATGGCCTGCAGCACGCCAGGCTTCCCTGTCCTTCACAATCTCCAGGAGTTGGCTCCAACTGAGTTCTCTGAGTCTTTTGAATGAGTTATCAAACTTGACAGTGGTCATGGAAACCCCTGAATTTGCAGGCAACTGGTCAGAAGTGAGGGTCACCCTGGGGACCACCACACTTAGAGACTGGTATCTGAAGTGAGGCCAATTATGGAGGACTGTGTTCTCAGAATTTTCAGCTTGACAAACTTGTTAAAGGAGGAAATTTTTGTAGGAGCTAGCCTTTGTAACCAATAGAAATAGAGCTTGGAAAGGATTTTAAAACAGATGGAATATGTTCAAAGACTCTATTATCTTTATTGATCTTGTAAGAAAGGAACACTAGTGCACTTAACCCCAAGCTCTTTCACTTTAGAACTAACTAGTGATCTCTTTATTACAAATATATTTTCCTGACACCAACACTTATATAATGTTGAAAAACATTACCATACCATTTGACAACTCCATAGAGGTATTATCACAAAAAATATAACATTGATTGTTCCCTTTAAACTGGTACTAAACTTGTGGCACAGTAACTGACTGCTACCAGCAGGTTGAACAGAGATAAGTTATCTTGGTTAATTGATACTTGCTTTCAAGATAAATTTCAATGTCACCCAAGTTTCATTTTAGCCCACAAAAGTATCTTCACAGAAAAAAAACTTTAAACAAATTAATTTAACTAAGGAAAACTTGGATTTGATTTGCATTTAAAAGCTGAAGATTTGAGGAACTGTATTCTTCTATACTCAAGACTTTTCATTTTATGCTTTCTAAGAGGCTTGAAAAGTAGGAGTAATCCTACATGCTTATGGTTCAGAAAATATTTGAACTAGATAAGATGTCTAAGACTGTGGAACTCGTCACCTAAAAAATTTCATGAGACAGACAAATAATGGTCCAAAACAGAGTCATCAGATGTTGTACTGGCTTCCTGAAGGACAGAGTGTGCTGCCTAAGGGAAATAATGATGTACTTAGATTTCTGCAGATTTCTCTGGGATCTTTACTATCACTAAAAAGACCTGGAAAAATAAGTATCATGAGACTAAATAATCTGGCTAATACCCAAATCTCTGGTTCTGTGAGCTCTTCATAGTAGAAATGGAATCTACTCTGTTAGTTTCATCTGGACACTTTACTCAAAGTAGGTTAGCATTCGTTCATGTCACCCTTCTCAAATTAGAACTCCAGAATCTTTAGGCAGTTGAACAGTCACTATGCCCACTGATGATCTACCAAAAAAGAAACAAAAACAAAACAAGAAAAGCTGACATTTGCAATAGTTGGAACCACTACTATCAAAAATTATACTCAACCATAGCATATCCAACATGGTGTAGATCTGAGTTGATTACATCCCCCAATGATAATGCTCCTCCAGATTAGCCTGTAGAATGATACAAGAGGAGACTGGGAATTTGAACCAACACCATTCCCGCATCCCTGTGTTAAATAGTAACAAAATAAAAATATTAGTTTCTCGTTGGGGAATATAATGTGAACTAACTAAACAACTTATCTATCAAAACTGCTAGCTCATCAAGATTCACTTCAAAATTCTTCCTTCATTGAGTCCACTAATCCAAAGCTATTAAATCATAAATCCTGCTCAATCTCAACTAGTTCCCCACCTTGCAAGACCTGCCTTAAAACCACTCAGCCCAGGTCCTAAATTTCTATTAATGCCTCTCCCTAATTTCCTCATTTTGAGGCACCCCTTAGACCCTGTCACAGTGATGTTTTCCCTTAAACAAAAGTAAAGTAAAATAAATGTAGCTTTTCTAATCAATCCCTGGAGAAGGGGAAGGCTACCCACTCCAGTATTCTGGCCTGGAAAATTCCATGGACTATGGGGTTGCAAAGAGTTGTGCACAACTGAGCAACTTTCACTTTCTGATCAATGGGGTTTCTGTGTGCACGTGGGTTTTGCACGAGTGTTTTCTGTTAGAAGGGGTCAACAGTTGATACAAGCAATAAACAAATATATAGCCTGCCAGTGCTATGAAAAAAATAGACAAAGAAGTAGGGAAGAAAATGCATGTGGGTGATGGAAGAAAATGCACGTGGGTGGTGGTCGGTAGGTCGGGTGTTCCAATTTTAGATCAGGTAATCAGGGAAGGCCCCCCTAAGTGGATAACATTTGAGCAAAGACCTGTGGGTGGTGAAGGAGCAAGCATGTAGCTATTTAGAGAAAGAGCATTTCTGAAAGAGAGACTAGCAACTGCAAAGGATTTGAGATAGGAACTTGCCTGACATGTTGGAGAAGTAACAAGGAGGCCAGTTTGACTAGAGAAGAGAGCAAATGGCAGAGATTGGATATAAGGAATAAAAGCTAAAGGGAGGGAAACTTCCCTGGCAGTCCAGTAGTGAAAAGCTAAGATCCCACATGCCTTGGGAAAAAATCGAAATATAAAACAGAAACAATATTGTAATAAATTCAATAAAGACTTTAAAAATGGCCCACATTCATAAAACAAAAAAGCCAGTGGGACAGTGGGAGGTAAATGGTTTGTATAGGGCCTTTTCTCTAAATGACATGGGCAACCATTCAAGTGAACTTTACAATCAGTTTATCAAGGAATTAGAGTAAATTTTTAGATCACTTGGAGGATAATTGACATTTTTATGGTATTAAATCCACCCAGCCAGGAATATATTTCTCCATCCTAGATTTTCTTTTATTTCCTTCAGTAAAATTTATATAGTTTTTGCCCCATAATTTTATAAATTCTTATTAAATTTATTACTAGGTTTAAAAAGTTTATTTTTGTTTGGATTAGTTTTGGTTTTGGGGATTTTCCTTCCAGTACATTCTCTAACTGGACCACATCTCAGTTACAACTGTTACTCTAAACTCAACCACTATTCTGACCTCTATCATGACAGGTTAGTTAGTTTTGCCTATGTTCACCTTTATATAATTATTAGGATTTTTAAAAAAGATTATTAATTTTGAATGTATTCCTCTTATAGTCAGTTACAACAGTTCAGAATTAACGCTAATAGCCATTTTCTTAGGATATTTTGGTAATAATTCTCTCTAAATAATGATTTGTTCTCTTTGGTCTTGGTGAGTGAGTTGAGTGAAAGTTGCTCAGTTTGTATCCAACTCTGCTGACTCCAAGGACTGTAGCCTGCCAGGTTCCTCTGTCCATGGACTTCTTTAGGCTAGAACACTGGAGTGGGTAGCTTTTCCCTTCTCCAGGGGATCTTCCCAACCCAGGAATCGAACCCAGGTCTCCTATATTGCAGGCAGATTCCTTACCATCTGAGCCACCAGGGAAACCCTTGGTCTTGGTAGTTATAGATTACTTCTGTTCCCTAGCCTACCGCATTGGATAGAATTCTCAGAACAATTTAAATAAAAGAGGTGGTAGTAGTCATGTATGGATGTGAGAGTTGGACTGTGAAGAAAGCTGAGCACCGAAGAATTGATCCTTTTGAACTGTGGTGTTGGAGAAGACTCTTGACAGTCCCTTCGACTGCAAGGAGATCCAACCAGTCCATTCTAAAGGAAATCAGTCCTGGGTGTTCATTGGAAGGACTGTTGCTAAAGCTGAAACTCCAATACTTTGGCCACCTCATGCGAAGAGTTGACTCATTGGAAAAGACTCTGATGCTGGGAGGGATTGGGGGCAAGAGGAGAAAGGGCCGACAGAGGATGAGATGGCTGGATGGGATCACCGACTTGATGGACATGAGTTTGAGTGAACTCCGGGTGTTGGTGATGGACAGGGAGGCCTGGCGTGCTGCAATTCATGGGGTCGCAAAGAGTCGGACACGACTGAGCGACTGAAGTGAACTGAACTGAGGGCTTCCCTGATGGTCCAGTGGTTGGGAGTTTGCCTTGCAATGTGGGGGTCGCCAGTTCAATCCCTGGTCTGGGAAAATCCCATATACTGCAGGGCAACTAAGCCTGCACACAGTAGCTGGGGAGTACCACCTAGAGAAAAGCCCACACAGCAATGAAGACTCAGCACAGCCAAAAGTAAATAAATACAAATTTTTTAAAAGATAAAAAGCTTTTATTCATGGCAATAATGTGAACTAATTCTTACATTTAATCTCTTTAATTTTGACTTATTAGAAATTATTTTTATATTAAGAAAGTATCTTTTTCTAATTTCCTATTTTTTTAACCAAAATTCTATTTTTGCATCTTTAGTGAGCACTGTAAGTGGTATGCTGAACAAGAAAACCAGCAGAATGTAATTAACATGTACCTCTGTGTTATTTCCCATGGTCCCTTTAACTTATATTCAAGGGGCAAGGTTTATTGCTTCCCCCTGGATGAAACTCAGTTTTGACTATTCTGACTACTCTTTGGTGACTGGAAATCCAGACATTGTAGAAGGCAAAAATCTGTAAGTTTTTAATATGCTTTTATATGTTTTAGTGTCAGCATTATACTGAATTTGTATAACGAATCAGGGATCTTTTCATACTCATCTTTAAACACTAAAAGAATAACCTTTCTTTGAAAGGTTGATAAAACTCAACTTTAATCTTGCTGCTGGGTGGTCTTTTAGGAAGGAAGTATCCGATTTGAAAAAACCACAAGGGCTCCTAAAAATAACTGTGCAAAAACTACAGGGATTATGTTGGAATTTGAATAATTACATGAAGGGGTAAGAAGAAGAGAAATCAACTCGCTACTGTTAATGGGGTTCTTTTTCGTTAATCATAGAGAAAATATTTGCATTTGTAATTGCATAAGGGAGAGATCTTTGTTATAGTCAACAGAATATTACACTAGGTATTTCAAGCAGAAAAGTATTTGTTATATTTAATGCAAGAGTTTACTGAATAATTGGAAGAGCTGGAGGAAAAGGCTTTAGGCTGTATGTAGTAAATCATTAACATTGGTGGCCTGTAATGAACCATGTCTCTTGGTTGTGGAAGTCCTGTCCCTTGAATCTGGAATAGCCTTGTATCTTATTGTGACTTTTTTTAACCAAAAAATGCATCATTAGGTGACATTGTGCCAGTTCTGGGCCTAAGTATTTGGAAGGTGTGGCAGATTTTTGGAAGATCTTATGCACTGGGTAAAGAGCGTATAAGAGGTGCAGCCACTCTAAGGGAGAAACCAGATGCAGAAGCTACATGGAGAGGTGGGGGCACAAGACTCGATAGTGAAGACCTGAGGAATCCAACCAAACGCAAGAACCAAGTTCCCCAGTTTCCTATGACCTAAGTTGAGCCCTTCCAGCCAACCTCTAGCAATCTGAAGTAACCTAGCTGAGGCATCAGATGTGTAAGTTTCACTTATATCTTGTATGACTCAGCCCCCTGCAGGTACCACATGAACTCTCTGTGCTTCCAAGGTGGCTCAGTTCAATTCAGTTCAGGTGCTTAGTTGTGTCTGACTCTTTGCGACCCCATGGACTACAGCATGCCAGGCCTCCCTTGTCCATCACCAACTCCCAGAGCTTGCTCAAACTCATGTCCATTGAGTTGGTGATGCCATCCAACCATCTCTTCCTCTATCGTCCCCTTCTCCTCCTACCTTCAGTCTTTCCCAGCATCAGGGTCTTTTCCAATGAGTCAGTTCTTCACATCAGGTGGCCTAAGTATTGGAGTTTCAGCTTCAGTATCAGCCCTTCCAATGAATATTCAGGACTGATTTCCAGTGGTAAAGAATCTACCTGCCAAGCAGGAGACGCAAGTTTAATCCCTGGGTCAGGAAGATCACTTGGAAAAGGAAATGGCAACCCACTCCAGTGTTCTTGTCTGGAAAATCCCATGGATAGAGGAGCCTGGCAGGCTACAGAGAGCTGCAAAGAGTCGGACACAACTTAACAAGTCAACAGCAGCAGCAGCAGCAGCAGCTCTACACATCTCTTCATAACTTCTGGTGGCAGATTGTTAACCATGGTCAACATCCTTCTGCTCACACTCTCTATTAGGGCCATAGAATATACTAGAATATAGAATATACTTTCTCTCTAATTTCCTTTCTACTTCAACAACCCTACTCTCCTACTAGTAAGTTCGGACAAGAGGTCTTCATTTTAGGATGAAGAAAGAGATCTATGGATACAGAGTAGTGATAGTTGCACAACAAAGTAACTTCAAATAATGTTACTGAACTGTATACTTTAAATTGGTTAAAATGGTCAGCTTTATGTTTTACCAGAATAAAAAAGAAGAAGTGTTATCTTAAATACAGCTCCTTTAGCTTTTGTTAAGTAATATGAAAACAGGGGAAAAAAATTCCTTGAAAAATGTATGGTGCTATGTGCTCCATCATGTCCGACTCTTTGTGACCCTATGGACTGTTGCCCGCCAGGCTCCTCTGTCCATGGGATTCTCCAGGCAAGAATACTGGAGTGGGTTGCCATTTCCTTCTCCCAGGGATCTTCCTGGCCCAGGTATGGAACCCACATCTCTTCCATTGGCAGGCGAATTCTTTACCACTGAGCCACCAGTGAAGCCCCAGGAGGCAAGATACAGAGCCAGTGAAAATATATTGATTTGAACTTGAGAAGCTTTACCAGTGTAAGCAGAAGTATAGTGACCACACTGAATGAGAAGCTGAGTTTCGCATCTTTCCCAACCAATTCTACATCTTAGTTTTCTCTTTACCTGAAATGTCAGTGAAGAAAACACATGACAGCTTCTTAAAATCACTCCTGCACAACTTTTTTGACCATTTCCTCAGCCTTGCCATTGTTTGGACAACTGTACCACAGGTATGTGGTACATACCTATCCACACTTGACCTTTATGATGAGCATGGTCATATTTCCTTTCTTAATTCATATATACTAAGGTACAATTTTAACTGTAGTCTAAGTAGTTTATGGTATTTAATATTTACACAAAGAAGAAATGTATAACTGCAATTTTATAGGGACTTCCTTGGTGGTCAAGTGCTTACGACTCCATGCTCCCAATGCAGGGGCCATAGGTTCGAGCCCTAGTTGGGGAATTAGGATCCCACATGCTTTGCAGATGTGACTAAATAAATAAATATTTTTTAAAAAGATGAAATTTTATATACCTGCATAGTCCTCAAAAGTTGTTATGGAATTCATCAGGGATCATGTTGCATAAGGATAAAATACTCTAAACCCACTATCAATGTTTTGCTTGCTCATGATTTTAAATTATAGATGTTATGATGAGAAAAGTAGGCTCAAGTAAATGCATGCAAAACTAAGTAATTCTTAATCCCAGAAGTCCTTGTCATTGAAACATTGCAAAAAGGAAAACAATTTCTGAATAGAGTTAGTAGAAATAAAATTACAGTCTGGTTTTCTAAGTTCTGAATTTATATTTTCACAACCATCTCCTATTTTTATGTAGTTTAAAATTATTAATTTATCTTCCTTTACAAATATGTTTATATAGCTTTCCCCAACACTATTTGATATTGATTAAATCCCGTGTACTAAAACAACTACTTTTACTGTTCCTAGCTGTATACAGAAGGTCCCCAACTTACAATGATGTAAGTGGATGATTCCACTTACAATTTTTTACTTTATCATGGTGCAAAAGTGATCCATATTCAATAGAAGTGGTACTTCAAATTTTGAATTCTGATTTTTTTTTTCCTGGGTTAGTAATAAGAGGTTTAGATGTTCTCGTGATCCTGAGTAGCAGTACTGAACTTCTGATCACCAGGGTAAACAAACAGTACTCTTAGAAGAATTCTGTGGCCATACAACCAGTCTGTTGTTCACTTTTATTAGAGTAGTCAATGGATCACATGAGATATTCAAAGCTTTATTATAAAATAGGCTATATGTTAGATGGCTTTACACAACTGTAGGTGATATAAGTGTTCTGAGCCTGGTTAAGGCAGGCTAAGCTAAGCTATGATGTTCAATAGATTACATGTATTACATGCATTTTTGACAAGGTATTTTCAGCTTACAATGGATCTGTCGGGGTGTTGCCCCCTTGTAAGTCTAACTATGTTTGGAGACTTCATATCTCTCTCTCAACATTTTTAAGACAAACAGACAGAAAATAATGAAGTATATACAAGAACTGAACAATGCCTTCACCCAATAGGGTATAAGGCTAATAAAACTAAACACATGTATGTTCAGTCATGTCCAACTCTTTGTGACCCTATGAAGTGTAGCCCACCAGGCTCCTCTGTCCTCGGGATTTCCCAAGCAAGATTATTGGAGTGGGTTGCCATTTCCTCCTTGAGGGAGTCTTCCTGACCCAAGAAATTGAACCTGTGTCTCCTGCAGCTCCTACACTGGCAGGTGGATTCTTTACCATTTGAGCCACCTGGGAAGCTCCACATATAATTGACACTTATTGAATATTTACCCAACAAAAGCAGAATATACAGTCTTTTCAAGTACCCTTAGAATATATATATTAGACTGTATCCTGGACCATAATACAATCCTCAAACAATGTAAAAGAATTGAGACTTCCCTGATGGTCCAGTGGTTAAGATTCCATGCTTCCACTGTAGAGAGCACAGGTTCCATTCTTGGTCAGAGAAATAAGATCCTGCATGCAGAGCGCTGCCAAGAAATAAATAAATAGTAAAAGGACTGAAATCGTATATAAAGTATATTCTTTGTTCCTATTTACAGATAACATAATTGTCTACGTAGAAAATCCCATGAAATCTCACAAAATTTTTTTCTAAACTAATAAACGAGCTCAAGAAGGTCTCAAAATACAGGATAAGGATACAATATATACTGGCAGTGAACACTGAAATTAAAACTACAATAGTTCCAAAAAATTACCTACTTAATTGTAAATCTAACAAACCATATATGGGGTTTGTGGGCTGAAAGATACAAATGATAATGAAAAAAATTAAAGATGATCTAAATTAGTGGAGAGATATACTGTGTTCATGAGTTAGAAGACTCAACTGAGTGAAGATAACAAATCACCCCAAATTGATGTGTAAGTTTATTTTTTTTATGTGTAAGTTTAATTCTTATCAAAATACAAATTTCAAAATTGATATAGACAAGCTTAGGGCTTCCCTGATAGCTCAGTTGATAAAGAATCAACCTGCAATGCAGGAGACCTGGGTTCAATCCCTGGGTTGGGAAGATCCCCTGGAGAAGGGAAAGACTACCTGCTCCAGTTATTCTGGCCTGGAGAATTCACTGGACTGTATAGTCCATGGGGTTGCAAAGAGTCAGACATGGCTGAGCGACTTCTACTTTCAGACAAGCTTATTCTAAAAATTTTATGGAAAAGCAAGAAATTATAATTGCCAGAAAAGAACTTAAGAAATAAGAATAAAGTAGAAGGAATCATTCTACCTTATTTTATGATTAATTACAAAGCTTCAGTAATTAAGACAATGTGTTAGTACTTTAGTCATCAAGATGGTGGCTCAGACAAAAACACACAATAATCAGTTAAAGGAAACAGAGAAATAATCCCACAGTGGTAGAACAATGTGATTATCAACAGGGTATAAAAGCAGTTAAATGACAAAAGGTTTGTTTTTTCAGCAAAGGTGCTAGAATATTTGGATATCCATAGGGGGGAAAAAAAAAACCCTCCATCTAAACTTCAAACCTTAGCCAAAAATTAACTCAAATGGATTATAAAATTAAATATAGGATGTTAAGTTATAAATTTTTCAGAAGAAAACAAAAAAATCTTTGGGACCTGGGGCATGATAACAAAAGCATCATCCTTGAAAGAAAAAAAATGATAAATTGGACTTCATCAAAATTAACAACTTTTAGTTGGTGAAAGATCTGGTAAAGATGAAAAGACAAGCTACCGACTGAAAGAAAATATTTACAGATCACATCTAACAAAGGATTCTTATCTGGAATATATAAAGAATGCCAAAATTCAACAATGAAAAAACAATCCAATTTGAAAATGGGCAAAGGACATGAAGAGGCATTTCACCAAAGAGATTATACCGATGGTAATCAGGCACATGAAAAGATGCTTCCTCTCACTAATTACTGCTGCTGCTGCTAAGTCACTTCAGTCGTGTCCGACTCTATGCGACCCCATAGACAGCAGCCCACCAGGCTTCTCCATCCCTGGGATTCTCCAGGCAAGAACACTGGAGTGGGCTGCCATTTCCTTCTCCAATGCATGAAAGTGAAAAGTGAAAGTGAAGTTGCTCAGTCATGTCCGACCCTCAGCGACCCCATGGACTGCAGCCTTCCAGGCTCCTCCATCCATGGGATTTTCCAGGCAAGAGTACTGGAGTGGGGTGCCACTGCCTTCTCCACTCGCTAATTACTAGAGAAGTAGAAATTAAGGCCACACTGTTAGAACAGAGAAAAGAAAAAAAACACAATTCCAAATGGTATAAAGGTGTCTAAAAGCTACATCTCTGATAGATTGTCGGTGGGAATATAAAATAATATAGCCATCCTGGAAAACAGTTTCATAATAAACTGAATATGCAACTACATACAACCCAGTAATTGCACTCCTGGGCATAGATCTCAGAGGAATGAAAAGTTATACCTGCACAAAAACTACACACAAATGTTCACAGCAGTTTTATTTGTAATGGCAACTATTTGGACAACCAAAATATCTTTCAATAGGTGAATGGCTAAAAAGAAACTGTACAAAAAAAAACCACCTGTACATTTATACCACAGAATCTACTCAGATATAAAAAGCAGCAGCTGGGTTTCCCTGGTGGTCCAGCGTTTGAGAATCCACCTGCCGATGCTGGGGACATAGGTTCAATCCATATGTGAAAATTCCGCACGCCACAGGGTAACTAAGCCTGTGCATCACAACTACTGAGTCTGTGCTCTAGAGCCCATGAGCCCCAACTACTGAGCCCATGCACCTCACTGAATGAAGCCTGAGTGCCTACAGCCTGTGCTCTGTAACAAGAGTCGCCACCACAATGAGGAGCCCCAGCACCAAAACAGAGAGTCGTCCTCACTTGCCGCAACTAGAGAAAGCCCACAGGCAGCAAGACCAAATACAGCTGCTGCTGCCGTGAAGTTGCTTCAGTCGTGTCCAACTCTGTGCGAACCCATAGACGGCGGCCCACCAGGCTCTCCCATCCCTGGGATTCTCCAGGCAGGAACACTGGAGTGGGTTGCCATTTCCTTCTCCAATGCGTGAAAGTGAAAAGTGAAAGTGAAGTCGCTCAGTCGTATCTGACTCTTAGCGACCCCATGGACTGCAGCCTACCAGGCTCCTCCATCCATGGGATTTTCCAGGCAAGAGTGCTGGAGTGGGGTGCCATTGCCTTCTCCGCAAATACAGCTAAAAATAAATAAATAAAAATTTTTTACAAAGCAATGACCATTGGTATATGGAAAAACTTAGATGGATTTCAAAAGCAGTAAGATGAGTGGAAAAAGCTCATTTGAAAAGGTCACATACTGTATGATTCCACTTATACAGTGGAAAGAAATGACAAAATTCTTTCTTTCCAGTTGTTCTCATGACCACCTAGATTCATTAATGCCTCTCTTATCCCCTGTGTCTGAGAATGACTCTGCTCATTGATAAATCTAGTTACTGCCTCACCAACTAGTACAACTGTAATCATTTTAATGGAAATCAATGTAAGAGTTGATATGTATCCCCAGAATTAAGCAATGTTAATTCCTTCCTTCACATCTTTTACATATAATGTGCACAAGTCCCCATACTAACACACAGTATTAGTAACACAAACTTATTGCTATGAACAGCAATTGATGGTCCAGCACTGCAGTCCATGGGGTTGCAAACAGTTGGACACGACTGAGCAACTGAACATAACTGAACTAGTACATCCTGGTTTTTCCCTCTTAAGGACCAAAGTTCCAAATACTTTTGATTTCCAGAGGAAGCTAGGCCTAGACCAGGTTTATCACATCTCTGACAACTCTTTTTTTTAAAAAAAAATTATTTCTTTGACTGTGCTGAGTCTTAGCTGCAGTATGTGGGATCTAGTTCCCTGACCAGAGATTGAACCCAGGCCCCACGCATTGGAAGCATGGAGTCTTAGCCACTGGACCACCAGGGAAGTCCTGAGCTATTTGATTGATGTTCTTTATCTTTCCCATATTCTTGCTTACTTTCTCACACCACAAGGCTTAAAATATCACATATAAGAAAACAGTTCAGTACCAATTGCTGCTCATACCAATAAGTTTGTATTACTAATACTGTGTGTTAGTGTGGGGACTTGTGCACATTATACATAAAAGAAGTGAAGGAAGGGATTATCATTGCTTAATTCTGGGGATACATATCAACACTTACGTAGAAATGATTTCCATTAAAGTGGTTACAGTGAATGTACTTGTAGTCTATGAATAATGTCAGTGCTTTTAAAGGGTTAACCTTTAAGTACATGAAATATTCACAAAGTCAAAACAAATATAAGTACCCTTGAGTGTCTTATCTGCTTTCTCAGCTTAAAGGATGAGGGACTGTCAGAGTTTTTCACCTACCCCTTCCTCTCATTTAGTCAACAAATATTTATTGAGACAAATTTTATTGAGTGCCTGTGAATGCCAGGCACTAATCACCAAGAAAGTGCCTTCCTCCAAGTATAGAGGAGTCAGAAAAATTGTTAATGAAGAAATTATGTCACGGTAAGATGAGGTCAGACAGTCTTTCATGGGGAGATTTTGGGTTTGAGTTCTTTACAGCTAGGAGTTAAACAGAATAGGCTGGTGGTAGGGACAAGCTGCGAATGGGGTGGGGCACACGGAGACCGTGAGGAAATTTGAAGCTGGAAATACTTTCAAGTCCAAAGACAGAAGGTGGAAGAGTACTGGTTTTACTTCCAGCATCTTTTTCTAATTACACAGTTCTGCTTGCCCCCGGCTCCACCTAGAGGAGGTGTGGGATCACACAAAGGCAGGGGGGCGGGGGGTGGGGGGTGGGCGGTGGACTTGAGAACTGAAGGGCTGAACTGTTGCCTTGGCCGGCTGCGTAGATGTTTATTTTGGGTAAGTTGCAGAACTTCTGTGTGTCGGTTTGCTCATCTGTAAAATGGGGATAGTAACACCTGGATTAAATGAGAGACTGTAAGTCAAGCTTCTCCGTCAGTTCATTCAGATCTCCTTTCCCCCTCTACTTGGCTTTAGTTGGTTTGAATATTGTATTTTCTTCTTGCAACTTCCCATTGCTCCTCTAATTTCTTGCTCTACTTTTTCTGGCATCCACACTAAGAAGGCTGACTATGGGGGAGGGGTGCATCAAGCATGACTGGAGAGGAGCATAAGCTTACAGTAGTTTAGAAAATCTCTCCAAGTGGCTCTCATGAGCCCAACACCCCGCCTCCCTCTCCCCCTCCTCTCTTCCCCTCCCCCTCCTCTCTGGAACTGCGGCTCCCAGGGATCCTGGGCTTTTGTTCTCTAGAGGCTTAAACTACCACCTGTTTTGCCCTGACTTATTGTTTAAAGGGAATCATTCCTTGTCTACAGACTATCAAAAATCAAAATTGCCAGAACTTACAGACAGCAAGGGCTAAATTTGTACTTTTTCTCTTTTCAGTATTAACACTAAAACATCAATGCTTTCATATTTTCCCTCTATTTTCCATTTCTTTTCTGAGGATCTCCTGGCTCCCAGTAATCACTCTCTCTTTACTTATTGATACTATCATAAAGCATTAATATAAATGATCTTTTAATATTAATTGTAATTTATCTATTAATATATACCTGTCTTCCCTACTTGATATTAAGTACCTATGGTCTGTAATGTCTTCTACAGCAGTAGTTTCTCAAACTTGAATTTGCCTAAGAATCTTGTTAAAACACAGATTCTGATTTAGCAGGACTGGGGAGGGGCTGAGTTTCTTCTAACAAATTCCAGGTGAAACCCCTGGACCACACTTGGAGTTGCAAAGCCTCACTGGATTTAGAACAAAGCGGGTGCACATGAGATGGTTGCTGGAGGATGCCTTGGTTTCTCCTACTCAGTGCTTGGAATTTTTCTTCAATGCATCTTTCTCCACTTTTTCCTGTGCACTATTTATGACTAACTGACAATTACTTCTTTGTGTACTTAGCTGTGCCCTTCCTTCCCTCTTTCATAGTCAACAGTCTCGTCCAGAAACCAGTCACTTAGGGAGTACAACAGAAATCTTCAGCCTTGTTCTACTGTCATCTACTTTGTAGCAAGCAAGGTTAACTTTTTAAGGAATCATCTTTACCTTTGTTGCTGAGTAAACTATAGTAGCTTCCTGGTATGTATCATATCAAACTCAAATTTAGAATGAGAAGCTTCAAAACATGCCTCCAATCCTTCCTTCTCTTTTGCCACTCAAGTTTCTCTTTTGCAGCACATGGAGCCCTTCGCATGTTGCCGAGGTATGAGTCAGTCTCCTGCAAGACATTTTGCATTGGGAATGTCTTCTTTCATTCTTTTTAAAGGCCAATGCATATCTCTTAAAAATTCTCAATTTTTACCGACTTAATATGAAGCATTATTTGACTTATTCCCAATTGTGAATTCTTTGTTTAGAGAAGTATGAGCTATATACTTTTATTTACATATTTTAATATTTTTATACTTTTTTCATATTTTCATTTAGTTGTAAATGAGAACTGTCCATACTTCTTGTTCATTGTCCTACCCTTAGCATCTAAGAGTGCTTGAGACTTAGTAGGTACTTTGGGTAAGGGGACCCTCAATGAAGGATGAAACAAAATTTAAGATCAGTTTGTAACAGTTTTCAAAATGCTTTCATTGCTACATTTATTGGGAACCTGGGTGAATTTTAATGGTTAAATAAGACAATTCTGGTGTTCTGATACAGTTAAAATATCAAAATATCAACTTACATCAGAAGGCTGGACTTAATTACAACCAACTTATTAAAAATGTATTGGCTAAAGGATGAAAAAATTTTAGAAATCCTTTGAAGAATATTTTGAGAGAGAAACATTTGAGGTTTAGTGCCACCTACCAGCTACCATTTTACTAGGAAAATAAAATTTATATGCAGCCAAATTTTGGTAATGCCCAAACCCACATCCTATCTAAATGGCTTAATGCTTTCCTGTCATTGTTTTCTAGCCTGCAGGTTTTGCATTCGTTAGGATTTCATATTTCTTAATAGTTCTTGGTGCTTTAAATTTAAAAGAAATGAGGCTTTCTCATATTACAATTTCAAGGAAAAGGAGACTGCAGGGCCCCTTCAGCGAGGTTTAAGAGGCCTGCAAGCTGCACACCGTGCAACCGCCTCATGCTCCGATTTCATCTATGGGTTTTTGTACAGTTCTTTTTTGGATGGTGCAAACAGCGCAAGTGCAGCATTAAAAACCTCTCCACCCTGGGAAACGACGCAAGAACACGCAGCTTTCGGCTGCCAGGTTCTCTCAACACACAGCCTAGGGCTGGAGGCCCGGACACCCGCCCCCAAATCCCGTCCACAACAATCGTTTCCTCCCTCCCCGCCTTTTACATACAGTACACATACAAATACACACACGCAGAGCAGCCAGCAGGGGCGGGCCGGGCCCGACCACTCCGCAAACCGGAGGGGGGAGCCACAGCGGGTCGAACTGTTTGCACCCACTTCTTTGTTCTTCGGACCCGTCTCTCTCTCCATCAGGCTGCAAACGTTGGGAAAAAGCGAACTTGGGGATCTAGGGTGTCCTGAAGCTCCGCGCTGAGGCTACACACCTTTGGCGGGTGCTGCGTTATCTCCCCCTCCGTCGGCGAGCAGTTGGTCCCGCCCCAGTGCTAGCGGGCGCCGAGCGGGAGCCGCGCGGGAGCAGCGCAGCGGCGGCGGCGGCGGCGGTTGTTATTCGGAGCCGTTGAGACGGCTCTGCGGCAGCTGGTGGCGCAGGTGGCTTGCGTGGACGCGGACAGAGGCGGCCGGCCCGCCACCGCAGCCTCAGCGCCCGCGGCCCGGGCAGGTGAGCGGGCGGCGGGGACTCGCCCCGCCCCCCCCTCGGTGGCCTCACTCCTGGCTCTAGCTGGGAAGTGGCCGCGGCCCGCCGGGGAGTCGCGGTTCGGCCCGGGGCTGCGACCGTCGGGAAGAAGGCTGTGGGAGAGGCCGTGTGTGGATGGAAGGGCAACGTTCCCCTGCCTTTTGCCATCTTTTTTTTCCCCCCTCCTCCTCTCGCCGACCTCCCTCCCTCTTGGGGCTTCAGCTTCGGGGGAAAAAAAAGACTGAGGAACGATGGGGCGGGAGCAAGGGGAATAGGGGACTGAGAAGCATCTCTGCCTCAGGTGGTGGCGTCTTTTCGGTCGTGGAGCGGTGGACCTTGCGAAGCCTGGAGGGGTAGCTCGGGCTGCGGAGGCCGCGCAGTCCCGGGCAAGGAGCGGGAGGCGGCTCTCCCCCTCACTCTCCCACCCCCCACCCTTGCCCCTCCGCGGGCCTCCCCTCCCCCTCCCCCGTCGCTCCCCGCACGGCCCCTCCCTCCGGGTTTCTGAGCTTTAACCGCCCTCGGTGCTCTCCCTCGCAGGCGCGTCGGGGCACCCCGAGGCATCCTCCCCCTCCCGCCACCGCGGGAGCCGCGGCTCCCGTCCGCCCTCCCGCATCCCCTCACAGTCCGCACCGCCGCACCTCCTCCTTGGGCTTCGGACCCTCGGCCTCGCCCCTGAAACATGACTCGCGACTTCAAACCTGGGGACCTCATCTTCGCCAAGATGAAAGGTTATCCTCATTGGCCAGCTCGAGTAAGTGATTTTTAGCCTTCGCGTTTAGCGGTGCTACCTTCCTCAGAGGCCTACTTCCTACCCTTTTCTCTTTTTTTTCCCCCTCCTCGTATCCTTTCTCTCCCTCGGTTTCCTTTAGTCTCATGTGTAACCTGATCTTTTTAGTTCTTTGCCCACTAATTTTCTATGCAATTTAAAAATACAGGTGTTTTGGCATACTTAGGTGTTTTCCTATGGTTGTTGACAGACTTTGGCAGGTTTTCTTAATAGGAAATATTTAAAGATGATGCCATTCTTGTTCCATTGTAGGTGAAAACAAATACGGATTTTTTGTTTAAAAAAAATTGGGGGCTTCCCTGGTGGCTCAGACGGTAAAGAATCTGCGACATTTTCTTAATTTTGAATAAAATCCAAAATAGCAATGGAATCTATGCAAACTATTGGGTGTCAAAAGGTTGTATGGAATTAAATTGAATTCATAGGTATTCTTTCCTGTTTTATCGTTAATGAGACCTTCTGGATTGACTGGTTCAATGAAAGCTAGGACTGGGTATTCTAGAAAATTTTACAATAAAGGAGCATCAGAGAAACTCTGGAAAATTCGTTTTCAAGTTTTTATTGGTGAAGTTTGCCTTATGACCTTGAAGAAGTTGTTCCACCTCTGATTGTTTCCCATAGGTGAAAGGAAGAGTAAACCCACATTCCTTAGTTCGCATGTAGTACAGAGAGGTGATTCAGAGCTCAGGATTTTTTGTGACATTTAGGAATTGAGACTTTTAAAAGCACCATTTTCAGAAAAAAGATCTTTTAGCTTATAGTAGGACTGGGGTTCTAATATAGTGATAGAACCTGAAAAAGGTTGAACTCAGTAAGCTCAAGAGCCTTTATAAATATACACATGATATTCTAAAGCTGTAATTTCCACTAATTTACTCTTTTTTGAGGAGTGTGTTTCTTAAAGATAATTAAATCCTATAGTTTTAATTATGTCAGCTGGGAGGAAAGATAAGCCATTGGTTACAGAGAATCATGGAGTTGCTGAGTGCTATCCAAGTGTAAAATGTTCACCATTTCTTAATTTTTCCCATCCAGCTGTAAGTCAGGTTTATAGATTTCCTTCCAGCCTGGAAAGAATTTTTTCCCACTAGTCTATTAAGTCTACCTTTTCAGTCTTAGTGGAAAAATCCTTAATCATAATTCTTGTCTGTATATTTGACACTTTGTTTCCTTTGTGATCACTTTATTTTAATGCTGTGTGCATTCTTTGACTTCCAAATAGATTGTAAAGTTCTCAGAGCGATAGATGTAAACTGAATTTCCTTATCATCCCCACCCCCCATCCTTCGTATATAAGTCATGCACTAAAAAACTATTTCATGTTTAAGTGGAGGATAGGCAAACTGAGAAGGTTTAAGGCTCGTCCAAGATAACATTTTTTGTGGTTAGATTAACGCATGATTATTTTGAGGTGTTAGAAAATTCGAGGTTATGGGATACATCTTCATTCAAACTTCTATGTAGCAGTGTAGTTTAAAACCAAATGGAAACTCTTTAAAAATCACTCTTCTAAATCATCTTCCCCGCATGGTTCAGTCTGTTAGGTGACTAACAGTGCTAGTAAAAGCAAAATAAGGTAGCTTCAGGAGGGCCAGGGTGTTTTATTTAATAAATGCTGCATTTACCAATTCGTATTGAAATGGAAAATTTTAGTCTCTTTTATTTTACCCTTTTTTTCTTAGAAACAGTCACGTTTAGATTTGATATTGTCTGTGTCACACACACATATATATATATATGTGAGGAAATTAAGTTCCTAAGGGTGTTGGGTGCTAATGATTCTTATTGATGGCTGAAACCTTCAGACTACCAACCAGTGAAGTCACCCTCATGGTCTTTTCTTAAACCATTTCTTTATGATCATACATAAGGAGCATAGTAGGTCTTCTGTTGGTTATACCCTTCTTAACAAAGTCAACAGATTTTTAAAAATTGAAATGTCTTTGAAATCTTGAAAGGAATGAAATAGAAATTTATTTCTATTCTAATTTTATTTCTATTTCTAGAAATGTATTATGAAATTTAAGTAAATAATGAAGTAGAAATGTTAAATTCTGGCTAAGTACTACTGTCTGATGGCCTTAACTCTGATAAGAAAGTAACAACTATTATAGATGTGTTTGACATAGCAGTACCTGATACCGTCTTCCTTACTTAATTAGAAGTATTAAAATGTTAAAAGAGAAATGAAAAAGGAATAGGTAATCTCATGTTACTCAGCCATGTAGGTCTAAGATGTTTTCATAAGTATATGTTTCAGATTTGGAAAAGTACTGCTTTCACCTTTTTAATGTCTGATTTTACATTACTCCAGTATTTGGATAGCCTCTCTATGGAAATAGCATTTAAAATTTTTGAACAGATTCATAATTCCTTATCTGGAGTACTTAGGGGCAGATTTATGTGAACATTCAGAATTTTGGGGTTTTAGAATGGTAGTGATGGTCCACATACGGTACATCTTTCTGTGATAAGGTCTAGGATGGCAAATGATAATCTAACACGATATTTCTGCAGAGAAGCATCAGTAGAAATGCTATATGGATAAAAGAAATGATGGAATAGCTTCAGTTTCTATGCAGGTTTTGCCGTCACATGAGTTTTGAGAAATATACTGGTTTTCTGAGCTTCTTGAGTTTCAGAACTAGAGATAAGGGATTGTGGACCTGTAGAACTGGTCCATTTCATAGCAGATACCCTTTTGGATGTCTTGTTTTCAGTTTACTCTGGTGTGTTTAAGTGTGTATGATTCAGAACATTTTAATTTTTCTGGTCTTTCTTCTTTTTAGGTAGATGAAGTTCCTGATGGAGCTGTAAAACCACCCACAAACAAACTACCGATTTTCTTTTTTGGAACTCATGAGACGTAAGTCCTTTTAGTTCTAAAGGCAAATCAGAGTTAATATAGCAGGTTCATTGGGTATATAACGAAGAGCAAGTAGGGGTTAATTAAGAGAGAAAATAATAAAGTAACAGAAAACATTAAAATCATCTTTGAACTTGGAAAAAAGTCTTCACGTGTCCCTTTTAAATTTATTTTTATGTTAAATTACACACTGCAGGTTTAACTGTTACTGGCATGGACGTCCTTAATCATAAAAGATGTAGATTGATCCTCTCAGCAGTCAGAAAATAACTGATGAATGAGAAAGTGTGTAAGGAAAGTTTTAACAAGGTGTTCAGTATTCATATTTAGTGTAATTAGTGCTTTTTGTAATGATGACCTGACACCCTATTTTAGGCTTTGTGATTTTAGCCACACTAATGGTATATTGTGGGAAAGGTGAAAAGAAATCTGAATAGTTCCTTCTCTGTGTATTTGTATGATTCTGGGAGCTACTGTTGTTACTGCTCTGCTGTCCCTGGTGGATTTCTGGGCAGAAACTGATTTGGAGAAGCAAATTAATTTCTCAGACATTGTAGCTGAATACTGAACTGTTACTTCTAGGTGCGGAGGATTAATCCAGGGGCTATCTCATTAATTATGAAAAATAATATTACTACATGCCTATATTTTAATAGCCTTACAAGTAGCATATAACCTCACCAGTTTTGAACTTTAGGTTTAGAATTTGCAGTAATTTTGGTAGACTTGTTTACCTGGGTTCAGGTTAAACAAAACTGGGGTTACTCTAGGTAAAATTATATAATGGTATGGACCTAACAGAAGCAGAAGATATTAAGAAGAGGTGGCAAGAATACACAGAAGAACTGTACAAAAAAGATTTTCACGACCCAGATGATCATGATGATGTGATCACTCACCTAGAGCCAGACATCCTGAAATGTGAAGTCAACTGGGCCTTAGAAAGCATCACTATGAACAAAGCTAGTGGAGGTGATGGAATTCCAGTTGAGCTGTTTCAAGTCCTGGAAGATGATGCTGTGAAAGTGCTGCACTCAATATGCCAGCAAATTTGGAAAACTCAGCAGTGGCCACAGTTCTGGAAAAAGTCAGTTTTCATTCCAATCCCAAAGAAAGGCAATGCCAAAGAATGCTCAAACTACCACAAAATTGCAGTCGTCTCACACGCTAGTAAAGTAATGCTCAAAATTCTCCAAGCCAGGCTTCAATAATATGTGAACTGTGAACTTCCAGATGTTCAAGCTGGTTTTCGAAAAGGCAGAGGAACCAGAGATCAAATTGCCAACATCCACTGGATCATGGAAAAAGCAAGAGAGTTCCAGAAAAACATCTATTTCTGCTTTATTGACTATGCCAAAGCCTTTGACTGTGTGGATCAGAATAAACTGGAAAATTCTGAAAGAGATGGGAATACGAGACCACCTGAACTGCCTCTTGAGAAACCTGTATGCAGGTCAAGAAGCAACAGTTAGAACTGGACATGGAACAACAGACTGGTTCCAAATAGGAAAAGGAGTACATCAAGGCAGTATATTGTCACCCTGCTTATTTAACTTCTATGCAGAGTACATCATGAGAAATGCTGGGCTGGAAGAAGCACAAGCTGGAATCAAGATTGCTGGGAGAAATATAATAACCGCATACCACGCTTACGGCAGAAAGTGAAGAGGAACTAAAAAGCCTCTTGATGAAAGTGAAAGAGGAGAGTGAAAAAGTTGGCTTAAAGCTCAACATTCAGAAAACGAAGATCATGGCATCTGGTCCCATCAGTTCATGGCAAATAGATGTGGAAACAGTGTCAGACTTCATTTTTTGGGCTCCAAAATCACAGCAGATGGTGATTGCAACCATGAAATTAAAAGACACTTGCTCCTTCGAAGGAAAGTTATGACCAACCTAGATAGCATATTGAAAAGCAGAGACATTACTTTGCCAACAAAGGTCCATCTAGTCAAGGCTATGGTTTTTCCAGTGGTCATGTATGGATGTGAGAGTTGGACTGTGAAGAAGGCTTAGCGCCGAAGAATTGATGCTTTTGAACTGTGGTGTTGCAGAAGACTCTTGAGAGTCCCTTGTACTGCAAGGAGATCCAACCAGTCCATTCTGAAGGAGATCGGTCCTGGGTGTTCATTGGAAGGAATGATGCTAAAGCTGAAACTCCAGTACTTTGGCCACCTCATGTGAAGAGTTGACTCATTGGAAAAGACTGATGCTGGGAGGGATTGGGGGCAGGAGGAGAAGGGGACGACAGAGGATGAGATGGCTGGATGGTATCACCGACTCATTGGACACGAGTTTGAGTGAACTCCGGGAGTTGGTGATGGACAGGGAGGCCTGGCATGCTGCAATTCATGGGGTCACAAAGAGCCGGACACGACTGAGCAACTGAACTGAACTGAAGAGTGTCTACAATGACAACATTTGTTTAACATTGCTTAGCTACTATATGAACTTCCAAAAAAATTTTTTAAATAGCTTTATATGTAATTTACATCATAAAGTTGTGTAAAGTGTAAACTTTAGTGGGTGTTAGTATATTTACTTCCATAACCGTTAGCAGTCACTCTTCATTTCCTGCCCCCTGGGCCTAGATACCCATTAGTTTACTATCTGTCTAGACTTGCCAGTTCTTGACATTTCATATTAGTGACATCATGCAGTGCCACATAATTGTCTTCTTTAAAATCCAGTTTTGAGTTCAGAATTGTGTTGGCCTTCAGAATTACTTTGAGTATAAAAATTTGAATATACTTTGAATATAAAAATTTAATTTAAAAATGAGTTTCTGATTATCTGGGATAATCTACCATTTAAAACTTCCATAAATTCAATAGGGAAGGTATCTTTTAATGAAAAATTGTGTAATGTCTATTGGAATAAGGGTTTTTAAAGTGTGATCCCAGGTTAAGCTGCACCCTACATGGAAACAGCACCTGGGAACTTTAGATAGGCATGCAAGTTTCTGGACCCCACCCACCTAAGATTCAGTGAATCAGAAATGGAGGTGTGGAGCCCAGCAGTCTATTTTAAGTAGCCTTCCAGATAATTGGAATGCATGCGAAGATTGAATACTAACTATATCAGAGTAATGTGAGTTAGACATTCCCTAGAATTTCTATGTATCCTTATAGTGTTATAGACCTGGAGAAGGAGATGGCAAGTAAAACTCTGTGGACACAGAAGCCTGGCAGTCTACAGTCCATGGGGTTGCAAAGAGTTGGACATGACCGAGTGACTAACACATAGTATTATAGAACACATAGTCATTCTTATCTTAAATTTAGAAGAATGATCATCCCTTCCTCAACATTTAAAAATGAGGATTTTTATGTTGTAAATATCTGTAGATTATAAATCAAAACAGACTATGCCAAAGAACTAAATTTTCATAAGCATTGTTTGGTTAATAACATAACCGTGGTATTATTTAGTGGGAAATGAAGATGGTGAATTACTAATATTCAAAAATTAGAATATATTCAGGAAATTAAGCTAATGATATTAAGTTTTCATTTCAAAATGTACTTGTTTTTGTGCCTCAGTGATCTCATAAATAAACTGTTACCTTTGGAAAGGCAGTGCTCTTGTATCTGTTAGTCTGGTGGCTTAACGTTTTGGTATTTAAGGTTAATTTTTAGAAACTGAATTGCGGTGAGTGTTTGCCTTTTTCCCCTTCAGGATTTGGGAGGGCGGTTATTTGAACCTTTCTGTTTGGAATTTGCATAAGTTGGAGTTTAATCCAGGAGCCTGTAGTTAAGAAGATGGGAAAAGAAGAACATGGAAGAAGAAATGACAATTAGAAAACTAGATATTCATAAAAGTGAAAAGTAGTGTTAGTCACTTAGTCATGGTCAGCTCTTTGTGACCCCATAGAACCTGGCAGGCTCTCCTGTCCATGGAATTCTCTGAGCCACCAGGGAAGCCTAGTTATTTGTAACTGATTTGTAAATTGAATTTTTTTTTTTTTATTGTGAAGTTAGAGCAGAATCCCTTTGTAACTGCATTCATTTCCTGAGCTGCAAGCATTTGATTTTTCATAATTTTTTATGCCTTTCATAGTTAATTTATCCACCAAAGTTTTGAACACTATTTAACAGTGAGCTCTTAAACATATACCAAACATGATGGGCTACTAGATGTCGTAAAACTAATATATTGGAAACAGATTCTTGTAAATGAGACTGACAAAGATGGAGTGCTTTTTGCTGGAGCCAAAAATCTTAGTGTTATCCTTGATTTCTTATAGTCTTATCTTTTTCCTCCCCACATCTAGTCAGTCAGCAAGTCTTAATTCTTTTCCTTTAATATGAATTCTGATCTGCTTTCTTCTACTCCTCTATGGCAACTTAAGTTCAAGCCACAGTTACTCTTAGGAATAGTGTCCTGTCTCTATCTTGGGCTCAGCTTTCACTCTTCATATATAGTCAGAGTGATCTTGATATTTCAGTCAGATCATGTCATTTTCTCTGTCCAGAGCCTTTCAGTGACCTCCTTGTTAACCTTAGCAACAGACAAAACCCCCAAATTCTGTGTGTAAATGCTGTTGTTAAATTCTTACTTTTTGGCTGTGCTGCAAGGGATGTTGGAATCTTTCTTTGTTCCCTGACCACAAATCAGACCTGTGCCCCCTGCATTGGAAGCTCAGTGTTTCTTTTATTTTTGGTTTTTTAAATTTCATTTGGGATCTAATTAAGGTATTATTGTGTTTTTTGCCATACACTGACGTGAGTCAGCCACCGGTGTGCATGTGTCCCCCATCCCGAACACCCCCTCCCACACCCCTCCCCATCTCATCCCTCTAGGTTGTCCCAGTGCACTGGCTTTGAGTGCCCTGTTTCATGCATCAAGCTTGGACTGGTGATCTATTTCACATATGGTAATATATATGTTTCAGTGCTATTCTCTCAAATCATCCCGCCCTCGTCTTCTCCCACAGAGTCCAGAAGTCTTTTCTTTCTATCTGTGTATCTTGCTCTTTCTCATATAGGGTCGTCATTACCATCTTTCTAAATTCCATATATATGTGTTAATATACTGTATTTGTGTTTTTCTTTCTGACTTACTTCACTCTGTATAATAGGCTCCAGTTTCATCCATCTTACTAGAATTGATTCAAATGCATTCTTTTTAATAGCTGAGCAATATTCCATTATGTATATGTACCACAACTTTCTTATCCATTCATCTGCTGATGGACATCTAGGTTGCTTCCATGTCCTGGCTATTATAAACAGTGCTGTGATGAACATTGGGGTACATGTGTCGCTTTCAATTCTAGTTTCCTCGGTGTGTATGCCCAGCAGTGGGATTGCTGGGTCGTATGGCAGTTCTGTTTCCAGTTTTTTAAGGAATCTCCACACTGTTCTCCATAGTGGCTGTACTAGTTTGCATTCCCACCAACAGTGTAAGAGGGTTCCCTTTTCTCCACACTCTCTCCAGCATTTATTGTTTGTTGACTTTTTGATAGCAGCCATTCTGACTGGTGTGAGATGGTACCTCATTGTGGTTTTGATTTGCATTTCTCTGATAATGAGTGATGTTGAGCATCTGTATGTCTTCTTTGGAGAAATGTCTATTTAGTTCTTTGGCCCATTTTTTGATTAGGTCTCTTATTTTTCTGGAGTTGAGCTACATGAGCTGTTTGTATATTTTTGAGATTAATTCTCCGTCAGCTGCTTTGTTTGCTATTGTTTTCTCCCATTCTGAAGGCTGTCTTTTCACCTTGCTTATAGTTTCCTTCATTTTGCAAAAGCTTCTAAGTTTAATTAGGTCACATTTGTTTATTTTTGCTTTTATTTCCATTACTCGGGGAGGTGGGTCATAGAGGATCTTGCTGTGATTTATGCCAGAGAGTGTTTTGCCTATGTTTTCCTCTAGGAGTTTTATAGTTTCTGGTCTTACATTTAGATCTTTAATCCATTTTGAGTTTATTTTTGTGTATGGTGTTAGAAAGTGTTCTAGTTCCATTCTTTTACAGGTGGTTGACCCGTTTTCCCAGCACTGCTTGTTAAAGAGATTGTCTTTTCTCCATTGTATATTCTTGCCGCCTTTGTCAAAGATAAGATTTCCATAGGTGTGTGGATTTATCTCTGGGCTTTCTGTTCTGTTCCATTATCTATATTTCTGTCTTTGTGGCAGTACCATATTGTCTTGATGACTGTAGAAGCTCAGTCTTAACCACTGAACCACCAGGCAAGTCCCTACAAGTGCTGTTTCATAACACCCTGTGTGAACTAGTTAGTCTTAACCTCTCCAACCTCATCACATTTTCTTTTTTACTGTTACACAGATGTATCTTGTCTCAGGTCCTTCCTGGTTCAAGACCTATCTTTCCCAACAAAGAGAAAACAGATTTTCAGTCATTTAGCTCTTAGCTCATATCCTCTTTTTTTATGCTTATTTTTCCATTACAGTGATGACTAAATTTTTTTTTCCTTTCCTTCACCTACAAATGAAAAGCTTGGAGAGCAGGAACCTTATCTGTCTTGTTTATCATTATTGATTTAAGTACCCGGCACATAGTAGCTGTTAAATAAATATTTGGTAATAGACTGAAAGCTCTATGACCTAGATAAAATCAATTTGTTGATGATGAATTTGCTGTCCATTAGCTAGCATTTCTATAGTGTTTAGGACAGCTGGATTAGAAGAGTGCCTTTGAATCCTGCCTTTTATCTATCTGCTCTATGACCTTGAGCAGGTTTACTTAGCCTTGTCCTTCTCTTCCCTGTAAAATGGGAACAATAAAATACTCTACCTTAGAATTCGAGGTGCAGATAAGATACTACATGAAAGATGCTTAAAACAGTGCTTGGCATGTATTAAACACAAAATGTCAACTATTAGGAATTAAAAATAATGTTGCATATTATTTTTCCACAACTTGTAAGTATGCTTATTAGATTGTTTGCAGTGCAGTTTGTTTTGCTGGCTAATTATCATTGTTAATTGAGGGAATACTCTCATCCAGGTCTACTTATTTCTCTAAAGTCTAGAAATTTTTAAATGAAGATAGTGTTTTTGCCACTTTATTTCTTTACTGCTCTTAATTCAAAGATGTTAGATGCTCAATTCTAGGAACTTTGAAACTATCCATAACAGGTTGTTTCAAAACCTGCCTAATATACAGTTATTAGGAGTGAAGGTGAATGGGAAAGTTCTACTGGTCAGTTTTTTGTATCACCTATCCACAAGAAAGGAATGAAAAAATCAATCATAGGATAGGATTTTATTTTCTTCTATACTGAGTTCTATACAATTTCAGTACTACAGACGTAGTTGTTTGTGTTGGTGTGGAGTTTGTGTGATTTCTTATAATGAGAGGAACTGTTTCTTCATCTCTGTATTGTCAGGTTCCTGGCACATAGTAGATGTATCAGTTGTCTATTGAGTCCTTTTCTGTTATAAAGTAGTGTGTGTGCTGTTATAAAATGTAGTTTAAAACAGTATGTTTCATATTTTATGATTTAATAATAATAGGGAAATGAAACATCAAGTTAGAGTCAGTGTTTTAAAAGGTATAAGTTTCTGTATTATATTATTACTTGACAACAGTTAAATAAGTTTTGAGCTTCAAGTCTTCAGCCGTCATAAACTTCCCTATCCCATTTTTTTATATGCAACTTCTGGTTTACTTTAAAGGACGCTTTTAGGTGTGTGGTCATTGAGTTTTTGTGAGGCATGTATGTGTATGTTCTTGTAGGTATATACATTGTTTCCAAAAAAGTGACTTTAGAGAGATGACTGCTTTTATGTGTACTTGGATTCTGAAAAATCCGGATACACAGGAACACACTTTAGGCATATGCTATGTAAGAAACACACCTGCAGGCTTTGGAATTATTTAAATTGCTTCAGAATTATAAAATTAATACTGTAGTTAATGATTTGCTTTTTCTTAAGACATTTTCCGTTAGCTTTAATCCTTGTGCTTTGACAATTGGTGTTTGAACTGAGTTCATATGTATAGGGATATGACATCAATATTTTATTAACATATAAATCAGTGTTTCAGAGACTGTATTACAGTGGTTAAAGGGAATCTGTTTAAGGGAACATCGTACAGAGTGAAGGCTCTGCTCTTTAATAGCTCAATAACCTTGCTTGCATCAGTAAATCTTTTTGGCTTTCAGTTTTCTAATCTTTAACAGGAAGATCTTGGTGATCCCTAAGTGCTCTGGAATTTAGTGGGTAATGTGCTTTCAATTAATGCATATCTTTTTATTAAATTTTTTTAAACAACATTAAAAGGAAGCACATCATTTTTACTATTTTTTAGGGGAAAAAACTCTAAACCTATTACTGTTTTTAGTGTCTTTTCTTTGAGATTTGTATGTCATTTAAAAATTGAAAGCTTTGAAGGATGAATCAAAGCTACAGCTACAGAAGATTGTGCCCTTGGGGACTAGTGATGGCTGCTTAAAAATTAATCTGATCCCTGTTCACCAAGCCTATGGGATTGCATCCCTGGGGAGGATTCTTTGTGTGTGCATGTGTTTTCTTCTTATTTTCTTAAATTGAAATGTAATTGATGCATACTGTACAAGTTTAAGGTATGTTGATTTTGATACATTTATTTATTGCAATGTTATTACCACCGTGATTTGATACATTTATATATTGCAATATGCTTACCTACCACCATAGTGATAGCTAACACCTCCAACCTCCATCAGGTCCTGTAATTAGTCATTTTCTTTTTTGTGGTGACAACATGGAAGGATTCTTTTTTCATCCACCATTATTGTTTGAATCTCATTAAGGAGCTCTGTAGTCTTGAACATACCATTTGAGGCAGCAGTTCTACTTAGAATTTATTAGGATAATATGTGAAAAGATGGAGCAATACATTATTTATTATAGTTACATTTTATAATAGAAAATTTGATACAGGAAATGGTCTGACAGTAGACAAATTAATTTTGGAAAAATTATTTAGTGATATAGTGTTTAGCTGTTAAGTAACTGTTGATGTGAAAACATGTTCATTATAATTTGAAAAAGTATTTATGGGTCAGTAGTATATACATGAAAATTACATGTTTATATAGATACATATGCTACAAACAAGTGGGTGAAAACAGTGGCTATCTGTAGTTGGTAAAGTTCTGGATCATTTTTGTTTTCTTTGGAATGTGGTATTCACTGAAAAATATTTTAACAACTTGGTTAAGATGTCAATTCATATCTCAAACAATTCAGTTAAAACATATAATAGATTTTAGTATATCCAGAATTATGTAGCCCTTAGTACAATTTTAGAACATCTTCATCATACCAAAAAGAAACCCTTAGCAGCTACTACTTATTTCTCCTGTCTCTCCCCTTTATTGCCATAGGGAACCATTAATCATTTTTTAAAAAATACTTATTTGTTTCTTTGACTGTGCTGGGTCTCAGTTGCAGCACTTGGGTTCTTTACTTGTGGCATGCAGACTCTTAGTTGCAGTATATGGGATGTAGTTCCCTGTAGAACCCGGGCTCCCGGCTCTGGGACCGTGGGGTCTTAACCGCTGGATCACCAGGGAAGTCCTGGGAATCAGTAATCATTTTGCCTATTGCGGGCATTTCATATAAATTGAACTATACAATATGTGGTCTTTAATGACTTTTGCTACTGTGCTGCTATAAACACTTGTGTACAAGTTTTTATGTAGATGTATCAGAAAAGGCAGGAGAGGTAAGAGATGTGCGTTCAGTCCCTGGGTTGGGAAGATCCCCTGGAGGAGGGCATGGCAACCCAATTTCCTTACACACACTATCAGTAATAGTGCATTTAGTATTTTGACAACTTTTGAAGGTTATGGAATAATTGTAAGTTTTCCTATTTTTCGATAAGATTGCTTTGCATGGTCATTTTTGTGGTCTCTTGTTGTCATGCGAAGTGGGGACTACCTGTTTTGGGAAAAGAAAAATAATCCACATAAATTTAACTGAAACCTTTATACATATGCTAAATAATATCATAGTGGAATCACTTATAATGAGAGCAGAAGGAGAAGAGGGTGTCAGAAGATGAGATGGCTGGATGACATAACTGATGCAGTGGACATGAATTTAGGCTAACTTTGGGAGACAGTGAGGGACGGGGGGCAGGCCTGGTGTGCTGCAAGAGTCGGACGCGATTGGACAACTAAACAACAAGAAAGAATCAGTTTTCTCTTTTGAATAGCGTTTTGGTTTAGAATACTTTAAAAATGCTCCGTGTTTGAGGTTTTAAGACATTTTTCTGTGATTTTATTAAATATTTAATAATTTAAGGTCCCTTCCACTTCTCAAAGTTCCTGGTGCTACCAGTTTTGAACCATTTGGGGATTTCAAACTATAAATTAGTCTGACTTTCTGCATTGCTGTTTAGTACCCAACTTTCTCAGTCTTTACAGCTTCCAAATCTGATAACATCTCTTAGCTTTATAGAAATTGTGAGGTTTTTTAGAAGGGAGAATTACTTTGTTCTTACCAGAAGTATATTTTGTATTTTTGATGGAGTTTTAATTCAAGTCATTTACTTGGAATTTGGAGATGATTATGCTGGAGGAATTGCTTTACTGTTTTAACTAAATATGTTAAATTTTCTAATCTTAGATTGCTGGTAGGAGTGAATAATGCTTAGTGAAAATCTGAATTTCTAGATCACTTGAAATCATGATAATTTGCCTTAACTGATGTGCAGTTAAAATACATGGATACGTTCAGTATTTGTAAACTGAAAAATTTAAATAATAATTAAAGCTGACTCATGTAATTGATCATATTTAAGTAGAGCTGTCAGTACTTTGGCCGTCGCATGCGAAGAGTTGACTCATTGGAAAAGACTCTGATGCTGGGAGGGATTGGGGGCAGGAGGAGAAGGGGATGACAGAGGATGAGATGGCTGGATGGCATCACTGACTCAATGGACGTGAGTTTGAGTGAACTCCGGGAGTTGGTGATGGACAGGGAGGCCTGGTGTGCTGCGATTCATGGGGTCGCAAAGAGTCGGACACGACTGAGCGGCTAAACTGAACTGAACTTAGTCTCCTGTTGAAATTTTATTCTAAAGCCTTTTAAAATAGTCTAAACTAGAATGTTAACTATAGTCATAGGTCCCTAATTCTTAAAAAATTTCAGCAGATACGGAATTTGTGATAACATAATTAGTAATTAATAACCTTAAATTGTAGCATATTTTAGAGGAAATGAGTAGTAATTTGATTTTCCTCTTGCTTTGGAGAATACATATATATCAACTATTATGGCAAAAACCTTACACATTCTCTGTGTCTACCTTTATAGGATTGACAAACTTCTGCAGAACTGACTGGCCTAGGGAGATAAACAAGGGGTTTTTTCTGGGGATTATATCTAAAGACATATATATACAAAAAAATAGTTGATTGTCATCATTCACAGGTTCCATATTTATGAATTTTGCCTGCTTACTGAAATTTACTTGTAATCCTAAGTCATTAACTGTGAAGTCTTCATGATACTGTCTGTGTGCAGTGGCAAAAAATGGAGTAATTTGATGCACGCATTCCTAGCTGAGGTTGAAGGAAGGCTGTGCGCTACTTTGTTTCAGCTGCCATACTGTAAACGAGTGTCCTTTTTGCAGTCTGCATAGTGTCGTGGATTTTGCATTTTTGTGCCTTTTCCTTGGTCATTTTGTTGTTTATCAGTCAGTTCAGTTCAGTCACTTAGTCGTGTCCGACTCTTTGCGGCCCCATGGACTGCAGCATGCCACGCCTCCCTGTCCATCGCCAAGTCCCGGAGTTTACTCAAACTCATGTCCATTCAGTGGGTGATGCCATCCAACCGTCTCCTCCTCTGTCATCCTCTTCTGCCTTCAATCTTTCCCAGCATCAGGTTCCTTTCAAATGAGTCAGCTCTTTGCATCAGGTGGCAAAGAACCTGTTGTTTATAGTAGCACCCTAAAGTGGTGCTGAAGTGCTGGTCAGTGTTCCTCAGTGCAAGAAGACTGCTGTGCCTTACAGAGAAAAAGAGTGTTACATAAGCTGTTGGCTGTAAGTTCAGTGTAAATGAATTGACAATATATATTAAACAAGGTATCTTCAGACAGAAAAATGCATAAAACAATGTTATATTTTGATTGGTTGACAAAAATATGACCAGAGGAACCTACCCTGTATTTCCCCTGCAGCAGTGGTATAGTATTTCCTTAATTCAGTGTTCATGGTGATATTTTAGAATACAATTATCATGAATAAAAGAATTGACTAAAATATATAATGTGTGTGCATGTGTATATATGTGTATACACACATAAATGAACTAGTGATAAGGTCTGATTCCCATCATTTTCAAATGTACTGTTTAGTGGCATTGGGCATTGTGCCGCTTGTGTGTATTTTTAAATAGAATTATGGATCTAGGATTAAATTTCTGACTGAATTTAATAAACGTGTTTGGAATTAGAGAGTTATTTGTGGCTACCCTTTAACTTATGTACGATGTTTAATGCATTTAGATTAAGAATATTTGATAATTGTGTTCATAGGGTAGTGTTAATCACTTATATTTGAGATTGCATTACACTCATATTTCCCCCCCTCCTTTTTTAGTGCTTTTTTAGGCCCAAAGGACATATTTCCTTACTCAGAAAATAAGGAAAAGTACGGCAAACCAAATAAACGAAAAGGCTTTAATGAAGGTTTATGGGAGATAGATAACAATCCGAAAGTGAAATTTTCAAGTCAACAGGTGCGTCATATTACATAAAACTTAGTTTAGTGTTACTTACTCAGTTTTGGTGAATAATCAGTATTCTAGCTATAGGAAAATAATTGAAGAGTCTTGTAAATTTCCGATTAAGTTTTTGTGAGGTTGAACCTTGGACTTTTATATCTAGATAACTGAAAATACTGCCTTCGTGGTCAAACAGATCTCAGAAAGCTAGGAAATATTCAGTTATTTAAATCCTGATTGGAAGTTTATTTAATGTATTGAATTTAAAGCCATATGTACTGTTTCTTAAATTTAGGTTTAATAACAAAAAAGGATGTGTTTTTTCTTATTTTAATTTCTAAATCTATAAAATTAGAATATGAACTTAATGTGGGTTAAATTAAATATGTGACAAAAATACTTATAGCACTGTGCAAATTATATTTGCTTTTGGTTTCTATAAAAGCAACCTTTAAACTTTTTTATTTTGGGTTTGTGTGTGTGTGTGTGTGTGTGTTTGTATGTATGTATGTGTTCAGACTTGAGTTTTTAAAAACTGGATGAGTGTGAGTAAACCTGAAGGAAATAGCAACACACTGAAAATTTTGCAAGTTTGTATCTTTTAATCTATATGTTTCTTAGTTCTTTGTCTGTGCCAGGCTTTTTTCTCGTTTGAAACCTTCAGACGCTGTTGTGTCTGGAATATTTAAATTTTTGATTTTACAGGGCTGCATTAGATGATCCTAGGTGCCTTCATTAGCCACCCCAAAGTTATTTGTTACAGTACTTATAATTGCTTCTGTACTAGTCTTAACTGCCACAAGCTTGTTCTATAAACAGAGAAGTTGTATGTGTCCTGTGTGCCTGGCATTGTTATATATTTGTGGAGAGAATAGTTATCCACTAGATGTTTGTTGGACAAATGTGAGAATTGATGATTTCCCATTCTTACTGCCTTGACTGTGTAATGGGAGTCCCAAAAGACTGAGTTGATTATTTCCTGAAAATAACTTTAACTTGGGTTATGCATCCTATGATTGTGCCTTCAAAGTCATTTTCATTCTCCAGATTGTCTTGCATAGTCACTCTATTCTTTGTTCCCATCTACCTACTTAATCTGCAGGTAGTTTTCATTGTACATGTTGATACTTGGGAGTTTTCTATTTCACAGTTAAATATTTGGTTGGTTGTGTGCGTGAAACCCAACAATTTTCTGTTCTTAACATAAGTGTGAATGATGATGCTGGTGTGATGTACTCTGTGTTCCCAGCCCAGACATCCTCCATGGCACATTCCTGGGGTTTGGTGCAAGCATTCAAGCCCAAACTTACATAAAAGAAACACCATAAATTTGCCATCATTAATTTATAAATATCTCTATAGTGCTATAAGTAATTTTGGACACATTTGTACATTTTTTTAATATACCTTTATAAAATTTGTGGATTATCAGCATTGCCTTTTTTACAAAAGAGGAAAAGGGTTAACAGTGTAGAAGACTAGCCAAAGGAAAAAGCTAGAAAGGTGCACAGTTTGGATTACATTGCCATCATCTTGTAAATACGTGCTGTACCCTCACCTCTGGTTGTCATCATTTTGGTTGGTATTTTGAAACTCTAGGGACCCTAAGTCACCTGCTTACAAGTATTTTCTCATCTGGGGGTACTTTTAAAAATGAATGATTATTGACTCCCATTCACTGTCTGTTAAATCAGAATCACTTAAGTTTGGGTTTCAGGAATCTGGATTTTAAATAAACTAAATTTGAAATATAGATCGGTCAGGGTCCTTAAATAAAGTTGTGATATATATATATGTCATATATATATATACACACATATATATGTGTGTGTGTATGTATATATATATACTTTTATATATGTGTGTATATATATATATATATATATACTTTTTTAGATTAGATTCTTTATCCAGAATATTACAGTAGTTGAATAGAGTGTAGGTCTGTGCTGTTCTAAATCACCTTACATTGTACCTTGTTGGGTGTTGGTTAGAACATCAGGATGGTATTCTTTGTAATTGTACTTTTAATTTCTGCTTCATCATTTTATCTGCTGAGCTTGTATGCATCAATTGCAGGAATAATAGCATTTAAAACTGTTTATAAATTATGCATACTAGAAGTATCCTATGCAACAGAAATAAGGGTACTTTTCTAGCTTTCTTACAGGCTTTGATTTTTTATGGGCACAAATTTTAAAGTTGGGATAAAATTATTTTGTGAAACTAATAGATTTGATTGTTCATAGGCATCAGCTAAACAGTCAAATGCGTCATCTGATGTTGAAGTTGAAGAAAAAGAAACAAGTGTTTCAAAGGAAGATACCGACCATGAAGAAAAAGCCAGCAATGAGGTGTGTTTAATTTCTCTTGCATTCTAAATCCATCTTGTTGCAAGGAAGAATTGTAAAATGAGTTGATTGTGGCAAAGTAGAAAGTAATCTTTAAAGTAGTCAAGTAATGAATGGGAAAATATTAAAGACTTATCTCCTTGTGTGAATATTAAATATAATATTATAAAATATTTTTTTCATCTTTATACTTTCTGGCTGCTCCAGGTCTTAGTTGCAGCCTGTGGAAAGGAATCTTTAGTTGCAGCACATGGAATCTAGTTTCCTGATCAGGTATCCATCCCAAGCCCCCTGTATTGGGAGTGCGGAGTCTTAGCTACTGGACTACCAGGGAGGTCCTTGGATGTTGTTAAGTTATGAGGTACAGCTAAAAGACTGGCTTACTGTTTGTTAGGAATATCTTTAAAGCGAGGTGTTGTAGATGGATGTATGGGAAAGGACATTGAACCGAATTTTTAGAAACCTACGTTTATTTCCAACTCTGTATTTATTATCTGAATGGAAATACTTATTTAGCCCTTCTAGGCTTCATAAAATTGTTATATGATCAAGTCCTGACCACCTCTTAACATTAACAGTCCTACAACTGAAGATTCTGCTGTAGAAAGATTTGTGTTTTGTAAATTTAAAGAGACAACCCCCGCAGTGTACTAGCAAGTGTGACTTTAATATTTGATCTGACAAATTTTTTTTGTTTTTTGGACAGATAGCAGTAATTCCTCTTTTTTCATAATGATAATATTAAGACTTTTCAAAATTTATAATTTCAAACAAGTTCCCTAGTTCTTTCAGTGAAACATGTTTGTGATTTTTAATTTAAGAAACTTTCTTTCAGGTGTGGCATAATTTATCAGTTTCATCTTTTTTTTTTTTGTATAGGATGTGACTAAAGCAATTGACATAACCACTCCAAAAGCTGCCAGAAGAGGGAGGAAGAGAAAGGTAATTCTACAGCTTAACCACAGAGATCTTAAAAGAATTTTTATTTTAGCTGGATTGAGGAAGTGTAGATAGTGAAAAAACTGTACTGTTTAAACTTAGCGTTTCACTCTTAAGTCCTTATTGTAAAGGATAGGTTATGTTTACATATCAAAACTGTTGCTTTCTTAGTGATACAACATCCTTAAGTTGCTGCTGTTGCTAAGTCGCTTTAGTCGTGTTCGACTCTGTGCGACCTCATAGACAGCAGCTCACCAGGCTCCTCTGTCCCTGGGATTCTCCAGGCAAGAATACTAGAGTGGGTTGCCATTTCCTTCTCCCTCCTTAAGTTGAATGGTAAACAAAATGCACCAATTTTCATTCCTTTTTATGTTGCTGCCTTAAGTTTTCTCTATAAAATGGATAATATATATATTTATAAGATTATTGAGAGGATTAAATCAGTTAAGACATATAAAATATTTATAATAAATCCTTATACATGGTAAGTGCTTTATAAATGTCCACTGTTACGCTGTTGTTACTACTTTACAACATTGTTGCATGAAATGAGAGGATGTGACAGTTTGGGATGAAGTACATCTTAGGATTTTAATTAATGTTTTCTTCTTTCTTATGTGAAGTTTTGTTCATCACACCTTTTTCTGACCTGGTTACATAACTAATAGAAAAACTATTATTATATGACAAAGCTACAAAGAAAACTTGTGTTCAGTTTGTTTTTTCTTTTAATGGCAAATTATGCTATTGGTTTATTGTTTTGGCCAAGCCACACAGCACATGGGATCTTAGTATGCAGCACATGGGATTTTAGTTCCCTCACCTGGGATTGAACTCATGTCCCCTGTAGTGGAAGCACAGATTCTCACAATTCTCAACTGCTTCACCACCAGGGAACTCCAAGGGTTCAGTCTTTTAAAAAGGGTTGTTTTTTTTTCTCTTGTAGTACTGTAGTGTGAGTTCAGCGTCTTTAATTAAAGCCACTGTAATTATTTGTTTTCATATTTTACTTCCAGTGGCTTTTTATCCCCTGTGGGGTGTGTGTGTGTGAAGGAGCTATGATAACTTGAACAAGATTTTAAAAGATAGGCAGAATTTTGACAGGCAGATGGAGGAGTAGGGGAGGACAGAGGCATAAGAGAAAACTTTGCTTCAAGCATTTCTAGTGTTGCATTTCAGTATTATCAGACCATAACATTTGAGGGAAACAAGTATGAAAACACCCATGTGTTATCCTGAAGAACTGGTGGATAGCCTTTGAATCATTTTAAATTTCAGATACTTCTTTTAAAGCAGTGTAAATGATGGGAATTGAATTGAAGCAGAGTGAGACTAGTTTCCTGATAAATTGATTCAGAATTTTGGTACTCACTTCACTGGCCCAGGCAGAAAATCATCAGTGAATAAGGAAGATAATGTCTTTGTTCTCACTGAATGATATTTTTGTTGAGACAGATAGTAAATACATATGACAATTAAAATGGAGAGTTACGATTGTGACTTGGTAACTAAATTATAAAAACCTTTCTAAAGAGTTAACCTAACATTTTTAGTGGTGTAGGTAAAAGATGGGATGCTAAGAGCCCCTTAGGGGGTTAATAGTTGATTGAAAGTGGGTGTGAAGGGAGAAGGAGGAAGCTAGGATGACTGAAGGTGTTGGCTTGGATGACTGGATTATATACTGAGATGCAGGAGATGTTTTGGGAGTAGAGGCTGAGGAGGATGTGAAACACCTTTGAGAATTAGACTGAAAATATATATTTCTCTGACACCAAAAGGGTTAAAGGTAGAAGTTATAGATGTGGTCTCATAAATACAGGATATTAGATGGTTAGTCAAGGGGGAAAGTTTACCAAGAACCACACAGAAACCAGAATCCTGAGGTAATATAGTGGCCATGAAAGGTTGCCTTGTAAAATTGTGGTGGAGAATGAACTGTCAGGAGAAAATCTAAGAGAAGCTATCAAGATAAACAAGTAAGGAAGGAATTTTAAGAATGAGGGAGTGGTTAGTAGGGTCCTGATGCAGAGGGGCCCCAGTAAGGTTTGACAGTTAGGATCTGCCAGGATACTTTCAGGTCAAATGGTAAGAACAGGTGAAGTAGACTAAAGAATAAAATGTTTAATGTTAAAATTACACTGTGGTTTTGAAATCTTTGAAGTGAGGAGAGAGAATGCAACAAGGATTTGCCATGGTTAAGGGAGGGAGTTAAAGTAAAAAAAGTATAATAGAGGCTGTAACACCTTTTCTTTGTGAAACCAGGAAATAGCAAAGCTATTGAGTTTAAATTATTGAAAGTTAAGAATAATGCTGAGTGAGAGAAAAGGGAAAACACATTTAAAGAAACTGACTTAATGGAAAAGAGACATTTTTCATCTTTTATAACATTGAAGGGAATGGACTATTAAAAATTTCTAGGGAGACTTGGAAATTAAGGGACTCCCTTCCTCCTGGCCTCAGTCTCTCCCTTCTCCCTCACTGAATTCAAAGCAAGACTGCATATATGGTATAAGGCAAGAAGAAAGGATTGAAAGTTTATGCTAGAGGGAGGAGAAGGAAAGGGAATGACAAAAGAGAGGGTAAAGGATTAACGGAGAACTTTGACCACAAATGAAGCTGCATAAAATGCACGCACGTTTGTAGATTTTTTTTTTTTCCAGCAGGGCTCAGATCAGTAGCAAGTAATAAAGCAAGGAAAGTAGAGTTTTATGGTAATCCTCTGTTGGAGATTTGTGGGACAGGTGCAGCAAAACAAGATTGCAGATGAATGAGTCCCGTGAGGTTTTTGTAGGGTTGAGAGGCCTTTATGTAAAGTCATGAAGGGAGTAGAGCTAGCAAATGGGGTCATAAATGGGGAGAAAATTTGTCAAAGGATTCAGTTCAGTCACTCAGTCGTGTCTGACTCTTTGCAACCCCGTGAATTGCAGCACGCCAGCCCTCCCTGTCTATCCCCAACTGCCGGAGTCTACCTAAACCCATGTCCATTGAGTCCATGATGCCATCCAACCATCTCATCCACTGTCATCCCCTTCTGCTGCTGCCCTCAATCTTACCCAGCATCAGGGTCTTTTCCAATGAGTCAGCTCTTCGCATCAGGTGGCCAAAGTATTGGAGTTTCAGCTTCAACATCAGTCCTTCCAATGAACACCCAGGACTGATTTCCTTTAGGATGGGCTGGTTGGATCTCTTTGCAGTCCAAGGGACTCTCAAGAGTCTTCTCCAACACCACAGTTCAAAAGCATCAATTCTTCAGTGCTCAGCTTTCTTCACAGTCCAACTCTCACATCCATACAAGACCACTGGAAAAACCATAGCCTTGACTAGACAGACCTTTGTTGACAAAGTAATGTCTCTGCTTTTTAATATGCTGTCTAGGTTGGTCATAACTTTCTTTCCAAGGAGTAAGCGTCTTTTAATTTAATGAGATCTCATTAGAAAAAACCCGGATGCTGGGAAAGATGGAAGACAGAAAGGAGAAGGGGGCGGCAGAGAATGGGATAGTTAGATAGCATCACCAACTCCATGGCCTTAATTTGAGTAAACTACAGGAGATAGTGGAGGACAGAGGAGCCTGGTGTGCTGCAGTCCATGGGGTCGCAAAGAGACTCCACTTAGCAACTGAACAGTAGAGGTCCCAGTGAGATAAAATGTGGAAAAAATTAATCTAGTCAGGATATTTGCATTTAAGAAATTTAGATATATATTTGAAATAATAGTCATTTTTATAAATAAAATATTTCTTATTAAGTTAGTTAATATTTTCATGAGGAGTGGTTTTGACTTGCATGATTTTGCTGTAATAGTCAAGAATATATGTCTGTGGAAGGGCTGTACTTTTGCTTATTAAAGTGTTTATTTATGATATTAGTTATAGATGAACTTGCTATCTCTAATTGGTGTCTCCTCAAAAAGATTCATACCTCTTAATTCTTAATGCAGTGTCATGATTTATTTCCAAAAGTTGAAAGTGTAATTGAAGAGAGGTTTTTCTTCTGGCACTGAAAGAGCTTATCAGTTTGAACTGAATTTCAGAGTTTTGGCCCTCCTAACTTCTTAATAGGAGCTTTCATACAGTCTTGGGTTCTCAACCTTTGTTATAAAAACAGATGTCCGGCTTCTTACTCCAGAGCTATCAAATTAGGAGTGGAGCAGGGATGGTCTGTAAGTTTTTAAACTTAAACTATTTATAATGAAAAACTGGATAAATTCAATGGGATTCCTGAGTCAGATTTGCATATTCTGTATTGTTGATATTCATAATGATCAGTAATGTTTTGCCAGTTTATTGATTTGATCAGTTAATATATGAATAATTCTCCATATCCTTACCAGTATTTGTCATTATCTCAAGTGTTTGCAAATCAGATTGTTGATTAAAAGATTAAGACTTTTTATCAGTAAGATTGGATTATGCAAGTTTTTGTGAGATGCTTTATTGCCTTTATTTTGTGAGATAGTTTGGGCTGAATTCTAAGTAGTTGAGGGTGAGGAAGCAGCTCATAGTAATCCTCATTGCTCTTTTTGATCTCTTCACTATTTCTTTTCTCTCTTCCATTATGATATTATGCTTGTATTTCCTTTCTAATTGGTGGTTATCAACCTTGGTTCTACTCTAATGCTTGAATTGATTAAATGGATTCTCATTTGAGGCTGTTGTCTCATTACCTTTAGGGCATTATAGTTTGCAAAGGTTTGTTAGGATTTCTTTACAGTAAGTCCTTCTTTATGGAAAATAAGAATAACTCCTAGGGAAGAACAGCAGATCTGTCTCATTTCAAAAATAAAATGTGTATATTAACAAAGGATGGAAATATCAGTAACTTAATATATTGCCTTTTCTAATTTAGGTTGTATATCATAAGTACACAATGTAAAGTGTTAGCATTTTGAGATACTTAATGAAAGTACATTTATAAGCAATATGTGGGCTATTCAGTGTAATTATACTTTATTCAACACTTTGCATCAAGAATATTCCATTTATTTTTACAAACCTTCTTTAGGTTGAGAAGATCTAAAAAGTGAAGTTTTATAGTTTGTTTCCTAGAATTATAAGCTAAGTTTGAGGATATCACTGAGTCAACTGTTGAAAAGTGAAAATCGTAACAAAAGTAATGTTTAGTGGTGGTCCAATGGCTTAAGACTGTGCTACAATGCAGGGGGCCCAGGTTTAACCCCTGGCCAGGCAACTAGATTCCACATGCCAAAACTAAAACCTAGCACAGCCAAATAAATGAATATGTATATTTTTAAAGTTATGCTTATATTTGAACTTACCTTACACTGGCATGTTTTTGCCATTAAACTAATAAACTTGGAATGCCTACCATGCTAAATAATTTAAATCTTTGTTATTCAGGCAGAAAAACAAGTAGAAACTGAGGAGGCTGGAGTAGTGACTACAGCAACAGCATCTGCTAATCTAAAAGTGAGTCCTAAAAGAGGACGACCTGCAGGTAGGATTGTTAATGTTTAAGTATCTGGCTTGTGATCAGTATTCTAATCCATTTAAGTGCTGTACCTCAGCTGCTTTGGAATAGGTGAATAGACACTTGGTTATGTGTAACATACACATTTTAAAGATAAACATTAAGGTTTCTGCTCTCTGATAAGGTATTTAAATTTGAAATAATTGTTTGAGACTTTTTCATTTTCTGTTTATCCCCATTACATTTTCCGTTAATAGCAGCTAATGAGGCTGTGGTGAGATATAAATTCCGTGACTAATGGGTTTACTTTACCTCTTAACTTTAGAAAACTTGAGCTTTCCAAATGGAATCGTAATGAAAGCAAGAGAACACAACATTTGAGTTATCAAAGTTATTAATTTTTAAATTTTTGTATTCTTTATTAGGACCTATATAATATGTAGATGTCTTCAGCCTATTTAAAATATTTTCCTAATTTGGCAAATAGGAAATAGTTGGGAAGGCTCTATCTCCAATACAAAGTAAAACAAAGAAAGTTAGCCAGGATAGAGACAATTTTTTTTTCCCTACTTCATAATATAGGATTCTTAATGAAACAGATTTAAACTGAGTAATACCTCTGCCTCAAATTTGTTTACCTTTTTCTTTGGATTTTAATAGTGTAATGGATCAAATTAATGGTATTGTTAGAAAATTTAGTGAATTCTGATTAAGAATTTTCAAAGTCATGAACATAGATTTACAAATGATATTGTAGTATGTATATGAATGTTGAGTATAAGGGCTGTTATTTACTATAAAGTTGAATTTTGTGACATTCCTGTTAAAACAACAGTGAAGGATGTTCTTTTAAGTCCTCAGCCATACTAAAGGTAAATTGAAAATAACCTTGATTTACTTCTCTAAATTGTTACTCATTTGAACGAGGATATGATTTTTAAAACCTAAAGTAAAAAAACTAATTATATCTGTAATAACTACTAATTAATAGTATGTATATTTATAACTTTTATATATGATGTCTACATCTTGGTGGGAAAACTGGTAGTTACAAAAATTTTCTTCCTGTGAATGTTAGCCACAGAGGTCAAGATTCCAAAACCAAGAGGCAGACCCAAAATGGTAAAACAACCTTGTCCTTCAGAGAGTGACATGTGAGTATTATAATTAGTTATGCAATAAATAAGACATTTCACTTCAAATATGTATAAACTTATTTGAGTTTCTACAAGTTTTTATTTACAGATGATTATTGTTGCTATTTTGTATTTCTTAGAATTATGAGAGAAATTCTTTAAAACATAGTTTTATTATATAAAAAGTTAAAGTTGACAGGGAATCAAGAAAAATCTGATATGGTTTCATTAATCTAAGACATTTTCTTATATATCAGGATGTAAGATACTCAGATAATGCAGGGTAAAATTTATAATCTCTTCGTTTAAAGAAATTTTTAGACAAAGTGTTTTTTACCCCACCCCCAGACAAAGTATTTTTGAAGCAATTTCCACAAATCTTGCTCTTCAAGAATAGCCTTTATTTCAAAATAACACTTAAAATTATTTTTGTAAATGAGTCTTTTGGAATGATGACTTCTTTTAGTTAGCAACAAAACAATCAGTATTTCCGTTTTCTTTCTTTGCCACCGTTCTTTTCTATGTGGATCTTGTTTGTGTCAGCTTTCTGGGTAGAAACTTCACCAATAGGAATGTATGTCTAGACAAGGCAAAAACTTTGTAGCTATTGTGTTCGAGGATTTTATAGGAAAAGACTCAAGTATGTCATTTAAGAATGGATTTACAATGTTTTGAATGAAAACAGTTTATTGGAAATTTCAGTTATAGAACAACTCAAGAGTGTTGGTACTTTTTAACCAATGTATGTTGAAAGAGTTTTGTTTTATTGCCAAGCCAGCTGTTTAAATATTCTCAAAAATAGTGGCAAAAAACAACATGGTTTTAATTACTATAGTGAAATTAAAATATTAAGTACATGCAGGTGAGTTTGTTGTTAAACATTTCAAATGAATCTCTCTTACCCCTCTGTAAGATGTCTTCTCTAATCAAGGCATTAAGTCTTGGATTTCATGATCAACTTAAGGCCTTGATGTAGAGACGTAGGAACTAAAACACAGGTCATCTGCTCCCCTCTCCCCTTTATATATGCACTTTGATCTGGGATAGGGAACCATAAATACTCCCAAGGACAAGATTATGAGACATACAGCAGTCATTGCTCCCTAGGAAATAAGAAATTCTGTTGGGAAAATATTGTGAGATCCCCATTTTATATATAGGATATTTCCTTGATTAGGTTTGTTCCTAGTCCATTTCTCTCCTTGACTTTTGGCCCATTCTTTGGAGAGTTCTCTACTTTTTTAGTATCCTCTTTAGTTGATCTTCTTCAGTATCAATAGTTGCACTGGAAAGTACTACCCTCCCTGAGCAGCTTTCTTAGTTTCCTTTCATACTTTAGGGAGTTTGACTCAAGATTCCTTTTTAAATCTCCATTACTTTCCCTTCATGCAGATTGTCATCACTTTTGGTAGTGTAACAATACTTCATTGTTAGTGTGTGTGTCCATTTCATTCTAGTTAGCTTCATGTGCAGTGATGTGACTCATAAGACTTCTCCAGACATGCTTATCTTTTTACACTTAAGTAAAAGTACTTTGAGTTTATATGTTTTCTTGAAAACCCACTTCTGGTTTCTTTTTCCTACAATCATTTGCTTATCGGAAGGATCAAGGTATCTCAGTTTGAATTCTTAAGGAAAGGCTGGCAACTTAATACATTACCTTGACTGGATCTTTGACTCTTGTCTTTGTCTGAATTTAAAAATCTTTTATAGGCTGGAAACAACTTTCACCACTGAGATGCATGGGATTTTTTTCTCCTTCCTTAGCTGTCCTGTTATTTTTCGAACTTCCTTTTTCTTGAAGTACCTGATAAAATTTATGTTGATAACAATCAACTGGAAGACGCCAATATTTTGTCTTGAAACCTCTTCACTTAAAGCCACAAATTCACTGAATAAAGTTTCTTTCCAGTTATCATAGACGATAATTTCATGTGTTGTATACTAGGGTTTCAAATGCAAAGCAAGTGTCACACGTTCTAGGTTTCCATGATAGACAACTCCAGTAGCTTACAGTGTTTATTTCTCATTTGTGCTGTATGTAGGCTAGGCATTGGCTGTTACAGCTACTCTTAGCTCTGTATCTGGACAAAAACTTAGTAGAGTGCAGAGCAAAACTATATAAACCCTTTTAAAATGGAAGCTGTCCACCATAAGAACAATGGGTGTCTCTGGTAGTGACAGCTTCTTTGCAGTGGGTCCTGAAATGATAAGACAGTGGAATGGAGTCCAGAAAAGCTGAAACCATCTCCTAATCCTCATGTAAAGATCTATTACAAGTCATTGAGATATTTGGGGCTTTTTTTTTAATTAAACTATATTTATAATTTCCTTTAGTATAATTTTCCTACCATACCTTGACCTGTTAATAGAGAACTTATCCCCAAGAGGTCTATTTTTCACGGAAGATGGTAAGGAGGGAATTAACTAAAGACTTAATTGTAGTTATGTTTATGGGAATTCTCTGCTTTGATACTGTTTTTAAAACTTAGAAATCCATTTCTTAAGAGCATATGATACACATTTTAACTCTGTCTTTAAGAGAGAAAAGTAGTCATGTTTCTCCAGTATGTGAGTCATAATTCTTAAAATGTTTATTCCTTGTATGTATACATTTTTCTTGTTTAGAATACGTTGCTAGAAGCAGACATGTGGGGTTAAAAGGATATTTTTATTTTTAATACCTGCCTCTTTGCACAGGGGGTAACATTTTGGGGGAGGCAATTGGTCAGTAACTTTTAAGAGCCATGGAAATGCCTTTTATATTTGATCCTCTCTTCTGCATCTCCACAAAATGATCATTGTCAAAATATTTAATTTGTGAAAATACTAGAGTGATTTTACTTGCCTGCTTTATCTTCCATTGATTAAAAGTAAAGGGTGAAACCCATATAACATTTGAAGATAAACATAGCCAATGACAGTTATGTGACAAAAAATGTCTAAACAAATAAAATGTGGGTTTTTTTTTTCTTTTGCAAGTTAATCTCTTAAGGGTTCAAGGAAGCAGCTGTCTGGAAAGTCAGTTGATTTGGAATTGAGATATTGGGCTAACTGACCTTTTTGCACCATCATTTTCTCACCTGTTAAATGGAATGGGTTGGACTGAATGATCTGGGGTTCCTTGCAGCTTTTAAATAACATATGAAATTCTCAATAAAATTCCTTGAACACTGCATAATATTAATTGGCCATATATATAACCATTATATGCATGAATTGAGCCTTTTAAATTGCAAGGAATAATTTCTTCAAATTTTAAAATGACTGTATTTCACCATACTAGTTTGATTCTGCAATTGTATTTTTGCCTATGTGGCTAAAATCTAGGGATCTCACACACCTTATACACTGCTGTTCCCCAGAGTCAAGAATAGTACCATGGCATCTGAGATGGTACCCAGTATTATTTTTAAGTGAATGAGCTACAAAGAACTTAGAAAATGGGGGTGGGTTGGGGTGGGGTGGGGAATCACTCTTCTAGTGCCACTGTAATTTTTCTATCCTCTAACTTATATTAAAAGGATGTTCTTTTTTGTGTGTGATAGGCTGATAGTGACCCTTCCTTACATTTTACTTGAAGATATTTGAAATTTGTTTTTAAATAAAAAACTATGCATAGCTTATTGTTACCCAAAATAGTTATTAACTCAGAGATTGTGGTTGAATGACAAGATACATAAAAGTTTATTTTTCATTGTTTTACCTGTGAATTACAGGATAACTGAAGAAGACAAAAGCAAGAAAAAGGGGCAAGAGGAAAAACAACCTAAAAAACAGCTTAAAAAGGATGAAGAGGGCCAGAAGGAAGAAGAAAAGCCAAGAAAAGAGCCAGATAAAAAAGAGGGGAAAAAGGAAGTTGAATCAAAAAGGAAAAATTTAGCCAAAACAGGGGTTACATCAACCTCTGATTCTGAAGAAGAAGGAGATGATCAAGAAGGTGAAAAGGTAGAATGTTTGCATATCAAATAAAACCTTTGTTTTATTTTTAGTTTCTTGTGTAGTTCTTAATCTTTAGATCAAGATTTCAGTATCTTTAAGAAAGTCTATAAATATGATTAAAAGTTAAAATGAATTTCTTTACCTTTCTGAATAAACTTCAGTTAGCAGTGTTAAAAAGCAAATTTGAAGCTTTATTGTACATCATAAGTTTACCTTACCTTTTCACAATTAAATGGGAATTAAAATGTTGTATGATAAACTTCCAATAACCCCATCTACTTAGAAAAGGTAGGAAAGTAAAGAATTAAGCCAAGTAAGTTGTGACCAGTGACAACAGATGTAAAAAGGTAAATTTATACATGGATTTATATTATTGACCTCAACGAGCATTTCAGACCTATTGAGTGTACAGTTTATTAGTGGTACTTTATTTGGATGCAGCAATTTAGGAGTTTGATTAAAGTTATGCATTCTTTTCTGTATAAAAACAAAAGTTTTGTGTATAGCCTTGGAAATCTGCTGACCCAGGTTGTGTAGGTCTTTCATTTATGTTTATCTAACTTATTAATACCCTGAGAAGCCCCGGACCTAAAATTCCATAGGTTGAGCAGGCACTTGTCAGTAAACAGGTATTGAAGTCACAGTGTAGAGGCAAACAGCCTAATGTACTTCATTTTAATCCATATTAACCAAAGCATGTCATTCCTATAGCAATGCAGTAAATAGATTATGAATCCCAAATTGATCAAGGCGAAAGTTAAATTTAGATAGCAACAACATGTGGAATTCTAAGATTTTTTAAAATTAGTAATTGTCCCTTAAGAAAACTAGTCGCTGCTTTTCTCCCACAACTGTAATCATAGAAGCATTAGTCACTGACTTGATAGTTAACTAAAACCATCCTAATTCTCAAATAAAACAGAAGAGAAAAGGTGGAAGAAACTTTCAAACAGCTCATAGAAGGAATATGCTCAAAGGACAACATGAGAAAGAGGTTGCAGATAGAAAACGCAAGCAAGAAGAACAAATGGAAACTGAGCAGTAAGTATTTTCTTATTATAAATTTCAATTTCTTTAAGCCAGCATGAAAATTTTAAACAATAGAATCTCATTTTCCAGACTTTCTGAAGCCTTCTAAAGAAGTGACTTTGCCTATGTGTTAGAAAAATGTCTTCAGTATATGATAATCATATTTCAAGCTTCATTCTTTTCTGAGTAAAGAGGATGAAATTCACTGAGATAATCACCCTATGAATTATTTTTAATTTAAACGGAAAGTGCAGATAGGGTTTAACTGCTTCAAGGCTTTGTAGAAAATGTCCTCATCCTCTACTGTTTTCTCATATAATATTAAATACAGAAAGATGATAAATTAGTGGACAAAGAATGAAAGAAATATTTATCTTTGTCATACCACCAGCAGGCCTCCCCCAGAAGACCAGCAAAAATAACAAAAGCACAGTTGGAAACCCATGAAGCCAGTACAAGTAAATCTGAAAGGCTGACAGGGTTTGCATTAGATGTGTGCAATATAAATCAAGATAATAAGTTTTGATACTTGGAGATAATATATACTTACCATGGGGAATTTCTTCCCCCTTTAAGTTTATTCTATAAAATAATTTTATAAGGAAAATAGCAATGACGATGATTAGGCTTCATGTGTTTATTACATTTGTTTTCTTAGTTATCTTTAGACTGTCTCTTCTGAGGTCTTTCTCTGAAAAACGTTTCTTTCTTTGTGAAACGTCTTGCATTATTCTGACTAAACTGTTTTTTTGTTGTTTTAGTGAGGAGGTGATTTTAAAAACATGCTGTAGGTCACTAAGACAAACTTAAGCAGTGAAATTCTTAAAAAAACTATTCTTAAATAATTTTGTACCTTTTCTTTATATAATAAATCTGTAAGCTGAAAGTCTTGTAAAGTACAGCATTTGACCATCTCCTTTCTTAGTTTTTTGGAGGATATATAAGCAGTTTTAGCTATAAGAGGGAGTAATTTAAAAATTGATTTAAAGCTCAGAAATGTTACTCCCTTTAATCTGTTAGACTTGGACCATTTATGTAAATATTAGAGTTATTTTTTTGTTACCTATCCTTTCCTGTCCTTTCACTGAAAAGTTGTTGGACTGTTTGTTGCTTTTAACTTTATTGTGCTCCCCAATTTAAGATATAAAATTAGTTGTTGCTTAGTAAATCTAGCCCAATCCTTTAGTATCTCAAAGTTAATCTTTATGTGTTTCAATTTCTTTTTGAATGTCCTCCGAATGTAACTTTCTCAAATTCTAATATTTGTGTTTTCTTTCCTTCTTCTGTTATTACAAAACTTTGTACTTGGACAGTTTTGCTCTGTAAAGCATTTCAGATGCAGCTTGTATGAAATGCATTATGCAAAAATAAAGTTTATTGTATTGTATTCCCAGCCAAACAACATGTAATCTACAGTAATAAAAAATATATCTCATTTTGGGCTCAAAGCATTAATCCAGTTACTGAAAAGAGAATACAAGTGGAGCAAACAAGAGACGAAGATCTTGAGACAGACTCATTGGACTGAATTTCCCCCTCCCCCCTTTTGATGGAAGAATGTTCCAGATTCTAAATTGAGGACTTCATTAATGGCATTATTACTGTGTTATGATTGTTAAAAAACATTTCCTGTAAGGTACACACTACATACTAAGGTCGGCCATCATTCCTGTTAAGTTTTTTACCAAGCTTAAAATGAAGCTTTGTGTTTGAAAGTTACAAGCTCAGATGAAGATGGTGGTTGTACATTATTTCATTTAGAAAATATAAAAATTCATTTTGTTTTGAAGCTAGGTGTTAAACTGGAGTAGCTATATTATACCCCTAGAGAATGGGGCAGTTGTGCCCTTCCCTTGACATTCCTTTGTTGTTTAATTCTTTAGAATATTAATAATTGTTTTTTTAATCCTGAGAGATTAAATAGTAGACTTGTTAAGAAAACAAAAATGAAACTGTAACCAAAATTTTAAAATAAAGTTTTTTTTTAAAAAAAAAACCTGATTTTTAGATATTTTTTGTTCTTGTCTATTTCAATTGGTTTATTATAGTAGGGCCCGAACTCTAAGTCAAGGTACTAGAAATTATTAAGAATTCATTTTTAAATGGTTATTTTTGTGATTTACAGTAAAATGGTACCTTTTCATTTGTGAAATGGTATGTAAACACTAGTAAATGTCATTTAAGTTTGATACAGTGGCAAAAATAAATCCCACTTTATTGTAATATAGTAGCATTATAGTCTATTTAATCTTGTAACTAACTTTGAACCCCTCAAATTACCTACCTTTTGGAGATGTGGGAACAATTAAATCAGTCTAATTTGACATGCTATTTTAGAATTCATGAAACAGGCATTCTCTTCCCACTATGGCCTGTTTATCCACTGACCCTGCAGTTGGTCTTTTAACACACTATTGTTGGAATAAAATTGCACAAAAGCAGCTGTTAAAATTTGTAATGCCACTGAAAAATTAGATTGTTAGATTATTTTGGCATGTTAATTTTTATGTTGTTTTGTTTATACTAATACTAATGTGGCATTGGAAAGGTCTAAAAATTATAGTCAATTCCTTGTGATCTAGGTCACTTAACTATTTTAAAGAAAAAAAAACTTTTACAAAAGGGATTGTGGGCATTTGGTTTATCAGTCACAGAGTTCCAATGTTTTTGAAATATTTGTGTTAACATTTGATAGGCAGAATAAAGATGAAGGAAAGAAGCCAGAAGTTAAGAAAGTGGAGAAGAAGCGAGGTTAGTTATTTCACTTTCTAAGATGTATAATGTTATACACAGAAAGGAAGTTTTACAGAAACTTAATTGTATACATGTTGAAATCAGTCATTTGATGTTCTTATTGTACAAGTACACATTTTAAATCCCTAATGGATTCTGTTATGTTTTATACTTTTTAAGTATCATCAGGTGAACTTGAAAGGTGGTCATGATTATTATTTTACTGCTCGTTATATGATGAAGTCAGATTTATTTTATTGTAACACTGCCTAAAGGACAATGTTTCCCCATTTCTGACAAATCTGGTTTCAGATGGATATTTTAGTTTTGGTTAAATATGTAAGGAAGAGGCAGGTGCTAAAGGATTGAGAAGGAGTTAGTGGATGCAGACCACTTACTTTAGAGACATGCAGCTACTCAAGTGATTCTTTGCTTGTATAATGGATATTGGTTTCCTAAACTAAAGACTAAAAATGGCAGATAATTTCTTAATGATGTAAGCAGATTACTGAGAACATTTTTTAAAAATTACCACTTCTTTCCATTATACTTTGCTTTAGATTATACAAAGATACTGGTTTTGGAAAATTTACTGTGTTTCACATTTTAATTTATAGAAACATCAATGGATTCTCGACTTCAAAGGATACATGCTGAAATTAAAAATTCACTCAAAATTGATAATCTTGTAAGTGTTTAATACCTCATTTAAAAATACAGTGCTGCTTTTGTAGCTTAATGTTTTTTTCTAACATGGTTTGATAAGTATGTAAATTAGAGATAACAATGTTACTGGCTATTTTGTATGCCTTGTTTGAGATTTTGAAAGTAATCTCTGGATTCTATGGGTTGTGGTAATTAACAGTTATGAAATTACTGTTTTGTCATGAAGGATGTCAACAGATGTATTGAGGCTTTGGATGAACTGGCTTCACTTCAGGTCACAATGCAACAAGCTCAAAAACACACAGAGATGATTACAACACTGAAAAAAGTAAGTGATCTTTAGTTATGCAGATTTTAAAAATTTGCTCATTATCACCACTTTGTTAAATAACATTCAGAAATCAATTAGGCAAATTCTGAGCTTATCTTTTGTTTTCTCAGATACGGCGATTCAAAGTTAGTCAGGTTATCATGGAAAAGTCTACAATGTTGTATAACAAGTTTAAGAACATGTTTTTGGTTGGTGAAGGAGATTCTGTGATCACACAAGTGCTGAACAAATCTCTTGCCGAACAAAGACAGCATGAGGAAGCAAATAAAACCAAAGATCAAGGGAAGAAAGGGCCAAACAAAAAGCTAGAAAAGGAACAAACAGGTATGTGGTAATAGTCTGTTGGAATTACTTTTTAAAAATGGCTTTGATATTTAATCTTATTAATGCCTTAACCTACAGTAGACGATGGGAGTCCCAAAAGAACTTAGCAGAGTCTGCTCAATCTTAGCTAAACTTTTATCAAGTTTAAATTACTAGTAGTTATTTAGTAGTAGTTACTAGTAGTAGTAGTTGCTATTGTTTTCATTTAAATTAGGGAAAATTTCTAACCTACACAAAAGTCAGGAGAAATGAACTTCCCGAGTCAGCTTCAGCAGCTATTAACGTATGATCACTGGTCTTTTATTATATTTCCCAAGTTTTTCAGTGACACTCCTGAAGATTATTTTGAAGCAAATTCCTGTGCCATTTCAGTCATAAACATTTTAAGGTGTATATATGAGCGAAGCTTGAAATAGAACCTGTAGTACAGGTTTGCTTGTACTCCAGGAATACTGTGGGTTCGGTTTCAGACTGCTGTAATAAAGTGAGTCACATGGCATACAGATTTGTTTACCCTATACTAAAGTCTTAGTCTGTCTAAAGTGTGCAGTAGGGTTATGTCTATAGAAATGACATACCTTATTTTCAGAATGTTTAAAAAATGTTATAGCAAGTGAGCCTTTCATGAATTATAGTAACATCCAAGGCATCACTATATGAATATAATAAAATATAATAACTGTCTAAAGTGTGAAATACTGTTGACAATTACCAAAATGTGACACAGAAACAGAGTGAGCGAATGCTGTTGGGAAAACGATGCTGATAAACATGCTTGATGCAGGCTTGCCATAAACACTGAATTTGTAAAATGCAAATGCAGGATCTACGAAGCACCGTAAAGTGAAGCACAATAAACTGAAGTGTGCCTGCACCATTGGGAGCGTCCCTGATTCCATGGTACTAAACATGTTGGCAGCAGCTCCCTAACATAGAAAAACTGTTCAAAACGAGTTGGATTTTCTTAACTCATTTACTAGGGAATGATAATGATAACAAACCAGAGGTTTGATAATGAAGTAGTATTTACAGGGAAGCCCTCATCATTTTCTAAGTTAGAAGACAAAATCATGTTAACTATTTTGCCATCTTCTGTTCTTAAATACAAAATTTTACTGTGATTTGCATAGCTTTTTCTAACAACTGGAATAAATCACAATGCTCTAAAGAGTTGTACCACCCTTTAGTAACTTCCTGACAACAGTAACAAATGGGATAATCAGATTAGTAGTCTGTTGTTTTGTGGATAGATATAGATAGTAACCCTGTTTCTTACTGTGCCTTGTCTACCCACAGGATTACAATGCAATATCACATAAAATACACTATTAGGAACTTTGGGGCTATGTTTAGTTCTTGAATTTGGGTCTTCCTAATACTTAAGGTGTCCTCACAGTGCTAACAGTTTTCCCACTGGTATCTTTCTAAAGGTTCAAAGACTCTAAATGGAGGATCGGATGCTCAAGACAGTAATCAACCACAACACAATGGAGACAGCAATGAAGAAAGCAAAGACAACCACGAGGCCAGCAGTAAGAAAAAGTGAGGACATATTTTAGTGCATTGTAATGTTTTAATTTTTAGATCACATTGCTGATCCAAGATCGTTTGTGTAAGGGATTATATTTTCATGACTCACTTCCTGAATTCAGGAGTCAAGACATCAAAATGGCCAAATTATAAAGAAACTACTTAAAAGCAATATGTCATTGTATTCAAGAGAATAGAGCTAAGCAAGAATCCTGTTTAAAAAAAAAAAAACTGTTCCTTGAAATCGTTCCATTGATAACACCTGTACTAATGACTCATGTCCATACTTACTTGACTTTTGACAGAATAATGCAGAAATTAGATCTAGAATCATAGGTTATGTTCCCATGCTAAAATAACTAGATATGGAACCACAGTTACTTAAATCTTGATTAGTCCACTGTACATTTCAAGGATTTAGAACCAAGCATCCTTTCTAATTTTGAAATCAAGGAAATCTTTCTCTTCTGAAGATTTATAATATGTTGGTACCATAGATAAATTTTCATGTTCTTTAAAGAGAACTCATTTTAAAGCTAGAAATGACTGAAAAGGGCCTGGGCCATGATGCTTCCCTTTAATTATTTTGCTTGATCTGCATACTACTTTGGGAAGAAAATACAACATAGTAAAATAAAATTTACAACAGAAAATAATTAACATTTTAAAGAACATAATGCACATATGTAGTATCTTTTTTTTCTCCTGAGGAACAAAAGCCCCCTAATCCCAGTTGTCACACCTTTTTTTCCCCTTTTTCTTTAGGCCATCCAGTGGAGAGAGAGAGACTGAAATATCTCTGAAGGATTCTACACTAGATAACTAGGCTGACATACCTGGAATATAAAGAACATTTGAGAAGTTTGTAATGGTTTTCATTTGAAATATTTAGACTGCTGAAAGTTTTAAATTTTTATAAACATAGGTTTTGATGTTTAAAACTTGTTTTGAGGGAGAAATCTCCTTATCTTTGTTTAAAAGTGACTAAACATTGCTAATTGTACTTGTGCAGTATTAACAGCTACATTATACAGTAAATGTGAGGGGAAGTTCATTTAGGAAGTGTTAAACTGCTTTTCCAGACATCGGTTGTAGTATATTTTCAGTTAGTGTGTGTATGTTAATGTGTAATTGATAGTAGAAAAAAGTTACATTTTTTAAAACTGCTACTTGTATAAACCTTTTCCTCTTTTCCCAGATACTGTGGGTTTTGTGCATAGTTTTTACAAAAATTGGATTTACCAGACTGTCTTTTCACTGTTGTGGGTTTTGTAGAAGTTAAGCATTTTTATGGTTGATAAAATGTTACTTCTATACAAGTACTCACTCCTTCCGTTCTCTTATCAAAAGTTGACTTTAATCTCAGTCTACCTTGTGCTACATTACCCTACTGCTTTGTAATAATGTGCAGTCTGTATGCCTTTTTGTATGACAACTAGATACCCAACTGACACTGAACTGACAATTCTACAAGGTGCAAAACTCATGTTAACTTCTGAAGGTAATTTAGTTTTGTGGCTGAGAATTCAGTGAAAGTCACATGTGAGTTTCCTGCAGTAAGCAGGAGTGTATGAAGGAATGAATCTGGCTTTTAGGGTTCAACCATTTAAGATCCTTTATAGGCAGTAGTAGCTGAAACTGAGAACTAAATGATAAAAGTTTATTTTTGAGAAATGTCTCGAGTTTCTGAATTTTTTTAAAAGTCCCACTCATTAAAGAAGTCGTTAAATATTTTTTTAATTGGAAAAAATGCAATCCATAATGCTTTTTGCAGTAAATAAAAAAATAAATACTATCTAAGGAAACAAACCTATTTGAAAACATGACTGTGAGAAGGGAATTTTTATTTCTAATGCATACATGTGACAGGATTGCAAAAAGTTAGTTACTCTGAGGCAGTAGACAAAAGTAAAGGAGCAGTCTGTATTTTCTTGTATATGGACTAAATCAGAGTGAACAAAGGTTAACACAGAATTTTAGGAACAACTTTAACAAACAGGATTTCTAAGATATTTTGAATACTAGGTCAGTTGGTGGTTTGCAGTAGCTTAAAAGATGCTTCTCATGTTTGGAAACTAGGAATACGGGAAAAAGGCTTAAATACCAGTGTTTGCATGTGACATGCATTGTATGCTTTGACCTCTCAGTAATTTTTTTCATCTTTAGATGAAAACTTGGAATCATTTCAGTAATTGGAGTCTTGCTTTTGAGAGGCCTTACAATGGAACTAGGACCCACTGTTCTGAGGGAACTCTGGGTATTATACCTGTTTGGTCCTTACACAATTTAAACTTGGACAAATTTATTCTAGTTAAGCCATAAGTGTCAACATGTAAACTTGTTTTGATTAAAGAATTTTTCTATCAAACTTCACTAGTAAATTACTTCTTTGCCATATAAAAAAAGTGAGATGGAATTCTGGATTTGCTTCCAAGAGAGTATAACGTGGTCATAGAAACTATTGTTTGGGGACACAGGTTACTAAAACGTAAGCTCAAAATGACAAAAATGAAGGAAATGCCCTTTAGTGACCCAAGGGATCTACACGGTTTTACCAAGAAACCACAGACGATTAAAATTCTGGAGATAACATTGTCATTCTGAAACTTTATGTCTGATACATTGCTCTAGGCAGTTGATTTATGTAGTGTTAAAAACACAGTTGCCTTCTCTTTAGTCTCTCTTTAAGAAAATTTTTTCATTTTTATCTGTTTGACAGATAAACCATTCTCAGAACTCTTAAGGAAAAGTCATATGAACAATTACCAATTTTCAGGAGCACTGGCTCAATTTAAATTTGTTTTTGGTCAAAACTCCACAGCTGAATAAGTCTGGAAGAGATGTTTTAAATGAGATAGCTAGTGCCCCCAACCAAGCATGTTTTTTTAAATGTATAAGCATTATCTATTTTGTGCCTTTTTTTTTAAACCACCAGGTAACATTTAAAAATAAGTTTACAAAGAGTAAGTTATGCAGTGACCTAGCAGAATCCATTGTTGCATGTTTTCTTAGCTGCTTTAGCAGAATTTCAGATGTATCCAAACTGCAGATGCTGAACACGCTGTATGTGTAAACAGCTTGACTAGAATACCTTAAGCCTCATATTTGCTAGTATATCCTGTGACTTCCAAATAGTAGGATGATAAGAGTTTACCCGGTTTGCTGATGCACTGATTATAGCATACCCACACACACTTACCTGGTTAAAGATGTCAAGATGAGGTGTGCCATCTAATCCTAAGGCCTTCACTAACACAACTTATTTTGTCCCATTGGCCAGAGAAAGGATCTACTGGAAATAAAGTCATAGTTATATTAGGCAGAAAGGTATTTATAATTTGTTTATAATTATTCATAATCTGCTGTGTAATTTTGTAACCTTAGAAATGATAAAAACACTGCAATTTGATCAGGAGAAAGGTCAAATAATCTTTAAAGGATACTGAGGCTAAAATAATTCAGTATCTAGAATTATTCTGGATAATAATTTTGTGCATGTCTGTCCACTACTATATAAAAATTGATTTATTTCTAACAGGATATTAATTAATAGGTTCATGACATTTCATATCTGCCTTCTTCATTAGATAGAATGTTACATGTAGTGTAACAGTTATGTGTTTAATACTGAATTTACAGCCACAAAATCCCTGATTCGAGGCATCTTTTTTACCTACTTCAAAATTAGTAGTTCCAACATGAACTTAGGTGGGAGACATGTATAATTGATATGCAGCACATTGGCAAGTTCAAAGACAATATGGCTACTTTTCCTCTAGATCTCATTAGGAAATGAAGATAGGTATCTTAGCCTTTGTAACTTTGGTGGGGATGTTAACTTTAAGAACCACAGAGTAATAATCTCAATAAATAACAAAACAGGAATTTTAATAGCAGTATAACATTTTAACTGACATTCTAATTTCTCTGCCAGTAAAATGAGTTGATTGATTGGTACAACAGATAGATTAATGCTGCTTTAAGACAATACACTTTCTGGAATTTGCTGTTTTGAGAATACGAAATCATGAAAATAAAAGAGACCCTTTTAGAATGCAGTTTAAAAATAAAGGAAGCAAAAATTCATTTTTACCTGTGGAACTTTTAAGAAATTAGATAAATCTCAGGTTTTCCAGCAGCATTTTCAGTTTGTTCAAATTGAACCTCATTGGAAACATGGAAGTAAACATTTAGGCAATAGTAGCAGCCATGCAGGGACCTCTTAAGTTGCTTATGCTGATTTTCTGGTGTACTGGCTGAGCCAGTGAATACAACCACTGGAAACAGGTGACAGGTCTTCTACATACCACAGTTGACTTCACTGATTTAAGTGGCATTTAAGTCCATAAAACATTTTATTGTTAACTTTTTAAACACATGTCTTACAGGCTTCATCAGTTTTTTATTTATATGGTAAATGTTCTCAGCCATCCAGGGAAAGTGGAATTCAGCTGAATATAAATATAACCTAGGAGAGAGAAGGTGAAATTTAAGTACATTTTAAAACATTTGAAATGTTTAAAAATTTAATTCTGCTTAATACTTCTCCAGCAGAGTATTAATTAAATTTTCCACCAAAAAAGATTTCCAGAGTATTTCAATAAAATAAGTAGCTGTAATTTTCTCTGATGGATCTAGACCTTTCTCAAAATTATCAAAGTTGTCCTCTGGCCCCAAATGAGAATTGGATAACTAAACGATCATAACAAAGGTACCAGAAGAATAAAGAGCTGGGCTCTTCATTCATGAGGAAAAACAGTTGTTTTCTTTTTGCATATAGAATACTGGGTATTATTTCCAAACAATAGCGATGCAGAGCCAGCAATCCATGGGATCTTGATTTCCCATGTCCACTCAATGGTTATGTTATATACAATCAATTTTTTTAAATTATAAAAATATTAAAACTGTCATGTTTTAGACAATAGCGTTTGTGATTCTAAAAAGTTCTCGTCAAGAAATGAAGCTTCAAGTGTTACTTCTATGAAGTTATGAGTATATACCCAAGCTCTTTATACATTCATTATTCATGTAGTGAGAGTCTTGAAGTGTTTAGTTAACATTATAAGAGTTCAGTGTAAAATTACACAATAGCTCTTCTGAATACTGTATTTATTAAGTACTTTTATTCTTAATCTCTCCATTTTTATTACAGATATTTGAAGGATATTTACCTTGGAAGCCTCATGGTACAAGGTGTAGCTCTCATATTCTTCAAAGAATTTTCAAAACACTTCCATCACTTGGTGTATCTTTAGGAAAATTTTGCTAATGGTAGATGAGCAAAAACCCTTCTGGACAAAGCAAATAGGCAAAGTACAGACTGGGAGAAAACCAGAATACTTATGTCTGACAAAGGATTTGTCCTACAACTCAATAGACAGCTCACTTAAAAATAGGCAAGAAACTATATTTTGGAATAAATATTAATTTAATTCAAACATTTAAATACATTCAGACTGCTTAAGAAGATCTGTGATTTGAACTTTTTGTGGGGATGACAACTTTAGCCAATTGTTTCTGGTGGATCCTGTTGGCATTTCTGGTGGATCCTGTTGGCATTTCTTGGAAGTAAAGTAACCAAGTTATTTCACAAGGGTATACTTCTGGATATTAATTAAAGGTTCCAGGATCAACATAGGGATAAGCGAGGAATTCCCCCAGTTTGTTGCCTTCTGCATCATAGTGGAGCATTCGGAAGCAAACATCACAAAAGAAACACGGGTCCTGTGGTGCAAAACTGTCATTGTTCGTCACCCATCTGTAGTTAAAAAAGATGTTACATCATTACAATCAACTTTTTCATGCTTTAATGTGCTGTAGTATGTATAGGTAACATTCCCACTATTGCCTTATTCTATCTTATTTATACAGTTTAATCCTTTATATAAATAATATTGTATACACATATATAGGTACAGACATAACACTACCAGTATTCTACAAGGCAAAAAGGACAACTTTTCTCTGAAAGATTTCTCCTTAAAGGTAAGTAGAAAAGAATATAAATCCATATTTGAAAGTATCATACGCTTGAACGACATACTTAGCCTTCAAACATAACCTAGAGTTTAGGATAAAATGTTAATATACAGAGGGTATGCAAATAGGAATATGGCTAACTATTAGTCAACTGAGATTTTGTTTTTTAATGAGGATGCCACATTAAGTGAAAACGATATTTTTCAGTCTGTCTGAATTGTGCATCTCATGGAGTGTTTTGACATTCCGATTGCCATTTTGATCTGATAACTGATTTATTATGTTTTTCTATTGATCATTTAGAAAAGCATGTTGTGGTGGGGAACCCAAAACACACTAATGATGCTAAACTCTTCCCTTTTCCTCTGGGTGGTTTTATGAGTGATTCACAGTTAAACATCTAAAGATGCAAAACCATAAATCTGTATAAAACCATATTTTGACCTCATTAAAATAAAAATGAGACGAAGTGTTATTTTTATCATGGAGACGATGTGGATGAAGCCATTTTGGAAACTGCTGACAAGAGGCAGAAAGAGAACCTGGCTCCCTGATGACAGCATCCAGCATAAGTTATCAACCAAACTATAAAGTCTGACCTAGTCCCTAGACTTCTATTATACATAATTCAATTGGTTATTGTTTAAAAACACAGCTGTAGCTTAAACTGATTTGTACTACTATTTGTAGTGCTTTCTAACTAGATAAAACTCTTTATATTATTTATATACCAAAGTATAAGTCCTCAATTCAAAACAGAAAAACAAATACCAAAAACTGAAAGTGTTTCACTATTGAAAACCAATACTTCCCAAGGAAAAAAGTAGAATCACTTACCGAGCTGTGAACATTTTACAAACAAAACATTTTCTGGTCCAGAGCCAATGCTTCTTGATGATAAGGGGATAAAGTGTCTTATCCAGGCAGTCGTCATGATGCACAAGCCTTTTGTACATGAAAAAATAAATGATGTGCAAATTTTTGTGATCTGTAATGAAATACATCCTTACCTCAAAATGAACAATACAGTAGGTATATTTTCATTTTTGTTGTGTTCCGTAAAACACTTTCTCCAAAAGACATTTGGGGTTAAACACTTTTCTTTTCTGTGAAATTTCCCATATCTCTTTAGGGCCATGTACACTGTGACTCTTGCAACGGAAATGTAGGCAGCACTACCTGGGTGAATTTCTTCAAATCTGTGCTTTGTTTACTTAGTACTTTTTTTATGGAATACAGTTTGAGAAAGTGTACTCAGTGCTACAGATTAATTGGTTCTGAATTACAAACATGGCTCTTTTTAATTAAAAAAAACTCCTTTACTGAAAATCCAAATCTGGCTTTGGTATATAATGTGAATTGGTAGAATTTAAGTTTTAGGTATCAGAATTAAGAAATTTTAAAAAATGGAAAGTCAATTTCACCACTCATCAGCTTAGTAAGTTTGGATAAATCCTTAACCATGCTGGACCCCCCAATTCTTCATTTGAAAAATGAAGGGCATGTACAACAGTATTCTAAAAACCCCTTAAGAATTATAAAATTTGATTTTTTTTCCTCCGGTAACAAAGGGTAGCACTATATTAACTTTGCCATCAGAAAATGATTTGTTGTTCAGTCGCTAAGTCATGTCTGACTCTCTGTAACCCCATGGACTGCAGCATGTCCTTCCAAGATGAAGGCTTCCATGTCCTTCATCAGGAAATGATTAATAAACTTGATAGCTTACCAACTATTAAACTATGGGATAGCAATGAATGATTAAATCCTCCTCTAAGATAAAAATTACTTATGAAAGGCGCACAGTTGTGTCCAACTCTGAGATCCCATGGACTGTACAGTCCATGGAATCCTCCAGGCCAGAATACTGGAGCCTTTCCCTTCTCCAGGGGATCTTCCCAGCCCAGGAATCGAACCAGGGCGTCCTGTATTGCAGGTGGATTCTTTACCAACTGAGGGAAGAATAACTTCTAGTCAATTAAATTAAAAAACTCCCTAGGAAAGTCCTACATAGCAAATGTTTAGTAAGTGAAAATTGCTCTTCTAAGTTGCCTTGAATTTTAGGAATGATGCTGTACAGCCTACACTGTGAGAAATGTAAGGACACTTAGATCATCAGAGAAAAGTGGATTGTCTTCCATCTCATGCTTATTCGGAGGTATATTACCCCTCATCTGAGTGAAGAGCAAGCAGAACAGCTTATATAAAACTTAGAAAAGAAATACATTATCAAAGAAATATATAATTTTAAGTCTTATAAATCTATGAGGTTTATGAGCACTTCTGGCTCTTGCTTCAGCAATTCTTCCTAAGAGGCCAACTGTTTGTTTGCCATTCATTTAACTGCCTCTTTTTAATACAGCTTTTCAACAGAACTACTAAACTTTGGTTAAATAGATATTTAATGTTTAAATTATGACTAATGAATTATAGGTTCATTTTCTCATGTAACACTTTTGTTTTCTAGCTACTAATTCTCTCATGTTTGTATTTCCTTATTAGGTTTCAGTGTACCTCTCAGTAATTCAGTTCTTATCTGCTGACAGAATGGGATCGTGCTCTTCACATGGGCCACACACCAGTGGGAGGTCTAGCAGTCTTGGGACATGCCTCCTGAGTCCTCGGGTCCAGCTCCAGTCTCTGGACTAAGCTGTTCTCTAGGTCTGCTCTACAGCTATCATTCTGAGAGTTCCTTTTATGTCTTTATCCTGCTTTGCATTCCATGTTTTCCTTTTTCAAGGTTTACTCTTTGTGTGAAGTATTTTACACAAAGTACATTCCTGAGAATGAGGGCATGGGAAGTAAATTTTTGGAGACTGGTCACTAAAACCAAAAAATAAGAAAAAGTAGAGGCAGGGAAGGCCATCAGCCTGAGTCACTGCTCCATAAGAACATCTTCACTGTCTCTCAGAAGAAATCAAACCAAGACCAAGGATCTAGCAGAGCTTATTCCTAAACTATGGCAATCCTTCATAAACAGGTTTCCTAATAAGGAAATGAAAAGCTTTATTCTTTAGAGATACCAGCTACACAGACTTTATAATCCCTAACTCTCATTTTAGACTACTTAAGTCCTTCCCACTCTAAATCTTTATCAAAGCACTAAGTCTTCATATTTGTCAAACATTAGAATTATCTCTTCCTCCAGTTCCCTTTTATTTCCTTCAGATTCTGGCAAAAAGAAAAGAAACCCAGAAATACACGTGCAAAGCAAAGGGTCTATATGAAATACAAAACGGATGGTTACTACTTGAATAACAGCTGTCCAATACACAAATGAAGATATAATATTTACAGATTTCTAACCCCTAAATACTTTTATAGCAAAAATCTAGCCTGTATTTATAATTTGTCTTTATAATGGCACTGTGATAAAATATCATTTTTAGTATTTCTTAATGGAGGAGGGGGCCCATGGAGATTCACAGAAGTCATACACTGTCTTTGGGCAGAAGAGGAGCTTCAGTTATCTTTCTGGATTTTTGGCATATTCTACCATTTCAAATAGGGTTTCCCTGGTAGCTCAGATGGTAAAGAATTCGACTGCAATGCAGGAGACCTGGGTTTGATCTCTATGTCAAGAAGATTCCCTGAAGAAGGGATCTTCTTCAGAGATCCAATATGGGGGTTCTCCAGAGAACCCACTCCAATATTCTTGCTTGGAGAATTCTATGGACAGACCATGGCATTAGAAAGAGTTGGACCATTTCAAATGGCTCACACTGGTTAAATAGTATTTTATTACAGATATTTCTAAGAGACAAGATGCAGATGCAGAGTTGGTCATTGTAGAAAAAGCAAACTTTTTTGCTGCTCCTGAGTCAAGCTGCAGTGATCATTTCTTTCATTCCTCTTATTTCAAACAAATCTACCCATGGTTTTCTACTATGAAATAAAACAGGACAAATGTTCTGAGTGCTACCACTTACCTTATATCAGTAATGACAACAACGTGTTCACAGTCTCCCTGGTGGCAGTATAAGTAAGGAAAACCCACTTTAATATACAAGTCATTGAAGGTGAAGTCTTCCATCTTAGCAGTCTGAAACTTTCCATAGCCTCTATCATGTGACTCTGACCACTCAATGATGGTTCTGAGGAAGAAAAAGGCAAGGATGTATCACTGCTCCGAACAGTTTGCAACGACAGTATTTCACAAAAGCGCTCACCCAATTAATTGGACAATTACCATCTTGAGGCGAAAATCAAGAGTGGTTGATACATGTTGCCAAGTAGGAAGGAACTCTGAATTTTTCTGTATCCATGAGAGCAGCAGTTCACAAAGTAAGGTCCTGAAACCCCCAGAGAGGTTGATGTGGTCAAAAATATCTTTGCAGTAATCCTAAAGTGTTATTTGCCCTTTCAACTGTTTTTCTCTCATAAATAACCAGTTTTCAGGAGGCCAAATGATATGTAATCACTTAAGATTGAATGGAAAGTGTATAACATCACTCTTCTGTTTGGAAAAGGTTTTTTTTTTTTTCCATAAAAATGTAATTAATGGTAACTGTAACTGGACTATTTAATGATGATGACTTTTTTTGAAGTTCTTGCTGCACTGGGTCTTCAATGCTACCCAGGCTTTCTCTGGTTGGAGAGAGAAGGGGCTACTCTCTAGTAGGGTGTGGGCTTCTCATTTTGGTGGCTTCTCATGTTGCAGAGCATGGGTTCTAGGGCACGTGGGCTCAGCAGTTGCAGCATTTGGACTCCAGAGCGCAGGGTCACTAGCTGTGGCACATGGGCTTAGTTGCCCTGTTGCATGTGGGATCTTCCCAGACCAGGGATTGAACTGGTGTTCCCTGCATTGCAAGGCAGATTCTTAACCACTGGAACACCAGGGAAGCCCAGATTATTTAAATTAGTTAATACTTTAAAATATTTCTTAGTTTTGACTTCTAGTATGGTGAATATTTACAGCTATAACCCACATAAAAGCTCTTTGGAGTCAATTATTTACAGTATGAAGGAGTGTGGAGACCAAGTTTGAGAACTGCTACATTAGAATATAGATACAAGTGGTTATAATGAAAGAGAATGAAAGAGTTTATATAAACACTCAGAAAAACTATACATATATACATACTCTAGTTGTCAGGACATCAGTAATAAAAGTATGGTAATACTTTTATGTAGATAGCATGATGTCAGACAGATTTTTCATGTTATATACATAAACAACTTATATATATCCAGTCACCTAGGAAAAAGAGTATACAACTGACAAGTCAAAAAAAAAGTGAATTTACTACCACCTAAATATGAAGAACAGATTAATAAAGTGTTGAAGTAGAATTTACTTTTTTTTCCAGATGTTATCTATAAGACTCAACACGATAAACTATAATTTCTGAAACAGTAGATAATTTTTTTTAAAAAAAGGTTTAGATAGCTGGCAAAGATCTTGAAATAATATATGTCTTCGGTAAAAAAAATTTTTTTACAGTGCTAAAAATTCGATTAACTTACTATAACCTAGGCCAACTGGATGAAATAACTTTGAAAATATTTTAAAAATTTGAGAGAGACTTTTTAGTCTGAAAACTAGTAAAACAATCTAACAAAATGATTCCTTGGCAAAGATCCTTAACACATCAATAATAGGACTTGTGGAGATAACCCTATTTTGATGAGAAATAGCAAAGACTTTGAGATTTTTGCAAACTATACCTGCTCAAATCTCTGCACTCAGGGTATCTTTTATCATTATAAAATGTTCCTTCAAAATAAAAGAAGGCTGATTTGTATAGGTCCTAAAAGAAAACAGATAGTATTGAGAAAAAATTCAGTATTAACCATCATAAAATTGCTCTAAGTATTAATTCCAAATTTGTATGTCATAAAATCACACTAGTACGTTTTACAGTAATTTCATGCACTTTCACAGAATATGCTCAGCTCATTAATATTTAACAGAAACCTGCTATGTGATAAGGTATTATCTTGGTCACCAGGGATAGACACAGATACAATCCTTGCTACTATTTTCAGTTCTTTCCTACTGCTGTTTTAATCTCTAGGTTTGATTTAAATTTGTACGTTGTCCTGAGATTCATGAAAGGAACCCAATTAAAAATGTGTCAATATTATTTTATGATATCCATACACAGCAGTGACAATTATTTTAGATACCAGAACTGAAAACTAAACAAAAGTCACCTCGCTGATGTCTCCCCAGTGATAATGACAATGGTCATGGAATTATGTTATCCTTTTTTGTATTTTTAAATAACTTGTAGGCAAGCAGAATGTGAATATCTATTCTTTCTGAAGCAACCTTGCCCAAAGTACCATAGAACCCTCAGGTTTCAACTTTCACACTACCACCCTTTGTATCGGGGCAGTGGTCTCAATTGTGACCGTCTAACAGAATCACAAAAATATCAAAGACCAAGTCTCACCTCAGATCCATTCAGTGAAAATTTCTGAGGATTTGGCTCAGGCACTAGTATTTTCCCAACCCCCTCAGGAGAGTCAGATGTGCAGGCAACTCTGGGAATCACTGTTAGGCTTGTCCTTCACCATTTGCATGGAATTACATGCCTGGGTGAGAGTCAGAAGAGGGTCTTTCCCCCTAACCTACACTTACTGCTCAGACCTCAGTTTCCTCACCTGTACAATGAGAATATCTGTCATGCACGCTATCTTATAGGACTGTGTTGAGAATCAAAAGCAGTTTAGGAACTTTATACAAGTTATGTAAGCTTCAGGCATTGAACGATATTACGCTAAGATGGCCTAATTTCTCTCCTACTTCGTTGAGGATTTGATTTTTCTCTCGTTTTTCTTCAGTCCCCTATTTACAGCTCACCTGGCACTGGTGTCAGATACCCTTCTAAGACTGGCTGCACTGTTTCTTCTCAGACTGTTCAATCTCCTGACTTTCCGTTTCCTCATGTAAAATCTGAGTAAAGCCAACACCTTCTTCCCATGTGCTTGCAGAGATAAAAGGATATAATATAATGCCATGCCTGCCTACTATAACACAAAATCCACCACTTACCATACTTCTAAACCCTCAAAGAGGTAAGTAAGCTACGATCCAAAATAAAAATTCTGAAAGAATCACTACTGCCTTATTTCGGAAACAAAATTTAGTATACATAACATATAGAACTTCACATTAAGTGATTCAGGCAACTTAAAACCTTTGGTCTAATTATTAATTAGAAAAGGAAGTCTAAAAGAACAAAAATCTTTTCCTTACATTATTACATAAATGGATAGGTGGGAGTAATCTCAATAACAGTTAACTTTCATTTCTAATGGTAACCAGAGATCCTAACTAGTTTCCCTATTTTGTCAGCTAGTTTAAGCCAAACAAGTTCCAAGGGAGAGAAATTACCAACTGATATGGAAAAATTAGTGCCAAGAAGTCACTTTCACTATTAAATCTAAGGTAACCTAAAGATCTATCAAAGTAACTATGGATAACCAGTATGATCATTTAACAAAGTCATTATTTATATGCCATTTTAGGTATCAATAGTCATTTATTCTCTTGCTGACATTCAAGTCTGGAACATCAGAACCTCAAGAACATTCCTAAGATCTGCTAGGAGGAAAATGGTAATGGGTGAAAGGAATGTCAGATAAGCTTGGGTAGGAAGGGTTTTACAACTTAAATTTATGTTACCATTCTTCCTATACCAAGGCTTTACTTATAATAAAGAACAATAATATATGCATAAAGTATTGTTAAAAGTATTGTCTCAAAGTATCCTCTTTGTTGTTGTCTAGTCACTAAGTTATATCTGACTCTTTGCAACCCCACAGACTGTAGCCCACCAGGTGCCTCTCTCCATGGGATTTCCCAGGCAAGAATACTGGAGTGGGTTGCCATTTCCTCCAGTGGCTCTCCCTGACCAGGTTTTCGATTGGGTCATTAATTTTTCTGGATTAAGCTGCAGGAGCTGCTTTATGTTTTTGAGACTAATTCTTTGTCAGCTGCTTTATTTGCTATTATTTTTTCCCATTCTGAAGGCTGTCTTTCCACCTTGCTTAAAGTTTCCTTCGTTGTGCAAAAGCTTTTAACTTTAATTAGGTCCCATTTGTTTATTTTTGCTTTTATTTCCATTAATCTGAGAGGTGGGTCATAGAGGATCCTGCTGTGATTTATGGCAGAGAGTGTTTTGCCTATGTTTTCCTCTAGGAGTTTTATAGTTTCTGGTCTTACATTTAGATCTTTAATCCATTTTGAGTTTATTTTTGTGTATGGTGTAGAAAGTGTTCTAGTTTCATTCTTTTCCAAGTGGTTGACCAGTTTTCCCAGCACCACTTGTTAAAGAGATTGTCTTTTCTCCATTGTATATTCTTGCCTCCTTTGTCAAAGATAAGGTGTCCAGAGGTGTGTGAATTTATATCTGTGCTTTCTATTTTGTTCCATTGATCTATATTTCTGTCTTTGTGCCAGTACCATACTGTCTTGATGACTGTGGCTTTGTATTAGAGACTGAAGTCAGGCAGGTTGATTCCTCCAGTTCCATTCTTCTTTCTCAAGATTGCTTTGGCTATTCGAGGTTTTTTGTATTTCCATACAAATTGTGAAATTATTTGTTCTAGTTCTGTGGAAAATACCGTTGGTAGCTTGATAGGGATTACATTGAATCTATAGATTGCTTTGGGTAGTACACTCATTTTTACTATATTAATTCTTCCGATCCATGAGCATGGTATATTTCTCTATCTATCTGTGTCATCTTTGATTTCTTTCATCACTGTTTTATAGTTTTATATATATGTGTGTATATATATATATATTGGTCTTTTGTTTCTTTAGGTAGACTTATTCCTAAGTATTTTATTCTTTTCATTGCAATGGTGAATGGAATTGTTTCCTTAATTTCTCTATTTTCTCATTATTAGTGTATACGAGTGCAAGGGATTTCTGTGTGTTGACTTTATATCCTGCAACTTTACTATATTCATTTTTTTAAATTTTTAAATTTTTATTTTTAATTTTTTTTTTTTTACTATATTCATTGATTAGCTCTAGTAATTTTCTGGTGGAGTCTTTAGGGTTTTCTATGTAGAGGATCATGTCATCTGCAAACAGTGAGAGTTTTACTTCTTCTTTTCCATCTGTATTCCTTTTATTTCTTTTTCTTTGATTGCTGTGGCTAAAACTTCCAAAACTATGTTGAATAGTAGTGGTGAGAGTGGGCACCCTTGTCTTGTTCCTGATTTTAGGGGAAATGCTTTCAATTTTTCACAATTGAGGATGTTTGCTGTGGGTTTATCATATATGGCTTTTATTATGTTGAAGTATGTTCCTTCTATGACTGCTTTCTGGAGGGTTTTTATCATAAATGGATGTTGAATTTTGTCAAAGGCTTTCTCTGCATCTATTGAGATAATCATATGGTTTTTATCTTTCAATTTGTTAATATGGTGTATCACACTGATTGATTTGTGGATATTAAAGAATCCTTGCATCCCTGGGATAAAGCCCACTTGGTCATGATATATGATCCTTTTAATATGTTGTTGGATTCTGTTTGCTAGAATTTTGTTAAGGATTTTTGTGTCTATGTTCCTCAGTGATACTGGCCTGTAGTTTTCTTTTTTTGTGGCATCTTTGTCTGGTTTTGGTATTAGGGTAATGGTGGCCTCATAGAATGAGTTTGGAAGTTTACCTTCCTCTGCAATTTTCTGGAAGAGTTTGAGTAGGATAGGTGTTAGCTCTTCTCTACATTTTTGGTAGAATTCAGCTGTGAAGCTCTCTGGTCCTGGGCTTTTGTTTGCTGGAAGATTTCTGATGACAGTTTTTATTTCTGTGCTTGTGATGAGTCTGTTAAGATTTTCTATTTCTTCTTGGTCAGTTTTGGAAAGTTATACTTTTCTAAGAATTTGTCCGTTTCTTCCAAGTTGTCCATTTTATTGGCATATAGTTGCTGATAGTAGTCTCTTATGATCCTTTGTATTTCTGTGTTGTCTGTTGTGATTTCTCCATTTTCATTTCTAATTTTATTGATTTGATTTTTCTCCCTTTGTTTCTTCATGAGTGTGGCGAATGGTTTATCTATTTTATTTATATTCTCAAAGAACCAGCTTTTAGCTTTGTTGATTTTTTGCTATGGTCTCTTTTGTTTCTTTTGCATTTCTGCCCCAATTTTTATGATTTCTTTCCTTCGAACCCTGAGGTTCTTCATTTCTTCCTTTTCTAGTCGCTTTGGGTATACATATATTTTACAAATTACTTCATTCCTGAAGTACTAGAGTCTAAAACAAACGTTAGCGAAACACATTACATTTTAGACATGGCTTTTAAAAAAGATTTAAATACCCTGGTCCAGTTTTCCTAGTCCTCTCACACATCAAATTGCTCAAGGAAAGTATTTTATTTAAGTCCTGCTTATTGACTGGAATAAAGATTCTTATTTTCTCAGCTACGAGACCTGCAAGTAAATAATTTATTCCATGATTAGCAGTAGAATACATGCCAAACATCTCCCTGTTAAAAAAAAATCATTATAACGTAAGGACTTTTTTCAGTTTGTTAGGTGTGACAATGGCATGGGGTAAACAGATGAAATAATTCTGGCAAAATGCTGAGAACTGTTGAAGGTGGGTAATGAGTACATAAGGGCTCATTATACTATTCTCTCTTTTTTTTTTTAACTTTTTATTTTATATGAGAGTATAGCCAATTAACAATATTGTGAGTTTCAGGTGAACAGCGAATGGACTCGGCCATACATATATGCCTGTCTTTTTTGTGTGTGTATTTAGAATTTTCCAAGGGAAAACTTTACAATAAAAAAATCATAAAATACAAATGTTAATCGATGAAATAAAAATTTTTCCACAGATCAAACAACTATTAGCATCAGGAAAATTTCACTTAATTATATGAGTTCACCTTTCTAAAAGCATAGTTGGAGAAGAAGGAGACAAATGAAACAGGTCCCTGAACAGGCAAAGATTCCACAAAGTGCATGTACTAGAATCTTGCCCTTAACCAGCACAGCTCAAGTTTTCATGCAGTGCTTGTTCACCAAATAAACAAAAGGATAGGGGAAAGATGTCTAAAGCCAGGCATGGTGCCAACATGGCAAAGAACAAACATGGCGCTTTGAAGGCAAGTTGACAATGGTCTGAATCTAGCCTCTACCACTCCTTACCCAACAGGGTTAACTTAGGACAATATTCTGACCACCTTTTTCCTACCTGAAACTATCAACTAGTATATTATACAGCTGGCACATGATAAGTGCTAAATGATAAGAGGATATTATTTTAATACATGGAAGAGGGAGAAACAATGTAAAAGTAGATGTGTAAATAGTTTAAAATAGGACTATGGGTCATTTAGTTCCCTGGTTAGAAAGCTGCTGAAGGCACGAGTGCTGATGTGCAAACACAATAAGCTAAACAAGTCTGGTTGAAAACACTCTCCAGGGTTCCTGGAGCTAAGACTGATTCCCAGATCTGACTCACTGCTTCGAGCAGTTATCACATGGATGAAATAAGGAGGGTGAATTCATATTTTTCTTATTAAACTGATTTATAAACTTATAGCTATACCTTGTTTTTTTTTTTCTCATAGTGTAGAGAAACTGCATAAGATTGCTTCTCCTTGAAAAGAAACGGTAAACCTTCTTCTATTTCCTAGTGTGCATACAAACTTGAGATTCCACTTGTTTCTCTTTAGTGTTTACCTTCAAAAGCACCAAGCTGACAAACCTGAAGAACCCCAGTATCTTATAACCATTTTCAGTGTAACTCAGAAAGTAAGCTGCTCTCCAGGCCAGTCACCAAAAAGATTGGAACACAGCCAGTCTTGTGGGGCAGACAAACGTATCAAATAGTATTGCATATTATTACAAAGCGTCAGAATCGATACGTGAAACATGCCAGAGTGGCAAACAGAGGACCTTCAAGAAGAATCTCATAAGTGAGAGCAAGGGTTTCCCACCCATGTTCAAACACTCTGAGTGTGGTATGGTATGCTTGAGGAAGATAAAGTCACTGTGGCTGAAGCCTAAGGTGTAAAAGGAGGGGGCTGAATAGTATAGAAAGTTAACTTGAGAAACATCTTCACAAAAGGCCTTACTTGTTAGCCTAAGGAGCCTAGACAACAGACAGTGGAGAACCACTGAGATGTTTGGATTGGAGAATCACAGGATCAATTTTTTAAACATTTTATTCTCTTAGAGCGGTTTTAGGTTTACAATAAAATAGGAAGGTAGAGGTTTCCCATGTAGCCCTTGCCCCCACACACATGCATGGCCTGCCTGCATTATCAACACCGCTCACCAGAATGGTACATTTGTTACCAAGGATAAACCTACACACCAACACATCACAATCACCCAGTGTCCAGAGAGTTCCCTCTTGGTGTTTGATTTGTTTTTAAAAGACATCTTAAGTGGCATGGATAGGATATAGAGTAATGAGTTCAAGACTAAATGTTGAGCTTGAGGTATTCTGGTTTGTTTATTTATTCAACAAGGACTTGACCACTTCCTCTGTGCCACACATCATGACAGAAATACACCTCTGTATTCCTAATTTCTAAATTCCTCTCTATTCCTAAAACAAAGACCCTACCCTCGTGGTTCAAGAGAAGACAGACAAACATATAACTCAACATTAGGTAGTGTTATTAGCAAGTCTGGGGAAGAGAGGGAAAGATCTCTTTGTCAAGGCAACATCAGAAACATGAAGAAATGAGGGAGTGAGCCATCTGAATACCCAGGTCAATAACAATACCTAAGGTGAGGAAACGAGAGAAACAAAGGCTCTGAGCAGGACCCTGCTTAGCATATATGAGAAAGAGCAAGAATGGCTCGTGGTGTGAAGGCAACAACTGACAAAGAGGGTGTTAGGATATAAAGTCCAGAGGCAGCCAGAACCACAGAAAGGACTTTGTATTTTATTTTAGATATAAGAGGAAGCCTCTATAGACTTTTGCGTTGAAAAGCAACAGGGTCTGCCTGATACTTTAGAGTATCATCCTGGCTTGGTGTAAAGGATAAACAAGTGTGAAAGGGAGCAGCGGGAATGGTCACTAGGCTACTCCACAGTTCAAGCAAGAGATGATGGTGGTTTTTCAGTCTGCTGCCTGTGAAGCAGATACACGGGCAGATAATAAACAACTTGAAAGCAGAGCCAAAGTACTTGCTGACGCCTTCCATGTGGGATGAAAAGGAGGCAAAGATGATTCCAAGGTTGTTGGGTCAAGTAACCAGGTGTAGAATGAGCATATTTACTGAGATGGAAACACGGGAAGGTACAGATTTGAGGAGAGAACTAGAGTCTGTTTCTGGACATACTAGGTTTAAAGTGGCTATTAGACGTTCAGTAATGGTCAAGGAGGCAACTGGAAAAAATAAATCTGGAGTTTGGAGATACTGAGATTGGAAATAACAAATCCGGACTAGGAATCTGGACAAGTTCACCTTGATTCAAAGGGCTTAGTAACATTCACCAGTTAGGAGGATCAGAAGCATCCAGCAGAGGAGTAAAAAAGTCAGACGGGAAGAAAATGAGGCGGGTGTAATGTCTTAAAAGCCAAGTTAAGACAGTGGTTCAAGGAAGAAGGAATATTTACTTGTGTCATGTGCTGATGAGAGATCAAGTAAGATGAGAAATGAATCTGTGGCAACAACAATGAAGTGATTTTGGTGGAGTGGTGATGAACAAGAGTGCGTGTAGGACAAAGGGGAGAGAAAAAGAGAAACAGTGAGCTGAGGCACTATTATTAATTCATAATTCCTGAGTCAGTTTAATGAGAAGAAAATAGAAAAATGAGATGGTAGCCAGAGGAAGATACATGGTAAGAGAAGGTCTGTTAGGATAGGAGATAGTACAGTCTATTTGCGTACTGATGGGACAGGCAACAGAAGGAAAAAGCTGATGATGCAGAGGAAAAAGGGGATAGTACAAGAACAAAGTCCTTGGTTATACAGTGGGGTTGGAATCTAGCAGACACCTAGGCTGGCTTTGATAGCAGCAGTTTTAATCCGTCCAGTGTAACAGGTGGGAAGGAGAATGCACAGGCAGATGGGTAAATGTAGGAGAGAGATGACAGAAAATTCTCTTCTGATAACTTATTTTCTCAGTGAAATAAACAGCAGCTGAAGGGGAGTGATGAGGAAAAGATGTTGGCAGTTTCAGAAGGAACAAAACAGCTACCTTGAAAAATGGAAGGGTGTATCAAGTATAGAGAGGTGGTAAAAATGCCACGCAGCACTGAGGCTAAGTGAGAATGTCCAGTAGACACTTAAAAAGAATGAGTTTGGAAACCAAGAGAGAAAGAGATTCATAAAGACTGGAGTATACTTAAAACCATGAAAATTAAAACTGGGGGCAAAGCCCAGGAGATGAGTTTAGAATAAGAATTAAGATGAGACCTAAGTTATAACGGCATTTATGTGGCTGATGATAAAGGAATGAGCCAAAGAGAGATTCTGATGGTTCACGTCCAAACTCTATTGGACATACTAATTGTTCCAAACAGCTTTTTAGTGACCTACAGGAGATGCTATCCCCCTTAAATATGCCAGTAAATCTGAGGTCCTCTGCCAGAGTTGTACCAGCTAATAGAATTGGGTCAAGCTTGCTCTGTGATGAAATTCAGAAGGATCCAGGCCCTACTACATTACTGAGTAAGCAATCCCTTCTGAAAACTGTGGGTGGCCCGTCTGCGTTTCTGTCCTGTTTCAGTGAGTATGTCCTTTTGAGAGCAGCACCCTGGGAAGTACCAGCAAGGCCCAATGTCACAGGGTATGCCCCTGTTTGCTTCTGTCCGTGGGTTGAAAGGTTCTTCTGTGGGCAGTGATGCTCTTGGGTGGACTCCAACCCTCTGCTAGGGTCAGTTATGACAAACTCATACAGAGTTTGAAAGAAGAGACAGTGAACAGCAAATTCCAATGCTACAGTGAGGTCAAGTTGTATGCACATGGAAAAGAGACCTATTGGTTGGTACTGTGCCCTTAGAAAGAAGAGTGTACAAAGAATGGTTGAGAAATAAATGGGAGATGAAATCAAAACCAAATATAGCCTCATCTTTGAAAAGGTCTTGATAAAAAGAAGGGATAAGCTTGAGGGAATGGCACAGAAGAGAGCATTTACTGGAATGCTATGAGCCTGTAATCCTATTTCCTTAGCTTATGATTATTGTTTCCTCCTGTTCTATGATGGTTAGAAATTTTAAAAATCACCTTACTTTGCTGATGTTCTCAGGAGCCTGGTCAGGAGTGTTGCTGAATTCCCCACCAATCTGGAGGTCACTGACACAGCAAATGGAATCCCTCAGTTCCGTGAGCTTTTGACTGCCCAATACCAGCATTGTTTGGTAGGGCTTGTGTTCTTTGTGCTACGAGTCAGACAGTAAATAAATCAGTGTTCACTTAGAGACAAAGCAATTCAACTATAAATCATCTCATGACCAGATCTAAATTAAATTACTGGTTATCTTAAGTTATAACCATAATATGCTGTCCTGAGTTTTCTTAGATTCTGCATTTGTCTACTCAGCACTGATCTTTCAAAAATATTTCTTCATTTTATTTATTTATTTGGCTGTGTCGAGTCTTAGCTGCGGCATGTCAGCTCTTCACTGTGACTGACGTGGGATCATTCATTGTGACGCAAGGCTTCTCTCTAGATGTGGCATGTGGGCTAAGCAGCCCCACAGCATGTGGGATCCTAGCTACCTGACCAGGGACTGAACCCATGTCCCCTGCACTGGAAGGCAGACTCTTCACCACTGGGAAGTCCCAGCATCTATTAATTATAGGTCCAAACTAACTGTCTGTTATTTACCTCTCCCCTGTGATCCAGAGCCCATACTCTGAAACCATCTCTAGCCAATTCTTATACCAAGTCAGTATTTCTCCTCTGTCCTACGTCAAACCACAGCCAGGTACCAGACAGCTAGGACAGCCCCACAGCCCAGAGCCCACAGGAATTATTCAAGCTAGCCAGTCCCAAACTGCTTACTCCGCTCTGCCTTGCCTTTCCTGTGGAAACCGGTAATGGCTGTGGCCTGTGCTCTCCCCTTGCCTCCTGACTGATCCTGGTACTTCCCCTTTGGTGCTGCATGACGTGGCATACTCTTCGCCCCAGGAAATGCAAATAATGAAAATCTTTCAGTGACACTGGTCTCTAGTGCTGTCACTCAGTCACCCCCATAAATTAAAATCCTATGAGTACAACAGACACTTGGTGCTGCGTTGCTTACATTTGCCCAAAATTCACATGCTGGAATCCTAAGGCCCAGTGTACTGATGTTAGGAGGTGGGCCTTTGAGGGTGATGGGGTCATGAGGGTGGACCCCCTCATGAATGGGATTAGGGCCTTTATAAAAAGGATGTGACCTGGGAGAGGGTGCTCACCAGATGCTGGCACCCTGATCTTAGCCTTCCAGCCTCCAGAACTGTGGGAAACAAGTTTCTGTTGCCTATAAGCCACCCAGTTTGTGCTATTTTGTTATAGCAGCCAGAACGGACTAATACACCTGGCAATAAAACTTTTTTTAGTTTAAGTGAAAATTTATAACCAAGTTGCTACTTAAGTGACATTAATATGAAGAGTCTTAGGAATATAATTTCACTGACTTTTAAATTGTCCTGAAAGCTACCTCACTGAAATCAAGGAATCTATACACTACCCACGTTTGGTTTTATTAGTTTTGTTTCGCTTCGTTTTCTTTGATTGATAATTAAGGATCTTAATAAAACAGGGTATTAGATTGGTGCAAAAGTAATTGCAGTTTTTTACACTGTTGAAATTTGTTTGATATTGGAATATACTCTTAAATAAATGTGGTTGTTATACATCACTTTATTGCACACTTCTTTTTTTGCTAATGACTTATTACCTACTGTTTATTTTGTATTTTTTTTAGACTATGGAAATGATGTTAGACAAAAGCAAATTTGAGTGATTCTCTAATTTGAATTCAAAATGGGTTGTAAAGCAACAGAGACAACTTGAAACATCAAGAATGCATTTGGCCCAGGAACTGCTAACAAACTGACAGTACAGTGCACAACTTCAAGAAGTTTTGCAAAGGAGACGAGAACCATGAAGATGAGGAGTGTGGTGGACAGCCACTAAAGTTGACAAAAACCAGTTGAGGGTTATCATCGAAGCTGATCCTCTTACAACTACACAAGTTTCCTAAGAACTCAACGTCAACCATTCTACAGCTATTCCTCATTTGAAGCAAATTGAAAAGGTGAAAAAGTAAGTGGGTGCCTCATGGGCTGACTGAAAATCAAAAAACCCTTCTTTCTGAAGTGTTGTCCTTATTCTATACAACAACAAACCACTTCTCGATCGAATTGTGATTTGCGACAAAAAGTGGATTTTGTATGAGAACTGGCGACAACCAGCTAAGTGGCTGGACCAAGATGAAACTCCAAAGAACTTCCCAAAGCAAATGTGCACCAAAAAACCGTCACGGTCACTGGTGTCCTGCTGCTGGTCTGACCACTACAGCTGTCTGAATCCCAGTGAAACCATTTCATCAGAGAATTACTCTCAGCAAATAGATGAGATGCAACTGCAATGATGGCAGCCAGCACTGGTCAACAGAAAGGGCCCAATTTTTATGCACAACAATGCCTGAGTACACGTAGCACAACCAATGCTTCAAAAGTTGAAAGAATTGGGCCACAAGCTTTCTCTCACCTGCCATATTCACCTGACTACCAACTGACTAGCACTTCTTCAAACATCTTGACAACTTCTTAAAGGGAAAATGCTTCCACAACCAGCAGGAGGGAGAAAATGCTTTCCAAGAGTTCATCAAATCCTGATATCTGAAGCATGGATTTCTATGCTATAGGAATAAGAAAACTTATTTCTCATTGGCAAGATGTGTTGATTGTAATGTTTCCTATTTTGATTAATAAAGATATGTTTGAACCTAATTATAACAATTTAAAATTCACAGTCTGAAACCACAATTATTTTTGTACCAATTTAATAATTAGTGCTAACTATACCACAGATGATTCATAAAAGTTTATTCATAAGTGCAATTTATGTACAGTAATATTTCAATGAAATCTTATTAAAGTTTATGATACATCTATTTGGGAAATTAAGAATATATTAACTGCGATAGAACTCTTTTTACTAGAGATTCCTAAGAAATTCCTGGATACCCTTGAACTGCTAACTTTCTGCATTTTCATCTAAGAAGAGCTGTCCTTAGCTAGTTCAATAACTTCCCAAGAATTCTGAATTGGTGAAAACAAAACAAAACCCTCCTTAACCAGTTTTTCTACCAAAAAAAAACCCCTCAAGAAATAATACTATCAGAATCACTGAGGATTTACACACTTTCAGTGGCTACTAGTACAGAAATCAGATATACATTTCAACACTGTAACTGTAATCCTATTACTCAAGAGATTATATGAAAATTTTTTTTTTGAAACTTGACTTTATGATACTCCTTGTAAAACAAAGAACTCAAGAATATAGACAGAATGTCATATTAAACAGCATATGCTCGTGTTTATTTTGGTTCAAATAAGCTTTAAATAAACTCTGGTAAAAGTCACTCGTATTATCTGTAAAGTCCAAAAGGTTTTACTACTGACCTTATGAAAAATCACAGGGTAAAAGATATTTACAGATAGGATAAGCTCTCCTTCTTCAATCATGTCTGCTGAATTTTCAGGCTTTTTCCCTACAGCATGTGACTCCTAAAGAAAGAAAACAATTAAGAGACATTAAAATCAGACACTGTGACCCAGACCAGAGGCAGTGTAGAATAAGGGCTACGAGCAAAGGTTTCAATCAGCCGTGGATTTAGCTCCTAATTCTACTTCAAGAAAATTGTTTTAAAAACCTCGCTAAGCTTTAGTTTCATCATCTGTAAAAAAAGAGAAAATATTTATTTTACAGAATAGTTGCTGGGAATGTAAAATAAAGCACCTAATAAGATGCTTGGCACTAGGTGCATAGCAACTGATGATAAAATAGGAGTATCACCTAACATTGGTATAATACTGACATTTACTTTTATACAACTCCTTCCATATTATCACGGCTTCCCTTGTGGCTCAGACAATAAAGAATATGCCTGCAATGCAGGAGGGCCAGGTTCTATCCCTGGGACAGGAAGATCCCTGGAGAAGGGAATGGCAACCCACTCCAGTATTCTTGCCTAGAGAACTACATGGACAGAGGAGCCTGGCAGGCTGCAATCCATGAGGTCAGAAACAGTTGGATACAACTGAGCAATTTCACTTCCATATTATCAAGAAAGTTATTTGACAGATGAAACTCAGTTTCACCAGTTTACCCAGGGTAAATCAGACGATTAGAATGCAAATACAGATATGTTTCACTCTAAAACCCTGTTTTTACTACAGTATCACATCTTTCAGTCAGTTCAGTTCAGTCGCTCAGTCATGTCCGACTCTTTGCGACCCCACGCCAGGCCTCCCTGTCCATCACCAACTCCCAGAGTTCACTCAGACTCACGTCCATCGAGTCAGTGATGCCATCCAGCCATCTCATCCTCTGTCGTCCCCTTCTCCTCCTGCCCCCAATCCCTCCCAGCAGCAGAGTCTTTTCCAATGAGTCAACTCTTCGCATGAGGTGGCCAAAGGATTGGAGTTTCAGCTTTAGCATCATTCCTTCCAAAGAAATCCCAGGGCTGATCTCCTTCAGAATGGACTGGTTGGATCTCCTTACAGTCCAAAGGACTCTCAAGAGTCTTCTCCAATGCCACAGTTCAAAAGCATCAATTCTTCGGCACTCAGCTTTCTTCACAGTCCAACTCTCACATCCATAGATGACCACTGGAAAAACTGTAGCCTTGACTAGACGGACCTTTGTTGGCAAAGTAATGTTTCTGCTTTTTAATATACTATCTAGGTTGGTCATAACTTTTCTTTCAAGGAGTAAGCGTCTTTTAATTTCATGGCTGTAGTCACCATCTGCAGTGATTTGGGAGCTCAGAAAAATAAAGTTTCTCACTGTTTTTCACTGTTTCCCCATCTACTTGCCAGGAAGTGATGGGACCGGATGCCATGATCTTAGTTTTCTGAATGTTGAGTTTTAAGCCAATTTTCCAATCTCCTCTTTCACTTTCATTAATAGGCTCCTTAGTTCTTCTTCACTTTCTGCCATAAGGGTGGTGTCATCTGCATATCTGAGGTTATTGATATTTCTCCCGGCAATCTTGATTCCAGCTTATGTTTCTTCCAGCCTGGAATTTTGCATGATGTACTCTGCATATAAGTTAAATAAGCAGGGTGACAATATGCAGCCTTGACGTACTCCTTTTCCTATTTGGAACCAGTCTGTTGTTCCATGTCCAGTTCTAACTGTTGCTTCCTGACCTGCATACAGGTTTCTCAAGAGGCAGGTCAGGTGGTCTGGTATTCCTGTCTCTTTCAGAATTTTGCAGTTTATTGTGATCCACACAGTCAAAGGCTTTGGGAGTCAATAAAGCAGAAACAGATGTTTTTCTGGACCTCTCTTGCTTTTTTGATTATCCAGATGTTGGCAATTTGATCTCTGTTTCCTCTGCCTTTTCTAAAACCAGCTTGAACATCTGGAAGTTCACGGTTCACCTACTGCTGAAGCCTGGCTTGGAGAATTTTGAGCATTACTTTGCTAGCATGTGAGATGAGTGCCACTGTGCAGTAGTTTGAACATTCTTTGGCATTGGAATGAAAACTGACCTTTTCCAGTCCCGCGGGCACTGCGGAGTTTTCCAAATTTGCTATCACATTTAATCCATTATAACATCACACTTTCCTTTATATGTGCTTGACCCACCAGGCTCCCCTGTCCATGGAGTTCTCAAGGCAAGCCTATTGCAGTGGGTGGCCCATTCCCTTATCCAGGGGATCTCTCCAACCCGGGGATCAAATCCCAGTCTACTGCATTGTAGGAAAATTCTTTACCGTTTGAGCCACCAGGAAACCCCCAATAACTATAAAATAGAGGCCACCAGAGTGCACTAGTTAAGAAGGTGCAAAAGGCATTTTAAAAATAGGTGGACATCATGCAAAATGGCACAGTAGGACACAGAAGCACAGTAGGGTAAGTCCCTCCAGCAAAGCAACTATGAAGATGGAAGAGATCGGAATTAACTCTTTTTTGCACATGGACTCTGATCAGGCTCTTGTATCAACCAGGTGAGTGCCCCAATGAAGAAACAAGCTGCTGTGTTTCCTAGGTAAGCAGAGGGTATAAACCAACTACCATGCCCCACTCTTAGCCCCATTGCAGATGTAGAGATAGCAGGCTGTAGTCCTGGAAAAGGTAGCTGATGCCAAGATGAGCAATGTGGGATCATGTTCTCCAAAAAATAGGGGTAAGCATACTGTGGTTGGTCTGGCAATGCTCTGAGGCCCTGGTGCTGAAGCTTGCCTTGGTTCTGGTCCTCTTGTTATAGAGTCCAAGCTTGCTCTGCTCACCCCATGACAAGCCAATGAATCTGAGAGATGAGGTGTTGAGGCAAGGAAAATGACTTTATTCAGAAAGCTAGCAGAGTGAGAAGATGGCAGGCTAGTGCCTCAAAATAACCATCTTATTGGGGTCCGAATGCTAGGTTCGTTCATACATCAGAGATGGGGTGAGGTGAGGAAGCAAAGAAAAAGGCCATTAATCTCGCAAACATCTCCTAAAATGGCAAGCCTCAGGCGGAGGATGTATTCATTTCTTCCTTCCTGCCATCTAGAGGACAGGGTTCCGAAAAAAGGCACTTAAGTCAGGCTGAGGGGCAGGGTCCTTTTAAACATCCATTACGGGCCTCAGAGAGCGAGCGCGGCTGCGGGCGCGCGGGGAGCAGAGGCGGTGGCGGGCGGCGGCGGCACCGGGAGCCGCCAAGTGCCCCTCCCCGCCCCTCCGGCCCCCCACCCACCCACCCACCCGCCCGCGGCCAGCGCCCATGGCCGCGCGCGCCTCGCGCAGCCCCCCGGACTCCGCGCCTCGCGCCGCCGCCCAGTCCGCAGACCCGCGCCTCCGCATCCAGTCTCACCTGGCGGCGCCGCCCGCCCGCCACCCCGGCCACAGCCCCAGCGCTCACGGCGATAGCCGCGGCGACCGCGACAGCGGTGGGGGACGCTGCTGAGTCGAAGAGAGCGCAGCCTGGCCACCGGACCTACTTAACTCGCCTTGCTGATTGTCTATTTTTACGAGTTTACAACTTTTCTAAGAACTTTCGTATACAAAGGAACTTTTTTTTTTTTAAAGGCATCTCCCTTTTATATTTAATCCAAAGAAGAAGGATCTCGGGCAATTTGGGGTTTTGGGTTTTGGCTTCGTTTCTAAGTTTTTTTCCTCTTCGTTGGCTTTGGGGTTTGGGTACCCCTTCTGCTTCGGACTCCCGAGGACCTTTTGGGCCCCCACATTAATGAGGCAGCCACCTGGCGAGTCTGACATGGCTGTCAGCGACGCGCTGCTCCCGTCCTTCTCCACGTTCGCGTCCGGCCCGGCGGGAAGGGAGAAGACACTGCGTCCAGCAGGTGCCCCGAATAACCGCTGGCGGGAGGAGCTCTCCCACATGAAGCGACTTCCCCCGGTGCTTCCCGGCCGCCCCTACGACCTGGCGGCGGCGACCGTGGCCACCGACCTGGAGAGTGGAGGAGTCGGCGCGGCTTGCGGCAGCAGCAACCCGGCTCTCCTGCCCCGGAGGGAGACGGAGGAGTTCAATGATCTTCTGGACCTGGACTTTATCCTCTCCAACTCGCTGTCCCATCAGGAGTCCGTGGCCGCCACGGTGTCCTCCTCGGCATCAGCCTCTTCCTCGTCCTCCCCGTCGAGCAGCGGTCCAGCCAGTGCGCCCTCCACCTGCAGCTTCAGCTATCCAATCCGGGCCGGGGGCGACCCGGGCGTGGCGGCGCCGGGCGGCACGGGCGGCGGCCTCCTGTATGGCCGGGAGTCTGCACCCCCTCCGACAGCTCCCTTCAACCTGGCGGACATCAACGATGTGAGCCCCTCCGGCGGCTTCGTGGCCGAGCTCCTGCGGCCCGAATTGGACCCAGTGTACATTCCGCCGCAGCAGCCGCAGCCGCCAGGTGGCGGGCTGATGGGCAAGTTCGTGTTGAAGGCGTCGCTGAGTGCCCCGGGCAGCGAGTACGGCAGCCCGTCGGTCATCAGTGTTAGCAAAGGCAGCCCAGACGGCAGCCACCCGGTGGTGGTGGCGCCCTACAGCGGCGGGCCGCCACGCATGTGCCCCAAGATCAAGCAGGAGGCTGTCTCCTCGTGCACCGTCGGTCGGCCCCTAGAGGCCCACTTGGGCACTGGACCTCCTCTCAGCAATGGCCACCGGCCGCCTGCGCACGATTTTCCCTTGGGGCGGCAGCTCCCCAGCAGGACTACCCCGACCCTGGGTGCCGAGGAACTGCTGAGCAGCCGGGACTGTCATCCTGCCCTGCCGCTCCCCCCGGGCTTCCATCCCCACCCCGGGCCCAACTACCCTCCCTTCCTGCCCGACCAGATGCAGCCGCAGGTCCCACCGCTGCATTACCAAGAGCTCATGCCACCCGGTTCCTGCATGCCGGAGGAGCCCAAACCAAAGAGGGGAAGGCGGTCGTGGCCCCGGAAAAGGACGGCCACTCACACTTGTGATTATGCAGGCTGCGGCAAAACCTACACGAAGAGTTCTCATCTCAAGGCACACCTGCGCACCCACATAGGTGAGAAACCTTACCACTGTGACTGGGATGGTTGTGGGTGGAAGTTTGCCCGCTCAGATGAACTGACCAGGCACTATCGCAAACACACTGGGCACCGCCCCTTCCAGTGCCAGAAATGCGACCGGGCATTCTCGAGGTCGGACCACCTCGCCTTACATATGAAGAGGCACTTTTAAATCCCCAAACAGTGGATGTGACCCACACTGCCAGAAGAGAATTCACTATTTTTTACCTTTCACACTGTCTTCCCGGTGAGGGGAGGAACCCAGCTGGAAAGCACTACAATCATGGTCAAGTTCCCAACAAGTCAACTTGTGAATGGATAATCAGGAGACACAAGGAAACCAAAAGACAAACTCAAGAAAAGAAAAAAAAAAAACAGATGGGGTCTGTGACTGGATCTTCTATCATTCCAATTCTAAATCCAACTTGAATATATATATATTCCTGGACTTACAAAACGCCAAGGGGGTGACTGGAAGTTGTGGATATCAGGGTATAAATTAGATCTGAGAGTTGGGGGGAGGGAAGAGCAGAACCCCTTGAGAAGTGTTTTAATGCAATATAAGCATAAAGATCACCTTGTATTCTGTTTGCCTTCTAAAAGCCATTATGACGATCTTAGAAGAGGAAGAAATTCAGGTACAGAAAATGGTGTTTAATAGCCTAAACGATGGTGCTTGGTAAGTCTTGGTTCTAAAGGTACCAAATGAGGCCAAAGTTCTCAAACTGCTGCATACTTTGACAAGGAAAATCTATTTTTGTCTTCCGATCTACATTTATGACCTAAGTCAGGTAAATACACCTGGTTTACTTTAATCTTTTTATGCAGACAGTCTGTTATGCACTGTGGTTTCAGATGTGCAATAATTTGTACAATGGTTTATTCCCAAGTATGCCTTAAGCAGAACAAATGTTTTTTTCTATATAGTTCCTTGCCTTAATAAATATGTAATATAAATTTAAGCAAACTTCTATTTTGTATATTTGTAAACTACAAAGTAAAAAAATGAACATTTTGTGGAGTTTGTATTTTGCATACTCAAGGTGAGAATTAAGTTTTAAATAAACCTATAATATTTTATCTGAAAAAAAAAATAAACATCCATTACATATGATTATAATAACAAAAGCAAAGAAAAGCAAGTCAAAGAAACAGGTTCAACATGGAGTCAGAATTGGCTGCTTCTCTGAAATGCTCTTATCACCAAGTGGCTTTTGCCAGCAGCATCAACCGGAAAATTTAAAGACACAGGACCCTTTGTGGAGTCATACATTTAAGGAAATCTTGATCAGGTCACTGGTTGACTAGAGATAATGAATCAGAAACATCAGCGACCATATGGGTAGACCTTGAACTACTGTGGGTTCAGCTCCAGACTGCCACAAAAACAAGTATCTCAATAAAGTGAGTCATATGAATTTTTTGGTTTCCCAATGCACATAAGTTATATTTACACTATGCTATAGTCTATTTGGTGCATAATAATAGCATCATGTCCCAAAAAACAATGTACAGACTGGAACTCTAATTAAAAACACTTTATTGATAAAAAAACGCTATCTTCTTGGCCTTCAATGAGCTGCAGTAGTAATGTTGATGATCAGAGATCACCATAGTAAGTATGATAATAATGAAGTAGTTTGAAATATTGTGGGAATAATCAAACTGTGACAGAGACATCAAGGGAGCAAATGCTGTTGGAAAGATGGTGCCAAACAGACTTACTCAATGCAGGGTTGCCACAAACCTTCATAATTTTCAAAAAAAAACCACCACCACACTACCTGTGAAGCATAATAAAGTGCAGTAAAATTAGATATGCTTGTACACAACAAGGACTACACACTAGAAAAATAGTTTGGAAAATTCAAAACAGCTCTAGGCCTCAACAAGGAAAAAAACACACTCGGAATGTCCAGTTCTCAACAAAAACTTATAAAACACACAAAGAAACAGGAAAATATGCCCCATTCACAAGAAAAAAAGAATTTGACAGAAACTACCACTGAGAAACCCCAAACACTGAGACAGAACACTGAACATTTCCATGTGGAAATTGAACAATACACTCTTAAACAACCAATAGGTCAAAGAAGAAACCACAGAGAAATAACAAAATACTTTGAGACAAATGGAAACAAAAACACAACATTAGAAACCTAACAAGATGCAGCAAAAGCCGTAGAAAGAGGAAAACTTTTAGCTCTAAACATGTACACTGGAAAAGAACAATCTCAAACCAATAACCCAAGTGCATACCCTAAGGAACCAGAAAAAGAAAACTTAACCCAACGCTAGCTGCTGCTGCTGCTGTGAGGCTTTAGTCTTGTCCAACTCTGTGCGACCCCAGGGACTGCAGCCCACCAGGCTCCCCCGTCCCTGGGATTCCCCACGCAAGAGTACCGGAGTGGGTTGCCATTGCCTTCTCCACCCAACGCTAGCAGAAGGAAGGAAATAATCAAAACCGACTCTAGAAAAAATATCAAGTATGAATAGAACTGTAACAAGTAAGAAAACTGAATCAAAAATTAAAAACCTCCAAAATCACTGCAGATGGTGACTGCAGCCATGAAATTAAAAGACACTTCCTCCTTGAAAGGAAAGTTATGACCAACCTAAATAGCATATTAAAAAGCAGAGACATTACTTTGCCAACAAAGGTCCATCTAGTCAAGGCTATGGTTTATCCAGTGGTCATGTATGGATGTGAGAGTTGGACTGTGAAGAAAGCTGAGCGCCGAAGAATTGATGCTTTTGAACTGTGGTGTTGGAGAAGACTCTTGAGAGTCCCCTGGACTGGAAGGAGATCCAACCAGTCCATTCTGAAGGAGATCAGCCCTGGGATTTCTTTGGAAGGAATGATGCTAAAGCTGAAACTCCAGTACTTTGGCCACCTCATGCGAAGAGTTGACTCATTGGAAAAGACTCTGACGCTGGGAGGGATTGGGGGCAGGAGGAGAAGGGGACGACAGAGGATGAGATGGCTGGATGGCATCACTGACTCGATGGACGTGAGTCTGAGTGAACTCTGGGAGTTGGTAATGGACAGGGAGCCCTGGCGTGCTACGATTCATGGGGTCGCAAAGAGTTGGACACGACTGAGCAACTGAACTGAACTGAACTGAACAAAGAAAAGCCCAGGACTAGACGGCTTCATGTGAATTTATCATTCCTTCCTAAAGTCCTCCAAATAATCTGAAAAGGAGAAAATACTTTCTAACTTATTCTATGAGATCAGCACACTCTGATACCCAAGTCAGACAAAGACACTGTGAGAAAACTACAGGTCAATATCCTTCATGAATATAAAGATAAAACTTAACAAAACACTAGCAAATCAAGGTCAGCAGCATATAAAAGGGACTGCATGTCACAAAGCCAAGGGGGACTCATTCTGAGGATGCAAGGGTATTTCAACATAACAAATCACCACACTAACAGAATGATGGAAAAAAACACATCATCCCAACTGATGCAAAAAAAAAAAATTTCTACAAAAGTCAATACCCTTTCTTGATAAAAAACATTAAATAAAATAGGAACTGAAGGGAATTTACTCAACATGATAAAGGCCATATATGAAAAACCCACAGCTAAGCTAATAAAATGGTTAAAATGTTAAATTTCATGTTATATAAATTCCTCGGTATTCATCATCTGAAGTCATTCTGAGGGTTTTACCTAAGAAACAATGGATTAGAAAAGAATGGGTGGCGCAGTGGTAAAGAACCTGCCTGCCAGTGGAGGACATGTAAGAGACATGGGTTCAGTCCCTGGGTTGGGAAGATCCCCTGGAAGAGGAAATGGCAACCCACTCCAGTATTCTTGCCTGGAAAATTCAATGGACAGAGGAGTCTGGTGGACCAGAGTCCATGGGGTTGCAAAGAGTCGGACACCTCTGAGCACACACTACAGACTAAAACCAGGAGCAGAAGAAAAACATCAGAAATAGGGTGGTGAGAGGCATGAAATTAACCTAAGAGAGAGCAAGACCAAAGCAAAAACAAAAATAAAGGCCGAGCATTGAGAGGAAAATGTGCCATCGTGAACTTTCTTTTTTTTTTTGCCTGTGTTGCACGACTTACAGGACCTCAGTTTGCCAACAGGGAAGCAAACGCACACCCCAGGTAGTGAATGCATGGAGTCCTAACTACTGGACTATCAGGGAATTCCCCATCACCTGAATTTCATGCGTCTTTTTCTCCTACTGGCTCCCAGTCCCAGTGAAGGTTCTCTCATTTGTTTCCAGCTAAGCATATCCAATATGAACTACCATATAGTCATGGGTAACAGCCAATGAAGAGATTTTGTTTCATGGGAAAAGGTGGAAAAGAGAGGACATTTACCATCTCGTAAGCAAATGTTTCTTGTCTGCAGGCTCGATCTATCCTTAAGGTTTCCTCCCGGTGCTTCAGAAGCCTCTTTCTAATCCTGTTACAAGAAAAATCAGACTTCAATATTTTGGTGGGCTTCAAAAATATCTTTACTATTTAGCTTTTTATTATGAACTAATTTTAGACTTAAAGAAAGGCTGCAAAAATATTACAGAGTTCCCTTATATCTCTTAGCCAGTTTTCCCTGTTAACATCTTAACTGTTCAGAGATTATCAAGACCAGGAAATTAACATTAATATAGTATTATTAACTATAAAACTTTTTCAAATTTCACCAAGTATTAAGTTTAGTGCTTCTTTTAACTGTCTCAGACTCCTATGCAAACACTTTTTTATTTCTCCTTTCCCCTCCAGTCTTTTAAAGTTCCTCAGTCTGTCTTTCATCATCTTGACACTGAAAAAACCCGGATCAGTGATTTTGTAGAATGTCCTTAATTGCTGTTTCCTCGTAACTGGAGTAAGCTTATATTCTTTGGACAAGAATACCATAAGATCATGTCCTCACTGTATCATCATGAGGTTAACAATGTTATTCATAAAATTAATATCTTATTCCTGGAGATACTTACCTTGTTTAAGTTCCTATCTGCTAGGTTCCCACACTAGAAAGATATTTTCTTTCCCTTTGTACCTGGTAAGTGTTTGGGGTTGGGGGGGAGATACTTAGAGACTATGCAAATCTTGTTTCTCTTGAAACTTGCATTCAGTAATTTATCATTCACTAGTAGACTTCATCTGCAACATGTATTACTGTGGTTTATGCCTAACACCGATCCTCTATTTTTCTCCTTTAACATTCATTCATTGGTATTATGAATATTACCTCTTTCTTCCCATTTATTTATTTGGTTACTTGTATTAGTATGAATTCATAAATATTTACCTTATTCTACAGGTTAAAATCTGTATTGTTATTAGTATTAGTATTGTTATTCGGTTGTTCAAATTATTCTAGCTTTGGCCATTAGGAGCTCCTGTTCTATCAACAAGTTCTCAACATTTCTGTTTTTCCTAGTTAACCATTTCCTTACTTTATGGAACCATAAAATGCTCAAGACTCACCCTTGAGCATTTTCATGTCTCAGCCCTAAATCAGCCACTCTTCCTAGGAGATCTAGTTTTCTTCACTGGAAAGAGGTTTAGAGACCTGTATCTGAGCATGAGGCATTCTCACTGTTCCTGCAGTCTCTGCTTCCAGGACTCTCAGCAGAGGCAGGAAACATACTGTGTTTGTGTTCAGTCGAGTTTGACTCTTTGTGACCCCGTGGACTGCAGTCTGCTAGGCTCTTCTGTCCAAGATATTTTTCAAGCAAGAATACTGGAGTGGGTTGCCATTTCCTCCTCCACAGAATCTTCCTGACCCAGGGATCAAACTCACGTCTCCTGCACTGGCAGGTGGATTCTTTATGACTGACCCACCAGGGAAGCCTCAAAGAAAAAATACACCAAACCACACATGTACACACATCTGTGTTTTGGTATTTTTCTGTTATGTACTTTTAAATCCATGGTTTAAACTAATACTTCTAATCCCAAGAATCACAGGATTCATTGTAGCCTTCAACCTTTCCTTGTTTACAACTTTTCTCCACAAGTGAGAAACTCAGCTCCCTGTATCTAAATCTATTCGCTTAAGTGTTTGGTTCTTTAAAATACATGGCTTCGGAACTGCTAACCTGCTAACACCCCTGTGAAAACCACTAATCATGAACAGTTCTTCTTGTCTTCAGCCTTACAACACTGAATCAAAGTATGCTTCTGTATGGAATCAGATTAGATCTTTCTTCCTAATTCTCTTCAGTGTTGCTACGCTATTTACTTGTAACACAATTGGACTAACTACTTCAGTCTCCCCCAACATCCTGGCTGGTTTTAATTGTCTGATTACTTTTGAGGTGTGTAAAAGATATGTGAACCACTACTATGGTTCTAAGAGAGTTATAAAAGAATTATAAAAAGTATATATATTTAGAGAAGCATCATTCCTTCTTTGTCTGGACCACTAACCTGTACCTGTTCCCTCCTTTCTTTCCAACCCTCTCCTGTCTACCCACTGTGGGCCACAAAGCTCTGTAGTTCTGACTTATCCTCTACATTGTTTTTGTTCAAATACATAGATACCTACAAATTTTCTTAGATTACTTTTTCTATCAGTCTGAGTTCAATTAGGAGAAAAAAATTAAACAGTAACTAAGTGAAAGTGAAAGTCTCTCAGTTGTGTCCGACTCTTTTCGATCCCATGGACTAAAAAGTCCATGGAATTCTCCAGGTCAGAATACTGGAGTGGGTAGCCGTTCCCTTCTCCAGGGGATCTTCCTAACCCAGGGATCAAACCCAGGTCTCCAGCACTGTGGGCGGATTCTTTGCCATCTGAACCACCAGGAAGGCCCAAACAGTAACCAGACAAAGCTTAATCTAATGAATTATTAACTCAGGACTGGAAGGATGAGGGAATGCCAAGTAAGAAGTAGGGAAATCTACAGAATACAGGAATAGCAGACGCAAGGCGTATCCTCCCTTGTGCTAAGAAAGAAAAGCCAAAGGCGGCTCCCTTTTCTTCCCTAGGACTCAGATCCAGACCTTGTGGGAGAGGGAACGGCTGTGACTTGCTGAATATCAGAGAAGTTGCTAGGGTACATCAGTGAAAACTGCTGGAAATCTGCCCACAAGGGTACCAGGAAAAGCTTTTATAGGGAGGTTTCAAGCGGAGCGGAGTGGTGGAGAAAGCGGCTGTGTTAATGACTGCCTGGTAACGCAGGAGCTGGGTGCTTGGGAAGCGCAGCAGGTCCCTGCTAAACATTGGACCAAGAAGCAAAATTCTGTCCTCACGAAAGTCTCGCCTGTGCCCTTTACCGACACAGCTTATTTAATACTGTGCCAGCTGGGAAAGGAAAAATATTTAAAGAGCTGAGACTCATTTTTACAGAGCAGGCAAAAAGGGTACATTTTAAAATGAGAGCCAATAAATTGATACCCAGTACTATTTCTTACATAAAGGGGAGCATATGCTTTGGGGCTTTGGTTTTTTTTTTTACAAATCAGTATTGCCTAGAAATCTGTTGGTTCATCCTTCCTCGTCTTTTAGCACAGCTGTACCATACTCCACTTGTGGATGTCCAATATAATTCCTTTGACATTCTCCTACATATGTGTATTTAGGATATTTCAAATATTTGCAGTTATAAACAATGCTGTAACGAATAACCTTGTGCATAATATATTTTCATATTGTTGGAGGTGTATCTTCAGCAGAGAATGCTAGAAGTTGGACTGCAGAGTCAAAAGTTAAGTGCCTGGGTAATTTTGTGTTGGGCATTACCAGATTTCCCTAGAGGAGCGTTGTTATCAGTTTACGTTTCCATCAGGAATGTATAAAAATGCCTGCTTCCCCTCACCTCCTCAAAAGAATGTATATTTTAAAATTTGTGCTAGTCTAATAGGAGAAAGGGCTTCCTTCGTGACTCTTTAGTAATAAAGAACACACCTGCCAATGCAGACCTGGGTTGGGATGATCCCCTGGAATAGGAAATGGCAACCCACTTCAGTATTCTTACCTGGAGAAATCTCATGGACAGAGGAGCCTGGTGGGCTGTAGTCCGTGGGGTCGCAAAGAGTCAGACACAACTTAGCAAACAACAGTAAGAGAAAAAAGGTCATTTTAACTTTCATTTCTCTAATAATGAATATGCATAAACATTTTTTCATGTTTGTGAATCATTTTGATCCTTTTGTATGTGTGAATTATTGGTTCGTATCTTTTTCCCATTTTCCCTTTGCGCTTTTGGTATTTGTCCCTTAACTTTTAAGGGCTTATGTATTAGGGTTATTTTCTCCAAGTTTGGCAGCGCTTGACTTTATGGTGCTTTTTTTGTCATGCAAAAATTTACATGTTTATGTAGTCAATTTTATCAATCTTTACCTTTTATTATTTCTGGGTTTAAATCACAGTTAGAAAGCCTTTCACTATACCAAGGTAGGTGTTTCATTCTCTACATTTTGATCCCAATCCCTTTGGAATTTATTCTTGTGTATCAGTTCAGTTCAGTTGCTCAGTCGTGTCCAACTCTTTGCAACCCCATGAATCACAGCACGTCAGGCCTCCCTGTCCATCACCAACTCCCGGAGTTCACTCACATTCACGTCCATCGAGTCAGTGATGCCATCCAGCCACCTCATCCTCTGTCTTGTGTATAGTGTCATACTAAACTTCCATATGCATTTGAATCTAACTGGACTTTCTCTTTTATTCTAAATGTCTATTTGTCTACTCAGGAGCTAGTAACTATTTTAATTAGAAAGACTTTGTAGTATATTTTAATATATAGCAAAATTACTAGGAAGTCACAATTTTCTTCCCCCCACCCAGTTTTTCCTAGTTATTCTTGCAAATATCCCATATGAAGTTTATCATCAACTAACTCCATGAAGGAACCAATACTTTTGGTATTTTTATTGGGATTGTACTTAATCTGTAAATTAACTTAGAAAGAACTGACAACATCATAAAGCTAAGTATTTCTATCAAAGAACAGAGGATATCTTTCAATTTTTTTCAAGATTTCTTCTGAGTCTTTCAGGAAGGTTTACAATTTTTGTTTACCTCAGCTTTACACATTTCTTGTTAAATTTATTCTTAAATGTTTAATCTTTCTGACTATTGTAAATAGGAATTTTCTCCACCATTATGTCCTCTAGTTGTTTATTATTTATATGAAGGCTATTATTTTTTATATATCAATTTTGTATCCTGCTCTAACACTGAATTCTTTTGTTTTTGGTCTGTTTTAGCACTTATTTCTTTTCCAGGTAACACCATTTTATCACTCACAAATAGAGCTAATTTTTCTTCTTCATCTACTCTTATGCTTCTAATTGATTTCTTTTGTCAACTGCATGGCTAATCCAATAGTACAATGCTGGAAAGTAAGTGGAGATACTAGGCATGCTTGCCTTACTCCAGATCTTAATAAAAATACCTGTACTGCTTTAATGCTTCTCTATTAAATAAGATACTAGCTTTACAACCAAGGCATACATACTTTACCATGTTGGAACAGTAGCCGTGTTAGAACAGTTCCATGTTGGAATGGCCCGTTTTTTTTGAGTAAATTTTAGCTTTATTTTGTTGTAATCAGAGTGTTGTTTATATTATTTCTACTCTAGGAATGATACTGATGTTTCCTTTGTGACCTAATATAGAGCCAATTTTTCTGAATGTGCCAGGTAGTCTCTAATACAGGTTACAAATTTTATGTATATATTATACATATACATATATATATGCATATCCTTAAGACATATCCTACTGATTAGAGCTCTCCATTGATCTGCCTTGTGTTGAGATTAGTATATTAAGGTGCCCTATTGTTAATGCATTTCTAGCTAATTTCTTATATCCCCTATAGTTTGTTTTATAAAGCTTATATCCCTTATGGTTGTTTTATATTATTTGGTGTATATATAAGTATTTTCTCTTAACTGTGGTTTGTGGTTTTAAAATGTGTCCTTTGTCACATGTAATGTTTTGAGGCTTGAACTTTATTATTCTGATATCAAGACTATTGTGTGCATGTGCTAAGTTGCTTTAGTCATGTCTGACTCTGTGTGACCCTACGGACTGCAGCCTGCCAGGCTCCTCTGTCCATGGGATTTTCCAGGCAAGAATACTGGAATGGGTTGCCATGCCCTTCTCCAGGGGATCTTCCCGACCCAGGAACTGAACCCACATGCCTACGTCTCCTGTTGGCAGGCGGTTTCTTTACCGCTGGCGCCACCTGGGAAGTCCATCAAGACCATTAATTCAGCTCAGTTCATTCGCTCAGTCGTGTTGATTCTTTGCAACTCCATGAATTGCAGCACGCCAGGCCTCCCTGTCCATCACCAACTCCCGGAGCTCACTCAAACTCACGTCCATCAAGTCAGTGATGCCATCCAGCCATCTCATCCTGTCGTCCCCTTTCTCCTCCTGCCCCCAATCCCTTCCAGCATCAGAGTCTTTTCCAATGAGTCAACTCTTCACATGAGGTGGCCAAAGTACTGGGGTTTCAGCTTTAGCATCATTCCTTCCAAAGAAATCCCAGGGCTGATCTCCTTTAGAACGGACTGGTTGGATCACCTTGCAGTCCAAGGGACTCTCAAGAGTCTTCTCCAACACCACAGCTCAAAAGCATCAATTCTTTAGCACTCAGCTTTACTCACAGTCCAACTCTCACATCCATAGATGACCACTGGAAAAACCATAGCCTTGACTAGATGGACCTTTGTTGGCATATAATGTCTCTGCTTTCAATATGCTATCTAGTTTGGTCATAACTTTTCTTCCAAGGAGTAAAGCGTCTTTTAATTTCATGGCTGCAGTCACCATCTGCAGTGATTTTGGAGCCTCCCAAAATAAAGTCTGACACTGTTTCTACTCTTTCCCCGTCTATTTCCCATGAAGTGATGGGACCGGATGCCATGATGTTCGTTTTCTGAATGTTGAGCTTTAAGCCAACTTTTTCAACTCTCCTCTTTCACTTTCATCAAGAGGCTTTTTAGCTCCTCTTCACTTTCTGCCATAAGGGTGGTGTCATCGGCATATCTGAGGTTATTGATATTTCTCCCAGCAATCTTGATTCCAGCTTGTGCTTCATCCAGCCCAGTTTCTCATGATGTACTCTGCATGTAAGTTCAATAAGCAGGGTGACAATATACAGCCTTGACGTACTCCTTTTCCTATTTGGAACTAGTCTGCTGTTCCATGTCCAGTTCTAACTGTTGCTTTCTGACCTGCATATAGGTTTCTCAAGAGGCAGGTCAGGTGGACCATTAATTACATCTGCTCAATTTCTTTCCATTTATCTGATATACATTTGTCCCACTGTTTATTTTTAGCCTCTCTGGATTACTTTATTTTAGATGTGTTTATTATCTCTTCAAGGTTTTTGTTTTGTAAGCCTAAACTACTTTCATAAGGCTGTAGAAAAACTGATGCCTATGGCCTCAATTCTATTACATTTCCTAATTATACATATTTTGTTATATTAGCTGTTTTTTCCATCATGAGATGTGTCTTTTTGCTTGTCTGATTTTTAGAAATTGGGAAGAAAGGCCTGGTATTTGCATTTTTGTTACAGAGTTGATAATTCTGGGTTAATTTTCCTAGGTAACCAGTGAGAACTTTTAATTTGGAGATTTGAATCTTCTTCCTAATTCTGGAAATTTTTCTTAGATAGTATTTTTAAATATTCTATTTACAAGCTATTGAATTAAAAACATTGTTGCTTAACCTTCTGGGGTGACAAGTCTCAGTAGCACCTGCGTAGCAACAACTCTCTTATTCCTAAGAATTAAAATCTCTTTAAGTAGAAATAAAAATTTCAAAAATGCTGAAGATAAGTTATTCAGCTTGCTATGGATCAGGGAGAGCAGCAGTCTATCAACTGCCTTTTTCCTCTTAACATACATAAAAAGGAGTCCAGTAGCTCCTTCAGGGAAAAGAAGTGCTAGAAATGTATTTTATGCCATAATCAAGGGGTGATGTACTTAGGTGCTGTTTTTCCTTTTATGTATTTAAGTTATTGGTAGGGAGAAGAAAGGAAGGTTTAGGAGGGGAAGAGAAAGCACAGATACAGATTTTTGGCTTTTCAAGTAAGTCTAATTTACTTGTGGTACTGTTTAAATTAATATTAGTCCTCTTTTAAATGTTTTAAAGTACATCAAAATAATCCCAACTAAGAAATGCTGCACTAACTCCTTTTGCATTAGATTATACATATGCTGCTGCTAAGTCGCTTCAGTCGTGTCCGACTCTGTGCGACCCCATAGATGGCAGCCAATCCTCTGTCCCTGGGATTCTCCAGGCAAGAATGCTGGAGTGGATTGCCATTTTCTTCTCCAATGCATGAAAGTGAAAAGTGAAAGTGAAGTCGCTCAGTCATGTCCAACTCTTCAAAACCCCATGGACTACAGCCTACCAGGCTCCTCCATCCATGGGATTTTCCAGGCAAGCGTACTGGAGTGGGGTGCCATTGCGTTCTCTGAGATTATACATACAATTCTACTCAAATTTCCCATGGAAGGGACCAGAAGACAACCAAGGAGATTCAATTGACTCTAGTAACAGAAAATAGCCAGGGGAAGCACTGTGTGAAGTAGTCTAAAAATTGCCATTTCATATAGCTTAATAAAGTCATTATAAGCCAATGAGCATGTCATTATAGCAAAAAAAAGCCTGCTTTATAATTACCATCAACTTTCTTTTAGTCAGTCTTGGAAAAAAATCACTTCCTTAGGTTTATACAAGCTTCATTTATCCCACTCATTCTACAAATATCTGACTCCCTATTATATGCCAAAATTCTAGGTATGGGGGCCATGGCAGTGCATGTGACAAACACTATTTATGGACCTTTTAAGTCTAGCTGGAAGACAGAAAATTAAATAAGTGTGATGACTATTTCAATAGAGAAGAATTGGGAACCACATGAAAATAACAGGGAAGCTAGATGGAGTCCACAGTCCTTCAGCTAACAGTTGAAAAATGAGCAGAAGTCAGCAAGACCAGGGGATAAGGAATCGTGAGTGTTCTGGGCAAAGATCTAGGATGAGAGAGCACATTCTAGGAACAGAAAAGGTGTAATGTAGCTGGAGCGCATAAGGCTGAAAAGGCAGCAAGAGCCATTCTATAGAGGCCTCTGTGATCCATTTAAGAACAAAGGTTTTCAGACTTCCCTGGTGGTCCAGAGGCTAAGACTCTGAGCTCCTAATGTAGGGGGTCTGCGTTCGATTCCTGGTCAGGGAACCAGATCCCACATGCCACAACTAAGACCCCATGTAGCCAAATAAATAAATATATATTTAAAAAAAATACAACTACTTAAAAAAAAAAGAACAAAGGTTTTTAAAAAGAGAGTGACACAATCAGATATGCATTATACAAAAAAAAGAAAAAAATTAAACTAATCAATCAACAACAGTTCAAGGGTACCAAATGGAGCAAAGCAGTACTATAGGCTTAAGGGCAATTCAAAGATGAAGGAGCTGGACTCTGAATGAGTCTTCAAATACTTAGGAATGTTAGAAGTACTCTAGACATTACAAGAGCATCTACTCCCTAAGGGAGACAGATGGGTTGCAGAGATGTGGAAAGGAATCTTAGGGACTCAAAGAAATACTAGGGTTCTGCTGGGAGGGGGGCCATGTGCATCCTGAGCCACTGAAAGAGAAAACAGTTGAAAATGTATCAAGAAAGGCAGATTTGGGCTATGTGGAAGGTTTCAAATGAGGAATCTGAGTGAGGAATCTGAAATTTGTCCATAGAGGGGAGGCTGAGCCATTGACAATTTCTCAGCAAATGAGCACACTTAGGTGATAACATGATGGTTAAGTCAGAAGAAAAGACAGGACCCAGGAAAGACAGGAACCTTTTACAATGCTCCAAGTGTTGCTAATGTAAATATCAGCAACAGGCATAAAAGAAACTGATTTGGCAATTACAAAAAAAAAAAAAAACCAAGATACAGTCAAATCACCTGCGTAAATTTTTGAGGGTGACAACAGAAAGGATAGGATAAAGGATGACAACATAGCTGAGATGGTGTGAAGTAAGCAGGTTACAAACTGGAAATTACAAATTTCACTATTACATGTGGCTTCTCTATAACAGTATCATCACAGAGCAGCGTTTCTCAAGATACGGCTGGCAGACCAGAACTGATCTCTGAGCCATCTGTTATCCAATTAGTACAATGAGAGGAAGCATTTAGAAATGATCACACATATGACAGTAATCTTACTGTTGAATTTAGTAATAAAAACTTTGGAGTTCTACTGTGCTCTTTTAACTTCATTTTTCTAGTAATTCATTTTTATCCTATTTTACGAAAGTATAGATCTGACAAAATTTTTTAAAAACTTAATCCTTTTACCACACCATCAGAGTATTTAGCTTGCACCCCAAAATCTAAGTGGATTAACTGTACTTTTGTAAACATTTAAAAATAAACACAAATTTGAATATGGAGTAGATATTAGAGGGAATGCATTAACTGTTAATTTTCTTAAGTATAATAATACTTCTCTGATTTAGTAGGAGAATGATACTTTTAGGAGTTAACACTGATGTATTTAGCCATGAATTAGATCTGCAACTTACTGTAACAGTTAAGCAATAGAAAAAGATACACAGCAGCTACCTCAAACACATACAGCTAAATCAAATAGGGCCGAATGTCAACAGTGGTTGAACTTGGGGGTAGGGAAGAGGGTAGCAAAGAGTAAGCCACGACTGAGCAACTAAGCACACATATGATAACAATACCATACTGTCAACTTCTGAATAATATAATGTTGAAAAAAATATTTAAATAAGTGGCTTGTAACAAAAGTTAAGTCCTCCATACCCCAAAGTCACCAGGTCAGTATTTTCTGGGATGACTTCTGGATCCTCCCCTTCTTCAAGGCACCTCAGTTTATCAAGGCTAAAACAAAAACAAACAAAAAAAGCAATCACGCAACCATTTGGGTTGTGTCCCAAATACATCACTGAATAATCAGAGAATTAAAAGCGAATTCTGCGCCGATACTCTATTAATGAAAAGGATACACGGCTGACTGAAATCGGCCAATATTGTTAAATGGAGAAAGAAATCGTTACTGATTTTTATATTTTCATCCAAAATAAGACACTTTGAAGAAAATCTTAGTAATGGCATACTCAAAAGATCCCCAAAAGAGACCACAGGCAATCAAGGTTTTAATACTGTTCTGGTGAAATCTCCTTCCAGTCTCATCATTACTAAGGTTCCTCCGTCGTCAAAGTGTTTGTCAATGACAGATACACGTCGCTGCTACTCTGACTACTTCCCTATATTAATAAGCACTTTAAAATCTGGTGACGAGAAAAATTAATCTTTGATGCAGCTGCCTCGTCCCTTCCCTCCAACTAGAAGAAATCGTGCATTCCCCTCGCGGGACTTCTCCCGTTGTTTCGGGAAAGCTTTGATAGGGTGGCCCTTCTACTCCGGGGAGTAAATCACAGGCCCGCCCAAGGATGAATCCTGGGGGAGCCGAGGAGCAAGGCTGCACCCCGGATGACTCCAAGCAGCAACAGTCTCCTCGGCCCCGCACTCACCCGCACACCGCCCTCAGCTCGGCTGCCGTTTCCAGACTGCAGCCCAGATCGCGGGCCGCGGCGGCATCCTCGCAGCCGGAGTCGGTGACTTCTCGGTCCCCCGGCGGCTCCTTCAGCGACAGGTCCCCTTCCCCGCGCAGCCGGCCACGCCACAGCTCCCCGAAGGCGGCCACATGGAAAGCGTGCGTGTTTAGCTCAGGAAGCTCGTACTCTGGAAAGCTGAAGCCACCACTGCTGGGGACCGGGTCCTGCCTGCCATCCATTCCACCGCACGCTGGGTCGCCTCGGCTGTCTTCAGCCATGTTCGCCCCACTCCCTTCCCTGCGAACAGCGGCTGATCAAGGCCTCGCGGGGCGTCTGGGACCTGTAGTTGCGCGTGACTCGGACTGGCGGGGAGCCGCGCTGCACTGGCGCAGCTTTAGACACTACATTTCCCGGCAGGCTCCGAGTCGGACCCGCCCTGGGCCGGGGCACCACAAGCCTCCGCGTGCAGGGTTTGAGCGCATTGTTCTCCGCTTCATTCGCACAGCTGAGCGGTTGCGTCTGTTTGCTGCGGCCAGATTGGCTGGGTTCTCATCCCCCACCGTTACGCAGCATCGCTCTCCTACGGAGCAGGGCGGCCCTGACATGCCCTTTGGTCTCGCTCTTGGCTTTTTTCTCGGCCCCAGGGCTCAGGACTTTTCCTTGACTCCATGAGTTGCTCTGGTGCCTCAGTGCCCGAGTCTGAGAGACTTGGGGGTCGAGGGCTGAGACCCGGGACACAACCAGCCCTCCAGATCCAGTTCCTTTAGAACCTCACCAACGGCCCCATGAGCTTCCCAGGTGGCTCATTGGTAAAGAATCCGACTGCCTGACAAAGAGAACAGACTTGTGGAGGGGGTGGGGGGAGGAGAGGGAGGACAAATTGGGAGAGTACCATTGAAACATATGTTACCATATGCAAAATAGATAGCCAGTGGGAATTTGCTATATGACACAGGGAGCTCAAACCCCCTGTTCTGTGACAGCCTGGAGCAGTGGGATGAAGTGGAAAGTGGGAGGGAGGTTCAAGTCAGCGGACATCTGTATACCTGTGACTGAGTCATGTCGATGTATGGTAGAAATCAGCACAACATTGTAAAGCAATTATCCTCCAATTAAAAATAAAAAGAATACAGATGGCTGTTGAAAAAAAAAAAATCCACTTGCCAGTGTAGGGGAGAACGCCAACAACACCCTTTCCAGGCAGGTATTTATCATCCCCATTGTGCTATTTGAGGAAGGAGTTAACTACTAGTTAACAGAAGCAAGGTCAGAATCGTTGGGCTTTTATCTATAAACTAAAAAAACTCTCCCTCCATATTTAGTACTTAAGGAGGTAGCCGGTACCCTAGACAAAGCTTGTGACAACCACTGAAATAGGTGGGGCGGGCAGGGCTGGCCGAGGCGGGGGGGCGGGGGGGGGGCCGGGGGAGGGGGCGGGGGAGGGAGGGGGGAGGGAGGGGAGGGAGGGGGGAGGGGAGGGAGGGGGGAGGGGGGAGGGGAGGGAGGCGGGGGAAGCGGGGAGGGGAGGGAGGCGGGGGAGGGAGGCGGGGGAGGCGGGGGAGGCGGGGGAGGGCGGGGGGGGGAAACCAAGGGTTTAAGTAAACAAAGGCAGAAAACAGACAGAAATTGGATGACTTGGAATAAACTTGCCATGATGTAAGCCCGTGATTTCTTTAATTTTTAGCTAGTTTGAGTTGAATTCTTGCAATCTGAGTACAATTAGTCTTTTCAGGGCCTGTAAACCTTGATCCAAATCCCTTTATTCCAGAGAATGAGGTTACAGTTTCAGGTAGAACTCTAACATATATTCGGGGATTCAGTAACATTTTCTCTGAAGTGGTGGAGCCTTCCCAAAGGACTCGATTTTCATAAACCCCCTCCCACAACTAGAGATCCCTGGTTTGGGAAGATCCCCTGGAGAAGGGAAAGGCTACCCACTCCAGCATTCTGGCCTGGAGAATTCCATAGACTGTATAGTCCATGGGGTCGCAAAGCGTCAGACACGACTGAGCAACTTTCACAACTCAAGAAGATGGGCTAGAGGAGGGCGGCACAGGCATATGTGGTCATAAAGCTGTATCTTCCTGCAGTTCTCCTAAGGAAAACTTGAAAGTCATTTGCTTTCCTAAAACTGCCTGCTCCCCTTTCCCTTATCCTGTTAAGATAGTACAAAAGTCCAAATTCTAACCGCCTCCTAGAGTCACATTTTTCTGTGAACTCTTGTTAATTGTAATTCACAGGCCCCAAATGACAATATAAGAGTTTAGAAAAAGTTTTTTTTCTCTGATAACACAGCTGGGACAAAGGCAGCTTCTGGCCCTGTAGCAAATTTGGCAGAAAATGGGACTATTGTTAGACCTAACGCTGCTACTGCTAAGTCACTTCAGTCGTGTCCTACTCTGTGCGACCCCACAGACGGCAGCCCACCAGGCTCCCCTGTCCCTGGGATTCTCCAGGCAAGAACACTGGAGTGGGCTGCCGTTGCCTTCTCCAATGCATGAAAGTGAAAAGTGAAAGTGAATCGCTCAGTCGTGTCCAACTCTTAGCGACCCCATGGACTGCAGCCTTCCAGGCTCCTCGGTCCATGGGACTTTCCAGGCAAGAGTACTGGAGTGGGGTGCCACTGCCTTCTCCAGACCTAACACTAGGACCAGACAAAAGCAGAAAGGAAGTATAAAGATTCTACTATGGCAGGAAAGAGTCCTTATAAATCTGGGTGAGCTTTCTGGGTATGATTTCTGATAGAGAAAAACAGAAACAAAAAAACTAAGGTTTCCCAATTGTGGATATTGGAACCAACAACTGAGTTGAGATGGTGGCATTAGATGAGAAGGAAAATGGCGATCCACTCCAGTATTCTTGTCTGGGGAATCCTACACACAGAGGAGCCTGGTGGGCTACAAGTTCATGGGGTCATAAAAAGTTGAGAGATGGGATAGTGGTAGCATAAACCAAAATCATGGCTCTTGGTTGAAAAGTAGGAATAAGGAGACATGAGCTCTCAAAGTTTGAGCATTAGTTTCCTCACTTGAATGGTGTCACCACTGATTTTTGAAATAGAAGTTTTATTGGAACACAGTCATGTTTATTTGATTTCATATAGTTTATGACTATTTTTGCATTACAACAGCAGAATTTAGTAGTTTCAGGAGACTGGTCTGAAAAGCCTGAAATATTTACTATCTGGCCCTTTATAGGTGTTAACTAGACTTACTGTGTGATCATTTCACAATATATACAAATATTGATTCATTATGTTGTACATCTGAAACTAGTGCATTATATCTCAATAAAAATAAAAAATGTAATTATAATAAAAATGTTTGCTGACTCCTTTTTTAGATGGTGATGTGCTGCTTTTCTGGAGAAGGCAATGGCACCCCACTCCACTACTTTTGCCTGGAAAATCCCATGGACAAAGGAGCCTGGTAGGCTGCAGTCCAGGGGGTCGCTAGGAGTTGGACACGACTGAGCGACTTCACTTTCACTTTTCATTTTCATGCATTGGAGAAGGAAATGGCAACCCACTCCAGTGTGCTTGCCTGGAGAATCCCAGGGACAGGGGAGCCTTGTTTATCTATAGTTCCCTTGTTTATCCAGTCTACATATAATAGTTTGCATGTACTAATCCAAACTCCCAATCCATTCCTCCCCCAACTTCTTGGCAACCACACGTCTGTTCTCCATGTTGCTTATTTCTCTAAGAATAGAGGTCTTATGGAAATCCAAAACATGAACTCAAGTGTTGATGGCGTCTGACACCAGGAATCCACACTACGTTTTCTTCCAAGGCTTCTTGGCTTTCATTGTGCACATCCGCTCCACTCCTTTCCCCTCTATCAGGTAGTTATCACTGGCTCCTTATGTACATTGCTAAATGGTGGGGGGAATCTCCCCTTCTAGCTAGGTTAGAAAGGAGGAGATAGTAAAGAAGATTTAATTAAAGTTGGCACCACCCTCCATCCCCCCAGGATGGTAAGGAGAGCCACCGTACACCTCTGGTCATGAAAGCTAGTCCCAGGGAGACAAAGAAAACAATTCCTTCTCAACACAATTCCTCTTTTGCAACTTGTCAGATTAATGCCATTTTCTCATGTGTTTTCTTTGTATGTAACTGGTCATAGAAGCTGAGAAGAAACCACTCACCTTGGAGAGTGTGCCCTGCTTTTTAGGGACGTTTCTGAAGATGTTAAGCATATCAAACACCACAGATTGCCCTCACCCTCCCAGAGTCAGCAGTGACAAAGCAAAGCCTCTCAAGGGCTCAAGTTTGCAAGTCCCAGCCAAAGATAGAGAGGAAGACTGTCCTCTTCCTCCAAAGAGGGCAAGGGTTTACTGAGGGAGTGGGCGGGTGTGGGGGCACTTCACTGAGGGCTTCAAAGAGAGGCTACATAGATGGAGAAGAGTTGACGAAGGAGGGAGAGAGGGAGCATTTATATGAGATTCCCTGTTTCTGAAGATCTAGTCTGGAAGGCATTTGCTGGTGTGTAGCAGTACTCTTGCCTGGAGAATCCCAGGGATGGAGGAGCCTGGTGGGCTGCCGTCTATGGGGTCGCACAGAGTCGGACACGACTGAAGCGACTTAGGAGCAGCAGCAGCAGCAGAATAAAGTCCGACACTGTTACAGCCTGCTCCTGGGTGATGAACTTCAGTACGTTGCTCATAATACTGTGTGGTCTGGTCAGGGGAAACTGAGCAGTGAAGACTGTCATGAAGGAATATTTAGTACCCTCTGATGGCTTTAGGGGAGCTCCAGCAAAGAGAGGGCAGGAGACACGCCTGCAGCATTGGGACGGTGCCTCCCAGCACAGAGACAGTTGGACTGCATTTTCCCTAAAGGCAGATAAGAGGAGCTGTGTACTGCTTTGCCCCACATGCTTCATATTCACATGATGCATAAGGACACGTGATAAGGTTGCCAGACTTAGCAAGTGAAAAGTGCAGGACGTTCACTTACATTTGAATTTCAGAGATAAATAATGAGCAAATAGCTTTTTAATGTAAGTATATCCCATGTACTATCTGGGATATACTAAAAAATTTTTTTTTGTTTTTGTGGATCTGATATTTAAGTTTAACTATTTATTTTATCTGGGAACACTGTGCCTGATGTACAGCCTGCTTCATAACCTTTCAGATCAGCTCATGGAGCTACAAGAAAACTTCCCTCTGGATCTTCTGAGAAAGAGACCAAAAGCCAGAGGCAGAAAGAGAATAGGAGTGGCCTAGTTTTCCCTGTTTGGAAAAGCCCTGTGTAGCAGGCCACACCAGACCGTTGGTCAGCACTCAGATGGCCAATGCCGTGTCTCTGCCCAGTCTAACCAACTGTGGCCATGCCATGGGCTATTGGGGTGGGGGGTGGAGGCACATACAGAGTGGTTTGCATAGATAGAAGGCAGCTAGGCCTGTCATTATGTCCAGGGCACCTCTGTCTGCCAGCAGGCTCCCTCACTCCAGCCCTTCTCCTCCCCCACTTCTCTACCTCAGGCAAGAAGAGATTCCTTTTCTAGTACCCCTTACCTCAGCTCAGTGCTGACCCCTCTCCTCCCTTCCTCTGAAGACTCTCAAATGTGACTGACGTTTTGGGCCTGCTCATCTGCCTACTGACACTCATTCTTGCTCCTGTCACGGTAACCTTCTAGCCTGCTTCTTTTTCTGCACTATTTTTGAAACTCTGTTCAGCTAAATCATTTAAGGCTCAACAAAAATCATTCCATTCCCTCAAGTCTTTTCCACTCCAATCTGTACTGTTCTGTCCAAACTTTGTACATTTTCCTTATTACCTGAAAAGCTTAATTGGCCTAAGTCTGCTTTGTTTTTTTAAAATTGAATATCAAACTCATAGGCTAAAACTTTTAAAATCACTCATGATGTCAGCAATGGAGAAGGCAATGGCAACCCACTCCAGTTTTCTTGCCTGGAGAATCCCAGGGATGGGGGAGCCTGGTGGGTTGCTGTCTATGGGGTCACACAGAGTCAGACACGACTGAAGTGACTTAGCAGCAGCAGCAGCAACATCAGCAATGTTTTCCAGGTCAGTTCAGTTCAGTCGCTCAGTTGTGTCCGACTCTTTCCGACCCCATGAATCACAGCACACCAGGCCTCCCTGTCCATCACCAACTCCTGGAATTCACTGAGACTCACGTCCATCGAGTCCGTGATGCCATCCAGCCATCTCATCCTCTGTCGTCCCCTTCTCCTCCTGCCCCCAATCCCTCCCAGCATCAGAGTCTTGTCCAGTGAGTCAACTCTTCTCATGAGGTGGCCAAAGTACTGGAGTTTCAGCTTTAGCATCATTCCTTCCAAAGAAATCCCAGGGCTGATCTCCTTCAGAATGGACTGGTTGGATGTCCTTGCAGTCCAAGGAACTCTCAAGAGTCTTCTCCAACACCACAGTTCAGAAGCGTCAATTCTTCGGCGCTCAGCCTTCTTCACAGTCCAACTCTCACATCCATACATGACTACTGGAGAAACCATAGCCTTGACTAGACGGACCTTAGTCAACAAAGTAATGTCTCTGCTTTTTAATATGCTGTCTAGGTTGGTCATAACTTTTCTTCCAAGGAGTAAAGCGTCTTTTAATTTCATGGCTGCAGTCACCATCTGCAGTGATTTTGGAGCCCCCCAAAAATAAAGTCTGACACTGTTTCCACTGTTTCCCCATCTATTTCCCGTGAAGTGATGGGACCAGATGCCATGATCTTCGTTTTCTGAATGTTGAGCTTTAAGCCAACTTTTTCACTCTCCTCTTTCACTTTCATCAAGAGGCTTTTTAGTTCCTCTTCACTTTCTGCCATAAGGGTGGTGTCATCTGCATATCTGAGGTTATTGATATTTCTCCCAGCAATCTTGATTCCAGCTTGTGCTTCTTCCAGCATGATAAATCTTCCAGTGTTTCTCATGATGTACTCTGCATAGAAGTTAAATAAGCAGGGTGACAATATACAGCCTTGACGCACTCCTTTTCCTATTTGGAACCAGTCTGTTGTTCCATGTCCAGTTCTAACTGCTGCTTCCTGACCTGCATACAGATTTCTCAACAGGCAGGTCAGGTGGTCTGTTATTTCCATCTCTTTCAGAATCTTCCACAGTTTATTGTGATCCACATAGTCAAAGGCTTTGGCATAGTCAATAAAGCAGAAATAGATGTTTTTTTCTGGAACTCTCTTGCTTTTTGCACGATCCAGCAGATGTAGGCAATTTGATCTCTGATTCCTCTGCCTTTTCTAAAACCAGCTTGAACATCTGGAAGTTCATGGTTCACGTATTGCTGAAGCCTGGCTTGGAGAATTTTGAGCATTACTTTACTAGCATGTGAGATGAGTGCAATTGTGTGGTAGTTTGAGCATTCTTTGGCATTGCCTTTCTTTGGGATTGGAATGAAAACTGACCTTTTCCAGTCCTGTGGCCACGGCTGAGTTTGGCAAGAATGAACGTCGACATTCTAGGAATAAGCGAACTAAAATGGACTGGAATGGGTGAATTTGACTCAGATGACCATTATATCTACTACTGAAGGCAGGAATCCCTCAGATGAAATGGTAGCCATCATGGTCAACAAAAGTTTTCCAGGTGGTACAGTGATAAAGAATCTGCTGCCAGTGCAGAAGATGCAAGAGACACAGATTTGATCCCTGGGTCAGGAAGATCCCCTGGAATAGGAAATGGCAACCCACTCCAGTGTCCATGCCTGGAAAATTCTATGGACAGAGGAGGCTGGCGGGCTACAGTCCACAGGGTCACAGAGAGTTGGACATGACTGAAGACGCATATAACTAACTGCAATGCCAACGATCCCAACCTAAAATGACTTTAAAATTTTTGAGTAGCCTTCCAAATTTTGTAACATGCATATATCACATGTATGGGCTAACTGCTGTCCCATACTTAAAATCTTCCCAACTTTTGTGACCTGAACAGTAAGGCTCCCTCTCACTTAGCTCCAAAGAGCAACAAACCATGAGGATGGTTAACCCAGCGTGGAGCACATGCCCAGCCACATACTATCTCATTCCTTTCAATCAGTGACTATGGCTGGAGAATTGAGCTGATATGTTTGGCTAGTTCTAGATCAGTCTGTGATCAGCTCTAGATCACTCTGATCACTCTGAAAAAGCAAGAGAGCTCCGAAAAAAAAAAAAAATCTACTTCTGCTTTATTGACTACACCAAAATTTTTGACTGTGTGAATCACAACAAATTGTGGAGAAATCTTCAAGAGATGGGAATACCAGACTACCTTACCTGCTTCCTGAGAAATCTGTATGCAGGTCAAGAAGCAACAGTTAGAACTGGACATGGAACAACAGACTGATTCCAAATTGGTAAAAGAGTCCGTCAAGGCTGTATATTGACATCCTGCTTATTTACCTTATATGCAGAATACATCATGAGAAATGCTGGACTGGATGAAGCACAAGCTGGAATCAAGATTGCCAGGAGAAATATCAACAATCTCAGATATGTAGATGACACCACCTTATGGCAGAAAGTGAAGAAGAACTAAAGAGCCTCTTGAAAGTGAAAGAGAAGAGTGAAAAAGTTGGCTTAAAGCTCAACATTCAGAAAACTAAGATCATGGCATCTTGTCCCATCACTTTGTGGAAAATAGATGGGGAAACATTGGAAACAGTGACAGACTTTATTTTGGGGTGGGGGGGCTCCAAAATCACTGCAGATGGTGACTGCAACCATGAAACTAAAAGACTCTTGCTCCTTGGAAGAAAAGCTATGACCGACCTAGAGAGCTTGTTAGAAAGCAGAGACATTACTTTGCTGACTAAGGTCCGTCTGGTCAAGGCTATGGTTTTTCCAGTAGTCATGTATGGATGTGAGAGTTGGACTGTAAAGAAAGCTGAGTGCCAAAGAACTGATGCTTTTGAACTGTGGTGTTGGAGAAGACTCTTGAGAGTCCCTTGTACTGCAAGGAGATCCAACCAGTCCATCCTAAAGGAAATCAGTCCTGAATGTTCATTGAAAAGACTGATGCTGAAGCTGAAACTCCAATCCTTTGGCCACCTAATTCACAGAACTGACTCATTGGAAAAGACCTTGATGCTAGGAAAGATTGAAGGCGGGAGGAGAAGGGGATGACAGAGGATGAGATGGTTGGATGGCATCAATGACTCAACCGACATGAGTTTGAGTAAGCTCCAGGAGTTGGTGATGGACAGGGAGGCCTGGCGTGCTGCAGTCCATGGGGTCGCAAAGAGTTGGACAGAGCAACTGAACTGAAATGAACTGAGATCACTCTGTGGCCACGAGATTAAATACTATGACTGACAGCTCTGTCAGGATGAAAATTGGCAAGTAGATGGGAGAAGAATCATATCCCAAAGCAAGGAAGGTAGTCATGAGCAGACAGAAATAAGAGCTGTCTAAAAAAACCAAGATTCTTCTGACTTTTGGTAGAATGAACCAATCCCCTTGAATCTGGTCATCCTTTGGGAAATTGAAAACAAAATTTTTGCAACTATTACACTGAGGACTGAACTGTCAGGGAATAGTAAAGGTCAGAGGACACTCTAATTTGAATGAAACTGATTTTACTTAATTATACCTTCTTTGAGTATCTGAATGAAATTTTTTTTCGCTGCGTCTCACAGCATGTGGGAATTTTAGTTTCCTGACTAGGGATTGAACCTGTATATCCTGCACTGGAAGCAGGGAGTCTTAACCACTGGATCACCAGGGAAGTTCCCTGAATGAATTTTATAATAATAGATGGCATGGAATGTCTAGGAAGGATTATTATTCTCCTTCGTTTCGAGAGCAGGACATTTAGTTTCGAAAGAACAGGGGGAAAAAACCTGTCTAATGACATACACTGGCACGTTGCTTGAGGTTAAGTCAAAGTTTTCAGCCATGTGTCTTATAGCCTATACAAAGGAAGCTTCCAAAATTCAAAATATCAGTGGATTTTTGAAAATTGGAAGATGACTTCAGGGTAAGAAGTTTTATTTGTTTCCTTCCCTCCTCCCAAGTATTTAAATGAAAATCCTTCACATCCTCTCAGGAATAAGGCAGAAGGAATGCTGTTTAAATTGAAAGAATACACCCATGTCAGAAGGGATAAAAGTTCTGCTTCCAACCTGTAGGTTTTCCTGTTAACAACATTTTGGTTTCATACAGGCCATAATCTCTTCTCATGTCTGTGTTTTTAAGGGTACCCTTTGGCTTAGTGGTAAAGAATCTGCCTACTAATGCGGGGGACATGGGTTTGGCTCAGCAAGATCCCCTGGAGAAGGAAATGGCAACCCATTCTGGTATTCTTGACAGGAAAATCCCATGGACAGAGGAGCCTGGTGGGCTGTAGTCCATGGGGTCCCAAAGAGTTGGACACAACTTAGTGATTGAACAAGTCTCCCATCAAATGGATACACCATATTTGTTTAATCAGTGCTCATTAATTTAAATGTGGATATTTTTCAGTCTCTTACAAATAACTGTATGATGATTAATCTTATACATGTCATTTGTTACATGTACAAACACATCTATAGGATAAACCCCAGAAATAAGATTGCAGGGTTGAATAGTTTCCTTCTTCACAGCACTCTCTAGACTCTTTTGGACCTCATCACAAGACACACACTTGACCTGTTTTCCTGATAGTGACTGTATGACAGCCATACTGTCACAGGCAATGGAATGTGCTTGGAATAAGGAATCCCCACCTCTGGGCTCAGTTGTGTTAGCAGTTAGGTGGTGGCTTTGTTTTCACATCTGTGAAGTAAGGGGATACCAAGGCTCTTTTATTCCATGTCTTAGGACTTCCCTGGTGGTCCAACAGGTAAGATTCCAAGCTCCCAAAGCAGGGGTCCCGAATTTCATCCTTGGCTGGGGAGCTGAAACCGTTTACCTCAGATTGGAACTTGAACCCACATGGCTGGGACTCAAACCTAGTCAAAACCCACTGTACCTGGCTTCAAGTCCTAATGAAGCTTGAGTTCTTGATGTCTCATCGCAGACAGAATTCAGTGAGAGACAAAATAATAGGTAAGATGTGGATTAATTTATTCAGATTCAGAAAGGAGCACTTGCTTAGAGTATTCTTGTCTGGAGATTTCCATGGACAGAAGAGCCTGGCAGGCTACAGTCCATGGGGTTGCACGAATTGGACACGACTTAGCAACTAACTCACCACCAGAGAGGAGCACACTCCACAGACACACTGCGGGCCATTGCAGAGGGGAAGTGTGGCTGCAAAATGTGGTGTGGTGAGGCTTTATAGCCTGGGTAATTTCACATGATAATGAGTGGAGGGATTATTCCAACTACTTGGGGGAAGGGGTGGAGATTCCAGGAATTGGGCCATCGCCCACTCCTTGGCCTTTTGACAGTGCCTTGGAACTGTCATGGCACCTCTGGGTTTGTCATTAGCTTGAGGACAGAACTGAGGATCAGTTCAGTTTAGTCATTCAATTGTGTCCACCTCCTTGTGATCCCGTGGACTGCAGCATGCCAGGCTTCCCTGCCCATCACCAACTCCCAGAGTCCACCCAAACTCATGTCCATTGAGTCGGTGATGCCATCCAACCATCTCATCCTCTGTCATCCCCTTCTCCTCCCGCCTTCAATCTTTCCCATCATCAGGGTCTTTTCCAATGAGTCAGTTCTTCACATCAGGTGGCCAAAGGATTGGAGTTTCAGCTTGAACATCAGTCCTTCCAATGAACACTCAGGACTGACCTCCTTTAGGATGGAGGTTTGATCTCCTTGCAGTCCAAGGGACTCTCAAGAGTCGTTTCCACACCACAGTTCAAAAGCATCAGTTCTTCAGTGCTCAGCTTTTTTCACAGTCCAACTCTCACATCCATACATGACTACTGGAAAAACCATAGCTTTGACTAAAGAGACCTTTGTTGACAAAGTAATGTCTCTGCTTTTTAATATGCTGTCTAGGTTGGTCATAACTTTTCTTCCAAGGAGTCTTTTAATTTCATGGCTGCAGTCACCATCTGCAGTGATTTTGGAGTCCAGAAAAATAAAGTCTGACACTGTTTCCACTGTTTCCCCATCTATTTCCCATGAAGTGATGGGACCAGATGCCATGATCTTCGTTTTCTGAGTGTTGAGCTTTAAGTCAACTTTTTCACTCTCCTCTTTCACTTTCATCAAGAGGCTTTTTAGTTCCTCTTCACTTTCTGCCATAAGGGTGGTGTCATCTGCATATCTGAGGTTATTGATATTTCTCCCAGCAATCTTGATTCCAGCTTGTGCTTCTTCCAGCCTAGAATTTTGCATGATGTACTCTGCATATAAGTTAAATAAGCAGAGTGACAATATACAGCACTGACGCACTCCTTTTCCTATTTGGAACCAGTCTGTTATTCCATGTCCAGTTCTAACAGGAGGTCCTGGTAAGGAACACAGAACTAATAAGCCACCACCAAAAGGGAGAGTTCAGGAAAGATCAAAAAATGACTCCACGTGTCCAACCACATCCCAGAATCCTTCTCACTGTCATCCATCTTGGCTGAAAAAGGGGTGCACCACCAGGAAGGACTTTGAGTCAGAATGATTGTCTAAAGACAACCCAGAAACTAATCCCATCACTGTAAAATCCAAGACTGTGAGCCACATGGCAGAGCAGTTTTCCTGGGTTCCCTACCCTACTGCTCTCTGCCTGGGCACCAATTTCCACTAAAATCTCTTACCTTGTCAGCATGTGTCTCCTCAGACAAGTCATTTTCAAGTGTTAGACAAGAGCCCACTTTCAGGCCCTGGAAGGGGTCTACCTTCCTGCAACAGAAAGTGAAAGTGAAGTCGCTCAGTCGTGTCCGACTCTTTGAGACCCCGTGGACTGCAGCCCACCAGGCTCCTGTGTCCATGGGATGTCGAGGCATCCATTTCAAAGATACCTGTCTTGAATATACATATTGCCAGTGTTATATCACAGCTACTAGTTAAAAAACTAGATAAATGAACCAGCCTGCCCACACTGATGGATTTCCCCATATGAAAAGCCCTGGAAACCTAGATAACTGACAGCTTGAGAGATCCTGCTCTCCCCTTCCAGCACCCTAATTTCTGCTGTTATGTTTTAAATTTGCCAATGAAGAGTAAACCTGTAAAGCCCTAGGCACCACACCTTTGATCCAAATAAAGGCAGAGCCCCAGGTTCAAGACCCCTCCCTCTACCTCACTCTCTCTACCTTGCTCTGTAACCCTCAGGCGTGCCACGAACCCTCCAGGAATGGTGGATAACAAATCTTGTTCTGGAAAGCTCCCTGATGATCTTTTGCTTAGGTGAGTCTTGCAATCACAAGAAAAACCACAAGGACTGGTCCTACCGCAGCATTGGCGCTGGTGGGAAGATTGTCAGAGGGGGCTGCCCCAAGGAAGACAGGCCCAGGTGAGGACCTCAGGCATTCCTAGCCAGCATCATGCCTGTCATTAGGAGGAGGTCAACAAAAGAAAATCATGTCCATCTCTACAACGTTGCAACACACATAAACACCCTTATGTGAGAGGGGTTCTTTATCGGTGTATGTAGGGCAGGTGAGTAGGGCAAAAAATGAGGACCAGGGCTGAGTGCCATATAAATTAAATCACTGAAAGCAGAAACTATCAGGTATCAAGTATTTTAGGTGTCAAGGAAACATATTTGGTACATTTAATCTAAACATAGGTACTAATCTCTATTTTATTTTTAAAATTTTTATTAGAGTATAGTTGATTTACAATGTTGTGTTAATTTCAGGTGTACAGCAAAGTGATTCAGTTATACATACACAAAAATCACTTCTTTTTTTTTTTAGATTCTTTTCCCATATAGGCTATTACAGAGTGTTGAGTAGAGTTCCCTGTGCTATAGAGCAGGTTCTTACTAGTAATCTATTTTATATCTTTGTGCCTACATGCTTAGTTGCTCAGTTGTGTCCAACTCTCCGTGATCCCATGAACTGCAGCCCGCCAGGCTCCTCTGTCCATGGGATTTCCCAGGCAAGAATATTGGAGTGGGCTGCCATGTCCTCCTCCAGGGGATCTTCTCCACCCAGAGATTGAACCTGGCTCTTCTGCTTTGCATTCTTTGAGCTACCAGGCAATCCCACAGATATAAACATAAGAGCACAAACTATAACCTTTCTAGATGAAAATAAATGAGAAAATCTTCATGGTGTTAGGCTAGGCACCAGTTTCTTAGGTAAGAAACAAAATTATAACCATAAAATAAAAATGAATAGACTTGACTATATCAAAATGAAAAACTTTTGGTCTTCCAAAAACACTATTAAGGAAATTAATGGCAAGCCAAATAGGGAAAACATTTGTGAAATTCATATCTTATTAAAAACTTATATTTAAAATATACACATTACAATCCAATAATAAGATAAACAATGCAATTTAAAATGGGCAAAAGAGTAGAACTGACATTTCATAGAATAATATTTTAAAAACTGGCAAATAAGCACATGAAAAGGTGCTGAACATCATTTTTCCTTAGAGAAATGTAAATTAAAGCCACTGTAAGACAAACACTACAAACCACTAGAATGATAAAATTCAATGAATGACAATACTAAATTTTGGTAAGGATCTGAAGCAACTGCTACTCTGGAAAACAGTTGGACTTTTAAAAAGTAAAGTTAAATACATTTACCGTACATCCCAGGAACTCACTAGATATTTTTGCAAGAGATATGAAAACATTTGTCCACTCAAAGACTTCTATTCAGATATTCATAGCAGCTTTCTTCACAATAGTAAAAACTGGAAATAATCTGAATGTCCAGCAACTGCCGAATGGATAAACAAATTGTAATGTTAAAAAAAAAATAAACCAATTCCGTTCCCTACAATGAAATGTTACTCATCAATAAGATGAAACAGACTGCTGACACGTACCAACGCAGTGACAAATCTCATATGCGTCCTGCTGAGTGAAAGAAGAACTTCTGTTTCTAAAATCACTGTGACAGGAAATCAGTGGTCACCTGGGCCTGGAGCTTGGGGAAGAGGAAAGACTCCAAATGGGCCTGAGTCACTTTGTGGGTGACGGAATGTTTTACATCTTCTTTGGAGTCATGATTATAGGACTGTCTATATTTGTCAAAACCTATCAAGTCTGCATTTAAAATGAGTGAATTTTATTGTATGTAAATTGCATCTCAATAAAACTATTTTTTAGGAAAAAATATTGCCTTTAGAGTCATTTTATTTACTTATTAAATCAAATAAAGCTTATAGCTTTTCTGAAAATACAGCAATTAAATAGACTATCAAGTTCAGAAACTTCAATTTGTGTTTAATAATATTGAGTGAAACTCTATAAGGCTTACTAGAAAAGAAAAAAGGAGACATCCAAAGAGGTTGCTTAGCGAGAGGTACCCGAGAATTGATCAGCTAGGTTTTTTTCTTTTTTTTGATCAGCTAGGTTTAATAACACCACACAATAGACCTGCACTTCCTGAATCTTCAATAGAGGGTTCCTTCTTAACACCTGGAAGTCAAGGTAAGGCTGTCTTGTTCCTACTCAAAGAAGGTTCCTACTTGTTCCTACTCACACTTTGCTTAAATTAAGGTATCAGAAGAGGGTTGCCAGGTATCTTCACTCCACACTCAGAATAGCCCAAAGGGAACACACTTGTAAGTGGAAATGCACTCTGTGTTCTGTCCTGAGCTCACTCTGGAGAGTTCCCACAGGGCTGAACACATTCTGCTGCTCTAAATATCTGATCTGGAAAAGAGACAGCTTGTGATGAAAACCAACCTCCCGGCAAAAGCTGCACATTTCCATTTCAGAATTTTCCAGAATGAAATAACTGTACCATATACTGTTGATATCCCTTGAATGATGCCCTTTATGTTATGTCTCAACTCGTGAAATAAACTTTACTCAAGGGAGAACAAGAAGAGCAGTCGTTTCTTAAAAGACTCCAAATGAAACAGCCAATGAGCTAAAAGCAGGAGCCAGCAATGGTGTAGGAGGGCACCCATGGGATTTGGTTTCTTTCACCAGTCTGACGCAAAGCAATTCCCAGTGGAAATCTCAGAGTGCAGAGCCAAGCTCAGTTGTTTGCAATGTCTAAGCTAGGTATACCAATACTGACTTCAAAAATCAGGTGGAGTAGTAACAAAAAGCAAACAAAGGATGATAATATGTGTTCTGAGGTTCCCAGAGGCAACCTGATAGAGAAAGATAGTTTTGTGGCTTAAGTCACTTGATCACTGTGGGTTGGCCTCTCTCTTTCTGTCTTCTCTCCCACAATCATTCTCTTCAAAGTTAATATCTGTGTTGATGAGCAATCTTGAGGTTCAAAGAGGACACATGTAGGACACCCTAGCACAACACCTGGCTCCAAGTAGTTCAATGACTATTAAATATTACATGTAACAGGATGTTAAATGTCACATGTTGAATATTAAATAGTAAGCATGATATGTAAAGGACATATGTGTTTTCTGTGGCCCTCCATACACAGAGTGATAACATTGCAGGAATAAATCCCAGAGGGTTAGGAAAGAGTAAGCAACTCATTATAATAGAGATATACTTGCCTTGGGCAGGAGACGAGGAGGGGAGAGGTCCCCTGTGGCAGGAGTGTCCTCCTAGATACATTATTCTTCCCAGAAGGCTAACTTCTGAGAGCTCTATTATTTGAGTTCCCTTGCTGGCTAGCTACCAGTTGAGTTTGGCCAATGTGAGGCACTGGCAGAAATCACTAACAAGAGGAGGGCATTCCAGGCATTTCTTTCCACTGTCTCCTTGCACTGGCATTGTGTCTTTGGCATCCTTCCAGGACTACACTGTCGCCAGGCCTCTCTTGCAGTCTCGCCGTCACTGGGCTCTGGTGCTACCATTCCCTCGACTACTTGGAGTGGTAATGGCTTTCACTGTTACAAACCTGTCTATGACCTCATCCCTTCTGTGTTCCATGAATCCTGTGCCCACCTCTATAAGAAGGCCCTCATTAGAGTCTCTTTGTTACCATCTGGGGCAAATGTTATTTTCTGCTAGGACCATGACTCATCAGGGATCTCCCCAAGATTCACAAATGCACTCTGGAGAAAGATAAATCTTTGATTATCTGGCAGTTTGAAAGAGTGCCAACTAGTTAACCATGGGATTCCCTGGTGGCTCAGACCGTAAGAGTCTGCCCACAATGTGGGAGACCTGGGTTCAACCCCTGGGTGGGGAAGATCCCCTGGAGGAGGGTGTGACAACCCACACCAGTATTCTTGCCTGGAGAATCCCCATAGGCAGAGGAGCCTGATGGGTTACAGTCCATGGGGTCATAAGGAATCAGACACTACTGAGTGACTCACACAAACACACAGTTAACTATAACAGTGCAGGTAATAATTTTTCTGGAAACATAAGGAACACAGGTAATGAAAGAGAGGTGGAGAAAAAAAAGAGATAGAAGGAAAGAAACTGATAACATCTGGCAATAAACTAGAACTGGGAGGAGAGGCCCCAGCTTAACATGAAGTTCGAAGTTTGACTATTACCTGAGACTTGTGTAATCACTGCAGATGGTGATTGCAGCCATGAAATTAAAAGACTCTTACTCCTTGGAAGGAAAGTTATGACCAACCTAGATGGCATATTCAAAAGCAGAGACCTTACTTTGCCAACAAAGGTCCATCTAGTCAAGGTTATGGTTTTTCCAGTGGTCTTGTATGGATGTGAGAGTTGGACTGTGAAGAAAGCTGAGCACCGAAGAATTGATGCTTTTGAACTGTGGTGTTGGAGAAGACTCTTGAGAGTCCCTTGGACTGCAAGGAGATCCAACCAGTCCATTCTAAAGGAGATCAGTCCTAGGTGTTCACTGGAAGGACTGATGCTAAAGCTGAAACTCCAGTACTTTGGCCACCTCATGCGAAGAGTTGACTCATTGGAAAAGACTCTGATGCTGGGAGGGATTGGGGGCAGGAGAAGGGGACGACAGAGGATGAGGTGGCTGGATGGCATCACTGACTCGATGGATGTGAGTCTGAGTGAACTCCGGGAGTTGGTGATGGACAGGGAGGCCTGGCGTGCTGTGATTCATGGGATTGCGAAAAGTCAGACACGACTGAGCGAATGAACTGAACTGAACTGAACTGAACTGAAATGCTAAAAATTGACCAGGGAATCTTGTATTACCTGACAGTAATTAGAAAAGTCATGAGATCTGCTTCCATTTCTATTGCAGAGGAAGAGGAAGAACAAGGCACCGTGAGAACATTTCAAAGGAAGGTGGGAGATAAATTCACTTTTCTCGTACTCTAAGGACACACTATTCAGTATAATGCTTAACACCAAGGGCACACTATTCAATATAATGCTTAAAACATAACAGTTCTAGAAAGACTTACTTGAACAGCACAGGTCATGCAGGCAGGACCAGACCTGGATTTTACTTGCCTGTTTACTTAGCTCTAGACATGATACCAAGTTATCAACTTTATCATTACTAAGATGGCACCTGTTCATTTCCTTATCGTTTTATGACCAGAGGACATTTTCTTCTTATTCCTTTGCCTTGATATAATCTTTTATAAATATCACACTGACCTGCAGATATTTATGTATATTTATAATATATATATCCTGTATAATATTTATATCCTTATATGGCACCATATTGGAGAAGGCAATGGCACCCCACTCCAGTACTCTTGCCTGGAAAAATCCCATGGGCGGAGGAGCCTGGTAGGCTGCAGTCCATGGGGTCACTAAGAGTAGGACACGACTGAGCGACTTCACTTTCACTTTTCACTTTCCTTCATTGGAGAAGGAAATGGCAACCCACTCCAGTGTTTTTGCCTGGAGAATCCCAAGGACGAGGGAGCCTGGTGCGCAGCCACCTATGGGGTCTCACAGAGTCAGACATGACTGAAACGACTTAGCAGCATGGCACCATATAAGGGCTTCCCAGATGGTGCTAGTGGTAAAGAACCTGCTCAGACGACTCAGACGATGTAACAGATGTGGGTTCAATCCCTTCCCTTGGAGGAGGGCATGGCAACCCACTCTTGAATTCTTGCCTGGAGAATTCTGTGGACAGAGGAGCTGGTGGATTATAGTCCGGAGGATCGCGAAGAGTTGGACACAACTGAAGACGCTTATTCCTTGGAAGAAAAGTTATGACCAACCCAGATAGCATATTCAAAAGCAGAGACACATGGAGAAGGCAATGGCAACCCACTCCAGTGTTCTTGTCTGGATAATCCCAAGAACAGGGGAGCCTGGTGGGCTGCCATCTATGGGATCGCACACAGTCAAACACGACTGAAGCGACTTAGCAGCAGCAGCATAAAGAAGTAATGGACAATAGGCTGGCAATAAGAAGACCTGCGTCTTTGTCTTAGTTTTACTACTAAGTAAACCTGTGAAATTAAAAAAAAAAAAGGCAGAGACATTACTTTGCCGACTAAGGTCCGTTTAGTCAAGTCTATGGTTTTTCCTGTGGTCTTATGTGGATGTGAGAGTTGGACTGTGAAGAAGGCTGAGCACTGAAGAATTGATGCTTTTGAACTGTGGTGTTGGAGAAGACTCTTGAGAGTGCCTTGGACTGCAAGAAGATCCAACCAGTCCATTCTGAAGGAGATCAACCCTGGGATTTCTTTGGAAGGACTGATGCTAAAGCTGAAACTCCAGTACTTTGGCCACCTCATGCGAAGAGTTGACTCATTGGAAAAGACTCTGATGCTGGGAGGGATTGGGGGCAGGAGGAGAAGGGGACAACAGGGGATGAGATGGCTGGATGGCATCATGGACTCGATGGACGTGAGTCTGAGTGAACTCCGGGAGTTGGTGATGGACAGGGAGGCCTGGCGTGCTGCGATTCATGGGGTCGCAAAGAGTTGGACACGACTGAGTGACTGAACTGACTGACTAGGCGGACCTTTGTTAGCAAAGTAATATCTCTGTTTTTGAATATGCTTTCTAGGTTGGTCATAACTTTCCTTCTTAGGAGTAAGTGTCTTTTTATTTCATGGCTGCAATCACCATCAGCAGTGATTTTGAAGCTCCCTAAAATAAATCAGCCACTGCTTCCAATGTTTCCCCATCTATTTGCCATGAAGTGATGGGATCAGATGCCATGATCTTAGTTTTCTGAATGTTGAGCTTTAGGCCAACTCTCTCACTCTCCTCTTTCACTTTTATCAAGAGGCTTTTTAGTTCCGCTTCACTTTCTGCCATAAGGGTGGTGTCATCTGCATATCTGAGGTTATTGATATTTCTCCCGGCAATCTTGATTCCAGCCTGTGCTTCTTCCACCCCAGGGTTTCTCATGATGTACTCTGCATCTAAGTTAAATAAGCAGGGTGACAATATACAGATTTGACGTACTCCTTTTCCTATTTGGAAGCAGTCTGTTGTTCCATGTGCAGTTCTAACTGCTGCTTCCTGACCTGCATATAGGTTTCTCAAGAGACAGGTCAGGTGGTCTGGTATTCCCATCTCTTTCAGAATTTTCCACAGTTTATTGTGATCCACACAGTCAAAGGCTTTGGCATAGTTAATAAAGCAGAAATGGATGTTTTTCTGGAACTCTCTTGCTTTTTCCATGATCCAGCGGATGTAGGCAATTTTATCCCTGATTCTTCTGCCTTTTCTAAAACCAGCTTGAACATGTGGAAATTCACAGTTCATATATTGCTGAAGCTTGGCTTGGAGAATTTTGAGCATTACTTTACTAGCGTGTGAGATGAGTGCAATTGTGCGGCAGTTTGAGCATTCTTTGGCATTGCCCTTCTTTGGGATTGGAATGAAAACTGACCTTTTCCAGTCCTGTGGCCACTGCTGAGTTTTCCAAATTTGCTGGCATATTGAGTGCGGCACTTTCACAGCATCATATTCCAGGATTTGCAATAGCTCCACTGAAATTCCATCACCTCCACTAGCTTTGTTCCTAGTGATGCTTTCTAAGGCCCACTTGACTTCACATTCCAGGATGTCTGCCTCCAGGTGAGTGATCACACCATTGTGATTATCTTGGTCATGAAGATCTTTTTTGTACATTTCTTCTGTGTATTCTTGCCATCTCTTCTGAATATCTTCTGCTTCTGTTAGGTCCATACCATTTCTGTCCTTTATCAAGCTCATCTTTTCATGAAATGTTCCCTTGTTATTTCTAATTTTCGTGAAGAGATCTCTCGTCTTTCCCGTTCTGTTGTTTTCCTCTGTATCTTTACACTGATTGCTGAGGAAGGCTTTTTTATCTCTCCTGTAGCTCTCATTTTCCAGCTCACTGTAGCTCTAACCCCTGACTCAATCTCAGAGCAATTTTGAAACATCTTAATCTTCTCATATCCTCACTCCTGGCTACATTTCCCTTTTTACCTAATCCAAAGCCTGATTTGCTATCATGTAACCACTCTCAGCAGTGGCCACAGGACTGGAAAAGGTCAGTTTTCATTCCAATCCCAAAGAAAGGCAATGCCAAAGAATGCTCAAACTACCACACAATTGCACTCATCTCACATGCTAGTAAAGTAATGCTCAAAATTCTCCAAGCCAGGCTTCAGCAATATGTGAACTGTAAACTTCCTGATGTTCAATCTGGTTTTAGAAAAGGCAGAGGAATCAGAGATCAAATTGCCAACATCCGCTGGATCATGGAAAAAGCAAGAGAGTTCCAAAAAAACATCTATTTCTGCTTTATTGACTATGCCAAAGCCTTTGACTGTGTGGATCACAATAAACTGTGGAAAATTCTGAAAGAGATGGGAATACCAGACCACCTGACCTGCCTCTTGAGAAATCTGTATGCAGGTCAGGAAGCAACAGTTAGAACTGCACATGGAACAACAGACTGGTTCAAAATAGGAAAAGGAGTACCTCAAGGCTGTATATTGTCACCCTGCTTATTTAACTTAGATGCAGAGTACATCATGAGAAACACTGGACTGGAAGAAACATAAGCTGAAATCAAGATTGCCAGGAGAAATATCAATAACCTCAGATATGCAGATGACACCACCTTTATGGCAGAAAGTGAAGAGGAACTATAAAGCTTCTTGATAAAAGTGAAAGAGGAGAGTGAGAGAGTTGGCCTAAAGCTCAACATTCAGAAAACTAAGATCACGGCATCTGGTCCCATCATTTCATGAGAAATGGATGGGGAAACAGTGGAAACAGTGTCAGACTTTATTTTTGGGGGCTCCAAAATCACTGCTGATGGTGATTGCAGCCATGAAATTAAAAGACACTTACTCCTTGGAAGGAAAGTTATGACCAACCTAGATAGCATATTCAAAAGCAGAGACATTACTTTGCCGACTAAGGTCCGTCTAGTCAAGGCTATGGTTTTTCCTGTGGTCTTGTGTGGATGTGAGAGTTGGACTGTGAAGAAGGCTGAGTGCCGAAGAATTGATGCTTTTGAACTGTGGTGTTGGAGAAGACTCTTGAGAGTGCCTTGGACTGCAAGAAGATCCAACCAGTCCATTCTGAAGGAGATCAGCCCTGGGATTTCTTTGGAAGGAATGATGCTAAAGCTGAAACTCCAATACTTTGGTCACCTGATGGGAAGACTTGACTCATTGGAAAAGACTCTGATGCTGGGAGGGATTGGGGGTAGGAGGAGAAGGGGATGACAGAGGATGAGATGGCTGGATGGCATCACTGACTCGATGGATGTGAGTCTGAGTGAACTCCAGGAGCTGGTGATGGACAGGGAGGCCTGGCGTGCTGCGATTCATGGCGTCACCAAGAGTCGGACATGACTGAGCAACTGAAGTGAACTGAACTGAACCACTCTCTCTTTGGAGACTGAAGGCTTATATCCTAGTTTCTATACCTTCAAGGCTTCCCTGGTGGTTTAGCTGGTAAAGAATCTGCCTGCAGTGTGGGAGACCTGGGTTCAGTCCCTCGGTTGGGAAGATCCTCTGGAGAAGGGAAAGGCTACCCACTCCAATATTCTGGCCTGGAGATTCCCATGGACTGTATAGCAAAGAGTTAGACTGAACGACTTTCACTTCACTTTCATACTTCCATGAGCCTGATCTTGACCTACTTTGCTTCTGCACAGGGGCAGTAGTTTTGCTGAAGGAAAAACAATCTTTAAGCAGATTGGAACCACTTCAAGTTTAAAATCTTAAATTTTAAATTTTCATCTTTTTTTTTTTTTTTTCTTTCTTGGCCCCAAGGCTTGTGGAGTCTTAGCTTCCCAACCAGGGTTTAAACCTGGGCCCAAGCACTGAGAACAAAAAGTCCTAAATACTGGACAGCTAGGAAACTCCCTGTACTCATCTTTCAATAATTTCTTTATTTGATAGAGATCAGTTCCTTTCCTGTTTAGCAGTTTGAAAATTTCAGCATTCTCTTCCAGGCCTCTAATTCATCTCCAATTCTGCCTCCCTCAGTTGCATGTGCATGCATGCTAAGTCATTTCTGTCGTGTCTGACTCTTTGCAGTTCTTGGACTGTAGCCCTCCAGGATCCTCTGTCCATGGGATTCTCCAGACAAGAATACTGGAGTGGGTTGCCATGCCCTCCTCCAGGGGATCTTCCTAACCCAGAGACTGAACCCGAGTCTCTTTTGTCTCCTGCATTGGCAGGCGCGTTCTTTACCACTAGTGCCACTTGGGAAGCTCCCTTCAGTTGTTCCTGTTCATTTATTTTATAGATAAAATGGAGGTCCAACAGATACTAACTTACCATCTGCACATACACATACACATTTTCCAGGCAAGAGTACTTCTTTTCTCTCACTCACAGTAGCTGTCTCTCCCTATAGCATTTTCAGGTTAATTCTTCCACTTAGGGTCTAATTAAGCTGTGGCTTTTAAAAAATCATCTATTTTCTTTCTAACCATGGTGATCTTTCTCTCCTAGCTCCTTCTCAGCCTAACAATGTGATTCAGTCTCTTTTCCCTTGAAAACAAAAACAAACAAAAACCAAAGTGCTTCATGAATTCTATATTTTCCTCTGTGAACCCTCCTATGCTTCTACTCACAGCGAAGTTCCTTGGAGGTCTATTCTCATCGCCTGTGTGTCTTCATCTCCCATTCATTCTCCAGCTTACTAGCATCTGTCTCCTGTCCACAGTAGTCCATTGAAACTATTCTTGAAAATGTTATCAGTGGCCTTCTTGGAAAAGTCAATGAGCTCTTATTTGATCCCAATACACACTGTTGTTGTTGAAGATTGATGGCACTTTTCACTAGAGGGCTTTTGTAATTATTTTGGCTGCCCAACATAGAGCCCTCTTCTGCTGAATGATTTCTTCAGTCCACCATCACTGGGGAGGCAGATACTACTTCTCCTGATGGATGCTAAAAATAGTCATTGCTAGCCTCCTTGATAGAGGGCACTGCCTGTGAGGTAAGCTTGGTTATTCTGATGCATCTGCTTCAGACGTTGAATCCAGCAGTGATGCAAAGAACAGGGACAGTAGACTTCTCACTGATCGTGGAGAATATGTTTGAAGCACTCAGCACTTTTTTATTCAGGCATCGCGAGCCATCCAGTCTGCAGAGACTAGAGGTGGCCTCCCCTAAGCAATTCTGTGGTGTGATTTGTGGTTGAGATTCTGATTGCAAAGCCTCTGGGCCTTCCAGTTGGTCTAATGTACTACCAAAGAGCCTTAAATCTTTCCCCTCTTGTGTTTAAATCATAGTTTCTGCTCTTTACAGCTAAGAGCTCTGACCACTACCATTTCATCTTTGAACCGAGGACTACCTTTGATGAATTCTCCACTCCCACTTCCTTCTTCCTCCAAGTGGTGGCCATTCTAGAGTATTAACTATGTCTTTGAATGTGTTCTTATATAGTACGTAGTGTTTGTGTGCCTGTTTTTTAGTTTACACAAATGGTATTTTGCTTGGAAATTTTTTCTTCTGTACTTTTTTAAAAATCTCAGTGCTAAACTTTTAAAAAATCTGTTTTGCTGTATATCTAGTGTGCTGCATTTAACGGCTGCATGGACTTGCTTCCACACCAGGTCTCTGACTTAATGCTTTGATACTTAAATGTTGCAGTGTGTGTCTTTGTATACATGGCCTCATACTCACCTATGTGAGAATGTTTTGGGGACAGTTTACCAGGAATGGGATTGCTGGGACATAGGGAATAGATTGACTAAATTTAATCAAATTTCCCCCTAGAGTGGTCACAGGAATCATCTACTACAGGGGAGAAAAAACTTTTCCTTGGCCCTCTTAGGGTCCCTGGCTGGGTCTGAAAAGTGAATGGGCAAAAACAGATGAACAGGAGAGAAGCATACACAACTAACTGAATTTTTACATGTATGTGGGAAGCTTCACAAGAAAACAAAGACCCAAAGAAGTGACTAGAGCAGGAAACTTTTATACCTTTTAGACAAAGAAACAATAAGTTTGTGAAGAATTGATGAGGAAGGAGTTTGGGCTAGGAGTAATAAATGTTGAAGCAGGAACTAGGAATATAAGGGTTATTTAATTTATTTTTTTTTAATTACTTTATTTATTATAATTGGAGGCTAATTACTTTACAGTATTGTAGTGGTTTTTGCCATGCATTGGCATGAATTAGCCATGAATGTACATGTGTTACCCGTCCTGAACCCCCTTCCCACCTCCCTTCCCACCCCATCCCTCAGGATCATCCCAGTGCACCAGCCCTGAGCACCCTGTCTCATGCATCAAACCTGGGCTGATGATCTGTTTCACATATGATAATATACATGTTTCAATGCTATATTCCCTCAAATCATCCCACCTTGCAACAGAGTCCAAAAGACTATTCTTTACATCTGTGTCTCTTTTGCTGTCTCACATATAGAGTCATTGTTACCATCTTTCTAAATTCCATATATATGCGTTAATATACTGTATTTGTGTTTTCTTTCTGACTGACTCCATTCTGTGTAATAGGCTCCAGTTTCATCCACCTCATTAGAACAGATTCAAATGCATTCCTTTTAATGTTTTAATGGCTGAGTAATATTCCATTGTGTATATGTACCACAGATTTCTTTTCCATTAGTCTGCCGATGGACATCTAGGTTGCTTCCATGTCTTGGCTATTGTAAACGGTGCTGCAATGAACATTGGGGTACATGTCTCTTTCAATTCTGGTTTCCTTGGTGTGTATGCCCAGCAGTGGGATACACTGCAGTTCTGTTTCCAGTTTTTTAAGGAATCTCCACACGGTTCTCCATAGTGGCTGTACTAGTTTGCATTCCCACCAACAGTGTAAGTTTCCTTTTCTCCACACGCTCTCCAGCATTTATTGTTTGTAGACTTTTGGATAGCAGCCATTCTGACTGGTATGAGATGGTACCTCATTGTGGTTTTTTGATTTGCTTTTCTCTGATAATGAGTAATGTTGAGCATCTTTTCATGTGTTTGTTAGCCATCCGTATGTCTTCTTTGGAGAAATGTCTGTTTAGTTCTTTGGCCCATTTTTTGATTGGGTCATTAATTTTTCTGGAATTGAGCTGCAGGAGTTGCTTGTATATTTTTGAGATTATTTGTCAGTTGCTTCATTTGCTATTATTTTCTCCCATTCTGAAGGCTGTCTTTTCACCTTGCTTAAAGTTTCCTTCGTTGTGCAAAAGCTTTTAACTTTAATTAGGTCCCATTTATTTATTTTTGCTTTTATTTCTATTACTCTGGGAGGTGGGTGATAGAGGATCCTGCTGTGGTTTATGGCAGAGTGTTTTGCCTATGTTTTCCTCTATGAGTTTTATAGTTTCAGTCTTACATTTAGATCTCTAATCCATTTTGAGTTTATTTTTGTGTATGGTGTTAGAAAGTGTTCTAGTTTCATTCTTTTACAAGTGACTGACCAGGTTTCCCAGCACCACTTGTTAAAGAGATTGTCTTTTCTCCATTGTATATTCTTGCCTCCTTTGTCAAAGATAAGGTGTCCATAGGTGTGTGGATTTATCTCTGAGCTTTCTATTTTGTTCCATTGATCTATATTCCTGTCTTTGTGCCAGTACCATACTGTCTTGATGACTGTGGCTTTGTATTAGAGACTGAAGTCAGGCAGGTTGATTCCTCCAGTTCCATTCTTCTTTCTCAAGATTGCTTTGGCTATTCGAGGTTTTTTGTATTTCCATGCAAATTGTGAAATTACTTGTTCTAGTTCTGTGAAAAATACCATCGGTAGCTTGATAGGGATTACATTGAATCTATAGATTGCTTTGGGCAGTATACTCATTTTCACTATATTGATTCTTTGAATCCATGAACATGGTATATTTCTCAATCTATTAGTGTCCTCTTTGATTTCTTTCATCAGTGTTTTATAGTTTTCTATATATAGGTCTTTTGTTTCTTTAGGTAGATTTATTCCTAAGTATTTTATTCTTTTCATTGCAATGGTGAATGGAATTGTTTCCTTAATTTCTCTTTCTGCTTTCTCATTGTTAGTGTATAGGAATGTAAGGGATTTCTGTGTATTGATTTTATATCCTGCAACTTTACTATATTCATTGATTAGCTCTAGTAGTTTTCTGGTGGTGACTTTAGGGTTTTCTATGTAGAGGATCATGCCATCTGCAGAGAGTGAGAGTTTTACTTCTTCTTTTCCAATCTGTATTCCTTTTATTTCTTTTTTTTTTTTTTTTCTGCTTCCTGTGGCTAAAACTCCCAAAAATATGTTGAATAGTAGTGGTGAGAGTGGGCACCCTTGTCTTCTTCCTGACTTTAGGGGAGTTTCAATTTCTGTGCTTGTGATCAGTCTGTTAAGATTTTCTCTTTATTCCTGGTTCAGTTTTGGAGTTATACTTTTCTAAGAATTTGTCTGTTTCTTCCAAGTTGTCCATTTTATTGGCATATAGTTGCTGATAGTAGTCTCTTATGATCCTTTGTATTTCTGTGTTGTCTGTTGTGATTTCTCCATTTTCATTTCTAATTTTGTTGATTTGGTTTTTCTCCCTTTGCTTCTTGATGAGTCTGGCAAATGGTTTTTCTATTTTATTTATTTTCTCAAAGAACCAGCTTTTAGCTTTGTTAATTTTTGCTATGGTCTCCTTTGTCTTTTTTGCATTTATTTCTGCCCTAACTTTTATGATATCTTTTCTTCTACTAACCCTGGGGTTCTTCATTTCTTCTTTTCCTAGTCGCTTTAGGTATAGAGTTAGATTATTCATTTGATTTTTCTCTTGTTTCTTGAGGTAAGCTTGTATTCCTATGAACCTTTCCCTTAGCACTGCTTTTACTGAATCCCATAGGTTTTGGGTTGTGTTTTCATTTTCATTCGTTTCTATGCATATTTTCATTTCTTCTATGATTTGTTGGTTATTCAGAAGCGTGTTTTTTAGCCTCCATATGTTTATATTTTTAATAGTTTTTTCCTGTAGTTGATATCTAATCTTACCACATTGTGATCAGAAAAGATGCTTGGAATGATTTCAATTTTTTTGAATTTACTAAAGCTAGATTTATGGCCCAGGATGTGATCTAACCAGGAGAAGGCTCCGTGTGCACTTGAGAAAAAGGTGAAATTCATTGTTTTGTGGTGAAATGTCCTATAGATATCAATTAGGTCTAACTGGTCCATTGTATCATTTAACGTTTGTGTTTCCTTGCTAATTTTCTGTTTAGTTGATCTATACATAGGTGTGAGTGGGGTATTAAGGTCTCCCACTATTCTTGTGTTACTGTTAATTTCCCCTTCCATACTTGATAGCATTTGCCTTATGTATTGTGGTGCTCCTATGTTGGGTGCATATATATTTATAATTGTTATATCTGCTTCTTGGATTCTTTGCTCATTATGTAGTGTCTTTCTTTGTCTCTTTTCACAGCCTTCATTTCAAAATCTATTTTATCTGATATGACTATTGATACTCCTGCTTTCTTTTTGTCTCCATTTGCATGAAATATCTTTTTCCAGGCCTTCACTTTCAGTCTGTATGTGTCCCTTGTTTTGAGGTGGGTCTCTTGTAGACAGCATATATAGGGGTCTTGTTCTGTATCCATTCAGCCAGTCTTTGTCTTTTGGTTGGGGCATTCAACCCATTTACATTTAAGGTAATTATTGATAAGTATTATCCCATTGCCATTTACTTTGTTGTTTTTGGTTCGAGTTTATACACCTTTTCTGTGTTTCTTGTTTAGAGAAGATCCTTTAGAATTTGTTATAAAAGCTGGTTTGGTGGTTCTGAATTCTCTCAGCTTTTGCTTGTCTGTGAAGCTTTTGATTTCTCCTTCATATTTGAATGAGATCCTTGCTGGGTACAGTAATCTGGGTTGTAGGTTTTTCTCTTTCATCACTTTAAGTATGTCTTGTCATTCCCTTCTTGCCTGAAGAGTTTCTATTGAAAGATCAGCTGTTATCCTTATGGGAATCCCCTTGTGTGTTATTTGTTGTTTTTCCCTTGCTGCTTTTAATATTTATTCTTTGTGTTTGATCTTCATTAATTTGAATAATTTGTTCTTGGGGTGTTTTGCCTTGGGTTTTTCCTGTTTGAGACCCTCTGGGTTTCTTGGACTTGGGTGACTATTTCCTTACCCATTTTAGGGAAGTTTTCAACTATTATCTCCTCAAGTATTTCCTCATGGCCTTTCTTTTTGTCTTCTTCTGGGGCTCCTACGATTCAAGTGTTGGGACATTTGACATTGTCCCAGGGGTCTCTGAGATTGTCCTCATTTCTTTTAATTCATTTTTCTTTTTTCCTCTCTGCTTCGTTTATTCCTACCACTCTATCTTCCACTTCACTTATCCTATCTTCTGCCTCAGTTATTCTACTGTTGGTTCCCTCCAGAGTATTTTTGATCTCAGTTATTGCATTATTCATTATTGATTGACTCTTTTTTATTTCTTCTAGGTCCTTGTTAAATATTTCTTGCATAACTTATCAATCCTTGTCTCCAGACTATTTATCTGTAACTCCATTTTGTCTTCAAGATTTTGAATCATTTTTACTATCATTATTCTGAATTCTTTTTCAGGTAGACTCCCTATCTCCTCCTCTTTCGTTTGGTTTGGTGGGCATTTATCATATTCCTTTACCTGCTGAATATTTCTCTGCCTTTTCATCCTTTCTAGATTGCTGTGTTTGGGGTGGCCTTTCTGGATGCTGAAAGTTTGTGGTTCCTCTTTATTGTGGAGGTTCCTCCCTGCAGGTGAGGTTGGACGAGTGGCCTGTCAAGTTTTCCAGGTTAGGGAAGCTTGTGTTGGTGTTCTGGTGGGTGAAGCTGGATCTCTTCTCTCTGGAGTGCAATGAAGTGTCCAGTAGTGAGTTTTGAGCTGTCTATGGGTTTGGTGACTTTTGGCTACCTGTATTTTAATGCTTAGGGTTATGTTCCTATGTTGTTGGAGAATTAGCTTGGTATGTTTTGCTCTGAAATTTGTTGGCACTTGGGTGGAGCTTGGTTTCAGTGTAGGTATGGAGGCTTTTGGATTAGCTCTTGTCGATTAATATTCCCTGCAGCCAGGAGTTTTCTGATGTTCTCAAGTTCTGATTTTAAGCCTCCTGCCTCCGGTTTTTGGTCTTATTCTTACAGTAGTCTAAAGACTTCTCCAAGGATACTGCACCAATGATAAAACATCTAGGTTAATGGAGAAAAGATTCTCCACAGTGAGGGACACCCAGAGAGGTTTGCGGAGTTACATGGAGGAGAGAAGAAGGAGGAGGGAGATAAAAGTGATCAGGAGGAGAAGAGGGGGAATCAAAAGGGGAGAGAAAAATCTAGCCAGTAAATAATTACCTATGTGCTCTCCACAGTCTGGAACACCCAGAGAGGTTCACAGAGTTACAAAGAGAAGAGAACAGGGAAGAAGGAGATAGAGGTGACCAGGAGAAGAGGGGGAATAAAAAGAGAGAGACAGATCTAGCCAGTAATCAGTTTCCTAAGTGTTCTCCACAGCCTGGAGATAGAGGTGACCTGGGGATAGAAAAAGGAGAGTCAAAAGGGGGAGAGGGCAATCAGGACAGTAATCACACTCCTAAGTAAAAATGGTTACTGAAGATAGGATTCTTAAAGGTACAAAATTGATAACAAATACCAAAAAACAAAGATTAAAAATCTAGAGTAGATGTTAGACTCTCAAAAATACAATATTAAAAAAACAAAATCACAAAAAGTATTAAAAATATAAAGGAAATTTGCTTTTTTTTTAACTTTATTCCCTTATAGTCTTAACTTTATTTTTATTTTTTTAATTTTTTTAATTTTTATTTTTACTTTATTTTACTTTACAATTGGTTTTGCCATACCTTGACATGAATCCACCACGGGTGTACATGTGTTCCCAAACATGAACCCCCCTCCCCACCTCCCTCCCCATAACATCTCTCTGGGTCATCACTGTGCACCAGCCCCAAGCATGCTGTATCCTGCGTCGGACATAGACTGGCGATTCGATTCTTACATGATAGTATACATGTTACAATGCCATTCTCCCAAATCATCCCACCCTCTCCCTCTGAGTCCAAAAGTCCATTATACACATCTGTGTCTCTTTTGCTATCTTGCATACTGGGTCGTCATTGCCATCTTTCTAAATTCCATATATATGTGTTAGTATACTGTATTGGTGTTTTTCTTTCTGGCTTACTTCGCTCTGTATAATCGGCTCCAGTTTCATCCATCTCATCAGAACTGATTCAAATGAATTCTTTTTAATGGCTGAGTAATACTCCATTGTGTATATGTACCACAGCTTTCTTATCCATTCATCTGCTGATGGACATCTAGGCTGTTTCCATGTCCTGACTATTATAAACAGTGCTGCGATGAACATTGGGGTACATGTGTCTCTTTCAATTCTGGTTTCCTCGGTGTGTATGCCCAACAGTGGGATTGCTGGGTCATAAGGCAGTTCTATTTGCAATTTTTTAAGGAATCTCCACACTGTTCTCCAAAGTGGCTGTACTAGTTTGCATTCCCACCAACAGTGTAGGAGGGTTCCCTTTTCTCCACACCCTCTCCAGCATTTATTGCTTGCAGATTTTTGGATCACAGCCATTGGAAATTTGCTTTAAAAATAGGATCTTTTTTTTTTTCAAGGTAATCAGTTCAGTTCAGTTGCTCAGTCATGTCTGACTCTGCAACCCCATGAATCACAGCACACCAGGCCTCCTTGTCCATCACCAACTCCAGGAGATCACTCAAACTCATGTCCTTCGAGTCGGTGATGCCATCCAGATATCTCATCCTCTGTCATTCCCTTTTCCTCTTGCCCCCAATCCCTCCCAGCATCAGGGTCTTTCACAATGAGTCAACTCTTTGCATGAGGTGGCCAAAGTATTAGAGTTTCAGCTTTAGCATCAGTCTTTCCAATGAACGCCCAGAACTGATCTCCTTTAGGATGGACTGGTTGGATCTCCTTGCAGTCCAAGGGACTCTCAAGAGTCTTCTCCAACACCACAGTTCAAAAACATCAATTCTTCGGTGCTCAACTTTCTTCACAGTCCAATTCTCACATCCATACGTGACCACTGGAAAAACCATAGCCTTGACTAGATGGACCTTTGTTGCCAAAATATTATCTCTGCTTTTGAATATGCTATCTAGGTTGGTCATAACTTTTCTTCCAAGGATAAGTGTCTTTTAATTTCATGGCTGCAATCACCATCTGCAGTGATTTTGGAGCCCCCAAAACAACAAAATCTGACACTGTTTCCACAGTTTCCCCATCTATTTGCCATGAAGTGATGGGACCAGATGCCATGATCTCAGTTTTCTGAATGTTGAGTTTTAAGCCAACTCTCTCACTCTCCTCTTTCACTTTCATAAGAGGCTTTTTAGCTTCTCTTCACTTTCTGCCATAAGGGTGGTGTCATGTGCATATCTGAGGTTATTGATATTTCTCCCAGCAATCTTGATTCCAGCTTGTGCTTCTTCCAGACCAGTGTTTCTCATGATGTACTCTGCATAGAAGTTAAATAAGCAGGGTGACAATATACAGCCTTGACGTACTCCTTTTCCTATTTGGAACCAGTCTGTTGTTCCATGTCCAGTTCTAACTGTTGCTTCCTGACCTGCATACAGGTTTCTCAAGAGGCAGGTCAGGTGGTCTGGTATTCCCATCTCTTTCAGAATTTTCCACAGTTTATTGTGCTCCACATGGTCAAAGGCTTTGGCATAGTCAATAAAGCAGAAATAGATGTTTTTCTCGAACTCTCTTGCTTTTTTCATGATCCAGCGATGTTGGCAATTTGATCTCTGGTTCCTCTGCCTTTTCTAAAGCTTGAAGGTAATAGTAGGTTATAAAAGTGAAAATTAAAGGAGTAATAAAGAACTTAATAATAAAAAAATGATAATAGTAAAATATACCTAGGAATTTCTCTGGAGCTTTTGAGGGCAGTGTGGGGTCAGTTCAGTTTCAGATAGTTCCTTGTTCCAGCTTATACTTCTCATGGTCTATAGGCCCCTTCCAATGTAGTCAGTTGCTAACTACAGGGTTTTAATCTGTTGTACCTGTCACTTCCAAAGCAGTTCCCTCTTCTTTATTTTGGCTTCCTCTGTTTGCAAGTCTCTTCAGTGTCTAATTTCCACTCTGACCTGACACAAGGGGGCGAAGGTGATCACTTATTTAGGCTCACTTGTTCATCTATGCTGTGGGGAGGGAGGAACACTGCAAACAAATATCAGTGGTGTGTGTGGGGAGTGCTCACAGTGTCTGGGCCACACTGCGTTTGCCCCTGCTCATGGCATGTGTGCTTTCCCGGTCTACACTCCTCAGGCTCTATGTTGCCCTGCAGGGGAACTATCTAAAGCAGGCCCTGGGTTGCGTACACATCCCAGGTCTAAGCCACTTAGGTTCAGGTTCTCTGGTACTCCACAAAAGCACAGACTCATCTGGGCCTGAGTTTGTGCCCTTCCCAGGTCCGAGCAGTTCAGGCTACCAGGTGCTTGGCGAGCACACTCTCCCCAGGTGGGTGGTGCCATCTTATCACCTCTCTGGTTCCAGCCACTCAATTTCCTGGGTGTGCAGCAGGAGCACCATCTCAGGTCTGCCATGTGTCTCCTCTGGGGAGCTGATCTCAGGCTGCGGCCCTCCTGGTGGATGTCAACTGTCCAGGATCCCAGGAAGACTTGTTTAGCAACTGGGAGCCTGCTTGCAGTTTGGTAGAGAATGCTGTCTCTGGGGCCAAGATTTCCCCTTGCCTTCCTTTTGAAGACAATGGGCAGCCTTTCTGGGTGCCTGGTGTCTTCTGCCAGCATTCAGAATTTGTTTTGTGGAATTTGCTCAGCGTTCAAGTGATCTTTCGATGAATTTGTGGGGGAGAAAGTGGTCTCCCTGTCCTATTCCTCTGCCATCTTAGGACTGCCCCAAGGGTTATGTTAACCATCATTGTTTTTACAGATTTTTTGACCCCAAATATCCTGTCTCAGGTGATAAGAATGTTTTCCTCCTGGTGCAGGGAAGATACCTTCCACATGGGAGTTTTATGACCTGTTTCAGGGAAGAAGAGTAAGGAGTATGGGGTCAGAGTGATCTTTTTGCTTCTGCTGTTTTCTCAGATTCCTTCAGCTTAAGAGATTCAATATGCCATTCAGTGTTTTGGGGTAGTTGGTCCTGAACCCCATCACTACTGCTGATGTTCCCATCCATGCATCCTTACCAATACTTATTATCTATCATTCTAACTCTTTTTTGGGTTGGGGAGCACACTGTGAGGCATATATCTAGACCAGAGATCAAACCTGTGCCCCTGAAGTGGAAGCTCTGAGCTCTGACCACTCGACCACCAGGGAATTCCTATCATTCTAATTCTTTTTTTTTTTTAATTCTGATTCTTAATGACAAGTTGTATGTGGTAATTTTTTAAACAGCAGTGGCACCCCACTCCAGTACTCTTGCCTGGAAAGTCCCATGGACAGAGGAGCCTAGTAGGCTTCAGTCCATGGGGTCATAAAGAGTCGGACACGACTGAGCGACTTCACTTTCACTTTTCACTTTCCTTCATTGGAGAAGGAAATGGCAACCCACTCCAGTGTTTTTGCCTGGAGAATCCCAGGGATGGGGGAGCCTTCTGGGCTGCCATCTATGGGGTTGCACAGAGTTGGACACGACTGGAGTGACTTAGCAGCAGCAATAGAAAACTAATACAAAAAAAAAATTTTTTTTTTACGTAAGTATACATGTGTGACACCATCATCTCCAACACAGAGGTTGGAGGCATGTGCCTTGAAGAGGAGAGTGGGAGCATGGAAATGGCTTGAGGCTGATGGTCTGAAGGCAGAGGCTTCAACAACAGACTTCTTTGAAAGGAGCCAGAGCAGAACATGGTCTTCCCTGGTGGCTCAGACAGTAAAGACTCTGCTTGCAATGCAGGAGACCTGGGTTCAATCCCTTGGTTGGGAAGATCCCCTGGAAAAGAAAATGGAAACCCACTCCAGTATTCTTGCCTGGAGAATTACGTGGACAGAGGAGCCTGGTGGGCTACAGTCCATGAAGTCCCAAAGAGTCAGCCACATCTGAATGAAAAGAGCAGAACATAAAGGTGATGCTAGATGTCAACAGGGTTCCTGAATATGACTAGGAGACTTTGCAAGGAGATGGTTGACTTTGAGGACATGACCACCATGTGATTAATTTTGGGTTGGACGAGCTGGGAAATAAGTAATTACTTTCTGTTCCTTCCCTTCCTTGACTGTGTAGCTTAAGGACTGTATGTTACATGTGGCTAGGTCTTAGAATATTTCTTGGCCTAAAGTAAGTACTCATTAAATGTTTGTTGGATAGAGAGCTACATTCTCCTGACATTCTTTCCTATTTGCAAAATGGACAATTTCCTCCTATATTGAAATGACATTTATTTTTGCCTTTTACCTCAAAGCCCCAGCTACTGCTTAACTCTAAACTTCACTTCACTGCCAACTTTGGCTTAGAAATGTTCAACATTGGACATCTCAGTTTCAATACAGTCCCCACAATTTGGTCTCAATCTTCTATATTCTGATCTCATAGCACTTTGTAATGCACATATTTGGGGTTTAGGACACAACCTTGAGTCAGAAGCCCCTGGGCTTGGTGAGTGGTTCCTGTAGCACCTCTCCCTCTGATTGATACCTCCTCCAGCCCTAATTAGCCCTGAGAAGCCCTGCTTACCTTTTGAGACAAGGTCACCTCAACAAGGTCAACTTCTTCATCCCCTCAGGCAGAATTAGTCATCCCTTTTTTAGCTTCCCAGCACTTTATTTTCACTCTAACAGACCTTACACTGAGATCTAATTTTTCTCTTAACATGTTTCTTTTGCAGTGAAGAAAAGCCATCTCATCAAGGAGCTTATCTGGGTCCTCACTGGCTAACACAGTGCCTAGCACACCGGTAATGCTTGTTTTCATCAGTTTTCCGGAGAAACAAAACCAATTACATAAATAGATAGGTAGGTAGATAGATTTTCAAGAATTGGCTTACGTGATTGTGGGAGCTGGCAAGACTGAAATTAGTAGACTAGATATTCAGGTAACATTTGGTATCATAGTCTTGAGTCTGAAATCCACCAGGTAGGCTTGCAGGCTGGAAACCCAAGCTGAGTCTCTCTGTAGCAGTCTTCAGGCATAATAGCTTCTTCTCAGTAACATCTTGGCCAGCATTTAACCAAACAATTGGCATCATAACCCCACCAAGTTGACACATAAAGTTAGCCATCTCAGTGCTCAATAAACATTTATTTGCAAAAATAAATAGATGTCTAATAAGCCTTCCAGAAGTCCAGAGAAGAGAGAAATGGACTTTGGCACAGATTTTCAAACTTAAAATGTTCTCAAGTGATAGAAAAAGCATGTTCATTCACTGAGGAGGTAACCATCAGAACCGCCCCTCTCTCCCACCAAAAAAAGAAAAATAGAGCCAGAGAGAAAGAACTAGAGAGGATATATACGACTGTGAGTCAGACAAATCTCTATACATGGATGCATGCAATGTATCTATCCAATTAATTTTATTCCTCGGAGAAGGCAATGGCAACCCACTCCAGTATCCAGTTAATTTTATTCCAGAGGGTGGCAATATGGCTCTATAATAAACTTGTATAAAAATTATTTATTTTACCATTAATTGCTGTGGCACCAACAAAAACACTGTCAGAGACAAACAAGAATGCTTTAAAGTGATTCTTTGTAGAGACTAAAAATGACTAATTCCAGAGTGTCATCTCCAGGTTTTGACTGGGGTGTGAAGCCAGCATGGTGCAGGAACGACTGAGACTGAGGGCCACTGGTTAGGGGCCCTGCCTGGACAGAGCCTTCTTTCATAAAATGGTGTTTCCCAGGCTGGACTCTTTCCCTCAAGTCTCTCAGGAGGCAAGAGGAGAAAGATTCGGGGCTTTTACAGAAAAAAAGAGTTCCCTCATGTATAAGTTGGGCATAATAATAATAATGAGAAATATTAAGCTGAGCCATATGAAATCACTGATGTTCAACCATTTCTGGATTCCAGCAATGGCAGTTTCATGTGAGTAAGCAAAATAGGTGAGCTATTAAGCAAAGAGTAGAGGTACACGGTAGATGATTGGTGAGTGCTGCCTCTCATCTTTGTCATGAGGCTTGGGCTGGAGGCTGAGGCAGACCCTGGTCTAGAGGAACCAAAGGTAACTCAGCCCCCGAGGTGGACAGGGGGGTTCTTCCTCCAAAATACCCTGGTTCAGTACACTGAGGAAAAAGAATCTTGAGGTCGAAAAGACTAGGACCACATGGAAAAATGAATGGGGAGCTGATGGACCAAAGTCCTTATTTGTTCAGTATGATAAATTGCAGAAGCAACAGTGACTGTTTTTTCCTACAGTTACACCCTTAAGTGCACAAAGAGATGGAGAAATGAAAGGGACTGCAGTTCTCAAAAGTCACACAGAGGAAGAAAAAATGAGAAACAAGAAGGGTGGGATAATACTGACGCTATCACCAGCTCCTCAACCCATCACATCAAAATCAAAGTATTGCTAATTAAATAAATGTGTGAATGTTTCACAATTTTCATAATGCCTCTGTTAGCATTACCATCCCTGCTTTACAGAGAAGAAAACCAAGGGAAGAGATTAGATAATTAAAAAAAAATTATTCCAGTTAAGTCAAGTGCTATTTCCCACTAGTTGTTAAGAATGCCGTGTAGTATGTAGACAACTGGCTTTCAGTACATTTCTTCTCTCGATTTCATAAATTCTCTTTTCATAGAAAATGACTGCTTGAGTAGTCTCAGTAAAGCACATTCTGTTTCATGTTGTCACATGCTCAGCTTCCCCAGGGCACTATGTAAGTGTGACTTTTCAAATTGACTTTCTTATGCAATTGCCAATTATTTCTTCCTGTTCTAGAATATCTATTTTTCATTGCATGATTTTTATTATTTAGGTTATGTTCACATTGTCTAAAACTCCAATTGAACAAGTATGCAAAATGGGGGAAAATTCTTCTGTGCTTCAGAAGGTAGAGTCTAATAGTCATGTTAGTAATGTTCATGAATGCAAGCTGCTGGCCTATCAGCTTTTCCATCAAAGAAGAAAACAATAGAAATATCTAATGGTTTGAACTGGATTTTTTTAAAAGATCAATCTGAAGGGTAAACAGCATCTTTTTCTGCATATAGCATCCATGCTGTCTCATTATAGAAACTTTGAAAATTATAGAACAATATAAAGAAGAAATAATAATTCAAAACTCTTCTTCCATGAAAGAGCCACTGTGAACCTTGCTGTGGTTGCTTCACTTCAGCTTGGAAAAGAGGTTCTTTCAGATTAAAAGAATCCTGCTGCAAAATAATCAGTGAAATGATTTTCCAAAATTCAAGGGAGAAAGGTGAACTGGTTGGTAATCATTTAATGCTTTCTACACTTCCTCAGTTCAGTTCAGTCGCTCAGTCGTGTCCAACTCTTTGCGACCCCTGTAGTACGCCAGGCTTCCGTGTCCATCACCAAATCCCAGAGCTTGCTCAAACTCATGTCCATTGAGTTGGTGATGCCATCTAACCATCTCCTCCCCTGTTGTCCCCTTCTCCTCCTACTTTCAATCTTTCCCAGCATCAGGGTCTTTTCCAATGAGTCTGTTCTTAGCCTCAGGTGGCCAAACCCTTCCTCAGATATAGTCATTTCTTAATCCAGAGGACAGTGTAAACTTTGAGATTGCTTCAAAATGCTTTCAGGCTCTCATGTAGTGTTAGTGTTAGTTGCTCAGTCATGTCCCACTCTTTGAACCCCATGAACTATAGCCCTCCAGGCTTTTCTGTCCATAGAATTCTCCAGGCTAGAATTCTGGAGTGGGTAGATCTCCAGGGGACCTTCCCTATCCCAGGATCAAACTCTCGTCTCCTGCATTGCAGGCGGATTCTTTACTGTGTGAGCGACCAGGGAAGCCCTCAGGCTCTCATAGATAAAACATTTTTGCTAATGAAGCAACTGACAAACAACTAATCTCAAAAATATACAAGCAACTTATGCAGCTCAAGTCCAGAAAAATAAACGACCCAATCAAAAAATGGGCCAAAGAACTAAATAGACATTTCTCCAAAGAAGACATATGGATGGCTAACAAACACATGAAAAGATGCTCAACATCACTCATTATTAGAGAAATGCAAATCAAAACCACAATGAGGTACCACTTCACACCAGTCAGAATGTCTGTGATCCAAAAATCTGCAAGCAATAAATGCTGGAGAGGGTGTGGAGAAAAGGGAACTCTCCTACACTGTTGGTGGGAATGCAAACTAGTACAGCCACTTTGGAGAACAGTGTGGAGATTCCTTAAAAAATTGCAAATAGAACTACCTTATGACCCAGCAATCCCACTGCTGGGCATACACACCGAGGAAACCAGAATTGAAAGAGACACATGTACCCCAATGTTCATCGCAGCACTGTTTATAATGGCCAGGACATGGAAACAGCCTAGATGTCCATCAGCAGATGAATGGATAAGAAAGCTGTGGTACATATACACAATGGAGTATTACTCAGCCATTAAAAAGAATACATTTGAATCAGTTCTGATGAGATGGATGAAACTGGAGCCGATTATACAGAGTGAAGTAAGCCAGAAAGAAAAACACCAATACAGTATACTAACACATATATATGGAATTTAGAAAGATGGCAATGACGACCCTGTATGCAAGACAGCAAAAAAGACACAGATGTGTACAACGGACTTTTGGACTCAGAGGGAGAGGGAGAGGGTGGGATGATTTGGGAGAATGGCATTGTAACATGTATACTATCATGTAAGAATCGAATCGCCAGTCTATGTCCGACGCAGGATACAGCATGCTTGGGGCTGGTGCACGGTGATGACCCAGAGAGATGTTATGGGGAGGGAGGTGGGAGGGGGTTTCATGTTTGGGAACGCATGTACACCCGTGGTGGATTCATGTCAATGTCTGGCAAAACCAATACAGTATTGTAAAGTAAAATAAAGTAAAAGAAAAATTAAAAAACAAACAAACAAACAAAAAAAAACAAAAAACATTTTTGCTAGAGTCGCTACATTAATGAGCAATACCAGCCAAATGTCAAGGTCATCGGATCTTTTTGAAATTGGGCATACTCCTGAATATTATAGCAGAACTGTGGAATTTGTAATTTAAGGGCTTTTTTTGGTGGGGAGTAATTTTGATTTAAGTGCAACTGATTTCCATGAATGCTTCTACTGGTGCAAACATTTTGGGAAAGGGACAAATGAATAAATGATGATCTAGCTTTGAAGTAACTGAAGAGAGGGACAAAGATTGGAGGATTGGTGTTCTGCCCAGCTCTCTGCAGGGGTTGAGCTGGAAGCTGGAGGAGCTGAATTATTGAGAAACTTTAGGGCGTTGAGACCTTGCTCCTTCAGAGTTCGTGGCACACGATGACACAGAGCTGGGGCAGAGGCCAGCCTTTTCGAGCACTGGGGTTAGATGTGGGAGAGAGCATATTAGGGGCTGATATTGGAGATCTCCCAAAGATATCGTTAGCAGGAACCCTAGGGGAGACACTCCAAATGGCCTAACAGGCAGGGGCTGTCCTAGGAGGAAGACAATGAGAGGAAGCCAGCAGATCTCCCAGGAAATTAGAGAGGAGATGGAGGGAGGATTTTGCAAGGATGGTTAGAGATTCTGTCTGAGGAAAAGTGCAAAATTGGACACCAGGTACTTTCTTAGAAACTGCAGTTGGCTGCTAATACAGAGACCTGAAACCACAGAAGCCTAAACAAGACGGGCTAGAGTGTCACCTGTGTCCTGGGTTTATTCTCACTTTCTGCTCCACACTCTTAACAAGGGACACAGGGTCTTTCATGGTTTCAAGACAGGTACTGCTGCTCCTCCTACCACAATCACTTTGGCAGAAGATGAAAAAACGGATATTAGTTTGCTAGTGCTGTTATAACAAAGTACCATGGACCGGGTGGCTTAAACAACAGAAATGTATCATAGTTCTGAAGGCTAGAAGCCAGAGGTCAAGGTGTTGACAAGGTTAGTTCCTTCTGAGGCCGCTCTCCTTGTAGATGGCCACCTTCTCCTTGTGTCTTTTCACTGTACTCTCTCTTTGTCTCTCTATGTCTGTGTCCCAATCTCCTCTTCTTATAAAGACACCAGTCATATTGGATTAGGAGCTACCCTTATAAATTAATTCCCATTTTAACTTAATTCCCTCTTTAGGAGCCCTGTATCCAAATGCAATCACATTCTAGGGATTAGGGCTTTTCCATATGAATGTTGGAAGGGAACACAATTCAGCTGGTAACAAAGGAGGAAAGGTGGAAGGGTGGGTCTCAGCTGGCAGCCCTCTTTTAATACACTTTTCATGAAGCCTTGGCCCACAACCATTCACTCTTACTGGTCAGGCTGTCCTTCCTGGAAAGGTGGTAAATGTAGCATTTTATGACTCAATACATGGCTGTTTCACTTATTAAATTTGGGTTTGGGTTTGGGTTGGTAAAGAAAAAGAGGAAACGGATATGCAAATGATCTAGCCAGATCAGGGTAATGAAGTTATTCTGCCTCAGTGACTCTATAACACACGGCTGGATAGACTGTGAAAACAAATGCTGGGATGAGGAATAAGCAGATCCCCTTTCCAGACACTGCAGTGTCCAAGCGTCCATCCCCAGTGATACGGTAGGAGGGGAGGAGATGTGAACTGTGGTTGGGAGGATGTCCTGGGCCCAAATTCCCCTGCAGGATGGATGGATCATCCAGGCAAGCAGTGACTCAAAATCAAACCTGAAAGGAGGGACTTCCCTGGGGGGCCAGTGAGTGGCAAAGACTCCACATTCCCAATGTCGGAGGCCCCGGCTCAATCCCTGGTCAGAAAACTAGATTCCACATGCCGCAAATAAGAGTTCACATGCTGTAACAGAGATCGAAGGTCCCGCGTGCTACAACTAAGACCCAGTGCAGCCAAAAAGAAAAAAAACCTGAAAGGAAATGGAAGCAAAGAGAAGAGAATGAAGGAGAGAAAAGAGAGGACAGGTGGAGGGAGGCAGAAAAGGAGGGAAAGAGAGATCATGAACAAGCATGGGGGCAGCGTCAGGGTCGGGGGTGGGGCGGGTGTTGGGCAGGTCAGCTGGGAGTAGTCCTAATGAAAACCTGGCAGGCTTGCAGTGGAAAGCTCCAGTTCTTTGTTACTTCTTTGGAGAAGAGGGAATTCTCCTATTTGGTGTTAATCTCTGCTCATCTACCAGCTTCCTGAGTTCTGGGTCATTGATTTCCCATGCTGCTACGATGACTACTGTAAATATTGGGCTAATTTTGCTCATTTCTATCAGGCCACGGTCCTCGATCCCTATGCCTTGGTCCTTGTGCATGTATTAGTCATTGAGGTTTTTATTGCAAAATGTTATTGGACTTCCGATGCAAATTCAGCAGTGCCCTTTCTATCTGCTGAGGTCCCCAGAGTGGGAGGGAAAGAGGGTGTTACCATAGTGATAAGATGACTGGCTGAACACAAAACTAAGCACCCTCCTGTAGAAGGGCAGGAAGAAGTGGTTCATTACTCTCTCCCCTGATGAGTCACAGCCGATTTAAATAACTCCTTCACTTTCCGTTAAAAGCTGATGTCTACTGGGAAAAAAAGTCAGAGTAATGGTCAAAGTGGCAAAGGATTTTTCTTCAACCAACATCATCTTGATTTTCTGTTGTAAGATTCTAACTAAGATATTGGTGGGAATTCCCTGGCAGTCCAATGGTCAGGACTCTGTGCTTCAACTGCAGGAGAATCAAGAGATGGGGATTTGCTTCCTGGGTTGGGAAGATTCCCTGGAGGAAGGCATCGTAACCCACACCAGTATTTTTGCCTGGAGAATCCCATGGACAGAGGAGCCTGGTGGGCTACAGTCCATAGGGTTGCAGAGTCAGACATGACTGAAGCGACTTAGCAGGGCACAAATAAAATTCATCAGTTCTAGTCCTCGATATTTACCTATGAGAAATGAAAAGTTATGGTGAAGTAAAACCTGTATGTGAGTGTTGCTATCTACTTCATTCATAATCACCAAGAATGGAAACAACCCAAATATGCTCCAAATGGCGAATGAAGAAACACATTATGTTTCATTCATGCAATGCAATATTACTCAGCAACAAAAAGGAAAAGACTATTGGTACACACGATAACCTGGATACATCTCAAAGGCATCATGCTGAAAAAAGAAGCCAATTTCGGAAGTCTTCATGAATCTTTTTAAATGAGGTTCTAGGGAAGGCAAAACTGTAGGAATAGAAAACAGATCAGCGGTTGCCAGCGCCTGAGTTGGGGGTAGGAATGACAACAGAGAAGCATGAAGGAAATTGTTGGGGTGAGGGAACTTTTCTACATCTTGATTATGGTTATGAGACCATAAGTTCTTGTCAAAACTCATAAATCTATACACTAGGAAGGATGATTTTAGTGTATACAAATTATACCTTAGGGAATATGATATTAAAAAACCCTTAGTCCTTTTATGGTCATTATTGTAATCTTTTATTTTGTGGGAAGATGTGGTAGAAAAAAAATGAATTTTAGTAAATCATTACATTTTTCAGAAGTACTTGATGGACTATAACAAAAATTTTTCTCTGGGATAACCAAAATTTTCTGTGAACCAGAAATTCTCATTTATTTCAGTTTTATTTATAAGATTATTTTAGAATAGGAACATTTTGTAACTAATGTAGTGGAAAAAATCAACATATGAATGGTAGGTTATATTTAAACTTAATCAAAGTTATGTTTGGTAAACAGAAATTTGCTTTTTAAATAGCTATATCCAGTGATCTAGTGATTTTCCGCTTAGTAGTGTATTCAAAGAAACCAATTAGAGCATACAGGACATTCATGCAAATTTTGTTTATAGCAGTGAAAAATGAGGAGTAACCTAAATGATCATCTATAAAAGATTGGTGACATAAGCAATGTGTGTGTGTGTGTGTGTTTAAGTCACGTCCAACTCTTTGCAACCCCATGGACTGTATAGTCCATGGAATTCTCTAGGCCAGAATACTGGAGTGGGTAGCCTTTCCCTTCTACAGGGGATCTTCCCAACGCAGGAATCAAACCAGGGTCTCCTACATGCTAAGGATTTTTTACCAGCTGAGCAATCCATTAAAAACTATAGGTCTATATTTATTAACACAGAAAGTGGGCATGATATAATAAGTGAAAAAACGGGCCACAAAGCAGAATATTGTGTTGTGATTTCATTTTTTAAAAATGCATGTGAGTGTGTATATTTTGTGAGTATATTTAGAAAAAATCTTGGAAGCTTAGAACAAACTATGAAAGTAGTAAAGTATTTACTCATGGTAGGACTACAGAGCTAACACTTTACATTAAGATGCTTTTTAATTTGAAAAACAAATCTATTTCCACTTTTTAAAAGGAACAAGACTTGTTTTCTGTTGCCGCACCCATCACCAAATCATTAAATACTTGAAAATAATGGATATCATATGAGTGGAAAAAAAAGTTTTACTTACATAAACATGGCTAATCCAGGCAGTTTAGCCTTTATAAATACAAAATGTATAAGACTGAAGGAAAAAATTAGAGAGCGGTGCAGGAGTTCAGCACATGCAACAAGGATATGTAAAAATAGCGCAGTGGCCCATTGACCTCAAAAAAATGCTAGCAAAAATATACTCTCTGGAAGTAAATACTGCAAATAGCAAGGCTAGGAAATCTCAACTCATTCCACAATGAGAAATAACAAGAGAACCGGCATGACACCAATACTAAAATCCTAAAAGACAGAAAGTGGGAAAGAGCATGTACACACTGGCATATTGAAAATATATAACCAACAAGGACCTACTGTACAACACAGGGAACTCTGCTCAATGTTATGTGGCAGCCTGGATGGGAGGGGAGTTTGGGGGAGAGTGGATACATGTATATGTATGGCTGAGTCCCTTTGCTGTTTGTCTGAAATTATCACAACATTATTTGTTAATCAGCTATACCCCAATACAAAATAAAAAGTTAAAAAAAAATAAGAAAGAGCAGCAAAACCAACCTAGAAAATTAGCTGAAAATAGTGATGAAGAAAATCACTAAACATGCTAAGAATTTTTTTAAAAATATAAAGCATTGCTTCTCTAAAGAAAACACAAATGTAGAAATGTAAGAACTTATGACCAAGATGATGAGAAAAAGGAGGACATGGCCAGAAGCAGGAGGGAATGAAATATGGGCTGGAGTTTATTCTAGAAGTCTGAAGACTGGAAATACATTAATAAGTTTTATCATATTAGTAGATTAGATGAAGAAACTCATATAAGTGTCTCTATAGATGCTGAAAATACATCTGACCAAATTCAACAACTATGGTTGATGAAAATACTGAAAAAAAATACAAATAACATGGTAAAATAAATTGATTTCAGCTTGAAACCCAATGTCATGCTTTATGGCAGAACTTAAAATATTTCTGATATAATCACGAACAATATAACAATGTTCATTGTCACTACTGTTATTTAGCAGAGTGCTGGAGATGTTAGCTGATGCAATTAGATAAGAGGAAGAAATTAGACGTATAAAAATTAGAAAGTGAAACTACCACTATTGGCAGAAGTTATGATTGCAAAACTTGGGAAACACAAAATAATTGAACAAGAAACGACTTTACCTGATAAAATCAATGTTAGGTACAAGCATAACATATATGTACAAATCACAATCAGATAAAAGGAAGAAAACCTCATTTAAAATAGCAACAATGACAAGAAAAGTAAAATACCTAGGAATAGACTGAACAAAAAATGTTGCAAGACCCATATGAGGATGAATTTCTCTTAAAGATGTGAAAGAAATCTTGACCAAATAGCAAGACATATAATGTTCTTGGAAGGTAAAAGTCACCATTATGAATATCTTAATTCTCCTTAAGGTAACATAAATTTAATTCACTTGTCACAAAGATTTATTTTGTTGAAAATGTTTTAGTTTTGAAAACTTGATCTTAAATCACATATAAAACATTAGCTAAGAAAACCTGAAAATAAAAGCAATGATAGAAGCTGCTCCCAGTTCGGAGCCTCCCAAGCATAAAAATGACAACCCACTCCAGTATTCTTGCCTGGGAAATACCATGGACAGAGGAGCCTGACGGGCTACAGTCCCTGGGGTTGCAAAAGAGTTGGGCATGACCTAGCGCCTAAACAGCAAACAAATAAAGCATAACATACTGCTTGAACAACAGCTACTTGCATTGTTTAATCTGTCATCAATTTAAGTTGTTTTGTCAAATGGGTATGCTGTTACCTTTCATTGTATTAAACCACATTCTCAAGTCTATAAAGCAACCAATTAATACTTTTTTTTTCCATGTGATGCACTCCTCAAGGGCTATTTTTTTAAAAAAACAATACTAGGAAAACAAACATTACATTGCCTGCTTTGATTTTGAAAAAAATGCAGATGGTTAAAGTGACTTTGAAATGGTGGTACCATTGACCAGTTTCTTCCCCTCCTATGTTAACAGCTCTTCTGTTTTGTGAGTGAGTTGTTTCAACTCTGGCTGTGCTTGGATAATTTAAAAAAAAGAAGAAGCCAACAAAGCTGAGTCCAGCTCCAATCCAGAAAAACTGAATCAGAATCTCTGAGATGGAGTCAACTGGGGCTTTTTTTTTTAATTGCCATATCAAACTCCTCCCCTTCTACTTCCTCCTCTTTCTTCTCCTGAAATTTAAGAAATAAAAGTTAATAATGCATCTGAAGCTCATCATGTAACCCTTCACCCATACAGAGGTATACACTGTCCTCATTGTCTCTTTTCATGTAGGAGATTTTCATAGGCCTTTTGACTTACAAGCTGACTTAGAGCATCATTCTCTTCATTGCCACCTTCCAAGCACAGTTATTAAAGCTCCCATATAAAGAGCAGCTGTATTATTACCATATTTCTTACTCTGAACGATCATTTCAATCAGGAGCTGTTGCTTCTACTAAAATTTGCTTCTAAATTGATTTGCTGTATACAAATTTACCCCAGGCTAGACTTGCTATGTTATCCTTCATAGCTATTTTTGTCACATAATTAGTAGGAATAAAATTGAATGAAGATATTTTGAAAGTAAATAAAGGTTCTTGAGAATTATTGACATAGTTGGAAATTTCTCAACTCAGGGTATATGTCTAAAGAAATCAGCTTCCTAGGTGGTTTAAACAGAGGAGAGGTGTAGTCATGGTGGGAAAGTAACATATCCTGGGTGCTTAGGCTTGTTCTATCTCCTATGGTGAATAGGCATGCATAATTGACATGAAAAATTGAGTTCTACAAGTTATTGATATTTGAGTTAAGGAATATGGACTTTAAAAGAAGATAATTAAGATGAAAAGTAAATGTCTATATCCAACATAAGTGCTGGAAAGAAAACAGGGAGCTTCTTTTCAAAAGAATGGGGAAAGATGTCTCCAATGCTGCAGCAAGCTCTTCTCTAGAGGTTTCAGTTCAATTCAGTTCAGTTCAGTTCAGTTCAGTCACTCAGTCATGTCTGACTCTTTGCGACTCCATGAATCGCAGCACACCAGGCCTCCCTGTCCATCACCAACTCCCGGAGTTCACTCAGACTCACGTCCATCGAGTCAGTGATGCCATCCAGCCATCTCATCCTCTGTCGTCCCCTTCTCCTCCTGCCCCCAATCCCTCCCAGCATCAGAGTCTTTTCCAATGAGTCAACTCTTCTCAAGAGTCTTCTCCAACACCACAGTTCAAAAGCATCAATTCTTCAGTGCTCAGCTTTCTTCACAGTCCAAGTCTCACATCCATACATGACCACTGGAAAAACCATAGCCTTGACTAGACAGACCTTTGTTGGCAAAGTAAGGTTGCTTTTCAATATGCTATCTAGATTGGTCATAACTTTTCTTCCAAGGAGTAAGCGTCTTTTAATTTCATGGCTGCAATCACCATCTGCAAGTGTATTCAAATAGATGATTAATTATGATAGTGAAGGGGTCAGAGTATGCCACTGCTAAAATGGCACTTTGGCATATTTATTTTGAACTGAAGACAACTGAGAATCAACAGATGCAGAAAGAAGTCCTCTTAGAACGTCCCAATCTGACTAAAAGCAGAAACTTCTGATTAATGAGTACTGCCAGAAATCCCCTCTCCTGGGGAATTTTCTGGCCATGAAGAAGATGGAAAGTGGGCACCAAGATGGACCTGCACAAACAAACGTAATCAAAATAATACTAAAAAAACTCCTTCATGTAGATTGGGATTCCCCTGGTAGGCCAGTTGTTAGGACTTGGTGCTTCCATTGCTGAGGCCCCAGGTTCAATTCCTGGTTGGGGAACTAAGATCATGCAAACCACGTGCCATGGCCAAACAAAAAGTAAATAATACTTATTTTCCATTAATTTCCTCATATTTTTTAATTAATTAATTTATTTTAATTGGAGGCTAATTACTTTACAATATTGTAATGGTTTTTGCCATGCATTGACAGGAATCAGCCATGGGTATACATGTGCTCCCCATCCTGAACCCCTCTCCCACTTCCCTCTCCATCCCATCCCTCGGGGTCATCCCAGTGCACCAGCCCTGAGCACCCTGTCTCATGCATCGAACCTGGACTGGCAATCTGTTTCACATATGGTAATATACATGTTTCAATGCTGTTCTCTCAAATCATCCCACCCTTGCCTTCTCCCACAGAGTCCAAAATTCTCTTTTGCTGTTTCTCATATATCCCATATATTTTCTTCTCACAATTTACTACCCCTAGAAGCTAAAAACCCTTTCTCTTTGTCTTATCACTTCTCCACAAATTTATTGTTGTTGTTCTTTAGTCACTTAATCATGTCTGACTCTTTTGTGACCACATGGACTGTGGCCCACCAGGTTCCTCTGTCCATGGGATTTCCCAGGCAAGAATACTGGAATGGGTTGCCATTTCCTTCTCTGAGGGAACTTCCCAACCCAGGGATCAAACCAGCATCTCCTGCATTGGCAGGTGGATTCTTTACCAATGAGCCACCCAGGAAACCTTCCACAAATGTATTGCTCTTTGTTAAAATGATGTATAAGCCTCTGAGTCTGATCACCTCTTTGGGGCTTTCATTTTATTTCTGTAAACCTCTCATATGCACACATGATAACCTTTTTTTTTTTTTCCCCTCCTGTTAATCAGGTTTTTGTCAGCCTAATTTGTAGGGTCCCATTCACTGTGAGAGTTGGACCATAAAAGAAAGCTGAAAGTGAAAGTCTCTCAGTCATCTCCAACTCTTTTCAACACCATGGATTGTAGTCCATGGAATTCTCCAGGCCAGTATACTGGCGTGGGTAGCCTTTTCCCTTCTTCAGGGGATCTTTCCAACCCAGGGTTCGAACCCAGGTCTTCCACATTGCAGGCAGATTCTTAACCAGCTGAGCCACAAGAGAAGCCCTCAGAAAGCTGAGTGCTGAAGAATTCGTGCTTTCAAAGCATGGTACTGGAGTAGACTCTTGAGAGTCCCTTGGACAGCAAAGAGATCAAACTAGACAATCCTAAAGGAAATCAACTCTGAATATTCATTGGAAGGACTGATGCTGAACCTCCAATACTTCGGCCATCTGATGCAAAAAGCTGACTCATTGGAAAAGACCCTGCTGGGAAAGATTGAGGGCAGGAGGAGAAGGGGGCAATAGAGGATGAGATGGTTGGGTGGCATCACTGACTCAATGGACGTGAGTTTGAGCCAATTCTGGGAGATAGTGAAGGACAGGGAAGCCTGGTGTGTTGCAGTCCATGGGGTCATGAAGAGTCAGATATGACTTAGCAACTGAACAACAGCAATTCACAGAACATAAGAGGGCAGAGGGAAAAGTTTCTTCCTACACTACTTTACCCTAAAGAGATACCTTTCAAAATGAAGATGAGACCCAAATTTCGCTAAAGAAATTTTTGTCCTGAAAAACAAAAGAAACTTGAGTCAGAAAGTATTCAGCTAAGTGATGAATAGAGCAGCTTAGAATATCTTTCTCTTCTATTAAGAAAACTGGGAAAAAGTTGTTTGTTTTTATTATTTTTTAGCAGTAGGCAGTAGTCTTGGTTTGCTGCCCTGAACTGGAAAACACATATTGAAGTCTACGGCAGAACACTGGCCCAGACCCCCAAGTTGTCAGAATCACAGGCAGGCTCGTTTGCAGCAGCATGGATAGACCTAGAGATTACCATACTAAGTGAGGTAAGTCAGAAAGAGTGAAGACAAATACCATACGATATCACTTAGATGCAGAATCTAAAATATGACACAAATGAAACCAATCTACAAAACAGAAACAGACCCACAGACATAGGGAACAGACTTGTGGTTGCTGGGGGGAGGGGAGGAAGGAGAGGGATGAGTGAGAGTTTGTATTAGATGAAAACTATCGCATTTAGAATGGATAAACACCAAGGTCCTTCCATATAACACAGGTATCTGTATTTAATGTCCTGGGATAAACCATAATTGAAAAGAATATGAAAAAAAGAGTGTATATATGTGTACAATGAGCCACTTTGCAGTAGAGCAGAAATTAGCACAACATTGTAAATCAACTATACGTCAATGAAAAAAAAAACAGAGAATAAAAAATCGTAGCAGAATGCAAGTTGAAGAGCTCCTTGGAAGAAAAGTTATGACCAATCTAGATAGCATATTGAAAAGCAGAGATATTACTTTGCCGACTAAGGTCTGTCTAGTCAAGGCTGCGGTTTTTCCAGTGGTTATGTGTGGATGTGAGAGTTGGACTGTGAAGAAAGCGGAGCGCTGAAGAACTGATGCTTTTGAACTGTGGTGTTGGAGAAGACTCTTGAGAGTCCCTTGGACTGCAAGGAGATCCAACCAGTCCATTATAAAGGAGATCAGTCCTGGGTGTTCTTTGGAAGGACTGATGCTAAAGCTGAAACTCCAGTCCTTTGGCCACCTCATGCGAAGAGTTGACTCATTGGAAAAGATTCTGATGCTGGGAGGGATTGGGGGCAGGCGAAGAAGGGAATGACAGAGGATGAGATGGCTGGATGGCATCACTGACTCGATGGATGTGAGTCTGAGTGAACTCTGGGAGTTGGTGATGGACAGGGAGGCCTGGCGTGCTGCGATTCATTGGGTCGCAAAGAGTTGGACACGACTGAGTGATTGAACTGAACTAAACTGAACTGGTGATAATCAAAAAATCATCCTGTAAGCAAAAGTAATCAATCAGACCATCTGGACGGATCAATCCAATGGTTTTGTGAGTAGAAGCCAGTATTGAGAAAAAAACAAACCTAAAACCAAAGATGGCATCTAGTGCTCACAGCCTGGCTTTTCTGAAATTGCTTTTGACCGTGCCAAACTTTTCTAAAATCAGTTGTGAGTGACTTTTGGCTTTTCCCAAAATGAATAATCCTTAGCAAATAAAAGACAAAATCTGAAGGTCTTTATCTTGAAGAGGTATTATTAAACTTAAATGTAGAATAATGATAAGGTTATGAGAAATGGTATATTCTCCCCTAAAACAAACACCTGGGATCATATTCAATGAACAATTTTTTGTGTATCCACTGTATGGAACAAGTTGCAAAGTTCTAGAAGAGATGAGATGAACCTTTATTTGGATATCTCTTAACTAACAATATGATATGTGGCAACACTGGTCTTGGGACTCATAGCCACCCTGACATGTGAGCCAGGACGATTCCTAACACATGTTTCAGGTTTCTCCACCAGTCAGCAGTATTTCTCTGTGTCCATCTCATCAGTTTGTCTCTCCAGGAACCACTATTTCAAGTCATATACCCAGGTTCACCAGTGCAATGCATGTCAATCAATGTATGCATCTTAAAAGACATTTTGAAAAACACGTTAAAATGTGAATCTTTAGGAGATAATGAAAAATCCACACTCATATTTAACTCCTTACAATGATGCCAGTCACAGTTGTGGAGTCCTATACCGAGGTTACAGGTGTGGAGCCCAGTACCAAGGTCACAGGATAAAAATCTCTGACACTGACCAAGCCCTATAAGCAACTGTTGCCACGAGCTTCCAGATCTAAACCAGCCAGTTTCCTGACCCCATATTAGGTAAAATTTCCACCCTACAGCATCCTAACCAATCACCTAATGCCACCATTACAGTAGGAATTTTCTCTGTCTTGGGGTTATAAAAATCTAGCTACTAGCTTGTGAAAGGGTTTGGCTCTCCCTTGAGCCAGCCTGCTGTTTTAACAGCATCTCCCCCTCTAATAAACTTTATTCTCCCCACATTCTGCCTCATGTCTGGAAATTCATTTCCAACCCAAGCACGGACCATGACAGCAGTGTTGCTTAAAAATAGGGAAAAACTGGGAACAAATGACCTGTCTAATATCTGGAGATTGTTAGATAAATATGGTAAATCAAAACAAAGGAATACAATGCAGCTGTTGAAAATGATGTTAGAGACGAGAATATCTTAATGTGGGAAAGCTCTTTGTGATTTATAATGTGAAATGAAACAAGATGATTAAAATGCATACTTCTTATGGTCCTCATTTTATAAATTGACACATATGAATATTATTCATTGGAAAAAGGTCTGGAATGATAAATGCGAATGGATTTTAAACTTTGCTTTGAAGAACTCTAAGGTGCCAACAAGTGTTTCACGGCTCAACTTGGAGGTTGTTTGAGGGCCAACCCCTTGGGCTTTCAGACCATCATCCTCTATTTTTTAATCTGTCTTATGTATTGATCTCCTACATAAGATTCATTGATGAAAAGGTTTTGCAAATTTGAAAAATATGCTAAGCACTAATATATACTGTGAGATTAAGTAGTAGTTATAGAACATCACTAGATGTTTTCCTCTATTTTTGATTTAAACACTCAAGTCCCAATTGACCTATTAGCTGAAAGTCCAATTACCTCAGGGATAACATTCTTTTCTTCTCTTTCTTTATCTGTATTTTCAGATTTTTTTGTAATGCAATGTATTGCTTTTATAATAAGAAAAAAGGTTATTTTAATTTTAAAAAGGCTAATGAGAGAAAAGCAATGTTTGATCCATTCGACAGTGACGTTTAAAAATATTAAATCAGCAAAACACTCAGTGAAAGGAATCATGAAGGAAGTTCTTATTACTGAACTGAGCAAGCACATGGTTTGTTTGTATCTGTGGGTTTACCTGTTTCCACAGTCACAACTGAGGGCAACTGAGAACAGGTGGGTTGACTTCTCTGTTGAATATGCAGTCTTATTATCTTGAAAATTAAGTTCTTGTCCTAACTGGCTATATGGAACCAATGACATGGAGAATTTGAACCAAGCTAGAGAGGACCCAAAGCATAACATAATCAAAGCCAAACTATAAATAGCCAAACAATTGTTATTGTTTAACAATCCCTCTGCAAATAGTTATAAAGTGTACTCCACAATTTGTCCAAATATAAAGAGTAGCTAAATGTAAAGGGACTTCCCTGGTAGCTCAGATGTTAAAGTATCCACCTGCAATACGGGAGACCCAGGTTCCAGTCCCTGTATTGGGAAGATCCCCTGGAGAAGGGAATGGCTTCCCACTCCAATATTCTTCCCTGGAGAATTCCATGGACAAAGGAGTCTGGCAGGCTACAGTCCATGGGGTTGCAAAGAGTTAGACACAACTCATGCACGCCAAGAGTAGGCAAGTGTTATCATGGGTATTTTTGAAGTGCCCAGCATAGATGGTCCCGTTGTGTCATGTTCTTTATCCCTTATGTAAATAAGAAATGATCTACTAACATCTGAATCTTATCCTCTGAAAATTTAAATTGCTCCTCAATGCTTCAGTAAGTTAATAAAATACTCATTTGCACCCAGATGTTAGGAGTGATTGTGAGAGAAGTAAACACTTGGAATTGGTTAAAATAAATCAGTTTAACTTAAAAAATGTTTATCTTTTGCCTTTCTGCCATTGGTAGCCATATTCCCAGGGCAAACTACAAGTATTTTTTCTTTCCTGCATTTATAGAGCAACTGTTTTTGGCTAGCCTTCAAAAAAACATCTATTTCTGCTTTACTGACTATGCCAAAGCCTTTGTCTGTGTGGATCACAATAGACTGCGGAAGATTCTGAAAGAGATGGGAATACCAGACCACCTGACCTGCCTCTTGAGAAACCTATATGCAGGTCAGGAAGCAACAGTTGGAACTGGACATGGAACAACAGACTGGTTCTAAATAGGAAAAGGAGTACGTCAAGGCTGTCACCCTGCTTATTGAACTTCTATGCAGAGTTCATCATGAGAAACACTGGTCTGGAAGAAGCACAAGCTGGAATCAAGATTGCTGGGAGAAATATTAATAACCTCAGATATGCAGATGACACCACCCTTATGGCAGAAAATGAAGAGGAACTAAAAAGCCTCTTGATGAAAGTGAAAGAGGAGAGTGAGAGAGTTGGTCTAAATCTCAACATTCAGAAAACTAAGATCATGGCATCTGGTCCCATAACTTCATGCAAATAGATGGGGAAACAGTGGCTGATTTTATTTTTATGGACTCCAAAATCACTGCAGATGGTGATTGCAGCCATGAAATTAAAAGACACTTACTCCTTGGAAGGAAAGTTATGATCAATCTAGACAGCATATTCAAAAGCAGAGACATTACTCTGTCAACAAAGGTCTGTCTAGTCAAGGCTACAGTTTTTACAGTGGTCATGTGTGGATGTGAAATTTGGACTGTGAAGAAAGCTGAGCACTGAAGAATTGATGCTTTTGAACTGTGGTGTTGGAGAAGACTCTTGAGAGTCCCTTGGACTTCAAGGAGATCCAACCAGTCCATTCTAAAGGAGATCAGTCCTGGGTGTTCATTGGAAGCTAAAACTCCAATACTTTGGCCACCTCATGCAAAGAGTTGACTCATTGGAAAAGACTCTGATGCTGGGAGGGATTGGGGGCAGGAGGAGAAGGGGACGACAGAGGATGAGATGGCTGGATAGCATCACCGACTCGATGGATGTGAGTTTGGGTCAACTCCGGGTGTGGGTGATGGACAGGGAGGCCTGGCGTGCTGTGACTCATGGGGTCGCAAAGAGTCGGACACGAGCAACTGAACTGAAGCCTTCTAAATGGAAGATCGAATGTCTCAATGAGTGCTAACAGTGGAGTAAGCAATGCACTTATGGAATTTATACATTCAAACAGGTCCGAAGGAATTGACTCTGACTCCGCTTCACAAAGTTCTGCTTATCCAATTTAGGGCTTTTTTCCCCCAACAAAAGGGAATCGTGAACTCTCAACTTGATTTGGCGAAGGATGTGAAACGATGTCCACTCCTTGGAGACAACTTTTCTATAATTTATCTTTCCTTCCTTCCTTCTTTGGAAAAGGCATGCTTTTATCCCTCCTTGTTCAAACTTAACCCCACGACTTCTGTCTGTGAACAATAACCAGTTCAATAAATTTTCATTTATGTCCATCACACTTTATTTAACATGTGCTATCTATTACATATTATGGCTTCAGTGGGGTTCAAAGATAAAAGACAAAGCACAGGCCTTCAAGCAGCTCACACAAAACTTTGCGAAGTGCTAGGAAGCAGGGAAGTTGGGAGTAAACAGGAGGGTTAGTTCAGGTGGAAGAAGGGATGAAAGGGACGACTTCCTTGAGAAAGACTGAGCTGCAATTCATTGGGTTTTGTACCAGATTTTTGTAGGAAGCTATGAAACACTCCAAAACAAGCACACTTAAAACTGAAGTCATCATCTCCTTCTCTTAATCCGTCCTCCTATGTTTCCTTTCTGGAAAGCCATCATCTGTTGTCAGCTCCATTCACCCGATTACCTGCGACAGAAACCTGGGTATCAGCCCAGATTCCCTTTCTCCCTTCTCCCTGACTCTCTTTGGAAGATGGAGCCAGCCTGTTAGGATCACCACACATGCGGGTGGCACTGGGAGAGGTGGATCTCCAGCCCAGTCAGAGCAAGAGGGGTATTTTCCCATGGCAACATAGCTGAGTGGAGAAATAGAGTCTGTCAAGTGAAACTGGTTTACAGGTAGGAAAACAGGATTGAGCACTGAGGCTGAAGCTCATGGCAATGAAAAAAACTGGAAACTAGGATCAAGGTTGATAGCTGGGAGGTTTGAAATCAGGATAGTCTAAAGACTGAACATCAGGCTGAGAAGAGTGGATCAGAAGTGAGATTTTTAATGGTGGATGGAAGATCTTGGCTGTTCTTTTAAGTAATGGTAAACTGTATTACTGGGTAGGTACAGTGGCATACATAGTACCTCCACATCCTTAGTTGTGATATTTAAAAGAAACTTCCTGGGACTTCCCTTGTGGTACAGTGGCTAAGACTCAGAGCTCCCAATGCAGGGGGCCTGGGTTTGATCCCTGGTCAGGGAGCTAGATTCCACATGTCGCAACTAAGACCCAGAGCAGCCAAATAAATAACATATTTAAAACAAAAAGGATTATTCTGAAAAATATAAAAGAAGCTTTCTGGGTTGGTGATTGGACTATGAACATAAAATTTTGTTAGAGTGGAAAATCATTTTAAAAAGACATAAGCATAATTAAAATGTTCTACTTAAAACATTTGAGAATACACTGATTTCTCAAACTTTTAATATAGATTGAAGACTTTCTCTTTGAGTTTGGGCCAGATCTTAAAATTCCCATCCACTTTCTTACTTGAACCACCTCTTTAATTTCCACCAATATCAAGTTCTATTGGACAGTGCTGGCTGGCTGTTATCCAAACAACAAAATGCCATACAAAGGCCATAATGCTTTTCTTTCCAGCCCGACGCTCTGTTGGTCCTTAATGCTCTCTCTAGGCTGAAGTCACACTAATAGTACCACTTATATACCCAGACTCAACAGCGGCTCATGTGTCACTGCGTTGGTACATGCTCTTCCGCCAGTGGAATGCCCTTTCCATTGAAGAGGGCCTCGTGAAGTCCTCCTACTCAATCTTTTGTGATCTAATACACTTGGCAACTCTCCTTGTCTTTCCTGATTCTCCCAGGCACAAACAGTTGCTTGGTTCTCCTTCCGACATCTCTGTATACACAAATACCACAAAATCACATTTCACACCCTCTCTTCTCTGGCAGACCAGATTCATGAGGGCAGGAACCACACCTTACCCATCTTCATATTGCTAGCAGTGAACCCAAGTCCTGGCACATAGTAAGTTCCTGATCAAGGTTTATTGATAAATACTGCTTGATGACAGCTTTTTAAATGTATATCTGCCTCAGGTAAAACTAAAGAATCTGCCTGCCACTCAGGAGACCCACATTCAATCCCTGAGTTGGGAAGATTCCCTGGAGAAGGGAATGGCTACCCACTCCAGTATATTTGCCTAGAGAATTCCATGGACAGAGGAACCTGGTGGGCTACAGTCCATGCGGCCGCAGAGAGTGGGACAGGACTCAGTGACTAACCCTTTTACTTTAAAGCTCCATCTCATGTGACAACTACATCTCTTGGGTAGGGAGGCAAGACCGTGACTGCGTGGGGAAGAGGACCGTGACTGTGGGCACAAGGGGGCAGCTGTGTATTTGTTGATTTTGGTGGATTATTTTCAGTTTCTCTCATGGCTACTGAATGATGCTCTAGTATTTAGCTCTAGTCTAAATGTTATCACATTCAGTGAAGCAGGTTTCCCACTCTACAAAATAATTTAACTGGCTAAAATGGATTTCCCATTCATGTGTATAAGTAAATTATTTGACACTCTGGCTACACATTAGAGTCATCTGTAGAACTTAAGCGATTTTAATGCCTGGGTCCCACTTCGGATCAAATAAATCAGCATCTCTGGAGCAGAGTCAGGCATCAATGTTTTTAAAAGCTTCCGAGTGATTTTCATGGGCAGAGTGGCAAAGCACTGAGTTACATCATTTGCATCTTGTCATTATCCAGCTCTGATGTGAGTTTTTCTTAGTCAGTTGCACCCAGAACATGCTGATGGAACATGTCAAGTTGCTGTCATTACTAGTGAACTATAGCTGTTTCAGCGACATTACTTTGCCAACCAAGGTCTGTATAGTCAAAGCTATGGTTTTTCCAGTAGTCATGTATGGATGTGAGAGTTGGACTATAAAGAAAGCTGAGCGCTAAAGAACTGATGCTTTTGAACTGTGGTTCTGGAGGAGACTTTTGAGAGTCCCTTGGACTGCAAGGAGATCAAACCAGTCAGTCTTAAAGGAAATCAGTCCTGAATACTCATTGGAAGGACTGATGTTGAAGCTGAAGGTACAACACTTTGGTCACCTGATGCAAAGAACCGACTCATTAGAAAAGACCCTGATGCTGGGAAAGATTGAAGGCAGGAAGAGGAGGGGATGACAGAGGATGTGATGGTTGGATGGCATCACTAACTCGATGGACATGAGTTTGAGCGAGCTCCAGGAGTTGGTGAGGGACAGGGAAGCCTGGCATGCTGCAGTCCATGGGGTAGCAAAGAGTCGGGCATGACTGAGAGACTGAACTGAACTGATAGCTGCTTCACCAGCTGTGTTTATTACATGACTAGTGAAAGTCAGAGAAAATTATAGAAATCAGCATGGGTTTCTTTGGTATCTTTGGTGAAAGAGAGTTCAAGATGTTTTTAATGGCTGAGCACTATTCCACTGCCTCTGTGTACCACGTCTTTATCCATTCATCTGCCAGTGGACATGTAGGTTGCTTCCATGTAGGTCTTGGCTTGGTAAACTGTGCTGCCATGAACACTGGGATGCACATATCCTTTCAGACCATGTTCTTCTCTGGATATACACCCAGGAGTGGGATTGCAGGATCATACAGTAGCTCTATTCTTAGTTTTTTGAAGAGCCTCCATACTGTTTTCCATAGTGTCTATACCAATTTACATTCCCACCACCACCTTTTCTTCACACACCACCATTTATTGTTTGTGGATTTTTGATGATGGCCATTCAGACTGGTGTGAGGTGATAACTCTACATAGTTTTAATTTGCAAACAGGCATATTCTCAGTTTGCTTTTCCCTTGTGAGTTTTGCATCTTGTGAAAATGTCCATGCAAGTTATATTCTGAAATGTGACATCATTGTCTCAACACCCCCATTGCACTGCTGGGAACTAAACTTGACCTTAGGTATGATAAAGACATGACTGTGAAACTGAAGGAGAGGATGACTGCTGTCACGTATCCTCATGGCGTAGCCATGGTTGAGGATATCTGTGCTGTGAAATACCAGGAGTGCTAGGCTCTGATTCAACGAGGCAGCTACATGGTGTTTGATGAAGCTCTTACAAGAGTTCTCTCCCACCTCCCATCAAGAGGATGAGAGAACACTTGCTGTTGTAAATGTCTGAGCCCCTCACTCCTTGCCCAATCCCCACAAGAACTTTTGTACACTTTGTTGAAAAACCTTGGCACCTCTGCACTGAATGGCAACTTTCTCTTACAGACTACCTTCCCCATAAAACTATTCTGAAACAAGCAGAAATTGTACAGTTTTGTTTGTTTAAGGTGTAAGAGTTCAAACTTCCATGTTATACTAAAATTTAGCTCTTTAAAATGAAAAAGTATTCTGGATTCAAGCCCTACCTTCACCATGTACTAGCAAACTGACTTTAGGCTAATTACATCTGAAGAGGTCTCAGTTTATTCACTTACATAAAATAGGAATAGTAATAGTACCTATTTTGTAATATCTTTTTAAACAAAAATTAAATGCAATCATGTAGGCTTATGCTAACTAAGTGCTTTGATTTTTACTTAGGTAGAGGAAAGAATTTGAAACTAGGACAGAAGAAACATGGGTGTACCAGGACCTAGTTCACTGTGCAAATTGCTTTGGGCAAATTCCCAGACAACCTTCCCTCAGGTCACTCCTTGTTAACTAAGGTAGCAATTTGGTAGGCATTCAGTAATAGTTAGCACATTCCTTCTCCTTCCAGTCTCATATAAAGTGAGATAATTGGGAAGGGTTACTGGTTCACAACGTTCTCAACCTGACTCAGTCAGTTCAGTCGCTCAGTCGTGTCCGACTCTTTTTGACCCCATGAATCGCGGCACACCAGGCCTCCCTGTCCATCACCAACTCCGGAAGTTCACTCAGACTCACGTCCATCGAGTCCGTGATGCAATCCAGCCATCTCATCCTCTGTCGTCCCCTTCTCCTCCTGCCCCCAATCCCTCCCAGCAGCAGAGTCTTTTCCAATGAGTCAACTCTTCACATGAGGTGGCCAAAGTACTGGAGTTTCAGCTTTAGCATCATTCCTTCCAAAGAATACCCAGGGCTGATCTTTAGAATGGACTGGTTGGATCTCCTTGCAGTCGAAGGGACTCTCAAGAGTCTTCTCCAATACCACAGTTCAAAAGCATCAGTTCTTCAGTGTTCAGCTTTCTTCATAGTCCAACTCTCACATCCATACATGACCACAGGAAGAACCATAGCCTTGACTAGATGGACCTTTGTTGGCAAAGTAATATCTCTGCTTTTCAATATGCTATCTAGGTTGGTCATAACTTTCCTTCCAAGGAGTAAGTGTCTTTTAATTTCATGGCTGCAATCACCATCTGCAGTGATTTTGGAGCCCCCCAAAATAAAGTCTGACACTGTTTCCACTGTTTCCCCGTCTATTTCTCATGAAGTGATGGGACCAGATGCCATCATCTTCGTTTTCTGAATGTTGACGTTTAAGCCAACACTCTCACTCTCTTCTTTCACTTTCATCAATAGGCTCTTCAGTTCCTCTTCACTTTCTGCCATAAGGGTGGTGTCATCTGCATATCTGAGGTTATTGATATTTCTCCCAGCAATCTTGATTCCAGCTTGTGTTTCTTCCAGCCTAGCGTTTCTCATGATGTACTCTGCATAGAAGTTCAATAAGCAGGGTGACGATATACAGCTTTGACGTACTCCTTTGCCTATTTGGAACCAGTCTGTTCCATGTCCAGTTCTAACTGTTGCTTCCTGACCTGCATATAGGTTTCTTAAGAGGCAGGTCAGGTGGTCTGGTGTTCCCATCTCTTTCAGAATTTTCCACAACCTGGCTAGTTAACAGAATAATCTTTGGCGCTTTAACAAAAAAAAAAAGAAGGAAGAAACTGATCAATCAGAACATTGTGTTGAGAGCCATGGACTAGATGATCTATGAAACTCGTTCATGGTCTGATGATTGGTTATTTTGACCTCATAAAGAAAATATGACTTCTGTTTGATTTTAAACTGTTTATTCATTCTCCTTTTTCTGCAGATTATTTGAGTCCATGTATAATATTGTGTGCATGGTAAGTTGCTTCAGTTGTGTCTGATTCTTTGTGACCCCATGGACTATAGCCAGCCAGGCTCCTTTGTCCATGGAATTTCCCAGGCAAAAATACTGGAGTGGACTGCCATTTCCTTCTCCAGGGGATCTTCCTGATCCAGGGATTAAACCCACATATCCTGCATTGCAGGCAGACTGGCAAGAAACATCTGAGAAATTGTAGTTCATTCAAAGCTAGCAACTGGAAAGAGTTTCACTGTTCCACCTAGTCATCCATTATGACTTGTGACACACTTCTACAATGGCCTGATTGTCCTTATCTTTAAAATAAAATCATTTGTGTTATAATTTTTACTGCTCGAACTCCAAATATTTTCAAGTGATTTATTGTCTGTGTCCATATCTCAAGCACAGTTTTAGGGAAGGGTCCTCTGGGCTTTCCTCCTTCCCTCTTTGGAATTCTCTTGGATTCTCATTCATGTTTAAGAGTCTTGAGGTTGAAACTGAGCAAGATGTTGCAGGGTTTTCCCAGGGACAGACCCCCTCCATTCCCAAAACTCTCCACCCCCGACTCCCCTCACCCCTTATCTGCTCCCACCTCTACTTCCTGTCTCTTGTTTGTAGAAAACCTTTAACCTCCAAGGCCATCCTTGAGTTCCAAAGAGCAATTTTAATCAGAGAAATGAGAAATGCAAACACAAAAGAAAACAGTCAAGCAAGACAACATAATACTAGGTTAGCCATAAAATAAAGTCAAGGACCTTTTAGTTCCTACTCACAGGCTATAGATAATATCCTGAGCCATATCCTTGAGCTGTTTTGCAGATACTAAAACCCTCACTGGCTGGAAGAAATTAACTGCATGCTGACCACAATCATGTTGACCCCAGTCCGGCTGATAGCATTAACTCTGGAAATATCACCTTGTTACCTCATTATCAGCCAATCAGGAGACTGTCCACAGGCTGATCGGCCACCTTATAACCCTTACCCCTAACGTTGCCTTTAGAAATCCCTCCATGAAAGCCATTGGGGAGTTTGTATCTTTTGAGCATGAATGGCACATTCTCCTTGCTTGGTTCTTGTTGAGCATCTTACAATAAACGCTGCACCCTCCTTTACCACAATCTGGTGTCAGAAGCTTGGCTATACTACACGTCGGGTGAGAGGGCCCAAGCTGGGTTTAGTAACAAGGTCAAGGACTGGGCTTCACTCTCTTCTCACCTACCGCTACACCTGCCACCATGCTAGCCACCGCATTGGCCCCAACCATGTGCCTAAGACCTATTACTTCCAGTGCGATTTTCACAGAGGTCTCCAGCTTTGTCAGCTCACAAAATGTAAATTACTTTGTCATTTGTAATGGCACAGAGCCCTTTTAGGAAGGATGACTAAATTTCAATTAGCAGCCAATTCCTAGTCCTGCATAGTGATGGTTATTATTTTTTCTTCTTTTCAGATCAACGCTTTTTTTCCATGACCATTCCAAACTCCACTTGTAAAGCTGTGTGGTCATTTTACAAGAATGGTGAGTGTGTGGGTGCATGTGTATGCCATTCTATTTTTCCTGGCTAAGAGTTTATGATTGTGTTGGCATTTTGTGAGTGTGTTGGTCAGAGGGATGATCAAAAGCTTAGTTGAGATGACTCTTCTAGTCATATCTTTTCATTCCATACCTTAGAGGTATAAATCAGAGTGGCACTAAACATTATAAATGATATTCAAGGATTTTCTTTCTTATATTTGCTTCTGATACTTTCAGGGATGGTTCCTCCTACAAACAAACACACTGTGTCCATTATGTTACTCTTGGTCAGTTTCATTTCTAGAACTGGCTGTCTCTACTTTCATGCATCACATGTCCTTGGACATGAGCTTCTAAGCTGAGTACCTGAAAGTAAAGTAACAGATCACTTGTGATAAAAAGCCTTTCATTCCCAGAAACTAGAAACAGGTCAAGTTTATGCAGGGGCTCCTTGCCTTGGAAACAGGCAACTGAGCATGAGTCAGTCAGAGGCTTCAGGGCACCTGGTTCTGGGGTGAGGGGGGCGAGGGCAGAAGGTGAAAGGGAGATGCTGGACTCTGTGATTCTAGGTGGACTCCTCGGAGCGCAGTGGGGTGGGGGCTGGGAGAGTAAGCTCCAGGGTTCCAGATGTCAGGCACTATGGAATCTGTGGTTCCCTTCAGGTAAGGGAGGGACAGGAATGTGATCATGATAAGACTGGAGGAAGGAATGTCTATGCTATAATCCGAATGATCATAACCGAAGGCAACTTTCCCTGACATCTTGCCTAAGACTGACACTCCACCGTGAAAGCAGCTCATAGACAGTGGCCAATTATCACTGGCCAGTTTATGTAGGAAGACTATTCCAGGCAGATGATTTACCAGTGCGAATGTACTAAGTCAAAGACACTCGAAGGCTGCTGCCTTAGTCCCTTCAGGCTGCTATAACAAAACAGTGGTTTATAAACAATGGAAATTTGTTTCTCACATTTCTGGAAGCTGGAAGTCTGAGATGGGGATTCAATTAGGAGCCCTTTGCTGGGGTGCAGATTTTTCGCACGGTAAGAAAAGCATGGGAGCTCTTTTGGATCTCTCAGAGCTCTAGTCCCATTCGCGAGGGCTCCACCCTCATGATCAAACACCTCCCAAAGACCCCACCTCCTCATACCATCACATTAGGCTTTAAGATTTCAACATGTGGATTTTGACAAGACATATTCAGACCATAACAGCTGCTTCCAGAGGAGCTCCTTCATATAACTGAACATCAGTCTTGCTATATGTAAAGGAAAATAACCAAATATATTCCATGATTTGTGACATTTTGTTTCTGTAGATTTCTGGATGAAGTTGCATGGAGAAACTTTCAAAAAATCGCAATCCCAAAGGAAACACATCCTAGGACTTGAAGTCATTCAGAGAGACAGAATATATTCTCCCCATGGTCAGTTACAGGTGTGTAGAGCCCAGGCAGGTAACATTCAGTTACCATACAGCCCAGAGATTGAACCTGGGCATTTAACTTAGAGAAACGATAACTTATGTTCACACAAAATCATGTACACAAACGATCATGACAGCTTTATCTGTGACAACCCAGATAACTGGCTAAACTCACTGTGGAATACTATTTAGCAACAAAAGAACAATCAATTGACACATGTAAGAACTTGGATGAGTCAAGAAGAAATCATGTTGAGTGGGAAAAGTTAAACCTCCAAAATAACATACTGTATATCGCACCTGTGGAACATTTTGAAATGACAAAAATCTTAAAAATGGAGGACAGATTATTGGTTGTCAGGGGTTAGGGATGAGGGTTGGAGGTGATGTGACATGGCAGGGAGGTGGGTGTAGCTATAAAAGGGTAACATGAGGTATCGTTGAAATGCTGATACTCTTCAATCTCTCGACTGTGGATCTACAAACCTACACACGTGATACAATTGTGTAGAGAAAAATACACAAACACATACCAAAGAGTGTGAATAAAACTAGGAAAATCTGACTAGGACTGGTAAAGTGTTATCAGTGCTAAGATCCTGGATGTGACTTTATATTAGAGTTTTACACAAAATATTACCATTAAAGGGGCCTTCCATGGTGGCTCTGCGGTAAAGAATTTGCCCACAGTGCAGGAGCTGCCAGAGACAAGGGTTCTATCCCTGGGTCAGGAAGATCCCTTGGAAGAGGGCATGGCAACCCACTCCAGTATTCTTGCCTGGTGAATCCCATGGACAAAGGAGCCTGGTCGGCTACAGTCCATGGGGTCGCAAAGAGTCTGACGTGACTGAAGCAGCTTAGCATGCATGCACACCATTAAAGGAAACTGGGGAAAGTGTATGAAGGATCTCTCTAAAGGAAAAAATAAAATGGGGGAGAAATGGGGATATTACTGAAAAGAGTCCTAGCCTGAACTGACTGATATCAGGGTAAACTCCAAATTTCGTAATACAGCATTTTGCACTTTATGATATGGCCCCAACTTATATTTTTAGGCAATCTTCCATGACATGCTTAAGGAACCCCAGCATTGCAGCCCCTCTGAGCTCTTGGCCATTTCCCCAAAGCTTAGCACATTGCCTATGGGAGGGTGTGTGGCTCAGGGCATCGTTCCCCTGACCCGGCTGTGTGTCTAAGTCCCTCCTTTGCCTCGCCTAGTACAGGGTAGGGATTGTGATGTGATACTGAAGCGTGTAGTCACCCACAAACTTGAAGTTCTCACCCTTAATTCTAGTAGCTTATCAAAGTATTTTCCAAACAGAGTGTTCTCTCCTATTCTGGTGTGAGTGATTAAGACAAAAATATCCCCTTTATGTCTTCTTTTCTAGGGGATCCTCTGCCTGGCATTTTCTGCCCTCAGCTCTGCCTTTCTCCTGCTACCACTCCTAATGCTACTTCCTTAGTAAAAAAAACTTCTTGTCCATTCAGCCAGAGAAAAAGTGCTTCTTTCTTTGAAATCCCAAAGACCTTTCGCCAGTAGTTTGACACTCTGTGCTGTATTTTGGCCCTTCATGTTACCAGTTTAATATTTCCACTAGACTATGAACGATGACTCGGGGGCAGAGTCTCTCAGGTCTGCAGTCCCTCACACTGGGTGCTGTGGAGACAGACATCAGTAAAATGGGTTCTAAGTCCTTGAGGCTCTCACAACCCAGTGGGGGAGATGATTTTATCAATAAATCCCTGTCTTTCACAAGCTGTGGAGGAGCCAAAGATCAGAGCCCCATTTCAGTGTTTTCTGAGGCCCACTGTCACAGGAGGAAGCAGATTAAATCGGCAGTGTTTGATTCTGTGCTGTTACTGTTTCACTCAAGCTGCTGAAGACACATTCCTGGGAAACAGGAACACACCACTTGGGAAAAGAGAGGTGGAGGGTAAAGCGGCTGATGGGGGAGTCTCACTCCATCTTGGAAGACAGCAAGTTTCCCCGGCTTTGATAGATGAGGCAAAATAAAAAAAAAAGCACGTTCATGTGGGTGTGTATACACACACACACACACACACACACACAAACTCATCCATCTCCACAACGCAACCATAGGAAAGGAAACCATTTATATTGTTACACTACACTTTTTCCCCTGTAAGGCATTTGGGATCTTGGGGGAAGCGCAGAGCCTTAACCATTGGAATTTCACATTTGCTAACGTTAATAACGTAAAAGTAATCTAATGTCACAAAACTCCGACTAATTTTATTTTTTTATTTTAATTTTTTTCAATTTCCCTGTACAGCTTTTAAAATTTTTTAAAAATGTTTTATTATTGAAATATAACTGCTTTACAATGTTGTGTTAATCTCTGCTGTAAAACAAAGTGACTTCTTCATAAATTCCCTTATCTGGTCACATATTTTTGTGCCATTTTTGCCTATCCTGTTCATTCACTCTGCTTTTGGTAGCAGGACCTTGATTTTTTCCCCCAGGGAACCTCTGCTCCCTTGTCGTAGTCCATGGGTCTCTCCAGAATCAGCAGCCAATCAGAATATTGTATTCTGGTCACTGTGACTGGTTCTGTGGGTGGGTAAGTGACTCAATTTGGTCCAGTGAGAGGGAATGCCAGGACTTCCTCAGAACCACTGAGAGAGAGAATTACTCTGAGCTCAAGTTGCCATAGGAGAAAATAGTGTAAGCAACTGGAAGTACTGGCAGCCATTTTTTTTTTTTTCCAGTAAGAGAAGAGACTTTGCCAGAAAACATTATCACACTCCACACACACACACACATACACACATACAGAGCTGAATTACAGTAACAGCTAAACTGAGTCCTGGATGTCTAGCTTAAGCCTCTGTATTCAGCATGCCCCATGCTCACTCTACTCTTGGATTTTAATTTATGTAGGTTAGTAAATTTCCTATTTTTGCTTAATAAATTTCCTATTTTCTTAAGCCAGCTTCATTTGTGTGTGTTTTTTAAAAGTCACTTTCAAGTAACTGTATACAGAAATAATAACGTTGAAAAAGAAAAGAAAACTATAGACGTTTTTTGTTTCTACATAACTAGAACTTTTGATGTTTGCTGGGCCATTAGGAGAGCTTACATATGTTTGAGCAGTGAGAAATGAAGTGTCCTGTCTTGGTCAGGATAGAGCAGCTAGGCTCTGCTGTGATAATAACCTCAAAATCTCCTGGATATGATTTGCTCACACTATGTGTTTATTGAAAAATTGCTGTGGGACTCTGCTCTGTGGTCGCATAGATGCACGTGGTCTGATGGAACCTCCACCTTGTAGAAGCACCGTGTGGAACAGATGACTGCCTTTGTCATCCGATGGGGGAAGAAAGCACATCAAATTCTCATACCTATTCTTTTATATTTGAGTCCATTTGTTAGAATTGGTCACATGGCTCCATTAATTAGAAAGCAGCTAGGAAGCAGTATTCTTGTACCGCAAAGGAGAAAAAGCCAGGATATAGTGTGTTCTAATAATGTCTAACATGACCAAACTTATATTTTTAGATCATAACTCTGAAATGAATTATGTGTGCTTACTCTCAGTCACGTCTGACTCTTTGCGACCCCATGGACTGTAGCCCGCCAGGCTCCTCTGTCGATGGGGATTCTCCAGGCAAGCATACTGGAATGAGTTGCCATGCCCTCCTGCAGGGGATCTTCCTGACCCAGGGATTGAACCCAGGTCTCCTGTTTGGCAGGCAGATTCTTTACCATCTGAGCCACCAGGGATATGAGTTATAAAAACAGGTAAAATGTATTAAGCATTTCTATGTGCTAGACATTTTATATAGATTATTGTGTGTACCCTTTACAGCATCTTTGCAACTTATGATTGCCTCCATTTTCCAAATGAGGAAATCAAGGCTTAGTTGAATTAAGTGACTTGCTAGGAGCCACAGATCAAGGGAGCTGAAGTTCTGTTGGAATCCACGTTGAAACGTGGCTGCTTACTATGTGCCATACTGCCTCCCTGATGTGATGTCGAGCCAAGGAAGAGAACTCAGCGAGATCAGCTGAAAATTCAAGTGAGAAAGAGAGATGCTGCCACTCAGATCTTGGGTGGATGGAGAGAAGAGGTGTTACAAAGGTGAGATGACAGGCTAGCACTAGAAAATCTGAGTTATCGAACGCTCAAGATCCCAGCTGAGACTGAATGAGGCAGTTCTCTGCTTTCTCATTTCACTGTCCTGCTGAAAACCAGTGAGGAGCCTGTAGGCTGCAGTCCATGGGGTCACAAAGAGTCGGACATAACTAAGCAGCTTCACTTTCACTTTCACTTTGATAGTCTACTTAGTGCCTTTTTTTTTTTAAATTTAAATTTTTGTGCTTTTTGTTGGTGAATCTACTGCTTAAACTGGCCCTCAAGCACAGTGCTGAAGTGCCCAGGTATATAGACAAGCTTTGCTCAAATATTGCCACAGTGGGTAAACATGTGGGCTAGTAATTTTACATACATGTAAATATATCTCTAGGATAAATCCCCAGCTGTGGGGTTTTAAGCTCTGGATCTTTGTTGCCAAACTTGTCAAGGAAGATGCGCTAATTCTCCCATTCTTACCTACAATGCCTGAAAGAAGGGTACTTAAATACCTAGGAAGTGGCTGGGAAGGTAGTTTTGGAATCAAAAGTGCCAGAGTTTGAGTTGGATTCTTTTAGAGACTCTGAAGAGTACTGAATGATTATTTTTTTAATCAGTTAATTTGGCTAAACACAAGCAATAAGCACATGTTCCCCTGTCATGAGTGGCTGCTGAGAATTAGGTTCAGCTCTTTTAACCTCATCTAGGCTCCTTGCATTTGGCCTCATGTATGCATAGGTCTGGAGTTAGAGCCCAACCCCACCTCCCTTCCCTTTCTTGGATATCTCCTCTCATTTTCCAACTGCTGTGGTTGCCTTGAAATCTGTCCTCAGGTTCTTTGAACCAATAAATTGCACAGGCTTTCCTCAGGCTAATGCCATAAAAAAACAAGAAAGCCACAGAGTAAGTTTCTCTCAAGTATGAGACCTGAACAGCCCTCAGTCTACCTTCTTTCGGTCAGGTAGGTTTTTTGTGGTTGAAGGTTGTTGCCTGCAGGAGATCCGTCTCTGGAATTACGTCAGCGTTCTTCACAGTTTGACATTTAGGATTTTTATAGAATGCTTGTGCATGAACAATGTCACAAAAATACATCTGAGTCCACCAAGGGTTTATGGTCAAAGACTTTGGAACTATCTGATAATGACAAAACAAACATCGGGGTGGGATGGATGAGTTGTAGGGGGGCTTACAAGTTTCTGGGGTATGTTTCTTGTAGTGAGGCAGATTTGGGAGTCGGGAAGATCCCCTGGAGAAGGAAATGGCAACCCACTCCAGTATTCTTGCCTGGAGAATCCCATGGACAGAGGAGCCTGGTGGGCTACAGTCCATGGGGTGGCAAAGAGTTGGACACGACTGAGTGTCTACACTTAAACACTTACTTAAGCCTTTCTTAATCTTTCCAAAAACCGGCCACAGTTATGTATGTGTGCTCAGTCATGTTCGACTCTTTGTGACCCCATGGACTGTAGCCCACCAGACTCCTCTGTCCATGGGATTTCCCAGGCAAGAATACTGAAGTGGATTGTCATTTCCTCCTCCAGGGGCGCTTCCCCACCCAGGGACTGAACCCAAGTCTCCTACGGCTCCTGCATTGGCAGGCAGATTCTTTATCACTGAGCCACTGGGAAGTCCAGCCATAGTTATATCCTTTATAATATACCTTTCAGTAAAGGCCTTAACATGCGATTTACTCCCACTCCATAATGACTGTGGGCAGGTCATCTAACATCTCAGAGTCTTGGTTTTCTCATCTGTAAGATGTAAGATCTGCTCACCTCACAGGGTTTTTGTAAAGTGCTTAGAAGGCAATGAAATAGTTCAGACACATGGAAATTATGCCATGCTGCCTCTAAGCCCAGACATAACTGCTGAGCTGAACCAGAGGTTCCCAGAATGCACCTAAGGCCCATCACCCTAGAGCTTACTTTTCAATATTTAGACATGTTTTCAGAAGTCATTAAGGAATTCCAAGTCAGCTAGAAATATCAAAAAGCAGTGATGCTATATAGATAGAGTATAGAGAATAGTGTACATTATTTCTCCTTAAAAGTCTCCCCCACTCCAAGCATATTAGCTAGTATGGGGGGGGGAGCGCGGAATTGCTTAAGTTACCTGGTAATTTGGGAACATGTAAAATTGCTTTCTTGGCTGCTTCCCTTTACCACATCCCACTCTCTCATAACTGTGAGTCAAAGAGAGCTTCCTTCACTCCAAGTAAATCCCAGGACTGTAGTCTTATGGATATGGAAAGTCATGTCCTTATTTTATATTTTTTTATAACTTCTTAAGGAAAAATTTATTTATTTTTGGCTGCGTTGGGTTTTTCGTTGCTTTGCACAGACTTTCTCTAGTTGCAGCCAGCAGCGGCTACTCTCTAGTTGAGGTGTGTGGACTTCTCATTGCTATGGCTTCTCTTGTTGTGGAGCATAGGTTCTATAGTGGGTTGATGGGGCGGGGGGCGGGCGGTGGCTGAGTAGTAGTGGCGGTGCATGGGCTTAGTTGCTCTGCAGTATGTGGAATCTTCCTGGACCAGGGATTGAACCTGCGTTTCCTGCATTTGCTGGTGGATACTTATCCACTGCGCCACCAGGGAAATACTCATTCCATATTTGTTGCCACAAAAAAACCCTGAAAGGATTGAAGTGGGTTGTTCAAGATCACAAATCATTGTAAAGCAATTATCCTCCAGTTAAAAATAAATTAATTAAAAAAGGAAAAAAAAAAACAACAACTAAGATCACAAATCAATATCTCAAGGAACTAGGAGATGAAGCTTAATTGCTGATGGTCCCGTATCCGTGTGGGAGTCAGGCTCTCTTGGAGCAGTGAGGATCTTCCTCTTTTTTACATCGGTCACTTGACAAAAGTAAAAATTGATGAAAATAAATTGAAAATGGTTTTATTGAATCACATGAAAATAAAGCTATATTCTCACCACTTTAATTGTTTTCCTTATTGTTGAAAGAATATCAAGGAGAAAACGATCACAGCTTTTTCTTTTACAGAGAATGTTAGTCCTTGAATGCTAACTAGCAGCACAAAGCACTTTTCTAGTGTTTCATCTTGACCCTTTAGTGAGTGTGCTATACCTGGCAGGTAGGCTGCTTGCGCCTGAGGGACTCAAGTTGCTGGCCGCGATCTAGAGCGGTGGTGCTCTAGACCTGGTTCTTGAATTCATAGCAGCAGCCACAGCAACAAACAGACCCACCCCACACTTGTCTAATCAGAAACTCTGGGCACTGCAAGCCGCAACCTGTGTTTTAACAAGCCCTCTGAGCAGAAAGTAAAGAGGAACTAAAAAGCCTCTTGATGAAAGTGAAAGTGGAGAGTGAAAAAGTTGGCTTAAAGCTCAACATTCAGAAAATGAAGATCTGGTCCCATCACTTCATGGGAAATAGATGGGGAAACAGTGGAAACAGTGTCAGACTTTATTTTTTGGGGGCTCCAAAATCACTGCAGATAGTGACTGCAGCCATGAAATTAAAAGACGCTTACTCCTTGGAAGAAAAGTTATGACCAACCTAGATAGCATATTGAAAAGCAGAGACATTACTTTGTCAACAAAGGTCCGTCTAGTCAAGGCTATGGTTTTTCCAGTGGTCATGTATGGATGTAAGAGTTGGACTGTGAAGAAAGCTGAGCGCCGAAGAATTGATGCTTTTGAACTGTGGTGTTGGAGAAGACTCTTGAGAGTCCCTTGGACTGCAAGGAGATCCAACCAACCCATTCTGAAGGAGATCAGCCCTGGGATTTCTTTGGAAGGAATGATGCTAAAGCTGAAACTCCAGTACTTTGGCCACCTCATGCAAAGAGTTGACTCATTGGAAAAGACTCTGATGCTGGGAGGGATTGGGGGCAGGAGGAGAAGGGGACGACCAAGGATGAGATGGCTGGATGGCATCACTGACTTGATGGACGTGAGCCTGAGTGAACTCTGGGAGTTGGTGATGGACAGGGAGGTCTGGCGTGCTGCAATTCATGGGGTCGCAAAGAGTCGGATACAACTGAGCGACTGAACTGAGCTGAACTGAGTGATTCTGATGGCTCAAGTTTGAGAGCCATTGCTTTAGAGACACTCAGAGCTACACTGTAGTGCTAAGTCAAAACATATTTTAGAATATAGATGTTGCTATGTGTATGTCTTATGGAGAAGGTTTGTATGTGAATCCTCTCAGTGATTATAGGAATGGCCTAATATAAAACCAAAGTGCTCAATCAGAAGTGTTATAGGGACTTCCCTGAGGTCCAGTGGTTAAGACTGCACACTTCCACAGCAGGAGGCACAGGTTCAAGTTCCGTTTGAGAACTAGGATTTCTCATGCCATGATACATGGCCAAAACACAAAACAAAACAAGAAAGGAAGAAATGTTGTAAATACTAGGTCTAGAAGAGGCTATGAGAATAGAATTGCTGAAGATGGCCAAAAATAATTATTGGTTTACTAAAACTGTCATGAAACAAAATAAGAATATCATAAAAAAGATGCTGCTACTGCTGCTAAGTCACTTCAGTCGTGTCCGACTCTGTGCGACCCCATAGACGGCAGCCCACCAGGCTCCCCCATCCCTGGGATTCTCCAGGCAAGAACACTGGAGTGGGTTGCCATTTCCTTCTCCAATGCATGAAAGTGAAAAGTGAAAGTGAAGTCGCTGAGTTGTGTTCAACCCTCAGCGACCCCATGGACTGCAGCCTATCAGGCTCCTCCGTCCATGGGATTTTCCAGGCAAGAGTACTGGAGTGGGGTGCCATTGCCTTCTCTGAAAAAAGATGCAAGGATCAATATGTTTCAGAATCTGTGGAATATTTGGATTGTAGGACGATAACAGAGTCTAGCAGTATGAGGGAAAATATGCCAGAAAAGAAGGCACAACAGAACCAGGAGAAAGAGGACTTGAAGGACATATCTTCAGGAAAGAAGGTGTACATGACTCTAAAAACTGCTCCAAGTAGTCTACTCCAATCCAGCACTGGGTAGAAGTTCCAAATGCTTCAGCTGAAGTTAGTGGGAAGGTATATGGGAGCCTAGAACATCTAATAACACTTTGAATTATATACTTCTACATATAGATTTAAGATTGTTTGCATCTAACAGAAAACTCAGAATAGTGGTGACTTAAGGTAGTAATTGAATATAATGAATAGTAATTTAGAATACCAGAAATCTGGAGGTTGGTAATCAAGTGCTTGTGTGGCAGCTCCATAGTTATCAGGTATCCAGACTCTTTCTGTCTTTTTGTTCCACTTTTCTAGTTTATGGCTTCCATTCTCAAGGTATTACTTCATGGTCCAAAAGGGCAGCAGGAGCTCCAACCATTGCATCTGTTCCAGGCTGTTGGAAGGAGAAGAGGCAGAAGGGCAAAGGTACCATATGCCTCTGTTCAGTCATTTCCCTTTAAATAGCCTTCCTGGAAGTAAAATATAATTCATTGTCTGAAATTTAGTTACATTGGCCATTCCTAGCTGTGAAGGAGTTCTTGAAAATGCAACCTTTAGCTGGACACCATGCTGCCTTATATAAACTCAGGTTCTCTTACTAATAGAAGAAAGGGAGAATGAACATTGGGTAGCGATGAGCAGCCTCTGCCACAGATTCCTGATTTATTCTTGTTTTTAAATTCTCAATGCTGCACTCAGAGGTTTCATATTGCCACAATTAGTCTCTGTTCTGCTTTTCTCTTCTGTGAGTGTCTCCTCATCTGGAAAAAGTGAAATTAATCTAAAGAGAAATAGTGAAAATAAATAGGAAAGTGATGGGAAAGATTATCTGTATGTGTGTGAAAAAGTGAACCACTGATAAAAACAGGGCAAAATGAATGTTTACCCAGCTCCAAATGCTGAGAACAGGGATATTCTTAAGGGAGGATTTCAGTCTCCACTAAATAATGAGGTTTTTTCCCCGTAGCACTTAAGCCTCTCCCAGTGACAAGAATTAAACTCTTTTAGGTCACTAAGCGACCTCTAAGTGCTTAGCTCTTGTATAATTTTGAAAAAAAAGAAAAAGAGTAGGCATTAAAGATAGTCATCATGCCTGCCACATCACCCTAAGAAAAACAGTATTTACTTTTTAGACTTCATGTAATTTGCATTCTTTACTCTCCTTCATCTTTACTGGTTTTCTCTGTTTTTAAAAAAATCACTGGGCTGAAACATTGACATACAAGGTCTAAACATAATCCTCTGTGTATTATGAACTTTATATACTTTCATTCATTCACTCAATAACCATTTATGAAATATTCATTAAGTGTTAGGCACTAGGGTTTTGTTGCAGACACAAAACACAAGGTTCCTTCCCCCATGGAGCTTACATCACAGCTAATGTGTGGATGTTGTTGTTGACGGAGACAGACCATAAGCAAGTAAACAGAAAAATGAACAAGATATTTCCAGATAGTGGTAAGTGGTAAGGCAGCAGGAAGATACCTTGTGAGTGACAGAGAATGAGGGATGATTTAGAAGGGGTAGTTCTCCTTGATGAGCTAAGATATGAATGTGAGACAAAGCCACTGACAAATGCATGACTTATAATGATATGATACAAGCATCTAAAATTTTTCATTTCTAAATGCTAGTAAAGTAATGCTCAAAATTCTCCAAGCCAGGCTTCAGCAATACGTGAACTGTAAACTCCCTGATGTTCAAGTTGGTTTTAGAAAAGACAGAGGAACCAGAGATCAAATTGCCAACATTCGCTGGATCATGGAAAAAGCAAGAGAGTTCCAGAAAAACATCTATTTCTGCTTTACTGACTATGCCAAAGCCTTTGACTGTGTGGATCACAAGAAAGTGTGGAAAATCTGAAAGAGATGGGACTACCAGACCACCTGACCTGCCTCTTGAGAAATCTGTATGCAGGTCAGGAAGCAACAGTTAGAACTGGACATGGAACAACAGACTGGTTCCAAATAGGAAAAGGCATACGTCAAGGCTGTATATTGTCACCCTGCTTATTGAACTTCTATGCAGAGTACATCATGAGAAACGCTGGACTGGAAGAAACACAAGCTGGAATCAAGATTGCCGGGAGAAATATCAATAACCTCAGATATGCAGATGACACCACCCTTATGGCAGAAAGTGAAGAGGAGCTAAAAAGCCTCTTGATGAAAGTGAAAGTGGAGAGTGAAAAAGTTGGCTTAAAGGTCAACATTCAGAAAATGAAGATCATGGCATCCGGTCCCATCACTTTATGGAAAATAGATGGGGAAACAGTGGAAACAGTGTCAGACTTTATTTTTCTGGGCTCCAAAATCACTGCAGATGGTGACTGCAGCCATGAAATTAAAAGACGCTTACTCCTTGGAAGAAAAGTTATGACCAACCTAGATAGTATATTCAAAAGCAGAGACATTACTTTGCTGACTAAGGTCCGTCTAGTCAAGGCTATGGTTTTTCCTGTGGTCATGTATAGATGTGAGAGTTGGACTGTGAAGAAGGCTGAGCACTGAAGAATTGATGCTTTTGAACTGTGGTATTGGAGAAGACTCTTGAGAGTCCCTTGGACTGCAAGAAGATCCAACCAGTCCATTCTGAAGGAGATCAACCCTGGGATTTCTTTGGAAGGAATGATACTAAAGCTGAAGCTCCAGTACTTTGGCCACCTCATGTGAAGAGTTGACTCATTGGAAAAGACTCTGATGCTGGGAGGGATTGGGGACAGGAGGAGAAGGGGATGACCGAGGATGAAATGGCTGGATGGCATCATGGACTCGATGGATGTGAGTCTGAGTGAACTCTGGGAGATGGTGATGGACAGGGAGGCCTGGCGTGCTGCGATTTATGGGGTTGCAAAGAGTCGGACACGACTGAGTGACTGAACTGAACTGAACTGAAATGCAAAATCATTCTCTCTCCTACACAAATGATGAAGGTACCAAAAAGGACTTTCCAGGTGGTGCTAGTGGTAAAGAACTCGCCTGCCAATGAAGGACACATAAGAGATTCAGGTTTGATCCCTGGGTCAGGAAGATTCCCTGGAAGAGGGCATGGAAACCCACTCCAGTATTCTTGCCTGGAGTATCCCATGGACAGAGGAGCCAGGAAGGCTACAGTCTATAGGGTTGCAAAGAGTCAGACATGAGTGAAGTGACTTAGCACGTATGCATCAACTAAAAAAAAATATTACAAGTGCTAAAGGTAACAGGTTTAGGAATAATAAAGATTAGATTGTCTGCACGATTAGGTTTAATTTGAAACTCAAACAGCTCCCAGTAGATGTATCTTAAAAAAAATAAAATTTCAGACATTGCTTCTGCAGAACCTCTATTCTAGCTTCTTTTGGGAAATGGAATATTTGACTAATCTCACTTGACTGGTAGAGTACATCATGATCAGCAAACTGGAAAGGGAAATTCTGTTATAGAAATGAATTCATTTGTATTATTCTTTGCAAAAAGCTCTTTTATATTTGTGATTCATAATCTTGTAGGATCGCACATGTGCAAGAAGGGGAAGTTGGCACCTGCCATGAGCACAGCAAATTTGATTAGATGTTCCAGCGGCTAGGTCACACTTATTCATTCTGTGTTCATAATTGGCTTCCTCAGAAACAGGAATGCTACTCATCTAGTGACATGAATTTAAAATACACAGGGTAAAAAAAAAATACACAGGGTTTCAGATTTGGTTTCTGATTAAAAAAAAACTACCAAATTTTATTTATAAGAATGATTTCTGAAAAATTAAACTTGATTCTCACTTTGACATCATCATGCCACTCATTAAAGCCAAGTTCTTTTGTATCTCTTTAAAATCTGAGAAGTTGAAATTGAAAGAAAATAACAAAGCATACAGGAGAGGAAGAAGCCATCAGAAGATGGCTTAATGTTAAAAAGTGTGATATTAATTTGGGAGCCAATGAACTTTAAAAAATGGAATCATGCATGAGTAATAAGGAGTAGGATCTGGACCCAGACAGGAAATTCAGCCTCAGAAAGCTAAGTATAAACAGGAGGTTGGGGGAGGAATGGAAACTTTCAGGGGTCCCTTCTAACCTCACATACCTGATTCTAAGAGTGCTGCAAGAATGTATTAGTCTGTTTTTAAAAGTGGTGATACTGAAATATAATATATAGGGGCATAAAATCCACCCATTACATTATACAATTCAAGGATTTGTAATGAATCATAGAGTTGTGCAGTCATCACCATAATCTAATCTGTTTGTGAGGTAGAACCATTTCATTTTTCTAGTATAAAGGTGCGTAGTGACTCATTAAAACTGTAGAGCAAGTTTCAAGGATGCAAAGGTGACTCACTGAAACTACATGTAACAGACATGTGCAGGCAGCTGTTCTACTGAATTAGGGAGAAAGAAGGGGAAGGTGGTGGTTGGAGGCAGTGTGGAACGATGGTTACCACCACACCCTTAAGTCAGATTGCTGAAGTTCAGATTCTGGCATCCTTATTTCCTTAATAGATGTCTGACTGCAAACAAATTACTTGAACCCTGTGAGCCTCATTTTACTCATCTGTAAGTTAACAGTACCTACTTCATGGGGCAAAGGATAGATGAGGTAAGTTAAACAAGAGGCTCAGAATAGTCCTGGAATGTAGGAAGTACTCAGTAAATGTTAGCAATCTTTATAGTTGTCACTGGATGACCATTAAATGCCTTTCATGAACCAGACACAAAAGACCATGTGCCCTATGATTGACTTATAGATATGAAATTCTAGGAAAGGCAAAATGAAGTGATAGAAAGCAGATCAGTGGTTGCCCCAGGCCAGAGAGTGGGTGAAAGAAATTGACAGCAAACAGGCACAGGGAACTTTATGGCTGTGTTCTAAATTATGACTGGAATGGTGTTTTGTAAACATTTATCAAATTAGAAGCTTAAAATTGGTGAATTTTATTGTATGTAAAACAAAGCTGACTAATGGCCCCCCTCAATACTCCCAAAATACAGCTTATAACTTTCCAGTTGTGTTAGACACAGGAATCAATTTCTAAAGGAAGCCAGTAAATATTTTTTGAGCACCCACTGGAAGGCACTGTTCTAGGTACTGGGAATACAAGTTTGAAGAAGACACAGCATCCCTACCCTCATGGGTATATAGTTCAAACACGACTTATGCTCGTATGTTTGGGATTACAAAAGGGGTCATTGTGACAGAATATTGGAAGAAGAGAACTCTAAGTTGCATAAATATCTGTCCCATGATTTTTAATTTATTTATCAGACATACACAGAAGCAAACACACCATCCCTGTATGGGAAGACGATGTCCCTCAGTGTCTGGGTAGGTGGAATGACAGAAGCCTCTGGGTGACTGGTGACCTTGACGCGAGGTTGCCTCACCATTTGCGAGACGCAGTGCCCACTTGGCGAGGGAAGGGACTTGGCATTGGCTTAGAGACCAGGTGGACGCTTCAAATGGGCCTCGGGGGATAGCGTGGCTTTCATTTTGGCCACGCTAAGCCGGTGCTCTCTTGTCCGCTGGCGAGCAATAGCCTCCGCACAGAGCGGTAGAACACTCCTAGGTATTCAACACCTTTAGAGACCTGGGAGGTTCGCGAGTGACTCCGCCCACAAAGTGACTCCGCCCACGGAGTGACCCCGCCCAAGTGGATCCGAAGTGGATGCTGCCTGGAGGTGGAGATGCGTTGCAAGAATCTGATTGGCTTCTCTAGTCAGAGCCTCGTAGAGGGTGGGGCGAGGCCTGCAAGGGGCGGAGCTTATGTCTAATGGGCCACCCGGCGCCGGCTTGAGAAATGGATGCTCGGCGGATGTGCAGGCGCCGGGGGCGGGGAAAGCACTTGCTCTGCAGCGCGCTGGCCCCGCCCGGGACCCGGCGGGAGCGCTGGGCCGCCCTTTTCCTCCCGTGCTGGCGCTGGGCTGACCCCCGGGCTGAGAAACTGAGTTGGTTCTGAGCTCCCTGTTTGGTTTTTGGGCGGCGGCGGCCGGAGGAGGAACATGGCGCTCGTCGGCAACGGAGCAGAGTTGGAAGTGGACGAGGTACTGGCCGGTGGGGAGTGTGGGCACTACCCCTGGAGCCCGGGAGGGATGAGCGAGCTCGGCAGGGTTGAGCGAGCTCGGCAGGGACGGCCAAGGCCCCGCCCCCTTGGTTGCCTGTCTGGAACCTACAGTCTCCCGACCGGAGGAGGAGACGGGGGTTGCAAGTGGGGACACCCGACCTTGGAAAGTCCGTCCCTGCTGGAGCGAGGAGGGTCTCTACGGCGCTCGGACTGGAGGCGCTGCTGAGGTTCCAAGCATCACGCCTAGGGTCGTAGGAAGCGAGGGCACCGCGTCCGGGCGGCTGGTGGATGGGTGCGAGCGCGCGGAGCGTAGGACCCGCAGTATAGAACAGTTCTGAGCCTTACTAGGGACGCCTAGGCTTTATGGGGTCTGACCCTGAAGTTCCGACACTGGCGCTTTGGAGTTTGTGGAACCGTCGCCTGATCTGGGAATCTCACCTTCTATGGAAGTTTTCGGTGGCAGAATCGAAGGGCTTGCAGTCGATGAGAGGAGGGGGCCAGCAGGAGGAAGAAGGAGCCCTCGGGGTGTCTGCACCAGCGGGCAAGGCAGAGCTGTCCTTGGGTTGGAGGGCTAGGGGCCTTGAGCAGCAGCCCAGAAATTGGTGATTTCACCATCAGATTCCCAGAGTGGTTGGTAGACGGAGGGAAGGCGCGGGGAGAACCGACTCCGACCTTCAACTACGGTCTCTATACTGTCTTTAAATAGTTAGCCACTTCCTCCTGTGGCGGGCGCGCGCGCAGGACCTGTTGATTTATTGACTTGCTGTGCGCAGTTGGCAGCTCCGCAGAGACACGCTCTGTTGCTCGCTCTTGAAGTTGAAGCCGCCGGCCGGCAGCTGCTGCTGCTGCTGCCATTTTACCTGACTTGTATTTTACAAGTCGCTGCCTGAGGAGGCTTCATTTCAAATGATGCAATAGTGGAAGATCTTGGAGTTGGCGGGCTAAGATTCCTGCCCATCTTTTCCATGTCGAGAAACGCCTGGCAACGAATACTGTGTTTTAAATGTAGCCCTTAACAAAACAAAACCCAAACTTCAGCTCTTTTACACGACTGGCCGACAAGAGGGCACGCCGGACTGTCCAGAAGCTTTCTTACAAGCCTGTGCCTTCCAAGGAGGACTTCAAACGACCGATCAATGAACTAGAGTTTGCATGGCTGCATCTATTGTTGAAACTTTTAAATTACACATAAAAGCAAAGGATGAAATGGCTTATTCGTTGCCATTTTCATCTGTGACAGCCTTTCTTTATTTGTAGCTTTAGACTGTCTTTTTGGTATGACCTGGAGCCAGCTTTTTTTCATTCCTTCTGTCTTGATCTTTTCTGTAATCAAAGTCGTAACACTTTCCTGGTGCTCTGACTATACATTCACTGTTTCTCTTAAAGGTTTTTATGACTCTCTGCTGTATGGCCCTAGTGGTAAAGAACCTGCCTGCCAATGCAGGAGACATAGGAGACACAGTTTCAATACCTGGGTTGAGAAGATTCCCCTGGAGGAGGGCATGGCAACCCACTCCAGTACTGTTGCTTGGAGAATCCCATGAACAGAGAGGAGCCAGGTGGGCTACAGTCCATGGGGTCACAAAGAGTTGGATAGGACTGAAGGGACTTAGCACAGTACAGCTGTATATTAAATTAACTATCCATGTTCTTGGCATGGGGCTTCCCCCGGTGGCTCAGTGGTAAAGAATCTACCTGCCAGTGCCGGAGACCTGGTTTCTATTCCTGGGTCAGGAAGATCCCCTGGAGGAGGGCATGGCAACCCACTCCAGTATCCTTGCCTGGAAAATCCCACGGACAGAGGAGCCTGGCAGGCTACAGTCCATAGGGTTGCAAAGATTTGGACACGATGGAAGCAACTTAACACGCATGTACGTTCTTGGCATGCAAGGCTCTTTACGGTGTGGTCTCAATCTGATGTGCTAGCCTAGTTTCCAGCCACTTTTCTATGTATAACAATTTTAATCAGTGTTATGCCTGAGGAAATAAGATTGGGAGTAGCTAGTAAATGTGGAGTGAAAAATTTAAATTCCTGGGCTTGATGAAAAAGATTTGCAACCCTTAATTGTGATTATTTGTTTTGCAACACTTAGATGTAATTGTTTAGGTCAGGGCACTGTTGGGAGAGAATGCTTGGACGATAAGTATTGAGACATAGGGCTACGCTAGCTGTGCCCTCTGCCTGCAAGGTGAACCGAATGCCAGGCATTGGCTAGGGAAGATGGCTCTAACTCTGTGGGGGAAATTAGGTTTCAAAGCAGCAGAGAGCCTAGCACACAAGATATTTGGTAATATGTATTTGTGGGGTGAATGAATGACTATAGAATTGAAGACAAAGCTTAATAATTACTCACTTTTGGCCATATCTTTTATTCATTTTTTAAAATCCCACAACTATTAAGCTCCTGTTACATGTTAGGTACTATACTGGTTCGAGGAAATGAGCAAAGTACAAACAGAATTCTTTTGTTCATGCCAAATCTACTTTTGTTCCTCATGATGCCCCGCTTCCACCAGAATAAATGTTGCAAACATTTATTGAACATTTGCTTTGTACTTAAACTTGGCAGGTGCCTTAGAAACTGAAGGCAGTTTTGACTTTCTACAGTTCTCAGTTTGAGTAGGGAGATGTGGCATGTGAACAAGAACTTTAGAAAAGAGCTCAAGGCAGGGTAAGCAAGCAAGAAATGTTGCCTTGTAGACCCGGTACCCTTAGCTTATTTGTGGAAAGTCCCTCACTTTCAATGGGCTGAAGTGCTCTATCACAGGTGTGCAAGACCCTGCTCTTAAACTTACTGGATGTATGAAACTAAAAGAGCTGGAAAGCTCAAGCGCTTAATAAGATTTGATGGTCTTTATTGCCAAATTCAGACTTAAATTGAAGAAAGTAGGGAAAACCACTAGACCATTCAGGTATGACCTAAATCCCTTATGATTATACAGTGGAAGTGAGAAATAGATTTAAGGGCCTAGATCTGATAGATAGAGTGCCTGATGAACTATGGACTGAGGTTCGTGACATTGTACAGGAGACAGGAATCAAGACCATCCCCATGGAAAAGAAATGCAAAAAAGCAAAATGGCTGTCTGAAGAAGAGAAGTGAAAAGCAAAGGAGAAAAGGAAAAATATAAACATCTGAATGCAGAGTTCCAAAGAATACTAAGGAGAGATAAGAATGACTTCCTCAGCGATCAATGCAAAGAAATAGAGGAAAAGAACAGAATGGGAAAGACTAGAGATCTCTTCAAGAAACTTAGAGATACCAATGGAACATTTCATGCAAAGATGGGCTCGATAAAGGACAGAAATGGTATGGACCTAACAGAAGCAGAAGATATTAAGAAGTGGTGGCAAAAATACATAGAAGAACTGTACAAAAAAGATCTTCACGACCCAGGTGTGATCACTTACCTAGAGCCAGACATCCTGGAATGCGAAGTCAAGTGGGCCTTAGAAAGCATCACTATGAACAAAGCTAGTGGAGGTTATGGCATTCCAGTTGAGCTATTTCAAATCCTGAAAGATGATGCTGTGAAAGTGCTGCACTCAATATGCCAGCAAATTTGGAAAACTCAGCAGTGGCCACAGTTCTGGAAAAAGTCAGTTTTCATTCCAGTCCCTAAGAGAGGCAATGCCAAAGAATGCTCAAACTACTGCATAATTGCACTCATCTCACACGCTAGTAAAGTAATGCTCAAAATTCTCCAAGCCAGGCTTCAGCAATATGTGAACCGTGAACTTCCAGATGTTCAAGCTGGTTTTAGAAAAGACAGAGGAACCAGAGATCAAAAAACAAACATCTGCTGGATCATGGAAAGAGCAAGAGAGTTCCAGAAAAGCATCTATTTCTGCCTTATTGACTATGCCAAAGCCTTTGACTGTGTGGATCACAAGAAAGTGTGGAAAATCTGAAAGAGATGGGACTACCAGACCACCTGACCTGCCTCTTGAGAAATCTGTATGCAGGTCAGGAAGCAACAGTTAGAACTGGACATGGAACAACAGACTGGTTCCAAATAGGAAAAGGAGTACATCAAGGCTGTATATTGTCACCCTGTTATTTAACTTAGATGCAAAGTACATCATGAGAAACACTGGGCTGGAAGAAGCACAAGCTGGAATCAAGATTGCTGTGAGAAATATCAATAACCTCAGATATGCACATGACACCACCTTTATGGCAGAAAGTGAAGAGGAACTAAAAAGCCTCTTGATGAAAGTGAAAGAGGATAGTGAAAATGTTGGCTTAAAGCTCAACACTCAGAAAATTAAGATCATGGCATCTGGTCCCATCACTTCATGGGAAATAGATGGGGAAACAGTGGAAACAGTGTCAGACTTTATTTTTCTGGGCTCCAAAGTCACTGCAGATGGTGACTGCAGCCATGAAATTAAAAGACGCTTACTCCTTGGAAGAAAAGTTATGACCAACCTAGATAGCATATTCAAAAGCAGAGACATTACTTTGCCAACAAAGGTCCATCTAGTCAAGGCTATGGTTTTTCCAGTAGTCATGTATGGATGTGAGAGTTGGACTGTGAAGAAAGCTGAGCACTGAAGAATTGATGCTTTTGAACTGTGGTGTTGGAGAAGACTCTTGAGAGTCCCTTGGACTGCAAGGAGATCCAACCAGTCCATTCTAAAGGAGATCAGCCCTGGGTGTTCTTTGGAAGGAATGATGCTAAAGCTGAAACTCCAGTACTTTGGCCACCTCATGCAAAGAGTTGACTCATTGGAAAAGACTCTGCTGCTGGGAGGGACTGGGGGCAGGAGGAGAAGGGGAAGTCCAAGGATGAGATGTCTGGATGGCATCACTGACTCGATGGATGTGAGTTTGAGTGAACTCTGGGAGATGGTGATGGACAGGGAGGCCCGGTGTGCTGCGATTCATGGGGTCACAAAGAGTCGGACATGACTGAGTGACTGAACTGGCTGACTGACTGACTGAGGTCACTATTTGATATTCAGATGGAATAAAAGGGGACCAGGTGGTTTAGTTGGAAAAATAGTAGGTTAGGAATTAGGTTAACTGGGCTCTTAACTCTGTCACTCATTTACCCAATAGCCATTCATTCATTAAATGTACAAACATCTGATTATGTTATGTGCCAAGCTGGTGCTAGCTTGAAGATACAGCAGGGACCGAGACTACGAGGTCTCTATCTATAACGATAGAGTGACCCTGACTAACCTAGTCTCTCAACCTCTTATTGCTCTTTTAAGTTTCCTCATCTGAAGATGAAGGGGTGCCATGAACTCTGAGTGTTCTTCCAAGCTCTGAAAGTCTATACGTTTAGACGCAGGGAGGCTCCTATTTTTGGGAAAATGCTAATAACATGGGAATCCCTTTTCCTTTGAAGTACCTACCCAAGGAGATGATGGTAGTAGTGGGGCTCTTATGATAGCTGTGGAATGGGTGCTTTCTTAGGTAAACTGGTGTTTTTGTTTTTTTATCTTTAGGTGCTAGGAGGATAAATGTGGGAACCATAAGAGGTTAAGGCTTGCAACCTCAGAGGCAGCAAAAATTGGATCTGGAGGAAGACAGAAACTTCTTAGACATTCCAGTGGTTCCAGACATTCCTTCAAACCTTGGTGGCCAAAATACTATTTTTTAACATTTAAATTTCTCTCATTGGTTTTTCTTGTGTATCACACAAGCAACTTTGACATCAAGTTCATGGAAGATATGCAGAATCTATGCAAGGTCATTATTACAAACGTATGGCAAATATATGGCTATCACTGGAGACCTTTCTGACCATCAGTAGCTTAATCCTTAAGTCTCTCTCTCTTGGTGACCTCCTTATATGTATGGGCTGCTTTTGGCTGTCTTGTGGATGTTAAATGCTTATGTTTGGCCCTTACTGTTCTGTGTGTGACTTGGGATTTGAAAATTAAATAAAATTAGTTTATATTTTCTTATTTATTAGAGTTATTGAGCTTATCGATAACTATGTCAAGTATCAAAAAGAAAAAATATTGATGATATCTGAATGAATATTTAGCAGCTGGATAAGTTAAAAATGATTTTCTCAGATAAAACAAAATTTAAGTTTATTAAAAATAACTTTTAGGAATTTTTTTTTCAATTGTTTTACCTTTGCTGGAAAAGGAGCAGTTTTTAAAGTCTTGAAAAATTTGGTTACATTGCTATTATTATATAGAAATTGGTAATTTTTATATGTAATCTGATATATCATATTTTACATTAAAATTGCATTGAAAGTTGCTCAGTAAATACAGTTATAAAGTTTAATGTTAATAGCCTTAAAATTTAAAATGTAACAACATTTTTATTGTCATTCTGAACCTATTCTTGAATATAAAGAGTAAACCTTATACTTGTTTTTTTATGTATAAAGTACAGAAATATTTCTGTGCTATTAACATTTCGTGGGTTAGGAGAAAAACGTCTGAAAAGGCTTTCAAAGCAGGAGGACAATATTGAAAAAAAGTTGAGAAACACTGGATTAGGGAAAGAAATGGTTTATGTGACAGATGCTTCCATGGCTTGCTTTTTTTGCCCGGGATATTTTTGGTTTAATTGTGATTTAGAAAATTTCCCTAGTGGCATTTTAGATGCTGTCTAGGTAAAACTGATTGCTACAATTTTCTTCCGACCAGATTCATTCTTTCATTCCGTTTGTGTTTGTTGAGCACCTCCTCGGGTGCAGGCAGTCTTCAGATGCTGGAAGTCCACACAGAGATGAGATGGCTTGATCACTCTTGAGGAACGCACACTGTAGCAAAAGAGACAAGTAACAAGTGCTGTCTTTGGGTCAGGGTAGATTTTAGGTGGGCTTCCTGCTGGCTCAGATGGTAAAGAATCTGCCTGTGATGGGTTCTATCCCTGGGTTGGCTTCTATCTGGGTTTGATCCCTGGGTTGGGAAGATCCTTTGGAGGAGGGCATGGCAACCAGCTCCAGTATCCTTGCCTGGGGAATCCCCATGGACAGAGGAGCCTGCTGGGCTACAGTCCATGGGGGTCACAAAGAGTCGGATGCGACTCAGTGACTAAGCATAGCACAGTGCAGATTTTACGTAGGAGAGCCATATAGTTTATCATCCACAACAGGGACCTGGGAAAGTCAACATGGTGCTTTCAGTAATTACTCCGGGACAACAGGTGCAAACAGGAATGGTTGGTTGCCTTCGTTTCAGTTCAGTTCAGTTCAGTCGTTCAGTCATGTCCGACTCTTTGCAACCCTATGAATCACAGCACGCCAGGCCTCGCTGTCCATCACCATCTCCCAGAGTTCACTCAGACTCATGTCCATTGAGTCCGTGATGCCATCCAGCCATCTCATCCTCGGTCGACCCCTTCTCCTCCTGTCCCCAATCCCTCCCAGCATCAGAGTCTTTTCCAATGAGTCAACTCTTCGCATGAGGTGGCCAAAGGGCTGGCAAAGGTGGCTCAGCAGTAAAGAATCCGCCTGTAATACAGGAACTGCAGGAGACGTGGGTTTGATCCCTGGGTTGGGAAGATCCCCTAGAGGAGGGCATGGCAACCCACTCCAGTATTCTTGCCTGGGAAATCCCATGGACAGAGTAGCTTAGCAAGCTATAGTCTGTCCAGTCACAAAGAGTTGGACATGACTGAAGTGACAGCACACACGCAAAGACTTTAAAGAAGAGGTGGTATTTGAACTGGGTCTTAAAAAAATTTTTTTTTAATTGAAGTATTGTTGATTTGTGTTAGTTTCAGGTGTACAGCAAAGTTATTCCATTATATGTATACACATATATGTATATTTGTATATATATATGTATGTATTTATATATTTTAGATTCTTTTCCATTTTAGGTTATTGCAAGATTATAGTTCCCTGTGCTATACAGGAGGTCCTTGCTGAGTATCTATTTTGTGTATAGTCAGTTCAGTTCAGTTCAGTCGCTCAGTGGTATCCGACTCTTTGCGACTCCATGAATCGCAGCACACCAGGCCTCCCTGTCTATCACCAACTCCCAGAGTTCACTCAGACTCATGTCCAACAAGTCAGTGACATCCAGCCATCTCATCCTCTGTCGTCCCCTTCTCCTCCTGCCCCCAATCCCTCCCAGCATCAAAGTCTTTTCCAATGAGTCAGCTCTTTGCATGAGGTGGCCAAAGTACTGGAGTTTCAGCTTTAGCATCATTCCTTCCAAAGAACACCCAGGGCTGATCTCCTTTAGAATGGACTGGTTGGATCTCCTTGCAGTCCAAGGGACTCTCAAGAGTCTTCTCCAACACCACAGTTCAAAAGCATCAATTCTTCAGTGCTCAGCTTTCTTCACAGTCCAACTCTCACATCCATACATGACTACTGGAAAAACCATAGCCTTGACTAGATGGACCTTTGTTGGCAAAGTAATGTCTCTGCTTTCAATATGCTATCTAGGTTGGTCATAACTTTTCTTCCAAGGAGTAAGTGTCTTTTAATTTCATGGCTGCAGTCACCATCTGCAGTGATTTTGGAGCCCCCCAAAATAAAGTCTGACACTGTTTCCACTGTTTCCCCATCTATTTCCCGTGAAGTGATGGGACCAGATGTGTCTATATAAAGGAAACAATCCCATTTACCATGGCATCAAAAAGAATAAATTATCTAGGAATAAATTAACCTAAGAAGGCAAAGATTTAAACTCTGAAAACTGTAAGACCCTGAAGAAAAAAATGGAAGATGACACAAACAGATAGAATTATATATTGTGTTCTTGGATTAGAAGAATCAGTATTGTTAAAATGAGCATACTACTTAAGGCAACCTGCAGATTCCTATCAAATCACCAACGGCATGTTTCACAGATGTAGAACACAAAATTTCAAGATGTGTATGAAAACACAAGAGACCCCAATAGGAGAGGCAATTTTGAGAAAGAAAAATGGAGCTGGAGGAATCTGGCTCTCTGAACTGGGTTAGAAGGATGTGCTGGATAGAGCAAGTGTGATGAGGCCCAGGCGTGGGCAGGGAGGAGAGCGCACCCTGGGGTCAGCAGGGTGCTCAGAGTGTGGAGAGCCATGGAGGGCTCAGACGTGCAAAAAATGAGGACCCAGAGGGTTTCTTAACTAGGCAAGAGTGATACACTTACTTTAGGAAGCTAAATCTGGTCAAGTTGCTGCAGCCAGTCTGTGGAGGTGGTGGAAGGGCAAAGAGGCTGTTGCTACAGTTCCAAGTGGGAAGTGATGACTAGGGTGGAGCAAAAGTTATGGGGTTGAAGAGAGGGGGCCCGACTGGAGGGAGGAGGAATTGCCTATTTGAAAGGCAGTACAGTCGGGGAAGGGAGGAGCCAGTCACCGATGACTGCTGGCTGGTGGAGGTGCTGTTACCCGAGAAGAAGAGAGGGTAGGGTTCAGCCTTCAAGTGGGTGTGGAGGGTGCGGACTTCAGTCACAATAAGCTCACCTGCGTGGCTCACTGTGACTGTCCTCATTGAGGGAGCTTGGCCATTTGTTTCTGAGTGAATGGATTGGGCAAGGTTATGGAAGGGAGGTTGTAAATTGGTCCTGCAGGTGAGTAAGAGGGGAAAAGATAGCAGCAGCTTATTGTCAGCCTGGATGTCAGCTCTAGTGAACAGACAGGCAATTTCCTGGCATGTTCAATTTTGAGTCATTTGAAAGCTCATCTATTCCTGGGAATGCCACTTTCTCAGATGAGAAACGAGGGTGACACTTGCCCTCATTGTCTCTCCTGTCTCCTTTGCCCTACATCTCCTCCCTCTCCCTTGAGTCCAGCAGTGCAGGCGTGCTTCTTTGGCAGGAGTGAGTCCTTCTTTGGGTGCACTGTTTGCTCTCCCATCTTAGCTCCCTGCACACGGGTGCTGTTAGTAATTATCCGCAGTGTGAAATGGATACCGTGAATTCTGTGAGGCTCCTGGTTTCCATCTGGCCATTTGTTGACAGCTCCCTGGCTCCCAGTCTCAGTGGCCCTAGCTGCCAGCTCAGGAGGGTCTCCTGAAGTCACTGTGTGCTCACTTGCCAGGAGATGAGTACCCAGGACCCGGTAGGGTTTCCCTTTGTCAGACCTCCCCTTGATCACCAACCATGTCAGAACTCTTTTTTTCTATCCCCGTGCCTGGTGGGGGTCAGTCACATACCCAGAGCGACTCTGGCTGGTCGACCACACTGGCTAGGTCACCACACCTCTCTCAAAGGGACTCCTCACGTGTCGACTGCCTAGCAGATCATAATGCCGTTACGCATCTTTGGCTCATTATTGAAAGATGAGCGTGTGTAGTAAGAGCTCTTTTTTTAATTTTTTCTGAGATCTGTGGACGTATGTTGTAAAATATTTTAGTAAAATAATGCACTGTGTATTTTTGTTGGGTCTGATTGTAACTAGTGAGGGAGAAAAATATTCAGTCTAACAATGTATTGGGTTTATGCCAGGTGCTCCTGTCCTCAGTAATGTGTAGTGAGAGGTGGGGGCAGGTGTGTGAACAAATAGATGCAGTTCTCTTTGCTGAGAACTATAGAGGTGGAATGCTGGGGTGCTTTGGGAGCACGGAGGAGGGCATCTCATCTGGAGTGGGGGGAGGGAATGGGTAATCAGGGGTGGTGTCCCCGAGGAGGCCATTTCTTAGACATTCTGGATCTGGCAGGAACAAGGGGTTAGGCATGGGGAAGAGACTTACGTGCATCCTGGAGAGAGGGAATAGCAGACATAAGGTACGGAAGTAAGGGCTTCCCTGGTGGCTCAGGCTGTAAAGAATCTGCCTGCAATGCGAGAGACCCGGGTTTGTTCCCCGGGTCAGGAAGATGCCCTGGAGAAGGGAATGGCAACCCATTCCAGTGTTCTTACTGGGAGAATCGCATGGACAGAGGAGCCTGGCGGGAGACCATGGGGTCACAAAGAGGTGGACATGACTGAGCGACTGACACTTGCATTTTGCAGAAGTGAAGAAGTGATTGTGGTTCTCCTGGTGGCAGGAAATGAGGTTGGAAGGATAGGAAGGGCTCCTGTAGGTGTTTCATGAGAAATCACAGATATTGTGTAGTGCATGGTGTGCATTTAAGGGTTTCAGCTGAGCAGAGGTGTGGTGAGATTTGGGCTGTAGGTAGCTCCTCTGGAGAGCATGGAGGCGGCTTGCCTGGAGGGAGACAGGACCAGAGGTGGGGAGGGAGGAGAGTTTCTGGTATTTTGTTTTGTTGAATGACTGTTACAGTCCCTTGAAGGCCCACCCTGTGCAGGCCTGGCTAGGTACTCAGATAACATAATGGGTAAGACATGATTTTGACCTCTCTGGATCAGGTAATGAGGAATATGGATACAAAATCCACTGTCACCTGGAATGGAGCAGAGAGTTTGGAGAGCGTGTATTGGCACCTGGTGCTCTGGGAGAAGGAGGAAAAGAGAGCTTTCCTGGGGTAGTCAGTCACCTGGAGGATGGTGGTGACACGTCTCCCTACCCCCACCCCCAAGTCAGCTGACTTGGTTTCCAAACCTCATCTTTACGGCCCAGCTGTGTGACTGAACCACTTTGGGCCTGGTTTCCTCTTGTGTAACCTGGAGCAGTTGACACTGATGATCTGTTTCTGAAGTTCTCAGCTCTGACATTTATGGTCTAGAAGATGACATTTGATCTGGAGTTTGAGGGGTGGAGTTTTAGCAGGCAGCCATGCAGCCAGTCACTGCTTGATTCCTTCAGGCAGAGGGAGCAGTGGGGGGCATGCTCGAGCATGGGGGGAGCTTGGTGGAGGTTGAAGCCAAGAGTGTGTGAGAGGCAGGAAGGCAGTGCTGTGTGTGTTCCTGCAGATTCAGATACGCCTTGAACGCTCAGCTAAGGAGTTTTTTTCCCTCCAATTTTCTTGTTTGACACATGTATCCTGCCACAGTTGGGAAATGTATATCTTTTACTTTTTTTTTTTTTAATAGAAGAAGCAATGATGATCCCATTTCTTGGTTTCATCTTCTTGTTTCCTGGCCCCATTTCCAAAGTACTTAGTTTTAAGCTGATGACTGCAAACTGAGCTGCACTGGTTGAGGAGGCAGACAGTCAGGCGTGTTCTAGTAACTCCATAGACTGTGTTTTGTCACACGGACTCTTACCCTCAGTTAAGTGTTCAGACGCACAGCTACCTGGACCCACAACTCTGGTGCGGTCGGCAGGACCAGTCCTGGTTTCTCTGAGGGTGTCTTCTGTCCTCCTTTTCTCTCGCTCCGCTTCTATAGATGGCTTTGGCCCAGAGTTCTGGGCTTCCTAGTCTTTTTTCCAAGCATGAGTCACAGTCTTTCCACTCAGAACTAAAGGCAACAAACCTCAGAGTCTCACTATTTTTCTCAGGCCAAATGGGGTAGGATATTTTTGAGAGGAGGCAGACAACGTGGATGACAGAGTGGGAGAGTCCTAAAGAGAGGGGAGTGAGGCCTGACTCCACAACCCCCTCCTAGAAGCACTCAGATGCCATTTTCTTTGCAAAATCGTCAGCCTGGCCCTTGCTCAAGAATAGCTGCTCCAGCTGCTCCTGTCTTGGGTTCCCATCTAGGCTTCTCGTGCCATTTGCTGTGTGACCTTGGACATGTTATTTAATTTGTCTAATGCTTTTCATTTATAAAACAAGAATAATGATACCTACCCCATAAGGCTGACCCAGGTTGAAATAAGAATCTGCTTTACAAAGCACCTGGCACATTTTTGTTCAGTCACTCAGTCCTGTCTGACTCTTTGTGACCCCGTGGACTGCAGCACGCCAGGCTTCCCTGTCCTTCACCATCCCCCAGAGCTTGCTCAAACTCATGTGCATTGAGTCAGTGATGCTATCTAATGATCTTGTCCTCTGTCGACCCCTTCTCCTCCTGCCCTGAATCTTTCCCAGCATCAGGGTCTTTTCTAATGAGTTGGCTCTTTGCATCAGGTGGCCCAAGTATTGCAGCTTCAGCTTCATCATCAGTCCTTCTAATGAATATTCAGGGCTGATAGTAGCACCCTTAGTGTGTTAGTTCTCTTTTCCCTTCTGCTTTACCTTAAAGTATTGCTGCCACTGTTTATTATTTATGGGTTTGATGGGGAATCTGCTTTAGTGTATTTAAATATAATTTTACCTCATTTTTGCAGTCCATAGGGGAGAAACTTCTGCAGAAGTACATAGCCTAGACACAGACAGGCAGTAACTGACCCAAGGTGACCCAGCCGTCTTAGGCATGGAGACAGGGTTAGGAGCCAAGTGTTTCTGGATTCAGTGCCCTTTCCACTAGGTCAGGGGGTGGCAAACTTTGCTGCAAGGACAAATGTAGCCTTCTTCCTGCTTGTTCTTATAAATAAAGCTTTATTGGAACACAGACCTGCCCATCTGTTTAGGTGTTACCTAGGGCTGTTTTCACACAATGTCAGAGGTAGTAGTTGAGACATGGACTGTTTGGCTTACGTGGCCTAAATACTTACAGATGCTTTGTGGAGACAGTTTGCTGACCCCTGTACTATGTGGTTTCTAGGACTGTATGTGAATTTGTTTATAAAGTATTGTAAGCTTTATGAGTTAAATTTGCTTGTTTCCTGCGACCCCGTAGACGGCAGCCCACCAGGCTCTCCTGTCCCTGGGATTCTCCAGGCAAGAACACTGGAGTGGGTTGCCATTTCCTTCTCCAATGCATGAACGTGAAAAGTGAAAGTGAAGTCACTCAGTTGTGTCCAACTCTCCGCGACACCATGAACTACAGCCTATCAGGCTCCTCCGTCCATGGGATTTTCCAGGCAAGAGTACTGGAGTGGGGTGCCATCACCTTCTCTGAATGGTCATATAGGCATCAAAAACTGGGAAATTCAAACTGTTTTGATGCATCCCTTGAAGTGCTGTGACACAAGTTCTGGAGTCAGATGGACATGGGTTGGAATCCCTGCTCCTTCATGTACAGCCTTGGATGAATTAATCTCTTTAAGCTTCAGTTTTTTCATCAGTCAAATGGGGATAATAGAACCTGCTTTACAGGGTTATTGTGGGGATTAATGCCCTATGAAATACTTAGCATTTGGAGTGCAAATGTCAGCCCTCATCATGATTATTATTAAGTATCTGCATGTTGTGGATACTTGACAAAGATTTCTTTTCTTTTTTTTTTTTTTTATTAAATTTTAAAATCTTTAATTCTTACATGTGTTCCCAAACATGAAACCCCCTCCCACCTCCCTCCCCATAACATCTCTGTGGGTGATCCCCATGCACCAGCCCCAATCATGCTGTATCCTGCGTCAGACATAGACTGGCGATTCAATTCTTACATGATAGTATACATGATAGAATGCCATTCTCCCAAATCATCCCGCCCTCTCCCTCTCTCTCTGAGTCCAAAAGTCCGTTATACACAGCTGTGTCTTTTTTCCTGTCTTGCATACAGGGTCGTCATTGCCATCTTTCTAAATTCCATATATATGTGTTAGTATACTGTATTGGTGTTTTTCTTTCTGGCTTACTTCACTCTGTATAATCGGCTCCAGTTTCATCCATCTCATCAGAACTGATTCAAATGAATTCTTTTTAACGGCTGAGTAATACTCCATCGTGTATATGTACCAAAGCTTCCTTATCCATTCATCTGCTGATGGACATCTAGGTTGTTTCCATGTCCTGGCTATTATAAACAGTGCTGCGATGAACATTGGGGTACATGTGTCTCTTTCAATTCTGGTTTCCTCGGTGTGTATACCCAGCAGTGGGATTGCTGGGTCATAAGGTAGTTCTATTTGCAATTTTTTAAGGAATCTCCACACTGTTCTCCATAGTGGCTGTACTAGTTTGCATTCCCACCAACAGTGTAGGAGGGTTCCCTTTTCTCCACACCCTCTCCAGCATTTGTTGCTTGCAGATTTTTGGATCGCAGCCATTCTGACTGGTGTGAAGTGGTACCTCATTGTGGTTTTGATTTGCATTTCTCTGATAATGAGTGATGTTGAGCATCTTTTCATGTGTTTGTTAGCCATCCGTATGTCTTCTTTGGAGAAATGTCTATTTAGTTCTTTGGCCCATTTTTTGATTGGGTCGTTTATTTTTCTGGAATTGAGCTGCATAAGTTGCTTGTATATTTTTGAGATTAGTTGTTTGTCAGTTGCTTCATTTGCTATTATTTTCTCCCATTCAGAAGGCTGTCTTTTCACCTTGCTTATAGTTTCCTTTGTTGTGCAGAAGCTTTTAATTTTAATTAGATCCCATTTGTTTATTTTTGCTTTTATTTCCAGAATTCTGGGAGGTGGATCATAGAGGATCCTGCTGTGATTTATGTCTGAGAGTGTTTTGCCTATATTCTCCTCTAGGAGTTTTATAGTTTCTGGTCTTACATTTAGATCTTTAATCCATTTTGAGTTTATTTTTGTGTGCGGTGTTAGAAAGTGATCTAGTTTCATTCTTTTACAAGTGGTTGACCAGTTTTCCCAGCACCACTTGTTAAAGAGATTGTCTTTACTCCATTGTATATTCTTGCCTCCTTTGTCAAAGATAAGGTGTCCATATGTGTGTGGATTTATCTCTGGGCTTTCTATTTTGTTCCATTGATCTATATGTCTGTCTTTGTGCCAGTACCATACTGTTTTGATGACTGTGGCTTTGTAGTAGAGCCTGAAGTCAGGCAAGTTGATTCCTCCAGTTCCATTCTTCTTTCTCAAGATTGCTTTGGCTATTCGAGGTTTTTTGTATTTCCATACAAATCTTGAAATTATTTGTTCTAGTTCTGTGAAAAATATGGCTGGTAGCTTGATAGGGATTGCGTTGAATTTGTAAATTGCTTTGGGTAGTATACTCATTTTCACTATATTGATTCTTCCAATCCATGAACATGGTATATTTCTCCATCTATTAGTGTCCTCTTTGATTTCTTTCATCAGTGTTTTATAGTTTTCTATATATAGGTCTTTAGTTTCTTTGGGTAGATATATTCCTAAGTATTTTATTCTTTTTGTTGCAATGGTGAATGGAATTGTTTCCTTAATTTCTTTTTCTACTTTCTCATTATTAGTGTATAGGAATGCAAGGGATTTCTGTGTGTTGATTTTATATCCTGCAACTTTACTATATTCATTGATGAGCTCTAGTAATTTTCTGGTGGAGTCTTTAGGGTTTTCCATGTAGAGGATCATGTCATCTGCAAACAGTGAGAGTTTTACTTCTTCTTTTCCAATTTGGATTCCTTTTATTTCTTTTTCTGCTCTGATTGCTGTGGCCAAAACTTCCAGAACTATGTTGAATAGTAGCGGTGAAAGTGGACACCCTTGTCTTGTTCCTGACTTTAGGGGAAATGCTTTCAATTTTTCACCATTAAGGATAATGTTTGCTGTGGGTTTGTCATATATAGCTTTTATTATGTTGAGGTATGTTCCTTCTATTCCAACAAAGATTTCTCAACCGAATAAAGAACTGACCTTGTATAAAGATAGGCCCATGCAGAGACCTATAAGACTGCTCTTCCAGCTGGATTCCTACTTAGGCTAATCTCAGGATTCCAGCAAGGTTACTTCTGCTAGTTTCTAGTACTCACACCTCTCCCTCCCTGAGTGGAGAGGGGAAACCATTTACCACCAAAGAGAGCACAAACATGGGCTCAATGGGCCATCTGTTTCATCAGAACAGTGTTTGTATTAGTCAGCAAGACCCTTGGCCGTGTCCATAATATTCTGAAAATGACACTTGCCCCCTGACACCCAAATGATATATGTGGTAACTTCTAGTTTGTCCAAATGTGAGGCTATGCAGGATGGTCCCCTCCTTCATGATGCTGCTGCTGCTGCTAAGTCGCTTCAGTCGTGTCCGACTCTGTGCGACCCCATAGACGGCAGCCCATGAGGCTCCCCCATCCATGGGATTCTCCAGGCAAGAACACTGGAGTGGGTTGCCATTTCCTTCTCCAATGCATGAACGTGAAAAGTGAAAGTGAAGTCGCTCAGTCGTGTCCGACTCTTCACGACCCCATGGACTGCAGCCTACCAGGCTCCTCCATCCATGGAATTTTCCAGGCAAGAGTACTGGAGTGGGGTGCCATTGCCTTCTCCATCCTTCATGTTAGTGAATATCATAAAATTCTTACGATATTTTCATAAGATCATAAAGCACCTAAATATTAATAGGAGACTATGGCCTGTAAGAGGTATATCTGTGTTTGACTACTTAGTCTAAGGGGCTTCCCAGGTGGCTCAACAGTAAAGAATCTATCTGCATTGCTGAAGACGCAGGAGACATGGTTTCAGTCTCTGGGTCATGGATTCAGTCCCTGGAGGAGATCATAACAACCCACGTTAGTATTCTTGTCTGGAGAATCTCATGGACAGAGGAGCCTGGTGGGCTAGTCCTTAGGGGCAGAAAGAGTCAGACTTGAATGAAGCAGCATAGCATGCACTTAGTCTAAGAGGTTAAAAGGTAAAGGAGGTGGCAATATGTGTGTACTCCTAGGTCCTTGAGGGTGTGCTAGGGTTCTTGCTCTGCCTCCAAAGCTATGTACCATGCTCTTTCTGAAGCTCAAATCCATCTTCACCTTGCTGCTTAAAATCTGTCCACAGCGTCTCCTTACTTTTGAGGTATTATGCAAACACCTTAGCATGACGTTGTTTAGTCAGATAGTCATGTCCGACTCTTTGCAACTCCCCGGACTGTAGCACACCAAGCTTCCCTGTCCTTCACTGTCTCCTTAAGTTTGCTCAAACTCATGTCCATTGAGTTGGTGATGCCATCCAACCATCTCATCCTCTGTCATCCCCTTCTGCTCCTGCCTTTAGTCTTTCCCAGCATCAGTGTCTTTTCTAATGAGTCAGTTCTTCGCATCGGGTGACCTAAGTATTGGAGTTTCAGCTTCAGCATCAGTCTTTCCAAGGAATTTAGGGTTAATTCCTTTAAGATTGAGTGGTTTGATCTCCTTGCAGTCCAGGGGACTTTCAACAGTCTTCTCCAACACCACAGTTTGAAAGCATCAGTTCTTCGGCACTTAGCCTTCTTTATGGTTCAGCTGTTACATCCATACACGACCACTGAAAAAATCATAACTTTGTCTATACACACCTTTCTTGGCAAAGTGATGTCACTGCTTTTTAATATGCTGTCGAGGTTTATTGTAGCTTTTCTTCCAAGGAGGAGTGTCTTTTAATTTAATGGGTTCAATCACTGTCTGCAGTTATTTTGGAGCCCAAGAAAATAAAATCTGCCACTGTTTCCATTTTTTTCCCCATTTATTTGCCCTGAAGGGATGGGACCGAATGCCATGATCTTATTTTAGCATGATGTATTAAGACCTGACTCAGTGGTTCTCATACTTTAGGGTACATAGGGAACCTGGTGAGGGGAGTAGGTGGCTTTTTAAGATGCCTGATCCCAGGTCCCACCATAAGCCATTCTTCTTCAGTAGGTCTGGAGCAGTTCCTAGGAGTTTGCCCTCCTATAGGACCTTGAACATCGGCCGTGTTGAAATGCTTATAACTCCCCTTCCAGGCTCCATCTGCTTTCCTCACTTCTCAGCATTTTCATCCACTGCTCATTCCCTCACCCAGCCGATTCCTGTTCATCACTGAAGACCTCCTTCAGGTACCATTTCTCCTCCAGCCTTTCCAGACATTCCCTTTTTCCCTCCCCCCCAGGTACATGCATGCTCAGTTGCTTCAGTCTTTGTGAGTTTATGGACTGTAGCCGGCCAGGCTCCTCTGTCCATGAGATTCTCCAGGCAAGAATACTGGAGTAGGTTGCCATGCCCTCCTCCAGTTCCCTCCATGTGTTCAATGACTATTTAGCATTCCTGGCTGCTTCCAAGGAGAAATATTCCTCTTTGGCCATACATGCTATGACAGCCAGCAGGGTGTAGGATGTAGGAGCCTTGATGTCCTGGAAGGAAAGGATGGAACTTTCCACCCACAGAAAGCAGCAAAAGGACTCCCTTCAGTGCTTTCTAACAACATGATATCTTTAGCCTGTCAAGAAAGGAGAATTTACCTCCATAATCTATTAGCATTATCTCAATATTCTTTTTTTTTAAAAAAGGAGTTTTATTGAGGTGTAATTTACATGCCATTCATTCAGTCCTTTTAAAGTGTACAGTTCAATGATCTTTAATAAATTTACAGAATTGTGCAGCTATCACAATCCAATTTAAGAATATTTTCCTGATCCCAGAAACATTCCTTGTGCCCGTCTGCTCTCCCCTCAATATGTTTTTCACCTTTAAATTAATTGAAGAATTAGACAGCATCAGGATAAAACAGAATTTCCCAGGTAGAAGTAAAGAGCAACCGTCATATGTGACAAGGACAAAGCATATTTGTCCATATTCATTTGCTGGTGTGAGGCATCCGAAAGCAAGACTGCAGAGCAGAGTGCATTCGGGTCAGCGCTTCCATGCCTCCCACACTCTGACATCATCAGAAGACGGGCTCCAGGGCTGAGTGAATTACCCTTGTCCAAATGAATAATTTTGTCTCGTTTGCAATACAGCAGAAGATGTGTGGTATATACAGATGATGGCTTTCCCTGATTTTCTAGTTCATTCGCTAAGGCAGAGGCTACTTATCCAACATGTTTAGCTTGCTGCTACAAGGACAAACACGCATTTGTGTTTCTAAACTATTAGCAGTTAAATAAAAGGAATTGTCACCTTAGTAGAAGTCTCAAATGAAATCTGCCTCTTTTCAGGCACCCCTGAGTTTCAGATTTTTTAGGAAGGCATGTGAAAGAGAGAAAATAACATGGATGGACTTGCAGGTTAGTGGATTTAGGTTGGGTGATGTCGCTTACGAGCACTGTGACCTTGGGCAAGTTATTTAATCTCTTTGTGAGCTTGAGTTTCCTTATCAGTCAATGGGGGATTCTAATGGCCACCTCAGAAGAGTTGTTACTAGCAACTTTGACAACTCATCCAGAACCTGCCATACTATAAATGCTTACTTGCAGTCATTCATTTGAAATGCAACTGTGTGTGGATTTTGCTTTTTATCATACATAAGGATGGCTAGAATTTTACAGAGCAGAAAAAAATTCTAGAAAGATTGTATAAAATATTTCAGCTAGTCATATTTGAACACCTTGATATTCCATATTCATTTGCTGGTATGAATTTTCAGATCTGGTTTTGGAAGAGAAGACTGTATTTTTGTTTTCATTTTAAAAATGCAAACAGGGGCTTCTCTGATAGCTCAGTGGTAAAGAATCTACCTCTCAATGCAGGAGACATGGGTGTGATCCTTGGTCTGGGAAGACCCCACATGCTGTGCAGAGGAGCTAAGCCTGTATGCCACAACTATTGAGTCTGTGCTATAGTGCCCGGGAGCTACAACTACTGAAGCGCATGGTCTAGAGCCTGCACTCTGCCACGAGAGAAAGTGAAAGTGAAAGTCCCTCAGTTGTGTCCAACTCTTTGCGACCCTATGGACTATACAGTCCAGGGAATTCTCCAGGCCAGCATACTGGAGTGGGTAGCCTTTCCCTTCTCCAGGGCGTCTTTCCAACCCAGGGATTGAACCCAGGTCTCCCGCACTGCGGGTGGATTCTTTACCAACTGAGCCACAAGGGAGGCCCAAGAGTACTGAAGTGGGTAGCCTATCCTTTCTCCAGCGGATCTTCCCAACCCAGGAATTGAACTGGGGTCTCCTGCATTGCAGGCAGATTCTTTACCAACTGCGCTATCAGGGAAGCCTCTGCAGCAAGAGAATCCACCACAATGAGCAGCCCACCCACCGTAACTAGAGAGTAGACCCTGCTTGCCGCAACTAAATAAAAGCCCACGCAGCAAAGAAAACCCAGTGCAGCCAAAAATAAATAAAATTAAAAAAATAAAAATACAAAGAATGGTAAATGTCCTTGCAGACAGCTGGGGCAAGGCACTTGGGGCCATAGTTTCTTCATTCCTAGAATTGGACAGAGTGAAATGACACATTTAATCTGGTTGGGCTAAATAGGGAATGTTCAGAAAATGAGGATGAGTATAATTTATTCACACACTTAATGCTGTTAGAAACCTGAAGTGTTCACATTTCTAACCATTTGCTTAGTTAGTAATATTAGCATGTGTGCATAGATGGTTTCTCCCAACTTTTCAAAATAGAAAACATTGAGATTTTCTTTCTCATCAAACAAATCTACTCTGACTTCATAATAGTAGAAATGACTTTATAAGAGATGATTTTATAAAGTGTGAGCATCCACAAGTCCATCAGTATTGCTAACTACACTGGAAATTTTAAAAGTAAAGCTACTAGCTTAGAATCTTTTTTTCCTTCTAAAGACTTGCTTGCTTTTACTTCCCTTTTTAGTTTATGGTGAAGGAGATTACATTTTAACTGACATAAGAGTCAACCGTTTTGATGTATAATAGAACTTCTCAGTCTGCGTGCCTCAGGGAGCAGGTTACACATGACTAGCTTAGGTTAAACTGAGGGACATGTGACATGCTAAAATGAACTCCTGTCTCTTTGTTAAAGACTGAAAAGCATTCCATTTCAGTGTGGCAATTTAGTGACAAGCACCCTTTCTATAATACACAAGACTTTGGGGGAGCAATTTAAAATAGCATTACTCAACCTTCCTGTGCCTTATTGTCTCTTCCTGTTTTCCTCAATTTACGCTTCTTTTACACCTCCCACCCCCAGTCTCTGTCATCAGCTAGTCCTGTTGAATCTAGTAATACCCCCCAAACATGGCTCCTTTCCATCACCACTGTGTGCCCAGGCCACACTACCATCTTCTCACCCTGCATATCTGGGAGAATATCCTTACTGGTCTCCCCACTTCCTCCCTGTCTTCTGACAGAGTAAAGGGACAAAGTAGGTGATTAAATAGTTAATCCCATTAGGGGTTAATTAAATGGTTAATCCCACTGGTAGAAAAAACAGGGGAGACTCCTGTAAATTGTTTATTCACGAGAACAGGGTTTTTTAACCCCCAAACCAAGCAGGCTTGCTAAGCAGTGAAACCATGTAACAGAAACATAAGACTTGCCCCCAAACCATAAAATAGTGATGGCATGAGGCCTACATCCTGCTCAGTGAGCTCAATTAAGTTAATGATCTTAAAATATACTCTGTGCAGACATAAAAAATGATACTTCGTGAACCTAGCTTGAGCATGTGGAAACAAGACAACTCCCCTGCTCAACCTGGAAGAGGAGCTGATGATGGAAGATGGATGTCTGTTCAAGAAAGACAGAGAAGTTCTTCCCCTCCCCACTTTTCCTTTGATTATAAAGCCGTAGTCCAGTAAGTTCTAGGGGCCTCTCACCCACCTGCTTGTAAATAGCGCAGGCGTCCTATTCTAGTAAATCACTTCTTGTCTATCACTTGCCTCTCGCTAAATTTTTTTCTGCGCTGAGACATAAAGAACTATGGTACCGGAGCTCTTTGGAGCCCTCGAAAGGACACCCAAACGGTTTCAGTCCTGCAGCCCACTCTCACTCTGCAATCTAAGTGCTCCTTTACAGACGGTAATCACACTACGCCTGTGCTGCAGACTGTTTATTTAGGATCAAACGGCCACTTCTTTTCTTTTGCTTTCCTGCGACGGCTCATCTCCTGCCCGTCTCCACTTTGTTCCTCTGCTCTAGCCACCAGAGCGTCCATTAGATTTCTTGAACATGCTGTTTTTTCCTACCGTAGTGCTCTTGCGTTAGGGATTTCTCCAGCCTGGCAGACTGCACCAGTTCTTCACATGACCACCTCTTTCTCAACTTTCCATCCTCACTTTAAAGATCAAGTTCCAAATGCTGCTTTCCTTGGGTTTCATATTCCAAGCAGTCTTTCTCTTTCCCCTATTACACATCCTGTGTATTTCCTCATAGGTGTGATCACCGTCTGCATTATCTTGTTTGCTTATTTTCTTCTCTGTCATCCCTCTCACTCTATCAGGTTTCAGTGCAGGAAGCAGAAGCTGCTGTAGGTAGTTTACGTAAGAAAGAGTGTACGAGTTTATGTAAGACAGATGTTTTAAAAATGCACGAAGGGGCTGGAGCTATAGTTCTAGGTTCTAGGCTGAGCCTTTGTGAAAGGCTCTCAGCACCATCCAGAACTGACTCATTTGGGGAGGTGCTGGTATTCTGTGGCTGATGATTCTACAGCTAAGTTCCCAACACAGGGCAGTTCAGGGATCAGGAAGCCAGAATGGAGACACCTCTGCTCCCTCTGTTATATGCTCCACGGCAGAGAAAGGAAGCTGAGCACTGCTGTCGAAACAAGTTCTGTTTCTTACCCTTGCTTGACAGCAGAAAAAAATCAGAAAGGGGCAGGAAGATGACCTCAGCCTTTTGGATCCTGTATGGATATATCTCAATGGGTGTAACCTAATTCTAACCCAGAAACAACTTACTTCCTCTACAGTCATAAATCAGACTCTCAGGAACTCTTGTCTCTGTAAATTGTACTGCAGTTCCTCAAATTTCTCTTGTATGCATTAAAACTCCATTGACTGCTGTGAATTGTTCTGTTGTTTCCAGATGTTTCTCAGCTTCTTAACTTTGAAAAGTGAAAATCGCTCAGTTGTGTCCTACTCTTTGCAACCCCGTGGACCATAGCCCGCCAGGCTCCTCTGTCCATGGAATTCTCCAGGCCAGAATACTGCAGTGGGTAGCCTTTCCCTTCTCCAGGGGATCTTCCCAACCCAGGGATTGAACCCGGGACTCCAGGATTGCAGGCAGATTCTTTACCGTCTGATCTACCAGGGAGTTATTTTCAAGTTGGCTGCATGCTCTTGCCAGTTTTCACTATAGGTAGCTTTTCCTCTTTGTAAAAAATAATTATTTATTTATTTTTAATTGGAGGATAATTGCTTTATAGTATTGTGTTGGTTTCTGCCATACATCAACATGAAGCTCTTCCTCTTAATTAAAAGGAAATGATTAAAGAGACTAAGTTTTAGAGATCTGCACCAACACCATTATTCTGATACAAATGCTGACGGTCCTTTAGGTTCTTTTAAGTGTTTAGATCAGCTAAGAATTAGTAAGGAAACTCAGCTTCAGATGGCAGCAAATCAAGTAGACCCTTAATATTCTCTTTTTAACAAAGTCCATTTCGTAATGTATATCAGGGTGTCAAGTGTATAGGTCAGTGGCTACATGCCTCAGTTTTCATTAGGGGGCTCAGAAAAATCACTGAGTTTTATTGTTAATGTTTAGATATGCCTCACTTTGTAAGATTCCTTGGCAAAACAGAATTCTCATAATAAGCAAGTTCTGAGTATTAGAATTTGCTCTAAGGGAGTAAAGAGAGAAATGTGCAAGTTGCCACGACCAATTCTGGGGCAAGCTGAGCATCAAAATAAGTACAGTAACGTATTACAGACCATTGAAGATAGGTCTCCGGGAGTCCATATGGATGGTGACCAACTAGACAAGTGGAGGAGATGGGAGGGATTTACTTTTAGCAGAATGCTAAAGGCCGATTGGTAAAAGTGGAGGGAGTGCTGGAGGTGGTAAAAGAGTGATCAGCTAGCCTGGTAAAGATGAGTCAGGCAGCCATCATTGTAGGTGCCAGAGACAAGTTTAGGGGAGGAGCATGTTCTTGATCTGGTCTTACCCTGGTCTCACCATGGAGTCCTTATGACTTATAAGACAGAACAAGTAACTATGCAGTGGAGAGATCACATACTACTTTGACCAGGTGATCAAAGTTAATATCACCAGTGGGGGCAGACAGGATCTGCGCCTCCAGCTAGAAGTGACCCGATGAGGACACAGGGTCTCTTCTGCCCTAGTCTAACCTGAATCTGATCATAGGAAATGTCAGAGAAACTTTAAATAAGGAAGGTTCTATTAAAAACAAAAAAAGAGGGCTGTACTCAAAAAATGTCGGTGTCTTGAAAGGCAAAGAAAGGCTATGAAAATGTCACAGATTAAAGGAGGCAAAGGAGATGGAACTTGCAATAGTGGACCTGAGATGAGCTCCTATACTGCAGGGAAAAAAGCTGCAAGGCAGCACTATTGGGTTAATTGACAAAATTGGAAAATGGACAGAAGTTTAAAGTAGTTAAATTTTCTGATGTGGATCACTGTACTGTGCTTAGGTAAGAGACTATCTGTATTAAAAAAAATACGCACTGGAATATTTAGAGGTAAAGGGTCACAATATACATAATTAACTTTCAAATGGTTTAGAAAAAAATTTTAATCTATTGAGATAGAGAAGGGAAAAGAAGGTGGGAAGGGAGAGGGAAAAACAGAGTATAAGGCAAATGAGACAAAATTTTAGCATTTAGATGAATCTGGATAAATGGCATGCAGGCTTTCTTTGTACTATGTTGAAAGTCTGAAATTATTTCTAAATAAAAAGTTTTTTTTTAAAGTTGTCTAGACATTTCTAGAAAGTGCTTTTCACTTATACTGGGCACAAAAGGATCTGGGTTATAAAACAAATTTAGTTGACATGTCATCCTACCTTAATGTGCTTGAATTTTTCTCTAGGTATGTTGGATCTGCTTGTTGCAAAATGCTTTTAACCTTTTAAAAATATTCAAATTGTTTCTTGTTTTTTTTACATTACTAAAGTAGTTCATCAAAGCAGTCCTGTTGTAAAAGATTTAAATCATTCTGACACCACAATATAATTTTTCACTTTGCTCTAAGGGAGTAAAGAGAGAAATGTGCAAGTTGCCACGACCAATTCTGGAGCAAGCTGAGCATCAAAATAAGTACAGTAACGTATTACAGACCATTGAAGATAGGTCTCCTGGAGACCTTCCCTGCCCGTCCTTAGGAAAAATTAGCATTGAAGTTTGACTTTCCCAGGAATAGACTTTGCATTTAATGTAGCTGGGAGATACTTCTTCCTCTGTTTGCTTTACTTTTTACCCAATGAAGGAAGAGAGTTGCTGCTGCTGCTAAGTCTCTTCAGTCGTGTCCGACTCTGTGCGACCCCATAGACGGCAGCCCACCAGACTCTCCTGTCCCTGGGATTCTCCAGGCAAGAACACTGGAGTGGGTTGCCATTTCCTTCTCCAATGCATGAAAGTGAAAGTGAAGTCACTCAGTTGTGTCCGACTCTTAGTGACCCCATGGACTGCAGCTGACCAGGCTCCTCTGCCCATGGGATTTTTCCAGGCAGGAGTACTGGAGTGGGTTGCCATTGCCTTCTCCGAAGGAAGAGAGTTAGGTAATATAATTGTACCCAACTACTTCCTTGTGAAGAGCATTTGGGTTGTTTCAATGCAGTATGTGCTATAATAGATGGGCCCTTGCACATGTGTATGTTTTAACAGTATAGAATCCTAGGAATAGTACTGCTGTGTATACTTTGAAATGTTTGATAATACCTGCATTTAAATCTTTAATAAGTACAGCAAGACTCCCAAATAGGCTGTATACACATTATATTTTTTAAATTTGAATATAGCAAGACTGACTTTTAAATAGTAGCAACAGTATATGTTCTATTTTCCAACATCCCTGCCAACTGTGGGTATTATCAATTAAAAAAATGTTTGCCAATCCTATGGACAAAATAATATTACTTTTTAGGTGCACATTTCCAAGTTTATTGGCTATGGATTTCTTTTTCAGTGCACTGTTTCTTCACACCCTTTATCTATTATCTTTTGGCTATTTGTCTCTTTCTTATTGGCCTGAAAGAGTTCTTTATAAATTATAGATAATACTTTTTTGTCCATATACAGTACCTTAAATATTTTCTCCTTGCCTATCTTAGAAGTTTAAAATTTTTATGTAGCCAGAACTTTTACTCTTTTCTTTATGGCTTTTGGGTTTGGTGTCTTATTTAGAAAGATTGTCTCTGTTTTAAGGTTGTAAAGAATACTCTCCATACATCCATCTCTTGTTTTTGTAGTTATCTTTTTAATGTATCTAGAAATTTGCATATGGGTTTCATTTCACTTTTGTCCCAACAGATAACCAGTTTCTTCAGCATCATTTATTAAATAATTCATTATTCTTTCTCCAACTTAAATTTTAACTGAATCGTAAAATAAATTCCTATGTTTACAGCAGTTTATATCTGCATTCTTTTATTATGTTCTATTGATCAACATATATGTATTTTCCTGTGCCATTTCCACAATTTTAATTTGGCAGGGAAAATTCTGTAATATATTTTCCTTTTCAGATAATTTTAGAACTACCTGCTAGGTTCCACTTAAAATCTGCTGGAGTTTTGATTGACTGAACTCTACAGGAAAAGTTCTTAGGTCATGATGGGTAGGATCTCAGGCTATGGAGTCAGACCTGGTAATAAACCATTTATTAGCTCTGGAATGATAATTGTACCTATTTTAGAGAAAACACTGGCTAGCTTATATGAGACAATATATTGAAATGCAAAGCATAATATTTGGTGCATGTATGTGCTAAAATGTCTTATATATGAACAGGGCTGATATATTCAATCCCAGTTCTGTGGCTTATTAATGAGAGAACCTTTTCAATGACTTAAACTGTCAGGCTTCTCTCTAGTAAAGAATCCACCTGCAATGCGGGAGACCTGGGTTCAATTCCTGGGTGGGGAAGATCCCCTGGAGAAGGGTATCGATACCAGATCAGTATTCCTGCCTAGAGAATTCCATGGACAGAGGCTACAGTCCATGGTGTCTCAAAGAGTCTGGCATGACTGAGTGACTAACACTTTACTTTCAAGAAATTGCAGGGTATGTGTATACCTACTCACACATGCACATACAGACATGTATGTGAACAAAATTTCAGTCTACAGTGATGATTAATATATAATGAAGTGCTTTCCTGGATCCTCTCACTTTTTATTCATTCTTTCAAGTAGTATTTCTGGTGTGGCTGCCATGTGTGGACCCTGGGCTTGATGCCTGGAGATATGCCTCATGCAACTTAGAGGCGGGAGGGAAGATAGACAAGATACGAATAACCACACACTCAACTTTGCACATGAGATATATGGCATGGAGAGAAGTTAAAGAGTGTTTCCATAGCTCTGGCTCAGTTTGATGATGTTCATTTTGTCAATTTGCTCAGTTTGTTGAATTTATTATTATTATTTTTTTTATTTTACTTTATTTTACTTTACAATGCTGTATTGGTTTTGCCATACATCAACATGTTTGATTTCTCAAAAACAGTTTTAAAAAGTTTAATGAGTGTGAATATAGATCACAGATTCAGAAGTTTTTTATGGGTTCAAATTCTGATTCTGTCACTTGGATGCTTTGTGACTTTGGGCAGGTTACTTAACCTGTGTTGCAGTTTCATCGTTTGTAAACTGGGGGTAATACTAAGCTACTTCAGGGGGTTGTCATGAAAAGCAAAGAAGTTAGTATCTGTGAAAGTGTGTAGAACAGTGCCTGGTACATAAAGAGTGCTGTAGAAGTGTTAGCTCTTACTATGACATCATTAGCATAAAAATTTTTAACACTGAATATGGAATTATTTGGGGCTTCCCTGGTGACTGAGATGGTAAAGAATCTGCCTGTGATGTGGGAGACCCAGATTCGAACCCTGGGTCAGGAAGATCCCCTGGAGAAGGGAGTGGGTACCCACTCCAGTATTCTTGCCTGGAGAATTCCGTGGGCAGAGGAGCCTGGTGGGCTTCGTGGTCCATGCGGTCACAAAGAGTCAGACATGACTGAGTGACTAACACTTTCACTTTCATGGAAGTATGTACTTTTTCTCAAATTCTTTTAAAAACCAACATTATCAAGGTATAATTGCATGTGATACAATGACCCATCTTAACTGTACAAATTAAGTTTCATAAATGTGTTCACCCATTTAACCACCACTATAATTAAGGTATTGAACATTTGCATCAGCCTCAAATGCATCAGTTTCCTGGTGCCCTTCTGTAGTCGTTTCAAGTTCTTTCTAATGCGTTTGTTTTATCAGAATTATAGTTTTTGTCTTTTAGCATGTTTAGAATCTTTAATTCATTAAAATTTTTTTGATGTATAATGTTTATCAAGTTTGAGACACAAATCACATGATCTGTTATACTAATCCCTTCTGGCAGTCTCTTCCTTCTGCTGTTTTGAATAAGTTTCTATATTTAATTGCTTCTTGTTAGAAGCAAAATGTTAGCATTTTGCATTGGATTGATTCAGTTAATTTGTCTTGTAGTATAAAGCTTATTTCTCTGTATAATACACATATGTAGATATGCAATTTAGCTTCTTGCTGAAATTTTCCTGATGTTGACAGAGGAGTGTTAAGTTGATCGTGGGAGTGAAGGAGAATTTAGCCTTGAAATTTTAACCTTTTCTTTCTTAGACTCCTCTAAGGACCAGATTAGTGTCCTTAGCATCTCTGTTTTGCTAGCACCGATAATACTCAAGAGTGTATATCCTGGGAGGGAAAGTATTGAGTGGTCCAGTATTTGACATAAACCTTTTTCTTGAAGTAATGAATGCAGTCATTTAATAAGAGCTGACATTATTAGTTACTTAATGTTGACCAGGCACCATGCCTAACTCTAATACATCTCATTTAATTCTTTGAATCCCGCAAGCTTGGTATGGTTATTATGATGAATATGAATCTTAGAGAAGCTAATTACAATAACTTGCCCAAAGCCACACATCGTTAAGAACTGATGGAGCTGTTAGTGGGACTCTACGCCCATAGTCTTAGCATTATTTATTTCCCCCTTGAATTTAAAGCTTGCAGGCTGTGGGGTTTTTGGGTAAATAATTCCTGCTAATTTATAGATTTTTCACATCTATTTCTTATTCCATCCTCAAAACATCCAATGGGGTAGGGAAGGAAATTTGATATTTTATCCCTTTATGCAAAGGTAGGTAAACTTTCTATGAAAGGCCGGAGAGTAAATATTTTCAGCTTTGCAGACCCTGTGGTCTCACTTGCAACAACTCGGCTTTGAGGGTGTGAAAGGAAATATATAAATAGACAAAATGTAAATGATCGAGAGTGGCAACATTCCAATAAAACTTTATTTACAAAAACAGGGGGCAGGCTGGATTTGGCTCACGATTTGTAGTTTGGTGATCTCTGTGGCGGTGGACTGGTCTCTTTGAGGACACTGGGGCGTGTCAGCCGGTGGGGGCGGGGGCAGAAGCAGGATTGCTAGTGCAAAGTGTGCCCTGTGCACTCCCCTAACTTCTCCAGGCTGTAGCACTCAGGACCCCCCACTAGTGCCTTTAGAAGTTTCAAGCCCCGTCAATAATGGTAGTGATAATAACTAGTGTTTTATCCTGGATGCTTTGTACTGTGTGCTTTTCAATGGGTCAATTAATCAGTGAACACGCCAGTGAGATGGGAAACTGAGGTGGAAGAAAGGAAAAGGCTTGCCCAAGGTCACAGAGCTAATAGGTAGTGAAATGGATTTGAATTCAGGGAGGCTGATTCTGAGCACCTGAGATCAAGTCTGACTCTTAACCTATCTATCCCATGTAATGGGCTTTCTCAGTTTCAAGTTACCTTTGAAGCCTTATTCTTCGGGAACTACCTCTTCCCAATGGTTAAGAGATAAGATCTATATTCTATTTTAAAAACTTTTGCTTTGGAGCAGAGCTATAAGTAAGGGAATGCTAATTCTGCCATTTTTCTGTCATAGCTGGAAAATCTGAGGGTTGAATAAGATGATGCAAGATGTTTCTTTTTGCTTGTCCTTAGGCTGCTCTGGAGACTCAGTTGTAGAACCACTTTAATGATCACAAAAGAAATTATTTGTTAGTATTGTGTCAGTACTGAGCTGGGTGCATTAAATACATTATCTCAGTTAAGCCTCAAAACAGTGCTATAAATTAAGTGGTATTACTCCCATCGCATAGATGGAAAAACAGGGGTCCATCTATGAGATGTTGGGTAAGTTAATTAAATCTCCACAAGTCTTAGTTAGATTCCTTATTTGGATATAATAATAACCGTATCTCATAGAGTCATTATGAAGATTAAATGAGTTAATGCACATTAAGGATTTCGAGCAGTGTTTGGCACTCAATAGCCTTTTATTATTGTTGTTATTATCAGAATATATTAACAGTAGTAATAGTAGAGGTAAAATGTTTCTTGAATTTTATTTATTTATTTACTTTTGCCTGTGCTGCGTCTTTGTTGCTGTGCGAGGGCTCTCTCTAGTTCCGGCAAGTGAAGGCTCCTCTCTAGTTGCGGCCCACGGGCTTCTCATTGTGGTGGCTTCTCTTGTTGTGGGACATGGGCTCTAGGGTAGTGGGCTCAGTTGCGGTGCACGGGCTTAATTTCCCGTGCCATGTGGAATCTTCTCTGAGCAGGAATCAAACCCGTGTACCCTGTATTGGAAAGTGGATTTTTAACCACTGGACTAGCAGGGAAGTCCAGGTGAAATTTTGTTTTAATGATTGATTGTGAATTGGAAATAAGCATCTAAATGTCTGACATAGGGGCTTCTCTGGTGGCCCAGCAGTAAAGAATCCGCTTACTAATTAATGCAGGAGACATGGGCTGAATCCCTAATCCAGGAAGATCCCACATGCCGTGGAGCAACTAAGCGTGTGCGCCAAAACTATTGAGCCTGTGCTCTAGAGCCCTGAACCACAACTACTGAGCCCACCAGCCACCGAAACCTGCGTCCCTACCACCCCCACCAGAACCTGTGCTCGTGACAAGAGAGGCCGCTGCAGTGGGAAGCTGGTGCACTGCAAAGAAGAGCATACCCTGCTTGCTGCAGCTAGAGAAAAGCCTGAGTAGCGGTGAAGACCCAGAACAGCCACAAATAAATAAATAAAATTATATAAACATGTCTAACACTAATAGACGTCAACCGGTTGAATTTATGGTGATTTATTCATAGGAAGATGTATCAGCTTTCTTCATTTTACGGTTTATTTATTTAATTTATTTGGCTGTGCTGAGTCTTAGTTGCATCATGTGGGATCTAGTTCCTTGACCAGGGATCGAACCCAGGCCCCCTGCCTTGGGAGCATAGAGTCTCAGGCACTGGACTACCAAGGAATTCCCAGCTCTGTTCATTTTAAATGAAAAATAACCTCTATTTGGGATGGTTTCAAAATTAAATAGCTTGAAATGGTAAAACTCAGTCTCTTGGTTCTGTTTGTACCTATTTGTTTTGTATGAAATTATGCTCCTGCAAAAACAGTATGCCCCAGATATTGCTCTGTTTACTATAGCTTTATAGGACTGGCACCAGAGGACAGGAGTGCTTAACGTATTAAGTGATTGCCAGGGTTCATTTTACAGCCATAAAAATAGTAGCTGAGGACTGTACGCAGGGAAGTAAAATAATTTACTAACTTCTGTTCCACAAATTCAACAGCACACCTTTGTAAAAGAGCTTATGTTTGCATGTGCACTCTTTATCACACACCACACATGGCTCTGCACATTTTGGGTTTGTACATGCCCGTTCCTCTCTGAGGTTATATCCCAAACGGTATGAATTCTGTAATAATGACAATTTAAAGTATCTGTTGAATGTCAATTTTGACTATATGTGATTTTCCTTTTGTGTACTTGACTTAGAACTTAACCCTTACCTTAAGCTTCAACTCAACTCCATATTTATAATAAAATGCAGAAAGGAAAATATTTCCCCCTTCATACAGTTAACTATTTCAATTTTTAAAAAACACACTTCTCTATATGTTAGTAGAAACTAAAGCAATGCTGAGCTTCCCTGGTGGCTCAGTGGATAAAAAATCTTCCTGCAATGCAGGCGACCTGGCTTCTATCTCTGGGTTGGGAGGATCCCCTGCAGAAGGGAATGACTACCCACTCCAGGATTCTGGCCTGGAGAATTCCATGGACAAAGGAGCCTGGTGGGGTCCATGGGGTCGCAAAGAGTTGGACACAACTGAGCGACTAACAATTATGCTGTCCAATTCATTTGTTATCTGTGAGGGTGACATCTGGTGGTTCTTTTTAATTTCATGATTTCTCTGTGCTTGGTTGTTAGAAACGTCAAAGAATCACCATGTGAACTGCTTTGCCTGGTCCTTAACACACTAACTGGCTATTGAGGATTGAGTTAGTACAACTGATAGGAGTCTGACAGCCCAGCCCTTCATTTGGACGCAGCCCTTTTGGATACCAGCCTTCAGCGAGGAATTTTATTTTAGCATGTGTGATGGACAGTCAGCTCCCTTATTGGGGAGGATTTGTGTTGAATTCAGAGAATCTAGGCTTTTGAGTAAGGGGTGGTATCTATGCCAGCTTCTCTGCTTTCCTCATGAGGAGGCTAGAGCCCCATGAGGTTGAGTGTATTAACCAAGGTCATGTTGTTGGCCAAGGTCACTGCTCCCCAGTGAGCTGAGGTCTTGGGCTCTGTGCTCACAAGTTATGTTTATCTTGTTGAGTAACCCACTGAGTAGGAAGAGTCTGGGCACTGAAGAATAAGAGATGAAGGCATTTTCGGATGGAAGAAGTAAGGCAGTTAATACTTTTTGAGGACCTATTCACTATAAATATTCCCACATTCAGCCTCTTTTCTCTTTTTCAAAAGATGCAGAATCTTTAGTGGGAAAGAGTTCTTGAGGAAGTAGAGTGAGGGATCCCAGTTCTGTGTCCATGAGTCTACCGATTCACCTCATATCTGAGAAGTTAGTATCCTTAGGAATGGTATTTACTGAGTCTGTTTTGAGTTGGACCTTTACATGCTATTGTCTAACATCCTTCCAACAATTTGGGGAGATGGTTGGAATCCCCATTGCTAAGAGTCTGCAAAGTGCAAAAGTACTGTCTGTGTTGGGTTACGAAGTGGATTCAAAAGGAGTATGATAGCCCTTGATTTCAGTAAGGGAGTTCTGATAGGTTCTTAGGAAAACCAGTAGAGTGGGATTCAGAAGGCTAGACCTCCCCAGGGGTGGGGTAGAGCTGAGATTGAGACCCACATGTGTTCCACTTCCTGGCCTAAATTTATGTTTTCCACTTTCTTGTGCTGGAAATGCACTTAAGTGAATCTTTGAATAAAATCTGACCTACCAATACATGATAGTGGCGTAGTTAAAATATGCTCAATTTATTTATGTGCTCAATGTAATCTTTCCTAATGAAGTGACTGTCACTCCATATTTCCTATTTTCACTATGAGATCTGCGATTTTTTTTGTAAATATGAAGCTTGGAAAAAAAAAAGACAGGACTTATGGGGTAATATTAGAGGACTTCCCTGGCACAAGAGAAACTCGAGAATTACGTTAATACTGTAGTTGGAGAATGTGTGAAATGGTTTTCAACCACAAGTGATGAGTGCTTAAAAGTTTCTCAGGTATACATTTTTTTTTTTTTTCTTTTGGCAGTTGATTTTTACTATTTGTATTTATCTGAAATTTAAAAACTCTAGTTTTGAATAGTGTATGAAAATCTCCAGTTTTTTGATAAGCATATCCCAGAAAGTAGATTTTATAAACCTTCTGGGCAAATGTGGAAGATAAACTCTGTGTCTGGTTCTTTTTTTGTCTGTTCTTTTTAAGAATTCTGTTCATAACCTTGGGAAGGTTGCATTTTATGCACTTGAAGGGCCAAGTGGGCACGTGGGGGTGTGAAGAATCTCTAGTGTATGGGCCCCCATCACGTTCCTTCCCTCTGACTAAGAGCTCTATGGGTCAGGGAGTTTTAATGTTAATCCTTAAAGGGGAGGTATGAGCAGTGATTGCACCCTTTAGATCCAGTACTGGGAATAAACTGAAGCTGAGGTTTACATTTGGCTCCAGAGAGTCTGGGGCATTGATGTTCCCTCCTACAATAGGAACTTATAAAAAAATGCAGCCTATAAAATGTAACTGAAAGAGTTTAAATGCTCCAAAAGGCCGTGGACGGCAGATGTCAGCAGAATGAAAAATTCTCCCTGACACATGAGCTCAGGACACATATATTAAAAAGTTCTTTGCCCCGATTATTTTCTAAGAGTCACTTTATGGATATATAATAAATTTGTATTTTAAGTTAATTAACCTTGATTTAGGAAAAACAACACTTTATTGGAGGGAATGATGCTAAAGCTGAAACTCCAGTACTTTGGCCACCTCATGCGAAGAGTTGACTCATTGGAAAAGACTCTGATGCTGGGAGGGATTGGGGGCAGGAGGAGAAGGGGATGACAGAGGATGAGATGGCTGGATGGCATCACTGACTCGATGGACGTGAGTCTGAGTGAACTTCGAGAGTTGGTGATGGACAGGGAGGCCTGGCGTGCTGCGATTCATGGGGTCGCAAAGAGTTGACTGAGCAACTGAACTGAACTGAACTGAACATTTTATTGAAGTAGGAAATTATGTCACTTAGGTTTATGCATTTCCCATATGATTCCTTTAGCAATGTACTTTTTCCTTTTACATGTGAGAAGATTTTCATCCAATATTTGAGGAGCCCTTCTGGTGTGTCACTAAGATGATAATAAAGTGTAGCAACTGATGTCAGTTTGGTTTCCCATTTTGGACATCTTGATTGACCAGGGGACAATGTCATGAGGAGGAGTGTCTGTGGTTCTTAGGACCCTAATACCCATGGTTCTTAATCTCTGCACTAATCCTTTGAGAGGCTAGGGCATCCTCTTTATGTCTCATCTCCCTGAGAATAGTCCAGATGTGACCCAGAGCCAAGCGTAGAATCTGTTACTCCTCAGAGTTCTCAGCAGCTCTGGGGTTCTTTGAGTCCATGGTACCAAACACACAGCTTCACTGGTCAATAGAATGGGATGTTGGGTAAAGGCTCCAGTGGGAAGGGTGTGATGCTATGGGGTGCGGAGTGGTTCTCATTGAGGAAGAAGGTGTCAACAGAGCCCCTTCAGACCTTGTCATCCCTCCCTGAAGAACAACAGATGGATGAGAACATGGAGGCTTTGGCCCACAGTCCTATTGAAATCATCCAAATAGGAGAGGGAAAAATGGAGAAAGAGACACAGGAGGAAGATGAGAAAAACGAAAAGGTAAGGGGAGAAAGGAAGAGGCCATAGAGAAGTGATTCAACTTACCGGATTTGCAGTACCTACTTCTAATTTTTATCATGTTCCTTCCTACTCTCTCTTCCTTCTTAGGGTAATATTTACCACATATTTCTTTTCATACCCCAAAGTGAATTAAAATTCAGATGGGGAGACCTGAAAAATTTGTAAATCTATTCGGTCTCTTTGGAAATTAATAGAGTATTTAAATTCCTACATATTTTAATAGCATATTTGTTATCTTTAGTCTTTGCCTCTCTCCCTTAGGGCAAAATATAATGTGACTATCTTCATCGTTAGTATCTCCATTATTTAAGAGTCTTAAAGAAAAAACACTTATGAAAAACTTGCTGTCACTTAAATGCACTTGCATGCATTTTTGCTACTCAGGATGTTACAAATGAAGATGAAAATGGTTTAGAAACACTTTAGCAGTGATACAGCACCCCTCATTCCTTTTCCTCACTTCTCTGTTCCGTGTCCAGGATCCTCCATCCCACTGGGGGAAGGAAGTCAGATTTCAGGCTCCCCACCCAGCAGGGAGAAGGCCCTGGAGTGGTGGGTGGCATCTGGAAGGTTGCCCCCACGGAATCTCTCACCTAACAAGGTTAGTCCATTTGCTGAATTGCAGAATGAAACTGCTCAAAGTAAAGACCTCTCATCTCAGGACAAGGGTTCTCAGCTAGCCAGTCTTCTAACAATTATCTGCTAATAGTTTTTGAAGTGCAGAGTTCTGTGTCGGGTTTTAAAGTGAATTCAGGAGTCAGATGGCCCTTGACCGCAGCCAGGAGTCAAGATAGGCTCTTGAGAAAGTGAGGTTCCGTTGGAGGCAGCATGTGCTTAGGAGCCAGGCGTGGCTCAAATAAACATTTATTACACTTATGCCCAAGAGTAGTAGCTCCTCAGGGTTGGCCCCAGCATAGGAGCTGGGGAGGCTGATGCAGTGGTCTTTAAGGATGGAGCTAAATGCTGAGGCTCTCCACTGAGCACATCAGTTTTGTCAGCAGTGTGAGTTTTCTTGTGTTGTTGTTGTCGTCGTTGTTCAGTTGCCCAGTTGTGTCTGACTCCTTGTGACCCCATGTACTGCAGCATGCCAGGCCTCCCTGTCCCTCCCCATCTCCCAGACTTTGCCCAAGTTCATGTCCATTGCATCTGCCATGCCATCTGGCCATCTCGTCCTCTGACGCCCTCCTCTCCTTCTGTGCTCAATCTTTCCCGGCATCAGGGACTTTTCCAAAGAGTCATCTGTTCACATCAGATGACTGAAATACTGGAGCTTCAGCTTCAGCATCAGTCCTTCCAGTGAATATTCAGGGTTGATCTCCCTTAGGATTGACTGGGTTGACCTTCTTGCTGTCCAAGGGACTTTCAGGAGTCTTCTCCAGCACCACAGTTCAAAACATCAGTTCTTTGGTGGTCTACCTTCTTTATGGCTCAACTCTCACAACCATATGTGACCACTGGGAAGACCATAACCTCGATTATATGGACCTTTGTCAGCAGAGTAATATCTCTGCTTTTCAACACACTGTCTATGTTCGTCATTGCTTTCCTGCCAAGAAGCAGTCGTCTTCTGATTTCATGGCTGCAGTCATCATCTGCAGTGCTTTTGGAGCCCAAGAAGAGGATTTGTCACTGCTTCCACCCTTTCCCCCTACTGTTTGCCATGCAGCAGTGGGGCTGGATGCCATGATCTTAGTTTTTTCAAAATCTAGTCTTAAGCCGTCTCTTTCACTCTCCTTCACCTTTAACAAGAGGCTCTTTAGTTCCTCTTTGCTTTCTGCCATTAGATTCTGGAAGACCCAGCAGTGGCCACAGGACTTAAAAAGGTCAATCCTCTTCCCAGTTCTCAAGAAGGGTAGTACCAAAGGATGTGCTAACCTAACCATTGGACAATTGCACTCATCTCCCATGCTAGTAAGGTCATGCTTAAAATCTTGCCTGCTAATCTTCAGCATTATGCAAACCTGAACTTCCAGATGTCCAAGCTGGGTTTAGAAAAGAAAAGGGAACCAGGGATCAAATTGCCAACATTTGCTGGATTATAGAGAAAGCAAAGGAATTTCAGAAAAACATCTATCTCTGTTTCATCGACTATCCTAAAGCCTTTCTTGTATTACTTTCCTTAAACTGGAAGGACTCTGGATGCTTCTCTGACTGTATTTCTTTCAACTGGACCCCACATGGTGCATGGGCTTCCCAAGTGGTGCAGGGTTAAAGAACCATCTGCCAATGCAGGGGACATAAGAGATGTGGGTTTGATCTCTGGGTTGGGAAGATTCTCCTGAAGGGAAGACCATGGCAATCCACTCCAGTATTCATGCCTGGAGAATCCCATGGACAGAGGAGCCTGGTAGGCTGCAGTTCATAAGGTTACAAAGGGTCAGACATGACTGAAGTGACTTAGTAGCAGCAGCCACATGGTACACTTACCTAGTGGCAGGAAGTTTCAGGGAAACCAACTGTTGTAATCACTGGGGAAGTGAAAACGAGCAGTGGTGAAGCACCGGGAGGTTGATGGTGAGTTTGGAGAAGCAAACAGACCAGAGGTAGAAAAAATCTTGTTATGCTCTGTGAGAAATGCATGTTGATGTATGGATATTTAGTGCTGGATGGGAGACTGTTGACTAGCAGTTCCCTGCAGATCAGGTGCCAAACCTAGTGGTCCTGATGGGAATCCACTGAGGAAAGGAACAGATATGACTCTCATAAAGATATAAAGTGGACATGTTGAAACTTTTATTTAACCCATCAGTGTGGGAAACCAGTGAGATGGTAGACTGATTCACGGACTGTTTGTGGAACTGGGTATTTATAGACTTCAAACAAGAACAGTGTTAGCTTAAGATCACTGGCTACAGATAAAACTGGATAGCGTCTTGCAGGGTCATAAAACTGTAATCTTTGAGGTTTCCTTACCATTCCGAAATCTGCACGTTAATAAATAATCTCATAGTATCTGGCTTCTATTCAGTTCAGTCGCTCATTTGTGTCTGAACTTTGTGACCCCATGGACTGCAGCATGCCAGGCTGTCCTGTCCATCACCATCTTCCGGAGCTTACTCAGACTCTTGTCCATCGAGTTGGTGATGCCATCCAACCATCTCATCCTCTGTTGTCCCCTTCTCTTCCCACCTTCAGTCTTTCCCAACATCAGAATCTTTCCCAATGAGTCAGTTCTTTGCATCAAGTGGCCAAAGTATTGAAGTTTCAGCTTTAGCATCAGTCCTTCCAATGAATATTCAGGACTGATCTCCTTTGGAATGGATCTCCTTGCAGTCCAAGGGACTCTCAAGAGTCTCCTCCAACACGACAATTCAAAAGCATCAATTCTTCGGCACTCAGCTTTCTTTATAGTCCAACTTTCACATCCATACATCCTGGAAAAACCATATCTTTGATTAGATGGACATTTGTTGGCAACTAATGTCTCTGCTTTTTTAATATGCTGTTTAAGTTGGTCATAGCTCTTCTTCCAAGGAGCAAGCATTAATTTCATGGCTGCAGTCACCATCTGCAGTGATTTTGGAACCCCAAAATAGTCTCTCACTGTTTCCACTGTTTCCCCATCTATTTGCCATGAAGTGATGGGACCAGATGCCGTGATCTTAGTTTTCTGAATGTTGAGTTTTAAGCCAACTTTTTCACTCTCTTCTTTCATTTTCATCAAGAGGCTCTTTAGTTCCTCTTCACTTTCTGCCATAAGGGTGGTGTCATCTGCATATCTGAGATTATTGATATTTCTCCCGGCAATCTTGATTCCAGCTTGTGCTTCTTCCAGTCCAATGTTTCTCATGATGTACTCTGCATAGAGGTTAAATAAGCAGGGTGACAATATACAGCCTTGACGTACTCCTTTTCCTATTTGGAACCAGTCTGTTGTTCCATGTCCAGTTCCAACTGTTGCTTCCTGACCTGCATATAGGTTTCTCAAGAGGCAGATCAGGTGGTCTGGTATTCCAATCTCTTTCAGAATCTTCCAGTTTATTGTGATCCACACAGTCAAAGGCTTTGGTATAGTCAATAAAGCAGAAATACATGTTTTTTTGAAACTCTCCTGCTTTTTCGATGATCCAACGGATATTGGTGATTTGATCTCTGGTTTCTCTGCCTTTTCTAAATCTAGCTTGAACATCTGGAAGTTCACGGTTCACGTATTGCTGAAGCCTGGCTTGGAGAATTTTGAGCATTACTTTACTAGCGTGTGAGATAAGTGCAATTGTGCGGTAGTTTGAGCATTCTTTGGCATTGCCTTTCTTTGGGATTGGAATGAAAAGTGACCTTTTGTAGTCCTGTGGCCATTGCTGAGTTTTCCAAATTTGCTGGCATATTGAGTGCAACACTTTCACATCACCCTCTTTTAGGATTTGAAATAGCTCAACTGGAATTCCATCACCTCCGCTAGCTTTGTTTGTAGTGATGCTTCCTAAGGCCCACTTGACTTCGCATTCCAGGATGTCTGGCTCCAGGTGAGTGATCACACCAGCATGGATATCTGGGTCATGAAGATCTTTTTTGTATAGTTCTTTGTGTATTCTTGCCACCTCTTCTTAATATCTTCTGCTTCTGTTAGGTCCATACCATTTCTGTCCTTTATTGAGCCCATCTTTGCATGAAATGTTCCCTTGGTATCTCTGATTTTCTTGAAGAAATCTCTAGTCTTTCCCATTCTATTGTTCCCCTCTATTTCTTTCCATTGTTCACTTAGGAAGCCTTTCTTATCTCTCCTTGCTCTTCTTTGGAACTCTGCATTCAAATGTATATATCTTTCCTTTTCTCCTTTGCCTTTAGCTTCTCTTCTTTTCTCGGCTATTTATAAGACCTCCTCAGACAACCATTTTGCCTTTTGACATTTCTTTTTCTTGGGGATGGTCTTGATCACTGCCTCCTATACAGTATCACGAACCTCTGTCCATAGTTCGTCTGGCACTCTGTCTATGAGATCTAATCCCTTGAATCTATTTCTCACTTCCACTGTATAATCAGAAGGGATTTGGTTTAGGTCATACCTGAATGGTCTAGTGGTTTTCCCTACTTTGTTCAATTTCAGTCAGAATTTGGCAATAAGGAGTTCATGATCTGAGCCACAGTCAGCTCCCGGTCTTGTTTTTGCTGACTGTATAGAGCTTCGCCATCTTTGGCTGCAAAAAATATAATCTGATTTTGATATCAACCATCTGGTGATGTCCATGTGTAAAGTCTTCCCTTGTGTTGTTGGAAGAGGGTGTTTGCTATGAGTGGTGCGTAGTCTTGGCAAAACTTTGTTAGCCTTTGATCTGCTTCATTCTGTACTCCAAGGCTAAATTTGTCTGTTACTCCACGTATCTCTTGACTTCTTACTCTTGCATTCCAGTCCCCTATAATGAAAAAGATATCATTTTTGCATGTTAGTTCTAGAAGGTCTTGTAGGTCTTCATAGAACTGTTCAACTTCAGCTTCTTCAGCATTACTGGTCAGGGCATAGACTTGGATTACTGTGATATTGAATGGTTTGCCTTGGAGACGAACAGAGATCATTCTGTCATTTTTGAGATTGCATCCACCTACTGTGTTTTGGACCCTTTTGTAGATTATGATGGCTACTCCATTTCTTCTAAGGGATTCTTGCCCACAGTAGTAGATATAATGGTCATCTGAGTTAAATTTACCCATTCCAGTCCATTTTAGTTCACTGATTCCTAAAATGGCAGTGTTCACTCTTGCCATCTCCTTGACTGCTTCCAGTTTGCTTTGATTCACGGAACTAACATTTCAGGTTCCTATGCAATATTGCTCTTTATAGCATCGGACTTTACTTCCATCACCAGTCTCATCCACAACTGGGTGCTGTTTTTGCTTTGGCTTCGTCTCTTCATTCTTTCTGGAGTTATTTCTCCACTGATCTCCAGTAGCATATTGGGCACCTACCGACTTGGGGAGTTCATCTTTCAGTGTCCTATCTTTTTGCCTTTTCGTACTGTTCGTGGGGTTCTGAAGGCAAGAATACTGAAGTGGTTTGCCATTCCCTTCTCCAGTGGACCACATTTTGTCTGTGTTCTCCACCATGACCTGTCCGTCTTGGGTGGCCCTACACGGCATGGCTCATAGTTTCATTGAGTTAGACAAGGCTTTGGTCCATGTGACCAGTTTAATTAGTTTTCTGTGATTGTGGCTTTCATTCTCTTGGCCCTCTGATGGATAAGGATGAGAAGCTTATGGAAGCTTCCTAATGGGAGAGACTGAGTGAGGGGGAAACTAGGTCTATGGGCTGGGCTATGGTCAGTAATTAAGAAGAGATGGCAAGAATATACAAAAGAACTGTACAAAAAAGATCTTCACGACCAAGATAATCATGATGGTGTGATCACTCACCTGGAGCCAGACATCCTGGAATGTGAAGTCAAGTGGGCCTTAGAAAGCATCACTACGAACAAAGCTAGTGGAGGTGATGGAATTCCAGTGGAGCTATTTCAAATCCTGAAAGATGATGCTGTGAAAGTGCTGCACTCAATATGCGAGCAAATTTGGAAAACTCAGCAGTGGCCACAGGACTGGAAAAGGTCAGTTTTCATTCCAGTCCTTAAGAGAGGCAATGCCAAAGAATGCTTAAACTACCGCACAATTGCACTCATCTCACATGCTAGTAAAGTAATGCTCAAAATTCTCCAAGCCAGGCTTCAGCAATACGTGAACCGTGAACTTCTAGATGTTCAAGCTGGTTTTAGAAAAGGCAGAGGAACCAGAGATCAAATTGCCAACATCCGCTGGATCATGGAAAAAGCAAGAGAGTTCCAGAAAACCATCTATCTCTGCTTTATTGACTATGCCAAAGCCTTTGACTGTGTGGATCACAATAAACTGTGGAAAATTCTGAGAGAGATGGGAATACCAGACCACTTGACCTGCCTCTTGAGAAACCTATATGCAGGTCAGGAAGCATCAGTGAGAACTGGACATGGAACAACAGACTGTTTCCAAATAGGATAAGGAGTACGTCAAGGCTGTATACTGTCACCCTGCTTATTTAACTTCTATGCAGAGTACACCGTAAGAAACTCTGGGCTGGAAGAAGCACAAGATGGAATCAAGATTGCCGGGAGAAATATCAATAACCTCAGATATGCAGGTGACACCACCCTTATGGCATAAAGTGAAGAGGAACTAAAAAGCCTCTTGATGAAAGTGAAAGAGGAGAGTGAAAAAGTTGGCTTAAAGCTCAACGTTCAGAAAATGAAGATTATGGCATCTGGTCCCATCACTTCATGGCAAATAGATGGGGAAACAGTGGAAACAGTGTCAGACTTTATTTTTGGGGGCTCCAAAATCACTGCAGATGGTGACTGCAGCCATGAAATTAAAAGACACTTACTCCTTGGAAGAAAAGTTATGACCAACCTAGATAGCATATTGAAAAGCAGAGACATTACTTTGCCAATAAAGGTCCATCTAGTCAAGGCTATTTTTTTTCCAGTGGTCATGTATGGATGTGAGAGTTGGACTGTGAAGAAAGCTGAGTGCTGAAGCATTGATGCTTTTGAATTGTGGCGTTGGAGAAGACTTTTGAGAGTCCCTTGGACTGCAAGGGGATCCAACCAGTCCATTAAAAGGAGATCAGTCCTGGGTTTCTTTGGAAGGAATGATGCTAAAGCTGAAAGTCCCAGTACTTTGGCCACCACACATGAAGAGTTGACTCATTGGAAAAGACTCTGATGCTGGGAAAGATTAGGGGCAGGAGGAAGAGGGCACGACAGAGGATGAAATGGCTGGATGGCATTACCGACTCGATGGACGTGAGTTTGAGTGAACTGTGGGAGTTGGTGATGGACAGGGAGGCCTGGTGTGCTGCAATTCACGAGGTCGGAAAGAGTCAGACAGGACTGAGTGACTGAGCTGAACTGATGGTCAGTAATACTCTAATCCAATTTTCTGTTGATGGGCAGGGCTGTGTTCCCTCCCTGTTACTTGACCTGAGGCCAAACTGTGGTGGAGGTAGGGAAGAGAACGGCAGCCTCCTTCAAAAGGTCCCGTGCTTGCACTGCTGCACTAAGTGCCCCAGCCCTGCACCAGGCCACCACTGCCCCATGCCTCTGCCAGAGACTCCTAGACACTCCCTGGGAAGTGTGGGTCAGTCTCTTGTGGGGTCACTGCTCCTTTTTCCTGTGTCATCGTGTGTAGGAGGAGTTTGTTTGTGCCCTCTAAGAGTCTGTTCCCCTAGTCCTGTGTACGTTCTGGCGGCTCTTTGGTGGTGTTTATGGCGACCTCCTCCAAGAGGGCTTATACTATACCAGGTCTGCTGCATCCAGACCCCCTACCCCTGCGGCAGGTAACTAAGTACCTGTACCTCCACAGGCAATGCTCTGGCTCTAATCTGACAGTAAATAGCAAAGTCAAACACGAGGACATCATCTGAGAGAATTCAAGAATCCTTGGGAGGATTTGTGCGACAGTCTGCAGTATTACCTCCAGAGATATGACGCCCCTTTCTCTCCTCCACTTCTCCACTCCTGCCCAATTGCCTTAGCTCCAAGTTTTGGATGTTTTTCTTAATTAACATTAAAAAAATACTTTGAAGTTAAATCTGGAGTCGAATCTCAGTTCCTTCACTTACCAGCTGTGTAATATTGCTCAGGTAGTTACCTGTGACTGAATTTACTTGCTACACATTGGGAGGAGCTTTGTAAAGTACCTGACACATGTTAGACACTCATTAATCTTAGTTCTTCTCTTTGTGTGTCAGTCGTGTCCAACTCTTTGTGACCCCATGGGCTGTAGCCTCTGTTCATGGAGTTCTCCAGGCAAGAATACTAGAATGAGTAGTAGCCTTCTCTTCTCTAGGGGATCTTTCCAACCCAGGGATCCAGTTGGGTCTCCCGCACTGCAGGCAGATTCTCTGCCATCTGAGTCACCAGGGAAACTCCTTTTGTTTTTAAGTGAAAAAAAAAATCACCTTTTTTCTGGTCTTTAGAGACAAAGTTTTCTTCTTCTTTTTATCATTCTCTCTTGCTTTTTTTCTATTTCTCTTTCTCATTTCTACTTTATTAGAATAATATCCTAGAACTCTGGTAGATTTTCTCTGTTATGTGGAGGCATTCTATTAAATTTTTATTATTCATCTAAATGGAAAAAATTGATTTTAACATTATTTTTTAATTAAAGAATTTCCCCCAGCTTTGTGAGCTATAGTTATCCTATAACATCGTGTAGGTTTTAGGTGTGCAACTTAGTGATTTGATATATGACTGTATTGTGAAATGATTACCATAATGAGGTTAGTTAACACATCCATCTCACATCTCACATCATGAAAAATGCTGGGCTGGAGGAAGCACAAGCTGGAATCAAGGTTGCCGGGAGAAATATCAATAACCTCAGATACGCAGATGACACCACCCTTATGGCAGAAAGTGAAGAACTAAAGAGCGTCTTGATGAAAGTGAAAGAGGAGAGTGAAAAAGTTGGCTTAAAGCTCAACATTCAGAAAACTAAGATCATGGCATCCGGTCCCATCACTTCATGGCAAATGGATAGGGAAACAGTGGAAACAGTGTCAGACTTTATTTTTGGGGGCTCCAAAGTCACTGCAGATGGTGACTGCAGCCATGAAATTAAAAGATGCTTACTCCTTGGAAGGAAAGTTATGACCAACCTAGACAGCATATTGAAAAGCAGAGACATTACTTTGCCAACAAAGGTCCGTCTGGTCAAGGCTGTGGTTTTTCCAGTAGTCATGTATGGATGTGAGAGTTGGACTATAAAGAAAGCTGAGCACAGAAGAATTGATGCTTTTGAACTGTGGTGTTGGAGAAGACTCTTGAGAGTCCCTTGCACTGCAAGGAGATCCAACCAGGCCATCCCAAAGGAGATCAGTCCTGGGTGTTGATTGGATGGACTGATGTTGAAACTGAAACTCCAATACTTTGGCCACCTGATGTGAAGAACTGACTCATTTGAAAAGACCCTGATGCTGGGAAGGATTGAGGGCAGGAGGAGAAGAGGACGACAGAGGATGAGATGGTTGGATGGCATCACTGACTCAATGGACATGGGTTTTGGTGGACTCTGGGAGTTGGTGATGGACAGGGAGGCCTGGTGTGCTGCAGTTCATGGGGTTGCAGAGAGTTGGACACAGCTGAGCGACTGAACTGAATGGAACTGAACACATCTATCATGTTACATAGTCATAATTTGTGTGTATGATAAAAATTTTCAATATCAGCTCTTTGAACAACTTTCAAATATGCAGTGCAGTATTGTTAGCTGTGGTTTCCATGTTGTACAGTATGTTTTATTTAGAGAACCTGCTGCATATGATAGGGGCTTCCCCCAGGGCTCAGGGGTAATGAATTTGCCGGCAATGTGGGAGACGTGGGTTCAATCCCTGGGTCAGGAAGATCCCCTGGGGGAGGGCATTGCAACCCACTCTAGTATTCTTGCGGGTATAATCCCAAGGACAGAGGAGCCTGATGGGTTGCAGTCCATAGGGTCACAAACAGTTGGACATGACTGCAGTGACTGAGCACTTCAGGCACATACTGCTTATGATAAAGGGAGTGGTGTCACTCAAATGAAGATGATTTCTTACTGGATATAACTTAGTGTTTCTTGTTTTGAGATGGATTGTTGCTGTTATTCAGTCACTAAGTCGTGTCCGACGCTTTGGGACTTTATGAACTGCAGCATGACAATATTTCCTCCTTCACTATCTCCTGGAATTTGCTGAAACTCATGAGTCAGTGATGCCATCTAACCATCTCATCCTTTGTTGCCCCCTACTCCTCTTGCCCTCAGTCTTTCCCAGCATCGGGGTCTGTTCCAGTGAGTCAGCTCTTTGCATCAGGTGGGCCAAGTACTAGAGATTGAGCTTCAGCATCAGTCCTTCCAGTGAATATTCAGTGTTGATTTCCTTAAGGATTGACTAGTTTGATCTCCTTGCTGTCTAAGGAACTTTCAAGAGTCTTCTCCAGCACCGCAGTTCAAAGGCATCAATTCTTCAGTGCTCAGCCTTCTTTCTGGTCCATCTCTCACATCAGTACCTGATGAATGGAAAAACTGTAACACTGAGATGGGTATAGGGGTATTAGTTGTTTAAGTGTAAATATTAGCCTTGTTTCTTTTTAAAAGGAGAGCTGGCTTTTTGAGCTATCTTTCCTGAAGCCGACTCAGTGTCTCTGTGCCTGCTGTGTGCTCTGCTCTGGGTTGAGGTTTGTGAGGAGGGGGTCAGGTGCACAGAAGCTCTCGGGAGCATGCTCTCTGCATTCCACCTTCCTGGTACAGGTTGGCCTGGGTGGGGTTAACAGGAATGCTGGAGGGACCATGAGCTGGTATCTGGCACAGGTAAATTTAATTGGTCATCGCAGCTAGAACTGGGTTCCTGGAGAACCTAGTCTTTTACCTTCTCTGCAATCCTTCAGATGGTAAACTGGACTGTGATTCAAAATGACAAGGTTGGTGATGCCAAGAGCCTTTTCAGACTTTTGATTTGGAGAAAGGAGTCTTTTCTTAGAAATTTTTATATAGGCCAGAGAAACGTATACATTGGCTTAGGTTCTTTTGCTAGAGGGCCAGCTCCTTTTTCTTTCATGGCTGGTTTATGAGCTTCTGATTTTGCTCCAGGCATTAGTCTCTGGAGAATGAGGAATAAGATGGAATTGCCCTTGACTCCACCTCCCTTACAGAGTATGGTATGAATGTAGATAAATAGATCAGGGATCCCAAATTCGCAGCTCGGTTCTGCCACTACTTAGAATGTCTCTTCTTTGTCGTATTTACACATTTTGTTTCCTGCCTGCCTGCAGAGTCAGTGTGTTGTATGTGTCTGGTCGCTCAGCTGTGCCTGAGTCTTTTGCAACCCCATGGACTGTAGCCCACCAGGCACCTCTGTCCATGGGATTCTCTAGGCAAGAATACTGAAGTGGGTTGCCAAACCATTCTCCAGGGTATCTTACCTACCTAGGGATTGAGCCCTAGTCTCCTGCATTGCAGGCGGATTCTTTACCATCTGAGCCTCCAGGGAAGCCGTAGTATGCTGTATACATTGTTCAGTATTAATAATCAAATGAGAGAAAAGCTCTTGAGTCCTCTTTCTTCATTTCTGTGTTATAGTTCTAAATGAGGTGATGTGATCACTGCCTTGATGGCCCAAGCTCAATTCATTCATTGAGCAACATGTATCTTTTGAGCAACAACTCTGTGCCAAGCCCTGGTGATTTCTATGTAGACATGATAAATGAGAACCTGCCCTGATGGAGACAGATTGTAACCACGTAAACAAATGAGATGATTAGAGATTATGATATTAAGAATGGTATTGAGAATGAAAGAAATCAGATGATGGGAAACTATTAGTATGCTGCTATTCTTAGTAATTTTAATTTGGTTTATCAGAGGACTTGAAAATGGAAAGATGAGAGTGAGTCAGCCATAGGAAGAGTTGAGTGAAGAACATTCTAGGAAAGAGACATGCAGAGAGGCATGGGATGAGTTTGGCTTGTGCATGGAACAGAAGGACAGACCTGTGGCAGAATTGGAGTGAGTAAGGGGGCCAGTGGGCAGAGGGATACTCAGAGGCTGTCAGGGTTGTTTAGGGGCTTCATAGATCTTTGAGGAGGAATTTGAATTTTATTTTTCTTTCAGGACTCTACCTTGGTCTTTTAAAAATTGAAATATAGTTGATTTACAGTGTTTCAAGTTTATATTATATAGGCTCCTCTTGTAGCTCAGTTGGTAAAGAGTCTGCATGCCATGCAGGAGACCTGGGTTTGATTCCTGGGTTGGGAAGATCCCCTGGAGAAGGAAATGGCAACCCACTCCAATATTCTTGCCTGGAGAATTCCATGGAGCCTGGCAGGGTACAGTCTATGGGGTCTCAAGAGTTGGACACAACTGAGCAACTAAGCACACACTCTTCAGTCTCATTCAACCCAGAAGCACAATGAAACAAATAACAGGACTAAGCACACAACACAAGTTTATAGCCAAGTGATTCAGTGATACATACATATATATAGGCCTCCCCTGATGGCTCAGTGGGTAAAGAATTTTCCTGCAGTGCAGGAGACACAGGAAACATGGGTTCAGTTGTTTGATCAGGATGATCCATGGAGGAAGAAATGGTAACCCACTCCAGTATTCTTGCCTGAAAAATTCTATGGACAGAGGAGTCTGGTGGGCTATATTCCAAAGGGTCACAAAGAGCCAGACATGACTGAGTGACTAAGCACCCACATATGTATATACACACACAGACACACACACACACACACACACACACACACACACATATAGTGTATATATATTCTTTTTCAGAAACTTTTCCATTATAGGTTATTAAAAAATATTGAATATTTCTTATACTATACAGTAGGTCTTGGATGTTTATTAAGTTTAGATTTATTCTATGTGCAGTGGAAAACTTTTAAAGAGGTCTAAAGCAGTAGTATGATGTGAGCTTATTAAAGAAGAGAAAGATAAGAGTAACTTCAGCTGTTATGTGAAGAGTTGAATGGCAGGTGTGAAGCGTGAGAGCAGGGAGGCCAGGATGGTCCTGTGTGTGGCTGTGGAAATAGTGGAAGGAATGTGAGGGAAGGAGGCTTTGAAGATTCGACTAGGTTATAGTGGGTCCCAGATAACTGGATGAGGAGCTTGGATTTGATTTTTGTGGCTATGAGGGAACTTTGTGTATGTGTAAGTTTGTGTGTGAGTGTATGTGTGCTTCTAAGTGTGTGTGTCTATGAGTTTACGGGTGAGCTTGTGAGTGTGTGAGTCAGTATGTATGAGTGTGGGGTGCATGTGTAGATTTGTAAGCAGACGTGAATGTGCATGTGTGTGTGTGTTGTGTGTGTGTGTGGTTTTTCTCCTGATGCAACTTTTGAACAGGCCAGCAGCATAAAGAAAAGGCTGGCCTCTATGCTGTAGAGAACAGTCTGGCGGCAGGGAGACTTGCTGGGTGGGTAGTGGAGTTGGATGTGACACAAAGGCCCAGGGGTGCTAACGTGGCCAGCCGGGGAGAAAGACATGACTGAACTGGGCAAGTCCTGTTACTTGTTTCATTGTGCTTCTGGGTTGAATGAGACTGAAGAGTCCTTTAGAGGAGTCACAGTTTCTTCAAATTAGCCCAGTTTGATTGCTAGCTGAGTATTTTACTAGTCTTATTAAAAAAGAAAAAGTACCTAGGTTAAATCTCACTTACATTCATGTGCTTGATTTCTCTGAAAGGAATTACATTAGTGAGCGATAAGTGGAGTAGTTCTACGGCAGCCCACCCAGACTCCCCACTCGGTTGCTGGGAGGCATGCACACATATGCTTGGGCACATGCACACGCACGCACACACGAATCTCTTTTATATTTCAAGTTCTTGATTCCTGAGACACTCATTGTGTTTTTTGTTCCCCCAGGACATCTTTGAAGATGCTTTGGAAACCCTCTCTGTGTAAGTAGTAACGTAATAAAAAATTATGTAGTAGAGAAAATTGATGGTTTTCTTTTTTAAAAGATACATATTTCATTCTCATTTTTTTGAGTATAGTGACTATTGTTGGAAAAACTCAATTCTCTATAATTTAACATTTAGGATGTGATTAAGCTTAGGAAAGGATCTATCCAAAGTTACTGTCAAATACATTTTTTGAGTCAGATTTCTTGTAACCTTAAACTAAAATAAAAGAAAAAATGTTTTCCATCAAATTAAATTTTGTTTATAGCTAACCCTTTTATATCTTGCCCGTATTTCTTTACATGGTTAGCCTCATGTTGTAGATTTTTGCTTTTGGTTTGTACTTAGTTTTATTATAAGCATTTCCTATAAGCCTATATAATTTTCATATGATGTCATATTAGATCAAGTGGAACACTACAGTTTACTCATTCATTTCTCCTTTCTTAGACATTTAGTAAAACTAAGTGGTGAATATTTTAATATGTATAATTTTGTTATATTTTTGAATTGTCTCTGAAAGTTTAACTTCACCAATGTAGAATTATTGGCTATAAAAGGGATGACTATTTTTATTGCGCTTTATGTGATATTTCTCAAGTTGCCTTTCTGTACTAGTCAACTCAGGCTGCCATAACAAAATAACATAGGTTGGGTAGCTTAAACAACAGAAATTAATTTTCTCACAGTTTTGGAGCCTGAAAGTGAGAGATCAGGTTGCTAGCGTGGTTTGGTTCTGGTGGGAGCTCTCTGCCTGGTTTACAGATGGTCACCTTCTCATTGTGTCTCCAGAGGTAGAGAGAGGGAGAGAGAGAGAGAGAGAGAGAGAGAGAGAGAGAGAGAGAGGTCTCTAGGGGTTCTGCCTATAAGGGAAGAGGGTCATGAGGACCCCACTCTCAGGATCTGATCTAAATCTAATTATCTCCCCAAGGCCTCATCTCCAAATGCCATCACACTGGGGAATCAGGGCTTCAATATGTGAATTTTGGAGGAATACAATTCTGAGATGGTTAAATGGCATCACCGACTTGATGGACATGAGCTTCAGCAAGCTTCAGGAGTTAGTGATAGACAGGGAAGCCTGATGTGCTGTAGTCCATGGGGTCGCAAAGAGGTGGACACGGTTGAGCGACTGAACTGAATTCAGTCCACAGCACTTTCAAAAGAATTTTATCTTATTTTAGCTATGAACAATATGTATGTGTAGCATCATCATCCCTAGGTATTATTTGAAACCATTTTGCTGCTTAAAAAGTGAAAAGTGTTAGTCGCTCAGTTGTGTCCAACTCTTTGCGACCCTGTGGACTGTAGCCCGCCAGCATCCTCTGTCCATGGAATTCTCAAGGCAATAATATTGGAGTGGGAAGCCATTCTCCATAGGAACTTCCTGACCCAGGGATTGAACCTGGGTCTCTTGCATTGCAGGTTCTTTACCGTTTGAGCCATCAGGGAAGCCCTTTGCTACTTTGCTGCTGCTGCTGCTAAGTTGCTTCAATAGTGTCCGACTCTGTGCAGCCCAACAGGCTCCCCTGTCCCTGGGATTCTCCAGGCAAGAACACTGGAGTGGGTTGCCATTTCCTCCTCTAATACATGAAAGTGAACAGTGAAAGTGAAGTCGCTCAGTCGTGTCTGACTCCCAGCGACCCCATGGACGGCAGCCCACCAGCCTCCTCCATCCATGGGATTTTCCAGGAAAGAGTGCTGGAGTGGGGTGCCATCGCCTTCTCTTAGTGATACCTAATTGTTTTGTTAAAAAATTTGTTTTTCTGGGCATTCTCTCGTGACCTAATGATTAGGATTCCAGGCCTTCACTACTATGGCCTGGTATTAATCCCTGCTTGGGGAACTGAGATCCCACAAGCCATGTGGTGTACCCCTCCCACTCCCAATTTTTTTTTCTTATAATCATTGTTTAGTCTATTGCATTCCCTTATGTATGAATTCTGGTCTTCTCTTGCCTATTTAACTTTTTCTCACTGTTTCTCATATATACTTATGAACTTACATATGTACATACACCTTCATCTTTGGTTCTATTTGCTACAGATACTTTCCCTTAATTGCTATTTTATGTTAGAGTTGCACATTTTTTATTGTCCAAAAGTTTTTAGTGTTTGTCACTGAATGTATATGTGATTAAAAAGAACTTAATTGTGATTAGGATTTAAAAAAAATAACCTTGCTACTGTGCAATAGTTTCAGATTTACAGAACTATTATGGACATAGTCTGGAAAGTCCTATACATCCCACACTGGTTTTCTCTATGATTAATTTCTTACATTAGAATGGTACATTTGTCACAGTTAATAATCTAATATGGATGTGTTGTTATGGCTAAAGTTGATACTTTGTTCAGATATCTTTAGTTTTTAGGTAGTATCCTTTTTCTGTTCTGGGATCTCATTCAGGACTCCACATTATAATTATTTGTCCTATCTCTTTAGCCTACTCGTGACTGTGACAGTTTCTCAGACTTTCCTTGGTTTTGATGACCTTGTCAGTTTTGAGACTACTCATTTGTTTTGTGGAATAGCTCTCAATTGAGATTTATCTGTTTTTTTTTTTTTTTTTCTTATGATTAGACTGAGTTCATGTATTTTGGGGAGGTAGACCACAGATGTAAAGTATCATTCTCATCACACTATATCAAATGTACATGTTATCAACCTGGCTTACTCCTGTTGAGGCTAAACTTAATCACTTGGCTTGAGATAGTGTTTGTCAAGTCTTGCCACTGTAAAGTTACTTTTCCTCCCCTTCCTTTTTCATGCTGTACTCTTTGGAAGATAATCGGCTTCTGTAATTTTAAAAATTACTGTTAAGGTGAGTGCATTATTTGCCATCCAGAAATCTTATCCGCTCTGCTGCTGCTGCTCTGCTCTGAGCATTGGCAGGAACTGAGCTTGAGGTGCCTGGTAGACTGAAATCCAGGCGGTAGAAAAGGGTCTGACTATGGGGCTGGTGACTGGCATTCACAGTGGAGGCTCTGCTGTTCCCAGTGAGAAACTGGAACACTGGACACACATCAGAAAGGGGTTCAGGTCTCAGAGATGAAAACAGGTCAGGCTGACGTAATGGATGTGACAGATGGGCAATACACATTAAAACTTGCGTTTCCTTGAATTTTCACTGGTTGCATTAAATTGGCAGCGGCTTTACCTCTGGGTTTGAAAGGCATTGTCAGCAATTTCTAACACTGACTAGTTTTAAAAAAATCAAATTATAGGGAAACAAAAACCTTCTGAACTTGACTTCTGGTTTCTGGTTTTGCATGTAAAGAGCTTGAAGTCACCACTCTGTCCTAACAACAAGTTAAGAGCTTAACAGACTTGAAAAATCCACAATTTATTTTGGAGCCAAAGGAAAGGGGAGGATACAGGGCAGATCCCTACCCCCAATACTAGAGGGTCAGAAGGGCAAATACAGGGAGTGTGGTGTACAGAGCCAAAGCCAAGACTGGAAGACCTCAGCTGTGATGGATGAATTGGTGGAGGCTTCGTGTGGACCACTCTGGGAGTTAAGAACCACAGGGGAACCCTTCATGTGAAGTCCCCTCCCCTCTTAACGTGAGATTTGCCTCTGGAAGCTCTGCCAGATTCCCACAGTAAACAGAGGAGAAAAATCCCTTTGGGCATTCTGCAGGGTAAGGAGAAAAGGAACCATTCTGAAATATACCAGAGTTGACTATTCTTAACAAGGCCTACCCTCAGGGGAGAGTAGTTAACCAGAGTCTAACTGACCTGGGAACTCCAGCCCACTCTGGCCATCCTGTCCCATCTGCATGAGAAGAAAAACCGAGAAACACTTGAGAAGTTCCCAGTCCAGAGGCACAGGCTCCCGTAAGGACTGTGACCTAATCATAGGAGTGTAGGGTGTTTCCCCTCCCCAACCCCTCACCACCATGTGACTGCAGGCTGATTTACAGCAGTTCCTTTTATGTACATCATATGTAACCACCAAGAAAGATTACAAGGCAGACCAATAGGCAAAAAACACAGTTTGAAGAGGCAGAGTAAATATCTAAACCAGACATAGCAGGGATGTGGGGGTTTCAAACTACTATGGTGAATATGCTGTGGGCTCTATGGGTGAATTAGAGAGCCTGCCTGCAGGAACAGATAGGCAGTGTAAACAGAAAGATGGAAGTCATAAGCAAGAACCAGAAAGAAATGCTAGAGATCAAAACACTCTAACAGAAATGAAAGCTGCCTTTGATGGACTTATTAGACTGGACATGGCTGAGAAAAGAGTCTCTGAGCTAGAGGCCAGAGCAATATAATCCTGAATAGAATCCTCAAAAACTGAAAGGCAAAGAGAACAGACTGATTAAAAACAGAACAGAATATGCAAGGACTGTAGGACAAGTACAACAGGTGTTGTATGGGAACACTAGGAGGAAAAGAAAGGAGCAGAAGAATAGTTGAAACAATGCTGTTTGATAATTTCCACAATTAATGTTAGACGCCAAACCGTAAATCCAGTAAGGTGAGAGAACGGTGAATAGGATGAACACCAAAAAATGACCTCTTGATAGATCTATCACCTGCAAACTACAGAGTAGCAAAGATAAATTCCTAAAATAAAAAACACACCTCAACCTCTAGAGGAGCAGAGTTAACTTCTCATCAGAAACCAGGCAAGCGAAAGAAAGTGGAGTGAAATATTTGTGTTGAGAGAATAAAACCACTAACGTAGAATTCTGTACTCTGTGAAATTATCTTCAAAAGTAAAGGAGAAATAAAAGCTTTCTCAGGAGAACAAAAATTAAAGCATTTGTTACTCATAGATCTGCCTCCTGAGAAACATGAAAAGAAGTTCTGTATCGAGAGGGAAAATAATATGTAGAATGTCAGATCTACATAAAGAAAAGAAGAACATCAAAAAAGGAATAAGTCAAAGGAAAATAAAACAGTTTTTCATATTCTTAATTGATCTAACAGCAGTTTGTTGAAAATAATACCAACAGTGTATTTGGTTATATATACTTATGTTTATATGTATATATATACACACAAAAGATATGTATATATATGCTTGCATATGCTCACATCTAAGTGAGATGAATGACAACAGTGATACAAGGAATGGGAAGGAAGATAGTATTGTCTTGTTATTATAAGGTACTCACACTACCTGTGAAGTGGTACAGTATTTTTGAATGTAGACTTAGATTAGATATAAATGTGTATCACAAACTCTAGGGCAACCACCAAAAAAAAAAGGAAAAAAAAAGAAGTAAAGCTGATGTGCTAAGAAAGGAGAGAAAATGGAGCATATGAAATGTTCAATCAAAACAATATAAGGCAGAAAAAGAGTGGAAGACAAGAATAGGAACAAAAAGTGAGGGCAAGAAATAAAAATAGTGATGAACATGGTAGATGTTAATCCAGCTTTATCAATAATCACTTTGAATGTCGGTGGTCTCAATTTACCAATTAAAAGACATTAGAGTAGATCAAAAAGTATGGTCCAACTATATGTTGTTTACAACAAAACCCATTGTAAATAAAAGACATATAGAATAACAGTAAATTGAGAAAAAATATACCATGCTAACAGTAATCATCAGAAAGTAGGAGTAGCTGTACTAATTTTGGACAGAGCAGACTTTAAAGTAAGGAAAGTTATCAGGAATAAAGAAAGGCATTAGCTAATGATAGAGAGGCCAATCTCCCAAGAAGGCATAACAGTTCTTAATGTGTAGATACCTAGCAACAGAGCATCAAACTACATGAAGCAAAAATAGAATTATTATACAAGGAGAAATAGATGATTTCATTACCATCATTGGTGACTTCAACTCCCCTTTGCAGAAATACACCCAGCAGGCAGAAAATTTTAGCTGAACTAAAGAAAAGAAAACCCTGAACTTAACCCAACTGAAGTTAATTTAGATCCCTATCTCATGTCAACCCCTACATTGCCAGCACATTATTCCAACACTGTTTGCTAAGTCTGTGAGTAAAAGAATATGTATGATGCCTCCTCTATCAAATAATAAGCTCATTAAACTAATAACTCTCTGTTTCCGGGGGCTTTCTGTTTTGGTCCTTTGATCTATGTGTCTTTGTTTTTGCACAAAACTATTCTATCTGCTTTAGATGTTTCAATATTAGTGTGACTGGTTCTCAGGAGAATAGCCTCCAAAAATGACTCCTGTGACAGAGATATTTTTGATTCGTGACTATCAGAAACCCACGGTGAACTCTGAAAATGTGAAATTCTTGGAAAATTTGTATGTCTTAGGTTCTTTTATCTGTCAACCATATATTATGTTTTTCCCTCTCATCTTGAAAACAATACTTTTTTAATGCTACCTCACTTTCTGATTATCTAACATTTTCTTTTCCATTCATTGCCTTTTTCACCCTGTCTTCAGCTGTTGCCAGCATTTTTTGCTGTTGTTGTAGTTTTGTATTGGGGTGTAGCCATTTAACAATGCAATAGTTTCAGGTGAACAGGGAAGAGACACAGCCATATATATACATGTATTCATTCTCTGCCATACCAGTATTCTTTTTACTTCCAAATTTAACTTCCCTGTCAGCCAGTCTTGTTCAGTTTAGCAAACCCAAAGGCTTATCCGTTCTAGAACTTGCCTTGTTCTTTCAGGTTTCAGATGTGCATTATTACTTGTGACACCTTAGACTGTTACTTAAACAGTTTTGTGTTTCCTTTTTGGTGTTGCCAAAATGTCCTTGGTACGCACTTCTCTCACCTTGGTGTAACAACACATAATAGTAACATTTCGCCTAATAGAGAACCTTCCCTATCTGAAGTAGAGTCCAATTCCAGAAAGGGTAGCCAAAGTAGATCTTCATGGCCGTGCTCTAAAAATCTCGCCCTCATAGGAGAGACTTCCATCTGGAGTCTGTTTACAATGAATGTGAATAGACTTATGCTTTTTAGTATAATTTTGCTGGAGTTCTAGGAGGTATGGTGAGAAGGTGATTTTATATTTATTGATAGTAACATACTATTACTATATATAACAGATATAGTTATTTGTTGATAGTAGCAAAAAATGGCAGAGAAAGAAGAAAGTAAGTATGATGTACAGTCATAGAACTCCAAAGCACAGCAGTGTGGTTTTACATTGCTCAGGTACACATGCTGAGGTGTACCTTTCTGGAGAGTCAACCCCTTGGACTTGACAGTGAACTTGATTACCAGTTTCAGCTTCATTTACTACCTGGGGGACCTGTTGGGACAGTTTCACTGAGTCTCAGTTTCTTCATGTGCTCACAGATTTATTGAGGAGATAAAATGAAATTCAATTTAAATATTATAATGGGTATAAACAAATAGTAGGTGCTCAGTAAATATCAGCACTTTACTGCTCCCTGACTCTGGTCACTGTCAATCTCCATTGAGAAAGTCATGTTAATAATGCTATCTATCTCTGAGACATTGGAAAAACTTATATTATATCTAGTATATTCTATTTAAGAGGATAGAAACTTGTGTCATATATGTAAGAAAATTTCAAAATGACTAAAAATGTTTCCAGATAACATTTGAAAGTCAGTAGGTTGTACTTTGGGCTTCCCTGGTAGCTCAGACTATAAAGAATTTGCCTGGAACACAGGAGACGTGAGTTTGTGAGTCCCTGAGTCGGGAAGATCCCCTGGAAGGTGAAGTCAGTCAGTCGTGCCCAACTCTTTGCAACCCCATGGATAGTAGCCTGCACCAAGCTCCTCCGTCCATGGGATTTTCAAGGCACGAGTACTGGAGTGAGTTGCCGTTTGCTTTTCCAGGATATCTTCCCAACCCAGGGATCGAACCCAGGTCTCTCACATTGTAGACAGACGGTTTGCCATCTGAGCCACCAGGGAAGGATACACAAGTCAGAGTCGGGAAGATCCCCTGGAAGAGGGAATGGCAACCCAATCCAGTATTCTTGCCTGGAGAATCCCGTGGACAGAAGAATCTGGCAGGCTACAGTCCAGGGCTTTGCAAAGAGCTGGACACGACCGAGTGAGTAACACTTTAACTTTCACTTCGGATTCCCAGGTAGCTCAGTGTTACAGAGTCCGCCTGCCACTGCAGAAGACATAGGCGACGCAGGAGACTGAGGGACTGAGCACACACATGCTTTGTTTACAGGGAGAGCTCTCTTGGATGTTTCTCTGTATTCCACAACATAGAGTGTGATGTTCCTGTACCATCTCTCCTGAGTTATTGACCCTTTCTGAAATTGAAAATATTACTGAAGAAATCTGTTTTTCTATATTTTTCTTTTAACCTATTCTGTATGTTTTCTCTGTGATTACAAGTATATGTTAATTGTAAAAAATTCTTAACTGGTTTTTATGTGAACTTTTATTTTGTCCTAGTTTTAGGGTTTTCCAATACTTATCTCTGATTCCCTCTTCAATTTATATGCCATGACCTTTCTTTTGTGATCTGTTAGCTGCTAAACTTGGTAGAGCTCTTTTTCCTTATGCTGATCAAACTACATATTTTGGTTTTATGTGCAGATAGCAATGCTTCAGCCTCGCTGTAGGAGAGTGTGGTCCTCTTGCCAACCTGGTGATTAATTTCTTCCTGTGAATATTTTCTTCTGAATTTGTAATGAAAAGGTGCAAGTGAACAGATGAGGAGGGGCTTCAGGTGTTTCCACTAAAGAAAACTTATCTCCTACTCTCCTTTTCTGCTTAGTTAATTCACTACCACAGATGTAGTCTTTCCTAGTTCTGGATCTTTGTGGTAACAATTGTAATAACAGCCGTGCTAACTATTTTGGAAAGTTGTTAGATTTGATAGCTGGTAGATCATACAAACATCTCTAACATTTAGAACTGGAAGGGAAATTATATATATAAAAAAACAAAGCAGTGGCACATTGAACATGTCCTTTCTGAAGATTAAAATTGCTTATGAAGTTTCTGACTTATTTGCATAGGAGGTCATCTCTTAGGGAGGAGCTGAACTTTAGTCCCATGTAATGGTCAATAGAATTTTGCTAGAAGGTTAGCTCTGCCATAGCCTCTGGCTTCTTGATTTAACGATTCCACGCTGGTGTATGCTTCTTGGTGCCCTGATGACTGGGTATTCTTCATGCCCAGGACAACTACTGTATCTGACAATGTAGTGGTGGGTGTAAGTAAAGTCTGTTCATAAATTAACTGTGATATTGATTTTGGGTGGCCTCAGCCTGCAGTGGCTTGAAGCAGGGTTTCTGTTTCTGGCCAGATTGAGGTCAGCTTATGGCAGACAAGGCTCTTCTGCCCCTTTGGCTTTGTGTAAAAAGAATTCTCACAAAGATGGAAAGGAGTGAAACAAGTAAAGTGTTTATTAGGAGGAAAGACTACAGTATGTGTGGATAGACACACGGGCAGACAGAGAGAGCCATGTCCTCGTGGTAGTTTGAATCACTTTTATGGGGCATTTCTTCCAGCTTTTCTTTGGCCAGTCATTTTGCTTTGCCTTGTTCTGAGTTCATATCTGGTATATCTCAGGATCCTCCCATGTGCACATGCATCTCTCAGTCAAGATGGATTCCAGCGAAGAGGCCTATGGGTGGCCTTGGCATCACTCTCCGTTTGGCCTCCAAGGAGCTTTCTAGGTCTCCTTGACTTTGAGAATAAGAAATATGTGGCCTCTTATCTCTTATCTGGGTAAACCCAGCCTTCTGTCCTGCATTCGAGAATTGACATTGAATATCGAGAATATACAAAAATATTGATATTTTCAAGTTCCTGTTCACAGGGAATGAACTCCAGTTGCTCACTCTGGGCAGGGGTGGGGAGGTTCTATCTACCTCCTGCCTCAGTATGACATGTGAAGAGTAAGTAAAATGTTCCAGGGGTTCCAAAGAGAGCTGTTTTCTGATTGGAAGGTTGGAGCGACTTGCATTGGTTTTGAGTTTTGAGTGCTACAAGGGTTACCTGGGGCCCTGTGGACATAAGCAGAATTGGGTCACCCAGGATCCTGGCCTCCATGGAGTGGGGAGAGTAGACTAACCACCTGGACTCAAGTGACTTGGTAGTGTTTAACCTCTTTCTTATGTAAACTGCAGTTGGCAGTGGCCCCAAAATCTAATTAATTGGAGGAACTGGTTGGGTACTAGAAAATCAAGATTTTCTTACATAGTTTAGAGAAGTCAGAGAGACATCAAATTTGTGTGCCAAGACTGTTAGAACAGATGCAAGTTTAACATGTTTTCAGCAGTGTTCTCTTATATTCCATAGCACTTTGTTAAAATTTTGACTTTATCCTTATATAGGAATTTGTAGGTGTTTTGAGTCTGGAGGCAGTGTGAGTGTGGTGGGATGTATGTGTTCACGTGCAGCAGCTATGGTGAATTTGCTCTTACCTCTAGAATTTGAAAGAGGCAGATGTTTTTAGCCAGGTGCTAAAATGGTTACAATAGAAATAAAAATATTTTGTAGCCTAGCATGTCTCAGGGACTTCCTCCTTCTACACACCTTCTCTTTTGAATCACAAATTGTAAATTAGAATGAGATAAAGCTTTTAAGGCAACCTGGTGGGCTCCATCAGTTTAGATCAGGTAATAATGATGCAATATGTTGGTCTGTTTTAAGGTTATTAAAGGTTGAAGTTTGGTGAATGATAGTTGGAAAACATTTAGTTAATATTTTCTTCATAGTGGTTAAATTATAACTAGTATAACTTCAGGCCGAGTTAGATTTATTTTCATTTTTCTGTGATCTTTTCTTTGACCCAACTTCCCTGTCTAGATAATCCAAGTGTTGCTTAGGTTTGGAGGGGCCTCCCTACCCACACTTCACCTGATTTTTCTTAACCAAGGTTGTTCTTTAATTATTTTATTGGATCTAAAATGCCGTTGACATTGTATATACCACTAAGGAAGGAAAAAACAGTGGAGAATTTTATAGGTGACCTTGCATAAGAGAAGGGAAAAATAAAATTGTTATATAAGAAGACACAGTAAGAAAATATGTGTAGTTCAATCTTGGTACTAGGTAAGGAGGGGAAAATAATTCTCTTGAGATTCTGTGCCCTGGAACTTTTAAAAATAGCTCTATTGCATTATAAATTTATATCCCATAAAATCTTTTATATTTACAGTTCATTGAAGTTTATTATATTTGTAGAACTATGTACAACCATCATTACAATTTAATTAAAAAAAATCATCATCCAGAAAAGAAACCCTGTGCCCCTTTAGAGTCACTTGCCTTTCTTACTCCCACTCCTAGGCAACCACTAATCTAATCTCTGCTTATAGATTTGTCTCTATAGATATTGCATAAAAATAGGATCATTCACTATTTGTTCCTTTGTGTCTAAAAGTTTGAAGTTTATCTATGTTGTAGCAGGTATCAGTACTTCATTCATTCTCTTTTATGGCTGAATAATACTCAACTGTGTGGATATACCACATTTTGTTTGTCCATTCATAAGTTGATAAACATTTGGGTTGTTTCCAGGTTTTGGCTGTTATGAATAACGCTGCTATGCACAACTGTATCCGGTTTGTTGTTTGGACACCTGTTTGCAATTCTCTGGTACACATACCTAGGAGTAGAGCTGATGGACTGCATGGGAAGCCTGTGTTTATCTTTTCAACACTCTTAGAATTTCAGTCACAAGCTCGTTTGTAGTCTGAATATTGGATACCAGTGTGGCCCAAACACCTTCAAGCAGGTCATAAACCATGTGTTATAAGTCAATGGAATATAGAAAATGGAAATAAATTTCACTAAAAAGCCCAGAGTGCGCAGTATCCCCAGGTGTCTTTTTCCTGCACTGAACTGCATCTCTGTGTATTTTCTTTTATACGATTAGGGCTTCTTTAGTGGCTTGCTTTTGTATTGGGACCTTCCAAAACAGGAAGTTCTTTGTATAAGGCTACTAGGGGAGGGAGTTTGTGTCCATATTTTAAGCTAAGGCTTGTATATTCTATTGGGTTGGCCAAAAAGTTTGTTTGGGCTTTTGTGTCTGTTATGGAAAAGCCCATGAACTTTTTGTTCAATCCAGTATGAATACTCCTTTTCACTCTAAGGAGGAGTGACAGGATTTCCTAGCTTAAAGGGAATCTTAGTGATCCTTTGGGCCAGTTGTCTCATCTTACCAAGGAGGCCCAGGGAAGAGGTAGGAGACTTGGCAGTGCTGGTGGCAAAATGAATGGAAAATGGCCTGTGAACCCTTATGAACAGGGCCTTTGTCCTTGTGATTGCCCTTTTGCAGGCTCAGGAGCTTCTATCATTCAACCCCAGGTAGACGCCCAAGATACGTCTGCAAGTCAGAGAAGCCCTGTTCCCAGTACTGACTTCCTTACCTCCTCCATCAGTGACCTTCTGGCCTCTGTCAGGCACTCTCTTATTAGTTGGAATGGGAAATAGGCCCCATCCTTGCCTATTTGATCACTCACTTGGATATTTCACAAACACCTTAATTTAGGGCTTCCCTGGTAGCTCAGAGGTTAAAGCGTCTGCCTGCAATGTGGGAGACCCGGGTTCTATCCCTGGGTCGGGAATTAGGGAATTAAGGAAATGGCAACCCGCTCCAGTATTCTTGCCTGGAGAATCCCATTGACGGAGGAGCCTGGTAGGCTACAGTCCACGGGGTCACAAAGAGTGGGACCCGACTGAGCGACTTCACTTCACTTCACTTAATTTATGTGTTCCAAACTGAACTCTTGACAGCCACCTCCCTCATCCCTCAGACACCTTTTCTTCCCCCTGTCTTCTCCATCTTTGTAAATGTCTCCACTCACTTGCTCAGAGCAGATGCCTGGCGGACAGCTTCGATTCCTTCCCTTTTCTTTAACTCCCTTCTACCAGGTCTGATGATTTCTACCTCCCACATTTATTTCCCATCTGTTCACCTTCTCTCTCTCTTTTCTCTGTTACAGTTTGAGGTACTGTCGGGTTTGCCTGGGTTACTTAAAGAGCCCCGCCCCGAACCATGTGTTTTCTTGTTTCCTTTGTTCTCTAGTCTTACGCCCTCCCAACTGTATCCCATTCATTCTCCATGTAGCAGCCAAGGTTTCCTGATTTAAAATTTTAATACAACAAATTTCAAACATATGTAAAAAATAGGGAGGATGGTCAACTGAGCTCTTATGTACTCACCATTTACCTTCAACAGTTGTTAACTCAAGGCCAATCTTATCTCATCTGTAATCTACCTCTAAATATTTCAGTATGCACTTCCTGAAAACAAAGATGTACTCTTACTTAATTACCATTCAGGTATCAAGGTCAGGAAATTGCACTGAAACAGAACTATTATCTAATCTATAAGCCTTTTATGGCATTGTTGTATCTGTATTTTAGTATGCATATAAAAGATAGGTCTTTTTAAAAAAAATCGCAAGGCTGTTGTCATACCTAAAATAAATTAACGACATTCATCAAATATCCTGTCAGTGTTCAAATGTCCCCAGTGTCTCATAATTTATTAACAGCAGGTTCGTTTGAATCAGGACAGAGTGATCCTTTTAGAAATTCAATTGAATGATGTCATTTTTCTGCTTAGAATCTGGGCGTGAGTTTGCTTGTCTCTTAGGGTGAAGATTCCCAGTCTACCGTAGCCCACAAGGCTTGAGATCAAGGTCAGGTCCCCACACTGCCTCCACTTGGTCAACTTGCACCCTCATTCTCTGCCTTGAGCCGGAAGCCTCTTTCAAGCTAGATCTTTGCTGCCCTAGATTTGTATCTCTGACGTCTCTGACCAGAGCAACTTGCTGCCACGCCTCCCAGTTTCTTCCTGGTCATCCTCAGCTCTCAGATGCTCTGTCCTCCCACTGTGCCTAATGATTCCACCTGAGTAGGTTACTCCTCCTTCATTCCTCTGTCCTGGCAACCTGTTTGTTCCTCCCACTCTATTTCTCATATTTTGTAGCTTTTTTTTTTCACTTGTTTTCTGACCACCTGTTTCTCTGAACTCTTTAAGTTCCATCACTGTGCATCCTGTACCCAAGCACAATCCTTGGTCTATAGCAGAAACTCAATATATATTTGTCAAATTAATAAGTTTGTTGAATTAATGTACTAATCAAAAACCGTAGATGAATATTCAAAGTAAACTGCAAGGATTTGCAATGCATTTAAAAACATCCAGCCATCATTTTTTGAGAAAGGAAGTATCAGGCACAATAATATTGCTGTGATTGTTCAAAAGGAGAATGAGTTAAAGGATCTTTTAGGATGTGTTTTTTTCTTCCTTCTTTTTAATGATTATTACAGCTGGTTGTGTTAATCAACCCGTCCATGCATGATTAGGTAATGTCCAGTTGTTTGGGCGTAGTGAGCACTGTACAGGATTGTCAGCGACTCCCTTGCAGTTTCTCAACTCTGGGGTGACTGCATTTCCACCTGAAGTTTATGGAAATGAGCTGTCAGACTCCTAGGGGGATATAGTGAGCTTCACTGCCTTTGTTCACTTTCTGTCATTTTTTATCTGCCCTGTTTTCTGATATGTTTATCCATCTTGGTAAAAATAGCAACCTAAAATAAGTAATAACACACTGTAAACGCAGGGAGCTTTGCCTTTTGTATGTGTCAAATTCCTCCACAGTTTATGTTTTGAAAATTTATCATTGTCCCTGGTTCTCCCTCTTTCCTCTTCTTCCTACCCTCCCCTTTGTGCCATCATGTTTGTAGACCGTTGTATCTAGAACTTTTCAGAGATGGAGTGATGTTTGCGTTAAGCACATTTGTAAATCATGAGTGGTTCAGTATTGTGTATCATACACATTTGATAAACAGTCTGAAGATTTAGCCACTAACAAATCTAAAGGCCTATTTGGGGATTTATGTGTGATTTTTATTTTCATATAAAGTAATTTCCATGTTATCTGTTTTATTTTTACTGTGCAGAGTGAAAGTATTCAAGCCAGCAAGGAGTATTTTTTTTTTTAATCACCTATAAGCAGAGAATGATCTCAAAATGTGTTAAAGCTCCATGTAGTTCTGGTAAAATAGCATTTTTAGGGGTATAGGCATAGCTTTTGTCTCCCCTCTGGCAATACAGTTACAAGCTTTTAATTTCTATTTATTTTGTCAGTAAAGAAAATTTCCTGTGAGGGCACCTTGTCTTAGCTTTTATGCAGTTAAAAAAAAAGTGTGTGTGTATAAAGTTCTGTCTGTCAGATCTCCCTACTAATTTAAGAGATTCTTTGTCATTAAAAATTTCTGGCCCCAATTTAAAAGAAATTTTCCCAACAATGTGTTGTTTGCTTTGATTAAAATAATGCTATGGTAGTTGATACCAGGAAGTTAATTCTGTGATTGCCTATTTAAAGCATATGTATTTTGAAATGGCATTCTCATTGTTTGGTAGTATTTTATCGTTCAGCTCCATGGATGGAGCCTATATTCTCGGTAGAACTTAGTAAAATAGTATAAGGATGCCTTTTTAGATAATTCAGTATAAGTAAAAATATTATTTTTCATATGTATTTTTCACTCATGAAATAATTTGTTTAAAAGCATTTTGTAAAACTGCAAAGAATAAACCAAATGTAATATAATTTTTATACCAATTACTTAATGTACAATGTCGTATAGGGAACATTTTCTAAAACCACAATTCCTTACAAAGTACAAGAAACTTTGCTATGGCTATTTTCTTAGCAGTCTTAGGATGACTGCTTCAAGATATAAAATGTTTAAAAAAATTCAGAGAAAAACAGAAAAGACTTTGTGAAATTTTTGAGACATGAGTGACTGTGATCCTTGACCATTTCCCTGTCCTGAGACCCAACCTCATCAGACTGGGGACAGGGTGAGTATCCTCCTTTGCATGGTTTAACAAATGTTTGTTGAGCTCTTTTTCTTTAACAGGCATTGATTTAGTCTGTGGGGAGAGACTTTGCAAAGGGAGCGTTGGTGCAGGAAGGGGAACCCTTTCCAGGACCCAAAAGGGAGCTCTTGTCTAACAGCTGGAAATGAATTGTCCGAGGAGATATATACGCTGACAAAGCAAGAGATTTTACTGGGAAGGGGCACCCAGGTGAAGAACGGGAGGGTAAGGGAACCTAGGAGGACTGCTCTGCCACTTGGCTCACAGTCTCAGCTTTTATGGTGATAGGATTAGTTTCCACGTTGTCTTTGACCAGTTATTCTGATTCAGGGTCCTGCCTGGTGGCTCACACATTGCTCAGCCCAGATGGATTCCAGCAAGAATAATTCTGGGAGGTGGTAGGACACATGGTATTTCCTTTTGACTTTTCCCAAACTCTCCCGGTTGGTGGTGGCTGGTTAGTTCCTTACCAGGACCTCCTGTGGTAAAAGAACTCATGCACGTGGTTACTGTGGTGCCTGGCCATGGTGGGTGGTTTCAGGCAGTGTGCTTCCCCTAACAGATGGAAGTCTCTGGGAAGTCTCCAGTCTCCCTGCTTCAACACTTGGATTCCAGCCAAGTCTCAATGTTGATGCTGGTCCAGGGGAGAATGGGTGGAGGGACAGTGGTTGGAGGATTTATGGCTTTGCATGGTTCTTAATAACAAAGAAAATAAATTGGAGATTTTATTGTTTAAGTAGTAAAACCAAATGAGGGTAAATCATTCTATATTCTTTGGGTTGGAAATTATTTTTTAAGCTTGACACCAGCAGGAAAAAACATGACAGTTTTGACCGTTTTGACAAAATCCTCATATTCAGTTAAAAGAGAATTAGCTGGAAAAAACCTTGAACATAAAGAAACAGAGTTTAATTACTTTACAATATTGTAGTGGTTTTTGCCATACACTGACATGAATCAAAATAAGTTAATTTAAAAAAAAACAAATAAACATGCATTGTTATTTTTTAAAAAAGACTTTATAAAAAAAAAAAGTTCAGGAAAGTGAATGCTTTGATGGAAAAATTGGAGAAAACAAAACCGAAGAGAAGAGATGTAGGTCAGTAAGGCTACTGGATTTGTTGCATTCCTGGGCTCACGGCCCCTTCTTCCAACTTCAAAGCCAGCAGCATCGTCTTTTCAAATCACTGTCTCTATGGTCACATCACCTTGTGCCTTTTGTGTAAAATGCCTTTCTATTTCCCTGTTATAAGAATACCTGTGATTGTATTTAGGAACCAAACCAAATAATCTAGGATAATCTCCCCATTTTATGATGAATCTCTTTGCTCGTTTAAGGTAACATTCATTAATTCCATGGATTGAAACTTGGTAATTCTGGGGTGAAATGGCAACCCACTCCAATATTCTTGCCTGGAGAATCCCATGGACAGAGGAACCTTGTGGGCTACAGTCCGTGGGGTTGCAAGAGTTAGACACTGACTGAGCAACTTTCACTACATTCACTACTAGTCAGCCTAACCACGGCTAAAAATAGTGGAATATATATGTATATATAAATATACACACACATATGCATATATATACACACACATACATGCATACATATTGTGTTTGCAATTTGTTATCTCTGTGTGGTGGAATTACAGAGTACTTATAATTTCAAAATATCCCCTTTATGACCTTTTTGCACTGTCAAAATATTTTTATGGGATATATTTTATTAATGACCAGAAAAAAATAAAGTTACTTTCATTTTGGGAAAGGGACTTTTAAAAAGTAGGATTTATTTTTTAGAACAGTTTTAGATTTACAGAAAAGTTGAGAGTTCCCATCTACTGTATACCCAGTTTCCCCTATTATTAACATCTTACATTAGTGTCATAATTTATTGCTATTAATTAACCAACATTAATACATCATCACTAACAAAAGTCCATACTTTTTTCAGATTTACTAAGTTTTTACCTAATTGGTTATGTCAGTTTCTCAGACTGTGTCTTCTTTTTGATGACCTTGATGCTTTTGAGGAATTTGAGGCAGATATTTTGTAGGATGTCCATATACTGAAATTTGTCTGGTGTTTTTCTCATGGTAAGACTGGAGTTATGAATTTGGGGCGGAAGACCACAGATATAAAATACCATTTTCATCACATCATATTCAGTCAGAATGATTTATCACTGTTCACTGTTGATGTTGACCTTGATCATGTGGAGAATTTTCACAAATTATTTGGATATTTAGTGGTGTTTTTTTTTCTGTTAGATTACATCAATATCATTAAATTAAAAAAAAAAATCCATGTCAAATTATTTCCAGTATTCTGAAGGTAATCTTTTAGCCTTTATGAGATTCAGAACATGGCTGAGTTAATTTTAGCTTGAAGATTTCTTTTCTTTTTTAATTTTAATTTTTAATTGATATATAGTTGATTTACAATGTGTCAGATGTACAGCAAAATTATTCAGTTTTACATACATGTATTCTGAAAGAGATGGGAATACCAGACCAACTGACCTGCCTCTTAAGAAACCTATATGCAGGTCAGGAAGCAACAGTTAGACATGGAACAACAGACTGGTTCCAAATAGGAAAAGGAGTATGTCAAGGCTGTATATTGTCACCCTGCTTATTTAACTTATATAACTTATTTAACATCATGAGAAATGCTAAGCTGGAAGAAGCACAAGCTGGAATCAAGATTGCCAGAAGAAATATCAATAACCTCAGATATGCAGATGACGCCACCCTTATGGTAGAAAGTGAAGAGGAACTAAAAAGCCTCTTGATGAAAGTGAAAGAGGAGAGTGAAAAAGTTGGCTTAAAGCTCAACATTCAAAAAACGAAGATCAAGGCATCTGGTCCCATCACTTGATGGGAAATAGATGGGGAAACAGTGGAAACAGTGTCAGACTTTATTTTGGGGGGCTCCAAAACCACTGCAGATGGTGACTGCAGCCTTGAAATTAAAAGACGCTTACTCCTTGGAAGAAAAGTTATGACCGACCTAGATAGCATATTCAAAAGCAGAGACATTACTTTGCCAACAAAGGTCCATCTGGTCAAGGCTATGGTTTTTCCAGTGGTGATGTATGGAAGTGAGAGTTGGACTGTGAAGAAAGCTGACTGCCGAAGAATTGTTGCTTTTGAACCATGGTGTTGGAAAAGACTCTTGAGAGTCCCTTGGACAGCAAGGAGATCCAACCAGTCCATTCTGAAGGAGATCAGCCCTGGTATTTCTTTGGAGGGAATGATACTAAAGCTGAAACTCCAGTACTTTGGCCACCTCATGCAAAGAGTTGACTCACTGGAAAAGACTCTGATGCTGGGAGGGATTGGGGGCAGGAGGAGAAGGGGACGACAGAGGATGAGATGGCTGGATAGCATCACTGACTTGATTGACGTGAGTCTGAGTAAACTCTGGGAGATGGTGATGGACAGGGAGGCCTGGCGTGCTGCAATTCACGGGGTCGCAAAGAGTCGGACACGACTGAGCAACTGAACTGAACTGAACTGATGTAGAATTGATGCTTTTGAACTGTGGTATTGGAGAAGACTCTTGAGAGTCCCTTGGACTGCAAGGAGATCCAACCAGTCCGTTCTAAAGGAGATCAGTCCTGGGTGTTCATTGGAAGGATTGATGCTAAAGCTGAAACTCCAGTACTTTGGCTACCTCATGTGAAGAGTTGACTCATTGGAAAAGACTCTGATGCTGGGAGGGATTGGGGGCAGGGGGAGAAGGGGACAACCAAGGATGAGATGGCTGGATGGCATCACCAACTCTATGGACATGAGTTTGAGTAAACTCTGAGAGTTGGTGATGGACAGGGAGGCCTAGCATGCTGCGATTCATGGGGTCACAAAGAGTTGGACACGACTGAGCTACTGAACCGAACTGAACTGATATACATATATCTTCTTTTTCAGATTCTTTTCCATTGTAGGTTATTACAAGCTATTGAATATAGTTTCCTGTGCTATACAGTAGGTGGGAACTCACCATTTTTAGGGAGGCAGGATGGGGTACCTTTTGTAATTTCTCAAAGTCATATTAGTTATTCTCATATATTATACATTATTCACAAGAATATAGTTGGACTCAAAGTTTCTTTTGATATAATAAGAAAAGAATATTAGATAAAAGATTGGAAAATATAAATGTGAAATACACTTTACTGATGATTTTGCATCTGGGCTTGCCCTTCCTTGAGAAATCCTTAGCTTTGCAAGACCAGGTCTCTTACATATTTCTAAAGAGTCCTGTAGGTCTCCTCTGAAGTATAGTACCTATCATATTTGTGACTATTTGATGAATATATGGCTTCCTTGCTGGGTTGAGAGTTTCAAGGGAGTAGGGACCACACATGCTCCGTTTGATTCTCTCTCTTCCATGCTCAGCCTATAATAGGCACATAAATACATGTTGACTGTCTGTCACTGCGTATGTCAGCTTTCTTGAGCACTTTCAGAAATGAGTCACATTGATAGGTAAATAATCATAACATAATGCTCTGTGAAAAAGGTAGTATACAAAATGTAAAACAATATTAATAAAAAAAAGAGAGAGAAAGAAATGGAGAAAGAAGACTAGAAGTAAAGTACTGGCTATGTCTAGTTCGAGATTACTGCTGGTTTTAATTTCCTTCTTTGTTTCCAGTTCTCTGTAAGGAGTTTATTTTACAATCAGAAAATATCAAAACACTTTACCTGAGACTTTTATAATCAGATTGACTTGTAAGCCCCATCACAGAAACAGTCCAGTTCTAGTATGTGTGAGTGCCCATCAGGCAAGACACGTTGCCAAGTCACTGACCATCTCTAAGCTTACTTTATGTTTGTTTATTTTTTTTAGTTTCAACAAAACCAATTCGAATATTCTTTATCTAATATTGATTTTAAAGTGCACTCCCACTCCATTGGCTTTTGGAGTGACTGTTAGGTCATATGTATATTTCATTCACTTCACTAATTTAACTTTTGCACATTTAATTCATCAGACTAAAAACTTAAGAGAACTTGACTTTCCCTTATTTAGTGTTTTAAAATAGTCAATAGGATATTAAACCCAAGTCTAACATGGGTGCATCAGCCTGCTTTTGCATTTTCCTTAAAACAAGAGAGGTAACTCATTTTATTCTTCAGCTAACCCTCTTTAGATAGCAGTGAATCCCTGGATTAGGTGAAAAGTCACTAAAAGACCTTGTAGATTTTATAAATCCAGGCCATTTGTATTTTTCTTGCTTGTTTCTCTAGGATAATTAAATAGTGATGGATTAGAATTAGGCTGCAGCAGAGATTGGGGAAAAAAAAAATCTCCCGGCATCCTTTCCTGCAGGAGCGTCAGCTTTCGGCAGTGAGTGTAGCTGCCACTTTTAACTGACATGTCTTAAATTCTGCCCTGGGAAGCTCGGGGATGCTGTCAGCAGTGGGGCAACTTCTTTTCTTACGCTTATTAATTGAGAGTCTCAGAGGAGACCAAGACATAAATCAGAATTTGAGGGTTTTTTTGCCTTTTAAATTGAGAACTGTCTCTTCTTTCCATTGGCTTAAAAAAAAAATCTGGTAGGAGAGAGGAAAAGGCTTCTATATTCATTTCTTCAAAGTTACAGCTGCTCTAAACCTGTGAGTATGTTGCATTTATTTAGCTGTTCCTGGGGGGTATGATTGCAGCATGATCTTTGGATCTGTGGGGATTTAATTTAAGGAAAGCTATGCCGATTTAAAAAAATCTGAGTGAAATTTCACCGGAGACTAGCAGTTTTTGTTAGTTGATGTTGTCTTCAATAAAACCTTCGTCTCAAGCCTGCCAGGGCTCCCCCTGCTCCCCAGCCTGGACCCCCTGTGTCTTTTTTTCTGAAGTTCCTGAGAGTGAGTGCTGAGATGGGGGAAAATAGCGAATCCTGCTGCTGAGAAGGATGCTCTGGCTGGTTTACGGCTCTTGCAAGGTGTGCGTGAGGCTGCGGAACAATGGAAAGATGACGGCTCACTTTGTATTCGTTGTGTTTGTCTATGTCCTTTGTTGGCTTCGTGGTGCGTTTCTGTTTTGTTAGGGAGATTTAAATCTTAAAGAAAAATTAAGTACTGTGGCATGCTGGCAGAATAGCCTCGGGAGATAGTCATAGACCTCACCTCTCTCCGTGCTGTGTGGGGTTCCCTCAGTCTCTTTGTAGCAGATCACAGTAAATGGGAGTTACCCCAAAGTGACCTTTGCCTGACCACCCTTTTCTAATTGTGCATTTGAATCGGTGCCATTTTTTTCTGGTGACGCAGACCCTTTAATCTAAACATCTGTCCTTAGTCATTGTGTCCCACTTTCCCTCTTTGGAATTCACTGGAGACTAGAACTGTATCTTTGCTGAATTTTTATTGAATCAATTTTGAATCTTTTGTAAAGACAGAGGTAAAATTTTGATTTTCATAATAACCCCCATATGTTCTTGATTAATCTTTATTACATGAAAGTCTTATTATTTTAGTGATCTGATTCATATCATTTGGTTTCAGATCTCATTCTTTTATCTTAAAATCACATTAGCTAGTGATTTCTCAAAGTTAAGTTCAGAGCTCAACAGTCATAATACTTTAAAATACCAACTGGTAATAGTCATCTTTGTAGATGCAGAATATATTTGACTTAAGGTGATTTATTATGTGAGTTTTCTGGGTGCTAGTATTTTGGTTGATTTTCTGCAGTGTAAAATAAATCAAGGATTTTAAAAAAGAAATTCTCTACCACCCAGAGATGAAACATCTGCTGTTCTTATTTTTGAACATTTCGTCATTCCTAAATGCAGCAACTTTGAGTTCAGTGAGGGAAGAGTCCTAAAAATAGGAAATTCTGCCTTACCTAGACTGGCAAAGAACTTATATTCATTCATTCAACAAATGTTTACATTTGTCACAAAGCTCTTATTAGGCTCTGGGGACATGATGCTGAACAAGGTATTATATCTGCCCTCATTGAGCAGATACTGGTAGCAGGTGAGGGGAACCTTCAGAAAGTGCATAATTATTTCATTATATGTGTGCTACTTTTTCAACTGTAGAAGTATTGGTACTTTGCAGCCAAATATATAAAAGACATACAAACACTTGCAACTAATTCTGTCTCAGATCTTCTGGAGCCATAGATCCTTGGTACACTTGACCTAGAAAGAGACTTTGAAAATAATTAGTTCAATAAGCATGTAATAGGCACTATATTAAGTACCGAGTTTTAAATCAGTAAACAAGGAATAGTTCCAGCTTTGGAGGCACTCACAGTTTAGTCTATTGAGAAAGGGAGGGAAATTAGTTATGTTAGTATATTCTACTATGTTACTGATTCACTAATTGAATGAATATTTATTGAATAATATTGGGCAGTGTCATAGGCACTGTGTTGGGCACTGGGGATGGGGTGGAGAATAAAACAGAGGTGCCTTGCTCTCTGGAAACTTAGAGGCCATGACAGAGAAATGATTGGATGCCTTGAGAATACATAGGAGGCGTGGAGGGGTGTCATTACCATTTACTGAGCATCTGCAGTGGGCCAGCCACGAACTGGTACTCTTCTTTTGTACCTTAATCTTCCTTCCCTTCAGTCCTGTAAACTACTTACTATCTGTGCTCTGACATGCAAGTCAGTGGAGATGAGGTTAAGTAATTTGCTAAAGGTCACACAGGAAGTGAGTGGAGGAATTAGAACTCGGTCCCAGATGTGACTTGATTTCAAATCTCTGCCCCTTCCAGTGGTCCCCAAACCTGGCTGCTCATCAGAGTTACCTGAGCTCTAGAGGGAGAACAGTGTTTATTTTTACTTTTATTTATTTTTTATTGGAGTCTAGTTGCTTTACAATGCGGTTTTAGTTTCTGCTGTACAACAAAGTGAATCAGCTATATGTCTACCTACAGCCCCTCGTTTTTGGATTCCCTTCTGATTTAGGTCACCACCGAGCCCTGAGTAGAGTTCCCTGTGCTAGACAGAGAACAGTGTTTATTACAGGCGTCCCTCAGGACTGTGAGCAGTGAGGTTCAGGAACCACTCTTAGACTATCCCCTCAGCTTACAGATGGGGGAGCAAAGATAGAGATCATATCGTAGTTAAAATGGGGCCAGTAGCTAGATTTCTTAGCCACGATTCATTCCATTATAGTGTCTTGGAAGACATATACTAAGAAATCAAAACCAGAATCAAGAGCACACAGCAGACAGGAACCAACCAAACAACTTGACAAAACAAAAAATAAAAACAGTAAGAACCTGAACCTGTTAAGGGTTTGGCTGGCCTTGACTCTGAAGAAGAATCCCTGCCAGCCTGGATTCAGAGGTCTCCCTATTCTGTCAGAGGGTTATTACTTGAGAGTGAGCTAGTCAGGACTTAAGTAAATAAATAAGACAGATGTTTTGACTTATTAATATTCACTTAGGCACTTACAGTTTATTGGGGGATACAGACAAGGAGCTCTGTAATTGGGATGTAATGGGATAAATTTTATAGTATGGAGAAGGTCAGTGTTCTGTGGGAGTAAAGATGAGGGACAACTGACTCAAGTCTGGGCGATGGCAGGAGTTCAGGGAGCTTTCTGGAGGAGGGCGATGTCTGAATTGAGGCTGATGTGGCTAGATACTGGTGGCAATAGGTATAGCAGCAGGATTTATTATGCTCAAGTCCCTGAGATATGAGAGACCATTGCAAGAAAGGAAACTTCTCCTTTATCCCCTTGGGGATATTGGGGCCTATAAATTAAATGGACAAAAGACAGATTAGGAAGAGAAGAGAAAAACAAGTTTAACTGCATACATACATATGAAAGTTTGCCAAGAAATGTGCCTCAAGGAGGTGGTTGGAATTGGAAACATATCATTTAAACAAAGGATGATGAAGTGTGAAGAGGCTAAATAAAAGAAGAGGATTTGGGGGGCTACTGGGTGCGGGTAAGTTATGGGAAGATGATTAGAAAATGAATGCTGAATAAGAATTGTTTAGTAAGATTTTTATGCAGACAAGGGGTTTCCCAGGTGGCACTACTGGTAAAGAACCTGCCTGCCAATTCAGGAGACCTAAGAGACACGGGTTCGATTCCTGGATCAGGAAGATCCCTGGAGGAGGGCATGGCAACCCACTCCAGTATTCTTACCTGGAGAATCTCATGGACAGAGGAACCTGATGGGCTGCAATCCGTAGGGTCACAAAGAGCTGGACGTGACTGAAGAGACTTAGTATGCATGGAGGCAGACACACAGAGAAGAGTCCTCTCAGGTGGTTAAGAGTTATCTCTGGACTAGTTTTCTTCCTAGTGTGGGAGAGGGAAACATCTTTAATAAAAAGAAATTGATGACCTAATTTTCAAAAGAAAGGAGGGGAGCAGAGAGCTAACTGCCTTCAACTTGAAATACTCTTTATGTGAAAATGACATTTTGGGGTGACATACTCTGATCTCCTTCACTATGATCTCTTCAGGGTTTGTCAAGAAGCTTGGGCGCCCTGCAGTTCTAGTGAGGATAGGCTGGTTAGTGAAAGACAGGTGCCAAGGTACGTTGCCAAGAAGCGGTGGCAAGGACAGTGATGAGCCACTGAAGTGTCACTAAAGTTTGAGCAGTGGAGTCATCTTGCTCCTGGCTCTGAGACTCTGGGCAGTTGTTAATAATTTAGGGCTTAAATAGGCTTAGGTTGAGAATTTAACGTATTTGTATGCCTGTGTGTATGAATGTATGTAGAGATTGGTGCTATATATATATATATATATATACATATATTTACGTATATATATATACATGTTTAACACAAATGCATAGAGATATATATTGGTATAGATATATATCAATCATTGTTTTTATGGAAGTATATTTTGATTTCTAACCCAGTAACTTATGAATAAGCATATCACTCACTTGTGACTTGTGTATAGTTTTCATCTCCCATTTTTTTACACCACATCTCTCATTTGACTAGCAGAAGTCTCTGAGGCCTATCGTGAGATAAGACATTTTGAGACTCTGTGATTTCCTGAACAAAGCAGTGAGGGAGGTTTAGCAGTTGTTTGCTGTGTCATTGTGTTCATATCTTAAAGAAATAAGCTAGAAATGGCAAAGAAATAGGCTAGATTGTTCTTAAAATGCCTTCTGTGTCAGGCCCAGGACCCATGGTGAGTCTGTTTCGGATCTTAAACAACTACTGTGTTAATTAATTTCCCCTTTTACTGATGAGAAGAGTGAGGTGCATAGGTTAGATCAGTTGTCCACAAGTCATTCAAGGTGCTGACCATGACTCCACCATGCTGAAAGTAGGCAGATCTGTTTTATTGTGTTTCTTGATCTTGGGTTGATTGAGGGAATTTAGGCAGCCCCCCTCCCTTTTTGTAAATGAAATTTCAGTGTACTCTGCAGACATGTGTCATGAAAAATGCTTAGGCTTTTTGACCTCAGGCTCAGAGATTTTCCTGTTGTTTTGACTTGCTTTCTACCTTTCAACTAAATTTATGCTTACGTCTTTGGCTTATTTTCGAAAGGGCAGGACTCACCTACGGGCAAATTATGTGGACATGAGATTGGCATGGATTTCATATGGAGCTTGTTTTTCTTTTGCTATTTCATCAGTTCACAGGTGTGGAAAGTCTTTCATGACCATTCAAGTGGGATGAGTGGATTTATTTGGCGATCGTTTTAGATTAGTGGGTTATAGAATATCTTGTTTCAGGTCATCACAGATGCTATATTTTAGAAAGCAGGGAAGTATGGGACCAAGATTTGAATTTCTCTTGTGGTTTGGGGCTATAGTCATTATCTTCTTAGTTGGTGGATGTGGCAGAACTTGAGCCTTTTCCATGAGCCAGCAAATCAGGCCTTAATACGTAGCATTTATGTGCCATCACACCTCTGTAATACTAGTGTAGTTTTTTTGTTTTTTGTTTTGGCAGTAGCATTCCTGTATAACAAACCATTGTATGTGCCCACTTGGTACCGTGCGTGCGTGCTTACTTGCTTAGTCGTGTCTGACTCTTTATGACCCCATGGATGATAGCCCACCAGGCTCCTCTGTCCATGGGATTTTCCAGGCAAGAATACTGGAGTGGGTTGCTATTTCCTCCTCCAGGGGATCTTCCTGACCCAAGGATTGAACCCACGTCTCCTGCATCTCCTGCATCGCAGGTGGATTCTTCACTGCTGAGCCATCAGGAAAGCCCAGATGTATGTGGGGGAACCCTAATATTTACTGATAGTTGCTTGCTGTGAATGAGGACTCCATGATCATATAATCATGGGTGCTTTCCATGATTTACATATGTGGCATAAAATACCAAGAATTGAGACTGTATTTGGCACAGGGGTGCTAATACACATATAGAATCAATACAAATGTCATTCATTCAATCAAAATTTATTGAACTTCTCTGGACTAAGAGAATTCCTGTCCTTAAAAAGCTCATCAACAGCTCACAACAGCTGAAAAGTAGACCACTCATCATACTGTGATGGGTTTTAAAGTTTGACCATGAAACCCAGAGGAGAGACATATTCTCTAGCCTGGAAAACTTCTGGGTACTTTTGGGTAGTGTTGGGTTTTCTTTCTCTCATGGATCACAAGCCAAATGAAAGGCAAACTTGTTTCATCTTTGTGTTTTAGAAAGGTTTTTTTTTTTCTTCTCTCTGTGTTTTAGGTGATGTTTTAAAAGAAATGATAAAGTTACCCTCGTTCAGGGTCATGCTGGACATCTGCATTTGCTCTGTGTCCTGAGACGGTCTGCATCCCTGCTTGGAGGGACTGATGAAAATGACAGGGTGCTGCTAAGTGGCCTCTGGCTGTCCCTGCGGGAAGCCCAAACTGCCGAGTAGCAGGAGTCCAGTGGTCTGTCTAATGGGGAGTTCTTGGCCCCAGTCACTGAACTCTTTTAACAACATCAGACCACGTTTATGTCATGTTTCAATTTAAAAAGTGATTTTGCAAAGTGGAATGCATTACTTCCTTGGACTATCCCTGTGAGGTAAACAGGACAAAGGAATTTTTAGCCCACTTCTGACTTTTGTGTGTATGTGCAGGTTTTTTTCCTCATTTTTTTTTTTATTGTTGTAAAATACATGTAACATACACTTTTCCATCATAACCACTGCTTCAGTAGTAGTAAGTATGTTCATAATGTGGCTCAGCCATCACCACTGTCCATCTCTGCAACTCTTTTCATGTTGTAAAACTGAAACTCTATGTACATCAGATAGTAGCCTACCCACCCCACTTGCTTCCACCTCGCTCTCCCCAGGCTGCCCCTCCCAGCCCCTGGCAGAGGTGAGCAACTGACCCCAAATCTCATCGCTTGCACACCTAGGACAGAACCCAGCATTCTGCATGTGTCCAGCATGCTTTCTCCAAAATCACACTACAGTAGGGAACTGAAGAAGGATCACTAACAGATGGTAGAAGTTTTCCACTAGAAATAAGAGAACCCTCCAGTAGGGAAGGAATTTTCATTTGAGTTTGAAAAAAATCAGTAAAGAAAACCAGCGAAATGAAATAGGAGCTGTATATGTCCCTTGCTAACTAACATCCTGTTGTTATTTTTTTTTTGAATAAAGTGAAGGAGTACAGTTTGCTTTGCCTGAGGAAATAACGTTGAAAAGACGGCAGGCTCTGGTTTTAGTTTCCGGCTCTGTCAGTGATCTGCCGTGACTGTGGGCGAGAAAAACAGCATCTGTTGGGGTTCTTTCTATTTTCTAAAGAGATAGTAAGTCCCACCTTCCATTTTTTTCAGTGAGTAGGATCTGGGCACACTTTATCTTTCATCTAAAAATAAATTTTCATTCTTTTCAACTGTCCTCACTTTGCTTTGGAACTCTCATCTCCTTTGAGGATGAGAAAAAAAACCAACAACATTAAGTTGTCAACTAAAGATGACATCATGTGTTCAACATTCAGACAGCCTCTTTGGGAGACGCTCATGTTTTCCTGATGGAGTTGCTGGTGCTGCTGCTAAGTCGCTTCAGTCATGTTCAACTCTGTGCGACCCCATAGACGGCAGCCCACCAGGCTCCCCCATCCCTGGGATTCTCTAGGCAAGAATACTGGAGTGGGTTGCCATTTCCTTCTGCAACGCATGAAAGTGAAAAGTCAAAGTGAAGTAGCTCAGTCGTGTCCGACTCTTAGCGACCCCATGGACTGCAGCCCACCAGGCTCCTCTGTCCATGGGATTTTCCAGGCAACAGTACTGGAGTGGGGTGCCATTGCCTTCTCCGTCCTGATGGAGTAGGGGAGCTAAATACCCATGCAAATGAAAATTTAAACTCTGCATCAGGCTGACATTTCCTGTCCCAAAGGTTCCCCCTCCTTCCCAGATGGCCAGGAGGGGGTCAGGGGGAAGTGACACGGGGATGGAGCCCAGTCTGGGTGTTGCTCTCTGGTTGAGCGTCTCATCGGTCATCTTTGCAGTGACCTCTGTCCTTGTTGTGCCTGTCCCTGAGTTACCTGTGATGGCTGGACCTGTCTGTGCGCCCATGACCCTGAGCGCTTGGCGTTCTCCACTGGTGCTAGCTGGTCCACAGATGCCAGAGGCCAGTGGCCACTCCCATTTGACCCCTGTTCTCTGCCCTTTGTCACCAGAGCTGTCTTTTAAAAACACCTTTATTTTGCAGTATCTCCATACTTTCAGAAAAGGTACGAGAATCATACAGAGAACTTCTGTCCACCCTGAATCTCTTTTTTAGCATTTTGCCACATTTGTGTTTTATTCTCTCTCTGGATACACATTATTATGTATTTTTCTGAATCCTTTGGGAGGAAGATACAGCTCCAGAAAAGGTGGTCTAGAACATAGGTCCCCAACTGCCTGGCCCTGGATCTGGCACCTCCTGTCAGATCAGTGGTGGCATCAAGGTTAGAAATAAAGTGCCTGATAAATGTAAGTGCACAATAAATATAAGTGCACAATAAATATAAGTGCTTGAATTGTCCTGACACCATCCGCCCACACCAGGTCCATGTAAAAATTGTCTTCCATGAAGCTGGTCCCTGGCACCAAAAAGGTTTGGAACCACTGGTCTAGAAGGATGAATTGTAACCTTCTGATTGAACGAGGGAGGAAAGTGTCTGGAAATAGCCCTTGTGTTCTTTCTTCTTCTCTGCTCTCCTCTAAGTCTTCTTTCTTCCAGGTCAAGCTCCCTGAGCTCTTCCTTTTATGCAAAAGCACAAAGAATGTAAAAACCACCCAAGTTCTTCAGATGATATGAAGGTTTACAATTTTGATTGAGGAAGCTTTTGTAATAAGTCTAAGCATGTATTAGTTAGGGGTAGTTTATCTAGTTTATAAATCTACTAGTCTCTCACCTACTAGAATAATTATATTCTATGTTGATGCTTTCTTTTTGGCCTTTTTTAGAGTTTTAGGGCTTCCCTCTAAAGGTCAGGACTACTATGGCAAAACAAAAGTTGAAATTTCTTTCCTTTGATTCTGACAGTGCTGGTGACAGTGTTGGGGGTGAAGTTGCCAGTAACATGTATTTTGGGGAATGGATTGCCTGGTAATTTCTGGGCTGTTCTTTCTCTTCCAGAAGCAGAAGTAGCGCCTCTCCTTTTGCTCTGATCACTGGCCATGAGGATGGCTATTTGAAAACATCATCCATAGGACAGAATTTGGTCTGCTGAGCAGTTTTCTTTATTAAGATAAGTGGGGTTATATGGTCAATAATAGTAAGCAGTAGATTAACTGCAAATCTGGTGGTGGTGTCCACTGGAGTCCGGCGTTCATAACTCCAGTGGGTACCATTCAGGCTGTGCTTGTGTTGTGTTTAGTGGCTCAGTTGTGTTCCTTTGTGACCTCATGGACTGTACCTTCCCAGGCTTTTCTGTCCATGGGGGTTCTCCAGGCAAGAATACTGGAGTGGATTCAGACTGTAGGTTATATTATATAAATGGTGCCTCCCAGAGCATATCTGTTAGTCTTTCTTCATTCATTCCTCTTATCCCCTAAAGAGATTTTAACTATGATGAAAAAGCTTCAAGGATATTGTGTCATTTTATTAACTTTTGAAATTTTATTTCATTTTTTCTTTTAAAAATGGACTCGCTTTTATTTCATTGTGCAGGAACATAGCTCATTGTGTTGGATTTATTGGGGGAAATTTTTGAATTGATTCTACTGTTGTGATTTGAATGAGAGAAAAAGTATAAACAATGAAGTTGTAAGCATACCACTTTTCATCTGAGACTAGTTCTACCAAGAGATTAAAAATTAAAATAATATAAAGCTCAGTAATAAAAAGACAGATAACCCAATTAAAAAGTGGCCAAAGAACCTGAATAGACATTTCTCCAAAGGTCAATAGGTACTCAGACAGATACTCAGTATCATTAGTCATTAGGCAAATACAAGTCAAAACCACAAGGTTCTATTGTTGGGAGAGTGTGTAATTTCCTCAGTTCTGTCTTTGGGCAACAAAGTGTTACAGCTCTATTACAGCTTAGGGTTTTATTAGGCAACAAAGGATACTACATGCAGGAGGCATGAAGGCAGGTTGACCCCAAAGAAGAGGCCCCAACTGGCTTGGCTTGCTCTTTTTATACGTTTTGTCTCCTCCCCGCAAGCCTGCCCTATGCAAATTAGGGCTAGCCAGGAAGAGGGCGTGTTTGTTTCACCTGAGGTTCTCAGATTTTTCTTTTGTTCCCTTTTCACAGACTTTTCCCTTTGTCTTTTAGTCACTGCCATTTTGGACTCCTTTTTCTAACTACCTAACACTATAATACACCCTATTATATATATATATATATACCCAAGAGAAGTGAAATACATGTCCACACAAGAACTCATGCATGAATATTAATAGAAGCATTATTTATAATAGGCCAAAAGTAGAAATTTACCCACATACCTATCAACTAATGAAATGACAAATGAAGTGTGTTACATCTATAACAATGGATTATTATTTGGCAATAAAAAAGAATGACATATTGATACATAACAACAACACAAATGAATCTTGAAAACCTTATGCTGTGTGAAAAAAGCTAATCATGAAAGACCATATTACTTAATATCATTAATATAAAATGTCCAGAAAAGGCAAATTTAAACATGTAGGAAGTAAATTAGTGGTTTCTTAGTACTAGAGGTATAGGGAAATTGGAAGTGATTATTAACATATATAGAGTATCTTTTGGGTGACAAGATATAAATTAGATAATGATGAAAGTGATATTATATCTATGAATATTAAAAATAATTGATTGTATACTTCAAATGAGTGAATTGAGTGGTCTATGATTAATGTCTCAATAAAGCTGTTTAAAAACAAAGCAGTAAAATCAGGGCAAGATAAGGACATATTTTCTAGCATAATAATAGTATAAATGAAATATGATATGATATTTTTCCTTAACCTCTATAAATCAAATAGCAAGATTTTTATTTAGCTGAAAATACATTTTTTCTAACATCTGAGCATAATATCTAGGTTTTGCTCAAAAGTGGAACAGGCAAGTCATTCTGTTCAGTCAAGTTTTTAATACCTGTGCTTACTTCGGTGGTACACATTCTAAAACTGAAGCAACATAAGGAGCATCTAGCGTGGCATCTTTGCAAGGGTGCATGTACCTTAGTGCAGCGTCTTATGTATATTACCTTCCCTTATTGAAGAAAATAAGAGAAGACTTGGATAAATGTGTATAGGTATGAAAATATAATGTTGTAAAGATAGCAGTTCTCAGTAAAATCTCTGAAAATGTAATGATGTCCCACTCAACACTCAGCAGACTTCTCTTGTAACTTTACAATAACTGATTCTGAAATTTATAAATAAGAATGAAATTGCAATAGCAGCCCGAGATCCGCTGCTCCGGCCAACACCCTCTCAAAGATCATTTAATGTAGTAGAGGATTTGCCCATTGGCATATATAAGAAAGCCATGAAAATGAAAATTGTGTGACTGGTGCCAACAGAGGCAAATATGTGAGAGGATCAAAAGAGTGCCTGAAACTGCTTTATGCATGTATGAAACCTTGCCCTGGGTTAGAGATTGCAGTGTCATTCAGGAGGTCGGAGTGTGATGAGTATAGCATGAACACATGTCAAAGGTTTACTGATCAATGACAAAATCAGCAAGATGGTTAAAATTTTTCCAAGAGCATTTGGGGGAACTAAAGAAAGAATGTTTGAGTAAGATTTGTTATGTACAGACATACAAAACTGATTAATTTCCTTCAAGGCAAAAAGACCATAACCTTATAAAAGTATTTGCATATGTGTCAAACCAAAAAAATCTACAAATTAACATATTATTTTATAAAATATAGACCCTAATGTATAGAAAATAACAAACCAAACAAAGGTATATCCCTTATAAAATGAAATATTCCTTGGATGGGCCTATTTGTGCTCTAAGATGGTAGGCATAAATTGAGCCTACCTCAATGCCTGATTGAGCATGCATGCAATCTTTCTTTTGTATTATTTAGCATCTAATGAATAGCTGAAAGACAAGTTATTCATTACTGTTGGGATACTTGCCTATTCATAGGGGAAATACTTAAATTTAGATCACACTGTACACCAAGTAGATTTGAGATATACCTGCATGTTAAACCATTTTCTCCATGTATTTGAAGCATTTCTCATAAAAAAAGGAAAAATAGGTTCTTGATAAAATACTAGATAGTAGTTTAAATGAGTGAATTAGATCTAAATATGATTGTTTAAAAAAATCTGTAGCATGATGTACTTATTGTGCTATTAATATAAATTTTAAAATACTGTAGAATGTCTGGGACTTCATATACATATATATAAAAGAATAAAAAACTAAACTTGTACCTCAGAAAAATAAAAAAACCCTAGTATTGTTTTTAATAATTACTAAGTTCTGATAAATTCAAGTGTTTTCATGCTTGATAAAGATGCTATAATTATAGCTTTGAAATGTGCAACCTTTACCTGGCACAGCAGATTTGATTTTAACAGGGCTTAATTAATTCAGTGTTTTATATGTATATTTATAGTATGTCAAGTCGTTGGGGTAAAAATATGGGCTTTTAAAAATTATCTTGGAAAAAATGGCAAAAGAATAAGAAAAATGCACACATTATCTTATAGCATATACTTAAATTATGAATGGCTCAACACATTAAATATTTAGAAAGTAAGCAGCATGGAAAATTATGTTATATAATCTTTGTGGAGGGAAAGTTTTTCTAAGTATGCCTTGAAAATCAGAAATATTAAAAGGAAATGACTAGTTTTGATTAAATAAAAATTTCAATATTTGGGAGAACGTTAAAGATAGGCAGATGATAAACAAGGGGGCATTTTAACGTACATTTTAAAGAACATGTTTTTCTAGCCCTTATGAATGAACTTATAAGGGAACAGATAGGCAAGAACGGTCCAAAAGTCCTTCGAATCTGTCTTTTCTCCTTCCTTGCTTGTAAACAGAGATGCCAGTCACTGCCCTGGAGTCTGGTTTATCTGAGTGCTTACAATGTTACAAGCTACAATGTTACATTTGGGTGGAGAGTTTTGGGAGGGGGCGATTTCATGAATTTCTTTTTTGTTGGACTGGAATGAAAAGAAAAATAAGTTTATTTTATAGGGGCTGTATTTCAGAAATATTCACTTTGTAACTGAGTAGATTTTGCTATTTGATTTGCAAAATTGGTAAGAAATGAAGGTGAGATATTATAAATAACTGAAGGGATTGTGCTGTGTTCTTGAATATATGTACATTTTTCCTGTAAGACAAAGAAATGAAAACCTCACTGCCTTTTTTATCAACAGGCCTTCTCGTGTAGATATGGCAACAAGCAGCCAGCACTTCTCATCATTTGATTCAAAACAGGCACCGGGACAGCACCGAACATCTAATGTGAAAAGGTCAGAAGGGGATGTGGGTGTCCTGGGGGACTGGGGAGAGCCCTCCAGCCTCTTGGTAAATTGTGATGTTGATGTTAAAGTAGGAATGGTGTTGCAAAGAGCCAGACACAACTGAAGCGATTTAGCACACACACACAAGGTGGGGAGCGGTCTGGGCAGGTGTAGTGCTCATTTACAAATTAGGGAAGGCTTCTCTGAGCTGCTCCGGCAGGGGTCCCCAACGGCGGGGTCACGGACCGGTACCATTGCATGGCCTGTTAGGAGCCAGGCCATATAGCAGGAGGTGAGCAGTGGGTGAATGAGCGAAGCTTCATCTGGGTTTACAGCCATGCTCCGGAGCTTGCATTGCTGCCTGAGCTCCACTTCCTGTCAGTTCATCAGCAGCATTAGATTCTCATAGGAGCACGAACCCTACGTGAACTGCCCTTGCGAGCTCTCTAGGCTGCAGGCTCCTTGTGAGAATCATTCCAACACCTCCCCCAGTCATCCATGGAAAAATTGTTTTCCCTGAAACCTGTCCCTGGTGCCAAAAAGGAAGAGGACAGCTATGCTAAGGCATTTAGTGAGTAGATGGCCCTATTATGTAAAAGCTGAAACAAAACCAGATTTACCTCTTGGGTCACAAATCCCTTTTGGGCCTTTTTTATCTTAAAAATGTTTAACTATTAATTTTATTGTAAAATAATAGAACCATATTGCCAGGCATCTGGGAAGGTGGAGGGGAAGATGGAGGAAAGAATTATGAGCACTTTAATACAGACTGTTAGAATTTTGGTGTATTTCATTGCTATATCCAGTAGCCATGTGCTGCTGGATATAGGTGTGGTCACACGATTTTCTTGCCTAGAAAATCCCATGGACGTAAGAGCCTGGTAGGCTATAGCCCATGGGGTCGCAAAGAGCTGGACATGACTGAGCGACTTCACTTCACATGTTTTTCATTGTGTATTTTCATTATTTTTCTTATTATATTCTTCTTGTAACTTTGACTTAAAAGGGCATTTTAAGAAATTATCAGAGAAAATTCAGGAAATATAAAAAAGCACAGAGAAGAGATAAAATACGTATTACCATCACCATAACTTCTTTTGGTGTGGATTCTTTCTTTTTCTCTTCATATATAGAGATATTATTAATAATTTTTTTCTAAATTGGGATCATATTAACTTTACTCTTTGGTTACCTTTTTGAGGCATATCATGACATTTTTCCTTTCCACGGAATATGTTTTGTAATATCATATTTGATTGTTAAGTACTGTTCCTTCCTGTCCATTTTAGAATTATTTTAGTCAGCTGTCTGGTTTTGAATATGTAAGTTGCTCCTTTATTGGTTATTAAGACAACTCTTTTAAGGCTTTAGTACCATGAAAAACTGCTTTCCATCTGTCCTTACATGCTTACTAAACTTTAAATTATATAGCACATCGTCAGCATTTTAGATTTTCCATTTGAAATTTCAGCTATTTTTGAGTGTGTTCACAATACTTGTGGTTTTGGCAGTTTTTCTTAGGACTCAACCCCCACAGTATAAGGAAGGGGTGCAATATTCTAAGGATTGAGGAATGGAGGTGGAGTTGAAAATTACTTCTTAGGATCTGAAGGCGTTTATTTTCCACATTGCTTTTTTATTTCATATGTCTCTGTTCATGGAAATCTGAGCTATCTGCAGAAATATGTATTCCTCCCTCATAATTGTTCTCCAACTGATCCAATAGTTTCCTAGGTAATCACTGCTTCAACGTTTATAGTGCTGAGTTTGAAAGCTGAGATAAAATAAATTTTAAAAAAATATTACTGAAAGCAGTGACGAATAAAGGGTGTATGTAGCAGTCAGAGATAATAGAGATCTGGGCTGGATCAGTAGACTGGGAATTTTCACCATACGTGTAGCTGTTGAAGGCATGAACTGTACGTGCTCTTTCCAGGAGAGTGAAATATATGAGAGTGGAAACGGGAGCCCCGTGAATACAGACAATGAAAGAACAGCTAATGGAATGGTAGCTGAGCTGTGGAGGTTTGAGGGCCAGGAAGATGCCATGAGAGGGTGGCTGCAGTATGGGTAGGGGGTTGGGGAGAGGTGAGTTCTGGAATAAGGTCAACAGAGCCAGGTACTGCAAAGAGGTCTATATGGATACAGACTGGAAAGCATCTTTTGTGTTTGTAGTTAGGTCATCAGAGACCTTTAGCTTCCACGGTTTCACGGAAATTGCGGCGGGAGCAAGGCTGTAGTGGCTGAAGATGAACGGGAGGAGGGAAGTAGGGAAAGTGAGAATCAGCTCCTTTTAGAAGCTCTTGTCCACGAAGAGAAAGAGTGGGAGAGGTTCAGGAGAAAAACAAAATCAAGAGAAAGTTATCTTTTTTGCTGATTTTTAAGTAGAAATGACTGAGGTTTGTTCATGTTTCTGAGTTGGAAAGGGGGCAGAGGGGAAGAAGTTAAAGATCTATAAAGGAAGAAACAGAAGGGAAATGTAAGAAATAGAGTAAAGGTGTGTTCAAGTATTGCATTCATAGGGTTCATTTAAAAATTAAGATTTTTCTTTAAAAAAGTTAATGAAAACTCCTACTCTGCCTTTTAATCAACAGGGTTTCTAATGCATTTGTAAAAATAAGTACGTGTAAATTTTTTGTGAAACAGCCCAGAGGGACATCTGCAAAGCTGAGCAGTGTTCCAAAATTGAGCAAGTATGTAGGTAGTTAGACCTGTTAGAAAATAATAGTACCTTACCTCATGTAGTACTTAATCCTCATGTGACTGTTTGTTCTACCAACACCCAGTGTATTGCTCCTCCATACCAAGCCATGTGATAGTCAAGGAGGGAGTTTCATCTCTATTTCACAAGCCAGCAGTCCTGGATGACCGATGACGTACCCAAGGTGCCACAGCCAGGGAGTGTTGAATTGTATCTTGGTGCTCTGTCTTCTCATTTCCTGACCGGAGCATCTTTAATGAACCCATTGGCCTCCCTGGTTATATTTCTGCTCGTTTGTTTAGTCTCACAAAATGCATTGACAACCATGGTTTCTTTTGATTATACTGCACTTTGAAAGAGCCAGGAAGGATTTCCGCAGAAGGATCCTGATGCTCAGGGGAGCACATGGGTAACTGAAACGGCTTGCCACGCTGAAATTCTTTGAGTTCGGGTTATTAATCTGTGTCCTTAAGGGCACCAGTAACAAAAGTTTCTGACATTTGTTAAGTTTTGTGGTCATCACTTCAAATCTCTGGACACCCAGAAGCAGTTATGAAGTGACTTTCTGAAAGTTAACAGCTTGAGAATGCCCATGATGACTTCTGATCACCAGCCCAGGGGTTTTCTTTGCATCACATCAGGCTTGAGGTGGAGGATGCCACGGTCATGAGCTTGCTGGAGACACATGGCGGTTTTTAAATAGCAGTAGTTGTCACTGTAGTCCGATTGGACAGGTGTGGTGGGCTGGGCAGAAGGGTTTGAACTTTATGTGATAAGTGTGAGCAGCTGCTTGAGGTCCTTAATCTAAGGGGGCAGTATGACTGAACATCTGTTTTAGGAAGAATAGTCTGAGAGTGGTATCCTGGGTGAATTAAAGCAGAATAGTATTGTCTGGAGAGAAGGCAATGGCACCCCACTCCAGTACTCTTGCCTGGAAAATCCCATGGACAGAGGAGCCTGGTAGGCTGCAGTCCATGGGTCGCTAAGAGTCGAACACGACTGAGCAACTTGACTTTCACTTTTCACTTTCCTGCATTGGAGAAGGAAATGGCAACCCACTCCAGTGTTCTTGCCTGGAGAATCCCAGGGACGGGGGAGCCTGGCAGGCTGCCGTCTATGGGGTCGCACAGAGTCGGACACGACTGAAGTGACTTAGTAGCAGCAGCAGCAGCAGTATTGTCTGGGAACTTGCTGGGCCCTCCACAGGCCTACTGAGTCAGAAACTCTGGTGGTGGGGCTGAGGCAGTATCTCTTAACAAGCCCTCTGGTGAGCTGTATGTGTATAAAGTCACTTCAGTCATGTCTGACTTTGCAACCCCTGGGCTTATAGCCTGCCAAGCTCCTCTGTCCATGGGAGTCACCAGGCGAGAATCCTGGAATGGGTTGCCTTTTCCTCCTCCCAGGCATCGTGACCCAGGGATTGAACTCGCGTCTCTTAGGTCTCCTGCATTGGCAGGCGGGTTCTTCACCAGTAGTGCCAGGTGAGTGGAATGCACACTGAAGTTTGAGAGCCACCTAAGCAAAGTAGAATCAGGGGGGATTTTTAGAGACTCTTTCAGAATTCAGACTTTACGTGACGAAGCTCTCAGCTAATGTGGTGGCGGCAGAAATGGACAGAACCACTGACCCCGAGATGTCTTTGAGAAGTTCTAGTCGAAGTTACACTTGCTGTCTTGGTCATTCCTTGTAGCACATATGGTAGGACCGATATTCTGGAGCGGAAGGAGGCTTGGTTTCATGTGAACAGGTTAGTAAAGCACTAAGAAGGGTGGAGTTCATTGTGTTGGGAGGTGCCGAACTCCCGCGTTTGTTTCTCCCTCTGAGCTGGGCTTGCAAATACATCCCCCCAGGGGCCAGTGTGACCAGCTGAGGTGCACAGGTGGTAGTTTGTATGGCACGGGGACCAGTATCTGTTTCCAGCCCATTTCCTGGTAACAAAAGGTGAGCTGTACTGAGAGAACTGTTGGGAGTGGAATTAAGAGAACAGGTGAAAGGTGCGCTGGAAAACCTACTGGCTGAAGGGAAGGGGTGATGAGAAAGGGAGTGGGGATTTCAGAGCTAAAAATTCCCTTTTGCTGTAGAGTAAAATCCATCTTCTCTGCCCCTGTGGCTTCTGGTTCACGCCTGATTTCTATCCTCATTTTGTCTCCCTGTCTGCCATGCTCACCACATGCCCAGTTTAGAATCTCTCTTTCCCCCTCAACCTAGCTATTCCCACATCTGCTTTCATTCCGTAGCACTCGGATATCCCCTCTTTGAGAGCTTTCCGTGACCATCCTCTCTAATGTTGAGCCTCACCCACCTGCTTCCCCAAGCAGTTTCTTTTCCAGATGACTTATTGCAGGCTGAGGTCATCTTAGTTACTGGTCTCCTTCGGTCTGCTGTCCCTCCTCAGGAGAATGACGGTGCTTCCAGTCAGGAATCCTGTGGGTCTTGCTCAGTGTTGTATTCTAAAACCTAGAAGAGTGCCTGGTCATAGTTAGAACTCTACAATGTTAGCTGAATGAATTTTAGGTAGAGATTTAATTGGGAGGGAGGGAAGGTAGGGGCAGAAAGTGAGGGAAGAGATATGTCTGTCGACCCTAGGCAGCAAATGACTGCTCACTTGGCGGATAGTGGAGGTGTCGCAGGATGAATCTAAGAGATGCTGAGGAAGTAACACTGACAAAACTCTACGGTGGACTCATATGGGGGGTGCTAAGCAACTTACTTGTGAAGAATCCTCCTGAGAGGTTTGTTAGTATTAGGTTTCTCAGAGAAACAAGACCAATAGGAGAGCTATATCAAGAGAGACAGAGATCGAGGGAGAGGGAAAGAGATTGATGTATTATGGGAATTGGCTCATGTGGTTATCAAGGCCAAGAACTCCTGGGATCTGCTGTCTGCAAGCTTCAGAACCAGGAAAGCCAGTGGTGCAATTCAGTCCAAGCCCGACGAGCTGGGAACCAGGAGCACAGAGCAGAAGATAGACGTCCCAGCTCCAAGAGGGAAGAGATGGCGAATTCACCCTTCCGCTGCCTTTTTTGTTCTGTCTTGGCTCCCAGCAGATTGACTGATGCCCACCTACGCTGGGGAAGCCCATGTGCTTTACTCGGTTCACCGATTCTAAGGCTAATCTCTTTCAGAAACGCTCTCACAGACACAGAAGTAGCATTGGACCAGCTATCTAGACATCATTTACTCATTCCAGTTGATGTATGAGACTAACCATCACAGTTTCTGAGCTCCGCAGCTCATTCCTTTTCCAAGAGCTTGTCCCCTGTCTGCACCACCCTGGAGGAGAGATGCTTTCAGGTCCCAGGCATGAGGAATTTTGTTTCTACCCAGAGCAGCATTTCTGTTCCCCTCACCTGTCCACTGAACGATACTCGCTGAGTCAACAACATTTACTTACTGAGATTTACTGTGTTCTGGGTACAAGCAAAGGCCCTCGGGGTGTAGCAGCGATGAAAACAACCTCCTTGCATTTATGTCCTAGAGAGAAAAGATAGCCAAAGACAACAGGTCCACAAATACAGGCACAAGATATTTTGGATGGTAATGAGTGGTATGGAGCAAACAGAACAGGGAGATGAGATGGGCTGGGATCAACAAGGCACTCTGATTCCCTGCTCTTTGACTTGAGATCTGAACAACAGGAGGGAACCAGCCACGAGAAGCCCTGTGGGCAGAGAGTGGGTGGTTCCCTGTAGCAATTTCAGAACTGGCTTCTGGAAGATGAGTAACTGAGTTGGGATTTAGTTTTCTTGCTTAAACAATGAATATGGAGAGGGCTGGTTTCTCAGAAGTTCAACTCTGGGCGCATTGAAATGAAACATTGTACTGCTTGTTTCCTTACTGAGATATTTTCTTGTTAAGAAATACTTGTTTTGTTACACAAAACATTTTGTTACCCAGTCCAAGCTAACTTTGCTTGCTCTGACAGGCCAGTGACTCTGAGAGACAAGGTGTTGAGGCAAGAATGACTTTATTGGGAAAGCCAGCTGACCGAGGAGATGGCAGATTAGTGTCTCAAAGTAACCATCTTTTTGGAGCCTAGATGCCAGGGTCTTTTTAATTAAATCTGGGAGAGAAAGAGAGAGAAAAAGAGAGAAGTATATGAGGAACTAAAGTCAAAGGAGAGAATGTAGAGGGAGAGACAGTGAAGAAGTCAAGTAAAAAGAATCTTCAGGTTTGCAAAACTGGAAGGGTCAGGCTTTGGAAGGAGTGTGTTAATCCCTTCTGCTCACAGGTAGGCAGAGTCAGATTCTCTCTCTGTGAGCTGGACAAAGGCTCTTTAGTTTACAGTCAAGCACAGGGGCAGGGTCCTCTGAGGCAGGCTCCTATGTATGATTATAATAACAAAAACAATGAAAAAGCAAGTCAAAGAAACAGTTTCCAACATGGAGTCCGAATTGGCTTCTCTGCAACACTTCAGAGATGGCTCTTGTTTTAAAGGGCAGACTTTCTATCAATCATAAGTAGTTTACATGATTTTCTAAAAAGGGTAAAATTATGACTCACACAGATGTAGACATGAACAGATGTTAAAAATTTTGCTTAAGTCATTAATAAGGGAGGGAATTGAGCAGATGTTAAAACAGAGTCAAAGGCGATATTAAAACAGCACAAATTTATATGGAGTAAAGGAATGTTCATAATCATGATGCTGTGATCACTCACCTAGAGCCAGACATCTTGGAACATGAAGTCAAGTAGGCCTTAGGAAGCATCACTACGAACAAAGCTAGTGGAGGTGATGTAATTCCAGTTGAGCTATTTCAAATCCTGAAAGATGATGCTGTGAAAGTGCTGTACTCAATATGCCAGCAAATTTGGAAAACTCAGCAGTGGCTGCAGGACTGGAAAAGGTCAGTTTCATTCCAATCCTAAAGAAAGGCAATGCCAAAGAATGCTCAAAGTACCGCACAATTGCACCAATCTCACATGCTAGTAACGTAATGCTTGAAATTCTCCAAGCCAGGCTTCAGCAATACGTGAACCGTGAACTTCCAGATGTTCAAGCTGGTTTTAGAAAAGGCAGAGGAACCAGAGACCAAATTGCCAACGTCCGCTGGATCATTGGAAAAGCAAGAGAGTCCCAGAAAAACATCTATTTCTGCTTTATTGACTATGCCAAAGCCTTTGACTGTGTGGATCACAATAAACTATGGGAAATTCCTAAAGAGATGGGAATACTAGACCACCTGACCGGCCTCTTGAGAAACCTATATGCAGGTCAGGAAGCAATAGTTAGAACTGGACATGGAACAACAGACTGGTTCCAAATAGGAAAAGGAGTACGTCAAGGCTGTATATTGTCACCCTGCTTATTTAACTTCTATGCAGAGTACATCATGAGAAACTCTGGGCTGGAAGAAGCACAAGCTGGAATCAAGATTGCCAGGAGAAATATCAATAACCTCAGATATGCAGGTGACACCACCTTTATGGCAGAAAGTGAAGAAGAACTAAAGAACCTCTTGATGAAGGTGAAAGAGGAAAGTGTAAAAGTTGGCTTAAAGCTCAACATTCAGAAAACTAAGATCATGGCATCCGGTCCCGTCACTTCATGGGAAATATGATGGGGAAACAGTGGAAACAGTGGCTGATTTTATTTTTCTGGGCTCCAAAATCACTGCAGATGATGACTGCAGCCTTGAAATTAAAAGACGCTTACTCCTTGGAAGGAAAGTTATAACCAACCTAGACAGCATATTAAAAAGCAGAGACTTTACTTTGCCAACAAAGGTCCGTCTAGTCAAGGCTATGGTTTTTCCAGTGGTCATGTATGGATGTGAGAGTTGGACCATAAAGAAAGATGAGTGCCGAAGAATTGATGCTTTTGATCTGTGGTGTTGGAGATGACTCTTGAGAGTCCCTTGGACTGCAAGGAGATACAAAGGAGATCAGTCATCCCAAAGGAGATCAGTCCTGGGTGTTCATTGGAAGGACTGATGCTGAAGCTGAAACTCCAATCCTTTGGCCACCTGATGTGAAGAGCTGACTCATTTGAAAAGACCCTGATGCTGGGAAAGATTGAGGGCAGGAGGAGAAGGGGACGACAGAGGATGAGATGGCTGGATGGCATTACTGATGCAATGGACATGAGTTTGGGTGGACTCTGGGAGTTGGTGATGGACAGGGAGGCCTGGCGTGCTGTGGTTCATGGGGTTGCAAAGACTCAGACACGACTGAGCGACTGAACTGAACTGAAAGGAATGTTGAAATGAATGTGCAAATTCAGGCAAAACTGGCTTCTTCCCTAGTGGAGGCAGGAAGTCAATTGAAGGCTGGGACAGAATTTACATGTGTTAAATAACAAGTTCAATGGTGGAAATTTGAAGATCTGATTGTCTTTATTAAAGTCTTTGTGAATTGGGCAGAATCCCAACTAGCAGTTGAAAGGAGCTCCTTCAGGCTGCGGGAAAGGAAAGGTTTTTCAAGGCAGAGAGGAAACAGGGGAAAGAAGGAAGTTATTAGCCAACAATGTATTGTTTTAGGCTAGGTTTCTCCTCAGGGGGAGTAGGAGGGGCGTTTCAGCGGATTTCCTAGTGCTGCTTAGGATATTCCAGGTTAGCTGGTTATAGGTCACATTCTTGGAGAAGATTGAAACTGGTTAGGTCCTGGTGAGTCTTAGCATTTAAGTGACTCCATCTTGGGCCTGTTGTCTCTCTTTAAACACAGATCTGTAGACAACAGTTATTTTGCATTGCTATCAGTTATATATAATTTACAAAGCTGTAAGACAGCTCCTGTGGAAGCAAAAACAAATAATCTGGTGGAGTCTTCTCTAGGTTTTGGACAATGCAGGTTTCCACCAACCACATTCTTGAGTGCGTGCGTGCATGCTCAGTCGCTCAGTCATGTCCAACGCTGTGAACCCAGGGACTGTAGCCCAGCAGACTTCTCTGTCCATGGGACTTCCCAGGCAAGAATACTGGGGTGGCTTGCCATTGCCTTCTTCAGCGGGTCCTCCTGATCCAGGGACCGAACCTGAGTCTCCTGCACTGGCAGGTAGATTCTTTACCACTGCGTCACCTGGGAAGCCTGAAGCACACTCTTACCCCTACATAATCAAACTAAAACAATACCTCTGCTTCCCCTCATGAATAGAGATAGTGCCTATGCTTGTGGGCTCTGGAGTGATGGGGTAATCATTTATTTAGTGCCTGCTATGAGTATTAATTGTCAATTGGTTCCATTCTTGAAACAGTCCCATGAAGTAGGTGGTAGTGTTCCCATTTTACAGATGAGAAAGTCAAGTTTCAAGGGTTAAAGACACAACTAGTAAGTGGCAGAGTTAGAATTCTAGTCTTTTTGTCTCTAAAGTATACATACCCACACACTCCCTGTGATAACTTGCTACAAGTAAAAGCTGTAAAAATTCTGTGTATTTTTTTTTTTTCTTGATCTTTAGGTCGCTATCAACTAAGGTGGATCTTAGGAGTGGCCTTGAAGAATGTGCAATGGCATTGAACTTATTTCTAAGTAACAAATTTACAGATGCCTTAGAGTTACTTCGACCATGGTAATTAATTTTCTTTTGTATAAAATATGTTTTTCATATGTTTTTGATGATTCTGTCTCTGATGTCATCCTTTTCAGTTAATTTTTCTGCATTTCCATCTGAATATTTATAAGCTAATTTTGTTGAGACTTCTTTTGATTGGTTTTGATATCCAGTTAACAAACCTATCCTGTCAACTTTAATCATTAGAGCATTTCTGATTCTTTCTCCTGTCTTTTTCTATACTTGTTCAAATAATGTCATCTTCTTAGTTTTGTAGAGCTTCATTTGGGTTTCTTCAGTGAAATTTTTTTTATGAGTATTCCTCTGAACTTAAATATGGTTGAGAAAAGTTTCCTTTGAAATGGACCTGGGAAGAACTAAAATGTGCTAATCTCGGAGGCTAAAAAGAAATTCAAGATAATGAAAATATTCTTGGGACTCCTGATTTATGTGATAAATCAGTTTCATTTCAATTAACAGCGCTCATGTGCAGGCTCAGTCGTGTCTGACTCTTTGCAGTCCCGTGGACTGTAGCCCATGAGGCTCTTCTGTCCAGGGGATTTCCTAGGCAGGAATACTGGACTGGGGTACCATTTCCTCCTCCAGGGGATCTTCCCAACCCTGTGGATCGAACCTGCATCTCCTGCCTTAGCAGTCAGATTCTTTACCACTGAGCTACCTGGGAAGTCCCATTTCACTGAATAGTACCTATGAATTCTGATGATGTGGCAGGAAAACCTATGCTTAGCCTTGTTCCTAGGCCTCACTGTGACCCTAGTGCCCATCTGGACAGTGTGACTAGAGCTTGACAGGAATAAGCTTACCTCGTGCCTTCAAACACAGTCACTGACCTGGATGAAACTTAGACCTCCTGTAATAATTTCAAGATGGTTAGCTTGTGGGCGCAGGAATGGGACTCTTTCCTTTGAGGAGTCAGTAGGGTGGGGAGGGTGATGTGACTCTGGTCATTGACTTTGATTCTTAGAAATTACAGTAAGTCTCCTACATACAGACAGATTCCATTCTGAGAGCGTGTTCATAAGTCTAGTTTGTTCATAAGTCCAACAAAGTTAGCCTAGGTACCCAACTCGCACAATTCTCTATATAATACTGTACTGTAATACATTTATAGTTTTTACACAAATAATATATGAAAAACCAAAAAAAGTAAAACATTTTCAATTTTACACTACAGTACCTTGAAAAGTACAGTAGTACAGTACAACAGCTGGCATCCAGGGGCCGGCATGCAGTGAACAGGCAAGAAGAGTTACCGACCGGAGGAGGGAGAGGAGGTAGGCAAGGACAGAGCTAAAGGAGCATCAGAAATAGGAGATGGAGGGCAAGCTGAAATTTCACTGATTCCTGACGTTGATAGAACGCACATTCGAATCTTTGAAAGTTCTCAGCTGAAAGGTTCGTATGTAGGGGACTTAAAGTAATGTGCCTACTGAGGCCATGGTAATCCTGAGATTTAGATGACCTGCAATCAGTTAGCATTTCGGAGGTTAGGAACAGACAACAAAATAGATGGTGAAGCCCCTGGCCTAAGGAAGTTGCCCAGTGCTGTCTCCATCCAACACTCACATTTTCTCCCTTGCCTGTGGCTACCCTTTCCCCTCCGTCTTCTTTAGTCCTTCAGATCTCTGTCTGTCCTTCAGATCATCTTCTGTCTCTCTCTCCATCTGTCTTCCTCTCTCCCTCCTTCCCTCTCTCTGCCAGTCATTCTCTCCTTATGTCCCCTCTCTTATTCTTCCTGCCTGTCTCCTGTGTTTTTTATTCAAAAAGTCTCCTTTTTTCCTCCTCCACTGACACGCAGCTGGTCATAATATGGAATGAAATAAACAACACGATCTTATATTTAGTCTAGTTTTATATCCTCTGATCTTTCTGAACGTTTCACTGTTAAACATGTTTTTTTTTCCCCCCACTCAAATACTTTTTTTTTCCCTCTTGGAAGAGCTTTTGGTCTGAAATGTGCGAATTACACAGCATTGTAAATCAGCTATGCATATGTGCTGCATGCTAAGCCCTTTCTATCGTGTCTGACTCTTTGCGACCCCATGGACTGTAGCTACCAGGCTCCTCTGTCCATGGGATTTCCCAGGCAAGAATACTGGAGTAGATTGCCATTTCCTCCTCCAGGGGATCTTCCCAACCCAGGGATCGAACCAAGTCTTCTGTGTCTCCTGCATTGCTTGTGGATTCTTTACCCCTGAGCCCTGTAAATCAACTATACTTCAGTACAGAATTTTTTTTTTAAAGGTGACGTTTAAAGACCACAATTACTGATTTACATTGGGTTGCTCTTATTCCTGGCATATTGTTTGTTTGCTTTCTTGAATCAGCAGTGCCCTCACTGTTTGAGACTAACTGCAGATTCTGAAAGGATGTTTAGACTCTTTCTGGTGGGGAAGGAATAACATGGATTGTATTTGTTTTGCAGAGCAGCAGGCTCTTGTATATTGTATTTGAATTAAAAACAAAACCACACATTAATATTGTAAATCTTATAATTAACAAATGAACATAGCTTGAGAAGTTTTGAGGAAAGTGATAGTGAGGTTTTCACAGCCTGAGAGTCTGGGTTGTGCCATCCGTTCAGACTAAATGTTCTTAAGAATTGAAGCAGTTCTTACTGATAATATGAATCATCAAGAACTTTAGTCAGGATTCCTAGATAATGAGGTGAGATTTGGTAAGAGGTCTACCATGAATTTTTATCTGGGCCCTTTGTGGCTGACCTGACTGGTTGCCTAAATCTTGCTTCCTCATGGCCTCTGTCTGGGAGAAGGGAGAGGATGGTTTTAAACAAGCCTTATCTTTCATAATTTCTGTGTCACAAAATATATTTTCAATGGCTTTTATTTTACACTTACTTCAGAGCTAAGGACTGCTTCTTGTTCAACTGGGAAAAATTAGGATTGCTGAGAAGCATTTTCTAAGAAATGAATCGGCAGGCTGCCCCCTTGTGCTTAAACAGGGAAAAGCATACGTCCCTTTCTCCTTCAACCTGGCAAGTTTCCTGCTTCCTGCCTTCACTTTCACTTTTCACGTTCATGCATTGGAGAAGGAAATGGCAACCCACTCCAGTGTTCTTGCCTGGAGAATCCCAGGGACGGGGAGCCTGGTGGGCTGCCGTCTCTGGGGTCACACAGTGGGACATGACTGAAGTGACTTAGCAGCAGCAGCAGCAGCAGCAGCCTGGACTTGAACTGGAAAGTCCCCAGTGCTTGAGCTTTTTGGGTCACGTCTTTCATAGTCCACGTTATTCCAGTGGTTGTGGTGCAGGAGTAAAAGTCGTCACTGTGAAAGTCATGCCTTGGATGAACTAGAATTTCTTGTGGTTACTGTCAGATGGGACCTGAGTGCTTTCCAGCTGAACTGAAATGCAGTGCTCTCCGTGTTCTCCCCAGGGCGAAGGAGAGCATGTACCATGCCTTGGGCTACAGCACCATTGTGGTGTTGCAGGCCGTCATGACCTTCGAGCAACAGGACATCCAAAACGGCATTTCTGCCATGAAGGACGCCTTACAAACCTGCCAAAAGTATGAGCTGAGTAATTAAAGACTTGAGATACGCCTGAAAACCTTTCTGTCTGTGTGACAACATGGATGTACTTTGCTTCACTGAGAGCTCTGGTGGAAGTTGGCCATGGTTATAGAAAAGGACTTAGAGCATCAAAGCTTCCTGGCCTCCTGTACTTTTATGAGAGATTAAAAATATTTCCCCTAAGGGATTATCCTATGATGCTGGTGTGGCTGAGCACATGGCATCTATACCGTACTGTTTTCTTTTTGGTATTTGAACTATGGAAAAGTGCTGAGGATTTCAGTGGGTTTAGCAGCAAGCATCTCTTGGGGTCCCCCTAGTGGAGAGATTAGGTACTACATGTTGGCCTGGTACTCCGGGCCAACCAAGGAGCATTTTTTATGTGGGAAATGCTGTAAATGCAGAAGCGGGTCTTTTATTTGCCTAAATGGCCACATTTGAACAGTTTTACTTGGTGAAAATGACATGGAGTTTCAGTTTTATGTGTATATGAAGCCTCTAGCAGAAGCTGTTAATTAACATTGGTGAATTTTAACACTGAAGTTACGCCCTCTTGTAATTATGTTTCTAGCCCCTCAAATGAAGAGAGTTTCCAAACACTGCAGTCTAACCCCATTTTTAACCAGTGGCGAAGTAACCCTTACCCACAAAAACACTGATTTTAGCCATAGAGATCAGGGAAGGGGCATGACAGAGTTAGTATTGACTGTTGGTTTGGTTTAATCACTAAGTCGTGTCCGACTCTTGCGACCCCATGGACTGTACCCTGGCCAGGCTCCTCTGTGCATGGGGTTCTCCAGGCAAGAATACTGGAGTGGGTTGCCATTTCCTTCTCCAGGGGATCTTCCTGACCCAGGGATTGAACCTCGGTCTCCTGCACTGCAGGCAGTTTACCAACTGAGCTACCAGGAAAGCTCCCGGTATTGACTGTTATATGTAGGTTTGTCCACACACAGAAACATGTTCAGTGAGCTTGGATTTAATGCCCACAGGGTGCCAGTGCTGGGAACTGGGTGTGCAGGTTTCAAAATGGTGGTCTCCGCCCTGCAGACTTTAGGGTTTAGAGTTCAGTTTCTGGTGACCCTTTGGTGTAATTACAACTGAAATGGTTGTGAAATGAAAATGAGCATGATTTATTCCTTTTTTCTTTCTACTTCTCATCTCTTCTATGTATTCTGTGCAGATACAGGAAGAAATGCACAGTTGTAGAGTCTTTCTCAAGTCTTCTTTCAAGAGGATCTTTGGAACAGCTGACTGAAGGTAAGGGGCATTTAAAAGATTGGGTATTTTCCTTTCTTTGAAAAATTAAAGCATGGTTATGCTCATAAAATTCAACATTTAAGTGAATAATATAAGTAAATGGAATGTCTTTTCCTCTTCCCCATCATTACTCACCCTCTAGAAGTAACCACTATTAGCAGTTGGTTTTCATGCCTTGCACACTCTTCTCTGTACATATACAAATATATGCAGAACATATACATAGGATTTTTGTAGTAATTCATCATTATTCATTTTTTGCAAGTAGAGAAGCACGTGATACATGTGGTACAATGTGATTTTTGGCATTGACATTTTCCAGGTCAACACGTATAAATTGCACTTCATTCTACTTAATAGCCATGTAGCATTCATTAGGACAAATACCATAAATTAGTTTTTCTGTATTGAAGGGCAGTTATATTGTTTTGTTTTTTTTTTGCTGTTAAGAATAATGCTGACCTAAAATTCTTGTACCTATAACTTCATACCTTTTTGCTAGTATTTCATAGGATAGATTGCTAAAAGTGGAATTACTGGGACTGAGGGTTTGAAAATAGAAAACATTTATAGATATCACCAGTTTTTCTCTGAAGAATTAGGTCAGTTTATAGTCTTCTCATCCATGTGTGAGAGTTTCTGTTTTTCTAAAAGCTATTAATTTTTTTCTCAAGGTCAGTAATTTTGATACCTTTAGAATAACGATGATATTTTACAGTATATAAAATGTTTGGTTTGTAAACATTTAGGACTACTAGAATTCAGGAACGGAGAAGGCAATGGCACCCCACTCCAGTACTCTTGCCTGGAAAATCCCATGGATGGAGGAGCCTGGTAGGCTGCAGTCCATGGGGTTACAAAGAGTCGGACATGACTGAGCGACTTCACTTTCACTTTTCACGTTCATGCATTGGAGAAGGAAATGGCAACCCACTCCAGTGTTCTTGCCTGGAGAACCCCAGGGACGGGGGAGCCTGATGGGCTGCCATCTATGGGGTCGCACAGAGTCGGACACGACTGAAGCGACTTAGCAGCAGCAGCAGCAGCAGAATTCAGGAATAGGACTATTAGAATCCAACATGTCTTCAGCATGTTGATCAGATGGCTGGGAGAAGCTGACTCCTTTTGCTGTTTCCTTGACGTTCCCACAGAGATCAGGGCAGAAGTTCCATGATGAGTCCTGTTATATTAGCATTATGCTCTAGTCAGAGTGGTTTATAAGAAAGGAGCATCGCAATACTCCTGTAGCAGAGAAGATGTCCTTCGAATGTGGCCAGTGTCTAACAAAGCCTCTGTCATCTGAGAAGCACTCAGAGTAGTTCTCTGGAGGAGGTAACACGAAATTGTCAAAGCAGCTGTGGCCAGTTAAGGCAAGAGCAATTCTGGATAATGGTGTCCATCGTTCCTAGTGGCCGAGTCTGTGCTAGACACAGTTTTTAGTCTTTCACTGTAAAGTTTTCTTTGCTTTGTTAGAAGATTATTATCAACTTGCTATGGACTTTGGAAAACTTGGGCTCATTGTGTGTGTGTGTGTGTGTGTGTGTGTGTGCGCGTGTGCGTGTGTGTGTGTGTGCACACGTGCGCGCGCTCAGTCGCTCAGTCATCTCTAACTCTTTGTGACCCAGTGGACTGTAGCCTGCCAGGCTCCTCTGTCCTTGGCATTCTCCAGGCAAGAATACTGGAGTTAGTTGCCATTTCCTCCTGCAGGGGATCTTCCTGACCCAGGGATCGAACCCGTGTCTCCTGCGTCTTCTGCACTGGCAGGCGGATTGTTTACTGCTGAGCCACCAGGGAGGCCCATCCTGGATAACCTCCTTTCTATAGACTAGAAACTGAGGATCAGGGAGATTAGACAAATGGTCCAAGGTTACCAGCCTAGCAGAGCAGTGGTCAAACCTGACCTGCCTTTCCCTAAGCCAATTAATTAATTAATAATTAATTATTAATTGTTTAGTTGTTTCCTGTTTCCTGAAACTTCCTCTGTTCTGCAAGAAACAGGCATGAAATGTCTTCACATGTGGGTGAGGGAAATGCTGAATTATTTCTGTGTTAGACATCATAAAAATAGGTGATACTGTGTTCTTATCTCTTTATTCTGTCTTTAGGCATGGCATATTTAGAAGTATTAAAAAGTGAACAGTAATAAGATACCACTACACAGTGTCCAGGAGTTGGTGAGAGACAGGGAGACCTGGCATGCTGCAGTCTATGGGGTCGTAAAGAGTCAAACACGACTGAGTGACTCAACAACAGCAACACAGCGTCCAAAATCCAGAACACAGAGGCCAACAAATGTTGGTGAAGTTGTGGAGGGACAGGAACGCTCATTCGTGGCTGGTCAGAGTGCAGAATAGTACAGCCACTTTGGAAGACAGTGTGACAGTTTCCTTATAAAACTAACAGCTGAAAACTTGTGTTGACACAAAAATCTGCAAAGAAATATTTATGGCAGCTTTATTCAGAATTGCCAAAACTTGACCTTCACTAGGTGAATGGATGAAGTATGGTATATCTAGACAGTCAAATATTATTCAGTGCTACAAAGAAATGAGCTATCAAGCCATGAAAAGATTCGGGGGAACCTTACATGCATATTCCTAAGTGAAAGACACCCATCTGAAAAAGGCTACCTACTGTATGATTCTAAGTATATAAGATTCTCGGAAAGGCTGAACTGTGGAGACAGGAAAAAGATCAGTCATTGCCAGGGAATGGGGCGGAGAAATGATTAGGTGGAACACAGAGAGTTTTTTAGGGCAGTGACATAATGATTAAACACATGTCATTATACATTTGTCCAGACCCATAGAATGTACACCACCAAGGGTGAGCCCTAATGAAAACTATGGCAGAATTATGATATGTTAGTGGAGGTTCACCAGTTGTAACAAACGTGCCACTTGGGAGAGCAATGCTGATCATAGGTGAGTTTGTGCATGTTGGGGGGAGCCAGGGAGCAAGGGATATATGGGAAATCTCTCTACTGTCCCCTCAATTTTCCTGTGAACTTAAAACTGCTCAAAAAAATAAGATCCTAATTTAAAAGTTATGAAAATACATCAGCCTGTGACTTTAACTATTCTGAAATAAGGTTTATTTAGACTTCTATGTCTGAAAGCATGCTTAGCTAACACTTCACTGCATAATGAAGATATTTCCTTCAGTGAACTAAGGAATTTATAATTAAGAGATGTTCTGGTAGGTACCTACTTGTAAATGCCAAATGTCTAATTTTGAGAGCTAAGGGCTGCCCAATATAAATCAATCTGAGTGAAGAGATAAGACTTTTATAAATTAAGTTGCATTTATTCCTAATGATTTTGGCTGTCGCTGCAGTCCAAACAGACTTTGTGTTCAAGGGAGCATGTCAAAACATTGTAGATTTAGTGTGCAATTTGTTTTCCCTATAGGTAATTTCCATTTCTATCCTTGAGTGGCTCGTTGTTTGTAGGAGTAAGGATATTTAATTAAACTTTTTGTGGATTGAAGATGAGGCACACCTATTCTTCTCATGGCTGGCATATTAAATGGTTTTCAAATTGTCTTTAAAAACACATGTTTGTATACAGTTCTTAGGATGTAAAAGGGATTTAATTCAAAGATTCATTATACATAGAAAATACAGTTCAAACTTTCTTGCCTTTTATCTCTGCCTTCATGTTATGTCCTTTATGTTTCTCTTTGATTTGTCCATCTTTAGCTTAACTCTGATCCATCCACCCCTCTGCTCAGATCTCTGCAAGGGCTCACCATTGATGCCAAAATCTTGGCTCCCTGTCCACCAATGCCAAATAGAAATACAGAGTTTGGAGGAAAAAAAAGAAAGAGTAGCTTTATTCTTGCCAGTCGAAGGGGAAACATAGTAGGCTAGTGCCTTAAGAACAGTGCCCCATTTCCACAGAAATAAGGAGAGGTTTTATATCCTAAGTAAGTCTTGCTTTTTTTCTTTTGCAAAATTTCAAAATGGCCACAGCTGGCATCAGGTAACTCAGTAACTGGGGTTGGTCTTTTCAGAAGTTATAAGGCTGTGACCTCCTTTCTGAAAGGAAGAATGCTACAAGGGTGTGTAGCGGGGGAAGAATGCCAGGTGCAGAGAATAATTCATAATACATATGGAATCAGAGAGTAATTAGCTTTATTTAGCTTTGTAAAAGGACCAGTCTAGCCACAAGTGTTTGTTAGTAGTAGCAGCTAGACAGTAACAAGATTGCTTAACTCATTCAGGCCTGTTTAGGTTTTTCCCCAGCCTGTTCATTGTTTCCTTGTTTTCCTTGTTTATCAGAAAAGTCTCGTTTTTATTTAAGAAAGGTCTCATTTCTGTTTTTGCTGCAATACCATTGGCTACTGAATGAAGCCCAGACGAGGATATTCAAGGTCATCCATCATTTAGCCCAACTTCCTTTCCAAGGTCATCCATCATTTAGGCTGACTTCCTTTCTAGGCTCATAGCCCACGCCTCCCTGTGCGCACCCCGTGCTTCAGCCGGAGGCGCGCCATTGGCTGAGCCGCGCTATCGGCCGCGCCCCCCGGGGCTCTGCGCTCGGCCTCTCTGCCGAGCTGGTTCTCGCCCAGCGGCAACTTCACCACCTCCTCAACACATGCCCCAAGCCAGCCATCTGGATTGCTGAGCAGGCTTCCAAAGGGAGTAATTACTGAAAGTTCCTACTTTGTCACAAGTTTCCTTGGGAAGAGGATGTTCAAATGACTCTGAAAAGTTACCTGTTTTTCTCCCACTGAACCCACTGAGAAAATCCAGGGGGCACCCTTTAAAGTGAGGCGTTCTGAAGGATGGAGACCCTGGCTGTTAATGCTGCCAGAATGTGCGCTGACTGCAGCTCCTCAGATTTGGCCTGTTGTGGGTTTGGCTCCCTCTTACACGTGCTGTTGGAAGATCTTCATTGCATTGTTGCTTCTTTGTCAATCAACCTTTGGAACACGAGCATGGCAGGAAGGTGAATCAGTTTGTGAGAACAAAGTGTGTGTGTGTGTGTGTGTGTGTGTGTGTGTGTGTGTGTGTGTGTTGAGGGGAGGTGTCCTGTGTGTGTGTAAGTGAAAGAAATAAAGCACTAGGTCTTATCCAGTTAGGTTCAACATCATTCCATCAACATGGAAATATCCTGTTTTTCTGTTACTTACATCAGTACTCTTGCCTGGAAAATCCCATGGACGGAGGAGCCTGGTAGGCTACAGTCCATGGGGTCGCTAGGAGTCGGACACGACTGAGTGACTTCACTTTCACTTTTCACTTTCATGCATTGGAGAAAGAAATGGCAACCCGCTCCAGTGTTCTTGCCTGGAGAATCCCAGGGATGGGGGAACCTGATGGGCTGCCATCTATGGGGTCGCACAGAGTCGGACACGACTGAAGCGACTTAGCAGCAGCAGCACATCACTTAAAAGTGTGCTACTTTTGAAGTTTTGTCAAAAAGCATGACATGGGCCAATGGGAATAATCTTAGTGGAAGTAGCTGATGCATATTGAGGGCTTACTCTGCACAGTGACTCCACAGGCAGCACTTGAATTCTTCAGCTTTGAAATAGAGATTTCATTAGCTGGACTTAAAGAATGAGAAGCCCAGCAGAGGAAGGAAGGGTAGCTTGCTCAAGGTTCTGTAACTAGTATGTGGCAGGGCCTTTGCTACAATCCAGGCTGTTAATTACCCCAACCCCAAAGCTCATTTACTTAAATAACACACTAGTTTGTATCCTATGCATAAAACAGTAAATTGATAATTTTGTTTATACAAAAAAAAAGGAAAGATTCTTCCCTCCTCAGTCTCTACAGGTATCATGAACTATTCAGGAAGATAGGCCACACGTTTATGTGTCCAGGGGATACAGACGTAATTTTATGTAGCCCTCTTGTGAGTGCCTTGTTCCTGCACTAGATATCTCAGTGATCCAAGTAGCCTCAAACTGAGACTTCTGTGGTGGCCCAGTGGTTAAGACTCCATGCTTCCAATGCAGCGGGTGTGGGTACGATCCTTGGTCGGCAAACTAAGACCCTACGTGCAGCACAGCTGAAAACAGATACACATAACCCACGTGCACACACGCACAAAGCAAATAGCCCCAAACTGTGCTAGTGCTAAATTTTTTACATCAGGTCTTCCCTGAATGAGGACTCATGAGTTGGACATGCCGGGCAGTTCTTTTTACTAGAATCCTCAGAAGTTACTGCCTTCTCTTCAAGTCAATAGTGCGCCTAACCATTGTCGTGGTCATCATGCCTTCATAATATTTTTGATGTTAGAATTAGTATATTCAAGTTAGTTTTTCAATCCATCCCAGTGGCAGACTTGAAGTTTCCCATTAAGTTAAAAAAACGAGTGGTTTTCTTTTTTCCCAAAAAGTGTTTTTCTATTTTGGTTTCCTCCTGTAAGTTGAGTTTGGATCTCTGACACCAAGGGCCTGACTCTTGGCAGTTATATGTGAATTGAGCCAAAGATGACTTCCCCAAAGCATTTCACACGTTCTGGAAAAATCTTGCTGAGGCCTTGAGAACTGAGGTCATCATTCCAGTTCTATGCAATCACGAAACAACCTAGGTTTTTATGTCTCCTCTGGGCTCATTTATCTATCTGTCTTTTCTGAATATCTCAGAGCAGTTACTGCGGGCATGGGATTTTCCTTAATATACTTTTATTTGTTTTTAATAGAGGAAATGCATGCTGAAATCTGTTATGCCGAGTGCCTCCTACAGAAAGCAGCCCTCACGTTTGTGCAGGTAACGGACATTTGGCTTAGCATCAGTGTCACCCGGGAAGCCTGCTAAGTATGACAAAGAAAAAATGTGGCTCATTCTGTGTCAGTACTTCAGTTCTTTCGACTTAGAGTTATAATGAAAGCTATTTGTTATTGCTCGTAAACTTTGGCTGAAAGAAGACTCTGGGGGATCTTTTTTTTCTACTCAAATGCACCTAAAAGATGCTGTTTTGAAATTCAGTCTGTTGGGAACCACTGCCTTTTAAAGAAGCTGTTTTGCACCTACCACACCTAATTTCAGGATGCTTCTCTGTGTGAGAATCGTGAGGTTATGCCTCTGTGAGCTTGCTAATGGTGGAGGGCTGCACACAGGGGTGACTGGCTTCAGCATCTTCGGCTGTTCCCTTCTTGTGCCAGATGCTTCAGCAAAGCTCAGTTATGCATGTAGACCTCAGATTTTATTTCCCTGCTATTTGTATTCTCATCCCCTTTTATTTCTTCTTTTGGAAGAGCAGTTGAAAGAAGTCACTAAACAAAACAATGACTGTTTTTCTCAGGGGCATTTAAATTTCACCTCTAGGATTTCTTATCACCAGTACCTGGCCTGTCATTGTAACGTGTAGTTCTTCTAAAAAAAAATATGAATTTTAACATGTGGCCACACGGGTGTCAGTGATGGATACAGTGGGGTAGAGGTGGGGTGGAGATAGTAAGGGGGCAGAAATTCAACTGTAAGATGGAGAAAGTCTTCCTCGATTTCAATGCTTTACATTGAACTGAGAGTGCTTTTCTCTTTTTCTGGAGGTTGACTGACCTGATAGGTTGGAGTCTGGTTAAGGAAAATAAAATCAATCTGATCTATGACCCTGTTTCCTAAAACTCTACGTATTATGATGCCTGAAGCAGTCTCACTGCCTTAGTATACGTAAGGCTAATCACAGAGGCCCCCAGTTTTTTTTTTTTAATGCTTTTTTCAAATGGGAATTTGACAGTAAAATCTTTGATTCAAAAGGTTTTTAAAAAAATGTTTAGGGGCTTGTAACTCAACATCTGGGAGATACCCACGGCTCTTCCCTCTTCCTCATGCCTCCATGTCCGGTCAGCCTCATGATTGTGCTGTTTTACCTTTTGAAGGTTAATCAGCCCCAGCTCTTCTTCTTTATTCTGACCATAATTGTTCTAGTGAGGGGCTCATCAGCCTCCCTAGACTTCATGGCAACCTAGGGACCCTTGGTCCGTAGTTTCCCTTCCCTCTAGCTCACTCTCCATTGTGCAGTCGTGCACCCGCTCCAAGGGGAGCATCTCGCCTGCTCATGTCTCGGCTTCAGCGTTGAGTAGCCCTCACTGACGATGGCAGTGGTTCTGTGTCAGAATGTCACAAATGGGGAAGGCTTTTTAAGACTCAACTGGCATCTCTCCCAGTTCCCTAGGCCCCTCTTAGCGACATCCTCGCCTGCTGGTGGCGTGCTTGAGTGGGAAAGTACAAGCAGCGTTCTTGCTCCTTAGTCATTCCCTTCTTTGAAATGGATTTCTGTAGCAGTGCTGTGTTATATAAGCACAGATGGCCTAGCCAAGCACACTATGATCTTTAATGCTTCCTTGCTTTTCCCCTGAAAGGTTTTTTTCTTTTTGCTTGCAAAGTTCATATCTGCCTTCTTTTCCTTCATCTGGCTATTTCCTAATCTTTTTTTTTTTAACGCTTCAAGCACTGATGCTTCCAGGAAGCTCTTTGGGCCTCTGCACATCCCAGCCCCGCTTTGTGCTGTTGTGGCAACCTATGCCTGTCTCCATCCGTGTGTGCACGTCTCCGTCCCTTAGCGTATTGTGTTTGCTTTTGCCTCATTTTGCAATTAGGTGCCTGCTGTAAAATAGGCATTCAGAAAATGTTTGGTGAATCATTAAATATTCTTATTTGAAGCAGATTTTATTCCAGTTTAAGAACTTCTTTCCTGGACACTATTGGAACTTGTGTAACTGGAAGCTACCTTGAAATCAGAAAATGGGCTTTTAAATTGCATAGTGAATTTTACATTTATTGATTCTTTTAATAATTTAAGTATTAAGTATTTAAGTGATGAAATTAACAAACTAAAATCAGTTTTTCTCTGGCTTCAGAAGGATGCTCAAGTGCACAGGAAATAAATACCAGAGCGTGTTTCTGTTATTAAGGGGTTAGAAAAGCATTCTCCATTAGCACCATCTATTAGAGTAGCATCTTTAAAGCAGTTATTTTATATACTTTATTAAGAGACTCTTAGAATCCTAGAATGCTCACCCTAAAAAGGTCATTCATTTAGGCCAATTGCTTCAGTTGCATGGTTGATGACCATCAGGCAAAGAGAACAAACAAAATTCCCAAACAAAATTTCATGCTAGTGATAACAAATTTAGAATCCAGGTCAGTTATTTTTGGTCTGGAAATGTATGCAAATGAAATTCACAATTCTAAATAGACGGCCTGCTAAAGTACCCCCTAATGAAGAACCATAATCCCATTACTTGGAGTATGACAGACAGGAAAATCCTTGGAGTAGCCATTTTGAACTCCATTGAACCTAAAAGAAAATTGCTTGGTAGTTGATGTTTATCAAAGTAGGTTTGGACTAACTCTGTGACCCCTGATTGGTAAGGATTACTTTCTTCGTTACATCCTTAAAGTTACGCAAGGATTTAAAAATTGTTTCCTTTTTTGGTCCTCTAAGTTGGAAGAAAGATTACAAAAAAGGCATTTTATATGTAAAGCAAGAAGAATATTTTAATTTAAAAATCATGTCCTCAAAAGATATAGTGTTTTGTTCTAATCATGCAGCTACACAGCTGTGGGGACAGTCTAAGAATCATTTGCTAAATGATCTAATTATGTAATTGAATTGTTTTCAGGATGAAAATATGATCAACTTCATCAAAGGTGGACTCAAAATTAGAACAAGTTACCAAATATATAAGTAAGTTAAAAATTAAGATTGATGAAAAATCTTGTGACAAGGTTTGTACCTTTATGACCACCTTCTTGTGGTTTTTAAATAATTCTTGTATTAAATACCACTTTGTACTTTAAAGTTTTTTAATAAGTGTGACTAGATTTTTAAAATTTAATGTTGGTAAAAATGCACTTGAATTTTGACTTACTGAGTGTGTATTCAATGATAAAGGGCAACAGAATAAATGCAGTTTTAAGAGAAAAATAGCTGGAAAGTACTTACATAATTTATGATTAGATAATCTTAGTTTCTCTCTCCTAAAAACAATTTGTAAATTAAAAATGGAAGGTATATATAGGAATGTCTCTGGTTCAGACTCTGAAACAATACTGTCCCATTAAATTTCTCCAGTGATGCAGATGTCACTTAGAGTGGACCCTAGTGTCAATTCACGTGTCTTCGGTGTCCTTACCGGTGTTTATCTAGTTGTCCTGTCTTTTATTAACAGTGTTAAAAATCTTCAGCTTTGATTCTGGAGTCATCCATTTCTCCCTTCAGTTCTGTCACTCTTTGCTTGTATTTAGAACCTTTGTTATTGGACTTATATAGTTTTAAATTGTTTTATCTCCTAATAAACTAACCTTTTTATCATCATAAAATGTTCCTATGTAACTCCTTATAATATTCCTTGTCTTGGAATCTGTTTTGTCTGATATTAATAAAGCTACTCATGCTTTTTTGTAATTGGTGTTTGCGTGGCATATGTTCTTTTGCTTTAAATCTACCTTTGTTTTTATATTTAAATTACGTTTTTTTGGTAAATATGTTTAATGGGGTCTTACTTTCTTATTCACTGTAGCAGTTAATATGTTTGCGCTTGTGACTGCCATTTTGCTTTTTTTTTCTTTGCCTTATTTATCCCCCCTCCTTATTTTTCTGCCTTCTTTTGCTTTAATTAAATATATATATATATATATTCCAGTAGAATCCCTCTATTATTTTCTTAGCTATAGCCCTTTTAATTTTTCTTAAGTGTTTGCTGTAATGATTATCATAGCCTTCTTAACTTGTCATAGTCAAGTTAGAGTTAATGGTGTACTGTTGTGCATAAAATAGAAGAAACTTACAAAAGTATAGTTTTACTTAACCACCTTTTGTCTTTTATACTGTTCTTATGGTAGTACATTTATGTGTGTTATAAACCCCACAATGTGGTGTCCAACCTTTGCTTTAAACAGTTTTATATCATAGACCCCACTGTTAATCCAATATTTACCATTTTTGATGTTCTTCATTCATTCCTGTCTATTTCAGAATGAAGGATTTCTTTTAGAATTTCTTATAGTTCATATTATAGTTCATATCTACTTTCAATGACTCTATTTTATTTATCTGAAAATGCCTTTATCTTTTGCCTTCATTTTTGAAGGCTGTTTTTGCTGTGTGTAGTATTTTTGTGTTACAAAATTTTTCTTCTTTCACTCCTTAAAAACCATCAGTTGTTGTATTCAGTTGGCCAAAAAAGGTCATTTGGTTTTTTCTGTATGGGTTTCTTAATGGAGAAAGCTGAATTAACTTTTAGGTCAACCCAATATGATGGTCTCTATTGTTTCTGATCATAAGTCAGCTGTTATTTTTTGTAATTGTTCCCCTGTCTGTAATGTGTCATTTCTTCTGGATGCTTTGAAGACTCATATCTTTGACTGATGTGCTTAAGTGTGGCTTTGGGGAACCATGTAGCTATTATTTCTTCAAATATTTTTTCTCTGCTACGTTCTCACTCTTCTTCTGAGATTGCAATTACATGTCAGCCTGATTTTGTTCAATAGGTTACTGAAAATTCTTTTTTTTCAGATTAGATATTATCTCAGCATGTGGGTTGTCTTGGGGCCAGTATCTACTGCCTGCTTTTTCTCTTGACTATATGTCGTGTTTTCCTGTTTTCAATTTAGTAATTTTTTGATTGTATACTAGATAGTGATTCATTGAGTGTCTGCAAGACTTTAGGTTCTTTTATCTTTCTCAGAAGAATGCTGATTTTTGTTCTGGGAAGCATTTAACTTGACTAGACTTAGAGTCCATACTCTTAATCTCTGCTAGTGGACAACATCTGAGATCGTGATTCAATTATTTCTTTTCGCTTGTTGCTGCCTTTCTTTGGAGTTTCACCAGTTCTCACATAGTTCATGAGTCAATGAAGAATTTGAGTTGAGTTTTAACACTGATTTTGGCATTTCCATCCTATGTGGTTCATCCCTATCTGAAAATTTCCCCATTACCTTATAGCTGTTCTGGCAGATTTGAACTCAGTATTCTTTTTTAAGCCAATAAGACTGTAGCTTTTTGTGTAAGTCCTAGGCACCCCATGCTGAGTGTATGGGGGAGTACTTTCAAGCGACTAGTCATATAAACATAAAGTCTCTTTAAAAGTTGTTCCCTTCTTTCAAAGTTTAACTCATCTCTAGCTTTTTTTTTTTTTTTTTGGCATCTGGTCCCATCACTTCATGGCAAATAGATGGGGAAACAGTGGAAACAGTGTCAGACTTTATTTTGGGGGGCTCCTAAATCACTGCAGATGATGATTGCACCCATGAAATTAAAAGACACTTGCTCCTTGGAAGGAAAGTTATGACCAACCTAGATAGCATATTCAAAAGCAGAGACATTACTTTGCCAACAAAGGTCCATCTAGTCAAGGCTATGGTTTTTCCAGTAGTCATGTATGGATGTGAGAGTTGGACTGTGAAGAAAGCTGAGTGCCGAAGAATTGATGCTTTTGAACTGTGGTGTTGGAGAAGACTCTTGAGAGTCCCTTGGACTGCAAGGAGATCCAGCCAGTCCATTCTAAAGGAGATCAGTCCTGGGTGTTCTTTGGAAGGAATGATGCTAAAGCTGAAACTCCAGTACTTTGGCCACCTCATGCGAAGAGCTGACTCATTGGAAAAGACTCTGATGTAGGGAGGGATTGAGGGCAGAAGGAGAAGAGGACGACAGAGGATGAGATGGCTGGATGGCATCACCGACTTGATAGATGTGAGTTTGAGTGAACTCCAGGAGTTGGTGATGGACAGGGAGGCCTGGTGTGCTGCAATTCATGGGGTTGCAAAGAATTGGACATGACTGAGCGACTGACCTGAACTGAACTGAGTGTCTGCAAATATATTTTAAACACGTGTTTTGCATTTTGTTAAGAATTTATAATCGTTATCTGTGGGAGGGTTAATTTAATTTAAGGCACTCTGCCATTACTAGAAGTAGAACCAAGATTTAGTATTTTAAGAGATGCTTTTACCTGAAATGATTTCATATAATTATATCCCATTTGAAATCCTGGAGGAAGCAGGTGAACTTTGGGAACCTGATATATTGTTTTTAGTTTTCCTTTTGAAATATATTTTAGAAGATACAGAAGAATGTTAAAGAGTTGCTTGCTATTTCAGTTATCAAAACTTAAAATCCGAAGGAATTAAAATATTCTTGTAATGGCTCAGAAATTATGTATCAGTGGAACCAAACATAAGACTGAAACTCTGTGTGTGTTCATGCACTTCTGTGTATACACACACAGATTTATCTGGGAATTCAAAGCTTACTAAAAAACCTATATATGCATAAGTCTCTTTAAAAACAGTAGGGAAAGATGGGTTTATTAGTTTAATAAATGGTTTTGGGAAAATTGACTCTTCATTTTGGAGAAAAGACTATATAAAGGATACATTATATAGATTTAGTATTAAAATATTTTTAGAAGGATATAGGCAAAAACATAGGAAAGTCTGTTTATAGTCCTAAAGCACGAGGCCTTTAAATTTTTGTTTCTAAAAAGTTTTTAATAAAATTTTTGTTTTATTAAAAAATTACTTGGAAATAATTTCTGAATTTTTATATAGTCTTCTAATATACAAATATTATTAGCATCTTATAGAACCACAGTATAATTGTTAAAATCCAGAAACTAACATTGGTGCGATATTATTAACTACTTTATTGACTTGACTCAAGTTTTTCTAACTGTCCCACCCGTGTCCTTATTCCAGTCCAGGATCCAGTCCAGGATCCAGTCCAGGATCCAGTCCAGGATCCTGGATGTTGCGTTCAGCTGTTACATCTCCTTAGTCTGTTTTAATCTGAAAGAGCCCCTCGGTCTTTGTCTTTAAGACCTTGACATTTTTGAAGGATACTTGGCCGTTATTTTTAAGACCTTCTCTCAAGGTGGACTTATCTAATGTTGCTTCATGATTAAGTTCCGATCACATCTATGGCAACAATACTGTAGAAGCAATGTTGTGTCTTTCTCATTGCTTCGTAGCAGTAGATGTTTTTGTTCAGTTGCTTAGTTATGTCCGACTCTTTGCAACCCCATGGACTTCAGTACCCCAGGTTTCCCTGTCTGTCTGGTTTTACTATCTCCCAGAGTTTGCTCAAACTCATGTCCATTGAGTTGGTGATGCCATCCAACCATCTCATCTTCTGTCGCCCTTTTCTCCCCCTGCCTTCAATCTTTCCCAGCATCAGGGTCTTTTCCAGTGGGTCAGTTCTTTGCATCAGGTGGCCAAAGTCTTGGAGCTTCAGCATCAGTCCTTCCAGTGAATATTCAGGGTTGATTTTCTTTAGGATTGACTGGTTTGATCTCCTTGCAGTCCAAGGGACTCTCAAGAGTCTTTTCCAGCACCACAATTTAAAAGCATCAATTCTTCGGCGTTCAGCCTTCTTTACCGTCCAGCTCTCACATCCATACATGACTACTGGAAAAACCTGACATCAATTTCAGAAGTCTTTTAAAGTGTGATATAAAAGATTGACTTGACCAAATAAACATTTAAATTTTCATCATGGCAAAAATACTCCATAATAAAAATTATAAATGGGAATATGATATGAATGACTCAGGGCAAATGACAGTGTGAGAAACTTATAAGTTGGTGGGAATCTAAACTGACAGTTTTAATGGAGGATGTTCTGGCAGTATATATCAAACTCAAGAATATGTATCATTTTTTATCTCAGGAGTTCTTTTTCTAAGAAGTTATCCTAAGAACAGTTAGGATGCTATAACTATAGTTCTAGTACTTGATATAGGAAAAGTATTTGATGAATGTGTAAGAACACTCTTAGCAGCATTGTTTATAATATGGAAAATTTTGAAACAACTTGAAAATTTAAGAATAGGAGTTTGGTTAATTAAATCATTCCATGGAATGGAATAATACATTTTGTTATAGAATAAGATAACTTTCATGCATTTTCATGGAAAATTGTCAATATAACCCATAAAATAGTACATAGTATGTGATCCCATTTGTGATTTTTTAATTAAAAATATATTTTACTGACTGATTTTTTTAATTAAAAATATATTTTACTGACTGAAACTGATTAGTATATTCTTTAAAAAAAAAGTTAAAACAGAAGTTTTAGTCTTTAAGAATAAAAAAATGCATATAAAACTTGATCTTACAGCAAGCTTTGGTTTGTAAAAGTTGAGACTTAAAATCATGTAATTTTTTATTCTGGCTTTTTTTTTTTTTTTTTTTTTTTGACTATGGCACATGGGATCTTAGTTCTTTGATCAGGCATGTCCCCTGCAGTGGAAGTACAGAGTCTTAACCACTGGACCACCAGGGAAGTCCTCATTTGTGTGTTTTAAAGATTCCATTCTTAGTAAAGCATAAAAACAACTAGATGTACCAGGCTGTTAACAGTGACCACTTCTCTGTGGGATTGTTGTATAGGGATACTTAGGCTGTCTCCATATTATCTGAACATTTTTGCAATAATCATATATTTTTAGCAAATAGATCATTTACATATAAAAAACTCTTGAGGATCATATTTGTATCCTGCCATTCTGTTGATATTTTGACATTTGAGTTTTTTATGCAAGTATACATGCATATATAATTATCTTTTTATATAATAAAATTGTATGCCTTTTGTCATTTTGAAATTTCCTTTTTCACGTAATATCAAAAAATTTTAGGTTATTAAATATTTTTAATTCATCATGGCTTTTAATGGCTCAGTAGTGTTCCATTGTGTGGATGTGCCACGTGTGTGTGTATAAGTGTATGCATGCATTCAGCTGTCTTCTTAACTAATTTCCTGTTGTTGCCTGCTTTAATTTGTTTGTAAGTTTTCATTGTAGGTGGTAATACAATATCTTACCTTATAGGTCAAGTTTTGTGTAGCCATGCTATTTTCTTAGACTAAAATTAGATTTATTGATTCAGAGATACCGTTGTGTATAAGATTTCTGATATATATTGCAAAATTACCCTGAAGAATAATTGGGTTGGCAGACTTTTTTAAAAAATACCAGACAGTAAATGTTTAGGCTTGTGGGCCACAAGATCTCTGTCCCAACTACTCAACTCTGTAGCTGACTGCAGAGTGTAAGCAGCCATAGGCTATAAGTAAATGGGTGTGAGGACTTCCCTGGTGGTCCAGTGATTAAGACTCTGTTCTTCTACTGCAAGGGGCACAGGTTTGATCCCTGTTCGGGGAACTAGGATCCTGCGTGTAGTGTCACCAAAAAATAAAATTGAATAAAAAAAAAAATCACATTATTAAAAAATAGATGTGGCTACATTCCAGTATTTGCCAACCTCTTTACTATAAATACCATTTTATCATAAATAAATGAATGAGTCTATTTGTTCTTACCTTTGCCAGCCCTGGTTTTCCATTTAAAAAATTAAAATAATGCTTTTTATCACAAAAGATAGATATTTTAGAAAACAGGAAAATGTGGATGAGCAAATACACATAAATATACCGCATGTACTTAACATCTAGTAATTATGATTGTTAATACCTTAATATATACTTTTCTAGAATATTTTCTACATGAATCTAGAGATATATATATTTAAAACCAAAATGAGATCACTCTTATGTACAGTTTTATAACTTGCTGTTGCAGGTAATGATCTTTTCTTTTTCATGTCAACAAATCTTCATTTCATATTCAATCCATCTTCAAATATTCAATCCATCTTCAAATATTCAACCCATCTTCAAATTTTGCCAGTTGGTCCCAGATCTCTTTTACTTCTGGAATGTCAACACCTTGGTCCAACCCAAGACTGTCTTGTGCAGTCAGTGTTCATGTTCACTAAATATATCCTATTATACAAGAGTTTCTGTATTCATGTCAGTTGTGGAAAAGCCCAATCCGGTTGTCCTGTAGTTGCATACACACAGCTTTGTTTGGTGGCTTCCTTGAGTTTTAGTTTAGCTTGTTTTCTCTTAGTCATTTCTGACTGCCATAATAGAGTACCATACACTGAATGACTTAAGCAACAGAAACTTATTTCTTCACAGTTCTGCAGGTTGGAAGTCTAAGATCTGGGCACAAGCATATCAGGTTCTGGTGAGGGCTCTCTTCTTGGCTTGCAGACAGCCACCTTCTCACTCTTTCCTCACAGAGCAGAGAGAGAGAGATTCCAGTTACAGTGACCTCATTTAATCTTAATTACCTCCTAAAATCTCTCGTTTCCAAATATAGTCACACTTTGGGAGGGGGGCACAGTTAGAACTTCAACATATGGAGTTGGGGGAAATATAATTCAGTTGATAACATTTCTCTAGCTCCTTGTATTTCCTGTAAACTGGGAATTAGATATATAGGCTTACTAGATTCAACTTAGATGCATTTGGCTAGAATATATCATAAATGAAGTTGCATTCTTTATAATTGCATCACATCAGGTGATATGTAGTATCTGGCTGTTTCTTACTACTTTAAAAAATGTATCTGTCAGTTTGATAAACAATTTCTGGTTGCTGCCAATTTTTACATCATTGTTTTCATCTGCATTTCTCTGATGAATACAGATGAAATACTCTCTGCATTCAAGATATGAAGGGAAAGGGAGAAATGAATAGAAAGTAATTAAAGTGAAAAATCAGAAAGATTGGCTTTGTTGAGGAGAGAAAATTAAGAAGAAAGTTGCAGGCAGTTGTGATGGACTTTGCTTTCCTCTTTCATTCTTTCCTAGTTCCAAGTTCTTTATTTGGTCTATTTGATGCCATAGTAATCACACTGAAATTCAACTCTTTTTTTGTCAGTAGCACCTCAGTTACTCAGTGGAATGTAGGTTGCTGAAGGGTGCACAGCAGCTGAGAGGCTGAGCATTCTTAGAAAATCTCCTCTAACACTTTGCTGAGAAACTGGGAGCTCACAGTTCTGAGGTTCTGTAGCTCCTGAGTCATGCCTGCTGGTATTTGAACCCTCTTTTGCTTTAAGTGCAGAAAGATTGATCCTGATAAACAATGTAGAAATGAGTGTGTCATTTTTCTTTAATGATGATTATCTGGTAGCATTAAGAGTAAACTCAGCGTAGCATCATCCTCTTAAAAATTCTCCAGTGTTTTGGCTAATGACCTCTATCTTATGGTACTTAAATGCAAAATTTGACTTGACATTAATTTTCAGTGTCATAGTAAACTTATAGTATAACTGTTTTCTTTAATCCAGAGAATGTCTTTCAATCCTGCATGTAATTCAGAAGAACAAAGTTGAGCAGCAATTCTTCTACGAGTTTGAAGGGGGTGTCAAGCTTGGAATAGGGGCGTTTAATTTGGTAAGTAATCAAAAGGTAACCAGAATCTTTCATAAAAGAACCTTAGGTTTTCAGTGCCTCTGCTATTGCATTTGAACCTCACCCTGAACCTCCACCTGGGTTTGTTTGACAAGTGGCTAGAGTGGGATCCTCTTTATTCTGTTGTGACCCAGTGGAGGCTCTGGTCAGAATATGCTATTAAGTTCTGCACACGCTCAGGATAGTTTTGGATTGTATAATAAGGGCAGCATACAGCCCTCTGAATAGACTAGTAACTTTTTTTTTTTTTTGTAAGAAGGAGCTTGAAATTCGGTTCCATTCCCACATCAGAAATACTGTTGCTATAGCAATGGTGGTTCTGGAATTGAAACTAGGTTAGGGAATAATAGAGCTTGAAGGATAGTAATAATGCTCTGGGATAGATGAAGAGTTTGAATAAATATCCATCCAATTGCAATATTATTTAGAGATTTTGATGTTTTATTAAGGTTTGACTGGAATTGGTATATACAACCAGGGTTACTTTGTTTATGAACCCATTGGTTGATGACAGAGGTGGCTGAAGAGACAGCTGTCGGCTGTCCACGGAATGGATCACCCTACCCATTTGATTATTAAAATCTTCCTCTGCTGAGGACAGCCTTTGGTGAACATTCATATGGGACACAAATATGTTCACTTTTTTTCCCATTCAAAGAGATATATCCATATACTTCTTACCCAGAGTTCCTTGGCATCAATTTTCCCATCATGTTCTTTGTTCTCTCTCTTTTTTGGCTGCATCACACAGCTTGTGGGATCTTAATTCCCTGACCAGGGATTGAACCTGGGCCCTTGGCAGTGAAAGCTTGGAGTCCTAACCACTGGACCACCAGGGAATTCCCTCCTATCATGTTCTTTCTAAATCCCTGACCATCCAATCAAACCATTGGCTTATGGACTCAGTATATAATTGCATGTATGGGCATTTCTTCTCCAAGCAAAGTGAACAACCAGGTCTCTGCTTGAAGTTTTGCCCTGAGAGAACTTCCCTTCATCCTACTCAGATGTCCCAGAGAGCAACTGTAGTGCTATAGCCTTCCACTTCTAGGTTTTGCCTGCATATCGTGAAGAATATAACAACTTTTGCTTCCTGGAAAAGATTGCTGAAATAAATCTTGTTTGGAGGTGGGCACTAGGGGTTACTTTCTCAACACCTTTATCATTCCACATCAAAGGAAGAAGTATTCTTTAGAGCATCCTGAAAAGGCCAGAATCTTTGTTCTGTTTTTAATTTTTTAGTTTAACTAAATGAAATTGCCATAAGTAATGATTATAGGAGGTGCAGTATATGGTGATTGAGAGATGTCTAGTGGTTTAAACTTGGTTCTAATTTTTCATGTTACTGAATCATTAAAATTTTAAGTTTTTAGAGTTTAGCATTTACCTTTAGCATTTAGCATTTAGTTAGGTATACTAACACATAGTACAACACTTGTGTGTTGTTTTTTTTTTTCTTACAGATGCTGTCCCTTTTACCGGCACGGATTATCAGACTACTAGAATTTATAGGATTTTCTGGAAATAGGGTACAAAATTAATTTTTTCTTAATTTTGACAAAGAAGATTAAAAAATGTTTATTGAGTATGAGGGAAGTATAACATGTCCTCATAATTAGTGTGAAAATTATTGGCAGTTTCTTTGCAGAACAATAAACTGACTTTGGGTCTTAATCATATTTTGGTGGAGTTAGGGGATGGTTTTTCTACTGAAAGTTAAAATTTTTTATCTCAATGTTATCTAAATTCTGGGATTAAAAATTCATGTTTGACTAATGTTGATGCTTGCTGGATCTTCAGTACTCATGTGAGGTTAAAATATGCTTCCTTAACATTTTTGCAACCCCCACTAAACCAAGAAATTAGGCTTGATTTCCATGTCTACCATTTTATGGTTTGTGTAGGTCAAGCATGGTTGCAGTATTTTGGGTTTTCTTGTGTTTTTACAAGTTTCACTATAGAGCTAAACAAGGAAGTTAGTTTTCCATCAGTTTCTTTAAAAAAAAAATGTATCTATTTTTAATTGGAGGATAATTTCTTTACAATGCTGTGTTGGTTTTTACCATACACTGAATGGTTTCTATCATTCTATGAATCAGCCATGGTATACATATGTCCCCTCCCTCTGAAACCTCCCTCCCACCTCCCACCCCAAGGTTGTCACAGAGCCCTGGTTTGAGTTCCCTGAGTCATACAGCAAATTCCCACTGGCTATCTATTTTACATATGGTGGTGTATATTCCATCAGTTTTGTTTGTTGTATTTGTGTGTGGTTTTTTGTGCAATATATAATAGTTATCAATCATAACGTTCAACATGCTATTACCATTGTTGCCTTATTGCAGAAACTGGCCCTTTTAGTCAAGAGAACAGGTTTCCAGAATTGTTTGAGAAAAAGTACAAAACACTGTAAATTCCCGATCTACTTTTATCCCACTGTCCAGATTCTTCATAAACTATAATATATTTATCATCTATTTATGGTCTTCATAAGCTATAATGTATTTATAGTCTATCAAGTAAGACTCTGTGTTTCATGGTTACCCTTCCCCTTGACCATTCATCTTCCACTTTATTTGCTTAGTGGCTCCAAATTGCCCCTTGAATAAAGTCCAAAGTATAGCATGGATTCAAGGGCTCTATTATCTGATTCGGGCCCAAGTTTCTAGTCTTACTACCTGTCCTGTTTGCTTCCCCAGTGTTTCTGTTAAACTGGGCAGTTGCTTGTTTTCCAAATAGACCTTGTGCTTTTCTGTTTCTGTGCTTTTGCTGGTGTCTGTTTTATTTTATTATTTTTTTAATTCTCAATATAAATTTATTTATTTATTTATTTTTAAATTTATTTATTTTAATTGGAGGTTAATTACTTTACAATATTGTATTGATTTTGTCATGTCTGTTTTAGATGTCCTTCCCAGCTGGCATCCTCCCAAATCAGGTCTCTTAAGAGCCTCTTAATCCATTAGGTTTGAGATCAGTGTCACCTATTCCACATAGCTTTCCCTTATTCCCTCCCAACAAGGCTCAAACATTCCTAACTTTCAGAATCACTTACTTAACTTTCTTAAGGCCCTCACCATGGTCCAATAAATGTGTTCAAATACTGTCTGACCTGTTTGATGCCAAGATCCTTGAAGAAACAGAACCATAAATATTCATACCCACCATAGCATTTTATACTTAGATCCTCATGCTTAAATTAATATTTATATAAGAGAAATAACAGCATTTTCTATGAAATGAATGCTACCTTTTTTTTTTCACCCTAAGATCACATAATGTAAGAATATGTGAGATTGTCTTATGCCAATTTAAAATGTAAAATTTGTTTCTAGTTGTTGCTGTTCATTGTTGTTCAGTTGCTAAGTCATTCTGACTCTTTGCAACCCCATGGACTGAAGCACAGCAGGCTCCTCTGTCCTCCACCAATGTCCTAGAGTTTGCTCAAGTTCATGTCCATTAAGTTGGTGATGCTATCTAGTTACTACTGCTCTTCTAAGCTCTTGAAAAATAAACCCCACCTTCATGGAGGGTGGGGATATATGAGCTAGCATTTTAAAATCTCTGTATGATGCTCTTTTCATTCTAAAATGCATCTGATCCCCACAGGAGTTGGGCATCCTGCAGTTACGGGAAGGTGCCTTAGGAAGAAGCATGCGGTCTCCACTATGCTGCTTAACTATACTAGCTTTTCATACTTACATCTCCCTGATACTTGGTAAGGACTGCATTACATTTTATATCATTGAAAGTTGATTATCTTTCATCTGAGTAAGTAAAAATTTAGGAAAATCAGTAAGAGATAGGAATCTATATTTACTTTTTTTTTCAGAAAGATGGAAAATAGTGACTTTGTCATGGTGACATTTAGCAGAAGGGGTGGAGAGTTTCTTTCATTGAATTTTTTAAAATCTGTTCTTGGCTAAAAAAAATTCTATAAGACTTGCTTAAGGTGATCTATTTTTAGCATATTACATTTCTCTTTTAGCAGAAAGTTAAATGTTTTGTTAAAAATAGTTCATATTGGTATTCAAGTCAGAAATTTCAATTAGGAATTGAAGGCAACCACATCTGCTCTTATGAATTTGCCCTAAAGCTTTCTTAAGCTAAAGTCATAGATGAGACTTGTGTTCAAGTGAATAGTTTTCATGTTTTCCGTGAACAGGTCTTTGCTGTGTGTTTTAATGTAATCTGGAGAAATAGTTGTAAATGTCGACTGTGTTTCATGAAGACTGAGGCTTTTCCTGTTAAATTTCTAGGTACGGGAGAAGTGAATGTTGTGGAAGCAGAGAGTCTCCTTGAGCCCTACCTCCAGCAGTTTCCAAATGTATGCTTAGAATTTCAAGTGTCTGTTTTCAGCCGTAAGCATTCTACCAGGCTTGAGTACTGAGCAGCCTGTTTCTCCTTGCTCTGCAGGGTTCCCTTGTGGTGTTCTATCATGGCCGGATAGAGCTGCTAAAAGGGAATGTGGAAGAGGTAACTTATTTGAGGGGGTCGTTTGGGGGGCCTGTCTGTTTAGTGGAGTTGCGTAGCAAACTCATTCCACATGAGGAAATCCAGCTGTATGTGCTAGACAAAAATAGAGGGGAAATATGGAATTAAAAAGCCAAACTTTAATTTTTGTGAGTGCATTCTACTATGTATAGTAGATTATAGAATATAATGTGTATTACTACGTATAGTAGAATATACTCTGCGTTTATGTATGAGGTATTTGAGGCAATTCAGGGTTGGATATAGAAATACAGGTGGGCAATTTAAGGGACTTTCAGAAAACTTTGGCTGCTATCCATCTTGGTATTACATATTGACTTTGGAATCTAGACATTCCATAAAGGTAACTTCATTGTACTATATGTGTGCTCCCCATCAAAGGAATAATTCACTAAATCCCTTGAAGAAAAAGAGTGAAAAGCCTTTCATATAAATATACTCACAAACAATTTTCTTCTACACAATGGGGACAAACATATTTATTTTTCCTTGATTTTATTGTTTTCTACTTACAATACATCTTGGATTTCTTTCCAGGTCAGTATATCTAAATCTTCCTCATTCTTTTTGATGGCTGGGTTTATTCCGTGAGATGGATAAACTGTACCTATTAAAGTGGCCCACTATTGATAGACATTTGGCTATTATACACAATGCTATTGTAAACAATATTATGTGTACATCTCAGTGCAAAGGTACATTTATATAAGACAGAGTCTGATAGGATTTCTAGGTCAAAGATGTTTGTATTTTAATAAATTCAGACAGATTGCCCTCCTTACTTAAAGCTACTCCACTTAAACTCCTATAAAGATATGACTGTAGCCCACCAGCCTTCTCTGGTGGAAATCCTGTGGGATTTCCCAGACAAGAGTACTGGAATGGGTTACCACTTCCTTCTCCAGGGGAGTCTTCCTGACCCAGGGATTGAACCTGCATCTCCTGCTTGTCAGGCAAATTCTTTACCACTGAGCCACCTGGGACGCTCAAAGATATGAGAGTACTTGTTTCCAATGCTCTTTGCCAACTCTGGTCATTATTTATCTTTTATTTTTCCAGTATGATGGCTGAAAAATGATAATCTAAATTTAATTTATATTTTCCAATAAAAAAGCCATCATATGTCTATTTGTCACTCATATATCTTTTTCTCTGATTTCCTATTTATATCTTTAACAATTTTCCCATTTTAGTAAAATTGTATGATAAGTGTTATATGATAATTGTTCTATGATAAGTAAAATTGTCATTTCTTTTTTAGTAAAATTGTTGTATGATAAGTGTTCATTCTTTGCCAGTTATGTGTATAGCAATATCTTCTCCTAGTCTGTCCATTGCCTTAAACTTGGTTTAAGTAAAGGACTTCTGTATTTTATGTCTTACTTAAGGAAGGAATTTTGCTACTCCCACATTGTAAAGTTCCATGGCCCTCTCACAAAGTTAAATAAGGAGACAGAATTTAACTGCATTGTTGGCATGTAAGGAAAGGAGCGTGTCATATTGAGTGGTTTAATGAGTCATGATTTTGCTCTTTTTGTACAAAGTGTTTTATGTATTTTTCCATTAGGTTATTATCTCCTTGTCTAATATCTGGATGATCAGCTTTATGCAATTGACTTATAGGCACAAGAGATATTTCGAAAATGCATTTCAGTTCAAGAAGAATGGAAACAGTTTCACCATCTCTGTTACTGGGAGCTGATGTGGATTTTTGTATTCCAACAAAACTGGAAGGAGGCATATTACTATTCAGATCTGCTTTGCAAAGAGAGTAGATGGTCCAAGGTAAAGTGTAGTACTTTCATCAGTGTCATCTGTTTAGAAATAAGTGTACAGAATAATTTTCACTTAGGATTGTTTGTTCAATAGTATGACATCAACACTGTTTTCTCAACATAGAGACCCATCAAAGGAGGAAGTACGCGTTAAGTACCTGCTGTTTATAACTAGCGTCTTCAGCACTATATGCTTTAAAAGCCATCTAAGCAGCCCTTTTCAACAAAGAGGCTTTATTTCTGAAGATGAATTTCAGTTATATATAAAAATGATTAAATATCAAGTTTTGATAATTTTTTGTAGACTTTTGATGTCCTGATAATGAAGCTTTTCATAATAATAAAAATTAATTCTTTATCCATTCATCTGTTGATGGATACTTAGGTTGCTTTTGTATCTTAGCTTTTGTAAATAATGTTGCTATGAGCATTGAGATGTATATATCTTTTTGTGGATTGCTGGATCATATGGTAGTTCTATTTTAATTTTCTGAAGAATCTTCATACTGTTTTCTGTAATGGCTATACCAATTTACATTCCCACCAACAATATACCAGGTTCCCTTTTCTCTACATCCTTGCCAATATTTGTTATTTGTTGTCTTTCTGATGATAGCCATTCTAACAGGTGTGGCAAGATAGGCAAAGGAGATTGAGGTACACTGTAATAGATATAAATAAGATAACAAGGTTGCAAAAACAGGGAATATAGCCAATATTTTATAACAACTTTAAATGGAGTTTAAACTATAAAAATATTGAATTGCTATATTGTACACTTGAAACTCATATAGTATTGTAAATCAATGAAACTTCAGTTTTAAAAAGTTCTAAAAACCTGATCCATTTGTGAGAAATTGGGAGGAATGAGATAATGATCTCTTTTTCGTTTTGTCCACTTCCTCATCCATGAACATTAAAGTTGAATAATAGCAGAATGGCTAAAATTTGGTGGAAAGTGTGGATCTTATTTGGGATAGGTAGCAAGAGGCTTCATTTCCCTTTTTTGTCTTTGATACCTCAGATACTATATCTGGCAGACTTGTAGTTCATTCTTTTTTAAAAATTGTTATTTATTTATTTGTTCCTGGCTGACAGGGTCTTCGCTGCTGCATGTGGGCTTTCTCTAATTGTGGTGAGCGGGGCTAATCTAGTTGCAGTGTGTGGACTTCTCATTGCAGTGGCTCCTCTTGCTGCGGAGCATGGGCTCTAGGGCATGGGGGCTTCGGTAGTTGTGGCTGTTGGGCTCAGTAGTTGTGGTGCTCAGCCTTAGTTGCCCCATGGCGTATGGGATATTCCCGGACCAGGGATCAAACCCACGTCCCCTGCATTGGCAAGTGAATTCTTAGCCACTGGACCACCAGGGCAGTCCTGTGGGTCATTCATGATTTACAAGGTGGAAATATCATGTACCTAGGGTGCTCTCTAACTACTGCTTTTCTTTTTCACAAGGCAACATATGTGTTCTTAAAAGCTGCAATTTTGAGTATGCTTCCAGAAGAGGATGTGGTAGCAGTGAAAGAGGATGTGGTAACTTTATTCAGGTAAGCTCGTGATGAGTTCCAGACCTATATACCCAGCTCCCATTTGCCACCTTCACTTAGGTATGTCAAAACATTCAAAACTCCCTAGTAAACCTATGTTCTTTCCTCTCCCAATGATTGAAACTGCTAGTAGCAAGGCAAAAACCCATAATACTTGTATCCCCAACACTACCCAGTCCCTCTGTTCCCCATTGAGAGGAGAGGTATAGATTAGAGCGTAGGGGGAATAATAGTTGAGATGAGGTCTGAAGGAGCTGCAGAGGCAGGTGGAGAGTTGTGTTGATACAGTTTGAGACCAAAGGAACAGCAGGAAGGGGCACTGCACATTAAACGAACTAAAGCAAAGCTGATATTGGCAGGACGTAATGCTACATTTTGTATATAGGCCAAAGTAAGACGAATATCCGAGATTACTCAAAATATGTCTCACAGAATACAGAATTAAAAAAAAAAATAAGACGAAGTCTATGGCTATACCACCCTGAACACGTCTGATCTTGTCTAATCCTGGAAGCTAAGCATAGTCGGGGCTGGTTTGTACTTGGATGGGAGGCTGCCTGGGAATACTATGTACTGTAGGCTTAAAAAATAAGACAAGATGTCTTTTAGTGACACAGAGATCATTAGTATCCCATGCAGGAAATGATAAGGTAATAGAATGGAGGTGGAAACCAGACTGGGGTTGGCTAAAGAGTGAATGAGATACAAAGAAATGAACAGAGTTAAGCCTAAATACATTAAGTGATAGAGAAAGTTGGAGGGAGATGTAATATCAAAGAATATATTAATGGGAGAGATCTGGGCATTCTCAAAAACCACTGGGGAGGACCCAGTTCAGAAAGACAGTTGTACATACAAGTGAGAAATGGGATAACTGACCTTTGTAAGGCTCTTGAAAAGTCAGGAGGAGATAGACTCCAAAGCACTGATGGCAGGACCGGCTTTATTTAGAGGGAGGATCAGGTCCTCTGTTGTATCACGCAGGAAGAAGTCCAGAGCAGGCTCAGAGGCATGCCAGCTCGTGTGTCGAGGCAGGGCTGTCTGTTGAGAGCGAAAGAGAAAGGAGTGGGCTGGAGGTCTGAGGAGGATGGAGAATGTTTGAAATCATTGTTGCAGAGAGTGAAACAGAGAGAAGTACAGGACGGGGAATGGCAGGCGGTGCGAGGGCTCATTGGAGGTTGGTGTTGAATGTACAGTGATACCAACTTGTTCTCATTGCAGGAAGATGAGTGCAGCAACTAGGCACGGGCAAGGGAGTCTAGGAAATAAGCTAGAGCCTGCAGCAGTAAAGCTTGCCTGCAGGGCAGGCTAAGCAGGAGTATGGAGGGATGGGGAGAAAGGAGACTGCTGAGTTGGGAGAAAGTTGAAAGACAAGAGGACCGAAAGTCTCATTAGAACAGCCGAGGTTATAATGAGGAGGATGGTTGGTGTGCTTGAGTTTGTGCTCTGATGTAGAAAAGTTACAGATGATGAAATGGCCTAAGATGCAACTGTAGGAGTGGGTGACTGTGGTAGAAAGGAGGACGTGGCCTCTGGAGATGAGGCAGCGAGGGGAACAGAGAAGCCCCACTGCATTCTTTAAACATAATTGATGACAAACACTTTTAATGGAATACTATATTCTGTGGCCACGTTATGAGAAGTAATGGTTTGTCTGCACCCTCAGACTTGCCAGGACAGATTTGAAGGTAGGACCAGGACAACTTTGCCATGCTTTTTAGAAACTGGACCGTGTGTATACTGACTGTAGAATGTACATTAGTGGGAGCCATGGGATGCCAGCTGCTACTGGTGAAATGCATTTCCTTGTTTCACACACACGACAACAAATGGAATGGAATGTGAAGACATATTGGGATCTTTTTCATCTCAGTTTCCTCCACTCCAAAATAAATTTTCTCTGCATCAAAATAATTTCTGTGAAACATGTAACTAATGTTATTTTCAGGCAAAAGCTTGAAGTCTGCTATATGTGTGATAGCATCTAACTTGTTGAGATACTGAGAGGAGAATCCCCCCAAATGTTCTCTTCATTACAGACTCTGTGATCCTTAAATCAGGAGGTTTCATGTCCTCTGCACGCCTCTGACCCTCTCCCTCAACCCTCACCTCGTATGTCCACTGCTGTTTCCGCTGATATTAATTAACATTCATGATGGGCATTCTGATTTAAAACCGTAGCCGTTTGTACACCTAAAAGTAATGTTATATGTCAATTATACTTCAATTAAAAAAACCCATATCTCAAGATTGTGCTGAGAAATAACAACACAAGCTTGTCTTCATATGGAATGCTTTTTCTCTCATTGCATCTTCCTCTTTCTTTCAGTGGTGTAATTAGATATTTCCCTAAATTCCTTCTTGGTGACCTGTTTGGTGCATTTACAAGATTATGTATGAGAAAGTGCCCTACAAATATGTAGCCTCTATTCTCACTTTTCTGTGCTTGTGAATTCTATGATTGGAATTTCTTAGAATTTTGAGAGGAAAATTGTAAACATGCTATATGTTCTTAGCTGATTATTTTCAAAATCACCTACGCTTGGGAAACATTTTCTCAAATTATGCATGAGTTGATGACTCTTTTTGAGCCACTTTTATCAGAGAAGCCATGGACTGTAGCTCACCAGATTCCTCTTGTCCGCAGAATTCTCCAGGCAAGAATACTGGTTGGGTAGCCATTCCCTTCTCCAGGAGATCTTCCTGACCCGGGGATCAAACCTAGGTCTCCCACATTGCAGGTAGATTCTTCACCATCTGAGCCACCAGGGAAACCACTATTAGGTCTGGGGTGAAGCCTAAATTTGCATTTTGAACAGGGTTCCTGGTGGTGCTGATCCACTACTCTGGGGAGCGCAGCATAACAGGGACAGGTATAAATATTGCCTGTGTTCTAATGACTTTTCACTGGAACTGGGGCTCTTCACAGACAGGTGGATGGCTTGAAGCAGAGAATTGCTGGGAAATCGATCCCTACTGAGAAGTTTGCTGTGAGGAAGGCTCGTCGTTACTCTCCCTCATTGCCAGCACCCGTGAAGCTCGTTTTGCCTGCCCTGGTATCTGCCTTTATTTACTTATTCTTTGCATCCTAGAAATACATTATCTAGTTTCAGGGGCAGGGAGAACATCTAACTTTTGTTGTGAAGTTTGCTAAGTTGAAAATCATTATGTTTGGTAAAGGCTTTTTATAAAATATATCATTTAAGTGTTACAGTAACTCTATGAGAGGAATTTTTCTTTGTAGCCTCATTTGACAAATAAGGAAATTCAGACAGAGAGAGGTGAGTTGGCCTATTTGAAATTGAGTTGAATTATAATGCAAGCCACATATGTAACTCTCTTTTCTAGCTGCTACCCTCAAAATCAAAAGGTAAAAAAATTAAAAAGTAGAAGGACACATGATAATCGTTTTCAAAATATTGGTTTAACCCGGTTTGTGCGAAATTTTTGGAGTAGGAAATGGCAACCATTCCAGTATTCTTGCCTGGAACCTTCCATGGCCAGAGGAGCCTGGCAGGCTACAGTCCATGGGGTCACCAAGAGTCAGAAACCACTGAACAACACACCTGCACGCATGCAAAATTTTGTCATTTGAGCGTGTAATCCCTAAGATTTATTAATGAGATTTCACTTTCTTTTATATTGTACTCATCCACTGAAGTCTGGTGCGTGTTTTATGCTTAGAGCGTGTCTCGGTTTGAACCAGCCACATTGCTCCAGAGCCGTAAGTGGCTGGTGGCTTCTGTTGCAGCCTAACACTAGAGCTCCCATTCTTGATCAGTGTGCCATTTAGGTTCGGCTTCATGACAAGCATAATTTCAAGTTAAATGGTCTTAATGCAGATTTCTTTAGAAAGTACTGAATATATCAAATTACAGCAATGGCACCCCACTCCAGTACTCTTGCCTGGAAAATCCCATGGACGGAGGAGCCTGGTGGGCTACAGTCTACGGGGTCGCTAAGAGTTGGACATGACTGAGTGACTTCACTTTCACTCTTCACTTTCATGCATTGGAGAAGGAAATGGCAACCCACTCCAGTGTTCTTGCCTGGAGAATCCCAGGGACGGGAGAGCCTGGGAGGCTTCTGCCTATGGGGTCACACAGAGTCGGACACGACTGAAGCGACTTAGCAGTAGCAGCAGTTGGGGTCTAGTTTGTGTGAGTAGTCATGTAACACAGAGAAAATGTTTAGTGCAAGCTACGTCCGCTGTCCTTTTTTGGAGGTTCCTGATTTTTTTCTTTTGATTCCAGAGTATATTCAATTCTTCCCCTTTAACAGTTGCTTAGCTTCCAGTTTTTATTACCACAAACAGGCTACAATGAAAATTCTTCTATAGCTGTCTTTGTACATGGGCATATAATTCTGTGGGAGAGATATTTAGAAGTAGAATTCGAAGTTGAAGGGCATATGCATTTAATACTTGGACATTGCCAGATTGCTCTCCAGAAGGGCTGTACTGATTTAAATTCCTACCAACAGTGTTTTATTTTTTTAATGTGTGATTGAGCTTTTCATGTGCTTGTTCATTTTTACTTCTTATTTCATGAATTGTTGTTCATGCGCTTATTTCCCTAATTTTTTTATTAGGTTATTTATTATTTTATCATCGACTTATAAATTACAAAGTGAGTGAAAGTCACTCAGCCATGTCTGACTCTTTGTGACCCCATGAACTGTACAGCCCATGGAATTCTCTAGGCCAGAATACTGGAGTGGGTAGCCGTTTCCTTCTCCAGGGATCTTCCCAGCCTAGGGATCGAACCCAGGTCTCCTGCATTGCAGGTGGATTCTTTACCAGCTGAGCCACCAGGGAAACTGCAGTGACTTATAGGAGTTCTTTAAATATTATTCTGTGAGAAAGTAAACTGCAGCCCCTCACAGGTGTCCGTTGGGGGCTAGCCTGCACCGAGTACCTCAGCCCGGGTATTTCCTACTTAAAAAAAGCAATCTCAGAGAACACCACCCTCAGACCAGGTTGTGCCTGGTCTGTGCCTGTGATGCAATGAGATAAAAATATGGCCACTCTGTAAATCATATCTGAGCACAGGTAAAAAGAAGAACACAATGCAAATCACAAAAATGACCAAACACCCTCCTTTTCCAGCCAATATGGGAGCCTGCTACTGTTTTACCCATGACACCTTTCAGCTCCATTCCTGCCTCATTTTTATCACGTGATTAATGCTGGGAGATTGTTTTCTTTCCATGTCACAGAACTTGCCTGGGATTTTTCTAGAGCACCATAGTCCTTTCTCCATCCTAAAACTGAGATGCTTGTGTATACATATGATGTATATGTTGCTCTGATTGCTAAGGGCCTTAAGGAAGGTTAACTCAGAGCACTTCTTTCTCCAGGGCTCAGTGTGTAGAATTGGCTTGAATTTGTGGTAACTAGGAATTTTGCCAAAATCTTGTATTTCATAAAATGACCAGTTCACATACATACTTTTCTTTTTCTGATAAAATGTTCCATCAATAAAAACAAAATTTTAAAAAATCATCATCAGTGTAAATAAATATTCCAAAAGTTATTGAACTCTTACACGATTAGCAATAAGAAAATTTAGATGTAAAACAAAGGAGTGCTGTGATCTTAGTTTTCAGTCCCAAAAGGTGAAGATGACTTTGCTGTCACTCAACTCCAGTGTATTTTCCTCGTTTCTACTGCTTCCCTGTAAGAGGCTGTTCAAACAATCTTAACATATTTTACCATTTATTTATTTCCAAGGAGATTCTAATTATCCTGCTTACTTTGTACCTTTCAAAATATGAACTGAACTACCAGGAAGATTAGAAAAATATTTTCAAGCAAGAGCACATTTGCTTTTGGTCCAAAAAAAAAAGAAAAATTCTCATCTGTTAGCCTATTAAATGTAATTTGCAATGAGAAATCATTAGTTTACATTTTTAGGGGCTGTCATTCTGCCATATGGCCTTTAAATGAATGTATTTTCTGCATATTGGATTGCATTACTGGACTGTCACATGTTTTTAATGGTATAAAAGAACCTGAGCCAGGTGAAATATTTCCTATGTTCATTTGCACTGATGTCCTTGGAAACATTTTATGTAAACAATTGGCAGATGTAGAAAAAATGTTTCCCTTTACTTAAGAGTAACAAGAATTTATGTTTGAATTGTTCATAATATCATTTTAAAATATTATATTTATTTCTATCTGTAATCTATTATCTTCCAAGAGGATTGGATACCAGTAGGTGCTTAGTAAATACTTGTTAAATAAATGAGCAAATCAATTTTTCAGTGAAGACACAATAAACTATATATACTGAACTATTTTGTAGTATAAAAGCCAGAAAGCATTAAAAGCATTAAATAAAGTGAAAATGGGGAGATTAAATCACTAAACTCCAAATGAAGAAAGCTAAGAAAAATGATCTCTTGAGATCACTAGCAACTGAGGCAAAACATTCACACGTGGCTTTGTTGTTGTAAAGAACACCGAATGACCTCACGTAATTGTGAATGGTTTCTCGTTTTTCCTCATTAGGAAATGATGTATGTTTGGAATGGTTTTCCACTAGTGAGCAAGAGAAAAGACCTTTCTGAAAACCTGTTGGTAACTGTTGAAAAGGCCGAGGCAGCTCTTCAAAGTGAAAGTAAGTATGAAAAGTGAGAGCCTGGAAATCTTTACGGCTGCCCCCTCCCGTCCTTTCCCCGTGCACATCTGCTCATGTTGATCTGTGTGCGTGATGAGGACAAAGACCTTGAGCCGCAGGTATTTGGTTGATTGCAGTCAAGATGGAGGGAAGGTACCTGATACAACACGGATGAGCCTTGGGCACGGATGAGCCTGGGCACGGATGAGCCTTGAGGACGTTAGGCTCCGTGAAAGAAGCCAGAGGCAAAAGACAACAGTGTGTGTGATTCCGTTTATATAAAATATCGAGGATAAATCAGTCCATAAAGATGGAAAGCAGATTAGTGGCTGCCAAAGGGTGGAGAACTGGGGGTGTGTGATAACGGAGGATTAAATCATTGTCTGTGACTACAGGGATGAGCTCCTCATTTAGAACATTTTTTACTTTGGGCACAGCATGGGGCTGAAATGTTTAATGAGATTTCTCTTTACAAATACCTTTAAAAAGTTAAACATTACATTTGAAAAACGTAGGTGAAAAAAGTCACCATTGTTTTTCCTACTATGCACAATTAATTTAGAGTTTCTGTTTATGCCCACTTAGATTTATTTTTATAGTTATGATCATAGTGTATCTGGACATACTCTAGCCTATATTTTTTTATTTATTATATCATAACCTTTTCTCTCATTGAGATAAAACTGAGATATAACACTATATTAGTTTTGGATGTACCGTGTAATGATTTGATATTTGTACGCATTGCAGAATCACTATAGTAAGTCTAGTAAATGTCTGTCACCATACATCATTACAGAAATTTTTTTCTTTTGTTGAGAACTTTTAAAATCTACTCTCTTAGCAACTTTCAAATATGCAATATAGTATTACCTGTAGTCACCATCTGTACTTGACATCTCCATGACTTAATTGTTTTATACCTGGCTTCAGTCCAGTTCAGTCTCTCAGTCCAGTTCAGTGTCCAACTCTGCAATTCCATGGACTGCAGCATGCCAGGCTTCCCTGTCCATCACCAACTCCCAGAGTTTGCTCAAACTCATGTCCATTGAGTTGGTGATGCCATCCAACCATCTCATCCCCTGTCATCCCCTTCCCCTCCTGCCTTCAATCTTTCCCAGCATCAGGGTCTTTTCCAATGAGTCAGTTCTTCACATCAGGTGGCCAAAGTACTGGAGTTTCAGCTTCGGCAACAGTCCTTCCAATGAATACACAGGACTAATTTCTTTTAGGATTGACTGGTTGGATCTCCTTGCAGTCCAAGGGACTCTCAAGAGTCTTCTCCAACACCACAGTTCAAAAGCATCAATTCTTCGGTGCTTGGGTTTGTTTACAGTCCAGCTCTCACATCCATACATGACTACTGGAAAAACCATAGCATTAACTAGATGGACCTTTATTGGCAGAGTAATGTCTCTCCTTTTAAATATGCTGTCTAGGTTGGTCATAGCTCTTCTTCCAAGGAGCAAGCGTCTTTTAATTTCATGGCTGCAGTCACCATCTGCAGTGATTTTGGAGCCCAAGAAAATAAAGTCTTTCACTGTTTCCATTGTTTCCCCATCTATTTGCCATGAAGTAATGGGACTGGATGCTATTATCATAGTTTTTTGAATGTTGAGTTTTAAGCCAATTTTTTCACTCTCCTCTTTCACTTTCATCAAGAGGGTCTTTAGTTCTTCTTCGCTTTCTGCCATATCATCTGTCATCTGCAGATCAGGTTATTGATATTTCTCCTGGCAATCTTGATTCCAGCTTGTGCTTCATCCCACCCAGCATTTTGCATCATATACTCTGCATATAAGTTATATAAGCAGGGTGACGATATACAGCCTTGACGTACTCCTTTCCTGATTTGGAACCAGTCTGTTGTCCCATGTCCAGTTCTTTCTGTTGCTTCTTGCTGCTGCTGCTGCTGCTAAGTCGCTTCAGTCGTGTCTGACTCTGTGCGAACCCATAGATGGCGGCCCACCAGGCTCCGCCATCCTTGGGATTCTCCAGGCAAGAACACTGGAGTGGGTTGCCATTTCCTTCTCCAAAGCATGAAAGTGAAAAGTGAAAGTGAAGTTGCTCAGTCGTGTCTGACTCTTCGCAACTCCATGGACTGCAGCCTACCAGACTCCTCCGTCCATGGGATTTTCCAGGCAAGAGCCCTGGAGGGGGTTCCCATTGCCTTTTCCGTTGCTTCTTGACCTCCATACAGATTTCTCAAGAGGCAGGTAATTTGTTGTGATCCACACAGTCAAAGGCTTTGGCATAGTCAATAAAGCAGAAGTAGATGTTTTTCTGGAACTCTTGCTTTTTCGATGATCCAATGGATGTTGGCATTTGATCTCTGGTTCCTTTGCCTTATCTAAATCCAGCTTTAACATCTGGAAATTAATGGTTCGTGTACGATTGAAGCCTGGCTTGGAAGATTTTAAGCATTACTTTGCTAGTGTGTGAGATGAGTGCAGCTGTGCAGTAATTTGAACACTCTTTGGCATTGCCTTTCTTTGGGATTGGTATGAAAACTGACCTTTCCCAGTCCTGTGGCCACTGCTGAGTCTTCCAAATTTGCTGGCATATTGAGTGCAGCACTTTCACAGCCTCATCTTTTAGGATTTGAAATAGCTCAACTGGGATTCCATCACCTCCACTAGCTTTGTTTGTAGTGATGCTTCCTAAGGCCACTTTGCATTTCAGGATGTCTGACTCTAGCTGAGTGATCACACCATCATGGTTATCTAGGTCATGAAGATTTTTTTGTACAGTTCTTCTATGTATTCTTGCCAGCTCTTCTTAATATCTTCTTCTGTCAGGTCCATACCATTCTGTCCTTTATTATGCCCATCTTTGCATGAAATGTTCCCTTGGTATCTCTAATTTTCTTGAAGAGATCTTTAGCCTTTCCCATTCTATTGTTACACTGATCACTGAAGAAGACTTTCTTAGCTCTCCTTGTTATTCTTTGGAATACTGCATTCAGATATGTATATCTTTCCTTTTCTCCTTTGCCTTATACCTGGGAGTTTGTGCATTCTGACCTCTTCACGTATTCCTCCTACTCCTCAAGCTCTTGCCCCTGACAACCTGTCTATTCCCTATATCTATGTGCTTTTATTTATTTAGGTTTCACGTAGAAGTGAGAACATAGAATGTTCGTCTGACTTTGGTTCACTTAGCATTAGTACCTTCAAGGTCCTTCATGTTGTTGCAGATGGAACAATTTGATTCTTTTTCATGGCTGAATGTTCCATTTTACACACACACAGACATGTATTTCACATTTCCTTTATCCATTCATCCATTGATGGATACTTAGATCTTTTCCATGCATGTCTGTTGTAAATAATGCAGTGAACATGAGCATGCATATATCTTTTCGAGATAGTATTTTTTTTTCAGATAAATATGCAAAGGTGGGGTTACTGGATCATATGGTTCAGTTCAGTTCAGTTCAGTCGCTCACTCGTGTCCGACTCTTGGCAACCCCATGAATCGCAGCACGCCAGGCCTCCCTGTCCATCACCATCTCCCGGAGTTCACTCAGACTCACATCCATCGAGTCCATGATGCCATCCAGCCATCTCATCCTCGGTCTTCCCCTTCTCCTCCTGCCCCCAATCCCTCCCAGCATCAGAGTCTTTTCCAATAAGTCAACTCTTCGCATGAGGTGGCCAAAGTACTGGAGCTTCAGCTTTAGCATCATTCCTTCCAAAGAAATCCCAGGGCTGATCTCCTTCAGAATGGACTGGTTGGATCTCCTTGCAGTCCAAGGGACTCTCAAGAGTCTTCTCCAACACCACAGTTCAAAAGCATTAATTCTTTGGTGCTCAGCCTTCTTCACAGTCCAACTCTCACATCCATACATGACCACAGGGAAAACCATAGCCTTGACTAGACGAACCTTAGTCGGCAAAGTAATGTCTCTGCTTTTGAATATACTATCTAGGTTGGTCATAACTTTTCTTCCAAGGAGCAAGTGTCTTTTAATTTCATGGCTGCAGTCACCATCTGCAGTGATTTTGGAGCCCCCAAAAATAAAGTCTGACACTGTTTCCACTGTTTCCCCATCTATTTCCCTTGAAGTGATGGGATTGGATGCCATGATCTTCGTTTTCTGAATGTTGAGCTTTAAGCCAACTTTTTACTCTCCTCTTTCACTTTCATTAAGAGGATTTTTAGCTCCTCTTCACTTTCTGCCATAAGGGTGGTGTCATCTGCATATCTGAGGTTATTGATATTCCTCCCAGCAATCTTGATTCCAGCTTGTGTTTCTTCCAGTCCAGCGTTTCTCATGATGTACTCTGCATAGAAGTTAAATAAGCAGGGTGACAATATACAGCCTTGACGTACTCCTTTTCCTATTTGGAACCAGTGTGTTGTTCCATGTCCAGTTCTAACTGTTGCTTCCTGACCTGCATACAGATTTCTCAAGAGGCAGGTCAGGTGGTCTGGTATTCCCATCTCTTTCAGAATTTTCCACAGTTGATTGTGATCCACACAGTCAAAGCCTTTGGCATAATCAATAAAGCAGAAATAGATGTTTTTCTGGAACTCTTTTGCTTTTTCCATGATCCAGCGGATGTTGACAATTTGATCTCTGGTTCTTCTGCCTTTTCTAAAACGAGCTTGAACATCTGGAAGTTCATGGTTCACGTATTGCTGAAGCCTGGCTTGGAGAATTTTGAGCATTACTTTACTAGCATGTGAGATGAGTGCAATTGTGCGGTAGTTTGAGCATTCTTTTGCATTGCCTTTTTTTGGAATTGGAATGAAAACTGACCTTTTCCAGTCCTGTGGCAGAATGGGAAAGACTAGAGATCTGTTTAAGAAAATTAGGGATACCAAAGGAACATTTCATGCGAAGATGGGCTCAGTAAATGGGACAGAAATGGGACAGAAATGGTATGGTCCTAACAGAAGCAGAAGATATTAAGAAGAGGTGACCAGAATACACGGAAAAACTGTACAAAAAAGATCTTCACGACCCAGATAAACATGATGATGTGATCACTAATCTAGAGCCAGACATCTTGGAATGTGAAGTCAAGTGGGCCTTAGAAAGCATCACTATGAACAAAGCTAGTGGAGGTGATGGAATTCCAGTGGAGCTGTTTCAAATCCTGAAAGATGATGCTGTGAAAGTGCTGCACTCAATATGCCAGCAAATTTGGATCATATGGTAGTTTATCATAAATGTTTTAATTCTTTCTAGGTAACCCTTGTAATTTCAAGAGCTTCCTGGCATTCCAGGGAGATAATATATCATTATTTAACCAACTCTTTCAGTATTGGGCATTTAGGCTGCTTTCCATATTTGAAAGTATTCTAACTTTAGATTCCCATCAATAGTGCAGTCACTCAGTCATGTCCAACTCTTTGCAACCCCATGGACTGCAGCATGCCAGGCCTTCCTCTCCATCACCAACTTCCGAAGTTTACCCAAACTCATGTCCATTGAGTCAGTGATGCCATCCAGCCATCTCATCCTCTGTCATCCCCTTCTCCTCTTGCCCTCAATCTTTCCCAGCATCAGGGTCTTTTCAAATGATTGAGTTCTTCGTATCAGGTGGCCAAAATATTGGCGTTTTGGCTTCAACAGCAGTCCTTCCAATGAACACACAGGACTGATCTCCCTTAGGATGGACTGGCTGGATCTCCTTGCAGTCCAAGGGACTCTCAAGAGTCTTCTCCAACACCACAGTTCAAAAGCATCAATTCTTCGGTGCTCAGCTTTCTTTATAGTCCGACTCTCACATCCATACATGACTACTGGAAAAACCATAGGCTTGACTAGGCGGACCTTTGTTGGCAACATAATGTCTCTGCTTTTAAACATGCTGTCTAGGTTGGTCATAACTTTTCTTCCAAGGAGTAAGTGCCTATTAATTAACCCAATTAGTTAATTAAGCATCTATTAATTAACTTAATATATAGTTATTATAGATTTAAAAATTTTAGATCTATTATATTATTATAATTTAGATATAAAAATTTTATATAAAGTTTTTATCTATTATAGATAAATGAACCTCTTTACATTTTTATATTATCTTCTACATTTTTAATTGTAGGAAAATGCACATACTATAAAATTTGCCATATTAACCGTTTTTAAACTGTATGGTCCAGTTTTGCAGCCAGTTTTGAGAATTTTTTTGTACCCTTTAAACAGTAGCTCCCCATTTCCCGCTCTTCACAGTGTTGGCAATCACCATTTTACTCTTTATTACTGTGAATTTGACACTCTAGAGACTCTATATAGGTGGAATCGTGCAGTCTTTTTCTTCTTGTGATGCCTTATTTCCCTTATCCTAATATCCTCCAGGTACGTCCATGTTGCAGCATGTGTCAGAATTTCCTTCATGTTTAAGGCTGCATAATACTCTGTTCCGTGTTTATACCAAACTGTGTTTATCTATTCATCCATCAATGTATATTTGGGTTGCTTGCACTTTTGACTGTGAACAATACTTCTATGAACATGCATATGCAAATATTTCATTCAGATGCTGCTTTCATTTCTTTTAGATATATGCCTCAAGGTGGATTTGCTGGATCATGTAACATTTCTAGTTTTAATTTTTTTAGGAACTGACATACTGTTTTCTCTAGTGGCTGCACCTTTGTGTATTCCCACCAACAATACACACAGGTTTCAATTTCTCTACATCCTTGACAATGCTAGTAATTTTCTTTCCTTTTTTTAAATCTGTTTTGTTTGTTTTTTGGTCGTAGGCATGCTAATGGGTGTAAGATTTTTTTTAAACAATTTTTTATATAGAATAATTTCAACAGGAAAAATATTTACTTTGATTTGAGTGGAAACTCAATGTAAAGCCACATCATTTTAAAATTTAACTGAGGTAAAACTCCATAAAAATTTACTTCAAAAAATCGGTTTCAGAAAATTGCGATTCAGTAAAATCTATTAAGGCTTTTGAACAAATTTACTGGTATTTATATTTGTGGAACTAATTTGGCCACTTTTCATTAATTTGTTCCTTTGAACACTCATTTTTCATACCAGGTATAGCATTGTGATAGTAGAAAAAACATTGTCCCTGTCATTAAGGGGATTATTTGTGATTAAATGCTATATATTTGCAAATTAGATGAAAAAATGAATATGTTTTAAAGTAAGTGTATATGTGAGAAATGGGAGGTAAAGAAAAACCTTTTTTTTTTAAGTGAAAACATTTGTAGGCTATTTTTTCCTCCAAAGGAGTAGGCTAGCTTGCATCTGTTTTCCTACAAAGATGAGGGTTTTAGTTCAATAGAATAAATTCTAATGTTTGAATGTCCATCCTTTGTAGTATAGACTAATACGTACCACCACGGAGTAACACCTTTGTATACGGTTGCCCCTTATTTTCCACGTGGAATTGATTCCAAGACTCACTGTGGATACCACAGTCTTTGGATGCTCAAGTTCCATACTCTGCCCTCTGTATCCACAGATTGCTCATTCGCTGATTCAATCAGCTGCAGATCCTAAATGTAGCCCCAATCTGGTTTGTTGATTAGAAGCATACATAGATTGTTTTTTTGGAGGAGGGGGGGTGGTCTTTAATAGGGAAGGTAATGTGGTATTGATATTTGTGATTTTCATAGTGAATAACTTGTCAGATCTTGGAAGTGAGAGGTGATTATCAGCTATCTTCAGCACCTAGAAATAAAGCAACCTTCTTTGACTTGGTTAAGTAGCATCCTTAACCTCCTATAGACAAGCTGTTTACTGATTAAAACGCCAGCATGTGTTAATGGTGATTTCTGATATTTGTACTGAAAGCAAGAGTATTTCAGTATGAAGGACTCTCAAAGCTGTATCATTCTGTTTTTTTGTCCCTTCCCACCTGTGTTCACAGCCCGAAATGTATAAATTATCAGTCTGTCTTGGAATGACTTATTTCTACTTAACTTGCAGAAAAGAAAAACCCAAATTCAAAAGCAGTATAGATATGAAATAGCCACCTTTGTCAGATAGATGTCATATACGATATGGTTCCTTCTGTTAATATGTATTAGCCTTGGGCTATAGAAGGCAGAGTCATTTTCAAAAGGAAAAATGTCTTGAAAGAAGATCCTCTATATTAGCCTCATGCAGTTAGAAGTTTGTGGGGATTCTAGGTGCTTTACATGTATTTCAGGATCATTTTGTCTAATTTTATGACATAATTTCATCCCCCAAAGGAACTAACCTGGGAGAACTGGTAAGCTGTAAACATAATGATCTGGGGAGGGTGTTCTCCTTCCTGAATTTTTAATGGGGAGAAGGCCATCTGCTTCTCCACATGGAAGCATTACCCTCTTCCACATGAAGCCAGCCCAGTTAGGGGCCGGAGCCACAGGAAGAGGCCTCCTGCTTGCTCCTCACTGCTTTACTTTTCATTAAATTAATAAAGCTCTTACTTTATTTACAGTTCAAGCTTACTTTTACCTAAGGTCACTTAACTCAGAGGCGAGCACCTAAAAAAATTTTTTTGAGTGGCGAGAGTGATAAAGTGAAAAAAGGCAAGAATAAACCCCTTAATCAAATGGTGTGTTGAAGTATTAAACTTGATATTCTTTTCATTTGAAGTATTTTCATTGAATTTAGTGAGGCATAAATATGCTAAACAGACATATTTTTAAATTTTTAAATGATCCCTCTGAAACCTAACAGCTGTTAGTGCTGCCTCTTAAGTAGGATATTTTTTGTTTTTGTGAGTAAACTGTATGTGTTTTGCTTTAAGACTCCAGTGACTACTCTGTAGATGACGACTGCCTAGTGAAACTGCTAAAAGGATGCTGCCTGAAGAACTTACAGCGGCCCTTGCAAGCAGAATTGTGCTTCAATCATATTGTCCAAAGGTAAAAGCAGACAATGAAACCAGCTTGAGTGCAAATTGCAGTTTCTGGGGAATCGCTGTGAGAAAGTGATGCTTTTATCTCTGCTGCTAACCTTTTTTCACTTGGTGTTGTCAGAAAGAGAATCCAGTAATGTTTTCTTTATTCTTTGAGAAAGAAATGATAACCTAAGTGAACATGGCTTTATGCTTTTCCACGTGGTGTTTAGAGGTGACTCACGAAAGCTATATTTACAGCCAAGCTGACAGGTGTCTGTCTCAATTCTGGCAGTAACGTACTGAACATCTGATACTTTTTTTGATCTGTGCATTTGTCTGTCATTCATTTATTCTACCAATATTTGAGTACCCACTATGTGCCAGAAACTGTGATCCTGAATCCTAGGGTTTCAGAGTTGAATAAACAGACTAACCATCATTGTAATGATAATTTGGCAGGAAAGAACAACTGTGATAAATGCTATAACAGCTCTTTTGGCAAGGGGCATTTTTCTAGGATGAATGAGTATTATCCCCTCAGTAGCACTGATGATGAGGTCCTGCCCCTTTGCTAGTTAGAGAGCTGAGTCAAGGTTCTGTTGCCTGGCCCTCTTCTCTGCATCTGGAGTCACAGATGCAGTTATCTACAGGGGCCAGACAGGTAACCTTTCTGAGTGCTGGCGGGAATGTGGATTAGTAGGCACTGCAGATCAGGGCGATTGTGTGGTCTCTCTAAAGAGTACCGCCACTCCTGAACTCAAATTGACTATTATTCTTGACAGTGTGGGCCCACTAGTAATAATCCCTACTCTTTATCATTGAAAGCCTGGAATCGGAATTTTATGTAACATCTTCTGATTTTTAAACCTTGGCTCAATTTTTTGGAAACCATTCTGTATACCAAATAAGTCACAGCCACAGACTTCTGCTTGACGTCTTCTGTTCGGTATCATGTGCTTTCCCATCTATAACTACTGATCCTCTTCTTCTGACCATGTTTTCTGAGAATGTAGGAGGGCTGCTGTCCTTAAAAGAAGAAGAAAGACTCGATGTCTATTTCTCAAATTAATAATATGCTGTCTTTAGTAAATATATTAAAGAAGTATCCACTGAGCTCCCTTTTATTGCCACTTTTATTAGGATCCAAAGGATGACTTATTTGGGCTATTTGTTGTGTCTTTTGAATCTCATAGTGGATAGTTTGCTGGTGTGTCTTATAGTTTTGGATTGTGAACTCAACTTCAATGAGTTTTATCTTGAGACTCCAGTGAGGCTAGGACTGAGGAAGAGTCTCTTTCTAAGCACTGTGCTTTTATTTCTGCCAGATGCCCCAGAGGCTTTTCTCACCCTGGGCCACGTTCATGTTAATTTTGTTGCTTAGAGCTTCTTGGATCATTTAGGCCACATAAATTTGAATTGCAAATCCCGGATGAGGACAGACCCATTGATTATTAATTTCTTAAGGGATTTGGTTTTTCTTCCCACCTAGAGAATAGGCCAGTCTTCCCAGATGGAGCTAGTGGTTAAGAACTCACCTGCCAGGGCAGAAGACATAAGAGATGTGGGTTTGATCCCTGGGTCGGAAAGATCCCCTGGGGGAGGGCACGACAACCCACTCCAGTATTCTTGCCTGGAGAATCCCATGAGTGGAGGAGCCTGATGGGCTATAGTCCATAGGGTTGCGGAGAGTCAGACACGACTGAAGCAATTGAGCACACAGAGTATAGGCCACAGAGCCAACTGCCCTTGGCTTCCTCCTGTGCCATAAGTGGGTTCTCGTCTTCTACCCTTCCTCTGATGGAGCTGGGCCCCAGCTTTCTGTAGTGGTCTCAGCCCCTGCTGTACGTATTATGTGGGCCCAAGGTCTCACCTCCTGTGTGGACAGAGAGACACGAAGCCTTGGCTGAAACAGACCCAGGAGTGCTTTGGCATCATCGACGCAATTAGAGTTCTGGTTTTGTTTTCAGTTTCAGAGTCTTCCTTATGTTCTTGTGAGCTGAGCTCTTCTTTTAAAAGGGTGTTGCTCTTATTTGTTTCAGCGCTTCTAGATGTTGGGAAATCAGATAATTTTCATAATACTGCTGTAAACAGAAGTGTGGGCCCCTTCTTTCCTGACATTTTGAAGCATTATAAGACAAACAGTATAAAGAGAGTTAAACCTTAGTGAAAAATAAGTGGAGTCATTTTCTAAATGGAGTCATTTCTGAACATGCTCATGGTCTTGTCCTTTCTAGGATAATCTTCAAAAATCTGCATGTTTTTGTCTATATGAAAGGGAGGAAACAATGTTCAGTGCTGGATTTAGACTAAGGAGTAAAATAAAAGCATAATAGAGGAAATCCCTGGTGTTCCAGTGGTTAGGACTTTGTGCTTCCACTGCAGAGGGCATGAGTTCAATCCCTGATTGGGGAACTAAGATCCTGTATGCCATACAGTGAGCCCCCCCCCCCCAAAAAAAGTAATATATTAAAAGCATACTGTTTATTGCCATGGTTTATTGTATTCTTTAACTGTATAATGACAGCTTTCCTCTAGTAATAGACTTAGTGCTGTACCTATTTTGATAAGAATGGGGAAAAATATATATGTTGAAAAAGAATGATATGTTCCTCCTTCTGTTTAGATTTAATTACTTTTCATTCACTCTTTTAGTGAAAAGCTACTGAAGTATGACCACTACCTAGTGCCATTTACTCTGTTTGAATTGGCATTTTTGTATAAAAACCAAGGAGAAATTGACAAGGCCATCAAGTTCCTAGAAACTGCAAGGTAAGTGATAATCGCAGCTTGATTGCTATGGAGTCAGGAATATCAATACTATTTTTACAACAGCAATAACTTGATATACTTAAAAATGAACATATTAGTAAAAAATTATTCATTCTATTACCTTTGCTAATTTATGCTTAATTTCTACTTGTGGCTTTTGTTGGAATTGTGCAATTTTCAAGCTTCTAAATGCCTGACCCTATGACTGTTTACAAATGTTGTGATTTGGGGGAACCTACAAGACAGATTTCTGACCTATTCTCTTCTGTATCAGGGGTGAGAAAGCTTTTTCTGTAAAGGGGCAGTTAACACTTTTGGCTTTTCAGTAGAGGGTCTCCATTGTATTGAAAGTGGCCATAGACAACAATATGTAAATAAACGGGTGTGCCCAGAGTTGGCCATAATTTTGGTTATAGTTTGCTGACTTTTGGTATATTCCACCATCTCTCTCATTTCATTAAAAAGCCTCTGATTTGAAGAAGCCCTTTGAATCTTCCTGACTCTTTCTTCTTTCTGGCTATTGTGGCAATTTCATAGCACTTTATCAATCCTGGTGGACAATGGCGCTCAGATTTCCTGTGATCATGGTTCATTTATTGGGGACACAAACCCTGTGGTCTGCTTGCTTTGAACTCTACTTGCAGTGGACAAAGAATGCCATGATAGCTCTAGGCCATAACTAGCTTAATAACTCATTGGTTTGTTCATTTCCTTAAATTTAGCAAGTATTCACTGAGTACCTATTATGTGCCAGACACTAGAGAAGGTTCTAGACAAACAACTGTGCATCAACAGGCAATGTTTCTGCTTTCTAAACTGTGGGGTATTGGTAAATACACAGATAAGAAAAATAGCAATGATTTTTCCTTCGTTGAGATTTATGGTATGATACTAGGTACCTGGGTGTTACTTTAGATTGAGTTGATTCTGAAAGGTTTCCTTGAGGAGGTGCTATGTAGTTGAGATTAGCATAATTAAAGCCAGTCCTGAGAAGATCTGTCACCAGAAGACTGGATGAGGAGCATTCCTGGCTGGGGATAGGAGGGGGAGGGTGTCAAGATACTAGGTTGATAATGATGCTTTACTGAAATGGGGACTACTTAGAGGAGCATGGTTGAAGAGAGGAAAAAAAACATATTTCTGTTTGGACTGTGTTATTTTGAGGTGCCTATAGGTATTCATGTGGAGATGGTGAGTTGACAGTCATTTATATGAGCATGTAGTTCAGTGTAAAGGTCAAGGCCAGTTGTAGATATTTGAATGTCTCCAGGACACTCCAGTGTTCTTGCCTGGAGAATCCCAGGGACGGGAGAGCATGGTGGGCTGCTGTCTATGGGGTCGCACAGAGTCAGACACGACTGAAGTGACTTAGCAGCAGGACAGAGACAGTGATATTTAAAGCTGTGGTGGGGTCATTTGGGGAAAGCTGTATAGCTAGAGAAGGAGATCCAGCACAGAGCCTTGAGCTATGCAGTTATTTTAGAGATTAAATAGTAAGATTAAGAAGTGGCCATGAGTTAGGATGACATCCTCGAGAGCCAAGTGAACAAAATGTTTCAAAAGAAGAAACATTTTATGAAAGATGGGAAGTTATGAAGATGGTTGCCAAGAGGTCAAGCAAGGTGAGACCAGAGAAGTGGCTGCTGAATTTGGCAGCATGAAGATCATCAGCAACTTGGACAAGTGAAGTGAGAAAGGGGAGTCAGCCATTCCACTTTTTTGTTTTATTAAGCTAGAGATATGAGAAAGTCACCTTTAAAGTTAGTTTCTTGAGAGTGAGTATGACTGCCATTTCAGCTCACGTTCATGTATCTTCAAATATAGCCATTGGAAAATTTGGGACTAAAAGTACTGTTTCCAAGTATTTATCATGTGGACATATTTAGTGTTATCAAATGGTAAAGAATCCACATGCAGTGCAGGAGTCTGGGGTTTGATACCTGGGTTCAGAAGATCTCCTGGAGAAGGAAATGGCTACCCACTCCAGGATTCTGGCCTGGAAAATTCCATGGACAGAGGAGCCTGGCAGGCTACAGTCCATGGGGTTGCAGAGAGTTGGACAAGACTGAGCAACTTTCACTTTCAAGTAATATATAAGGCAAATATATAGCAATGAAAATAAAAGACTAGTAATTCACTGAGAAAAAGCAAGACCAGCAGTGATCAAAAAGTCAACACTAACTCAAGACAGTGCTAGTGATGCCAACATAGACAAACTTCCCAATAATTTCAAGACTGTTGATTATCTGTGGTTCTCCTTGTACAGTAGGAGCTTTGCAAAGCTGCTGAGGTTAATTAGGGAAATACTCAATTACATCCTTCAGTAAATTCTAGTAAGATGTTGGCTTAGCTCATTAGTAATAACCCTTAGCAAGGTTACCAGTAAGTAACCCTTAGACCTGTATAACATAAAGGGCTGTAGAAAGAAGTGAATGCCACTACAGAGAAAGTTATAGCTCTCCCATGGGCCAAGGTGGTGTGTGTGAAAGTAGAGCCCAAGATCCAAGCCACTCCATTTTTCTGAGTCTGAACAGTTCTAGCAAAGAGACGTCAACACGGATGATATAAGTGAAGTTTTAAAGTAATCTGTGGATTTCTAATTCCCCTCCTGACATTGTCACGTAATAATTATCGGCCAAACCATTGATATTTGCCTGTGAGAACTGGAGTAAGTAATTTTGCTGTTACCAAATAATCCTACTATCTTTGTTGTCACTGTTGTTTCATGAGTGTGTGTATGTTTAACTTAAATTTTTTTTTTGAGGGGGTGAATGACCCTATTTACCTTGTTTATACGAGGTTGCCTAAAATTTCCAGTTTAGAAAAGGAGGTCAGCTATTTAAAAATAGTTCACAAAGTTTTTTAAGCCCTCAGCATAACCTTCTTGCTGTTTGGGAGAAGTACAAACCTTGCTAATCAAAGTAGGATTTTTAGACTACCACCTGGAAACTTCTAGAAATACAGTATATTGTCATTCCCCCTCTCCTCCCAGGAACAGAATCTGCATTTTAACAAAATCCACTGTTATGCTTAGTGATGTTTGAGAGTAAATAAAGAATGAAGGTGAGAGGAAGGGGAGGAGGGTGGTGGTGCCCTGGTTTATAAAGGAATTTTGACATTAGAATTTTATTGTTATCTGTCTTTAGAAATAACTACAAAGATTACTCGCTGGAGTCCAGACTACACTTCAGAATTCAGGCAGCTCTTCACCTCTGGAAAAAATCGTCTTCAGATTGATCAGAACATGAAGGATGGAATTTTCTCTCAATTTGTACCGGCGTCTATAGATATAGATTAGGCCTCATATTAAAGTGGAAAAATGATCTTGTGAATGAGAGACAGAAAACTAATTTTACTGTCAATATTTTCTATAATTTGTGTGGTTTATTCTTGGTCTACTTAAGTGTTTTTTTTTTCTCTATGGAATGATGGTCAGTAATATCTTGAAAACTCTTATATTTTGCATCTTCAAAAGGAATTTCAAATTAATTTAATTGGAGAGTGAAGAAGTCTTTTAAAGGACTCACAGGTACAATAAAGTCTAAATAGATTATTTATTTTTTTAAATGTGGAAATGAATATCATGTAAGTAGTAAATGGCTTATAACCTGAGCCATATTTAGATTTGTTGGAGTGTTAAACTTCAGAGATAGTTTGTTGCCTAGAATTTACGTTTCAGAAAGAAAATAAGAAAAACCTACATTCAAAAATAGCTTAATCATTTTCAGAAAACTCCTGAAAAAGACAAGTAATGGGTGTATACAGGACAGGTAACGTAGGTAATTGGTTGAAAGACCTGTATCTAGAAAAGATGAGATGTTATTATTGTTTTTTATTCTTCATATAAGTTAAAGGCGGTGACATTTTTGAGAGACTATCCTGTTTTTGAATGTACTTAAGTCTATCATTATTATAACAAAACTCAAAAAACTCCATGTATCTAAAGGGAAAATTTATATTTTAGATTATTCTCAACCTTATCCATGAGAGCTAAAAAATATACATTGATTATTTTTCTTATAAAGTTCCTGCTGCTCTAAATGATATCAATAATTTTTACACTCATAATGTTGGTGTGTAAGGTCTAGTTTTCTAATCTTTCTAGCACTGTGATGTTTCCTTGTAAATATCTGGACTGCGCTTAGTCCTTTAATTTGCAGACACAATCAGGGCAGAGAGTGGAAGAGAGCCTGACTCTGTATGGTGCTGGCTCTGCTATCAGCAGTTACCAGGGTGACCCTTAGGGAGTTTTGGGCTCTCTCCGTCACCGTATTTTCCTCATCTGTGAAATGGAAAAAGAACAGACGACTTCCAAGGTCTCTTTCAGCTTTATAATTGTAGGTCAGTGTCTTAGGTATTTATTTTCAGCAACCAATGTTAAAATGTTTAATCCAAACCATTCCCACTTAGTGTGCGTTTTATTTTACGATCACCACCGCCTCCACCCCGGCACCCCCACCCCAGCTCTCCAGTATGTATATGCAGTGGCTCAGGACAAGACTGCATACAGAGCGGCAAAACGCGATTTACGAATCGATGAATCAGGACATTGTCTTATTTTTGTTATGAAGAATACCTGGTCCCGGAAGCCTCCGCAGGTGAACAAAAACAGCGCCTGACTGGCAGTCAGGAGCCCTGCTCTGTTAGCTAATAGTTCCTCAACATGGAGCAAGTCATCAACCCTTTCTAAGACTCAGTTTCCCCAATGGAGATAGCAACACAGAGCCTGGTGTTTGTGAGGGCTCAATGGAATAACGTGCGTGATAGCTTTTTTGGTAAATTGAAAGGCTGTGTGAATATGAGTTGTTGTAATAGTTATGATTTTTATGTACAGATTACAGTATCAAAACTAAAGTATTGGCTGAGTCTGTGGTCTCTGATGTAAAAGGAAAGAGACGTGGAGATTCAAACAAGTTTGGATTTATTCAGTGTTTAGCACTGACATGAGCTCACATTGTGAATTTGCGCCTTGATGTTTATTTCCTATTGTAAGAGCCTGTGGGCTTCCCAGGTGGCGCTAGTGGTTAAAGAACCCACCTGCCAATGCCGGAGACATAAGAGACGGGTTCGATCTGTGGGTTGGGAAGATCCCTGGAGGAGGGCTTGGCAACCCACTCCAGTATCTCTTGGCTGGAGAATCTCATGGATAGAGGAGCTTGGCGGGCTACAGTCCATAGGGTCACAAAGAATTGGACATGACAGAAATGTCTTTGCACACATGCACGCACGCCTAAGAGCCTGTATCCAGCAGGTATTTGATCTTATTTTCTTCACCGTACTAATTCTTGGCCAATACGGAGGATGTATTTCCAATGGAAAATGATGAATTCAACTCTAGTTGGAGTACCACCCTTTCAGATAATATAGGTGGTAGATTTCCTCACATGCTATTAATATGAATTATGAAACTTTATGTGAGGACCAGACAAAAGAGGAAATAAATTAACTGCCATTACAATTAGTAGTGGAAAATCTGTTTAACAATTTCTTTAAATATTACTTGGGAAAAAAGTTTCCAAATTCCTTAGAAGAGCTTTGGTAGCATTATTTCTTTTTTTAATTAAAAAAAAAAAAAAAGCTCATTGCTTTTGTGAGAAGCTGTGAGTCAGAGCAAAAGTAAGTAAAAAAAATGCTGTTTCTAATGTAAAATGGAAATGGTTTAAGTTAATGGAGGTTATTTTTGTTTTAACTCAACATTATCAGAACAAATATAAAGAATTCATATCTCCCATTAAGATTTTTCCTTTGTTATTTGTTCTTATTATATTTGTATTTTTATTTCCTGTCTGCTAACCTATCCAATGGATTTTTAAATGTTGTAGTATCATTAATGCTACAAATATTCATCTGTTTCCTGCCATGTTCAAGATACCATGGCAGTACTAGTTTCTTGTGACCTCTGCTAATACTGCATTTATGGAGTTATTTTGTGACTCAGGGTGTTCTGTGAAGAATGAGTCCTGAAGTGACAATGTTTTATCTGCTGTTTTAAGGGTCATTTGTAAGGAGGTTGGGCTGCCAATGTGTCTGACAGTTGGTGCAATTTGTGTAATTCTTGGTATAATTGCCTTAAATTTTTTTGTGTTTTTAAATGAAAAGCCAGAGATTGGCTTTAAGTAAACTTAAGATCCCTTGGAGAAGGGAATGGCTACCCACTCCAGTATCCTTGCCTAGAGAATTCCATGGACAGAGGAACCTGGGGGGCTATAGTCCATGGGGTCGCAAAGAGTCAGACATGACTCAGCAACTAACACAAACTTAAGACTTAGATAGATTAGCCTTTATAATTTTGATGACAAGGAAAGCATGACAATGGTATGACATGACAAAGCATAACAATTCTGCTTGACAATGGAAGATCAACTGTATCAGCTCTTATATGAACATATGTTTTAATGTTTCTTTGCTTCTTTTGGATATAAGGTCTCAAATTATATAGGAAAAGGAGGTTCATTGATTCTTTGTCTCTACTACAAGTGAGTAGAAGCTGTGGGCGAATTCCAGATTAATCAGTGTCGAAGATTATTAATCATTGAAACAATACAAGAGTATAACCATCTCTTGCAAAGGAGTGAGTTTAGCAGAGCTATGTGACGATCATTCCTACCTGACCTGGAAGCTTATGGTTTGAGCTTTGAGGTCACTGTGAGTCTTTGTTCAGATTCAAATCAGTGGGATTGTGTAAAAGAAGAAAGTTACCGCCTTTCAAAGAAAAGTGTTTGCTCTTTTGAAGCTACTTTTAGAGGCATTGTGATAGGCACTAATAATTGCTGCTGTTAATTCTCATTATGATTTCACTTCTCATCCATTCTTTAAACCGAGTCTGTAGATGTTTCTGAATAGAGATTTTTCTTCATTTGAACTTTAAAAATATTTTCAAAAAGATCTTTATAGTCAACTGAAAAAATTTATGTCATTATTCTGATTAATTCTTCATTAATATTTTTTGTATTTGTGTTTTTTCTTAATCCATATTTGTAAATCATAAATTCAAATACATTTAGTTAAAATAATCTAATGAAGACTCCAGTGACTATTCTGATGCCCTAAGATTTTGTGATTCATAGGCCATGGAATGGATCTCAGAGAATGTATCCACCCCAGCCTCTCAACACTCTTGTTTCTCCTTCAGTCCTGCTCTGCCCAGTTATGGCAGCCACTGGCCACATGTCGCCATAGAGCACTTGGGACTTGGCACATGTTGGAGTGATGCTGAGAGTCAAGGAGCATTCATTCATACATGCCTTCCCCTGTCATGCATCCTGAGGTTCTGACTTATACCTGCTGCCTACTGTGATCACCTTAAATCACCTGTCGTGGTTCAAATATGTGTCTGTGAGGTTTGCTTTTTCTATTTAAGTTCCCATAAACTTTTCTTTCATTATATTTCTTCTGCAGATGGTCATCAAGCATTGGCCTGTTTGACATTATTATTCTCTCCCTTCCTCAGTTCCTTATATACTAGACTGAGAGATTTTATTTTTAGGATTATTAGCTTAATCTGACTTTATAGACATTCCTTACTTTTTGAGATGTAACAGCACAAACTCTTAGTTTGTAGACAAAGAGACTCTCACTTTTAAGATGTTAGATTATATGATTAAAATATTTTCTAGGATTAACATTATTCTGAAGATTTGGGAGACCACTTCAATCTCCTTAGATTATTAGTGTTTCATCATTGACTCAGCTAGGCCAATATTCTCCTTTAGAAATTTTAGATACTAGTTACCCATTTAGAGAATAATTTGGCAAATAGTTTATTTAAAGTTGTGTGTTTGTCTTCTGCTGCTTATTATGTTTAATGTGTGTATGACACCTAAGTGATATGCATACATATAACTGACATATTGTAAAGCTCTTTAGACAATTCCTATGGGGCTTCCTTAGTGACTCAGTGGCAAAGAATCCACCTGCCAATGGGAAGGTGCCCTGGAGAAGGAAATGGCAGCCCACTCCAGTATTCTTGCCTGGGAAATCCCATGGATAGAGGAGCCTGGTAGGCTGCGGTCCATGGGGTCACAAAGAGTCAGACACGACTTAGCAGCTAAACATTTATTGGTCAGATACATAAATAGATAGAAAACAGCTTACAAATATTAAATAGATAATATCATTTTATACTGTTCTTTCAGAAGGACTCCAGGGTTTTCTCCCATTTTCCCTCCCCCAGATCAATTATTTACATATTTTTTCTTTATATTATTAGATTGCTTGTTATAAAACCCTGTTTCTGCCCCTCATTGTTGGTACTTTTGTCTTTTAAACAATCCCTTAGACTTAGTTACTTAAGAATGTTGAAGTGTGATGAAAAGGACACACCAGAATTTAGCTTGAGGAGCAATAACTTCTGTGTTGAGTGGTTGCTGTTTGACCTTGATGTTAAAGTCCATTCCAGTCTGTTTATAATTTTGTAACCACAAAAAGAAATGATACAGGGGCTATGTAGTAGATTGAGAAGGCCGAGCAGGTTCTTGGCCTGATCTATCCCATAGGACAATGTGGATCTAGCTTCACAGGAAGTCCAACCTTCATTCTGTCCAGTTTACAGATGTGTCAATGTAGTAATACTGTAACACGACTCTGCATGGAAGAAATTAAAGCAGCCACCTCACTGTATTTTGCTAATAAAGAGAGCATACCAGTGCCTACAGATTAGATATCTCATAGGAAAACTGAAGGTACTTTAATACCTTCGTTAAGTAAAACCTAGTTGCATATTAATATATAATGTACCTGATATGTTAATCCAGTAGTTCTTAGATGCACATAATTTAAATGATGAATATAAGGGATGCTGGTATATCCCAGTGGGAGCTTTTGTTTTACTGCTACTTATTTTTTTTTTTTTTTAGTAAGTTAGTTTTAAGTTTTTAGTTTGTGTTACATACATCATTTAGGGGAAAAAAAGGTTAGTCGCAGTGTAACAGCTGAAAACCAGAGAAACTGGATAAAATGAATGTGTTAAAGAATATTGCTTATTTCAGTTTTAAAGGAACTGCATTATTTTGAAGTGCTGGACGGTCTTCTTCATTTTAAGGGAAGACTCTCCCTGCTTTAGAGTCGTGCATTTTAATTCATTCTTGTCTTTATTGGAGCCAAGTGTCCGGGTGGCAACTTTAGGTATAGTAAAAAAGTTTAAATAGTTTCTGTTAGTTCACTTTTTTACTTGAAGTGGTTTTTTTTCTTCATAGTGGACAAATGTTTCTTATACAGTGCTTTAAGAAAGTAATTTACACATAAAGAGAGATTATGGTAAGCATTATAAATCTTAGGCTATTAATTTAATGGCTTCCAAAGACAGTACCATTGGGTTCTGTGTAACTAAGATTTGTGGAAGGAGAACACATGTGTTTCACTGTTATGTGCTATCCAGAAAAATTACTTAATTCTCAACAGTGTATTGCATTCTTGTGTTATGTTAGGGAAGAATTTTATAACTAAGTAGTTTATTTTAAAATTTTCTTCCTTTGCTAACTGCCAACATCTGAACACCTGAATGAATACCAGCAGATTCATTTGTATACTAGTGTTTTAAAATATTTATTTGCAGATGTTTATAGAACTTTTGAATTTTTTGATGTAAGTTGCTGAATCATATGTAAAGGCAAAATATATATTTAATAAGTGAGAAGTATTATTTTATTACTGAGTCTTATTTCCTAAGCAAATTTATTTTGTAGGTACTTCACTTGGAAAATTTTGCTTTGACTTAAAATGCACAAACAAATCTGTCTAGAGATCTGGTCACCTAAAAAACCTTCATGTTACCTTGACATGTAGGGAAATTTTAATTATAGGCCATAGCATTTTTGCAAATCAATGTTGGTTTCCTGTTGAATCATCAAACCTACCTGTATGTACTTTAAAATTTAATGTTTTATTAGTAAACATTTTCAGCATTTTATCTCACTTTTTCTCTTCTCATTACATTTGAATTTAAATCCTGTCTTCCCCATTCCCAGTGGTCACAGTTTTACAGAGCAAAATATGTTTAGAAATGGAAGATGTGACTTCTAAGTAAGAGGAATGTGTTTAGTAGCATCCATCTGCTGATCAAATAGGCATTGGATCTGGTGCTAGAAAGTGAAATGGCTTGTAGGTATAAAAGCATTTTATCAGTATAAGTCAAGAAGAAAGAAGAAAACTGTGAACTTCCGATGTTTTTTAATATCAAAGCTGTGTTCCAAAATGGGTGTTTATTTGCTGATTTTGTGTAATGTTATCATCTATGATGTGTAAGCTCATGCTGATATGAGATATAAATTTTCAACATGAAGACATTAGTTCCTGTAGCCTATTTTTAACATTAAGACATTTTTGAAAACAAATATCATCTTAGAAACTGTATTTTTAAGTGCAAATAAATCAGCCTATCTTGAAAGTCATGTTTTATTTTTCATTCCTTAGTATTACAGAATACTCTGCATTATTAGATGTGTGTTTAAGTTGCTGGATACTCTTGGAATTCTTTATTTTCATATTGCTTTGCTGGATTACCTACAATGTGCAATTGAATTGTTATTTAAATAAATTACACTTGATAGAATTAAAGTCTTCTGGTTGGTCTACATGTGAAAGATGTACACAGCACCTGTTTTGCTGATATTTAATTGTAGTGTGAGGCACACTTGAATGTTTGTTTCTTGGTAAGATGTTTTTATTTATAGCTGATTTATAGTATTACATTAGTTTCAGGTATACAACAAGGTGATTCAGAATTTTAAAGGTTATACTCCACTTATAGTTATTATAAAATATTGGCTATATTCCTTGTGCTGCATAATATATCCTTGTAGTTTATTTTATATATAGTAGTTTGTATCTTTCAATCTCCTATCTCTATCTTGCCCCTGCCCTCTTCCTTTTCCCCACTGGTAACTATTAGTTTGTTCTCTGTATTTGTGAATCTGTTTCTTTACTATTATATTCACTAGTTTATAGTATTCTTTAGAAACCATATATAAGTAATATCATATAGTATTTGTCTTTCTCTTTCTGACGTATTTCATCAAGCAAAATACTCTCCAAGTCAATCCATGTTGTTGCAAATGGCAAGATTTCATTTCTTATGGATGAGTAGTATTCCATCTTGTGTGTGTGTATGTGTGTGTGTGTGTACACATCTTCTGTATCCGTTTATCAGTTTTTGGACACTTGCTTCCATGTCTTGATTGTTGTAAATAATGCTGCTATGAACATTGGGGTGCATGTATCTTGTTGAATTAGTGTTTTAATTTTCTTTGGATATATACCCAGGAGTGTAGTCACTGGGTCATATGGTAGTTTTATTTTTAGCTTTTTGAGGAATCTTCAAACTGTTTTCCACAGTGGCTACACCAATTTACATTCCCACCAACAATGTAGGAGGGTTTGCTTTTCTCCACATTCTTGCTAACATTTATTTGTGTTCATTTTGATGATAGTCATTCAGACAGGTGTGATGTGATATCTCTTTGTGGTTTTGATTTGCATTTCCCTGATGACTAGCAGTGTTGAGCATCCTGGTAAGACTTTTTCAAAAAACCTTTACAGGCATATGTAAAGCCCTTCATTGTGCTGTGTTCTTGGCTGAGCACTGAGCATGCAGTAGTAAATGGGTGATACAGTTATCTTGAAGGGGGGATTGCCTTCTCGTTCATCTTTTTATAATCTGTTTTGTAGTTGAGAGATTTAGATCAGCTGCTAGTATGTCCAGTTTAAGGAGGAATCTTTAGCATTTGTGTTTCACAGTAGAAAAATATTGGTCTCTGGAAATCAGGTCTGTATTTGAGACTGAACTTATCTAGGAAGTGACGTGATCTCCTCCCCAACAACTGAACTTCTCTGAAAGTTGCCTAACACCTCTGTAAAAAGGGGTTGATTTTACTGCCTCATTCAGCTCTAGGGAGGATCAGAGGAGGAGGTAGATGAGAACCAGGGCTAATTCAGCATCAAATGGCTGCTTCTACTCCTCCTCTGGATGAGTTAGGGAGTGAATTTGTGACCCCATGGACTGTAGCCTACCAGGCTCCTCCGTCCATGGGATTTTCCAGGCAAGAGTACTGGAGTGGATTGCCATTTCCTTCTCCAGGAGATCTTCCTGACCCAGGGATTGAACATGGGTCTCCAGCATTGTAGGCAGACGCTTTACCATCTGAGCCGCCAGGGAAGTCCTGGATGAGTTAGAGCAAACTAAACTCTGTCACAAACCAGGTGTTCCTGCCAGAGGGTGGCTCTTCCTGCCATGATTCAGGTGATTCTTCCTGCCATAACCCAGGTTCTTTCAGTCTTGTCGCTCGGCCGTCTTCTATGCACGGTCGCTTTCTTCTTTAGCGTCAAGCTGCCGAAGGGGAAGAAGTATGGAGGGTGGTATGAAGGGCTTGGTGTACATCATCTTCTGCATGTTCTTATTCCACTGGCTAGAGCTCAGTCACCTTGACTTACCTCATGACAAGAGAGGCAGAGAAATGTGGTCTAGCTGTGGGCTCACAGAAAAGGGGAAGTGGTGTGAGGGCAGCGGTTAGCCTGTCTCTGCCACATCCCCGTTTAGGCTTTGTCCACCATGGTTTTCCCAGTGTGTCCTTGCTTTCATTTCGGTCTTTTGGTTTTTGGTGTGAGCAGTTTGATGGGTTTGAGGATGCGTTAGTTACAGCTCTTCGGGTTGAAAGTAAAGAAATCAGCTTAAGCTACTTAGGGTAAAAACAAAAACTTGAGATGTAATATATCTAGACAGATATATTTAGACAGATAAAGGGGGTCCCATGGAACCTTGGGGAAGGAATATGGAAAATCCTCAGGAAGTATTGGAATTCAAATTAGAATAGCTTTAGAGTCTGTTTTGTTTTGTTTTCTGTCTTTCCTGGTCATCCACTTCCTTTTCAGAAGATGAACTTCTGTTTGTGGTTCCCAGGCTACATGATGGGAGGGAGATGTCCATAACAAAGGATTATTTTTCCCTTGTGCTCCATCTCTATTCCAGGTCAGTGAAGGATCCACCCCACATTGTTCTCATCCAAGGCCCTGAGCTATTGGAATCTTTGCTTTCTGGTATAAGAGAGGAAGAGAGCATGGTATATAAGAAGAATTGGTTCTAGGGCATCAGTTGTGTGGTGACAGATGGTATCTAGACTTAAGGTGGAGATCATTTTGTAGTGTATACAAAGATTGAATTGTTATCTTGTACACTTGACATTAATATAATATTATGTACTATCTTTACCTCAATAAAAAATAATGCCTCTACCTGCAATTTTGAACATATTCCACGTTCAAAGCAAATCACAGAGCTTTACCTAACTTCAGCAGGTGGGAAAGTGCAGTCTGGTACTGTGCTTGGAAGGGGAAATATCAGAAATAGTTGTAGTGACCACCGTGGCCTAGATACTTGGTTCACTCTCCTTCCTGCACACAAACTCATTTCTGCCCCAAGGGAGATAAGCCCGTCCAGTTGAGGCATATTCATGACGTGCTCTGTGGTTTCTTTCTTTCAAATCCAGATGCGCCTCTGACTCCTCTGGAGACCATGAACTAAAAACTTACTTGCCCTCTAAGCACAACTTATATCCTGGTTGAATAGAGGCAGGATCATTGCAATAAACACTGCCATTCTGAAAATGAAAAGCGAAGTGTGGGAAACACAAAGCAAGCACTGTCGCAATTCTAAAATCCTGTCCTTTGAGGCTCCTCCCTTGGGAATGGAGATGCTTCTTGATTAGACCTTGATTCCATTTTCTGAGAGGAGGGCCCTCATCCATGGTTCTCTGGGGCATCTGCCTTCACCTTCTGAGAGATTATCATCGTCCATAATTTTTTGGCCACGTCTGAAGTGACCATCAGGGAAATTGCCCTCCTAGGAACTGAGAAAATTTCTCAACCCTTTCCTGCCCCACGTTGGGACCAAAGAATCACTCTATCAAAAAGTCACGTCTCTTTCAGTGCAGGTAATTCTTTGGCGGTACAATTCTCTCAAAAGTTTAGTGTGCTTTTCATCTATTTGACTCATCACCAAAGTATTTCTGAGACATTCTTTTCAGGGACTTCCCTGGTGGTCCAGGGGCTGAGAGTCCACACGCCTAATGCAGGGGTTCTAGGTTTGATCCCTGGTCAGGAAACCAGATCGGGCATGCCACAGCTCACGATCCTGTGTGCTGCAACCAAGACCCAGCACAGCCAAATAATAAATATTAAGACATTTTTCTCATTTCCATATCCAACCTCCCTTGACTTAATTGACTAAACATATTAATAATACTGATGTGAGTCAATACCGTCTTGGGAATTGATTTCTGTATTCATCAGAATGGGCTTGGATACGCCATAGTAACAGCCAACCAACTAACCAATTCTCAGCCGCTTAAAATAACAGTAGTTTATTTCTTGCTCATGCTGTATGTGTATTTTAGGTCAATAGTGAACCCTGTTCACTATTGTAGAGGCCATTGGAACCCTCACCATCTAGAATGATACTCATCACTATGGTAAATTACACACCAACTTTTTTTAACACCTTCATTGAGCTATAATTTAAATACTATACAGTTTACTCCTTTGAAATACACAATTCTAAATTTAGTAAATGTACAGTCTTGTATCACCACAATCTGATTTTAGAACATTTCTGTCACCTCGAAATTTTCCCCTTGCCTATTTGCTGTCAATCCCTACCCCTATAACCTCTGGCCCCAGGGAAACATTGACCTATGTGTCTCTATAATTTTATCTTTGACATTAGCTGGAATCAAACAAAATATAGTCTTTGGTTTCTGGTTTCTTTCACTTAGCATTATGTTTCTGAGATTCACCCATGTTGGATATATTTGTGCTTTATTCCTTTCCATTGTTGAATTGTTTTCCATTGTATGAATTTACTATGTGTCAATTATCCATTCACCCATTGGTAGACATTGGATTGCTTCTAGTTTTGACTTTCAGGAACAACAGCACTATGAACATTTACGTACAAGTCTGTGTGTGTACATAAGTTTTCATTTTCCTGGGCAGATGCCCTGGGATGGATTTCCTGGATTATATGTAAGTGTATGCTTAACTTTTTAGTAAACGGCCTATATTCCAAATGTACTTTACCATTTTACATCCTATCAACAATGTGTGCAGGTTCCCATTTCTTTACATCCTCAACACTTCTTGATGATGTCATTCTTAATTTTAACCATTTTGATATGTGTGAAGTGGTGTCTCATAGTTTTGATACATATTTTTAATTTGAGCAATAATTCCCATAGAATTCGTTATCTCAAAGTCCACAATTTTCTGTATACAATTCAGTGTGTTTTTTCATATATTCATTGTTATACACCCATCCCCACAATCAATTCTAGAACATTTTTATCACTCTAGAAAGAAACTTTGTACCCATCAGTCAGTCCTAATTCTCTCCTCTCATCTTCTGGCAATCATTGATCTAATTTCTATCTGCAAGGATTTGTAAAATCTGACCATTTCATATTAATGGAATCATATGTGACCTTCGATGTCTGGCTCTTTTGCTTACCATGTTTTCAAGTTTCATTCATGTTGTAGCATGTAATAGTATTTCATTCATTTCTGTGGCTGAGTAGTATTCCATTGCATAAATATACCATATTTCTCCCCCTCTGTTCACTAGTTGAGGGACGTTTGAGATGTTTCCACTTTTTGGCTTTTATGAATAATGGTGCTATGAACATGCAAGTAGATATTTTTGTGTGGACAAAGAGTTTAAATTTTCCTAGGTATAATCAACTGAAGGAAAATTTATGGGTAATAAGTCTAAATTTAACTTTTGGGGGAACTGCCAAACTGTTTTCCAAAGTAGTTGTATTATGTTACATTCCTTTAGTCAGCATATGAGGGTTCCAATTTCTTAGCATCTTCACCAACACCTTTTATTTTCTAGCTTTTGGTCATAGCTGTCTTAGTGGAGATGGAATGGTATCTCATTGTGACTTTTTTGATATGCATTTCTCAAATGACTCATGATGGTGGGTGTTTTTTCTTATGTTCATTGGCTCTTTGTATATCTTCTTTGATGGAAACATCTATTCATATTTTTACCCCTTTAAAAATTTGGTTATTTGCCTTTTCATTTTTTAGTTGTAAGAGTTCTTTATTTATTAAGGATGCTAGACTTTTACCAGATATATATATATGATTAGTAAATATTTTCTCCTATTTGATGAGTTGTCTTTTTCTTTTGTTGATGGTGTCCTTCAACACACAAAGGTTTACTTCTTATGAGGTTTAATTTATTGGGTTTTTTTCCTTTGGTTCTTTATGATTTTGGTGTCATAGCTAAGACATCATGGCCTAATCCAAGTTTGCAGAGATTTACTTTTTCTTCTAAGAATTTTATAGTTTTGGCTCTTGCATTTAGGTGTTTGACCCATTTGAAATTAATTTTTGTGTATTGTATGAGATAGAGATTCAGCTTCATTCTTTTGCACGTGGATATTCAGTTGTCCTTGCACCATTTGTTGAAAAGCACACTGGCTTTTTTTTTTTTATGGTGGTAAAAGTCACATAATGTAAAACATACTGTTTTAATCATATTTAGCTATACTGTTCAGTGGCCCTAAGTACATTACAATGTTGTGAAACTCTCACCATCATCCGTCTCTCAAGTTTTCACTTTCCTGAACTGAAACTCTGTCCCCATAAAACACTAAAACCCCATTCCCCTCCTACCCCTGACCCCTAGCATCTACCAATGCACTTTCTGACTCTATGAATTTGTCTATTCTAGGTATCCTGTATAAGTGAATAGGTGTCTAACAGATGTAAAACACAATAGGTGTCTGTACCTAATGTATATTGGAATACATTTTTCAGGTTTACTTAATATATGTCCTACAAACAGATTGTACCTTTTTCCCCCCATGCTATACCAAAGGCTCTCATTAGTTATCTCTTTTATACATAGTAGTGTATATATGTCAATCCCAATCTCCCGGTTTATCCCACCCTCCCTTTCCTCCCTTGGTGCTCTATGTTTGAAGCACACTGGCTTTTAAAGCTTTCACCCAGAACTTTCACACATACCCTTTCCCTTCATGTTTTATTGGTCTAACCAAGTCATGTGGTTTCGCCCAGCTTCGAAGGACAGGTAAGTGCAGTTCTACCACATGCGTCCATATTCCAAGTTTACGTGTCATGGTTCTAGCCACATGGATGACTGGTTCTCTCAGTCCAGGTTCCAGGTCGTGCAGGGGGAGTTTTTATTGGCCTAGCTTGGAAGGAGTGCTGACTGTCCCCTCACACAATTGTGATCAAGGAAACATAGTCATTTGGAACAGACATGGTGGCTGAAAGTTTGGCCCTATAGACTGGTGAGTGGGACAGTTAAGGAGAAGGGATCATTATAAAGTTATATTTATCTAACTAAATCAAATATTGTCTATGGGTCTTATGTAATTCTAATTTAAGTTACTTAAAAATTGATGTATAAGTTCCCTGATTGTACTTTTGTTGAGCAAATAATGTATTGAGGCCCTACTATTTCTTTCAGATACTGTTCTAGCTACTTGGGAAGTATTAGTGAATAAAACAGAGTTTCACCTTCATCTAGCTTATATTCTAATGGGATGAGCAAATAGTAATGTGATAAATAAATTATATAGTATAGGGGTTGGCAATTTAAGGCCTACAAGCCAGCTGCCCATTTTTGCAAATGAAGTGTTACTAGCAAATAGCCACACCCATTTACTTACATACTATCTGGCTGCTTTCCCACCACAGTAGCAGATTTGAATCTGCCACAGAGACCTTAAGGCCCACACACTTAAAATATTTACTGTCTGGCCTTTAAGAGAACATTTGCTGACCCTGGTATAATATGTACAAAGTGAATATATACAATGGAAAAAAGAAAAAACAGCCAAGAAAAGGGAACTGGAAGTGTTGAGATAGGGAAGAGGGTCTCTTGAGATTTGCAGTGAGATGATTAAAGCCTGTCTCACTGAGAAGATGAGACTAGAGCCAAGACTTGACAGAGGGGAAGGAGCTAACTAGATATATAGGGGAAGAATATTTCAGGCAGAAAACAAAATCAATGCAAAGGCATTAAGAAAGGAGTGTGCCAAATGCTTTCAAAGAACAGCAAGAGGACCACATGGCTGACCCGAAGGGGTGAGCGAGGGGGACTGCCGTAGGAAGTGGGTCAGAGAGTCTCAAAACTGTGGAGAGTCTGCAATTTTGCTCTTTTTTTGCAAGCTAACAAGTTAAGCCTGCATGGTTTTGTGGGTTCTGGCAGAAGACATGAGATCCCTGAGTCAGAGGCAAAACCCCCTTATTACTCATGGCACCTCAAGCAGCATGAGCACCAACATATTTACATCAGTCCCTTTCTCCCTCCAAGCCCCATGGGAGTGATGTGAGGCACCCAAGTGGATACTGCTACCCCAGTGGGTTTGCACCACAGCTGAGAACCCTGAGCTCAGGGAACCCAAATCTCATAGAATGGATTACAAGCCAACCTGCCTGCCCTCTGCTCTAAAGGGAGACATTGTTTGTCACTCTGGACAGTAAGTACACTTGCCCTCTGCTTTGGAAGGAGACACTATTTTGCAAAGCTGCTTGCTATTCAAACATTTTTGAAAAGATGATCTAGAGCAAAGTTCGTGCCACTTCTTGCGAGGTGTGCAGAGAAGCAAGAGACCCATGAGGAACTGTTTCCCTGTGAGACGTTTATAAGGTACCTTTGGGAAGTAATCAAGCCCTTTCAAGTGCTTGACTTTTACCCTGACTGAAATAAGGAACCATAGCAGAGTTTTCCTTGAAGGAGTGACACAAGGTGACATGTTTTAAAAAGGTTACCTTGGCTGTCATGCTGAGAGTAGAGTGAGGTGGACAAGGGCAGAACAGAGAGACAGGAGGCCATTGCAGGAACACAGACAAAGTGGCGGCAGAGACCAGAGTGCTGTATTGGGGTTTGGTCCTGGCCACTTGGAGGGATGCAGTTTCATTAACTGAGATGAAGGGAGAAAGAGATGGAGCAGATTATGGAGGGCTGCTGAGCAATCAGGTTTGGGCATCGTGAGTTTGAAATATCTATTAGATAGAAGATGTCTTAGTATTGAGACGGCAGTTGGATAAATGACTGTGGAATTTCAGTTCAGTTCAGTTCAGTCGCTCAGTCGTGTCCAACTCTTTGCAACCCCATGAATCGCAGCACGCCAGGCCTCCCTGTCCATCACCATCTCCCGGAGTTCACTCAGACTCACGTCCGTCAAGTCAGTGATGCCATCCAGCCATCTCATCCTCGGTCGTCCTCTTCTCCTCCTGCCCACAACCCCTTGGGAGAGAGGAATTTGGGCTGAGATAAAAAATTGGGAGTCCTTGGCATACAGATGGCATTGAAAACCATGTGGCTGGAGATTTTTACAGGGAGAACTCAAGGAGTGCCTGTGGTATTTCACCTGTAGTTATGAATTGGGGTGAATTATATGCTCTGTTCACTCTCAAAACTGCCTCGAGCCTGTTGGAGTTTAGATTGAATAGAATGTAATATAGATGAATAGTATTAAGAGTTAAAAATGAACTCTTCTGATAGAACAATTGGGGCCTTTATCAAGCTTTTTGCAGACTCCCAAATATCTAAAAGAGGCAGAGTGTCATTTGAGCTTTAAAGGGGGAAAAAAAGCCTAGCATAAAATCTGAAATTTTAATTAAAAAAAATTTGACAATGTTAAACAAGAAGCAGCTGTGTGGGGGAAGATTTGTGTGCATTTTTAGCCCCACTTTGAAAGCCTCAGATTGTCTCTGGAGCAGAATGCAGCAAACTGTCACAAATCTTGTTTTCTGAGAAAATGGTTATATCAACATTACAGCATGCCACTTCTACAGTCAGCATGCCAAAAATAATACGGAAAGAAATGACTGCAAATCTAGTTAGAATTAAGCCGGTAATTATTGCGTTTGCGATCATTTCCAAGAATTGTTCCTACCCAAATATTAAATGGAAAAAAAAAAGAAGACTTCATTCTAGCTGTGAAAGTTTTCCACTTTTTAATTTTCTTTTTCACTTAAGGTTTATGTTAGTAAAACATATTATAAAGTATAGTTTATAATAGTAAAATTATTAATAGTTTTAACTATTTCTATATTGCTATTAAAAGCAAAGTCATTTTAATAATATTTTGGAGACTATATTTTTCTTTATTACAAGAGGAAATATTTTCTTTTTCTTTTTTTCTGTTTGAAGTTTAGAGTACTAATGTTTCCTAAAATTTGGATGGAAAGTATGTAATCTTTTAAAGTCCTGATATACCATCTCTTTTCTGAGTCCCTCCATTATCAGATAAGTAAATCTTGATTTGATAAAATACCTAGATGTCAAACTCCGGGTGAACATGGAGGTTAAGAATGGTGTACATGGAACCAGTGTACAGATGGAAATAAAGTGTCTTTTGTCTGTAATATGGTTTCTCTGAAAAGAGAATCCTTTATTCCAGGGAAAGTAGTTTTTTTTTTTTTTTTTAATGATGACAGCATAATTATTTAGGAGATCTCGTTTTACTTAAAATTTGTCTATCTTCTCCCACGGTCCCCACATCCCCTATACAAGTTAGCTCCATCAGCGAATCATGTAAATATTTATAATGCCCATTAATCTAGTAGGAAATATGTATATTTCATGACATTTCTGGTCCTTGGGGCATTTGACTTTTTTAGTCCTTATGACAGGCTTATGCATAACTCTTCTCCAGTAAAAACAGGACACATTCCTCTTCCACTGTTTCTCAACCAGGTGTTCTTCCTAGGGCCAATTGGCCTTGAAAGGTAACTTACTGACTAGGTATCAGAAAGATGAATGCTGCTTTTAAAAATAGCTGTAAGATGTTCTCTGTCAGTGAAACCATGGCTCTTGAAAAGGAGTCTTGTTTGGAAACTTGCAGAGGTTCAGCCCATCTGTAGAATAAAGATCGTTAATGATGTGATGTTCTCGTAGACATCTTGGTTCACTTGCCTTCAGGACTAGAAGCTGTCCCTTAGATATTCAGCAATCTGTGTATGGAGTACCGGCCTCAGTGCGGTTCAGTGTAGTGGCTATCACATTTCCACATATTGAATTCTACACATTTTCTTTTTCTATTGTTTCTTTTTCTATTTCGTTTTCTTTTTCTGTTTTCTTACTCTAATCTTATTCTAAGATTCTATCTTAGAATCTGTTTTCAAGGCTCTTGTTAAATGTTCAAGCCAAAGGAAAACTCTTTCATTTTTCCTTCCAGATGAACTTTTTCCATATCCCCTATGGTACTTTTGCCATCAACATTTGATCCTCAATTTTCATTCCCCTAAAAGTGATTCCTGGAAGTCTTCCCAAATCTTCAGAAGCATGACTGATTTGATTTTACCTTTTCCTTTCTCACTTGTTTCATCATAAAATTGGTTTCTGGCTGACTTGAGTAAACTTTTGCCCTCTGAAGGAAGGGTTTGTAAAGCTTAGTTCAAAGCAAAATGTCTCCTGTTCCAATTCCAGTGATTTCTCTTCCAGCTGAGAGAAAACCCTAGCAGCCCTCTAGCTATCAACTGTCCTCAAGCTACGGCCTTTTGGTGGTTCTTCCATGAAAGTTGCAAGCAATCCCTGATTCTCCAGCCACTTTAGCTCTTCTGACAGTAGCCCCTTCCTTGAAGAAGACCTGGCATTAGGCTAAGGCTGCCTCTTTCCCGTCTCTGTCTTACACTTAGCTACAGAATGACAGATGTAGTTCACTGTTAGAGCTGGTGATTGCCCTCAGGCTGGGCTTCTGCACTGTCTCTTGGAACAGTCACTGAGGTTGTGCTTCTTTGTTCTGGGTTGTAGTTCAGACACTTACTTATTAAGACCCCGGAAAACATGATTTCAAAGAACTACAAGACATTCTAGTAGACCTTGACCTGGCACTCGTATTTACAAAGGCAAGTTGTGTTTCTGGTCTTTACAGACTGTGAATAGAAGAAGAGCTGGGGACTTTCTAAGGCATTTCATCCCATCCTCAAGTTCCTGAATGACCTCAGTTTGTGTCTAGTATAGATGGTTGATGATTGCTGTGGTGCCATTGCTGTTGTTGTTAAGCAAATGTATGCTTTTCTTCTCTGTTATATATTTTATTTTATATACCAAATCATTCAAATAATGTTGAGTATGAATGACCAGATACCTACTAAGATGCATTTTAAATTGTAGGCCCTTCTGCAAAATCAAAAGAATGCAAATGGCTGTTTACAGAAGAAAACCCAGATACCAAAAGTGAAACATTGAGGAAAGAGTAGAAAGTATCCAGTGGACACTGCATCCTCTGCTTTGAGGAAAGGCCCTTATGTAATATTTCCTGTCAGTTGCCAGTGGACCTAGGTGTTTGCTTCTTCATTCCAGAGCTTCTTCTCTGAGCAAGCCTTACTCAGAGAACTCAGCTCATCAGATAGATGTAAGTAAAGTTGAGATTCAGTAGAAACCATTCTAGGTACTTTAATATGCAAATGATTTAATACAGGAAACTAGGTGCTTACAAAATCACCAGGTGGATTGAACAAGTAGATTCTAGTCTGGGCCTCCAGGTATGATTCCAGAACATGGAAGAAGTACTCACCAGGGCATATAATCAGGAAGGTAGAGAATGGTGAAACTACCATATTTAACCTTGAGTCAGAAAACATACAGGGTAGCTGTAATCTTGGCATCAAGAAGTCACCTGCTCTCTAGGTGTGAAACACAGACCCTATTATAGAAAAATCCCATGTCTACCAAAACTTCCTTGCCAGTGTGAACAATGCAAAGATGCAGGAAGATGGACCTCACTTCTGCCTTCAGACCTCCTGTTAGAAAATCTAACTGAATTCATGTCCAGATGTATAGCAGGAAAAAAATTGGTGAAATATAGTTTTTAGCTTTCCAGCTTCTTCACTTTAGGAAGACTCTCTAGAAGGAAGTTAGAATGGATTCTGAGTAACAGTTGTCAAGAATTCAGCACATATCCAAAGACAGCTGTCAGCAGCTTCAGCTCCCCTGGCATGGTGAAGGAGTGTGAGCTCACTGGATATTACCAGGGCAGATGCCCTCAGGCAGCCTGAATGGCTGGAACTACAGCAAAGATGAAGATTGAAGCCAGCTTGGCCATGAAGATAGCGGCTTCCAGCTGGGTGAGTAAGAAGGTACAACAAAGCCCTTAAGGGTGGTGGGTGGTTTCAGTGACTTCTGGCACCTTTCTTGGTATTGGAGTTCCCCACCCTCCTTGATCCACAGCTTTGAGGGAGAAGCATGGCAAGCAGGTGGGACGAGGCTATTTGCTGCCTGGCTTCTTTCCAGAACTGTTGATGCTGAGAGTCATCCTGTGGACTTTTTCATCAGTGTTTGAGTGGGAGGATGGGGAAGGTGGAATGGGTCCCTCTAGGACCTGCAGTTTCCTCTGCTGGTGGTGGTGGTGTCAGCAAAATAAGTGTGTGAGTGGTGGGGAGTCAACTGTGGGAGGTTTTGGGATTTTAGTAGTCCTGATGAGCCCACACAGAGAAGGTGAGTGTTTATGGACTGGCTTCTCCCAGCACCCTAATGTTCCCCTCAGACTAAGTATTGGCCCTGGCCTTGGGGAGGCTATGTGACAGTCTGAAAGAGTCGTATCCTTGTTGGACCAGGGGAGCCACCTTCATGCAAGATTGTGCTGATGCCTGTTTTAAAACATCCCATGGCTTCCTATTTGCATGAGTCAAAAGTCCAAGGGTTCTTTTTTGACCACTAAGCTCTATGTGATTGGGCTTCCCAGGTAGCTCAGTGGGTAAAAAATCTTCCTGCAATGCAGGAGACACAGGAGATGATGGTTTGATCCCTGAGTTGGAAAGATCCCCTGGAGGAAGGCATGGCAACCTGCTCCAGTACTCTTGCCTGGAGAAGAACCCATGGACAGAGGAGCCTGGCAGGCTACAGTCCAGGGGGTCTCAAAGAGTCGGACACTACTGAAGCAGCTGAGCATGCACTCACGCATGTCCTATGTGATCTGAATCCTGCTAAGTCAAATTTAATCCCTCCTTCTCCTTCTTGCTCACTGTGTCCCAGAAGCACTCACCCTCTCCCAGTGCCTCTTGTAGGTCAACATAAATTGACCTTTGAGCCCTTCCCTCATCGTTTGCTCTGCCGGGAATAATCTTCCCTCAGGTCTTTGCTTAGCCAACTTAAGCTCATGAGTCCCACTGTCATCTCAAAAACTAGAGTATCTAGTTGTCTCAGCAAGGAGTGGGTGAGTCCTATGTGAAGAAAGTGTCGACACTATAGTCGAAGATACAGTGCGTGCTTAGTAGCTCAGTCGTGTCTGACTCTTTGCAACCCCATGGACTGTAGCCCACCAGGCTCCTCTGTCCATGGAACTCTCCAGGCAAGAATACTGAAGTAAGTTGCCATGCTCTCCTCCAGGAGATCTTCCCAATCCAGGGATCGATCCTAGGTCTCTCGTATTGCAGGTGGATTCTTTACTGTCTGAGCCACCAGGGGAGCCAGGAGATATGACGATTTAAATTAAAGAAGAGATATACCATGTTTCTGGGATAGTGAGATGAAATATTGCAAAGGATATCAGTTTTTCCAAATTAATTTTCCCCAATTAATTTCCTACCCCCAAGGAAAATACCAGCAGCATGACAAAATGATTCTGAGGTTGAAAGTGAAGAATAAGCAGGCAATAATAGTTGAGAAATTAAAAAAAGAAAAATTAAAGGTGACTTACCTTATGAGCTAATAAAACATACGGCTACTAAAATGGAAAATGTTTGGTATTTGCAAAAGAAGTGACAGGACTGTGGAAAAGATTAAAGAACCCTGAAACCAAGTCTTATAAAAATAGGAATTTAATATATCATAAAGAAGGAATCAAAAATCAGAAGATTATGAAACAAAAATACTGGGGTCTTTTAGGTATATGCCCAAAAGAATTAAAAACATATCCATGTAGAAACTTGCACATGAATATTTACAGCAGCCTTATTCATAATAGTCAAAAATAGAAATAACACAAATATCCATCAACTACATAAATGTATATATTGATACAATGGAATATTACTCAGCCAAAAAAGGAACGAAGTATTGATACATGCTACAACACGGGCAAATCTTGAAAATGTTGTGCTCATTAAAGAGGCCAGACACAAAAGCCACAGATTGTATGATTCCATTAATTTGGAATGTCCAGAATAAACAGACAGTAGCTTAGTGGTTGCCAGGGGCTGGAGGAAGAGGGATTCCTATTAGATATAGGGTTTCTTTTGGGGGTGCTAAACATATTTTGGAATTAGAAAGTGGTGATAGTTGTACAGCTTTGTGAATATATTTAAAAATCACCAAATTGTACACTTTAAAATGGTGGATTTTATGTAAATCATATCTCTATTTAAAAAGTATTGGGGAAACTGATTATACAGATAATATCAGTTAATCTATACATGAAGATAAATCTTAGATGAACTAAATCATTACATTAAATATATGTGAATACTGAACTGCTCTAAGAATTATAAAAATAAAAGGTGAAACTTCAAAGAAAAATATCACTAGATTTTACTATACAAAATGACAAACCTGTATGTCAAGACATCAAAATCAAAAAGTAATAATCTGAAATGATATTTTTCAGAAATATGGTAGAAATATTAATACTCAATATTTTATCATCTCAGTAATAGTTATAAGAAAAATTCTAAGATCTTAGCAGGAAAAAAACTACCTAGGTGATAAATGAAGGAAAAGGTAATCTGAAAAATGAAAGGTAAAATTTAAACAATGAGGTGTTTTTTTCTTCTACCAAATTAACAGCATCTCTATTTTACAGGTAAAGTGATATTTCTTGCATCTCTGGCACTGGAGGCTAAAAGTGAGGAAAAATTTGCAACCAAGTTATGAAACAAGAGATAATACCAGTGTGGATGTTATGTGGGTACATCCCATGATCTTTATTTTTAAGAAAATCTCCAGTGTACATGATTTCTCTTTTAGATTTAATTATTAAAATTGAAATGGATAGAAGCTTGAATTTTGTTTTTCAAAACTCTAATGTAGTATTAGTTTTTTAAATGACATTTAACATATGTTAACCAGGATTTAAATTGATTATAATACTTATATATATATTTTTTCCCATGAAATCAGATATCACCAATACAAAATGCTAAAACTTGACAGTGCTCTCATATTTTTAGAGTTCCTATTTTTTCTTTCTCACTTGTGTTGGCAGTAGACTGTCCATACTAGACTATACTGGATATTTTTAATGGAGACAGCAAAGAGGCAGCCCAGCGGAAGTCCCCTCTTTCTAGCCATCTTCAGGCTCCAGTAGAAGTGGGCGAGTACTGTTGGAATGAGTACCATAAATGTACAAGCTTATAAAGATGAACTACACTGCTTACCCCACACTCTCCAGTCTCTGTTAGACTTACCTTCAGTCATGTGTACTGTGATTCAGACAAGTTCGCCACAGACCCAGAAAAATTGGGAGTTAGTTCTACACTGTATGGAAAGCAGCTCAGGAATATACAATCCCTTTTATTTTCTAATGATCCCTTTTATTACATAGGAGACATTATATTATGTGTAAACATCTTATTATTTGATTTTCACATAGTCTCATTGTTAATGGCCTCTGTATTTCACTATAAAAACCGCTATTCTCTGCTACAAGTAAAATTCCAGAATTCGGTCCGATTTGCACGCTCTTGAGAAAGTGGTTGTGGGAAGATGTCGTGCACATCTTCGACATCAACACAAGTTAGGGAAAAGCAAGAGGCAGCCTTTTGTCTATTCCTTGTCCTTGCTGTCTAGCTAAGGCTGCATCAGGATAATAAGGCAGTTCTATCAGAATACTGCACTAATTAGTTGCAATTTCTTAACGTCCTTGGGCTGCTTCTGAAAACTAATTACTGGGAACCAGAGAGTGTAAGAGAATACACACCCTGCGGATATGTAGTTAACATGCACACCTCTCACGGGTGCTGATGGGAGAGGCTACTTAATTTCCCCAAAGAGGATCCACTGGGTTTCCCCCTCCCCATCTTTTAAGTTTTTCTTTCTTAACAGCTTTGTTAATTTAGGTTAAGTGGTTTGGTTGTCATGGAAACCAGTATTCCTCTCAGGCTGATTGTGTCAAAGGCATCATTAATCTGTTTTCTCAACTGCCTCTTCCTCATCCATCTAATTGCAGTCTCCCACCCCACCCCCTCCTTTGGATGACATCATTTTGGACATTTTTAGGACACCATATGTGAGATTCAGCACAGTTTATTTTCTATTCAAATTCCATATCACTATGTTAATTGTTACATTTCCATCCCGAAGGAGGAAGATGGTTTCCCTACATGGGGGTACATAACACTCCCAAAGGTGAGGTTAAAATTACTTAATACACCTCAGGTGCAATTCAGTTTCTGAAATAACTCTTTCCTTTTAATCTCCTGGGTTTTCTTCTTAGGATTCTAAGTTACCAGTTTGATGTTTGGGGAACCATGATCTTTGAAAGAGTAAAGAACCTATACTACTGGATTAGGGAAGAGGGTGGATAATTCAGGTATTACTGTGGCCACCCTTCTATTGAGATGGCCTTGAACTTGGTGAGAGAATATGGAGCCCTGCCTATTGTCTGTTTCATTCAGATGATGCTTTTGGTGCAAAACGTGACATTTGTGTCCTTTCGCCATGGTATCCACAAACCTGGCCCCAAATACAGTGTCACAGTGGCTATTTGCCCCCTGCAGTTCTGACCCTTGGAAAGATTCTCAGGTGATTTGTTCTGCTTTGGCCAGTGTGCAAAACTTTGCCTGGCCAAAGCTCTCTCTTCACACAAAGTTTTCAGACTCTCTGCCCATTCTTATGAAGGGCATATGAGCACCAAGGATGTTTTGATGTGAGTGGACTCAGGCCAGCGGAGTGCAGCCCTGCAGAATAATCTGATGCATGGTCCATTCACTCTACTTCTTGGTCCTCTTGATGGAAGAATTTTGAGAACTGTCTCACCACCCTCCTCTTGGGAAAACCAAATCTCTTCCCCTAATCTGCTCTTGTTTTTATGGGAGTGGTACTGAAAACCTTGGAAACAATGTTTATTTACATTTTATATGCAGTCATATCATTTATACATAAACCACATATTAGGATGTGATTTTTTTTCTTATTTTGTAACAACAGACATAAATGATATTCCTAACATTTTTTGTAATGTCTATTTGATTCTAAAGATTTGTATCTTTTTCTTGTCTCTATTCCTTGGGTAGAATTCGTTGTTTTTTTTCTCTATTTCCTCTTATTTTCATTCAGACATTTATTATAGCATGAATGCCATTTAATTATTAATTTAGAAGTATGTCTCTTCAAAACACAAATTATTTGAATCATAAGTTATATCTTTCCTTTATGCCCATCAGAGTGCCTAACACATTATTTAGTCACATTATTTGTTGGGTAAACAAATGTTGACTTAAGACCAAAACAAATTTGATTTATATCAATTTACAATAGTAAAAAATGTCTATCAGTCTTGATTATCAACAATGGGGGTAGAATCGATCAGATTTCATGTGTTAACTCTCTGAGAAGTATTTCTATTTTAGGCCAGAGGAATGAAGCAAAGTGTAAGCAAGCTACACAAAGCCAGTTGGTGGCTACCTTAGCCTGTTTAGATTGCTATAACAGAATGTAGACTGGGTGGCTTATAAACAACAGAAAGTCATTTCTCATAATTCTGGAGGTTGGTAAGGCAAAGATCAAGGTGCTGGCAAATTCAGTATGTGGAGAGCCTGCTTCTTGTTTCACAGATGGTGTCTTTTTGCTGCGTCCTCACATGGCAGAAGGGACAAGGGAACCCTGGGCATTTTTTATAAGGGCACTAATCCCATTCGTGAAGGCTCTGCTCTCATGACCTAAGTATTTCCCAATGGTCCTGCTTCCAAATACCATCATATTAGAGGTTAGGTTTCAATAAGTGAATTTGGAGGGTGGGGCACAAACTTTCCATCTACACTAGTGACTAAGATTTATGCTTCTGCAAGTCTAAGTTTAGGAGATTTGGTGATACCAGGTTGATATGGGGCATGAGAAAGGACCTAGAATGACTCAACTCTCTGGGTTAGGTTCCTGGAGGGAAGTTCACAGTACAGGGGAGAGCAGGTCTGGCCCGTGGAATGGGGAAGATGGGTGAGTGGCTGGAACATGCTCAGGTGGACTCTAAACTTTCCAGTACCCGTGCAGAATGAATTGGGCCTTTCTGAGTAAAAGATAAAGAAATTCCTCAATTATATTTTTCTCTGATGGCTGAGTGTTTAATGCAACTACATAGAAGTAAAATGTCCAGTATTGTGTTGTTCCAAGCAAGAAGCCCTCTCAATCAGGGCTGTTGGAAAGACAGCCAACAAGAGTACTAGGAACTACAGCAGCATGATAAGCAATTCAGATTTTGTAAGAAAGACTTGATATCAAGATTCTTTTTGAGCCCAGGAAATCACTCATGTTATCTCTGACATTTTTCAAAAATTGTTCAGTCGCTTTGTGTCTGACTCTTTATGACCTCGTGGATTGCAGCATGCCAGGCTTCCCTGTCCTTCACTATCTCCCAGCATTTGCTCAAACTCATGTCCATTGAGTCAGTGACATTGTCCAACATCTCATCCTCCATCATCCCCTTCTCCTTCTGCCCTCAATCTTTCCCAGCATCAGGGTCTTGAACATTAAACACTAACTCCCCATCCTCTAACCACGCTCCACCCCTCCCCCAGCCCCCTGGCATCTACCCATGTACTTTCTGACTCTATGAATTTGACTGTTCTATATACCTCATACAAGTGGAATCAAACAGTATTTGTCTGCACCTAATATATATTGGAAGGCATTTTTAAGGTTAACTTAATATATGTCCTACAAACAGATTGTACCTTCTATTTTTTCCCCCTGTTCTATACAGTAGGTTCTCATTAGCTATCTGTTTTATACATAGTAGTGTATATATATGTCAGTCCCAATCTGGACAGAGTTTCAGTTTAGGAAGGAGAAAAATTTGGGACATGGATGATGGTGAGAACTGCACAACAATGTGAATGTACTTAGTGCCACTGAACTGCACCGTCAAATATGGTTAAAAGACAATGTTTTATATTATGTGACTTTTGTTGTTCAGTCCCCACGGTGTATCTGATTCTTTTGCAACCCCATGAACTGTAGACCGTGGACTGTAGCCCACCAGGCTCCTCTGCCCATGGGCTTTCCCAGGCAAGAATACTGGTGTGGGTTGTCATTTCCTCCTCCAGGGGATCTTCCTGACCTAGGGATCAAGTTGGTGTCTCCTGCATTGACAGGCGGATTCTTGAACGCTGAGCCGCTAGGGAAGACCATGTGACTTTTATACAATAAAAAAAATTAGAGAACAGCTAGGCCCACAGAAGGGCAGAAACCAAAGGTAGTCGCCTCTGACCTCTTCTCTCTCCTGGACGTCCCTAGCTTTATTTTCTAATTCTTGGCCTTTTCTGACATTTATTTCATCCCCTTCTCTGTCCTGGCCAGCTTTGTCTGTATCTTTATAGACCCTAGTTCCTCAAAACTTTATCAGGTACAGGGTCCATTTTCTCTGCCCTTTTATGTCATAGGCTACTTCCTCCTTCAGCTCTCCAGATAAATGACATTGTTTTATTCTCCCAGATTTCCAGAATTCTCAGGAGAGAATGCTTATTGTCTATTTCGTTTTAAAGATACAGGGGGTGCGGGCAGGGCTACCTGACTGCCATCCATTTGTCAGGTATGTGGGTAACAGGCACAGCAGACAGGACCATGGACAGTAAATTCACTGAAAACATCACTTGGAGACACACTACACCCCTTGCAATCAAGATAATTGGTTATTTCCCTAGCTACAACCGCTGTAGAAACAAGGATTTCTATCACAATAGTTCTTTTGTCATGATTTTTAATATAAATGAGCAGCATAAGCTTCAAGCAGAGGTTGTTAAATCTTAACATTTCTGGGGGCCTTTTCCAGTACTCATGTAATATCTTTATGTTGTTAGCAAATACTCCATGAAATTCAGGCTTTATTTCCTGCCATAAGGAGGTGCAGTAAGATGTAGAAGCCACCAGATGTCACTATTGCAGGTAGCATTCCAAATCCTCCAGCCTGCATCTGATAAGGTCGGTGGTGCAAATATTTTAGTTAACAGTTGACAGGCCCCAAGAAATCATCTAGACTGTCCCTTCTGATGGGAAGCCACAGTGAATGGTGGTGGTTTACCTTTAATGATACTCAGGTGAAGAGCAATGTTTATTAAAATCACCCATCTCTGTGGGCCACTTGCAGAACAGAATCACCAAAACAAGTTGGCTCCAAGGTCTTTACACCTGAATATCTGAGTCATTCTAAAGCCAGATAGCATCGTCTCTGCCTGCTGCCCAACCTCTATGTGCTTTTGTTTTTGTCAAGATCAAATCATTTTAGTAAGTGGTATATTTTGCCTTCAAAATAGCACAATCCCTAAGAGTAAGAAACATTACGGCGATATCACAGTGGCGGCAAAGGTTGACTTCCCTTGGCTTAGGAGAACAAGCCCAGAAGCTGAGGGCCCAGGGGAAAGGCCACCGGTTAGCAGCTCTCTGCTGGCTTCAATTTAACTCTGAAATTACTGTGGAATGTGGTAGAGGAGGTGTTGTGGTTTTCCTCACCATGTGTTGTTGTCTTTTCGTTTTTCTCTTCCCTTGCCTCAATTCTCCTCTCCCCCTTGCCCTTAGTTTCCAGTGATGCTGAAGGCATTTCTTAGCTCCCTCTGTAGCAGTGGATGCTCAAGAAGTTAAGACTTTGGAACCTGATTTCCTGTCCCTTGCCCTCTTCTCCGAATATTCTCAACCACAAATAGAAGATTGCCAGCTACTAGAAATGGATGACCCACTGGGACGGAAGAACCTAAAGAATACCATGGGAGATCTTGGTGGAGAGGCAGGTCTGACCTAGGCCAGTGTTTCCCAAAGTGGGTTCAGTAGAACTTCACTCCTCAGGATGTATCATGAAGAAGCAGTTCTATGCACATTTAATTCAAGAAATACCATAGCTCATAGCATCTTTGGGAAGGTTTACCTTGTACAGAGGGCAGTCAAGATTCCAATATGTATTCCAGCAAAGAACTGGTGAACCGGTGGTATGCAGAATATATTCTGGGGACTATTCCCATTGCAGGAAAGTTTTATAAATCCAGTCTTAGCAAAGAAACAAAACTGAATCCCTCTTCTAAAACAGGCTCGAGCTTTGATTTTTATATTCTGAGATTTTTTATTTAAAGCATGTAGAATAATATATAAGGGATGTCACTTTTCTATGATGTCAGTTACATTTCTAAAAATAAATACTAAATTACTGATACATCTGTAAGACTTACTTTTTTTATTTTTGCTTCTTGAATTATCTATAGCTTTAAATCATATAGTTTAATATTTATTGGGTGCCCCCTGTATTCCCAGAGCTGTCCAGAGGATGCAAAAAAATTAGACATGAGTCTTGTTCCAAAGGAAAACTGTGAGCAAATTGTATAGTCTTTTTCTTTTCATACTCTGCTATGTCTGATGCCTATGCCTAGAATAGAGTATACCTTGGGTTAATCATGGTAGGCATTATTAGCTATTTGGTTAAATGTTTTGAGTTAAAGAGAATACCGTAGTTCATCTAGACCTTTCAAACGTCTTTTTACCTTATCGCATAAGAAAGTTAAAAACAAATTTCAAATAAGTGGCTTCTAATGGGGCTTCACTTGTGGCTCAGCTGGTAAAGAATCTGCCTGCAATGCAGGAGATCTGGGTTCAGTTCCTGAGTTGGGAAGATTCCCTGGAGAAGGGAAAGGCTACCGACCCCAGTATTCTGGCCTGGAGAATTCCACAGACTACAGACTATGGGGGTCACAATGATCAGATACGACTGACTGACTTTCACTTTCAATGGAGCTTCCCAGGTGGTGTTAGCCGTAAAGAACCTGCCTGCCAGTGTAGGGGACATAAGAGATGCTGTTTTGATTCCTGCATTGGGAGGATCCCCTGGAGGAACACCCACTCCAAGATTCTTGCCAGGAGAATCCCATGGACAGAGGAGCCTGGTGGGCTACAGTCCATGGGGTCACAAAGAGTCAGATACCACTGAAATGACTTAGCCCACAGCAACCTTATAGTCAACATTCTCTTGAATATGCAACATTGAGCTCCACAGCTGTAGGGAGTACTCCTTAACCCTCACCCCGTCTTCCCTAAACCCTGGCGATGTGCCTGCTTTTGGGGAGATCACAGTGACCACTCATTTGCCATGTATCAGGAGGTTTGGTTGCACTTTGGGGGATATGGACAGTAAGGTGACCCAACCAGATCACAGACTCTCTCACTCTCCCACTTGGGTCCACCACCTCTCCAAGGCATTCAGTCTTATTTTCTTCGGTTTTGCCTGAGTTCAATGTCCGGGTTCTGGCATTTCACAAGTATCCTGCCTTTTTACCTTCATAGCAGATGTGGGGTTCTCTCCATTTCGACTTAGACAAGCCATTCAGAATAATTTCACTCCCTTGCCTCTCTCAGGGTTGTGCTCTCAAGTCTCAGACACAGAGCAGTGTGGGGGTGAAGCCCCCAAAGACAATTTCCAGGGGCCTGAATCAAGGTTCCCACACTGGTCCACTCTGCTAATGAACCACAGCACACACCTGGAAACTAGGGTTCATGAGTCCTGGTCTTTCCAGGAGACGACTCTCCATATTAGCCATATCGGAGCCAATGGCAATCACTATTTTCTTCCTATTGTTCCTTGGTGGCTCACACACTAAAGAATCTGCCTGCAATGTGAGAGACTCGAGTTTGATCCCTGGGTTGGGAAGATCTGCTGGAGAAGGGAATGGCCACCCACTCCAGTATTCTTGCCTGGAGAATTCCATGGACAGAGGAGCCTGGTGAGCTACAGTCCATGGGGTCAAAAAGAGTCAGACATGACTGAGTTACTAACACGTTTACTTTCATTAGGTCTAATGTCAGAGAAAGCCTGATGAATGCTTATTGAATTGACCTATACATTTTGCTCCTTGAAATATTGTGAGTAACTCTTTAGAAACTGTTTCCTCTTTGAGGAGAAATTTTTGTGGGATGTTAGCAACTTCCTTCTAGATAGATCTGTGATTCTAAAAAGGCATAATCCCACTTGGGACAAAAGCCAAGTTCCATATCAGTTAAAGCTTAGCTCGTGTACAGGATGAATAAATTCTAAATAGAATTTAAGAAAAATCCTTTTCAAAGCTTCTCCTTGATTTATGGACTTTATAAATATGACCCTTGGAAGATAGCATGCAGGATTATGGGATTTATCTTGTGTGTTTGCCAGGAGGATGAAATAGAGTTTTAGAATTATTGAGGCCAGACACATAGAGAAATTAAATAAGTTTTGTGGATGAAAAGAAATTTTTAGAAAAGTACCCTATAAGACATATCAGGTAATAAAGCACCGGGGCCAGATGGATACATAGCTGTATTGTACAGAACACTCAGTCATAAATTACTTCCAGTTTTAGAAGAGGTTTATAAACATGCTTCAGGAACCAAAGAAACCTCTCCTTGTTTCAGTTCCACTGGCAAGAAAAAAAGGAATGCATAGGCAATAAGCTCATTTTATTCCTTAACTCTGTCCAAAAAGCCACGACTGTTAGATTTATAAAGCTATTAAGCAGTTTCTTTGCCTTGATCAAGTGGGTTTATTCTGTGGAAAAATTCTGGAAAATAGTATTTATTACCCACTTAATATTGCAAGTATGGTACTAGATAAGAGAAAAATGGGTATGGCTAAGGCTTTTACCTAGTGAATTGAGAAGCTGAGAAAGCACTCATTTCAATGAATATAGTCATAAAAGGTTTTTGTAGAAATTTCAAAACTAGCCTGAATCCAGGGAAAATATATTGGACTTTCTCATCTTGGGGTGTATATTCTTAGAATAATCATGGCTAGATTAAACTATTACTATCACACATATTTCTTAAAGTGAGGTTTGAAATGGCAAAAAATTGGGAAAAATCTTTATGTCCAACACCAGGTTTAGTTCATTCAATGGACTTTATGCAGTTATTACAAATAATACAGAATGTTTAATACCAGAAAGATGGCTGTCTATTTTAAGTGATAAAAATGAATTTCCAAGCAGTCTTCACGGTACGATTTGCATTTTGTAAACTAATAGAAAAATGCATTTGTGTGACTGCAATGTCTGCCCGTAGTCTTAGAGCCAAATGGACAGTAAGACTCAAGGCTATTAGGGGCTTCCCAAGTGGTGCTGGCGGTAAAGAACCCACCACAATGCAGGAGATGTAAGAGAAGTGGGTTCGATCCCTGGGTCTGAAAGATTCCCCAGAGCAGGGCATGGCAACCCGCTCCAGTATTCTTGCCTGGAAAATCCCATGGACAGAGGAGCTTGGCAGGTCACAGTCCACGGGGTCACAAAGAGTCAGACATGGCTGAAGTGACTAACACGTCAGAGGATGCACTGAGCCCAGGCTGCAGTGAGGGTGCCACACAGGGGCAGGACCAGGCATTCCTTTTCAGCGGGTGTCTTTGCAGCAATACAACTCTGGCACATGGACAGGAGAAACACACCAGGCAGGGCAAGATCTGCCATGGCTTGGAAGCCCCAGACCTCATGGCAGCTAAATATTTCTTAAAACAACTCAATCTGTTTCCACGGTCTCCAAAAGGAAATCCAGTTACAAGAGTCACCACACTCAGGGCTGGTGTCTGGAGCTCCTTTACAGTCTCTTCCAATCCAGAAGCAATTTACCAACCAAGAGTCATCTTCATCAGTAAGCAATATAGCTTAGTGCTATAGACTGAATATTCAGTCATAAATCCCAAGGTCATAGCATTAAAGGACGGAGCCTTTAGAAGGTGATTAGGTCATGAAACCAGAGCTGTCAATCATGGAATTTGTGCTATTAATAGAAGACTGAGAAAGTTTGTTGCCCTTTCCTCCATATGAGGTTACAGCAGCGAGTAGTTTAGGACCAAGCCCTCACCCAACACCGACTCCGCCAAAGGCTTGATCTTGGACTTTCCAGCCTTCAGGACTGTGAGGAATAAGTCTTTATTATTTATAACCTGCTCAGTCTATGGTATCTTTGTTAGAGCGGAATGGACTGACATTTACTGTCAAGAGTTAACATTACCCTTGTTGAGCAATCAGGTGTTTAGGTGGTCAGTTTAAGACAACAGGCTTTATTTACTGACTGCTGCTGCTGCTGCTGCTAAGTCGCTTCAGTCATGTCCGACTCTGTGCGACCCCATAGGCGGCAGCCCAGCAGGCTCCGTCCCTGGGATTCTCCAGGCAAGAATACTGGAGTGGGTTGCCATTTCCTTCTCCAATGCATGAAAGTGAACAGTGAAAGTGAAGTCGCTCAGTCGTGCCCGACTCTTAGTGACCCCATGGACTGCAGCCTACCAGGCTCCTCTGTCCATGGGGTTTCCCAGGCAAGAGTACTGGAGTGGGGTGCCATCACCTTCTCTGATTTACTGACTGGGATAGTAATAAAAAAGAGAAATTAGAGGTGTCCTTGCCGCCTTTATCAGGTCTCCAGAAGACAGAGCTAAATTGTTAACTGAAGGGCCAGTGTTCATAGAGAAGGACCTTTAACGCTTTACCTGTACTTATAGTGTTTATTATATTAACCTTTATTTATTCTTTCTGTTTTGATTTTTTTTTTTTTTGGTCCTTGCAGATTCAAATTACTGAGTCATTTGTATATATGTCATCTCCTTTATATTTGTTTAGTAACTTGAATGGAAGTACCACCAGCCTGCCTCATGCAGCCTTCAGCCATGCCCACACCACCCTGTGATGACTGTGGCTTCTGCAGAGCTTGCTTTTATTGTCTTTTCCCCAACTGTTCTATCAGGCTATTCACCTCTGGGGGTATCACACCCAGGTTTCAGGCTCTACAAATTTCCAGCTGTTTGTTCTATTGCTTTTAACAATATTCTGGGATATAAATTGCTCTATCGTTTTATCTAATTAAATTTCGATCCTTTTGGAGGAGTAAAACATTTGAGGCCAGTCTTTGAGATTTGTTTTGACCCCAGGGGCGGTTGTTCTTAGCCATCTTCCCCATAGTTCTCCCTTTTAAGCCTCCGCTGGTCTACAGTTTAGCTTATCAGTCTTAGAAGGCTACCAGCCTCCTCTTACTTGCTTACATCAACATCTCCACTGTTTTCTCTTTTATGTATTTTATTGGAGTATAGTAACATTACAATGCTGTGTTAGTCTCTGCTGTACAATGAAGTGAATCAGCTGTGTGTATACATACACCCCCTCCTCTGGGACCTCCCTCCCACCCTACCCCACCATCCCACCCATCTAAGACACCACAGAGCACTGAGCTGAGCTCGCTGTGCTTTTTGGAAGGCTCTCACCAGCTATTTTACACACGGTAATGGATCTGTATCAATGCTTCTCTCTCTGTTCGTCCCACCCTCCCTCTCCCCCACTGTGTCCCAAGTCTGTTCTCTATGTCTGTGTCTCTATTCCTGCCCTGGAAATAGGTTAATCTGTACCGCTTTTCTACATTTCACACATATGTGTTCATATATGATACTTGCTTTTCTCTTTCTGACTTCTTCTCTCAGTGTACACACTCTAGGTTCATCCACATCTCTGCAAATAACCCAATTCCGTTCCCCTATAGACTGAGTAATATTCCATTGTGTATGTGTCATACACCTTCTTTACCCTCATGCACTCTTAGCAGGAATGTAAATTGATACAGCCACTGTGGAGAACGGTATGGAGGTTCCTTAAAAAACTAAAAATAGAACTACCATATAATCCAGAAATCCCACTATTGGGCGTATATCCTGAGAAAACCTAACTCAAAAGGACACACATACCCCAGTGTTCACTGCAGCACTATTGACAATAACCTGCATGGAAACCGCCTAAACGCCCACTGTTCTCAGCAGCGCCCTTGGGCTTAAATTTCCCCACATCTTTCTCTGAATAAAATCATTTCTTTGAGTGATTAAAAGCTCTCTGCTCTTATAGCTTGTCTCTCTCCCTGGGCAGAACCTGTGCGCCACTGCTCCAGAGCTTAGGGACATTGGTCTATTTTTCTCAGGATGATACCCTTGCTTGACAATCAGTGTGCTGAGTCGGGGAATAGCCTGGGGTCTTTTCAACTTACTTCTCCTGGCATGGAATCTCTGCCCACAAGTGAGCTGGGATCAAGGGGGTTTAGCCCCAATATTCTCAGCCTGTTATGCCTGAATAGAGCATTTGCAACCTGAAGCTGAGAGGATGAACAATGCTGGTGACCTGGTCCTCCTGGGGAGATAATGCAGTTCCAGACCCAGAGCTGGGGGAGGAGGGGGCCTATGTTCTTGGCTCTAGCAGCCTGGGTTGGTGCTTCCATCATGCTGAGCTGGGGTGGCGGGAATGCCACCAATTCTTTTTGTTCTTGGGGCTTCCTTGGTGACTCAGACAGTAAAGAATCTGCATGCAATGCAGGAACCCTGGGTTCAATCCCTGGGTAGAGAAGATCCCCTGGAGAAGGGAATAGCTACCCACTCCAGTATTCTTGCCTGGAGAATTCCAAGGACAGAGGAGCCTGGTGGGCTACAGTCCGTGGACTGGCAAAGAGTTGGATGCGACTGAGCGAATAACACTTTGCTTGTTGTTCTTATTGAGATTTAGTAGTTTTTCTTGAATAAATACTTCTCTAAAGGTTCTCTCAGGGTTATATGCCCTTAGGAAAATTTCCAGAAATGTAAAACAATTTTTCAAAAAATAATCTTTACTAGTTATGATTGCTTTGCTGGGGTGGTTTGTGGAGCTCCTCTTATTGCCATTCTAGAAATTTATTCCCCTTCTTGTTTATAATTTATGTGTCTCAAGGACCAAAAGTCTGTAGTCATTTCATTAAGACTACACATTTATTAAAAAGATGGAAAACATGTGCAGTCACCCATTAATATTAATCTCTATGGCTCAGATGGTAAAGCATCTGTCTGCAATGCAGGAGACCCGGGTTAGATCCCTGGATTGGGAAGATCCCCGGGAGAAGGAAATGGAAGCCCACTCCAGTACTCGTGCCTGGAAAATCCCATGGACAGAGGAGCCTGGTAGGCTATTGTCCGTGGGGTCACAAAGAGTCGGACAAGACTGAGCGACTTCCCTCACTGGATGAAAAATTATATTGATTTAAATATTCTTATTTTGTTTATGTGTAATTTTTGCCTCAAACTTTTTTTTGAAAGGAGAAGAAAGCTTTTAGTGAAATCTTAGTAGGAAGCTGCTATGTAGCACGTGGAGCTCAGCTCGGTGCTCTGTGATGACCTAGAAGGGTAGGATGAGGTGGGTGGGAAGGAGCTCAAGAAGAAGGGGATATATGTGTACTATGGCTGATTCACGTTGTTCTATGGCAGAAGTCAACATATACTGGAAAACAATCGTACTCCAATTTTAAAACAATAAAAGAAGCAAGTGAAAAGGAATAATTTCCCCCTTGGTAGTTGCATCATGCCTGCAATCCATTCTCTTCCTTTTACTGAGAGATTTGATGGGGAAAATGTCATTAATATATTCTCCTTATGAACATATGATCTCTTGGTAATTACACTAATAGCATTCACTGATGGGAGTCTTACAGTTGCGGAATGTTGTTGGTATAGCAGAATGTGCCTGGTCTGTCTAGAATTGATGTATTTCTGGGGCGTGGCTCTGTCAAAAAAGTCACATCAACTATTTTTGGGGGAGGTAAAGACAGGGTGTGGTCGCTGGTTGTCCAGAGCATGGGACCTGCAAAAGCAGAGGCTCCTCATCCCCTCCCCTGTCCTTGAAATCTACATTCCACCTGCTGCAGCCATTCCACAGATGCAGCCTTGAGAGAGTAACGTGGTGTCTAGTCCACCTGGACTGAATATGTGACTGAATCCAGATTTGTTGTTCTTTAAGCTGTGTTGTTGCTAAGCTGTATGATTCTCTTGTGATCCAATGGACTGTAGCCCACCAGGCTCCTCAGTCCATGGGATTTCCCAGGCAAGAATACTGGAGTGGGTTCCATTGTTTCCTTCAGGGAATCTTCCTGACTCAGGGATTGTCTTCCTGCATTGCAGGCAGATTCTTTACTGCTGAGCCACCTGAGAAGCCTCCTGAGAACCTCTATATAAACTTCTAAGATTCTGATGTGTGGATGCGGAGATACTTCTTTCAGCCACTCAAGATGAGCCTTGTAAGTAAGGTCCCCTGCTTTGAAACCAGCCACCTAGCAATCTGGAGTGACCTCTTCTTGTTCTTCCTCCTCTCCTGTACGGAGGCCAGTTTGTCTATGAAAAGATGTTTTATGAGAGAAATAGCATTCTTCTGTGAAAGGGAGCATCGCACAAGCTAAATATTGCCCAAGGGGGTAAGAAAGGACCTGGGAAGCTGTGTTGAAGGTCCTGGGTCTCTTCTTCTCTGTTCCTTAAAGCCTAACATGGAGTAAGAACTCTGATTCTGCTGCATCTGAATCCAATGCTTTGTATTGTTTCAATGTTAAAACAAGAAAAGGGGCCACTTTCTTTGGAGCCCTTATGAGTTTAAACACTTTATTGAAACGGCATTAGTAATCACTGACTCTTTTCAGGTAAATAATAAACAGTTAAATTCAAGAGAAGCAGAGAGATGGAGGCTATGTCTGCTCACTGCCAGCACTGCTATTTATAACATAAATTAGGTATATTTTATCAAACAATTGGGCAATGCAGCTTTAGATTTTTTTTTTTCCCTGAAACCCAATTTGCTCTAAGTCAATTTGGCGATTTACTGAAATAGTTTTCTGGGAATTGATTTTTAGTGAATTGGACTGTTTCCAGGCAATACAATTAAAAAATAAAAATATTTATTCCAGCTCCTCTGGTATTTCCACGGTGCCTGAATATAAAGAGGAATTATAGAGAGCTATGGGAAGTGAATACCTTTTTTCCTCAACTATAAGAAGTTTCACATTTTTGGTCTGTTTTATGCCTTTATTTTGGTCCCATGTAGAAAGTTTTCTCTTCTTTATTTTAAACTTACACACCCACTAAAGAAAATTTGAAAAAGAGAGAAAACTATTAAAAATAGGACACCAACCAGTTTTTATACATTTTAAATAAATTCTTCCAATCATTTTATATGCCTTAGTTTTTCTCACATGTTTGTAAATCATCCTGAACAGAGTTAAAACATTTTAATATCCCAGAATTCATTTTATGTAGAATACTCACTTAAGTTTATTTTAAAAATCAATCCAGGTATCTGCCTAAATTTTCCAATTATTCAAAAGGTCTGATTCATAAGAAACTCTCCAAATTGCTTGTTTCTGTTTCTTCAGAGCATAGACTAGTCCTGTGAACCTAATAAAAGGCACAGAGGGAAAAATTTTCCCAATTAGCTAGGGGCAGAACTTTAATGGGATGCAGGAGAGGAAACTGATTACGAGGTTTTAGCTCTGGGTGCATTTACCCATCACTGTGTAAGTCATGTAATTGCCATGCCTGTTTCCCAGGTGTGATGAGGGACTGTATCACCATATCACTATGGTCCTTTTCAGGTTGAATAGCCAGCAGCCATCAAAAGGCATGACCCCATGTTTTAGCTGCTTTCTTCTCATGTAAAACGTTGGTCTTACTTCTAGAGTCCTTCTGTGTGAAAGAACCAACTGTCAACAATTTACAAATGCTTTGTATTCAAAAGAATTTTTTGGCTAATTCAGTTAGGATGGGAATACATTTTCACACAGAAATGATATTAAATTTATGGTTCAATTTCTAGCAAGGTAGCTAAGAGAGAGCCCTAATAGCATTATTAGTTTTATTTATTTCTGTGTCCTATTGGATCCTAAGATCTCTCTGGAATCATAAAGTTCAATAATGTATCACATGCAAATAGCAATGCCAGTCTTTAAATGCAGTCTTTTCCTCTTCTTCATTGTCCATATCCCACATACAAGCAGAAAGGATGACTAACGTAAAAAATTACACCAGTTAGCATTTATTATAGTTATACTATGTTCTAGTCGTTGTGCCGAGCCCTTTATGCATCCTTTGTCATTTAATTCCCACTACTTTCACCATTTTATATGTTAGCAGACTGAAACTAAAAATTAAAGTAACTTGTTCAGAGAAATAGTTAAAATGAGGAAACAGACCAGAGATCACCAAACCCTGTGCTCCTGCCTGCCCCCTGTGGCAGCAGCCCCACAAAGGGACGCGCTCCTGCAGCCGTAATCAATGTGTACAGAAAGTGAAAGTGAAACTTAGTCACTCAGTTGGAATCCAACTCTTTGAGACCCCATGCACTGTAGCCGCCAGGCTAATCTGTCTATGGTATTCTCCAGGCTAGAATACTGAAGTGGGTTGCAAGTTTCTCCTTATCTGCAGCTTCAGTTACCTGCAGTCCATCATGGTCCAAAAATATTAAATGGAAAACTCCTGAAATAAACAATTTATGTTTTAAATTGCATGCCACTGAATAGAGTGATGAAGTTTCTCCCTAACCTGCTCCTTCCCACCCAGGGTGTGAATCTTCCCTTTGTCCAGTTGATCCAGCCCTTTAATCACTTACTAGCTGCCTCAGTTATCAAATGCTGATATCATATTGTGGTATCATATTGCTTGTGATTAAGTAGCCCTTATTTACTTACTTGGAGAAGGCAATGGCAACCCACTCCAGTACTGGTGGCCCCAAGATGCAAGAGTAGTGATGTTGGCAATTTGGATATGCCAAAGAGAAACAGTAGAGTGCTTTCTTTAAATGAAAGAGTGAAAGTTCTCAACTTGAAAAGAAGAGGAAAAAAGTTGCATGTTGAGGTTGCTAAAATCTACAGTAGGAATGAGTCTTTCATTCGTGAAATTGTGAAGGAAAAAGAAATCGGTGTTAATTTTGCTGTTACACATCAAACTGTAAAATTTACAACCACAGTGCATGATAAATGCTTAGTTAAGATGGAAAAGCCATTGAATTCATACAGTAAGATATTTTGAAAGAAAGACCACAATTTATATAACTTGTTGCAGTATATTGCTATAATTATTCTGTTTTATTATTAGTGATCATTGCTAATCTCTTACAGTGCCTAATATATCAATTAAGCTCAGCAATGTAAGTATAGAAAAAAGCAAGATATATATGTGTGTGTGTCGTGTGTTAGTCGCTCAGCCATGTCTGACCCTGTGACCCTGCCAGGCTCCTCTATCCTTGGGATTCTCCAAGCAAAAATACTGGAGTGGGTAGCCATTCCCTTTTGCAGGGGATCTTCTGGACATAGGGATGGAACTTGGATCTTCCTGCATTGTAGGCAGATTACCATTTAAGGGTTCTTGAAAGTATCCCCCATGGATAGGGGCTGTCTACTGTGTTGACAAAATTTTGTTTCCTTAGCAAGAATCTCCTTACAGCAACCATTAGACTAGCTCTGTTGTCACTACCTAGGCTCTCATCGGAGAAGGCAGTGGCAACCCCCTCCAGTACTCTTGCCTGGAAAATCCCATGGAAGGCGGAGTCTGATAGGCTGCAGTCCATGGGGTCGCTAAGAGTCGGGCATGACTGAGCGACTTCACTTTCACTTTTCACTTTCATGCACTGGAGAAGGCAACCCACTCCAATATTCTTGCCTGGAGAATCCCAGGGACAGAGGAGCCTAGTGGGCTGCGGTCTATGGGGTTGCACAGAGTTGGACGCGACTAAAGAGACTTAGCAGCAGCAGGCTCTCATAGTCTTGAATTTATAGTTCTCATCACTTTTATACTAGCATTTATGTAGTTGTTTAATTAAAGTCTCCATGCTTGTCTAGATAGTAAGAAAGAGGTGGTATTATGCAACAAGGCTTCCCAGGTGGCACAGTGGTAAAGAATTCACCTGCCACTGCAGGATACACAGGACACGCTGGTTTGATACTCCAGTATTCTTGCCTAGAGAATTCCACAGAGAGAGGGGCCTGGTGGGCTACAGTCCCTGGAGCTGCAGAGTTGAATATGACTGAGCGACTAACACTAATACTCTCTGTGTCAATGTTTAGTTGAAATAGTTTCCTGTGAGGCAGCTTCCAGAGTCAAGAGGTTTACTATTTGTGCAGCAATTTCTTTTCTTCCTTTGCTTAGAAGAATATTTGCATGTTTGGTTGCTCCAGGTCTTAGCTGTGGCACACAGGATCTTGGATCTTCACTGCAGCATTCACAATCTTTCAGTTGCAGCGTATGGGCTCTAGTTCCCTGACTGGGGATGGAATCTGAGCCGCCTGAATTAAGGGCGCAGAGTCTTAGCCACTGGACCACATGAGAAGGCCCTGTGCAGTGATTTCTAGTTAAACCCTTCTCTTAATCCATTGGTTCTTTTAAATTTTTTGATTTGCTATTTATTTTGCATATTTTTAATTTCTATCAGCTTGATTGAGGTATAATTAACACAAAGAACATTGTGTACATTTAAGTTGTACAGCATGATGCTTTCATATTACATACATTTTGTGAAATGATTACATAGCGTTCTTAATTGAGTGTCATTTGCTGAGGCCTTGATAAAACTTCAGGGGTTTCTTTTTACCTTTGGGGAAGTCTTAAGGCATCAACTCAAGGTCCTCAGTATTGAATCTCATTTCCTGCAAATTCCTGGTGCAAACACTCTGCTACAGCCAGGCTCATCTGCACTGTGTCCCTACCATGGCTTTTATCATCTCTCTGTCCCCAAACTATTCCTTCCACTTCACATAGTCCTCTCGTTCCTATTGTTCAGTCGCTCAGTTGTGTCTGACTCTTTGTGAGCCCATGGACTGCAGCACGCCAGGCTTCCCTGTCCTTCACCATCTTCCTGAGTTTGCTCAAACTCATGTCCATTGAGTCAGTGATGCCATCCAACCGTCTCATCCCGTTCTCCTACTTTCAATCTTTCCTAGCATCAGGGTCTTTTCCAAAGAGTGGGGTCTTTTCCAAAGAGTCGGCTCTTTGCATCAGGTGGCCAGAGTATTGGAGCTTCAACTTTAGCACTTCAGTCCTTCCAATGAATATTCAGGATTGATTTCATTTAGAATTGATTGGTTTGATCTTCTTGCTGTCCAAGGGATTCTCAAGAGTCTTCTCCAGCACCATAGTTCAAAAGCATCAATTCTTCAGTGCACAACTCCTATGCTAAACCCTAATGACCTTTTGGAGGCCCAGTAAGCTCCACAGAAGCCTTCCAGCTTGACCCATCCTGCACCCACACCTGTATCCTGCCGAGTCACTGCCTTGCCCCCTTCTTGCCTACTTTTGGCACAGGTGTCTCACCCAGTCGCAGGATCACCAACTGCTTTTTCTTTATCCCCACCCCCTCAACCACAATTGTTTCCCTCCTTGAAGCTGGCTGTAATACTGCATGTTCTTCGGTAGGTGGCAAAGTTCACAAACAGAATTCAGGCAATTCTGTTGCTAGGCTCAACAGGACAGTATCCCTAAGGAGAGGCACAGATGCCCTGAGTTGCTACCTCCGCTGATCTTGTTCACTAATTAGAAACATTTGCTTCCTTGGAGCCACAAAAACGTTCCCACTATTATTCTGTTTTGTAAGGGGAAACAATCTGAGTTGTTATTTAAGTGATTCCATTTTCCAGCCCTCACAAACCTAGATCAGAAAGGATCAAAACAGAGCTCTCCTTTATCATGTTTTTTCAAGGATTTAGGGGAAAAAAATCATGATTTTGTTTTTTTCAATTTTGGTATGGGATTTTTATTTTTTCAAGATGCTGCTGCTGCTGAAATTGTGTACAGGAATCTTTATCATTAGAAACAATGAGAAACAGAGAATGTCTTTAAAAACATGGGTAGACTGCTAATTGAAAACAAAGACATTAAAAACTGGACATACTGGAATTCATTTTCTCTTTAACCAGAAAATTTGAGAGTTGGTTGCTTTACGCAATGGAGAAGTTGGTACAAACCCTGGTACATTTGGTACCCAGACTTTTCTGGAGTAATGACAGAGGCATTGAACTTATTTAAGACCACTCTTCCCTGGTGGCTCAGATGGTAAAGCGTCTGTCTACAATGCGGGAGACTTGGGTTTGATCCCTGGGTCGGGAAGATCCCCTGGAGAAGGAAATGACAATCCACTCCAGTACTATTGCCTGGAAAATCCCATGCACAGAGGAGCCTGGTAGGCTACAGTCCATGGGGTCGCAAAGAGTCAGACACGACTGAGCGACTTCTTTCCTTTCCTTTCCTCTGAGTTCATGTTATTTGTTGCCAGTGACTAAGGCATCTTATTTCCTGTGGGACATTTTCCTTGGATCATCCATTCCCTAAAGTCACTTTCCCTCAAACTTTATTCACCTGTGTTTACAAAATGCATGCATTATAAGGAAATGAGACTGAATTTTAGCAAATGAATTGAAATGTGTACTTCTAAATATGCATTGGGCTTCCCTGATGGCTCAGAAGTTAAAGAATCTGCCTGTAACTGTGCTCTTCAGAGAAGCTGTGGAAGGCCCTGTATTTATTTTAATGTGACTTAAAAAAACACCTCTTTTGTCTTATTTCAGAGCCTGTTTTAACGGGATGAGGTCTGTTCTGGGGTCATTCCCTGGGTCCTGAGTTTTTAATTCTGTGCGTGTCTTTCACAGTCTTGTGTTGTCCAGATGGTATTTACCTCATGAGCTTTGTATCACTCTATTTTCTTTCTAGCTAGGGTGTGCTGATTCTTGAATCTCCACGGCTTCTGGACTACACAGGCCACTCTTTGAACATAATTTGATTTTTGTTTAAAGAATAATTGTGCATTGTTTTATAACACTGTTGTTTTCAAAATCAGAATTTATTTTATGGACTATGAGAGGGCAGACCCTCAAAGTTGGCAGGGTTGTTTCAACAATGAAAATGTGTTTGTGAAAATGAAAAAACAGAAAGAAAATATGTAGCTAGATAGCAGTAACATATGCAGCCTAGCCATTCAGAAGTTTCCAATGCAACAAGCTCCTTTTCCATGAGAACAATTCTCTGGTGTGGTTAATTGCTGGTGTAGTCAGTTTGGGCATCATTATGATTTGTTGTTCCAAGTCATTCTATGGACTAGAGCATTCTGTGCCTTTTGCTCAGCTCGAGCGAGGCAATTTACACTTCATTGTTCAAGATGAAAGTGGATGTCCAATTAAAAAGTTGTGCATCAACCAAAAAGAAAAGGGAGAGAGAGAGAAATAGCTATTGCTGAGTAAGGGAAGCTGAAAGACAATAGTTTATTAAATTTCCTCCCAAGAGCATGCTGTAGGATGTGTGTGTGTGTGTGTGTGTGTGTGTGTGTGTGTGTGTGTGTGTGTTTGAATGGTTAAACAGAGTCAGTTCATATTAACCTTTGCTCAGAAGAACTCTTTCCTTGAACTTGTAACTTGGTTCCAACCAGTGCAGAGTCCTATCTCTGACACACTCTGGCCCTTCACCTCAGGACTTGCCCAGGGTGAGGAGCGTGTTTGTTGAGAATGAGTGTACCTACACTGTGAAAGAGACCATCAAAGCCTAATGAGCAAAACTCAAAAAACAGTATATGGTTTTACTCCTTTCCAATTTCCTTGTCACAGGGGCATTGTGATCTCTTTTCTGCCATGTCTGTTTCTTTTTTCTGGCTGTCCTTTCTCTGCTGGTCCAACTCTGTTTGACTTTAGCATTAATCATTGTATCAAAGTAATCTGTTTGTAGGACATAGATTAAGTTAACTTAAAAATGCCTTCCAATACACAGTTCAGTTCAGTTGCTCAGTTGTGTCTGACTCTTTGGGACCCCATGAATTGCAGCATGCCAGGCCTCCCTGTCCATCACCAACTCCCGGAGTTCACCCAAACAAACCCATGTCCATCGAGTCAGTGATGCCATCCAACCATCCCATCCTCTGTCGTCCCCTTCTCCTCCTGCCCCCAATCCCTCACAGCATCAAAGTCTTTTCCAATGAGTCAACTCTTCGCATGAGGTGGCAAAAGTATTGGAGTTTCAGCTTCAGCATCAGTCCTTCCAAAGAATGCCCAGGGCTGATCTCCTTTAGAATGGACTGGTTGGATCTCCTTGCAGTCCAAGGGACCCTCAAGAGTCTTCTCCAACACCACAGTTCAAAAGCATCAATTCTTCGGTGCTCAGCTTTCTTCACAGTCCAACTCTCTCATCCATACATGACTACTGGAAAAACCATAGCCTTGACTAGATGGACCTTTGTTGGCAAAGTAATGTCTCTGCTTTTGAATATGCTATCTAGGTTAGTCATAACTTTCCTTCCAAGGAGTAAGCATCTTTTAATTTCATGGCTGCAGTCACCATCTGCAGTGGTTTTGGAGCCCTCCAAAATAAAGTCTGACACTGTTTCCACTGTTTCCCCATCTATTTCCCATGAAATGATGGGACCATATGCCATGATCTTTGTTTTCTGAATGTTGAGCTTTAAGCCAGCTTTTTCACTCTCCTCTTTCACTTTCATCAAGAGGCTTTTTAGTTCCTCTTCACTTTCTGCCATAAGGGTGATGTCATCTGCATATCTGAGGTTATTGATATTTCTCCCGGCAATCTTGATTCCAGCTTGTGCTTCTTCCAGCCCAGCGTTTCTCATGATGTACTCTGCATAGACGTTAAATAAGCAGGGTGGCAGTATATAGCAGGTGCAGACAAATATTGTTTGATTCCACTTATACTACCTACTTAGAATAGTCAAATTCATAGAGTCAGAGAGTACACTGGTAGATGCTAGGGGCTGGGGAGGGGAGGAGGCATGGACTTGGTGTTTCATGGGGAAGGAGCTTTAGTTTAGGAAAGTGAGAAATTTGGGAGATGAATGATGGTGAGAGCTGCACAGCGATGTGAATGGACCTAACACCACTGAACTGTACAGTTAAATATGGTCAAAACTGTATGCTTTACATTATGTGACTTGTACCACAGAAAACATTAAAAAAGTGATTCATGTATATATATAAACATAATGGAAGAGGACTAAAAACTTATAAAGCAAAAGCACTCCTCTTTTCGCTTCTTCATACCCTCTGTCCCAGGCTCCCTGAAAGTGATATTAAACTCTTTAGCTGTTGCTTTTAGTATTTATTATACTATTTCTAACTAATTTGCTTATACTGATATTTTATATTTTTTCTTAATTTTCAATACTATTCTTTTATTGTGGTTGAAGCTTTAGCTATCTTTTTCTTCCATCCCCATCACTTGCTCTGCCTGTGTCCCTTTCCTCATAGTCTCTTTATGTCCAAATCTGGGGTTAAATCAATGCTCAGTGATTACATAATTCTGACCATATCAGTTGTTCAGTGCAGAAGCAAGTAGTGTTTGATGATCAAATTTCTTTTCATGTCTAACTTTTTAATCCTGATATTAATAATTGCCTTATTTTAAAAACCTCAAATAGCCAAAGCAATCTTGAGAAAGAAGAATGGAACTCTAGGAATCAATCTGCCTGACTTCAGACTATACTACAAAGCTACAGTTATGAAGACAGTATGGTACTGGCTCAAAGACAGAAATATAGATCAATGGAACAAAATAGAAAGCCCAGAGATAAATCCACACACCTATGGACACCTTATCTTTGACAAAGGTGGCAAGAATATACAATGGAGAAAAGACAATCTCTTTAACAAGTGGCACTGGGAAAACTGGTCAACTACCTGTAAAAGAATGAAACTAGAACACTTTCTAACACCATACACAAAAATAAACTCAAAATGGGTAAAGATCTAAATGTAAGACCAGAAACTATAAAATTCCTAGAAGAAGACATAGGCAAAACACTCTGACATAAATCACAGCAAGATCCTCTATGACCCACCTCCCAGAGTAATGGAAATAAAAGCAAAAATAAACAAATGGAACCTAGTTAAATCTAAAAGCTTTTGCACAATGAAGGAAACTATAATCAAGGTGAAAAGACAGCCTTCAGAATGGGAGAAAATAATAGCAAATAAAGCAACTGACAAAGAATTAATCTCAAAAATATATAAACAGCTCATGCAGCTCAACACCAGAAAAATAAATGACCCAGTCAAAAAATGGGCCAAAGAGCTAAACAGATATTTCTCCAAAGAAGACATACAGATGGCTAACAAACACATGAAAAGATGCTCAGCGTCACTCATTATCAGAGAAATGCAAATCGAAACCACAGTGAGGTACCATCTCACACCAGTCAGAATGGCTGCTATCAAAAAGTCTACAAAAAATAAATGCTGGAGAGGGTGTGGAGAAAAGGGAACCCTCTTACACTGTTGATGGGAATGCAAACTAGTACAGCCACTATGGAGAAGAGTGTGGAGATTCCTTTAAAAACTGGAAATAGAACTGTCATATGACCCAGCAATCCCACTGCTGGGCATACACACCGAGGAAACCAGAATTGAAAGAGACACATGTACCCCAATGTTCATCGCAGCACTGTTTACAATAGCTAGGACATGGAAGCAACCTAGATGTCCATTGGCAGATGAAAGGATAAGAAAGCTGTGGTACATATACACAATGGAACATTACTCAGCCATTAAAAAGAATACATTTGAATCAGTTCTAATGAGGCGGATGAAACTGGAGCCTATTATACAGTGTGAAGTAAGTCAGAAAGAAAAACACCGATACAGTATATTAATGCATGTATATGGAATTTAGAAAGATGGTAATGATGACCCTATATGTGAGACAGCCAAAGAGACACAGATATAAAGAACAGACTTTTGGACTCTGTGGGAGAAGGTGAGGGTGGGATGATTTGAGAGAATAGCATTGAAGCATGTATATTACCATATGTGATACAGATGACCAGTCCAAGTTTGATGCATGAAACAGGGCACTCAAAGCCTGGGTTCACTGGGATAACCCAGAGAGATGGGATGGGGAGGGAGGTGGGGGCCGGGTTCAGGGTGGGGGACAAATGTACACCCGTGGCTGATTCATGTCAATGTACGGCAAAACCCACCACAATATTGTAAGCTAATTAGTCTCCAATTAAAATAAATTAATTTGAAAAAATAATTGCCTTATTTTTCATTGCCTTACTTTTTTACATATACATTAATAATTTGTTTCCCAAATACATCAACTGACTTGTCAAACATCTGTCAACAATTATTTTTTAAACACTCAAAGCAGGTAAAAATAATCTATGGGTCCCATTTCCTCTCCTTCCCCACCACCTTACTTTCCCCAGATTTCTGATTCACCTGACTCTGGAGAGTTTGCTCTGTGGGCCAGCAACACAGGAGTCACTGAGGGGCGTCTCTGGTCTTAGGACACTGTTTTCTAGTCCCATGCCTTTCCTATCCCTTGATTTTCTGAAGTTCAGCCCTGCTTGAGAAGCATATTTTTTGAGTTATTGGGCAGTCTGAAAATATCTTTATTCTGTTCCACACATTGATTAATTAGTGTTTAGTCACTAAGCTGTGTCCAACTCTTTTGCAATCCCATGGGCTGTAGCCTGCTAGGCTCCTCTGTCCATGGGATTTCCCAGATGAGAATACTGGAGTGGGTTGCTATGCCCTCCTTGAAGGGATCTTCCCAACCCAGGGATTGAACCATGTCTCCTGATAGTTTAACTTAACTTAGAATTATGTCCCCACCTGCCAGGATTTTGAAGGCCTTGTTTACTGTTTTTGATAATCTATTTTTTTCCTCTCCAGTTTTGTCGAGGTGCTGTGCTCAGTTGCTTTAGTCATGTCTGACTCTTTGCAACCCTATGGACTCTAGTCTGCCAGGCTCCAATGTCCATGAGATTCTCCAGGCAAGAATACTGGAGTCGGTTGCCATTTCCTCCTCCAGGGGATCTTTCTGACCCAGGAATCGAACCCACATCTCCTGCAGGTGGATTCTTTACCACTAATCCACAGGGGAAGCCCAGTGTAATTGAGGCATGACTAAATAAAACTGTAAGATATTTAAAGTGCATAAAGTGATGATTTGATATACATATATATTGTGACTGGACTTCTCCCTATTGAGTTAATTAACATATCTATCGTGTATGTCATCTATTTACTTGTTTTTTCCTTTGGTGAGAAAATTCTATTCTCTTAGCAAGATAATCTAGTTTTAATAATCTGTTTAGAAATCAGATGCTATTCCAATTCCCATTTTCTTTGCAAATGAATTATTATAGCTGTTGTGAAATCTGTGTAATCCCTTAGAATTTTATTTTTGGTATTCTAAAATTTCATGTCAATGTGTTTTTATGTGGGTTTTTAATCATTTATTTTATGTGTACTTGTGGGTTTTTTTTTTTTTTAACCATGAAGACCCCTGTCCTTCAGTTTTGGAAAATTCTTCAATTTTATTTCTTTAGTATTTCTTTCCCTTTCTTTCTCTGTTCTCTCAGTCTGGAACTTCCATTAATTGGTTAGTGAATCTCAGTTCTAATTTTGATTAGAATTAGTAGTCAATCTTAATTTTTTAAAAATCTTCTATACTATTATCCTTGGCTTTAAGGATTTTCCCTTCTTCCATGTGGTCCACACAGGCATTTTCAAAGACTTAAGAAATATGTGTAAATCTCATCTCAACTGAGGGCCCTTTTTCCTTTAATGTCTAACAAGGTTACTTGAATACTTCAAAACCATTGCTTGTAGAAATCCATCCGGCAAATTCACAAGGAACTCACATTCTGATGATCTTCTCTGACAAGTGCCTTCGTGTTTTTCTTTAACCTATGCTGCTGTCGTCTAGATGTGAAGTGCAGATCTCTTCAAATTCCCCAAACTGCTCTCATACAAAGCACCTGTAAGCAGAATTTATTTTAGTGTACTCAGCTGAAGAGAGTTACTTGAATAGGGTTTGAATGAGACTGAGTTTGAGCTGATTCAGGCATTAATCGAGAAGAGTTTTAACTGAGTGGAGATGGAGTTGGGACAACTTTGATCTGAGTAGAGTTTGATTTGGGTAGAGAGCGAATTGAGAAAAGGTTGAATTGTGTAGAGACCGAGTTTTCTAAAGCTCGAGTTCTGCAGAGAATCAATTGAATAGTTTGGTAGACAATTTGGGTGACATGGACTTGGGATCATATTTCATACAGTAAACACACTATAAACCCTCCGAAATGCTTCTGGGCTCCTCCTTTTGTTCTAACCCTTTCTGTTTGGCTGTCTGGGTCTTCGCTGCTGCGCGGGCCCCTCTCGAGTGTGGCGAGCGGGGCTTCTCTCTGGTTGCGGTGCCTGGGCCTCTCACGGCGGTGGCTTCTCTTGCTGCAGGCCACAGGCTCTAGGCCGCGTGGGCTTCAGCAGCCGCGGTTTCAGGCGCTAGAGCGCAGGCTCAGTGGTCGTGGTGCGCGGGCTCAGCAGCTCCATGGCACGTGGGATCTTCCCAGACCAGGGATCAAACCCATGTCTCCTGCACTGGCAGGAGGGTTCTTAGCCACCAGGGAAGCCTGGGTTCCTCAGTTTGGGGTCATCTTTTGGTTTACTCCTTATGGAAAAGAGCTTCATCGTAAGTTATTCTCTTGGTTCGGCTCTCTCCCTTTCTTTCTCTCCTCCCCTCCTCCTGCTCATTCTAAAACAACAAATTCCTTTTCGAGTTCCCCCAGAGCAGTTTCATGATCTTCTGTGACAGCCTGATCCTTACGGTCTCAACATGGCAAGTGCTCATCCAAGTTTCTCAAGAGACTGTTGATTCCTACAGTGGAGAAAGAAATGGCAACCCACTCTGGTGTTCTTGCCTGGAGAATTCTTTGGATGGAAGGGCCTGGTGGGCTGCAGTCCATGAGGTTGCAGAGAGTTGGACACGACTGAGAGACTGACACACATTGATTCCTACAAAGGTATGTTAAAATCGGTAAAATGATACATTTTTCCCTACTGTGTTACCTTTTTAGTTAAACTAGTGATAAATTTTAAAATGCTCTTCTCTCTCTCTCTTTTTTTTTTTTTGGAGTACATTGAATTGAAGGCTGGGAGTTTATTCGTCAATATTGACATGGAGAACAAAAAGGAAAACAAGGTTTGCTCATTGGAAAATGCAAAGATGTGCTTGTATATGAGCCCGTACATTGGTATAGTTTTCTGTGGTTCCAGTAAATGAACTGGTCAAAGTGGCAGTGGTAGTTTATTTTAAAGCAAATGTGGCAAATTGACCCTGATGAAAAGATGCCACTATACTATTCTGTCACAACCTCACCCGCCTAAATCTCTCCATATGAAGTTATGAAATTCCATTTGGTGAGCATATAAAAGCCAAGATGACATTTCCCACGATAGATCTAACGTTTCAAAGCAAATTAAGATAACAGGCACTGAATGTTTACTAAATGCTAGAGAGAAACATTGCGTGAGTCACAAGCCTGTCCTTCAGGGAAGTTGGGGATTTTATTAGTGAAATGCCACATAAATAGAAATGATTTTTAGATAAGAAGACAGAGCATAATTTTATGCAGGGATGAAACTGTAGGGTAAAGCTCTGTTATGGGATTTTGGAGAAGGGAAGGTTGTTAGGATGTTTAGTGAGGCTGAAGGCCTGTGTGAGCAGGCTGGCCCTTCACCTGTGCTCCCGCAGGAGTGTTGGGCTTAGCAGGTGAGAAGGGAGAGGGGGATGGGTTGAGTGAAGGTGAAGAAAACAAGGAGATGAGACCCTGCTAGAGGAGAATTTCCTGGGGAAGACTCGCAGTTGAGGTCAGATGGAAAGGAGGCATTGATGAGTTCCAGGCAGAAGAGGCTGGATTTTGGCTCACTGAGAAGTAGCTGCTCAGGTGTGACTGTACATGAAGAACAAAGAAGGATGAAATTGTTTAACTCTGAATCTATTTCCCTGGTTACAGTGTTCTTCATTTGCTTCTACATGCTTACAGTTCTTTCTCAGCAGAAAGAGGGAGAAATTTTCTTTCCACTTTTTCAGTGGTGTGAAGGGGAAAAATATTTAAGAACTTTAATTTGTTTCATATACATGGATTAAATAAAAATGCTGTTCACTATGTAGGATTTTTGCCTGGCTGTGTCTGCTAAATTGCCAGCCCACCTGGAAAGCAAACCACTGTAAAAACTTATTTTTTTTCTTTAGGAAGAGCAGGCTTGTGAAGCTGATTTCCTGTAGTTGATAAAGTCTCAGTAAAGCTGCTGGTGCCATCAAAGATCATCTTCCGTTACTTATCCAAGTGAGGAAGCCTCTTCTGCTAGCTGCATTCTTCTGTATATATCCAGGTATTTCTGTAACAAAATTTTTTTTTCCTATGGAAAAGGATTGGAGTATACCTACAATTGAGTTTCAGTTATTTTAGACAAGCCTGGCTGACTGAGGAGGAAGGAGATGGTCAGAGGAGCCAGATGGCAGGAAAGGATGCCCATTTTGACCTTCAGATAGATAGATTTGACCTTCAGAGGCTATCGGAGCTCTTACTTTAAAAAAATGATTGGAGTATGGTTGACTGACAGTGTTGTGTTAGTTTCAGGCATACAGCAAAGTGAATCAGTTATACTTACACACGCATCCACTCTCTAAAGATTCCTTTCCCGTATAGGTCATTGCAGAGTACTCAATACTGTTCCCTACACTATGGGTGTGTGTGTGCATGCTTAGTTGCTCGGTTTTTTCTGATCCTTTTGTGACCCCATGAACTGTAGCCTGCCAGGCTCCTCTGTCCATGAGCTTCTCCAGGCAAGAATACTGGAGTGGGTTGCCATTTCCTTCTCCAGGGATCTTCCTGACCCAGGCATCAAACTCTGGTTTCCCACATTGCAGGTGGATTCTTTACCATCTGAGCCACTAGGGAAGCCCCCTGTACTATACAGTAGTTTTAATTAATTATCTATGTTATATACAGTGTGTCAGAGCTCTTATTTTTGGAGAACCCACTACATATCATTTTAATAAGTGAAAATGCACCTATATTCTATGATAAATGTCTTTATATGGAAATAGTATTTGAATTGGTGTAATGTTATATGAAACTCCAGTACTTTGGCCACCTCATGCGAAGAGTTGACTCATTGGAAAAGACTCTGATGCTGGGAAGGATTGGGGGCAGGAGGAGAAGGGGACGACAGAGGATGAGATGGCTGGATAGCATCATTGACTCAATGGACGTGAGTCTGAGTGAACTCCGGGAGTTGGTGATGGACATGGAGGCCTGGCGTGCTGGGATTCATGGGGTCGCAAAGAGTCAGACACGACTGAGCGACTAAACTGAACTGAATGTTATATGTAGTAAACATTTTAGTGGAATATTCATTTTAATTTTTGCAGGGTTGAAAAAGTATCTGGGGACAAATAAAGACTTTTCTGATCTGTGTTCAGTCTCAACATTTTCACAGGCTAGTCGTTGGACAGCTGGTAGGCTGTGGGTGCTATGTCTCCAGGGCACTGTGACCCTGGAGGGAGGGTCACTCAGGACCAAGAGGACTGATGTCCCAATTTAGACTGGGCAAGTGGCTTAGGGATTCAGGCTGCTTGTTGTTGAGACAAAACCCATGCTCCTGTGTTCTTGTTCCAACCACTAACCTGCTGAACTCCTATCCTTCCTTTTAAACCCACCCCAGCTCTACTACTCTGACTTCCCATGGGCACCTCAGGGAGAAAGCAGAGAAATGGCTGCTGTATGTGTGATCTGAGAAGCCCCGTTCACCTGGTCCTTCAGCCTGTGCCCTCCTCAGCCCCAATCCCTGACCACGTGGTGGAAAGGGAGCCTGCCTTGCCTTCTCAGGGCTCCAGAGATCCGCTGTTTCCATGCAGACAGATTGAGAGTTGGGGCAGCCCGGCGGGGACAGGCACGGAGCCGGAGGGGCTGTTTCCAGTCCCTCAATATAACTGCGCTGTCACGCAGGGAGGCGTGGGCTCCGAATGACCTAGGTGGAAGAGAAGTGCTAGCCGGAGCTGACTCGCGAGTACCCGGGAGATGCTGTCTGGGGAATTGCAGAAAGAGTTGCAAGGAACTTTGCAAAGGACTAGATTCTGTTTGAGCGATGTGGCTAGGCATTTTGCCCTCCACACTGCGGTACCGCAGGCCCTCTTGCCCTCCATATATGCAGGTTCAGCGTCCTGGAATTCAGGCAACTGGGGATGGAAAATATTAAGGGGAAAAAAAAAACCTCTAGAAAGGTTCAAAAAGCAAAACTTGAGCTTACCAGATGCCAGAAACTATTTATTCCCCTTGTAGGAGATATTCTAAGTAATCTAGAGATGATTTTGGGTATGCGGAGGAGGTGTGTAGTTTATATGCAAAGACTATGCCATTTTATATAAAGGACTTGAGCACCCTGCAGAGTTTGGTATGTGAGGGGGTCCTGGATCCATTTCGCCCATTGATACCAAAGGATGACTATGTTGGTGCTGATGAGACCTCGGGTGAGCCCATAGGCTGATAAGGTTGGGGCTCATTTAGGTGCTTCCACAAGCCTTCTTTCCACCTAGACACTTTCAGCTCACTCATTCATCAGGCAAGCTTCCCGTTAGATGTTAGATGAGCAGTTGAAGATTCCAAGTGCCTTATCTTTAAATTACTCCTGAATCCATGGGAGGAGCTGTGTGTGTGTAAGACCGTGCAGTGGGGTCACCAGCAGGGTGGCTCCTGACACTGCCTGATGTGGGGAATGGTGGTCAAGGAGGGCTTCCAAGAGGAGTTTTGAATTGGGTTTTAAAGGAAGGACAGGAGTTCAGCAGGTTCGTGGTTGGAACAAGTGCACAGGAGCACAGTTTCCTCTAAACAACAAATACATTAACAATCTGAAACTAGTACAATGTTATAAATCAACTATTTGTTGGTGAGTTGCTAAGTTGGTTTTGACTCTTTCGCCCCATGTCCCTGCGAGGCTCCTCTATTCGTGGGATCTTCCAAGTAAGAATACTGCAGTGAGTTGCTATTTCCTTCTCCAAGGGATCTTCTTTTAAATTTATTTATTTTTTAATTGAAGGAGAATTGCTTTACAGAATTTTGTTGTTTTCTGTCAAACCTCAACATGAATCAGGCATAGGTGTACATATATCCCCTCCCTCTTGAACCTCCCTCTTCTCTCCCCATCTCACCCCTCTAGGTTGATATAGAGCCCCTGTTTGAGTTCCCTGAGCCATACAGCAAATTCCCGTTGGCCATCTATTTTACATATGGTACTGTAAGTTTCCATGTTACTCTCTCTAAACATCTCACCCTCTCCTCCCCTCTCCCCATGTCCATAAGTCTGTTCTCTATGTCTGTTTCTCCATTGCTGCCCTGCAAATAAATCTTCTTGACCCAGGGATAGAACTGGTGTCTCTCACGTTGGCAGGCAGATTCTTTACCTTTGAGTCATCTTAGAAGCCCCAGCTATACATCAGTTTAAAACAAGTGTGTTGAAGGTTTCAGCAGGTGCCTGGCATTTTTCTAAACACTTTACAGACATTATCTCACTTTATCAGAACCCATAGACTAGAAGCTGCTTGGAAGTAAATGTTGAGGGGAACTGTATTTTGGTGTTTACCCTAGTTTTTTTCTTGGACCCTTTTTTTTTTTACTTTATTTATTTATGTTTGTTTTTAAAATTGAAGTATAGCTGATTTACAATGTTTTGTTCATTTCTGGTTCATTTCTGAATCACCAAGTGATTCAGTTAAACACACACATACACACTTATATATATTCTTTTTATATTCTCTTCCATTAGAGTTTATTGTAAGATATTGAATACAGTTCTCTGTGCTATACAGTAGGGCCTTATTGTTTATTTTATATGTGTGTGTGTGTGTGTGTGTGTATCTGTTAATCCCAAGCTACTAATTTCTCCTCCCCCACTGCCCCTCTTTCCCTTTGGTAACCATGAAAGTGAAAGTTCCTCAGTCGTGTCTGACTCTTTGTGACCCCACGGACTATACAGTCCATGGAACTGTCCAGGCCAGAACACTGGAGTGGGTAGCCTTTCCCTTCTCCAGGGGATCTTCCCAACTCAGGAGTCAAACCAGGGTCTCCTGCATTGCAGGTGGATTCTTTACCAACTGAGCTATGAAGGAAGCCATAAATTTGTTTTTTATGTAGATGAGTCTGCTTCTGTTTCTAAATAAGTTCATTTGTATCATATTTTGGATTCCACATGTAAGTAACTTATGATATTCCTTTCTCTGTCTGACTTATAGTGTGATAATCTCCAGGTCCACCCATGTTGCTGCAAATGGCATTATTTCATTCTTTTTTATGGCTGACTAATACCTCATTGTATACATGTGTTTTTTAATCCATTCATCTGTTTTGGACACTTAGGTTGCTACCATGTCTTGGCTATTGTAACTAGTGTTGCTATGAACATTGTGGGGGCATGTATCTGTTCAAATTAGAGTTTTTCCTGATAGTCCCATGAGTAAGATTGTTGGACCATATGGTAATTCTATTTTAAGTTTAAGAGACTTCCATACTGCTCTTCATAGTAGCTGTACCAATTAACATTCCCACCTATGGGAGGATTCCCTTTTCTCCATACCCTCTCTGGCATTTCTTATTTACAGACTTTTTGGTGGCAGCCACTCATTGTACTTTTGATTTGTGTCTTTCTGATAACTAGTGATGTGTAACATCTGCTCATGTGCCTATCTGTATCTCTTCTTTGAAGAGATTCTATTTAGGTCTTCTGCCCATTTTTTTGATAAGGTTGTTTGATTTTTTTGTTATTGAGTTGTATGTACTGTTTATACATTTTGGAAATTAAACCCTTATTGGTTGCAAATGTATTCTCCCAATTGGACATTTATATTAATGGTTTAATGAAGGCATTACTTTTCCTATTAATTGCCCACTGTGTGACATTTTATACCTCTTGGCACTTACATACACATCTGTTTTATCAGTTACCATCTAGCCCATGCTTTGGACAATTAACCACACTCCCAGCACGTCTCTTGAATGATGGAATTTTTCAAGTTTGTATCTTTTCCCTCCAGTAAGAATATAGCCGCCCCCCCCTTTTCTCCCCTGTGATCCCAACTCAGAGTTGCACCCAGGGTGTATTGCTTTCTTAGTACTTCTTAGCATTTTGTCAAATGTCTAAAAACTGTGGAGCAAAGGAGTGTGATTTTTTTCAAGGCTCAGAACAAAAACTTCACGTGTCTTACACAGCAGCCATGTGGTGTACGTCAAGTGCCCAGTTTACAAACTCTAATATAGAACATATTTGAAAAGACTCCCAGCTAATCCACACTGAGAATATCTATGCGCTTTTGGGGGGATTTTGGCATGAGTGTTTCTTTTCCGGAACAGGTGGTGAAGCTAAATTTGTTTGGTGTGCTTGACATACTTGGAGCCTGATATTAAAAGACTTCAGTGGCTGCAATAAACAGTTCTTCCTTCCTTTGTTTACAGGGAATTGGGACTTTCTCGGGGTGTTGGATTTCTGCTGCTGCCCGCAGGCAGGCGAGAAAGTGTCCTCAGCAAGTTCTTCCACAGGGACGAGCAGCTGGGCTGACTTGGTTTGGAAGCCTTGTTGCTTGGCTCTGAGATGTGGCCCCAAGTCCTGACATTTGGGGAATAACTAGTTTGAGTGATTCCTTCAGGTTCACAGAAACTAAAGAAATGTATACCATTTCTTCATAACGCCCATATTTGCATATACGTGCTTCTTCACAGAGTTTCTAGGTTACAAGATGGTGGGGAGGGGTTGTGGGTGCAGGAAGAGACATTGGTATAAAAACATGGGAAGATTTGCTAGTTGCTGGATTTGAGACTCTTTCAGGTCTAAAAGCAGATGATTCGGTTTTTGTTTGTTTTGCCTAAATCAGATGACTGTCCCGAAATCAGCTATGGGATGAAAAGCAAGGCTTCCTGCTGAGGAGGAAGGTGGCTTGCTCAGTTATGTCCTTGAGCCAGGGCAGCCCTGATTCTTTCAAAGCACATGGTTTGGATGGACAGCTCTTAAGTTTAAAGTTCCAGGCTGCTACTGGGATTGGCTGTTAGAAACACTTTTGTTGAGTGGGGTAAGCAGAGGCCACAACCAAAGTACCTTCGTTGTACCACATGCGACGTCAGCTGGGAAGTGTCACTGACACTGTATTATCTCTATGGATTGTTTATGATGATTGCTTTCTATAGCAAACCTCAGTCCGACTGTCAAAACTATCTTATCTGCAGTGGTCAAAACTGTGCTTGCATAGTGAAGGTTGGTGGAAAGCCTTCCATCCTCCCAGCTGCTTATTGGTGTTTTCTTTCAAGATCCAGAGGCCTGACCATTCAGTGTGTGGTGGTACAGGCTTGTCGCAGGCGTCAAAGAGCTAAACTTGGTTTGCATTTAGAACCTTCTCCAGGTGCAAGTTTGAACTCCTTCTGATACACTTTCCCCTTTTGTGTTTTGCAGGTGCTACCATATGGTCTGTAAGAAAAGGAGCTTTAAATTCTCAGGTTTGGGTTCAGATAACTGTTATTTATTGAGACTGTGACCTGCCTGGATAATGAATTACTTACGACATAGGTACTGCTGTGGTAGTGGAGGACAAAGTACAGTGGCTTCACTAGGAGAGAAGCTTCTCGCTCTCTCACATAACAGAGTCCACGCTTTAGAGTTGTTGTGACAACTTCATAGTATCTGGTTTCTTGTCCTACCATCGTCAGCACACAGCTTCTGTTTTGTGGGGAAAGATGATTGCTTCAGCTCCCAAGGTCAAATCTGTATCCCAGCCAGTGGGAAGAAAAGAAGAGAAGTGTGTGTGGGAGGTGTCCCTTTTAAGGGAACGACCTAGAAATCACACAGGTCACTTTCACTCAGAGCCTGTTGTCCAAGATTTAATGGTATGGCTCTTGTGCTATGTTTATGTCTGCCCAAAATTCGTCTGTTAAGCCATAACTCCCAATGGCAGTTAGTTAGGTTAATTCTCATGAATTAGCTAATCACGTTAATTTCTTTGGGAATTAATTAGGTTTAGATGGGGTCTTGAAGACGGGATTCTCATGATGGAATTAGCACCCTTAAAAGAGAAGAGACCAGAGAGCTTGCTTTTTCTCTTTTTCTGTGAGGATACAATTCAGCAGTCTGCAAGCCAGGAAGAGGGCTCTCGGCAGGAACAGAGTCAGTGAGCACCTTGATCTTGGACTTCTTAGTTTCCAAGAACCATGAGAAAGAACTTTCTGTGGTTTAAACCATTCAGTCCATGCTATTTTGCTAAAGCAATCCGAGCAAAGACAGTGGCCATGTAAAGGAGTTGGGAAATGTTGTCTTTACTCAGGTGACTATATGCCCGGCTAAATTTGGATGTTTATTTCTAAAACAAGAACAGGATAATGGGTGTTTGGGACAAATCTCCTCTTCTAAGGACAAACTATTTACATTTGCTGTATCTAACCTTCTTCATCTGGAAAGTGAGATCAACCTCATAGAATTAGGAGACTTAAATGAGATGATGCTTATAAAGCTTTTACTATGGTATCTGGGACAGAATAACTGTTCAGCTGCTGCTGCTGCTGTGTCACTTCAGTTGTGCCCGACTCTGTGTGACCCCATAGACGGCAGCCCACCAGGCTATGAGTAAAAGAAAACATGTGGGTTTAGTTGGATTCTTCCCTTTTGTTAGGGTTCAGTTCAGTTCAGTTCAGTTGCTCAGTCGTGTCTGACTCTTTGTGACCCCATGAATCCCAGCACGCCAGGCCTCCATGTCCATCACCAACTCCCGGAGTTCACTCAAACTCATGTCCATTGAGTCCGTGATGCCATCCAGCCATCTCATCCTCTGTCGTCCCCTTCTCCTCCTGCCCCCAATCCCTCCCAGCATCAGAGTCTTTTCCAATGAATCAACTCTTCGCGTGAGGTGGCCAAAGTATTGGAGTTTCAGCTTTAGCATCAGTCCTTCCAATGAACATCCAGGACTGCTTTCCTTTAGAATGGACGGGTTGGATCTCCTTGCAGTCCAAGGGACTCTTAAGTCTTCTCCAAAACCACAGTTCAAAAGCATCAATTCTTCGGCGCTCAGCTTTCTTCACAGTCCAACTCTCACATCCATACATGACCACTGGAAAAACCATAGCCTTGGCTAGATGGACCTTAGTTGGCAGAGTAATGTCTCTGCTTTTCAATATGCTATCTAGGTTGGTCATAATTTTCCTTCCGAGGAGTAAGCATCTTTTAATTTCATGGCTGCAATCACCATCTGCAGTGATTTTGGAGCCCCCAAAAATAAAGTCTGACACTGTTTCCACTGTTTCCCCATCTATTTCCCAAGAAATGATGGGACCAGATGCCATGATCTTCGTTTTCTGAATGCTGAGCTTTAACCCAACTTTTTCACTCTCCTCTTTTACTTTCATCAAGAGGCTTTTTAGTTCCTCTTCACTTTCTGCCATAAGGGTGGTGTCATCTGCATATCTGAGGTTATTGATATTTCTCCTGGCAATCTTGATTCCAGCTTGTGCTTCTTCCAGCTCAGCATTTCTCATGATGTATTCTGCATATAAGTTAAATAAGCATGGTGACAATATACAGCCTTGACGTACTCCTTTTCCTATGTGGAACCAGTCTGTTGTTCCATGTCCAGTTCTAACTATTGCTTCATGACCTGCATACAGGTTTCTCAAGAGGCAGGTCAGGTGGTCTGGTATTCCCATCACTTTCAAAATTTTACACAGTTTATTGTGATCCACACAGTCAGAAGCTTTGGCATAGTCAATAAAGCAGAAATAGATGTTTTTCTGGAACTCTCTTGCTTTTTCGATGATCCAGTGGATGTTGGCAATTTGATTTCTGGTTCCTCTGCCTTTTCTAAAACCAGCTTGAACATCTGGAAGTTCATGGTTCACGTATTGCTGAAGCCTGGCTTGGAGAATTTTGAGCATTACTTTACTAGTGTGTGAGATGAGTGCAATTGTGTGGTAGTTTGAGCATTCTTTGGCATTGCCTTTCTTTGGGATTGGAACGAAAACGGACCTTTTCCAGTCCTGTGGCCACTGCTGAGTTTTCCAAATTTGCTGGCAAGCTGAGTGCAGCACTTTCACAGCATCATCTTTCAGGATTTGAAGTAGCTCAACTGGAATTCCATCCCCTCCACTAGCTTTGTTCGTAGTGATGCTTTCTAAGGCCCACTTGACTTCACATTCCAGGATGTCTGGCTCTAGGTGAGTGATCACACCATAGTGATTATCTTGGTCATGAAGCTCTTTTTTGTACAGTTCTTCTGTGTATTCTTGCCACCTCTTCTTAATATCTTCTGCTTCTGTTAGGTCCATACCATTTCTGTCCTTTATTGAGCCCATCTTTGCATGAAATGTTCCCTTGGTATCTCTATAATTCTTGAAGAGATCTCTATTCTTTCCCATTCTGTTGTTTCCCTCTATTTCTTTAGGGTAGCTTTTATTAAACATTTTTTTTTTTGGTTTTTATATTTATCTTAAAGCTTTATCCGCAGAAGAAGATTCACTGTATCACAATGGCATCACTTTAGAGCTTTATCTGGATTTCTCTTGTGGCTCAGTCAGTAAAGAATCTTCCTGCTTTAGGAGACCAGGGTTCGACCCTGGGTTCAGAAGATCCCCTGGAGAAGAAAATGGCAGCCCATTCCAGTTTTTTTTTTTTTCCTGGAGAACTGCATGGACAGAGGAGCCTTGTGGGCTATAGTCCATGGGGTTGCACAGAGTCAGACACAGCTTAGTGACTAAATCACTACCACAGAGCTCTATCTAGTGGCAAAAGAGCAAGATTTGAGGTGTTTGTGAAGGAGACCTTGTATCATTATGAGTGTTTACCACTTCCCCTTCTATTTCATCAAGAATTGCCTCATTTAGAGCCTTCATCAGAAATGCCATAATTTGGAGCTCTAGTTTCTGAAATGAGAATAGAGGTTGATTGCTTATGAATCTCAGGGAATAGTTCCTAGAGCTTCTAAGAAAGAGGCAATTCCTGGAACCCAGCGAAGGGTACCAAGGCCTTTGTCCACTTGTGATGGACACTGACACTTGGTATTCTATAAAGCCTGGATCTCATCTTTCTGAGTTGCTCTGATCTCTAGAGTGAACTAACTAGCTGAATTTGAGGTTTTGATGTAAAATTTTGCCTCTTCCCTAAGGTTTTCATCATTTCAGCTGATTTTGTCATCCATGCTTATTACACAAATTTTGCATTTAACAATTAAAGACTTACTCTCATTGGACTGCTTTGAGGCACGAACCAGATTACAACAATAGTACAGATTACCAACTGGTGCTTGAGTCTGTGGTCTGAGGAAACAAAGGCACAGCATTGGGACCACACAGGGTGGAGGCAACCTCCACAGACTTGCTCATGTGGGAAGGAGCAGTGGAAGGTCAAGGAAGTTCTCCCTGACCCCTGAAAGGTCCGGAAGCTGACAGCCTCCAAGGCTGCAATGCAACTGGTGGCCACTTAAAAAAAAAAAAAAAGAAAGAAAAAATATATAATTTAATTATTTACTACTGTGCTGGGTCTTTGTTGCTGCTCAGGCTTTTCTCTGGTTGGGGTGAGCAGGGGCTACTGTCTAGTTGTGATGTGCAGGCTTCTCTTTCTGGTGGCTTCTTGTGCTGCAGAGTACAGGTTCTAGGTCACGTGGACTTCAGCATTGGAAGCAGGTGGGCTCAGCCTGGGCTCTAGAGCAAGGCTCAGTGGTTGTGGCGCTGGGCTCAGTTGCTCCATGGCACGTGGGAACTTCCTAGAACAGGGCTTGAACCTGTGTCTCCTGCATTGGCAGGTGGATTCTTTACCACTGAGCCACCAGGGAAGTCCTGGTAGACACTTCTGCTCTTCCTCTACTGAACTGTGTTACAAACTGCAATTGTGAAATAATTTGCTAAGCTATGATAATTATTCTTTAAAAATTGAAATAGAACAGAAAATACCAGAGTGTATCACAGGTTAACAAAAGAAGTATGCAATATTTGTTTTAACTATCTATATCTACAAATGCACGTTTTTGTTATTGTTAGCCATGGGCAAAGACGTTTGAAAGCTATTGTTCTGGCGTAAAATGCACCAGTACTATCACTGTAGAGCTGATTTTCTGCGGTTGTTTTTATTTTCCTCTGATAGAGTCAGACGATGGTGATGGGGAGATAGGCTTTTCTAGGTTTCATAATCTGTATCTCCCCCTTTCACAAGATGGGCTGAAATCATCATAAAGGCTAGATAGCTCAATCAGTTCCATTCCACAAATCACTGTTGATCATAAACTGTGTACAGACCCTGTGCTAGGTGGTGTGAGAGGTACATAAGACCCTTGACTGCCCTCCAGGGGCTCATAAACTGGTAACGGTGGCACAAGATAAAGGAATATGCAGATAATTCAGCCACAAGACTGATTGTAACAGCAAATATAATTAACTTTGATCTGAACATTATGAATTAACTCTCACAATTTAATTTAGATAATTAAAATGTCTTATTACCCAATAATCAATTATTTTGTATTAATACTCTTTCAGTTTTAGAAGTTTTGAAATTCAGTATAGGCAAGGGTTTGGTAAGGTGGATACTCATGCATTGCCAGCCAGAATGGAAGTTGGTATTTTGGTGGAAAGCAACTGATGAACAATAATTGGTTTAAAAATACAGTATTTTCAGTAATTCCACTTCTAGGTATCCTTTACAAAATCAGAGACTTAGACAGCGATTTTGTCAAAAGATGTTTATTGTAACTTCATTTTTTTTAAGTAAAAATTAAGAACTTAAAATTTATAGGAGGAATCTATACAACCTGGGTCTGCTGCGTTACAGGTCGATTCTTTACTGTCTGAGCCAATAGGGAAGCCCAAGGAAGTGTTTGTCATGTTTGACTCTTTGAGATTCCATGGACTGTGGCCTGCCAGGCTCCTCTGTTCATGGAATTCTCCAGGCAAAAATACTAGAGTGGGTAGCCATTCCCTTCTTCAGGGGATCTTCCCAGTACAGGGATTGAACCCAGGTCTCCTGCATTGCGGACAGGTTATTTACCATCTGAGCCATGAGGGAAGTCCAAGAATATATCACATATAGTTAAAAGTCACACTTTCAAGAAATAGATAAAAATACCAGAAAGTGTTTACATGAATTAGTAAATGAAAAAAGCAAGGGTCAAATACTGAATAGACAGTGTGACCGTAATTCTAAAAAACTGTTTGTGCATTGGTGGAAAAAACCCAAAACTGAAAGGAAACCCATCAATATGTTAAGTATTTAGTCTCTAAATTGTAGCATTTGGGTGACTTTTATTATCTTCCTCAAAAATTTACTGTATTTTCTACAGTATGTAATTTTCTGTTTTATAATCATAAATAAAAATACCATTTTATAAAAACTGTAAAAATTACATCATTTCTAACATGCTAAATTGAATATATTATTTTTAGAAGAGCCTTTCTTGGACTATAATGACATCTTTTTGAATTTAGTGTGTAGTCCTAATCTTTGCCTCCTTCCCTCACTTTGCTGGTTGGAGAGATGTTTGCTATGGCAACAGAAATGATTAGAACAGTCTTAACTTTTAAGAAGATTAGAATGTAAAATGTATTCTAAGCAGTTGGCCCCATCTATATACCCATTTCTATTTCCTGGGGTCCCTTTAAATTTAGCCTCCTAGCTTAGGGCTAACCCTGAAGACCTTTACACTCAGTCATGGGACAAAAATGAGTGGCTGGACATATCTATGGATGTATTTAATTCATCCATGCTATACCTAGTTGTCCTCTACCATGGGCAGTTTTGACCCAAGAGAGATTAAACTGCCTTTAAAAGAATATTTTGTATTAGAATCTTTTGGTAAACTCTCTAAAGACAGGAAATAATAACCACTAACAATTACTGAGTGATTTTTTTTAAGTGTCATGCCTTAACAGTCCAGTGTAACTTATCTTGCATGATCTCATTTAATTTTAACAATAACCCATCATGTAGTTCATTTTATTATCCCTATTTTATACATAAGGCATCTGATCTCTAAAAACATTAAATAACATGTCTAGAGTTATATTAGCACTTGTACAGAGCTGGGTCCAAGCCTATGGGGTGGGGCAGAATCGATGTTCTTAGACTCTATGCCATTCAGTGGTCCATACAGTCCCTTTTCTGCCCTCTGAGATCCATATTTCTACATAGGCTAGGTAACTTTAAAGAATCCCAATGTCAGAAGAGACGTTCTATCAGGACTATTACGGTAATGGCAAAATTATTCTGAATTGATTTTGTCATGCCAGCTGCCTTTAGGTTCATTCTATTAAAATTAGCTTTGCATATTTCTGCCCTATACTCGGTGAGACTCATGTTTTAATCTCCTTGCAAATTCCAGAAAGAAAAAAAAAAAAAGTAAAGTCATTTTATTGCCAGTAAAAATCTTCTAGGTTTAGTCAAAGCAAGTTATAATTTCTGGCACTCCTTGGCTCATTAGCTCTTCCAGATGGTGCATGTAAACATGGCAGGAGCTGCAAATTGTGTGAAGGCCGAGATGTAAATCAAGAAATAAGTATTCATTATAATTTGTATGACAAATGGAAAGCCTATAAAGCGAAACAGTGCATTGCTCAATCAATTTCATTCCATTACTTTTGGGATTCCCCAGGGACTATTTTTGGAAAAGGACTTCCCTGATTCTGTCAAGGTCAGTTGTCATTACAGTGTTTAGAGGAGGAGGCCTTAGCTCATATATGTTTGGGGGCATCATAGCTGCATTCTTCTCTTGATGATCTATGGGCTGATTTTAGTTTCTTTAAGAAAAACTAGAGAGAGAGAGAGAGAGAGAGAGAGAGAGAGGAAAATGGAACCTTAAAAATTTGAGGGTCATTTGAGAAGGAAAAGGAGGCTGGTTGCAAGTGCTCTCATGCCCAAGTAGTGGATGTGGTTCTCCATTGCCCAGGTTCCTCCCCTCTCTAGGACAAAGGTACTCATTCCACTATGTCCTGCTGGGAAAGTTCGTGGCAGATGACTCTCCACTGAGATTCTGAAGAGATCTTCCTCGCCCAAGGTCACATGTCTTCTGAGGAGTCCACATCTATGGGCTGGTTAGTGTGGCAAAGTAAAGGTTCAGTTTGCCCTCCATCCCCCCGACTTCACCCTTCATCCCCCTCCTCAACTCAGAACAACTACGAATGGCTCCCCAGCACCCAAGATCCTCATAGGATTGGCTGAGGACTTTCTTGCTACTGAATTGCAATCTCACTTTCTGTGACATTTTAAAATATATTTTTATTTTTTATTTTTTTCTGTGAAAGTTTTAGTAATAGCTTTTTACCCAAACATAAGAAGCAACAGCATGAGGTGGTAGAGAGGGCACCGGACTAGGAATCAGGAAACCTGGGGTCTAATGAAAATGGTGCCGCTATTAAGCTCTGAGAGATCACACAAGTGATTTATCTTCTATGTTCCTTATTTTTCTTATGTTTCCAGTGTAAAGCCTGTCTGGGATTCAGCAATTCTTCCCCAAGACTCTCCCTAAGGGAGTGTCCTTTCACTCCAAAATTCTGAAATTGTATGTGATGTCTATGCATTTTTGGTAGCAAGAGGGGCCATAACTTTCATCACGTTCTCAAAGGGCTCCACAGAAGTTCAAAAATCAAAGCACCAGGTGATTAGCAAGTCATCTGCCTAACGCAGGCTAAAAACTGATGCTTCTGTGAATACTGCATGAATTAAAATGAAAACAATAGAATCTATAGTGAAGGGGCATCTTTACTGACTCTAGCTCCTAGAATTTGGGACTAAATAGGGAGATAAGAAACTTCAATCTAGTTACAAAAATAGGCAAACTTTGTAGCAGTTCACAGCGGGAATTTCTTGAGAAAGACACAAAGAGCCCTGGTTCATTTGATCCTTGGGAAATGGAGACTCTGAGGGATCAGCTTCAGCAATCTGAGGGCATCTGGCTGCATATTTAAAGTTATGGGCTTCCCTGGTGCTTCAGACAGTAAAGAATTGGCCTGCAATGCAGGAGACCCAGGTTCGATCCCTGGGTCAGAAAGATCCCCTAGAGAAGGAAATGGCTACCCACTTCAGTGTTCTTGCCTGGAGAATCCCCTGGACAGAGGAGCTTGATGGGTATACAGTCCCTGAGGTGTCCGACTACATATTGAAAGTTATACCTATGACAAAGGCAAGCTGACCTCTGTCAGTGCTGGGGGAGATTTGAAGAGCACCTTTTTATGCCGCAGCTTGTGGGAAAGGATGACAGAAGTACCCAAGATACTTGCTTCCTAGGAAGAAGAGATGAAGCTTATTCTACAGAAGGGAAAATGTAAACATCAGAATATAGCACAGCTGGGAGGGTTTCCTTCCTTTGCCAGTGTTTAAACAAGGCAGAGAAATCTCTCTTGACATCAATGGGGAAGGATTCCTATCCTAGAAGGAAGACTGGACTAAGCTGTCTTACAGTTGTCTGGGTCAGGGTTTTTATGAACTTGGTGAAGGATTCTGATTCATGATTGCTGCATGTGGAAGACACAATTAGGAGGAGAGCTGCGACAATTAGAATATCATGTGATGATGACAAAGAGATAATGAAACCAGTCAAGAGATAATCCAAAATTTCCCCAAGTGGAAAAATTGTCTGTATAATTCAAACCTGATGGATCCAGCTAAGGCTCAGAGTTGTTTTTGTTTGTTTGTAAAACATCTGTACATTTTAAACACACTTTCAGTTTATGAGCGATTACTACTCATGTCTAGAAGGTGGCTGACAGTATCTTAACAGAGGATGGATCAGACAAAATAGATGAGAAGAGTAGCTTCTGTGGGGTTTTCCTGCATATATCACATCAAACGCTCCATGTTGTTGATCACGGACCATCATGGAGGTGTCTTGGCTGACGCTGAAGAAAACATTTGATGTACCATGCTGCAGTGCTTCACCATTCCTATCGGCCTCAGTGTGTCTTAACTTTTCTTGAACAACAGTTCAAGAGAGTTGAGCTTGTGGAAACTTTTTATTTAAAACTGAAGGTGTGGTTTTCCAGGGTCCAATTCGGTGCCTTGGTGAACCATCTTAAATCTCTTGGGGGCACTCTGAGTTGTCTTTTTTTCTTATTTTAAATAGTTTGCATTTGTATTGAAATTGACATTAATGAAAATTATTGGAGGTACAGAGATAATGCCTTTCCATGCACTTGGGTCCACAATAGTTAGCAGTTTAAACGATGCAGTATGTTTGTGTATATTATGTGTTTTGGAAAAAAAAGAAAATTCCTTATATAGGATTTCTCTAACAGTGGAAATTTGATTCTCACACTACCCATTATTATTGCCAAGAACTGACATGCCTCTGAACACAACCCTGGAAGGGTAGTTTTATCTCACTGCTGTATTTATGTAACTGTGGAAAAAAGTAACAAAATATGCTAATAGTACATTTTCCACAGCCCGTGGATAGAGCTAAGGGCCCTTCACTATAGTCTTTGTCATTAATTGCACGTTTCTGGATCACCAAATTTACTCAAATATTTTTGTTTTTCAAGTTTTGTCAGTCTTGCTTGTGTTTCACTGAAATAGACTTCATTGAAAACCTCAAAAATTTAAATTGCCTATTCCCACAGCAGGCTGGTCTTTTTTCTTTATAATTTTCAATGCTGCTTAATTTTCTGTTTGTAACTTCATCTTACGACAGACAGGAATGGCCTTTTTCTTTTTAAAATTAAATCTACAAGAATTTCTAGAAATACATCATTTATTTTTATCAAACTTGATTCTTTTATCCTTGGATATTACTTTACAAGTTAAGTTTAAATTATTAAAAAACCATTCATCAATATAGAATTTTTGCTTCAAGTTATGAAATAATTTTTAATATTTTTTCACAATATGTAATGAGATCATCTTACTGGTAGATATAAAAAAAAGTATTTCTCCCTGAAAAGTTCATTAGCTGAATTCCTATTTCACTAGCTTTTTTTTTTTTTTTTTGCAGTATGCCTCAAAAATGCATCATGTGATACTTGAATAAAAAATGACTGGAAAACTGCCTGCAGAACCAAAGACACCAACAATATATCTATCATAACTCATTATCATTTACATTTATCATGATTACTAGTGACTGTGGAAGCATATTCTTCATATGTATGGGCTTATTAAGTCCTTCCTCATGAGGTATTATGCCATTTTATATACAGTAAGCATGAAAGGAACATTTGCATAAATCTACCACATCTTGTTTCCTTTACCATTAATCCACCTCCGGACATCATGGTGAGGCAGTTCTCTCCCTGCTACCCCTTCTCTCTCGCATCACACCCTCACCATTCCCGCACCTAGCTGAGCTCTGCATTATTTCTCCCCCCTAGACTACTCTAATATCCTCTGAGCTGGTGTGTCATCCACTGTGCAGCTGTCTTCTTTTAAAATACAAGAGTGCTCTTGTATCAGTCAAGTTTTTGCTTGCAAGTGAGTGAAACTCAATTCAAACTGCATCAAGCAGGGCTTCCCTGGTGGTCAAGTGGTTAAGAATCGGCCTTGCAATTAAGGAGATACCGACTCGATCCCTGATCCGAGGAGATCCCCCATGCTGAGGAGCAGCTAAGCCTGTGTATCACGACTCCTGAGCCCATGTGCCACAACTCCTGATGCAAACGCTAGAGCCCGTGCTCTGCAACAGGAGAAGCCACTGTGATGAGTGATGACAGCCCATATACCGCAGCTAGTGGCCTTCTGCTCGCTGGGCCAAAAGAAAGTCTACATGCAGCGAGAAAGACCCAGCACAGCCGAAAATAACAGCAAGTAAATATTCTGTTAAAAACCTGTATTAAGCAAAAGATGTGGGATTTATTGGCCTATATCATTGGGAAATCCAGAGATGGGTCTGATTAAAGGCCCAGCATGATGTAGGGTTTCGAATATACACAGTGGGTATGTTGGTCACTGGCAGGCCAGGACTCAGACTCTACCAGCTGCATAGTCCTGCAAAAGCAGGTCATCTTCCCACATGGTTTTGGCAGGATGGTCCCAAGGAGGATCACAGGTCTGTGAAGCTCAAGCCATGCACATCTTTCTTTGGGCGGGAGCTGGACTTGGAGGACAGAGTCAGCCGCACCATAAACCCATGAATAGCTTCTGTTACTGCTGGAGGGGAGAAGAGAGCCTTAGTAGGTGAACACAACAGATGTACAATGACATTCCATGTTGAAAGTCTTGCTGCCACTCCCAACTGCCTTTGAATAATTGCCAGACTCCTTAACATGTTATATATGTCTTGTCTACCTGTATGGCTTTATTTCTGCTTCTCTTTGTTTTTGTAAGGTTCAATTTAGATAGCACATCATAACTTCCTTCTAGCCTGTCATATTGGGTTGGGGATTCCTTACATGATTTGAGAGCACCCTAAATCTCTGCTGTTCTAACTTAGAACACATTTTCTTTTCTGGTAATTAGTGCTTCAGTTCAGTTCAGTTGCTCAGTCGTGTCCGACTCTTTGCGACCCCATGAGTTGCAGCACGCCAGGCCTCTCTGTCCATCACCAACTCCTGGAGTTCACTCAGACTCACGTCCATCGAGTCAATGATGCCATCGAGCCATCTCATCCTCTGTCGTCCCCTTCTCCTCCTGCCCCCAATCCCTCCCAGCATCAGAGTCTTTTCCAATGAGTCAACTCTTTGCATGAGGTGACCAAAGTACTAGAGTTTCAGTTTTAGCATTATTCCTTCCAAAGAAATCCCAGGGCTGATCTCCTTCAGAATGGACTGGTTGGATCTCTTTGCAGTCCAAGGGACTCTCAAGAGTCTTCTCCAACATCACAGTTCAAAAGCATCAATTCTTCAGTGCTCAGCTTTCTTCACAGTGCAGCTATCACATCCATACATGACCACTGGGAAAACCATAGCCTTGACTAGACAGACCTTTGTTGGCAAAGTAATGTCTCTGCTTTTGAATATGCTATCTAGGTTGGTCATAACTTTCCTTCCAAGGATAAGCATCTTTTAATTTCATGGCTGCAGTCACCATCTGCAGTGGTTTTGGAGCCCTAAAAAATAAAGTCTGACACGGTTTCCACTGTTTCCCTGTCTATTTCCCATGAAGTGATGGGACCAGATGCCATGATCTTCGTTTTCTGAATGTTGAGCTTTAAGCCAACTTTTTCACTCTCCTCTTTCACTTTCATCAAGAGGCTTTATAGTTCCTCTTCACTTTCTGCCATAAAGATGGTGTCATCTGCATATCTGAGGTTATTGATATTTCTCCCGGCAATCTTGATTCCAGCTTGTGCTTCTTCCCAGCATTTCTCATGATGTACTCTGCATATAAGTTAAATAAGCAGGGTGACAATATACAGCCTTGACATACTCCTTTTCCTATTTGGAACCAGTTTGTTGTTCCATGTCCAGTTCTAACTGTTGCTTCATGACCTGCATACAGGTTTCTCAAGAGGCAGGTCAGGTAGTCTGGTATTCCCATCTCTTTCAGAATTTTCCACAGTGTATTGTGATCCACACAGTCAAAGGCTTTGGCATAGTCAATAAAGCAGAAATAGATGTTTTTCTGGAACTCTCTTGCTTTTTCCATGATCCAGCGGATGTTGGCAATTTGATCTCTGGTTCCTCTACCTTTTCTAAAACCAGCTTGAACATTTGGAATTTCATGGTTCACATATTGCTGAAGCCTGGCTTGGAGAATTTTGAGCATTACTTTACTAGTGTGTGAGATGAGTGCAATTGTGCAGTAGTTTGAGCATTTTTTGGTATTGCCTTTCTTTGGGATTGGAATGAAAGCGGACCTTTTCCAGTCCTGTGGCCACTGCTGAGTTTTCCAAATTTGCTGGCAAATTGAGTGCAGCACTTTCACAGCATTATCTTTCAGGATTTGAAATAGCTCAACTGGAATTCCATCCCCTCCACTAGCTTTGTTTGTAGTGATGCTTTCTAAGGCCCACTTGAGTTCACATTCCAGGATGTCTGGCTCTAGGTGAGTGATCACATCATCGTGATTATCTTGGTTGTGAAGATCTTTTTTGTACAGTTCTTCTGTGTATTCTTGCCACCTCTTCTTAATTTCTTCTGCTTCTGTTAGGTCCGTACCATTTCTGTCCTTTATTGAGCCCATCTTTGCATGAAATATTCCCTTGGTATCTCTAATTTTCTTGAAGAGATCTCTAGTCTTTCCCACTCTGTTGTTTTCCTCTATTTCTTTGCACTGATCACTGAGGAAGGCTTTCTTATCTCTCCTTGCTATACTTTGGAACTCTGCATTCAGATGCTTATATCTTTCCTTTTCTCCTTTGCTTTTTGCTTCTCTTCTTTTCACAGCTATTTGTAAGGCCTCCCCAGACAGCCATTTTGCCTTTTTACATTTCTTTTCCATGGAGATGGTCTTGATCCCTCTCTCCTGTACAATGTCACGAACCTCAGTCCATAGTTCATCAGGCACTCTATCAGATCTAGTCCCTTAAATCTATTTCTCACTTCCACTGTATAATCACAAGGGATTTGACTTAGGTCATACCTGAATGGTCTAGTGGTTTTCCCTACTTTCTTCAATTTGAGTCTGAATTTGGCAATAAGGAGTTCATGATCTGAGCCACAGTCAGCTCCCAGTCTTGTTTTTGTTGACTGTATAGAGCTTCTCCATCTTTGGCTGCAAAGAATATAATCAATCTGATTTCAGTGTTGACCATCTGGTGATGTCCATGTGTAGAGTCTTCTCTTGTGTTGTTGGAAGAGGGTATTTGCTATGACCAGTGCATTTTCTTGGCAAAACTCTATTAGTCTTTGCCCTGCTTCATTCTACATTCCAAGGCCAAATTTGCCTGCTACCCCAGGTGTTTCTTGACTTCCTACTTTTGCATTCCAGTCTCCTATAATGAAAAGGATATCTTTTTTGGGTGCTTATTAATAAGGTGTTAATATGCTTATTAACCCGAAATTACTAGAGAAGCCTCTACTCAGGAGCTGAAAATATACCTATGCCTTACCTGTGTGTGTGTGTGCTCAGTTGCTGAGTTGTGTCTGACTCTTGCAGCCCTATGGATTGTAGCCTACCATGCTCCTCTGTCCATGGAATTTTCCTGGCAAGAATACTGGAACGTGTTGCCATTTCCTTCTCCAGGGGATCTCTCAGACCCAGGGATTGAAACTGCCTCTCTTGTGCATCTTGCATTTGTAGGCATGTTCTTTACCACTGAGCCACCTGGGAAGCCCCATGCCTTAGCGCTACCCCAGCTCAAATCCATCAGAATTTTGTGATGGGAAATGGAGGCACAGCCTGTCTCTCTCTCTATCTTCACCATCATTTATGTATCCATCTATCATCAGTCTACTCATATACCTATTACATATCTATCTATCTCATTTTTTCTTAAGCTCTGTAGGTGATTCTGTGGTATAGTAGACTTAAGGACAATAAGGATGACTGGGCTCCATCATTAATGCTCCATCCAGATATAAAATTCTGTGATTCTAAATCCGATTGATTGTATTCTTTGCAGCCAAAGATGGAGAAGCTCTATACAGTCAGCGAAACAAGACCAGGAGCTGACTTTGGCTCAGATCATGAGCTCCTTATTGCCAAATGCAGACTCAAATTGAAGAAAGTGGGGGAAACCACTAGACCATTCAGGTATGACCTAAATCAAATCCTTTATGATTATACAGTGGAAGTGAGAAGTAGATTTAAGGGACTAGATCTGATAGACAGAGTGCCTGATGAACTACGGACAGAGGTTCGTGACATTGTACAGGAGACAAGGATCAAGACCATACCCATGGAAAAGAAATACAAAAAAGCAAAATGGCTGTCTGGGGAGGACTTACAAGTAGCTGTGAAAAGAAGAGAAGTGAAAATCAAAGGAGAAAAGCAAAGATATAGCCATTTGAATGGAGAGTTCCAGAGAATAGCAAGGAGATATAAGAAAGCCTTCCTCAGTGATCAGTGCAAAGAAATAGAGGAAAACAATAGAATGGTAAAGACTGGAGATCTTTTCAAGAAAATTAGAGATACCAAAGGAACATTTCATGCAAAGATGGGCTCAATAAAGGACAGAAATGGTATGGACCTAACAGAAGCAGAAGATATTAAGAAGAGGTGGCAAGAATACACAGAAGAACTGTACAAAAAAGATCTTCACAACCAAGATAATCACGATGATGTGATCACTCACCTGGAGCCAGACATCCTGGAATGTGAACTCAAGTGGGCCTAGAAAACATCACTATAAACAAAGCTAGTGGAGGGGATGGAATTCCAGTTGAGCTATTTCAAATCCTAAAAGATGATGCTGTGAAAGTGCTGCACTCAATTTGCCAGCAAATTTGGAAAACTCAGAAGTGGCCACAGGACTGGAAAAGGTTAGTTTTCATTCCAATCCCAAAGAAAGGCAATGCCAAAGAATGCCAAACTACCTCACAATTGCACTCATCTCACATGCTAGTAAAGTAATGCTCAAAATTTTCCAAGCCAGGCCTCAGCAATACATGAACCATGAACTTCCAGATGTTCAAGCTGGTTTTAGGAAAGGTAGAGGAACCAGAGATCAAATTGCCAACATCCACTGGATCATGGAAAAAGCAAGAGAGTTCCAGAAAAACATCTATTTCTGCTTTATTGACTATGCCAAAGCCTTTGACTGTGTGGATCACAATACACTGTGGAAAATTCTGAAAGAGATGGGAATACCAGACCACCTGACCTGCCTCTTGAGAAACCTGTATGCAGGTCATGAAGCAACAGTTAGAACTGGACATGGAACAACAGACTGGTTCCACATAGGAAAAGGAGTATGTCAAGGCTGTATATTGTTGTCACCCTGCTTATTTAACTTATATGCAGAGTACATCATGAGAAAGGCTGGGCTTGATGAAGCAGAAGCTGGAATCAAGATTGCTGGGAGAAATATCAATAACCTCAGATATGCAGATGACACCACCCTTATGGCAGAAAGTGAGGAAGAACTAAAGAGACTCTTGATGAAAGTCAAAGAGGAGAGTGAAAAAGTTGACTTAAAGCTCAACGTTCAGAAAACGAAGATCATGGCATCTGGTCCCATCACTTCATGGGAAATAGACAGGGAAACAGTGGAAACCGTGTCAGACTTTGTTTTTGGGGGCTCCAAAATCACTGATGGTGACTGCAGCCATGAAATTAAAAGGAAAGTTATGACCAACGTAGACAGCATATTAAAAAGCAGAGATATTACTTTGCCAACAAAGGTCCATCTAGTCAAGGCTATGGTTTTTCCAGTGGTCATGTATGGATGTGAGAGTTGGAATATAAAGAAAGCTGAGCACTGAAGAATTGATGCTTTTGAACTGTGGTGTTGGAGAAGACTCCCTTGGACTGCAAGGAGGTCCAATCAGTCCATCCTAAGGGAAATCAGTCCTGGGTGTTCATTGGAAGGAGTGATGCTGAAGCTGAAACTCCAGTACTTTGGCCACCTGATGTGAAGAGCTGACTCAATTGAAAAGACCCTGATGCTGGGAAAGATTGAGAGCAGTAGGAGAAAGGGACGACAGAGGATGAGATGGTTGGATGGCATCACTGACTCAATGGACACGAGTTTGGGTAAACTCCGGGAGTTGGTGATGGACATGGAGGCCTGGTGTGTTGCGGTTCATGGGGTCACAAAGAGTCGGACTTGACTGAGTGACTGAACTAAACTGAACTGATCCCAAGATTTGATAGGATGATGACCTACTCTTCTTTACCTCTCTCTTTTTCTCTTTCCCCTTTCCCCTTCTCTGCTTCTGTATCTGCCTTTTGCCTAGAAGATATCAAAACTAGAGTTTTATTAAAAAAATAAATACAAAATAGTTTCTCTTTATTTTAATTTTAATTGCCCTTATATGCTTGGAGGCCATCTCAGTGATGCTGAGATTATCTGAATTATTAAAAAACGAGTTACTTTGTCTGTTGCCTCTGTATCCTAGCTCAGCCCAGTGTCTCCTCCTAATGGGACCAGCTCTGGAGCTGTGCCTGTGGGCCCCTTATAATTATGCCTCAACAGCATGGCCAGTCAGGCCTACAGTGAACAGAGTCATTTGAGGCTGTTTCTGTAACGTTTCAAACTGTTGTGTTGTTGACATTCAGTGCATGTGTTTGTCATTGACACACAGGCTCCCATTCCAGCTGGAAAGCTTTGCCTTTCATGTTGAAACTCTTTTAAGGAAATGTCCCTGCTTATCTCCAAGCCAGAGAGAGTGGATGGGAGGGAGGCATATGTTTAAACGCCCTGCATTTCGGGGATGCCAACAGGACTGTTTCCATTTGCTCCCCACAATGAGAGATCTCTGCTGCTCTTCCTGAGATCCTGACAGAAGCGTGTTTGTCTTTAATGTCATGAGGCGAGATAGAGCAGCTGTGTTTATGGTGGGAGTTACCTGTAATTTATGTTCTAACTTAAACATCTGGGAAGATTAGCTGTTTCCTTTAATTTAAAGACCTGAACTCTTTCTTTCTTTGTTTTTTTTTTAAAGCTCAACTCCTCAAAAATTTTTTAAGCACCAGGAAGGCAGTTGAAAAATCAGACTTTTGGCGTCTAGTACAGAGTTGGTAGCATTTTAGAATGTGAACATATCCTTAATTTCAATCCAGAAAAGCATCTGCAAATGAGGAAAAACTCACTCAACTGTTTGTCTATGTAAGAGAAGGACATTTCTTAAGGGCTTCGTGAGACCCGAGCTGATCACATCATGTGCTTCCTTTCTCACTAGTCAGCTTCCTTGCTTTTTTTATGCCATTCAAATCATGCTAAATTTTATTATCCTGGGAAATTGGCTTCCAGGGACACTGGGGAAAGTGAAGTGGGTCAACACAACTCATGTTTGGGGACTGGGAAGACGGGTGCGGAGGATAGTCACTGTGAACCGATAATCTAATGGAATCCCAAGTGTTTGTTTTATAAACACCAACAGATGGATTCTTCCCCTTGCCTGACCCAGTGAAATATGGTTTGCTCTCATCTGGGACCTTGAGAGGAAAAATCTATTTGTTTCTCTTCTGCTAAGGGAAATCAGATGATTTGTTCACACTTATCTTTATGACTATTTCTCTAAAAGCTAACCTGAAAAGTTTACCAGAATCTCCAAAGAAAATTAAAAGATAGCATCATTTATTTATCAACTCAGCAAACACCAAATGCCCACTCTGTGTAGGCATTATGGAAGGAATAATAAGATATCTGCATCTATATAAATACATTAAATAAATGACGATAAGTGCTTTAATAAGTCATTAGACAGAACAGCTACTGGTTACAGATGTCAAAAAAGATGTAAAGAACTTGAATGAGATCTAGGCTTAGTCTGTGATGTTTTCATGTTCTGTGAATCTTGGGACCCCTTGACAAGAGTCAAAGGGAGTAATCTGAATGGATTCATTTTTGTGAGCCTTCATTCTCTCATGATGTAGCTGTTTACTAAAATCTTCTAAATTCTGATTAGCAATCAGTTATAGAATTTTCCTGAGACTTGACTGTCACTGGTTTGTACTTTTCAAAATTTCTTTCTATCTGAATGTTATTTCGATCTTTTATGTTTCTCTAACTTTCCTCTACAGGTAGTACCATCCATAGGAAATGGAGAATTAGTATTGCAATCTGTAATCAAGCTATCAGCAATAGGGAGCTCACAGTTCTACATTAGCCTGGTCAAAGTCAACATGACTTTTGAGTTTCTCAGACTGCACAGAAGTGTACCTAGTCCACATTCTCCCCACAAAAGACTTTCAGAATTGGTCGACAAATCCCCCTAGCTACTTAGAAAGCACCCACCAAAATGCCTTTCTAGGTTTTATGAATTCAGTTTGAATTTGTTCCAAAGTTATTATAAAGACCTCTTTGCACTGCCGAACACCTTTTCAGTTCAGTTCAGTTCAGTTCAGTCGCTCAGTTGTGTCTGACTCTTTGCGACCCCATGAATCACAGCACACCTTTTAGTAAGTCTAAAATTATTTTAAAATGAAAAGTTAAAAATAATATAGTTTATTTAATTATTAATTGTGAGCCCTTTAGATTGTTTTCTTTTTTGAATAATTTTATAGTGAATATCTCTGTCATAAATTCTGTGTATATTCTATTTCCTTATAATACACTCCTAGAAGTGCAAATGTTGGGTGAAAGTATATGCATGTATATTTTCTCTCTTTTTTCCCTTTCAGTTTTATTGAGGTAGGGTTGACGTACAGCATTGTATGTTTAAGGTGCACAGTATAATGATTTGACTTGCATACTTCCTGAAATGATTATCACAGTGAAATTTAGTGATCATTTGCCATTTAATATAGATATAAAATTAAAGAAATTGGAAAAAATGTTTTCTTATTATGAGAACCCTTAGAATTTGCTCTTAATTTTCATATATAACACATGCAGTGTTAATTATGTTTATCATTTACACATTACATTCCTAGTACTTATTTATCGTATACCTGGAAATCTGTGCCTTTTGATTGCCTTCATCCAATTTTCCCTCTCTCAAGCCCTCACTTTCTGGTAATCACAAATCTGATCTGAAAATAATTTTATTATTCGCTAGACTGTGCCGGGTCTTCATTGCTGCACAAGCTCTTCTCTAGCTGTGGTGAGTGAGGGTCTGCTCTACGTGTGCAGGCTTCTCATCCGACGGCTTCTCTTGTTGCAGAGCAGGCGGTCTAGGGCATGGGGGCCTCAGTAGTCGCAGTTCCTGGGGTCTAGAGCACAGGCTCAGTAGTTGTGGTACATGAGCTTAGTTGCTCTGAAGCACGTGGCATTTTCCTGGATCAGGGAGCAAACCCATGCCTCCTGCATTGGCAGGCAGATTCTTTGCCACTGAACCACCAGGGAAGCCCTCTATAATTTGTTTTTGAAATACAGTTGACCTGCAACATTGTGTTAGTTCCTGTTATATAATATAGTGATTTGATATTTCTAACGATCAAATTTCAAAATGGTCACTGTGATAATTCCAGTTACGATGCGTCGCCATAGAAAGATACTATATATTCCCCACACTGTACATACCCATAACTCATTTGTATTTATGACTGGAAGTTTGTACTTTCTAATCTCCCTCACCTTTCTTTTCTCCTCTCACTTCCCTTCCCTCTGGCAACCACCTGTTTGTTTAAAGTGTATTTATATTTTTGATATCTATTATCAAATTGTTCTGTAATGTTTCTCAACACTATGATTGGCTGTTTTAATTTTTAAGGTATTTTTTAGCTTGATAGAAAGCAACGATACTTCATTGTTGCTTTAATTTGCATTGCTTCTATTCCTGAGGAGAATAGCAATCTTTTTATGCTTATTACCCATTTGTACTGTGTGTGTGTGTGTAAATTACCTGCTGATGATGTCTATGAATTTTGTTTTTGGCGGTGCTCCCATTTATCTTAGTGATTTGTTATCAGGTCTTTAATGCTGTTACAAGTCTTGTCCCTTTGTGTTGAGATTCTTTTCTCAGTTGACAACTTTGTAGTTTTATGTTTAATTTGTTAAAGTATGAAAGTTTTATTTAAAAAATATTATCTCTTCAAGAATTGGAAGCATAATGGTATATAAGCAGCAGCATCTGAGTAACATTCAAAATTGATAACTCCACAGGTAATCAATCTTTATCCTTAGACTTAGCTCAAGCACTCCAACTCTTTCTGATCAGATGACTTTCTGATTAATCCTGTCTCTTAGGGCATGGTAAGGGCATGAAAATGAAATACATAATCTGTGTTCTATCAGCTCATTGGTGCAAAATTCAACACAGGACTCTCCTCTCTTTCCAAACCCTACCTTCTCTCACTAGTGGTTTTCTGAGAATTTAAATAAGACCTATTATTTTCTTTCCCACCAGCCCCGCTCATGCATGGATGCCTCCTGTGAGTCAGACTTCTTTTCCCCTGAATCTTTTTTTTTTAATAGCTTCATGTCATTGCTCCCATCTTCAGTCAGTTTGTCCAGAAAAGTCCCCTCCACTCCCAGCCCCACTTATCCTCTTGGAAAGTCTCTATAGATTCTTAGGCCCTCAGCTAAAGGCTTATATGTAACCCTGATGTGAAGTGAGTTGATTGTCAGGGAGGAGGGGCACATGGAGTTCTTAAATATGATAAGTCTGACATCCAGATGAACAGAAACTTGACACGGCTTAACAATTTATGCAGGTGATTTCATTGCTTCTGACATTTCTATCACACTATACATATAATTTATTTATTTATTTTTCCTCTGTGAAGTTGGAGGACACGTTTCTTGAGCCCTGGGGACTCAGACTGCTGTTCCCGTCAATGGAGCCTTCTCTTGCTTCCTGGGCAGGTTCCCAGCCTCCGCTGGGCTTGTAGTGTTGTGGATGTGTCTTTCTTAAAATAATTGCCTGTTGTCCTGACAGTTCTCCTTCTATACTTTTTTTGGGGGCCTACTCTGCTGCAAACTCAGTCAGAGTGCCCTTGGGGTCTTATTCATTTTTATTTATTTATTTTTACCCCCTGCGATGCCTTATATATAAAATGTACTTGATAAAAGTTTAACATTGTTGGTCCTCTCTTTATAGAAATTATACTTGTAGCATGCTACAATTGAGAAATACAAATTTTACTTTATAGCCAATAGTTTGTTAATCACGCAGTACATATATATTAGCAAAAAGTAGAAAACATTGTTAAATAAAAGGAAAATGTTCTGTAGTTACCCTTCTCAGAAGTTGCCACTGTTAATATTTGGGCATATATTCTTCCAGAATTTGAAGAAGATGGTGAAGAAAAACACTTATTGAGTTTTTATTGAGTCCTCACTGTGTGCCAGGCACTGTGCTAAGCACTCCATGTAGAAGTTCTCACACCATCCACCTGTTCATACTGTGAGAGGGCAACTCTTATTTTCTCCATTTCAGAACGGGAGACACTGAGGTTTAGGGAGGTTAAATAACTTACTCAAGGTCACGTGACTGAGAAGTAGCTTAGCCTGGATTTGAACCCACACAATTGAGCCCAAGCACATATGAGTCAACAGAACATGGTGACAAAAGTGCATATATCCAGAGCCAGACTAACCGGGTTAAAACCCCAGTTCCTCACTAACAAGCTGTGTGACCACAGGCAAGCTAATTAGTCTTTTTGTGCTTTAATCCCCATTCCTTTGTCTTTAAAATGGGGTTAATACTGATATTAACCCCAAACTCTGCACAGAATTGTAAACAGGATAAAATGAAATAATTTATGTGAAGTACTTAGAACAGTGCCCACCTATATATAGTAAAATCCTGATTGTTAGCTTTATAATACTATGTTCATTGAATCAAGGTCACCATACTATAATCTTCTTTGTGAACTTTTTATTTATTATACTGTGAGCATCATTTTAGTTCTAAATACACTTGTACCACATGATTTATAGGACCCTACAATAGTCTAGTTCTTTGAAGGCACCATAATTTACATAACAAATTTCCTGTTTCTCCAGGATATGGGCATCACAAGATACGGATGGCTGCAAAAACCGTGGCAAGGTTAACATAAGGTAGATCCTCAATAGAGATTTGTTGACTGATTGAATGAATGCATATTGTTGAAGTTATTTGCAGTTTTTCACTATTACTCATGATTTTAAGAATTCTTTTATTTGCAGGAGGTTTTGATGTTTAAAAATTTTCCTGTGCTGTAAAACATCACCTTCTAATCATTGTTTAAGAACCAAAATGTAACTCTTAAACTGATGTAAAGACCCATTGAGTCTAAGGGTACCCATTTGGTCCAAGAGAAAAAAAATACTTAAGCTAAAGTAAAGGTACATGGTTACATTTAAAATAATAACTTTAAAGAGTCTCTTTCATGAAATTGTTTTCAAAGAGTGTTTTACTATGTGGGTAAATTTTAACAAAAATTGCTCCAATTAACTCCAAGTACAGTGACACACATAATGCTTTGATTACACATGTGAAACTCATTTAGTCAAGAGACCTCGAGTAGGAAAAAAGGCAACTTTGTGGGGAAAAAAAATCTCCGTTCCAATAATGATGGAGTAGTTTCCCAAGATCTAATCACATGCACATTTAGAAGAAAGCATTTTAGATTCTTTGTCACAGTAACGTCTGGTGACTTTCTAACTTTTCCCAAACAGCTTCACTCTGCCTTTGGAATTCCATCTTGTGTTACACAGATCTGTGAAGTTGCCTGTGGAGACTTAGGAAACTTGGAACATTTTCAATTTCACTTGAAAAATGTGCTACTATTCTTCAATCCATTGACCTATGGAGGAAAGTAGTGATGAATGGAGAGGCAAGATGAATGAGGTGAGGAGGACCACTTCACGTGTTGTCCTGCTGTAGTAAACAACTCAGAGAATGCCTTTCAGGAGATGATGAGCCTGGCCAACAGAACGTATTGACCAGAAGGAAGATAAACAGTTGATGACTAGCTTGAGCAACAGCGGTAGCAAAAGATTACTCCAGAAATGGAGGAAATCTAGAATGCAGCCAAGGATATCCTTTTTTTCAGTTGAGACTGTGTCACTTCTAGATAGATTTTTACTTTTGGCCTCGAACTGAAGTGTAAACCATATAGTCCAGCTTGTTTTGAGGGATAAACATGGAAGTTGCTTCAGACTTGAGTGTCCGTTTCGCTTTCATTTTGGTTTTGTTCAGTCTGAAAATGATAGTAGCTGGCTACCTGCTACGGTAGTTACGTCACTTGGAGCCTAGACTGAAAATGTAGTGGGAGACTGCAGATCTGTGAATGACGGTGGAACAGTTCACTAGCCATCGTAAAAGGAAATAATTTTTGGATAGTTTGGCCTAAACTCCACTCACAGCCTAACCGAATAGGAGTATGATGTAAAAATAATCTTCCCAGAGTTCAGTTCAGTTCAGTCGCTCAGTTGAGTCCGACTCTTTGCGACCCCCTGAATCGCAGCACGCCAGGCCTCCCTGTCCATCACCAACTCCCAGAGTTCACTCAGACTCACGTCCATCGAGTCCGTGATGCCATCCAGCCATCTCATCCTCTGTCGTCCCCTTCTCCTCCTGCCCCCAATCCCTCCCAGCATCAGAGTCTTTTCCAGTGAGTTAACTCTTCGCATGAGGTGCCCAAAGTACTGGAGTTTCAGCTTCAGCATCATTCCTTCCAAAGAAATCCCAGGGTTACGTTCCCCTTATTTTCTCTTTTAATCTGCTTCTCAGTTTTTGTTTCTCCTGTTCTCTATTTTTGATTCTTCCTCTTCTCTTCTTCTTTCCCCTCGCTTTTAAATGTATTTCTCCTTTTTTCGTACATCTTTTCCCCCACCCCCATGGCTACCCTCCTTTTCCTCTCTCTCTTGTTCCCCTTTCTTCTCCATGCCTCTCAGGTTTTAAACTGCCAACTTCTAAACTTCATGGAGCTGCAGTATTATTTTGATGGCAATTGTGAAAAAATTTTACTGCTTGTAATTTAAAAATAGTTTAAAGTCAGTATTTATTTTTCCAAGGAAAAACTTGGGCTCCACTTTTTCTGATTTTAGTTTTATTACCTAGTATAAAGCACTTCAGTAAGGTCTGGCACAGGAAAAGTACTACATTAAATCTTAGCGATTAGTATTCCCTTGATTCAGATTTTCCTTCTGGAACAGTTGACCTTGAAAGCAAAAAAGATTTCCTCTGTTTTCCCTAAACAGTTCAAGATGGCCAGTTGCTGTTGTCCTTACCGATGCTCTTAAGGATGGAGTGTTCCCTCTTTTTCCAGCCCCCTGTTTTAGTAGATCATTATTAAATTGTCTATCTAAACTTTATTTCTGTGTAATTTAAGCTCACTTGGTAGAAAGAACAAATAAACAATGCTTCCTTGAGGTAACAGTTCAAATTCTAGGAAATGCCTCTTTGAACCTTTTATAGCGTAGTCCATGGACAGAGGATGGGCTTTGGGGCCCAGGTCCATGAGCAAAGCATTTACACTGTTTTAGCATCTGATTCTTCATCTATCAGGAAAGATTATGAGGACTGTTGTGAAAATTAAAGAAATCCAAGCTGACAGGACACCTAGAGCCCGTGTTTGGTGAGAGCCTGATAAATGGCAGCATAAACCTCTGGAGCTCCCATCGTGCAATATTCTTCTCATGGAAATGCTACTAATTCTCCCTCCTACGTCTCCATGATCTGTAAATAATGAGTGTGGCTTGGGAGCATTAAAATCAGAGAGATCAGAGATCACTAGGTATGCACAGAGAGGGAGAAACAGGGACAGCTTATCAGTCTATGCACCTTGTGCCCAAGGGCACAGAGACTGCCTCTTTGGCAGCTGAGTGCCTAAACCTGGGAACTTCCCAATATAGAGCTAGGAGAAGTAGTGGGAGTATCCCATGCTGAGTTAACTGCTTGCAAAAAACTTGTGTAGGAGGGCCTGCCTCTGGGATTACCTCTCCTCTGCCTCCCCACAGGCGTTACACAAGCATCTGGTTGGTGTAGAAGCCAAGCAAATGTGATAAAGGTTTCTCTTTCACGTGTAAGAGTTATACAAGACAGTGTCACGTGTGTGTGTGTGTGTGTGTGTGAGAGAGAGAGAGAGAGAGAGAGAGAGAAGGAGAGATGGAGAGACAAAGTAATGGAATTAAACCCTTCTCATAGCAATACTTGAAGTACCCCTAGAACTTGAACAGTTTCATGTACAGTTTCTTGGTACTTTCTCCAAATTAACCTAAAAATGCTGAAACCAAAACTGATCCAGTCCAGAAATGTTTTTATGAAAATTCACATTGGATGCATTCTTAAGGTTTCAAAGGTTCTGACTTGCAGGTCATTGTTTACTGATGTGCTCTCCGTGGTCATCTGTGAGCTGGACACCAGCCATTTAATTGTAACATCATTAGTAGATAATGTGATCCAGCTTGCAAGTGATTTACTTTCTGACCAAATAGATAAAAATGAATTCAAAATTTTCTCTACAATGACATCTCTGACTTGCTTTCGTTATGCCTTTCTGGATGAAGAGAAAGAGGGTGGCAAGATGACTGGCAGGTGGAATCTTCTTTGACCCAAGATGTAAACCTCATTGGTGATGGCTGTTGTGACTAGTTATGTACAGGTAAACCTTGCAGAAAATGGGATGTGTTGAATCACTATTGATTCTGAAGTGCAGCTATAATGCTTTAATAATTCAATATTTTGCTTGCTCAAATTCATCTTTCTCAGGTATGCCTATAGACAGTACCTTGCTGATGAGTGACAGTCTTAGAAAATCCGTCTCTTAGAGAATCTGTATATGAAGGTGTATGTTTCTAGTGCTATTAGGAAAGAGATGAAAATTGGACAACAAGAGGGGAACAGGCTAAATCTGTGGGCATCTAGTGTTTAAGAAGGAGGAAGGACAGCCACCTTTCCTCCTGGGTGACCATAGAAGAGATCCTGTGAATGAGGACACTTATTTCTCAGAATCTGAAATTGTATGACAATCTCTGAGGTTGTGGGACTCTTCTCAGGCCACAGACCTCAAAGATGTGGCCAGATAGGCTGGGAGGGGTCTCAGTCTACCCAGTAGAGTTTCCTTTTTCCTACAGTTTCAGGAGACAAAGGACAATTGGGTAAGAGAATGGAATAGTGGGAGGCAATAATGGGAGAGACTTCTGTAGGGACCCTATATACTCCTATGCTTCTTGATGAGCATGCCGAGAACACAAGGCAACGTCACTTTACACCCAGACTGTTGCTCAGGACGGTGCTCACTCAAGCAGTGAGCAAGCTTGAGGCATGAAGTAAAGTCTCCCCTTGGGACAACACAGACTTGATTATGCTTCCTATGACGTGGTGAGTTCCCAGCGCTTTGTATTTCTCTCTTGTAAAGGAGTGCCTCCCACACACTGTGTGTGGGCATCTGTCTGGACCTACACATAGCCTCTACTTGAAGGCCAAGTGGAACTGATGGAAACATACTAATGCTCACGGTGCTTACTGTGCCATGCGTCCCACATCTCTAACCAGATACCTCATGTCTTCTTGCTAGCATCCATGAAAATGGTAGCAGGGTAACAAGTTAAAATCAAATCTCAGACCTAACAGGAAAGGAATACAAAAGTTTAATGAAGTGACTCAAAAAGTACTTGAACCTTTACCGAAGCACTTTTTTTCCCGTCTGTCTTTCATAAAGTTGCTTACCCATCCTTAAAAACCAACAATAAACTCCAAGGTTCTTGGCAAAGCTGTAGAATTCTTGGACTCCTTAAATTTGACCTCGAGAGTCACTGAACTTCCTGAATTCTTCCTTCAGCACAAGAAAGAGGCCATGAGGGCACTGATGCTGTGTGTTTGATAGCGGGCAACTGCAGTCTTGGAGAGGTCAGCCAGCCAATCTTGCCCTAAGGCTATGTACTTAAGGCAGTCCAATTTTCAAACATCTCCAGAGATTGAGTGAGTTTAGCCATATTCCCTCAGGAGCCCATTGTAACATTTCACCTTTTCCCTTTTAGGATGTTTTTCTGCTTTATAATTTAAATAGAATGAAAAGGCTTATCATGAAAGTCTTTCCTTTTTCCTTTTGTGGACTTCCATGGATATTTAGAAAACTGATCAGAGAGGGAAAAACAAAGCATCGTGAAGTTCATTGTCATTTTCTTTTCTCAAGGTTGGCTGAATGGTGTTTCAATTTTATTTAAAAATCTTTCTCTGTGAATGTCATTCCTGTAACTGTTCTCTGATGATTTCTCCAAGGGAAATAGGAAATAAACTCACTTATACTGTCTCAAGATTGTCTTTCCACCCTGATAACCCTTGCATATACTTTTCTTTGTCTGCCAGAGACTTCCATGAGCACCATCTCCTAGGGATTGTATTAAGTGGATCCTTTAATTAGGACACTGGAATGATTAAGTTCTAAGACCACTTCCAATATAAGGGTTATATTATTGGGTGAATCCTATGTCCCTAGTTTATGCACATCTGTGTAAAGTAGCAACCACTTAATCCATTATTGCTGAGATAGCATGAAAAATTGTCATTATTTGTCCAACAGAGCGTGTGTTTCCAAGGATGCATTCAACAAGCGACATCATCATTTCTATATGCTTCCTTATAAATATGTTTTGCCCTTGTATTTCAATTTTTAGTAGGCTTATTACTATTGATAATAAGATACTATCAGTATCTTACAATTAAAAATCAATCTATTTAAAAAGTCAAATGGAGATATAAATAATATCCTATGTGCTAACTTTCCTTCATAGTCTGATAGAGAAATATTGAAACTGTATCATTTTTTCTCCTTTTCCCTTGAATTTTTCAAGTTCACCCAAAACCAGGTTATTGTTTTCCTTCTTGACTTCTTCAACCATTCACTTCTCATTTACCACATGTTTATTTGGGCCTTACCTTGTGCAGGCAGCTGAGATTTAATTATCTAATTGAGTATAGTAATTTAGTATGTAGCTGTTTGCATAAATTCTTTATTTTTTTCCTGGTTAATTCCTTAGTGACATTTCTCTGGCATGGGATTTCCTTGATTAGGCGTGGAGTTAACATGAGTGGGGAAGATTGTGCAAAGGTGGTCTTGGAGAAGATCCTGAGAATTCATTAAAATTCTGCTTGATTAGGTACTTAGAAGAATTTTATTTCTGCTCTTAGAAGTATTACTTTGCCTGTTACTATTATCAATCGTTTTGAGTGGTGTTGCTATTAGTACACTGACCATTAAAACAAAATATTCTGCCTGTGAATTTAGTCAAATTTTAATAGTTTAAATAAAGTCAGAAAAAAGATGTTGTAGAATAACTTTTGTTGATATAAAAATGTTTATAGAATGATAAAAATCATCACTTGATGATTTAAATTTTTTTTCATTTTGCTCATAGTCATTTTCCAATTTTTCTATTATTAATACCTGTATTACTGATGTGGGACCTGTTATCCAGAGTTGTATTTTTCAGTTGTTCAATGGGTCAGTAAAACCCATTAGGGCTTACGGTGATTTTGCCATATTGTGGAAAAGAGTACCATACCATTTTGATTACTGTAGCTTTGTAGTATAATCTGAAGTCAGAGAGCCTGATTCCTCCACCTGTTTTTCCTTTTCAGGATTGCTTTGGCTATTCAGGGTCTTTTGTGTTTCCATACAGATTAAAAAATTTTTTTTCTAGTTCCGGGAAAATGCCACTGGTAATCTGATAAGACATTGCATTGAATCTATAATTGCCTTCAGTCCACATCCTCATTTTAAATCTGTTTGGCCAATGCTACATATAGAAGGATCTTAGAGACTAACAATGGATTTTTCTTAATCTTAAGAGATGACTTCAGCTGCATCCTGAATATAGTTTCCTTACCTGGAGCAAATTGATCCTGTCTTGGCTACTGGACTTAATAATTGAATTGGCATTTCTCTCCAGTATTTAATTAGTAGAAAATATCAAGAAACTTTCACTTCCAACTGGAACAAGCATAAACTTTGGCTAAATTGCCTCTGATAATACCAACATCATGACTTGGTTGCCTTGGGACCTTGGCCATTCCCACTCTTCAGCAAGAGATTATATAGGTCTAGTACATTGATGACATCATACTGGTAAAATCAGAGGAGTGGGAAGTAGTGAACATCATAATGCTTTGGTAAGACAGTTAACATGTTGGTCGTGAGACACTTGTGTATCAAAGAGTGGGAGACAAAGCCCTAAAATATGCAAGGCTTTCTTATTTATACTTTAAGTCTTTTTGGCCTCATTGGCCACTGTAGAATAAGATCACCAGATGCGTGTGGGCAATGACCAGCATCATGCAGATACAACCTGACAGTGCCTCACCCTGGGCCTATGGCACCTGTCTCTTCCTCCCCACCTTGGAGATTCTGACAATGTTGCCTGGGACACCTGCAGGTACCACCTTGACATCCATGCATATATAAGCTGTTAAGGTGGGGGAGTGATGGCTCCATAGAAATGTGACCCTGGATTAATCCAGCTGGGTACTCTTGCCTAGAACTTTGACTCTTAAAGGCCTGACACAGAGATGCAGGGACAGCCAGAGATTATTTATATGGTAGTGGAAGTAAGAGTCCGGGAGTATAATGATGAGCGTTCAGTGTTGGTATGTCAGTGGTAGAGTCCAGAACAGTTCTTGTGTAATGATTTTGGCTGTGTCCTACTAGACTACCTTCCTTGGTTCCTGATCATTTTTTCAACATTGTTTTTGAGTCTTCATGTTGATTCTCTGAACTACTCAATAGCTTTCCAACAAGAAACTTTTCTGCTTAAGTAGTTTCTACTGATTGCCATGCTGAACCCTGACTCTAAAATAAGTTATACTAAATGACTTCTACAGTGATTACCTCATCTTTTTTCACTCTATTATTATATTGCTTCCATTGCATCAATGTGTATGCTTTTGTGAAGTTTTTGTAAATCAACAATATTTTGACAATAATTAAGAAAACTCTGGGAGTTGGTGATGGACAGGGAGGCCTGGCGTGCTGCAATTCATGGGGTCGCAGAGAGTCAGACACGACTGAGTGACTGAATTGAACTGAACTGAACTGAAGAATGAAATAAAAATTATGCTCTATTTGGCTTCCCTGATGGCTCAGTTGGTAGAGAATCCACCTGCAATGTGGGAGACCTGGGTTTGATCCCTGGATTGGGAAGATCCCCTGGAGGAGGGCATGGCAACCCACTCCAGTATACTTGCCTGGAGAATCCTCATAGACAGAGGAGCCTGGTGGGCTGCAGTCCATAGGGTCACAAAGAGTCGGACATGACTGAGTGACTAAGCACACACATTAGGCTGAAGTTTTTAGTTTTTCTTGGGGTCCTTTTGAGAAGATGAGTGTAAAGAGCAGAGCACTGAGTAAATATCAGTATGATTCTTAACCCTTATGAGGCTTTCTTACTGAATGTTTTGAAATAATTTTATTAAGACCCAACTAGGTGATTTATTGTAAAGTTAATGGCGTGACTTTTTATTGGATAGGCTAGTTCTGTATGTTAATGAGCACAAAGGCAGAATGTAAAAATTTCCACAAAAAAGTTTTGTGAACAATGAAAATGTAAGGTTTTGTTACTGTTACTTTTGTTATATACTGTGAACTCAGTTTAACACAGGGTGACTGAAGGATCTGATGTTTGCTGGTCATTTCTTATATGAAGGTGTGATGGATCTAAACTGCCTTAGCTGAAACAGGAGAGAGATTCAAGGAGACCCAGAGGGAAGATCCACAGCCAGGTACTGTAGCTGGAGAAGACACAAAGTCTATGTGGGGAAAGGTAGAGAGAGAGAGGTGGCCCTATGGATATAGAAGGATATGTTTTGGAGAAATGGAGATGTGTCATGGAGATTTTGGTGGAAAATACTTTGTGGGTGATATGAGCAATCTGTCTCCCATGAGAAATCATGAAGTCCATATTGCATACTGATGTTTGTGGATGGAAGTCTTTATTTTAAAGGAGATGAAGTACAGGGTAAAAGTAGAAACAGTGTGTCAAGGCAGTTGACACTTGGATTACAGAAATCACTTTTGTAGAATCCTCTATATATCATTTTTCACTGTCTTTAACTGAGGCTCAGTGGAGCTACAGTAAGATTTTGCTCAAGAGGTTCTTTTCTTTTTTTTTTCCCCCAAATTTTAAATGGGTATAGCCCATTAACAGTGTTGTGGTAGTTTCAGGCGAATAGCAAAGGGGCTCAGCCATACATATACATGCATCCATTTTCCCCTAAACTTCCCTCCTGTCCAGGCTGGCATTTAACATTAAGAAGAGTTCCATGTGCTGTACAATAGGTCCTTGTTGGTTATCCATTTTGAATATAACAGTGTGAATATAACCTTCTCAAATTCCCTAACTATCCCTTCCCCTTGGAAGCCGTAAGTTCTTTATCTAGGTCTGTGAGTAAGAGGCACTTTTCTTAACTTATATCTGTTTTCACACATATTTGGCCGATTTCCACCAACCAGAGAATAGCATTTCCTGAGGTTCTACTACACACCAGCCACTAAGCCAGTTGTGTATCAAGGTTGGGGAGCAGTTCAGTGGGAGTTGCCTGCCTGGGTGAGAAGAAGCAGATTACTGGTTTGTCTAGGATTGTCTGTGAGTTGTAATAATGAAAAACAAGTCCACTTTTATTATTGCTTTAAAATTCTCAACAAATAGCTGTGAAAAGAAGAGAAGCAAAAAGCAAAGAAGAAAATAAAAAACATAAACCAGTTTGAATGCAGAGTTCCAAAGAATAGCAAGGAGATATAAGAAAGCCTTCCTCAGTGATCAGTGCGAAGAAATGGAGGAAAACAATAGAATGGGAAAGACTAGAGATCTCTTTAAGAAAATTAGAAATACCAAGGGGACATTTCATACAAAGATGGGCTCAATAAAGGACAGAAATGGTATGGACCTAACAGAAACAGAAGATATTAAGAAGAGGTGGCAAGAAAACACAGAACTGTATGAAAAAGATCTTCACGACCCAGATAACCATGATGGTGTGATCACTCACCTAGAGCCAGACATCCTGGAATGTGAAGTCAAGTGGGCCTTAAAAAGCATCACTATGAACAAAGCTAGTGGAGGTGATGGAATTCCAGTGGAGCTATTTCAAATCCTGAAAGATGATGCTGTGAAAGTGTTGCACTCAATATGCCAGCAAATTTGGAAAACTCAGCAGTGGCCACAGGACTGGGAAAGGTCAGTTTTTATTCTAGTCCCTAAGAAAGGCAATGCAAAAGAATGTTCAAACTATCTCACAATTACATTCATCTCACACACTAGTAAAGTAATGCTCAAAATTCTCCAAGCTGGGTTTTAGCAATATGTGAACTGTGAACTTCCAGATGTCCAGGCTGGTTTTAGAAAAGGCAGAGGAACTAGAGATCAAATTGCTAACATCTGCTGGATCATCGAAAAAGCAAGAGAGCTCCAGAAAAACATCTATTTCTGCTTTATTGACTATGCCAAAGCCTTTGACTGTGTGGATCAAAACAAACTGGAAAATTCTGAAAGAGATGGGAATACCAGACCACCTGACCTGCCTCTTGAGAAATCTGTAAGCAGGTCCGGAAGCAACAGTTAGAACTGGACATGGAACAACAGACTGGTTCCAAATAGGGAAAGGAGTACATCAAGGCTGTATATTGTTACCCTGCTTATTTAACTTATATGCAGAGTCCCTTGGACTGGAAGGAAATCCAACGAGTCCATCCTAAAGGAAATCAGTCCTGAATATTCATTGGAAAGATGGCTGTTGAAGCTAAAACTCCAATACTTTGGCTATCTGATGCAAAGAGCTGACATTTGAAAAGACCCTGATGCTGGGAAAGATTGAAGGTGGGAGGAGAAGGGGACGACAGAGGATGAGATGGTTGAATGGAATCACTGACTCAATGGACATGAGTTTGAGTAAACTCTGGGAGTTGGTGATGGACAGGGAGGCCTGGCATGCTGGAGTCCATGGGGTCGCAAAGAGTTGGACATGACTGAGCGACTGAACTGAACTCTGATAGGTAGTATATCTCCTTTTTGCTTGCACCTGGGTGTATATCTCCTCTCAATATCCTTTTTGTAATGCCACAACTTTCAGAAAACCAAGATCATGGCATCTGGTCCCATCACTTCATGGCAAATAGATGGGGAAACAGTGGAAATAGTGGCTGACTTTGTTTTTCTGGGCTCCAAAATCACTGCAGATGGTGATTGCATCCATGAAATTAAAAGATGCTACTCCTTGGAAGGAAAGTTATGACCAACATAGACAGCATATTAAAAAGCAGAGACATTACTTTGCCAACAAAGGTCCGTCTAGTCAAGGCTATGGTTTTTCCAGTGGTCATGTATGGATGTGAGGGTTTGATTATAAACAAAGCTGAGTGCCAAAGAATTGATGCTTTTGAACTGTGGTGTTGGAGAAGACTCTTGAGAGTCTCTTGGACTGCAAGGAGATCCAACCAGTCCATCCTAAAGGAGATCAGTCCCGGGTGTTCATTGGAAGGACTGATGTTGAAGCTGAAACTCCAATACTTTGGCCACTTGTTGCGAAGAGCTGACTCATTTGAAAAGACCCTGATGCTGTGAAAGATTGAGGGCAGGAGCAAAAGGGGATGACAGAGGATGGGATGGTTAGATGGCATCACCGACTCCATGGACATGGGTTTGGGTGAACTCTGGGAGTTGGTGATGGACAGGGAGGCCTGGAGTGCTGCGGTTCATGGGGTCGCAGAGTCGGACGCAACTGAATGACTGAACTGAATTGAACTGATTGCCACTACGTACGTTCTACATATGTTATCTGTTTTACCACTTAGAATAACTCTGCAAGGCATTGTTACCCCTTATTATAGATAAGACTTGAGGAGATTAAGACCTTCACTGGAGACAAGAGCAGAGTCAAGATTTCAACCCAGCACTTCAGTCCTGCAAACCTTTTCTATCCTGACTACATCACCCTGCCTCCTCAAGTCAGCCTGGACAGTGTAGCAGGGGCCAGGTTTTCTCTAGTCAAGGATTTGGTAGATTCTCACTGCTATCTCTTCTGCTTCTACCCTCATGGAGGGTATAGGGCCACACTGGGCAATGGGTAGATACCCATTCTGTCTCTGGTGACAAAAATAGTTTGGTTGTCTTTGGTCTATCAAGTTCTTTGCAAGTGGGCTTTGGTTGTGAAAAGGGCTATATAAAAGCAGTGACTAAATTTGGGCCTACAGGACAGGAAAGCTGTCCTACTTTCTAATGCACTTGGCTCATTCTCAAGAAATAAACATAAATAGCACTGTAGCTTGTTTGTGATTAAATGCCAATTTCTTGCATGAAAAAATTGACCTTTTAAAAAATAGCTTAAAGTAAGCCAAGTATCATGATGAACTATCAAAATTACTTCACCCTTGGTTAAAATGTGCCTTTTCTGTATGCCCCCAGTAAAAGGATGGATCCACGAAAGCAGTAAATTAAGAGTTCAAAGCACTTGGGAATGCTGGCTTTGAACTGAACTAAACATTAAGCAGCAGCAGAAAAATGCTTCTTAACTGATTTTGAATTGCAGCCTTCTTTTTCCTATTTCCCCCATTTTAGGCCTTCTGTCTTCAATTCTGAATATTTATTGTTAAAATATACTTACCAAAGGTAGATTAGTTCATCTTTGTGGCTTTCATGATAAAGAGTTTCTCTTGCTTATAAATTGACACCCCAAATAGTTTTGACTCAAGTCTAAACAAGACAGGCATATGGATTATATTTGTTTTGAAATAAACATGGCTTTAAGGCTTGTCTGTGGTAGAAATAGCACAGAGGGAGAGAAAAATACAGTTTGGCCTTTTCTAACATCAAAACACTTGGAACTGTTTGGGGTCAGTTACAACCCCAGAAGAACAGATGTCTTCATTCTTTGAATTATCCTGTCATTCAGCCAGAATCCTATACCTCTAGTCAGTTGCAGGAGGGCTGGCTGGAAACTTTCCTGCTCACTTTCCATCTGCCTCCTACCCTCTGGCCCTTATTTTATGGTGGAAGTTGACTATAGAGCTATCAACCTATTAATCTAATTTTTCAGATTAAATTATGCTTTTGCCCTTGGTATCATTTTTGTCCATGTGTGATCCATAGACCCAAGGAGTGTGTTAGAAATGCAGATATCCAGCCTCCATGCTAGTCCTAATGAATCCACACCTTTGGGTAGAGCTTAGGGATCTGCATTTTAACCAGATTCCCTAACACACCAAAGTTCCAATCACTTTGTATTCCAATCACTTCATATTAACTAAAGGTTTAGTCTTTCAAATTGTTAGCCTATGCATCCTTGGGCTATATATAGGTAATAATAATTTTAGTACTGCTTAAGGTTTTAATTCCACTAGTGTTTATTGATCTCCTACATTTGTGCCAGGCTGTTTCACGATCACGATTTCAGATAATGATAATTATCCAGTGAAGTATTTTATCTCATAATAAAGATGAGAAAGCTGAGGCACCCAGATGTTAGGTGACTTGTTCATACAGGTTTACACAAATAGTTAATGGTGGAAGTAAGACTGAAACAGGTTTCTGAATTCATAGCCCAACTTATATTTCTGCTCTCATTGTTCTTTTGCCTAAATACCAAAATCAGATTGATTATATTCTTTGCAGCCAAAGATGGAGAAGCTCTATACAGTCAGCAAAAACAAGACCGGGAGCTGACTGTGGCTCAGATCATGAGCTCCTTATTGCCAAATTCAGACTTAAACTGAAGAAAGTAGGGAAAACCACTAGACCATTCAGGTATGACCTAAATCAAATCCCTTATGATTATACAGTGGAAGTGAGAAATAGATTTAAGGGACTAGATCTGATAGATAAAGTACCTGATGAACTATGGACTGAGGTTCGTGACATTGTACAGGAGACAGGGATCAAGACCATCCCTATGGAAAAGAAATGCAAAAAAGCAAAAATGGCTGTCTGGGGAGGCCTTACAAATAGCTGTGAAAAGAAGAGAAGTGAAAAGCAAAGGAGAAAAGGAAAGATATAAGCATCTGAATGCAGAGTTCTAAAGAATAACAAGAAGAGATAAGAAAGCCTTTCTCAGTGATCGATGCAAAGAAATAGAGGAAAACAACAGAATGGGAAAGACTAGAGATCTCTTCAAGAAAATTAGAGATACCAAGGGAACATTTCATGCAAAGATGGGCTCAATAAAGGACAGAAATGGTATGGACCTAACAGAAGCAGAAGAAATTAAGAAGAGGTGGCAAGAATACGCAGAAGAACTGTACAAAAAAGAGCTTCATGACCCAGATAATCACGATGATGTGATCACTCACCTAGAGCCAGACATCCTGGAATGTGAAGTCAAGTGGGCCTTAGAAAGCATCACTGTGAACAAAGCTAGTGGAGGTGATGGAATTCCAGTGGAGCTATTTCAAATCCTGAAAGATAATGCTGAGAAAGTGCTGCACTCAATTTGCCAGCAAATTTGGAAAACTCAGCAGTGGCCACAGGACTGGAAAAGGTCAGTTTTCATTCCAATCCCAAAGAAAGGCAATGCCAAAGAATGCTCAAACTACCGCACAATTGCACTCATTTCACATGCTAGTAAAGTAATGCTCAAAATTCTCCAAGCCAGGCTTCAGCAATATGTAAACTGTGAATTTCCAGATGTTCAAGCTGGTTTCAGAAAAGGCAGAGGAACCAGAGATCAAATTGCCAACATCCGCTGGATCAACGAAAAAGCAAGAGAGTTCCAGAAAAACATCTATTTCTCCTTTATTGACTATGCCAAAGCCTTTGACTGTGTGGATCACAATCAACTGTGGAAAATTCTGAAAGAGATGGGAATACCAGACCACCTGACCTGCCTTTTGAGAAACCTGTATGCAGGTCCGGAAGCAACAGTTAGAACTGGACATGGAACAACAGACTGATTCCAAATAGGAAAAGAAGTATGTCAAGGCTGTATATTGTCATCCTGCTTATTTAACTTATGTGCAGATTACATCATGAGAAATGCTGGGCTGGAAGAAGCACAAGCTGGAATCAAAATTGCCAGGAGAAATATCAATAACCTCAGATATGCAGATGACACCACCCTTATGGCAGAAAGTGAGGACGAACTAAAGAGACTCTTGATGAAAGTGAAAGAGGAGAGTGAAAAAGTTGACTTAAAGCTCAAAATTCAGAAAATGAAGATCATGGCATCTGGTCCCATCACTTCATGGCAAATAGATGGGGAAACAGTGGAAACAGTGTCAGACTTTTTTTTTTCGACTCCAAAATCACTGCGGATGTTTTTGCAGCCATGAAATTAAAAGACACTTATCCTTGGAAGGCAAGTTATGACCAACCTAGACAGCATATTCAAAAGCAGGGACATTACTTTGCCAACAAAGGTCCGTCTAGTCAAGGCTATGGTTTTTCCAGTGGTCATGTATGGATGTGAGAGTTGGACTGTGAAGAAAGCTGAGCACTGAAGAATTGATGCTTTTGAACTGTGGTGTTGGAGAAGACTCTTGAGAGCCCCTTGGAATGCAAGGAGATCCAACCAGTCCATTCTAAAGGAGATCAGCCCTGGGTGTTCTTTGGAAGGAGTGATGCTGAAGCTGAAACTCCAGTACTTTGGCCACCTCATGCGAAGTGTGGACTCATTGGAAAAGACTTTGATGCTGGGAGGGAATGAGGGCAGGAGGAGAAGGGGATGACAGAGGATGAGATGGCTGGATGGCATCACTGACTCGATGGACGTGAGTCTGAGTGAACTCTGGGAGTTGGTGATGGACAGGGAGGCCTGGCGTGCTGCGATTCATGGAGTCGCAAAGAGTCCGATATGACTGAGTGACTGAACTGACCGAAGACCCTGATGCTGGGAAAGATTGAAAGCAAAAGGAGAAGGGGATGGGAGAGGATGAGATGTTTATGTAGCATCAATGACTTGATACACATGAATTTGGACAGACACTGGAGATAGTGAAGGATCGGGGATCCGGCCTGCTATAATCTATGAGGTCACAAAGTGTCAGATACCACTTAGCAACTGAGCAGCAACAATTGAGCTTCTACCACAATCAGGTACTGTTCTTAGTGCAGGAAATGAAGTAAGAGAAGAGGAGACCCCTTCCCACGAGACCCCATTCTCATGGGAAAAGACAGATAGTAAACAGCTCAAATGCACATCAGCACCCCATTAAAGAGCATGTGATAAATGTAGATTCTAATATAGAATCTCCAGATTCTAATTCAGAAAAATTATTCTTATCATCTTTATTGTCACATAAAACTAAATAGGACACTGTTAGTCTTTAGGGCTAATAAAGTTCTTAGTTTTTATATCTAGCAGATGATGTAAGAATTGCCAATAAATGTTAATTAATGAGAGTTGTTACCAAGGAAATATATAATCTAGAAATTCACTTCTATCTCATCAACAATCTTAGCTATGATCCACTGGTCAGACAGGAAAGAAATTTTAAAGCTGTTTGTATACATTCTTTCCGATTACCTTGAGCATCTTGGCCTCCAGATAATTGGAAATGGATTTGAAAAAGAACAGAAGTGTATCTTCACTCTTGAGTTAGTCATGGAGTCACGTGGGCCCTATGCTTATTATATTTTGAAACAAGCTTGAACAAATGCCTTCCTGGCACTTACCAGAGAGCACTTTTATTTACTTCTTCTACCTCAACTGTGGTTCTGCATTTCCTGAAAGCAAAATTAAAATGAGTGACTAATGTGAAAGAGAGAGGGAGGGAGGGAAGGAGACAGAGAGAGAAGCCTCCCATGTCTTTTCCTGAATCCAGTGAGGTTGCCTGACAACAAAGCTCTTAAATTCCTTTCGCCTATTTCCCTGTTGAAGTACCTTCTTTGAATTTTACTTCTCCAGGCTCTTTAGGGAGTTTATGAAAGGAATAATCTCTGAGGAGTTTCTGTCCCCTCTCAAAAGGGCTTTTGAGACATTGCTCCTTCTATTTTCCTAAGCAATTTTGAGGATTCATGTAAAGAGTTATTGGAATTTAATGCTCAGAGCAGTTTTGTTCTCCTGACCAACCCCACCTGAGATGTCCTTCTCTCTGTGAATGCCTGGCTGAAGCTCCATTCATTCAGCTCAGTCTCTTCTTACTTGCTGTCCCCCTTCTCAGGAGCTAATTATCCCATCGTCTACCCAAGCTCTGCGTCTTGAACATGGCTTCTGCGGCTGAGTTTTTCTCAGTTTCCTTGTCTGTCTTCCTCAGTGTTACCCTGAGTTGCTGCTAAGTCACTTCAGTCATGTCCGACTCTGTGTGACCCCATAGACGGCAGCCCACCAGGCTCCCTGCCCCTGGGATTTTCCAGGCAAGAACACTGGAGTGGGTTGCCATTTCCTTCTCCAATGCATGAAAGTGAAAAGTGAAAGTGAAGTCACTCAGTCGTGCCCGACTCTTAGCGACCCCATGGACTGCAGCCTACCAGGCTCCTCCGTCCATGCGATTTCCCAGGCAAGAGTACTGGAGTGGGTTGCCATTGCCTTCTCCTACCCTGAGTTATCCTGAGGGTAATAATCATGACTTAGCCATCTCTGAGTCCTTTCCATTCATCACAGTAGGCACTATATGTAACATTTTTAAAATTCAATCTGATTGGTGTAAGTTTGAGAATATACTGAGTTTTGAATACTGAAGTTGTTCTGATAACTGAACGTGACCAGGAAGTCATAGAATCTGTCCCAGATGTCACCAACGGATGTACAACTTGGTGGAAAAGGAGGCACAACACAATCAGGGGTGTTATAATGAAAGAAATTAATCTCTTTCCTATGAATAGTGCTAGACTGTTGAGACTGCTCAACAAACTGGTTGCAGTCGTGGGTGGCTGTAAGGACTGCCTTTGCAGTTGTAACCCAGAATCCAGTCTCCCTCTTTTTGGTGATAGGTAGCTTATTTTGCTTTAGAGAATTATCTCCTGTCATATCTCTTGTGGACTGCCAGTTAAGGCACCAGCTCTTTTAGCCCAAAAGGGGATATGTGGTGTGATGTAAGACCAATCTCTCATGAGAAACTGAATCTTGAAAACACAGACTAAAACCTAATAATGCTGGTGCTCATTCATGCGCGGGTCCTAACCTGAAGAGACTGTCCTTAGTTTCTGTTCCAGACGCTCAGTGGTATTTGTTCCTGTCTCCCCTGATTTATTCATTCATTCACTCAATGAACATTTTGTATATTTTTTGAGGTCCCAGGGATTTTGTAGGTAAGTCCCTTATCTGTCAGATGGGGCTGACATTCTATGGTGGTTCTTTACTTTTCCTCTTCTTAGAGCTATCTCATATCCTTCTAATGCATTCTTTTTCTGCTGTGTGAGCTGAGCTGGTTTCTGTTGCTTGCAACCACAACCGTGGCTGATCCTTAATCATGGCCACTGTCCTTACCTTCCCTGTCTGATCCAGCTCAGGTTCATTTCACCAAACTGCCAAACATACCCAAAAGCCCAGTTATACCACATTGTAACAGACCCTGGGCATTGGCTGATTGTTTTCAGATTTGACTATTTGATAAAGACACAGAGGACTCTGTAAGGAGTCTTGGAGGATTCCAAGGCACAGTTTTTCCCCCACCCCCTTGGTTTATGACGCAGGGTACTTTCTCCTGGCTTTGTACACATTGTTCCTTCATATTAGAATGCTCTTCTTTTTCTCCCATTGCCTACCGAGGAAAATTCCATCTTTGAGATTCAGTTCAAAGATCACCATTATTTTCAACCTCTGCCTCAACAGTTTATTCTGTACCTGGAGCAGGGGCATGGACTTTAGGACCAGTCTGATTCATTCACTAGTTCTGTATCCTTGGGTAAGTGGCTTAAACTCTTTGAGCCTCAGTTTGTTCATATGTGAAATGGGGATAATAACACCTACCTCCCTTTGGGCTGTTGTGAAGATGGAATGAGATGGTACACGTAAACTGCCTGGCTCAGTGTATGATACAGAGCCACTGCTTAAAGTATTTTAGTTTCTTTTGTATCAGTTTACGTTTCAGCAAGAAATGACACTGAAATTAGGATAATTTACAAAGTTGGGAAGAATACAAGAGAATTAAAGGGGGTAGTGCAGAAATGTAGGATTAATAAGAGTGGAGGAAGAGCTGACACCAAGCCTGAAGGGATAGGGGAGGGAGAGGTTTGTCCAGAATGTGACCTTGAGAAGATCAGCGAGCTGGAGTGGAGGGACATAGCTAAGTGACATTGCAGAAAGGGGGATAGGAGTAAGTACTGTCCCCTCATTCTCCTCTCGTCTCCTCTCAGTGTTTCCAACAGGAAGCCAGGGGCCAGAAGCCTGTTGATCAAGCCCACACAGGTTAGCCTTCCAGTCTATGGAGCAGAGGGAAGAGAAAGGAAAGTAGGTTGGGAGAAGTGGACCAAAGGAACAGGGTTAATTGTTTAATCTCACTATATTCAAGTACAGAAAAAGAAAAGAAAATTAGTTTAAGTGGCCCCATTTCATTCTTTCAGGTAAAATCATATAAAATTACTGTTTTGCAGGTAAAAAAGTGTGGTGTATTAGTACTTTCTCATGGCCAACACAATAGTCATTCAGCCTGGTATAATAATTTACGGTCTCTCTATGGCTTTGTCCATAACCTCCTACTGATAACCCCAGCCAAGGCCCCCACTTTTTCCTACACTGTAGCGTGTTTTATGCATAGCTGAAGGCCAAGGTTCATCTCTTTGACTATGGCCTCCCCAACACAATGCCTCAGTTAGATGGGCCAACAGCCCCAGTGTTCTGAATGTTTCTAGGGTAGCTGGTGGAAGAGGAAAAATTATCTGGAGCATAACCTTCTTGATTTACCTCCATTTCCCTCTATAGTCCATCTACTCCTTGATCTAGGAAGAATAGATATCTTAGTGCCTCTCCTCTCTGACAGGCTGGAATGTTGCCTCTCATTGTCTCCTCTTTCCTCGCCCTGTGACGTATTTAGCCTCTGTGATAAAAGGGATCAGGACGAAAAGCTAGCTTCTCCATAAAAATTAGGAAGCAATTTAAAAAATTTTTATATTTGTCCCTGGTTATAATTCAGAAGTCCCTAGAATAATGTATTGAGTTATACCATTAATTTCTTTAATTAATTTTTTTATTGAAGGATAATTGCTTTACAGAATTTTGTTGTTTTCTGTCAAACCTCAACATGAATCAGCCATAGGTATACATATATCCCCTCCCTTTTGAACTTCCCTCTCATCTCCCTCCCCATCCCACCCCTCTAGGTTGATACAGAGCCCCTATTTGAGCTTCCTGAGCCATACAGCAAATTCTTGTTGGCTATCTATTTTACATATGGTAACGTAAGTTTCCATGTTACTCTTTTCATACATCTCACCCTCTCCTTCCCTCTCCCCATGTCCATAAATCTGTTCTCTATGTCTGTTTCTCCATTGCTGCCCTGTAAATAAATTCTTCAGAACCATTTTTCTAGATTCTGTATATGTGCATTAGAATACAATATTTATCTTTCTCTTTCTGACTCACTTCATTCTGTATAATAGGTTCTAGGTTCATCAGTCTCATCAGAACTGATTCAAATGTGTTCCTTTTTATGGCTGAGTAATATTCCATTGTGTACATGTACCACAGCTTCTTTATCCATTCATCTATTGATGGGCATCTAGGTTGCTTCCATGTTTTAGCTATTGTAAATAGTGCTGCAATGAACAATGGGATACATGTGTCTTTTTCAACCCTGGTTTCCTCAGGATATATGCCTAGGAGTGGGATTGCTGGGTCATAAGGTGGTTTTATTCCTAGTTTTTTAAGGAATCTCCATACTGTCTTCCATAGTGGCTGTATCAGTTTACATTCCCACCAACAGTGCAAGAGCTTTCCCTTTTCTCCACACCCTCTCCAGCATTTATTGTTTGTAAACTTTTTGAGGATGGCCATTCTGACCAGTGTGGTGATATCTCATTGTGGTTTTGACTTGCATTTCTCTAATGATGAGTGATGTTGAGCATCTTTTCATGTGTTAGCCATCTGTGTGTCTTCTTTGGAGAAATGTCTGTTTAGGTCTTTTTCCCGCTTTTTGATTGGGTTGTTTGTTTTTCTGGCATTGAGTTGTATGAGCTGCTTGTATATTTGGGAAATTATTCCTTTGTCAGTCGTTTCATTTGCTATTATTTTCTCTCATTCTGAGGGTTGTCTTTTCACCTTGCTAATAGTTTCCTTTGCTGTGCAAAAGCTTTTAAGTTTAATGAGGTCCCACTTGTTTACTTTTTTTTCTATTTACATTACTCTAGGAGGTGGGGCATAGAGGATCTTGCTTTGATTTATGTCATTGAGTGTTCTGCCTATGTTTTCCTCTAAGAGTTTATAGTTTCTGGTCTTACATTTAGGTCTTTAATCCATTTTGAATTTATCTTTGTGTATGGTGTTATAAAGTGTTCTAATTTCTTTACATGTAGCTGTCCAGTTTTGACAGCACCATTTATTGAAGAGGCTGTCTTTGCCCCATTGTATATTCTTGCCTCCTTTGTCAAAAATAAGGTACCAATAGGTGCATGGGTTTATTTCTGGGCTTTCTATCTTGTTCCATTGGTCTATATTTCTGTTTTTGTGCCAGTACCATACTGTCTTGATGACTGTAGCTTTGTAGTATAATCTTAAGTCAGGAAGGTTGATTCCTCCAGCTCCATTCTTCTTTCTCAAGACTGCTTTAGCTATTTGGGGTCTTTTGTGTTTCCATATGAACTGTGAAATTTTTGTTCTAGTTCTGTGAAAAATGCCATTGGTAATTTGATAGGGATCACATTGAATCTGTAGATTGCATTTGGTAGTATAGTCATTTTCACAATATTGGTTCTTCCTACCCAGGAACATGGAATATATCTCCATCTGTTTCTGTCATCTTTTCTTTCATCAGTATCTTGTAATTTTCTATGTACAGTTCTTTTGTCTCTTTAGGTTAGTTTATTCCTAGATATTTAATTTTTTTGTTGCAATGGTTAATGGGATTGATTCCTTAATTTCTCTTTCTGATTTTTCATTGTTAGTATATAGAAATGCAAGTGATTTCTGTGTATTGATTTTGTATCCTGCAACTTTGCTAAATTCACTGATTAGCTCTAGTAATTTTCTGATACTATCTTTAGGGTTTTCTAAGTACAGTATCATGTCATCTGCAAACAGTGAGAGCTTTACTTCTTTTCTGATCTGGATTCCTTTTATTTCTTTTCCTTTTCTGCTTGCTGTAGCTAGGACTTCCAGAACTATGTTGAATAATAGTGGTGAAAGTGGACATCCTTGTCTAGTTCCTGATCTTAGGGGGAATGCTTTCAGTTTCTCACCATTGAGAATAATGTTTGCTGTAGGCTTATCATAGATGGTCTTTACTGTGTTGAGGTAGGTTCCTTCTATGCCCACTTTTTGAAGAGTTTTAATCATAAATGGGTGCTGAATTTTGTCAAAGGCTTTTTCTACATCTATTGAGATTATCATATGGTTTTTATCTTTCAGTTTGTTGATATGGTATATCACACTGATTGATTTGCATATATTGAAGAACCCTTGCATCCCTGGAGTAAACCCCACTTGATCATGGTGTATGAGCTTTTGGATGTGTTGCTGGATTCATTTACTAAAATTTTGTTGAGGATTTTTGCATCTATGTTCATCAGTGACATTGGCCTGTAGTTTTCTTTTTTGTCTGTTGTCTTTCTTCTGGTTTTTGTATCAGGGTGATGGTGGCCTTGTAGAATGAATTTGGAAGTGTTCCTTCCCCTGCAATTTTTTGAAAGAGTTTTAGAAGAATAGGCATTAGCTCTTCTCTAAATGCTTCATAGCATTCTCCTGTGAAGCCATCTGGTCCTGGGCTTTTGTTTTTTGGGAGATTTTTGATCACAGCTTCAATTTCAGTGCTTGTAATTAAGTTATGCCATTAATTTTTTACCTTACTGGGAACAAATTAACAAAGATCCTTTCTTTGAGAGTTGGTTTTGATAGAAGTGGGGAGGAAAGAAATCTTATAGTCAAAAGCATTCATGACCAAAAAAAAAAAAAAAGTGCAAATGAAATATTAGGGAGATAAACTTCAACCACTTCCTCTTAAAAGATATCAAATGGATCTGACCCTACTGGCAAAATTGTTTTCCTCCCTAGATTCAGATGTGGGACCAGCCTCATTCATTTATTGATTTACGACAGTGCTTTAGGCTGAGTTGTTTCAGAATCCAGTTGTTTTTTATTTTCTGGTATTTTGAGCTAAGTCAGGAGCTTTCATCCCCAAACATTTCAGTGATAAGAACTCTTTATTTTCCAGACACTGGATTTTACAGGCATTTCCATTCTGGAATTGCTTGGTCTGGCTTTTGTCTAGAAAAGATGTCCACTCTAGCCTTTGCCAGATGAGAGAGGATGCATGAATTTCATTATTCCCCTGGGGGTAGCAGTTTGAGAAGATCTCATGTGCCTGTGTATATGCAGGGTCTTTGGTTTCTCCATTCTTTAAATCTCATTTAATATCAATACTTTAGTTGGGGAGTAAACATGAGAATTTCCTGGTTTACCCACAGAAAGGATGAGAAGCCTAAGAAAGTAGAGTTTAGGGATAAGTGAAATCCCAATAGCAGTTCATAACATTAGTGGTGGGTTATTTTCCCTGATAGAGAACAAACGATTTCACTGCTGGTGCAAATAACAGTGTAGAGACACGTCTGGGTTCTAGTGGAATTCCTGCTTCCCTCCATCTTATCTGGGAGTGAAAGGGAATACTCGATTGCTTTGGGGAATGTGTGGTCATGGCCATTATGTGGTAGATAAGAAAGGCATGGTCTTTGGGTTCAGATGGTAAAGAATCTCATAAAATGTAGGAGACCTGGGTTGATCCCTGGACTTGGAAAATTCCCTGGAGAAGGAAATGACAACCCACTCCTGTATCCTTGCCTGGAGAATCCCAAGGATGAGAAGCTTGGCAGGTTATATATAGTCCATGGGGTCACAAAGAGTCGGACATGACTGAACGACTAACACACTTTGAGTTTGACCTGGGTTCCAATCCAAGCTCCGTTATGCACTAGCTGAGTGACACTGGGCAACTTACTCAGAGCTTCAGTTTTTTCATGACTGCAAAGGCAAAAATAGTACACACCTGAGAGAGTTGTAAAAAGGGGACAGTTTCAGAGCCTGGTTCCTAAAAGGATTTCAGGGATCATCCTTTCTGCTGTGGATGTTGCTTTTCTTTGCAAAGATGGAAACTAACATCCAGAAAATTAGTGAAGACAAACTAAGAAGAGATGATTTTCTCTTAATAATTGTCCACAGTAAATGGCAGCTGGCTATTTTCTCAATGCAGGGAGCTTCATTCTGTGAACTCCCCTCCTAAATAGGCTTAAAGTAGTCTCTCTGAAAATTTGGTGAGTCATGTCTCATAGAAACTAGTTTTAACAAAATGCTAAAGTTTCAAATTGTACTTAAGGGAAAGACAATGAGGAACACTGGGCATGTGCATAATAAATGGTTTCTTAGTTCAGGCTGTTAGGACAAAGTACCATGGACTGAATGGCTTCTGAATGACAGAAATTTATTTCTTACCGTTCTGAAGGCTGGGAGTTTATCAGGGGGTCAGTGCGGTTGGGTTTTGATGAGAGCCCTCTTTCAGGTTGCAGCCTGTCATTTTCCAGTCATATCTCACACTGATGCAAGAGAGCCAGTGAGCTTTCTGGGGTTCCTTTTCCATGCATGAGGGTGTTGCTCTCATGATCTCCTTACTTCCCAAAGGCCGCCACCTCCTAACAACATCACACTGGCATTTAGGATTTTAACAATGAATTTTGTGGGGAAGCAGGGTGGACGCAAACATTCAGTCCACAGCAAATGATGATTTTGTAACAGATTTGGCCGCATATGGTAGTTTCTCCCTGGAAAGGAAATCACCTGTAATAACAGGCCATCTACTGCCTGCTAGATATTTTCATTATACACACCCTTTTCTGATCAGTGAAATACATACAAGAGTTAATTCTAAACATTTGCCTGTGACCTTTAGCAAGAAATACATTTTAATTAGGTGTGTGTACATATACAACATAATTATATACTTATATGTAAAATTAAAATGAAACATTCAGGAAATAATGCTTACCCTTATGCTATGAAATGCACCCTTGATATTTTCTATCCTGTACCATTTCATTTGATTAAAATGTTGATAGTAACTCAAATTGATGTTATAACCTTCTCTGTGTACGTGCATGCTCAATTGCTAAGTCATATCCAGCTCTTTGTGACCCTATGGTAGCCCACCAGGCTCCTCTGTCCATGGGATTTCTGGGTTGCCATTTCCTTCTCCAGGGTATCTTCCCAACCCAGGGATCGAACCTGTGTCTCCTGCACTGGCAGGCAGATTCTTTACCACTGAGCCACCAGGGAATTTATGACTTGCTGCTGCTGCTGCTAAGTTGCTTCTGCTAAGTTGCTTCAGTCATGTCCGACTCTGTGCGATCCCATAGACGGCAGCCCACCAGGCTCCCCCGTCCCTGGGATTCTCCCAGCAAGAACATTGGAGTGGGTTGCCATTTCCTTCTCCCGTTATGACTTGCTAATGTGTAGCAAACTGCATTTTGAAAAATTCTGCCCTGCATTCTAGGCACTGGTATCTAAGTTTGTTTTTTATAGCAGAAAAGACATTCCAAGAGTATGTTAGACTTACCCAAGGCCACGTGGCCAGGAAGTGTCAGAGTATGGGTTTAAATCCAGAATTTTGAATTCCATGTTGCTTATACCATACTACACTGCCTTTTGTGGAACTTTCCTCTCTTCTGTGTATGTGTGTATATTTGTCTCCCAAACACACTTCGCTCTTCAGAGAGCTTGAAACCATTTGTTAAATCAGTACTGGAAGCAATTAAAATAACTCCACTAGACATGAAAAGCACAGCCTCTAGAAATTTTCTCCTTTGCAGGGTTCTCACTGAGCATGCTCTACACATAGGAAAACTGGTCTCTATTCATGTATTTAAAAATATTTTATTTTTCTATTCCAAAGTGAGGCACACATTGCTGGTTGAAACTGAAAAGGAATCTACTTTGTGTTTGCCTTTTATTTTGCACCCACTTGGCCTAGAAAATGAATAAAACCAAGACACTAAAGTCGAGAGGGCAATATTGCACTCCTGGATTCATTTTGATGACATTTTACTGATACCTTAAAGCAAATCAGAGAATAAGATGCAGACACATTTTATTGCCTATGATGTTATTCCAGTGATGTTATTTTTTGGAATTCTTAAAAATAAGTTTGCAAATCCCATGTAAAAATGCCTGGTGTGTTTATTAAAAAATATTTGAGGAATCTGAAAAGACTGTTAAATGGTCTTTCCCCACTTGCAGTTAGATGGAGGGATTTACCTTATCTGTGAGATTTTTCACTGAAGAGTTCCAAGAGTCTGACAAGTTAAAGCCCACCAATGCCTCACAGACAGCAACTGCCTTGATAACTCTGCTATGTCCAGACTGGAGCTAAGCCTTCTAAGTCAGGCATATATTTTAATATTCTAATTCTAATTCAAGTTGCCAGAATGTAAAAGTGATTAATGCAAAGAACTGTAGTTTGTTTTGGGAAAAAATAAAAGAACAAAAAAAACCCCCAGAGATTTCAGGCTTTGATATAACTCAATAGCTACTAAAGATTAGACTACAGCCTAGATAAAAAATCTCTGTTATGACGGTTATTCAATCAATGAATGAATAAGTATAAGATGTTTACAATTGGCTCTTCATAGTCCCAGGTCCTGCATCCATGGATTCAATAAAATATGGGTAGAAAGTATTTAGGAAAAAATTGCAGAAAATTCCAAAAAGCAGACCTTGAATTTACTGCATGCTGACAACTTTTTACATACTATTTACATAACATTTACATTGTGCTTGGTATAATGAATAATCTAGAGATGATTCGAAGTATACAGGAGGATGTGCCTAGGTTATTATGCAAATACTATGCCATTTTGTTTGAGGAACTTGAGATACCAAAATCTGTGGGTTTCAGTATCCATGGGAGTCCTAGGATCAGTCTCCCATGGATACTGAGGGATGACTGTGTTGTTGTTGATGTTTAGTTGCTAAGTCACATCCAACTCTTTTGTGGCACCATGGTCTGTTGCCCACCAGGCTCCTCTGTCCATGGGATTTTCCCAGGCAAGAATACTGTGGGTTGCCATTTCCTTCTCAGGAGATCTTCCCAACCCAGGGATCAAACCTGCATCTCCTGCATTGCAGGCAGATTCTTTACCACTGAGCCTCCAGGGAAGCACAAGGGATGACTGTACTATGTGCTGAATTCTGTGGCAGGCTGTTTATTATTAAAGGAGTACATTCATTGCAAAATTAATTTCTTTGTGCCTCCTTTATTCAGAAAGCATTTTGGGTGATTGGGAGCTTGCTCTGAGTCAAGTTTCTGCTTCTGACACTTGATGCAGTGCCTCTCAGATCACTGGAGGCAGAGCTGAGGATACAGTAGAAATTGATTTCCTTGCATCTCATCTTGTTCAGTGAGTGGTTCCCTCTATGTGTGAGGATGAGAATAATGACTATAAAAATTCACTTTGCTCTGTACAGTAAGATCCCTTTTCTTAAATCACTAAAGTTCAGAGAGGTTTGGGATTGAAGTTATAAACCAAAGTGATCCTAATTACATATAGTCTTTGGGGTCTGTTTATGTGTGTATTTTTGTTCATTCATTCATTTTTAAAATAGAGACAAATAAAATTAAAAGCTGAAAAAAAATCCCTGCCCTTAGGAGCATCTGTTTACTTTTGACATAGTAGTGCTTAATTCAGGGACCAGGTTTCTGGGGAAAACTAATTGTTTCATAGGCTTCTTCACAGATTTTTGGTTCCTCTGGAATAAGGAATTCCAGGAAGCAATGGGCTACATGTCAGAGAGCCCAACAGGGATTTTTATAGGTCCATTGAGCCAACCATTATGTTGCAGTTGAGTTTTAGGAACAGGATTAAGAGATCATTTTAAAATAAAATTTTGTTGAACATCTGTTTTGTCTGAAATAGACCCTATGAGGGCATAATACCTGGAACACAATAGAAGCCTCATAAATAAGCATTAAAATTTTTTTTTTCATTTCTTTTTGGTTGCACTGGGTCTTCATTGCTTTGTACGGTTTTCGCTAGTTGCAGTGAGCTGGGTAGCTTCTTTGCTATGGTGCGCAGACCTCTCATTGTGGTGTCTCCTCTTATGGTGGAGCCGGGGCTCTAGACGTGTGGGCTTCAGTAGTTGTGGTCCACGGGCGTTGTTGCTCCACGACATGTGGAATCTTCCCAGAGCAGGGATCAAAATTGTGTCTCCCGCATAGGCAGGTGGATTCTTACCCACTGTGCCAATAAATATGTTTTGAAAAAATGGATGATTAATTCTTGATCCTAATCTCAATGAAGCTTGAAATCTAGTGTTATAAACAGACACTGATTTTGAGTGAATCATTTGTTAAATAAGTATTTATTAAATGTCTACTACTAATTGATACTTTTCTGAGTTCTAGACAATCAGATTGTGTAAACAATGACAAAAGTATTACCTTTGGAACCATTAATCAGCCTTGAAATTGTGAGTTGAAACCTCAGAGTCATAGTAATGTCAGTAATCAATAGCTCTTGTTCAGTGATTATTAGGTACCAGCTACCATACTAAATGTTTTACAAAATGATCTTATGTAATCCTCATGACCCTCCTGGGTGGTACTGTTCAGTTCAGTTCAGTCGCTCAGTCGTGTCCGACTCTGCAACCCCATGAACTGCAGCACGCCAAGCCTCCCTGTCCATCACCAATTCCCGGAGTCTACCCAAACCCATGTCCATCAAGCCGGTGATATCATCCAACCATCTCATCCTCTGTCATCCCCTTCTCCTCCCACCTTCAATCTTTCCCAGGATCAGGGTCTTTTCAAATGAGTCAGCTTTTCACATCAGGTGGCCAAAGTATTGGAGTTTCAGCTTCAACATCAGTCCTTCCAATGAACACCCAGGACTGATCTTTAGGATGGACTGGTTGGATCTCCTTGCAGTCCAAGGGACTCTCAAGAGTCTTCTCCAACACCACAGTTCAAAGGTATCAATTCTTTGGTACTCAGCTTTCTTTATAGTCCAACTCTCACGTCCATACATGACCACTGGAAAAACCATAGCCTTGACTAGACGGAACTTTGTTGGCAATATAATGTCTCTGCTTTTGAATATGCTATCTAGGTTGGTCATAACTTTCCTTCCAAGGAGTAAGTGTCTTTTAATTTCATGGCTGTGATCACCATCTGCAGTGATTTTGGAGCCCAGAAAAATAAAGTCAGCCACTATTTCCACTGTTTCCCCATCTATTTGCCATGAAGTGATGGGACCAGATGCCATGATCTTAGTTTTCTGAATGTTGAGCTTTAAGCCAACTTTTTCACTCTCCTCTTTCACTTTCAACAAGAGGCTTTTTAGTTCTTCTTCACTTTCTGCTGTTATACTGTTTTAATTGTTATGTCATTTTATTGTTGAGAAAACTGAGGCTTAGAGAGGTGAAGTAGGTAATATACCCAAAGTCATAAAGCAAAGAAGCAGTGAAACTAGGGTTTTAATCTTTGTGGTTTTTTCCCCATTCCTAATTATTTTTTAACCTACAATCTAACAGTAACTCTTTGCAATTAAAAAAGTAGTCTCAGAAAAAAAAATCCTAAGAAAAAAGGAGACTCATATTTCTTCACTGAAATCATACTGTAGGTGAGAAAGTAACACTTTAGTTGATGGTTGATTCTGCTCCCCCTTATGGACACTGGATTCTAGGCCAATGCCTGTGTTTAGAGACCTTGGATAATACCGCATGAGGTTTTTTTTATTACTTGAGTTTAATTAATGACTGCTCTTTGGTTAAACCTTATGAGTCTGTGTAAATCTCATCACAAATGAGACTGAATCTTGTTTTGAAATATTTCTTTCTTTTTTTTTTTTTTCAAGTACTTAAAGGCTTCTCCTGCCAACTAGAGCTTTTAATTAAAAGTGCAGTGCCCTGGAAAGGATGAATTCTCTCCTGGGCTCTGCTCAGGACCTACTTTTTATAGTCTTGTTGGAGGAGAGAGAGGTTTGTGCAGAGGTTTACTCCGATCCTCAAACACCCACAACCTGTGCTAGGGTGGCTGCAGAGTGCTGTTAGGGGTTGAAGCTCAATCAGATCATAGGCTGAAAAAGTTATGGTGCAGCTACTGGGAGAGACTATTTGTGACTTTCAATAGTCTTGCTTCATGAGAAACAAAGTAGATTAATAATATTTATAATCCTCAGTGCTGGGCTGATAATTATTTCCTTGGGTTTACACAATCTGAAACCATTTACTCTACCTCAATCCATCTTTCCCTATCAAAGGTCAAAAAGAAAGGTCCAGCTGAGTTTTATTTTCTTAATATATTTAAGATTGAAGTATGGTTGATGTACAGTATTATTTAAGTTGCAAGTATACAATACAGTGATTCACAATTTTTAAAGGTTATATACTCCATTTACAGTTGTTATAAAATATTGGCTACCTTCCCTGTGCGGTACAATATATCCCCGTAGTTTATACCATACGTAATAGTTTAGACCTCTGCCTTTGTATTGCGCACCCCTCCTTGGGGATTGGTCAGAGGGGTACAGGTATCTCTGGCTCCGCCTCTCCATCCTTTTTCTCTCTTCCTCTTCCGGTCCTTTTGTTAGTCCCTTTCCACTATTCACTTAGAGCAAGAACTTTCTCTGTTTGATGCATAAATGTCTAGTTTGTGTATGTATCTACCTCATGCAATCTTGAGAGTATGGTGAAATAAAAGAAATAATTGAAAACTTAGGAAGAATTCTGAAGATGTCAATCACAGGATTGACTTTGTGGCTGGACAGCCTGTGAATCTGACTAGAAACCTGAACTTAATTTAATGCTGTGTTGTTAATGTCTTGAAATTATTAATATTTTTGAACTAGGGAATCCACATTTTCATTTTTAACTTCATCCCACACATCCTGGAACTGGTCCTGGTTAGTGGTAAAAAGGCAAGACCATGCCTTTCCCAAGCGTTGTCCTTTAATGCAATGACTGTTGCTGACAATAACATGACATAATATCCTAAAGATTTACCTTTGTGAATGTGTGTTAGCACACCAAACTTCCTTTCTCTCTGACCACTATAAGAGAGCGAAAAAGTGATTGCCTTGTGATATGTTTGACATAACTGGCTTTTACATACCACAGAAAAATTTGAGCTCCTTTAAAAATCAAAGGATCAGCATTGTTTGAGGATTTACAGCATTTTCAAAAAAAACATGTCCCCGGGTTCACCTGCTTTTCTGATCCCCAGGACAGAGGATATTCTGGAGAGAAGCACTATGAAAATATGAGACGAAGCACTATGGAAAATCCCACAAATGTCTCGGATGCCTATGAGGTAGGTGCCAGACATTCTCTTGCCCACTGGGGTTCTAATCATGAACAAGACGCACCTGGTCCCTGCCCTCCCTGAAGCCCCAGTCTAGTGGAAGTGATCAGATGTTACAAGAGGTGCTGTGAAGAAGAGGTATTGAGGGTTATTGTTGCCAAACCAAACTTGGGTTTGCTCACCCACATGCAGTTGAGTCAATCTACTGACACCAGGGTGTGGGGAAGGAAAGTGCAGCTTTTATAGCAAGTGCCAAGCAAGGAGTCCAGGGCAGCTAGAGCTCAAAACGCCCAAATTCCCTGATAGATTTCAGAAGAGCATTTTCAAAGACAAGGTGAGGGAGGGGGTCTCCCAGGGTAGGTGATCTACTCGTGAACATTTCTCTGATTGATGGTGAGGGAATAGAGCAGTGTCACAAGGGGCTAACATGATCAGTCCTTCGGCCTAGGAACTATGTGCCTGTGGTCATCAAGCAGTTAATTTCTTGCATTTGGTGGTGGTTTTAGCATCTGTAAAAGAACTCAGGAAATGTGCATCAGATACTATTAACTAGTGCTTGAGAGAGGAGCTAAGGTAGAGGATGTGGGGGAGGGCTCTGTCCTGGAAAAGCCCCACAGGGTCCTGCTCATTTAACTGTAGGCGTACATTAGATACCCAAAGCAAGTAGGGAATCAAGAAGACTCCTTGAGGAGAGGACTTCTAAGTTGATACCTGAAGGATGAAAGGAAAAGAGGAATATTATCCTCTTAGTGCTGACTTTAGGGACAGCTGGCCAGACGCGTGAGAAGACCTTGCATAGAGCTCTACTAAAGATGGCTTTCAGGCCAGTTTGTCCTGAGTTTGAGTGTTCTTTTCGCTGCTAACTAGCTGTGTGACCTCATAGAAATGACTTAACTGCTCTGAGCCTGTATTTATCATCTGTGAAATGGGGATAATTAAGATATCTACTTCACCTGGCTGTGATAAAGATTGGGGAGTTAATTTCCTCTGAAATCTAGCACAGTGCTTGGCAAAAGTTAAGTGTTAGATAAATATTGGCTGTATTGTTTCAAGACATATTAACTGTTTTCCCGGCATAGCAGCTGTTATTTTTATGATTAAGATATGAAGTTCTGGAGCAGTACTGGAGAGATTGATTTACTAATAAGCTTGGTTTCTTGTCATGTATGGTTTGGGCACACACATACTGCTTTTTAGCACCTCACCATATCTGAGCAGCCTTTCTACTGTGATGAAGGAGTTTTCCCTTCTCAGGGGGGATATGCAGCAGCCTGGGTCCTCAGTAAGACAGGCAGTCAACACATGAGATCTGCTTTGTCCTGGGAGAGCCAGAGGTCTGAATCCCATTCATTGTGTTCAGTTGCATTGGAAACAGGAAATGATGTGGTCATTCTCATAGGATTAAAACCAGGGATCTTTATTAATATTATGGATATTCAAGATGTTGAGGTCATAGCCCTGAGCAAGAGCTGGGAACCCTTATAATCCCTTTGAACAGCACTGGTTGTGGGCAGTTTAGCTGTGGTTTTAGCCGATAGCATCTAAAGGGTGCTGAGAACATAAACTTCAGTACTCAGGTCTGTCACCCGGTCTCCTAATTATTACCATCTGTCTTCACTTCATTGATTCCCTGTGACATAGTCATACCTGCTCCACCATGGCCAAACCAGGTCAGCTGGAACAACAGCAAAATCCATGACTGTTGTTTGTGGCACTTGGCCTAACAGTCTGCTCATCAGAGAGCTGATTCCTTCCCAGAAACAGGATGCAAGACTGTTTGGTTTTTTCGGTCTAAAGTTTAGAAAATTTCTGAGCATAGGGCCAGGAACCTTTGGCTGATTTAGATCATCTACTTTGCAGAATTTGTTCTGAAATATCAGTTTCAGTTTCTTGAGGCACTTTGGACTTCCTATCCATAGCTGTTTTTGTTTTTTTCTTTTGCTTCCTACTCACCCACTGATACATAATCAAAACTTACGTCCAAAGCACTCTAGAAAAAGGAAGCTCTAGTTTCTGTAATCAAGGAGTTAAACTCTGATTGCTGAGATGGAACAAGCTCATATAAATGTTAATTTGTGCATCCGTGGCTGATAAGTCCGCTCTTAAATCTCTCATTTAATATAATAGAGGGTGGAATTCATGCTGCCGCTTTGATTCATGTCTAATTCAAAGGCTTCATTGGTCAAGAATCCAATGGTCTGATTGAGAAGTCTGACTTACCATCTTGGTCAGTAAAACTGAATGATTTAACAATGATGTTGGTGCTGGTGGTAATAACATCTGGGTTGTCTGTTACTTATCTAGTACATATCTCAGTTATTATATGTTTAATCTTCCCAACAACACACATACGCTTACTACGTTTTCAAAAGATGAGGTTGAGCAATTTACTCAAGTCCACACAGCAAAAAAGTGGCAAAGCCAGGGTTGGAACTCATGTCTACCAGTCAGTGATTTGTGAAACATGTTGCTTCATAGCTATGTGATGCAGGGCATGGTGTAGACACTTTGAAGTCTATCTTTCCTTTTCCATAAGATGGGATACAAAGGCAATTGGGTTATTGTGAGGATTAAAATTAATATATATATATAGATAGATAGATATTTAATGTATCTAAAAGGGCTTGGAAACCTGTAGAGTGCTATCAATATGTAACTTTATATCATAAAGAAAACTTACAGATAATCTCCCAAACACATAACTGGACTGTTTTATGCCAAAGCAGGGCTGGGCTCCCTCTCTTAGAATTTGTTGGTGACAGCTCTGCACATATTCAGCAACGTCTGTGAAATTTGCACCCAGATGAATGGGTCACTCACTGGTCACATTTGAGAAAGTTTTATTGCATTCATTTGTATGTTAAGCAAAATGCTGGGTGCCAATTATGCCACTACCTCTGCCTTCCTGGAACTTGTGTTTCCCTGCGGGAGAGATTAGGATTGAATCTATAAGCATCCAAGAGGGAAAAGTGCCATTTGGAGGGAAAACAGAGGATAGACATAATTAAATGAAAGAGGAGGTAACTTTTGAATAAGTCATGTATAACCTGAAACTTGAAACTCATCAGTGGGAGTCAATTAAATGCAGAGCAGGAAGCACAATCTAGGCATACGAAAGAGCAAATTTCTCGTGTAAAGAAATACTAATAATACTTAATTACAGTCATTATAAAAGCTAACACTTAGTGAGCTCTTATTTGTGTGCCAACCGACTATACCAAATGCTTTACCAGTATTATCTCATCTTATCCTCAAACACTCTCTGGGATAGACACTATTTTTATTCCTGCTCTACAAATGAGAAAACTGAGGCTAAAGAGATGAAGTAACTTAGCCAAGGTCATATAGTATGTAGGTCCTGGAACAAGGGTTCAGATTCAGCCAGGATGATTACAAACTCACATTCTAAGTCATGATTTTGATTCAACCAAATAACAAAAAGTTGGTCAGTCCATCTGCTAGGGCTCAGTTGCAGACGACAGAAACCACTTTAGCTAGTTTGAGGGAAAAGAGATTTACCAGGTACTCAGGGGTTTACAAAATCACTGAAGGAGCTGGAAGGGAAGCTCTTTGGGCGAAAGTCTGGACCAAGATCCTGGAGACAACCTCACTGAGCCACGTCATTACTTCTAGGACTAGGAAATCTGTTGCTGCTGCAGGAAATCAAATCTGGAAACCAGTGACGGCAGAACCGAGCTGATTCTGGCCCAGTTTTGTACCAGCAAAAGAGATGCCTCATTTTCTGCCTCTCCCTTGCTTAACTGGGCTCCCAGGTCATCTTTTACGAGTGCTTGTGATTGGCAGAAGGAAATCACATGCTGGTTTCTAGCTGCAAGGTGATCCAGGAACTGAAGTTCTTAGCTTTCCCAACATGGGATGCAGGGAGGCACGCTAGATGGGAGCGGGCAGTCAGTCCACAGGCTCCAGCTCACCCCCTTGGAGCTGGAGTGCAGGAGTCAAGCAGATGATAGGTGGTACCATATTACAAAGGCCTTTTGGTCATGTTAAGGAATTTGTATTCTATATAGAATGCAATGGGAAGCAGGAGAGTGGCAAAGTCAGATAAATTTTTAAAAAGATTAGCCTGACTGATTTGTGAAAGGTGGATTGGATGAGACAGGACTGGATGCAGGAAGGTTATTTACAGCCTGTAAGATGGAAAGAATTGAACAGATTTGAAATAGGTTTTGGTTATTAAATCAATGTGATATGGTGTTGAGTAAGATATGGGAAGCTGAAAGGATGACTCAGTTTTCAGGCTGGAGAATCTGGGAAGATTGGGAATAATTTGCTGAAATGAAAAAGCCTGGGGAGTGCCTTGCTTGGGCAAGTGTTGGGGGAAGAATTGGACAATCAGGAGTTCTATTTTGTATATTTCAAGTTTGAGATCCCTCCTAGACAGACCAATGGAAATGTTAAATGACCAGTTGTACATGTCTCTGGAGTCCAGAGGGTCAGCACTAGAAATAGAAATTTAGGAGTCACTAGCATATTTATTTGGGCTTCCCTTGAGGTTCAGCTGGTAAAGAATCCGCCTGCAATGTGGGAGCCCTGGGTTCGATCCCTGGGTTGGGAAGATCCCCTAAAGAAGGGAAAGGCTATGAATTCCAGTATTCTGGCCTGGAGAATTCCATGGCCCTTGGGGTCTCAAAGAATTGGACACGACTGAGCAACTTTCACTTTCATTTTTTTTCAGCATATTTACTTAAAGTCAAGAAACTGGATGGAATCACCTGTTCATAGAGAATGGTTTAAGAGGAGAAGGGGGCAGAGGGTGGAGCCACTCCAGCAATTATAGGGTTAGGATGGAGGACGTGGCACCAGCACAGGAGAGAGGATGAACCACAGAGGTAGGAAGAGAACAGAAGAAAGTGGGCGGAAGCAAAGGACAGTGATTCATGAAGGAGGAAGTGATTTTTTAATGAAGACAATTGTTCATTCAACTAGATCTGTCTAGTTGGAAAGCTTTGGTGACTTTTGGTATTTTGGGGAGGGCTAAAGAATAAATTGAAAAGGTTTGTAGGCAACATTTCTGAGAGCCTTGACTGAGGAGTACAGCTGATGTATAACCCAAACGAACTTTCTGGCTGGCCCAATACTTAGGGGACTACGTGGTTAAGGGCAGTTTGTTTCATATGTGTTTTGAACTCACTGGAGCGTGTAGATGCCAATGGGAATGATCCCGTCGAAAGAAAAGAGGAGGTTACTGCTGGATGGGGAGCTGCAGAGTGAAAAAATGAAGTTCCCCGAGAAGGAGAGAGAGTGTGGGATCCTGGCCCACCATCCAAAGTGGCCTTCAATAGTGTCTCTTAACAGGAAGGAATGACAAAGGGGGAAACACAGTCTCGAACAGGCTGGGGATTTGGGGGTAAAGTCATATTGGAAGGCTTGTGTATTGGTTTCTGTTTTTCAACTAAAGCAGGAGGCAGGTCTAGGGTATCAGTCATTAAGGAGAGTAAAGTGGTCCCTCGGTCTGAAAGGGCAGAGCTTGAGGTCTAGTTCAGTCCAAAAGGCTGCCTCCATGTTCCCAGAGAGAACTCTAATGTGACTCTTTGTTTTTTTTGGGTAACCAATGGATCTTTCTGGTATCTGGCCCCGATAAAAGGATTTCTACTCCAACATGAGTTATCCTTTCCATCTCTAGAAACCAAAACCACTCAGCAAAGCTCATGCAGTCATTTCCTTGCTGTAATAAAGGAATGTTAAGTTCTCTTCATTAGGCACATCAGTGCTCATGTTACATGTATTCACTGTGGACATCGGGTACTCACACTTGGATGGAAGAAATACGAATAAATAGAACAATACAATATGGAGTGAGATGAGAAATCCTGGAACGGAACGGGGGTGAATGCCAGATATCTAGGGAACAAAAAGTAAACCCAACCCACTTATTTGCAGGCGTATTTTGGCCCCCAGTTTCCATGTTCTTTCCAAAATCTTCAGCCGCATTATTCACAGCTTCCTTCTTTCCTGATGGGAAAACTCCTTCTCTGAGAGTGGTAGAGAAACTCACTAATAAGAAATATTAGAGGATTCAGAGCAGAAGACAAGCATTTCAGAGACTCTTCGCAGTGGGTCCTAACAGATGAAATGCTTTATCTCTGAGTGGAGAATGAAGATGTCACATGCCCTGAAATACTGGAAAGGAGCAAGTAGCTGGAGGCGGCAGGGGGTGGGCACCCTGCCCCCCCAGGCAAGATAAAGAAATGGCTGTTTGCAATCGGAAGTTCCCAAGATACTATGATTTAGTGCCCATTAAGAGGCCCCTGTGAGTTGCGATTGAGTGAAATAGGACACATGTTTTGCTTTATAATCCGTCTGAAGCCCTTATAAAGGCCAAATGTTTTGGAGGATGTTTTAAGCTCTGGTGAAGGCTGTAAGGCTTTAACAGGCAGAACCTTGATTAAAATAGCAGTTCTTGTTTTGCTTCTTGAACTAGAAGAAACGTGCAACAAAGAAGGGGAGGAGCCTAGGTAGTTATATTTCTTTTGCTTTTTCCAGTCCCTGCCTTATTTATGAGTCAGTTTTTCTTTAGAAACTGTTTCTGCTAGTATGTTTGCAGTTGGCTTGTTACCTTAGCAATTCCTGGTCAGAAGACATCATCTAAAGAGATCTCACTCTGGATAGTTTTACTGTGTTTCCTCCTTCCTCTCTTTCACAACACCGAACATCAACTTCTCTGCCGCTTTTCTGAAGATTTGTCATTATTTTATAGGTGGATTTGAAAAAAATCCTATATATCTTAGTGTTTTCTTCCTTCTGTCTCTCTGATAATTGTTGCTGCACATCTCTCTGGGTTTTCTATTTTTTAATTTTCCCCTTTTACAATTCACTTTGAGTATGTTTCTCTTGAGCTGAAATCCGCAGAACCTGGAGACAGGTGAGCTGACGTCAGATGAACCCTTTTATTAAGGCTAAACTAGGAACTGGGAAGCAGAGCTCATTTCCCAAGCCTCCACCAAGAATGGAAGGGGCTCCTGGGGCAGGTGGAAGCTATTTTCCACCAGAAGACTCAAGGTCACTGGGATTTCTCCTTACCCTCTGAACCCAGGGCTTCATGACCCCCAAACATCGGGTTCAATTTTAAGAGGATATGAGGTTTCTGGGAGGCTGAATAGGTAATCCTTGTCCTTTCATGTCTGTGTAACCTTTGATGTTTGTGTAACTAAAGGCTTGGCCTTTAGTGAATTTTCTCATTGCTTAAACTTCTGGATGCTTATAAAGTGGGTGTTTGTACATATGTATATGTTTTTATGATAGCAGTATTATACTTACAAATTTTGAAAATTGGATATCTTCATGGGTACAAAGGAGGGAACCCAGCATGGTGGTAGGCGAGCAGTGCCACAGTCGAACTCCCTTCCTAAATTTGGTCACCTTTGAGAAGCCAGTTGGCTCTCAATAAGAGTTGAAGCAAAAGCCTTTGTTTTACTCTAAGCCCATTCCTGAAATTCCCTAAACTTTCCCCCAAATACTCTCCATTTGGAAAAAAAAAAAACAAGTTGGGTTGGGAATAAATACTGCTGGTTAGGAGAAACAGAGACCATCCTCTTCCTCATGAGGATGTGGTCATGTGAGAACTAATTCATCTTCTCTAACTGCATTTCTTTGAAGAATCTTTTGCTAGAGGTAGGAGTTGGAGGAGAATTTGCTAGTTCACCCAAGAGACAGAGTCTGGGGCTCTGGTGAACTTGGCATTTGGCCTGGGCAGCCCTGGTCTAGGCTGTCGAGGCTTACCTAGGGACACAGACTCCAGGGGAGCATGGAACAGGCTTGCTTCAAACATAGATGGTCATTCTGTGTGGTCTCTGTGACCAGCATTATCACGCTTGGAGCATTCAGACCCTTAGGCTGCAGGATGTGGTCCTCAGCCCTACCTTTGCTCCAAGAAGGAAGGAGTCCTGTCATTGCAGGAATTGGCATATTTGGCTCCGCTGGATCCTCCAGTTCATTCAAGGAGGAACTCTCTTTCCTTGAGTTAGTTTTACACCCAAGTGCCACTTTCTTCCTTAGAATGTGACCATAGATGGATGTTACCTTGGCCCATAGAAGCAACTCTAATATCTGGTTGGCCTGGGCTGGGCACAGAGGTGGCCATTGTTTAATTTTTGAGCTGTAGCTCTTCCTGTCCCTTCTCTTTCTTCCAAGGATGAAACCGCAAACAAATGCCTCCTGCTATTTTAAAATTTACTCTTTGATGGAAACTCTGGAGGATCTGACTGTCAGGTTGTGCTTTCCTTCCTACATGTCTCTCCTTGAAGGGCTCTATTTTTTAAGAACAGACTCTAGAAATTGACGTTGTCAGCCATGGTAGCCCTGGGACCTCATGGAAAGGAGAGATGAAAGATAACCCTGTAACAGCTGGAGATTGAATAGTAGGAACCGAAGCTCCACTTTGTTCTTCCTGCCTCAGCATTGATGCCGAAAGACAAAATGAACCAGTGGGACCCAGTATTCACTCTTCTCTATCTAAGCAAGTAGAAGACATTCATTACAGGGTGATTGATGTGATATTCATTAATGAATTATGTGACTTTCTGCATTGATTTAGTTGTGCTCTGGTTCTTTCCATGCTATTCATTGCTAAAGGGATAAAAATATTTTCTACTGATCTTTCCTGGAAAATTCAAACGAAGAGCAGTTTTCTGCATGTGATCCTGACTGATGCTTCAAACAGGGTTCCTCTACTGGAGAAAGACATATCTTCAGGAACGTGTCTGTTCTTTTCTATGGGATCTCGTCCCTTAATCCAGATGGAATAGTACCTAGTCAGAGGCTCTCAGGGGCTCAGCATTGCTCACAGATCAGCTTTAACAAAATGGGGAGGCTTGGCCCACAGACACCTAAGATAGGATGATGGCTGACAAGCCATATTGAGGACCTGTTCACCTCAGGTATTCTAAATTCTGCTAATAAGCCATCCTGTGGCCCCTAAATTGTGGTGTTTGGGGTTACTCTGGATTCCTCTGCCACATACAAGTGAATGGTATGCGAGCTTTGGAAAGGAACCCTGGTCCCCATTCTTCCCTTTGCCTTTTCCAAGCTATTCTCCTAGACTAGATGTCCTCATTTCTCCCTGGTGTTCCCATTCCTGATGTCATTTGTTTCAATGATTAATTTAGAGAAATGGGAAGGAGGAGAAGAAGGAAAAAAACTGAGAATCAGTCTACTCTGTGAGCTGTATCTAGAGTTCCTCTACCTGATTGGTACAATTTTTTTTTTTCAAATGTAGAGAAAGAAAACCCTGACCCCATACAAATCAAAAGTCCCAGGACTCACTGAAAGGGAGAAGAAACCACTCAACACTTTCTTTCATCTGACATGCGTTGCTGTCTCCAGTCACGGGGCACAGAGAGTACATATTCTAGTCTGAGGTTCCAGGCCCCCATCAGAGGGCTATGGATCCGTCACAGAGGCCTCCTGAGTGCAAATGAGAGGACAGCCCCTCTGCCACCATAGCCTAGCACATTCTACCATCAGCTCACGGCTGCTAGATATTTGCACCCTTCTCTGGTTCTTCCAGTTTTCCTCAGTATATTATGTATACATATATAATGTATAGACACTTTGATAGAGTCAGAAATTTTTAATTGTGCTCTGGTTCTTTCCATGCTATTCATTGCTAAAGGGATAAAAATATTTTCTACTGATCCTTCCTGGAAAATTAAAATGAAGAGGGGTTTTTTGCATGTGGTCCCATCAACAAAAATTAATCACAGTCAATCTAAGAAAGAAATGGCAAATTTTATTTGTGTTAACCTGAGACTTATAATCCGGAGACAGTCTTTCAGAAAGCTCTGAGGACCATTTCACCTGTTAGAAGTCAAAGCATAGTTACGTGAGTTTTCGAGACAAAGGGCTATATATCAAAGTAACATATTGACAGTCTGCACAGTCCTACAAGGTGAGTGATGGGTTATTGTGACCCCTTACAAGATTGAGAAAGGAACATTATCTCCAAAGGAGTTACCCTGCTGGTGTCAGGAGGAAATTGCTTTTGTTTTTGTTGAGTAGACTTTCCTGTGTCTTCTAAGGGGATCTAGTTAATGTGTAACACAGATACACATTGCACAATAAGGTGATGCTCGGACAGACACAGAGAGGATTTCATGTGTATTGGTTTTTCTTGTCCTGCCTTAAAATGATTTTATTTCATCCCATTTTAGCACACTTTTCTCTTTACTCCACCTGTAATCCATATATTATCTGATTTCCCTTTACTTAGAGATACAGACTTGAACACCACCATTTCCACAGTCTTTGGAAGCCTAAGGTCTCTCAGAAATTTTTACTAATTCTCAGGAAACTTTTTTTTAAAAAACACTTTTTTTGGGAAAATATAATGTAGTTATGGTATAATCATATGTAGAATCTACTGTATATTTTATTTGAAAATAGGTCCTACACATTAGATTTATAAGGATCTTGTATCCACCTTAAAATAGCTGTTACTGATTTCCTGATCAAAGTCTCTTCTCACTATAGCAGCCAGCATCTCCAATTCTCCCCACCTCTCCAAACTTTTCCATTCTCTGCATTTTTTTTTAAATTTAGAAAGACAAAATACTTTCTTCCAAAATCTTGAACTTCTCAAGGATATAGATCTTGTTGCATTTCTCTCTCTGGGTTGGGAATAAAAGTAAATATTTGCAGGTTGTGCAAAGAACTAAGAATGGCTTGCTTGGTGCAGATGGAGAAATGTCAAGGATTCATTCAGTTCTTTCTAGAAGAAGGGGGAATGCACATATACAAATAGAAATACATATTGAGTAAAATGGGGACTTCTGGCGAGTCTACATTTCCTTTTCCATATGTTTTCTAACTCTGTTAGCTTGCAGACTCTGTTTTGTTATGAAGAGTATCCACCCAGATTCCATCAAATGCTAGCTGTTCCGAGTGCCTGCAAACTCCAGTTAATATGGGAAATTGTATGGGATGGGAGAGACTCTGGATATCTCTCATTCAGGAGTTCAGTTAGCGTATCTTTGCTTTGTTTTTCTTTCTCTCTTTTTTAAAGAATTTCTTCCTGAATGATAAAACAGTTAGGAGAGTACAAGCTCTGGAAGCAATGAAACCTAGTATATCATAAAAAGGACTGTGAGCTAAGATCACATCCATCATCATGAGTAAAAGGTCTTTGATACTCTGTGTAATTCCTTCTGTGTAATTACACACACAGCTCGGGTTTAGGGTATATAGAGACTGAATTACAATCCTTGGATACATGCTTAAGAGTCTTTGTTGTCTCTATCAGAAAGAGATTTTCAGAGCCTGTGGCTCATGAACTACAGATTTAATAAGTGCTACTAATGATTCTTTCCATTTTTTTGTGTGCAGAAATGGCTCTGACGAAACAGATTTTTTTCCCAATTTCTTTATATTTGTTGAAAGAGGCAATTGTTCCTAATTTAAATATAAGAAGAATAATTTCATTTGTATTGCATGAAAAATACTGGTTTCTAGTTTTATTATAGCATGTTTCCCAGTAAAAATTATTAAAACATGTAGATAATGCTTGCCAGTGGTAATTCGATAAGTTAGAAAATAATTAGGATTATCCTTAAGCTAGGATTATCCAAGTGTACTGAGCAGTTTGGGAGGCTGCTCTGGTATACCCTTACCTTCTGTAACACCAGAAGCTATCTAGCACATTGTAGGTGTCATAATAGATTTGTGGTGTAGAAAAGAGTTTGTACACAATTGTGTGAGAGAATAACCTAAAGGGTAGTAAAAAGCTCAGTGAGTCAGCACAAAAAACTTTTCCAGGGATTCTTCCACTGATGGCATTAAAAGAAGAGAAAGAGGGGGAAATCTGTAAGCAAAACAAACCAAAAGAAGTCTTCCAAAGAAAAAAAACAAAATTCACCCCATATATCCCCAGCTGCAAAGCGGGATAAGCCATCTGTTGGGTTCTGGCCACGTGTTTTCAGTCTCTGCCTCTGTGGTCATGTCTTCTGCCCCTCTTGGGTGTCTCTTCTTTTGCCTCTCTCTTGTAAGAACATTCATGGTTGCATTTAGGAGTCCTCTGGATAATCTAAATAATCCATTTCAAAATTCTGAATTGACTCACACTTGGAGAAGACCCTTGAGAGTCCCTTGGACTGCAAGGAGATCCAACCAGGGCTGAAGGAGATCAGCCCTGGGGTTTCTTTGGAAGGAATGATGCTAAAGCTGAAGCTCTAGTACTTTGGCCACGTCATGTGAAGAGTTGACTCATTGGAAAAGACTCTGATGCTGGGAGGGATTGGGGGCAGGAGGAGAAGGGGACGACAGAGGATGAGATGGCTGGATGGCAACACGGACTTGATGGACGTGAGTCTGAGTGAACTCCGGGAGATGGTGATGGACAGGGAGGCCAGCGTGCTGCGATTTATGGGGTCGCAAAGAGTCGGAAACGACTGAGCGACTGAACTGACCTGACTGAACTGCAGTCTCTGTTCCCATATAAGGTAACATTCACAGACTCCAGGAATGATGATGTGGATATTTTTGTGGGTCTTTATTCAGCCGACCCTACCTCTCTATCTTTGTTCTCTTTCTTGAACACTAACTAGTTGAACTGACTCTCGACCTACCTTCTCTCTCCTATTTTCCTCAGATGCCTTTGTGTTCTATCTTCTGTCTTCTCAATTATATTTTCTGAAACTTCTTTAGAAATTTTAGCTTCTCTGGTCCAGTATTTAATTTCCAAACATTACTTCTTGCTTTCTTAATACTTTTAAAAATATAGCATTGTGTTCTTATTTCATGGATATAATATTTCCTCAACTGTGTTGTGAATCTTAGCTATCAGTTTCATTCATATTTAAGAGTGAGGCATCTCAAGGTCATTTCTGTCTAAAGTTTGTTGACAGGCAAGAATGTGCTAAGACTTTGTGGGTAGTTACTTTTTACTCAGCTGTTAATTTTCCCTAGAGAAGAGATCTACATCACACATACAAGTTTTCATCTACTTTGTAAGTCAGTTGTTATTTGTCCATTTGTTTGCCAACTTCCAGATTTTGTATGCATCTTTCATCTGGTATTGTCATCTTTAAAAGAGTGAGATAAAATTCACATAGCATCAAAGTAAACATTTAAATGTGGATAATTCAGTGCATTTTGTACACTGACAATGTTGTGCAATCACCACATCCATCTAGTTCCAAAATACTTTTATGATCCCTCAAAGAAACTCCATACCCATTCAACAGTCACTCCTCATTCCATCCCAACCACCCCAGCCCTTGGCAACCACCAATCTGCTCCTGCTCACTATGGAGTTACCTTTTCTGAGTATTTCATATAAATGGAATCATAAAATTCTGTGACTGCCTCCTTTCACTTATATTTAAGTTTTCAAGGGTCACCTACTTTGTAGCATGGATTAGCATTTCATTTATTTTTATTGCTGAATAATATTCAATTGCATGGATATGACCCATTTTGTTTATCCATTCATCAGCTGATAGGCTCATCTTCTGTCATCTTACTATTCTGTTTGGCTGAGTGGACTTGTGCCATTTTATACTTTTACTGACAATTTTTTTTAGGATTTGGAAAAGAAGCAGAGAAAAATATGTTTGCAATCTGCCATATTTAACCCAAAGTTATGCCATTGTTTTAAACTCACCATGCAGATATATTGTGCTTCTCTTGACTAATACATACATAAAAAATTGGGCTTGTACAAAACAAATTGGAATGGGCATTGTTCACTAACAGACCACAATTAGAATAATGTTATTCCTTATCAAAAATTTATATTCATATTCTTTAGCATACTAGAGTTGGCTTTTCAAATAGCCTCTTAAAAATATTTTATTATTTCTTTGTTTTTACTTTTCAATTACATGTAGTTATATATTATGTCATCATTAACTCTTAAATTAGAGCATTGGCTCTAAAACTCGTTCAAGAAACTTCGCTAACTGGAGGAATGAGAGACTAATTTAACTGCCCCACTCACCTTCCAGCATAAATCTGGGTCATAGTGGATTCTCGATAGAAACTGTTAGATTTGTTTAATTGGAAATATGACGGACAATGACTTAAAAGATTTTATATATATTGAGTCTTTTATAATTCATTGTCAAAACAATATGATAACAATAATAATGAATATCAAATAACCGTAAATCAGCCACAGTCTCTCCATTACAACAAATTAGGAGTTTTTAATGCTCCCATCTGTGGGTGTGCGTGCTGTCACTCAGTCGTGCCCGACTCTGTGTGACCCCATGCACTGTAGCCCACCAGGCTCCTCTGCCCATGGAACTTTCCAGGCAAGAATACTGCAGTGGGTTGCCATTTCCTATGCCAAGAGATATTCCTGACTTAGGGATCAAACTCGTGTCTTTTGTTCTTCCTGCATTGATTGATAGGTGAATTCCTTACCACTGTGCCATCTGGGAAGCCCAGTGCTCCCATCTAGTTCTTACTTATTGACATCCCTAATGCTTGCTTAGTTATAATCATTTTGGTACATTACAACTCAATATTCTGTTTTATTTCATATATATATCATATGCATTTGTTTTTATTGCTTTAAAAATCTTCATAATCATCGCTTAGTGGCTGAATTGTATTTCATTATATTGGCATACCGTAACGTACTTATTCATTCTCCTAAGATTAGGTATTTGGGCTGCTATTAGTTCTGTTGAATAACTGTGAGACTTGAATGGAGGCAGTTAATACACAATTAGAAGGAAAGTGGTTCTACTTATAGATCTTAGGCTTTGTCTCAGACAAGCCTGGGTTCGGTTATTTTGGTTCAGTCACTAGCTTTTATTTATTTTTTAAGTACAGTACTCAATTGAGATCTCTTTTACATACAGTAAAATGCACAAATATCAAAGGCATAGCAATGAGTTTTTAGATATGTTTATACCTATGTGACCACATACACCATATCCCCTTCCTCTGAGTATAACCACTATTCTGATTTCTGGCACTATGAATTAATTTTATCTTTAAAAATTCACATAAGTGGAATCGCACAGCATGTGGGTTTTTTTTTTTTGTATGTCTTCTTTTGTTCATTGAAATGTCTTTGAAATTTGTCCGTGTTATTGTGTATATCAGTTTAGAAGTTTGTTCTTTTTAATAGCTGAGTAGTTTTGCAGAGTAGATAGCCTGCAATTTGTTTATTCTTTCTTCTGCTAATGGACATCTGTGTTGTTTCTACTTTGGGGCAATTATGGATAGAATTGTTCTGGTTGCTATGAATACTCTTGTAGAAGTGTTGTCTTTTAGAGACAGGCACTCGGTTCCCTTGAGAGCCTATCTAGGAATGGAATTGCTGTATTATAATGTAAGCAGAGTTGGCGAAGTTCACAAACACGAACAACACGCTGCAATCACAATACTGAGCAGGATGGAAAACACGCCAAGACCTGACTTGAGTAAATCTTTTAATCTCTCTGAACTTTAGTATCATCAACTTTAAAATAAAAAAAAAAATACCTTGCCTGAAGAGTTGCGAAGATATAATATATGTGAAGAGTATAAAGTACCTGGCACAGAATCTGGGTTATAGTAGGGATTCACTGAATGGGAGCGGTGCTGATGGTGGTGATGATGATGAAGAAAATGATGGTAATACAATCCCTGTATATGCGCGGATGGGTAGAGTTGCTGAGTTAAAATATAGAGCTGACCTCTTTCTCTAATCTTTGAAAGAAGTCTGAAAACCTTTTTTAAAGAAGGTCCCTTTTGACCTATGACTGGATCTATGGTTTTTAACAGGAAGCCCACATCCTATCCCTGAGATTCTAGTTTATTTCTCTGAAGACGGGACCCTGGCTCCTGTCTGTATTAAATGTTCCTCTGGTGACGTGAGTCCACTGTCAGCGCTCAGATCCACTGCTTAGCAGAAGAATTAATTCAGAGCTCACTGTGTGAGTCTGCCATTCTTTAGTTCTTCGAGGTGACAGACTGATTGCATTACTTTTATGTTCTTCCCTCTGCTGACAGTGTCAGCCTAGTCACATCTGAGACCCTGGACCATCTTTGAGATGTGTGTCTTATTGGTGAGCTTCCTCCCCTCCTTTTCTTTTGTTTCTCTTATGAATCTCGAGCTGTTGATTGTGCAGGATGTGCTTTTGTTCATTTGTTGCTTGGCTTCGGTATGCTGTCTCAGTCTTCTTAAATGTCACCTTCTCAATATTTTCTTCCTATTTCTCCCAGTGTTTTTACTTTTCCATTTAAAACAAACACAAACATGGCAACTCCTGCAGCCTCTGGCAGCTGGCAGTCTGCGTGCCTGGCTGCTCCCACCTTGGAGGTACAGATTATCCTGGCAGACTGTTGAAAGCTGTTGCAGCTTAGGGAGCAGCTGGTTTTCTTTTCTCTCTCCCTCTCTCTCTTTTTTTTTTTATTAAATTTAAAAGTTAGTTTACTTTCACTTTTATTTATCAAATTAATGAATGTTTCCTATAGTATAAAATTTGGAGAGTTAAGTCTAAAGATCCGAAAAACAACTGAAATAATTTGTGTAACTGTCTCCTTTATAGTCAAAAACCAATTTCAGCTCCAGCAATTCCTATTTGTATGGCCTTGGGTTACTTCTTTTCCCTGAGTCTGTAGCCTTATATGTTAAAGATGGATGATAACAAAAACCTGATAGAAAAAATGGGAAAAGACATGAAGGACAACTCACACAAAAAATATAAAATTCCTATTAAACATATGAAAAAATATTCAATTTCACTCATAGGATAAATGCTAATTAATGGCAAAAATGTAAGGCTTGACAGCAAACTTTGTCAGTGAGGCAGGGGACAAGTAGGCACTCTTCAATATTACACAACCTTATAGAGGGGAATTTGACACTTCTTACACAGACTGCATGTATGTTTACATTTTGTTCCAATAATCCTGCTGCAGAGAATTTACCCTGAAGATATAGCTTTACAATATGAAATATACATGCCCAAGATTACTCATTGCAACATTATTCACAATTGCAAAATATTGGAAGTAACCTAAATCCTCAAATATAGATTTTTATTGAACAAAACTATGAAATATTTATAGTAAGAGGACCATGCAACTTTAAGAGAGAAGGATAAATAGCTTCATAAATAGAAGAAAAAGCAAAGGGCAAAGGAGAACTGTATATATAGTATAACAACTTTGTGTAAGAAGCATAGATAATAATAAAATATACATTGCAAGAAAGATCAATCAGAAGTGAAGGAGATTGATTACCTACAAGGGGTGGGTAGGAACAGGGTAGAAAATATAGGAACGTGAGACTATTCTCTTGTGTAGTTTTTTTATTTTTGGCATCATGCTAATGTTATTTCACTTTCAAAGAATTTGCATCAATAAGGATATAGTGGGAAAAAACCTTAGAATATAAATAGAAGTAGATGAACCCAACTTTCAAATAAATTAACTCAGAATGGTGAAAAGGAGCTAAATTAAGTATCTTTGAACATGATAATTTTGCTATCATCAGTCAAAAGATAAACTTGAGCTATATGTATTAGATTAGTTTTTTTTGCAGTATATGAATTTAGCAATTATGAAATTACTCTGTATATGGTAGCACTGAATAAGTAAGTAATTGTTAATATACTGATTTTTCTGGCAGCCAGAATTCTCACGGTTAGGGAAAAGGGATATAGACAGTTATCTATAGATGTTACAATAGTAAGTGAAAGTTTGATGAATGATGCATTTATACATACTCTCAAAAGAATCAAAAAAAGGTAACTATAGTGGACTAATCTGGTTAATACTACCTGATGGCTTCAGCCTTATTTAACATCTCCAGTTATGTGGTAAGCTGACATCATGTACCTCTTGGTATGATGTACTGAGGACATACTATCACATATATGGTACTCCTGTCAAACACAAAAGAAAATTTGTGGGGAAATTTCCAAAGCATATGGCCCATGCACTTAAAACATGTCCATGCCTTGAAAAACAAAAGTTGAGGAAATGCTTCAGATTAGAGATGACTGACAAGACACAACATCTGAAAGCAGTGAGTGATCCTGGATTGGATCCTGGATTTGAAAAAAAATTGATATACAGGACATTATGGGGAGAAGATCTTGTATTGTGTGAGCGTGTAATTTTCTGACATGATTACTCTCCTGTGGGTGTGAAACAAAATGCCTGTTCTAAGAAAATACACAATGAAGTGCTTGGGAGTAAGGGGACATGGTTTATACAAGTTACTCAGCTTGTTCAGAAAATGTGTGCACGTGTGTGTGTGGAGAAAGATACACAAAAAGAGAGAGAGAAAAACATGGCAAAATATTAATTGGTAAATACAAGTGAAGGGTACAGAGGTGTTCTTTGTAGTATTCCTGTAAGTTTTCTTTGTGTGAGAAGTTATTTCAAAAGAGTTATTAAAGTTAAAATAAAGACGCAATAAGAGTACTTAGGGTATTGGTATAAGGACCAAATTGAATAATCTAAAAAATATTTTAACACAGGGCCTGGCATAGAGGGGAAAACGCAATTGCTAGATATTATTGAACTAAAATGAATAAATTGCTATAGTAATATTTTATTACTATAGAAATTAATAGTCATTATCAATATATTATCAGCACATGCATCAAAACACTTGTTATCAATATTATATTAATATTTGTTCTATATATCATTTATTGATAATAGCATTTATACTTTAATATTAGTTACTACTACTATCAATATATACATATCATTATAATAAATGCTTTTATTAAAATAATATACAATAATTATACTTTTCCACTTAAATTATATCATGAGTGATTTTTAATGATATGTGATTTTTTTGTACATTTCACAATGAAAATCTTTTCTAACTTTGAGTGTTTGTTATTTCTACTTTTATTTTTTAATTCTAAGTAACATCTTACTGATGCATTTATAAAATAACTTATAAAAACTGTAAATTTCTGTCCTTTTTCCTGGTTGTATAGGACAAGGAGTAATATTGCAAAGTCAAAGGGACAAACATTTAAAAAACTCTTTGGTTAGCTGCTAGTAGTTTTCCAGGATGATCTTCCCCCTTTGCTCTTGTACTGGCAGGCTATAAATGTATCTGTTTTATCTGTCCTCATCAACATTGCATGTTATCAGTTATTTTATTTTTTAGAAGGAGCTGGTTCTTAGGAATTAAACTGTTTCTGAGTGGTAGAATTTTGTTAGTTTTTAAAACTTTCCACTTCATGCTTTGTTTATGGCTTGGGGTTTCCCTAAGAAGAATTATCAAAAACATCCCAATGAAACAATTGTTTAAGAAAAAGATGAGCTTAGTTGGTCAAAGTAATAGCGCAACCAGTGTAGACTGTATGGTTTCTATATTCACTAGGAAAATCATGCTGTCACCCAGGAAAATTAGTTTCACAAGTGCTTGGACCTCAGATAGATTTCCCAGGAGGACAGATAGACATAGATTCAAATCTTGGTTCTTTCATCTACTAGCTCCTGGCTTCGGGAAATTTATTGGACTTTTCTAAGAGTTTGTTTTCTACTGGCAAAGTAAAAACAAAACCACCTTCTTTATGTTGTTTTTGGGAGGTTTAAGAAAGGTAATATAGGAACTGTGCCTGTAACTTACTAAATGTTCTATAAATATTAGTTTAAAAAATTATGCAATTGACAGTGTTTTCAGTTATAATCTTATAGGAAGTGAAGCACTGGGAGCTGCAAGCTTGTAGGTAGTTTCTCTTAATCTCAGTCAGGAGAATATTACCAAAGTGTACCTAAGAAAGTGCATTTTCTGTGAGGTTAAAAGTTATCCTAGGATTTGGATCCATGACTCCAGGGAACTTAGTTTAATAATACATTGAACCAAAGGTCTGCAGGTCAGATGACCACAGCCTAAATACTTGATTATGTTCCTGCACTTGCCCAGGAGAGAGACCACCAAAGAACAACTTTTGCTAATTTGATGCTGACCTAAGACTCTTAGAAAGGAGAACCTTTATTTGGTTTGATTCTGAAAGTAACAAAACTAACAGTTCTGTTTGTATTTAAAAATGCTGTCAAACGGTACTTAGATTACTTAGGAATCAGACATGTTGGAAAAGATATGACCATTTCCAGTTTCTTTAAATCAATTTTGGCTTGGGATTAGAATGAAAAAAATGTGCAATATATTCTACCACCAAAAGACCTCTTCACAGGGCAATTGTCTGTTTTTAAGTGACTGAAAAGAAAATATATTTCCTCCACTGCTAGGTTATCATTGTGAAACTGGATTATCAGTTGTAAAAATGCTCTTAATTTAAGGTTTAAAGGGAATGGATGTTGAAAAATTAAGTTTCTATTTATCTTTCCAGGAAGCAGTCATCATAAAATGCATTCCCTTGCCTCTTGATAGTTAGCAGATGCTACTACACCCCCACAAAATATGCCCCCAGAGCCTTAGCCTATGAAGTAGGATCTGCCACAAATGTCTGAGGATATTTACTTGGCCAAGATTTATGTTACACATTGAAATCAAGTCTCATCTTAAAGGAAATAATCTATTTGATTAATATTTATGCATACTCGTGAATAATTTGAAAACATATGCTACAAATTTCTAGGGTAGAGTGGTGAGACAATGTGCCAAAAATATGCATTGATGCATAGGCATAGAAATGGAGCTTGTTTTGAAAAAGAAATTCCATTCCTCTTTGGATAGTGGTTTTTTTTCTGAATTCCCATTTCAATCTGTGGAATAAGGTTCCATTAATCTACATTGATGATAACTCCTTTTAAATGTTGAGATAAATTCAGTTATACCTGAAGATATCAAGGTGAAGGGTCTTTCTTTCTGGGAACTTATGGAAAGAGATGGGAAATTTCTTCAGCTACGCTGGTAAATGGCCTCCCTAATTTGTGGTCTAAGAGTGCTTCGTGTGGTAGTAGTTCAGGGAACATGCTAAGGTGGTGCAGGTCACATTTTCAAATCTTGCTTTATCTTCAGATTCTCCAATGATCAAATGGCTCAACCTGTGACTGTGGTGATTGGCCTTTCAAGAAGGGAATTTATGATTACTTTTGTGAAAACTGAATTACTGCTGAAATGTGACTTGCATGGAACAGAGTACCACTTGCTGTTGACTGATCATTCCCATGCAATCTAAGGGCACTTCATTAGGAGACTGAGGGATTTCTCCCTTTCTACTCTTTTGCTTTGTTCTTGGCAAGAAGAGTGTTGCAGCATTCTGTTATAAAAACTACTCCAAAGCGCCAAAATTTGGCAAATTTGTCACCTTCCATTGTAATCATGATGGGGATGGTTTGGGATTACTCTAATTGAATATAAGAAGATTGTTTCAAAACAAAAATTCTTATATCAATCTCCAATGCAGCCCTCAAACTTCCCTGCTGCTAAGTCACTTCAGTCATGTCCAACTCTGTGCGACTCCATAGACAGCAGCCAACCAGGCTCCTCTGTCCCTGGGATTCTCCAGGCAAGAACACTGGAGTGGGTTGCCATTTCCTTCTTCAATGCATGCATGCATGCTAAGGTGCTTCAGTAGTGTCCAACTCTGTGCAACCCCATGGACAGCAGTCTACCAGGCTCTTCCATCCACAGGATTCTCTAGGCAAGGATATTGGAGTGGGTTGCCATTTCCTTCTCCAAACTTCACTACTTCTCCCTAATTCCAATTTTAATTATACTACCAAAATGACTAGTACATCTGAATATTTTCAGATTAAAAGTTGGAAATGTACACTTCACGTTTGACATTTATTGGGAGAAGTCTAAAATGCTCCATGTTAGTTCAAGGCATTGACATATCTTAAAAGTGATGGATAATTAATTAATAAGTGTTAAAAATTATTTTATATTTAGGAATATTTGAAGTCTTTCTAGCAACCTCATTGTTTACCTATGTTAAAGATTCTCCTTGATCCACCTAGTCCAATCTTTTCAATTTATTGGTATTTCTGTGAGTACAGAAATAATGGAACTTGTCTTTATTGTTTGTATCTCTTATTCCAACTACCCCCAAACTGAAGCTAAGATCCTTGTTTGCTTAAAGTCAAATCACCTTAGTCAGCAATGAGGATTCAATTTTGTATTTATATGCCATTTTATTTCATGGCATGCCATTAATCTCAAGCAGAAATAGAAGTGTCAGTCATTACTTAATCATCCATTTAAGAAATTAATCATATTATAGGGGAAAATTCATTAAATTGTGCAGAGCATTAGAAAAAAAGTAAAAATATCAGTATATCACAAAACAACCAATGGTTGATCTCAGAAAATGATTATAAAATCTGACTTTTAGAATTAAAAAACTCACTTGGGTCTCATAAAGTATTTAACTGCTAGCAGTTTGCTGTGTTAAAGAGATGGCTTCTATTCTTTTTACCCAGTATATAAGCTTAACATACAGTTCTGCCTCAGAGGATATATATTTGCTTCTAATCCAAATTAGACTATGCTTACTTTTAGTGAATGCAAAGACAAAATAAACGTCTGACTTTTCTTTTTACCCTTGAAGCATAAAGATACTTCCAGATAATTAGCTTCTCTTAAGAGCCTTTCAGGTTTGGTGAAAGTATGTTTTAGAGAGAAGATGATCTGGGTTATTTAGAGAGTATTTAGGTACGATTCCTTCCTTCTGCTTCATGGAAAGCACATTAGATAGGGTATTATAAACATCTCTATTCCAATCCTAGTCCAGCCAGTTGGACACGAATTTCTTGAGGTCAGTTTGCTCATCAGTAAAATCAGAAAGATAATGTTTTCTCTATTCACGTCACAGTTTTGAGGATTAAATAAAATCATGAATGCAAATACGGAGTCATGGACCATAACACTATTTGTGGAGACAGGAGAAAGTATAAGCTCTGTAATCTTTAATTTATTCCTTGCTTTCCAGAAGCCCCATTTGCTTTGATTCAATCGTGGCTAATATAACCACAGCTAAAGCCAGACTGTTGATCCAGGAATTGTTACATAAGGATATTGGGAATGTTTGCAAGATCAGTAGTTCTCAAACTTTTGGTCTCAGGGTTGCTTTGTACTCTCAAAATTTTATTGAACATCCTACAGAGCTTTCATTTATTTGAGTTACACCTATATTTAGTATATTAGAAATTAAAACTGAAAAATATTTAACTATTTAAAGGAACAAAAGTAAATTTATTATATTACCATAAATATTCTGGTGGAAAATAACTATAATTTTGAAAGCAAAAACAACTGTTGAGAAAGTGGTGTTTTGTATTTTTTTGCAAATCACTTTCATGTCTAGCAATACAAAACAGCTGGATTTTCACAGCTGCTTCTGCATTCAATCTCTTATATTGAAGAGACTACATCACATAGCCTCTAGAAAACTAAATTTTATATCCATGAGAGAATAAGGAAGAGAATATCTTAATATTGTAAAAATAATTTTGATCTCATGGAAGTCCTGAAACAATCTTGGGAACCCCCGGGTATTCCTGGCTGCTTTTGAGACGTTTTGGCTTAGAAGGTACTTAAAACATATATTCATCCTGCATTGTGATGAGGATAAAGCCTATTAGAATGATACCTTAATCTGATTTAGTAACCAAAAGTGTTTTTTTCTAGGCTACCTTTAAAAAACCTGTTACTGATAATCTCCTATGAATTTAATAATTATTTTTGAAATAATTATTCTTTTTAAAAATTGAGTTGAGACAGAACACTGTGTAAGTTTGTATGCAATGTGTTGACTTGATATATTGATATTTTGTGAAATGATTACCACAGTAGTGTTAGCTAAACCCTTAGCAGTTGTTCTTATGGCCAAATATACTAATTTGTTTTCAGGGAACTGAGTTTTCTGTACTTCACTTGTATATAAAGGGACTAAAAATAACTTTTTTATTGTCAGAGACCTATCAGTACTTCTCTGACAATGGATTTTTGTATAATTGGTAAAAAAAAAGATTACAGACTTATTTATTCAACCAATTTAAGAGGAACACTTTACTTTGACACAAATGTAAAATGGTATTATTATTGTGAGTGAGACCCAGGAAAGTAAGAGGCTCGCCTCAAGTCACACAGCTGCCTGATGGGAAAACAGCAAATTGAATCTGATCTTCCGACTGCTTATTTAGTGCTTATATCACAACTAGTTCTTTACTTTATTGGAACTCTTTACTTTTAGTAGAGCCAGGAAATGCCTCCACTTTCAGACCACTCAGGTCACTTATTGTAAACTCCTATCGTGCCTGCACTTTCCCCTCTTAGCACTCATCACATTCTAATTTCTAGCTCACTGTTCATCAGCACCAGATGGTAAGCTTAATGCAGGCAGAACTCACACCTGCCTCATTCACTGGTATGTTCCTGATACATAGCAGACTCTGGACAGGTTTTTATGGAGTGAATAGTGTTGCAAAGAATCTGCAGTGAATAATGTTGTAGAATTAGAGTTAGGCTAGGTTTGACTAGACTTGGAAGTTAACGTAATTATTTAAAATCCTGCTTTAAAATGCTATAGCTAAAATATACTTTATAACATAGCAATTTCAGACCTGAAATATACCCAAGAGAAAATAGTACATAGGTCCACTCAAAGGCAAATACAAGAATGTTCACAGCAACTTTATTCAGATTGGTCCCAACCCAGAAAAACCCCCCAAAAAGAAATATATAAATAAATTTTTGAGTATTTATGCAAATGGTATATTACACTATAATAAAAAAGAGAGAAACTATTGGTGAAAAGCGTGGATGTATCTCACAAAACTTATGTTGAGTGAAAGACACAAGATAATATATACTGTATGACTCTATATATATTAAGTTCAAGAATCGGCAAAACCCATCTATAGTTATTGAGACCAGAATAGTGGTCACCTTTGAGTTTCACTGAGTGAGGAGGAGGGTGACGACCGGGCAGGGAAATGAGGGAATCATTGAGGGTGCTGAAAATATTCTCTGACTTGATCTGGGTTGTAGTTACATGAGTGGATATGAGCATGCGCATTCATCATGCTCTATACTTAGGATGAATGTGCTTATATATACCTTACTATATGTGGATGGGCATTCTGGTTCTTTCCATTTCTTGGCAACTGTGAGTAATGCTGGTATAAATGTGTCTGTGCAAATACCTCTTTGAGATCCTGCTTTCATTTTTGGGAGGGGTATAGATCTAGAAAAAGGATTGTGGGATTATGTAAGTCTATATATATATATTTTAAAGAACTTCCATACTGTTTTCTATAGTGGTTCCACCATTTTATAATCACATCAACAGTGCACAAGGGGTCCAATTCCTCCATGTGGAATTCTTAAAGACCATCTTTCCTCTTTGAGAAATTCTCTGGGAATTGTGACCAGAAGTACCCTTTTTTTACACTTTTGAATGTTAAAAATATACTTATTAGATGTAATGTTTCAGAGAAATTTTAAGTTCACAGAAATATTGAATGGAATGTATCACTCAAGGTGAAAGATACAGAAATTTTCCTTATACTCACTACCCCAATACATGCACAGCCTCCCCCATTCTCATATCTCCCACCAGAGGGGTATCAGTACCATATAGATTATACAGCCCATATTAAGGTTCACTCTTGGTGTTGTATGTGCTTTGGGTTTGGACAAATTTGTGAGACATCTATCTACCATACAGAGTAGTTTCATTGCCTTAAAGCTTTTCTGTGCTCTATTTATCCTTCCTATCCCTTATTCCTTTATTCTTTTTAATTGTCTCCATAGTTTGGCCTTTCCCAGAAGTCATATAGTCAGAATAACACAGTATGTAACCTTTCAGAATGGCTTCTTTCATTTAGAAGTATACACTTAAATTTCCTCCATCCCTTTTCATGGCAGGATTGCTTCCTTCTCTTTTAAGTGCTTGAGAATTAATGCACCATGTAGTCAAAATAGAAAATATTTTGTATTATAACTTGCTAAGAGGGTCAAACTTAATTATTCCAACCATGAACAGGAAAAGATGATTATGTGATGTGGTAGCAGTGCTAATTATCACTACAATGGCAATTGAATTGCAGTATATAAATCTATCAAATTAACATGTTGTACACCTTGAATTGACACTGCATTTTATGTCAAATATATTTCAGTAAGAAAGGGTTCCCATTGCCTTAAAGATTGAAACTGACATCTCTCATGGTGCCTGACTGTCCTGCCCAGCTGCTTTCCCATCCTTCTTCCCTGTTCCCATTCAGAAAATCTTTCCCCACTCTACGTTGTCCTGTTGTGTCAACATTCATGGCTCCCTCTTCTTCCTTAGTTATCCTAGGGTTCTATCTTCTGCTAAAACTACTGCGGAAGATGACTCTCTTACTTCCTTCAGGATTGTAAGCCGTAGGAACTAGACCTGGGCTGCTGGTGGTTTTTTTTTTTATCACAGAAAAGCCTCTATGTACCAGGAGATAGTAAGGTTAATATGCAAATTAAAGCAGAGACAAAGTTTATCAATAGAGAGACAGAGAGCTAATGCTGGATTTGAGCCCCAAGATCCATTCAAGGTATTAGAGTTGTCTAGGTCCAATGAGCTAATAAATGCATATGAGTAAAAATGGAGATTAGGTGGTGCATGTTCAATAATTGTTAGTGATCCGTAATCACATCTCAGTGTACAAGTGATTTCTGTTGTCCTGTCTTCTCCAAGTGCATTGTAAGGATTTTGAGAGCAGGCACTAGGTCTTACTCATCTCTGTCCTTCCCAGGATTAGCGCAGTGCCTGGCATATGCTAAGGTTCAATAACCCCGTTGAAGATAATTTAATAGATGGGCATGTTCTGATTTCTGTCAGACACGCTCATTGTCTGACTTCAGCCTCAGCTTTCTAAACAAGTCCAGGGGGATTTTTTAAAATAGATTTGTGCCATTTACTCCTGAGAAAAACATCTTTTGCCTATGGGTGTGTTCTGTTACTTTTAGTGTTCACCTCTTGGACTAACCTACCATGATTTTTTTTAACGAAGCAACTATTTTTACTTTGTTTTTTTTTTTTTTTTGATGCAAAATACATTATCTTTTGAGAGAGTTGGATTTTTTTTTTTTTAATCAGTAAGCCAAGACTCCCAAATCCTTGTATTAAGTTTGGAAAGATAAAACCGTCCTGGTGCTAAGCTTTGAAAGACCAAATCTCTCACAAAGATAGTTGAAATGTAAAACAACTCAAAACTAAATTGTTAATGTTGCCTTTGGTATATTTCCCCCTTTTCCTGTAAAAGAAGGAGATAAAAAGTATTCTTGATTTTTTTCGTGTTTTTAATATGTACATGGAAATCCTAATGTATGTTTACTTTAATGCTAGTGTTTGAAGCTGTGTTAATTATTAATGAGAAAAGTACCATGCAGTGGAATGAAATGAGTCAGTTTATTCTGATTTCCTGCCTCAGCGTGGTGGACAAATATGAAAATGATAATGGTAGGGGTTTCTACTTCCACAACCAATAGCTTGGAGTATGGAGGAGGGGAACCATTTTCTCAAATAGATTCTGTGAAGCACATGTGATTTGAGCATCAGTCCTCATAAAATGAGAGAACTTGAATCTTTCATTCTTTCAGTTCTCCAGCTGGACTATTGGCTCCAAACATAAAACAAAGCGCTGGGAGAAGGATTTTTTTTGTTATTAACAGCTGTATGCTGGGTGTGTACATGTGTCTATTTAGAAAAGGCTGCCCTTTCAATGTCTCTCCCGTCAGGACAACTTCTTCTGGCACCCTTATTTGGAAGATCTCTTTAAGATATTTTACAGGGAGACTTTTAGATATCTTTTAGAAATATTGAATATCTTTTAGATTTTTAAAAACAAAATCTTAAAAAAATCATTTAGAAGTAAAAGTTTTATTTTCTTCCTTTCCTTTCTTTCTTTCTTTTCTTTTCTTTCTTCCTTTCTTCCTCATGCCTCATCATTATTATTATTTTTACTGTATTGGGTAGGGTCTTTTACGATGTTGGATTGTGGTGACTGTAGCAGGCATTTTCTTTTCTTTCTTTGAAAGTGAAAGAAGTGAAAGTGAAGTCACTTAGTCGTGTCTGACTCTTTGCGACCCCATGGACCGTAGCCTACCCGGCTCCTCTGTCCATGGGATTTTCCAGGCAAGAGTACTGGAGTGGGTTGACATTAGTGGTTACTAAAATTTTGCCATTAAGGATAAGATTTCTCATAGAGGTCTTTGCTTGGGTAAAAAGATTTCCATTCTGGTCTTAGCTGGCTAATAGTGTTTTTTGTTTGTTTGTTTAGTGAATGAGTGTTGAATTTTACTGAATACCACTTTTTGGCATTTATTAAGATGATCATATGGCTTCTTTCCTCCTTCAATATATTAAATTGCTAGATGTTTTTATTTTGAACTGTCATTACAATCCTGAAATAAACCCTATTTGGGTATAATATCTTTAAAAATACATAGGAAGATTAGATTTGAAGGTGTGTTATTTAGAATTTTGCACTTCTGTGTAAAAAAGTGATCTTGGTCTGCACTTTTAGAGTTTCAAGAAGAGCACATGGCTCTTTTTTCTGCTTTGCTGGGTTTATTTCATTCCCTGTTATTCTATAGCCACCCCAAACTCTGAGGTCAGCAAGTCTCTGCCTCTACAAACTCCCACTAGGTTGTGTTTCTGTTCTTTTCTCATACATAAAGGTGTTAATCTTGCTTTCATTTCATTTACTTATCTGCTTTAATTTGATCTATTTAAAGTGGACCCTTCCACTCCTAGCCAATAGTCTTTTATGTTGCAGCATTGTCTCCCATAGCCACTGGGTTTTACAAATTCAGTGGAGGGACTTCCCTGGTGGTTCAGTGGCTAAGACTCCATGCTCCCAATGCAGGGGGCCAGGGTTCAATCCCTGGTCAGGGAACTAGATCTTGCCTGCTGCAATTAAAGATTCTGCATGCCGCAATGAAGATCAGAGATCCCTCGTGTCAAAACTAAGACCCGATGCAGACAGATAAATAAAATAAATATGAGAAAAAAAAGAATTCAGTGGAAAACCATCTTCACAGTGCAATGGATAACGCTTCTGTGCTTGGTGTCGTCAGCAACACTTAAAAGGCACACTCCTATTTGTTTTAAATATAGGTTTTTGGTGAAAGTGTTGGCTGTGCTCCTTAGAGAATGCTATATTCTACGGCAGTTTAACAAAATTGTACATGTTTACAATCCAAAAAGGTATGGTCATTTCCAACACATGGCATTCTGTATTTTTCATATGACATCTAATCCTAGGGTTAGAAATAGAATGACTTCTTTAAAATGCATTTTGATTCAGTATTAAGTTCAACAACACATGCTTTTAGGGGGAGAATTCTTCATTTTTCCTTTGGTTAAGTTCTTTTAAAACATTCTGGCTTTGCGTTTCAACTCATTCAAAGAATACTTTATTAAAGTTGATAACTATATTATTTCAGCAGCTGCTATCCACTGGTGGAAGATATGAGAAAGACTCACTTATTTGTATAAGTGGGTACTTCAGATTTCAAGATATTTTGGCTAAACTATAGTTCTGTTTATTCTAATATATGTTCAGCACAAAGTTAGGCCAACCATCATTTGTATAATTAACTTAATGAAAATTACATTTCCTGAAATATGTTGCAATCTAAGTTGTTGTTTTTTGCTTAGAATGCTGAAGGTATTTTTTTTCCCTACAGAAGTGGTATAAAACATTTATTTCTGTTTCCATATGAATCCACAAGCTTTATTTAGCCCAGATGTTAGGAGAAGCACATCAAGGCAACTACCTACCATCATTCCTTTCTCAACTAATAGCATCTAAAATTATCTTCATTTCTTTGCAGGTGAGATTTTCATAGGCTGGGAAAGTTTTAAGTTTAGTCTGAGAACAGGATTGTCTATCACACTCTGTTTCCTGTCATCATTAGGGCTTTATTTCTTGGTTTTTTAAAGATTAGTACATGAATCATACACTGTCACTATATTTTGTTTACTAACACTTGTGTGTAGTGAACACTGTTTACTTACAGAAAGCTTAGTGGTTCTTGGAGACATTTTCATCCATTTATTCTCAGAGCAAGAGGAAGGAATCAAGAGATTCTTGAAGATTTAAAATTTTTGGTGACTCTGAATAAGTGTACATGTCCCTTTCATTGCTGAAGTATCCGTAAAGCATGTTTTAAAATGAACTTATTGTTTTTTTCTCTCTCTTTGTATTCTTTTTCATTTTTTTTCTTTGCTTTATTCCTTCTTCACATAATTTTCTTCCCTTTCTTCTCCATTTTCTTCTCTCTCCCTCTCATTGCTTCCCAGAGAGAGGGTCTTACATGGTGACCTTGTTCAGGAAAACCAGTCTTGTCTGAATTGGATTTACAGTGCCTTGTTCTTTAGGCAAAAGTTTAGAATAACCAGATGTGTCTCAATGTAAACATTTTCCCCAAAGCAAGATAACACTCCAACTTCTCTCTTTATGGTCAATTTAAAAGTTAGCCCAGATAGTAATGCCACTATTTTATTTTTTTCTGGTGGAGATGAAACACAGGAAAGCATTTTATCTTGCAGTTGTTAAGGAACAAAGCTTTCACCCACCCACTGAATCCCGCCAAGTTTAACTGAATGAATCTCTGTTGAGAGGACATTTCTTGACCTCTAATCGGGTGGAATCGGTGGGGTCATAAACTATATGCAAATGAGATGAGATTTACAGAATTTTTCTGGGTTTTTTAAAAACAGCCAGACACATGAAAAGCCTTATAAACTGAAGAACTAAGGTGGTACTTAAAAACAACCCCTAGAATCTCCTCTTTTCCGTTAAAGTCTGTGACTAAAGTTCAAAGAGGCCAGGTCCCCTCCCTCTCCCTCCTCCCTTCTGAATGCAGGACAGCTTGTCTGAATTTGAATAAAAACCTTTCAGGATGGGAATTTATTTCAGGAGAGGTTCAGGAAAAAAAAATGTTTGAAGAGTTTGAAGGTTTAGGAAAAATATGTTTGAAGAATTTGAAGGTTTAGGAAAAAACTTGTGTGAGTATGAGTGTGAGTGGGTATGAGCATGTCTGTGTGTGTACCTACGCATATGTGTGTACCTACACATATGTGTGTGTGCACACACATGGGTATGAGGTTGTGTAAATGTGTGTGCTTGCCTGTGAATGCATTTGTCTGTGTGTAGGTGTGGGTACGTGCACATGTGTGGGTGCCTGTGTGTAGTGTGTTGGGTGATTGTGTGGATGGGGTGTGGGTGTGTGCCATGTGTGTGTCTGTGAGTGTGTGTGCCTCTGTGCTGCAGCGGGAGAGGCAGCTTGGGCTCAGCCAGTGGCGGAGCAGTTAGTAGAGAACTAATAGTGAGAAAGAGAGCCGGGGAGAGACTAGGAAGAGACGCCACCGACCTTTAACAAAAGCTCAGTTTTGTCCCTGCGGACCCAGCCGGCAGAAGGGACTGGAGAGCTGTGGCTCTCCGCCAGGGAGGTCGGGCTCCCTGCAAACAGTTGCAGGCATCCCTGATCATGCCCTTTCCCCTGGGAGTCCTGAGCTTGGCAATCGGGAAGTTTTCAAAGCTTCAGCAGCGACTGCAGCCTCGGAGAAGACCAGCAAAGACTGTGGAGTGTGTATGTGAACTTCAATTCTATATTTTCTTATGGGGTGGGTTAATGGATTTTTAGTACAAAGAGAGCTAAAACTCAGCTGACCTGAAAGACTGGAATTTCAGCTCTTCCCCTCCCTGGGCTGTTTTTCCTCCCCCTTCCTCTCAAAGCCCTTTAAATCAGAGATTACCGGGTCAGTGACTCTTATCCTGCCTGCCTGCGCCAAGGGTTTCTAGCTTTTGACTTGGCAAGGAAAACCACTACCTGTAAGTATCTGCTTTATGTATTTCCTCTCCTCGCGACTGTGAACGTTCTGCTAGAATGCTCCAGAGGTTATTTGTGTGGTAGCATCAACTCCGAGTAATGATACAAGAAGTAGATCAAGTCTGCTTGCAAAAGTTATCATATAAGCTCACAAGGTGGCAAATTGCAGTGTTAAAGAGCCCTACGTCCCCAGTGGGAGGCTCTTTATTACATAAATCGAATTTATAACTCTCTTCTCAGTCCATCCCCAATAGCATTCACCAGTGAAAAGACATTTTTACATTCTGAATTGTCCCCTTTCCCCGCCCCCCAAATCAGAATATTTCTTTTCAGCTAAAGAAAATGGCAAAGAGAAAAAAATGCAAAAATTAACAAAACAGATATATATCGTCATGGTATAAAGATACAAAAGTTTGGATGAGATGATTTTTGGATAGCTTTGCTTTAGTTTAGTTATATATATATATATATTTAAAGTATGGTTTCTTTTTTTATGGAGTTGAAAGCCAGTGTTGGAGAGGCAAAGAAATATTGTTCTGAAGTTTCTGACTGATTTTTAATCTCTTTCTTCTCTTTATGTGGATTTGGCCTAGAGACTTTTGTGCTGTAGTAAATTATTTCTTTTAGTTGTCATCTGGATCCCAGAAATAATTTTCCAGGCATTTAAGTTTTGTTTCTCTCTTCTCTCCAATGGTTGTGTGCAGTCTTGTTGTGTGGTATGAATTACAAAGCTTAAAAAGAGCATTTCCGGGGGCTGGTTGGAGTTTATGGCCTGGGAATCTTGCTGGAGATATTAACCTCTTCAGGACTATTTTACAGACCTGAGCAGGAGATCCAAATGCTTTACAGGTTTCTGCTCTGGAAAAGTGATGCCACCATATTCAGCACTGCTTAAAGCTTGAAGCTTAGCTTCTTAGTCCTCTGCTTTCCTTTGATAAAATTGCTTTCAGAAATAACACTAGGAAAATGTTAACTACTTTCCCTCTTTCTCTTCCTCAGAGATCCTCAAAACCCAGTGTCCCTAAGAATCACTTGGGGTAAGGCAGGCACCTAGGCCACACCCCCAGAGGAGTTTAGACTTGGTGGGACGGGGTTGGGGGACTAGAGGTTTGGGGGGTGGGGGGGCGCAGGAATTTCCCCAGGTGATCCTCATGCAGGCAAGATCACACTTGGATGAGTAGTGCTTTACATTGTCCTTGGCAAATTAAATTCTGGTCACGTCCTCAGTTAATGGTAAACCTCACACCTAAATGATAAGCATGAGCGTGAGCTGCTGTTGAACACAGTTACGTGAAGCATGGTTGTGCATGCTTGACTGCCAAGCCAGAACTTTTAACCAGCTCTCCTGCCATTACATTCCCCATGAGTAAGAAAAGCAGTCAGGGATAGGTGCCCCGATTCCTTGTGTTGGACTGTGTGGTCTGACCTGCTCTGCATGGCCAAACTATGTTTGTCTTGGAAACTTTAAGCCCAAGGGTATTCTTAGTTCTTTATCAACCTGCTGGGAATGTTCTGCTCTTGGGGACAGATTAGGCTGAGTGGGCTGAACTGAGTTGGATTATTTCTTGGGACCTGTTCAGTAGAAGTATAATTCCTAGAAATCTGTTTTGATTGGACAAACCCACCAGGATTGGGAGAAATAGGAAATGATTCCTCCATCATGTTGAGGTCCTCATTAGACAGCATGTGAAAGGAAGATCTCAGCTTCCATCCCTGTCACCAGTGACAATGATTGACATAGTATATTTACAGTAAAAAGAAAATAGGATATGGTCATCAGTGCCCTTTTCTTTTTTTCCTCTCCTCATTCCAGATATTTGTAGGTGCCTGCTACATGCCAGGCTCTGGGCTGGTGCCAAGGATTCAGAAAATCAGTGTGTATAATATGAATAGACACTTGGTCTTCATGGTGTTTCATGTCTTAGGTGTTGCTAACCAATCTTATATGAGTCACCTATTCTTGCTAACCTTCACTTCTGCATCAATAAAACAAAAGTGTTGAATAAAAAGCGCTTCCGATATCTTTCTAACGCTGATATTCTGACATTGATGGATATGCCTCAGTCTTCTAAACATAGGTGTAGAGGGATGAGAGCTTTTCAGTGTTTGCTTTGACCACAGGCCCAAAGATTTGGCTTACTGCTTTTCTTGAAATTTTCAGAAATACCATTTAAGTTTTCTTTCACGAAGAATCAAGACTGCTGATCTAGTGAGTTATAGACAAATGCTACCTTTTCAGAGCACACAGTCATTCTCACAATGGAAGCCTGTAACTCTCTGGAAAGGCTGTTCCCTGGGCTGGGTTACATGGGCCAGCAGCCTCTTATCTTGTCTGAATCTGGTGTTGCTCTGCCTTTGGAGAGCTGGGTGGTCTGAACAGGACTTGCTGGCTTCCATACTTGCACAGCTTGCTCCCTGATCCTTTCATTCAAGTGGTTTGATAGCTTTTGTGCTGCTAGGTGAGAGACTCAAACAGAGACCTTTGAGGGGCTGGAGAAAAAAACAAAACAAGTCCCTAATTAAATCTTACATTTTTCCTATACTGTAGTTTCTTTTACTGCAGTGAATGGGGCAACATTTCAAAGGGTTCTAAAACTTGCCCATCAAGATAAGAATATCAAAATATAGGCCTGATCTGTGTGTTTTTCTGGCAAATGTAGCCTCCAGCTGTCTGAAGGTACTGCGTTTGGATGGGAAAGTGGTCACTGGAAGACAGAGTATAGAGATCTTGCAAAGTTAAAATATTTTTGACAAAATGTTCTTGGCCTCTTGTTGGTAAGTTTAATGGGGAGGGCAAAATAGGCTTTGGTTTCACTTTAGTGCGTCGTCAAAGGCTGCTAAGATTGTTTGTCATTCTTTGCTCTCAACTTTGTTCTTGAAACCTTCATATCTGACTTCCTTAGAGATAGAAGCAGATAATGCTCCAGGACTTGCTGAGCTCCAGGTCCTTCCGTTGACATGGCCCACCTCCCTGGGATCCTGTCTCCGCATCCTATCAAGTGTTACCAGCTGCTCAGTATTTACAGATGCTCCTTGAATTCTTCTCTTACAATAAACCAGGACTTTATCTTATGAGGTTGCACTCAATACCACATTATTTTCTTTCCAAGGTCTAAATTTCTTGTTAGCACAATTTTTTTTTTCCATTTTGTAAATTATAAGCCAAAATCATTGAGTAGTTATGATAATTTCAGAGGGGATCAGAATTCCCAGATGATTCATCCAAATGTTCAAATGTTGTTGAGTGTTTCCTATCAAATCCTGTTTATCGCCTAGATTTGATTTTGTTTCCGTAAAAGTGATTCTTCTTGAAAAAACAACGTAACATCCAAGAGCAATGCTTTAGTTCTGTTTTATATAAATCTTCTCTTTTGCTATCATGTGGTAGGATGAAATATTTTGTCAGTAGGCATTAGTGGCTGTTGTGAAACCAAAAAGTAGTGTTTGTAGAGAGCTCTTTTGAATATTAAATCAGAGTGGTATAGTAGAAAAAAAAGAATGGCCTTTGAATAAATTTCAGTTGGGTTCCAATCCTAGGCTGTAATGTTCTTTGGTTTTATGATGTTGGCCAAGTTACTTACCAGTTTCCTTGGGAGTAAAATAAATGTGTTGATGCTTACCTTCCAGGTATTTAGAAGGGCTAAATGACATTTGGAAAGCACTCATCATGGTATATGACATACGATTGGTTCTCACTAAATATTTCTTCTTTAGAAGAGGACTAACAGGTATGAAGGCTGGAAAGCATTGAATGTGTGACAAGCCACTCAATTTATAGGTCAGAGGGGAAATGGGAAATAGAGCTTTCTTCCAGGCCTCAAAGACTTGGCAGAACAGATATCTGTCCACCACTTCCTCAGCCTTTACCTCTGGGCAGCAGCCTTGTTCTCCCTTGATTCCTTCTTCCAGGTTAAGAAGCAGCATGAAACAAATTCATGAGCTCAGAGATCACCAAAGGGATTCACAGGGAGAGAACAAAGGCAATGTGAAAATCATTCTGTCCTTTTCTACCAGATCTGTTAGAGTTAGAGACTTGTACAGCCATATGTAAGGAGAGGAATCATTTTGTTTCTCTTGGGGTTTTGCTCTACTGTAGCAGGCAGCCCAGCCTCAAGGGGGAGTATTTGTTTCACATTTTGAAACTCTCCAGTTGCCCTGTGGTCAGCCTATGAGCTGTCACCAAATGGAAAGCCACAGCCATTCAAACATGTGGTGTGAGTACTCTCTATCCCTCTCTGTCTTTCTTGCTCTTCTAACCAGTTTTTCTTTCAAGTCCAAAGTTTAAACTGGAATAAGTCAGTCTCTCAACTTATATCTATGGACCTCCTCTGCGCCAAGTCCAGTGACCAAAACTGGAGATAATTTGAGTGAGCAGAACAATCATGGTTGTCATCTTCAAAAAGCTTTCAGGCTAAGGTCAAGGGCAGACATGTTTTCAATGACTGCAAATAAACAGATGCCTGTAGGTGCGCATTGTGTGGTAAGGGTATTGCAGGATCCTACACAAGCAGTTAACCTAGTTTGGGAGGTTGATACCTGGAGGAGGGGTAGAATTTAGCCAAATGTAGTGGTAGGCAGGAGAGCGGAAAGGGCATTCTTAGCAGAGGGGACAGCATGAACAAACCATAGAAAGGCCTGGAATGGGGAGTGCCACAAGTTTAGGAAAGAAATGAAAACCTGAGTGACTAGCTTGTCAGTGGCAAGGAGGAGGAGTTGTGTGAGGAGAAGCTGGAGAGATGGCAGGGGACAACTACACAGGGAAATCCAGTCTCGCAGTTAAAGGGACCCCAGAAAGTACCTAACCTACACTCGCTCCCTGACAGAAAGAACCCTTCTGATGTCTGTACCTCAGCCCTTGCTGTTATTGGATGGCTTTGAAGGAAAGTTCTTTTTAAGAGGAACCCATCCTCCTGGTTCTGTGTATGGGAACCACAGAATAAAGTCATTCCTCTGGCAGGTATTTGAAGACAATTTTTTTCATAAATTATTGCTCAAGTAAATCTTCTCTGTCCCATACATATGCAGTTGATGTTTTGGAATGTAAATTTATATGTTTGTGTTTGTTGAAAGTGAGCTTGGTGGCTTCAGTTCATCACTCCAGCCTCCATTAACTAAGATATACATCTTGACTATGTCCTCAGTGATAACCGTTAACCTTTCTGGATTTTTGCTGTCTGTGAATTGGATAAGCTAATCTCTTTATCTTTGTTTAGGAATTTGGAAAATTGTTGAACCAGAGGGTGCCAAGAGTGGTGCTATGGGCACCACCCAAGATGTTTCTCACAGCAGTGTCCAAGTGTAAATGAGGAGAACTCAGCAGTGTCAGTGTGGGCTGATCTTGATCTGACAAGAATGCTAAATGCACAGTTCAACTATAATCACTGATTTCATTCGTCGATACGTGTGTTGAGTGCATATCACACACAGCAGAGAGTTCTGTCCTCCTGCTTTGAAAAACATAGTCACACAATTGTGTAGGATGTGATACATGCCCCATGATGGGTTTAAGTAAAGTGTGACTTTTCTGCAATAGCAGGAAGAAAATCTTTCCAAATGGAATGATGAGGTCTTAGGACATCTTGAAGGAGGCAGTTCACAAGGCACTGTGGGAAGGATTTTAATAAGCAAAGACATTTTAATAAGCAAAGACATTCCAGGTAGGGCAGACATGAGGAAGGGCATACAGGTGAGAATGTCAGCAAGACCCAGTGATGTGTAACTGAGGTTGCAGGAGGGGGAGGCCTGCGGTCTGAGGATGCAGGAACCTAAAGGTGCTGGCCAGAGATCATGGAAGCAGCCATGTAGTGGGAAGCCAGGTGAGGTCAGACTTTAAAGAATAGTGTGTTTTCAATGATACTATATGACCAAGAGAGAACAAAGCAGGATGGAAAGAAAAGGAAGAGAAGATAAAGGAGAAAGAGCATTTGTCAGGTAGAAAGCGAAACGGGAAGTGTATTGAGTCACAGGAACGGAAGTGTATTGAGTCACAGAAGCAATTATGCAGACAGTGTGGGTGGAGGGCATTGTTGGGCACTATGGACTGTTTAGAGATCAGAATGGACTGATCATCAGAAAGAACTGTTCAGAGAAAAGTTCAGTTTGCTGTCTCCATTAGGCAGTCACGGGCAGCCTTTGAGACAGCAATTTTGTGGGCTGATAGTAATTTCCTTTTAGGAAATACAAGGCTGGTGAAGGAGTGGGTAGAGACACGTTTATTTGGCTGTGCCAGGTCTTAGTTACGGCATGTGGGACCTTCAGGCTTGGTTGCAGCACACAGGCTCCTTCAGTTGCAGCATGTGGACCCTAGTTCCTTGACCAGGGATTGAACCTCGGCCCCCTGCATTGGGAGTGCAGAGTCTTAGCCACTGGACCACCATGGAAGTCCTGAGACAATGTTTCAAGGAGATAGTATTGTTGGTCACAATGAGGTATATAATGGGAAAGGGGCAAAGTAAATGCTTGGTGACTATTATAGCAATAGTCGTAATAACAATAGTGGTAGTAAAAAACACATTTATTGAACACCCACTCTGTGCTTAGGTGTGCCCACTGTAATGACCTCATTTTATTACCTCCTTATAGACTCTTTCTCTAAGTACAGTCACATTCTGAGGTCCTGGGCATTAGGATTTCAGTATATGAATTTTGGGGGAATGGAATTCAGCCCATAACATCATACCACCATATCCAGGTGTCCTCCTTGCAGTAGTTAGCTGATCTTCCAAATTCTTTAGATATTACTGCAGCCAAAGAAAATAGAATAAAACCTGTAGTCTCATAAACCCACATTTAAAATCAGTTTATAATGCACTCTGTATTTCGAGTTTGGCTTCAGGATGAGGTGACCGGGAAAATTCCTCATGCAGGACTACCTTTGCATTTTCAAAAATCCCAGATGGCACCTATTCTGCCTTTTCTTATTTGGCCATAAAGCTCACATGGTGCTGATCTGTTTGTGTTAGGAATGCGCAGTCTGCCCTGTGTACCGTTTTGTATTACAGAGGCTATGTCACTTCAGTCATTGATTGTTGCTGAATCGCTTTATTGGGAACTACTGGTCTTTATTTACTTCTCATGAAGTGAAATTCCCTGGTCTGTGCTTTATAAGTTGCTTTGATGCTAGGCCCTTATGGTGCATGTACATCACACGCTATGGGATACAGTGGTAGAGTGACTCTGGAGGTCCTCAAGTATCCCTTCCTGCACCAGTTTGCCTACATTAAGAATGCCAATTGAAAAAAAAAAAAGAATGCCAATTGATGGTAACTGTGAGCTTATGGAGACATGGGCAGAGATCATATGGCACTGCATAGCAGCCTAGCTGTCAAGGACAGCTCCATGCTTGCAGGTGCCACATCTGAACTGCTAGCTCTGTGGCCAGAGAATTCTGAAATGAGGACTTTAAAACCTAAAACTTAAGACTTCAGCTTTTCAAGATTAAGACTTTTCAGAATTTTTAAGACTTAGACTCCAGACTTTAACATAATAACATGGTAAGGAGCACATGTACCTTTGACGTGCATGCTCAGTCATGTCCAACCCCATCAGACTCCTCTGTCCGTGGGATTCTCCAGGCAAGGATACTGGAGTGTGTTGCCATTTCCTCTTCCAGGGCATCTTCCTGTCCCAGAGACTGAACCTACATCTCCTACATTGGCAGGCCAGTTCTTTACCACTGAGCCCCAGGGAAGCACCTTTGACGTGAGGGTGGTTGAATTTCTCTATTCATTAAAAACAGCAACAGACTATCTTTACAGCAATCTTGTGAAATCAGTATAATGAATCTGCACTATACAGATGATGAGAGCAAGGTTGAGAAAGTTTAAGTAACCTATTTATATCACAGACTGAGGTTCTTTCTAGACACTAGAGTATTCAAAAAGTGAACAGTTTAGTCAAAATGTTTATCCTTATTTCAAAGGCTTAATGGAGGTCTGACTACAAAGAGATGTGTGAACTGAAGAGTATGACACAAATGTCATGCAATTTTATCTGGCTTTATATAAAAAAGCGGATCTACTTAAAAAAAGGAATCGACTCCCTTTTCCCCTCAAAACGTAGATCTTTGTTTTTTGTTATTGAGTCAAACAGGCCAAGTGGAAGGCTGGAGAAAGAGGGATGGGTTCCACTGGACAAGACCAAGAAGTTTCATGACCATGTGAAGGGGATGGGAGTTTGGGAAGAATGGATGCATGTATATGTATGACTGAGCCCCTGTACTGTCCACTTGAAACTATCATAACATTGTTAATCGACTGTACTCCAACAAAATAAAAGTTTAATTTAAAAAAAGCAAGAAAGAGTGTTCTTAGGGGTGAGATAATGGCTCTTGTTTTATTGAAGAATTGACTAAAAATAATTAGTATGTTAGGAACACAACGGGGAATTAGACTTTGGAGTGATATGAGAGGTTTTTAGTTTACAGACCAGAATGTTTGAGTGTTTCTGCTTTGCTTCATATGATTAAGCAGGTAGCCTCCAATTCCTTCTAATCTAATCAGTAATGGCTTTGCCAGTGATGATTTGGGGAAGATCTATTACTTCTTGCCTAAACTCAAATGTTCTTTTCTATCACATCTTAAAATACCACACTATGAAAAAACAAACAAAAAAAAGCATGGAAAAATATTAGCCTTGTGAGCAGTAAAATTTATTGCTACAATATCTGTATTTAACTTTGTCTTTAAAGATTCACAGCAAGAGATACATTAGAATGCAAAGAAAACTAGTGGTAGCACAAAATCTTACTAGTTAAATTTTAATTTCTTTCATTTTTGACTTTGTTTACTTTCTAACAATTTTGCTAATTCAGGAAGTCACTGCCTTGCGTCTGTACACCTTACACATATGACTGGCTTCCTAGTAATGACCTTCCCAGCCAGGCTGTCAGGAATGGTACCTTCCTTTCCTCTCTGGGATATCTTATCTCCCTCTCCTCTTCTCCAACCCTCCCCAGTCACCTCCAGACTGGGCCATGCTTTCCAGTTCTTCCTGTTGCTGGCTTTGGAGGTGGCTCCCCAGCCCTAGTCTTACTACTTCACTCTACTGAGGTGGTTTTCAGACAAATCAAAGAACCTAGCTTCAGTCTGGGCACAAAGGTTCCTTAGACCTCTTCTTATAGAAGAAGGAAAGAAAAAAGTGCAGTTGTTTCCAGCAGCGATTCTCAATCCTGGTTGCTCATTAAAGAAGTTTTGAGTTCAGGTGCCTGGACCCCACCAAGATAAATTAAATCTTAAACTCTGGGAGAGGTGCTTGAATGATGGGGAAGGCAAGTCAGTGATGGGCCTCACTAGTTTAGGGGTGATGCCAGAGACAGCTCTTTCACTTGGTGTTTTCCATTGTCAACACTAAGGCAGACCACCTTAATCCTTCACAAGGATTGCTGCTTCCTTCTGGGCCAGTGGAGTGGGGCTAAAACCAGGAGGGTGAAGTCTCCCCTGCAGCCAGTTCTTATCCTCAGGTTCTGAGAGACCTGGACTCAACCGCCACATTGCATACCTCTAGGGGACGCCATTCACTTTGGGGGAGCTGTGAAAACAGCACCTTTGGCACCCTTGGGGCACAGTTACAACACACACATTGCCTTGGAATTTGGTACACTGAACTGAGTGAAACTAAGGGAAGGACTCCCAACGTCTCTGCTCAACACTTTAAACATTAATTGGGTTTCCCACAAAAATCTACTCCACCATGATGAGTTTATGCAGTGCTGAGCACCATCACAGTTCGAATTGCACTTCCCAGTTAGTCTGGACACCCATGCCTATGATAAGTGTGTTCTTGTGTGTGCACGCATGCTAAGTCGCTTCAGTCATCTCTGACTCTCTGTGACCCTATGGACTGTAGCCTGCCAGGCTCTTCTGTCCATGGGATTCTCTAGGCAAGAATATTGGAGTGGGTTGCCATTTTACTTCTAGACAAATTATTTGAAAACCAACTTTAAAAAAATAGCTTATTTGTGTCTTGGAGACTCTAAGGAAGTATTTTAGCCAAGGGTATTTTTGTGCTCTGTGTTTTTCTCCTTTAAAATACTTCTCTAACTTATTGGTGTTTGGTATTGTTTTATACTGCTGTTCTTATATTTTGCGTTGCTTTATTCTCCACCACAGATTTGTTCAACAGTAAGTCATCTAATCAGACTTTCAGATACTTTATTTGCAGCCTGTGATGTTTATGGAGATTTCATTTTTGAACCAGTACTTGCAGCATTTTTAGTCTCACTGGCTGAGCGCATCTTCTCGCTTTCCATAGCCCACCCCAAGTTCTGCCAAAGGAAGCAGATCAAGGTTTGCTTTTGTTCATGCAGTTAAGAATCTTAAAGCAATTAAGCTCAGTGGGCCACAGAGGTATCAGGGACTCCTGCATGTGCAGAACTAACACTAGCGCTGGGTTGTGTGTTCACATGTGGAGTCTCAGTGTGGGAGACTGTCTTAGGAACCAGAGAGACTTGATGGTATCTGAGTGGCCCTTGAGAAGCTGGGGACACACAGATCCTCAGAAAGAACAGAGCTAGGCTGCCTGGAGAAAATCACACTCATTTCCAGACTTCAGAAGAGGCGCAAGTGAGAAGTCGCTGTGGTTTCTCTTGTTTCCTTTTGGCTGCTGATGGCTTTACACAGCTCTGTGTAAAATTTCCTACCTCTGTCTGAATGTTACTGGAGGGTCAGTTCAGTTCAGTTCAGTCGCTCAGTCATGTCTGACTCTTTGCGACGCCATGAATTGCAGCATGCCAGGCCTCCCTGTCCATCACCAATTCCCGGAGTTCACTCAGACTCAACGTCCGTCGAGTCAGTGATGCCATCCAGCCATCTCATCCTCAGTCGTCCCCTTCTCCTCCTGTCCCCAATCCTTCCCAGCATCAGAGTGTTTTCCAATGAGTCAACTCTTCACATGAGGTGACCAAAGTACTGGAGTTTCAGCTTTAGCATCATTCCTTCCAAAGAAATCCCAGGGCTGATCTCCTTCAGAATGGACTGGTTGGATCTCCTTGCAGTCCAATGGACTCTCAAGAGTGTTCTCCAACGCCACAGTTCAAAAGCATCAATTCTTTGGTGCTCAGCCTTCTTCACAGTCCAACTCTCACATCCATACGTGACCACAGGAAAAACCGTAGCCTTGACTATGACTATTGACTGGAGGGTCAGTTCAACCTAAATTATGGAGTATGTCCAAGGATGGCTCAACTAATAACTTTTAGAAAATTAATAAACTTTAGTTTTTGAGCAGATTTAGGTTTATAGGAAGATTGAGCAGAAAGTGCTGAGAGTTCTCACATTCCCTCCCTCCAGTTTCCCGTGATTAACATCTTGGTTTAGTCTGATATGTTTGCTACAACTGATGAGCCAGTAACGATTATCTAAAGCCCATAGTTTATATTAGGGTTCAGTATTAGTGTTGTCCCTTCTGTGTGTTTTGACAAATGTTTAGTGACATGCATCCACTATTACAGTGGTAACATTTCAGTGTGTTTTAGAAAAAAAAAAACAAAACAAACAAAAAAACCTTTTCTTTGATTGGCCTGGGGTAGAAAGGGGAAGTGAGGAAACTGACTTTGGTTGAGCCTTGCGTGTGTGTGTGTCCTGGTGACCTCAGTTGAGCCATGATATATTTATATATAATAGCACATTTAACTATTTAGCAACCCTGAAATGTATCAGTTATTGCATAGTTGAGGAAACAGAGCCCAAGGAAGAGTGAGAACCTTGTTCAGGGAAATGATGGAACCAGGAGAGGTATACCAGTGTGGTAGAGCTGATTCAGAGTCTGTGCTGATCACCATTATATTCCCTTTCACTTTAGCTGCAATCCTGCATCAGGGAATTAAGTCCTCTATCCTTCTTCTTTTTTCAGTACTGATAAATCAGAAAGTTGTTTACAAAGTTATTTGTAAAAAAACAAGTATTTGTTAAAAAAATAAAGTGAACTGTTAAGTTTAAGTATCACAATAGTTTACTGCATCTCAGTATATAATACTATGGTTTACTTACCACACTCTGCTTATGTTAATGAATAAAGCATGCCTGAGCAATTTTTTTCAACCTTTGGCAAATCACAGGCCCTTAGGCCTCTATTTCCTCACGTTGACCTTGGGTGCTAGAGCAAACAGCTTGAATCTGGGCTCTCCAGCTTGTCTGCTGGGGTTGAATTCCACCTCCATGGTTTATTAGCATTTGCCTTGAACAAAATCTGTTTTCTTAGAATCCTTGGAATAGGATCTATTCCATAACTTGTTGTGAAGATTAAATGAGTTAAAGCAGTACCAGAGGCAAAGTAGATACATAACACGTGATGCTGCTGTTGGGGAAGATGATGACATGTACAATTTGGAGGAGAAGCTCCTTCCAGTTCTATGATTCTGTAAATAGGTATAGTCAGGTATAGTGAATGTGAGTGTTTTCCATTCTAAGTTATTCAATTAAAACAAGCTATTGTGAAAATTTGTATGATACAACCCTCTGACTAAAAGCAAAATGAAAATAAATCATGGCCATTTCCTAATGTTCAGGGAAATACCTCTGATAACTTAAGAAACTTTAATAGTCATTAAGAACAAAACTATAAATTGAGGCCCAAAGTCTTTTCCCTCTGTGATCAGTTTTCTCTACCTTTCTTTGAAGGTAGTTTTAGTAGAAAGTCTTTGTAAAGAAAGGTTGAATGTCTGGTTTCCAGAGTGCCCTGGAATTCGGATTTCTGATGCAGATTCATTAACTGGATTTATCAAGTGTGACCAGAAACTTTGTAGATACCATGTGACCATCCTATATTTCAATCATTTTAATTCTATGACTAATGCCTCTTGAATGATTTCTCAAAGAACCTGGATTTTTTAATTAAAAATGGTTTTCTATAAGTTTGCAAACTTTGGACTTAATGATTTCTTTCTGCAGGGATTCTTAGCACCTTTAATAAGCTCAAAATATACTGTAAATCTCTAAAAGGAGTTTTTGGCATTCTGTGCTTCATGTATATTTGGATATAGAAGACTTTTGTGGAAAACTTTTTAACATCTTCAACATGTACATTTAAAAAAACACAACTTGCAAACTCTAGCCTTTTTCAGTGAGATAGACACTGAAGTGTTGAAAAATTTAAGAAAGGAAACCATCTAATGAGTTTGTGTGATAGTCAAAGATCCATATTTGCAATCCTGTGCTTGATGGTACAGCCCAAGGGGTCTTTCTCTCCATAGTTCTCTGAGTCTGTGCTTCCTTTGACTGAAGCCGAATCTGGCCTCTGTACCCCAACATCAAATTAAATCTCAGAGGTAGACTTTTGGATGAAGTAGAAAAGAATAGCTTAATGCTTTGCCAGACAAAGGGGCCACAGTGGGCTAATGCCCTCAAACCTAAGTGTCCCAACGTGGAGTAGGCAGTGAGAAGTTTTATAGTAATGATTCAAAAAGTGTGACAGCTCAGGGCATCCCTCTCTTTGGTTAGTAGTTAGGTAGTGGGTGTCAGCATCCTCAGCCTTCTGGGTCCAACCGATCTTGGGCCTAAGTGCTTGCGGGCAGTTTATGGTTAACTTCTCCCACCTGGTGAGAGTTTCAGTATCTGCAAAACAGCTCAAAGATGTTGTCATGTATGTCCCTTGAAGGGGAAACAGGACGCTGCCCCAAAGCTGCGCTATTATTTCTTAACTGTTCTTCCCTTGTCTCTGCATTCTCTCCCTTCCCTAATTAGCGACTATTTGAACCTGCCAGTGAAAACGCAGGGAAGGTCATGGTGGCTGAATGAAGCCTATTTCCTGTAATCAAGAAATGAGGGACAAAGAAAGATTTTAATATTCAATGGCCTCCCAAGGTCCTGCTCAGTTTCATGATCTAGAGTCAGTTCAGTTCAGTCGCGCAGTCGTGTCCAGCTCTTTGTGATCCCATGGACTGTGGCATGCCAGCCCTCCCTGTCCATCACCCAGTCCTGGAGCTTACTCACACTCATGTCCATTGAGTCGGTGATGTCATCCAGCCATCTCATCCTCTGTCATTTTCTTCTCCTCCTGCCTTCAGTCCTTCCCAGCATGAGGGTCTTTTCCAATGAGTCAGTTCTTCACATCAGGTGGCCAAAGTATTGGAGTTTCAGCTTTAACATCAGTCCTTCCAATGAATATTCAGGACTGATTTCCCTTAGGATTGATTGGTTTGATCTCCTTTCAGTCCAAGGAACTCTCAAGAGTCTTCTCCAACACCACAGTTCAAAAGCATCAATTCTTTGGCGTTCCGCTTTCTTTATAATCCAGCTCTCACATCCATACATGACTCCCGGAAAAACCATAGCCTTGACTAGATGGACCTTTGTTGGCAAAGTAATGTCTCTGCATGTTAATATGCAGGTTGGTCATAGCTCTTCTTCCAAGGAGCAAGTGTCTTCGAATTTCATGGCTGCAATCCCTATCTGCAGTGATTTTGGAGTCCACCAAAATAAAGTCTGTCACTGTTTCCACTGTTTCCCCATCTATTTGGCATGAACTTAGTTTTCTGAATGTTGAGCTTTAAGCCAAGTTCTTCACTCACCTCTTTCACTTTCATCAAGAGGGTTTTTAGTTCTTCTTTACTTTCTGCCTTCAGTGTGGTGTCATCTGGATATTTGAGGTTATTGATATTTCTCCCGGCAATCTTGATTCCAGCTTGTGCTTCCTCCAGCCCAGCATTCTCATGATGTACTCTGCATATAAGTTAAATAAGCAGGGTGACAATATACAGTCTTGACATACTCCTTTTCCTATTTGAAACCAGTCTGTTGTTTCATGTGCAGTTCTAACTGAAAGGAATATTGCTGGACTAAGCACCTGTGATTTAAATGAGCTGCATGAGTTAGGAGACCTTGCATGGGTCTGGATGTCAGGAGACCTTAGGTTCCAATGCAGGCTCATTTCCAGATTATGGATAATCTTGGTGTTAAAGGATGATTAAAGGTGATAATTTAGGTGATACCCACAAACTTAACACTTCATGGAGTGAATAGTCTCCTTTCAGAGAACTGCAAAATGGGCAAAAGTTGAGAAGCTTTTATAAGATAATGAATGAAAACAAAACAAATAGAAAACATCTGATTAGCTCGGGCTGGGTTGAGAAAGTCAACCTTCTTTAGGGTAAGAGGGCCCAGAATTGGTGTTTAGGGATTGGATGACTAAATACACTGTGTTTCTGGTCAAGCAGAACGTTTACAGGGGCATTAGGTTTGGTTGGCTGACATGGCATGCTGGGAGGGAGTGACTCCATCTTGGGCCTTAACAGTTAATTCAACATTGGGGAAAGTCACTTAACTGCCATAGGGCTTCCTTTCTTCTGTAAAATAGATGGGCTTCTACATGAGAAAATCCAGTGTTCATGGACATAGAAAAAAAATAAGCCAAATCTCAAGTAAATAAAGGAATGCAAGTTAAAATAGTGACAAGCTTCAACATTTCACTTGGAAAGTGAGGAACAGTTAAAGGGGATGATATTGCATATCAGCAGAAGCAAGGCTGGAAAGGGGGTAGGTTAGTGCCATCTTTCCATATAGCATCATTATCAAGAACCTTGCTTGCTGCAGTCCATGGGGTTGCAAAGAGTCGGACACGACTGAGCGACTGAACTGAACTGAACTGAAGAACCTCAGAATAAGTTGTACATCCTTTGATCTTATAATCCCACTTCCAAAGAACCATCAAAAGGAAAGAACTAGAAAAACAAGCTAATTTAATTAAGGATTTTTCAACACAATTAACCTAGTAACTAGCTCAGCGTAACAATGAAATGACTATAGATGTCCATGCCCACATGAAAAGTAAGATTACAAGGAATGTTTAATAATACGGAAAATGCTTAGAAAGGAATGTTATATTACCGAAAAAGAATTATACGCAACTCTTTTTATAGTGTGGTTTTAAGTTCATTTAAAAACTATGTACATGTACATACTTAGGAAAACCTAAGGGCGTTTTCTTTGGGTGTTGGGAAAGTGTTGGGAAAGTTTTCTTTTCATTATGTTTTTATATTTTTATCCTTTAGTTAATGAGTGTGTACTTCTTTTATACACACAAAAGGAAGTTATTTTCAGAAAAAGCTAAATTGACAAATAAAATGAAGGGTATAAACTGGTTGATTTCTGAGTGTTCTTGTAAACCACACATCTGTGATTTAGATTACATTTTAGAAAAAAAAATTGGCAGAATGAAGGAAGCAAAACATTATAAACAAAATCAATACATATTTTATTGATTTAATAGAGTGGAATTTGGAAGTGGCCTGCTTGCCTTGAGGCCTTTAAACTGTGCTTGTAGTGTAAGGAGTTGGAACACTCAGATGTGGGTAGGCAGGATATCTGCGTTAATTAAATGCTCTTAAAGTAACAGCTACTTCCTTGAGAGAACATTGCCTCCAGTGAAACTTTAACTCCTGCAATAGCCAACTGTTGCTGTCTGGGACCATGAAGGAAATTGTTTAGCGTTTGCATACTGTAGGAAAAAGACCCCAGGAATAGTGAAGCAATAGCGGAGTTTAAGATTTTGTTGTAATGCCAAGTGGTATAATATAGCAGTTAAGTGCACAGGTCCTGCAGTCAGTAAATATGGGTTTTAATTGCAAGGACACAGACTTGAGTCAAGCTCATGACCTTGGGTGAGTAACTTAACCTCTTTTACTTCATTTTCCAAATCTATAAAATCATTGCTTTCTAAAACCACTGTTGGAGTTAAGATAACGTATACAAAGTCCTTTGAACAATACCTAATCCATAGTAAGCACTTAATATAAATATTGCTTTTTTATGTGATTATGAAGTCACGTCCTTAACTCATGGTTTATTTATCTATAAAATCAGCATGATAATAGTAACTATTTGTACGTTTGTTGTGAGAAATAAATGAAAATAAACATCTAAAGAGTATGTCTCAGTGCTACTATATATATATACACACACAGAGTGAGCAAAAAGTACTAGTTGTTAAAAAATGAGAAAAGACATTCAACCTTCCATATCTGTACATTTAAGACATTCAACCTTCCATATCTGTACATTTCGTATGTATGAATTTAGCCAATGACTGAAAATATTTGAAAAAAAATTCCAGAAGTTCCCAAAAAGCAAGCTTTGATTTTGCTGTGCACTAGCAACTATTTACACAGCATTTACATTGTATTAAGGTATGATAAGTAATCTAAAGATGATTTAAAATATATGGGAGGACATTGCATGGGTTATATGCAAATGCTATGCGTTTACTGCCAAAATATTGACTTTCTCTGCCCACTGAACCTGAATAAATCCTCTGCCAACTGAGAACACAGCAGGCTAGTTCCTCAGGACTGTGCCTCTTTTCCTTGGAGAACTGAGAGACTTCATCTCACCTGGGTCTCCTGGTCTTAGGGTAAATGATAAGACTCAGACTAATAAAGTGAGAGTGAAAGTCGCTCAGTCTTGTCCGACTCTTTGCGACCCCTTGGACTATACAGTCCATGGAATTCTCCAGCCCCGAATGTTAGAGTGAGTAGCCGTTCCCTTCTCCAGGGGATCTTCCCAACCCAGGGATAACGTCTTGCCTTATTCTTCTTGCTTTGTTTCAAAACCATCATAGCTGGGGCAGGTAGCCAGGTAATTGTGTCCCTTTGTCTCTGGTTTATTGTGCTGCGGCCTTCTTTCTTAAATGCAAAAAGAAAGAAAACTACAAGGGGTGGTCTGCGGTAAAGGTAAGCACCAGGTGCAGGATGTAATTAGCATAGAATTAAAGAATAATGGAGAAGGAAATGGCAATCCACTCCAGTACTATTGCCTGGAAAATTCCATGGACAGGGGAGCCTGGTTAGGCTACAGTTCATGGGGTCGCAAAGAGTCGGACACGACTGAGTGACTTCACTTTCACTTAAAGAATAATAGGTAACATGTATACTATCATGTAAGAATCGAATCGCCAGTCTATGTCTGACGCAGGATACAGCATGCTTGGGGCTGGTGCACGGTGATGACCCAGAGAGATGTTATGGGGAGGGAGGTGGGAGTGGGGTTCATGCTTGGGAATGCATGTACACCTGTGGTGGATTCATGTCAATGTATGGCAAAACCAATATAGTATTGTAAAGTAAAATAAAGTAAAAAACAAACAAACAAACAAACAAACTGAACATAAAAAAAATAAAATAAAATAGTTATATTGTGAAAAAAAAAAAAGAATAATAGGTGCAGAATGTAGCCCCTGCGGAGTTAGGGGGCCAATAGGTGGAGGATGTAGTTTACACGGGGTCAGATTTTTTGTTCAGTTGTTCAGTCATGTTTGACTCTTTGAGACCCCATGGACTGCAGCACGCCCGGTTTCCCTGTCCTTCGTCATCTCCCAGAGTTTGTTCAAACTCACGTCCATTGAGTCAGTGATGCCGTCCAACCATCTCATCCTCTGTCGTCCCCTCCTGCTGCCTTCAGTCTCAGCGCCAAGGTCTTTTCCAGTGAGTCAGCTCTTCGCATCAGGTGGCCAAAGGATTGGAGCTTCAGCTTCAGGGTCAGCTGAGTTTTGAGAAAAGCAAACCTTGTTGTAGACTACAGATTAGGAACATTTACAGTAAAAATTAAGAGTGGTCAGTCCTGCTCACTGTTCTTTATCTTCTTTGTTCTCAGGAGAGAAAAGAAAGAAACACTCATTCCTCTTTTGTCCTTTTCGGTGCAACAGTGCCACTCGGGACTTGATCATCCTCCTGCAGTTTGGTGTCTGGGGGAGTGGGGGTGGAACCTGGAACCAACTTCCACGGACACAGAGGGACAACTGTACTAAACATGGTTAAGAAAAAACGTTAGAAGTCCCAACCTATTTCTTTCTTCTCCAGTATTCTATTCTCCCTTTCTGAGAGAATCCTCTACCCTTGTGGGATCATTGATCAATTAAAACTCCATCAGAGGTGATGAGCTTCTTGAAAGAGAAGAAACCAGCTTTGTATTTGTGTTTTCTCAGGACTGTTTTTTTGGGCTTCCCAGGTAGTGCTTTTGGTAAAGAATCCACCTGCCAATGCAGGAGACACAGGGACTCAGGTTTGATCCCTGGGGTCTGGAAGATCCCCTGGAAGAGGAAATGGCACCCCACTCCGGTATTCTTGCCTGGAAAATTCCATGGGCAGAAGAGCCTGGTGGGCTACAGTCCATGGGGTTGCAAAGAGTTGCACAAGGGCTGATTTTGTAGTGGCTCAAAAGCAGCTCTCTGATGGAGGAAATGGAATAAGATCGTGAGGATAGAGTACAGAGCATTTTCCCAGGTTGCCAGAGCCCTGATTCTCCCAGGCTCTGCTGCCTCTGGCTATGACCTCAGGCCAGCTTTAGATTGACTCCTAGTTGCTTATAATCAGGAGCAATTAGACTTCTTTATCTCTCTCAGGGAAGGAAGGTCAAAGCAGGTGGTGGATCTGAAGTCCTTGGTAAAGTTTGTCTAATTCTTAATTTTCTCAACTATAATGCAAAAGAAGAGAACTGCTTTCTCTAAGTTTAGACAGTCAAGTTTTTCCCTGGGGGCAGTTCTTCTGATTTCCAGTTCATTGTTCCTGGCTGAATCAATTTTTGTCACATATGATTCAGAATCATTTCAATTGTTCTATGGATAATTATATTCCGCTATGAGTTTGTGTTTTAAACTTTTATCCTTGATTTGTATAAATTACTTTGAAAATTAATATGAGTGAAATCATGGTTTCAAAAATTCTTTGTAAGTAATTCCATGTTGGCTTCTATGTTCCTTCTCACTGACGTCTTACCGATTTTAATGTAGAGTACAAGTCAGAAAATCTAAACTGGTCTTCTTAGCCTTCTAGTCAAAGATCTCAAAATCTCTCTATGTTTTAGTGAGTGGGAATGGATTGATCATGAGTTGGCCATTTTTCACTCAAAATGCTACTTCTCTATTAGTTTCTTTTCTTTCTTAAACACTTTAGGGTACTTGTAGGATCTGAAGCTGTGAGTCATGAGATAATAACTTCAAGTACAGGGAAGATAAAAGGTTCTGTTGTTTATAGCATTTTTAGTTGGTTGGTAATAACTATCCAGAGTGCTGAGAAGGATATCAGGCTTGTAGGAGCTCTGCAAATAGCACAGCAAGCCAGCAAAACTATGATGTTATAGCCATGCGTTCCGGGAAACAAACTCACTCAGAAGGACAATGCAGATAGCAAAGTGCAGTTTATTACACTGGCGGGCCCAAGGCAGAGTCTCCTCTTTGCCAAGGACCCCGACAAGCATTTGTGAAAATCTTTTATACCCCATGTGTACATATCTGAACCCACCACTCCAAATTCCTTGAGACTTACATAAACCAAGGAAAATACAATCCAATAACCCTATCATTCACGTGCTATGTGCTCATGCGCTCAAACAGTCAAACAATTAGCCAATAATCAATAAACCCGAGGTTACACTCCGATAGACACAGAAAAATTTATGGGCTGTCTGGAGGAAGGGGTGATTAGTGTTTGTTTTCTTTTAGGCGAGGAGTAACCTAGATCTGATCTTCAAGGTTCCCTTGTCTGGAGGGGGTCTTATCCTTCTGTTGCTGTTTTCATAGGCACTAAACACAGAGTTCAGAGCCCATTGGAAAGGTGGCCAAGCATGATCAGCATGAACAGGCCTAAGATGGAGTCCAGGCCCTATGAATTCCTTCTTCAATGATAGATTATTGATGATGTTTCTGTGTTGGGCAGATATGGGGAAGGTGCTTATATTGTGCAGGTATCATCGTAAAATTATTCAGAAGAGCAATAGTAAATATGAATCTCTTCAAGGCACATCATTAACATTGCCCATCAAGAATTTCCATTCCAAAGAGAGCCTGAAAGGATAGCTGGGATCCATTTTTTTTCCTTGCTATGCACAGATTATCTCAGATACATATGATGCCAATATATGATATCAGCATATTTATATCAACATGGAGCATACATTCTCCACTGATTAAACTGAATGTGTAATGATGAAATAAACTGTTGTTCAGTTGCTAAATTGTGTCTGATTCTTTGTGACCCCATGGACTATAGCATGCTAGGCTCCACTGTCCTCCAGTATCTCTCAGAGTTAGTTCAAATTCACATCCATTGAGTCGGTGACACTATCTAACCAGCTCATCCTCTATGCCCCTTCTCTTTTTGTCTGCAATATTTCCCAGCATCAGTCTTTCCAATTCCTCTCTACCAAATTAAATGTTACTACATCATTTTCTTCTGTTCAGGAAATTTACTAAGAAAGTTTGGGTAGAGAAACCTTTCTGAAATTTTGTAAGGAAGAACTCAGAGCAGGGTGATTTTCCCACTTTGCAAACATCTTTGCACGTTTTTGTTGGCTTGTACAGGTATCTTTAGAATACATGATTCCACACAAAGGAAAAAAGGCAAGAGTGGGAAATGGCTTGTAAGAGCATCATTGATTTACAAGGTAACATGAAGGTTGTGAAATACTGAGGAGCAGCTGAACTGTACAAGCAGGCAGACAGAATTTGTTTCTATTGCAGCATCAAATTAAGTCCCTCTGGCGAAAAGTCAGTTAGTTTATAAGAGTCCTTATGGAATCTGGCCACTTTTCTGCTTTCCCTAGCAAAAATGCTCCCAGTCATTCTGCTGACTCTGAGGTTGCCCACTTCAGTGATCAGAGCAAGCTGGGGACAGATGGGTTCTGAGGCTCTGACTTGGCCCTATGTTGGGGTCAAGAAATGGAGTTCTCAAGATGTGTTGTTAGGTTTCCCACTGGGCTGTTGTCCTGTAAATGTTGGCTGCCTCTGGACATCGCAGTTTTGTGCCAGAGATAAAACAATACTATCATTTTATTTGGTGGAGATAAAATAAATTATCATCTCGGAAATCTTGCTTGATTCAGAATCCTAATTTCCTTACTATTGTTCTATGGGTTTTTTGTTGTTGTTGTTGTTCTTGTTGTTATTTACTTTTTTTTTTGGCCCTTTTCTTCTCTGTTCATCCAAATCTTTCTCTCTTTCCCTTCCCCTGCCACCTTCTTCAAGTAAAAAATCAGAGCAATACTTTCCATGTAATACCTACATACTTGGTTTTCTCAACACCAAGAGAAAAATATAAGAGCAAAATTGAAATATGAATAATACACAAATATAGCATACTCTTTCTGATCTGTATTGCACCTAATTTGGTAGCCCAGTTGACTGAAGGATGCATTTTGTTTGATTTTTGAACTTGAAAATTATTACTCTTGCACTCTTCATTACCCCCTAATGGTGTTACTTCAGGTTGTTTCTGAAATATTAGGATTCAGTGTTTTACTACTATCTCTGTCTTAGGACTCTGAGGAAGAAAAAGAGAAAATCTGAATGTCAATGGAATATATTTTATTTGACATATACTGAACTTTATTCTGCTGCCTTCACCCAGGACCAAGTTCTGCCATTCTGTTTTTCTTGAGACAAGCTTTGCTCTCTTATTCCTTTGACATATTTTGTAATAATAGTGTTACATTTACATGGGGCTTTGTAATGAAGAAAATATTTCCAAATGGACTATTTCATTTGGCCTCTCTGGGACACCGGAAGAGGCAAGATGGATGGCCCCATTTTTGAAAGAGGAAACAGATGTTCATAAAAACCAAGGTTAGGATCCAGATCTTCGGATTCATGTCTACCCTTCCTACATCACTGTGGCGCAAGGAGCCACAAAAATAGATTTACTTTTCTTTCTCCCTTTTCTCTTCCTGGTAGACGAACATTAGAATCTTGGTTTTTGACATTATTTTCTGATTAAGGATTTACTATGATATAGTTAGAGAATATGGAGAAGGCAATGGCACCCCACTCCAGTACTCTTGCCTGGAAAATCCCATGGATGGAGGAGCCTGGTGGGCTGCAGTCCATGGGGTTGCCAAGAGTCAGACACAACTGAGCGACTTCACTTTCACTTTTCACTTTCACGCATTGGGGAAAGAAATGGCAACCCACTCCAGTGTTCTTGCCTGGAGAATCCCAGGGACGGCGGGGCCTGGTGGGCTGCCGTCTATGGGCTCGCACAGAGTCGGACACGACTGAAGCGACTTAGCAGCAGCAGTTAGAGAATGAGTTATTGCCGCATATGCTGTTAGGTAAGAAGTTATAATACTTAGCTGATTAGTGACTAAATGAAATTATTATAATAGAAAACCTGGAAGAATAAGGTGATTATTAACTGTAAAAGTTCAGTCACAAATAATGAAATAAACCCCAAATAAAAACTGGTAAAGAATCCACATGCAATTCAGGAGACCCTGGTTCACTTCCTGGGTCAGGAAGATCCATTAGAGAAGGGATAGGCTACCCACTCTAGTATTCTTGGGCTTCCCTGGTGGCTTAGCTGGTAGAAAATCTGCCTGCAGTGCAGGAGACCTGGGTTTGATCCCTGGATTGGGAAGATCTGCCAAGAAGGGAACAGCTTCCCACTCCAGTATTCTGGCCTGGAGAATTCCATGGACTATCCATGGGTTCACAAACAGTTGGACATGACTGAGTGACTTTCACTCACTCACTCACCCAACAGTGGCTTAAACCGGAAAGCAGTTTACATTCCCTGTCAAATAAAATTCTGAAAGAATAGGCTGGTATGGTGACTTTGCCTTGCAAATGCTCCGAACACCCACACTCCTTCTGGCTCACTGCTCTGGTAGCCTGAGGTGTGTGTTCTGTTTCTTATGTGCAAGGCAGCCTTCTCAATCTGGGCAACAAAAGGGAGAGAAGCGTAAAGATAAACCCAGGAATAAAAAGGAAGCTCTTACCTTCATGAGGGAAGTAAAAATGAACAATATAAATAAGCAAATGTATTATGTTAGGTGGTTATCACTGCTCAGGGAAAGGACCTGGGGATGAGAACATCATAATTTTAATGAGATAGCTGTGGCCACAGCGTCAAGGTCACATTTGACAGAAAATTTGAAAGGGGTGAGATAGAAAGAGGGATGTCTAGGGGAAGAATGTTTATGCCAGAGGGAACCGCAGATGGAAAGGTTGATTTTGGTTTGTTTGGAAAAGAAGCAAAGATGCTAGTGTGGCTGAAGGGTGAGCAAAGGGAAGACAAACAGGAGATGAGAGAGGTAAGGGGGAAAACAGATTACATGGTAAAATACCTTCCTGGCCATCACAAGGCCTTCAGCTTTCACACTAGGATAAGAAGTCGTTGGAGGTCTAGGGCAGAGAAGGGATGTGATATAAGTAGCATCTAATGGGAACCTTGGCTGCCATGCTGAGAAATGCCTAAAGGGGAGGCAAGAGGAGAAGCAGGGAGGTCCAGTAGGATGCTCCTGCAGTCCAGCGGAATTGCTGGTGGCTTGGACCAGTGTGGTAGCAATGGAAACAGTGAGAAATATTTGGATTCTTGATATGTTTTGGAAAAAAGTGAACATTAAATTTACATTGCTGTACTAACGCATTACTACAAACAGTGGTTGAAAACAACACAATTGATTATCTCACAGTTTTCACTGGTCAGAGTCCAGGCATGGCTTGTCCTGGTTCTCTGCTTCAGGTTGTCATCACACTGAAATCAAGGTGTCCATGGGGGTCCCTTCTTATTCGGAGGCTTGAGTCAGGAAGAACCTTCTCCCAAGCTCATTTAGGTTGTTGGCAGAGTTCATTGCCTTGTGACAGCAGAACTCCTAGGGGCATGCTTCTTTAAGTTCAGCAGGAGAGCCTGTAGCCCACTGGCTAAGAGAGTCTTAGTCATGAGAATGACATCCCATCACCTTTGTTTTATTCAGTTGGTTGGACATATCATTAGTTCTGGGGAGGGAGGGAACTTCTGTGTACTAGGAGGCTGGAATTATTGGAGGTCACCCTAAGGTCTGTCCACCACAATGAACAAACAGTTTTATTTGTTTATTTACTTAGATGCGTGAGGCAAAGAAGAGAACAAATGAAAACCTGAAGTTGCATTTACTGAGATAAAGAAGACCCAGGGAGGGGAGATCAAGAGCTCAATTTTGGCTACAGCAACAAAAACAAAATACTGAGCTGGCTGTTACACATCCACAGGTTGCTGTGTCCTTCTCCAGGGGATCTTCTTGACCCAGAGATCAAACCTGTGTCTCTTAGGTCTCCTGCATTGGCAGGCAGGTGCTTTACCACTAGCACCCCTTTGGGTGTGTTCACATGCACCCACAGGAAGATATCAAATAGTTGCATGTATGATCTAGAATTAAGGGAGAAGGTGAGAGATATAAATGTAGGACTCATTAGCCACATTTAAAATAAGTGGTATTTAAAGCCAAGGAATGAGGTTGCTAGGGAATTGAGAGTAGACAGAAAACAGGACTAGACCTGGAGGTCCCCAACATGGAAAAGCCGGAGAGTCTACGAAGAAGCAGGAAAGAAGGGAGATGAGAAGGAAGAAGAGTGTCTGAGAGTATAGAGTCCTTGTAGTATCCTTTTTAGGTTGATTTAAGTCATTTCAATCTCAGAAAGCCAAGTTTTTTTGTCTTTTATCTTTCAGTTTGGGGAGATACCTACCCACCCTGCTAGCTCTTTCTCTCTGAATGCACTGCCTTTTAGAATGCCCTTAGATGTCAGAGGTTAATGGAAACAAGTTCTGAAAGTTCAACAAACAGTTTGCATTCTTGCCCAAACAAGCCAACCTAATTCAGCCTGAGAGTGTACAACATGGTCAGTGGGAGGGTGGTACTGTTTTATTTTGGGACCGACCAAATAGAAAACAGGCTGCTCTGTGAAGCATGTTACCCCTGGTGTCAGGTGACACAGATCAGGCACTACCTCAAAAGCAAAGGCTTAAAACAATGACAAGAGAATGAGCCTTCTGTTAATATCCTAGAAGTGGACAGGACAGGCCTTTCTGTCTATACCTTCCGGCATTTATTTCCGTGTACAGAAATCATTAAAAGTATTAAAACGTAAGACCTTTCTATGGGCATAATGAACTATCCTTTTTTCACCTAATCATATATTGGAGTTAAAGATATGTTTCAATACCATTTACTCTGGGTTAAAATCATTTCTGTTCTTACAGGACACAGAGAAAAAAAAATCATGAAATTCTAAGTGGTTAAAATAGAAAAGAGGACTCCACTTGTGCAAATTCAGTACTTTCTATGTAATTAGCATTGTAGATGATGTATAAATGCACGTACATCTGCCGTGTCATTAGCTGTGTAGGTGTGCTTGTTACACCTAAAACAAAACCCCGAATGTTCACTTAAGAAAAAAATATCTTTTCGCCAAGTTCCACTCAAGCATTTTTTAGGTGTCTTCATTGCCTGGCAAAGTGCACACAGGTGACAAATTATTAAGCCTTTTTTTAAAAAAAGGAGTAGCACTGATTCAGAAATAATCATGTTTCAAACAGGGGACAATTAATTCTATCAGCTCTCTTGCACAAATTTGGTTACAGTCCTCATCTATCAAGTGAGGAAACAGAAGCAGAGTTTGACAACTTTCTCTGAAAGCAGGGGGAGCAAACGCTGCCCTTGGCAGTGAGGCAGGCTGGCTCCTGTAAGACCACACAGCTGACATCCTGGTGGGGACCCACGGAGTCCGGAAGCAGGAGTTACCGCCGGGGAATGAAATGACTGCATTGCTTTTCACATGGGCCTGGAGGTCAAGTTAGTTTATTTGTTTTTAATTTAGCTGAAATTATAGGCTGGTTGAAAGATTCCTTTGACGGTGGGGGTCTTTTGAATGAGTCACATAAACTTTTGGTTTCTCTCTCACTTTCTTCCAACCCCTTGTCCCCTTTGCAGGATTAAAAAAGCACTTGGGAGGTATACATTAATCTTGCTGGTGTTGTCAGAAGTGATCAGCGAGTTTTATTAAAAGCTCTGGGACTGCCTGAAAGACCTCCTTGTCTGAGTTTGAAATGAAAGGGACATGTTAAGATCTTGGGGCACGTTGTAGGACCCTTCTTACTGCCCCTTGGACTATGAGCTGACACCCCTGAAGGAAGCTGAGAAGCCCCCCTTTGTTGAAGGGATTTTCCTGGTGAACGGAAACGACTTGGCCCCTGTCGGCATGAGCTCTCCGAGCTGGGGTGGGCTTGGTGCCCTGCTCCTGCTGCTGCTGCTCCCAGGCTGGGCCAGCCCCACCTTTGTCCGTGTTAACCAAGGGGTCAGGGTGATGAAGGGCAGTTCTGCCTTCCTGTCTCAAGATGACCTGAAGTTCACCATCCCCAAAGAGAAAGATGCCTGCAAAGTGGAAGTCGTGATGAATGAGCCAATAACCCAGAGGGTTGGGAAACTTACTCCACAGGTAGGTCATATCTGAGATTTGCTATTTAGTAGTATGTGTATGAATCTGAGTATGTGAGAATGTAAGGGGAGGAGGGCAGAGAGGAGAGAGAGAGAAAGATAAAAGGTCTTCCTTCAAGCTACCAGAGGTGAGTGCTGTTAAGAAGTTCAGATTTGAAATAGTGGAGTTGCAATTGATGGGCATAATACTGAGTTGTTTTTCTATGCAAGGTGAAACCTGTTAAAATTTTTTTGAGGTATAATTGACATACAACATTAGTTTCAGGTGTGCCAGGTAATGATTTGATATTGGTCAAAACTATTTTTGAATGTTCTTGACTGACTGTGAATTACAAAACCAACAGGAGTTACTCCTGTTTATGTTAACACCTGTGGTGGAAGGCTGGTTCAGACTTATGGATGGATGGATTTTTAAATGAAAAATACACAAATTGACAAATCTTTCCAATTTATCCTCTCTATTGAAGATAATGAATGTAAATCTTATTAAGGTGAGGGAATCAAATACCACTCATTTTAGGTACATCAGCACTCTGAGAAACTTAGGGGGGAAACAGGAAAATGGGGACAGAGAGAGAGAAAATGAAAACAAGGCCAGCCTTCCAAGGGTTGGAGTGGGCAGTCTCCTGTGTAGTGTGATATGGTCAATCTCTATGGGACTATTACTGCCCCAGATTATCTCACCCTGGCCAGTCAAGGTGCCTTTGGATAAGATGTCAGGGTTCCAGGACAATTTTAGGACACACTTGTACTGCAGAATAGCAAAAATAAAACATGAAGACATTTTTATCTATTACCATCACTCAAACATTCCCTTGAATAATGGAAGAGATCTGGAAAAGAGATGTGAAGATACTTTAAATAGTCACTGTTCTTCAAAAATGTCCGCATATATTTTTTTCCGTTTAATCATGGTCTTGGAGACCTTGTCATTTAAGGGTATTCTGTGCTGAATCCTTTTGAAGGGTAAAGAGTTATCCTCTAATTCACTGGGTTTAGGAAAGCCCCAGTTATCAAATATTTGTTTAAAGTAAAAATTTTTCTCTATACACAGTAGAATATCACTTCTGATCTTATTACTTGTTCTTACTGTGGTTTAACTTTCCTCTCAATGCAAACGGTTTTGAGAATATTCAACACTGGATGTGACTACTTCTGGCAAAATACATCATTTCTATTTGCTGAACTGTGGGCATTAATGTTCTTTCTATTTAGCTAAAAATAAAAAATCCATCAACTTATTCAAAAGTGATAACAAATGTTGTAAAGAAGAACTAAAGAGACAGAGATAGGGGACTTCTTTGGCAGCCCAGTGGTTAAGACTTTGCTTCCAGTGCAAAGAGTGTGGGTTTGACTGATGAAAGAAATCAAAGATGACACAAATAGATGGAGAAGTATACCATGTTCATGGATCAGAAGAATTAATATAATGAAAATGAGTATAATACCCAAAGCAATCTATAGATTCAATGAAATCCCTATCAAGCTACCAATGGTATTTTTCAGAGAACTAGAACAAATAATTTCACAATTTGTATGGAAATACAAAAACCTTGAATAGTCAAAGCAATCTTGAGAAAGAAGAATGGAACTGGAGGAATCAACCTGCCTGACTTCAGACTATACTACAAAGCTACAGTCATCAAGACAGTATGGTACTGGCACAAAGACAGAAATATAGATCAATGGAACAAATTAGAAAGCCCGGAGATAAATCCACACATCTATGGACACCTTATCTTTGACAAAGGAGGCAAGAATATACAATGGAGAAAAGACGATCTCTTTAACAAGTGGTGCTGGGAAAACTGGTCAACCACTTGTAAAAGAATGAAACTAGAACATTTCTAACACCATACACAAAAATAAACTCAAAATGGACTAAAGATCAAAATGTAAGACCAGAAACTATAAAACTCCTAGAGGAAAAATAGGCAAAACACTGTCTGACATAAATCACAGGAGGATCCTCTATGACCCACCTCTCAGATTAATGGAAATAAAAGCAAAAAGAACAAATGGGACCTAATTAAGCTTAAAAGCTTTTGCACAATGAAGGAAACTATAATCAAGGTGAAAAGACAGCCTTCAGAGTGGGAGAAAATACTAGCAAATGAAGCAACTGACAAATAATTAATCTCAAAAATATACAAGCAGCTCCTGCAACTCAATTCCAGAAAAATAGATGACCCAATCCAAAAATGACCAAAGAACTAAACCAACATTTCTCCAAAGAAGACATACAGATGGCTAACAAACATATGAAAAGATGCTCAACATCACTCATTATCAGAGAAATGCAAATCAAAACCACAATGAGGTACCGTTTCATGCTGGTCAGAATGGCTGCTATCAAAAAGTCTACAAACAATAAATGCTGGAGAGGGTGTAGAGAAAAGGGAACCCTCTTATACTGTTGATGGGAATGCAAACTAGTATAGCCACTATGGAGAACAGTGTGGAGATTCCTTAAAAAACTGGAAATAGAACTGCCATACAACCCAGAAATCCCACTGCTGGGCATACACACCAAGGAAACCAGAACTGAAAGAGACACGTGTACTCCAATGTCCATCGCAGCTGCTGCTGCTGCTGCTGAATCACTTCAGTCATGTCCGACTCTGTGTGACCCCATAGACGGCAGTCCACCAGGCTCCCCCGGCCCTGGGATTCTCCAGGCAAGAACACTGGAGTGGGTTGCCACTTCCTTCTCCAATGCATGAAAGTGAAATGTGAAAGTGAAGTTGCTCAGTTGTGTCCGACTCTTAGTGACACCATGGACTGCAGCCTACCAGGCTCCTCTGCCCATGGGATTTTCCAGGCAAGAGTACTGGAGTGGGGTGCCATTGTGTTTACAATAGCCAAGACATGGAAGCAACCTAGATGTCCATCAGCAGATGAATGGATAAGAAAGCTGTGGTACATATACACAATGGAGTATTACTCAGCCATTAAAAAGAATGCATTTGAATCAGTTCTAATGAGGTGGATGAAACTGGAGCCTATTATACAGAATGAAGTAAGTCAGAAATAAAAACACCAATACAGTATATTAATGCATATATATGGAATTTAAAAAGATGGTACTGGTGACCCAAATGCGAGACAGCCAAAGAGACACAGATATAAAGAACAGTTTTTTGGACTCTGTGGGAGAGGGCAAGGGTGGGATGACTTGAGAGAATAGCATTGAAACATGTATATTACCATATGTGAAATAGATCACCAGTCCAAGTTCAATGCATGAGACAGGGTGCTCAGGGCTGGTGCACTGGGATGACCCTGAGGGATGGGATGGGGAGGGAGGGGGGAGGGGACTTCAGGGTGGGGAACACATGTACACCCATGGCTGATTCATGTCAACGTATGGCAAAAACCACTACAATATTGTAAAATAATTAGCCAATTAAAATAAATAAATAATTTTTTTTTAAAAAAGGAGTGTGGATTTGATTCCCAGTCAGTGAGCCAAGAGCCCACATTGCACATACCTCATGCCCAAAAAACTAGAACATAAAAAGCAGAAGCAATAAATTCAATAAAGGCTTTAAAAATGGTCCACATTCACCCCAAAAAAAATCTTAAAAAAAAGACTGATACATACTAGCTCAAACTGACATCTCTAGATATTCCACTTACCTCCCTATGGTTATATCTGATTCTGAAACACATCAGAATTCTATGGAGAGCTCTTGTGTTGGGAGTATTGCTTATGATATTGTAACTAAATGTCTCCTTCCAGTTTCCCATGAGCTTTTTCTTTTATCAGTCAGTGATCTTCAGACGGGCATCTAAACAGTGTTAGTTTGTGCTAATGGCCCCAGGTCACACTTGTATTCCCAAGTGTGTAGTAATTGCAACATCTCCCCACTTTCTCCAACATATAACTTCTGCTGGAAGGTGTGTTTGATTGAGGTCTATAAGTTAGGGGACAGGTAGAGGCCTGGGATGGCTCGTGCCTGGAGCCCTGATGCACTAAATGTGATAAGTTGCTGAACATGAATAGGCTCAATAGCAGGCAGTGGAGCCTTCACTACAGGCACTGGGGTCAAAAGCAAAACCTTGGGGTTTTGTGGGGCAGCAAATAGGACCCTAATCCTACATGACCGGGGTCCTTGATAGAGCAGGGACTCAGGGCTGTATGGAAAAATGTGGATGCCTCATAAAGACTGATAATTTGATAATGGTTCCAATAAATATATTTTTTAAAAAATTGTTCAACATTTATTTAGAAGTAAAGCTGACTATTTTGTGAGGGAATAAGAGAGGGAAAATTCCCCCTGTAGTGCAGAGATGTTAAGCTCTGGCCTCAAGCATGCAAAAACAACACCCTATTATTCCCCAGATTCTCCCTCCTTAGAAAGCATTTTGGGGAGAATCTACTGTGACTTAAACCTTTGTGGATATCCTGTCCCTCTCTCCATTCCAAATAGCCTATGACTTCTAAACACATATAGCACTTTCTATGAGAATAATGAAAAAGTCATAATTTTTAGTGATATTTTAATGGTGCTCATCACTTGGCCAGTTCTGAGGCCCTGGAGAGCAAAAAGGGATCCATGTGACCAGAAGTAAGCAAAACACTTATTTGATCACAAGAATCAAGGATTGTAGGAGATCTCTAAGTCATCTCCTCTTCAAACTTTCTCTGATTTTAGGGCAAAAATCCATTATTAGAAAGACGATGTGGAACAAAAACAACATACCTGTCTGGTTTAGGAAAGTCAGCATTGCAAGGCAAAGGAACAGGGTTCCATACATCCCCAGAGGGTCCCCTAATGTGCTGTGGCTCATTAAAGGGTCGTGCTTCAGTGTATGCATACCCAGAGGTACCTCTGACATCTCAATTCTCATCTAAGAGTCCACCTGCCGATGCAGGACTGAAGACTCAAGAGATGTAGGTTCGATCCTTGAATCAGGAAGATTCCCTGGAATAGGAAATGGCAACCCACTTCAGTATTCTTAACCTGGAAAATTCCATGGATAGAGGAGCCTGGTGGGCTATAGTCCATGGGATCACAAAGACTCAGACACGATTGAACATGCACACACGAAGTAAATATATTTATTTTCTTAAAATGTGGAGTTTCATTACCTTCTGGACAAACATTAGAGCTTTGTACTATCAAGAAATTTGTCTATCTGGAAAAGCTTTCTCAGATCACCAGGTGATCTTCCTGTTTTCTTATTGTGATAATTTGAACAAAACCAAAATTCCTAAGTGAAAAGTGTTTTTTTGAGGAATATGTCCCTGTTTTTAATCCTGGCAGATGCAGTTCTCTCTAGGGATTTGTGTCTTATGGAGTTTTTGAAATTAAGCATAACCTTGTGCAAGCATGCGTGCAAGTGCACACACACACAAACACACAATGTATGCATTACTCCTCAATAGAGGTGAAAGCAAGCTTATGTGGGCCCATTCCTAGTGAGATGACTGTATTAACAACACCCTGCTGTGTAATGAACAGTTTCATGTGATTTCCACAGAAAATGTTTTGTTTAACATCTGTTCAATTAGTGTTTTCATTTCATTACTGAAGTTTGTCTTAGGACCAACAGGTTCATTTTCCTATTGGATATTTGGAAAGGAATTCGCTTGGTGCATACCAGTACCTTCTGTCTAGATAACCCTCCTGATATAGTCAATTAGAGAAGGTCGATGGTGATATGTTTTCCTCGTGTTTTAGGACAAGACTTACCCCCACACAGCATTGCTCACACCTGTCCCAAAGCAAGAAATTTCCAGGGTGGAAAAGCACCACAGTTTAGTGCTGAGCTTGCTCTTTTGAATAGGAAATATAGCAGTAAGAAAATATCTCTCGTTTGAACCAGTTTACTGTCATTAAAGTGAGTAATGAGTTAGGAATGTGTGACAATTTAATTATAAATTGTAATTGAAAAGCAGTTGGAGTGGAAAAAAACAAAGCTAGACAGTAATTAGAAAAGGATTTAACTCTCCTTTGTTTTGGTTAGTAAATTTATGGACAATTATGGTTGTCGCCTTTTATAAAAGGAAAACATATCATGAAACATAAAACAGATGTTTCTTTTAACAAAGCAGATTGTCTCTTTATTACCATGACTATTTGTCAATGATATGGGGAAGGTCTTTCCTTTATCTCCTTCCTTGTTGTCAATTAAAAAGAGGAAGCGAAGATGTGTGTAGAACAGGAATGCAAATAAAGGATCTCCTCTTCTACAGATGTCTTTGCTTCCTTTTTCTGACAGTAAGGAAGGAGATAAAGAAGAGACCTTCTGACTAGAGTAGAGTCAGAAAGGATTATGTTTTCTGTAAATGTGTGAGGCTGTACTTAGGCACAGGCTAAGTAGCATGAACTCAGCAGTGATGACATGTAAATACCTCAAGAGTATTTCTTAGTACTCTACCAAGTCAGACTGCACAGAATGAGTGTTATGGTGTGATTGGAAGAGAAAATTCTTTTAAAAAATATGACCCCAGAATATAACAATTGGCAATTTCCTTAATAGTTCTGAGTTAGGTGGTACAGTTAATTATAATTCTGCTTGAAGAGAGAAAATTGCCTTGACGTTGCTGTTTGTCACACGAATCACTTCTGTTATTACATAACTAGTAACCACAGTCTTTTGCAAGTAAATGAGAAACCACTGTGGGTCTTGTTTGGCTTTGATCAAACACAATAGTGTCCATAGTAAGCAGCTTCATCTTTAAATATAAAAACACTATTTGGAAAGGAAAGCAATAAAAGGAGAAGAAAAAATACACACAGAGCTAATATAGCACGTTGGTATGTGGGGTAAGACGTGTCTTTCCCTGTGTACATACAGGTATACTTCCTTAGTTGCTATAAACCCCTGAAAGGTATTGGCTAATAATGTTTTAAAAAATGGAACCATATTTTAAATATACAATAAAAGATAATTATTTAGAGATCATCACTGCCTAATTTATCTGCTTCAGTTCAGTTCAGTTCAGTCGCTCAGTCATGTCCAACTCTTTGCGACCCCATGAACTGCAGCACGCCAGGCCTCCCTGTCCATCACCAACTCCTGGAGTTCACTCAGACTCACGTCCATCAAGTCAGTGATGCCATCCAGCCATCTCTTCCTCTGTCGTCCCCTTCTCCTCCTGCCCCCAATCCCTCCCAGCATCAGAGTCTTTTCCAATGAGTCAACTCTTCGCATGAGGTGGCCAAAGTACTGGAGTTTCAGCTTCAGCATCATTCCTTCCAAAGAACCAGACTTTCATAATTTAGATATTCTCAAAACAGACAACAGCTGTATAAGCAGTATGGTCATGGACATGGGGCTGCGTAGGGGTGTTGGTGGTTAAAACACTCACATATAGGGAATTCTCTGGTGGTCTAGTGGTTAGGACTCTGCTTCCTCTGCTAGGGGTACAGGTTCTATCCCTGTTCAGGGAATTAAGATCCAGAGAATTAAGATCCTATGCAACAAAACATACATACACATGCATAATGCTAAGAGAACATAATTTCTCCAGGCCATACTTTACTGCTGGAAAAACTAAAAAGTGTACCAATGATTTTCACATATATATCCCTTTCTTCTCATGAACTAGGTCTTTGACTGCCATTTCCTTCCCAATGAAGTAAAATATACTCATAATGGTTGCCCAATTCTTGATGAAGACACAGTGAAGCTTAGACTCTACAGGTAAGTGGCACAGGAGCGTTCGTCATTCGTTGTCAGATAACCATTCTGTGTGCTTCTGTTTCTTTGGATAAGTATTGCTATGGTGGGAGTTACTAGATTTCAAACAAGTAAGTAATTAGTAGTAGGAACTGGAGACCTGAATGGATGAGGCAAGAATTGTAGCACCCTTTCAGTTACTTTTATTTATGTCCTCTTCTTGGGGTTTTTCTGTGGCAAATTATTAGCCTTCTCCTGTTTCCCTTTAGAGTTCTTGTACAGGTATCTCTGGTCATTCAACTCTCCATTTACGATTAAAAATGGAGATTACAACCTAAAAATTTTTAATGAGAATTAGGAAGAAAATATATTCCAAAAGTGAATGACATTCTTCATTTTGATTATCAACTACTTAGTTTTAAGAAGTGCAATATCTTCTATTTTTAAACATATTATATTTTAAAAAGGTTTAAAACGATCAGTTATAGAGTTGGACAAAGTGATCATATAGCCCAGCAGTTCTACTCCTAGATACATAAATGTGCAAGAGAAATGAAAACATATGTTCACACACAAATTTACACAAATGTTCACTGTAGCATTTCTTGTACATGTCAAAAAGTTGAAATAATCAGTCTGATGAATGAGTAAACAAGATGTGGTATATTTATACAGTGAAATATTATTCAGCCACAAAAGGGATGAAGTACTATTACATGCTATAACAGATGAGCCTTGAAAATATTATGCTAAGTGAAAGAAGTCAGACAAAACGTTACACATTGTATAATTTCGCTTATATGGTATGTTCAGTAAAAGCAAATTCAGAAAGGCAGAAAGTAGATTGCAGTTGCCAGCTTTTAGTGGTGGGGTGAATGGGGAGTGACTGCTCATAGGTGTAGATTTTTATGGGGGGAGGTGATAAAAGTGTTTCTGGAATTAGAGAGCAGGATGGTTGCATAGAAACACTGAGTTGTAAACTTTGAAAACGTACATTTTAGAATTATGTGAATTATATCTAAATAAAGAGTTAATTTAAAAATTAAGCTCATGGTTATGTTATTGCTCACTTCATAGAAGCAACTGAAAATTCAGTGTAGGTGGAGTAGGCCTTATATAGTTTTGTACTTGGCTTTTGTCACTTTTAAGAGTATTTGACTAAAATACAGCAGCATGAATTTGCCTTAAGTACTAGAGGAATACTAGTCTAGAGTTTTGTAGCAGACAGTGAATTATCCTGATCACCCATCATAGGTCAGGCTCATGCTAGGTAGGCTTAGGAAACACAAGAATGAGGATAAATGGCTGGTTTTCAGGGCCTGATGCAAAAGATGGCTAGATAATTGTGACGCATAATGACAAGCCAAAAGAGAGGCGTGAAGCAAATGCCGTGCTCAGAAAATGAGATGGCACCCAAGGATTCCTTGGGAACAAGGCAATCAGCATATAGGGCTGTTTGATCTTCCTAAGACTTTAAAGTTAACAAAACTAATTAGCTTCAGAGAGCTTGCTGATGAACTCTGGCTGTTCCCATTTCTTTGAGTTTCTAAAGGATGAAGCGGGAGGAGCAGCACAGATGAAGTACAGTTAGAGGACCTGTCAGTGTTCTTGGTCTTGAGGATTTAAAGTAGAACATTCAGAGGAGTTGGAGGCATAAAAGCAGAGAGCATGTTTATTGCCCTCTTACCTCATCTCTAGCCCTTTTGGTAAGCTACTTGACCTCTCTAAGCCTCAGTTTCCTCATCTGTAAAATGGAGTCAACAACACTACCATAGATTCCTGTGAAGACTGAATGATAAACTCTTTGTAAGGAGTCTAGCATGTGCCTGGGCCATTATGAAAGCACATCAGTGGAGAATCTATTATTGATGCATGACCATCACTTTAATTTTCTCCCTTCAATAAAGAATGACAGCCTGTCAATTTGCTGTATAACTCAGGGAACTCAAAGCAGGACTCTGTAACAACCTAGAAGGGTGGGATGGGGATGAAGCTGGGAGGGATGTTCAAGAGGGAAGGGATCTAGGTATGCCTATGGCTGATTCATGTTGATGTTTGGCAGAAACTAACACAATACTGTAAAGCAATTATCCTTCAGTTCAAAATAAATAAATTTAATCAGAAAGAGAATGACAATCCATCCCTATTATGTTCTGCAAATATCCAGAGAGTGTAGTTCCTAAGGGAATGAAGGGAATGGAGGTTACAGGCACTGGTCACCCTTTACATGCCACCCACTGAGCTGAGCTTCCCCAGCTAGACTGCAAATAACTACTCTTGTAGCGGCATTTGTGAAAAGCAAAAAGGGCTTGATGCTTCAGAAATCCCTCACCCCTTCACTCCTGAATTAAAAGTCAGTGCATACAAAGACAGACATATAGATCAATGGAACAAAATAGAAAGCCCAGAGATAAATCCACACACATATGGACACCTTATCTTTGACAAAGGAGGCAAGAATATACAATGGAGTAAAGACAATCTCTTTAACAAGTGGTGCTGGGAAAACTGGTCAACCACTTGTAAAAGAATGAAACTAGATCACTTTCTAACACCGCACACAAAAATAAACTCAAAATGGATTAAAGATCTAAATGTAAGACCAGAAACTATAAAACTCCTAGAGGAGAATATAGGCAAAACACTCTCAGACATAAATCACAGCAGGATCCTCTATGATCCACCTCCCAGAATTCTGGAAATAAAAGCAAAAATAAACAAATGGGATCTAATTAAAATTAAAAGCTTCTGCACAACAAAGGAAACTATAAGCAAGGTGAAAAGACAGCCTTCTGAATGGGAGAAAATAATAGCAAATGAAGCAACTGACAAACAACTAATCTCAAAAATATACAAGCAACTTATGCAGCTCAATTCCAGAAAAATAAACGACCCAATCAAAAAATGGGCCAAAGAACTAAATAGACATTTCTCCAAAGAAGACATACGGATGGCTAACAAACACATGAAAAGATGCTCAACATCACTCATTATCAGAGAAATGCAAATCAAAACCACAATGAGGTACCACTTCACACCAGTCAGAATGGCAGCGATCCAAAAATCTGCAAGCAACAAATGCTGGAGAGGGTGTGGAGAAAAGGGAACCCTCCTACACTGTTGGTGGGAATGCAAACTAGTACAGCCACTATGGAGAACAGTGTGGAGATTCCTTAAAAAATTGCAAATAGAACTACCTTATGACCCAGCAATCCCACTGCTGGGTATACACACCGAGGAAACCAGAATTGAAAGAGACACATGTACCCCAATGTTCATCGCAGCACTGTTTATAATAGCCAGGACATGGAAACAACCTAGATGTCCATCAGCAGATGAATGGATAAGGAAGCTTTGGTACATATACACGATGGAGTATTACTCAGCCGTTAAAAATAATTCATTTGAATCAGTTCTGATGAGATAGATGAAACTGGAGCCGATTATACAGAGTGAAGTAAGCCAGAAAGAAAAACACCAATACAGTATACTAACACATATATATGGAATTTAGAAAGATGGCAATGACGACCCTGTATGCAAGACAGGAAAAAAGACACAGCTGTGTATAATGGACTTTTGGACTCAGAGAGAGAGGGAGAGGGTGGGATGATTTGGGAGAATGGCATTCTATCATGTATACTATCATGTAAGAATTGAATCGCCAGTCTATGTCTGACGCAGGATACAGCATGATTGGGGCTGGTGCATGGGGATCACCCACAGAGATGTTATGGGGAGGGAGGTGAGAGGGGGTTTCATGTTTGGGAACACATGTAAGAATTAAAGATTTTAAAATTTAATAAAAAAAAAAAAAGTCAGTGCATACATGAAAATATGCTCAACATCACTCATTATCAGAGAAATGCAAATCAAAACCACAATGAGGTACCATTTCATGCCAATCAGAATGGCTGCAATCCAAAAATCTACAAGCAATAAATGCTGGAGAGGGTGTGGAGAAAAGGGAACCCTCTTATACTGTTGGTGGGAATGCAAACTAGCACAGCCACTATGGAGAACAGTGTGGAGATTCCATAAAAAACTGGAAATAGAACTGCCTTATGACCCCAAAATCCCACTGCTGGGCATACACACCGAGGAAACCAGAATGGAAAGAGACACGTGTACCCCAATGTTCATCGCAGGACTGTTTTTAATAGCCAGGACATGGAAGCAACCTAGATGTCCATCAGCAGATGAATGGATAAGAAAGCTGTGGTACATATACACAATGGAGTGTTACTCAGCCATTAAAAAGAATACATTTGAATCAGTTCTAATGAGGCAGATGAAACTGGAGCCTATTATACAGAGTGAAGTAAGCCAGAAAGAAAAACACCAATACAGTATACTAACGCATATATATAGAATTTAGAAAGATGGTAATGATAACCCTGTATGAGAGGCAGCAAAAGAGACACAGATGTATAGAACAGTCTTTTGGATTCTGTGGGAGAGGGAGAGGGTGGGATGATTTGGGAGAGTGGCATTGAAACATGTATAATATCATATAAGAAACAAATCGCCAGTCTAGGTTTGATGCAGGATACAGGATGCTTGGGGGTGGTACACTGGGATGACCCAGAGGGATGGTATGGGGAGGGAGGTGGGAGGGGGGTTCAGGATTGGGAACATGTGTACACCCCGTGGTGGATTCATGTTGATGTATGGCAAAACCAATACAGTATTGTAAAGTTAAAAAAAAAAAAATTAAAGTACCAGACACCTAAAAAAAAAAAAAAAAAGTCAGTGCATTAACTAGATTTGCAGGATACTCTTAAACTGCACGCATGCTAGAGATGAGACTGAGATCAGAGCAGTCATTAAATACCCATATTTATGATAGATTTGAGAGAAGGTGTTAAAAGGAGGGTCATTGGAAAGGGAAGTAACAGAAAAAGGAGTTGACACCAATTTAAGGAGGAGGGACAAGAACAGGGAGGTGGGTTGTAGAGTATAAAGTAAAATCCAAACTCCCTGATACACAGATTGTGTGAAAGACAATCTTTAAGCTTCAAGCCAACTTAGTGCCCAAGTAGCAGAAGAACCTGCACACCAGTAATGTTGCCTTTGCTCTGTTCTGCCCTCAGGTTTACTGAGACAGACACCTTCACGGAAACCTTTACCCTGCGGGTCTACCTCCTGGAACCAGACTGTAACATCATCCGCGTGAGTGATGATGCACTGGAGGTGTCTGAGTTCTACAGCCTGTCCCAAGTCATTGATAAGAACCTGCTCAGATTTGATTACGAGAGGATGGCCAGCCTGGAATGCACAGTCAGACTGGACCCTGTGGGAACTCAGCTGCCAGCCCATGGCCAGTTGGTTCTGGTGGAGCCCCAGCTGGAAGAACCTCGTGGAGATCAGCCACATAGTTTCTTCCCTGAGTCTCGTATGATATGTTTTAATACTTATCTGGATGTTACTAAATCTGCGAGGTCTTAAATGGTCATCTTCCACAGTGACAAGGAGTTTTACTTAATAGGATTTGTAGCTGGTTGAAAACATAGATTAGTGGCTAAGAGTGCAGACTTTGGAAACAGAAAAACTTGGGCTTGAAAACTGCCTCTGCTGTTTACTTCCTGTGTGGTATTAGGTCAGTTTGTTAACCTAAGTCTCTGAAAAATGGTCAAGGATAGTGGCTGTTCCATAGGGTTGTATAAAGGTGAGAGTGAGTGAGATCACACACACACACACACAAAGCAATTCACACAGTGTCTGGCTCATAGCCAGTGCTCAGTAACTGTCAGCTGTTATTATTAATAGTGAGTAGCAATAGCAGTGATAGCCAGAGTAGCTGGGAAATTTATTAGGTGTTGTTAGACTTGAAGCAGGTTTGGGGTAAAGCTGGTAGGCAGGAGATATGGTTTAAATCAGGAAGAGTTGAGGGATAATGTTCCTCTTGTTATTCATTTAATTATCACATTTGGGGCACTTCCTAGATGCATATTAGTGTTCTAGGCACTGTGGAAAGACCAAGAAATATAAGGGAAAATCATGGTCGTAGTCATACCTGGAATTTGGACGGTATGATGGGTCATGTTCCTCTTGTTATTCATTTAATTATCACATTTTGGGCAGCTCTTAGATGCATAATAGTGTTCTAGGCACTGGGGAAAGACCAAGAAATATAAGGGAAAGTCATGGTTGTAGTCATACCTGGAATTTGGACAGTAAATTATAGCTAAAGACATGTTTGCATATATGTCATCTCATCTAGTCTTTGCAGCCTTCTGGGTAAGAATAGAACACCCAGTCTTCATATCAGGGAAGTGTGCAAAAGGCCACTAACATAAGTGGCCTGTGCGTATCATAGACGGTGCAAGAGTGAATAATACAGTTGGCAGAGACAAAAAGACTACATACTGGAGAGATGACTGCAGTTTTTAGTGGAGGAGATTAGGTTGGTTCAGGTGGTCAATGAATATTTGAAGAAAGGTTTAGTGAAAAGACAAAGCGGACCTGGAAAATAGGCAGAATTCAGAGGTGTTTAAGTGGGGAGTGAATTTCAGTGAACAGAATATTCTAGCAGAGATTGCATGGTGGCGCTATGGAAATGGATGCTGTAAATACAGACAAGAGCAGGACTGTGGAAGGCCTACAGTGAGCCCATTTGTCAGAGATGGTCCACCACCAGAAAATGCATTTTATATTTTTTCTCTCAAGCACTTTTGGTGGGTAAGGACCTTGTTAGATAATCGGTCGATTGTTTTCACAGTAAGGAAATGGGAGGTTTTCAGAATAATGACAACCCACTCAGTGAACGATTGACGGGAACACATGAGTGTTCTTTAGTCAGCGAGAGGGAATAAGTGTCTGTGGAAGGGAGGACAGGTTTTTAAAGGTAATCACTAAGGTACAAGTGCCTCTCTTAATTCCCTGCTATGCATTCTAGAATTGGGAACAGAGCTGAAGTGTCCAGGTGGCAGGTGTACCCTGGGACTGAAGAAAGTCGGAAGTCTCAAAGTGAGCTGTGAGGAGTTCCTGCTGATGGGGCTTCGATACCAACACCTGAGTTCCCCTTCTCCCAACATTGATTACTTCTCCATCCAACTGGACCTCACAGATAGCAGGAGTAAAATCACATACAAGGTAGAGTCTATGGGCTCATGTGTCTGGGTCCCCGGCTGAGAGCTGGTTCTCTGGGGTCACTTGTGCTGGCTCCCATGTCAGCGAGGGTTCCCGTATGGTTGTGGGTGGAACAGCCTAATGACTCACTGGAACTGCAGGCTTGTTCTGCCAGTAAGTGCTTAAAACAGGGTTGGTTTTGCACATAATATCCATGTATGATTTCCCTTTTCTGGCAATCTTGTAGCTCTACCATTGCAACTTAGAAAGAACCAGAATCAGGTTACATGCTAACCTTTCTCTCCCTTTCCCTTCAATATTCTTCAGTTTCTCGTTTTTGCTTTTGTAACTCCTACTCTTTGATGCTTCATTTACCCCTTTATTCGACCCTCTTTTCATCTGTTGGAGGAAATCAAAGGGTCCACACACCCATTCAGCAAGGCCATAGGAAACTGGGGGAGAGGGAGTCCTCGTCCCACTGTGAGGGCTGTAGCAGGGCCATCTCCGTCTTCCAGTCTCTTTTAAATTCTCCTTGCCTTTCTCCCTCTTGATCTCTTCTTATTGAAATGATGACAGAAAGTGAAGTCAATCTAAGTGAAAGATTGGCATCCTTCTCTACTAACTCAGGCACTCTGTAATGTGTTTATTTGGGAAGCTGAAATGACTATGAACCTGCTGAAACAGTTCAGATTTTGTGCTGATTTAAGATGATCTGAGATGACATTTGTGAAAGACCTCCATCTTTCAGTCTCACTTCTTCCTCTGATTTCTCCTAAGAGACCCAGATGAATGTTGAACATTATTACCACAGGATTTAATAAAACAAAGAATGATAAAGAAATGATTAAACAGGGTTGTAGTATTTTATAATTGAGAACTGGAAAAATTGTGAGGTGGTCTGGTCAAATTGATCAGGTAAATCACTTGGGGAAGGTGAGATTTAAGAAGAGATTTAAGTCTGACATTGATAGCCTGCCCTTGGGACTGGGTTGCCTGGGTTCAAATGTTTACTTAACTAGCTATGTGATTTTGTACTCTATGTCTCATTTTTAAGATCTTGCAATGGGCATAGTAGTACTTCTTATTGAGAGGATTTAATGAGGTGATGCTTACAAAGCTTGGCACAAAGCTGAACACATAGTAAGCTCTACACGTATTTTTTGCTAGTGAAAAAACTGATGTTTTTGGAAACAATTGGTTTAGCCCAAGCCCCTTATTTTATACTGGGGCCACAAAAATTGCATATCTTGACCGTACATGCATGGACGAATCAAGACTAAACTCTCAGTCTCCTAACGATTAGTACATGTTTTCTGTTTGTTTTGACATGAAACTTCTTTGACATTTAATGCTTTTTTATCTCTGTAAAGAACAAAATTTAGAGCCATTTTTCTTCCTAATTGATTTTTCATCTTTTTCCTCATATATTGATATAGGGCTTTCTTTGTTGATATTTTCAGATTAGTTTTATTAGAAGTTTCCTCTCTAAAATGATCTTCCTGTATTATTTAGAATTTGCTTATACCATAGTCAGTTGGGCATGTCATAAACAGATTCTTTTATGATTATAGTAATATGCTCAATGGCAGAGGCTATTTTTTTAAAAAAGCACAGAAAGAAAAAATAAGAAAATGGAACTAGGGTATTTCTAATATATATATAAATGTATGTGTGTATATACCCATACTTACACACACACACACACACACACACACACACACACAGAGGGGGAGACATGCATACCAGAGTCAGTTTATGGAATTGAATTTATGTTATGTTTGAAGTTTTATATCTTGTTATTTTATTATTTTTATGCTGGTATAATCCATCCTCATCAAGAGACTGACTATTCACCCAAAATTTCTTATAGATTTAAAAATATTTTCTTGTTTATGTTTACCTTTTTAATCTGCCTGAGATAAATTTTATCTTATTGTAAAACAACAGAACAGTTTTTTTGCAAGTAGCCAAAATTTTCAACACTATTTGATGAATAATGAACCTGTTTCCTACTGATTTTTTGCTTGCTCTGTTGTATAGAAAGATATTATATGTCTGTTTCAAGGTTAGTTCTCTTATTCTTTAGATTGGCCCACTTATTCATGTGTCAGTACCATATTATTCCAAAATAAAAGGTCTAAAATGGACTTTAATATTTTATAGGCAAGTTTTGCCTCATGATCTGCTTCAAAATTTTCTTATCTATTCTTAGTTCTAGATAAATAATTAATATTTATGTTCGTTTTTTTAAGCCCCTAATTATTTTTTATCAGGATTGGATTAAAATTACTAATGATTTTGAGAAAAATTGGAATATTGGAACATTTACTATATTGAGTCATCTTTTCCAGGCAAAGGTTATCTCACTTTGTTGAGGCAAATGATCTTTGATATATTTCTGTTAAGGCTGCAGTTTTCTTCATGTCCCTTGCGCACACTTACTAAGTCCAATCCTAGGCAGTTTGTTTTCATGAACTTATTCTGACTAGCCTTCTTCTCCTCCACTATTTCTTCTTGTTGGTTAGTGATGATAAACAGGAAAGCTATTTCTTAGTCTAATTTTCTTTTGTCTGGCTTCTTTCTTGAATTCAATTATTCTAAAAGTTTTTCAATTCTATAGGCTTTTAAGACTGTATTAATTACATCTTCCACTGATGATGATAATTTTTTCTTTCTTTTTCAGTAATTATTTCTCTTTTTTCTCCTGTATTCCCCACTGGTTTGGCCAGAATAATATTAAATACAGTGATGCACATCAGAATCATTGTCTTGTACATTTTATCACTATTAACTGCACACACTGTCCTTTTTAATTCTTCTTGCCTTGAATTCATCTCTCTTTGAAATTCTTATAGTCACATCTGCAGACTTTTTTGGATCATCCTTTTACGTTTAATCTTTTTGTATAATTTTAAATGCCTCTCCTGTAAAGGCAGATATAATTGGATATTTAATTTCAGAATATTTGTCTTAAACAAGAGAATAGAGACAATATTTCTATAATAATGGATATCTGTTTTTTTCCCTATCATCTTGTTTTATGCGTTCTTGCTAATTAATAACATCATCTTGCACTCTAGGTTATATTTTATTTGCCTTTGCCTCTACTTATTTAATATCCCATTTTAAAATTTAGTTCTTTTTTTTCATTTTTTAAATTTATTTTTTATTTTTTTAAATTTAGTTCTAAATTGAAAAAATACTTTAACCTTTATTTTTAACATATTAAGTAAAAAATACAATGAAGTCTTTTGCCTCCTTCATATATATTATGAGGTCTGATCCTCCTTACCCTTTCTCACTGCAATTACCCACCGCCAGGCTTGGTTAACATAATCCGCAACTTTAATTCTAGCATATCATCTTTGTACTTTATGATACTTAACTTCATCTTTTATTTCAAGTGTACTCTTTTGACATTGGTATCCATTTTGTTAGTGTTTCAAGTAATATTTGTTCAAGCTTAACCTCTAGGTTTAATATTTCTTATTGTTCAGAACCAATCCGTTTATACTATGATTTCCTCATTCTTGATTAAATTATAAATCTTCAAATGCTTTTCAATGGCACATTAGAACTACACAGTCTAAACTCTCAGCCTTATCACTCTTTTGTTTTTATAAACCACCATGTGGGAGGGAGAGGAGTTGTCACCTTCTGTTTCTCTTGCTTTTCTCTCTTTCTCTGAGCCTTGCTGGCTAGTTTCTGAAATTCTAGGCTGAGGAGTGGGTGGCTTTGGAGGACTTTTGGAGAGAGAGGTCTTATTTGACCAGGCATTGAAAGAATATGGCTTTGTGCTCTCTGAGTTGGGTGGATGTTTCAAGCTTCTTCCTAGTCTCAGCGCAATTTCCTTGTTCTCCTGGAGATTCTCCTCTGCAAAGGCCTCTCATCTTTTCTAGCCTGATTAATCAATTGCAGTTCCTCCCAGTGCTCCTAGCATATGACCTCCACCTCCAGCTTCTTTCTGTGGAGATTTTTGGCTTCTCACAGATGCACCTAAAGGTCAGGGACCCAGATGACCCTAGATCAACACTCTGTCCCACTTGCTCCGTATCTGAGAGCCCTCACATATTCCTTCCTGCAGCAAACAAGGACTAGAGACTGATCCCAGCACAGATACCATGTTTCTTCTGCCTCTGGCCACTTAGCTTCCTCAGGGATGAGCCCAACATCAATCCCCTGTGTGCTCCACTGGTAAAACACACATTTAAGGCTGGTGTGATAGAAGCTTCCCTCCTGACACCTGGGACAAGGGATGCAGCATTGCCCGCCCCCCTCCTCTTCATAGAGGGCATACAGTGTGAGGCATCAAGGCGGTGACTCAGCACAACACAGAGCAACTTCTGTCTGTAAATAAGTTTCTTTCTCTTACTTTTCAACCCTTTTATATTCTTAGAGTGGGTGAGAAGGTTCTAGAGTCTGAAACTGGTTCCAGACAATTTGTTTTGTAAATTCTGCCTATAATACCTGTCTCACATTGTCTTTGAAATGCTCTCTCTTGGAACTTCAGTTGAGACTAAGCCATGAAGAACTACATTTTAAACATTCTGTTATATAAATATCCAGTGTTCAGCAGTACTGCACTCATGTGGCTCTGATCATTAAGCCTGGTCTCCCAATAATGGGGGACATCAAATTCTATGACGACCCAGTTATCTTCTGCTGAGGATCCTTTCTGCCCATAGCACTTGTGGGGACCTCAGATCCCAGGTTGCAAATTCATGATTTCTCTGGAGATCCCCACAATGAGAGCCTCTTCTTATAGCTCTCTCACTTGGGGAAGGTGTATTTCTAGCTTGAAGAGTTACTTGCAATTTTGATGACCTACTCCTCACTTGGAGACCCAGGGTCCTAACTAATACACGACTGAGCAAATGTCCTTCAGTTTCATGAGCAGCTATCATAAGGACAGGTTCCTTCATTCTGCCATTGTCACCTTTGAAACCTACAAGAGGTGGATGGGGTGGCCAGGGGAGGTTGGTTGTGGGTGCCAGACACTGCTAGTGCTTTACTTTGTTTCTTCTTAAGATTAAAAAACAATTTTTTATTTATTTGGCTCTGCTAGATCTTAGTTGTGGCATGCAAGCACTTAATTGTGGCTTGTGGGATCTAGTTCCCCAACCATGGATCGAACCTTGGCCTTTTGCATTGAGAGTGCAGTGTCTTAGCCACTGACCTGCTAGGCAAGTCCTTGTGCTTTACGTTGGCTATCTCTTGTAATCCTCACTCAGTACCTAGGACCTCTAGGATGTCCATGTTATAGGCGGGGGAAATCGAGATTTAGAAGTTAAGTAACTTGTCCAAAGTCATATAAACCATATGTGCTGGACATGGAATCAAAAGAACAGTTCCTTCTATCACAAAATTGGTGCTCCACCTCAACTCTGGCTAAATATTGGAGTCACCAGAGCACTTTAAGAATACCAAATTGATGTTGTGGTGGTTTTTTATCTCCTCCTTAGGAACGTTAAATTAGAACATCTGGAAATGGAATTTGAGCATCAGTATGTGATTAAAATCTCTCTAAATGATTCAGATCGCTGCTGGATGCACCCTCTAGGCTGTGACTTAGTGTTAAATATCATGTGATTTACCCTGCTATTATATCAATAGCTTCATTTATAGTTCTCCCCTTTATCTTTTCTTTCTCCTTCCAAAGTCAGAGCGCGCGTGGCTGCCTGTCTATATCAGACCTGGAATTCCCAATCAGATTCCAAGAGCTGCATTCATGGCCATGTTTATTCTGGAAGTGGATCAGTTCATCCTGACCTCACTGACTACATCGGTTCTGGACTGTGAAGAGGATGAGACCCCCAAACCCTTGCTGGTGTTCAACATTACTAAAGCTCCACTCCAGGGCTATGTGACTCACCTGTGGGATCACACCAGACCAGTGTCCTCCTTCACCTGGAAGGATCTAAGAGATATGCAGATTGCCTATCAGCCACCAAACAGCAGCCATTCTGAGAGGAGACTTTATGAGGTGAGAGGGAAGAGAGACAAAGCTGCCAGACTCTTTGGTATTCAGAGAGTCATTGAAGAGGCCACTTCTCTTTAGCCTGCAGGTTACCTTGTATCGTCACTGCCTCATTGTCCAAAGTCATATAAACCATATGTGCTGGGCATGGAATCAAAAGAAGAGTTCCTTCTAATCACAAAATTGGTGCTCCACCTCCACTCTGGCTGAATATTGGAGTCACCAGAGCACTTTAAGAATACCAAATTGTTGTTGTTGTTGTTTTTTATCTCCTCCTTAGGAACGTTAAATTAGAACATCTGGAAATGGAATTTGGGCATCAGTATGTGATTAAAATCTCTCTAAATGATTAGAGAGATTATCAATCTCTCTAATCTATGCAGAGAATCAATCACTGCAAATCAAGATGCAAACCGGGCAGGTGATGCAAATGAACAAAGCCATCCGGAGGGAGATTGGGGGGAAGTGAGGAAGGAGCTGGCAATTTAGGAAGCAGATGTAACTCAGCTCCAGCTGACTGCTGCATGTGAGAATATGGATGTAGCCAGTGTTGCTGTAGCTTTCCTTTTTTAAGAAAAGTTGGAAAGCTCTACTTTTTTTTGGTAAAAATATTTCAAGTTTCATAATACAAGTGAATGTTTATGCAAAACTGAGGCAGACTCACAGACCTAGAAAACAAACTTGTAGTTACTAAAGGGGATAGGGGAGGGGGAGGGACAAAGTAGGGGTATGGGATTAATTGATAAAAACTAACTATGTATAAAGTAGATAAGCAGCAAAGATATACTGTAGAGCATAGGGAATTGTAGCCCTTTTCTTCTAATAATTTATAATGAAGTATCACCTGCAAAAATACTGAATCACCATGCCATATACCTGAAACTAATATAACATTGTTAATCAACTATACTTCAGTTAAAAAGTTTCAATATTGTAATTAGCCTCCAATTAAAATAAATTTAAATTAAAAAAAAGTTTCAACTTTTAAACATAGAAGACATTGTAAATTTAAAACATAAAATACCAGCTGCAAAACATTTCTGAGGCTGCATTTGGCCCCCAGGTTCACCAGTTTGAGAACTCTGGTGCCTCCAACAGCCTTCTTGCATTACATAGACCACTGAAGTTAGAGATGGTCTAACTTCTATTTGTTTATAATTTTTTCATTAATAAGTTATTTTATATTATTTTCCATCAAGGTTTTCTACTGGAGTCCTTAATTTTAAGTAATAATGCTTACTCAGGGTAGGAGGTTCCATATTCTCATTAAAAAGACTCATTTCACTATCACTTTTCATCAGGAAAGTTGTCTTTCTATCTAATCTAAGTCATTTCTGCTATTTCTGCCTCTCCTCTTGTTTTGTATTCAATGAGAGTAGAGAACAGCTGGTTACAGACTTGTGCATAATAACCCTTCACAAACTTGTAGACCTACCAGCAAGTTGATTAAAAAATGATATAAAATTTAAATAAGCAGGTTAACACAGACTTGAGTTCAGGTCTATTAAGGGAAGTATGTGTCCCTGGGGTTACCAAATTGCCCTCTATCTAGTTTAGGCATTTTTAGCATTTAGTCTCAAGGGCAGACTATAAATGCCATGCTTTGCCCTTTACTTTTATTTTCTTCACTTCATAATAGTAAGTGGCAACTGGTTTTTCCTTTCCTGTCTTCACTTCTCATTTCTTCCATAAGTGAAGTTGCTTAGTCGTGTCTGACTCCTTGCGATCCCATGGACTGTAGTCTACCAGGCTTCTCTGTCCATGGGGTTTTCCAGGCAAGAGTACTGGAGTGGGTTGCCATTTCCTTCTCCAGGGGATCTTCCTGACTCAGGGATCGAACCCAGGTCTCCTGCATTGCAGGTAGACGCTTTGCCCTCTGAGCCACCAGGAAATCGGTGGCACGAGGTAATTTCTCTTTAGATGTCCAGTTTTCTCTCACATCCACAAACAAAGCGCTGCTGCTCTGTCTGCTTTGTATGCGTTATGTCTGGCTTTGTACAGTGTAATACTAAAGCAGAACGTGTCCAGATGTGTGCTCTTTTGGTTTGTTTTATTAGAAGTTGACTTTCAATTTTCTCAGTGGAGATTTTGCACTGCTCAGTTCTTTTGGCCGGAAGCCACCTGGGGTGAGGTTTCTGCGAGCAGAGCAATGGCCAGTGCAGCTTTAAGCTAGCTGATCCTCCCTTCAGCTGTTACACCAGGCAGTCTCTTGTAGGCATGAAAATCCAACTTCACTCCAGTAGGTACTACGTTGATCTTAGAGGAAAGTTCCTTAGTGATAGGGCTCAACCTAATATATATTTATATTCAGTTCAGTTCAGTTCAGTCACTCAGTCGTGTCTGACTCTTTGCGACCCCATGAATTGCAGCACGCCAGGCCTCCCTGTCCATCACCATCTCCCGGAGTTCACTCAGACTCGCGTTCATCGAGTCAGTGATGCCATCCAGCCATCTCATCCTCTGTCGTCCCCTTCTCCTCCTGCCCCAATCCCTCCCAGCATCAAAGTCTTTTCCAATGAGTCAACTCTTTGCATGAGGTGGCCAAAGTACTGGAGTTTCAGCTTTAGCATCATTCCTTCCAAGGAAATCCCAGGGTTGATCTCCTTCAAAATGGACTGGTTGGATCTCCTTGCAGTCCAAGGGACTCTCAAGAGTCTTCTCCAACACCACCAAAATGATACCCCCCATATCAGTATAGTTTCATTTTCAATGTGTGTATTTGTCACTCTTGAATCTCTTTTTTTAATGTAGTATTTGCTGATACGGTACTATCTAATTGTTTCTTTTATCCTCTCAAATGGACCACACATTCTTCAAAAGTAGGTAGCTTGCCTTCCTTTACAATATTATACCTCATCCTTCTCTGTCAGCACCTGGTGTAATACACACATAGCATGCAATGAAGTTCAAAATGTATAAGCCTACTTATTAGCTATGAAATTCAAGGGAGCAAATAAAATATAGATATTTAATAATATATCTAGTGGGATAGCTGCCTGTAGATCAGGATCTCTGCAACATTGTTGGCATTTTGAATTGGCTAATTCTTTGTTGTAAGGACTGACCTGGTCATGGTGGGATGTTATTAATAGTAGCCTCCCTGGCTTCTATCCACTAGATGCCTGTAGCACCTCCGTGGGCATACCTATTTATGAGACCAAAAATGTTTTCAGATATTCCCAAATGCTTCCTGGGGGGATGAAAAAAAAATCACAGTGGAGAACCACTGCTCTAGATCCTATATCTTCACGAGAAGCTGAAGCGGTCTCATGCTGGACTGATGTAGTCTCCTGAACAAATGCAGGGGCACATTGCTAGCATATTTGCTTATTTCAGGTTAAGAACTTCAATCATAGAAAAGAAAATTTAAAAACACTGATAAATTAAGGAATAAGACATAGAGCTGGAAAAAGTGAGATTACGTTGTCAAAAATGAGGTCAGGCAACAGCAGAAACTGAATTAGTTTTTCCTCCATCTGCGGTATATATCCCAGAATTAATGGTGTTTTATATTATAAATTGTCAATATGTAGTTCATATTCAACTGTTTGTTTACAGGTGGAGCTGGAGGTCTATGACTTCTTCTTTGAGAAGAGCGCACCTATTACAGTCCACATCTCCATCAGAACAGCAGATACAAATGCCCCGCGAGTGTCCTGGAACACAGGTGAAGTGCAATATAGGAGTCAAACAGAACAGGGAAGGGAAGACAAGAGAGTACACTGGTCAGTGAAAAAAAGGTAGCTTTATTCCCATTATGGAGAAGGCATGGCACCCCAGTCCAGTACTCTTTCCTGGAAAATCCCATGGGTGGAGGAGCCTGGTGGGCTGCAGTCCATGGGGTCTCTAAGAGTTGGACACGACTGAGTGGCTTCACTTTCACTTTTCACTTTCATGCATTGGAGAAGGAAATGGCAACCTACTCCAGTGTTCTTGCCTGGAGAATCCCAGGGACCGGGGAGCCTGGTGGGCTGCCGTCTATGGGTCACACAGAGTCGGACACGACCAAAGCGACTTAGCAGCAGCAGCAGCATTCCTATTTTACACACAAAGCAACTGAAACCATACAGGCTATGGGTATCTAGTTGTTTGTTTGGTTTTGTTTTTCCAATTGTCAGGGTGAGAAATTTAAAGTGAGGATTCTGGTGTCCTGAAATTAAGTTCTTTCCTCTACAGGAGATAAGCCAAAAAGGTCCCTTTTTGATTGAGGCAAAAAAGTGACTGTTTGTGATACCGAGCATAGTTGGACTGAGAGAGAAAAGGTCTCTAACTCAAAATTGTTCAAAGGAATCAAAGAAAGACACAGACTATAATCCATTATCTTATTTTTAAGTTGGGTTGCATGGACATGAAAATACATAATTAAGAGTTTAAACTGCTTTGTCTTCTTATTTTTAATATATGACTGACTTTCAATCTTACATTAGTTATAGGTATACAATATACTGATTCAATATTTTTATATATTATACTTCATTTAAAGTTATAAAATATTGGCTATATTCCCAGTATTGTACAATATATCCTTGTGGCTTATTTATTTTATACTTAGTAGTTTGTACCTCTTAATTAATTCTCCCTATATTGCACCTCCCCTCTTCCTTTTTCCCACTGGTAATCACTAGTTCTCTGTATCTGTGGGCCTGTTTCCGTTTTCTCATATTCATTCATTTTATTTTTCAGATTCCACACTTAAGTGATAAAATAGGGTGTTTGCCTCTCTGATTTTTTTCACTAAGCACAGTATGCTCTATGTGCATCCAGATTGTTGCAAATGGCAAACTCTCATTCTTTATTAAGGCTAAGTAATAGTTCATTGTATGTATAAACCATATCTTCTTTATCCTTTCATCTGTTAACGAACACTTGGGTTGTTTTCATATGGTGGCTATGGTAAATAATACTGCTATGAACGCTGGAGTGCAAGTATCTTTTCCAATTAGTGTTTTTGTTTTATTCCAGTATACTCAGCAGTGTAATTGCTGGGTCATATGGCAGTTTAATTTCCAGTTTTTTGAGAAACCTCTCTACTCTTTTCCACAGTGGCTACACCAGTTTTGTTTTTGTTGTTCAGTTGCTCAGTTGTGTCTGTCTCTTTGTGACCCCATGGACTGCAGCATGCCAGTCTTCTCTGTCTTTCACCATCTCCTGGAGTTTGCTCAAACTCATGTCCATTGATTTGATGCTGCCATCCAACCATCTCATCCTCTGTCGCCCTCTTCTCCTGTTCTTAATCTTTTGCAGCATTAGGGTCAGTGTATGAGGTTCCCTTTTCTCTATATCCTTGCCAACGTTTGTTACTTGTGTTCTTTTGATGACAGTCCTTCTGAGAGGTGTGAAGTAATGTCTCACTGTGCTCTTGATTTGCATTTTTCTGATGACTAGCGATGCTGACCATCTTTTCATGTGCCTGTTTGCCATCTATGTATCTTCTTTGGGAAAATGTCCATTCAAATCTTCTGACCATTTTAAAATTGGATTATTATTATTTGCTGTTGAGTTGTGTGAGTTGTTTATATGCTTGTATATTCACTAAGTTGTCTTTTCATTTTGTTTATGGTGTCTTTTACTGTGCAAGTTTCCTTTACTATGTATTTGTCTTTACTAGTGGAATTTTCTTTTCTTATGAATTCTTACCTCTTGTTGTAACCCATTCGTTTCTTTTCAACTTAGAGAAGAGCCTTTAACATCTCTTTAAGAACTGGTTTAATGTTGATGTACTCTTTCAGTTTTTGCTTATAAGTTTTTTATCTCTCCTTTAATTCTGAAGGATAATCTTTCTGGATAAAATATCCTTGGTTGTAGGTTTTTCCCGGTGTAGCACTTTAGATACATCACACCATTCCCTTTTGACCTGCAAAGTTTCTGCAGAAAAATCCATTAATAAATAGCCTTGGGGGAGGAGAGTTCCCTTGTATGTGATTCTTTGTTTTTTTCCTGCTGCCTTTAGAATTCTCTCTTTAACTTTTGCCATTTTAATTATGAAATGTTTTGGTGTGATTCTCTTTGGTTTCATCTTGTTTCGGACACTCTATGCTTCCGGTACCTGGAAATCTGTTTCCTTCTTCAGGTTCAGGAAGTTTTCAGCCATAATTTCATCAAATATCCTTTGACCTCTTTTGTTCTCTCTTCTCCTGCTAGGACCTCTGTAATGTAAATGTTATTATGCTTGATGTTGTTCCAGAGGTCCCTTAAACTGTTTTCAGTTTTTAAAGTTTGTTTTTTTTTTGCTGTTCTGACTGGATATTTTCCATTATTCTATCTTCCAGAACACCATATGTCCTGTGTGTCACTTAGTCTGTTAATTATTTCTAGTGTATTTTTCATTGCAGTTATTGTATACTTCAGTTTTGACTTTTTCAGATTCTCTAGCTCATCTATTCTTTCCCCTCAGTTAGCATTCTTATTACTAATCTTTAAATTCTTTATCTGGTAATTCATTCATCTCAGTTTCACTGGATGGTTTTTACAGGTTTCTTTTTTTAGTTCTTTCATTTGAAATAAAATTCTCCATGCTCCTGCTTTCGTTAACTTTTTCTGTCCTATAAAACGAAGTAAAAGTTACCCACCGTGGTCTTAAATGTATGTCCTTGTGTGGGAACAGTCTGTACATGTCTGTACAGTCTGCGCATGTTCCCTGTGGATTTCATGGGAGTGCTGGATCTGATATGAAAGCATAGTGGTCTCTATCAACTTGGTAGGTGTTGCGGCTGGAGACGGAGGAGCTGGAGCCAGAGCCAGGTATGAGCCAGGGCTTCTCTGCTCAGTTGCCAACACCACCGCCCTATTGGGGTAGGGCCAGGTCCCAAGGTACTGGAGCAATAGCCGTGAGGGTTGGGCCCAAGCCAGCTCCATCCCCCACAACTGGGCCCTCTCCTCAGCTGTAGCAGCCTCATTCTAGTGGGGAGCTGTGCCTCTGAGCAAGTGGGGCTGGGAAGGGCACTCAGCATGGGCCAGGGCATGCATTGAGGCAGTTGTGAGAGAAGCCAGCCAGTGTCCTGAGGAATTTCAATCTGCTTTCTCCGTCTTATACTGGGAGTAAACAAGAATGTGCGGGTTCTTCATGAGTAGACTCTAGCTCTCTTAAAGCCCTGTTGTCCTACTGGTTTTCAAACCAGCCAATGATCTTCCCACCATTTGACCCCAGGGCTGGTGCACCCAGTGTATGGTTCAAGCTACTCACTCCCCAGGAATATCTTCATCCTTGTAATGCCCCCCCTGTCCTGTGGCCCCTCCTAGGGGTGTAGACCCCTCTGTGATTACTTCTATTCCCTTCCTGCACAACTTTCTTTTAGCCTTGGTTGCATAAGGGTCTTTCTGTCAGTCTTCAGTCCATTTCCAGTGAGAATTGCTCCATGTATAGAAGTATTTTTGATGTGTTCATAAGGTGGGAGGGAGAAGGGAGGTAAATTCTGCATCCTCCTACTCTGCCATGTCAATTTCCTCTTGCTTTGCTTCTTTTAAAAGAAGGCTTTGTACTGTTTCTCATTTCTGAGAAGACTTACAATGCAGTGTATATACTTAGATCAGATGTAAATGTGAAATGTAAGTGAAGATTTTTCCCTTTCCCACTGTTACCATCAATGGCATTCAAGCAGTGCTGGTAGGTTCATTTAACACAGAAAATATCTCTGTCTGATTTAAATCCTCAGGTGGCAGCTTATATGGATTATCTTTTGTGCACCTGTGTGTATGTGTGTGCTTGCACATGGGTAACACACCATGTGTGTGTTTATATATATGTGAGTTTCAGTAGGGATGAACAATATCAGTTGGGCATCCTTCATTTACAATCTGGTTTTCTGTCCTGTTCTACCTCTACTTGAGGGATAATGAGAGAAAAGAAGGAATTGGTGATCTAAAGTTTGATGCTTTCGAATTGTGGTGTTGGAGAAGACTCTTGAGAGTCCCTTGGACTGCAAGGAGATCATACCAGTCAATCCTAAAGGAAATCAACCCTGACTATTCATTGGAAGGACTGATACTGAAACTCCAATACTTTGGCCACCTGATGCAAAGAGCCAACTCACTGGAAAAGACCCTAATGAGGGGAAAGATTGAGGGCAGGAGGAGAAGGGGGCGACAGAGGATGAGGTGGTTGGATGGCATCACTGACTCAATACTCAATAAATATGAATTTGAGCAGACTCCAGGAGATAATGAAGGAAACTTGGTGTGCTATAGTTCATGGGGTTGCAAAGAGCTGGACCTGACTTAGCAACTGAACAACAGCAAAGTTTAGTATACAGCATAGAGACTTAATGGTCTGCATGTATATGTGTGATCTGAGAAACCTAGGCCTGTTAAGAGCTCCAGATCTGGTTTTCACTACTTTGGACATCAGATTTCTTTTTAAAATAAAATTTTATTATTATGAACTTAATATAAGATCATTGAAAACTTGGAAAGCACAATAAGTAGAGTTAATAATAATGAATAAGTGAATGAAATAATAGTAGTTGGATAAAATTATTCATTACTCCACCACAAAACATAGTCACCATCAATATCTTGCTACATAAATTTCTAGTGTTCTTGCTTGCTCCTCTGCTGCATCCCATGATGCCTTGTTCTGTGCTGTCCTGTGCACTCTCGACTTCAAAATCCTTGTTACCAGCCATTGTCCTCCCTTCATCCCTCCTTCCCTGCCTTCTTTCCTTCTACTCTCTTCTCTCTCACTTCTCTGGCTTTCCTTCCTCTCTCTCTCTCCTTCCTCTCTCTCTCTCTCTTTTTTTGTTTCTTTCAGTATTCCTGTATGTCTTAACTCAGGTTCCCTAGCAAAGAGCCCCTGAGGCAGATTATATGCACTAACCCTGTACTGAAATCTGGGTTAAGGGGAAGGGAAGTTGGGAATTTGGAGGGTAGCAAATAGAAAGATGGTTTGACTGAGCTGGTCGTAGTTTTACAAGAAAACAAAGCTTATCGCTCAGTAGTGCTGATGTCTCCAGGAGGAGATGGAAACAGTCTGTGTGGGAAGAGTCAGGGGTGGGGTTGGGAAGGGGTGAACAACCACGTGTCAGCATCTTCCATCTCTTCTCTCACCTCAGTCAGTTGCCTCACTGGGGTTAACTTCCCACATGTCCGGGATTGTGTCACTTGGCTCTTCTCAGCAGTCACTGTACAAATTCCTTGAGTCCCATGGTGTGAGACCTGGCCACGGTCACAGGGAAGGTCATGCCAAAACTTGGTCTGGTGGGCAGTTGAAGGCAGCGACATCAGAAGATGAAGCAATGATGGCGGCCAGGGCTTGACTGTGTGGGGATTGTGGGAAATTTGTTGGAGCTGCCAGGCTAGAAAGCAGGCAATTTGTCAACATCAGGGGCAGGGGAAGCCAGGCAGATTTGAGGGGAAGCATTAATGCATTAACTGTGTCTACCAGTACACAGTCTTTAAATTTCATCCACTCGTTTCTTTTTTTTTTGTTAATTGGAGGAAAATTACTTTTCAAGGTTGTGGTGTTTTCTGCTGTACAACAATGTGAATCAGCCATAAGTGTATATATATATACTTAAGTATATATATATATACCCTGCCTCTTAATCCCTCCCATCCCACCCCCCACATCCCACCCCCCTAATTTATGACAGAGCCCCAGGCTAGCTCCCTGTGTTACACAGCAACTTCCCACTAGCTATCTGTTTTACACATAGTAATGTATATGCTTCTGTGCACTCGATTCATCCCACCCTCTCCTTCCCCTACTGTGTCCACAAGTTCATTCTCTGTCTGTATCTCTATTCCTGCCCTGTAAATTGGTTCATCACTACCATTTTTTAATAGATTCATATATGTGTGTTAGTGTATGATATTTGTTTTCCTCTTTCTTAGTTCACTGTGTATAACAGGCTGTAGGTCCACCTACCTAAGTTCAAATGACTCAAATTCATTCCTTTTTATGGCTGAGTAATATTCCATTGAATATATGTACCACAACTTCTTTATCCATTTACTGGTTGATGAGCATTTTGGTTGCTTCCAAGTCCTAGCTATTGTAAGTAGTGCTGCAGTAAACATTAAGGAAAATAGATATAACCACTATGGAGAATAGTATGGAGATTCCTTAAAAAACTAGGAACAAAACTACCATATGACCCAACAATCCCACTACTGGGCTTATACCATGAGAAATCCATAATTCATCAAGACACTTGTTTCTTTGAAAGGCTTTGCCACCTTTCAAGGTTCTCTTCAGTCTGTTGGGTAATGGGGATGGGTGATGGCACTACAGCTCCCTGTCTCTAACCGCGGTGTTCAGTCTGGATTCTGTCTTCTTGGCTCTGAGCAGCACTTCCCTTTCTCCCCACATTCCCTTCAGCATGCTGGGTCCAAGGAGAAGCTTTTATTGTTAAATTCCTTTAGTTACAAAAATCCCTTCCTTATTAGCGTCTACACTAAAACACAGCCCTCATTACAAAGTTTCAGACTCTTCCTGTCTAACACCATTAAACACTGCCCTAGCACAGTAGCTCTGTATTTGTGCAGTTAATGACTATTTAACCACTTTAATACTCTATCCTGTGGGCTACTTATGCTCTTAGAATTTATGTGTGAAAGCACTTCTGACTCTTGCCCATTTTAAAATATGTGAAAGCAGCCTTTGAAAAATTCCTTGTGTACATTTTTGAACTAGAGACCCTTGTGAACATAACGTCTGTTATTTCTTTCTAGTATTCATTTTTGGAACCATTATGCTTCTAAAGGATAGTTCATAAGGAACCAGTCATCAGGTTAGAGTTAATATTACTAATAATAAAAATGTTAAAGCTAAATTGTAGTTTCTTGAGAAGCTTTTGAAGATACAATTTTTACCTAGTTTTGTGGGTGAAAATTTGTTACTCTTGTCTTAAAGTAGTCATCTTGGCATGCTGTAGAACTTTGCAGGACATTTTTGTTTGTTTGTTTTCTCTTGTAGGTCTGAATCTCCTGGAGGGACAGTCTAGGGCCATCACATGGGAACAGTTTCAGATTGTGGACAATGATGACATTCATGCTGTCCAGGTAGTCACTGTGGATGGCGTGCAGCATGGACGGCTTACTGTGAGAGGTGAAAGAACAAACTTTGTAACTTAGAATTAAACCCAACAATTATTTTCTCCAAAAGCAAATCATATTTAACAGGATATATATGCTATTTCTTGGGCTCCATTTCTCAATGAATTATCGTATTCCCTAGGTCCAGAGATCTTGAAACCATTGACGTTTGTAGTAGATGCTCAAATCAATGGGTGATCATTTATGAATGATATTTTATATTTGAGCCATTATTTAAATCTCAGATTTGCTTTTTGAACCCTTCTAAATATACTCCTTAACTGATGATTTTAGCCCAGTTTAAAGACAAAATATGTCCTTTTCATTTCTCTGGTTCAGAGAAATGCAATGAAAAACAGAAAAACATGTTGTTAATACTTTAGTAATAATTATGCTCTTATGTTATTAGTAGCAGCTACCATAGTTTAAAACAAGTGGTTTTATAATTATAAGGGTAGTAGTTATGTAAAGTGGTGGTAGTTATGTATAATTATAAGGGTAGTAGTTAAAGTAATGGCCCTAATAAAAATATCCATAGTTAAAAATAATATAGTCTATTCCTTGTAAGGAGCTCAGAGGAATTAATTCTGTTGTTGTCTTAGTTTACCTATTTGTAAAGCAGAAAGAGAACTCTTGTTTATCACTGTATTTGATTAGGAATTCTGAAAAAAATAAAATAGAAATAAAAATGATAAATTCTTTTGCCTAATGCTAGGACAGTGGGAGCTTAGCTCAAGCTGGATGTATAAATTACGATGGGTATTCAGTTGCATGTAAGAAAACTCCAACTACAGCAACTTAAACTCAAGAGTTACTTTCTTCTTGTGACAAGTTACATAGAGATGGATATTCTGTATTTATGATGTCAGCAGCTCTTTTCTGCCCTGTCAGTGGTCACAGAATGGTACCTACACATCTAGGTTTCTAATGAGCATTAGGGGAAGGAACAAAGAAAAAGAAGAATTAAAAAAAGCTATGCCATCCAAGTTTGCTTTGTGTAACAACTGTTCCTAGGAGCCTGAAGAAATGAAGTCTAATTACATCTCTTACCTAGTTGCATACTATCCCCTAGGTGCAACAGAGTCTGGGAACCTGAGTATTTTTAAATGGTTATGTCATCATTCCAAATAAGACTAGGATTCTGGTACTGAGAAGGAGGAGAAAGTGGCTGATGGGCAAGTAACCAATAGTGTTCACTATACTCATGTTTAATCTATAAAACCATCTGGAGTGGGAAAAGCTATGGGCCATCTGCAGAAAGAATTGAAATATTAGTAGTTTGTGCAGAGTGAAGCAATGTTTATCAACACTATAGAAATGAAGCAGAGAGTCATACTCCATAATGATATTCTGGCTCAGAGGAGGCAGAGAATAGTACAAACATTTATTAAACATTTACTTTGTGCCCAATTGTGCAAAGCATTCTACATACTTTATCACACACCCACTTTAGGAAGCAAGGTACTATTATTCTTACTTTGCAAATGAGAACCTGAGACTAAGAGAAATTGACTTGTCTAAGGTCTAGAAAGTGGCTGAGCTGGTATGTGAACTCAAGCCATTTGCCACCACAGCTCAAGCTCTTGGTCATTAAGCCAGTGATTCGCAAACGTTAGCATGCATTAGACTCCTGGAGGGCTTGATAAAACATGGATTGCTGAGTTCCAGTAGCAGAATTTCTGATTCAGTAGGTCTGGGGTAGGGCCTGAGAACTTGCATTTTTAATGACTTCCCAAATCGTGCTGATGTTGCTAGTTCGCAGCCACTACTCTAAGAAGTGCTGTCGGCTGATAACAATGAATTGAAGAACAACTAATACTTATTGTAGATACACTATGTTTGAGCTCTCTCATTCTTAAGAGGGAATGTTAGGTAGGTATTATCTCTGTTTTATATATGGGTCTCAAATAAATTAAATACCTTGCCTAAGTCCACCCTGCTAATAAGTGTTACAACTAGCTAGTATTCAAAACTGGGTCTTTGAAGCCCCAGAGCCCACTAAACCATCTATGGCTTTTCCAGGTGAGGAAAGTATTGGCTGCCCTACTTTCCATTTCACACCCGCTCCTGTAGTGCTGCTTTTACTAACCTGCTGCCTCCATATCTTTCTCATTTTGCCTCATCTCTGTTTTTTCCATCAGGGGGGAAAGGGTTTCTCTTCACTGTGGCTGACCTTCAGGCTGGAGTCGTTCGATATCATCATGATGACAGTGACTCCACCAAAGACTTTGTGGTCTTCAGGATATTTGACAGCGAACACAGCATCCAACATAAGTTTCCCATCAACATCTTGCCCAAAGATGACAGTCCGCCATTCCTCATAACAAATGTTGTGATTGAACTGGAAGAGGGGCAGACCATACTAATTCAGGGTTCCATGCTGAGAGCTTCAGACATGGACTCCAGTGATGACTACATCTTCTTTAATATCACGAAACCCCCACAAGCTGGAGAGATCATGAAGAAACCAGCGCCAGGACTGATAGGTGAGTCCTGGGCAGTTAAGATCACTTGTGTCAGAATTTGTGCTAAAAGAGACATCAAGTCTATGAGGTAAGATGCTATTATTATTATTCCCATTTCACAGATGGGAAGACTGAGACTTAGGTTAAGTTGATCTATCCATCTGGAACTGGGCCTCAAGGTAACCATTACACTATGAAAAATTAAGTCTATGATATAAGGTGATAGGACAAATAAGGTTGAAGAGATATTTTGACCTATTCTAGATTATTGATAAAAAGTTTCATGAAAACTTTTATTTACACTTTGTTAGAATAATTTCACAACTACTTTTTGAAGTAGATAGGTAAGGAGCTTGACAAAATAGGCGTCAAGCAGTTTTACCTAAGACTATTTGTTTTTTAAACATATTTGATTTTATTTTTAATAGATTATTTAAAAAATCGAGGTATAGTTGACGCACTATATATTACATGTTTTAGGTGTGCAGCATAGTGATCCACAATGTTAGAATGTTATACTCCATTTATTGTTATTATAAAATATGGTTATATTCCCTGTGTTGTATAATGTATTTTGAAGCTGCTTTATTTTATGCATAGTAGTGGACACAGCAGTTGGTACTTCTTAATCCCATACCCCTATATTGCCCCTCTCCCTTCACTCTCCCCACCGGTAGTCACTCATTTGTTCTCTGTATCTGTGAGTCTGTTTCTTTTTTTTGTTACATTCACCACTTGTTCTACTTTTTAGATTCCACATGTAAGTGATATATAGAATTTGCCTTTCTCTGGTTGACATTTCATTTATCATAATAGCTTTCAAGTTCATCTGTGTTGTTTTAAGTGGCATAATTTCATTGTTTTTAATAGCTGAGTAGTATTCCATTATGTGTGTGTGTGTGTGAATGGCACATCTTTGACCGTTCGTTTATTAATGTCCACTTGGGTTGCTTCCATATTGAGGCAATTGTAAATAGTGCTGCAATATACATTGGGGTGCATATATCGTTTCAAATTAGTGTTTTCACTTTTTTCAACTGTATATCTAGGAGTGGAGTTGCTGGGATATATGGTAAATTCTATGTCTAGTTTTTTAAAGAAATTTTCATATTGCTTTCCACAGTAGCTATATCAATTTACATCCCACCAAGAGTGTACAAGGTTTCCTTTTCTTCACATTCTTGCCAGCATTTGTTATTTGTGTTAGCCATTTCTTACTTGTGATGGCCATTCTGACAGGTGTGAAATGATATCTCATTTGCATTTCTTTGATGATTAGTGGTATTGAGCATCTTTTCATCTGCTTGTTGGCAATCTCTAAATCTTATGTGGAAAAATGTCTATTCTAGACTTCTGCCATTTTTTAATTGGGTTTTTTTGTTACTTTGCTATTGAGTTATATGAGCCATTTGTGTATTTTGGATTTTAATCCCTTATTTGTCATATTATTTGCAAATATTTTCTCCCATTCAGTAGACTGTCTTTTTGTTGTGGTGATAGTTTCTTTCATTGCACTTTTAAGTTGAACTAGGTACAATTTGTTTATTTTTGTTTTAGGAGACAGAGCCAAAAAAAAAACCTCAGTATAGTTTATGTCAAAGAGTGTTCTGCCTGAGTTTTCTTCCAGGGGTTTTATGGTTTCAGGTCTTACATTTAGGTCTATAATCCATTTTGAGCTTATTTTTGTCTATGATATTAGTTCAAAGCTCAGTTGTGTTCAACTCTTTGTGACCCCATGAACTGTAGCCCGCCAGGTTCCTCTGTCCATGGTATTTTCCAGGCAAGAATTGTCTAGGGGATCTTCCTGACCCAGGGATCGAACCTGGTTCTCCTGCACTGCAGGAAGACTCTTTACCATCTGAACCACCAGGAAAGCCATATGGTGTTAGAGAATGGTCTAATTTCATTGTTTTACACATAACTGTCCAGTTTTCCCAGCACCACTTATTGAAGAGAGTGTCATTTCTCCATTGTATAGTGTTGCCTTCTTTGTTGCAGATTAATTGAGTATAAGTGCATGGGTTTATCTCTGGGTTCTCTGTTTTTTTCCATTAATCTGTGTGTCTGCTGTGTGCCAGTATCACACTGTTTTGATTACTGTAGCTTTGTAGTACAGTCTGAAGTCATTGTGTGTTTCCTCCAGCTCTGTTCTTTCTCAAGATTGCTTTGACAATCTGGAGTTTGCTGTTTCCATACAAAATTTAAACTTATTTGTTCTAGTTATGTGAAAAATGCCCTTGGTATATTGATAGGGATTACATTGAATCTGTAGATCGTCTTGGGTAATATGGTCACTTTAACAATTTTAATTCTTCCAGTACGTGAACATGATATATCTTTTCCTCTGTTTGTGTTGTCTTCAGTTTCTTTCATCAGTGTCTTAATATCAGATATATTTTAATAACCCTGTACTCTTCTCTCCTCACTGCTTTTGATGTCATGGTGGTGGTTTAGTTGCTAAGTTGTGTCCAACCCTTGCAACCCCATGGATTCCTCTGTCCATGGGATTTCCAAGGCAAGAATAATGAGGTGGGTTTCCATTTCCTTCTCCAGAGGATTTTCTGACCCAGGGATTGGACCTATGTCTCCTGTGTTGGCAGGCAGATTCTTTACTGCTAAGCCACCAGAGAAGCCCTTTTGATGTCATATATTACATCCAATTGTTTTATGAATCCCTTAACTGCTTATTGTGGATGTAGATGATTTTACCACTTTTGTTTTTTAATCTTCCTCATATCTTTGTGCGTGAATGGCTTACTAACTTTGTGCTGTATGTTTACCTTTACTAATGAGCATTTTCCTTTTGCAATTTTCATGTTTCTAGTTGTGGTATTTTATTTTTCTCTTAAAATTCCTTCAACACTTCTTGTTAAGCTGGTTTGGTGGTGTTGAACGCTTATCTTCTGTTTGCCTGTTGATCTCTCCATCAAATCTGAACAAGAGTCTTGCTGGGTAGAATATTCTTGGTTGTAGGTTTTTCTTTTTCATCACTTTAAATATATTGTGCCACTCTCTTTTGGCCTGCAGAATTTTTGTTGAAATTCACCTGATAGCTTTATGTAGGGTTCCTTTATAAATTATTTGATGATTTTCCCTTGCCACTTTTAATATTCTGCCTTTATGTTTAATTTTGCCATTATAATTATAATGTGTCTTGGTGTGTTCCTCTTTGAGTGAATCCTATATAGGACTCCCTGTACTCCCTAAACTTAGATAGCTGTTTTCTTTACCAGGTTAGGGAAGTTTTTGACATGTCTTCAAATATGTTGATAGGTTCTCTCTCACTTAGGGGGTTGATGTTGTCCCAGAGGTCTCTCAAATTGTCCTTATTTCTTTTCATCTTTTTTCTTTTGTCTACTTAGCATCAGTGGTTTCTACTACTCTGTCTTCCAGCACGCTTCCAGTTCCTTTATATCATTTAGTCTACTCTTGATTCCTTCTAGGATATTTTTCACTTCAGTTATTGTATTCTTCACCTCTGTCTGGTTGTCCTTCATGTTTTTTAACTTTTCATTAAAAAAATTTCTCATGCTGTGCATCCATTTTTCTCTTGGGTTATTTGATTATCTTTATAATCACTACCTTGAACCCTTTCTCAGGTCGATTGCCTATCTCTATTTTGGTTAGTTATTCTTATGGGGTTTTATCTTATTTGTTTGAAACACATTCCTTTATTGCCTCCTTTTACCTAGATTGCTGTTTTTATTTTTATGTATCTGGTAGGTTGGTTATTCTTTCTGACCTTGGAGAAGCAGCCCTTTGTAGGAGATATCATATGTGTCCTAGCAACACATCGCCCTCTCATCACCCGAGCGATATGCTCTAGGGGATGTGCGTGTCTTCCTATTGTGCTGGGCTGACTATGTAGACAGTCTAATATGCTTGGTTTAGTCCCTGTCCAGTTGGTTGCCAGGCCCTGCATTGCATGGAGGTTGCTGGCTGTTGGTTGGTGGGACCAGGTCACAAGGTGGTACTAGTGCTGGCTTATTGTTGGGTTGGGTCAAGACGCAGGAGACTCTGGGGCTGTTACCACCCAGTGGTGGGTAGAACCAGGTCCTAGGGCTAGTGTGGCCCACTGGCAGGCAGAGTCAGATACTAGAGTCTAGTTATAGAACCTAGGGGACCTAGAGCTGGTTTTGCATCACTGGTGTGTGGGACTACTTCCTGACACTGTTGAGTGCAGGGTCTGGGGAGTCCTGAATCTTGTGTTGGCTTGCTAGTGGACAGGACCATGGTCTGGTTGATCAGGCTGTGTTTGCAGGCTGCATATCTGGGGTTTTATGCAGTTGTTACCTGCCCACTGGTGGATACAACTAGTTCAGAAGCTACAGCAGGCTCCCTGGAGAATGGGTCTGGGGTCCAGGCTATTCTAGAGTTGATGTCTACCCATAGATGGCTGGAGTTGGGTCATGTGGGCAGGGCTGTGTCCAGAGGCAACTGTTGGCTCAGGAGGTCCTAAGACAGCCTGAATGAGGTTGTGTCCCTACCCAGTTAGTTGCTTGGCCTAAGACATCCCAGCACTGGAGCCCCCAGGCCTGTGGCCTGGATCAGGGCTTGGTCTTGGCCCTAATAAGCTACAAGGAGGATTCCACAGTGGTGCTTGCTAGAGCCAGTGTCTGTGTGGTAGAACAGGTTCCCAAAAATGACTGCTGCCAGTATCTGTGTCCCCAGAGTGAACTGTGGTTGTTCCTGTCTCTCCAGGAGGTTCTCCTAGACAAGCAAGTGGTTCTGACCCAGTTCAGTCCACTTCAGTTCAGTCCAGTCCAGTTCAGTTCAATCTAGCATAGTCAAGTTCAGCCCAGTTCAGTTCAGTTCAATCTCTCAGTCGTGTCCAACTCTTTGTGACCCCATGGACTGTAGCACGCCAGGCTTCCCTATCTATCACCAGCTCCCAGAGCTTGCTCATACTCATTCATCAAGTCAGTGATGCCATCCACCCATCTCATCCTCTGCCATCCTCTTCTCCTTCTGCCTTCAGTCTTTCCCAGGATCAGGGTCTTTTCCAATGAGTTGGCTCTTTGCATCACATGGCCAAAGTATTGCAGCTTCAGCCTCAGTCCTTCCAATGAATATTCAGGACTGATTTCCTTTAGGATTTACTGGTTTCATCTCCTTGCAGTCCAAGGGACTCTCAAGAGTCTTCTCCAACACCACAGTTCAAAAGCACCAGTTCTTTGGTGGTCAGCTTTCTTCATGGTCCGACTCTCACATCCATACATGACCACTGGAAAAACCATAGCTTTGACTAGATGAACCTTTGTCAGCAAAGTCATGTTTCTGCTTTTTAATATGCTGTCTAAATTTGTCATAGCTTTTCTTCCAAGGAGCAAGCATCTTTTAATTTCTGACCTAGACTTCTGCCAAATTACTGCTTCTTCCCTGGGTCCTGAGGCATGTGAGATTCTTGGTGTGCCTTTTAAGAGTGATGTCTGTATTTCCCCCATGTCCAAGGTGGTGCAGTGGTAAAGAATCTGCCTGCCAATGCAGGAGATGTAGGAGACCCATGGATCATGGGTCAGGAAGATCCCCTGGCAGAGGAAACGGCAACCCACTCCAGTAGTTTTCCCTGGAGAATCCCATGGACAGAGGAGCCTGGCAGGCTACAGTCCAGGGGGTTGCAAAGAGTCAGTCATGACTGAGTGTGCATGCACACACTCTATTTCCCCCAGCTGTCTGGGATTATCAGAAATAACCCTATAGGTCCTCAAAGTCAAATGCCCTGGAGACTCATCTTCCCAAGTGCAGGATCCCTGGGCTTAGACTTGGAGTCCTTTGAGAGAAACTCTGCACTTGTAATTATTCTCCTGTACGTGTATTGCCCAGCCTGGGGTATGATACTCGACTATATTGTGACTGTAGTCCTCCTACCAACCTTATTGTGGTTTCTTCTTTATAACCTTGATTGTAGATCTCCTCTGGTATGTTCTGGACTTTTTCACTGATGGGTGTTCTGAAGATAGTTATAATTTTGGTATGCCCATGAGAGGAAGTGAGCTCAGGGTCTTTTTCTCCTCTGCCATCTTGGCTGACTTTAAGACTGTTTCTTGAAAATATTTGTCTGATGCTAATTTTTCTATATACTAAGGCAGAGGTAGTAATTTTAATTTTTATGCTTTATTATTTATAAGCTTTGATTTTTGTTGTTCAGTCACTAAGTTGTGTCTGACTCTTTGAGACTGACCCCATGAACTGCAGCATGTCAGGCTTCCCTTCCTTTGCTGTCTCCCAGAGTTTGCTCAGACTAATGTCCATTGAGTCAGTGATGCCATCTTATCATCTAAGCTGTCACCTCCTTCTTCTTCTGCTTTGATAAGAGCATTTAATAATGATTCCTCAAAAAAAAAATGATTCCTCAACCAAACTACTATACACAAAATTGATAAGCATTAAGGATTTACTGTATAGCACAGGGAACTATATTCAGTATCTTCTAATAATCTATAGTAGAAAAGAATCTGGAAAAAAATATGAATTACTTTGCTATATACCTGAAGCTAACACAATATTGTAAATCAGCTACACTTAACAAAATACTCCTTGGGTACATGCAACATATTAGGGAGAAAAACTTGTAGATAAATCCAAAATTATTTTACCCCAACACCTACAGACAGTTACAAAGATATGTGGTATTTTGTGGACTCCATAGGCTATCCAGTCCCTGGCTTCATTCAGAGGGATCTATTCAATGGCATCATTTACTATCGTCACTTTGGTGGAGAAATCTTTGAAGATTCATTTGAATTTGTCCTGTGGGACAGCCACGAACCTCCAAATCTCTCAGTGCCACAGGTAAGAGTCCATCTCTGAACACTTTCCCAAAATCTTGTCCACAGATATCAGTTCTGGAAGATATTATTAGAAACTCTGTGAAAACAGATTGCAAAGTTTGAGGAGCAATGGAAGAAGCAAAATTAAGTCCATTTCCTTGCAATATAACTGCTTTTTAATATTTACTTTCCCCCAAACTTACGTGAATAGCTTATGTTCACATTGTTCAAACCTATGAGAAAGTGGAAGTCACTCAGTCATGTCCTACTCTTTGCGACCCCATGGACTATACAGTCCATGGAATTCTTCAGGCCAGAATATTGGAGTGGCATGCTGTTCCCTTCTCCAGGGGATCTTCCCAACCCAGGGATCAAACCCATGTCTCCCTCATTACAGGTGGATTCTTTACCAGCTGAGCCACAGGGGAAGCCCAAGAATACTGAAGTGGATTACGTAAATGTCCACGTATGCAGTGTTTTCAAAGTTAGTTAACTATGGAACCCTTTTATGAAGAGAGATTTGCTTGCTTCATAACACTAAAAAAAAAACCCCACTGATTTATTTTATGTGTAGTGGTTAAAATACAGGTTCTGTAGTTGGACTGTCTTTTTCTCCTGTCCTTGGCATTAACTGACCTGTGCCTCAGTTTCGTTATCTGTAAAACAGATAAAACAACTTACGACATAATACATATGAGTATGGTAAACCTTCTGGCACCTAGTAAGTACTCAATGAATATATTTGCTTTTATTTATTGTTGCTTTTGAAGAACTAAGAGTTTTATTAACACTCAAATATTTTATTTAAATATACAGAATACAAAAATAGGCTTAAGGAGCCATCATCCTGTAGAAATTACAGAAAAAAAGGGTCTGGACAGCTATAAAGGGGTAGATATCTTGTGAGGAGAGGGCAGTTGGTGGTAGGGATGGACAAATGTCTTCTGAAAATAAATGACACACACTATGTATGGTTCTTTTTGCCGGGCATTTTATACCTCTTATTTTAGAAGTTAGCATATGCAGGGGTCTAAACAAATTTTGAACCTGATCCCTACTGGTTGTATAATATCATCTCATAGTGTTACTGTCCTTGACATTAGCCAATATGTAGACGATTGGGTTATTCATCTGTTTGCCAGGATAAAGGTAACAAAAGGGGATGATCGGGAGGAATGATATGCACGGCTCAGAAACTGAAGGAGGTAGATGCTCCTTGCCAAAAGAAATACTGGAAAAATGAATGAAGAAATTCTCAATTCGTCTGCTTATTGACTAAAAAAAAATTCCTTTACGTAGAACAGCTTCCTCTTTTCATCAAAGTATATAATTGTGCCACTTATTGATTCCTTTTTTCTTGAAATCTTAGTTGATCTGACAGTCCAAAATGAAAACTATTAGTAGGATTTATTTCTACATCTTCTGTTGTATCCATTCAACTGTGCTATGTTTCTGACTAGAATACCATATCACTTTTAGCAAACTATAGGCCTTTTTGAAAATAGGAAATTCAGGACTACTTTTTACTTTTCAGCTATTGCATATTTTATAGATCATATTTTTCGTACTCACCTGTATAGATGTCAGTTTTCTCTAGTAAAGACCGCAGTAATGAAAACTTTACTGAAATAAAATTGTTTGTAAATCTTAACAAATAAGTCATTAAATTCTATAGATCCAGTTATGTTTATTCCCCATTATGGTTGTGCTTCTAAGGAAATCATATCATATTTTTCTCTGCTTTTATTTATCTTCTTAACCTATGTTGAATGGGGAGGGAGAAAAGAAAGAAGGGAAGGGTTGGAAAGAGAGAGAGAGAACATGAGGAGAGATAGAGGGATAAAGAGAGAGAGAAATGGGGAGAAAAAGAATTTTGCTCTGTTTTCATGTACCACCTACTTTCTGACTCCTAAATATCCTCCAGCTCAGACTTGTGTACCTACACCCGTACCTGACATCTCTACATTTATGTTGAACTCAACATGTTCACAAGACATTTAGCCTATTTCGCTAAAACTATGCAAAGCCACGGTAACTGGAATTTCTGTAGTCATCCCTACCCTCTTTCTGTTGAGTTATCTCTGTAACCAGTCAGCTAGTATTACTAAACCTTCTTGAGAAATTTCTCTCATCTATCTCTACTTACCCCAACCCACTGTCATTGCTTTTGTTTCAACTTTCATCTTTTTTGAACTAGATTATTCTCCGAATCTCTCACATGGTTTCTTAAGAATAGAAGCAATTAACTGCAACCTTTGAGGACAATTATTTAAGGACAAATAAAATAAAATTCATTGATGGACTTCCCTGGTAGCCGGTAGTAAAGAATCTGCCTGCCGATGCAGGAGACACGGGTTTGATCCCTGGGTCAGGAAGATCCCCTGGAGAAGGAAATGTAACCCACCCCAGTATTCTTGTTTGGGAAATCCCAAGGACAGAGGAGTCTAGTGGGCTGCAGTCCATGGGGTCACAAAGAGTGGAACACAGCTAAGTGACTAAACAACAAATACAAATTCATTGATACAGAAGCAATATGTTGAGTAGAATTCATCTGGTTGTTTTTTTCTTTTTTTCCCAACTCTCCCTCTTCTGGTCTTTAGCAGCTTTAGCTTCTCTAGATGTGGACCAGTTCTCAGCTATAACATCATCTGCTCCAGGAATCCTTCTCTGATCCTCTTATTCCCATTTCCCCAGGTTTGGCTACCTGGTCCTTTTACATGATCTGATACCAAGTTACTATAATGTGAGGCCATTATTTATTTTATTGGATCAATGGTGAGCTCATTAATGACAGGGATCCTGATATATTTATCTCTGTGTCTTCAGATCTTGGTACCTGCCTCAGAGCAGAACCCCAAGAATTGTATGTTGGTTCTAAAACTAACTGGTTCTTTCAACTTGTAATGAAACTAGGAGGAAATAAAAAGACCCAACCATTTGGCAGGGACTGGGGAAAAAGTGAGATAGGGAGGTAATAAGTGTAAAGCTTTAGTTTTCAGAGTTTTCAGGAATTAGTGTGGTGTATAAAAACAAAACAATTATTTTGTATATATGTGTGCGCTTAAGAGTTTCTATGTTATAATTATATCATCACTGAAACTCCAATTCTTAAGGAATGCAAATGATTACCTGGTTTATTTGATGATTGCATCTTCAATTTGTACAAATATCTAGTCACGTCCAACAGATAAAAATGTATTTAAAATATTCAACAAAATGTAATTTTCAGCTGTTCAACTATAAGACCAGATGAAATGGTTACTTGATTGGAGCTTTTGTGAACAGAAGGTTCCTGGGTCACTGAAGATTAAACTCAAGCCCTGGATTTTTTCAGCCATACTGTTAGAATAATTCCTTTCATAGGGGCAGGGACCAAAGATTTTCTCACATAAGTTTCTGGTCAAAGCAGGGAGGAAGTTGTGTAAGTGGAGATGCCCCTTGCCTCCTCTTATCCTTCCCATCTGGATAGTCCTACTGAGCAATCTACCTACCCATCAAGAAAGTATTAGCCAGGAGCCCCTCTCTCTTTCCATCTTGGCTATCATGACTGTTGCCAAATAAAGCCTCACTTACTCAATTTGGTTTTGAAACATATTTTCTTAGATTATTAAGTGTAAAGTTGCTTGTATCAGCACCCAAAATACTCATCAGCAGAAGACTGGTTTAAAAACCTGTGGTATATCTATACAGTAAAATACTATCAAACCAACCAACCAACCAAAAAAAAGAGCAAATCCATGGGAGATATTATGTATCTTAATTGCAGTGTTATCTTCACAGGTATATATGATTGTCAAAACTCATCAAATTATAGACTTAAATTGAATGCAGTTCATTGTATGTAGAGTAGTCCTCAATAAAGCTGACCATAAAAAGAAAATATTTTCTTCTTTATTCTTCTCAGTAGAGAGCTTTAGAAAGCTTACACTTGAGGTCTTAGTCTAGGAGAGCATAATGTTAGCAGTAAAATAGAGAGCCAAACATAAGAATAGAAGAAAGAGAACTAAGAAACTGAAAGAAAGGAAGCAGATACCACAAAGGCCTGTGTGTGAAGTGAGAGGAAGGAAATGTAATGTGACCAGTGGAGAGAACAGGCAGCTGGGATGGGCATTTATCAGAAGTCAGACTGGAGAGTGGAGTGCACAAAACTAGCATTGGGTATAATTCCAGTGCCAGAATTTATTTGGTATAATTGTTCTGAGGTTGTGGGCCATCTGCCTGGTGGCTCTATGGTGGAGTTAATGGTGACCTCCTTCAAGAGGGCTTATGCCACATGCTCTGACCCAGGTCTGCTGGAATCAAGATTGCTGGGAGGAATATCAATAACCTCAGATACGCAGATGACACCACCCTTATGGCAGAAAACAAAGAACTAAAGAGCCTCTTGATGAAAGTGAAAGAGGAGGGTGAAAAAGTTGGCTTAAAACTCAACATTCAAAAAACTAAGATTGTGCCATCTGGTCCCATCACTCCATGGCAAATAGATGGAGAAACCATGAAAATAGGGACAGACTTTATTTTATGGGGCTCCAAAATCACTGCAGATGGTGATTGCAGCCATGACATTAGAAGATACTTTCTCCTTGGAAGAAAAGCTATGACCAACCTAGACAGCATATCAAAAAGCAGAGACATTACTTTGCTGACAAAGGTCCATCTAGTCAAAGCTGTGGTTTTTCCAGTAGTCATGTATAGATGTGAGAGTTGCACCATAAAGAAAGCTGAGTGCCCAAGAATGGATGCTTTTGAACTGTGGTGTTGGAGAAGACTCTTGAGAGTCCCTTGGACTGCAAGGAGATCCAACCAGTCTATCCTAAAGGAAACCAGTCCTGAGTATTCATCGGAAGGACTTATGTTGAAGCTGAAACTCCAATACCATGGCCTTCTGATGCAAAGAAATAACTCATTTGGAAAGACCCTGATGCTGGGAAAGATTGAAGGCAGGAGAAGAACGGGACGACAGAGAATGAGATGGTTGGATAGCATCACTGACGCGATGGATATGAGTTTGAGCAAGCTCTGGGGGTTGATGATGTATAGTGAAGCCTGGTGTTCTATGGTCCATGGGGTCACAAAGAGTCAGACACAACTGAGTGACTGAACTGAATTGAACTGAAGTGATAATTCCTGTCGGTGAAAAATAGCATTGAAAATCTCAAAGGATCGGCTTCCCTGGTGGTGCTAATGTTAAAGAACTCTCCTGCCAATGCAGAAGACATGAGATGCAGATTGGATCCCTGGGTCAGGAACATCCCCTGGAGGGGAGGGCATGGCATCCTACTCCAGTATCCTTGCCTAGAGAATCCCATGCACAGAGGAGCCTGGAGGGCTATAGTCCATTGGTTTGCAAGGAGTCGGACATGACTGAAGTAACTTAGCATGCACACACACAGTCTCAAAGGAAGATGAAGAAGAAGGAATCAGATAGGAGTCAAACCTCAGAGCAGAGAAGGGATCAAAAATCCAGGCTCACAAGAAAGGTAGATACTAGCTGATGGAGTGTCATATTGTGACGTGTATTCTGAGGGTCAAGGTTACTCATTGTCATTTTATATACTGATTTATTTCTTTATTTTCTGATTTCCCACCAATCTGTCAGTGGGTGCTTGTTGCCTCCAGTAGACTGGAGGCATGTAGAGGAAGGCAGCAGGCAAGAGCCCAGTGACCGGTATGGACACGAGTTTTCCACTGTGTGGGAATGGGTATTTAATTAGGTCTTTTTTACAACCAAATTTCAGTAAGAATGGGAACAGTTTATTTCTCTATGGAGTTTGTTAAAATTGGATTTTTTCTCACCCACAGAATACACATACACTAATTATTTGGACATGCATAAATATGTAAAGATACATCAACTTAGGCAATCATAAAGCATGTTGAAAAATGGGCCCACCAAGAATTACTACTGGGGTGTAAAAAAGCATTGCTTATACATTCTTTTGGTACAAAGAGCACACTAGAGAATAAATTTGCATAGAAAATGGTCTCTTTGAATGCACAATAAGTATTGTTTCCTTATTAAATCCAGTTTTTCAATTAAGTGGAGCCTCACTGATCCACACCATGACTGGGAGGTCCCACAGAGAATTTCTGAACTTTGTAGATTAGCAAAAAACTGTAATTGGAAAAAAAAATCATGACATAGATTCCAGGAAACTAGAGAAATGACTGTCATTGTGTTCCATTATTTTGATAACTGGGTTTAGTTTTTAATTATTGAAATACTTCATAATGGAGTAGTAAATATGCTATGAAGTGAAGTGAAGTGGCTCAGTTGTGTCCGACTCTTTGTGACCCCAGGGACTGTAGCCTACCAGGCTCCTCCGTCCCTGGGATTCTCCAGGCAAGAATACTGGAGTGGGTTGCCATTTCCTTCTCCAGGAGATCTTCCAACCCGGGGATTGAACCCAGGTCTCCCGCATTGCAGGCAGATGCTTTACCATCTGAGCCACCAGGGAAGCTGACTTCTCTGACTTCCCTGGTGGCTCAGATGGTAAAGTGTCCACCTACAATGCAGGAGACCTGGGTTCAATCCCTGGGTTGGGAAGATCTCCTGGAGAAGGGGATGGCAACCCACTCCAGTATTCTTGCCTTCCCCCCCACCAAAAAAAGGAGCTCAAAGAAATATGCTATATGCTTTTCTAAAAGTGATGAAGAATGGAGATAGGAAATTGATTTATTGAGCACCTACCAACAGGTACTCTCTGTGATGTCAGATATCTTGTTTGATCCTAACAACACTTCACTGTAGTAGCCATTCTTATTATTCCCAATGTGCAGAAAGAAAAACTGAGCCCCAAAGGGGTTAAATGATTTGCCCCAGGCAGCAAAAGCTTGTAGGTGGCTGAGCTGATGATCCAGTCTTTTTTATATTATAGCAAAAGCTTAACTATGTTTTAATTTTTGCTTTGTATGTTAATTTTAAAAAGGAATTCTCTTCATTTTCAAATTGGTTCTTGTGAACACCACTTTCTTAGAAAAAATTGGCATTGCTGATCTGTGTTTCAGTGACAATATTAAATACATCAAAACCAGGAGAAGAATATTAATACTTTCATGCATCAGACTTTCATGATGCCAAGCAAATGTTCCATTTCAAGAGAGAGTAATTGCTTTCTTCCAACCAGGCATGGATTATTCTTAAAAAAAGAAAAAAAAGTGATGATAAAAACTGTTTGGCAAAATCTCCTTGCCCTCCTTGCAAGATCTAAAGCTGTGAATGTTTGAGAAAATTCCTAACATCACAAACAGGACATGTAGACTCATTCAGTGAGAAAACATGATAAAGTGCCTCCTACCTACAAAATACCATGCTGGATGTGGTGGAGCTGATATTATGCCTAATTTACAGATAAGAAAATGGACACTCGAAAAATTTGAATGACTTGTTCAAGATAGGTAATTACCAAGTGGGATACTCAGGACTGTCCATTCACTGGCACATTCCATGTGGGACTATACTGTGATCCTCCTCTTGTGGAACTTACAGTCTAGGAGAGATGACATGTAAACTACAAACTAATAATGCAAGACAATGAAATTATAGTGTTTGTCAAGAGATAATGAAAATTCAAGAAAAATGAAATCCAACTGAGAAACTGGAAAACATTTCAAGAAGAGCCCTCAAGAGGATGAAAGAATCGAGTTGGTAGAGAAAACAGGATAAGAGCATTCCAGACTAAAGAAAACATGGTCCAGAGCAGAGAGGCGTGTTTGGGAACCAGGACTGGGTCTGCTTTCTGCAAGCAAGGTGCTAGACTCATGTTAAAAGGTAGCAAAAGCAAAGTTAAAGAGTATGTCCAAACTGTGAAGGGTCTTGAATACCATGCTAGGGAGTTGAGTAATTCTATCCCTCCTGGGTGGTTGTTTAAGATTTCCTTTTTACTTTCTTGTTTTAACAAATTTTACTGAAGTATAGTTAGAGTGTTGTGTTAATTTCAGGTATACAGCAAGTTATTCAGTTACACATATTTGTGTATATATATTCTTTTCCAGGGGCTTCCCAGGTGGCTCAGGGGTAAAGAATCCACCTGCCAATGCACAAGATACAGGAGATGTGGGTTCAGTCCCTGGGTCGGGAAGACCCCTTGGTGGAGGAAATGGCAAACCACTCCTGTATCCTTGCCAGGAGGAACCCATGGACAGAGGAGTCTGGCAGGCTATAGTCCTCGGGTCACACACAGTCGGACGTGACTGGGCAGACACGTGTATTCTTTTTCAGATTCTTTTCCTGGATAGATTAAAAACTATTGAGAATAGTTCCCTGTGCTATACAGTAGGTCCTTGGTGGTCATCTATTTTACATATAGCAGTGTATATGTGTTCATCCTAGCCTCCTAATTTATCCCTCCCTTGCCTTTCCCCTTTGGTAACCATAAATTTGTTTTCTATGTCTGTGGGTCTATTTCTGTTTTGTAGATAACTTCACTTGTATCTTTTTTTAGATCTTTAAGGATGTGAATAACCTGATTTTACTTGTGTTGTTTTAAAAGATAAGACTAGAGGTATGAAAAGTCAAGATTAGTTATTGAAATTAGGGCTGATGGAAAGCTGTTACGACGATACAAGGAAGAAATTATGCAAGCTGGAGCAAGATCAGGAATAGTGGGGCTGACAGCTGGGGAGGAGGGTGTGGTCACTGTTTCGAAAAATTTGTAAATACAAACTCTAGGACTTAGTGATGTGTTCTATGTGGGTAGAAAAAGAGGAACAAAAACTTGTGTCAAGGTTTCCAGGAATTATGAGAGTGGAAGGAGGAAGAGAAAGACCAGGCTGTTGGTAAAGAGAGACGTAAAAGTGAAACCTGATGCTTTCAAACTGTGGTGCTGGAGGAGACTCTTGAGAGTCCCTTGGTCTGCAAGGAGATCAAACCGGTGAACCTAAAGGACACCAACCCTGGATATTTACTGGAAGGTCTGTTACTAAAGTTGAAGGCCCACTACTTTGGCCACCTGATGAGAACTGACTCATTGGAAAAGACCCTGATTCTGGGAAAGACTGAAGGCAAAAGGAAAAGAGGGTGACATAGGATGAGATTGTTAGATGGCATCACAGACTCAATGGACATAAATCTGAGCAAATTCCTGGAGATAGGGGAGGATAGAGGAGCCTGGCATGCTACAGTCACTGGAGTCACAAAGAGTTAGAAAAGACTTAGTGGCTGAGCAACAACAACAAAACATAAAACCAGGAATATATTTTGTGTGTTGTATGCCCATTTGATAGCACTTGGGACTGCACTAAATGTAATTGTGATAATTGTATTTTCAAGATACAGTGAAAAATGGATGGAGAATGATACATCTTTAGCTCATGCTCTTAATAGCTCCTGAACTTTTTCGCTGGATGTGTATTATAAAATTTTTGAAAATCATAGTTGATTGGATGATAGTGGAGTACCTTTTTTCTGGTGTCCTTTTGATATTTCAAATGAATGATACAGATAATTTCTCTCCAGGTGGTGACAATCCATATCACTCCAGTAGATGACCAGCTTCCAAAAGAGGCCCCCGGAGTTTCTCGGCATTTAGTTGTCAAGGAAACAGAGGTGGCCTACATCACTAAGAAACATCTACATTTTATAGATACAGAATCACAAGACAGGGAGCTGCTCTACACAATAACCGCTCCTCCATTTTTCTCCTCCAGCCACAGGTATCTCTATGAAAAGTCATCACTTGGGCTATTAGTTGAAGGTTGTGTTCGAGGATTGAGTTGAAAGTGTCACTGTGTAGTCCTTAGTTCGCTTGCTTTGTTAGTCAGACATGAACTTATATTCAGTTTAGCATTAATTCTAATCTCAAACTTGTCTCATGCCTTCCTTCAAAGGCTATGTTAATAGGTAAATGGCCTGCAACTTGTAGTGTCTTTAGCTTAAGTAGGCTGAAAACAGTCTTTAATCCCTTTTTCTAAAGAGAATGCTTTTTTTTTTTTTTGGTACAATTTATTGAGTCTTCATAGCTTTATTTTTAGATATCTCAGGCTGCAAAAGTGGGCATATTCTATGATTCCAATCCAGAAAGTGCCATGAATATACCTTAGGCTTTAATTATGTACTAAATGATAGTGAGTAAATGTTTTTAGGATGAGTATCTAACAGCATCTCATTGTGGTTAGATTCCCTTTCATCATGTCAGAGCAGAAATTTTGTACATACTTTTTATAGTTATGATGAGAATGGCATTCATGATACTAGACTTAAGGCTAGTAAGTCTTAAGTCCCTGCCCCTGATAGAAAGAGAGACTATAAAGATGGAACATTTGATTTCTTCTGACAATGAGCACTTTTAGCTTTAGAAAATGTGGTTGCAGGCTAACGTGTGACTTAATTTTTACCTGGAAAATTAGCTGATGTGTTCTCTTGTATTTTTCTTTAGACACTTAGATGCTGGGAAATTATTCATGGTGGACAGCATACCAAGGCTAACCAAGACTCCTGCAGCTCCAGGGTTAAAATATTTCACTCAGGTATGATGCTATGCTCAGATGCTGACAAACACATGAAAGTGTCCTCTGAGAAGCTCTGGTGCTCCTAGCTTTTTACTTGAGAATTTTGGCCTTTGACATCCGCCACAAGCAACAAATACCTGATGTCTATATTCTTTCTGTTTGCACATTTCCATTAAGCAAGTGACATGTATTTGAAAATGCTTGATCCAGCCGAATATGTTTATATAATAAAATCTCATTATAATTCTTTTTTTTTTTTCATTATAATTCAATACAGCCTTTTACATCAACTTAGGTTTAGGGCTCTGATTTAGGGACCTGATGCATATGTTTTTATTCCATCAATTTCAGTTCATCTAATAACCTACATGTTAGTTTCCTAGGGCTGCTATGGCAAAGACCACAAACTAGGTGGCTTTAAAGGACTGAGATATATAGTCTTATCGCTCTGGAGGCGAGAAGTCTGAAGTCAGGGTGTCAGCAGGGATACCATCCTCCAAAACCTTGTTCATGGGTGGGGTGGGGGTGTCTTCCCTTTTCTCTTCCCAGCGACTCATGGTTTGCTGGGAATCTTCCATTGCTTGGCTTGCAGATGATCACTCCACTCTCTGCTTCCGTCACCCCATGGCTGGGTTCTCCCTACGTCTCTTCTTATGAGGACACAAGTTATGTAGGATTAAGGGCCACTTTATTCCAGTACAGCCTTACCTTAACTAATTGTGAGTTTTGCCACACCCGTTTTTAAACAAGGTTATAGGTGAGGTGCTGGGGTTTAGATCATCAGCATATCTTTTTTTGTGTGTATGAGGGACAGAATTCAACCCACAATATCTACTGCTTTCCAAAATCCTTCCTTAACCTTCTCCCTACTCCTATGGTTCTATATTCTGAAGACCTGAGTGGGGTCAAAGTAATAATGAGTGCTTAGGCAGCAGCTACGCCTCAGGTTTAAGGTTCAGTATGTTGACTCTCACTGTAGTTTGTTGTTCAGTCTCTAAATCATATCTAAGTCTTTGTGACCCCATGGTAGTTAGAAGTGGTAAATGAATATGGCAACCCTCAGGATGAGTTCTATTATTTTGTTACCTTATTTATTTTATAGATAAGGAAACAGGGGCCTCATCACGTTATTTATTTAATTACTTACTTGGCTGTGCTGGACTTCGTGGCTGCACAGGCTTTTCTCTATTTGTGGTGAGCAGGGGCTGCTCTCTAGCTGGGGTGCACAGGCTTCTCATTGCCGTGGCTTCTCTTGTTGTGGAGCTCGGGCTCCAGGGCGCGTGGGCCTCACAAGTTTAAGTAGCTTGACCAATATAACACAGCTCCTTCATGGTGGAGGAGGGCTGAAATTCAAGGTTCCTGTCTTTTATAGAGTTGGCTGACTTTAAGCACTTGGCATAGTTTCTGATTTTCTTTGTTCTTTTTCCTCCCATTTTTAGAAAATGTGATTTGTAAGATAGAGCTTTGTGGAATCTTCAAATTGATGATAGGAGTGTTTGCAATGTTCCATATTAAGCTAACCTGATGGGTCTCTTAGCCCCAGGTCTTTAGATGTCTCTGATCCTGGCAGTCGGTACCCACATGTCCATCTTGATTTGCTTTGCAGCACGCTGTGAACCATATGAAAGTGGCCTACATGCCACCCATGCAAGATGTAGGTCCGCATCCAAGACACGTCCAGTTTGCCTTTTCCGTCAGTAACCAGCACAGTGGGACGCTATATGGGATCTGCTTTAATATCACGATTCTTCCGGTGGACAATCAGGCCCCAAAGGTAGGTATCATGCTTGATACGAAGGATGAAGAGGAGGGAGGACCTAAGGAGAAAAAGATTTTTAAGGACTTACTCGAAATGCTCACTTCTCTTTAGGCTGTTTCCAAGGACTTTTCCATTTTCCAACTACAGTGTAGGGAACATAAGCATGGGGAGGGGAGTTGTTCACCTCCTATGGGACTTTCTATCTAAAAGGTGAGATTTTCCAGTGGCTTTATTTGGCATGAAAATCATTTGGCATGATTTTCAAAGCTTTGTCAAAATCTCTTTCATTTCCTTTCCTTGTTACTGAGTTTCACGTGTTGATCAGGGGAAGGAGATTAAATTAGGAGTCTCTTAGCAACCAGAGAGGCTTATTTGCTCTCCCCACAGACTAGCTATGCTGCTCTGTCATCTAAATAAGTGCTTTAATTTTCTAAAATGAATTAAGATGGACCCTTGCATCCTATCCTGTTCCACTCGCTCGTGTTTGTGTAAGCTTTAAAGCACTTGGCTCTTTAAAACCAGACCACAAAGGCGATGCTTACCTTGTGCATCTTATCTTCAGGGCTAGGATTCATCATGAGAGTTTGTTCCCCGCCTGTCCCCGCCCCATCAGAGTGCTAGGGTTAATGAGTGTGGCTGTTCCTAGGCTTGTTTTTCTTCCCTCATAAGTGGAAAGACAAAGTGTGATTACCCATTCATTAGGAACCACCGGGGACTAGAACCCACCCATGTGACATCCCTAAGGAGAAAGGGATGACCTTCCCAGGCCCCCACCTGAAATGAAACCAGAAGCCTGGATGCTCCCTTTCCTGTGATCCCCTCATCGTCTCTGCACCTGCCCAAAGTTGTGGCAGAAGTCTCATGCTGAGGTCTGAGGCACTTATCCATCCTGTACAACTGTTCTGATGAGTCTAAATGATACTTGAAAGTAATGAATTGCCCAAATTTTTGTTACCTCCTGAATGGATAGATGAAATGTGGCAATCCATACATTGGAATATCAATCCTCAACGTAAAGGAATAAAGTACTAATATGTGCTACCAATTGGTTGAACTTGGAAAACATGATTTCAAAGACAAGTACCCAGTCACAGAAGACCACATGTTATACAAATCCATTTATATGAAAGATCCAGGATAGGCAAGTCTATAGGAGAAGAAAGTAGATTAGTGGTTGCTTAGGACTGCCAGGGGGCTTTCAGGGTAGCTCAGCTGGTAAAGAATCCGCCTGTAATGCAGGAGACCCTGGTTCAACTCCTGGGTCGGTAAGTCCCCCTGGAGAAGGAATAGGCTACCCACTCCAGCTACCCTAACCCTAACCCTTGGGTTTCCCTGGTGGCTCAGACAGTGAAAAATCTGCCTATAATTTGGGAGACCTGGGTTTGATCCCTGGGTTGGAAAGATTCCCTGGAGGAGGGCATGGCAACCCACTCTACCATTCTTGCCTGGAGAATCCCATGGGCAGAGACACAGCACAGCATAGGACTGCAAGGGGGAAAATGGGAGGGTGGGAGAGGGAAGGATTGTGGGGAAACAGGGAGTAATTGCTAATAAAGACAGGGTTATTTTTCGTGTGTGTGAAAATGTTCTAAACTTGATGATAATGGATACGTAACTTTGAATATGGGAAAATACTAAAAGACATTGTCTTCTACGCCTTCCAGAGGTAAATTGTGTGGTGTGTGAATCATCTCCATGAAATCGTTCTGCGTTTGTTTCTGGATTTCTGGCTTCTGCAGCTTACCCCATCCCCTACTCTGCAGCAGCTGGACAGGGCGTGTTCCCCGGTCACCAAAGTACCCGTCCAGCTCAGAACACTCAGCTACCTCGCTGGCCTGACCCCTCAGGCCTCTGAGCTTGCAAGTTTTGGTAGAAGATAGGCCCCCCAAGAGGTCACACAAAATAAGCTGGATTCTTTGTCTCCTTCCCTGCTGGGGACCAGATCATATTCCATGTTGAAAATACAGTTTTGAATGTCTGTGAATTCGGTTAGATATTATTCAGATCATCCTTTTCTGTGTATGAGATGCATGCACTGACATAGCACAGCATCCAAAGAAGCTACCGTGTTTTCCAGAACAATCACAGAGAAGTTGTTTTTTTATGTAAAATATCCAAACCTCTTGCTAGAGAAAGATGATCTGTTGGGAAGAGGGGGGAAACCAACAGAAAGAGTGAAGTGAATAGTTACCTCTGTCATCTGAAGGTAAATGGAATTGTTATGAGGACTTGGGGCTCAAGAGGCATAGGGGCTTCTGGAGTTTTTCTACAGTGTATGAGACAAATGAAATAGTACCATAGAGAACTGAGAATTATACAATAGAAGTCAATTAAATGAGTCTCCTCCATGAAAATGGTCGTGGGAGCTGTTCCCTGATGTTAAAAATCCACAGACCGCTAGGTTGAGTGAAACCGTGAGAGACTCTTGATGCCATACTGACCTGAAGTTCCAGAAACCTAAACACTGGGTTAAGGGAGGCACTGGAAGGTGAATGATGAAAAAGTGGGAGTAAGTTAGCTTTATGCTTTTAGTCTTTGAAAGTTGTTCTAAAACTATATATATTTAAAAATCATCGAATGAGGCAAAGTATATTCCTTGAAACTTAGCATCTTGGGATCTTAATTGATGTAACTCAGGACAAAATGAGGCTGGCATACATGGACCATGTTTCAGTGATAATAACCTTCTTTAAATGTGAGCTCCCTTTATTTCCTTCTCCTACAATCAGTGAAAATGTAGGTGTGGCAAATGAGAGTAAGGCTCTTGGGAAAGGTAGGAGTGAGTGGTTGTTGGGAGAAAAGGCCCTTACTTTATGTTCTTCTTTGCTGAAAGAAGTCGTCTATTAAAGAATACAAGGCAGTCGTCCCAGGGAGCTTGGTGTCATCGTTTCTATGACCCCAGGGCTGTCCTTGGGGCAGCTGCGGGTGGCTGGGGGGACGGAGCAGGGTTGTACGTGGACGCTGTGATTTCTTGCTCATTTCCCTTTCCTCTGCCCATTTCTTGCCCCCTCACTCCCAACCCCCTTTTCAAGATCTCTCCTTGGGGAAACCTCTCCTTTCTAGGAGTGGCAGCTGCTCTGAAGAGACTGCTGCTTCCTTGGAGAACATTGGGTCCTCACAGTAGCAGAGCAGTCATCCCAGACTGTTCGTGAGGAGCCTTCAAAGCCCATGACGTGTAGCCCAGCTGTATCAACTTGTTTTCTATTCTGTGTAGTAATACAAATTTGAGAAAATAGTAGGTTAAACAAAGTTAACAGATTTTCCTACTCTAGGATCTCAGAGCATGAATATGATTACGAGTCTCATAAACCTCCAAGGTGAAGATATTATATTAATATGTGACTCTTTCCAGGTTGTGTTTGACCATGGAACACTTCTTGCCAACTGCCAAAGTAATGATAAATATCCCCAGTTGTTCAAACTTGCTTTTTACTTTCAATCGAATTTTTATTGAGCAGTGGGTTTTTTCTATTATAGAAAATTATCTTTATGGCTTTAATATTTAAGTCTAATGTTTGAATGAATCTATTTCTTGTGAATTCTTCAGTTTCCAGTCCTCAGTTTCCCTGCTCTACTTCCATCTCTAAAATGCTCACTACCCTAATGCTTAAATGTTCCAATCAGTTACTCAAGTCTTTAAGAATTTTTAGGGTATAAGAAAACATGGATTCTTTCCTTCAGAAAATTTAATATAGGTTTTGTTCATTTTGTAAATTAAGGTACATATGTGCCAAGCAATGATAGATACAGACATGATGAGGAATGTTATTTTCTTACTTTAGATACATAGTTTAAATATCATATACTGATGATAAGTCTGATTGCTGCTGATAGATCTGATTGCTCAGATCTATTCAGGATCTGAGATCAATGAAATGTAGATGCTTTCAGGTTTCTAGATCTGCCTTGTTTCTTTGTGTCCATCAATGTTTAGAACTGAAAGCATTTAGCCAAGATGTTCAACTATGAATTTGTCCCCTTTAGAACATTCTTGAAAGTTGGATTGACATGTAAAGATGATGCTGGAAGTTTTCTGTTGCTTTCATGAGTTCTGTTTTCAGGGGCACCTCATGAACAAGGCTTTAAATGTTTCTTCCTTCTTTCTAGGTGTTTACCAAACCTCTGAGAGTGGTTGAGGGAGGTCAGTGCGTCATCAGCACAGAGCATGTCCTGATTTCTGACGAGGACACCGAACCGGACAACGTCCACCTCTCCTTGCAGAGTCTGCCTCAGCATGGAACGGTGGAGCTAGATGGAATCCCTCTAAACACAGGGGCCACGTTTTCTTGGGGAGACCTCCAGGCCTTAAAACTTAGGTTAGAACATTTCCTGGATTTTTTGTTTTACATGCTTTGGCTCCCATTTGAATCAATTGTGAGGTAATGTAAGAAATTTATTCAATTCTTGCAGGAGTAGCAACATGCCACCTAATACATTCAAGGGGCAGTTGAACATTAGAAATAACAACCCTTTAGTTTTCCCTCCAGACATTTTTTCCCCCCTCTGGCTTGTTGTACTGATGGGAATGATATTATGAATATTTGAACAACAACAATTGAATTGCCATGAATATTAAATTTGCTGCAACAGCATATATCACAAAGGGTAGCAGTCATACTAGATGAATTGAGTCTGAGCTAATCTATAAAGCTAATCTACATAGCTGAGTTTGGCTTTCAGAAAAGCCAACTTCATAACCCCGGAAATTCTGGGATAGAATTCTGCTGATTGATGTCTTTAGTGTGACTTTTTAATCCATTCTACTGGGGAGGTGATTTGCAGGCAAATAAGAATGGTAGATTAGGTAGGCAGGACACAGCCTAGTGGTTGGGCCTCTTACTGTCAGGGACGGAGTAATCCCTGCTTCATAGTTCTGTGGTGGGCCTATAGTATTAATAGTTCCCTTCACCTTGAGGATGTTCCTTTCCTCTGCCTAATGTCATTTTGTAAGACACTTAAAAAAGAAAAATATCTAGTAAAACTCTTTCTCTGTAAAATAATGCAAGATACTCAAAAGCAGTTGTCAGGTAGACAGACATACTGGTTAATCTCTCACTTGCACAAATTCAAGGTGGGCAAACTAGAATTTTGATCTTTTTGATTAAGTATAGGCCTCAAATGCTTAGTTTTGCATTTGGAAATTGACAAAGAAGGGGGATTTGTGTTCAGGAAGAGCATTTTCATCCAGAAGTTTAGTTACACTTTTATTTACAGCTTCTGATATCTTAGGCTCTTTTCACTACTCTTATTTTCATTAAAATTTTTTCTCCCTCCCACCCCAAGATCTCAGCTCTTTCCTACCCATTAGAAAGAGAGCTCTGTTTAGGTAATTCTTTCTAGGAAATGAATGATGGATAGAAAAAAGGTACCGATATTGCCAGCACATAGTTCAAGCATTCTTGAGCTATAGTTCAAGCTTTCTTCTAGAGACTTGAAATTATGCTTTGTTCATTAAACTTCACAGCAACAAAACCTGATAAGGTAGATGGTTCTGTTCTCATATGATAGTTGAGTTAACTAAGGCACAAAGAGGTTAACTAAGGTCACCTAGCAAGTTTGTGGAGGAGTCTGGTTTTAAAAGAAGTTCTGTTTGATTCCATTGCCATACTTTGGAATGTGTACTCCTAGACCTATTTGGCCCTTTAAGGATAATAGCATGGTTAAAGTTATTTGAATTAGCACGTTATCACATGTCAGTCTACTTTTGATCAGGGAGCGTGACAAAATAAAGCATAGGAGGCAGTGCTGGAAGGGAAACTGGAGGTTGGAGGTGGGCTTTCTCCACCACTGGAATTGAATCCCTAACTGGTGCATGAATGAGTCAGTATCAGACATATGGCTCAGTTCAACAATTATTTAAAACTTACAGTGTATCACTACAGTAGACTGGAGAGTGAATGGAAAGCCTAGAATTAGACAATTACTTTAGGAAACTTGACTGGAGAATGAAAAGAAAATAGTGTCAAGAATAGATCAAGAAAACAATATTTTTAAGTCTGAAGAGATTCAAGAATCTTCTTAGGTTGAGAGGGAAAGACCTAGTCATTGGCCAGAGGGAAATGGCAGGAGAGAGGTAGTGAGTCATTCATAGATGAGGTTTCAGGGCAGAGCTAAACTGATTCAGAGCACAGAAGGATTAGCCCTGAAAGTGGGGGAGGAGGGAGAATCACCGAAACCCACTCATTGTCCCACTTCTGCGTGTCACTGCTCAGCCTCAGGGTCCCGTTGGCCCCAGGCAGTGTTTTCTGTATGTAGGCAGAGCTGTATCCACTGCTTCCCATTTTTACAGTGACAACTTAAAGGGCTGCTTTTTGATTTGGGGACAAGTTATGAATGCACAGAACACATCTCAGGTGGAGCAATTTTACCATCAAGGATGCTTGAATATTTTTGTAAGTGGCTTCAAGATTATACTGGGAGTTTGGTTATATATTTATTTGATTGAACATAGGGCCCAAACCATGGAAAAGCTCCTGTGACAATCTCAGTGCACTCACACTGTGGCCTTGAGTGATTAGTGACAACTGTCATCCCCACAGATATCAGCATGATGGATCTGAGGAATTTCAGGATGATATACTACTGCAGGTCACAGATGGCACAAATGCAGCTGAGTGTGTTCTACACGTTGAGGTATGTAGTAAGTTTCCTCCTTGGTTCATATAGAAACAAAGTTTTGGGTTTGGAATCTTCTTAGGGTTCTCTGATAGAAATGAAGATACATGGACACCAAAGCAAGAAGGTGCCTGTTCATGTCTTGGAATGTGTCAGGACAGGCAATAGAGAGCAAAAATATATTGGGGAAATGGGCATACTGGTTTCTTACTCCAGTCCATTTAAAGATAGAAATGCTCTGCCCTCAAACTCAGAGACTTAATTGAAGAAGCAATTGGTTCCATAAATTATTTCCAATATTTTTGACCTATAACATTCAAAAATATTTATTTAGCAGTTGGATGGGTTAGGCTAGCATCATGGGGGTTTTTCCTGTTGTGTGCTAGGAGCCATATCCGTATGTACAATGTGAGTTTTTGTGAATTCCTGTACTGTACATTCCCCTGGCCTGTTTGAGATGACTAATTTCCCCCTTCTGACAAATGAAAGAAAATCTGCACATAAAGGTTGAGTTCATGCTCAAAGGCCTGATGGGAACCCCTGAGTTTCTTTGTCGAGTGGCTATCCACGTCCACAAACATAACTCACAGGTTATGCAGATATTTATAGTTAGTGACAAAGGAAAGTCTTCAGAAGACTTACCATGCTTCTTAAAGACCCTCTAATTATTCTTACTGTACCAAATTCTATTTCTGTTATAGTTGGTCAGATCTTTGTGGTATGAAATTATTGTTAAAGGACATAATAATGTGTTTGCAAGATACTTTACAGTTAATAATTAATTTAGAATGATGACGCCCATCTAGTGTTTTTAAAAGTACACAGGAAAGGAATTATCTTTATTTTATAGCAAAGGTCTGAAAAAGTTCAATGACTTGTCAAAAGCCATTAACTTGACCATGTAGACCTGGGCTGACCTCTGCACTGGTCATCAGGCCAGCATTCTTTCTTCTTCAAGACTGCCACAGAGCTCAGTTCACTGCTGCTAATGGAGGTGATGGAATTTCAGTTGAGCTGTTTCAAATCCTGAAAGATGATGCTGTGAAAGTGCAGCACTCAGTATGCCAGCAAATTTGGAAAACTCAGCAGTGGCCACAGGACTAGAAAAGGTCAGTTTTCATTCCAATCCCAAAGAAAGGCAATGCCAAAGAATGCTCAAACTACCGCACAATTGCACTCATCTCACATGCTAGTACAATAATGCTCAAAATTCTCCAAGCCAGGCTTCAGCAATATGTGAACCGTGAACTCCCTGATGTTCAAGCTGGTTTTAGAAAAGGCAGAGGAACCAGAGATCAAATTACCAACATCCGCTGGATCATGGAAAAAGCAAGAGAGTTCCAGAAAAACATCTATTTCTGCTTTATTGACTATGCCAGAGCCTTTGACTGTGTGGATCACAATCAACTGTGAAAAATTCTGAAAGAGATGGGAATACCAGACCACCTGACCTGCCTCTTGAGAAATCTGAATGCAGGTCAGGAAGCAACAGTTAGACCTGGACATGGAACAACAGACTGGTTCCAAATAGGAAAAGGAATATGTCAAGGCTATATATTGTCATCCTGCTTATTTAACTTATATGCAGAGTACATCATGAGAAACACTGGACTGGAAGAAACACAAGCTGGAATCAAGATTGCTGGGAGAAATATCAATAACCTCAGATATGCAGATGACACCACCCTTATGGCAGAAAGTGAAGAGGAGCTAAAAAGCCTCTTGAGGAAAGTAAAAGAGGAGAGTGAAAAAGTTGGCTTAAAGCTCAACATTCAGAAAACTATGATCATGGGATCTGGTCCCATCACTTCATGGAAATAGATGGGGAAACAGTGTCAGACTTTATTTTTAAATAAATAAGCCTGGGCTTATCACCCTGTTCTCTACCTGTTAAAGAAAAGTGTCAACATAATTTCATGTATATCTGTTGTAGAGTTGTTAGCCTGTTTAAATAGCAGAGTGACCAGGGCATACATACATAGTTATATTTGTACATTCATTTATCCCATTAATGCCTAATAAGTGCCATCTATATGCCAGGTCCTATGCTGAATGCTTGGGCTATGATGATGAACAAGATAAATATACTTTCCTCTTCCTGTGGAGCTTATGGGCAAGGGAGGAAGGTGGGCTTTAAACCGATTATCAGTGAAATAATTATTTAAAATATGGATGTGTTCTACAAGTCAACAGCGTACTGCTACTGCTGCTACTACTAAGTCGCTTCAGTTGTGTCCGTCTCTGTGCGACCCCAGAGATGGCAGCCTACCAGGCTCCTCTGTCCCTGGGATTCTCCAGGCAAGAACACTGGAGTGAGTTGCCATTTCCTTCTCCAATGCATGAGAGTGAAAAGTGAAACTGAAATTACTCAGTCATGTTCAGGCTTCTCCGTCCATGGGATTTTCCAGGCAAGAGTACTGGAGTGGGGTGCCATTGCCGTCTCCAAACAGGGTACTAAAAGTGGGTAAATGAAGAAAGTTTCTAAGTGAGTCTCAGTTGTCAAGAAGTTTTCCTGGAGGAATCCATATGGAACCTAAACATAGAGGAAGCCAAGTAAAATGTTAGGGGAGAACATACCAGGCAAGGGACAGAGTGAGGATGCAAAGATGGAACAAAGACCTGATGTGTGTGGAACACAGTGTCTTGGGGGTAACAGTGGCGTGGAATGGAGTGACAAAGGCACCCCATTGTATGAGATGAGGTCAGATGCCCCAGGAAAGTCCCTAGGAAGCCAGTGAGGTTTCAGTGATAAAGATTCTGCCTGGGGACATCTCTGGTGGTCCAGTGGTTAAGTTGCTGCCTTCCAATGCAGGGGGCATGAGTTCAATCCCTGGTCAGGGTGTTAAGATCCCATATGCCTCCTGGCCAAAAAAACAAAACATAAAACATAAGCAATATTGTAACAAATTTAATAAAGACTTAAAAAAAGAGAGAAAGGCTCTACCTGCAATGCAGGAGACTCGGGTTCCATCCCTGGATCAGGAAGCTACCCTGGAGTAGGAAATGTCAACCCACTGTAGTATTTTTGCCTGGAAAATTCCATGGACAGAGGAGCCTGGTGGGCGACAGTCCACGGGGTCACAAAGAGTCAGACATGACTAACCATGCACATGCACCCATGCACAGAATGGTGACTTGATGAAAGCCACATTTTAAAAAGGTCACATTGGGGACTTCCCTGGCAGTCCAGTGGTTAAGAATCTGCCTTGCAATGCAGGGGACATGGTTAGGGAGCTAAGATCCCACATCAGTTCAGTTCATCTCAGTTGCTCAGTCCTGTCCAACTCTTTGTGACCCTGGGGACTGCAGCATACCAGGCTTCCCTGTCCATCACCAACTCCCAGAGCTTACTCAAACTCATGTCCATCGAGTCGCTGATGCCATCCAACCATCTGATCCTCTGTTGTCCCCTTCTCCTCCAGCCTTCAATCTTTCCCAGCATCAGAGTCTTTTCAAATTAGTCAGTTCTTTGCATCAGGTGGCCATAGTATTTTGGAGTTTCTGCTTCAGTATCAGTCCTTCCAATGAATATTCAGGACTGATTCCTTTTGGGATTGACTGGTTGGATCTCCTTGCTGTCCAAGGGACTCTCAAGAGTCCTCTCCAACACCACAGTTCGAAAGCATCTATTCTTCAGCACTCAGCTTTCTTTATGGTGCAACTCTCACATCCATACATAACTACTGGAAAAACCACAGCTTTGACTAGATGGACCTTTGTCAGCAAAGTAATGTCTCTGTTTTTTGATATGCTATCTAGGTTGGTCATTGCTTTTCTTCAAAGGAGCAAGCGTCTTTATTTTCTTTCTTTTTATTTTATTTTATTTTATTTTATTTTATTTTTTTTAATTTTAAAATCTTTAATTCTTACATGTGTTCCCAAACATGAAACCCCCTCCCACCTCCCTCCCCATAACATCTCTGTGGGTGATCCCCATGCACCAGCCCCAAGCATGCTGTATCCTGCGTCAGACATAGACTGGCGATTCAATTCTTACATGATAGTATACATGATAGAATGCCATTCTCCCAAATCATCCCGCCCTCTCCCTCTCTCTCTGAGTCCAAAAGTCCGTTATACACAGCTGTGTCTTTTTTCCTGTCTTGCATACAGGGTCATCATTGCCATCTTTCTAAATTCCATATATATGTGTTAGTATACTGTATTGGTGTTTTTCTTTCTGGCTTACTTCACTCTGTATAATCGGCTCCAGTTTCATCCATCTCATCAGAACTGATTCAAATGAATTCTTTTTAACGGCTGAGTAATACTCCATTGTGTACATGTACCAAAGCTTTCTTATCCATTCATCTGCTGATGGACATCTAGGTTGTTTCCATGTCCTGGCTATTATAAACAGTGCTGCGATGAACATTGGGGTACATGTGTCTCTTTCAATCCTGGTTTCCTCGGTGTGTATACCCAGCAGTGGGATTGCTGGGTCATAAGGTAGTTCTATTTGCAATTTTTTAAGGAATCTCCACACTGTTCTCCATAGTGGCTGTACTAGTTTGCATTCCCACCAACAGTGTAGGAGGGTTCCCTTTTCTCCACACCCTCTCCAGCATTTATTGCTTGCAGATTTTTGGATCGCAGCCATTCTGACTGGTGTGAAGTGGTACCTCATTGTGGTTTTGATTTGCATTTCTCTGATAATGAGTGATGTTGAGCATCTTTTCATGTGTTTGTTAGCCATCCATATGTCTTCTTTGGAGAAATGTCTATTTAGTTCTTTGGCCCATTTTTTGATTGGGTCGTTTATTTTTCTGGAATTGAGCTGCATAAGTTGCTTGTATATTTTTGAGATTAGTTGTTTGTCAGTTGCTTCATTTGCTATTATTTTCTCCCATTCAGAAGGCTGTCTTTTCACCTTGCGTATATTTTCCTTTGTTGTGCAGAAGCTTTTAATTTTAATTAGATCCCATTTGTTTATTTTTGCTTTTATTTCCAGAATTCTGGGAGGTGGATCATAGAGGATCCTGCTGTGATTTATGTCTGAGAGTGTTTTGCCTATATTCTCCTCTAGGAGTTTTATAGTTTCTGGTCTTACATTTAGATCTTTAATCCATTTTGAGTTTATTTTTGTGTGCGGTGTTAGAAAGTGATCTAGTTTCATTCTTTTACAAGTGGTTGACCAGTTTTCCCAGCACCACTTGTTAAAGAGATTGTCTTTACTCCATTGTATATTCTTGCCTCCTTTGTCAAAGATAAGGTGTCCATATGTGTGTGGATTTATCTCTGGGCTTTCTATTTTGTTCCATTGATCTATATGTCTGTCTTTGTGCCAGTACCATACTGTTTTGATGACTGTGGCTTTGTAGTAGAGCCTGAAGTCAGGCAAGTTGATTCCTCCAGTTCCATTCTTCTTTCTCAAGATTGCTTTGGCTATTCGAGGTTTTTTGTATTTCCATACAAATCTTGAAATTATTTGTTCTAGTTCTGTGAAAAATATGGCTGGTAGCTTGATAGGGATTGCGTTGAATTTGTAAATTGCTTTGGGTAGTATACTCATTTTCACTATATTGATTCTTCCAATCCATGAACATGGTATATTTCTCCATCTATTAGTGTCCTCTTTGATTTCTTTCATCAGTGTTTTATAGTTTTCTATATATAGGTCTTTAGTTTCTTTGGGTAGATATATTCCTAAGTATTTTATTCTTTTTGTTGCAATGGTGAATGGAATTGTTTCCTTAATTTCTTTTTCTACTTTCTCATTATTAGTGTATAGGAATGCAAGGGATTTCTGAGTGTTGATTTTATATCCTGCAACTTTACTATATTCATTGATGAGCTCTAGTGATTTTCTGGTGGAGTCTTTAGGGTTTTCCATGTAGAGGATCATGTCATCTGCAAACAGTGAGAGTTTTACTTCTTCTTTTCCAATTTGGATTCCTTTTATTTCTTTTTCTGCTCTGATTGCTGTGGCCAAAACTTCCAGAACTATGTTGAATAGTAGCGGTGAAAGTGGACACCCTTGTCTTGTTCCTGACTTTAGGGGAAATGCTTTCAATTTTTCACCATTAAGGATAATGTTTGCTGTGGGTTTGTCATATATAGCTTTTATTATGTTGAGGTATGTTCCTTCTATTCCTGCTTTCTGGAGAGTTTTTATCATAAATGGATGTTGAATTTTGTCAAAGGCCTTCTCTGCATCTATTGAGATAATCATATGGTTTTTATTTTTCAATTTGTTAATGTGGTGAATTACATTGATTGATTTGCGGATATTGAAGAATCCTTGCATCCCTGGGATAAAGCCCACTTGGTCATGGTGTATGATCTTTTTAATATGTTGTTGGATTCTGATTGCTAGAATTTTGTTGAGGATTTTTGCATCTATGTTCATCAGTGATATTGGCCTGTAGTTTTCTTTTTTTGTGACATCTTTGTCAGGTTTTGGTATTAGGGTGATGGTGGCCTCATAGAATGAGTTTGGAAGTTTACCTTCCTCTGCAATTTTCTGGAAGAGTTTGAGTAGGATAGGTGTTAGCTCTTCTCGAAATTTTTGGTAGAATTCAGCTGTGAAGCCGTCTGGACCTGGGCTTTTGTTTGCTGGAAGATTTCTGATTACAGTTTCAATTTCCGTGCTGGTGATGGGTCTGTTAAGATTTTCTATTTCTTCCTGGTTCAGTTTTGGAAAATTGTACTTTTCTAAGAATTTGTCCATTTCTTCCACATTGTCCATTTTATTGGCATACAACTGCTGATAGTAGTCTCTTATGATCCTTTGTATTTCTATGTTGTCTGTTGTGATCTCTCCATTTTCATTTCTAATTTTATTGATTTGATTTTTCTCTCTTTGCTTCTTGATGAGTCTGGCTAGTGGTTTGTCAGTTTTATTTATCCTTTCAAAGAACCAGCTTTTGGCCTTGTTGATTTTTGCTATGGTCTCTTTTGTTTCTTTAGCATTTATTTCTGCCCTAATTTTTAAGATTTCTTTCCTTCTACTAACTCTGGGGTTCTCCAATTCTTCCTTTTCTAGTTGCTTTAGTTGTAGAGTTAGGTTATTTATTTGACTTTTTTCTTGTTTCTTGAGGTATGCCTGTATTGCTATGAACTTTCCTGTTAGCACTGCTTTTATAGTGTCCCACAGGTTTTGGGTTGTTGTGTTTTCATTTTCATTAGTTTCTATGCATATTTTGATTTCTTTTTTGATTTCTTCTGTGATTTGTTGGTTATTCAGAAGTGTGTTGTTCAACCTCCATATGTTGGAATTTTTAGTAGTTTTTCTCCTGTAATTGAGATCTAATCTTAATGCATTATGGTCAGAAAAGATGCTTGGAATGATTTCAATTTTTTTGAATTTATCAAGTTTAGATTTATGGCCCAGGATGTGATCTATCCTGGAGAAGGTTCCATGAGCACTTGAAAAAAAGGTGAAATTCATTGTTTTGGGGTGAAATGTCCTATAGATATCAATTAGGTCTAATTGATCTAATGTATCATTTAAAGTTTGCGTTTCTTTGTTAATTTTCTGTTTAGTTGATCTGTCCATAGGTGTGAGTGGGGTATTAAAGTCTCCCACTATTATTGTGTTATTGTTGATTTCCCCTTTCATACTTGTTAGCATTTGTCTTACATATTGTGGTGCTCCTATATTGGGTGCATATATATTTATAATTGTTATATCTTCTTCTTGGATTGATCCTTTGATCATTATGTAGTGGCCTTCTTTGTCTCTTTTCACAGCCTTTGTTTTAAAGTCTATTTTATCAGATATGAGTATTGCCACTCCTGCTTTCTTTTGGTCTCCATTTGCATGGTATATCTTATTCCAGCCCTTCACTTTCAGTCTATATGTGTCCCTTGTTTTGAGGTGGGTCTCTTGTAAGCAGCATATAGAGGGGTCTTGTTTTTGTATCCATTCGGCCAGTCTTTGCCTTTTGGTTGGGGCGTTCAACCCATTTACGTTTAAGGTAATTATTGATAAGTATGATCCCGTTACCATTTACTTTATTGTTTTGGGTTCGGGTTTATACACCCTTTTCGGTTTCCTGTCTAGAGAATATCCTTTAGAATTTGTTGGAGAGCTGGTTTGGTGCTGCTGAATTCTCTCAGCTTTTGCTTGTCTGTAAAGCTTTTGATTTCTCCTTCGTATTTGAATGAGATCCTTGCTGGGTACAGTAATCTGGGCTGTAGGTTATTGTCTTTCATCACTTTAAGTATGTCTTGCCATTCCCTCCTGGCCTGAAGAGTTTCTATTGAAAGATCAGCTGTTATCCTTATGGGAATCCCCTTGTGTGTTATTTGTTGTTTTTCCCTTGCTGCTTTTAATATTTGTTCTTTGTGTTTGACCTTTGTTAATTTAATTAATATGTGTCTTGGGGTGTTTCGCCTTGGGTTTATCCTATTTGGAACTCTCTGTGTTTCTTGGACTTGGGTGATTATTTCCTTCCCCATTTTAGGGAAGTTTTCAACTATTATCTCCTCAAGGATTTTCTCATGATCTTTCTTTCTGTCTTCTTCTTCTGGGACTCCTATAATTCGAATGTTGGAGCGTTTCATATTGTCCTGGAGGTCTCTGAGATTGTCCTCGTTTCTTTTAATTCGTATTTCTTGTTTTCTCTGATTCATTTATTTCTACCATTCTATCTTCTATTTCACTAATCCTATCTTCTGCCTCCGTTATTCTACTATTTGTTGCCTCCAGAGTGTTTCTGATCTCATTTATTGCATTATTCATTATATTTTGACTCTTTTTTATTTCTTCTAGGTCCTTGTTAAACCTTTCTTGCATCTTCTCAATCCTTGTCTCTAGGCTATTTATCTGTGATTCCATTTTGATTTCAAGATTTTGGATCATTTTCACTATCAATATTCGGAATTCCTTCTCAGGTAGATTCCCTACTTCTTCCTCTTTTGTTTGGTTTGGTGGGCAACTCTCCTGTTCCTTTACCTGCTGAGTATTCCTCTGTCTCTTCATCTTGGTTATATTGCTGCGTTTGGGGTGGTCTTTTTATATTCTGGTAATTTGTGGAGTTCTCTTTATTATGGAGCTTCCTCACTGTGGGTGGGATTCTATCAGTGGCTTGTCAAGGTTTCCTGGTTAGGGAGGCTTGTGTTGGAGTTCTGGTGGGTGGAGCTGGGTTTCTTCTCTCTGGAGTGCAGTGGAGTGACCAGTGATGGGTTATGAGACATCAAAGGTTTTGGAATAATTTTGAGCTGCCTGTATATTCAAGCTCAGGGGAGTGTTCCTGTGTTGCTGGAGAATTTGAGTGATATGTCTTGTTTTGGAACTTGTTGGCCCTTGGGTGGAGCTTGGTTTCAGTGTAAGTATGAAGGCATTTGATGAGCTCCTATTGCTTAATGTTCCCTGAATTCAAGAGTTCTCTAATGTTTTCAGGCTTTGTATTTAAGCCTCCTGCTTCTGGTCTTCAGTTTTTACAGTAGCCTCTAGACTTCTCCATCTATACAGCACCGATGATAAAACATCTAGGTTAAAGATGAAAAGTTTCTCCACATTGAGGGACACTCAGAGAGGTTCACTGAGTTACAAGGAGAAGAGAAGATGGAGGGGGTAGTTAGAGGTAACTGGAATGAGATGCGGTGAGATCAAAAGAGGAGAGAGCAAGCTAGGCAGTAGTCACTTCCTTATGTGCGCTCTATAGTCTGGCCCGCTCAGAGGTATTTACGGAGTTATACGGGGAAGAGGAGAGGGAGGAAGTAGACAGAGGTGACCAGGAGGATAAGAGAGAGGAATGAGAAGGAGAGAGACAAATCCTGCCAGTAACCAGTTTCTTAGGTGTTCTCCCCTGTCTGGAACACACAGAGATTCACAGAGTTGGATAGAGAAGAGATGGGGGAGAAAAGAGACAGAGGCCACCTGGTGGAGAAAAAGGAGAGTCCATAGGAGAAGAGAGTGGTCAAGCCAGTAATCTTGCTCTCAGGTAAACTTGGGTAGTGAAGTTTGGGTTTTTAAATGAACATAATTGACAACAAAAACCTAAGAGCAAAGGTTAAAAATCTAGAGTAGAGGTTGGATTTTCAAAAATACAATATTAAAGAAAAGAAGCAGAAGGAAAAAGCAGGAAAGAAAGAAAGAAAAAAAAACCAAGAATTATTAAAAAAAACAAGCAAACAAAAAAAACAAAACAAACAAACAAAAAAACCCCACCAACAACCATCCAAAGGCTATATATGGTGTTTGCCTTAAAAAAAAAAAAAAAGTCTTTTTTTTTAAAAATAGTAATAATAGGTTATATTAATAAAAATTAGAGGAGAAATAGAAGATTTAACAATTAAAAAAAAAGGTTAGAAAAAAAAAAGAAGAAAAAAAAAAAAGGAATGATTTTTAAAATAGTAAAAATATATCTGGCTCTTCTCTGATGTTTTGGGCCGTGTGGGATCACTTCCAAGGTGGTTCCCTCTGTTTAACTTCTTCCGTTTGCTGGTTTTTCAGGCTCACTAGTTCAGTCGCGCTGTGGGGAGGGGGAATGCCGCAGACAAATAGCGCTGTCGTGTGCTCACAGTGTCACAGCCCCGCTTGACCTGTCCCTTCTCGCGGCGCACAAACCGCTCTGGCTCTACGATGCACAGCCGGGAACCGTCTGGGGCCGGCCCTAGGCTGCGTGCACTTCCCGGTCCAAGCCGCTCAGGTTTGGCGCTCAGGCAGCCCCTCAGAGGCACAGATTCGGCTGGGACTGCGCTTTGTGCCCTTCCCAGGTCCGAGTAGCTCAGGAGTTTGGCGAGCGTGATCGCCGCGGCTTGTCACCTTTTCTGTCGCTGCTGCTCAACTTTCTGGGTGGACCGCTGGCATCCCCCATGAGGCAGATTGTGACTGTCCAGCACCCCCAGAAGTCTTAGCAAAGAAGCCCGCTTGCAGTTAGGTAAGTAAAGTCTCTCCGGGTCTGCAATTGCCCCTTTCCAGTCCTTACGGCTCTGGCTGCCTGTCCCCGGCGGGGGATGATCTGCAGCCGGCTTTTTCCGTTCCGTCCTTTGTTCTGTGCTCGGTCCTGGCGGCGTCTTATGTTGGAGCTTTTCGTGCAGTAGCTATCACACAGTCTGGTTTGCTAGCGCAAGTTAGATCGTTCTGGTTGCGCGTGGGGCGTTCCTGCCTGATTCTTACAAAGCACTGCAGCGCGCGCCTCCCGCACGTCCCTGCCCTGCCCCCACTTCCCAATGGCGGATGCAGGCGTCTGTGCTGCTTTTCCGCTGGGGGAGTTACTGTTGGGCTTGTAATCTCTTGGTTTTAATTATTTCTTTATTTTTCCTTCCTGTTATGTTGCCCTCTGGGTTTCCAAGACTTGCCACAGACTCGGCAGGGAGAGTGTTTCCTGGTGTTTGGAAACCTCTCTTCTTAAAATTCCCTTCCCGGGACGGGCTTCCCTTCCCGGGACGGAGTTCCCTCCCCACCTCCTTTGTCTCCTTTTTCGTCGTTTATATTTTTTCCTACCTGTTTTTGAAGACAATGGTCTGCTTTTCTGGTTGCCTGCTGTCCTCTGCCAGCCTACAGAGGTTGTTTTGTGGAGTTTGCTCAGCGTTGAAATGTTCTTTTGAGGAATTTGTGAGGGAGAAAGTGGTCTTCCCGTCCTATTCCTCCGCCATCTTTATGCTCCTCTCGCTTTTTCAAGCGTCTTTATTTTCATGGCTGCAAGTCACCATCTTCAGTGACTTTGGAGCCCCTAAAAATAAAGTCTCTCACTATTTACATTGTTTGCCCATCTATTTCCCATGAAGGGATGGGACCCGGTGCCATGATCTTCGTTTTCTGAATGTTGAGTTTAAAGCCAAGTTTTTCACTCTCCTCTTTCACTTTCATCAAGAGGCTCTTTAGTTCTTCTTCACTTTTTGCCATAAGGGTGGTGTCAAAGTAGAGAGAATATCATAATAAAGTCCCATGTATCAATCACCTCATCGTAATAACCGTTATCATTTTACCATATTTCCTTCATGTATTTTCTCTTTGCTGAATTGTTTTAATGTAAGGCCCAGGTGTCATGTCTAGCTTCTAAATGCTCCAGTATGCCTCTGAAATTAAAGATGTTTTCACTCTAGCTTTGTCTTGTCATTCACCCATCAACTCAGATTTCCTCACTTTGAACTTGGACTATGCTCCTTTTCCTGTCTTACTTCCTTACTGTGTGTCAGCAGAAGAAACTCATTGAATAAGCTATATATTGTAGGCACTGTGCTCAGCCTGGGAGTATAGAGATGAATAGCATAATATCTCTACTCCAAAAAAGTTGGGACCTAATGGCGCTCAGAGAAGTCCTCCACGGTCTGCCAGCTTCTCATCATGCCTATATGCCACCTTTGGATAGCCATTTACTTGGTCTGTTCCTTTTGGCTTTATTGACTGTGCCAAAGTCTTTGTGTGGATCACAACAAACTGTGGAAAATGCTTAAAGAGATGGGAATAATAGACCACCTTTCCTGCCTCCTGAGAAATCTGTATGCAGGTCAGGAAGCAATAGTTAGAACTGGACATGGAAAAAATGGACTGGTTCCAAACTGGGAAAAGAGTACGTCAAGGCTGTATATTGTCACCTTGCTTATTTAACTTCTATGCAGAGTACATCATGTGAAATGCTGGGCTGGATGAAGCACAAGCTGGAATGAAGATTGCTGGGAGAAATATCAATAACCTCAGATATGCAAATGACTCCACCCTTATGACAGAAAGTGAAGAAGAACTAAAGAGTCTCTTGATGAGAGTGAAAGAGGAGAGGGAAAAGACCCCACATGCAGTGGGGCAACTAAGCTCACACACTGCAGCTACTGAAGCCCATGTGCGGCAACAAAGACCCAGCATAGCCAAAATAAAAAATACCAATTTTTTAAAAAGATCATATTGGTTGAAGTGTGAGGGAGGGAAATAAAGGGTTGAGGGTATTCACAGGCCAGACTTGATGAATAAATGTGCAGCATACAGTTGTGAACTCAGAGGAGGACTGTCCTTTATTCCTATTTAGAAAGCATACTTTTTCAAATTTATACAAAATCTTTTAAAGTTTTGGACAGTCACTGCAATCTCTCACGTTGCTTTTCTTTCCTTTCTACTTAAGGGGTTTATTTTAATGACAGTAAGAGAAAAATGTACTACCATGTTGAAAACTGGTACTGATTTAACAGTTATGGAGTTTCAGAATTAACTCAAAATGTTTGAAATGCAGCTGCTACTTATTATATATCCAGAGAAACTTCCTGGGTGGCAGGAAGTTGAAAGGAAAGGAGGGTTTTGTAATCACCAAGTAATTTGAAATATAAATAACTTTGATGTGGTAAATGTAAGTGCTCAGACCATAAGGACTAGGTTTCCTCCAGAATATGCATGGATTGGACAAAGGAGGATAGGGGCTGGGGTGACAGACGCTTTATATTGCATTTATTTTTTGTCTCTCTAGAAACAAACGAGAGCGTTGGGTCCCAAACCATAACCATACTCCCCCATTCCCACCTTAAATGTCTCTCATATGGGTCATTTCTTCCAAGATGGTTCATATGGGGAAAATTAAAAGATACAAACAGCTTGGCCAAATTCCATAGCTATTGTTTTGCGTGTCTGGAAGACTGAAAAAGTCTGTTATTCCAATTATGAGCAATGAGTTACCAATTGGACAATTTGTCATTGCTTTCTTTTTCTCAAAAACATGCATTTTTCACACACCCCTGCTTAGGTGTTCCCTGTAAATGATGAGCCACCAGTGCTAAAGGCGGACCTCATTCCCATGATGCATTGCTCCGAGGGTGAAGAGGTGGTCATCACTTCTGAATACATTTTTGCTACTGATGTGGACAGTGATGATCTGAAGCTGATGTTCGTGATTGTTGGAGAACCTCAGCATGGGACTGTGAGGAGAGCTGGGGTTAGGGTACATCAATTCTCTCAGGAAGATGTTGTCGCAGGGGCTGTGACATACAAACATACAGGTAAGTGACAGCATTGTGGTGAGTCTGGGCTCGGGTGAACAACATTACAGAGTCTTAGCTCACTTCTTGCTGTGGGCTCTGATAATCTCAGTTTTAATGCTTGTTTCCATTAAAACCAGAGAAGCTGCAGCAGGAGCCCATGTCCTATTTTTCAAATATGATCACGATATTCAGCAGTATTTCTAGATCTCTCAGTAATACAGTGAATTTCACAGAAAGAGCAAGTGTTATTGCTGCTATGTTCCTGATGCTTCCACATAGGCTTTCAATTCACTCTGGCTTGTCCCCATCCCTATTATGGTCAATTTGAAGAAGGCTATCTGGCCATCCCACTCTGGTTCCATATATCATACCAAAAATGCCTGAAGTAGGCTCCCTAAGGTAATTATATTATTAACTTGAGAAATTTTCTGATTATCAGCTAGTTCCTAAAAAGTAACTGGTCTGCCCTTTGAGTTCTTGAAGAGCAAAGGTGATGTTTTATGCTTTGCGTAACTTGCCCTCAGCACCTGACAGTCGTGAACACAGATTGGAAATACAGTAAATGCTTGTTTGTTAGCATTGTAGTTATATTTCTGGCATTGCATTATATTGCTATCTAGGTGGCATTTGTTCCTTATGTAAAATATTCATGTAAAAAATGTTGTCAACATCTGAAATCTACAGATCATGGTGGTATGCATAGTAGGCTCAAAGGAGTATAATCCAGACACTAAGATGAACCCCACTCCCATGGGAAGATGATAGTAACACCTCTGTCCTTCATGACATCACTACCCCTGCCAAATCTGATTTCTGGTTTGGGGGCACTTCCTCAGGGATAATGCCGTGGACTTCCTCTAACTAACTTTTATCACACTCCATTACTGTTTCATGTTTACTCATCCATATGCCTCGCTAACCTAGATTCCAGGGGGAAGTATGACTGAGTGTGCCAGGCCAGGTGAGTGGTACAGGAAATAAGAGGTGTCAGAATTCAAATCTTTTTATTTGAAAAAACAGAGAAAGAGGATACAAGCAGTGATGTGGGAGGGAATTCAAGGAGGGGAACTGAGATGGCTCAAGTTTAATTTGGACATGGGGGAAAACATTTTGAAATAATATTTTTAAATGTACTTTGGAAAAAAACAAAACAGCTTATTAGGATACCAGTTGCCTTAGGGCCAGTTAGTATGACATACTTTAATCACTCCACTAGACATCTCTTTGCTTGAAATAATATCTCTTTATCCTCACTCTGTTAAGTCTTTGTTGTTGTTGTTGAATTGGTAAGTCGTGTCTGACTCTTTGCAACCCCATGAACTACAGCATGCCAGGCTTCTGTGCCCTTCACTTCCTCCTGGAATTTGCGCCAATTCCTGTCCATTGAGTTGGTGATGCCATCCAACCATCTCATCCTCTGACACCCTCTTCTTCTCCTGCTTTCAATCTTTCCCAGCATCAGGGTCTTTTCCAATAAGTGGGCTCTTCGCATCAGGTGGCCAAAGTATTGGAGCTTCAGCATCAATCCTTCCAATGAATATTCAGGGTTGATTTCCTTTAGGGTTGACTAGTTGATCTCCTTGCTGTCCAAGGGGCTCTCAAGAGTCTTCTCCAGCACCATAGTGGGAAAGCATCAATTCTTCCATGCTCAGCCTTTTTTGTGGTCCAACTCTCACATCTGTACATGACTTAGAAAAGGTTTTGTTAGCTCTTTCCTTGTCCTGAGAAGTATAGTCCACTTACTCAATGTCTCTCAATGTCAGAGTTCGCAAATAGGTGCTTCTTTTTGATTTTCCCACACAGACTATCAGAAAAGTGATCTAGAGACCGATATTATGGTTACATAATTTTAACATCTTTGAAAGGCTCATTTGGCATAGATACATTATGGGTGAGATGAAACTATCTTCCCTTCAAGCCTGTGCCTTGTTCCAGGTACTAAACAACAAGTAGATATACGTATAACTCTCGTTTAGTGTGATGGTCATATAAGGGAGTGTTAACACATTTTTTTTTTCTTCAAAGACCTAGTAGGACACTGGTGTGAATTCTTTGAGATAGATATTTTTGTTATGTTAATAAATTAACAGAAATACTGTATTCAAAAAATGTTTTATTTGAATGATACTTTTGCTTGTAATGTTCACTCAGTTACTCGGTAGTGATTAGCACTGTTCTGGAATGAGTAATGGCACCCCACTCCAGTACTCTTGCTTGGAAAATCCCGTGGATAGAGGAGCCTGGTGGGCTGCAGTCCATGGGGTTGCTAGGAGTCGGACATGACTGAGTGACTTCACATTCACTTTTCACTTTCATGCATTGGAGAAGGAAATGGCAACCCACTCCAGTGTTCTTGCCTGGAGAATCCCAGGGACGGGGGAGCCTGGTGGGCTGCCGTCTATGCCGCACAGAGTCGGATACGACTGAAGCGACTTAGCAGCAGTAGCAGCAGAATGATTAAAGAGAAACTCAGAATAGGAGCTAAAATTTCAGTGGCCCTGCGCTTGCCTCCATACATTGGTTATCAAGATTACCAAAGAACAATTGTTGTTGTTGTAGTTTTAGTTGCTTAGTTGTGTCCAACTGTTTTGCAGCCCCATGGACTGTAGCCTGCCATGCTCCTCTTGTCCATGGGATTGTCTAGGCAAGAACACTGGAGTGGGTTGCCTTTGCCTTCTCTAGGGGATCTTCCTGGCTAGGGGTTGAACCTGCATCTCCTGCATTGCAGGTGAATTCTCTACTGCTGAGTCACCAGAGAAGCCTGATAACAATTGTATCACCATTATTTTGTTTATTTATTTATTTTTGTGATTATGAAAACAATATATACTCATTACAGAAAGCATAGAAAATTATGATAAAATTTTGAAAAATCACCTTATTTACCTCAGAAGGATAATCACTGTTAACATTTCAGTATTACAATGTTTTCTTTTCCTTTTTCTAATTGTAATTTTTAACATAGTTACGATCATGTTGTATGTGCAATTCCTTTTTTCATTTAGATTCTCATCTAAAAATGTTTATTAAAATGTTATTAAATGTTACAAAGTTATTGTAACCATGTTTTAATCATTGAATAATATTTTATGATATAAAATTATTACTAATTTGCTATTCTCCAAACATTAAATATGAGGCCATTCAAAAATTATTTAATAAATAGCAGTCCAGTTAACTGTTTTCAGTATAAATTGTATCTTTAGACTGTATCTCATTTCAAGGTAAAGAATTCTTCGACCCATTTTGTAGCCGTTTTTTTTGTGGCTTAACACTCAGCCAACTTTTCCAGCTCTTTCTATGAATGTCTCACATGCTTTTCTTATATTGAAATTACAGTTACTGAATGTACTATGTTCGGTCTTTTGGTTAAGCTGTTTTCATTTCCTAGAATTATTTTTCCATTCTTCTTCCCCACTCCCTCTTCCTACACATCTTCTTGCCCATCTCCCAGTTCTCTGCCTTATTTGCCTTATAAACCATTCATTATTTAATGCTCAGTACAAAGTGAGCAGGGCCATCTGGAAAGATTTCTCTGACTTTCCCTGGCATGTGCTTTCTGCCCCCCATGCCATCATCAGCCTATGCTCTCATCCTTCTTCACCCTCAGCACCTAATGTGTAATAATCAGGCTGAGATAGATGAATGTTCCATTTAATACGTTAAAAATGGCTAAGAGTAGCAATTTCATATGGTTCCACTTAATATATACACACATCTGTGATAATCTAACCGGACTTCATTTCTTTCCCTCCCATTAGACTGTGTCCCCTCCTGACATATAGTAGGTCTTTGAACATTTGATATTTTTTGAACTGTCTTGACATTTTCACCATGTCTGTCTTTCCCTCCGCTGGAGCACACAGAACACTAATTTTCACACAACAAGCATTAAAGAAGTATTTATCAAGTGAGTATTGCATAAAAAGCTTTATGCCAATTAACTTTTTTATAAATATGGATAGATGAGTGGTTTCTTTCCCCAACTTTTCCTAAAGTAGAAGGCTGATTGTTTAATTTTAATGTCTCAACTTTATTCTTTTTAAAAAAGTAAGCCCAGTCTTCTCGTTCTTTAATCCTTTGATTACTCAATAATATTTTGAATATTTCCTTGTCTGCCATTTTTTTTATTGGAATATAATTGCTTTATAATGTTTGTTAATATCTTCTGTACAGTGAAGTGAATCAGCTGTATATATACTTATATCCCCTCCTCTTGAGCTTCCCTTCCACCCCAGCCCTCCATCCCACCTCTCTAGCTCATCGCAGAGCACCAAGCTGGGCTCTCTATGCTATAAGGAAGCTTCCTACTAGCTATCTGCTTTACACATGTAGTATATGTATGTCAACGCTACTTTCTCAATGAGCCCCACACTCTCTTTCCCCTTCTGTGTCCGCAAGTCTGTTCTGTACATCTGCATTTCTATTCCTGCCCTGCAAATAGGTTCATAAGTACCATTTTTCTAGATTCCCTATATATGCATTGGTGGTGTTGTTCAATTGCCCAGTTGTGTCTGACTCTTTGCAACTCTATGGACTGCAGCACGCCAGGCCTCCCTTGTCCCTCGCCATCTCCTGAAGTTTGTTCAAGTTCATGTCCATTACATCAGTGATATCATCCAGCCATCTTATCCTCTGACTCCCTCTTCTTATGCCCTCAGTCTTTCCCAGCATCAGGGACTTTTCCAATGAGTCAGCTGTTCATGTCAGGTGACCAAAATATTGATGCTTCAGCTTTACCAAAAGTCCTTTGAATGAGTATTCAGGGATGATTTCCCTTAAGATTGACTGGTTTGATCTCCTTGCTATCCAAGGGACAGTTAAGAGTCTTCTTCAGCACCACAGTTCAAAGGCAGTAATTCTTTGAGGATCTGCCTACTTTACAGTCCTGCTCTCACAACTGCGTGACCACTGGGGAGATCACAGTCTTGACTATATGGATCTTTGTCGGCAGAGCAATGTCTGCTTTTCAACACACTGTCTAGGTTTGCTGTAGCTTTCCTGCCAAGAAGCAATTGTCTTCTTATTTCATGGCTGCAGTCACCATCTCCAGTGATTTTAGAGCCCAAGAAGATGAAATCTGGCACTACTTCTGCCTTCACCTCCTTCTCTTTGCCATGAAGTAATGGGGCCAGATGCCATGATCTTGATTTTTTTAATATTTAGTTTTAAGCAGGCTCATCACTCTCCTTCTTTACCCTCATCAAAAGGCTCTTTACTTCCTCTTTGCTTTCTGCCATTAGAGTGGTATCATTTGTATATCTGAGGTTGTTGATGTTTCTCTTACCTATCTTGATTCCAGCATATATGCTGGAATTTCTTATGATGTGCTCAGCATATAGGTTAAACAAACAGAGGGACAGCAGACAGCCCTGTTGTACTGCTTTCTCAATCCTGAACCACTCAGTTGTTCATACAGGGTTCTAACTGTTGCTTCTTGACACGCATACAGGTTTCTCAGGAGACAGGTAAGATGGTCTGGTATTCCCATCTCTTTAAGAGCTTTCCACAGTTTGTTATGATCCACACAGTCAAAGGCTTTGGTGTAGTCAATGAAACAGAAGTTGATATTTTTCTGGAGTTCCCTTGTTTTCTCTTTGATCCAGTGAATGTTGACAATTTGACCTCTGGTTCCTCTTCCTTTTCTAAACCCAGCTTGGATGTCTGGAAGTTCTTGGTTCATGTAATGCTGAAGCCTGGCATGCAAGATTTTAAGCAGGACCTTACTATCATGGGAGATATATGCATTAATATTTTTTTTTTCTTTCTGATTTACTATACTCTGTATGACAGATTCTAGGTTCATCTACATCTCTACAGATGACCTATTTTTGTTCCTTTTTATGTTCTGTGTCATTTTTTTAAACAGGTGTAATAATTCCAAGTACAAATGCTCTATAGATTTGACCAATGTGTCCTGTGAAAAGAGAAGTTGCTCCTGATCTTTTGTGCCCTAGTCTCATCAAAATTTGAAACATAATTGCTTCCCTCTTGATACTTTTAGAATAATGTATGAGAATTATCCAAAGCACATCTACATAACTTTTCTGCCCCCTTGGATAGTAAGCATTCCTACTTCTGTGCTGTTCATTAGTAATCCAAGAATAGCTTGTCCTATTTACTGATGAAGTATCTAGTCCTGATATTTTCTTCCTTCTTCCTCTCATGACTTAAGTTGGGACCATTTTGAATCCCATAGATGCGAGCTCTCAAGAGTAAAAAGAAGATGAAAATTAGGGTCTCTCCTTATCCAGGTGCTGTTGCTATTTTGCTAACATCTTGACTATATGTAATGGGAAAATACTGAAGCAAGTGACAAAGATGTGGGTTATCTTTGTATTTCACCTATTCAGCTTCTTCTGCATTGAGTGGTTGTTCAATTAAGGTGGTTAATGCGAATGTGAAGACAATTACCAGAGGCTCAGGGTGCCTTCTGTTTTCCCGGTGGTTGGTCCTAACACTAATAATTATGGGAGAAGAGCGAAGCCATCCCGAGTCCAGCTTTGTGTCTCCCTTGTTCATTTGTGAACTGTCAGACCCTTGTTAGCCCTGTTTTGCCCCTCCATATGGTGATAGATGGCTGGCAGGGTTTGCACCAGAGGCAACAGATGGGCAAGCATTTCTGCATTATTTTCATGACTCTATTTAATTTCATAGTAATAAAATTGAGTTTCACATTTTAACCACATAAGTTCCTTTCCTTGCCATTCTATGCTTGTAGAGGAAGTCTAAGGTGATTTGATCTTGGTATTCTGCATTTTTTATAAGTCATCTTTCAGCTATAGTTGTGTCTTCCAGGTGGTGAGATTGGCCTGATGCCTTGTTTCGACACCATTACATTGGTGGTTTCGGACAGAGAAGCTGGTCCTTTTGTGAATGGCTGCTGTTACAAAGGACCTCATCCATCTGTTCCTCTTCATGAGTCCTTTCCAATGTATGATCTCAACATCACAGTGTATCCAGTGGACAACCAACCGCCTTCAGTTGCCATAGGTGGCCATATTTTTTTCTCTCAAGTTTCTATTATCTCACCTAGTCATACCTGTGGTCCAGTGAAATAATGCCCTTTATTATAGTCAAAATAGAAAACCACCATACAAAGTTGCCTCTAGTAATTGTCTCAAAACAGACTTGTAGAAACCTCAGGTCTGTGAAAGATTACAGGGAAAAAGAAATAACTTGTTTAAAAATTGAGATAAATCCATATGGAGAGAGAATGCAAGTGTGTGTGTGTGTGTGTGTGTGTGTGTGCGCGTGTGTGTATGTTTTAAAATGAAGACAACATTGTAATCCTCAGATACTCTGGTTTTATTTCACATGGGAAAGTATCATTTACCTGGTAGAGACAGTAATTTATTTTATCCATAACAATTTCTATTAGAATAGAATGAGTATACCAGTGGGACTATTTATATATATTTAATCTTATTTGCTTTTTAGGAAGTCATCTCTTTGTAGGCACTATCTATATGTTCTGACTCTCAGAAAAGAAATGCAAACATATGTATGAATGTTATTGTAATTTGCAAACTGTCTCCCAAGCAGTGTTCTGGAAAGGAAGCATTATCCCCACAGAATAATTAAGCACTATGGCATAAAAAAAATGCTCATTATGAGCAATTCATAATAGTTCTCAGGCAATTAATGCTCTGACAAACAGAGGTAACAACTGATCTTGAAGAGTATATAAACCACATTCAGTGGCTTATCATTAAAACATTTTGGCAATTCTTATTTTCATTTGTCACTTCTATAGAGACACAGGGGAAATCAGAGTTCCTAGAGAATGACTAAAGGGCTGTACTGGAGCATTTAGTATTTTTCTATCTTTCTGTAATAGTCTGGCTTTCTTAGACAAGAAAAAATATAATTCCATAAGTCAAATTAAATTCCACCTATTACCCCTGGATATTTTCACCATAAGGAGAATTACGCTAAAGGAAATGAACATCCCCCATGGAAGTACATTTGTGTATAGGAGACATCTCTGAATTGGAATTTCAATCACTCCCTTTTGTCCTCACTATTCTGATTAGAGGATTTCACAGTAAGTCATAATTGTGTTATTATTTGTATGCAGGTACCATGTTCGTTGTAGATGAGGGTTTCTCAGCAGCCCTTTCTATTAACCATTTGTCTGCCGCTGATCCTGACACTGCAGCAGATGACTTGGAATTTGTTTTGGTTTCTCCTCCCCAGTTTGGCTACCTTGAGAACACACTCCCTTCTGTAGGTTTTGAAAAGAGCAATATGGGCATCAGCATAGGTAAGTCATGGTTTTATGTCCAGCAATAATCAGCCTTTGTTTGAGACTAGGTTATGATTAGGTTATGTTTAATAACTGGGTTAGAACTTAAAAAATGTTCAAAGTACTGCTGCTGCTACTGCTAAGTCGCTTCAGTCGTGTCCGACTCTGTGCGACCCCATAGACGGCAGCCTACCAGCCTCCTCCATCCATGGGATTTTCCAGGCAGGAGTACTGGAGTGGGGTGCCATTGCCTTCTCCGTTCAAAGTACTATACTTGAGGAATTATTATTATCACTGATACTTTCAAATACTATTGTTTTTCATTCTAATTTTTCATTTAAAATTTCACATGTATGGGAGTTTACTTCAAAATAAATGGAAATTACACTTATGGAAAATGTAAGGATAAATATTGAAGAAATAATGTTTTAAAAGGCCCCCATAGTGAAAATAATAGCAAACGAAGCAACAGACAAAGAATTAATCTCAAAAATATACAAGCAACTCCTGCAGCTCAATTCCAGAAAAATAAACGACCCAATCAAAAAGTGGGCCAAAGAACTAAACAGACATTTCTCCAAAGAAGACATACAGATGGCTAACAAACACATGAAAAGATGCTCAACATCACTCATTATCAGAGAAATGCAAATCAAAACCACAATGAGGTACCATTTCACACCAGTCAGAATGGCTGTGATCCAAAAGTCTACAAGCAATAAATGCTGGAGAGGGTGTGGAGAAAAGGGAACCCTCTTACACTGTTGGTGGGAATGCAAACTAGTACAGCCACTATGGAGAACAGTGTGGAGATTCCTTAAAAAACTGGAAATAAAACTGCCTTATGACCCAGAAATCCCACTGCTGGGCATACACACCGAGGAAACCAGAATGGAAAGAGACATGTGTACCCCAGTGTTCATCACAGCACTGTTTATAATAGCCAGGACATGGAAGCAACCTAGATGTCCATTGGCAGATGAATGGATAAGAAAGCTGTGGTACATATACACAATGGAACATTACTCAGCCATTAAAAAGAATACATTTGATTCACTTCTAATAAGGTGGATGAAACTGGTGCCTGTTGTACAGAGTGAAGTAAGCCAGAAAGAAATACACCAGTACAGTATACTAACACATATATATGGAATTTAGAAAGATGGTAATGATGACCCTGTATGCGAGACAGCAAAAGAGACACAGATGTATAGAATAGTCTTTTAGACTCTGTGGGAGAGGGCGAGGGCAGGATGATATGGGAGAATGGCATTGAAACATGTAAATTATCATATGTGAAATGAATTGCCAGTCCAGGTTCAATGCGTGATACAGGGTGCTCGGGGCTGGTGCACTGGGATGACCCAGAGGGATGGGATGAGGAGGGAGGTGGGAGGGGGGTTCATGATGGGGAACACATGTACACCCATGGCGGATTCAAGTCAATGTATGGCAAAACCAATACAATATTGTAAAGTTAAAAAAAAGGCCCCAATAGCAACACAGAATACTGTGACAGAATAAATTTGGTGGAACTCACAGTCTTATTCTCACAGTTTCTTTTAATGCTTTTAAAAGATACAGGCAGAAAAGAGTAGGAAATATATCATGGAAATAGTGAAGATAATGACATTAACTTTAAAACCAAAGTGTGTCTCAGAAACTTGAATAGCTCTGCTGTTTCACTTGAAAACAACCAAAGCAAAAACAAATGCCAACACTAAAATCATTCAAAGGCAACACTTCAGAAGTAAATTATTCTGTAAGCACCTTTGGGGGCATATCCATTTTAAATACGAGAGAAGCTGGGTTTACAATTAGTTGTGTTAGTAGAATGAATAGGAAAAACAAAACACCACTCAACGCTGCCTACAAGAAACTCACTTCGGCTTCAAGGACAGACACAGGCTTGAAATGAAGGGATGGTAAAATATATTGCTTGCAAATGGAAACCGAAAGAGAGCAAGCGTAAATATACATAAACTAGACAAAATAGTCTCTTAAGTCAAAAGTATAACAAGACACAAAGGTCATTATATACTGATAAAGTGTTAATTCACTGAGAGGATATAATAGTGGTAAATGTACGTGTATACAATATTGAAACACTTAAATATATTAAGCAAATACTAATAGAACTGAAAAGGGCTTCCCTGGTGGCTCAGAGGTTAAAGCGTCTGCCTCCAATGCGGGAGACCTGGGTTCAATCCCTGGGTCAGGAAGATCCCCTGGAGAAGGAAATGGTAACCCACTCCAGTATTCTTGCCTGGAGTATCCCATGGTCGGAGAAGCCCGGTAGGCTACCGTCCACGGGATCGCAAAAGAGTCGGACACAACTGAGTGACTTCACTGTACTATGCTGCTGCTGCTGCTGCTGCTAAGTCCCTTCAGTCGTGTCCGACTCTGTGTGACCCCACAGATGGCAGCCCACCAGGCTCCGCCATCCCTGGGATTCTCCAGGTAAGAACACTGGAGTGGGTTGCCATTTCCTTCTCCAATACATGAAAGTGAAAAGTGAAAGTGAAGTCGCTCAGTAAGTGTCCGACTCTTCGTGACCCCATGGACTGTAGCCTACCAGGCTCCTCCGTCCATGGGATTTTCCAGGCAAGAGTACTGGAGTGGGTTGCCATTACCTTCTCCGGCTCACTATACTATAATAGAACTGAAAAGGGTGATACTCAACAATACAATAATAGTAGGGACTTCAGTGTCCCATTTTCAACAATGGATGAATCATTTGGATGGAAAATCAGTAAGAAAACATTAAACTTGAGCTATATATTAAGCCAGATGAATCCAACAGACATACATATATTCCATTCAACAAAAGTCGAATGCACATTCTTCTCAAATGTACAGGAAACAGTCTCTGGGATAGATCATATGATGAGTCACTAAGGAAGTCTTAACAATTTAAAAAGATCAAAATTGTACCAAGTATCTTTTTTTTTTTTAACCACAATGCCAGGAAGTTAAAGTCAATAACTAGAGATAACTAAAAAGTTCCCAAATATGTGAAAATTAACACATTCCTGAATAACCAATGGATCGAAGACTAAATATAAGAAAGAAACTTAAAAATATCAAATAAAAATAGAAACACAACACGGCAAAATATATGGAACGCAGCAAAAACAGTGCTAAGAGGAAAGTTTTATAACAATAAATGCTGCATTAAAAAAGTAAATAACTTATAACTAGAAAAGCAAGAACAAATTAGGCCCATATTTAGCAGAAGGAAGGATATAATAAAGACCAGAGCAGAAACAAATAAAGAACAGATAAACAATAGGGAAAGTTAATGAAACTGAGTTGATTTTTTTAAAAGATAAAGGAAAGTGGCAAACTTTTAGCTAGACTTAACAGCGAAAGTTTGAAAAATTTCCCTCTAAGAACAGGAACAAGACAGAGTTTCCCACCTGCATCACTCCTATTCAATATAGTACTGAAAAATCATAGCCAGAGAAGGAGATAAAGAAGGAAATCAGAAAGGAAGAAGTAAAATGTTTCTATTTGCTGATGATGTGATATTATATATATATATAGAAATTCCTAATGACTTCACCAAAAACCATTAGAACTAATGAACAGATTCCATAGTTTCAGGGTAAAAAATCAACATATAAAACTCAGTTGTATTCCTATACATAGACAATAAACTTTCTGAAGAAGAAGAAGAGAAAGCAATTTCATTTATAATAGTATAACAAACAGTAAAATATACAGGAGTAATTTTAACCAGGGTAGGGAAAAATTTGTATACCAACTATAAGACATAGAATTAGTGTCTTGGTGAAAGAAATTGAAGAGGACACAAACAAATGGAAAGACATCCTGTGTTCATGGGTTGAAAGTGTTAATATAGCTAAAATGTCCTTACTGCCCAAAGCTATCTGTAGATTCAATGCAATCCCTATCAAAATTCCAATGACTTTTTTTTTTTTTTCACAGAAATAGAACAGATAATCCTAATGTTTGTATGGAACCACAAAAGACCTCAGATAGCCAAAGAAATCTTGAGAAAAAAAGAGCAAAGTTGGAAGCATCATACCTGCTAATTTCAAATGATTATTGCAAAGCTATCATAATCAAAGCAGAAAAAAATAACAAGCACATAGATCAATATAACAGAATAGTGAGCCCAGAAAGAAAGGCATATATATATGGTCAGTTAATTTTTAATGAAGGAACCAAGAAAATACAATGGGCAAACCATTCTTTAAGAAGTGATGTTGGGAAAAATGGACAGACACATTCAAAAGAATGAAAGTGGACCATTATCTTACAACACAAAATTTAATAGCTCAAAATGGATTAAAGTCTTCTATATGAGACATGAAACAATAAAGCTGCTAGAAGAAAACATAGGCAGTAAGTTCCCTAACGTGGGTCTGGTGACGATTTTTTAAATTTGACACCAAAACAAAGGTAGAAAAGCAAAATATCAAGAAGTGGGACTATATTAAAATACTTCTGCAGAGGAAGAGAAACAATCAATAAAATGAAAAGAGTATCTTTAGAATGCGAGAAAGTATCTACAAACCACACAGCTGTTAGGAGATAAAATCTAAAATCTATAAATTACTCATACAACTCAATACAAAAAGCTAAACAATCTGATTAAAAACTGAGCAGAGGACTTGAATAGACCTTTTTTCAGAGAAGACATACATGCTTGTATCAAATCAACATGTGTTACACCTTAAACTCACACAGTGATAAGTGAATTATGTCTCAATGGAGTCGGAAGAAAGATTAATGCATTAAAGATGAATTGCATTAATTACAGTTTCTCCTGTGACTTAGGGTGGGGGCCTTAGTTAGCTCAGTTGGTAAAGAATCCGCCTGCAATGCAGGAGACCGGGATTCAGTCCCTGGGTCAGGAAGATCCCCCGGAGGACTCCACTCCACTATTCTTGCCTGGAAAATCCCATGGACAGAGGAGCCCGGCAGACTACAGCCCATGGGGTTGCAAGAGTCAGACACGACTTAGCGACTAAACCACTGCCTGTGGCTTAATACGCAACACAGAGTATTTTTATCTTTTGATTTAAGTCAATGTCAGAATACCGTAAAGCAGGTCAGTTAATTTCACTCATTCCTGCCAGTTGCTTGCTATGCAGTCAAGTAGGCTGACAATAGACTGCCATCCTGGTGGCTCAGATGGTAAAGAATCTGCCTGCCATGCAGGAGACTGGGCTTCGATCTCTAGATGGGGAAGATCCCCTGGAGAAAAATGGCAACCCACTCCAGTATTCTTGCCTAAAAAATTCCACGGACAGAGGAGCCTGGTGGGCTACAGCCCATGGGGTTGCAAAGAGCTGGAGACAACTTAGCGACTAACAGGCAGATGATTGATGAACTTTTGATATGCCTTTATATGAAAGAGATGGTTCCTTTCTTGTTCAAATATGACAAGAACTGCTCACTCTGGAGCACTGGTTTTAATCAAGGGACGGTCTCTCTGACATTCATTCCAAGTATGTGAATGATGATCACAGAGTCCCTACATCCTAGTTAGCAGTTACAGCCCTTCTGTTCTCCATGCACATTTTAATTCTTCCTTGTAATTTAGGAGTATGTTTGTATGTTGATGGGTATAGTCATTGTAGAAGTCCCTGATGACTGATCCTTAGGTCAACTGCTGTGATCTCTTATTTATTCTGCTGAGAAATAGGCTATTGGGTTAAGGATTAAGGGCCAGTAGCTTGGGAAAATATGTTTTTCTTATTTACCTGCTCCATTTTGGTGTGCTCTAGCTTCGTTTCAGTGGAAAGACTTGAAGGCTCTACATATTAACTATGTGCAGTCCAGGCATCTGGGGATGGAACCAACGGCTGACAAGTTTGTGTTGTATGTCACTGATGGGAAGCGACGCTCCATGGAGATACCATTTTACATTATAATCAACGCTACAAATGATGAAGCTCCTGATTTAATAGTGCAGAATATTACTGTAAGAAAGATATTTGAATTTTTAGTCTCTCTTTGTCATTTTCTAATTTTTATTTTCACCTGATCTATTTACACTGGTCTTTGTGCACTTAACACATCAAGTTAATGAGTAAAGAGGGCAGTAACCTATGTTATGTAATGCAATCACTTGATAAATATTTTTCTAATAGTAATGATGATGGTCATGATAATAGTAATTGCTAACAGATAGCAATTGCATAGTTTAAATTATAGTTGTCTGTATATAGAATGCAGTACTTGCTAGTAGGTCCTGTTCCAAACCCGTTACATGTGTTCATATTGAATCCTCATAATAGGCTTTTAAAGTGATGGCATTATTATTTCCATTTAATAACTGCAATAAATGAGACTAAAAAGGTTAAGTTAGTGTCCCCAGATCACAGAGCTTGGCAGTAAGTAAAAAGTAGGGGATTTGCACCCTGGTGCTCTGATTCCATAGCTTGCTACTTAACCAGTGCTACAATAGCAAGGATTCTTAATTCAAACTATGGGCATCTTTTTTATTCAGCTGTTTATAAAGATATATGACAGGAAAAAATACAATTTCAACCATTATTTTTGTGCGGTTTAAAAATGTTATTATATTATATAACAATATTTGTTAGTTTTATTTAAAACTTTAGACATAGTTAAAATGGCCCAGCATATCACTGCTGAGACAACTGTTGTCTTAAAAAAATAATAAATATATGTGGTTAAACAAGTTAGAATGTTGTGAAACTTACACAGTGAACTATGAAATTTTCCCTCTTTAACAGTAGCTATGCATGGTCACTCCCCATCAGTTGAGTTTTTAGTAATTAATTTCCACAGAGGTAATTTGTGTCCATGCCAATGATATGTATGTATGTATGTATACGACTTTTCTGTATGTTTTCACCTACAAATCAGAGATCATTAATATACCCTACTTTCTACTTAAAAAAACCTTTGGTTACTCTATTTTAATATTTTCATATAAGCATATAATTCTTTTTAAACAATCCTAATTTTTATACAGTTATTTAATCCAGGTTTACTCATAACATATGCTGATTACATGAATGAGTACTGGCTTTGGAGCATGAGGGGCTTGGTGTTGCTTTTTACTAGTCGTAGGGTTCTGGGTAAGTTATTTCTCTCTGTGCTTTTGTTTCCTCGTCTGCAAAATGTGTATCAGATCTTCCTTTAGGGTGGTCTATGACTGTCATGATGGTCAGGCACATTTTGCTGTTGTTCAGTTGCTAAGTCATGTCTTACTCTTTGCAACCCCATGGACTGTAGCGCCCCAGGCTCCTCTGTCCTCCACTGTCTCCCGGAGTTTGCTTAAATTCATGTCCATTGAGTTGGTGATGCTATCTAACCATCTCCTTAGAAAATTCTTATTAAATAGATGTCATTCATACTAGTCTTATTACGTCTGTCATCCTTTTTCAGACATTGATCAAATTTGCTTTGAAACCGTTATTTTGCCTTATTTTTCACTGAAAATTATCAAATTCTAAACGTAAAAAGTCTTTATTTGATTTTAATTTTCTGCCAAGTCTTAATGGTATATAAGACTTAAAAGGAAGAGATTTAAAAGTCTCAGAATGAGACTTAAAAGCCAGCTCCTGCCATTCCTCCTCTGTTGGCACATGGATTTCTCCAGAGAGCACTTCAGTAATTACGAGAGAGAGAAGAAATTACAAATGACTCCTTCTATACCTACCTCTATTGTCTTATATCTGTCTAGGGTTGGAGTTTCTGAAATAATTAGGCCACTGGGAATTTGTCTCTTGCTCTTCTCTGAAAGTAATCATGCCTTTTTTCTCCCCTGTGAATTGCTTACAGAGGCTGTTGAAGAGTAACAAATATGGAGCCCCATGTGTTATTGGCAGAGCTGGCTTTAAGCTTCAAGTGATCTTTTAAAACAGTCAAATGTATTTTGCTTTCTTGTGGAAAAGTGTATTTATTTTATAGCTAGCTGGGCTTCCATCAAGTTGTGCTGTAACTTGTAGCACAAAAAAATTGAGATTTTAAAGTTATTATAATCTATTTCAAAGCTGTCTACTAGTGAGTTTCTGTGTTTTATGTCTATTTATCTAAACCTTTTATTTATAATCTCAATAAATTATTGAACGTGCAAAGAAGAATCTCACATTTTTTTGATAAAATTTCCCAGTCATCTTGTGCGTGAATTTACCATTTTGTAAATGGGAAAGGCTGCCATACAGTGAGTCCAGGAGTCCTGAGATTTATAAAGAAAGATGATTAGAACATCTTTTGTAGGTTGCTTTATTAAAGTTTTTGGAGAAAAATGCAAGTTACTATCAAAGATGATTCCCTACTTCTATCACCATGCATTAAATTATTATGCCATCTCAGTTTTTAAAATGTAGGCCAGATAAAAGGGAACCAGCATAATTTTAGCCTAAATGTCAGATATTATGATTCTTGTTATGTACATGCAAGTAATTGTAGGAAGGCTCTTTTCAGAGTCCTTAAGAGAGGCTGAAGAGAGAGTATTTTCACAAGTCTAAAGCCCATGTCTTCTTCAAACATAAAATGCCCACTCAGCCACAAAGACATTGTTGGATTCCTCCACCCTTTCCTGCTTCTTGTTTATCTGTATTTAGCAGTGCTAGATATTTTTTCCTTGTCTTATAATTAATGATGAACAGGCCATCACAGTCTCATTTGGACTTTGATTCTTTAGAATATTCATATTCTTACAGTGATTCTGTGTGTGCCCAATAAGCACATACTAAACTTACATACTCATATTATTTAGATCTTGCTGTATTTCACAGTAGGAAGCAGAAATACTTTTTTGTTCCCTTGCTATGAGAAAAAGAAGATGAAGATGACCAAGTACCATGTTAATGGTACAAATGTTTCTAAGTAATTAGATCCTACATGAAATGAAAAACATTCAGTTCTCTTGATGCTTAAAGGATTATGAAACTTGAAGTGGGATGGGGGGTTGTTCAGGCAAATTAGTGGTGTGAGGACAGAGAAGAGATCGGGGACCCAGCATTAAAATATATACTGTTGTGTATCCAGGAGCATCCTCTCAACTGTGGTTGACTGTAATTGAGATATAGCAGTGTTTGCTGCAATGACAAAAAACTAACAACACCTAACATCCCCCAGTGTGTATAGCAGATATTTATGCCATGTGTAAAACAGGAAAAAAGAACTGTGAGAGCAGCAAGGTTCAGAGGTTAAAATGGCAAGTTAGGACAGCCAGGGTCTACACCCAGTTTTACAACTGAACTCTGTGACTTCCAGAAGGCAAGCATCTTTTTGATTGCTTTACTCCCTGATCTTTGAATTATGAATCATATATATGAGATTATATATATTATATATATATATATATGTTTATATATATCCTTAGTCCTTCATGGAAATGGATAAAGTGCTTTGAAATCTTCAGAAAAACACATGAGAAAGGTGAGTAGATTTCTTATTGTCTTCTAAGGTCATGTTAAACTAGCAATTTCTTTTCAGGACTCATTACACACAAACCTCATGGAAAATTTGTGAGGCTCTCTTAAAATTATTTTTTGAGCTTTTTGCCAAAAGAAAGGTTTCATTTCACTTGCAGCTGGCTTCTCTTGTCTTTGTTTAGGTATGTGAGGGTCAGATGAGAGAGCTGGATTCTTCCATCATCAGTGCTACTGACCGGGACATTCCCAAGAACCCCTTGCTGTTCAGTATCACTCACAAACCGCGTCATGGCCTCCTCATCAACAATGCATTTAGCAGAAACTTTTTTCAATATAAGCAATCAACCAACCCCAGCCAGAAGCATGAACTTGTCTACAACTTTTCCATGGAACTTCTCAAGAATGGTATATCATGTTTCATTTCAATTTGTTTGTTGTTATTGATTTAATAATTTAACCCAGAAAAGACAGTAATAAATCACAGAAAGAGGAATTGAAGAAATGGCCTTCGCCTGTATTCATTTATCCCTCAAGGGTTTTCTCTGGGCTCTGGATTAATGTAGAACATGAAGTCTCAGCTAGACACAGTGGGTAATTGAAAAAGAAATAATATCTTTTCTTTCACCTTAAGAGTATCAGCAAAATAATATTTGTGAATTTTGGTATTTTACCCCAAGGTTTTAATTACATAATAAAAAATTCCTTTTTAAAACAATCAAGATTATGGAACTAAATTTGAAGAGATTTGTCTGTCAAAACCTCCACATTTGAAACAAATATAGAACAACCTATAGTAATTCATTATTCTCTGAGGTGATAATTTGCTCTTTAAGGAAATGACAGATTGAAATAGCAGACTAAAGGATTTTTTCATTATTCTTTTTGAAAAATTGATCTTATCCCATTTGCTCATGTGCTCAGATGTATCCAGCTCTTTGTGACCCTATGAAGTGTAGCCTGCCAGGCTTCTCTAGCCATGTGATTTTTCAGGCAATACTGGAGTGTATTGCTGTTTCCTTCTCCAGGGGATCTTCCTGACCCAGGGATCAAACCTAAAACTCTGTCAAACTGTTTTCCAAAAGTAGCTGCAGCATTTTACTTTTCTACCAGCTACATATGAAAGTTCCATTTTTTCCATGTGAATGTTATATAGGCTTTAAAAATAGTCTTTTACTTAAATTTTGATTCACCTAAAATTTATTTTGATTGTTGGCTTGAGGTAGGGGTCTAAATACAAATTCCTGTAACTAATGAACTAATTTTTTGTTTCATTTAAATACCCTGTCGCCATTGTTCTCTTTCAGTTTATTGAATGCTATATTTTTTCTCAATGACTTTAAGTAAGACCTTTATCAAATACTAACTTATTTAAATAGGAACTTTTAATGAACTAGGAGGGTATTCCTACTTTATAAAATAGTTTGATTTTACTTTATTGTGCTGATTAATGAGCTCATGCTAATAGCAATGCCTTGGAAATCAAAACAAATTATTTATGACGGATTTTGAAATGGTTTAATCGTAAGAAAGATTTACTTTTTCTTTTTTCCCTTTGTCCAGGAATGAGGCTGATGTACGTGCACGATGATTCAGAGAGTCTTACTGATGACTTTACAATCCAGGTGTCAGATGGGAAACATAAGATACTTAAAACCGTTTTTGTAGAGGTCACCCCAGTTAATGATGAGAAACCAATGCTGAGCAAGTAAGTTACCTGAAAAGAGTCCATTTGAGATTCTGTATGAAGTTCTAAGGTCTGGAATACTAGATGCAAGTGTAATGTATTTCCTCCAGAGAGAAGTCTTTAACAACTCCTGCCTGTTGCAACTTTCCCACAGACTTAAGCACCTAGAACCTTCAGTGCAAATGTTAGTTAACATAACTCCTCCTTAAAATTTCTCAAATTAGCCTTTTAATTATTTGGTTTTCCTCTAAAAGTTCTATTTAGTTGTCAGTAATTCAGAATGACCATACATACAATACAGAATGAACAGCATACTAAATATTTAAGCCCATGCACGTATACACGTACACACACACCAGAGAGTAATTAATAAATAAATTCAACTAAAGTGTGATCATACAACTGAAGACAGTCCTTACTGTGGATTTGATTAATCTTTGAGCTAAGAGTGGCTGAGGGGAATATATTGCCATGATTTTTTTCATTTTCATATTTCATTGTCCTCCGGTCCTCTTCTGTGTTCCATAGAGATCAATGCCCTGTTGCCACCTGAGGTCAAGATGATCACCTTTTAAAAATTCTGTACTGATATTATTCATTGCAGACTTTCTCAGGAGCTGATCAGTTTGATCATAGCTACAGAATTTTCATCAGTTATATTTCTTTAGTTCCAGCCATTTCTCTTATCATTGGCAACTGTAGAGAACTGTCCAAGGTCAAAACTTTAGGAAGCTCAACTCTTCTAAGGTCCTAGATCGAGGGAGTTGTGTGCTTCTTGGTACCTCTTTGACCATGTCAATGGTGTAGCATGATGGCCATTGAGTAGACAGTCTAAGTTTTTATTAGGAAGTGAACAACTTCTTGAAAAGGTGTAAACTCCCAAAATCTCCTCCACTGTACAGAAAAGAAACAAATCCCTTCCTTATCTTGCTGTTTCCTTATGGCCACTGAGGTCCTTGGAAACCATTATGGGAAATGCTGGAGATAATTTTTGGAGAGTTGCATCTCAGACATCAGATTGGCTAAGAGTATTCAATAGGAAATTTTTGTGTGTATGTCCTTAGGATTTGTGTATTTATAAAAATTAAAAATTTTTTCAAATCATGTTGATTTCTGGGTTTATAACTCATCTTTCTTTTGAAATGTTTTTCCTTGTTTTATTTGTTTAAATTTATTTTTATTGGATTATAGTTCCTTTACACTGTTGTGTTCCCTGGTGGCTCAGGTGGTAAAGAATCTGCCTACAGGACACCTAGGTTTGATTCCTGGGTTGGGAAGATCCCTTGGAGAAGGGAATGACTACCCACTCCAATATTCCTAACTGGAGAATACCATGGACAGAGGAGCCTGGCAGTCTACAGTCCATGGGATCACAGAGTCAAGTATGACTGAGTGACTAAAACTACTTTTTACTGTACAGCAAAATGAATCATCAATACACATACTATTTCCTTATTTTCTCACTGGATGTTAGATTAGTATAATCTTGATTTATGAAACTGAAAATTTGAAAGATATTATGGTAGTAAAGAGCCTCCTTTCTGATGACCTAACTTAGTCTAAGAAAGAGGGAGAGAGGTGAAAAATGATGTTTATTAAATGCTTTCTATACAACAGTGTGCTGGATTTTTTCACATATATTTAGTTAAATCCCCACCAAAATTGTGTGAAGTAGCTATTGTTTTATTCATTAAGATAACTGAGACCAGAAAAGTAAAATGACTTAAGGCACTCATTCAATCTTATCTGACTTACTATTTCTTGCTAGGTTCTTGCCATTAAACATCTCGGCATAGCTTCATCTACAGAATCACCAAAGTTCCTTCAGCTCTACTTTGAAATCTCTCCTTTTTCCCCTTCTGTTCTTTTCCCTTCCGTATGTGTCCTTGAGCATATCACCTCTTGCTCTCTCTCAGAACATGCTCTATTATTTTTTCTCAGCTGCATCTCCCATCTCTTCCCTTTTCATTCCTTCTGCTAACAAGACACAGGGATATAGTTAATAGTGAAGGGAGCAAATTCTGGAGCCAAACTGTCTTGATTCAGGCACTTATGGGTAGTGTGATCTTGAGGGAAAAAGAATGTGAAAGTTCTAGTCCTTCAGTCATGTTCAACTCTTTGTGACTATGGCCTGTAGCCCGCCAGGATCCTCTCTGTTCATGGAATTCTCCAGGCAAGAATACTGGAGTGGGTAGCCATTCTCATCTCCAGGGGATCTTCCTGACCCAGAGATCAAGCTCAGGTCTCCCATACTACAGGCAGATTCTTTACCATTTAAGCCACCAGGGAAGCCCTGATTTGATATTGAATATATTACTTAACCTCTTGCTACCTCTTTGTAAATGAGGGTAATAACGGTATCTTTTTCATGTGGTTGTTGAAGGGGTTCAATGAATTAAAATATGTAAAAGTATTTGAAAGACTGGTTAGTACATAGTAAGTTCTCATAAGTGTCAGTTATTATCATTATTGCTAGCAGGTATCTTCATTTTAGACTGCCATGATGGCTCAGTCCCTCATTCACTTCAGTGCCAAACTGCTTGAAGAAATAGCTTGTGCTTGCTTCTTCCATTTCTGCCCAGTCTCCAAATCTGATGGCTTTCCCACCAAATCTAATGGCTTTTCTCATCTGGCTGGACCTTGTTAGTGCATTTGACACCATTTCTTTGGTATTCTTTTTAGATACTATAGTCGGTGGCTTTGGCTCGTGGGGTTGAACCCCCTTAGCCTACATTTGATTCTAGTGATGGAATATGCCCTACACCTGTCCATACCCACTGAAGCACCTGCAGTGCTCTGCTTTTCTGCCTCTGGGCAGCAGTGGCTCACTCAGCCCCTGTCCTGGCACAGGGGATAACACTCTGAGGGCGTTCTCCACCTATGAGAGGTAGTAGATAATGTAAGGGTCCCAGCCTCCCATCCTTCAGAGCTAAAATTTGTGGCATGTTTGACGTGGCTCTTCAACAGATCCCCAGTAGGACTGAGTCCCGTAGCAACCTTTACTGCTATGTTGTTTCCCTCTCCTCCTCCCCTCCCTCTCACTTGGTCCTGAGCTCACTTCCCAGATAAATTACCTACACTAAGCCTTTGTCCCTTTCAGGGTAACACACTGTGACACACTTTCTTTTCTCTTGAACCCTCATTTTCTGACCATTTCTTTCTACCAGACTCCTTATCATCTTCCTTGTATTGGCTTCCTGTTTCAGTTCATTTATTTCTATTAAAAACACCACTGGGAATTCCCTGGTGGTCCAGTGGTTAGGACTCCATGCACTCACTGCCACAGGCTGGAATTCAATACCTGGTCAGGGAACTAAGACTCACAAGATGTGAGGCCAAAAATAAATAAATAAAATCACCACCAATCTCCATAAGTCCCAAACCAGCATTCTAGCCTCCTAGAATGATGTTGATCCTAGAGAGACAGCAATGAGTGTTCCTGAAGAAAGATCTTAGTCCCTTGCCCCAGAATTGAACCTGGGTAGCCTGGATGAAAATGAAGAATCCTTGCCACTAGACAACAAGGGTCTAGAGGCTAGAAGCAAAGTGACTCTGGCTCTTATCCTCATTGAAAAATGCATTTCTGAAGGAGGCCAAAACTGTAAAAACAGGTACAAAGTTTATTATCAGAGACACAGCATAGCATATGGGAGAGCACATAGAGAATCATTTTGTGTGTTTAAGGGTGAAGCAAGGCGGAAATACACACCTGGAGAGAAAGAGTGTGTGTCCACCCTAATGAGGAGGAGTGCAGTAAAGAGGTGATTTAAATCACTTACATAGGACAGTACTTCCAGATCTTTGTTTACCTTTGGCCAATTATCTTGTTTCTTTTCCCATATGTGACCTGTTCAAGGATTCTCCCCAACATGTGTGTGCACCTTTTTACTAAGATGGATTCCACTGCAGATGCTTGTGGATACATGTTCAGATAGGTGGCACCCCCGGCCTTTTGACCACCAAGGAGTCTTTCTGCATTTGTGCAGACAGAGAAGTTTTCCTTGACCTCGGGATTGGTCCTCTTGTCTCTTGACTTCAGCAGGGCTCAGCTTCTGCCACTAGCTTTGCCCTCAGAGTGTCTGGGTAAGAACAAAGCTGCAATTTTACTCCACTTGACAAACAGCAGCTGTTCAGCCCAGGGGCCTGTCTATCTCCTACCTCAATGGTATTACAGTCTCTTGTAAAGAGGAGAGCAAAAGTTGCCTCCTACTACCAGGGAAGATGTCAGTTCCAAGGATGCAAGAGAAACCTAGTAAGGTTAGAATTGAGGTGTTCGGGCTTTGACTTCTCAGTAGAGGACTGGAAAGCTGTTGAGAATGGCTAGTTTGCTACAAAAATGTCCTTGATCTCAATCCCAAGGAAACTTTCCAGTTTTTCTCAGAAACAAAGTGTCACAGTTAGTTCTTGTGTGATGACCGAAACCAAGAACAGAAAACAACAGGTGGAAAGAAATCCCTTCTTTACTTTGGTGAGACCAGGGAAAATAGCAATATTGGCTGTGAAGGTGGTCACCCTTTACAGGACACATGAAACCACAGCAGCGGTTTCTATGGTAGAAGTAGCAGCTGCTCGCTGCCCCAGCCTTCTCTTCAAGATGCCAGGAGTTGACCAGGCAGCTGTGGCACTTGGGAAAGATGAATTGCTGTGAAAACAGTGCCAGTTACCCAGAAGATTGTCAAGGAGAAAGAGTAATGTAGAGGGCTACAGATTGCCTAAATATCACCAAATTCATAATGGTCTATCATAAAAGATACCAGAATACCTGTGAGTAAGTCATTTCATCTTTTTAAGTTTCTGTCTGTAAAATTAGAAGGAGAATACCTAGCCCACTTACTTCATGGAGCTGTTGTTGTATTCATATTGAATAAAATTTTGGAAAAATATCAGTTTATAAAATGTTTTAATATAAAATTATATAAATAAATTTATTTTATAAAAAAATATAAAATAAATTTAATATAAAATTATAATATAAATTATAAAGTGCTATACATGTAAATAGGAGTAGGTAATCAGCTCATGCCATACTCATCAATCCTGGCTAAATATTTTCAAGAGTTTCACAGGTAAGGTGAAATGAGAGCTTGTTTCACAAGACTGACTCATCATTTTTAGTACTTTGGAGACTGAAAATCATCCTCTAATTTTTGAAGGTTGAGCACTGTAATAGTCATTATGAGTGTCCCCTGTTAAAGCAATGTCTTCTGTTTCAGTATCAACCCAGATATCTTCTTTTTTACAGGAAGGCTGGAATTACAATGAATATGGGTGAAACTCGTATTATTTCTAGTGCTGTTCTCTCAGCCATAGATGAAGACTCACCCAGGGAGAAGATTTACTATTTATTTGAAAGACTTCCCCAAAATGGGCAACTTCAACTTAAGGTTGGCCACCTTTTTTTATTTTTCAGATTGACTGTAACAGGTTTAAATTTTTACAATGCACAGATTTGCATAACTGAATGTCTTCTGTCATACTCATGTTTTGCCCCAAAGTAGAAATTTTAATTTTACTATTTTGGAGGGAACTCACACTATTCTAAATTTACTTACTCATTTCAGGATAAATTCAACCAAAATCAAGGTTTCTCACTGCTCATTTCTCCTTAGGATTGTACCTAAATTGGAAGATAGGAAGTTACTGGGGAAAGCAAGTTGTCTAGTTTCTGATGAGAATCAGGCATACTTTGAGATCTTTATTTCCATCAGATTTTTATTTTAAAAAATAGGCTTTATTTTTTAGAGCACTTGTGAATATCAACAAACTGATTCTAAAGCTTATCTGGAGAGGCAAAATACCCAGAATAGCTAACACAATATAGAAGAATGAGATTGAAGGAGTGATACTAACTGACTTCAAGACTGACTTTATACCTGTAGTAACCTAACCCAGACAGTATATGTTTGGTACAGGAATAAACAAATAGATCAATGGAACAGAATGAAAGTAAAAGTGAAGTCTCTCAGTTGTGTCTGACTGTGACCCTATGAACTACATGTAGCCTGCCAGGCTCCTCCATCCATGGAATTCTCCAGTCAAGAATACTGGGGTGGGTTGCCATTTCCTTCTCCAGGGGATCTTTGCGACCCAGGGATTGAACTCGGTCTCCCACACTCCCAGACTCTTTACCGTCTTAGCCGCCAGGGAATCAGAAATAGACCCACACAAGTATGGCAAACTGATTTTGACCAAGCAGTGGAGAAAAGATAGTCCTTTAACAAATGGTGCTCACCAGACTAGTTCAGACTTTGTATGTGATGCCCAAGGATCAACTCAATACAAATTATAGATCTGTCACTTGAGAAGGTCACTCGAGTAACTCATCAAAATGTCTATGTGATTGTTTGAATGCTTAACTTTTAATAAAATGTAGACACAGCCTGAGAATAGCAGCAAGGATTTATTCTGTGGGTAACAGCTTGATTGTCTTAGATTGTGGGCACCATAGAGAATCGAAGTGAAGAGAAATCACTGATTTAAACTGAGGTGCAGCTGTGGCCTTATTTCATTTCAGAGAGTAATGAAGCAGAAATGCAGTGAGAGCTCACACATTTGGGTGGCATGGGAGCGAAAGTGTTTTTGGTTATGTAAAAATCCAGATGGATCCAGGTTCTCAATACGGCACCGTAGAGTTCTCTCCCAGCTCCCTAGGGGTTCTCCAAGTCTCTCCAAGACCAGGGAGCTGGCCTCCTGGACTTTCTTGTGCATCTTTGTTTTCTCGTTGACTTTTTTGCATTTTACCCACCTTGAGTCCAACTCTTATTTTCTTCCTCTTTGGAGGCTTGCAGATGGATTTTGTCAAGTCAAAGCTCACACTTGGCAATGCAAGTAGGGAATTGGAGATGAGGGAAAGCAAAATGTATCTTCTGGGAAAAGACTATGAAGAAAAAAGTTAACTAGATTACAGGCTGTCTGGTTTAAAACCTGAAAGAGTGTCTGCTTTAAAAATTAAATTTTCAAATGGACCTTATAATGCAAACAAACAATGAACTTAATTATTAGAATATAATTAACTTTCACCCAGTAAGAACTGGGGCAGAGCATACGTCAGCTGGGCATAAACATTAAAGAGGAGGGAACTTTATCAAATAGAGTGACAAAAGGAAGTGGAAGCACGGTGAGGGGGAGAGGAGGGCATGTGAAATAATGTGTCAAAGGAAATAAAAAACAAATGTTGAAATTTCTGTTATAGTCTCCTAAAACATAGGAAAAGCACTTGATAATATCATACAATAAATTTTTAAGATGACATTTTTCTTGAATTATGTCAGATGACTTTTACAAGCCACTCTTAGGGAAAGCTATACATCTTAAGAGAATAACAACAGAATTACTAATCAGAGACAGATTTATTATTATTTTCTAATACTCTCAGTTGTTAGTTCTCCCTCAGCATAAAGACCTCTTTTCATTGAAAATGCCACAATTTCTGCACTGAGTTCTGTATAGAATATATGCTTAATTAATGCTGTTATTTTTAGAACAGTATAATTAACAATATATATGATATTTATAGTTATTTTTGTGCTGACTCAGGATATAAATGTAGGGAATAATAGAAATTTTGATCATTTTCTTTGGTCTTTAGGAAACCTGAAAAACATAGAGACAGTAAATACACCCATTCTATTTGTGTTTTATCTATTTCAGATAACTCCAGTGACAAACTGGTTTGAAATACAGATTTTATTAGTTGAACAATGATATGATCTAAAAAGAAAAAAGGAAATCCCAAGTGAAACACATTTAATTTTTAAAGAATCAATTCCAACAGCTCTAATACCCACCTGCTCTCATCAATTGAAATATTTAATCAGCTATGATAGCTTATGATAAATACCTTAGTAGTACTTCAGTTGAATTGCATGACTTTGCAAACAACTCTTTGCTTACAGCTAGTTGTTTTTCCTAAGGTTTGAAATTATTTTAATACATTTATTTCAATGAAAAATATGAGGTAGAATGGCAAAATAATTGAATCTGGGGTTTCCCTAAAATATCGTTTATCTTGCAAGTTTTCAGAGGATATGGAAGATGTTCACTAACACACCTTGGGAGGAGGGGGAAACCTGGGCAGCTGACTAATTCTGGCATCTTTCAGATAGGAAGGGACTGGGTTCCTCTGTACCCTGGCATGAAATGCACTCAGGAAGAAGTGGATTTGAACTTGCTGAGATATACACACACCGGGGCCATGGACTCCAAGAACCAAGACAGCTTCACCTTCCACCTCTGGGATGGTGACAATAGGTCACCGGCATTTGACTGTCACATCACCATCAAGGATATGGGAAAAGGTAAAGCATTTCTATCAGGCTTTATTGGGACGAACTTTCACAGCAGAAGTGCACTGCTGTAAACCTCTCCCATCTTCTCTCCCTCTCTTCTTCTTCCCTCCTTTCCTTTCTCCCTTCCATCCTTTAGACTTGAAATTCCATCAGTTATGATTTGATCCTTGGGTTCCTCACTTGTTTCGCCTGGTTTACAAGAGTAGCCAATTCATGTGTTATTTTCAGTATTTCAAAAAGCCCATTAAAAATCCAGCCTTGTCTGCAATATGGCTGCACAGGTTACTTTAACTGTCAAGGTTTTATGCTTTAAGGAAGATTTTACAAATCAATGCACCAACTCTAGTTTTATCTCCAGGAATTGAATGATTACCTAAAAACAGAATTTGAAAGGGAAAAGATTTCCAATACAGTAATGATAGAGGGACTGCAAGGAGATCCAACCAGTCCTTTCTAAAGGAGGTCAGTCCTGGGTGTTCTTTGGAAGGAATGATGCTAAAGCTGAAACTCCCGTACTTTGCCTACCTCATGCGAAGAGTTGACTCATTGGAAAAGTCTCTGATGCTGCGAGGGATTGGGGGCAGGAGGAAAAGGGTATGACAGAGGATGAGATAGCTGGATGGCATCACCAACTCGATGGATGTGAGTTTGAGTGAACTCTGGGAGCTGGTGATGGACAGGGAGGCCTGGCTTGCTGCAGTTCATGGGGTTGCAAAGAGTCGGACAGGACTGAGTGACTGAACTGAAGTGAACTGAATGATAAAGGAAACACAATGAATATATTTTTTTAAAATTTAAAATAACACAAAGAGATTTTGTTGTTGAAAAGGTTGAAAGTTGTTACTCTTTTCGCTTTGGAAATGCTAAAACATACTCTTTAGGGATGAGGGAGAATGCTGTAAGATAATAAGCTTTTCTCTTTTTTTAAAAGAAATTTTATTTTGTATTTATTTGGCTACACCCGGTCTTTGTTGCAACATGCAGGATCTTTATTTGCGGCAGGCGAACCCTCAGATGCAGCATGCGGGATCTAGTTCTTTGATCAAGGATTGAACCCAGGTCCCCTGAATTGGGAGTACAGAGTCTTAGCCACTGGACCACCAGGGAAGTCCTGATAGTAAGCTTCTGTTGAATTAATTAAGCAGACCATTTGCATGATGGGACTGAACAGCACATAAATGGCAGAAGGAGGAGAGCCAAGAAAGTACTGAAAGCTCAGCAAAGGAGAGAGTAGGTCTTTGATTCTCAACTGTTACTACTGCATACTTTCACTTCGAGCTTGTGTGAGGAGAGTAAAGATCCTATCTCATTCATCTGTATAGTCCAAGACCTATATATTCTCAGGACCAAGCAAAGTCTTAGATCCTTAGTACATGCTTGATTGACAGATTAACAGAATGCATTTTTTTCTTTTCTTTTTTTTTTTGCCTTGGCTGCCAGAAAGCTCAGAGCTAAATTAAATTGGATGCTTAGGTACAGTAAAAGTTTTACTTCATGTATGTGGTAAAATTACAGCTGTCCTGAATTTTTTAAAACAAATGTTAAGCCAGATTAACTGATTTTGATTTTTATTTGAAGGGGAAGACTATATATTTTATTTGCTTATTTCCTTGAAGATATATAATAAGTTCATGTTACTGTACACAATTAATTCTCTTTGCAAAAATAAGAGTACATTCTTCATAAATACTTGTCCAGGCAAAAAGTAATACAAGTGAAATATCTGGGCAGACAACATATGTATTAGTGCAGCAGACTGTCCTGTCATTCTCAGCATGGTGCATTCCCTGGGGAGTACAGAAGTATTCTGTTCCATGCACCCACCTGGGGATTCTCTCTAGCCAGGGGATTCTTTGTCCCTGAAGGCCTCGGAGTCACTTTGAGAGCGAGATGTGGATGACGATGGACTTCCCACGCAGTGCAGTTGTAAAGAATCCTCCTGCCAGTGCAGGAGATGCAGGAGACATGGTTTGGCCCCTGGATCAGGAAGATCCCTTGGAAGAAGAAATGGCAACCCATTCCAGTATTCTTGCCTGGAGAATCCTGTGGACAGCCTGGCGGGCTACAGTCCATGGGGTTGCAAAGAGTCGGACACGGCCGTGCATGCACACGTGGGTATGTGAAGGAAAATGGGAGAATTTCATGGGCTATGCGTGGAGGTAGGGTACTTGCCCTCTATACATCCTGGTGGCTGAATCACCTTAAGGAGGCTGGGCAGCGGAAACTGGAGCAGTACATCCAGAAGAAAAAGTACTGAGGCTGGTGAGGTCCTCCCTAGTCTCTGCTACAACTAGCATGTGATTATTTTCTAAAAGGATTTGTGAAAACTTAATCAAGTAGACACAGTAACCTGTTGAAACTTTCAGTAGTTCAGAAGCTTTTCTTTTAATTTGGTGGTATTTTTTATCTCTGTACAGAATCCTATTCTTCCTTCTTTCCTCCTCTTTCTTCACTGCTTTAGTTTTTTCCCTTCCTTCCTTCTTTTGGAGGAAATTTTCTCAGGTTGCAGTGTAACTTTATAATCAGAATTGTTCATCTCTGAATGAAATTATACTGAATTGTTAGACTAAATCAGACCCTAACATTAGCATATGTGAACACTTTTTGGAAGCCATTATAAATAACATCATGCTTTCCCATTGTGCCGTGACTTCTGATTTGCACAGTGGCAAAAATGACTCGGACATCTTTGAGAGACGTTTAGAAGGACGTTGCCTATAGCTGACCCTCAACCATACTCTGACTACTGTGAAAAACAGTGCTGAAAAACTGGGTTCAGGCAAAACCTAGATATTTTTCCTCCCCTCAGCTGTATCTTCTGCTCTTCATCCTGTGGGTGAATTTTGTTTCCTGGCTTTGTTCATTCCTCTTTCTTCTTTGATGTATTCATCTTAACTCCCTCAGAATCATCCGCGGCTCAGGTTTTGATGTAAAATTAGGTTGACTGTTGATTCTACATTGAACTTAAGTTGCATTTTGAGTTAAAAAGCAATAACATATAAAAAAGACTAATTTGATCATCTAAAACAGGGTTTCCCAGTCATGGCAATATCAATATTTGGGAATATGTAAGTCTTTGTTGTGCACTATAGAATTTTTAGCAGCAGAAAACTCAGAAGAACTAAAGAGCCTCTTGATGGAAGTGAAAGAGGAGAGTGAAAAAGTTGGCTTAAACTCAACATTCAGAAAACTAAGATCATGGCATCTGGTCCCATCGCTTCGTGGCAAATAGATGAGGAAACAATGGAAGCAGTGAGAGACTTTTTTGGGGGGGAGGGGCTCCAAAATCACTGCAGATGGTGATGGTAGCCATGAAATTAGAAGACGCTTGCTTCTTGGAAGAAGAGCTACTCACCTAGACAGTGTATTAAAAAGGAGAGACATTGCTTTGCCAACAAATGTCTGTCTAATCAAAGCTGTGATTTTTCCAGTAGTCATGTATGTATGCGAGAGTTGGACTGTAAAGGAAGCTGAGCACTGCAGAATTGATACCTTTGAACTGTGGTGTTAGAGAAGACTCTTGAGAGTCCCTTGGACTGCAAGGAGATCCAACCAGTCCATCCTAAAGAAAATCAGTCTTGAATATTCGTTGGAAGGACTGATGCTGAAGCTGAGACTCCAATACTTTGGCCAACTGACACGAAGAACTGACTCATTGAAAAAGACCCTGATTCTGGAAAAGATTGAAGGTGGGAAGAGAAGGGGATGACAGAGGATGAGATGGTTCGATGTCATCCTGATTCAGTGGACATGAGATTGAGTAAGGTCCGGGAGTTGGTGATGGACAGGGAAGCCTGGCATGCTGCAGTTCATGGGGTCGCAAACAGTTTGACACGACTGAGAGACTTAACTGAGCTGAACTGGTCTTTACCTATTAGAAGTTAGTCATGCTCAGTTGCCAAATTGTGTCTGACTCTTTGCAACCCCGTGGACTGCAGCATGCCAGGCTTCCCTGTCCATCAACAACTCCCAGAGCTTGCTCAAACTCATGTCCTTTGAGTCGGTGATGCCACCGAACCATCTCATCCTCTGCCGTCTCCTTCTCCTGCCTTCAGTCTTTCCCAGCATCAGGGTCTTTGAGGTTTGAGTGTGTGCTCTTGGGTCAGATGGCTTGGGTATAAATTCTAGCTCTGTCTTTCCTAATTGTATAATCATTACCAAGCTGGTAACATTTGTACACCTTAGTTTCCTCATTTATAGCCTAGACACATGGCAATGGCTTATCACAGTGTTGGTGTAAAATTTTAAGGGTCTTTCTCCCTTACTTAGCACAAAGTTGAAACTCAAGGGTATTTTAATTATGATAATTTTTTGATGAACCTCAGGTGAACAAAATTTGATATAACCTTTAGTTTATGAGGCTCTGTATCCTTTGTGTGTGATCACCTTCTTTGCTCATTCAGACACTCACTCATAGTCTTTTAAATACACATAACAGCCCCTGTGTAGCCACCATACATACAAGAACTGGAATATTAACAGTATCAGAGTCTACCTATCTACTCGTTCCATCCTCCAGAGAAAACCACCATCCTGAATTTTGTGTCAAGTTTCTTACCTTTGTTTGTGGTTCTCTGGGACTTGCTCACTCAACTAATACATGTTACTAAGCTACATCTGTGTGGCTGTGTGTAGCTCTAGTGCCTTCATTTTGCTACTCTGCAAAATTGAACTGTATGAATAGGCCACAGCGTGTTTATACATTCACCTTCCGAAAAGGCATCTGGGTCGTCTCCAGTGTTTTCAGTTACAAACAGAGCTGGCGTGACCTTTCTAGCACAGACGTCCTGGGTACAAGTGCACATGTTTCTCTCCAGCACACCGCTGGAGTCGCATCAATGGGTCAAGGCATATGTGAGTATCCAACTCTTTACAAAATAATTCTAGGTTGTGTAGCAGTTTATACTCTGACTCGAACTGTGTGCAAGAGTCCCCATCCTCTCCAACACTTGCCACCTTCAGCCTTCCACATCTTGGCCTGTCAGAGCGATGTGAGATGGCAGTTTATTGTGATCTTGATCTGTACTTCCCTGACTATTCATGAGCATATCTTGCGTCTTTATTGGCCTGATGTGTTGCCCCTTCTCTGTGATATCTGCGTATGTCTTTGGCCAAATTCTTTGATTAATCCCAGTCATAGAAATCTTGCTATATCATATTAGGGTTGTTTTTTTGGGTCACTTCCTAAGTATTTTTTTATTGGAGTATAATTGCTTTACAATGTTGTGTTAGTTTCTGCTGTACATCAGTGTGAACCTCTTCTGTGTGTACATGTGTACACATATCCTCTCCCTCTTGGACCTCCTTCCCAGCAACACCCCCTCCAGAGCACCGAGCTAAGTTCCTTGTGCCATACAACAGCTTTCCCACTAGCTATGTTTTACACATGGTAGTGTATGGGCTTTCCAGGTGGCTCAGTGGTAAAAATCCACCTGCCAAAGCAGGAGACACAGGAGATGCAGGTTCAATCCATGGGTTGGGAAGACCTCTGGAGGAAGAAATGGCAACCCACTCCAGTATTCTTGCCTGGAGAATCCCATGGACAGTGGAGCCTGGCAGGCTACAGTCCACAGGGTTGCACAAAGTCAGACACTACTGAGCACCTGCGCACACACGCATACGTGTGTTTGTATGTCAAACCTAATCTCCCAGCTCATCCCTCTCTCTGCTGCCCCTCGTGTCAACACATCCGTTCTCTACATCTGTGTCTCTATTCTTATCCTAGAATTGAGATTTTGATTTCTGCAGTTTGGCCTTTGCTTTTGACCTTCACCATAGAGGTTTTATTTTTCAAATTTTGACCACCATCTCTTCTGTCACACAGGTGATATTGTCATCCTGGCAAAACCGCTTGTGGTGTCTAGAGGTGGCAGAGGTTTCCTGACGACCACCACTCTCCTTGCTGTGGATGGAACAGACAAGCCCGAGGAACTTCTCTACGTCATCACCTCCCCACCGCAATTTGGCCAGGTTGAGTACGTCCGCTATCCTGGGGTCCCCATTACAAGCTTCAGCCAAATGGATATAGCAGGACAGACAGTCTGCTATGTGGATAAGAGCACAACAGCTGTCCACAGAGACACATTCAGGTGAGCCCTGAAGAAACTTTTCAGAACGCCTTCTTTGAATGGATGCTTAGAAAGACAAAGGCAAGGAAAAATATGCCCTTTTCCAGCTCCAGTATAAATCTGCTCTTCATCCACTGCCTCGATGGATGAGAGAGAAGGGTGCACAATTAAACTGACAGTAGTAGCCAGGCCAGAAATTAGGGCTTGTTTTTTAAAAATAAACACCTAAGCAAATCTCCACGCAAGCTGTTCGGTGAAGAGACATGTGAAGACCTGAGGATATCCAGTAATGAGCGATGTGGTAAAGTAATTTAACCTCTTTATTTGAGTCTGTTTTTCTATCCAAGGAAAAGAAATTTGCTGGTAAACATTTGGCATAAGCAGACAGAGCCTTTTGATACAATGTGTTTGGGTAACTATATCATAAATCATGTTGTCATAAAGTGGATCATATTTCCCCATAGAAACAGTGTTATAATTGGGGGCTATGCACCTGTTCAAGGATTCTGTATCAAATAAATCACTGGGAAGAATAACAATCTGTTGAAAAGGCAAAGATACAACAATAATGAAAGTCTGTGTTCATTTAAAATACTGAAATCTATTTCCAGTCACATAAAGCAAGAAAAACTCTAGAGGGTCTACCCTTTAGCAGTTATGAAAACTGGCTGAACTTGGGGTTCCTGATAGAAATACAGATTCCCAGGGCTGGGTTGAGAACCCAGAAATTAGAACCCAGAAATCCTGGACTAGCTTTTGGGGGACCTTGGTACACATCTAACCCTGAATTTTCTAATTAAGAAAGAGCTCTGAGAGCCTTGATTCATCTTCCATACACACAGGGCTTCTGTCCTCCACGATGATTTTTATCATGTCAGAATACAATCTTCAAAAGAATGCTATAAAATAACACAACTCTAGCAGACTGCTATGTTATTTGACAGGCTCCCATAAACTATCAAGTACACGGATAAACCCATGTCCAAATGCCACTCTCCTCTATCATATATCTTTTCTAATTCAGTATGTCTGCTATGATAAGCAATGTTTAAATGTCAGTAAAGATTATTTTGCTTGCCTTTTTGGTATTTGGAATGATGATTTGAAAAGATGAGTTGTATAGTTAGGTAAAAAAAAAATCCAGGGACGTTTAGACTAATACCTCCTTTTTCTTTAGACAAATGTTCTTAACAAGCAGATAATCATTTGGTGGCTCATTATCTTAATACCAATTCAGTGCTTGAGTGTTGCTAGGTGTTAACGAAAACATCAGAAGTGGGGATTACTTTTCCCACTGATTCCTTGGCTTGGGATATGGTACAGAGTCATGAAAGCACAAAACTGGGGTCGGTTCTTTGTCTTCATGACCCACATCTCTGGTTTTCCTCAAGTCATTCCTTCTCCTGTGCTCCTATAAATGCCTCTGTGAAAAGGAATGATGCTCACAGTGGCTATGTCAGAGTTGTTGAGGGCTTTAAATGAGCTTATGTATGTAATGTTCTTAATATGGAATCTAGAAAAATGATACTGATGAACCTATCTGCAGGGTAGGAATAGACGAGCGGACATAGAGAATGGCTTTGTGGACGCAGTGGGGAGGGGAAAGGGGATGGATTGAGAGAGTGGCATTGACATACATACACTACCGTACAGAAAATAGCTAGCTAGCGGGATGCTGCTGTATAGCACAGGAAGCTCAGCTGGACACTCCACGACAACCTAGAGGGGTCGGATGGGAGAGCGGGTGCAAGGGAGGCCCAAGAGGGAGCAGATACATGTATATATATGGCCAATTCATGGTGTTGTACGGCAGAAACTAACAACATTGTAAAGCTATTATATTCCAATAAAACACCCAAGACATGGCACATAGGAAGAACAAAATAAGTATTGGTTTCTATTATTAATATTAGATTTTAATGTTTATTTTAATGTTAATAATAATGTTTCTATCATTTTTGTTATTCTTGTAGTTATTATTGTTTACCATGTTCTTTCCTTGGCCCCCTTTTTTTTCTCTCCAATCTTTACAATACCAAGATTAATCTTGAAGGAAGGAATAAGTTATGAAGAGCAAAAGGATTCCTTTTTTCCTGTTTATTAATTTAGCGCAGGTATATCAGATTCAGGGTTTTTCATTTGACACCAATTTCTGGAACTTCTTTTTCCTGTCCATTCCTGTTTGCTTCCATCCATGCCTACGGAGAGTCTGCTGAAGACATTCATGACTGTATTGGAGAAACCAGAGATTCTGCTGGTGAAGCCAAAGAATGAACACATAAAAATGTTGAGAAATAATAATTAGGCCTTAATTAGATGGTAGTGATGAGCTGAGAATTAAAAAATGATATCTATGATGTGAGAATTAGTGATACCGTAACAGCTTCCTAATTCACATCCATAGAGAATCATACTTGAGGGTGTTTATAAAATCATTCATCCCAGGAGTTTCTAAGTTTCTAGACTCTCAAGAGAGTTACCTGAGAGATTTACAAAATTTAAATTCTTGGGCCTCACTGCAGAGAGACAGCCTTAGTGAGTCCAGCGTCAGGCCTAGGAATCTGTACTTTTAAAAGCTCTACAGGTGAGTCCGATGCCGTTGGGACTAGCTGTGTCCAGTCCGGTCCAGTGCCTTTTCCCCAGTGTGCTCTGAGGCGTCTGAAGGTTTACAGGAGCCTCTGATGTCCTCTCCCAGACAGCACGTGAAGGGGCTGAATTAATGGTGTTCTGCAGCTCACATCTCGAGTTACTGAGATAACTTTGTTCTGTTTAGTTTGTTGGTGGTTTGATTTTTAGTTTGTTTGGCACAGAGAGCTTCTGGGCAAGGTTTTCATTTAGCAGAAACTCTGTGTCTCCATTTTGTAAAATGAGTGATTAGTACCACCAATGCTACAAAGATGCTAAATGATGTTGGCTGGTACAGAAAGGAGACATTAAGTAATGGAGATTCGAGAGCGAGAAACTCCTTTTTAATACTCTCAGTCCTTCTGTTTCTAGAAGGAAGTCTCAGGCGGCCTGTGCTCATATGTCCTTAGCAGCTCTTCAGTATGGACTGTTTTTCCCTTTTTAGCAAAGAGCATACAGGCCGCAGGCTCCAAGCCATTGGCCAACAACATCTAGCGCGGATGAAAAACAGTTGGTTTCTTGTATTTATTTTTGTTGTGTTTATGGTGATTTCGTTTTTATGAGTGAAAACTTTGGTCTTTTAGTTGTTAAAAGGTTTCTTTTCAAGTACATTTATTTAAGAAGAACAATGAGTTGATATAAAGCAAAATGGTAGGTAATAAGAGTACAGGTAGTACCAGAAAATGGCAAAACTTGTGAAGATGGTGTTTGAATGACTCAAGATTAGGAAACAGGGTCATCGAGACAGTAAACAGCAAGTGTAGGAACACACTGCTTTAATCCAGTCCCTTCATTTATGTGTAAGAAAGCTAGTCTTGATACACCTGTAATGGATCAAGCAATGTGTGTGTGCATGCTAAGTCACTTCAGTCGTGTCTGACTCTGTGTGACCCTATGAACTGTACCCTGCCAGGCTCCTCTGTCCATGGGATTCTCCAGGCAAGAATACTGGAGTGGGTTGCCATGCCTTCCTCCAGGGGATCTTCCCGACTCAGAGATCGAATCCTTGTCTCTTATGTCTCCTGCCTTGGCAGGTGGGTTTTATACCACTAGTGCTACCTGAGAAGCCCCTTCAAGCAGTGTACTAGACCGTTTTTATGCGAGTATCATTGCTCTTAAGCCTTTACACCACCACCTCGAGAGAGATGTCGTGTTCCCATTTTATGGGTGAGAAAAGTGAGTCTCGAAGAGGCAAAAAGTCACCTAAATTGACATGGCTGAGTATCAGAGCTAAATTTGGGCTGAGATCTCACTGTGGAGAGGTCTTTCCATTATCCCTGACCGTACTGAAAACCTTGCGGAGAATCTCTGCTTGTGGGAAAGACCCTTCTCCGTGTGTGTCGTTCTGATGTTTGACCAGCAGTTTTGCATCTTATAATGGGAGAGCCTCACATCTGCTGAAGACCCTTGTTTTAATCTTGTCATTTCACTAACCCAACCGTTGTGTTGTCTGCCAGGTGGCGTTCAACCAAAGCCGAAAGGCTGTTTTAATGGAAGTGTGATCATGGTGCTTTTTAAAAATTAAATATATGCAACCAATCTAATCACCTAAATTTATGTTGCTTGCTGTTAAATCTGGCAAGGAATTTGGCTGGGGAGAAGAGATAAATTCTGTGGCAGAGAGCTTCCCTCCTCCCTTCACTTTTTAATGTAAGCTATGGCAGCATTAATTAAACAGGGGAGTTTAATGGTCAGATTTTACCTTCTGCAAAAATATTTTGTGAATCATAAATTTCTCCTGTATTGTTTGGTGCTGCTGGCCTGGAAGAAGGATTTGGCAGCACATTCTGGGACAGCTGACACCAAGTGATTAGCAAGCTGACTTCAGCTGCTGGCAGCCGGGTTCTAAAAGAACATGCTAATGTCCTCCATTTTGACATGCCGGTTGGACTTTTTTTTTTTTTTTTTCCTGAAGAACTGGCTCTATTTATGATTCCATTTTTATCTTTTAAATGCCATGACAGATGGCAGATTCTTCAGCCAACTCTATTGCCAGGAAATGCAGAAAGCTTGAAAGCACCATGGTAATGGTGAAATCAGGCCGGGCAGGCACCCCACACAGATCTGAGAGTCATTCCCCAAATTTCATGAGACAGTGGTCATCTTGGCTGCGTTGCTTCTCAGGGGGGGCATAATAAAGGAAATTAAACAAAATGGACCCACATAAGGAGCGGCCACCTCAACGCCACTGGCTTCTTAAGCTTGATTGGATGCCATAATAGCAATGGCACTATTGTTTTAAAACTTCAAAATCTATTTGGAAGGTTTCTTCTGAGGGGGATGGTGTGGGCCATTTGCAAGATCATCTGGTCAATATTTACAGGCACAAAGCGTTGACCTTGTCGCACTGGTTCGGCTAGGCGTTTTTTCCTTTTGACTGGGAAGCCAACCAGGACCGATTCACCCCGCCTCTCACTCGCTCTGATAATGTTCTCTGCTTGTGAATAGTTTGCCCTGTTACTTGTGAACGTGGTAAGATGTACTTGATCCAGTCACGTTGGGACATTGCATCCTTTTGGCCACTGGCTTGTTAGCTTTCTGTCAGTACAGACAGCTGCCTGAGCATCCCAGCTGGGAACACCGGCCTCAGGAAACGTGTTTCTTATCTTAAATGGCCCCTAACCCACTCACCCTCATTCCCCTCTGACTGAGGGCAGACTGCTGATTTTCACTGTGGTCAGATGCCTGTCAGAGGCAGAGAGGAGTCTGAGATGGACTGCCTAGATCATGAGAAAACTTCCGTGGCCTCAGACAGGTCACATGTATGTGGATAATGCAGCCACCTTGAGACTGAGCTTGGGGCACCCAGTGGAGCAATTTTGGAATTTAGTCTCCAGAGGAGAAAGTCAGAATCAGATACTCAAAATGGCCACCTCTGATGCACCCCTGGCAGCCCCCGGGGCTCCTGCTTCACCTCCTTGCTCCTGATGGCTGTCTCTCCCCTTCTCTTTTTCTTCCTTCTCCACCAGCATTTGACATGCCTACATGTTCTCTGGCTTAAGTCTGTGCTCAACTGTAAATTGCTAATGTAAAACGACAGCCATTTTACATTGTGAAAGAGGGCAAAGTGGAAGGCTCCATGAAAATGGAGGCCCTGAGAGGATGCCTAGTCTCCAGTTTCTACCTCTGCTCAGATAGACTCCAGGGAGGAAATATGACAAAGGTAACCAGCAAACAATAGTATAAGGGCATAATTCCATGAAGAGCATCCCCTGAGAAGCAGACCATGAGTTTTGTATCTAAAAATGTGTATCACCTGATCTTTGATATTGTCAGTGACTAATGAAAGGTGAAGAGCATACACAAATTTTTTTTGCTCAGGTGTGATTTTTTTTTCTTTTTAAAAAATAATGGATTTTGCAAACACTTCATGATCCAGCAATGAAATTACCTATTTGCTTAGAATATATTTATCCAAACGTATTGTTTTGTTTTAAGGAAACTATGATTTTGTTCCATCTCCAATTCTAAAGTTGATTCCATATTCTTGTTTGAGCTGTGGGGGTAAAAAAAAAAAACACAACACACAAGTTGTATTCTTTTACAAGTCAAGGTATGTGAAATGTCCAAAAATGTGTTTTATTTGGAGTATTTCACTTAGCAGGTTTAACTTTTCGGACAAAGATTCCTTTTCCATGCATCACATCCTATTTTCCTGGTAGGCAGTCTTACTAGCTTGATAATTAGAAAGCTCAAAAATGTTAGCCTAGCCTTCAAAGCAAAATCTGTATCTGCCAAACTCATCTCCCTGTAACTTCTGGTCCAGCTGCTCTTGTCCCTGAGTCCTTTGCCTCAGGCAGGCTGGCAGACTCATCACACTCACACAACCTGGTTTCCTGTTCCTTCATGTTCAACAGCAAAGCACCAACCTTCTATCCCCAAAAGATATCTTTTGTAGAGAAAAAAAAAACTTGGTAGTCACATTTGTCAAATTAATAAAATAAATATAAACCCCATATCTTCTCTAATTTTAAAAAAGAACCTCCAAAGAAAATTCTTTTCTCATTCAGTGTTATACATACTACAGTGTTTTAGGAGATTCTTACATCCGTGGAACATAAGAGTGTTTCTATCCCCCATGAGTATTTCAGAACTGGTACATGGGAAAAAACAAATAGACACAATTCCATGATTGTTTTGAAGTAGGTTTCTTTGACCAATGGTGAATGTGTCAATTCTATTTGAGATTAGTGATTTCCTAACTTGTTGGAGTTTCAATAGCAGATTTTGTTGGCTTAATTTCATCATAGTTTCAACTGTCTTTTGTATAGAAATTACACATTGAAATGTTATAAGGGGGATTTTGGTTAGTTTAATTTTGAGATTGTCGGTGTGGGTGAAATGTGATTTAGTGATCCATATAATCAGAAGCACGCTGTGGTATCACAGAGCTTCAAGTGTAAGAAACATCTTGCTCCGCTTGGATTTGTATCATTTCAGTTTTCTCTTCTAGGTCTGCAGTGATACTTAGGCACCACAACTCTTTCTTAGTGGATTGTTAAACCAGCAATCACTAAAACTGCAAGAACAGAAGGTGTGGAGTCAGAGGACCTGGGTATTCATCCCAGGTCTGTCTCCTACCTGCCTTATGATCTGCCATGTTTCTGAATCTTTCCACTTGAATTTTCTTTTCTTTAAAGCAAGGGAATAATCTTTGTCTAACACAACTCCCCCATATCTTGTCACGGGCAAATGTGAAAACAAACAGGAAAATATACGAATTGAGTGAATTAGCCAAATTCAGCCTACTCAGTACTTTATTGGATGGGCTTCCAATGATCAGCCTTAAGAACTGAGCCTATTAAAATCTCACAAAGAAAATACAATTGCAAAAGAGTCTGGGCTATGAAATTCCTATTTGGGGCAAGAAATGACACTAAGTATTGACAAGCCTGAGAAATATCATTGGCACAGTTAACCTGCCCCATCCCAGGAATCTACCATCCATGCTGCTGAGCAATACTTGGGCAGTTAGAATGGTCCATGTACGCATTGTCTAGTGACTGGTTTAATGGATAGAATGGTGTCCTCCTGAAAGATCTGCTCTTGAGCTTTCCTTCACATCCCAACACAATATGTCCTTGAGTAAAGGTGTGTATTGTTATCATTTCATTCCAATAGATGGTGACACAAGAATCCATGTTGAAGGCTGCCTTGCCTCTCTTTGCCAGATTCATCGTCAGCAATGGACTTCAGACCAAGCCTGGGGTTTTTGAGATCACACTGGAGACTGTGGACACAGCCTTACCCGTGGTGACCAGGAACAAGGGGTTGAGACTGGTTGAAGGGGCCACAGGCCTGCTCTCCCCTGACCTCCTGCAGCTGACCGACTCTGACACTCCAGCCGAGAAGCTCACCTTTCTTCTGGCCCAGCTCCCACGGCATGGCCAGCTCTACCTGCAGGGGATGGTGCTGATCCCACGCAATTTCACTCAGCTGGACGTGGACAGCGGGCATGTGGCCTATCGGCACTTGGGAGGGGATTCTCGGACTGACCACTTCACTTTTGTGGCCACAGATAGGACAAACCACGGCTTTCTTGTGGATGGGAGAGTGTGGCAGGAACCTGTATCATTCACCATCCAGGCAAGTATAACAAATACACAGTTCATGGTCAGAGATAAGAACACGACTTCTGGGAGAACTGTTTCCTATTTCCTTCCTTCTTTCATTCAAATGTATAATGTGTGTCTATAGCATGCCAGGTACTAAGCAAGGCACCAAGCGTGTTAATATGAACACAAAACAGATGTGCTGCCTGTGTACAAGATAATGACTGACCTTTGGAGTCAGTGGTAATACACAAAGGACCAAAATACATTTGGAGACAGACACCTAGGTTGGAATTTCTGCTTTCAGTATTTTCAAAGCTGTGTGAACTAAAAAGAGTTTTTTGACTCTTCTGATTCTACGTTTTGTTCTCAAAAAACATGCCTTACAGCATTGTGGTAAGAATTACATAAGATAAGGTATCCAGGGTACTAGCATGTTGCCTGAAGTATGTTAGGTATTCAGTCTCTTATAATAGCTTTTATAATATCTAACTATACTATTATAATGATGCTTATTGGCCTATGTTATCTACTAGCATTGCTGTTGTTCAGTTGCTAAGTCTTGTCCGACATTTTGTGACCCCATGGACTGCAGCACACCAGGCTTCTCTGTCCGCCGCTATCTCCTGAAGTTTGCTCAAATTCATGTCTATTGAGTCAAAGATATTATCTAACCATCTCATCCTCTGCCATTCCCTTCTCCTCTTGCCCTCAGTCTTTTGTAGCATTAGGGTCTTTTCCAGTGAGTTGGCTCTTCACATCAGGCGGCCAAAGTATAGAACTTCGGCTTCAGCATCTGTCTTTCCACTGAATAGTCAGGGTTAATTTTCCTTTAGGATTGAGTGGTTTGATCTCCTTGCAGTCCGAGAGCATTTTAATGGTTAACTGTAATTTTAATGGTATTCAATTAAACACCCAAAAACGTATGAAGTTACAGCAGTATTACCCATGTATTGATGAGAAAAATAATTATAGAAGCTACAATTTTAAAGTGTTAACTGTAGGTCGACCTGCTTTATATAAATCTCATTTAATTTTCATAAAAATCCAATGAACTGAGTTTTATTGTCTCCATTTTATAGATGTTCAGAAGTTCAAAAATTAAACAATTTGGTCAAACACACATAAGGAGCTCCAGTCTTCCTGATCCCCAGTGCTGTGTCCTTTGTGGTACTTTGCTGCCACAGTTATGTTGACTGTTAAGATGATTCTTGGAGGACATAACGTGTTTTTCTTTTTTTAGTCAAAACACATCAAGTATATCCTGGCTCTCAGAGCCTTGAATCCATTCTCCTTGGATACGGTTCACCCTGTTCTACACACTTCCACCAATAGCATAAAAGATGTAAATCTGTCTTAATGCAGAATAAATTCTGATTATGTAAAATAATAATAATTTCCCCTTGCTCTTTCTTCTCTGTCTTAGTCAGGGATCTCCAGAGAAACAAACAAGAGGATTATATAATTTATACATGTATAAATGATAAGAGAGAGAGGAAGGGAGAAAGACTGTGTTCTGTTCAGGAATTGGCTTATGCAATTGTGGGGTCTGACGCATTCCAAAATCTACGAGGCAGGCCAGCAGCCTGAAGATTTCAGAAGGAGTTGATGTTACAGTCTTGAGTCCAAAGGCAGTTTGGAGGCAGATTTCCTTCCTCTTCAAGAGACTTCAGTCTTCCTTTTTTAAGGCCTTTAAATGATTGGATGAGGCCCATCCACGTTATGGAGGGTAATCTGCTTTACTCAAAGTCTATTGATTGAAATACTCATCAATTTAAAAAAATGCCTTCACAGGAACATCTAGCTTGACCAAACATCCTGGCTAAATTGGCATGTAGAATTAACCATCACAGTCTTTATGTAAAGTGAGATCTGAGGGTGAAAATGGGGAGTTATGATAACACGGAGTGGATACAAGATGAATCTTTGACTATAAGGAAGTCTAGAAAGTGGAATAAGATTATGATACACTGGGAGAAGAGAGAAGGTGTTGATATTATTGGTAGAGTATGTAAGAAATACCTTGTGCATAGTAAAGTTAATTTCTTTTTTTATTACATGTTTTAATTGTTGTTAGTTCCCTCCCACTCTTCAGTCAGTTTATATTTTTCTTGACTCCTGACTACCCCCACCCCCATGCTATGTAGAGAAATGTCATAGTACTACCCAACCTGGCATAATGTTCTGGTCTATCTGGAGAAGGAAATAGCAACCCACTCCAGTACTCTTGCCTGGAAAATCTCATGGATGGAGGAGCCTGGTAAGCTACAGTCCATGGGGTCGCAAACAGTCAGACACGACTGAGCGACTTCTCTTCACTTCACTTCTATTTGGTTACAAATATGTAGGAATTATCAATTCTGAATGCCAGTGTAAGAGTTCCTATCTACACTCCAGAGCAGGGAGGGAAAGGGGGTTTGAAGAGAGTACCAGAACTTCAATCAGGTTTCTCCCAACAGCAAAAATATCTCATAGAGTGTTTTTATCACAAGAGCCTTATCTCTTGAAGTTGTAGAGTTAACTGATAGGGAATTGTTGAATACATGTTGCAAAAGTTTTTCATCGAAAGTACAAGGTTTTCTTGCCTTTTGTGTAAAGAAAACAAACCAAAAAACCTCAGAAGGAAAGCCTCAAACTGTCTCCCATAATTCCTGTGAACTTCCTGATGTCTCTGAGCAGAGAAGTCAAATAACTCAGGAACTGACGGACCCACCTGTAATGCAGAAGAGGTGACCTCCTCAGTCTCTTGCTTTTAAGAGCTCTTTCTGGCAAGAAAATATGACATTGGCCACCACTGAGTGATGAATTAGGCCAAATGGTCAATACCTATATCAGATTGGTTATATTCTTTGCAGCCAAAGATGGAGAAGCTCTATACAGTCAGTAAAAACAAGACTGGGAGCTGACTGTGGCTCAGATCATGAACACCTTATTGCCAAATTCAGACTTACATTGAAGAAAGTAGGGAAAACCACTAGACCGTTTGATTTAGCTATGATCTAAATCAAATCCCTTACGATTATACAGTAGAAGTGACAAATAGATTCAAAGGACTAGATCTGATAGAGTGCCTGAAGAACTATGGACGGAGGTTCGTGGCAAAGTATAGGAGGCAGCGATCAAGACCATCCCCAAGAAAAACCAATGCAAAAAGGCACGATTGTTGTCTGAGGAGGCCTTATAAGTAGATGAGAAAAGAAAAGACACAAAAGGCAAAGGAGAAAAGGAAAGATATACCTGTTTGACTGCAGAGTTTCAAAGAATAGCAAGGAGAGATAAGAAAGCCTTCCTCAGTGATCAATGCAAAAAAATAAAGGAAAACAATAGAGTGGGAAAGACTAGAGATCTCTTCAAGAAAATTAGAGATACCAAGAGAACATTTCATGCAAAGATGGGCTCAATAAAGGACAGAAATTGTATGGACCTAATAGAAACAGAAGATATTAAGAAGAGGCAGCAAGAATACACAGAAGAAATGTACAAAAAGGATTTTCACGACCAAGATAATCACGATGATGTGATCACTCACCTAGAGCCAGACATCCTGGAATGTGAAGTCAAGTGGGCCTTAGAAAGCATCACTATGAACAAAGCTAGTGGAGGTGATGGAATTCCAATGGAGCTATTTCAAATCCTGAAAGCTGATGCTGTGAAAGTGCTGCACTCAATATGCCAGCAAATTTGGAAAACTCAGCAGTGGCCACAGGACTGGAAAAGGCCAGATTTCATTCCAATGCCAAAGGCAGGCAATGCCAAAAAATGCTCAAACTACCACAAAATTGCACTCATCTCACACACTAGCAAAATAATGCTCAGAATTCTCCAAGCCAGGCTTCAACAGTATGTGAACTGTGAACTTCCAGATGTTCAAGCCATATTTAGAAAAGGCAGAGGAACCAGAGATCAAATTGCCAACATCCTCTGGATCATCAAAAAAGCAAGAGAGTTCCAGAAAAACATCAACTTCTGCTTTATTGACTATACCAAAGCCTTTGACTGCATAAATCACAACAAACTGTGGAAACTTCTGAAAGAGATGGGAATACCAGACCACCTGACCTGCCTCCTGAGAAATCCTGCCTCCTTTATGCAGGTCAGGAAGCAACAGTTATAATTGGACATGGGAAAACAAACTCGTTCCAAATTGGGAAAGGAGTATGTCAAGGCTGTATGTTGTCACCCTGCTTATTTAACTTCTATGCAGAGTACATCATGAGAAACGCTGGGCTGGATGAAGCACAAGCTGGAATCAAGATTGCCGGGAGAAATATCAATAACCTCAGATATGCAGATGACACCACCCTTATGGCAGAAAGCGAAGAAGAACTAAAAAGCCTCTTGATGAAAGTGAAAGAGGAGAGTGAAAAAGTTGGCTTAAAGGTCAACATTCAGAAAACGAAGATCATGGCATCTGGTCCCATCGCTTCATGGCAAATAGATGGGGAAACAATGAAAGCAGTGAGAGACTGTTTTTTGTGGGGGCGGGGCCCAAAATCACTGAAGATGGTGACTGTAGCCATGAAATTAGAAGACGCTTGCTCCTTGGAAGAAGAGCTATTAACCTAGACAGCATATTAAAAAGGAGAGGCATTACTTTGCCAACAAATGTCTGTTTAATCAAAGCTGTGGTTTTTCCAGTAGTCATGTATGGATGTGAGAGTTGGACTATAAAGAAAGCCGAGTGCCGAAGAGTTGATGCTTTTGAACTGTTGTGTTGGAGAAGGCTCTTGAGATTCCCTTGGACTGCAAGGAGATCCAACCAGTCCACCCTAAAGGAAATTAGTCCTGAATATTCATTGGAAGGACTGATACTGAAGCTGAAACTGTGATATTTTGGCGACCTGAAGTGAAAAACTGACTCATTGGAAAAGATCCTGATGCTGGGAAAGATTGAAGGCGGGAGGAGAAGGGGATGACAGAGGATGAGATGGTTGGATGGCATCACTGACTCAATGGACATGAGTTTGAGTAAGCTCCAGGAGTTGGTGATGGGCAGGGAGGCCTGGCATGCTGCATTCCATGGCGTCGCAAAGAGTTGGACAGACTGAGCGACTGAACTGAACTGAATCTCCTAAACATAGGTGTACCACTTATATTCCCAAACTGAGTAACTGAGAGCAAAGCTACAGGACATAAACACAAAATACAGTTGTATTTTATTGACACCAACAGGCACTAATCTGACATTCATTTGTAGGAAATCATGTCTGTCTGTCTAAGACTCTGCATCTTTTTATAATTGAAGATTTACAATGTGTTAATTACTGTTGTACAGCAAAATGATTCAGCTATACATATATTTACATTCCTTTTTTCTTAAGATATTCTTTTCCATTATGATTTATTGTAGGATGTTGAATACAGTTCTCCATATTATATAGTCGGTCTTTGGTGTTTATCCATTCTGTTAATATATATTAACGCTTACATCTGCTACTTCCAACCGCCCACTCCATCCCTCCCCCAACCCCTTCTCCACCAGTCTATTCTCTATGTCCTGATTCTGTTTCTGTTCCATAGATAGGTTCATTTGTGTGATCTTTAGATACCACATATAAGTGATACTACATGATATTTGTCTTTCTCATTCTGACTTACTTCACTTAGTATGATTTCCAGGTCCATCCATGTTGCTGCAGATGGCATTATTTCATTCATTTTTATGACTGAGAAGTATTCCATTGTGTACCGCATCTTCTCTATCCATTCATCTATTGATGGACATTTAGGCCTTGGCTATTGTGAATAGTGCTGCTATGAACATGGGGCACATGTATCTTTTTGAGTTATGGTTTTTCTGTGTTGCTGACCAAAATTCTGCAATCTCAGTGCAGTGATTTCAGTAATCTTTCTTAGAAGGAGATGGGGGTGGGGATGAGGGACAGAGGACCAGTGTCACTGCTTCCTATGGTTTAGGCAAGTGTGATATAAGTTTTAGTAAATCCAACACAAATGGTTGTAAGGATATAGCCTTTTTTAAAAAATTGTCTGTACTCTAATATTTTAAAATGCTTCTGGTATCCTGAGTCAAAAGACCTGCTTTTGAAGAAGAAACTAGAAATTTAGGATGGATTTTAACACAGAGTAGGACCAAAGACACAGCAGGGGGCCCAAAGCCCAAAGTGTAGATATTAACATTTTTAAAAGCAAATGATTACAGCAGGCATTTATTCCTTTTATAATGCTTCTATATTTAAGGAAAATATAATTTAAAAACTCCACACACTCAATGTATTTACCAACTTTGAGGGTTACTCACATGTCTTAAAATATCTTTATTTTTCTTCTCTTGCCATTGACTGTACTTCCTTCTAGTCACCCTGGAGCTTCTTCCCCAAAAGGCCATGATAACTGCCTCCCCATGTCACAGCTCTAAGGGTGCCATCCTCACTTTTTTAGGAAAGGAGAATGACTGTAACCTTTGAAACTGTGTGTTGCTACTTCAGCTTACAAAATAATTGTTGTTAAAAAATTCATAAACTACAGAAAAGTTCTAGAAAGTAATTTTTCATTATCCCACTGTGATCAGTGGCTTGCTTGCAGTCTTTTATTTAAATAAAAAAGAGATGATATTATATGTACTATTAAGCATATTACTTGTTTCCACTCTTAAAAATTTCCACATGTCATTAAATCTTCCTTGATAATATAATTGATAAAGGCTGCATGGCACTCAATCTCAGGCAGAGATAGTTTGCAGTTCCCCTGTAGGACTTCCAAGTTTTATGGAATTTTTTATTATTTGCGATTACAAATTGTATTTTAATTAATAGTCATATATATATTCTATTTCTATAGGGTATACTCAAAAAGTGGAAATTTTGAATCACAGTATATGCACATTATTAATATACATATACATCAAGTTTATCTCCTAAAGATTTTCACTAATTGGCATTCCTTCCAACAAAATATAAAAATGTCTATTTCTTCAAACATTTACCAATGTGAGGTGTGATTGCTTTTTTATTTTTAAAAGCAGATTGCCAACTTAACAGAAAAATATTTCATTGTTAAAAAATTCCATATAGGAATACTCAAAGGAGAAGTTATTTTTCCCCATCTGAAGACAAACGAACATGTTTGTACATCATGCTCCCAAAATTTTGTCTGTGTCTGTGTGAACATATATATGTATTTGTTTTGAACAAAAATGGTAGTTGTCTCCTATTCTGAAACTTTCTGATTTTTATTTTTTATTGGTTAACACTGAACTGTGGGACTTTTTTGTTAATAGTTTATCCTGTCTCTTTTTCATATCAGTAGATGACTGGTGGTTTATTATATAAACACACAAAAAATATATGGTCTTATTGTGGACACTCATTTTTTACTTTGCTAGAATTACGATAGTTTCATTTGGGGATAAAGTTAAGATTTGCGTGATTAGAAATGAAGGGAACAAAGACTGTGTTCTTGTACCTCTTTTGTGGTATCAGTGATGAATTATGCTAATTCTTCCAAAAATGTTCCCTCCGTAACCGATAAGAGTCATTTCTAATGACTCCATACCATATGCAAGTGAGGTCCTTTGTAGTGTCTGAACTTATGTACCTCTTTCACTCATGAGTAATTGCCCATCACAGCCTTTACAAATTGAGTCTACCTGTTTGGTTACCTGGTTCTGTCTATCAATAAAACAAATACTCAATACCTATAGCTAAGCACCTTCCACATTTTTTACTGAAATATTTTTATTGCTATTCAATATTTTTGCTATTTAAACCAGGACATGACAAAGAAGGTTTCAGTGTATTTGTAGACCTTTATAGCATTGTTTCTGTAAATTACCAAACACTGAGAGAAGGGAGAAATGCTTTTGTAGAACTAATATTAAGTCTGCAATACAATTCCTGGGTCAGTTTTAATGTGTTCATCCAACAAGTGTTTCTTGAGCTCCTGTAATGGTTGGGCATCGTGCCAGGTACCGGGACTAGTTGAGGGAAACAAGACACGGTGTCTGCCCTCAGGGAGCTTAGGGCTAATGGGGGAGCCAGACAGTGGGCAAATAAATAAAGCTGAGTCAAAGCTTTCTTAACAGAAAGTTAACCTCTCTTCTGGGCACTATGATATTTGCTGAAGATATTGTGAATGAGGTAGCTTTTAACAGAAGTTAACCAATGAGGAGGATAAGGAATCTGAAATTCAGGAGAGTTTGCCATTGTTGAACCATTTAAGCCCCCATGTTGCTTGGGAATGAGAAGCCTTTGCTTAACATTGTGTGTTATTATTGATCATTCAGGTGGACCAGTTGGACAAAGCAGCCCCTCGCATCACACACTTGCATTCCCCTTCTCAAGTAGGGCTCTTGAAAAATGGTTGTTACGGGATTTACATCACTTCCCGCGTGTTGAAGGCATCAGACCCTGACACTGATGATAATCAGATCATCTTTAAGATTTTACGAGGCCCCCAACATGGGCATCTGGTGAACTCAATGACAGGTACTGCCTTCCTTAATCCTTGCTCATTTTAAAATACTCAGTGGTTGGCAATCTAGAAGGTAATTTGTAATTAAGTTCAGGCCCATTTGGTAAATACTCCCCAAGGCTTACTTACAGGTGCAGTTTATAAATCAGTATCCATGTTAAAGAGGATTTAAAGCTGAATTTTCCTAAATTCATCTTGAGTGGGAGAACTGGATACTGATGCACAACTGTTTATTATGTATAACTTTTTTTTCAATAGCTAGATTGTAAGGTATTCACAGGAATACATTGTCAGGACCAAATTCATATTTGTGACCCATTTTCTTATATCATGAATTTCTGAGCGATGTAAGTTCATTAAAAACGATTTTTTGATGTAAGTTTTCTCTGAATTGTATGTTATTTCTACTTTATGAAGATAGGGATCACAGGATGGCACAGAATTTTAGATTTTATTGCTAGATTTTCCTATTCACTCTCTGTTTTCATATTTAAGGTACAATGTTTGAAACAAAGTAATTTTAGTTAATTGACTTTGAGTTTTAAGATGGTTACATTTTACTAATTTCTTTAAAAGATTTACTTTAAATATTTTAAAAGAGGAGTTTAAAAATAAAACAGCCATAAATATTGTATCAGCTCTTATCTAATATTTTGTTTGATTACCAATGAAAATCATTTACTTCTTTTTGTAGGTGAATTTATCCATGAGAAATTTAGCCAGAAGGACTTAAACAGTAAGACCATTCTTTACATCATAAACCCATCTTTGGAAGTAAATTCAGATACCATGGAATTTCAAGTCATGGATCCCACAGGGAACTCTGCCACTCCTCAAAGGTAAATTCTTTTGCTTAAGACCTGCATATAATGTCCAGAATGTATCTGATGAGGAAAGTAAAATGTTCTTTTTTCAACAGAATCTAAGGGACAAATTGATAGATGATTTCCCCAGCTCATAGAATTTATTTTGGAAAAAGAAACTTCTATCGTTGCTGTTTAGTCACTGAGTCATGTCCGACTCTTTTGCTTCCCGATGGACTGTAGCCCTCCAGATGCCTTTGTCTGTGGGATTTCCAGGCTAGAATACTGGAGTGGATTTCCGTTTTCTTCTCCAGGGGATCTTCCTGGATCAGGGACCAAACCTGTGTCCCCTGCATTGGCAGGCAGAGTCACTACCCTGAGCCACTGGGGAAGTTCAGACTTCTGTTGCTGCTTGATAACCGCAGAATATGGGAGTGTTAAAAAAGTTCAGTTGTTTGGGGCTGGGTCATTCGTTTTATGCATGCATTTACAAATGCATATCCTTTCACACCCACAGAGGTTTCTGTCTTGACAGTTCACTGGTATCCAGGACTGGGCTTGTAGGCTCATGTACAAATCATGCAGCAAGAGGTCACTCTAGGACTGTGTTAGGACCCACAGTTTCCTAAATCTAAATTTCTAAAATATCTAGAGAGTGGCGGAGTCAGGAAAGGTTAGCAAAACATCTCTTCTTCCCCCAAAACCCAAGCAATTCCTAGCAACTCCTTTTGTAAGTTAATAAACCTAACATGGATAAGGAGAAGACAGTGTAAAAGAGAAAAACAGACTTGGGGGAGGTATTAAGTAATACTTTGAAGTTGTGTCAAATATAGGACCCTCAGAAAAACCAGAGTATCAAATCCTCAAAATTAACCATTAACAGACCATAGTAATTTCGCTTACCAGGTCACTAGTCTAGATTTTTTTTAAGGTACACTTTGAATAACAGCTATCAAATGATCCCAGAAATCACAATCCAGTTCTCCACATTTTTTCTTTCTAAGTTGATACCCTTCCCACTCACCTCAGAGAAAAGTTGTTCATTTATTCTAGTTTTAGTATTGACTCTATCAAACCACACACCATAATGAGGACAGCTTCTTATGGGGCTTTTATGACAGAGTATGGACAAAGAAAGACAAGAAAATTGAGAAATTCACCTCTGATCTCTTCATTTTTGCTTTTTCTTTCTGATCCTGAATTGTTGTCCCAGTATCTGCCAGCAGAGGTCTCTGTGGTCATTGCTAGAAAAATGCATCTTGACCAAATCCTGTTCTCAGAATCGCACCTCTATTGCCAATAGCATTAAAAAAAATCTGGTCCAGATTTTTATTGAGTGGCTACTATAGGCCAGGTGCACAGTATAAGCATCTGGGAAATAGGTGTAAGCAAGGAAGAACTGGACCCTGACATGAAAATTCAATTATGATACTTTAAAGTTAAAACGGATGCCCACTTCCCATTAAAATGCTCTTGCCTCAGAAAAATGGCTCCTTGGGATTATAATCTTCATAGAAAATAAGTTACCTACTTGCAATTTCAGACAAATGTAGTCAATTCTCAAGAATTAAAAAAAAATCCTACTCAAAAATATTAATAACTTGATTTCACTTGCTTTTTAATAGTTCAACATATAAACATAAAAATATTGATCAGACTTGGTACTGAGCTAATGCTGACTGTTGGTCTTCCACATGGGAACACAGAAATAGAGCTAGATTGATATTGCTTCACCCACAAACCTCTCTTTTTCATTGGCCACGTCTTGCAGTACGTAGAATCTTAGTTCCCCAACCAGGGGTCAAACCTATGCCCCCTGCTTTGGGAGCACAACATTAAACCACTGGATCACCAGGGAAGTTTCTACATCCCACCTCCCCCACCCCCTCCAGTTCCTCATTGTAACCAAGGACACTGCTTTTGAAGATAATTTATGATTTTGAATAATTTTCAAGTTTATTGCAGAACCTCAGAATTTATAACTTTACTTGAGACTTTTAAAATAGATTCCTACTTCTCCTAGATACCTATTTTCAGGTACGTATACTGAAGATGTTTCTAATTCAGCTTGTAATGACTGGAGTCAGTGGAATATAATGTAAAATATGTCCACTGAGAGTTAATCCCCAAATAACTTTGATTTGATCTGACAGATATTGTTTTCTCTAGAGTGTGTGGAGGGAAAAGCAGGTAGAAGTTACTAAGCACTTATCTTTATAGGTTTTGAAGGATATAGTTGTCTCTAACTTCATTTGTAAGTAGATACTTTTTGGAACAAGAACATTTTTTTTTCCAGTAGGAAACAATGTTATGAACAACGATCTGTCTTCCCAGAGCTAGCAGGAACCTAGCTGCCTGTATAGAATAAATCACAGGCATTTACACTATAGCTTTCTGCTCTACTTCATTGCTCTTCATTTAATCATCACAACAAACTTTAAGTTAGGTACCATCATAATCCAGAATTTAAAGGTGAGGAGACTGAGGCAAGGAGATAGGAAGTGACTTTTCCAAGCTCATACAGCTCATCAGAGAAGGAGCCAAGATTTTGGCACAGAAATTATGACTCTCAAATCCTTGGTTTTCCTCACTGCACTAGAGGACTTCTTGCCCACTCTTACTGAGTGTGCTGAACTGGCCTAAGGGGAAAGAAGCAACAGTCTCAGCTCCGTATTTTTCTCCAATCTTTGGCCATCAAAGCAACAAGAAAGGAAGAATACTTACTCCTCAAGGAGCTTAAATGTAAATTACGGGTCTCAGTATGAGTGTGTACTCCATGGCTAATGAACTGGGGAGAATGGGATAGATAATATACAGTAAACCACTGGACTCGAAGCCAAAGAACAGGTTTGGGCTTTGACTTTGCCATTGACCTAGGTCAAGTGTTTAGTTGTCTTAGTTATCTCATCTGTAAATTGGGGGCAGTATTACAATTTATTTAGAGGAACAAATGAGGTAAACATGTGGGAGCGTCTATTTAAAGTCCTTGACAAACATGACCTGCGGTGGTGATTGCTATTGCTGTGCATTCATGCGGGGGACAATGATTGACTGAGGAAGTATCCCAGAGGCCTCTGGTGGCCAGCTAAGGCCCGTGAGTTAGAAATGGACTCTGAGATGTTCACAAAGGGAACAATCCATATTCTTGTTAATAATCTGAATGCAGTGAACTTTGTGTTCTGGTTTGGTTTAGGATTAATAGATTAATATTCTGTATATTTTAAGGGGTGAACACATTCTGCAATGAAGCTAAAGGGACTGGTGGATGCAATCAGGATCAGAAAGGAGGCTCTTTATAGAATAAAGAGAACTCATGTTCAGTGAGAATTGTCCCGGAGTCTTGATTGCTAATAACTTTTTGCTATGGCAGCAATCTATAGTGCATCAGTCCTGAAGGGTCAATAGAGTTTCCATTAGAAATGGTGTTAGGAAATCTTGATGTGACCAAGTTATTATGACTCACTAATGCATCACATTGCCAAAGTCACAAAGATGCGTGCGTGCATTGGGAATCTTCAAGAGAGGGATATAATATGCAACATATCTCAATATGATTTGATTATAAAACCAAGACCACCCTGCCCCAGAATAGCTCATGGCACAAGCTTTTCATGTGATACATTTAGGAGACACTTGTAAATAGAAGTTACTGTAGAACGTTGAAATCCATGGGAATTTGCATCAAAATTTAGATTTGGTTAAGTGTCTAAATTTCAGGCACTGTGCTAGATGCTTTCACATGTGTTTTCCATTTTAATCTGCAAAACAGTTCTCTGAGGGTGATAAGGAAATCAGGCTCAAAGCATTTAAGTAATTGGCCAGCAGCCACTAAGTGAATAAATGGCAGAGCCCACAGTGCACCAGGACCTCCTGACCTCAATGTGAGTGCTCATCTTCTCAGCGCATGCCTTAGCACGCCATTCTCATGTCCAGTGTGAATCTCAAGATGCTCTGCATCCCACCCAAACTCTGTCACGTAGGAACCACATCATTCATCAAAAACACCTTTGCAGACCACAGAATGTAGCTGACGCCTGACCAAGGCAGTTTCTTAACATGCATTCAGTGTTGACCTCTTTCTTGCACCCACTGCAGAAAAGGTGAGCTTCAAAACGAATGTTGACCCCTGCTGAAGTTCTTCATAACTCAGTGGCTGCTTCCCCAGCTGCTCCATGATTCCAAGCTCCTTGATCCTTCTCCTCCCTAGCAGGCAAACTTAGTAATGCTTTAACAACTTTTATGAAACACATTATAGGGGAAGAGGTTGAAACTCTTGGTTAGGTAAAGCTTTCATGTTACCTGCAAGCCAGAAGTTAAAGTATTTGTCTCTAGATTAGATCTAAGAAACCACAGAGGAAGGAAAGGGAAATAGCCCTTATTAAGCACCCACTGTGTACAGGTGCTTTATACATATTAACAAGTTTTAATTTGCATCATTTGACATGAATGTAATTTCCCTCATTTTACAGATGATGAAAATTGTGGTCCAGAGAGACTGAGTAACTGACCATAATCACACACTAATAAGTGGTTATGAGATGTATCTGACTCCAAAGCACTTGTTTGGGGTACTCACTATGCTGCTTCCTGACTAAGCACTGTTTCCCCATTATCATGAGAGAAAGACAGAAAGGAAAACACAGGTGTTCATAGCATTTTTATGGAGCTTAATAGCATCCTCTTTGAATTGATAAGTCTTGGATTGAATACTTAGAAAATTTTTTTTAACATTTTGGTTTTCTTAAGTCATATGCTACTTGATTATAATAAGTGAAGATCTAGTTATGAGAATAATTTAATCACCATTTTAGCTACTATAAAACCTTTCACTGAGAAGCTCAGAGTACTTAATGAGTGTTCATTAAGGTTCATTCAACCTCTTTGAAGTACAGGCTCATTATTATTGTACTTGGGGTAGTGAGGAAACTGAGGCAGAGAGCAGCCAAGTACCTTTTTTACATTTGCTTGTTAACCTGGATTAATGTCCCAAATCCCAAAATAAAGTTTAATTCCAAATGATTCTTTTGGTTCATTGTTCCTTCATATAAATGAACCAAGTAGCCACAAAATTGTTAGATAACATCACCGATTCGGTAGACACGAATCTGAGCAAACTCTGGAAGATGGTGAAGGACGGGAGAGCCTGGTGTGCTGCAGTCATTGGGATCGCAAAGAGTCAGACATGACTTAGTATATCAGAAAGCATATATTTTTGACTCTGCTTCAACACTCTTGACTATTTGGTCGAGACAATTCTTTGTCGTGGGGCTTGGGTGGAGGGTGAGTTGGGTGTCCTGTACATTGAAGGATATTTAGCAACATCCCTGGACTACACCCACTAAGTACCAGTATCACCTTCCTCCCATTATGAAAAATAAAGCTGTTTCTAGATACTGTCACATGTTGAGACGCATGCATGTGCCTTAGAAAAATAAGACACCATGCTTTATGATAGAATGCTCATTTACCAATGCCATCTTTCTCTCAAGCTAATACAATCCAGTATGACCTGGATTCCCAGAATCCAGAATAAGTCAGGGCTAGAAAAAACATGTGAGGGTCATCTTGCCTAGAATTTTTTTTTTTTTTTTCAAATTGTGTGAAATATGTGAATACGGCTGGGAAGAAAAAAAGTTTCAGTGGTCAATTTAGCTTTTTAAACAGTAGGTTAAACGAAGTCCATTATTTCCTTGAGCAAATATTTATTGAGCATTTATTATGTCCAGTCACCCTACAAGGCACTTGGTGATACATCAGTGAACTAAAGACCCCTGTTTACTTGGAGCTGAGTACCTAGGTACTTAGCTAACTACCTTAGTAGTTAAGTGAATTAAATAGTATGTTATACATACTTGGGAAAATGAGAGTTAATCAGATTAAAGGGGATCACACATGCTGGACTTTGGAGGTGGATTGCTAAATTGGGTAATTAAACAGTTTATCTTGTCTTTGACTAAGAGAAGAACTGGAAGTCTCATCCCATTTAATTTCTTTTTCATGTGAGACATTATATCTTTTTATTACATATGCTGGGTACTGTTGCCTTAATTTTTTAATTTTTATTTTAATTAGAGGCTAATTACTTTACAATATTGTGATGGTTTCAGCCCTACATCATAAAAGACATAGAATGGAGGAATAGAAATTAAATAGTCTGGACAGACCCCACAGACTATGTCTTTCATTCATGACAGTTGTTGAGAACCGAAACTTGGCTTATAGATTAAATAGAATTTTCTGGTGTGATGAGTCTGCAAAATCAGTTCAGGAAGGTTTCTCACCTGGGGATGACTTTCCCCATGAGGGACATTTGGAAATGTCCAGAAACACTTTTGACTGTTGTAACTGGAATGGAATGGCATGGCTGCATCTAAGGGATCTAGTGAGTAGAAGCCAGGGATGTTACTAAACACTTTTTTTTTTTTTCCGCCTACACCCTGCAGCATGTGGAATCTTAATTCCCGACCAGAGATAGAACCCGTGCCCCCTGCATTGGAAGGCAGAGTCTTGACCACTAGATTAGTGAGGAAGTCCCCACTGGGACACATCGTACGGTGCACAGGACAGCCTCCCACCACAAAGAATCACCTGGTGCCAAATGTCAGTAGTTCCAAGGCCAAGAAATCCTGACCTCGGGGCTTGAGGAGTTCTTGTGTCCTGCTGACTCACAGTGATTGCCATGTGGGTTTCACAGAAAGTGTGTCTGTAAACTTCATTTCTGACTTCAGAACGAGCTGAACTTTATGATAATAGAAGGGGGGGGGGGTCATTAAAATGTGAAGATGTGAACCAACCCCTGTCTGCTTGACACCTCCCAATCCAGAGCTTTCCACAGTTCTCTCATGAGTTTCTGCCTCTGGTTATCTGCATGATACCAACCATCTGTCTGTGTGGCTTCTTGCAGGGAGAATTCCCAGGTGACTGACTACATATCTTACTTTTCTTTCAAGTGTTTGTGTAGAGTTTAAGCAACCGTAGACTGTGTAGAAAGGCCTTCTTAAATACAATACTGAAGAAAACAAAAAACACTTTCAAAGCATGTGTCCTCTGGGTATGCAAGTGCCTCATGATTTAAATATTTTTCTGAAAATATGTCGTCTGGCTTAAATTTCATAGCTTTCAAATAGGTATTTATTATTTGTAGGGAATAGTTTTAAGAAAGTAAAATAGAACATTGTGTAATTACAACCTTAACCTCTAAGCATCGTGCAGCATTCCAGTGATGTATCAGGGTGATGTGTACACATTCCCAAACACCAAAACCCTTAATGCTTTGAAACTAAATGTCACTCTGCATGATCCCCTGATCTAGATCAGCAATCAAATCACACTTCACTTTAGGCCTCAAGGTCATCTGGACCTGCAGAGTGACACTGATGAATTTTTGCTGGTCATGGTTAGCATCAGCAATGCATAGATTCTTAGAAGATTGAACCTTGAAACTCATTTGAACCTTACGCAGACTTAGTTGAAATCCATTTCTTTGTATTTATTTCACTGGTTCCCACTGTTCCCTTTTCCTTCCTGTTTTATCTTTCTGTTTTCTCTTCCAATCATTCTTGTTGATTTTGTTTCCCTTTCTTATCTGGCTGGATCCTTTAGGAATTCATTGCAACGTGTTATTTCTATTGGTGTTTATAACATCCATGTTGCTTGTTATCTTGTGGTTCTTTAGGCATTGTCATTTCTTTCTTTCTTGATCTGTCTCCTGTCAGATTTGAAATCGATTTCATCAAGGCCCGTGAGGTTCCCAATATTATTTAATATAAGTATCCAATTTTCATGTCAAAAGTTTGTGAAGCCCAGCATGCCAATAACAATAAATATCATGTCTATTGATTGAATAAACATATATATTAACACAAATTCTTGAACCTCTGGAATAATTCCATGCTTCCACACTACCATTGTCTCACTGGCTGCTGGTTGGTAGAGTGGAACACAGTGCGGTTGAGTTTGTTTTGCTACTGAACTTAATATATAGGATGTGGCTGTGATGCGTGACTGGTGCAAGGATATAAAGGGGAGACTAGAGGACAAACTTATTACTCTCTATTAGGAATGGTCTCCAGGAAGGTGTGGCGTGTTCTTTGAAATTTGTGAACTCCGCACTCTAGTTGGTAGCACCCAGAATTTCTAGCTCTGCAAGGAAAAACACTGTAAGAAGTAAACTTAAAAGTCTAGAGGAAAGACCTGAATCTAAGTGGAAGTTTGGGAATACAGTAAGGCACACTCTGAGGGTTTTATGAATGGAGAGTGAAAGGAAAATGAATAAAACCAAAACAATGGAAGTGACTTAAATGATCATAGTGAAGACTGTTCATGTCTTTTATGTTGCTGCAGGATACAGGGGGTAAAAAAATGTAAGAAAATCTTTGAAGAGAACTGTTCAGGTGAACCATTTCAAGTTTTCTCACCTCAAAAAGGGAACTGTTTCAGGATAAAGATAAAATTGTAGTCCACTGCTTGAGCTCAGATCACGAGTCATGAAGAACTTTAGTTGGGAAGAAGAATGGTAGAGACGGAACAGAGCATTTGGTTTCAGATTTATGCTAAGGATTCTGTCTCTGCTGTCTGTTAGCTTTGTCATAGCATTTTGCCTTCAAGCTAGTTATTTAACCTCTCTAAGCTCAGTGTTCTTTTCTGAAGAAAAGGAAAAAGACAAAAAAAATACCTCTTTGTATTATGAGGATTTAGGAAGTCAGTTTCTATCAAATTTTGGACTCACTAAACATAGTGTGGAAAAAAAGACCATTCTCTCTTTAACAGGTTTATTTAGTTGTATAGCTGAAATCAAGCTATATGTTAGTATAGTCCTTTCACATACACAGAGGAGGGATGGACAAACTTGTAAAATACATGCACATTCTAATTCCTAGACACTCCTCAAAGATATCTTGTTATTAAACTGAACCTGAGTTTAGAGAAGATCTGTGCCTGGAAATGATCTTGTTGTACCATTGAAGGAGGCCAAAATATAGGAGAGAAGTTCCGTATCAATGTCCTTTCCAAAAATGAACGTCTCCTTGAACTTAACCACCTGCTCCTTTCCCTTCCAAACACTCTCAGATTTGAGTCCCTTCCTTTATCATTGATAACCGCAGCCCTTGGATAGACTTTTAATCTTATTTCTGCATTTATAAGATAGAATTCTGATACATGCTCGGTCTTCCTCACAGCAGTGTTGAGAGTAACAAATGAGATAATGCTAGTAGATGTTCTTTGTGAGCTAAAAGGTACCAAACATATGCAAGGACTTTGTAGCACTGGTGTAGGTTGATGAACCACTCAGTGGTTGTTTTATACCCAGCAGAGGAGCCCCACAGGCTTCCACTTTGCATTTCTCATGATTTTCTTTTTTTTCTTTTCTTACATGCGTAGTTTGGAACTGAAGTGGTCTCATATTGAGTGGTCACGGACTGAATATGAGGTCTGTGAGAATATGGGCATGCTGCCCTTGGAAATTACCAGAAGGGGATATTCCATGGACTCAGCCTTTGTGAGTGTACAGGTAACAACTCCAAACTATCATCTTTCAAGCTAAAGCCTAGGTTGCTGGTTGGTGCCTTTGACTATTTCCTTAGAGAAACTCAGAGTAACTAAGGAAACTTCAAACTGCAGGAGTGTTGCTCTGTTCCAGAAAGTCTAAGTACAAACCTCTTTGTCCCTCCATCATTTATCAAGATACGTTAGCTCCTACATATGCTCTTTCTAACCCATCTTTAGTTTCTAAATCTGGTCTTTAACTCTTGAAGTTTGATTTCGTAAGATCTACCCAACTTAGTGAACTTGGGCCAAACTCTGCTTTGGAAAGGAAAGTTGTCTGCAAACTTCAGTCCTTGTATGGCTTTCTCTTAGCATGCACCAAGATCACTTCCTATGGTCTCAGTGGATGAGAAAAATCAGGGATTACACCTGTCTTAAGCATCACCCAAGTCATGCAAAATTAAGAGGCTATGTAGCAATAGAGGCACCCTGAAATATAAGAAATTTTCAATAATTAATTTTGGTCTAGTCACCTGATATTTCTTTCTACTGACGTGGAACATGGAGCACAACCATGGCTTCTAGAATGGAAGGATTTTTAAGGAGTCTCTAGAAAAATTGCACATGGCAAGAATGAGAGCATGGAAAGCCTGTAGATACTAATGCTGGACTTCCTCCTCAATCTAAAGGGAAGGAAAAAAAGCAGTGATATTAGGTTCTGGGGGAAAATGCTATCTCAGTGAAGTCTCAATTACAAGTTCAAATCACCTTCAGAACCTTGTGCACATAGATTATACTATATACCAGACTCAGCGTTTATCTTTCCAGTGGGCATAGGTTCTGTTTTCCTGATCTGTGGGTGCTTTATGATTGTTACAGGATCAGATAACTTGATTTGTCCCCTATAACTTCCCAGTACATTGATTATGGAAAAAGAAGGACTCTGCGTGGATGGTTTCCTGATAATCTTCTGGGCCTCCAGAGAAAGCACCATATGCTCTAGTCTGGAGTTTTGGGCCACAGAACTGTACGCCTTGCCAGGCAGGAAGAACAGATCTGGTGTGACAGGGGATCTTTTGTCTGCTGAAGCTGAGCACGCACAGTCAAGCTGCCGGCTGTGTTTGCAGGCCTTTCTCAAACAGCCTGAGTCTTTCAGGGACCACTCTGCCCACAGCACAGCCTGCCACTTTAGACTGGAGTTGATTGGCTGCTTAAGAAAGTGCTTCTACCCTCTGTTGTTGCCTTGATTTGAATCACCAACCTGCGCCGGACTGGCTGCTGCAACCACCTCACCTTAGCCCATTTCTTTTCCCACGTAGGATTCTGTAAACTCAGTGGTGGTAAATACTAGGTAATTGCATGTGCAAGAACCACACGGGGAAGCGCAACTCCCAGCATATGGTGGGTACAGGTGTACAATGGGCTGCCTTTCCACAGGGAATGGTTGTTCAGGAGGAGCCTTGGCATCGTAGAGAAAGAGCGAGTAGGGGTTTAGGAGGCAGTGCTCTTCTTTTTTTTTTATTGGAGTATAATTGTTTTACAATGTTGCATTAGTTTCTGCTGTATAACAAAGTGAATAAACTCTGTGTATACATATATCCCCTCCCTCTTAAACCTTCCTCCCTCCCACCTGCGGCCCACTCATCTAGGTCATAGCAGCAGCAAGTTGAGCATCCTATGCTATACAGCAGCTGTCTGTTTCACACATGGTAGCTATCTATTTCACACATGTTAGTGTATATATGTCCATGTATCACTATATCTACCTGGTTTACACTGGTAGTGTATACATGTCAAAGCTAGTCTCCCGATTCGTCCCACCCTCTCCTCCCCGTGCTGTGTCCACGTGTTGGTCCTGCACGTGTGCATCTTTATTCACCTGGCAGTACTCTTCTTGAGCAAAGCATTTCCACTGCAGACCACTGGCAGATGTTAGGGCCTTTGGTAGAAATGGAAATCATGTCTGAGACCAAAGAAATAGGAATTTGTGCATTTCGAATTGTGCCCTTCGTCCCTTGTAAGAAAGTGAAGAAACGAGTAACCCATTTTCCCAAACATCTCATTCAATGACCTCTTTTTCAAACCAGCTGAAGCCTCTTTTTCAAACTCTTTTTCAACCATGTTTCAAACTAAATATGTGTTCTTCACATATATTTAGGCTCCTTGGGGGAAGTTAAGGGCACAATGTCAGAGTCCTTAAATCATCTCTGTCCCTCAGCCCCAGGGAAGGGAAACAGGGGAGCAGCCAGTAGTCTCTTTAGACTAGAGCATTTTTTTTTTTAACAACTTACTTGAAGAAACTTCTAAAGCCCTGAGCTCTGGGTGTGGGTGGCCTCTGTGTGGCTGTTCCCCAGGTCTGTCATCCCCACAGATCCCTTATTCCTGCCTGTGAAGGGGAATGGCTTCATCCAGACAAGAGAATGGGCCGGACTTGTTTTCATTCATCTGGTCTGAAGGCTGTGCTCTGAGCTTGCGGGATCCCTCCAACTGACCCACAGAGCGGCGCTCTTTTTGTCAGGAGAGCCCACTTTTCCTTCTCTTTCTGCCCCTTCCTTTCCTTCAAGGCATCATTTTAGGACCATGCTGGGGTAGAGAGAAGGCCATGGAATAAAATGGTATCTGTAGCAAAGAGAAAAATATTGTTTAAAATTCACATTACTGAATTATTAATAAAGGAAAAGCCAAAAAATAAAAAGTTTTATGTGTACTTCCATTGATATTAGTCTAGGAAAAAAAGTAACTTTAAGGAAGTTGGATCCAAAATGATATATTATAATAAAAGTTAGTTTATGTTAGAAACAGATTTAAGAACATGAGTTGGTCTAGTATGAGATTAGACTCAACATTTCTCTATCACAGCATATTTTTGTTAAAAGAATGTCTTCTCTTTTTTCCCTCTTAAGGTCAACCAAATGTCAGCTACAGTTGGAAAGGATTTCACCATGACTCCATCTAAGCTGGTTCAGTTTGACCCAGGTACATTGTGTATCTACAGTTTGTTTCATGTTTTTGTAAGACAGTCTAGAGATTGTGGAAAAGACAGACTATTATGCAACTGCAGCCAACTAGAACTCCTCAAGGAACAGTATTACCTCGCTTCCAGAGAGATCAGTTTGGCCTTGAGGTTTTGTGCTTCATATTTGATTTTATTACTAGTGGATATTTATTTTAAATGAGATGAAAGATCGTAACAAATAAAATGTATAAAATATTAAAGCAAACATCCAAAAACTCAGAAGAAATGCCATTTAAAAAAATGATTTAAAGGTCTGACACAAAGCTGAAATAATGTAATTGCCTCATATTTTGATGGAAATTTTCAGAATGTTATAGTCATGTGGATTCCTAAAGGGCATTTCTCAATTATCTGTCTTGGAATAGCTTGATATGAGCAGCTTTTAGGGAAAATTATTATTTAATTAGATAGCACCTATTTTGCTTTAGGCCTTTGGAAAAATTTTGCTAGGTGCAAAGTGAATATAAAAGCATGGGGCCTACTCTCATAGATGTTCTCTGCTGCACTGTGCTTTGTTGCTCAGTCATGTCTGACTGTTCGCGATCCCATGGACCGTAACCCGCCAAGCTCCTTTGTCCATGGAGATTGTCCAGGCAAGAATACCGGAGTGGGTAGCCATTCCCTTCTTCAGGGGATCTTCCTAACCGAGGGATTAAACCCATGTCTCCTGCATTGCAGGTGGATTCTTTACCATCTGAGCCTCGTCAGGGAAGCCTGAGAATACTGGAGTGGGTAGCAGGGGAACTTCCCTACCCAGAAATTGAACTGGGGTCTCCTGCATAGCAGATGGATTCTTTACCAGCTGAGCTACCAGGGAAGCCCCCACAGCTGCTCTATGCTTTGGGAAATACAGACATGAGAACAACTCATTGACAGAGTGCATTGGGACCCCAAGGGTGCACCACTGTTCTGGCTGAGAAAAATCCTGGGAGACTCCCTAGAGGGGATAGCAGCAGCAGAAGGGGACTTAGCCCAAAAGACAGACATATTTTTGGCAACACTGCCTGGCGGGAGCACCAAGGCAGAAGCCATGCGCCCTTTCCCTGGCTGCTGAAGATGGGGGCTGGTATCTCTCCCTCACTGTACTGCATGGTTCTCTCTCTTACCCTCTGTGTAGGATAGACCTCGATCACCTGCCCAGGGGTGAATGGAAAGGCTCTGAGAGGCAGTCGGGGCTTGTACCTTTGTGCTTTTCTGCAGAGGATGTGTTCTGTACTCTGAAAATCGGCCACCTGATCAAAACTTTTGCCATTGTCTGCCACTGACCCAGGACATTTTGGCAAAGGCAAAACAAAATTGCCTGAATACCATCACCACTCCAAAACTAATAAGTTACTATTAAACAGAAAAGAATGCCTTTCTGCACTTCAGGCTTTCCTGGTGGCTCAGTCAGTAAAGAATCTGCCGGCAGTGTGGAAGAACTGGGTTTGATCCTGGGGTTGGGAAGTTTCCCTGGAGAAGGGTATGGCCACCCTCTCCAGTATTCTTGCCTGGAGAATTCCATGGGCGGAGGAGCCTGGTGGGCTACAATCCATGGGGTCACAAAGAGTCAGACATGGCTGCAAGTTGTATGATGTTTGGTGACTGTATTCGCTTGCTGGGGCTGTCCTGTCAAAGTATCACAAACCTGGTAGCTTAAAAACAGGAATTTGTCTCCTTACCGTTCTGGAGGCTAGGAATTCAAGGTCGTGATGTGGGCAGGGTTGATTCCTTCTGAGGGCTGAGAGGGAGTCTGCTCCATCCTCATTTCCATGATCTGATGCTCTGCTGGGATCCCTGGGCTTCCTTGGCTTCTGCTGTCTCACCCAGTCTCTGCCTTTGTCTCAGTCGGGCATTCTTGTGTGTGTCCGTGTCCAGACTCCTGCTTTTTATAACCACACTAGTCATAATAGATTAGGAGTCCACTCCACTCTAGTATGACTTCATGTGAATTGCATCTGTAATGCCGTTATTTCCAAATAAGTTTAGGACTCCAATGTAGCGATTTCTGAGTGACACAACCTATAAAAAAAGAGACTCACATTTCATATGCAACAAGCTCGGATGCTAGAAAGGATTGAGGGCAGGAGAAAAAGGTGTCAGAGGATGAGATGGCTGGATGGCATCACTGATATAATGGACATGAACTTGGGCAAACTCCGGGAGAAGGTGAGGGACAAGGAGGCCTGGCATGCTGCAGTCCATGAGATCACAAAAGGTCAGACACAACTGGGCGACTGAACACCACCATCAGTGTTGTTATTGGCCTCCTTCCTATGATGCTTAAGTTTCTGATTTGCCTCAGTGTTTTCCTCAACCTGACCACCCTTGGTGAGAAGAACTATTCCTATTATGTATTGAAGTTTACCCTTGAGTTGCCACAGACACTGGTTCTGATAAACCTCAAGGCCAAAGGACTTGCAAAGGGCATTTGCACGGTGACTTGTATGTACATCAGATTAAGGCAGGTTTGGTCTTTCCAGGAGTCTTTGTTGTATGCCATCTTTATTACTCTCGGTCTTGTTTGTGACAAGATCAGTAGTGATTTGGGCTTTGGGTAGATTTTGAGCAGTCCCCTTGCAGGTTCCTCCGGGTGAGAGAAGTACCCATTTTTCTGGAAGAGTTTGCATGCTGTTTTGAGTTAGATACTAAAGACCTCTGGAGGCTCTAAATAGTTAAGAGTTTAGAGATTATTTAAACATTTGAAGAAAATAAGTAAACATAGTTTATAAATGAAAAAGAAACAGCACTTGGCTGCCCATTTTTTTGGAGCTCATTAGCCAGAAACTTTCATAAACTGTTATCTTCCTTTAGAAAATGTTACATTTCCCCCTGTCCACTGATCCTGCAAATTCTTACTTATTCCCATGTTGTTAATCCTTACCTCTTTCAGATCTGATGTCTTCATCCCCATTCCCACCCCTTTTACCCAAAGCAATCTGTTTATTTCTTTAAAAGCAGCAGCTTCCATGCTTGGGGAAGAAACAGAGACTGAGAAATCAGAGTGAATATTTTAAGGTTGGAGAGCTCTTGGAGGAAGCTGAAGAGAAACTGAGGGACTTTTTAAAGCTCTAGTGATCTATACTCGCCTTGTAGTTTTGCACCAAATCGAAAACAAACCCTGACTACTTGGCATCCTGTGATTGTGTCTAATCTTGAGTCAAAGTGCAAATATTCTTAAGAAAATGATTATTTTCCTTTAAAATAGGTGTTCTTGAAGGCTTTGCTGCATTCTTAATTGAGACTTCACTGTGCCTAAGAGTCAAAATGTTTTCCAAAGGAACAGCTCTCTCATGTGGCATTTGCAAAAAAAAAAACAAAAAACATTGAGAAAATGTCTTTCAATAGTGAAATCTGTTTTGCAGGAAAATATCCAGGAATTAACTCACTCTGTAAAGTGGGCTCTGTCTGCATAACCTGACACTTCTTTTTCCTCTTCAGCACCTTTTGTTTATGGGAACAGGGGGCCAGTTCAAGCCTTCTGAAATTGTTTATAATCACTGTGCTTTCACAAATACTTTGCACCTTGAAGGTGGGAGAGGAAGGAAAAAGAAAGACTAAGAAAATTCTTATTTCTAACCTCATTAACCAAAAAAAGTAGGTCCTATGTGCACACCTGGTAGACATAGGAACAGAGTTGAAATGCAGGCAAACAAATCAAAAATACTTCAATGAAACTTAGAATAGATTTTCTCTAATTATATGGTTCTACTCCATAAGGTTTTAAAAAACTTTAAGGGGTTTTCTTTAAAGGTGGGAGGATGGGGGTACTATAATTAAAAAAAAAATTCTTAAAATAAGAGGGCAAATGGTTGAAACTTGGAAAAAAATTTTTTTGTATTGGATTTTTGTTTGACCACTGCTTAACTTTATGGGCTTTGAGAGTCAAAAGAGCTCTCTAATTATTAAAAGCCCTAGTATTCATATGCTTTCTTCATTGTTAAGTCTCTTTTCTCTTCATGCCAGTTTATTACGACAGCTACCTATGTTCTAGCTTCTTTGCTTGCCTGCCTGGGCCCCTAAATCTTCCCACATAACACTTTTCAGTTTCAGTTTTCTAAGACACCCGTTTTCAAGAGCCTTCCTTGCTGCCTGTGGTTTAAAGTCTGAATCTGACCACCAAGGGTCCAGGGCTATCTGCAGTCTGGCTACAAGATGTCAGTGTTGCCTTACCACCTCTCTTCCCTGGCAAGACCCCTCTAGTCCAGCCCGCTATTCTGCTCAGCCCTCCTGATTAAGGCCTCTGTTTTGCTCTCTGATTTTGCTCATGTTCTTTTCCCATTCCGCCCTCCTGGTCTTTCCAACTCTGGAGCCCGCATACGTGTAGTATTTACTGTCTGTTCTGTATCTGTTGGCAGATGAGAACAATGAGAAAAGAATTCAGATTTTTAGATGAGAAGGCTAGAAAAAACATGTTTAACTATTTATGTAGATGAGTTCATGGGAGTGGTAAAGAATCTGCCTGCCAATGCAGGAGATGCTGGTTTGATCCTTGGGTCAGGAAGATCCCCTGGAGGAGGGCATAACAACCCACTCCAGTATTCTTGCCTGGAGAATCCCATGGACAGAGGAGCCTGGTGGGCTACATACAGTCCAGGGGTTCGCAAAGAGTCGGACACAACTGAAAGACTTAGCACATAGAAATACAAGCACTTGAATAGCTGATGAGTAAATGACCCAGAATAAAGTTTCAAAACCTAGTTCTTGAATCTTACACCATAAATTTATTTTTCTCCCTTAAAACTGAGCCTTCTTTTTCCACTAACCAATACTTTCTTTTCTTCCTGCCAACTCTTTTTCTTCTAAATAAACCCTTGGGGCAGATGTCCTGCTTGCTATACATGTCGTGGAAAATGGTCAGGATTCGACAATCTCTGAAGTTTCTTCCAACATTAATTTTGTGTTTCTGGGGTTGCTTTGCATCCCATCTGAGTGGTGACAGGATGGCTGGAGATACATTTGTAACATCAAAACTGTTTTGTATTAAGTTCGCAAAGTTACTGTGATCCAAGGTTGATTGTAACTGCATGAACAGAGGCAGACAGAAAGAGAGGAAAAAAAAAAAAAAAATTGGCTCCATCTATTTCTAGAACCCCTCAGCCTATAAATTCTCCACAGGAGGATATCAAACTCTGGGGTATTACATCATCAGAAAAAGCGTTTGTGGGCTACAAGTATCTCAGGAAGTAGGGCAGCCGATGGAAGCAGCTGTTGTTCGAAATCAATCATTTCAAGGGTTCCATGAATAGCGTGGAGTGCCATCCAATAATCACTTCTGACTGCATCAACATCTTAAGATTTTTCAAACTATTAAGATTTTAAGATTGCAGTAGTTGTTTATTCTTAAGATGAGAAGGGGCAGGTCAGGAAAAAATTCTCCAAAAAAAAAGTCTTGGGGTCTCAACAGCTCACCATTTTTTGTTCATCCCTTCCCTAATGCAGCTTGCTTTTTTTTGTTACAGTGTTTGCATTTAAAGGGAATCATCATTGTCCAGGAACAAATGTGGTCTTTTAATATTATTTGGGAGAACAGCACGACTTCAGCAAGTTGGTTGCAATACAATGGCTCACTCAGGCTACTGCAGTTTGGCTGCAGACGTGTTAATTAATATATTTCGCTGACACCTAGTTGATTGAAATAGCAATTAAAGAGTAATTAAAATGTTTACTTCTTGTAGGAATGTCAACTAAGATGTGGAATATAGCAATTACCTATGACGGATTAGAGGAAGATGATGAGGTCTTTGAAGTAATTCTGAACTCCCCTGTGAATGCGGTTCTTGGCACAAAGACAAAAACTGCAGTGAAAATTTTGGACTCAAAAGGAGGTATTCTTTTGATCCTCATCTTGAAATCACGAGCAGTCTTGGCACTGTAGCTGCTTACTTTCAACAGCCAGTGTGCTGGATAACGCTTTCAAATCAAAATGCTTAATTTCTTGTCAAGAAAGCAACCTCAGTCATGATGTGGGCCCTTTATTCTGCTTTCTGCTTCATGTGGCTTTCCTCCTGCTAAGAACGATCGTTTGAGAAAAGCAACAAGTCAGTGCCCCATTGTTTTTTTTTCCCTACCCGTTTGTTGTTCTCACCAAGGGGGAAACAATGTTGGTGAGAACCTATCGACAATTATTTCCCTGCCCCGAGTTTGTAGGGCTGTAATTATCTTCCTCTGTGGAAGAGAGCTCTTAATGCCTAAAATCTGAGCCCTCGCTGTAGTGTGACCATGAAAATTCTGAGGGAGGAAGGAATGGGAGGAAAATAGATGTGAAAGGTGCAGCTGGCGTGGGGATTCAGGAGCAGCTGGAGAATATTAATGAATAACCTTGGGTTGCAGAGCCAAACAGGTCCTGGATGGTATATGCTAAAGAACAACCTGTGAACTAAATAAAGATCAGCCAAAGTTCTTGGTACGCTGACTTTTTCCTGCCAAATACCCTCTACTTATTCGTCTTTTTAGCATTTGACAAGTGTCCAGTTACATGCTTAGTCTTACACTCCAATTTTTACACCTGTCATTCCCTATGGGCCATATATTTTTCTTCGCTTAATTATCTCCACTTCTCTTTCTCATTCTATAGTAAATATAGGCACTTTCCTCTTTCCTTTACTGTACTCAGATTTCCACATCTCTTTGCACCACCTTGCCTCACCAAATTCTTTTTTTTTTTTTTCCAGTAGACTTTTCTGGTCACATTAAGTACATAAACAGATGAAGTACACACTTGACACATGAAGTATAAGCTATCCAAATGTGCCTCTGGGTTTAGACTTTTTTCATACTAATTGGCAATGTTTCTAATCAAAGGAGAGCCATTAAGATGGACTGAATCTTTGCTCTAACAGCTGAATGCTCATCGAATAACTGGTACCTGATTTCACTAACATCTTCCAACAATTCCAGTTTCTACCTATGGAGACGGTGGAGAGGGTGAACAAGCAAAAGTGTGTGTGGGATGACACTTGATCAGGGAATAAACCCAATAATATGGAGGCGTTCTGTCGATGTGAAATGAAGGCAGTCTATTTCCCAAGTAGATGGGATGATTATAAAATCACCACAATGATGTTCATCTGTGGTTTGCGAAATCCATTTCATGACTCATAATCACCCTGTAGATGTGCGAAAGGGCATAGCTTTCCTGTATGGAAACTGATGAAGAGTAAAGGGATTTCTGGCAAATGGCAGCAAGACAACATCTGGCGGGAAAATCATCCATCTGAATTTAGTGACAAGCTTTGTCGATGTGATCACTTACCTGTTTGTGTAAAATGAACTGACCTGCCATTTTGTGTGCTACCAGGGCAGTGCCATCCTTCATATGCCTTCAGTCCAAACATGCCCAGTGCAGGGGAGAAGGGCGTTCGGCACCTGCTCTCCCCAGGGGCTTCCTCACCCACCACTTCTGGTGTCTTTCATCTGGAAAGAAGACCCCTTCCAGCTTCCGAGCAGCTAGCAGTCACCAGGGGTGACGCCCTGTGGGACTTTGGTTCTGAAGATCTTTCTCCAGTGAAGCTTAGGACCCGAGGCGATGGCAGAACAGTAAGGATGGGGACCTCCTGGGTTTTGATGTGTGGAGTGCAAATGAAACGGATCAAAGGATCTTAATAAGCAATCTCAAATGCTGAGGAAGCTGTTTTGGTTCTCACAGTGAATGGGGGCCATAGAGATTCTCATGGTTCCTTGGACCATTGTGAAGTGGCCTTTACATACAAACATCAGCATAGTTCATTAATTGTACCGACTAAAGTGATAGATATTCTGACTCATCCATATGATTTCTGCTTTGATTCCTGTTGTGATCAACACAGATAGGGAATGACTCGTGGTCCTGAAAAAGAATGAGATTATTTGGGTGTGGAAACCATGGCTTTGAGCTTACTAGCATAGCATTCTCACCAGGCATACACTCATGAGTAAGTGTGTATGTGTGTGTGTGTGTGTGTGTTTCTTGGACCTCTGTGCACTATAGATGTACCAAAAAAATAAGGATGTCTTTTCTAACTGGGATGAAGAATAGATGAATTGACACTGATAAGCTGTGATTAGTCCAGTGACTTTTAAAAATTCCAATTATTTGGGCCTGGAAAATCTTTTAAAAATATGTTTAGAAACTTTTAGTTACTAAAAAATCTTATTGGAAGGGTTTTGCCCTGTTACTAATTATTATTCAAGCCAATTTTGTCCCTATTTATTTCTTCTCTTGATTTCAGGTTCCTCCATCCTCTGTTTATAGAAATAGAACAGACATCATCTATAACGTAAGCATATATAGTATGTAAGCAATGTGTGTTCTCAGTCACTCAGTCATGTCCAATTCTTTGCAACCCCCGGGCCTGCCAGGCTCCTCTGTCTGAGTCTGAGAGAATTCCTAAACTTTTTGTATTTATGGATGCAAAATATGTAGTGAAACTACCTTTCGTAACTTTATATTTATATATTTTCCTTAAAATCCTGTTTGAATTTTGTGTGGAGGCTTGGGTGGGCAGGAAAAAATCCTTTTATCTCTTTATTTTGATCCAGGTTTTGGATTGCCTGTTTTTTACAACAAATGCTTTTGTTTGCTGTCTTGTCGTTTGTTTTGTCTTGATTGTTGTTTGCTGATTTCCTCAAGTATCATGGGATGATTTCCCTGAAATTGGAAGATGACAGCTCCCCAGTTCACAGAAGGAAGGCCAACATATCCATTATTAGTCAGCCCCAAAAGACAACCAAAGTGGCAGAACCGCCTCAAGCTGATAAGGAGGAATCCACAACCGGCTCACACTTCCCCAGACAGGTATGAAAATCTCTTCACTTCCTACTCACCTTACAACAAGCTGTTTCCTGGGCCCGAAAACAGCCTTCAAGTTTGGGGATAGTTTACTCAGTTCAAACACTATTCAGCAAATGACGGCCTAAAAGAGGTAACAGTGTGATCAACTTACAGGGTGTCAGATCTAAATTACCTTTCCTTCCCATAGGACCCGTTGCCCTCATTCCCAAAGAACTGCACGCTGGAATTAAAGGGACTCTTCCACTTTGAAGAAAGCCTCCAAAAACTGTACAAGTGTGATGGAATTGCCTGGAGATCCTGGAGCCCCCACACCAAGGTGGGACACAGGCCGAGCAGTCACATCTCTTTACTTGTCCCATCATAACCCAGGAGAGGGAGAGGAGGCGCCCTGTCCACTGGTGTTTCTTCTGCCTGCTCTGCTATGCTTTGAGGGGGAAGAGGAAAAGATGGTCAGGTGATGCTTTAAAAATCACAAAACACAGTAGTTAAGCACTACAATTTAAAAAGACGCTTACTTATTTTATTCAATTATTATAATGTTAAACATGTAAAACTAAAACATGGCTGACTTTACCAACATGTCCCATAAGAAGCCATTGCATTTCTCAAAGTGGAGAATGGGGATTAGGGCTGACCTCCTTGTCTTCATTAGAGGACTCACAGGATTCTCTATGTTGAGAATAGACTCTAGGTTGTAAAGACCATTGTGATGTGAGCATGGACAACTATTTTTCAGGAGGTGGAAGATAAATCCTGCCCCGCTGGGTGGCACCGTCATTCAGGCTACTGCCACTCCTTGATCACAGAGCAGAAAGGCACATGGACTACAGCTGCCCAAGCTTGCAGAGAACAGTAAGAAACCCCATTTCTCATTTGGCTGATGCTTCTTTGTTAATATTTCTGTTTTCTCATGGAACTCTAGTGTTTCTTCATTCATTCAAGTGTTGAGTGTCTAACATCTACCTGGCTTTATTTTAGGAGCTTGGAGGGAGTTCTGTAGTTCAGAACAGATTTGGGCTGACCTTAATGATGTATCTTTTATGATAAAGTGTGCCAATGTCACAGTTTTATTTTTTAGCCTCTCCATCTCAAACTTTTGAAGAAAGCAGATTCTCTGTGTCAGCAGCATGGCAGAGTCTATCATTTATTAATTAAACAGGAATCCCAGCCCACTGATTTGGAAATATATAGCAATGAAAGATCTCATAGCAGCAGGCCTGTAACAATATAAGAGGTGTTGATGGTTATGAGACCAGACAGGTTGGACAAAGTGTGATTAGATAACAGAACACTCAATGAAAGATGACTTGTGGTCAAATATTGACAAAATTTATCCACTTACAACATAGTCAGTCTCAGTGATTTTAGCCATTCTAGTGGCTGTAAGGTGACGTTTTATTATGGTTTTAATAGATACTAATGCTACTCCAAAATTGCTGATTTATCCCTCGCCATTTGCTGCTTTGAAAACCATGAGTTTGTTTTCTGTGTCTGTGACTCTATTTCTGTTTTATAAAGAAGTTCATGTGTATTATTTCTTAGATTCCACATATAAGTGTCTTTGCTTGACTTACTTCACTTAGTATGATAATCTCTAGGTCCGTCCATGTTGCTACAATTGGCATTATTTCATTCCTCTTTATGGCTGAGTAATATTCTATTGTGTGTATGTCTTCGTTATCTTCTTTATCCGTTCATCAGCTGATATACATTTAGGTTGCCTCCATGTCTTTGTTTTTGTAAATAGTGCTGCTGTGAACATTGGGGTGTATGAATCTTTTCAATTTAGAGTTTCCTTCTTTTCCAGATACGCCCAGGAGTGGGATTGCTGGGTCATATGGTAACTCTAGTTTTAAATTTTTAACAAACCTCCGTACTGTTCTCCATAGTGGCTGCACCCAATTTACATTCCCACTAACAGTATAAGGGGATTCCTTTTTCTCCTCACCCTCTGCAGCATTTATTAAATATAAGCTTTTTGATGTTGGTCGTTCTAACCCATGTGAGGTGATACCTCATGGAGTCACATTTCACATAGCAACATTGCGCACCTTTCCATGTGCTTGTTGGCTATTTTTGGAGAAATGTCTGTTTAGGTCTTCTGCTCATTTTTGATTGGGTTGTTTGTTTTTGATATTGAGCAATATAAGCTGTTTATATATTTTGGAAATTAATCCACTGTCAGTAGCACTGTTTGCAAATATTTTCTCCCATTCTGTAGGTTGTCTTTTCATTTTGTTTATGGTTTCCTAATGAGCCTCGGTAGCATAGCAGTTAGGCAGACGGGCAGGTGGACAGGCAATCTGGCTCCATAGGTCAGGAGTTCGAATCCCAGGCTTGACCCTTTGATCTTCCCTGGTGGCTCAGAGGTTAAAGCGTCTGCCTTCAATGCAGGAGACCGGGGTTCGATCCCTGGGTCGGGAAGATCCCCTGGAGAAGGAAATGGCAATCCACTCCAGTATTCTTGCCTGGAGAATCCCATGGACGGAGAAGCTTAGTAGGTTACAGTCCATGGGATCGCAAAGAGTAGGACACGACTGAGTGACTTCACCTTGCTGTGCAAAGGCTTTTAAATTTAACTAGGTCCCATTTATTTATTTTTGCTTTTGTTTCTGTTACTCTAGGAGACAGATAAAAAAAATAGTGCTGAGATTTATTTCAAAGAGTGTTCTGCTTATGTTTTCTTCCATGATTTTAATAGCATCTCTTCTTAAATTTTAGATCTTTAATCTGTTTTGAGTTTATTTTTGTATATGATATTGAGAATGTTCTATTTTCATTCTTTTACATGTAGCTTTCTGTTTTCCCAGCACCACTTATTGAAGAGACTATCTTTTCTCCATTGTATATTCTTGTCTCATTTGTCGTAGAGTAATTGACCATAAGTATGTGGGATTATTTCTGGGTATTCTATCCTGTTGTATTGATCTATGTATCTGTTTTTGTGCCAGTACCATATTCTTCTGATTTCTGTAGCTTCTGTAGTCTGAATTTAGGGTGTATCATTCCTCAAACTCCATTCTTCTTTCTTAGGATTGTTTTGGCTACATGGAGTCTTTTGTGTCTCCATACATATTTACATTTTTTTGGTTCCAGTTCTATGAAAGATGCCACTGGTAATTTTTTAAAGGTTGCACTGAATCTGTAGATTGCCTTGGATAGTATGGTCATTTTAACAATATTGATTCTTCCTACCTAAGAATGCAGTATATCTTTCTACCTGTTTGTCATCTTCAGTTTCTTTCAACATCTTATAGTTTTCTAAGTACAGGTCTTTTGCTTCATTAGGTATCCCTAGGTATTTTATTCTTTCTGATGCAATAGTAAATGAGATTATTGCCTCAAATTCTCTTTCTGATATTTTGTTGTTAGTGTACAGAAATATAACAGATTGGGCAATTAGATGGATCAATAAAATAAAAAATATATTAGGAGACTAATGCAGGGTTAGCAAAATTATAACATCAATAAGATTACCTTAAATTGCCATGGTTTCATAACAAATGTTTTTAGACACCAAAAATCTGGAAGATTATAATCTCAGGATAATGATATCAAGAAATACATACATAGGTATTTTGTTCTTCAGTAAACTATTATAAAATCTAGTATAAGAGTGATGGAAATTTTCTGTCTCCCATATTAATTTAAGGGGATTGATGACCATTTACAGCAAATCAAACATTATGTAATAAGCAGTTTCAGAATTAATTTTTTCATATCTTTGTGAAATTAATTTTGTAAACTGGTTTCAGGGAATTGCTTTAGACTATTGTACTGAGACCTTTTTTTAGATGTAAAACTGAAAAATTTTTCAGAACAAGAGAAAGTTTTTAGGGGGCAACTGGAGATTTTCCATCATATTTTAGAAAGTGACTCATTATCTATCTATCAGTAATATAAACTATTTTGAAGTGTATGTTATATATGTACCATATTGCTCCAGAAATTAAGGTGTCTATCAAACACCATTTCTGATGGTGTTCCAAGGTGTATAAGAGGTAAAGAAAAAACATTTGCTATGAGATTTTTAAAAATCATAAAAATGCTTCAAATTTTCTAATTTTAAGTGAAGAATGGGTATAAATATTTGACCTGATGACTTTTGTATGATACTTCAACATGCATTTTATTTCAAAAGGACAAGAAGAATGATTATCCCAAGAACAGTTAAAAATAGAGGCATTTCAGAAAATATCTAGCAGCAGATTAAAAACAAACTAAATGATTTTTTAAATTTTTATTTTTACTTTATTTTACTTTACAATACTGTATTGGTTTTGACCAAATCTTTAAAGATTTGGTCTTCTTGGTCTTTAAGATCAGTCACTTTAAAAGGAACATTTTTGAATGGCAAGGCCACCCCCTTAGTATAATTTTCCTCTGAACCCCAAGACCGCCTCTATCATTCAACATGTTGCCATTCATTCTATGGGCCTCTGCTTCCCTTCACCCATTACTTTTCAGGTTCATTTGGTCCTCTTCTTCTCTTACCTCTTTACCTTGACCAATGAATATTCCCCTGGGAATTATCAATTGCTTCTATGATGTAAAATTAATAGTTGCAACATTTTATAACTTGGCTATTTACTTTCTCATGAATACTTTTTAGGAGATGGTTTTAGAGTCTATAATTAGAATTAATACACATCTAGGGTGTTTTTTAGATCTCAGGGACCATTTTTCAATTCTGATTTATATTTCCTCAGGCTCCCTTGCTACCTGATGGTCTTTTACAAATGGTCATTTACAGCACGCATGTTTCAAGAAGCCCAGCAAATTTTACTTTATCCTTTGCCCCTAATCAGATTGCTAACTCAACTCAATCTTTATCTCCTTTCTCCTTTCCTCCCCATTGGTGTTTTATTATTTTTTTAGCCCAGAGGAACCAGACTCCGAGATTAGGTATTTCTTGAATTTACATATCATAATCTCATCTGCTCATTTCCTTAGGCAGTCACTGTACATTTGGTAATTCTATTCTTATAGATCATTATCTCTGAAACCATTTTGTTTTCCCACAGGAGTGTCTGGAACCCCTGCTGACCTATCCTTAAAGAGTTAGTCTAAAATATATTTATATTTAATCAAAAAGTTCTAATGAAGTAGATGTTTATTTCTATAACTGGAAAAATTCAGGGTTATGTTTTTAATTCTACACTTTGAATGTCTTCAGATTTCAGAGATGTCAAAAGATTTTTATTTGTATGTTTCTCTATATTTTATTTATATATCTCTATAGTATATTTGTATCTATATGGTTAATTTTCTCTCTTTTATTTGTATATGGGAATAAAAGGAAATGATAGGCATTTTTATAAAATGAAAATGCCTAAATATTTATTTTTGTAAATAACTGTGGCCTAACATTTTACCTACTCTAAACACAGCTGTTTTTCCCTCTTGCTCTTGCTCTTCTCAGAGCATCAATAAAGAAATCAAACTTATACTGGAGCAGCTAAAATGGATTTTGCAAAGTCTTATTTTAAAGATAGTTTCAAGGATCTTAAAGCCGAAGGAGGTGTTAAATATCCTTGAATAAAATCTATTCCTTCCTGATAAAGACTCTGAGGCTGAAGTTACATCCATAAGGAAATTGGGGATGGAGCAGGAAGTGGAACTCAGGTCTCCCACACTCTAATATGTCACATTAATCGAAACAGCCCCTCAAACCCTCCCTTGGGCTATTTTTAATACACATTTCATATTCTGTGTTTTAAACCCTCAGCACATCAGAACTGCCATTTTGGATATGAGGGAGAGGGAAGAGAATTGGCTATCATGTTTGTTGTAACTGTCAGACAGAAGCTGACAGTAAATAGAAATGGCAGAACCAAGTCACATGACCTGAATCTGGCACCGTGAGGACATTCAGAGAAATAGAAAAGTGCCTGCATATCTCAGAAGGCCTAGGAGTCATCACTGCATTATATCACACCAAAGTACTGTATTAGTAGGAAAAATATCATTAAGAGATAGATTAGATTATGTTCACCATACATGATCTGGAAAAGCAGAGAAATGAATCTAAAGCTTGGATAGTTGTAGGTAAAATGAAAAAAAAATTCAGTTCAGCAACATAAACTTGTGACAAGTATGTATTACTAATTATGTTTCTGGATTTTTAAAACATCAATAGATATTAACTAGGCATGAAGAGTGTGGTGATTTTTGCCCCTTTTTTGTTGTCGAAACTTTCTGTATCAGAAAAAGAAGAAAAGAAAAAAAAATTATCTATTGGCTTTTTACTTAGAGTATTTTAAAGAGTTTTAAATGAACACTGTTGGGAATTGGGATCAAATATTGCTTATAGGAATAACTTAGCTAGCTGCAAAAATAACTCATAAAGAATTCTTACGCCTGTTAATGTCTGTCACGAAAAAGACAAGATATAACAAATGCTGGCAAGGATGTGGAGAGAAGGAAACCCTTATGCGCTGTTAGTAGGATTGTAAAATGGTACAGCCACCATGGAAGAGTATTGAGGCCCCTCAAAAGTTAAAAATAGAATTACGATATGATCCAGCAATTCCACTTCTGGGAATATGTCTAAAGGAAATCACAGTACTATGTTGAAAAGGTGAAAAGGTATCTGCACCCTATGTTTATAACAGCATTCTTTTTTAAAAAGTGAAGACGTGGAAACAATGTAAGCATCTATCAACAGATGAATCAAATTTGTGGTTATAAGAAGGGAGGAATTTGGGGTGGGAGAGTTGGATGAAGGTAATCAAAAGATATAAACTGCCAGTTATAAGATAGAGAATGTGGCTATAATGTGTAACATGATTATTGTGTGGTAGATGTGAAAGGTGTTAAGAGTAAATTCTAAGAATTCTCATCATAAGGAAAAAACATTTTTTCTTTTTCTTTTTTTTTGGTAACTATATGAAATGGGTACTAACTAAACTTACTGTGGTAATCAAATTTCACAGTTTATGTAAGTCAAGGCACTATGCTGTAAACTTTAAACATATAAAAAATGCAATTATATTTTGGAGAAAATGTTTATATATATTTGTAAGAACAGGTGCTTTAATTTCTTCATAACATACAAAGGTTTGACAATGAGGCTGAACTCCTTTCCCTGAGTAGGATGAAAAAGAGTCACATATATTTGGGCATTTGGCTAAACACATCAAGCTCAAAATGTTGCCTTCCAGTAATTTTGTCTGGTAGTTTGGGTTACTTTACTAATCAAATTAACCAGGTAATTGCCAAATTCATGCACTTTAGAGATAAACTTCCCATGAGAGGGGTCATTTTTTGACATTAAGTAATTAATCTATATAAGTAAACAGCTGCTGATTTTCTGAAAAGAATTTGTGCTTTAAAGCCCAGATATTATAATACAGTATCACTTCTTTGCTGTTACCTACCCCACCCTGTGATTTAGCATGGGTGAAAGCACCCCCTCCCCCACAGATACTCATTAATATAAAAAAAATGGAGGACTCTGTGGGAGAGGGAGAGGGTGGGATGATTTGGGAGAATGGCATTGAAACATGTATACTATCATGTAAGAAATGAATTGCTAGTCTAGGTTCGATACAGGATGCTTGGGGCTGGTGCACTGGGATGACCCAGAGAGATGATATGGGAAGGGTGGTGGGAGGGGGGTTCAGGGTTGGGAACTCATGTACACCTGTGGTGGATTCATGTCAATGTATGGCAAAACCAATACAGTATTGTAAAGTAAAAAAATTTTAAAAAATGGAGTGTTAAAATCTTGGAAGGTTCTTTCTACATATATACCAGTTTTCTAGTTTAGACTAGCTTTGATTTCCATTATGCATCTCATATCAGCAGAGATGCTGAGCTCCCTGTCACTGACGCTCTAATTTTTCTGTTTGCACGTAGTCACCAGGGCAGCCTTGTAACTGTCATCTCCAGGCAGCACATGCGATGGCTTTGGGACATCAGTGGAAGAAAGCCGTTTTGGATAGGCAAGTATCTGTGTTACCCTGAGGAGGAAGGCAAGACCACAAAGAGAAGGTCTCCCTTCCATCGGTCAAATAATTGTGGTCTACAATAATATGCAATGGTTAGATGGTTGGACAGTCTATCTTTTAAAACTCATAAATGTTATTTCTAAAGGCAAAAAATTTAAAATAGTTGTAAATAGGGAATGGTTTAATAAATTATAATATAACCATATGAAAGAATATTAAAGATATAACAATGCCTTATGTTTATAGATTCATTCAATAATGGATGCATATTATATATAAAATATGTAATGTACTGCATTTGTGGCAAGGTGCTACATGAAAAACACAGTCTACAGCCATATGAAGCATGAAATAATTTAGAATAAAAAAGTATATATACAAGTGTTATATATACACATAATATATACCTATCAGTTCAGTTCAGTGGCTAAGTTGTGTCTGACTCTTTGCAACCTCATGAACCGCAATACACCAGGCCTCCCTGTCCATTACAAACTCCCGGAGTCCACCCAAACCCATGTCCAGAGTCGATGATGCCATACAACCATCTCATCCTCTGTCATCCCCTTCTCCTCCTGCCTTCAATCTTTCCCAGAATCAGGGTCTTTTCCAATGAGTCAGCTCTTCGCATCTGGTGGCCAAAGTATTGGAGTTTCAGCCTCAACATCAGTCCTTCCAATGAACACCCAGGACTAATCTCCTTTAGGATGGACTGGTTGGATCTCCTTGCAGTCCAAGGGACTCTCAAGAGTCTTCTCCAACACCACAGTTCAAAAGCATCAATTCTTCGGCACTCAGCTTTCTTTATAGTCCAACTCTCACTTCCATACATCACCACTGGAAAAACCATAGCGTTGACTAGACAGACCTTTGTTAGCAAAGTAATCTCTCTGCTTTTTAATATACTGTCTAGGTTGGTCATAGCTTTCCTTCCAAGGAGTAAGCATCTTTTAATTTCATGGCTGCAATCACCATCTGCAGTGATTTTGGAGCCCAGAAAAATAAAGTCAGCCACTGTTTCCTCTGTTTCCCCATCTATCTGCTATGAAGTAAATATGTATTGACATAAAAAGAAATAAGTCAAAGAGTTAGGAATATTTTTTATCTCTGGTTAAGAATTATAGCTAATCCTAATTTTATCCTTTTTTTCTAAAGTTTTAATATTTTCTACAATTTTAACAGTAATCACAAATCTTTTCAAGCTACTTTAGAAACAGAATTCTCAGGTTGTACTAAAGTAAATATTCTCACCATCTCTTCAAGATACTATATTTAAGGAAATAATAATAAACCTACTCGGCTTCTTAAAATCTCTGTGATACTCAGTGAGTGTGTAATTCTGAAGTCATCTGAGAGTATTAAGTGAAGCCTGGAAGATAAATTTTCTCTATGTCCACAATGACAGATGTCAAGTTTCTAATCCCACAAAGTTTTGGGATGTAGCATCACCTGATCAGTAACTCACAGAAACAATCCAGAAGGAGACAAGTCATTCCCAAGCAAGAGTACTTCATTTTACTCTACCCCAAAATATCAAATGAGAACCGATGGGGAGAAGGTTATATGCTGCATAATAAAGACCATTTTCACAGTCAAATTTGGTTTGTGAGCTGCCAGGTAATCCTATTGCACAGGATTCTTTTTTTTATTCTATTATTTTTATCTCTATTCTAAAAGAGAGTGAGGAGGGGAAAATTTTTTTTCATTATTTTTAAATTGGAGTGTAATTGCTTTACAATGTTGTGTTAGTTTCTGCTGTACAACAGCATGAATCAGCTGTATGTGTACATCCCCTCCCTCTTGAGGGCCCCCCATTTCACCCATGTAGATCATCACAGAGCATTGGTCTGAGTATATATACGGCGGCTTCCCTAATAGCTCAGTGGTAAAGAATTTACCTGTAATGCAGGAGACCCAGGTTTGATCCCTGGGTTGTGACGATCCCCTGGAGGAGGGCATGGCAACCCACTCCAGTACTCTTGCCTGGAGAATTCCATGGCCAGAGAAGCCTGGCGGGCTACAGTCCCATAGGGTCGCAAAGAGCTGGACATGACTGAGCAATTACGCATAGCGCAGAACACAGCACGGTATATACACATCAAATGCTACTCTCTCAATTCATCCCAGGAGTGCTTCCTTAAGAAAAATGTTAAGAGCTTTGTAACATTGAAGTGTAATTTAAAAAAGAAAAAAAATTGCCAGTGGGAATGAAGAGGCAAATTGAGAAAAGCTGCTTTTTATTACAACTGTAGCAGATTAAAAAAATCTTAAGCTCCAGACTAAAAATAATACTTAATAAGCTGCTTTCGAATATGATACCCAAGAATCACAAGGAAGATAAATAGACAGGAATGTATCTGTTTCCCTATGACAGATACTCTGCCTGTAGGACGTATGAATAATAAGTGCCATTTATTAACACTTCTATGTCGTGAGCTTTATGTGCATTATCTTATTTAATCCTCAACATAGAGCTAGTTCTACTTAGATACACATTTCTGAGATGAGAAAACTAACGCTTGGAGAACTCAGAGAGGTTACATAACCTGCCCAGATATGTTCACCTAGCAAGTGGTGAGCTAGGATTTTGATTCCTACCTGGCCTTACACCAAAGCCTCATAGTCTCAGGTGTCTTAGAGGATTCCCAGGTCCTAGTCCATGCTTTAGAATGTAGGCTCACAATTGCATGTGATTACTGAGCTTAGAACAGTGGGTTGATATGACATCCAGTTGTAAATGTAATAAAAATCATTTGGCACCCTTCTTTGGTTCATGTCAGGTTTGAATGACCGAGTGCGTGCTGGCCACTGGGAATGGATTGGCGGTGAACCTGTGACCTTCACCAGCTGGAGGAGAGGGCCCCCTCAACGTTCAAGGCATGGCAAGGACTGTGTTTTGGTTCAAAGGCCAGGAAAATGGCACACAAAGGACTGTAGGAAGGGAAAATCTCACAATTATGTGTGCTCCAGGAAGCTCTAACTGGCCCTACAAGTATCTACTTGGGATGTTTTTATCTATTTATTTCCAGGATTTGTGCTTATTACTCAATAGAAAACAGAGTGTCATGACTGATGTGGTACATTTCTTCTCTCAAAGTGTTTGAAGGATTCTATATAGTAAAGAAAAGCAATAGTTTCAGGAAGATTAATAAATGAATGTTTCTTAGAGGAAAAGATAAATTTTTTGCAGTACATTTTGAAATAAATCCTCAAGGTATTATGTGGTACAAAATTTGATTATTCTGGAGACTTCACATTTCAGTCAACAGTAATTTCATGGTCCTTGGATTTTTTTCCCCAATACTTCAAATGAATACATTCTGAAATCTATATTGCAGGTGCTTCCACCACTTCCATCTGAGTGAGGCTTACCCTGCCAGTTCATTAAATCAAGGTTGAACTGCAAAGGGTTGCTTTGTCCCTTTGGAGTCCTTTCAAATGTGAAGGCTGAGAGGCTGTGGATAAAAAGGAGAATTCTCTGTGGTGAAAAAGGAAGGCTTTAGATGGAAGAATCTGGCAGATGGAAGTTCATCTGCAAAGCTGTAGTTCAGGTAAGAATTCAGGGGTTACCTGTCCTTCAGAAGTCTACCCATCACTTCCCATGAGACAGAGCTCCTTTTCTAGTAAGATGGTTATGCCATTCTAAAGTGAATAATTGGGTTTCCCGAGCTTTACAGATTCAGGAGACATTTGAAGGAACATGAGCCTCTGTTCATCCGTGCTTGTGGCACTGAGTAGCATTTCTCAAGGACATTTGGAATAAAAATCATATATGGATGATGGTTAACATATGAAAGAAAAATATGGCTTCCTCAAAAGTGTCCCAATGAACTACGCAGATGAACAAAGAAAAATAGTACTAAAAACAGAGTCCTTGAAAGCCTATATTCTCAGAAAGGATTTTGGTATAATTTTGAGCCCTTAAATATTTAATATGTGTAGAATTGCCATGTTAACCTGATCCTCTAATGAAAAGGTACCTTATTAATTTATAATGGCAGCTGAGTGAAACATTTTTGTAGCAGTAAAGCATGTTGCAGCCTTACAAGAACTCCCTTCTGAAATTAAAACTTAATTACAGGAAATTAGAAATTTATTTCTGAAACATTTACTCACAATTTTCATCTTTTCATAATCCTTGAAAAATATGGTTGTGTCCCATGTAACTTGCTATTATGAGTGCCAGAGTCACTTCAGAATCAAAACAGAGCCACCAAGCAGATCAAAGTTTTGGTGTGGATTTTATTATAATAATACCTTGAGAGAAACTAAAAGTGACTGAAGAAATTCAGTCTCATTTTTTGGATATAAAAAACAACAAGCTTGTTTTATTTGTGCTTGTTTATCAAGATTTTGGTTGATAGAAATATTTACAAAGACAGATTAGAATGAGAGTTAGACATTCTCCCTCTTATAAAATTCCAAAATCAGTGTGGAGTCAGGAGACTCCTTAGCTTAGATATCACAAGTAGAATCTGAATTGCTCTGATATAGAGGTCTTCCATATGACACAAGCAGTTTCTGGTGTTGAATCAGAAGGTGTAAACCCATTCTCTGTATCAGCTGATGTCCCTTCTGGTCCATGGGCCTCTGCAATGTTGAAAGATGGGATGCTGAATAAAGAAAAGAGGAGTTGTTTACCTGAAGGATTGTATCCTAAGATGGAAACTAAATGGTCAAGGAATGAGGAATTCCTAGATCTGTATTGACTGGAAATCCAGAACCATGGCAACTGCGTAAACCTCATCAGCATGGTAGGTTTCATTATACATTTCTGCCATGTCAGTGATATTAAATGTAATTGCAAACATTAGCACAAAGAGAGAATGCTTTGATTCTTAGAGCAACTAAAAGAAATACTAGAAGAATGTTTAAATTATTCTTGGTCATGAAAACATTAGTCAAGTGGTAAAATCCAACTAACTGGAAGAAGGTACAAATGAAAATTCAAGCAAGTATGGGTACTAAGCAATATGTGGGTGCATGACCTTCATCTCCTTCTCATGACTGGGCTTTGACTGATGGGGAAGTAGTCGTAAATGATCGTCATGGTTCTCTCCACCTTTATTGGTTATTGTCATCCTTTAGGTTATGGTGGGAGTGGGAAGGAAGGAAATGGAGTAATGATAGAATGAGAAAGGGAGATCATAGATAAGGGGAGAGTGGAAAGAAGGATTGAGTAGGAAGAGATGGGAGTTGATTGGTAGCTAAGAAAGAGAGCATCAGAAAGAAGGAGTTGAATGCCACCCAGCTCTTCTCTCTAGACTTGAATACTGACTCAGGAAAAGTCCCATATAATCCAAGGGCATTAACCAAGCTCCATAATGTGTATCTTTTCAGAATCTTGTGACTGTTGGTCTTTAACAAAATATACATATGTGTAGTATATATCTGCTAAACATAAACTCAAAAAACATATGACAATTATTCCATCTTCTTCCAAGGGGTGATAAAAATGAATCAGGTGTCATTTATTTACATTTTTTTTTTTTGGTTTATTTTTAAGACAGACAAAAAGAATATGCACATATTTAACACTATGGTTCTGTATAATTTAAATCATATACTAGTGTTGATTAATTTCTGTGACAAAGCAGCATATTAATTGTACTGTACCTAGTGTTATACAAAAATTAATAAAATAAGCTATTTCTAGTTCTGAATTACTATTCCTTTAGTGTTTAACATTTTATATTTATTTTACCCATTTAAGAAGAAATGGAGAAAAAAACTGAACATGTCTTTTTCGTCCTTACTATTTAGATCAGCCTTTCATTTTACAGTTTCCATCCATTTATCCATCCATCCAGTCATCCATCCACCATCCATTCAACAAATATTGACTGTGAAGTGCCTGTTACTGTTGTAGATACTGGATATATGTAATGAATGAGATAGAAAGTTAAAGTATAAAAGCATGATATGTATATGTAAATTTCTAATAGTTGTTTTTAAGCATGGAGCTTTTTCAAAAATATATATATATCAGAGAGAAAGTCACAGTGGAAGTCATTGATTGCATTATCCCTTTTCAGAATCAGAGGGAAAGCCACACTGATATAAAGAGCTCAGACCATCTTTTGTTTTATTTCTCAACTGTAAATTGGTGTGAACTTCCTGAATTTATAATCAGGTCAGGGTGTTATTGATAACAGCTGTTTCAAATTTCCTATCTCCAGATCAGGTTAGGAGCGAAAGATTTCAAATCCAGCTAATTAATTTGTAACAATTATTTTTTCCAAAGAGACAAGCAGTGTGTGTCTCTGTGTCTTTGAGATTCCTGGAGTAACAGGAATAAGGAAGAGAGATCTTTGATGTCATTTCCTCTGATGTTATATGGCAGAAAGGATTGAAGTCCTCAGAAGTTAAAGTGAGAAGAAATCAGCACCAGAGAGCTACAGTCTTCCAAACTGTAGGCTGGGTCTCTTCTAATTATTCCATACGTTTATTATCACTCTGAGCAAATGGTTTATTATATTCCAGTAAAATACCTTTCAATGGTGAGTATTATGAGGTTCACCATATACCTAAAAACATTATTTTAAGTAAAAGAAGATGGACACAAAAGGCCACGTATTGAGTGATTCCTTTTATATGAAACGTCCAGTTTAGGCAGAGGATCAGTGGAAGGGGAAATTGGAACTGACTGCTTCTGGGGAGAGGGTTCCTTTCCGAGGAAATGGAAGTGCTCTGGTATTAGATGGTGGCGATGGTTGCACAACACAATGAATACGCTAAAAACCACTGAAGTGCACACTTTAAAATGGTGCATTGTATGTTATAGGAAGTATATCTCAATAAAAAATGCTATTAAAAATCACCACATAAAAATGTGTTTTAGAAAACTATAAATGGGTTGATGTATTAGCTGTATGTTTATGCAATTCATCCAAGATACTTTTTCCAGTCTTTGCCCCAGGTCTCTCTCAGGTTTTTGTTTATTTGTTAATATAGTTGGTTAAGGAAAAGAAATTGCTGATTTGACAGAGTTTTAAATTTACAGTGCTGCTTTATTGATCTTCCTCCTCTTTCCCCCCATTAATCATGGGAGAACGGTTATTGATGGCGGCATGTGTCTGGACGCCTGTAATATCCAGAATGCCTTGATTTTCTTAAAATTAATTTTATAAGTCTTTAGAACAGGATTGTGCAGGAAATGAATATACTGTCCTCATAACTTACACATATAACTGTTCGTTTTGAGCAGTTTTTATGGGTCTTATATATTCTGCTAGGCAATAAAATTTAGTTTATCTTAAGACAGAAAGGAACAAAAATCAACTGACACTTCCATTAAAGGCCTTATGGTAACCTGCAATACTTTTTCTGAGCAATGAAGTATATGAATTCACCTTTGGCTTCTATTCCCATCTGTATTTTTGCTTCCCAAAGGCAATCAATCCCAACTTACCCTACAGAAGAAAAATGGGAAAAAAAGATACATTGTCCTAAAACTAGTCAAAGGAAAGCTGGAGTGGCTATGTTATCAGAGCAACTTTTAGAGCAAAGTATATTATCATTACCATTTGAAGGACTCAATAAATCAAGAATACATATTTATGTATCTAATAACTAAGTTTAAAAATACATGAAGCAAAAACTGAGAGAACTGTAAGGAGGAATAGACAAAATCTCTAATTATAGTCAGTAATGTTAATACCCCTCTGTCAAGGATCAATAGAACAAGTAGGCAGGAAATCAGTAGGGTTATAAAAGTATGGACACTGTTAACCAAATTAACCTCATAGACTTTTATCGAACACTCCACCCCAAAACAGAGAATATACGTTCTTTTCAAGTTCTCAGGGAACATATACCAGGGCAGGCCATATTCTGGGACATAAAATGAGTCTGAATAAATTTTTAAAAATTCAAGTCAACAGCAAAATTCTGTAAAGCAATTATCCTTCAATAAAAAATAAATTAATTAAAAAAATTCAAGTCATACAAAGTATGTTCACTGGCGACAGTGGAATTAAATGAGAAATCAATAACAGAAATATCTCTGGAAAACCCTTAAGTGTTTGGAAACTAAATTATAGACTTCTTTAATGCAGGAAGTAAAGAAGAAATCAAAGAGGAAATTAAAAAGTATGGTAAACTGAATGAAAATGGAAACACATCAAAGTTTGTAGGATACTATTAAAGCAGTACTTATGGGGAATTTTATAGCACTAAATGCCTATATTAGGAAGGAAGAAAGTAGCCTCAGCTTCCACTTCAAGAAGATAGAAGACATGAGTAAGGCAATAAAAATTATCAGAACAGAAGCCAGTGAAAGAGAAAACAAAAATCAGTAGGGGAAAATCAGTGAAACCAAAAGCTGCTTTTCTGAGAATATTGATAAAGTTGGTGAATCTCTAACCAGACTGATGAGGAAAAGATGAGAAGAGGACACAGGTGGCTAATATCAGGAATGAGAAGTAACATCAGGCGACAGCACTACGTCTTCTATAGCTACTAAAAGAAAAATAAGGGACTGTCATGAACAACTCGTGTCAACAGACAACTTACATGGTCAAATTCCACGAATGAGAGAAACTCTCAAACCTCAATCAAGAAAAAATAGGTAACTTGAGAAAACTCTAAAACTATTACAGAAGCTGAATTTGTAGTTTCTTACAAAGAAAATTCCAGGCTCAGATAGCTTTACTATTGAATTCTACAAATGTTTAAGGAAGAAATAGTTCCTAATCTACAAAAGTCAGAAAATCGCAGAGGGAAGAATATTTTCTTACTCCTTATCTAAGGCCATTGTTACTCTGACAAGCAAACCATACAACAATATTATAAGAAAAGAAAACTACAGGTCAATATCCCGCATGAATATACATGGAAAAATTCAAAAAAAATTTGTTGCCAATTAAAATCTAACAATGCATATAAAAGGAGAATACATCCTACCCAAAACACTGTTTTAAAAAAAAGATAGGCTATGGGCTCGGAGGAAATATTTACTATGCATTTATCTGATACAGACTTGTGTGCACACTGTTTTTTAAAACTCCAATATATAGAATATAAGAATAAAGAGGTAGAATATTTGAACAGACACTTTACCAAAGAGAATATATGGATGAAAATTACATGAAAATATGTTTTCCTATTGATTAGTCATTAAGGAATTATAAACTAAAGTCACAATAAGATAGTACTAATCTCTACTAGAATAGCTAAAATTAAAGAGGCTGACTGTACTATGTGTTGAAGGAACTGGAGCTCTCATACATTGCTGGTGGAAATATAGCCCAACAACATTGGAAAGAAATTTGGTGGTTTCTTCAAAAGTTAAACATGTATATGATCCAACCAATCCACTCCTAGGTATTTATCCAAGAGAGAAAAATGCATATCTCCATTGAAAGACTTGTACATAAATGTTCATTATAGCTTTATTTGTAACAGCCAGAATTGTCAACGACCATCTATTATCAATGACTGGATAAATAAATTACAGGGTATCTCTATAATGAAATACTATGCAGGAGTAAAGCAAATGAGAACTTTCTACCACATGGATAATTGTTCAAATATTTATACTGAGTGAAAGAAACCTAACAACAAGAGCATACATAGTGTATGTGCACTCCACTAACAGAAAATTCTGGAGCATGCAACATAATCTATGTTGACAAAACGTTAAGTGAGATGTTATCTGAAAATGACTGAGGAGGACAGGAAAGAACAGAGGAAAGGATTGCCAAGGGGCACAAAGAAAGTTTAGCAGGGCTGGATGTGCTCACTATTTTGATTGCAGTGATAGTTTCACAGGTACACACATTTTACATATCCAGCCTGCCAATTCGGGAGATGTAAGAGACACAAGTTTGATCCCTAGGTCGGGAAGATCCTTTGGAAGAGGGAATGGCAACCCATTCCAGTGTTCTTGCCTGGAGAATCCCATGGACAGAGGAGTGTGGTAGACTCCTCTATCTGGTAGACTCTGTGTGACATGGGGTTGCACAGAGTCAGACACAACTGAAGTGACTTAGCACATATGCACCCACACATCTATGTATGTATGTGTCAAAATCTATCCAACCATACACTTTAAATACATCTTGTTTATTGTATCTAATTTATCCATCAATAAAACTATTTAGAGAAATAAAACAATGAAATAATATCTGCAACATCATGGAAAAGTTTCAAAAGAAAAGGAAAGCTATATGAATTGTTGTTGCTCAGTGGCAAAGTTGTGTCCAACTCTTTGTGACCCCATGAACTGTAGCACCCCAGGCTTCCCTGTCCTTCACTGTCTCCCAAAGATATCTATTTCAGGGCAATAAAAATTGGAACAAATTTATATGATTTAAACGTCCAGCAACAGAAGAATGCTTAATGGAATATTCTGTTGCTTCCATTAAAATGATAATTCTATTGTACAAAGTTAATTTTAAGTAGCAGAGTTTAAAATACTGTGTGCACAAGTTTAATAGCCATATTACAATAGGCAAACTGACAAGGGAGGAATGCTTGATATAGTTTTACATCTCAATCCCACCACTGCCTAGCTATGTATTCTAAACTTAGGTTTCTCATCTGGAAAGTGGAGATAATAATAACTTTCTAAAGAAATTCTTGAGTGAATTAAGTGTGAAACTGTGAAGAATATGCCTGGATCATAGTAGGCATTCAATAAAGCACATCTTTGTAAAAGTTGAAGAGCTATAAGTGTGTGTGTGTGTGTGTGTGTGTGTGTTTGATGCACAGTCCTTGGAAGAGGGTGACAGTTTCAAACAGTGTTGTCCTGACCAGTAAACGGGAGGAGGAGCAGGGCTGGGACAGCTGGGGTTTTGAAGTTCCATATTACCAGTGAGAAGATTCCCTGTATGAGGACACTTTGTTGAACATAGAGGTGTTTCCAGCTGTTGGAAGAACCTAGAAGACTGATTTCTTTCTTTTTAAAACTCCAGTATGCCTTGCTTTCATGCATGATCTGTTTAAAAAAATTGGAATATAATTGCTTTGCAATGTTGTGCTAGTTTCTGCTGTACAATGAAATCAATCACCCATATGTATACATATACCCCTTCCCTCCAGGGCCTCCCTCCCACCCCCCAATCCCACCCCTCTAAGTCATCACAGAGCACTGAGCTGAGCTGCTTGTGCTATAGGGCAGCTTCCCACTAGCTCGTTATTGTGCACCTGGGAGTGTATTGAGGTCAAACCTGAGGTCAAACCAATTCACCCCACCCTTCACTTTCTACTGTGTCCAGCCTCTTGGTCCACCCTCATCTCTACAAATGCATATCTATTGTACCCAAATCTTATTATAAAGAAAGAAAAGTTAGGAAATAGCTTTTCCACTGACAGAGAGGGTTGTTTGTTTTGCTAAAAGATTGTTTACTGGTAAGGACTTGGGTGATAGTTATTTTCTAGAAATGGTTCCTCAGTAAGGCCGTATTCTCAAAATTCCCTTTTATATTCAGTAAGTGACACATTTGCTACATATATCGAGGATTCATCAGGGCCCGAAAGAACATGTGTGTTGGCTGTTCGTGCATGCGTGCCTAGTCACTCAGTTGTGTCTGACTCTTTGCGACCCCATGGACAGTAGCCCACCAGGTTCCTCTGTCCATGGGGATTCTTCAGGCAAGAACACTGGAGTGTGTTTCTATGCCCTCCTCCAGGATATCTTCCCAACCCAGGGATCAAACCTGTGTCTCTTGCATTGGCAAATGGATTCTTTACTGTCTGAGCCACCAGGGAATGTCCCACTAAATGGAGACAATGGTGGTTTGAAGTGTACGGGAGTCCAGAAAGATTCTCCTAGAAGCTGAAAGACAGAGAAGGTCAGGTGAGACTGACATCCAGTAAATCACCTTCTTGCCTAAGATTTCCCACCGAGCAGAATCCTTAGGTCACGTTGGTGACTGGCCATGAATAGCAGGCCTCTAAGATTTTCAGATTTGAATCAAGAGTTAAACTTTTGTAAATGTGACGAAGGCCTGCCCGACTATAGCAAACTCAGGCCCAGGGTCAGGTACACAACAGAAGGCAAGCCTTAATGGAAAGTTCTGCTTTGCTTTAGCACTTTATCCTCATAATTTTTCACAGTTTGTCTCATGCCACCTTATTACTTAATTCCCACACCTTGGAGGGAAAAATGTGTAATATTTTAATATTTATGTTACAGATACTTAACATTATGCTTCTGCATAGGTGTTGCCAAGATGGCAAAGCCAACCTTTATTTATAGAGGGTAGAAAATATAAATCTGTCTAAAATCTTTCATGAAAGGAAGGTCTTAATATTTCCAGAGTTGATTTTGGTGCCTACTCTTGGAGAGCTTTAGAGAAGCGTTGTCAACACAAGGTGCCATTGTTTTAGGTTTCCTATCCATGGCTTGCCTTTTTTTCCCCCAAACTTCCCTGTCTTTTGGCAACTTCTCTTTACATTCTGTCCTACATTTGGCCTCGAGACAGTTGAAAGCTTTGCAAGTTGATTTTCCGTTCCCATCTGAGTTTTAGCTTAGCCGTGGAACTGTTTTCCATGTGTTTTTAATCATTTGTCCATGTGTTATGAGCTTATAGGGACAATATGGTTCCCTCAATCTGCCTGCATTGTAAAAGCAGAAACTGGCACGGTGGCCAGTGGGGGAACAGTTTTCAGACAGATGCCCCCTACACTCATTTCTGTTGGTGATACACTATCCCTATCTTCCAACTAGAGGAAAGCAATTTATGAACTGTGTAAAGTTCCCTAACATAAGAGTTTGCTGGCCTGAGTTGCCTTTTCTGGGAGTATAATCATCTTTCAGAAGAGATTTGCCTGGGACCTGTGGCTGGTGTGACAAAGTTCAAAGACCTACTCTGACACTGTGGCCAGGTTGGAAAATAAAGTTTTATTTTGAGTCTTCCCAGATCTAGTAGAAAATTGATTTTAAAATACAGTCTAAACACAGAAAATTAAGTTCTCCAGGACAAAGTGATACCTCTTAGAAAGTAAAGCATGACAAGGACCCATGGCAGAAGTTGCTGTCCAAAATTTTTCCTAGATTTGATGGTTGAAGCCAACATTCATTAACCTAAATGTAGAGTGAGGCACTGGGAAGGGGAAAGAAGCAGAAAAATGCCTTCAGCAAAATTCCTGTTCTCCAAGTTGCTGACTGCAATCTCCAGCAAACATAGACCTCGCCTCTGAGGAGCCTCTCAGGAAGACACACATGCATTCAAATGGAGCCAACGCTGAGGAATCACTAAATGGCAGGGTAAAGAAGGAGCTGCAGATAAATCCTGGTGTTCTGGGTGAGGGGAAAGTGTTTGTTAGTTGCTCAGTCATGTCCCACTCTTTGCTACCCCATGGACTGTGGTCTGCTAGGCTCCTCTGTCCATGGGATTCTCTAGGTGAAAATACGGAGTGGATTGCCATTCCCCTTTCCAGGGGATCTTTCCAACCCAGGGGTTAAGCCTCAGTCTCCTGCACTGCAGGCCAATTCTTTTCCGTCTGAGGCACCAGGGAAACCCGATGGGGGACGTGACTCCTAGTAAAACTTCTATTCTGCAAAAAGCTGGTTCGATGACAGGTCAGCTCCTGGAGGTTAAGATTTCAGGTTTCTCATAGCTCTTTTGCCCACTCTGACCCCCCATTCTTTCACCATTTTATTTAGAACCAAGTTCCTAAGAAATGACTTAAATGTTGTAGAGCATTATAGTAGCTACACGGAATCATGGGTGATCCTGGGAAGAAAGATATAAAGGAGTGCTGGAGCAAAAAGCTAGACTTCAGTGGGTTGATATGTCAGTGGAAGTGAGAAAGTGGAGTTTGGGCTTGGAAAATTTTTCTCCAGTATTTGCCTGGGAAGGCAGAAGACACCGCTGAAGAATAGAACCTGGAAATTGCTGTGAAATCAAAGAGGCATTTTTTAAAGCTTCAAAACAAGCACACATTATAAAAACGCTGATGGGCAACCGGTGGAGTGAAGGGAGTTGAATGATATGGGGTGGGAGAGACTATGAATAAAGGAGATGGGAAAGGATGGATTCCAAAAACAGAGTGGAAAGGAGAAAAGAATTGTTGTGGTCTGTCAAGTAAAGGAAATGCTCCCATCTGATCGCCTCTGTTTTTCTCTGTGGAAGAAGGGGGTGAGGTCATTTGCTGAAAATCTTGAGGAGTAATGAAAATGTCTACATGGTGAAGGTAGTAGTTCTGGAAAAGCTACTGGGGATGAGACAGGTGCTAAAGTTGAACGAGCTGAGGGATACGAGCCACCAGTCCAAGAATCAGTTTAAAAGGCAGACTCTTAATGGTGACCAAAAAAAAAAAGAAGGAAAAGAAAGGCAGAGAAGTCAGAGGTTCGAGATTATTAGAGAAGATTTTTAAATGATCTACCTGGAAAATGAAGTGAGAGCTGACTAGAGTAATAAGAAAGATTGCTGGGTGGAATTGACAGTTCAGTTAAAATGGGAGATAATTTATACAGAGTCAGTTTTCACCATTTTGTCATTGTCTCTGCCATTACTCTATGTCAAAGTAGCCCAGAGAAGAGGGAGTGGAGTGTTTTCAGGCTTGGAATTCTACTAGATCATGCAAGAGAAAGGGGAGCAAGGAAGTTGGGAATATTGTAAAAATTTGAAATGATGGGCCATGGATCCAAGCTGGATAGGGAAGAAAATGAAGACCACTTTTAGATATTCATTCATTCATTCATTTTAAACAAGTATTTTTGAACATCTCTTACAAGAAAAGACCTGAGATGGGACTAAGAAAGGCAGAACTCCTGCTTTCATGGACTTCAAAATCCAAAGTGGAGACAAATATTAAATGCTCACACAAGTAATTCAGTTCAGTTCAGTCGCTCAGTCGTGTCCGACTCTGCGACCCTATGAATCACAGCACACCAGGCCTCGCTGTCCATCACCAACTCCCGGAGTTCACTCAGACTCGCGTCCATTGAGTTCATGATGCCATCCAGCCATCTCATCCTCAGTCGTCCCCTGCTCCTCCTGCCCCCAATCCCTCCCAGCATCAAAGCCTTTTCCAATGAGTCAACTCTTTGCATGAGGTTGCCAAAGTACTGGAGTTTCAGCTTCAGCATCATTCCTTCCAAAGAAATCCCAGGGTTGATCTCCTTCAGAATGGACTGGATGGATCCCCTTGCAGTCCAAGGGACTCTCCAGAGTCTTCTCCAACACCACAGTTCAAAAGCATCAGTTCTTTGGCTCTCAGCCTTCTCCACAGTCCAACTCTCACATCCATACATGACTACTGGAAAAACCGTAGCCTTGACTAGACAGACCTTAGTCGGCAAAGTAATGTCTCTGCTTTTGAATATGCTATCTAGGTTGGTCATAACTTTTCTTCCAAGGAGTAAGCGTCTTTTAATTTCATGGCTACAATCACCATCTGCAGTGATTTTGGAGCCACCCTAAATAAAGTCAGCCACTGTTTCCACTGTTTCCCCATCTATTTCCCATGGAGTGATGGGACCAGATGCCATGATCTTCGTTTTCTGAATGTTGAGCTTTAAGCCAACTTTTTCACTCTCCTCTTTCACTTTCATCAAGAGGCTTTTTAGTTCCTCTTCACTTTCTGCCATAAAGGTAGTGTCATCTGCATATCTGAGGTTATTGATATTTCTCCCAGCAATCTTGATTCCAGCTTTTGTTTCTTCCAGTCCAGCGTTTCTCATGATGTACTCTGCATCTAAGTTAAATAAGCAGGGTGACAATATACAGCCTTGACGTACTCCTTTTCCTATTTGGAACAAGTCTGTTGTTCCATGTCCAGTTCTAACTGTTGCTTCCTGGCATGCATACAGATTTCTCAAGAGGCAGGTCAGGTGGTCTGGTATTCCCATGTCTTTCAGAATTTACCACAGATTATTGAGATCCACACAGCCAAAGGCTTTGGCATAGTCAATAAAGCAGAAATAGATGTTTTTCTGGAACTCTCTTGCTTTTGCCATGATCCAGCGGATGTTGGCAATTTGATCTCTGGGGTCCTCTGCCTTTTTGAAAACCAGCTTGAACATCAGGAAGTTCACGGTTCACATATTGCTGAAGCCTGGCTTGGAGAATTTTGAGCATTACGTCACTAGCGTGTGAGATGAGTGCAATTGTGCAGTAGTTTGAGCATTCTTTGGCATTGCCTTTCTTTGGGATTGGAATGAAAACTGACATTTTCCAGTCCTGTGGCCACTGCTGAGTTTTCCAAATTTGCTGGCATATTGAGTGCAGCACTTTCACAGCATCATCTTTCAGGATTTGAAATAGCTCCGCTGGAATGCCATCACCTCCACTAGCTTTGTTCATAGTGATGCTTTCTAAGGCCCACTTGACTTCACATTCCAGGATGTCTGGCTCTAGGTAAGTGATCACACCATCGTGATTATCCGGGTCGTGAAGATCTTTTTTGTACAGTTCTTCTGTGTATTCTTGCCACCTCTTCTTAATATCTTCTGCTTCTGTTAGGTCCATACCATTTCTGTCCTTTATTAAGCCCATCTTTGCATGAAATGTTCCCTTGGTATCTCTAATTTTCTTGAAGAGATCTCTAGTCTTTCCCATTCTGTTGTTTTCCTCTATTTCTTTGTGTTGATCGCTGAGGAAGGCTTTCTTATCTCTTCTTGCTATTCTTTGGAACTCTGCATTCAGATGGTTATATCTTTCCTTTTCTCCTTTGCTTTTCACTTCTCTTCTTTTCACAACTATTTGTAAGGCTTCCCCAGACAGCCATTTTGCTTTTTTTGCATTTCTTTTCCATGGGGATGGTCTTGATCCCTGTCTCCTGTACAATGTCACGAACCTCATTCCATAATTCATCAGGCACTCTATCAGATCTAGTCCCTTAAATCTATTTCTCACTTCCATTGTATAATCATCAGGGATTTGATTTAGGTCATACCTGAATGGTCTAGGAGTTTTCCCTGCTTTCTTCAATTTGAGTCTGAATTTGGTAATAAGGAGTTCATGATCTGAGCCACAGTCAGCTCCTGGTCTTGTGTTTGTTGACTGTATAGAGCTTTTCCATCTTTTGCTGCAGAGAATATAATCAATCTGATTTCAGTGTTGACCATCTGGTGATGTCCATATGTAGAGTCTTCTCTTGTGTTGTTGGAAGAGGATATTTGCTATGACCAGTGCATTTTCTTGGCAAAACTCTTTTAGTCTTTGCCCTGCTTCATTCTGCATTCCAAGGTCAAATTTGCCTGTTACTCCACGTGTTTCTTGACTTCTTAGTTTTGCATTCCAGTCCCCTATAATGAACAGGACATGTTTTTTAGGTATTAGTTCTAAAAGGTCTTGTAGGTCTTCATAGAACCGTTCAACTTCAGCTTCTTCAGTGTTACTGGTTGGGGCATAGACTTGGATTACTGTGATATTGATAGGTTTGCCTTGGAAACGAACAGAGATCATTCTGTCATTTTTGAGATTGCATCCAAGTACTGTATTTCGGACTCTTCTGTTGACCATGATGGCTACTCCATTTCTTCTGAGGGATTCCTGCCTGCAGTAGTAGATATAATGCTCATTTGAGTTAAATTCACCCGTTCCAGTCCATTGTAGTTCACTGATTCCTAGAATGTAGACGTTCACCCTTGCCATCTCCTGTTTGGCTACTTCCAATTTGCCTTGATTCATGGACCTGACATTCCAGGTTCCTATGCAATATTGCTCTTTACAGTATTGGACCTTGCTTCTATCACCAGTCACATTCACAGCTGGGTATCGTTTTTGGTTTGGCTCCATCCCTTCATTCTTTCTGGAGTTATTTCTCCACTGATCTCCAGTAGCGTGTTGGGCACCTACCGACCTGGGGAGTTCCTCTTTCAGTATCCTATCATTTTGCCTTTTCATACTGTTCATGGGGTTCTCAAGGCAAGAATACTGAAGTGGTTACACAAGTAATTATTCAACTGCAATTCTGGTAGCACCATTATAAGGACGAAGCAGAAAACAAATGCTGTGGAAACAATTGAGAGAATAGAAGCCACCGAAAGTTGCCCTGAGAAAGTGGAATGTGACATTTACAGTCTAGAGGTGGAGCAATTCCTGAGGATAACAGGGGTCAGAATGTAAAGGGGATGGAGAGGCCACTTGAGTAGAAGTTACCAGGCTACAGCCAGGATGTTGAATAGGACATCATGTAACACTGATGGCAGGTTATTTGTTCAGACTTGTCCTAAATTTACCCAGGATGCTGAAGTGCATCCTGAAGTTACCCAGGCTGACAATAGGATTTACAGTGAAGAGAAAGGCAATGAGCCAGATGAGGAAGGCAGGACAGGTAGGATTGTTTCTGGCAAGGTTTAGGGACAAGAAGTCAAGTCCCTGAGATCATATTGCTTATAAACTGTAAAGGCAGAGCCAGGAATCAGATAAAAAGTTTTTCTGGCTTCAAATCTGAAGCCACTTCCACTTATATTACTCTCTCTCAGCTTTCTGCAGTGAAAGTTGATCAGGGTAAATTTTAAGAAATAGCAAGAAGGTGATGACAGAGGTTTAGGATCAGTGAAGACATCCTGGACTGACTGTAACTAGAGGCTGTGGGTGGTGAGGGATGGATGGATGGTGGAGGATGGGGCGCGGGTGAAGTTGCTCGGCTGCCTTGGCCTACTTTTCAGATTTATAGGAGCCCTCTCTGCCATCTTGGTAGGTAGCTTATTTGTCAAATTTAGGTATTGTCCATGACTTGTGCACGGTAATAGATACAGCCCCAGTAGCAAAAAATAAAATGCTTCCTCCATGGTGTGGGAGTGATTTGGACACAGAGCAGTAAGTTCACTGAAACTCAATAATCTGACCTTAAAAGGCAATACTGGAATCAGTGCCTAAATGTGGAAATAGTGAAGTTTTATAATATGGTACACCATTTGGTATTTGTCCTCTTCTACTGGCTACATTTTTTTTTTCTTCGAGTGGTATCTTAGTTTGCCATTGCTGCCATCACAAAGTACCAGAGGCCTGGTGGCTTAAACGGTACAGATTTGTTTTTTCACAGTTTTGGAGGCGGGAAGTCCGAAGTCATCATGTTTGTAAGATTGTTTCCTTCTTTCCTTGGCATGTAGACAGCTGTCTTGTTATGTCTTCATGTCGTCTTTCTTCTGCGTGTGTCTTTGTCCCAATCTCTCTTTTTAATGAAGACATCGATCTTACTGGTTTAGGACCCACCATAGTGGCCTCACTTTAATTTAATTACCTCTTTAAAGGCTCTATTTTCAAAAACAGTCACATCTGAGGTGCTGGGGGTTATGACTTCAACATATGAATATGGGGCAGGGGGGACACAGGTAACACTTTTTTAATATATAATTTAATCTTTTTTCACTGATGCAAAGGTTTTTAATTAAAATTTGACTTAAATTTCCACTTTCTCTGACGTCCATCAGTGGCTCTTTCACATTAAAGTATTTTAACTTAAAATTTTATGTATTTGTTTTATTTTAAAAGATTGACTATAAATAAGCTGACAACAGTGATGGCCACATGGCAGGACTGCAAGCCTGGGAGGTCAGAGGAAGGTTGACCTTTTATCATACAATTTTTTTTTATGATCTCAATCTTGTTACTATACCTATGTATTACCTAATCAAAAATAAAATAAAATATTTGCATGACATGTACTGTACTACATTGTGCAATCTTTATTTGCAAATATTTATCAAATAAAATGAGCAGAAACACAGTGCACTGTGCCTTTGGGATTAGTATCCACCTGAAAGTCCCCCATCAGTACTAGGAATGGTGTCTGCCTTGGTTTTCCTTGTGTAACTCATTTTGAATAAACTCCCTCTAGATCGCCAACTTCACTAGGCTTGGACAAGGACACTCTTGCTAATTTATCCCCAGGACCTAGCACAAAGTTGGCACTCAGATATATGCTGTGTGAATGAGTGTATTCATGAGTCCAGCAAGTGAAAGCCCCTCCTTTGGAGAAGAAGGACTTCCTAATGCTTTCTTTCTATGGCAAGTAGCAGGGAGGAGAGTGCAGGGGGAGAATTCTGTTTTAAAGAATTTACTAAACTAATTCATGATGATAAAGGGTTTAAGGAGAAATCACTTACTCTTAAACCTTAAGTTTGCTGCCTTCCTTGTTCTTTGGTAAAGGAAAGATTCTGCCTTCTTCCGAGTTCTTTTTAAATAATCTAAATTCTGACGGTCCTGTTGCTACTCTATATTTTGAAAAGACAGATAGTTGTGAAGCAACGGCATGTGCTCTAAAAAGATTTCTTCCACAAATCCGTCCCCCCAGATTCCCCTTTCTGTCTCTCTGTTTAGCTCTAATGCCTACATCCTGCCCCAATACTGCCTCTCACCTTTTGTTGATTTAGGTCTGGGAGTTTTAGAAAAGAACTGTTTTCCCTTGGAGAGCACTATACTGCTTTTAGCTTCTTTCTGAGAGTCTGGAAGAGGGACAGAAAACTTGTCTGTTGCTGTTCTCTCACAGACACGCTGGGAGCTCCTGAAGACGGCCTAGTGCCCACACAAACAGGCCAAGTGGAATTCAGAGTTCAGGTCATGCCTAGTACAAGTTGAAAATAGTACAATTGCACTCTCTGGCTCACACACAGGCGTGAGGGTGGTCTCAGGAAGCAGACCCAGGAAGGCTTGGGGTCATGAGATCTCAGGCCTGCCTTCTGCTTTGGCATTTGCTACTAAGGACATCAACAAATTGTGATTCTGTCACCACACCACAGCTCCCTGCTGTGTCGGGAGACCCCTTCCACACCTACCTCCATTTGGTTTCATCCAAATTGGGAGATCACTATATGCTTATATCACCAAAGATCCACAGAGGCAGCTATTTTTTGCTGAAAACCACCACAGTGTTTCTGTTTTGGAGAATAAACTGTAATGTATCACATACACAGATTTAGCACCGAGGAAAGGGCACAGTGGTGAAAGGTGAATGCCTCCTGCCCTTAGCTGCAAAAGCCAGGGGTTGAAGACAAACTTCCACACTATTGTACTCATCACAGAAGGCTTTACTTCGCTAGGTTTGCCTTCAAGATACACATTTCTCAACAGGAATAACAGAACAGCAAAAGCAAATCCTCCCTGAGCAGTCTTTAAGTGACATTTATAAACACCAAAATTAATATCAGAAGAAGAGGAGTTTAGCACTAAATAAAGGTTAAGTATTGATAACTGACATTCCTACAGCTAATATAATAAAGTTATAAAATGAGTGAAACCACAAGACGACTTGAGGGCAGAAACTAAGGTTTCATCATTTTTTATCATCTTCTAGTGTCTAATATCAGAGAAGGCAATGGCACCCCACTCCAGTACTCTTGCCTGGAAACTCCCATGGACGGAGGAGCCTGTTGGGCTGCAGTCCATGGGGTCGCTGAGAGTTGGACACGACTCACTGACTTCACTTTCACTTTTCACTTTCATGCATTGGAGAAGGAAACGGCAACTCACTCCAGTCTTCTTGCCTGGAGAATCCCAGGGACGGCGGAGCCTGGTGGGCTGCCGTCTATGGGGTCGCACAGAGTCGGACATGACTGAAGCGACTGAGCAGCAGTGTCTAATATGATGCCTGGCCCACAAAGTGACCCTTCTATAAATTTAAACTCAAAAGAAATTATTTTAACTGTATCCTATGTTCAGAGACAGGCAATCTGAGACTCCAAGGAGAATTTCTGGAATAGACGTTAGTCTGGAAGATGCTGGACACTGTGATTGATGGCAGTGGAACTTCAGGCACTGAAGAGTAAAGTCTAAAAGGAATTAGGAAGCTAGCGGGGTGGGAAGGATGCTTAAGGGCAAGGCAGGGAATATGTATACATGTGGCTGACTCACTTTGTTGTACAGCAGAAACTAATGCACCATTGTAAAGCAATTATAGTCCAATAATAAAGATTTTTTTAAAAACTGAAAATAAAATAAAAGGAACCAGGAACATATCATAGTTAGCTCCCATAACATATTTATAATTAAATGGCCAGCTAATATGAATTATATAATTAGAGTGGCCAGTTCTGAGAGGTCTATTGCATTGGATGGCTGAAGGAAATTAAGAAATTCAAGCAGCAGGCAATTTTTAAAAAATACTCTTAAAAATGACAAATATTTATGTTTATTTAGTAGGGATCAACTGAACCTTAATTAATACTAGCACAGGTTCTCTGGGTATTTGGTACAAGTAAAATACATCTCATTAGATTTCTGGAAAAATGATGGTTCATTTAAAAAAATTCATTACTGTAGGTAAAAGGACTTATTTGAGGCTTTGTCTCTTAGAAAACTGTGGAAAATTCTGAAGGAGATGGGAATACCAGACCACCTGACCTGCCTCTTGAGAAACCTATATGCAGGTCAGGAAGCAACAGTTAGAACTGGACATGGAACAACAGACTGGTTCCAAATAGGAAAAGGAGTACTTCAAGGCTGTATATTGTCACCCTGCTTATTTAATTTATATGCAGAGTACATCATGAGAAACTCTGGGCTGGAAGAAGCACAAGTTGGAATCAAGATTGCCAGGAGAAATATAAATAACCTCAGATATGCAGATGACACCACCCTTATGGCAGAAAGTGAAGAGGAACTAAAAAGCCTTTTGATGAAAGTGAAAGAGGAGAGTGAAAAAGTTGGCTTAAAGCTCAACATTCAGAAAACTAAGATCATGGGATCTGGTCCCATCATTTCATGAGAAATAGATGGGGAAACAGTGGAAACAGTGGCTGACTTTATTTTGGGGGGCTCCAAAATCACTGCAGGGTGATTGTAGCCATGAAATTAAAAGATGCTTACTCCTTGGAAGGAATTTTATGACCAACCTAGACAGCATATTAAAAAGCAAAAACATTAGTTTGTCAACAAAGGTCCATCTAGTCGAGGCTATGGTTTTTCCAATAGTCATGTATGGGTGTGAGAGCTGGACTATGAAGAAAGCTGCGTGCTGAAGAATTGATGCTTTTGAACTGCGGTGTTGAAGAAGACTCTTGAGAGTCCCTTGGACTGCAAGGAGATCCAACCAGCCTATCCTAAAGGAAATCAGTCTTGGGTGTTCATTGGTAGGACTGATGTTGAAGCTGAAACTCCAATCCTTTGGCCACCTGATGCAAAGAGCTGACTCATTTGGAAAGACCCTGATGCTGGGAAAGATTGAGGGCAGGAGGAGAAGGGGATGACAGAGGATGAGATGGCTGGATGGCATCACAGACTCAATGGACATGGGTTTGGGTAGACTCTGGCAGTTGGTGATGGATAGGGAGGGCTGGTGTGCTATGTTTCATGGGGTTGCAAAGAGTCGGACACGACTGAGCGACTGAACTGAACTGAACTCTTAGAAATCAGGCATAACTATTAAGAAGAACAGTAGTTCTGGAAAAAATATTCCAATGGGTCACTTCTTAGAAAAAAAGATTAATCATTACTGAAAAAAGGGGGTTATGTTCCAGGATTATGTGTGTTACTGAAAGCAAGAAATATGATGATTGAATTAAAAGGGGAGAAAGGCAAGCAGGTGTTAGGTTGATTCCCAGTGGAAATACTGTTCAAATATTGTACAGGGTTGTTGGAACTGAATTCTGAGGTTCATTTTTGTGGAAATGTTTCTTTCTTACGCCTTTGTCTGATTTATAATATTTTAAAAAGACAGTCATCTAACAAATTTTCCTTTGATCCCTGAATACTCATGTTTGCCTCCATCTTTATTTAACCTGGTCATCAATTATTGCAGTATAAAGAAAATGATGTGGGCCAGCCAGCTTCATGCCCCAGAGCTATCAAACGTGGTTCATAGAATCCACTTTTTCAAGTCTGGCTCTTTGTTTTGGAAAAAAAAAAAAAAAGTCAGTAGGGTGGCTTGAGGGAAAGACATTTCCCCCTCCTAACTGAGGGCTAATGAGCTGTCCGTCTATTACTTAGAATCCTGTTGAGAGATTTGTGTGAACAATTGAGAAAGTTTATCTGATGATTAATCAGTTGTGAAATTTAGCACCAAGTATTTGATTCTTAAGGTGAGGGGATTACTTGGGAATTGTGAGTTTCCATGTGTGGAAAAGGAGACTGTACTCCCTTCACTGTTACCGTGCAAAAATCGACAACCACAACCATATCTCAGTAATAGGAGCATCCTTTTCTCAATGAACGTTTAACACCCCTCTAATTCTTCCTTTCTCTTTCTTACAACTTTTATATATTTCTTTGGCTGCTCCTGTGCATGTGTGTGTGTGTGTAGAGCCTAATGGCCTGAACTTTGGTTAAATGTATACATTAATTTTTACCTGATACACTTCTCTCTTAAAGAGGAGAAGGAGGAGAAGGGGACGACAGAGGATGAGATGGCTGGATGGCATCACTGACTTGACGGAGATGGGTTTGAGCAAGCTTCGGGAGTTTTGGTGACGGAAAGGGAAGCCTGGTGTGCTGCAGTCCATGGGGTCACAAAGAGCTGGACATGACTGAGCAACTGAACTCTCTCTTAAAAACATGTCAGTTCTATTTCAGCACAAAGCAGATGGACCACAGATGTTAGCTTACTCTGGCCCTAATAACAGTGATGGGAAATCCAGGCAAAGACGTGTTGTTTTCACTAATACTGCTCCTTAAATCTCAGACGATAAAGTGTCAGCTAATTACCCCCTGGGTCCCCGGCTTTCACTAGTGCATTCTAAAATACACAAAACCAAAATGAAGGCAGAACACTATTAGCACTCCATAATTCAAGCAAACAAGAGATGTGTTTACTCTGCCTGGCTACTGACCACCTGCCTTCCCGTCCCACAAGGCAGGTATCCATATATAGCATCTCCCTGGTCACAGTCCTGCAGGGAGTGAACCTCTTTCTGGGCCTCACAGTCTGTGAAACTGCAAGAAGCGGGCCCGACAGCATGCCTCTTCTCTTCCTTCAGCTGCTGGTGCTCCTGCCTCTAGGGGAGGCTGTACAGCGCGGCGATGGTGGCCAGAGGCAGAGTTCTGTCTCTCTCATGCTCCTAGAAAGGAATCGCAGAGAGCTCTCCGTGGGCACTCAGGAGGAAGCAGAGGAGAAGCCAGATCTGTTTGTGGCCGTGCCACACCTGATAGGTGCCAGCCCTGCAGAGGAGGGCCAGAGGCAGAGAGAAAAGATGCTGTCCAGGTTTGGGGGATTCTGGAAGAAGCCCGAGAGAGAGCTGCACCCATCCCAGGGCTTGGTCAGTGAGCAGATCTTCCCTAGGACTTGGGGCCTCACTCAGCAAAAGGATAGGATGCCAACGGAGAAATCTCCTCTCCGGGAAGAAGCCAAGAAATTCTGGCACCACTTCATGTTCAGAATGAGTCCAGCTTCTCAGGGGATCATCCTGCCTATCAAAAGCCACGAAGTACATCAGGAGACCTGTAGGACAGTACCCTTCAGCCAGGTATTTGTTCTCGGTGGGGGCGGGAATCCAGATTTTCAGGAGGGAGTGGACAGCTGGGATGGATAAAAAGCAGGGGATAAATGTGCCAGAAGTCTGAGTCTCACCTAATTTCCAGATTTGGTGCCTGGACCTTCATCATGAGATTTGGCAAAGTATGCTCATATTCCCTAAGTTTCTTTCTAACCTTGTAAATGCTGCAAATATGGTGTGATGGTACTGCTAATGTTAGAAATCATTCATATTGATCACACAGAGCTTTTTGTTTGTTTGTTTGGTTTATTTGTTTTTACACTGGTGTGGTTTATCTGGAGAAGTAATTGATTGTACCTCCAGGTACAAAACTGGGAACTTAGAGTGATCACCAGAACTTCCCCTAGCTGCATCTCTACACTCTATTAGACATGGATGAGCAGGTGGGTTCCATCTGCAGATAAGTGGGATACGTTGGACTCCTCCTCAAACATGCATGTATGATGGTCTTAATCCCTGTATTTCACACCCAGCTACTTCATAGGTCTATCAACTATGTCTAGGTTGTTAGGCAGAAGTTGCCAGATTATTTCTAGAATTACCATAGCAAAAATGATTTAATACAACAGATTTTCTCATAAGCTTTCAAAAAGTAATCTTGATGTGAAATCACATTTCCTCCCCTTAGAAATGCCTGTCTCCCAATTCATGTTGTTTGGCTGATTTGTGGTTAGGATGATTGATTCCACACTATTAAGACCAGAGAGCATTCTACTATCTGCTTCCTCCAGTCAGTCTGGCAAAGCCCATGCTCCAAATGTTAGATTAAAATTGAGAAATTGCATCAGGTCCTTAAACACAGAGATACTGAACCAAAAGCAATGCAGGGCAGAGTAAAATTTTACAGTCCAGTAAAGCTACCCAATTAAGCAGGCAGTATTATAAGGTAATTGACTGTGCAAAGCAGTTAAGTATTCTGAAAAGGCAAGGATACACAGCAATGACAAATCAATGATCAAATAATAATGACTGCTTTGTTGGCCCATGTATAATTAGAAAATTGCTCCTAAGAACCGGGCAATCAAATTTCCTTTGAACTCTTATTTTGAATTCTATTGCTAATCAAATTAAGAGTAAGGTGTTTGGCTCATATATTTTGAAGGACACATAAAGCTAGGTGTCTGGGGTTATGGGAGAGGCAGAGATGATGTCACACAACATGATTTAGAGGTGTAGGTGCTGCAAATTTAATAAATTTGAATGTACTATAAACACTGCAAAATAGGACAGAATTAAACTCTTGATGTTCTGATCTATTCTGTGAGCTATTGAACAAATATGTATTGAGAATTTATTATGCACAATGCACTGTGAAGAGTAGAAGGGTAAGACTCATTATTGACAAGAAGCGAACCATTAGAATTTTTCAGACCAGTAACATCAAACTTAGAGTTTGGCATTCAAGTGTAGAGTAAATGTTTCCATATTACCTTAGGTGTTTCCTACAGGTTAATTTATTCATTTACCCAATAAAAGAAATTTAGTTGAGGTAGCTCTATGCTCTTAAGATACCATCACTTGGATATTTAAAATGCATCCAACATTGGAAAGATTTTTAAATTTTAGTCTGTTATCCTCAGGCTTGGGAGGGCCTCCATGCTGGCTCAGATGGTAAAGAATCTGCCTGTAATAGAGGAGAACCGGGTTCACTCCCTGGAATGGGAAGATCTCCTGGAGAAAGGAATGGCAACCCACTCCAGAATTTTGCCTGGAGAATTCCATGGACAGAGGAGACTGGTGGGCTACATGCAGACCATGGGGTTACAGAGTCGGACACGACTGAGCAACTAACATCCTCAGAAGTAATAGTCTGCATCATGTATGTTAAAGAAATGACTTAAGATAATTTAATGGAGATGTGCTTGCCTTTTAGACTATCACCCATGAAGACTGTGAGAAAGTGGTTGTACAGAACAACCTCTGCTTTGGAAAATGCGGGTCCCTTCCTTCTCCTGAAGCTGCGCAGCACCCCCACACATTCTGCTCCCACTGCCTGCCTGCCAAGTTCACCACGAGGCACTTAGAGCTCAACTGCACCGGCCTGGCCATGGTGGTCAAGGTGGTGATGCTGGTGGAGGAATGTCAGTGCATGGTGAAGACAGAGCACCAGCATGGCTACCCCGAACAGGCTGGCTTTCAGGCAGAATTTCATGTCCAAGATCCCTTTATCCCAGGATTTTCAACATAAAAAAAAAAAAGAAAATCTATTTTACTATTATCAGGAAAATTACTGATTACTCAGTCTGAAATGTTAAGTGGGTATATAATATTTTAAGAGAAAGATGGTTTACAAAATAGTTGTGAAAATGAGTTAGAGGTCATGATATTGATTCATCCATTCATCAGTACACATTTGGGATCTAGTCTCGACTCTGCCACTAACTGGGTATAGCATGTTAACGAGCTGCAAAAGCTTTTTCTTCAAGTTTTTCACCTATAAAGGAGGGATGTGAACTAGACGATTACTAGGATCCTTTCTGCTATTATTATTACATGATCTATTTTCTACAAGTTTTGGTAAGAGGCCTCCATCTGAAGATGGAAAAGAAATAAACTAGACCATAAAATGGGTTTCTTTAATAGCTTGTCAAAGCATCAGCAAATATATGTATATATTTATACATATGCATCTGAGCCACAGTCAGTTCCAGGTCTTGTTTTTGCTGATTGTTTACAGCTTCTTCATCTTCAGCTACAAAGAATGTAACCAATTTGATTTTGGTATTGACCATTTGGTGATGTCCATGTGCAAAGTCATCTCTTGTGTTGTTGAAAAGGGGTATTTGCTATGACCAGTGCTATCTCTTGGCAGAATTCAGTTAGCCTTGGGAAAGCTGGAGAAGATTGAGGGCAGAAGGAAAAAAAGGGCATCAGAGGATGAGATGGCTGGATGGTATCACCAATGCCACAGGCATGAACTTGGGCAAACTCCAGCAGATGGTCAGGGACAGGGAGGCTGCAGTCCATGGGGTTGCAAAGAGTTGGATACGACTGGGCGACTGAGCAACATATGTATGCATGTATGTATACATATCTATGTGGTATTTGTAGAGAAGATTCCTGATCCTTGTAGCTGTCTTTGCTCTCAGGCCATGTTTTATTTGACTTTTATCAGATGATTAAGTAGGTCCATAGGTAGAAGGAATTTGGTGTTTGCTTGTCTCACTACTTTTTATACTTCCCATATAAAATCCTTAATGTCAGGTCTCTAGCTTTGAAGAAAGAACACAGATGTTACTTTTAGTGGTTTGCATAGGGATAAGGAACAATCAATTATCGGTAAACAGACTAGTACCTAAATTATGGGGAAGGAAAATATATGATCAATATCAGGTTTAAAGTTTAATCCAGAGATGTTGATGCAAATAACCAAGGAATTCCTATAGATGTGAAATAAACTGCAAATGATTTAAAATTTAAAAAACAATTTACAGGTGAAATCCTTTTCCTCATGCATTTTGGTTTAGGTAGTTTAGTAATGGTTCTGTGTTTGTATGACTGCGTTTGTGCTACTGCATAAAAAAACTCTGTTACAAATTTTATTTTGTAAATGCCACCGTTGCAAACTCTGAAAAGATTCCAAATATTTTAATGTATTAAATTTTCATGTATGATGCATTCTGGGAAATATTATAGCATTCATTTGTCTTATGTTTTGCCCTTATTTGCTTTTCCTCTCCCATAATTTAAAGGCACTATTGGAAGATTATCTAGTAAGAGTATTTCCAAAATGGCTTCATAGGCTAATGACACTGGTCCAGGTGTTTCTTTTAACACTGCAAACCACTTTCTGCTAAGGTCCTTCAATCACTGTCTGTCAGTCATTTCTCCTGTGTGTATTTATTTGTATGAAAAGCGTGCAGAACTGACTTTCCTTAAACATATTTCTTTTTCTAAAATCATTATTTAAAAATTCATCTTAAAAGTGATGTTATTTGAATCCCTTTACTTTCAGTGTACCCAAGAATGTATATCCTGGAATAATAGTTATTTTTCTAAAAAAGAAATTAATGTCTATTTTAATTCTTTTCCTCTTTAGTCACACCATCTAAGCTGGTGTTCTGAAGAAACAAATGCATTTATATTTAGTGTATACTCTACAACACATCAATTCAATAGAATATGTGCTGCAGAGATATACATGCAACATATATAGAATATATTATACCCTTCTGTGGTCAAAGACAACCTAATTGGCCAAGATATGGTCATAAGGATAAAACTGTTAAGCATTAATGATATCCCAGCTGGTCAATATATTTTGATGCCAAAAGCTATAGAGCAGCTGTCTAGTTTACAATTGCCTCACCCTGATTATGTAAACCTATCTCTGCCAATTGACTATCTTTCTCCTCCTCACACACTTGCAAATCCCTTTTATCTATGCTTGCAAATAGACTCTCCAGCCCAAGCCCCAAACAATCAACAGTTTTATTCAAATTCTGCTCTGCCCTTTGTTCATGTGTGAATTCAAGATGAGATAGCTGATGGTTGTAGCAGAGGTCACATTCAAAGAGTAGCAGCATGAAACGCATGAAATTGCCCACATTCAATGATTTTTATTTACAAAAAAGGCATTCTCTAACTGTTTGACATAATACATGGCAGCATAAGAAACAGAGGAAACACAAATATTGAACAATCTATTAAGTGCCAGATACTGTCCTGAGTCTTTTATATAAATTGTATAATTTAAGTCATGTGTAAATGCATAACTAGAACAATGCTAACAAGAATCGGATGAGGTATGTAAATACCCTATTTTGTAGGAGAGGAAAATAAGCCAAAAAATTTTAAGCAACTTGACTAAGATCACGTAAGGCATATTTTCTACTTGTATTAAAATGTTTGCCGATTTGCTGTTTGTCAATTTAGATTTAACTCCTCTAGGTCTCTTGCCTATAGCTCTCAAAGCTAATTTCTTTTTACCTCTGGTCTAGCCCTCATGTTTGAAGGACAGTGATGTTATCTCTTGAAAGAGAAATCATCCCTAGCTTAGGTTCTCAGCCAAGCATTGCCTTGACTTAAGAGGTGGTCATGGCAAGCCCCCTGTCTCAGTTTTGGTCTCATTTTCCTCCTGTATAAATAAGGCTGGTAATAATTACTTCAGAATTACTGTGATGATCAGGTGTAGGTAACAGCACATCAGAGAGCTTTAGATCCTATAAAGCTAGGATAAATTCACTCTTCTCTATTCAGACTTTAAAAAAAAACCAAACTGTTTTGAGACATTTAAAGGACATAGAAAAAGTACAAAAAGCAATACAACAGACCCTCAATTTCCCACTACCAGAATACTTAACATTTCGTTGTCTTGTGCTTCTTGTCTATTTTCTTAAAAGTATGATCCACTTCACATATACGTCTTCTCTAACTACCATGCTGATGTATCCCCCAAGTCCCTGAGCACTCAATACTTACCCCACTCCCAGTCTTGTTTACACTTCCAATACCTTTTATATTTTTGTAAAGGTACATACACATCCATAAATAATGCATACTATTTTTGTGTATATGTTCCTTTACTCAGCAAGTATTTATTTGTCCACCAGTTCTGTGCACGATAGAGCTGTAAGTCTATAGCTGTGTCCACAGCAAGGAAACAAGTCAGATGAGGCCCCTGGTCCTATAGAGTTCATGTTCTAGGGCAGGGAGACAAGCAACTTGAAAATCAATCAATTCATTAATTAATCAACTGAAAAGGAAAAATATCAGATGGTTATAAGTGATAAAAAATAAAATAGACACGTGTGCCGAGGTTAATTATGTTAGACTGAATAACCTGTGAAAGTGTGACAATAAAGCTGAGTTTTTAATTACTACAAACATGATATTCTATATAAATTGCTCCATGGTTACTCCTTTCTCCATACAGGATTCCAGCTTGTTTTTACAACAGTTTTTAAAGGTGTTTTTGCTATACTATTTTATCTCTATTAGGAAGTATGACATTAAGTATTCCCTACAGGGATTGGTTAACTTAGCTTTGATAATTTATTTTTTTGGTGTGTATAGTCTCCTTAACCTGTCAGTTTAAATCTTAATTAAGAACATTATGTGTTCTCTGAATTTTCACTGATAATTTATGCTATACATGACATTATTCTGAGGACCCTCAGATAAGCAAACATAGATAAAACACATTTTCTCCCACCTTGTAGCTTAAAATATAGTAGCAGAGATAATATATGCAAATTATAAAGCAATAATTGTGAGCAAGTCCTGCATATTATATATCTTTGTTAGTCTCCCATTTCTAAAGTTTTATATATTACATGATTTTAATATATTATTAGATATATTTCTTTTTATTTCTTATATAATAGTATTGGCCTTCCCTGGTGGCTCAGAGGTTAAAGCGTCTGCCTCCAATGCGGGAAACCTGGGTTCGATCCCTGGGTCGGGAAGATCCCCTGGAGAAAGAAATGGCAACCCACTCCAGTATTCTTGCCTGGAGGATCCTATGGATGGAGGAGCTTGGTAGGCTACAGTCCACGGGGTCGCAAAGAGTTGGACATGACTGAGTGACTTCACTTTCACTATAATAGTATTATATATTTACATATTTTGAGATTTTTATATATTGCATATATTTAGGAACATACACATATGCCTACAAAGTATAATTTTAATATTTTGTAAGGGATAAAAACTCAATACTTGTAAAGGTAAGTGAATGAATTTTGGGAACTACTCTTGAAAAGGTCTGTGGGGTACATAGGGTGGGGAACTTGGAATGGCAGACAACAAGTCTTAAAAATGTATCTGATAGACTGTGGGGAGTTTTTGAAGATTTCTGAGGAGATTAGATTGTATAGATTTACAAAGTAGATTCAGAGGGCCTCATGACCCCCTGAAATGTGCATAATTGTTGTGGTTATGGATACACTTCAGGGGAGATCATCTAGAATTTTCCCGAGCTTCTACAAGATTTCCATGAGCCAAAAATGTTAACAGTGGAGCCAGTCAGTTGGAATGGGGAGAAAGCATGGAGGCCAGAAGAGCTGGAAGAAAACTTGGAAATCATGTTCACAAACCTCTTCCGAGCAAATCTCGGGAAAGTCAAGTTTCCAGTTCAAGAGCAGAGGAGGAGTTTTAAGTATACATCAGTGGGTCCTCTTCACCTAGCTTAATGTTCACTTTCAGGAGTTGGCAATGGTGAAATGGGTGAGTAATCATACCTTAAGCAAAGGAATGGTCTTTCCTGTAATACGAGTTTTCCAAAGCCAGGCCCTAGTTATCCACCCACGTTTCCGGGAGAGAGCTCAGATTTTCATTTTATTGCCATGCTCCCTCCGTTTTTGTTTCATTCCTCGTCCTTTCCTCCGAAAGAAACAACCAGTGACCCATCTCTGGGTGTGGACTTGGGTTAATGTTTCTCAGGGAAATGGTCACAATTTCCTCTTGTCTACCAGCTAAGGGAGACACGCCTGTTTATGTTCAATATCCCAAGAATAAGAGTTTCCAGTACATGCCTCTTTATGTCACGGTTCCAGTAATCAAGGGAACCTGCATCCTGCCTAAACCCCAGACAAGAAATAGGTAAAAATTTAAATGAATGCACAGATTTTACCTCTTACGGCTGTTCAAATAAAACAGTAAAAGGATGCCTCCATCAAGGGCCCTGGGATCCATTGGATTTAGTGATTTTTGAACATTAAAAAAAATAATGTCCTGGAGCTTCTCAAGGCTATGAGAACACAGGGTGAAACTATCACTGAAGGGGCCTCCTCCATGTGCAGAGATTGAAAAAAGAGGTTTCATGCCCCTCATTCCCCTGTGCTATGGCCGTGGCTGGGCTAAGTCACTTCAGTCGTGTCCAGCTCTGTGCAACCCTATGGACTGTAGCCTGTCAGGCTCCTCTGTCCATGGGATTCTCCAGGCAAGAATACTGGAGTGGGTTACCATGCTCTCCACAAGGGGATCTTCCTGACCCAGGGACTGAACCCATTTCTCTTATGTGTCCTACATTGGCAGGCAAGTCCTTTTCCACTAGTGCCACCTGGGAAGCCTCCTAATTCCCCTGGCCGTCTGCAAAGGTGACTATGAGTCCAGGCATAGCTCCAAGGAAAGTAGTTCCAAGCAGGTGGAATTTTCTTTGTGTCTACTTTTCCTCCTTTCTGCTTCACCCTTGAGCTCCCTTCCCTCTCTCACCTTGATTCTAAGATATTCAAATCGTCTACAGTTGCCCAGGGCTCCTAATTCAAGTGCATTCATCTGTGTCGCTCATCCAGTTAACATCTATTCAGAATGAATTAAACATCAGGCACTGAGCTGACCCGCCGGGGTACCAAGATGGCTATGACAGCTTCCTGCCCTTGAGGATACAGAATTTACCAACCAGAGAGTTCAGATTTCATGGACAGGTAACTACTCCTTCACCTTGGCTGTGTGTTAGAATGGTCCATGAGCATTTAAAATACAGAAGTTCTGTTCCAATAATTAGAGGTAGGTGTTGGGGACACCAGGCGATTGTCAATATATTTTTAAAGCTCTGCTGGTGATCTTTCCACCAGGGCAGATAATGACTAGGTGGGAGCTACTGCAGAATTCTGGTCACAGGAATTCTGAACACTTGCTCAGGTTTCTTCTTGAATTAGAACATCATGCTGTTCTCTCAGTTCTTCTTGATCCTCCAGTTTTGTTGTTCTCCAAAACTCTAAGCTCCTCAAATTTCATTTTCAGGCAGCTTGTGAATAGCAGTATCCTTGCTCAGTTTTTGCCCAGAGGAAATAGAGGTGTTCAACTGAAATTTTTTCTCCCGCAAATCATTACCTCTTTTTCTTATATACCTATTACACGTACTCCTCTATTAGCATTTAGCCCTATAATTTATTAACTCTCATATTTTAGCATGCCTCAAACTTACTTCAGGTGCTCACAAGCAAGGCTTTTTTGGGGCTCCACACCCAAGGCATCTGATTCACTGGGTTTGAGATATGTTCTGGTATCTAAATTTTTTCCACTTCTTTATCATGAAGATTTTTCAAACATACAAAATAGTTGAAAAAAATTAGATCCCAGAAGACTTCCGCAGCCTCCACTTCAGTTGAAGCGACTGTCATGTTTGCCATATTGACTTTGTCTTTCCATTTGTGTGACTGTGTGTAGATGTATGTTCACTACATATTTTTATACTGTAGGCCCATTCGAAAGTAAATTGCAGATATCATGCCATTTCACCTTTAATTCTCTAATATGCATTGTCAAAGAACGAGGTTATTTTCCTATGCAATTAAGGATGATAATATCATTATCACCCCTAAGAAAATTAATAATATTTCCAAAACATCATTGAGTTATTTGCAGTGTAACAGTCACCATCTGGATCTTGCTCTCTCTCTCTCTCTCTCTCTCTCTTAAGTATAGAGCTGGAAATTTCAGACTTTATGATAGGCTCCAGGAGGAGATCTCAAGGGAGCAAGCAGGACTTATGAGACAGCCCCAATAAGTCTTGAGTTTGCTCTGAGCAGATTTCACAAATCAGGACAGAGATTCCCTGGAGCAGGAAATGGCAACCCACTCCAGTATTCTTGCCTGGAAAATTCCGTGGTCAGAGGAGCCTGGTGAGCTACAGTCCATGGGGTTGCAAAAGGTCAGATACAACTGAGCACATATAAACATAATGTCTGGCCAGAAGGCCCATTCCACTTGACACAAGGCCTAAGGGAAGCCAGACAGTCATACAACACCTAGGGTACACTCCCACATACTGGCTTGAGCTAGAAGGAAGGAGAAATGTTCTCTCTGGCCCTGGGAAACTTCAAAGAAAATCCTTCTGCCTTCAGGTTTACAGTAGAAGTTGGGTGATGAGTGTAGAGAAAGGCATTTACAATCATTAACTACATACCTAGTTTAAGGCATAAGATCAGCTTCCGTGGAAATGATCAGTTGAATGATTCTTTGCTGTGATTAACGCTGCCTGACATTGTGGCCTCGCGTCAGGCTTCAGGAGAGCTGTAAGAAACAGAGATGGTGGGAGTTGGAGTTTGATACTTCTGCATACTCTCTAATATTGCCTCCATAAAAATAGCATCAGCTGTTGCTGCACATGGCATAATATTAACATGCTCCTTTAATACCTACAGCATGCCCGTAAAAGACTTTGATGATGACAGTTGGCGATGTCCATGGCAGTTAATGAATGACAGCACAACGGTGATCAGATTGCTTCAGGAAGAGTCTCTCAGAATGCTGGTATTCACAGATCCAGACCATAGGATGAATCGTGGGTGCAGGACTTTCTAAACCTAAGGCTGACCCATTTCATTGTTGCCTATATGGTTCTATAGGGTCATATCTCTAGGTTCTCCCCAAACAGCAGAAGTGGACTGGGAAAAGGTGAAGGGAATAAGGGAGTCACTTGCTAGAATAGGTATGAACTTAGGGCAGACTTTTTGTTTTTGTGATGCAGTTACAGTGAAAGTATTTTTTTCTTGTTATTGTCTAGTTGCTAAGTTGTGTTTGACTCTTTTGTTACCCTGTGGACTGTAGCCTGCCAGGCTCCTTTACCCATGGAATTTTCCAGGGAAGAATATTGGAGTGGGCTGCCATTTCCTTCTCCAGGGGAATCTTCCTGACCCAGGGATCGAATCCTCATCTACATTGACGGGCAGATCCTTTACCACTGAGCCACCAGGGAAGCCCACACGAAACTTACTGCTTGATTAAAAGAGCAAAGAACAAAGACGTGTGTGCATATGGTATGCATGTCTATCAGTGTGGCAGGCGTTGCTATCCAAACCGGCACAGGTATTTAATAAGCTGAAGATGTGGTCAGTGTATTCTAGCTGTTCATTAATCTTTCACCATCTCTTGCACTGAATTTCCCAATTATGCATTTGCTTGCTTCATGCTCTTCTCTACTGTAACACTCTAAACCTGCATTGCCTATGGAATTTTCCCTGGCATCTCTGCTATTCCACCCATGTCAGCTATATTTTTACCACTGAAGGCTGTGGCTCCCTGCTGTGGCATTGCAGGTGTCAAAAGGTGAAATATCAGGTGTCCTCTTGTTTTCTTTAAGCTATTAGATGTAGATTCCATGAACCCAAAGCAGGTCCGCTGAGTTAGTAGGCTTGGAAATCAACAAAAGTTAAGTCTCTAAAGTGTTTTACAGCCATAAATACGATTATGCACAACAGCCGAAAGTACTATTTTCATTACCTCTGGCACCTAGGTTTTCTTTGAAGGACTCAGAAATGATGTTCTTCTCCTAGTCAGCATTCTCTCCACATGAGCCACATGGACCGTCACTTTCGGTCTCCTCGTCACCATTCCTGGTGCTAAACAGTCTCATGTTTTCTCTTCCTTTCAGAAAGCCTAGCATCTCCTGGCTCCCTTGTGGCTCAGCTGGTAGAGAATCACCTGCAATGTGGGAGACCTGGGTTTGATCCCTGGGTTGGGAAGATTGCCTGGAGAAGGGAAAGGCTACCCACTCCAGTATTCTGGCCTGGAGAATTCCGTGGACTGTATAGTCCATGGGGTTGCAAAGAGATGGACACAACTGAGGGACTTCACTTTCAGCACCTCCTGTTCTTGATTCTACACAAAGATGGAAGCCATTCCATTTTAACCCTTAGTTTTCCTCCTGTCCCCATCAAAATTTCCCGCTTGGTCATCCTTTGGCTCTTCTTTGCTTCTGACTGAGAATTAAGCAACTGTTTCTTTTCTAGCAAAGATAGCCCTCCTATTTGGACTCTTGATTTTCCTGGTCCTCTTGCCCTTCAATTTGTTCAAGTTTCCAATTCTGACTTGTATTCTGCTTCTCTGTTCTTATGGTCTTGTCAGTTTTCTCCATCTCTTTTTGCTATTTTCTTCACAATAACATCTCTCAAACAACATCTCACTCAGTCTTTCTCCATCATGCAAAAAGATCAGCATCATCAAAACTGCCCTATTTTTAATGTGTTCTTTGCATTAAATCAGGGCAGAACTTGCCATCATCTTTCTAGGCCCATTTTATTTCTGTCTTGGAACTCTGTTAATCCTGTTTACTTAGAATAAGCTGTTTTCTGAAATACCGCTCACAAAAATAGTTTTTTAAAAGCAATAAAAAGCCTTGTACTTCAATCCATGTTTCTCCAAAGGCTCAGGCCAGGCTCTGCCCAAAGCATCTCTTCCTCCCATGTTGGAAGAATCCACGTGGGAAACCGCTGAGTCTCCTTGCTGAGGATGGCAGCTATTTTGCTGTGTCTTTGACACAAAAAGGGAGACCTCTTTCCTGAAGAATCTTGACTGTTGAGTCCTGACAACATGTGGCTTTCATTATCAAATGGGCTCTTAAAACTTACTCAGCCCAGAACTACCAGGAACAAGTCTGCAGCATAACAAAAGCAGATTTGTTGCCTTGGAAAAGGGAGAACACATTAGAGGAGTGCCTGCCACTAGGCTGGTGGGTGGAAGTAAGCATCTTTGTGAACTGGGCTTTTACTGATGGACTCTGAAGATGGTCTGAGGGGAGCAGGGGTCAGTTTCCCACTGGTGGTTGTTCTGCGGTACGATTTGAAAAAGAGGGAATTTACTAGGAATTGGGTGTTGTCAGCAAGTGAAGGTATCAAGAAGACTGAGCGATTGGGTATCCCTAGTAAGAAATGAAAAGAGCACGTGGCATTATTGTAATTTCTAACTGCTGCATGACCTTGGCAGAAATAGTGTTTTCTATTAACGTTGCAGCTGCCTTCATCTGTGTCTGTCCTCCCAACCTGATTAGTGGCAGGGCTTTTTTTTTTTTTCTCTCTTTTCAATCCAAGTTAATTTTCGCTCTTTCAATTCCAAATAGATTTTAACTCTTTCAGCATCGTAGACTCTAAACTCACCTGATCATTCCCTGGGATACATTTCCCCACCTAAACAGTTGTAAGCATTTTAGTTCATCTTGGGTTAAATTTGTAGACACTTCTAGAGCAAACACCAAGCAACTTAAGAGCTTGAAGCAAAGTCATGTGGCTTCTCTCATAGGTTCCATTTTAGAATATTTAGAGCTTTTCCCAAAACCCCACACCTCCCCACAACTTTTGATAATGCTACTGCCCTCGCAAAAAGTCTTTCCAGAGTACAGCAGGTCTATTGTTGTTGTTCAGTTGCTCAATTGTGTCCAACTCTTTGTAACCTCATGGACTGCATCATGCCAGGCTTCCCTGCCCTTCGCCATCTCCTGGAGTTTGCCCCAACGCATGTCCATTGAGTTGGTGATGCCATCCAACCATCTCGCCCTCTGCCGTTCCCTTCTCTTCCTGCCTTCTATCTTCCCCAGCATCAGGGTCTTTTCCAATGAGTTGGCTCTTCACATCAGGTGGCTAAAGGATTGGAGCTTCAGCTTCAGCATCAGTCCTTCCAATGAATATTCAGGGCTGATTTCCTTTAGGATTGACTAGTTTGATCTCTTTGCAGTCCAAGGGACTCTCAAGAGTGTTCTCCAACACCACAGTTCAAAAACATCAAGTCTTTGGTACCCAGCCTTCTTTATGGTCCAACTCTCACATCCATACACGACTACTGGAAAAATCATAGCTTTGATTATACAGACCCTGTTGGCAGGTCTATTACTCTACTCTGAAAGCTTAATGACCCACTGGAAATCTCATTGTCTTTGAAGCTCACCATAATTGGGCTTTTTTCTACCTTTCCATTCTCCTCTCTGTCTTTCTCTGTGTTTTACATTTGAGCCACACCAGAGAAAGCAATGGCAACTCACTCCAGTACTCTTGCCTGGAAAATCCCATGGACAGAGGAGCCTGGAAGGCTGGAGTCCATGGGGTTGCTAAGAGTTGGACACGACTGAGTGACTTCACTTTCACTTTTCACTTTCATGCATTGGAGAAGGAAATGGCAACCCACTCCAGTGTTCTTGCCCGGAGAATCCCAGGGATGGTGGAGCCTGGTGGGCTGCAGTCCATGGGGTTGCGAAGAGCTGACACAACTGAGCAGCTTCACTTTCACTTTTCACTTTCATGCATTGGAGAAGGAAATGGCAACCCACTGCAGTATTCTTGCCTGGAGAATCCCAGGGACAGTGGAGCCTGGTGGGCTGCCGTCTATGGGGTTGCATAGAGTCGGACACGACTGAAGTGACTTAACAGAGGGACCCTTGCACTTCTACACCTCCATACCTTTGCTTACACTTTCCCACATCCTGGAGGGAGCCTCTGTTTGATCAAAATCTTACTCTCACTTATCTGATGGAAGAACTTTCTCTGTGAACCCACCCCGAATCATCTCGTTGACACTGTTAGCTGCTTCTTTAGCACTTCCCGTAGTAACTTGTCCATACCTCTGGTTAGCATTGCTTTTCTTCTGTCTCCTAAGAATGCAGTGTTTTTTAGAGTTATCATTAATATTTTTTGGGGGGGAAAGAGTTATTTTACCTACTCTCTATTTCCTAGGGAAAGTTCTTAATGTGAAACTTATTAATTCATTGTGGTTCTCTGGGAACATGGAAAGGTAGAGCATTTTGTGAAACTCTAGGTGTAAATCTAAAGGTATAAAACATGTATGTACATGTTTACATACTTGTGTATTTTGTTAGGAAGAGAGTCTATGACTTTCTGCAGATGCTCAAAGAGATACATAACCCCAAAGAGGTGAAGAACAACTATTCAAATATTAGACTGGTGTGGAATGGGCACTCTGCCACTCAAGCAGATGGGGGAGATGACTATAAGCAACCAAGAAATCAGGAATGCGCATCAGATGTGGGTGCTTAGGGCATGGTACCCAGCTGGGCAGGTGCAGAACGCTATCCATCCCAAGCTGCCAAGGGCTATTAGCCAGTACTGATTATACTCTGGACTGCACTTGCTCTGACTTTGGGAGATTGCAGTAAAATTCTGTCCTCCCCAGTCAAGGCACAGAAGCATGGTCGTTGGCTGAGTTTATCCACATAAATGCCCTGACTGTGCCTTTGTTGAGAAGCCAAATTGGCAGTGGCAGCAGTGCTACTTGTCCTTTCTACTTTTTTCTATTCCCAGATAAATATTAGTTTGATTAATAATCATGGTTCAGTCAGTCACAGGCACCATGAAAACAAGAATTCTGGAGGGGAAAAAAATAGTGCATGGCATATGTCTTCTCTAAGAGTACGTTGAAAAGCTCCTCAAAAAGATTACATGATGCCATATCTTCCTATTCTCTCTGTATAACATGGTTTCTAAGTGTGTGTGTTGCAGCACAATATAGTCAATGTTTAGCGTGAATGGTAAAATTATGACCTGACTTTCAGTGTAAGGGATAGGTCCTTGATGATACTTCTTAACTGCCCATGCGAAAAAAGAGAAAAGGTTCATGATTTTGAGAACGTTTTTTCCTGCCACTTATCTCCTTCCTTGCCTTCCTTAGAAAATTCTCTGTGGATACACTCCCATGTCATGCGCATTCACATGCTCATCAACTAAGTCTCATTTTGGCACCTGTTGGGATCATTTGCCACAAATTATTCTCTTTCACAAGGGTATACTAAAAGACAGCCAAGTAATATGCACTTCAGTACCAGGGTTTAAGGGGGGGTAAAATGTCACATGTTTCCTCTTCCTCAAAGTGACTATCACTATGACCTCTTTCTTTTCAAACAAATCCAGTTATAAAAATCCTACTACATCAAAAGCATTATGATAAAAAATGATGATTCTTGCAAAAGCAAAAGTGTGACAACTTTCAAACCTAGCTATTTGTGAATGAAGGAGCTTAGTTCTCCATCTGAAAAGCAAAAAACCTTGCATATAGCCAAATCAACTCCTATCAATGAGTTCCTTTGGGATTAACAGGTAATATTCCAACTTATTAATTTTCTATTTATTTATTTATTTTTGGTTGTGCCGAGTCTTCATTTCTGCATGGGCTTCTCTCCAGTTGTGGCAAGCAGGGGCTACTGTCTAGTTGTGGTGTGCAGGCTTCTCATTGTGGTGGCTTCTCTTGTTGCAGAGCATGGGCTCTAGGGCATGCGGGTTTCAGTAGTTGTGGCTCTTGGCTCTGGAGCACAGGCTCAACAGTTGTGGCACAGCAGCTTAGTTGCTCCTCAGCATGTACGATCTTCCAGATGAGGGATTGAACCCATGTCTCCTGCACTGCTAGGCAGATTCTTTACCAATGAGCCACCAGGGTAGCACTCCAACTTAGTCCTTTTAAAATGAGCATGCATTCAGTTCAGTTCAGTTCAGTTCAGTCGCTCAGTTGTGTCCGACTCTGCCACCCCATGAATTGCAGCACGCCAGGCCTCCCTGTCCATCACCAACTCCAAGAGTTTACTCAAACTCATGTCCATCGAGTCGGTGGTGCCATCCAGCCATCTCATCCTCTGTTGTCCCCTTCTCCTCCTGCCCCCAATCCCTCCCAGCATCAGGGTCTTTTCCAATGAGTTAACTCTTCGCATGAGGTGGCCAAAGTATTGGAGTTTCAGCTTTAGCATCAGTCCTTCCAATGAACATGAAGGACTGATCTCCTTTAGAATGGACTGGTTGGATCTCCTTGCAGTCCAAGAGACTCTCAAGAGTCTTCTCCAACACCACAGTTCAAAAGCATCAATTCTTTGGCGCTCAGCTTTCTTCACAGTCCAACTCTCACTTCCATACATCACCACTGGAAAAACCATAGCCTTGACTAGATGGGCCTTTGTTGGCAAAGTAATGTCTCTGCTTTTGAATATGCTATCTAGGTTGGTCATAACTTTCCTTCCAAGGAGCAAGTGTCTTTTAATTTCATGGCTGCAATCACCATCTGCAGTGATTTTGGAGCCCCCAAAATAAAGTCTGACACTGTTTCCACTGTCTCCCCATCATTTTCCATGAACTGATGGGACCAGATGCTATGATCTTCATTTTCTCAATGTTCAGTTTTAAGCCACCTTTTTCACTCTCCTCTTTCACCTTCATCAAGAGGCTTTTTAGTTCCTCTTCACTTTCTGCCATAAGGGTGGTGTCATCTGCATATCTGAGATTATTGATATTTCTCCCGGCAATCTTGATTCCAGCTTGTGCTTCTTGCAGCTGAGCATTTCTCATGATGTACTCTGCATAGAAGTTAAATAAGCAGGGTGACAATATGCAGCCTTGATGTACTCCTTTTCCTATTTGGAACCAGTTTGTTGTTCCATGTCCAGTTCTAACTGTTGCTTCCTGACCTGCATACAGGTTTCACAAGAGGCAGGTCAGGTGGTCTGGTATTCCCATATCTTTCAGAATTTTCCACAGTTTATTGTGATCCACACAGTCAAAGGCTTTGGCATAGTCAATAAAGCAGAAATAGATGTTTTTCTGGAACTCTCTTGCTTTTTCCATGATCCAGTGGATGTTGGCAATTTGATCTCTGGTTCCTCTGCCTTTTCTAAAACCAGCTTGAACATCTGGAAGTTCACGGTTCACGTATTGCTGAAGCCTGGCTTGGAGAATTTTGAGCATTACTTTACTAGCATGTGAGATGAGTGCAATTGTGCGGTAGTTTGAGCATTCTTTGGCATTGCCTTTCTTTGGGATTGGAATGAAATCTGTTCTTTTCCAGTGCTGTGGCCACTGCTGAGTTTTCCAAATTTGCTGGCATATTGAGTGAAGCACTTTCACAGCATCATCTTTCAGGATTTGAAATAGCTCCACTAGAATTCCATCACCTCCACTAGCTTTGTTCGTAGTGATCCTTTCTAAGGCCCACTTGACTTCACATTCCAGGATGTCTGGCTCTAGGTGAGTGATCACACCATCATGATTATCTTGATCATGAAGACCTTTTTTGTACAGTTCTTCTGTGTATTCTTGCCACCTCTTCTTAATACCTGCTTCTCTTAGGTCCATACCATTTCTGTCCTTTTTGAGTCCATCTTTGCATGAAATGTTCCCTTGGTATCTCTAGTTTTCTTGAAGAGATCTCTAGTCTTTCCCAGATCTATTAAAACACCGATTGTTGGGCTTCTCCCCCAAAGTTTCTATGTCAGTAGGTCTGGGTACAGCTGGAGAACATGAATTTCTCATAAGTTCCAAGGTGATTCTGATGCTGCTGGTGTGGGAACCACACTTTGATAACCACTAATGTAAGACTTTAAGGTTGCAAGGTCTTATATTTGTTACTAATTCAGAAACCAGGACATAACACGTTTGAAAATACCTAGCAAAACAAGGTAACATAAGGGTCCAAACTAAACTACAATGTGTGTGATATTGAGAGAGAGGAACTCTGGGCTGGCAGGATTTGAGCTGAGTCCCAGGTCTGGATAGAATTAAGATCATGAGAGGAAGATGGAGGGCCTTTTAGGAAGGGTAGATTCAGAAGCAAGATAGGTAGAGACAAGACTGGAGGGATAGGTAGGGGCCAGTTTGTGAAGAGCGTTCAATGCCATTCTGTAGAGTTCAGATTTTAGAGTTCAGCTGCTGCTGCTACTGCTAAGTTGCTTCAGTCGTGTCTGACTCTCTGCGACCCCATAGATGGCAGCCCACCAGGCTCCGCCTTCCCTGGGATTCTCCAGGCAAGAACACTGGAGTGGGTTGCCATTTCCCTCTCCAATGCATAAAAGTGAAAGTGAAGTCACTGAGCCGTGTTCAACTCTCAGCGACCCCCTGGACTGCAGCCCACCAGGCTCCTCCGTCCATGGGATTTTCCAGGCAAGAGTACTGGAGTGGGGTGCATTGCCTTCTGCTTAGAGTTCAGCAAGTAGAATTTTTTCCCCCTCATTCCACACATTATTTCTCCTGTGGCAGATAGGCACAAGGATCCAGCATACTGAAAACTTTTTAACCTTCCCAAAGACCTGTTCAGCAGAAGTGAGGGAGAGAGTAAAGGTTTTATCTTTGGTGTTGGGCGAAGATACGAATTGAGATTGAGAGATGGATTGTTTGCAGTGTTGAATCAATGTGTTTTTTGTAGGTTGCAGGGATGGGAAAGCCAGTAACTTTTGGATGACAAACACAAAGTAAAGCTTGTTTCACTGCGACTTTTGGTTGCCGACAGGAAAAAGAAAAATCTTGGCTGTCTTGAGCAACTTTGGCTCTCGTTACACAGAGGGTCTGAAGTGGGCAAGACAGTTCACTAGAGTCCAGTGCTTTCCAATCTTCAAGGTGCACGTGTAGGCATCACTTGTAACCCTTCTTAAAATGCAGATATTGATTCAGCAGGCCTGAAATGGCGCGTTTCTAACACGTTTCCTGAGGATAATGATGCTGGGTACTGTAATTTGAGGCAAGGTACCAGGGGCCATCCAGTGTGAGGGGTAGAGAGGCCCGCAGGACAGCCCTTTCGAAGGAAAGAGGATAAAGGCGATCTTTAAAGAAAGGCCCCTCTCCAGTCACTCAGGAGACTGGGGACGGTGTGGAAGGAGGAGGGCCTGGGCAAAGCTGGGAAGGTGGCAGCCAGGGAGGGCGGCGGCGCCGAGGTGCGTCAGGTGCTAGTGTTGGGTAGCGGCCGTCCGGGGGGCACGTGGCCGCGGCGAGTCTCCGCCCGCCCCAAGCGCGATTTCTGGTCTTTGGGCCCTCGGCGGCTCCCATCGCGGCTCCCGGGCGCGCAGCTGGGACCGCGGCGGCAACCGCAACCGGTCACTCCACCGCGCGGGCGGGTGCACCTATCCCGCCGGCCCGGCGCTCTGGCTCCGGAAGCGGAAGGGGAGCGCAGGCCCGGCTGGGCGGCGGCGGCGGGACTAGAGGAGGAGGAGGCGGAGGTGAAGGGGGAAGAGCCGCCTGCAGCCGCGAGAGCAGTAGCGGGGAGAGCGAGCCCCCGGCGCCGGTGAGTGTGTGCAGGCGCGGAACGCCACGGCAGCCCGGCGCCCGCCCCAGCCCCGCGCCCTGCCCCGCACGCTCTCCCCCTGCCCGCACCTGCCCTCACCCCCGCTCAGAGCCCCGGGTCTTCTCCGTGCCCTGCCCCCCTGGGGTCTGGCCTTTCTCCCAGCATCTTCAGCCAGGGAGCTGCAGCCACCCGCCAGCTGCCCCTCCCATTACTGGTAGTTTGGTGGTTTCCTGTTCCAGTCTAGATGGTTTGGGGTAGTTTTTTGTTTGTGTGGTGTAAAAAATCTGTGCCCTGAGCTTCTCACGTATGAACTCTAGTTTCCCTTCTCTGTACCCACGCGCGGAGACCTGCTAGAGATCTGGGATTTGTTCCTGCTATCGCAGCTTTTCATTCATTCCCAGATCGCTGGGGTGAGGCTTCAGAGGATTTGCGAGAGGAGAAACAACTCTGACCTTCTACCTCCCTCTCCCAGATCCAAGAGTGGTTTTGAGAAAATGGCTTATGGATGGCAGCAGTTTGCACTTGTTACCATTCACCATAATAGGCCACTGAATTTTAACCATTTAATGCTGTGGCTTTTTCAAGCTGTATTTGGGTCATGTATTAAGATCCTTTGTGAGTCAGTGGAGGATGTCTGTACCTCTAGGGCGAAGGGAACCTGACTGGTTATTATTTGAAAATATTTCAGTATAGCCATCTATAAAAGTACAAGAGGAAAAAAAGTCAAGGTCGTTGTGGGCGGGTCATAAACCATAGTGTAAAGTTACAGTATAAAATAAAGACCAGTAAGTATAATTAAGCACGCAGATTAAAAGTATTTGTCAAATGGATCCAAGATCTGTTATGTTAATATGCGTACTTTAAATAATCACTACCTTCCTTGAAAAGTAAAAATAATAATAATTTTCATTTGATGTCTGTTCAGTACATGCCATTCCTTGACTAAAGGCTGTTGATGTAATGTCTTGTTAAATCCTTCCAACTCCTCAGATTTTTTTTTAAGAATAAAATCCAGAGAGTTGCTTTATTTTGCCTTAGGTGTGCTGTGTTGTCATGGCAAAAACTATTTTTGAAAAGATAAGATGAGAAATCAGTTAGAAAGAAAGAACCAAATAATTTGGTGTTGTGGAAAGAAAAACTCGGTCACTATCTAGCTGTGGTTTCATGGGTAGGTCAGTGACCAATGACATTTTTCATCTGTACAACCAGATGAGGTGAAGTGAAGTCACTCAGTCGTGTCCGACTCTTTGTGACCCCCATGGACTGTAGCCTGCCAGGCTACTCCATCCATTGGATTTTCCAGGCAAGAATACTGGAGTGGGTTGTCATTTCCTTCTCCAGAGAATCTTCCCTACACAGGGATTGAACTCGGGTCTCCCTGGTTACAGGCAGACTCCTTAACATCTGAGCAACCAGGAAGTTGGGCCAAATTCTTTAAGCCTTATTTTAGCTGTCCCATGCTTATTTGGAATATGCTAAGTTTGTAAATAATTTAAGACCCATTAACATGTTAAAGATACCTGAAGAAGTATTAGTAAAATTATATCAAAATAGAACCAAAAATGTATAAATCCATACTTTTAGCATAATATTTGCTGCTGCTGCTAAGTTGCTTCAGTCATGTCTGACTCTCTGCGACCCCATAGAAGGCAGCCCACCAGCCTCCCCCATCCCTGGGATTCTCCAGGCAAGAACACTGGAGTGGGTTGCCATTTCCTTCTCCAATGCATGAAAGTGAAAAGTGAAAGTTAAGTTGCTCAGTCGTGTCTGACTCTTTGCGGCCCCCATGGACTACAGCCTACCAGGCTCCTCCGTCCATGGGATTTTCCAGGCAAGAGTACTGGAGTGGGGTGCCATTGCCTTCTCCAGCATAATATTTGGTGTAGTACTATTCCAGAATTCCTCATTTGGAGATCAAACAATAGGATTATATTAAGTCCTTTAAAACTGTTGTGATTTCTGTTTAATTTCACATACTTTTGAAGCCATAGTTGAAATAAATGAACTAGAGTGTATTTTAAATGAATTGATAACTGTGTCACATTGCCTACCTCTGGGGCGTTTTGCTTAATGAGAGAAATTTAAGCATTTAAAAATGCACACATGGAACCATCAGCTTAACAGGTAGGTTCTTAAGAAGTAATCAGTGAATCATAAAATTTTGTACTTCTTTTTACTCACTGCCTGATTTCTCTAATTCATAGAGATGGATTCAGAGCCTGTGGAAAAGCACATGGGTAAAATAATGTCGTGTATTAGTGAAGAAATGAATTGAGAAGTCTAGTAATGTCTCCATGGAGCTTTTTTTCAGGAATTGTAATTGAATGTGAGTCAATAAAATCTTCCTCAGTGTAGAAGACTACATAGTGATGTTATCAGTTCTACCAGACATAACAGGGAAGGCAAAGGAAGAGCTATTTGTATTACCAGCCAGTTGTCCCCTAAGCTCAGTTTTACTTTTGTATTAAGGAATGAAGGCATTTTATTTTATTGTAGTGAAACATTAGGACTCAGTTTCAGTTTCTCAAACACACTAAAAACAAATGGCACTTTATCATTGAGAAAAATCAGTGCATTAATACGTCTTATTAAAGTCGAAAATGTTAAAAAATATAGGTGAATGACAAGAAGCAATGGAAAAACACGTCTTTCTTATTATTAGAATATTGATTTTTTTTGGTTAAGAGTTTTTAGTAATTTTTTTTGGTAAGTAGAGTTTTCTGAATGTTGACTTTTAAGCCAACTTTTTCACTTTCTTCTTTCACTTTCATTAAGAGGCTCTTTAGTTCTTCACTTTCTGCTATAAGGGTGGTGTCATCTGCATATCTGAGGTTATTGATATTTCTCCCGTTAATCTTGATTCCAGCTTGTGCTTCTTCCAGCCCACCGTTTCTTATGATGTACTCTGCATGTAAGTTAAATAAGCAGGGTGACAATATACAGCCTTGATGTACTCCTTTTCCTATTTGGAACCAGAAGTGAAGAAGAACTAAAGAGACTCTTGATGAAAGTGAAAGAGGAGAGTGAAAAAGTTGGCATAAAGTTCAACATTCAGAAAACTAAGATCATGGCATCTGGTCCCATCACTTCATGGCAAATAGACGGAGAAACAGTGGAAACAGTGGCAGACTTTATTTTATGGGGCTCCAAGAATCACTGCAGATGGTGACTGCAGCCATGAAATTAAAAGACACTCCTTTGAAGGAGATCAGCCCTGGGATTTCTTTGGAAGGAATGATGCTGAAGCTGAAACTCCAATACTTTGGCCACCTCATGCAAAGAGTTGACTCATTGGAAAAGACTCTGATGCTGGGAAGGATTAGGGGCAGGAGGAGAAGGGGATGACAGAGGATGAGATGGCTGGATGGCATCACGGACTCGATGAACGTTGAGTCTGAGTGAATTCCGGGAGTTGGTGATGGACCTGGAGGCCTGGTGTGCTGCGATTCATGGGGTCGCAAGGGGTTGGACAGGACTGAGTGACTGAACTGAACTGAAATTGAGTTAGCCTAGTTTGAAAAGTATGTCTTAATAGATACAAAATAGCACTACTTGCATTGGTAGCTACCTGTCCCAGTGTAGTTGGTAGTTTATTAACTTATTTCCCTCTTTTGACGTACTCTGGCGAAAAAATGTGATATTTGTAAAGTTTGTCTTCTGCCTTTTAGACCCCTGTTTCCTGGTGCTTTTTCACCCAAGTGGATTAACTTTGTCCATTTAAGAACTGAATAAGTTTCTGCTCTCTCTCTGTTGCTACCACTTCCACAAAAGGGCGGGTTAGGTAAAAATTAGTATTTTACTATTCACTGACTCATTTAATTTTAATTTTAACTTAACATGCTCCACTGTGGTTTCTACCTGACTTCTGATTTTAAGCTTTTTATCAGTAATTATGGAATAAATAACTTTTTTTTTTTTTTTTAACAGTTGTAGGATTTTCAGCTTCAGCAAGCAAGGAGAGATTTTTTTTTTTTTTTCTTTCAGTATTATTGTTTTTAAATCATGTCTGCTTTGGTAAAGCCTGGTGTGAAGGAAATCTAATTTAGCTCTTTTTTTTCCCCCCAGTCTGTTCTTGGTGCAGTGGATACTCAATAGGGATAAGTAGCTGACTTGCCTTTCCTCCTGGAAGAACATGCCTAATCCACATCCAGGAAATGCCAGAGCCTTATTTCTGGCTTTTCCTGTAGCTGAAGGTTTTTTCCTTGTGCTGTTTTTTGAGCAGAAGTTACCTGTGTTCAAAGGTAGGGAGCTTCTATCCCTACCCTGCATTTAATACCAGTTCTTTCTTGGCTGCCCTGTCCCTTTTCCTAAATGAAGAGTCCCGCATAGGCCGTTTGTACTGACTGAAACAATATTAGGTGGGCTTTAATTCATATCATCCCACACCTTTTGAGTTATTTTTGTTTTTTTGTTAGGAGGTTTGTTTTTTGTTAGAAGAAGTCGCTGTATTGCAATACTTTTAATAATGGTATTAATTTACTTTTTTTTTTCCACCTATGAAGCATGTACACAGAAGAGCCTCAGCTTATGTTCAGTTCTGCCCAGAATATAGAGACTTAAAGACTTGTTCTAGGAAGTGGATTCTTGAAACCATCAGTGGTACAGGTTGGACACTTTGTTCACCCACATTTCCATGGGGTCTTGCTGGAGACCTTAGCAGATGGGCCAGAATTCCCAACTATAATTCTGTTTTTTTCCTTAGGTTTTGAAATTACGTCCTGGTATTCTCCCATGCTTCATTCCTTAACTCACCAGGGCTTCTACTTTTACCTGAAAATGATTTAGCTCAGTCACTCTGTTTTTAGATCAAATCTCTGTTTTTGGTTTTTCGCTTGAAGAGACCTCATGCATGCCTGCCTGGTGGAAATACAACCTCCCTACGTGCTTATAGTATGATGCGAGGGAAAAGGCTGTATACTCTCTGAGGTTTCACATCCCTTGACAAGTAGTTCTCAGATTCTGGTGCTAGAAAAAGTAGATAGCTGGGTATAGTTAAATTGTGCGTGCCTCTTAAGTCACTTCAGTCGTGTCCGACTCTTTGCGACCCAATGGGCTGTAGTCCGCCAGACTCCTCTGTCCATGGGATTTTCCAGGCAAGAATACTAAAGTGGGTTGCCATGCCCTCCTCCAGGGGATCTTCCCGACCCAGGGGTTGAACTTGCGTCTCTTACCTGCCTCTAGCGCCACCTCAAATCACTGCTTTAATGATGGCAACCCAGAAACATTGTTTCATCTTGGAGTTTTTAAGACTAGATGTAAAATTCATCTTTAAGTCCTTCCTTCCCCTTATAAACTCCCATTTAAAATTACCATTGTTGGAGGTGTTTCTTATTTGCCAGGCAATTTCTCCTTTAGGTATGACAGTCACCTTGTGTGTTGATATTTTAATCACCATATTAGAGATGGTTAAACTGAAGCTTGAAAAGAAACTGAAGCTTAAAGAGCTAATAAAAGGCTGTGTCATAATTTGAATGTGACTCTCTTAAACATTTAAGATTAATTTCCTATTCTATTAAAATAAACTGAATACCTCTGTGATATTTTAAAAATTGCATGACCTATTTGGCTAATTATTAATGACATCTGTATGCGGATATTTTAGGTAGAATTACTTGACTAGTTTCTCAGAGTTGATAAAATTAGAAGTTAAATAGCTGTATAAATATATACAGTTATATATTTATGTTTTTGAGATTCATTTAAAGCTGCAATTATAAGGTTTAAATTTTATATATTTGTATAATATGTTAACCATTTTATTTTGACACTGTGGGGGGAGGATTTTTTTTTTTTGGTTTGCCCTGTAAATGATCAATTGCAGTCTTTCACACATAGCGATGTTAAAAATAATTAACTTTTTGTAGTTATAGAACTTTGAGATATTCTTTGCTGTCACAGAATCTCTTGGGTTTTTAAGACTAGGATTGCTTTTATATCACATGGGTGAGATTTGATTCTACAGCAATGGCCATGCTGGATAGATAAAATGCTTGTCTCATTTTCAGTGCTGCGGCTGTGATGTGTTCTAATAACTGTAAATACAAAGTAGGATTTTTTTCCCCTTGATTTTAAGCTGGCGAATGCCTGGGATGGTTGACTTGTGCTGTTACCTAATGTTACTGACAGAAACTACTGTTTTGCTGGAAACGTTAAGAAGCCACCCTGGAGTCCTAGCCCGAGCAGAATTACTGACTTTGGCCATGTTTCAGAGCACTTCCTTGTACCACACTTAATTCTGTTTGAGGTCTTTTCTAGAAGATGAGTTCATTCATTGCTGTTAGAGTAGCAGCTCCTTTGCTAAGTCATTCTGTATTTTGTCTCTGAAGCAAATGTGCAAGCCATGGAGACCACTTTAAATTAGCTTAGCAAGCTAGAGTAGAAACAAGTTACGTTTCACAATCGAGCAATCATGAGCCATAGAAAAAGCGACCTTGGGAAAAAAATGCAGTTTAAAAAAAGGAGTCTATAAAGGGAATGGAAATGCAGTGATCATAATTTTGATATTTTCTTCCACATCCTCTGTATGTAATAGGTTCCTATTACTATGGTAAGCAGCATGCATAGCAAACTCACAACCTGTCTTTTATTTCCTTTCTTGGAGAATGGTATCACCATTCACCTAGACCCTAAGCCAAAAACTTGGGAGTCATCATAGAATCTGCCCTATGTGTGATTGATCACTATGTCCTGCTAGTTTTACTCTTAAGTTCTTATTCTGCCCTTTTCCAGCATACCTCCTGTCTTATAAGTTTTCCATCCTCACCCCTACTCCTTCCTACTTCCTTTAGAAACTACTGCTTTTGGGGTACTTACCATATGCCCTCATCTCTCAACTGAATAACCAGTGAAAGTGAAGTCGCTCAGTCGTGTCCGACTCTTCGTGACCCCGTGGACTATAGCCCACCAGGCTCCTCTGTCCATGGGATTCTCCAGGCAAGAATGCTGGAGTGGGTTGCCATTTCCTTCTCCAGGGGATCTTCCCAACCCAGGGATCGGATCCAGGGATCGAACCCAGGTCTCTCGCATTGCGGGCAGACGCTTTAACCTCTGAGCCAACCAGTAAACCTAGCTTATTTCATATAGTCAGTCTTGGAGCTTTATCCATCCACCCAGGTTTGTCCTTCAGAGTGTTGCTCTTTCTAAAATGCACATTTCATCATGGCATTCTTTTGCCTATAATCCTTTAGTATTTTCTAAACTACTGTCTTCAGGGTGAAGTCCAAACTCATTGGCATGGTTTAACAGTGTTTTTCACTCTGTCTACTTGTAGGTCATGAAATCAGTGTAGTAGGCTGTGACCAACATTATGTATTTTCATTAAAGTGAAATACAATAAAATAGTGAAGTATATATCACATATAGTCTGGATAAATATCACTTCATTAAAGTTTTTCAGTTATATATTTTATAGTTATGAAATATATACTCACATATCTCATGTATTTCTGTATATTTGCTACTAGATGTTCTGAACTGTATTTCTTAAAGATGATTGTTCTCGAAAGGTTTAACATGTTTTATGTGATTCTTGCGTATGAATGACTCATTTCAGTGGACTTAGATTTTCTTTGCCTCCCTTATACCTTTGCTTACTTTGCTCTCTGATTCAGAAGAGCCTCCGTTTGTCATCATTTCAAGGTTTCACTTGCTCCAGAAATCTTTTCTTGGTGGCAACACCAAAAGAAAATTTTCACCGCAGCCTGGTAGACACTTAAATATTCACATGACTGAAAAAAGTCCCATGAACCAGTACCCTTCCTCTACGAGACACATTATTGCCCCATTGCCGTCTATCTTACTTTGTCTTGGTTGTTGTTGATCATGTCTGTTTACGAGTTTGTCTCTGTTGAGAATAGGTCTGGTCTCTCTTTTCTCTTTTAAATCTATACACAGTGCCAAGGCTTGGTATATAGACAACAAGAAGTGATTGAATTAGTGAAATTCTGGATCAGTATGTTTTCTAGAACTCTTTACAGTAACTCTTATATTCTTACTGTTTAAGCCTGAACTGTAGAAATTAACTTTAATGATTTCATTATAGGAGGATAACTTTTTCCTTAAAACATTTGAATGAATATGTGCTTCTATTTTTACGCCCTTTACTTTACATTTATCAGTTGTGATTAGACAGTCCTAGCCTAACATCTTGATAGACATTAATTGCGTTGTGTCAGATCAGTGACCTCAGAATCTACTGTTACTTTGTAATTTGTGGTCAGGAAGTTTGGTGAAGCTAAATACTGGACACATAACACTTAATTTGATTTTATGGGAACTGGGTAGTTTCAAAAGAGAAAACTTTCATGTATAATGGCAGTCAGATAAAGATTTTTTGGGGCTGGCGGGATTAGATGTGAAGACAGAATTGAGTGGAGTTGGATCATTTTATTTCTAAATTTAAACTTTTGTAATTGGTGATTTTTCAGTTAGAACATTTAGTTGTTTACAGTTTGTATCATTGTTGTGAGATCATTTTTATTTAACCATTAATAGAGTCTCATGGAGAACTGCTATTGAGGAGAGATCCATTTGTTGGGATGCAATTAAAAAAAAAAGAATAATCAAGATAAAACTGCTAAATCCAAGTACCAGAAAAATTGCAACACATCTCAGTGAATTTGCAAGTGGTAAGTGCATTTAATTTTAATGGGAATATGTTTCTTAGTTCTGTGGGATAGTATCCTTAAAGTGTTACATTTACATGAATTTTAACAATCTTTCATTTGCAAAAAAATATACTTTATGTTTATGTAAAGTTTTTCATATTAAAATTTTAACCACATTTTCTTAAACAAGGCTTATTCCACAGAGGGAAAAAAAAAATCTGTAAATAATATTGAAACATCTTCTGAATTATATGTCTTATATGGCTTTATTGCTAATGCTTCTGCGCTGCATTTTTAAAGATACTAATTTGGAAAACATTCCATATAAAGATAATGCATAGTGATAAAGAGAGGCTAAAATGAAAATTTCTGGTGGGCATGGCAACTTGCTCCAGTATTCTTGCCTGAAGTGTCCCGTGGACAGAGGAGACTGGTGAACTATAGTCCATAGGGTCGCAAAGAGTTGAGCATAGCTGAAGTGACTGAGCGCAAGCACACTTGTTTCTTAATAAGCTTAGACCTATACATAAATATACGTACAAAATGTGATGGCATTCCTTCTCTCCATCCTTTCCTTCCTCAGCCTAGTGATAACCACTGTTAACAGTTTGGTAGGTGTATTTTCTTCCACACATACAGAAATAACTACATATTATTTTTTTTTCTAACAAAAAAAGAATCACGTTGCATAAACTTTTCTGTTACTTTCCCCTCCAGCATTTAATTATGAAAGATTCTAAGCAGAAGAACTGAAAGAATTTCATACTGTAATACCTTCATACCCATCACCATAATTCTGCAACTAATGTTTTACTGAACTACATCACATGCTCGTCCATCTCTGAGTCCATCCATTAATCCGTGTTTTTTGGGATCTATTTGAAAGTAAACTGCAGTCATCGGTGCGCTTCCTTCCCCCTCTCCCCAGTACTTCAGTGTACATATCATTAACTAGAGTTAAGCATTGGTTTAAAGAAATTTTTTTTTTAAGGTGAATTGACATACCATGAAATGCACCCATATTAGGAGCACATTTGCTGGGTTTCAACAAATTTATAACCTGTATATCTCAAATTTGTGTCAAGATAGAGATCTTTATCGGCACCCCAGAAAGTTCCCTTATACCTTTTCCTAGTTCACCTCTATGCTGCCCTCCTTTCAGGAAGATATCCACCCCCATATAACTTCATATAACTTCTTTTGACTCAGCACTTATGTGGGTCAGTTCAGTTCAGTTCAGTCACTCAGTCGTGTCCGACTCTTCGTGACCCCATGAATCTCAGCACACCAGGCCTCCCTGTCCATCACCAACTCCCGGAGTTCACTCAGACTCACGTCCATCGAGTCAGTGATGCCATCCAGCCATCTCATCCTCTGTCGTCCCCTTCTCCTCCTACCCCCAATAAGCCATATGCAAATTTTGATCAACTTGCTATCCTTCTTTAAAAATCGCAATAGCTTGTAAATAGTCTATGTTGTGGATGTATTGTGATTTACACTATATGACCATTTCTCTCTCTCTGTATGGGCATTTGTTGTTGTTTAGTTGCTAAGTTGTGTCCAGTGTTTTGCGACCCCATGGACTATAGTCCACCAGATGCCCAGGCAAGAATACTGGAGAAGGTTGTCATTTTCTCCTCCAGGGGACCTTCCCAACTCAGGGATTGAACCCCTCACTTCTGCTTGGCAAGCGGATTCTTTATCACTGAGATCACCTGGGAAGCCCCTACCTGGGTATTTAGGTTGTGCCATATTTTTGTGATTATAAAAAGTGCTATATAGAACATCCTTATATGTATATATACCTGTACACTCTGGTGAATGATTTTATAGATATGACTAGAAATAAAACTGCTGGATCAGAGTGTTTGACATTTTAATAGATACTGCCAAATTGCCCTTCAAAGATAATTATATCAGTTTACATGCTTATCAGCAATGAATTGAAAGTGTCCTTTTCTCTGTGACCTTTCAACATTGGGTGTCATCTGTCTTTCTAAAATTTTGTCAATACAAAGGATGAAAAATACAACTAGTGATTTCACATTTTTCTAGTCAGCAGTGATTAACCGTTGGATTTTTTTTGTCCTTTGTGAATTGCCTCTCCATGTATTTACTTTAATGACTCTTACTAGTAATATGATATATTCTATTTTCTAAGGATGCTTTGTCTTTTAATTTTGTTTCTGCTGTGTTTTGAGCTTCAGAAATTTTAATCTTTATGTGATCAAACATGGCTTATGGGGTCTTACTAAAAATCTTTCTCATTCTAAGATTATAAAATCACTTACTATATATGTTCTTCTGTTAGTTTTTCTTTTTATTTGAAATTTTGAAGAGAAGGAGAAATTCACTGTGAACTTAGGTGCCAGTAAAAAAAATTCATATGGAGAGTGAGATTCAAATTGACCTTGAAGTATGAGTTGAATTTGAATAGAGCAGACAAAATGGCAGGGACATTTTGGACAGAAGGAATGAGAGAGGTATATATATTCTTATTCATGGAACAATAATAAGACCCCCGGCTGACATGGTGAGTCATATAAAACTGTGAGTTTAGAGATACTCATTTGGCTCAATTTCTTGTTAATTATTTTGGCTCACTTTTATCCTTTTCCAAAATCTGCATTCTGGTGTTATAATTTTCCATCATAGTTTTCTGTCCCTTTTCATAGTGACTTCAATATTCTTCCTGAGGAAAATACATAGTAAAATTTAGTTGCCTGAAAAACGCAGAAAAGGAAAGGTGGTTTCCTACCAGAGTAGGTTGAACATTGTTATTATTTACATGGTCTAGTTTATTAGAGTTGAGTTATAATTTATTTGAAAAAAAAAATTGTGCTGTAGTAATTTATATTATTAATGACATTGGTCACAGCACCCAAGTATAGTTACCAGATAGCAATCTTCAAAAATGTTGAAGTACCAGTGTGTCCACTATTTACATCAAAGCGTTATGAGCTCATCACTTAATATACAAATTAATGCGTTGAATTCTCTAGCTGATGAAAGTATTTACAGATGCCACCCTTAAAACCACGTAGCAACATAGTGTTCAATTTGGTTGTTGCTCAGGATGTGTAATAGTTCCTGTTCAGCCATGAGCCACGCCTGGTAGGTATTAACTGAGAGGCGTGATCCTGCAACCCTACCAGTTACATGTTTCCGGCTGTCCTCTGATTTGGAGCTCTTGGAAGGCTACTGCTTTTGTCTCTACAGTCCAGTTGTAAGGATTAAGTGGCACTAATTTTCACTGATCAGGTATTTTTTTAAAAAATATTCAATGTCTTACTTGTTCATTCTTTCATATTTCTACCCTCAGCTCACTTTTCCTTGGGGACTCTTGTTCTTTTAGAGCTTATTAGTCTGTGTATGTTTATATCCAGGAAAAACAGACACATTTTAAACTGTGCTTTTCATTAATAGTTTCTGTTGTGAGGAATGTGTTGCAATGATAAGAAAAAATTGTTATTCTCTGGTAGAGGAGAATGAAAATAGAGTTTAAAAGTGTTTGATAATTTTGCTACATGTTTTGGTGGGTTTTATGCATCTCTGTTTCTGATACTAATATATTTAGAAGCAAGTAGTGAAATTACTCTGATTTCTATATAATTATTGAAATTGTCTGTTTTTTAGTCCTGAATGGAACTGAAACATTAAAAGAAGATACGTGAAGTTAATGATACTGATCATGTTGAGAGACAGACTTCTGTCATTTCTTTTAGCACTTGATAGTTGGCAAGATTGTAAAAATAAACATTCTTTTTAACGTTTCTTTTTTTTAGGTATGTTGATAGCTTATCATTTGCATTTGAGTTCATTGACTTTTTACAATAATGATGCCTAGAAAATTAAATAGCATGCTTTATCCTCTGTGGCTTTCCTTACTTTGATGATACTGATAGATCTTTTAATTTTCTAGTTAAAAGGTAATGAAGTTCAACCTTTACTTTTTTAAAGGTCTAGGCATTATTTCAATTTTAAAATTCATGCATAAATACTAAGAGACCAAATCTGATTTAAAGAGTTGGGTGGTGTTGCATTTGAATTCTTGTCTATTTTTTGCCTGCATTTCCAGTGTTTCAAGGTTCTAGGGATAATAGGATAAGAGTTTTCTTTTAGAATTAAGTAATCCTTAATCTTTTTTTTTTCTTTTTCCTGGTAGCTTTGTAACTTTAAAGAACATTGGCAAGGCCTCTAAAGAGTAGTTCTGTGAGGCTCTTCAACTGATGGTAAATTATTCCTAGAATGCAGTAGTCTGATATATGTTAGAAATCTGGGAGATACCCTCCAAAAGCTTACTGGTTTGATTCTACAACTGATTTCTCCAAAACTAGTTTTGACTTTTGTCTTGTCTTAGCCCGAATGAATCGTTGTCTTCAATTTTGTCCTCCACACCAGAGCTTTAATAATTTATTTAAAGTATAAACCTCACTATGTTACCCTGCCCCCCTGCTTTAGTAGCTTCCCAAGAAATTGTCTTTGAATGGCATCTTTGTCATGATATAGCCCCTTATTTCTTACCGCTTGCTGTCCCCTAAAAGTTTGTAAGTCTTAAATACCTCCAACACGTCCTTCTGTTTGCAGTCCTGTTGTCACTTTTCTTTGGTTGGATGACTTTTACTCTTCTTTTAAGATCGAAGTCTGCTCCAGGGAGTCTTGTCCTGATTTAATTAGTCCCCATTTGTGCCTATAGTAATATATTGTCCACATCCCTGGAATGTATTATATCATATTAAACCCATTTTATGACTTTTTCGTCCATTAGACTGTTAGTTCCTTCAAGCCAAGGTCATGTTCTATTCATCATTGTGTTTACAGTGTCTAGCAAGTGACTGGTGTATGGTGGAGGCTCATTGAATATTTGTTGAGCTGAGTTCAACTCATTGCTCTACATCTGAAGTCATAGTGAAGCTCCTGGATTAGTTGTTCCTGGATACCAGTCAACTGTATCAGAGACACCTGGAGACCATTTTATCAGTAGAACATTTTAGTGGTTTTGGGGCGTTATTCTGTAAAGTGTTACGATTCACTAGAGCTAGAATGAGGCCTGGGAGTAAGTGTTTTTGATAAGCTCCTCAACTGATTCCCGTTTGCTTACAGGTTTGAGAAATATTGAACTAGTTTATTACTGTATTATTCCATTGTATTTTACGTAAAAACGTTGCCGCCTAGACCTTACATGGTCAGTCGCTCAGTTGTGTCTGACTTTGCAACCCTGTGGACTGTAGCATGCCAGGCTCCTCTGTCCATGAAATTTTCCAGGCAAAACTACTGGAGTTGGTTGCCATTTCTTACTCCAGGGGATCTTCCTGTTTCAGGGATCAAACCCACGTCTCCTGCATTACAGGCAGATCTTTATCACTGTGTCACATGGGAAACCGAAACCTTACATAGTAATTTATTATTGAGGCTTTATAAGTTGTATCTACTAAAGGACGTATTTTAAGTCACTTTTTCATACCTGCGTAGAAATATCTTAACTTTAAGCATCTCATTGTGAGACGTATTAGCATTTTGTTAACACCGAACTGAAAAAACCCACATTTAAGTAGGAGTCTTCTTGAATTGGTAGTATTAATAATATTAGTTGAGCTTCATTCCATGAACTTAAGTATCTCTGGCAATTTGTATTTACTTTTCATTTTTTATTATGATTTTTCAAAAGGATTTTTAAGCATTTTATTATGATTTAAGAATTAAATTGAACAAATCTTAAGTGTATTGCTCAGTCAATTTTACATGTATACATACCATAAAGCAACAGGTTAACACATAGAACATTTCTAGCTCCTCGAAGTTTCCCCTGTGTCCTTTCCAGTCAGTAAACGTGCTTCCCACCATGAGATGGGCACTCTTGACTTGCATGACCATCACTAGTCTTATGGACAAGATTTTTTTTAGAAAAAGTTTTAGTAATATCTTTTGGTGAATATATGCACTTATGTCCCTTGAACTTATACATGGAATCGCTGAGCTAAAGACAGACTTGTGTTTAACTTCAGAAGGTAATGCCAGTTTACTCTATGATCTCAATCCATAATGAAAATTGAAGTTAAATGATTTGAAGCTTATGGTGAAATTCGAATAGCCTAAAACTTCCTTTTGTTTTCCAAAGGGTTTTATATTGTCAAAAATATATGTACAAAGAAAATTCGTGTCATTTTATAGTTGCCAATAAGGTAGTTTTGTTTCAGTCTGATAATTTTTCCCATGTAAGTAATTGTTTTCTGTTTCCCTTTCCCTAGGTTCGTCTTCGCTGTGGATTGGTAGGCAGTCATAGGGCTGCAGAATGGGTCTCCGGATTCACTTTGTTGTTGACCCGCATGGTTGGTGCTGCATGGGTTTGATTGTCTTTGTCTGGTTATACAACTTTTTTTTAATTCCCAAAATTGTCCTCTTTCCTCACTATGAAGAAGGACATATTCCAGGCATATTAATAATAAGTAAGTTTCTAAATCTTTATTTTCTTGTATAATTAAAGATTTTTTCTCATTGTGAATATTTTTGGAGTTTAATACCATTATATAACCTTCCTTTTACTATTATTCAGTGCTAGTAATATGAAATTATTTACTCATTTTAAAAAAATGAGCTCTATATATAATTTTGCAGGGTAAGGTAATTGGTATATCTTCATATCTAACTCTGCAAAATCTACAAATACAATTTTGTTTAAAGCTACGCTGGCATAATAGTTCTATTTATGTAGGTGTGTGTGTATTTTTAATGTTTCTGTTATACAATTTAAATTTAGATAATTAAAGTACATGTATAAATGTATATAGTTTAAGGTGTTATTAATTGTAAAATTCAAAAGTTTCTGCATTCTTTATTTTCAAATTAAGAATCTCAAGATCTATTGAAAAGAGCAATTGAACATCACTAATCCAATGTAATTTTGAAGCTAGCCAGTTAGAGTTAATGAAAAAGTTTAATTGTAGAATAGGTTTAAAAATGCTGCTTTGATTCTATCAAATATAGTATATGTAGTAATTAAAAGGAATTAATTTCTGTTAATTAATATACCATTAATTTCTATTAATAAAGAATCTCATTTACAACACATTTATCATTGTTATGCAAAATAACTATTTAAAATTAGTATATTTTAGAAAGTCCTCTTGGCAATATTATTTGATGAATGAAATGAGTTAATCATTTTTCCATCTTGTCTCTGAGAATTTAGGCTGATGCTGTTAATTAAAATATACTTTTAGCCTTTAAATATGCTTGTCAAAAAACATTTTGAAGGGTAAATACTGATTTTATTTATTTGTTTATTTTCAAGTATTCTATGGCATTGCCATGTTCTGTCTGGTTGCTTTAGTGAGGGCCTCAATAACTGATCCAGGAAGACTCCCTGAGAACCCAAAGATCCCGCATGGAGGTAGGGTGCTCTTCAGATTCATCGGTTTTACTATGTCAGAACTATCACCTGTATTCATGTATGTTATTGCCTTTAGTATATTAATTACAGATGTCATCTAAGCCACTTCCGTGTCTCTTCTCAAGTGCCTTCTTTCCAGATTTCTCAGTTGACAACCACAAATCCCAGCTTACTCCTCGGATCTGCCGTCTCTGGCTCCTTTTTGGTTTAGCTGCTTATTTGTCCCTCACTCCTCCCACTCTAGATCTGTATAACCTCTGTGAGGGTGTAGAGTTTTTGTTTTGTTTTCTTATTTGTTCAGTAACTGTATCCTTAGGGCCTAAACAGTCTCTGTGACTTAGTAATAATTGCTGGGTAAATATTTGTTGAATGATATTATCTGAAAAATTACATTTTTATTTAGTAGAGGAGTTTTTGATGGTGCCACTTACCTCATGATGTATTTTAAGTATAATATTGCTTACAATGTATTTACAAATATTTACAAAATAAATATCTATTGTATTATAATGCTATTGCTTGTATTTCTCCAAGTTGAAACAATTCAGTGAAAAATTTGAAAGCCTTTTGTTCTAGTGTCAATGGAAGTAATTTTTGGTCACCTTATTGCATAGTAACCATTTAGATCACAGAAATAAATTAAAAATGTATTGCTTGCCAGATACAGTAAACCTCCCTTATCCTCTTTTCCTGAGTTTTGCTTTTGAACATTTGCTATGTAATCTTTGAGAACCCTGTACTTTCTTCTAGGAAGAAATTTATATGTCTTTTTTATACATTATAGAGCCAGATAATTTTTATAGTAATTCAGTAGTTTCTGAACTTGCTATACATTAGAATCACTTAGGGAGCTTTAAAAAACCTCAATGTCCAAATCACATTCCATATTAATTAAATCAGAATGTCTGGGGGTAAGAGCCCGGTATCCATGCTTTTGAAAGATCTCTGGTGAATCTAATGTGTAGAAGTTTGGAAAGCAATGTAGTCGTTCTTTCCAGAATTAGATTTAAGTGGCAAGTCACTTAGCCTCCTTTGAGCTTGTGATTGTTTTTTGAGATCCGTGATTTTGGGGCTTAATGGGCCTTGCACATTTAATGATTAAGTGGGAATGACACTGATATTTATGTAACTGTAGAAATTTCTGAAAATAATCTTGAGTATTTAGTTTTTATTAATTTGTAGAACAGTATCACTGTCACTTAACGGTTATTGTGTGTGTGTGTACGCCTGTGTTTGGGCAGGGAGGATGGCAGTCTGTAATTTGTATAGAATCTCTCTTCTCAACTAACCTAAAACAAACGACTGTCTAAAATATTGATACATGTATTTTTCTACTTCAACTCTAAAACCTGATGTTCCCAGAAAATCAAGGAAGCAGGGTTTTCCTAACTCAGTACTCATTTCTGATGAAAACTTCAGTTTGCTGTGGTCAAATATTCAAATGCCTACATCTGTCAGATAGTACAAATCAGTGGAAGGGGCCAGGGAGGAACTGTTTCATCTTGAAAATCTATCTTATCTAAAGGAAACGTCACTAATCAGCTACTCTGAATTGTCATGCAGGACGGGTATTTTTGAAGAGAAAACATGAAATCTCAATTTTTATGAGACATTTTATGATTTTAAAAAATATTAGCAACTAATTCAAAGTTTTAAAAGCATTGTTTTTAAATGAATACCGAACAGATTATACCTGAGGGCCAGATTGAATCCACTTGAAGCTGCTGTGTTACCTTTAATTTATAGGTTCCAGTGATGAGGACACCATGGCATCTTGCCAGCCTTTTGGTTATCTGCATTATATCTCTTCTCATTGACATTTGGGCTGTTTTTCTTCAGTGGAAAGTTCCCCTTTGCCCAACCAAAAAAAAAAAAAAAAATCCACGCATTCATTTATCATATTTGAATGCTTCCACAGTCTTTTGGTATCTCCTGTCATATGACCCTCATGGTGGTGGTATGAGGTGGGTAGGCTGGGTAAATCGGGAGCATAGATTGCCCTTCACAGGTCACACAGTAGGCTGTTACACAGTGGCTGTGAAGCCCAGATTCTTGTCCCCATCCACTTTTTTACCATGAATCCTCTTACAGATGAATTATCTTACCTCTTTATTCATCTTTGCTTTGGTTTGAAGGAAATTAATTAAAGCTATCGTGTGCTTTTTGCTCAGTTACTTGATGATTGTGTAGATATAGTTTTAACTTAGTTAAAAAAATTAAAATTTAATAGTGAAAAATAATGACTAAAGTGTTGTTGGGGTCTACAAAATAGTGACGTTTATTCAGCATTGTTTTAAGAGTGAGCAGTTTTATATAATTGAGCTCCTTAGAAAAGGAAACCTAAACCTTAAGGCTTTTATTATTTTAGCTACTTAAAAAAATTTTTACATGCCCTTCTGAAATATTTTACATGCCTTTCTGTTGTTTTAAACATAGTAACTTTAGTTTCTATATGACCCACCAAGTATGAGGCAATTTGAGTATAGGAGAATGCTTCCGTGTGAAGATCCCAAGAATTCGATTTTATAAACTTTGGGACATGTAGATGGAATAGTCAAATGAAACTATTAAATGTCTATTTAAATTACATGCATGTTTGAAATACAGAAATATTACTTTTTGTCATTTTTGAATTTTATGAAATGATTTTATTTAGTCTCAACTTTTAAAAAACAACTTTGAATGTAATTCACACATCATATAATTCACCTATTTAAAGTGTACAATTTAGTGTCTTTTATATATACACAGATTTGTACAACCATTAGCACAGTCAATCTTAGAACATTTTCATCATTAAGCTCTTAACTTGCATGTTAGAGTTCTGTTTTTGTCCTCACTAATGCCACTTTGTTTTTATTTTTTTGTTGTTGTATATGCCCCCTGTTGTACCTTGTATCCTTGTGGCTTATTTATTTTATGGCTGAAAATTTGTACTTCTTAGTCCCCTGCTCATATTTTGCCCCACCCCCACCCCTCTCCCTCTGGCAACCACTAGTTTGTTTTCTGTTTCTTGAGTCTATTTCTGTTTTGTTTGTTCATTTATTTCTTGCATTGCCAACCAGTTCTGCCAGAAAACCTCGATTAAGACCCAAGCCTTGTATTGATTTTCGTTAGTTTCAAGTTATATTTTTCTCCCCAAAACATTACTTTGTGATCTGAAATATAGTCATTGAAAAAAGTTCCCCTAATATGTGAATCTTTCAAAAGACTCAAATGGAAAGGTGATTTGTTCCTTTTTGAGGGATAAAAGAAACCAAACCGTATCTGTCTTTATAGTCTTTCATGCAATTACAGCATTAATAAGTTTCCCTGTTAAACTATGATACTGTTTACCTTATATTAAAGAGGATCATTTATAGATTTTACCTTTTTTCTTTTGTTTTATGTGTTGATTTTTCTTTCCTTTAAAAAATGTTATCTTAATTTTTAACTTTCTATATAGCTGCCGTAAATTAGCAGGTGGATTCTGTCTCCCATAGGCTTTTATTTTATTTTGTTAGATGGGTAGTGCAAAAGTCTTATAGGTAATCATCAGACACCAGAATGTATCAGTCACCAAGATCCTATTGCTACTGCTGCTGCTAAGTCGCTTCAGTCGTGTCCGACTCTGTGCGACCCCATCGATGGCAGCCCACTAGGCTCCTCTGTCTCTGGGATTCTCCAGGCAAGAATACTGGAGTGGGTTGCCATTTCCTTCTCCAATGCATGAAAGGGAAAAGTGAAAGTGGAGTCACTCAGTCGTGCCTGACTCTCAGCGACCCCATGGACTGCAGTCTACCAGGCTCCTCCGTCCATGGGATTTTCCAGGCAAGAGTACTGGAGTGGGGTGCCATTGCCTTCTCCAAGATCCTATTAGGACCTGAATATATCCTGAAAAAGAAAAAAGGGAGAAGACTAAGAAATGGTTTCAGGATACATAGGATAGATTAAGATGGATGGCTTTTTTTCTTGTTTTGCAAAGCAAAAACATAGATGATACTTTAAATTTCTGAATTTTAAAAATAGTGATTTTTTTTTCCTGTCTAAAAACAAATGTGTGTGTGCTTGTGTGTGCAAAATGTGCATCTTCATTTTAGATTTTTGTATCTTAAATTGAGCATTAAGTGACCCAAACTCTTTGTTTGAACAAATTTATGGTCCAGACCATAGATCAGCAAATTCTACTGTAGTGTTAGTGCCAAATAGATGTTTTTAGCCTTATGAACCATATAGTCTCTGTCACAAGTCCTCCTCTCTGTCATGGTAGCCCCAAAAGCCGACATACACAGCATGTAAATGAATGGGCATGGCTGTGTTTAAATAGAGCTTTCTTTATGGACATGGAATTTAAATTCCAAGATTTTTACTTACCACAAATTGTTATTATTATTTTCAATCATTTAAAATTTTTAAAAATACTTTTAGCTGACGTGTGCATGCTAAGTCGCTTCAGTTGTGTCCGACTCTTTGTAGACTGTAGCTCTCCAGGCTGCTCTGTCCGTGGATTCTCTAGGCAAGAAGCTGGAGTGGGTTGTCATACCCCTCCAGGGGATCTTTCTGACCCAGTCATCTCTTACCTCTTTTACATTAGGCAGGTGGGTTCTTTACTACTAACGCCACCTGGGAAGCTCATGGATCACCCCCAAACAGGTGATGGCCTGGGTTTGCCTGTGGACTGTAGTTTGCCAACCGTAGTTTACACACAGAATGAATTACAGTCTTTCGCTGACTATAGCCAAATTCTCTCTTTTTTCCTGAGGGTACAGCATTTTAAGTATGAAATAAATGATTTATTCTTTGGAATATTTTATGCTGAAATTGCCAATAGTGAATACCCCATATTTATTTTTTTAAGGAGCTGGTTTAAGAACATAGTTTTCATGTTGTCTTTCAATGAAAATGGGCTGACCTTCACATATTCCTTGTAATATGTGAATTTAGAGTTTTAATATTGGGATATTTGGGAACATCTAGTTAAGTGGGGAAAAAAAGTGATTTGTATGTGACATTGTATTATGCTACATATGAAATGAGTTTCTATTTTGCCAACAGTTAAATAACAGTAGTTTAATTGTACCTAAATTAAGCTTCAATATTGTTGCTCTCTCATGTAATATGTTTTCATTAAAATAAGAATTGTAAGTAAGAAATAGAAGAGAATTTTATTTTAAAATGAAATATTTTACATGTAAAAGATAATTTTTCAACTTTCATCGAGAGCAGTTAATTTGTTACAGCTGTTATTCATGCTTTATTGATTTCTCCAGAGACGTTTGTAGCAGAATGTTTTTCCAACACTTTACTATAAAATTCTAGTATATTGATCTTACTTCTGGTCATTATGGGGAGGGAGGTGGGAGGGGGGTTCATGTTTGGGAATGCATGTACACCCATGGTGGATTCATGTCAATGTATGGCAAAACCAATACAGAATTGTAAAGTAAAATAAAGTTAAAAAAATAAATAAATAAACTAGAAATAATGGAATTAAAATAGGGTATCTTTTTAAAAAATTGAAAACTACCTACTCTTCTCTTTTGTTACTTATGTTTGGAATCTTTCATTAAAAAAAAATTAAACTTGTCATGTTTTAGCAAGGATTTAGTGACTATCTATGGTTTGCTCAGTCACACTTTGCATATACTAATATTCACTTGGAGTATTGAAGTTAGGTTAATTTTACTATACCCATAATTTTAGTGAGGTTAGGATATAGTTTTCCATAAGTGATACAAAGTTTAAAAATTGTTATAAAATTCCATGTCAAGAAATATTAAAATTATATATTCTATATAACCGTTGTCTTGGTAGATAACAGTCCCGTAGAGTTTTTAATGGCTCTAGCTAGAGCAGTTCTTAGTGGAAATAAATTACTTTTTCCTTAATTCCTGTAAACTTCATGTTTTTAGCACAAAGCCTAGTTGTGTGCTCGTTCACAGCAGACTAGAGGAAACTTACTTGGTGGTAGGATAGAGTTTTGTAAAGGACTCCTTTATTTCTGTTAAAGAGTAATTTTCTTGTAATCTTCTTCACTTCTGAAACTATTTTAGTACCTCTTAAATGCATCTGAACTGTTTTTCCATCCCTCTGTCATAAATATTCCCAAATAAATTCATTCAAAAAATGGTTTTGTGTGGGAAGTATGGGGAGATGCCGTCTCTGTTTATGCAGTTAATTTTGACTTACTAATCTATGAAACCAGTACTCAGCATTATCTCTTCTGTAGAACCATTAGATAATAAATTTCTAGAAATTAACTTGTTTCAATAAAATTCTGTTTTAATGTAATAATTTGATTCTAAATAAGGGTTTTGTCACTAAATTTTGCTTACAGCAATATACTTAAACCCAAATACGCTGTTTTTTTATCTCTTAGTTTGACTATTAGCAGTCTTATTTTATAGTGTTTAAAATTAGAAATGTACAAAATAAAACATGCAGAGAATAGAGAAGCAACGTTTACGGCAAACATTTACAGTAGAGACTTAGGCACATATCTCGAAGAATTCCTATAACTCTTCTAAACACTTGTTTCTAAATTTCAACATTACTCATGTTCCTTTACTAAATGAATTTTAATTTCCTTCTCTAGAAAGGGAGTTCTGGGAATTGTGTAACAAGTGTAATTTGATGAGACCGAAGCGTTCCCATCACTGCAGCCGCTGCGGCCACTGTGTTAGGAGAATGGATCATCACTGTCCATGGTAAGAAATGAATAATTCACTTTTGAAAAAAAATGTAGTAAAAAATAGATCTTGGTACTTAGCCGATTTAAACAAAGGTTATATCAGAGTTATACAGTTTAAGAAAGCCTTTTTATAAGGAGAGCTTTAATTGATCATATGCTTCTATCAACTCCCAGGGTCATTTTTTCAGAGATCGTAGATTTTTCTAACAAGGAGATATTTGAGCAGAAAACTAAAAATTAACATGCACCCAAATATACAAAAGAGCTAAAGTGGTTTTATTAAATGAAGCAGTGTAGGTAAAGCATTTAGTATAGTATGAGACATATAGAGAGTACTTAAATTTAAATATAGTAGCTGTTACTGTTTCCAACTGTAATGTAAACCATACACATCTCATTGTTTGTATTTCCCTCCAATTTAATTAAAGAGTGACATTTCATATACCTTATACCTCATTTCACTTCCTTTCAGCCTTTTTTTTCAGTGTTATGTGTTGGATATAGGGATTAATATTATATGCTAGCTAGAAGTGGAAAAAAAAAAAGTGATAGTTGATTCTGCTGACTGCCAACATTTTTGGTCAGTAGGGGGCTCTCTTGTAATATTTAAAGAAAATGTTCAGTTGAGAAACAATTTTTGAAAACAAATGCTGTGAGAGTTCTGCATTGTATCTCATTTCAAAGCTGTCACAAAAATCTGTGAAAAGATATTGTATTTAATTCTGTTTTTCTAGCATGGGATCTCTGCATAAATATTTAAACTGGTATGGTGTAGCACTTTATAAATATATCTATGTACATATATATTTATGTTTATACACACATGTATACAAAGTTAGCTACATAATAATCTTCTTAAATTTATAACTGCATTTATCTGAGGTTGACTCAAGGGTAGATTTTAGTTTTGTCTAGTAATGCTAATCATTTAGAGCTTCCTTTATTTTTGGGAGCGCAAGTTATCAGCAAGCTTTTAGTGGGAATTTGGTTTTCACTATAACATGATTATTTGACTAGAAGATAATTTCCTGAGATTCAGAAAAAATAAGAATACTGTGCTACTATGTAGAAAGGTTTAAAATTCTATCACAGGATAGTTTAGTATATAACATACAGTTGGTATTTTAAAAATGTACCTGGAATTTATTCAGATTAATTCTCAAATGATTTTATAAACTTCAGTGATCTGTTTACAGTTACAATAGTAATAGGGTTTGCTTTTTAAAACTGTGTGAAGCATGTATTCAGGTAAGTGATAATCACACTGAAAAACTCAATTTTGTATAATTTTTTGAGTAATATTTCTGATTAAAAATATAATAAATGTTCATGATGGTTAGATATCGATATTTCCTTTTAAGTGAATGCAGTGATTTAAGCTTAAAAAATCAACTATTTAATAACTTTTATATAGATTATATATAGATTATATAGATTAGTGATAGTATTTACTTATTTTGAAGGAATTAAGACTGACTTGGTGACCAAATAAAGTTCTTTTTAACCAAAATTTTAGGATTGGGGTGAGCTCTCTGTTCTTAGGCCTTCTGTTTCCAGTTTTAGTCACCTTCTCAGAGCCCTGGTGAGAAGAAGAGTGGAAGTACAAAGAGCTGTAGATAGGAAAAGAGGGTAGATCAGGGGCGTGAATAGATATAGGGACTTATGTGCTTGAATTCCCTAATAAAGCATTGCTGAGCTCTTCAGAGAGTGAGGGAAAAGTACAGTGTGCAGCAGAAGCAAGGAGAATTTTTGGTATTTTCAGAAATTGCATTATCTGAACTGCTTAACAGCTTTAGATTTAGTGGTCAGTTCTTTTGATGACCTCAAGATTTACTCTATTTGTGACTCTGATCACTCTTTGTAAGGAATTTGTTACCAAAACAGTTTATACATGTAGATGATAGTAGTGTTTCTTACAGTTCTATTCTTAAGAAGAAGGCAGTGTTCAAAGCAGTTATATCTCAGATTTTGGGGGGACAGAAAGGGTGGGGCAAGGATAAAGCATCTTTTAAGCAGTAGCTATTAGAGAGTGTTTTTGAGTGCACACAGAAGTACTCTTCTCTGGTAATCCCACTTACAGATAACAAAACACAGAAGGTTTTCTTGTTTATTCAGCATGAATTCTTCAGTCTAAAAAATGCCTCTTTCAGGTTTTCTGTTCAGTTACATATCTGCTTTTAAAAAATTGACAGCACATCTTTAATACAATTTAAGTTAGGAATTTGGCCCTATTTATTATTTTTTCAAACAGTGGTAGTATAATGCTATAGTATGTTGAAAATAAAACATTGTGAAAGATAATTTGTAGTTTTGAACTAGGATTTTCTGCTGGAATTGTATTTAGGAAATTTAGATACAATAACTTTGGAACAATAAAATATTCAGCTTGCATTAATCTTGAATTTTTGGAATTCTAACATTGATCCTTTTTCCTAGTTTTGGTTCATTGTTGTATTGGTGGAAATGTAGCTCTAAGAATTTATACATACTTTTGAATATATGTTTATTTTCAGCCACCAAGGGTTAGACAGTAAAAGTAAGGAAAATTGTGAATGCTTAGCAGTGTGTCAGAATGGCAGGTTTAAGTTACTTTGCTTCATATCCTTCAGCTTGATCTCCACAGCTTCAATGCTGCAGTGAAAGAGCAGTGTACAGAAGAGGGTTCTTGTTCTCTTGACCACGGTCTCTCCTAACTGTACATCCTCTGGCAATTGTCCTAACCCCTCTGTTCCTTTTTTGTATCAGTGAAGCAAGGAGATTGCCATCTGTTCTTCCTGCCTCACTGGCTTGTTGTTGAGTTGAATGGGGAATCATATACAGGACTTCTTTGACAAGTAGAATGTGCTTTACAAATGTGAGGTGGCGTGTTTATGTCATATCTTTTCTTATATACTCTTTGCTTTTAGGTTTGAGTGGGTTGGGCTTATCTCTATGAACTTAAACACTTAAGTTGTTTGTGCTTATTTCTAGTTTTACCATCCTAAAATTAACATCTTACTAAAGTTTGAAATATTTTTTCTTTTTCCTTTTTTTTTTTTCCTTCAGGATTAATAATTGTGTTGGTGAAGATAACCATTGGCTTTTTCTGCAGTTGTGTTTCTACACTGAACTTCTTACTTGCTACGCACTGATGTTTTCTTTCTGCCACTATTATTACTTTCTTCCGCTAAAAAAGCGTAATTTGGTAAGAAATGTTTATATCCACTAATGCTAGAACAGCTGTAGTATATAGTTATTAACATGTGGTGCTTTTAAAAGTGTAGAAAATTGAAAACAAAAGTAATGAACATAAACCCTCAAATTGGTGCATTTTAAAATGTATTGGAATTGAGAAAATGGACCTTTTCTGATATTGGCTTTTAACCACGTCTATTTACGATTACTTGTTAGTGTCAAGTTCTTTAAAAAGTGACCTATCACTCAATGTATACATATTTTCGTTTTAAATCTACAGTAATGAAAAGCAAAGTGAAAAAGGTTAGCTTCTTACTTCTTTTCAGGAGTAAAAATAGACTTGTTTAATTCTTAAAAGTTCTCAAAGGAACATTAAGTTCTTGAGAAAAGGATTCGTTCCCCAGCACCCCAACTCCCAACTTTTAACATTGGTGATAAGATGAATTTGCAGATGCTTTAAAAAGTTGTTGTTATATATCCATTTGAGGCAATGCTTTTCCCACTCTGTAGAGGAACTACAATATATGTTAATAAGATTTACCCAGAACCGTGGTGTTAAAGGTAGTAGTAGTAATAACATCAACCAGGAGTTTTAAGCCTTGACTATAATATCAGCACTGTGCTATGGACATGTGATTTTAATTCTCACTTAAATGCACAGCACAATCACATGAGGTGGGTATGATTTTTCCTCCATTTTTTATAGATGAGGAAATAGACTAATAGAGGTTAAATAAACAGTTACTGAAGGCACAAAGCTAGGAAGTGATTATTCAACTGGTTTTAGTTGTAGACTGGGATTTGAACCTGGGTTTGTGTTTTCTGAATCGTATCTTTTGTGCTTTGTTTGTAGAATTTATATTTCAGCCTGATCCTATGTGCCATTTTGACTTAGATTGTGTTTTTAGAATGCTCTGTGTATGTGTGTGTGTGTGTTTGTGAGAGACAGAGAGAGAGAGAGAGTATGTGTACTTACAGGAAGCAAGATAGGGAAGGAGACAGGGAAGAGGAATAGAATTTCTGATGAAGAAGGGTGTTTTTTAATTTCCTATTTAAGTCATTTTATACTCTTTAAATCTTTTCTATTAAAAATAACAAGCTTAGTGATGGCACATACAACTAAATTTTGTAATAATGGAACAGTTGAGAGAAGGTCTTTGAGTTCTGTGTATTTAGATCTTTTTTATACACATGATCATTTTGTATAATTAAAAGAGGGTATTTATTGTTGTTGCTTGGTTGCATATATTAGTGGGCCTTGTCAAGGTAATTCTACGTATTAAATGCAGAATGAGCAATTAAATTAGATGCAAACAACTCAAAAAAGTTCACGGGGGAGAACTGTAAATGTAGGTGTTCGACATTTATCACACTGAGAATTTAGTGCATCCTGATACTACAGTCTTAGAAATGTTTTATCTTACAGATGAATTTCTTTTTTATGCTTTCTTATATTTTGATTTTACTTTCTGATAAAACCAGGTACAAAAGAATGGTCACCCAAAGCATCCAGATCAGAAGCGCTGAAACAACAGCAGTTAATATTTAAAGAGTCATTTAGGGTCAGCAAAGTACTTTCTGCACATGTCATTTATTTTAATTCCCACACCATGTGAAGTGGCCTAGATGTGAGTGTGACTTTAAAGGCAGACTCCTTGGGTTTGAATTTCAACAATAGATTAATTTCTGATATATTTGGTATTGTAGTTAGAACATGTAAAAGGTTATATGTATTTTCCAAGTAACCTGTTTCAAATATGCAATAGATTGAGCCTAATTAGAAGAGCTTTAAAATAAAAATGTACCTGTAAGATTAAGATCAGAATATTTTAAGAATGGAGAGAGAGGTAGAATCTGGTGGTATTAATGAAAGGCTAGTAGAGTTTCTCTAGGAGGGAATGCTCCGTGGCACTGTGGAGGGGTTGGCACACTATGGGTGTTGGGATAAATTTGACCCGCTACCTGTTTTTATTAGTTTTGTTTGAAACATAGCTACTCTCATTTGTTAAGTTTTGTTTGCAGTTGCCTTTGTAATACAACAGTAAAATTAAGTAGCTGTGACAGAGGCCTGTGTGCTGAAAGCTCTCAGAAGGGAACAGTTTTTCTTTGCCCCTTTAATTTTTATGAACGTTTAACAGACTGTTTAACAATATTACTAGGAGATCAATGACAGAATAAAAAAGTTCCAACACTCAAATAAGAATATAATGGTGATATTTAAATGAAGAATTAAGACATTACAAATCACAAACTGATTTGTCTCTCCAAACGAAAGGTAGAAACTCTGGAAAAATTACTATCACTTAGAGGAAAGAGCACTTTTTAAAATGGAAAAACTGATTACAGATGATACTAATATACTTAGAAACATATATATAGACATGTATTTACATGCATACTGACAAAAGACAAGCAGCGTAGTAAAGGTTTATTAAGAAATGTAAAGTCCAGGATGAAAATATAAAAAGGCAGTACAGTTGGGTTTTAAAAATTCAAACCTGAGTTTATTTAGAGCAATCACTTGTAGAAACAAATTCTTAAAAATCATAATTATTGTTAGTAGGATTACCAGATGAAAATCAAATAATTAGCTCTATCATATTGGTTGTAATAAACTACTTTGGTAATAGCAGTAAATTACAGATAGTTCTAGGGACCTGACAGAGTTTTAGCTAGTAGTGCTGAGCAGGAATTGTTCAAGGTTTATAGTATCTTTGTTGTATTAAGTAGGATGTTTTTATAATTACCTTCATGTTAGAGGTAATGAAATTGAAACCCAAAGGGTTTATGTTATGCTATTTCTGAGAGCATTTGGCATCCTATTGAAAAATCCTTTGTGTTTTAACCCTGTTAATGGTGTATTTTCTGAATGAAGTGATTCATAATATTTTTAAGTTAGGTATATGGACAGGAGAATTTTACCATAGTGTTATCCAGTATAAGAAAAGACTATTATGTTTGACTAATACTGTTTTTATATAGTATGTTTATTACTGGTGTCTTTAACCTACTTAAACTTACTGGTGTGTTAGTTACTCAGTCGTCTCCGACTCTTTGCAATCCCACGGACTGTAGCCCACCATGCTCCTCTGTCCATGGGATATCCTAGGCAAGGATACTGGAGTGAGTTGCCGTTTCTTTCTCCAGGGTATCTTCCTGACCCAGGGACTGAACTTTCCTTTAGATCCTTGAAATATATAGCCCTAAATATTCCAAGGATCTGAAGGCAAATGAATGTTCAATAGTACTTAGCATTCACTGAAATGAATTCTAATCATTTCATTGATTAAGATGTTGGTAATTTAAAGCTATGTTTCCAGGTACATAGGGCTTCCCAGGTGGCACTAGTGGTAAAGAACCTACCTGCAGGAGACCTAAAAGACTCAGGTTCAATCCCTGGGTCAGGAAGCTCCCCTGGAGAAGGGTGTGGCAACCCACTCCAGTATTCTTGCCTGGAGAATCCCATGGGCAGAGGAAACTGGTGGGCTACAGTCCTTTGGGTCGCAACATGACTGAGTGACACACCAGGTACATACAATCTTGGAATTCTAATACTGTTCTAATGAGTTTACTCTGGTATTATAAATTATACCTTTTCATCTGCAGTAATTATCTTGCCTTGTGTTTTCTGTTATTAATTTGGCTATATTATTCTTTTGGTTAGTATTTTCAACTTTTTACTTATAACCTTTATTAGTTGTCTTTGTGTCTTGTAGACACCAAATATTTCTCTCGTTTTTGAAGTCTAGTTTGATAATCTTTGTCTTCTAATTGAAATGGTGTATTTCATTTATTTTGACTGATATTAATCCTATCGTCCTACTAGTTATTCTTTGTTTCCATTTTCCTCCTTTTCTTATCTGCTTTGAAATTTTCAACTGAAAGAAATTTTCAACATATCCCTTCTGAGGCTTTTTCTCTTTTACTCTTTTAAAAATGGTTTTCCCAGAGATCAAAACATTTTTCCTTGGTTTTCTGAAGTTTAATATAAATTGATACTTTAAACGTTACCAAGATAATAAATGGAGTAGCCTTAGAACCCCTCCTATCATCATCATTTTTGGTATTGTAGGGGCATAAAATAGATGTAGAAATAAAACTCATAATGATAAGATTTAATTTTATAAATTATGTGTTATAATGCATATGTTATATAAAGTCAGTATTTGTTTAGAGTTACCCACATATTGATGCTTTATTGATCCTTCATGATTTCATAAGTTTCTAAGCTGCTTTCTGAGAGTATTTTTTCCTGCCTTTTGGTGGAAGTGTACTGAAACAAATTTTGCCAGTTTTTGGTTCACCTGAAAATGTCTTTATTTCTCTTTTATTTTTGAATGATTTATTTGCTTGGCATAGAATTATAGGTTTAGAGTTATTTTCAGATTTTAAAATATTATTTCCTTGTCTCCTGGTTTCCATGATTTCTGCTGTAAAGTCAGTTGTTAGTTTTATAGTTCGTTCATTGAAGTAATGTGTCTTTCTCTCTAACTGCTTTTATGATTTAGTTATTTATATTATTTGGCTTTGTTGAGGCATAATTAATGAATAAATTTATAAGATACCTAAATTGTGTATTATGATAATTTGATGTATGTATACAGTTTGAAGGGCTTCTCTGGTGGCTCAGCCAGTAAATAATCTGCCTGCAGTGTGGGAGACCTGGGTTTGATCCCTGGGTCAGGAAGATCCCCTGGAGGAGGGCATGGCAACCCACTCTAGTACTCTTGCCTGGAGAATCCCATGGACAGAGGATCCTGGCAGGCTACCGTCCACGGGGTCGCCAAGAGTTGGACACGACTGAAGCAGCTTAGCACAGCACATATACTTTAAAAGGATTCCCGCATCTAGTTAACACAAATGTCGCCTTACATATTAATCTTTTTTATGAGAACATTTAAGTCTTCTCTCTCAGTGAATTTCAGTTGTGCAATATGGTGATAAAACAGTAGTTACCATGTTTTATATTAGGTCCTTTAGACCTTATTCATCTTACACCTAAAATTTGTACCCTTTTACCTATCTCTCCCTTTTACCCCAACTCCAGCCCCTGGGAACTTTTCTACTTTCAGTTTCTAGAGTTAACTTAAAAAAAAAAAATTTCCACAGGTAAGTGATACCATTTGGCTTATTTCACTTAGTGTAATGCCACCAAGGTATATCCATGTTATCAGAAATAGCAGGATCTCCTCCTTTCTCATGGCTGAATAGTATTCCATCGTGTGTGTGTGTGTGTGTGTGTGTGTGTGTAAAACATCTTTTTTATTCATTCGTCCATTAATGGATGCCTTGGTTGCTTCCATATCTTGACTATTGTGAATAATGCTGCAGTGAACATGGGAGTGCAGGTATCTCTTTGATATCCTGTTTTTATTTCCTTTGCATATATACCCAGAAGTAAAGTTGCAGGGTCATATGGTAGTTCTGTTTTTAATTTTTTGAGAGGTCTGCATACTGCTTTCCATAGTGGCTATAGCTGTTTACATTCCCACCAACAGTGCAAAAGGGGTTCCCTTTCTCCACATCCTTGTTAACACTTACCTTTTACTTTTTGATGATAGCCATTCTAATCTAACAGGTGTGAGGTGATATCTCATGGTTTTGATTTGGATTTCCCAGATGATTAGTGATATTGAGTACCTTTTCATTTCCCTGTTGGCTATCAGTATATTTTCGGAAAAGTGTCTATTCCGGTACTCTGCCATTTTTTTAATCATTTTTTTTTCTGTTGAGTTATATGAGTTTTTTATGTATTTTGAATATTAACCCCATATTAGAGATGATTTGCAAATATTTTTACACATCACATAGGTTGCCTTTTCATTTTGTTGGTGGTTTCCTATGCTGTGCAAAAGGTTTTTAGTTTGATGTAGCCACACACTAGTTTATTTTGCTTTGGTAACTTTGTTTTTGGTATCAAATCCAAAAAAAATCATTGCCAAGACCAGTTTAATGGAGCTTACCCAAAACCCTTTCTTCTATGAGTTTTATGGTTTCAGGTTTTACATTCAAATCTTTGAATCATTTTGAGCTGATTTTTGTGTATAGTATAAAGTAGGGATCCAGTTTCATTCTTTTGCGTGTTACTGTCCAGTTTCTTGAGAACCGTTTATTGAAGGGACTGTCCTTTCCCCATTGACTCTTCCTGGCTTCTTCGTCATAAGTTAATTGACCACGTAAGAGTGTTTTTTGTTTTCTTTTTCTGAGCTGTCTGTTCAGTTCTATTGATCTCAGTGTCTTTTTATGTCAGTATCATACCATTTTGATTGCCATAGCTTTGTAATGTATTTTCAAATCAGGAAATGAGATGCCTCCAGCTTTGATTTTCTTAAGATCACTTTGGTCATTTGAGATATTTTGTGGTTCTATACACAGAATTATTTGTTCTATTTCTGTGAAAAAAATGAAGTCAAAATTGTGATAGGGATTGCATTGAATCTGTAAACTGCTTGAGTACTATGGCCATTTTAAGAATATTTAATTTTTCCAACCTGTGAGCCTTGAAGAGCTTTCCATTTATTAGTTGTCTTCAATTCAATGTCTTTCATAAGTTTCTTCACTGAACAGATCTTTCACCTTGTTGTTTAAATTTATTCCTAGGTATTTTATTCTTTTTGATACAGTTATCAATAGCATTATTTTCTTAACTTTCTGATAGTTTATTATTAGTTTATGGAAATGTGAATGATATTTGTATATTAATTTTGTATTCTGCAAGTTTATGGATTTATTTATTAGTTCTAACACTTTTTTGGTGGTCTCTCGGTTTTCTCTATGTAATACTATGTAATCTGCCAATAATGTCAGTTTTACTTCTTCCTTTCTAAATGAATATCTTATTTCTTTTGCTTGCCTAATTGTTTTGATATCCAGTGTTGAATATTCATGATGAGAATGGTTGTTCTTGTCTCCTTCTTGATCTTAGAGGAAAACCTTTCAGCTTTTTATTGAGTGTGATGTTTCTGTGGGCTTGTCATATATGGCCTTTATTATATTGAAATATGTTCACCCCTATACCTGGTTTGTTGAGTTTTTATCATGAATGGATATTGGATTTTGTCAAGTACTTTTCTGTGTCCTTGGAGAAGATCATATATTTATCCTTCAGTTTATTAATGTAGTATATTGATACAGTCAATCACTGATTGATTTGCAGATGTTGAAGCATCTTTACATCCCTGGAATTAAATCCCACTTGATCATGGTGTGTGATCCTATTAATGTATTGTTGAATTTGGCTTGCTAATATTTTGTTGAGGAATTTTACATCTTTGTTCGTCAGGTATATGGGTCTATACTTTTAGTGTTACTTGGTTTTTATATCTGGTTAGTACTGGCTTTGTACAATATTTCTCACTGTTAGAATTTCCATTTTTTCACAGATCACTTCTCTGGTGAAATTCTTTATTTGTCATTAAATTTTGAACATTTTAATGCAAGTTCTTTTAATGTTTATGTCTGATATCTTCAGTGTTGAGATCCACTTGTGAATCTGTTTCTGTTGACTTTTTTCTTCTCTCTTTTAGTTTCAGATATTTGTTCCTTCTTCTGATACATCTGATAAGTTTTGTTAGATACTAGGCATTTTATATGACAAATTGTAGAAGACCTGGTTGATACTTTCTTTTTCAAGATACGATTTACTTGTCTTTGTGGACAGTCGATAAGAGAGGACTCATCTTGATCCAGCCAAAAATTTGTGTAATAAATATTTCTAAGGCTAAATAACAGAACATTGGTCTTAATACAGCAGTTCTTTTGAAGGTGAAATTTACTACGTTTGTTGAGACTTTGCAAGGGCTTGCGATTTGGGTTTTGTCTTCATGAAGAACTAGTTTCCGTTTCTCCTTTCTCTTATGTTGTAGCCCTTGCAGGGTTTTTCAGCTAGAAACTTCAGTGTGTACAGTGGCTTCTGCTGTGTTGTTTCCCCAGCTCTGGGGGACTGTCGAAGGCTCTGAGCCTCCACTTCCACTTGACCTTTCATACAGTACTGTTCATGAGTTGACAGTTACCTCCAGATAAAAAACAGTGTGGAATGTAGGACTCACCTTAGTGCATTTCTACCTTTCCTGGGATGTTGGTCATCTCTGGCCACTTCTCAGTGTCTTCAGTCAGCTGCTTGTTTACCAATTAATTGAGTTTTATCTGATTTTTAGTAGTGTTCTTATTGGTAGGGTTATTCTCATACAATCTCCTCTTTCACAAGTATCATTGGCATACAGTTTTGTTTAAAAATTTCTTCCCAGGTGATTTTTATCATTGCTTCCTAACTGCACAACTCCAGGAGACAGCACTCATATCTTAATCTATATAAACAGTATCCTTTGGAGTTGTACAGAAGAATGCTCCTGTAACTGTAAGGTTTGAGAGCTGTTGTTGTGCTGTAGAGAATTAAACTTTATAGTATCAATAGAGTTAAACCAGATGGAGAAACGAAGGAAATCGTTGCTGGACAATAGAATAACAAAAGGCTGAAAGGCTTGAGGCAGTTAATTGGAAATTGGTTTTAAGGTCACATTTGTTCTAAGATACTAATAAACTCTATAGAAAATTTTCTTAAGTCTAAATAATAGAAAACTCTCCTTACTATAGCAGGTTATTATTTTTTTTGGTAATGACATTTATCATATTTTCTATAAAGGTAGAAAATTGCCAGTAATTTCAGTGCAAAAATCACTATTAGTGTTTTTTATACAGTAGTGTTTTATAGTGGAATATTCTTCAAACAATCCTACCCCATCCATTTTTTCCTAAGCCCTTGGGTGTCTCTCATTTTTCTCTAAAACAAAGAAAAAAAGTATATCCAGCTCTTTGTTTTATATGTAAAGTTGTTTTGATAGGATCAGAAACCTTCATAAAACTTGCTGTTCTTTTCTATTATTTGGGCTATGGTATAAAGATCCCCAGATATCCCTAATTATCTTTGGAGATCATGTTACTGGTTACTGTGCTTCTTCCTTGTGGAGAAAAAGTACAATCAAAGTATGCTGTGGTCTTTGACCCTGTATTCTGTCAGCCAGAGGAAGTCAAAGCTTTAGTGTGTATTTCCTTTATGCCCCTTCAGGTAGGTAGATGGCAGCATATATCTTTTATAGACCGTCTTCAGTTCTAAAGCTGAGTGCTTATTCTCTAGGTGGGAAAAGAAAGTGTTAACAACTCTTGCTTAGGTTTTTGTTTCTTTTTTTCTTTTTCTTAAATTGTAAAAGTATTCATTAAACAAGAGAAAAAGACTGACTTTTAAACTTGTGGTTATGTTACTTAACCTGTTTTTAGGAGAAAACTGGTAGATTATTGGTTAAATGCACAAGAAACAAAGAACTGAGAGAAAGCAGGCCGGTTCACAAACTCTGGGAAGTAAAGGGTTTGGAACCTGATTTTCTTCCATTTCTCTCTTCTCTTGGCTTTGCCTTTTCAGGAAAGTACATTCTCTGCTGGATTGTTTTAATAGCTTTGTAATAACCCCTTTGTTTTTGAGAGTAACTTAATGCTTTTTAGATTTCTTCTTAATCTTTACTTTTAAAATATCCACCTATCATGGGCTTCCAAGGATTTATGTGTTTTTACTATGTGAAGTTTTAAGGAAATGCTCTAATATATCCCTTAGTTAGAGAAAGGGGTAATAAGAAGAAAGGAAGACAATGAATTTATTCACCATGAATCAGTGCCCCAAATCAGGATTTATTTTTGTGTTGTAAATATTGATTTATAGCTTAAGTCTTATACTAAAGAAGGCCTACAAACCCAAGAAGAATTAATATTACCATCTTCTTTGTGAATAGTAATTTAAAAAAATCTGTATAAATTCTCAGGTAATATTGAGACAAAAATTCATATTTAGAAAATTGCAGGAACATAAGTAATAGGTATCTTTCTAAATAAATGGGGATAAATAAAACATTTTCAGTTAGAATCACAGAATCCAAAATTAATAAAAATTATAAACTTGGAGATATTTGTAGGAGTTTTTCAAATGTTAGATGTCAGATTAATTCAACCATCATTTGTATTTATCATGCCACTATAATGTTATTTTTTATTTAAAATACTCTTGAAAATAATGTCTTCCTTTAAGCATGATTAGGATGAAAATCATCTTAAAAGATTTCAAAACTTGTAGGTTGGGGAGCAATTTGGCATTTTAAATTAATAAAATGGATAGATATTAAAGAAAATAAATTTTCTTTGGTCAGAGTCTCTATTTGACTATTTTTTACATTTTAAATAAATTTTAAATGTTTATAAGCAAATATCTGGTCATTTGGCATCTTGTTAAATTGTAAAAGTATAGTTTAATAATTTACAGAATAAATTATAAAAATGTAGTTGATCTTATTGTATGCTAATTGTTTACCAAAACAATTATTAGAAAATTATAACATTTTAATTAAATATGAGGGAAGGTATCATTATAATCAGGGAGTATGCTTTCTATAGTTCACTATTTATTGATCCATGAATATTTCATTCATTTATTTCAGGAATTTTACTTTATATTTTTCTTGATTTGTAACAGTTGAATTAGTGGAAAATGTCAACTCTTTTAAAATACCATGAGAGGATAAGTAGTGTGGTTCCCTTTGTACAGAAAAGGTACTGAGATTTAGAGAGGTCCAGTAACTTGTCTAAGCAGAGAATTATCCCACCTGCCAGAGGTGTGTTTGGGTCCATTTCTGTCTATGCCTGAGTCAGTATGCTTTCTGTACTTATCAAGTTACTATTTGACTGTTTGCACTTTACCCTGAGGAAGATTTTTCAGCAGTTTAAAAAACAGTCAAACATCCACAGAATCTCCAGAGAAATCTTATTGGATCTCCTGATTGGTAAATTCATACTTGGCTGTTTTCATTTTTTGAATCAGCACATTTTTAGTAGTTAATCTAATGTAAAGATTGTCAAAATACATGTTATAAAAGCATTATAGAAAGTTAGAAATATTTTAGAAAGTATGTACCTGCTGGCAATCACACACTGTAGGCAGTACTATCTCTACATTCTTTCTATGTGAGAAAATAAGAGATTATTTTCTTTCTTAAATAATCTGTAACTATTAGCATAGAGTTTATGCAACTAATCATTTGTGGCACAGTTCTGAAGTTACATCTTTTAAATTGTTTTTAGATGAAGTAGATTCAGGTAATTTTTAGTTGATTCTTTTGTATCTATTTTTATATGAAGGGGGAAAACTAATATATTAACTGCATTTAAGGCTATGGGGTAAGTTACAGAAGTGGGAAAGGATGGGAGAGAATTTCAATAAAGGACGTGTTGCCAGTATTCAGGAGAGGAAATAAATAGAGTTTAGCAGTCCAGCCAACTCTTCTGCTAGGAAGATGCCTTATTATTATTCCAATTAGCTCCTATCTAATAGTGTTGCTAGGGATTGATGTCAGATAGAACCTTGCCATGGAGTTATTTGCATAGATTTTTGGCTAACAAAGAATAGAAGTAGCTAGAAGACTTGGTTGCAGGTAGCTTTGAGTATTAATAAATCTCTTTATAGTTTAGTTTAATCTTCTTATATAATCAATCTTAAAGTATACTGAGTACTTCAATTATTTATTGCTGTTTTAAAAAATGATTTAGGCTTTACTCTATGTTTATATAGAGTCATTTATTGTGGACATTTTAGAATGAATAAAATTTCTGGAAATATGTATTTAGCTTATTTTTGGCAAGAATAGCCAAAAATAGTGTGAAATTGAGATAAATATGAAATGAAAGTTATTTCATTAATAAGTATAGAGATAATTTGTTTTGTCTCTTTCCTGAAATGCTGGTCGAAGTAGCATCTCTTGGTAAATTTTTCTTCCCTTTTTCTTTTTTTGCTTGAAAGGTATGGTATCAGATGTAGAAGTTAGTTAATATGTGTAAAAAAAAAACTATATAAGAATACCCTACTGTTCTAACAATTGTCAGTTCTAGATGTCGTATATGTCATATATCCTTGTGCTTTTACTGAGGTGGAACAAAGAAACCTTATACTAAATCTTGACCTTGCCTTGCAGTACCACGTCTCCTGAATGTATGTCCTCATTAAATTCTATATAGCTAATTATTTATGAATATTATTACACTTAGTGTAAAAATTTAGCAGTTTAATTTCTGTGAGAATCTTTTAGTCACTGTGAGTTTAAGTGGTTAAATGCAATTTTATAATCTCACTCATCTCTCATTTTTTATCAGACGCATATAGCAAGAAAGTACATTATCCTGCTTTCTTACCAATTTGCTCTAACTTTTCTAGAGTTTTTCCTGCTAAAAGATAGGAAGGCAGACAAAGTTATTTTTCGGAGATGTTTTACCTTCAGCCATGAACCTGGCAGTCAGGTGCCCGTGAAATCTGCTCCCTGAGAAAGCTGCATTTATATCTGTATCCAAATTTAATGTATAATTCTGACACTCAGCAAGAGCCTTGAGTCAGGTATGAAGAGTGATTTTTCTTTTCCATTCAGATATTGATTTCCACTAGGATTTAACAAAACTGAAAAGTACATTTTACTTGGAGACTGGAGGTGAGAGTACTATACAGTATAATCCTATAACTTTGTGATTCAGTTGTAATAAAATGGAAGCTGAAGCCCATCCCAGAAAGTGCTGCTAACTGTACATATATGGTAGGATTTTACTTTATGCAAAAGCAAGTGCCGCATGAACCTAACCTCAGCGTGTGAAGTTGGTTATTTAGCCACTTTCAAAATTCAAATCTGTATGTTTTAGATATCTTAGTTGTGATCTTAGCTATCTTCATTTTTGAAAAACAGAAAACAAACCCCTGCCAGGAGTACAGTGGGGGAAGAAGGCAGAGTTTGGTAAGGATATCTGGAGATACTTGTGATGGTCACAACTGGGAGAGTGCTGCGGGCGTTTAGCAGGGCTGCTGCTAAATGTGCTGCAGTGCATAGTGCCATCCCTTACAAAAGAGGATGAATTGGCACAAAGCACAGTGATGTGGAGGCTGACAAACCCCTTCACAGTAGCAGAAAGATCACAAATACCTCTCATGTTAATTTTCAGGCTAGTCTCATAAAAACACAGAAAACGGGGACTTCTGTGGTGGTCCAGTGGTTAAGACTACGTGCTTCCACTGCAGGGGGCACAGGTTTGATCCTTGGTTGGGAAACTAAGATCCCACATCCTGGGCCAGCAAAAAAAAAAAAAAAAAAGCCAGAAAGTAACTTACAAATAATAGTTATGAATAAAATTGCTTTCTACTGATTAAGATTATTACCACTTTGGATGTAAAATTTTCTTTGTAAAACAGTTGTTTATTTTCAAAAATTTTGAAGAACACTCATGAATCAGTTAAAAAATATTTGTCGAGTGTCTTCTCTGTGCACGGTGCCTCTTCTAGGCTCTGAAGATGCAGCGGAGACCACAGTCAAGTTCATGAATTAAGGAGCCTACATCCTAATTGGAGGAGCCAGGTGATAAGCAAATATATGGTATAAGGTTAGTATTATGAAATGTATAACAAAAGTGGGTAAGGGATAGAAAGTAATGCTGATACAGTCACAGGAGGCCTTTCTCATATTGACATTAGAGCAGAGACCTGAAACTCAAGAATGTCACTGATACTGGGAGGAAGAGCCTTCCAGAGAGAGGAAAGATCCCATGCCAAGAATGTGAGGTGGGAGCGTGCTTGATATTTTCAAGGTACAGTAAGTATCTTGAGTGGAAAGGGCAGCAGTAATAGGAGATAACTGAGAGCAGTGAGAGCTGGGATTGGAGGCGAGACTTTGTTTTGTCAGGAGGTTTAATTTAAAGATTGAGACTTGGAATCTATTGAAGGATTTCTAGCAAAATTACACAGACTCATTTACATTTTAGAAGGAAAACTGATTGCTAGGAAGAATAAATTTAGGGAAAATGATGGCAACAAAAAGATCAGTTACTAGACTATTAAAATACAGTCCCAACAAGATGGCAGTGGATAGGGGATAGTGGGAGTGTTGAAAAGTGGTGTCTTATAGTTTGAGAGCTAACAGGATTTGGAGATGATTTGGATGTGGGATATGAGATAGAAAGTGACAAGCTAAGTATGACTGCAAGGTTTTATGTCCTGAACTGGAAGAATAGAGATACCATTTACTGAGAGGGAGGAACCTGGAGGAAGACCACATTTTAGGAAAAAGTTAAAAAATTTTGTATCTGTTGAGGTACCAATTCAGTATCCAAGAACAGATGTTAAGTAGACATATAGATGTTAAGATACAGAAGTCTGGATTTCAATAGAGTGGTGTGAGTTAGATATATAAGTTTGGGGCCTTTAGTATAAAGATGGCACTTAAAGCCATGGAACCTGATAGAAGATTTTCTCGGGAGTGAGTATAGATAGACAAGAAAACAGATTTTAAGACAAAGCCCTGTATGTGTTGGTTGCTCAGTCATGTCCGACTCTTTGCAGCCCCATGGACTGCAGCACGCCAGGTTCCCCATCGTACGCTAGCTCCTGCAGTTTGCTCAAGCTCATGTCCATTAAGTCTGTGATGCCATCCAACCATCTCATCCTCTGTCATATTTTTCTCTTCCTACCTTCAATCTTTTCAGTGAGGCGGCTCTTCACGTCAGATGGCCATAATATTGGAGCTTCAGCATCAGTCCTTCCAGCGAATATTCAGGGTTGATTTCCTTTAGCATTGACTGGTTTGATCTCCTTGCTGTCCAAGGGACTCTCGGAGAGTGTTTTGCGTTATGTTCTCCTCTAGGAGTTTTACAGTTTCTGGTCTTAAAGGTTTAGATCTTTAATCCAATTTGAGTTTATTTTTGTGTATGGTGTTAGAAAGTGCTCTAGTTTCAGTCTTCTCCAGCACCACAGTTCGAAAGCATCAATTCTTTAGCACTCGGCCTTCTTTATGGTCCAACTGTCACAGCCATATGTGACTACTGGAAAAACCGTAGATTTGACTATACAGACCTTTGGCCAAGGGATAGCTCTGCTTTTTAATACACTGTCTAGTTTTGTCATAACTTTTCCTTCAAGGAGTGAGGCGTCTTTTAATTTAGTGGTTGTAGTCATCAACAGTGATTTTGGAGCCCAAGAAAATAAACTTTATCACTGTTTCCACTTTTTCCCCTTCTGTTTGCCATGAAGTGATGGGACTGGATGCCATGATCTTGGTTTTTTTGAATGTTGAGCTAGCTTTTTCAGTCTCCTCTTTCACCCTCATCAAGAGACTCTTTAGTTCTTCTTTGCTTTCTGCCCTTGGAGTGGTGTCATCTGCATATCTGAGATTGTTGATAGTTCTCCCTGCAATCTTGATTCTAGTTTGTGAGTCATCCAGCCCAGTATTTCAAGTGATGTAGTCTGCATATAAGTTAAATAAGCAGGGTGACAATATGCAGTCTTGATGTACTCCTTTCCCAGTTTTCATCCAGTCCATTCATTGTTCCACGTCTGGTTCTAACTGTTGCTTCTTGACCTGCATACAGGTTTCTCAGGAGACAGGTAAGATGGTCTGGTATTTCCATCTCTTTAAGAATTTTGCACAGTTTGTTGTGATCCATGCAGTTAGAGGCTTTCACATAGTTAGTGAAGCCAAGCTAGATGTTTTCTTGGAATTACCTTGCTTTTTTCCTGTGATCCAGTAGATGTTGGCAATTTGATCTCTGGTTCCTCTGCCTTTTCAAAATCCAGCTTGTACATCTGGAATTTCTCAGTTCATGTAATGTTAAAGCCTAGTTTGAAGGGTTTTGAGCATTCATTACCTTGCTAGCATGTGAAATGAATACAGTTGTATGATAGTTTTAACATTCTTTGGCATTGCCCTTCTTTGGGATTGGAATAAAAACTGACGTTTTCCAGCACTGTGGACACTGCTGAGTTTTCCAAATTTGGTGGCATATTGAGTGCAGCACTTAACAGCATCATCTTTTAGGATTTGCAATAGCTCAGCTGGAATTCCATTACCTCCACTAGCTTTGTTTGTACTGATGTTTCCTAAGGCCCACTTAACTTCGCAGTCCAGGATGTTTGGCTCTAGGTGAGTGATCACACCATCGTGGTTATCCAGGTCATTAAGATCTTTTTTGTAAAGTTCTTCTGTGTATTCTTGCCCTCTCTTGTTAATATCTTCTGCTTCTGTTAAGTCCATACTGTTTGTGTCCTTTATTGTGCCCATCCTTGAATGAAATGTTCTCTTGGTATCTACAATTTTCTGGAAGAGATCTCTAGTCTTTCACATTCTGTAGTTTTCCTCTATTTCTTTGCATTGTTCACTTAAGAAGGCTTTCTTTTCTCCCTTTGATTTCTCTAGAAGTCTTCATTCAGGTGGGTATATCTTTCCCTTTCTCCTTTGCCTTTCACTTCTCTTCTTTTCTCAGCTATTTGTAAGGCCTCCTCAGAGAACCCCTTTGCCTTCTTGCATTTCTTTTTCTTGGGGATGGTTTTGGTCACCACCTCATGTACAATATCATGTGTCACAACTGTTTTTTTTAGGACTTTTTAAAATGCAAAATAATCATTAATTTTTGGCTGCACCGGGTCTCTGTGGTTGTGCACAGGCTCCCTCTAGTTGCGGTGAGCAGGGCACTCCCACTGCTGGGTGTGGGCTTTTCGCCGCGGTGCTTCCCTTGTTGCAGAGCACAGGCTCTACAAGCATGGCTTCAGTGGCAGTGGGCCCCGAGCAGGGCCTCTGGTGGTGGCACATTGGGCAGGTGCTCCCTGGCACATGGAGTCTTCCTGGGCCAGGGATGGAATCTGCGCCACCCGCTTTGGCAGGTGGATTCTTATCCAGTGTGCTGCCAGGAAAATCCACAACTGTTGTTTTATAAGAAATCTTGTCATATAGTGTAGGAGTGTTCCTCAGCCTTTTTATTTCCATTATTTCTGTTCCCCTCAGGAGCCTTTTTAGACACTTTCTCCTCTTCTCTCTGTGAAGTTAAATACTAAAGGAATAATATTTTATCAGGTAGGACTGATTTTGGACAGCCACAAATCACTGTAATAGCTACGATTTTTTATCCTCCAGGAACCAATTTTCTCTCTCCTGGGGGCAGTACTGCCCCTACTGAGGACGCATGCAGGAGAGCAAATCCTCGCCTTGTGCTTTTTATATAGGAGTGCTGTGCTGTCCTCTGCCTTTATTTTTCCAGTGAAATTTAGAAACCGCTTACTTGGCAGTTTACAAATCAAAAGAAAGTGAAAAACTCCTACCAGTAGGACTCTACTGGTGGGGGAATTTTATTGGGATTGTATTAATTCTGTACATCAGTTTGGATAATTGACATCTCTACATTACTGAGTTTCCTGATCGTAAACATAGTATAGCAGCAGGAAGAATCTGGAAACATGGGTAATACAATGATGATGAGTGAGTAGTTAAAACTTTTTCTGAAAAGAATATTCACACATTTACCAGTGAGTTCTAACTCTGTCATGTATGAAAGGGAACAATAATTCCAGTCTTATGCAAACTTATTAAAATAATAGGTAAAGAGAAAACTCTTCCCAACTTATTTTATGTGTATAACATATGTTGGATATATAACCTATCAAAGATAATAAGAAAAAGAAGGAAAATTAGACTAGTCTGATTATGAACATAGATAAACAACCCCTAAACAAAATTTTAGCCAACTGTATCTGGTTATATATAACCAGCCTGGACAAGTTAAGTTTATTTTAGCAATGAAAGGTTATTTTTACACTAGAAAATCAATCAGTATACTTTATCACACTAACAGATTAGGGAAGATCCCCAGGTGTATGAAGACTACATATATCAATGTATGAAGACGAAGATACAATTCAACCTCCATTCATATATAAACTCTTAGCAAACTAGAACTAGAGAGCTTTTTGAGTGAGGTAAATGGTTCCAAAACAAACCAACAACCAAAAACCACACACAGAACACAACACAGCAGCTGTAGCTTGTTTAATGATAAAATGTTGACCTCCAAGTTGCGGGACAAGGTATTGATGCCTCTCTGCCCCCGTAACCATTGTTATGAAACACAGTGCTAGAAATTCTAGTCTATACAGTGAGGCAAGAAGAAGAAGGAAACAGTAAAACTGCTGAAATAAATAAGCCCATCGTTACTCTTGTGTAAATATGTAAAAGTCATGATGGCATGATTGTGTAAATAATTTATTTCGAAGATTCTTTGGGATTTTAAAAGAAAGTTTAAGAAGTGTGACTCTAATAAAATATTTTTAAAAATCAGTTTTACTTCTAAATGGCAGCAAGCAATGCTTTAGACAGTGAAATTAATAGCAGAACTATTTATAACTGAATCAAGAAATAGGAAGTTCCTGAAGGAAATCTGACTAGAAGAAGCACAAGACCTCTAGGGGAAAATTGTGACTCTTAGTGGAGAGAATATCTCAGGTGTGTGTATGTCTGAGTGTGTATATCATAACTTGAAATCTGATTTAAAAGTTATTATGGAAATATAAATTACAGTTGACCATTGAACAACACAGATTGGAACTATGCAGGACTGCTTACCTGTGTGTATTTTCAGTAGTAACTACTCCAGCGGTTGGTTGAATCTCCTGATGCTAAGGAGCTGTGGGTATTGATTGCCTACTATGAATTATATACAGATTAACCCCTGTGTTGTTCAACGGTCAGCTGTATTTAGAATAACCAGTAATTCCTTTTTTAAAGTATACTTCATTTACCATAATATCTTATTTTCAGATGTAACACACTAGTGATTCAATATTTTATAGATTATACTCCATTTCAATTTATAACAATACAAAGACTGAATTTCCCTGTTCTGAACAATATATCGTTGTTGCTTATCTATTTAACACTTAGTAGTTTGTGTCTCTTAACCCCATAACAAGATATTCTTGAAAAAGAACAAGTTGGGATAATTTGGCCACCTAGATATGGAGAGTTAGTACAAAGCCATGGTAACAAAGATGTGCTCACTAGTATTGGGATAAACATATAAACCAAGAAAGCTGAATAGAAGAGCCCACATCAGACTCATTCATGTATGGAGACTTGACCTCTGATCACTGAGGAAAGGCCAGCTTTTTCAATAAACCATCCTGGGACTATTGAATATCCATATAATAAAAGTAAATTCAGAAGTGTGTATTTCTCTGTGTACAAAAATGAGTTCCACGTGGACTAGTGACCCACATATGAAAGGCAAAATTAAAAAGCTTTTAAAAGCTTTAGAAGATGATATAGGAGAATGTCATTATTACCTCAGGATTGGGAAAGATTTCCGAAATACAAAACAAAAAAGCACTCAAAGAAAAGATTGATGAATTGGACTACATTAAGAATGTGGGGTTATCAAAAGTTGCCATAAAGAGAATGAAAAAATAGACTCGGAGTATGAAAAGATATTGTAATAAGCAACAGAAACGTAGCATCAAGAATGTCTGAAGAGCCAGTCAGTGACCTTTCCCTTAAGTCAGGGATGAGGGGTTGGATGAGGGGAAGAGATGCAGTGAGGGCGCCTGTGTGTGTGGTCAGATGTCCACGTTCTTTTCTCTAAACTGAACTTGTGTTTTCTGTGTTCATCTATGTATAAACACATTTCTTAACAAAAATGGGAAGAAATGAAAACTATAAGCACAGTTACCGTATTATTAGTTTCCTAGGGCTGATACAGTTCACCACAGACTGGGGGACACAAACGACAGAAAGACGTTTTCTCATAGTTCCGGAGCCTGGGAGTCCAGGACTGGGACGTCTGCAGTTCTGGCTCCACTGGAGGCCTTTCTGCAGGTGGCCCCTTGTTGCTCTACCCTCGCGTGGTCTCGCCTCTGTGCTGCAGCACGCACGGTGTCTCCCTGGGTTTCTCAGTTCCCTCTTCTTAATAAGGGTACTCGTCAGATTGGATTAGTGCCCTCCCTGAGTGTCCCATTTTAACTTCATCTGCTCTCTAAAGGCTTTTTCTCCAAATACAGTCACATTCTGAAGTACTGAAGATGAGGTGGGATGAGGACTTCGACATACAAGTTTTTGGAGAGCCATAATTCAGCCTTAACAGTGATTATGTAGTAAAGCTTTAAATAGCAAATGGGTACTTGTGATTTAGATAAAATTTCCCAAGCCAATTTTTGGATTCAAAAGTACTGTATCTAAAAAAAAAAAAAAGAAAAATCGAAGACAGAAGTAAAGATGTTGTGCTCTGGGGATGTGTGTTAAATGCCTCAAAGTATGGATTTAGTACTTATGTTAATTATGTGTGTATAAGATTGAAATACATTTTTTTAAAAAGAGTGATAAAAAGCAACTTCTGAATTATTTTACTATTTTACACAAATACTCAATAATAAATGTATATCTAAGTGGATAAATATAATTTTAAATAGATCTTTTATAGTCTCGTCTTCATCCCTAAGAGGTATAAATTCTAGTTGGCAGAGAATTTTTTAATCTTTTCACTGGGGAAAAAGAGGATGAATTTTATTTGGTTACATGTGTCACAGATTTTCCTTGACTTACACTGGGATACATCATGATAAACCCATCCTAAATTAAAAATATCCGAAGTTGCACTATCTTAAAGTCAAAAAGTCATAAGGTGAACCATTGTAAATTGGGGACCGTATGTTTTTTTTATTAGGGTGAGCTCTACATAGCACAATGTGTGAATTCCTAAAATTTGCCCCACTATGCAAAATCATTCAAAGAAAACCATAAGGGTTATGCAGAGAAATGAAAATATTCAAAAACTTTGTCAGTGACACTTAAAAAGGACACCTAATAAAAACAGCAGCATGGTCTTACATGTTAACTAGTTAAGATATGCTGTAAGGAACATTGCGTTTTACCTTAGAAGAGACCTAAAATTTTCTCGTGGAAGTGAGTATCCAGAAGGGTTGCCTTATGTGAGTTATTACAAGTGATGGGAGGAGAGTCACCTGAAATTGGAGGGAAAATTTAATACCAGCTGTGGATGAATGTGACTTATAACACTTATGACAAGTTGAGGTAGCTGGTAGATGTTTGACAGTGTGTATTTTGTGTATTCCAGTATGGCTTGGGTGAAGGTTTTATTGTTCATTTTGGGTTTCTTGCAGATAAAATCACATATAAACAAACACAAGAGCCTTGCTATGGTCAAATTGTTGCTTAATGTATCAGTCATATTGGAGCATATTTGTGCTTTGAAAAAGCATTGTAGAAGAGCTTACTGTACTGAATTCGTGGTGTCATTTATAGCCCCATCTTTTCCTCTTTACATGTTTTGTAGGGATTCTCTGTTCTCTTTTTACTGAAGTTTTGAAATGACTGCCTAATATGTGACTATTATGTAACATCTTAAGTGTCTTGGTGAATTTTAATTTCTTCCCAGCTGATAAACTGGGTGGTTTGAGTGTGGACTCAGAGTTGTGCTTGAGCCTGGCGGATGATCCCTATGGTACATAGAAGAGCATCAGTTCTTTTGTTTCAAACAAGGTCATTATGTTCAGTGACCTCCCTGTTTCTGGTATTGCCACCAGAGTACTGTTAAGTCCTAACCTGAATCAGTATTGAAAAAGCATGTGGATGGTTATGTTTTGGGGTCCTTCCCCTTCCTTTGTTGCTTTTTATCCACTGTGACTTTTTTACTCCAAAGCTTTGCAGCAACAGGCTTCCAGAAGTCTGTGTTCTTTCATCTCCCTTGACTGGACTAGTCTATCCAGAGGAAGGAGAGAGAAGGAAAGAACTCTGAGGGTAAATGAAATGGCTTCTCCTTGTTTTCCTGACCTCCTGCCACAGTTTCTTTGGATCACTTTCAAGACTCTCTTCTTCATGCCCTGGGCTGGAAAATGAGTTTTCCCTCACAGCTTTTCTCTTTCTAACCTTTCAGTCTAGGCATCCCTCTTTGTTTCTCCTGTCCTCTGTGCACACATTCCTGTTAAAACATATATCTCATAGTTCTAGGGTTTTGCAAAGTCGGCTTCTCTCTGTGAATAAATTGCATACTTCTTGAGGGCACAGACCATACCTTTATCATTTTTACATTTCTCCTACATAGCTCAGTGCTTGGCAGTGGTAGTTGGATGAGTGAGTGAGTGAATGAATGAATGAATGAATGAGGGGAGATTGAGGAGAGCTGTTCATGTGATCCTATTGTTTGTGTGTTCCTCTCATTTTGACTAAAATACATAATCTCTAGGTATCTTGGCCACTTGAACTTTAATATTATGAATCAGACTTGTGCATTCAAGCTTTTTACCAGTGCCATAATAAAATTTTTGTTTGTTGAACCAGAGATTGTGCACCATCTGTTTGTTTTTTTCTTGATTTTTGAAGAATGGTTTGTTTTTTGCTGCAAATGAGCATGGGTAATTTGCAACTTTAGGATTGAGTTTTTATCTGATAATAGAGTAGTAAAATCCTGTTTCTCAGCTTGCTACTGTGAACTACAATTAGTTTTGACAATTTCAGATATTTATATATTTATAAAGTGGAATAAACTCATAAAAGGGGAGTGAGGTTCTTTTACGATAATAAGGGAAATTGTTATGGCTCAGTTCTTGATTATTATTGCAATTATAAGTAATTTTTGAATTGTTTTTAAGACTTCCTTTTTCTTACAGGACCTCTTTGTTGTTAGACATGAATTGGCCATAATGAGACTAGCTGCCTTTATGGGCATTACAATGTTAGTTGGAATAACTGGACTGTTTTATACTCAACTAATTGGCATCATCACAGTAAGTATGTTTTTAATGTAATGTATTTATGAACATATGTCCTAATTATGAACTTAATTCTAAAAGGTTACAAAAAGTTTAGAAATTAAAGAGAAACTTACCCATAGTCATTTATATAGTACCATTTTTGTATCCCTGTGTAATTATAGTTATAATCAGAGTATAGAATGTACATATAATTTTGTATCCTGCTTTTAAAAATTAGCTTAGTTTTATATGGCTACAAACTTCATGTTTATAGTTTTTAATAGTTTGATACACTGTTTAGTGACTACATCATATTTTAATTAATCATTTTTCTGTTGATCAGTATCTACTATGCAGTTTTTTCTCTATATTACAAATAGTTCTTTGAACATCTCTATTTTTCTCTTTTAACTACTAATTTAAGGTAAGTTCCAAAAAATAGAGTTGCAGGTATAAACATTTTATTAGTAAGTAAAGGGCTTTTGTTTTTTGCATGTGTTTATTAGCCAAAGTGGACTTGTCACAACAGAAAAGATTTTTTTTTAATTTATTTATTTTTGTTTATTTTTTTATTTTTTATTTTAATTTTAATTTTTACTTTATTTTACTTTACAATATTGTATTGGTTTTGCCATACATTGACATGAATCCACCACGGGTGTACATGCGTCCCCCCTCCCACCTCCCTCCCCATAACATCTCTCTGGGTCATCCCCGTGCACCAGCCCCAAGCATGCTGTATCCTGCATTGGACATAGACTGGCGATTCGATTCTTACATGATAGTATACATGTTTCAATGCCATTCTCCCAAATCATCCCACCCTCTCCCTCTCCCTCTGAGTCCAAAAGTCTGCTATACACATCTGTGTCTTTTTTGCTGTCTTGCATAAAGGGTCATCATTGCCATCCTTCTAAATTCCATATATATGTGTTAGTATACTGTACTGGTGTTTTTCTTTCTGGCTTACTTCACTCAGTATAATCAGCTCCAGTTCCCCATCTCATCAGAACTGATTCAAATGAATTCTTTTTAATGGCTGAGTAATACTCCATTGTGTATATGTACCACAGCTTTCTTATCCATTCATCTGCTGATAGACATCTAGGTTGTTTCCATGTCCTGGCTATTATAAACAGTGCTGCGATGAACATTGGGGTACATGTGTCTCTTTCTATTCTGATTTCCTCGGTGTGTATTCCCAGCAGTGGGATTGCTGGGTCATAAGGCAGTTCTATTTGCAATTTTTTAAGGAATCTCCACACTGTTCTCCATAGTGGCTGTACTAGTTTGCGTTCCCGCCAACAGTGTAGGAGTGTTCCCTTTTCTCCACACCCTCTCCAGCATTTATTGCTTGCAGATTTTTGGATCGCAGCCATTCTGACTGGTGTGAAGTGGTACCTCATTGTGGTTTTGATTTGCATTTCTCTAATAATGAGTGATGTTGAGCATCTTTTCATGTGTTTGAAAGCCCAGAGATAAATCCACACACATATGGACACCTTATCTTTGACAAAGGAGGCAAGAATATACAATGGAGTAAAGACAATCTCTTTAACAAGTGGTGCTGGGAAAACTGGTCAACCAGTTGTAAAAGAATGAAACTAGATCACTTTCTAACACCGGACACAAAAATAAACTCAAAATGGATTAAAGATCTAAATGTAAGACCAGAAACTATAAAACCCCTAGAGGAGAACATAGGCAAAACACTCTCCGACATAAATCACAGCAGGATCCTTTATGATCCACCTCCCAGAATTCTGGAAATAAAAGCAAAAATAAACAAATGGGATGTAACTAAGATTAAAAGCTTCTGCACAACAAAGGAAAATATAAGCAAGGTGAAAAGACAGCCTTCTGAATGGGAGAAAATAATAGCAAATGAAGCAACTGACAAACAACTAATCTCAAAAATATACAAGCAACTTATGCAGCTCAATTCCAGAAAAATAAACGACCCAATCAAAAAATGGGCCAAAGAACTAAATAGACATTTCTCCAGAAAAGATTTTTAAAATGTGAAAAATAACACTGAGAAAAACAAAACAAGGAAAAAAAACAAACTTCCCAAAAACATTTGGAAATACACTGCATTTCAGATGTAAATAGGCTTTCTCATTTGTTATTGGTGGGGGTATAAATTAGTATAAAGTTTTTGAAGGTCAGTTTGTCAGTGTCTATCACAATTTAAAATGCACAACCCCTTTGGCCAACCTATAGATAGTAATTTTTTCACATGTGTGTATATTACATGTGAAACATGTATGTTAAAAAAGATTCTCATTATTATATATAACACAATATGTATAAAAGCTTAAGTGTTTACCTAAATATATTCAGTGAAGAAGATGCATCAGAACTTAACATAAAACAGCAGTAATCGAGAAAGTGTATTGCTGGCATAAGGATAGATGAAGCAGAATCGAGAGTCCAGACATATAAACATATATCTGTATGGTCAATCAGTTTTCAACAAGAGTAGCAAGATTATTCAATGGTGGAAAGAAAAAAGTCTTTTCAACAAATGCTGCTGTAACAACTTGGTATCCACATGCAAAAGAATGAAGTTGGGCCCTTATTTCCATTATATGTAATTACTGTATATGTAAATTAACTCAAAATGGATCAGAGACCTAAATGGAAGGTCTAACATTATGTAACTCTTAGAAGAAAATGTAGGATTAGGCAGTGGTAAATCTTAGAGTAGGAAATAATATCCTAGATATGATACCAAAAGTGCAAACAGAGAAAAATAAGACTAATTTGGACTTTAAAACTGTAAACTTTTGAACTTCAAAGGACTCTATCAAGAAAATGAAAGGACAGCTCGCATAATAGGAGAAAGTATTTGCACGTCACATATCTGATAAAGGACTTGTATCTAGAATAGATTAAAAAAACAACTCAGTAATCAAAAGATAACCTAATTAAAGCATGAGGAAGGGATGTGAATGGCATTTCTTCAGAGAAGGTACAAATGGACAATAAATACACAAAAAGATGTTCAACATCATAAGTCATCAGGGAGATGAAAATGAAAACCATAATTAGGTTATCACTTCTCATGCATCCTTGGTGTTCTTTAGTTGCTAAGTCTTATTCGACTCTGCAATCCCATGGACTGTAGCCTGCCAGGGCCCTCTGTTCATGGGATTTTCCAGGCAAGAATACTGGAGTGGGTTGCCATTTCCTTCTCCAGGGGATCTTCCTGACCCAGGGATTAAACCTGCATCTCCTATATTGGCAGGTGGATTCTTTACCACTGAGCCACCAGGGAAGTTCTCTCATACCCACGAGGAGGGTATAATAAAGATAATATCAGAGGTGAGGATGCAGAGGCATCAGAACCCTCATACACTGCTAGTGGGAATGTAAAATGGGGCGTATACTTTAGAAAATAGTCTAACAGTTCTTTAAAAAGTTAAATTATCTTTTATTCAGCAATTCCACTCCTAGGTATATACCCAAGAAAATTGAAACATATGTTCACACAAAAACTTGTATATGAATATTTATAGCAGCATTAGTCATAATAGGCCAAAACTGAAAGCAGTCCACATATCTATCTGCTGATGAGTGGATACATGAAATGTGGTGTGTCCATAAAATGGAATATTATTTGGCTTTGAAAAGAGGTGAAGTATGATGCATGCAACAACATGGATGAACCCAGAGAGCCTTATGCTTAGCGAAGGAAACCAGTCACAAAAGGTTACAGATTTGTATGATTCCATTTATATGAGTACTGATACAGGACTTGTATCTAGAACAGAAATTCAATGGGGGAAAGAAAAGTCAACAAATGCTGCTGAGACAACTAGGTGTCCACATGCAAAAGAATGAAGTTGAGGCCTTAACTCATACCACTTATGTAAATTTACTCAAAATGTACCATAGACAAGATTTACATACAATGGCATAAATGCATACATGCGCATCCCTAACCTCTTTCACAATAGAGCTGCTACCGTTACCCTAGAACGTTCTCTTATGCCTCTTATCAGTAGATCAATGTGCTGTGAAGAAGCAGCATTGATCTGGTTATTTTTCCATCATAGATTAGAATTCGTTATAGAACTTGACTCGTATCCATTTATCTAGGTCTTCTTTCAGCATAATGTTTTTTGATTCATCCATGTTTTACATGTACTGATAATTTCTTTTTATTACCGAGTATATTCCATTATATGACTGTACCACAGTTTGTTTACACATTCTATTAATAGACAAATGGTCTGGTTCCATAATTTGGTAATTATCAATAAAAATGCTATGAACGTTCTTGTTCAAGTATTTTTGTGGAAAGACGTTTTCATATCCTTGGGTAAATATCTAGGAGAAGAATTGCTGGTCACTTAAGATAGGTTTATCTTTTATTTCATAAGAAACTGCCAGGCCTCTTCCCCAAGTGATTGTACCATTTTGCAATCTCACCAACAGTGTATGAGAATTCTGGTTACTTTACATACTCATCAATATTTATTGTTGCCAGTCTTTTTAATTGCACCTGTTCAGTTCAGTTCAGTCGCTCAGTCGTGTCCAACTCTTTGTGACCCCATGAACCACAGCATGCCAGGCCTCCCTGTCCATCACCAACTCCCAGAGTCCACCCAAACCCATGTCCGTTGAGTCAGTGATGCGATCCAACCATCTCATCCTCTGTCGTCCCCTTCTTCTCCTGCCCTCAATCTTTCCCAGCATCACGGTCTTTTCAAATGAGTCAGCACTTCTCATCAGGTGGCCAAAGTATTGTAGTTTCAGCTTCAGCATCAGTCCCTCCAATGACCACCCTGGACTGATCTCCTTTAGGATGGACTGGTTGGATCTCCTTGCAGTCCAAGGGACTCTCAAGAGTCTTCTGCAACACCACAGTTCAAAAGCATCAATTCTTTGGCGCTCAGTCTTCTTTATAGTCCAACTCTCACATCCATACATGACCACTGGAAAAACCATAGCCTTGACTAGACAGACCTTTGTTGGCAAAGTAATGTCTCTGCTTTTCAATATGCTGTCTATGTTGGTCATAACTTTCCTTCCAAGGAGCAAATGTCTTTTAATTTCATGGATGCAATCACCATCTGCACTGATTTTGGAGCCCAGAAAAATAAAGTCAGCCACTGTGTCCACTGTTTCCCCATCTATTTGCCATGAAGTGATGGGACCAGATGCCATGATTTTAGTTTTCTGAATGTTGAGCTTTAAGCCAACTTTTTCACTTTCCTCTTTGACTTTGACTGTTCTATAGGTTTTAATAATAAACAGTTGTTTTAAATTACATTTCCTTGATAACTAATGATATTTAACACTTCTTCATGTGCTTATTGGTCATTCATGGATTGGATGATGTCTGTTTAGATAAACCTTTGTTATTATTCAGTCGCTTGATATATTTTCTAATATCTCGTGATTTATCTAATGATGTTGATAAGTAATGTGATATTAATCATATCCCTGTGGACGAGAATAGATCTTCCCCTAAAATCTTTTTTCTCTGCCTTTATACTCATTCATAATTATTACTTTATAGTCCATTCATAAGTTGAGTCTAAATTGCCAGATTATGCTTGCATTTTTAAATTTCTACTTTTGAGTTTTTCCAAATCATATTTATATTTCCTGAAATGAAGTTTCTCTGATTTCCCTAATTTCCTATGGTTAATGACTGGAAATGGACATTTGATAGCATTGCTGTTAAGACTACAAGTTACTTCTGAGAGTCATCAGGCTTATAGCTGACAGTAACAATTTCCTTCTCACCTAAGCAGTCCTAGTAGCTTCAGAAAATGGGGTTTGGCAGCATAGGCTTCAAGATCATTTAAGAATTTCTGCTCTCAAGCTTTTGTATCACTTCTGAGTTGGACATAAAACTACTTATCATATCTGATATGATATTGGTTTTAAGGTTGTGGCATTTCTAAAACTGAGTGTGTGTTTGTTGCTCAGTCATGCCAGACTCTTTGCAATCCTGTAGACTGCAGCCTGCCTGGCTCGTCTGTCCATGGTATTTTCCAGGCAAGGATACTGGAGTGGGTTGCCATTTCCTTCTCCAGGGGATCTTCCCGACCCAGAGATCGAACCCGGGTCTCCTGCTCTGCAGGCAGATTCTTTATTGGCTGAGCTACCTGGGAAGCCTCTGAGTAGAAATTCTATTTGTTAAATAAAGCTCTCTCCCAAAGTTTCATCTCTTTCTGTATACATATAGTATAGTAGACAGGTCTCATGTGTACAGAAATTAAATATATGTGAAACATTTGAAAAAGAATGCAAGTATTAAGAGACAGAATACATTCCATTTGCTAGTTTAGCCTTAATCACTGCACTTCCTCTTGGATCTAAATCCCGAAAAAAAAAAAAAAAGTAAATTTCAATTGCATTTACCTGGGCTTTCTTTTTTTTTTTTTTTTAATTTAATTTAATTTTATTTTTTTCACTTTTTTTTTAATTTTAAAATCTTTAATTCTTACATGTGTTCCCAAACATGAACCCCCCTCCCACCTCCCTTCCCATAACATCTCTGTGGGTCATCCCCATGCACCAGCCCCAAGCATGCTGTATCCTGCGTCAGACATAGACTGGCGATTCAATTCTTACATGATAGTATACATGATAGAATGCCATTCTCCAAAATCATCCCACCCTCTCCCTCTCCCTCTGAGTCCAAAAGTCCATTATACACAGCTGTGTCTTTTTTCCTGTCTTGCATACAGGGTCGTCATTGCCCTCTTTCTAAATTCCATATATATGTGTTAGTATACTGTATTGGTGTTTTTCTTTCTGGCTTACTTCACTCTGTATAATCGGCTCCAGTTTCATCCATCTCATCAGAACTGATTCAAATGAATTCTTTTTAACGGCTGAGTAGTACTCCATTGTGTATATGTACCACAGCTTTCTTATCCATTCATCTGCTGATGGACATCTAGGTTGTTTCCATGTCCTGGCTATTATAAACAGTGCTGCGATGAACATTGGGGTACATGTGTCTCTTTCAATTCTGGTTTCCTCAGTGTGTATGCCCAGCAGTGGGATTGCTGGGTCATAAGGTAGTTCTATTTGCAATTTTTTAAGGAATCTCCACACTGTTCTCCATAGTGGCTGTACTAGTTTGCATTCCCACCAACAGTGTAGGAGTGTTCCCTTTTCTCCACACCCTCCCCAGCATTTATTGCTTGCAGATTTTTGGATCGCAGCCGTTCTGACTGGTGTGAAGTGGTACCTCATTGTGGTTTTGATTTGCATTTTTCTAATAATGAGTGATGTTGAGCATCTTCTCATGTGTTTGTTAGCTATCCGTATGTTTTCTTTGGAGAAATGTCTATTTAGTTCTTTGGCCCATTTTTTGATTGGGTCGTTTATTTTTCTGGAATTGAGCTGCATAAGTTGCTTGTATATTTTTGAGATTAGTTGTTTGTCAGTTGCTTCATTTGCTATTATTTTCTCCCATTCAGAAGGCTGTCTTTTCACTTTGCTTATATTTTCCTTTGTTGTGCAGAAGCTTTTAATTTTAATTAGATCCCATTTGTTTATTTTTGCTTTTATTTCCAGAATTCTGGGAGGTGGATCATAGAGGATCCTGCTGTGATTTATGTCTGAGAGTTACCTGGGCTTTCATGGTGTACTTCAAGTACCACTATTTGAAGAAAAAAAATTTTTTTAGTTTCCAGAATGCACAACTAGCCACACTGATATAAGATTCTTTAGGGCTTAATTATATAAAGTTGTTATGCATTAATTGTTTAATTTTAAATCTAATGAATTGATAAGTATTTAAAATAGTATTTAGTGTTAAAGTTTAAAATGAAGATTTTTGCTTCCTTTCTTTATAAAATTTGCTTGCTGTTTATATATTCCATTTGCTAGTCCAACCTTTAGTTACTGTACTTCCTCTTGAATCTAAATTCTTAAAAATTATAGTAAATTTCAATCGCATTTACCTGGATTCTCTTAAGGTACTTCAAGTACCACTCTTTTTAATGAAAAAGTTGTTTTTTCTTTTTAAATTTCCAGAATGCACTACTTCCCACATTGATTTAAGGTTCTTTAGGGCTTAATTATATAAAGTTGTTAATGCATTCAATATTTAATTCTAAATCTAGTGAATTATTCGTATTTAAAATAGATTTAATGTTAAAATTAAAGTTTAAAATATAGATTTTGCTTCCTTTCTTTATAACATATGCCTCCTGTTTAATGAAAAAAATTGATACTACCTATAGGATATTTCACATCGGGACATCTTTTTGTCACTGTCAGAATCCATGGATCTCTCTTTAGAATGTGAAAGTAGTGACGAAAATTTGTCAGGTAGCATAAAAAAGAAAAGGAGGAGAAGGAATCTTGGTAAATTTATTCCTCCCATTGATGTGTTTCTCCTTCCCCTACTCCTGCACCCCAAAGACCAAGATACATTTTTGGAAAACATTGGTAGGAGTATCATTTCATTATAGAAATTATGTAATTACATAGTTTGAAATACACAACAAACAAGCAGAACAAATGCTATTTCTATTTAGGTTTAGATTGAAGTTTTGAGGAAGCTACATGTTAATTTTTGGTAATTTTTTCCCATTATCTGCCCTTACTTGGAAAAATAAAACATTTCCTTCCTGTGTAAGAGGAAAAGTCCCATCTTTTTACTGATAGTAAAAGGTAACAGGTTAATCATAGTTAATGATAATCCAGTGTCATTTTAGACCTAGTAAGACAAATTACTGTGACCCAGATAAAATAATTAGAAATTACTTAAATTTAAAAATATTGGATTTGTGATCCCATTTCCAAGGTTAAAAGATTTCACCCCAGCCAGATGTTTCTATGAAATAGACTAATCTTAAACCCAATTTTTAAGGATTACCTTTGATTATTTTAGACTTAATTTTAAAAAACAAGGTTTAAATATATATTCTTGCTCCTTTTGACTAAAATTAATATTGAGGTTAAAAGTGTTTTCAAAGTTTGCTTTGAAACATTCTTTATTTAGGGAACAGATTATTCTAATTATTCCTCACTTAGACTATTTAGCCTTTTTGTTTGTTTCTGAATGAAATGGATAGTGATGTTATTAGTGTAATTGCTGTTGTCAGTATTTCTTACCATGCAGTAGTTCACACACAGCCAAGAATAATGTCCATTCTGATGAGCACCAATACTAATAGTGCTGGATGATTGTATTAGCCGTGTTTTCAGTCACTGGGCTTGGAGAGAGTTAATCAAGAAGCTGGTAACAGCTGGTACAGCGCCTTCTGGTGAGGGTCTGACAGTGAGCTATTGTACACCATGACACTGTTCTGACAGTTTATCTCAATTTTGTATACACGCATTTTTATTTTCAGGGTACCGTGGAGTTTGTGTAAAAGCTGAAGCTTTTGATGGTGTCTCTGGAGCTTAGTGCTTTTCTCAGTTGTGGTGAGGTTGAGGGTAGGCTGGGGAAGATATATTTAGTTGCAGTTTTGTAAAAGGCTTTAAGTTCCCAAAGAAAAAAATTTTGAACTTTTTATATTTGGTCTCACAGGTACTATTTTTGGACCACTACTTAAAATTCCTGAGGATAGCTTAGAGCAAAGCTTTTCAGAATAAAAGGAGAAAATGTTTTCCTCCCTAAATTCTCACTCATGATTACCTAAATAAACATAGACAGACTCACAGATGCAGGAGTGACTTTAATTTTAACTTGATTATGTTTTACAGTGAAAAGTATCTTATGTTCAAAATGTTAAATTAGCTTAAATGAGATTATCTATTAAATAGCATTCTTATTCATCAGAGTTAGTGAACTTACCTGCCTTTTAGACATGTACCCAAAAATGTAGTCCTAAGACTTATAATGAAATTTTGCTAAGTATCCCCTGAATCAGTGCGATGAATTAAGTGTTCAGTACAATCTCTGTACAAATTATGTTTGGTTTACTCAGCTCTAAATCAGCATTGCAAATATGGATATCATTGCCAATTATGCTGAACCTCGCTCACTTACATTTCTACAAAGGGAGTTCTGTGCAACATTTTGTTTTCCTTTCTGAATTATATTTTCATTTAATAAAAATAAAATATGTTTCTAATACAGCATTTCTAATTATAATATTATAGGAAGTATCTGTGTAGCTTTTTAAAACCTAGAAAAATCATTAAAATTTAAAATGTTACTTCTTAAATGCTTTCAGTGTCATATTCTAATATTGGCTATAATACTTCTTTGAATTTTGGATACAGTAGAGACCTGTATGGAAACTAGGTTCACTCTAGCAAAAGAATTAGTTTAAATACACGCTAAGTTACATTGCCTAGTAATAGGAAAGCTTTCTTTCTAAAAATGCCTCCTAGCATCATGATTATTATGTGTGGAACTGGATTGCTCTTTAGTATAAAACTGTTCTGTGGGTAAATGTGTTTATATTACATCCTCTCTCTTTAGTCAGTGTAATTAATTAACTATTTCTGATAAGATTAAAAGTCATTTAAAACAACTTAGATCTATTTCTGTACTTTTAAAAATAGGAATAGCGCCGTTTAATTTTCTTTAGGCATGACTAATTGCTTCAGTGATTAAGTAGATGGCTTTTTTTTTTGGTAAGGAAGCTAAACATTTATGACTTTCCCTTTTAATTGTGATTTTTCCCACTTTATTGTTTCATGTTCCGAATCCACATGAATTTTTACTCTGACTTTACAACTTACAGGATTGGAAAAAACAGTGAACTTTATAGTTAACTTGGTATATCTTTTTCCACAGTGATTCTTATGTTTTTCTCTGTCACATTCTGTCGCTATATTACTTACTCCTCAAATCCAAGCCAAAGGGGCACATTAGCCCATCTTCTACTGATAAAAAATCTTAAAAGTATAATTTTGTATTAAAAATGTAAGGGTAATTGACCTTGAGTTGATTGTTGATTGCAAACATAAGTTTTCAGCTGTTTTAAAATAGTGTATGGCTTACCATATAATTATTTCTTATATATTTAACTGTCACTAGCCTGTAAGCTCTTTGTTACTGTATAATATGTACTTATTAAATTTTTGATAGAGGAATAAATGAGTAAATGAGTCATGGTTTATGTATAAAACTTACTACCTATTTTTTCAACCAGATTATAAGTCCCTTTTGGACATTGTATTTTATTTGTGTAGTCTTCCACAGTCCATGTCATTTTAATTATGAAAATCACTTTTGTTTAAAGATAATTTTGTCTAGTTACAATCTAATATAACTGAGATATCTCCAAGTCCTACAGTAAAAACTTAGGTTTGCCATTTATTGAGTTATTAAGGGCTCTAACATATTAATTCATTTGATTCCTACAAAAACCTAGTAGTAGTATTTGAACAGCCAGAAAGAGGCTGATTAAAAACCTGAGTAGCTCAGCTGGTAAAGAATCCACCTGCAGTGCAGGAGACCCTGGTTCGATTCCTGGGTTGGGAAGTCCCCCTGAAGAAGGAATAGGCTACTGACTCCAGTATTCTTGGATTTCCCTGGTGGCTCAGATGGTAAAGAATCCACCTGCAGTGGAGGAGACCTGGGTTTGATCCCTGGGTTGGGGAAATCCCCTGGAGAAGGACATGGCTACCCACTCCAGTATTCCTGCCTGGAGAATCCATATGGACAGAAGAGCCTGGCAGGCTGCAGCCCATGGGGTACAAAGAGTCAGATGCAATTGAGCGACTAAGCGCACACAGAAAAGGATAATAGAAATTCTTTTGGAAAGAAATTTTCAGTGGCTATAAACGTAAGATCTACAGTCTTCTCAGTTTGGTTTCATGATTGATTAAATGTTTATATGAACTTAAGATCTCTAATAAAAGATATAGCTGATCCTTTGTGAAAGATGGATTTTTAAAAAACTGTCTCTTCAAGTGAGTAAGATAGTGAGTTTGACCTCAAAGAATAAGAGAGGTTTAAGGTTAGGAGGAAGTTTTTCTCTCTCTGGATTGAGAAAAATAAAGATAAGAAATAATGTTATTTCTGTCCATGTTCGATCAGTTTAGTGCTGCAAACATATATTGAGTACCCACTTTCTGTGTGGTTTGGTGCTATGAAAGATACAAAGTGAAATGAGTTGCTCTCTGTATGTTGATCAGAAATTATAGGAAGTCAACTAACGTCTGTTTTAGAATTACAAAAATTATTAGTAGACACAAGAGGTATATCATCTCTAGTTGAAATAGACTTTTCTTAATAGTGTTTTTTACTCCAGGTTAAATCAGCAGAGTTGTTGAGTCAGGTGTGTGCAGCAGAGTAAAAACTATCAAGAAGACCTATACTGAGACGAATGAGAGCGGGCAGCTAGGTTGAACTGTCTTCTTTCTGACAGAATGTTCTTATTTTCCTCAGACCTTTGTTTGATAGCTCTGGAAACTCCATTTTGAAAATGTTTCCAGGGGTAATCAGGCCCAGAAGTAGTAACTGTTACTTCTAGATGCAAAAGTGATAGTCATATAAACCAGAGTGACTATTCCCTTATGTACGACTGTCAGGTACCAAAGGACTCTGCAGTACACTCTCCTGTACAGCTGTGTGCACAGCAAAGTGTTGCTTGGTGAGGATGAACTCAAGGCAGAGTGAGTGAGTTGGATGAATTGTGTCATCAAGCAGTCTATCCCAAGAGGACTGGATTCTCAGATCTGTTAACCAGGAAATGTTTGGTGATAAATTCTTGCTCTTCGCCTCTCTCACCCCCAATTTTTCCCATAGGCAATAATACCTCCTTCTCCCTTCCTATTAGAAACTTTTTTTTCATTCCAGTTATAATCTTATTAGTTAAGAGATACATCGTTCTTTTATAGTCAAACATATTTCCTTAGACTGAACCTGAAAAATCATTTCTTAGGTCAGCCATCGGGAGAAGATAGAGTATATTTGATAAAATACATGAGGGCTATGTTTCTGTAAGCCTTGCTTGTTTCTAGTTTATTCTTTTTTTTTTTTTTTTTTAGAAAATAAACTTCTGGTTTTTAAACTAGGAAAGGATTTTCATATATCTCACTTATGCAGACTGACACAAGTCTTGGCTGTTTTGATCATTAGACCATAATCAAGACATAACTATTTCATTGGAAATAAGGTGTTTTGATTGTAGACAACACACAATAAAAATGTGTTTCTTATCATTCCTTGAGGAATTTGATTTTTTCTAGATAGCTGTCCTACATATAGCAGGAATTTAAAAGATTGTATTATTACTCCTTGAAGATAGTAATTATCTTATTGGTCCTTTTGTGATAGTCACTAAAGGTATTGAGTCTTTTATGTTCAATAGAATTATTTGCAACAAAATCTATTTATTTTTAGTTTTTCTGTGAAATATTCCACAATTCCCTGCCTAAATAAAACAAAACTAAAAGTGTATTGAATGTAGTTTGGCACTTGAAAATAACTTGTAACTGTCAACGTTCCTTCACTAGTAATCTCTCCTCTAGTTTACTGTTTCTATTGTGTGTATGAATGTGATAGCTGATAACTTTTGTTGCCCTGAGTATGTTGTATAAAGGCCAGTGCAAAAACTTTGTGACATGTTTGGCCATTTATTGTTCTTATAATAGTATTTTGGATAGCTGAGAGCTAAGCATTTGCCATTTCTAGGGGGGTAAAAAAAAATAGTCCTTTATAGGTTGCCCCACAAGTCCTGTTCATAAAATCATGGTAAACCACTACATCCTTTGATAGAATAACTGTTTATGATGACTTGAAAGGTAGTATTCCTGCTATTTCTTGAACCAGATTCTAGAAAGATATCATCAAAAGCACTTGAAAGTAAGAGCTTTCCCCATAGGAAGTCTAAATACAAAGTCTTTTAAGTTGATCTTTTACTGTCACAAACATTCCTCAGAATTATAATCAAGTTGTGAGTTTAGGCATGGTAAAACATTTCCTGTACTATTAGCTAGTTATAATAGTTTAACCTTATAATTGCCTTCCTTATCCTGAAATAGTTTCTAGTTTCAAATGTTATCTACACCTGCAATTCAGGGCCATTTATACACCTTTCCTCATAACAGTTTTAAATTTCTTTTCTGTTTCTTCCTTCATATTTTTGTGCAAGCTGTCTTAATTGTTTCATAATAACCTGTCACCATCAATTCTAAGAAGCCATTTAAATGACTTCCTTCACTTTTTTGTCAGATATAGAACCAGAGCCCCAACTTCCCTCTAAGTTTCTAATCAATGTTTACATGTATTTGCAGACTATGTTTTCACAAAGTAAAACATTATTTTGAGCAAATTATGCATGCAGTAGAACTAGGAAAGGTTAATTATGAGTCGAATTGTCATTGGATATCATGAATTTCAGAAAATGCTAGGGAAATTAGTGAATATAGAGTAACTAATCTATAACCTCCTCACACATTCCTGACAAATCTGGAAGTGAAACTCTGTTATTGGTTACTAGTCATCTAAAAAAAATATAGATTTGTTTTCCTGTTCATACATAAGAATTTAATATTATGAGCCATTCATGTAGCTTCTTTTAAAGAATTTTTTGAAGCAAAGGTATTTTTTAGTAGTAGTGTTGGAAGACAATCACATCTAAAGAAGTTTTTGGAATTGGAGTTGCAGTTAAAAATATTTGCATGAGTAGTACTGCTGAATAATAGTACAGTCCACCTGCTGTATATGAGGAAGCTAATAAATAGGGTAAAAGGAAAACTCTTAACTTTTTTGTATATTTAAAAAGAATGTATTTCTTTTGTACTATTTAAAAGTATTTTTAAAATATAAATTAAAAAAATGTAAATATGTATATAAAATAAGATTATGTTACTTGTGTTTTTAATTATTTCTATATTCCTTATCCATCCCAGTTTCTCAGTCTAATGATGTCTTCCATTAACATGAATTAGACTAGTATGTCTAGAAACTTTATTCTCTTTATTGAGTTCTTTTTCTTATATATTTGTCTTAACAGCCTTTTAGAAAACAGATAATGAGAAATTGCATTATTATGAAGGGACTGTTTTTTCTTTTGAAGCAGTTTTTACTAAATACTAATCAGTTAGCTTTACTTTTCAAGTAATAGTGTGGTAGCATGGTAAATGCATAGACTGTTGTTGAATTTGTGTTGGTTTACAGAAATCCATAACCAGTAGCAACTGTTGACTCTTTAAAGTTTTCTGTTCACTAGTGTCTTTAATATTTTGGTATTTAATTTTGAATGCATGTGACAATTGAATTAACTATAGGCTTTTAAAAGAATTATCTGGAAGGGAAATGTAATAAAAGGTATTTTTTAATGAAGTGAGACTCCTACAATTTGGGGAATGGGGTTTATAATTGAATTTTTTTTTTTTTTTAGCACAAGGTAATATTGATTCTGTTTTTCCAAGGGAATTTCAGCAATGTACATGGATAATTTAGAGTTCTTAGTACCTATATGTAGACTGTTTATATCTTCAGAATATTCTCTTAATATGATTAAAAACATCATAAAGTATCGAATAAAGCCCATAAAATAGATATAAAATAAAGCCTTGAAAACTTTGTCATACCTGAGTATAATTTTTTAAATCTTTAATAGGATACAACATCCATTGAAAAGATGTCAAACTGTTGTGAAGAAATGTAAGTATAAAAGTGAACTCTGTAGTGTTCTTATTTAAAAATGTGAACAACTGGTTACACTTGAAAAATGTGTGCATGTAGTGAAAAGATAGATAATATAATGATGGCTTTTTCTCGGTACCTTGTCTAAGGTCTGAGCTAGACAAGCATGACCCAGTCTTACAGTAGGGGTCTTCTAGCCGTGATAGTTTTCAAACAAAATAAGTACTGATCATTCTTGTCCCTTGTCTAACTAAAGTAAGTTAAATTATTTGTCCTGAAAGTACATCAAAAGAGATTTGCTACTGTGTTGTTGACACACATTCTGTTAATCCTGAGATTCTCCTCTGCTTCAAAAGTTGCCTAGGTTGATTGACGACACAGATACAATATCTGCTATCCAGAGTTAAAACTCAGCTGCATGCCATAATGAAAGGAAAGCTGTGTTTGTGATGCTGGGACACAATTCATCAGAGTCCAGTAATGGATCCCCAGCCAACCTGTATTGTTTCAGCTGACTGAAGTGCACCATGGGAGAGCTGTCTTTCACTAATAATGCTGTCTTCTGCAGATCGAGGCCCCGAAAGCCATGGCAGCAGACCTTCTCAGAAGTTTTTGGCACTCGTTGGAAGATCCTGTGGTTTATTCCTTTCAGGCGGAGGCAACCACTGCGAGTTCCCTACCACTTTGCCAATCACGTCTAAACAGATGGATGGTGGGCACAGATGGGTCCTCCATGCTGGAAATGCGTTACAGGTTTTCTGATAATAGAACTATGACAGTCTTCAAGTCAATTAAAATCCACCCACCAATCTTAAGCATCATAATGTGCCCCAGGCTTTATTTTAATAGTGATCTTGATCCTGTTGTGGGACTAATAAAAGATCTATATTTAAGTTTTAAAGCATGTTTACTTTCAAATTAGCTTTCCACAGGGATTTCTTTAAATGCTTTTGTTATTAAACTCAAAAGGCACTGATTGGGATGAAATAATTGTACATAATTTCTTTTAGTACTAACAGTGTTACAGATTTGTGTGTGTGTATTTAAAATTTTCACTCTTAAGCGGTACTAACCAAATCTGAATTTAATCCTTCAAATTTTACAAAAGTTGATGTACCTTTTATGTAAATTTTCTTTTTCAAATACAGTTTAAAATATCATATACTCCCTTTTATATGTGCTGCAAGATTTGTTTTAAATGCAGCATATAAGATTGAACAGCAACAAAAACCAAAAGCAGCAACACAAAAAAAGGACGGTGTTTTCTTAGAAGTAGCTTTCTGATTTTTTTCTCTTCACCAAAAACTAAATAAAAACACCACTAAAGTAAAATACCAACTACCTGCTTTATTTTAAAGGAAAAATTAATTTTTTCCACGTTAACTTTCCCATTTCTTCTCTCTCTACTGTTGTAATTATTGGTTTTTGTTGAGATATTTGCTCTGGGGAAGAATTTTTGACTAAACAGACGTGTTCCTATTTTACCCTAAGATTTTGATGAGCAAAAGGGTAAAGAATTTGCAGTAATTCCACTGATACCTTTTTTTGTGTCGTTATATTAGATGTGTTATGTTTTTTAAATGCTAGTGAACTAGATAATATGTAATGTATAGTATGAAGAGGAGTATTGTGCTTTTGAAAAAATGTATACTTTTTACTTTTACCTATTAGATCTAAAATGACACGTTAAGATTTTTATGTAATAAATATTGGCCAACTAATATTGAAATTTTATTTATAGAAAGTTACTAGTAAAAGTAAGTAACTTTTGTGTACCTGTAATCACCCAAATTGAAATTAAATTTTAATTGCCCACATGTAATCTGGATGGAGAGACCTTTCGTTGTAGCTAATGTTAGGAAATGACCTTACAATAAGAAAATATAGTGATCTGTATTCATGATTAGCCTTATAAAACTGTTGATAGTGATGGTCTCTTGGAAAGTACAGAACATTTGTGTGAAAAAAATATTTAGTATGTTTTGGAAAAAAATTCAGTTAAAAATTTTTTTTCCATTAGAATACTGCAAAATCCATATATCTTTTCTAAAGAAATTATGTACTCAGTCTTTCTCTTGAAGAGAAGATTGAAGGGGTGTCTAGTGTTCTTGGAGCATGGCAATATTTTCTTTTTAGTTCATTTTGATAGTAAGGAGTCATACCTGAGAAATCATGGGACAGAAGGTTAACCATTGTCAGCTAGTTAACTCTACTGTGTTTAGTTTTTAGAAACTGTAAATAGTCTTCTAAAGTTATAGAATAAGGTCTTCTCAGAGATTTAAGTGCCATGTCTCTCCTGTTCTGATTACAATGCTTTATTATTTAAAAACTTAGATGTGGCAGGTAAAAATATTTATTGGTGCTGAGAAGTTGCATAGTAAATTTAATATAAGAAATATATTTATAGAGCTTAATGAACCACAAAATTAGTATATTCATGCCAGGCAAATAAATGGGTAGGGTTTTGTGCAAGCTAACATATTGACTAAATTTGGCCTGGTGACAGAAGTTATAAGGAGTATAGATAATGTAGATAGATATCAGTCAAATGCCTTATGCTGTATACATTCCTTTGAAATGAGGACCTTGAGAACACAGCGTAGCCAAGTGAGGACTCCTAAAGAGCTTTATGGATGTATTTATACTTCATGTAGTAGCAGTAGCTACCTTGAAAGGTACTGGGGAGGTCAGGGCCAACCTCTGCCTCAGTGATGAGAACCAGAGGTGGTCTCCTTCCTACTCTAAGGATCTCTGTTTCTGGCTTTCTTAGATTTCCCAATTTTAGGGCACAATCTTTTCGCTTCTTTCTCTTTACTTTCCCTGATCTGATCCCATTGTAGCTGATTCTTCTAAGTTACTGAAATGCAAACTAGTACACTAGGCAAGGCATATATTTATTTTTCTTTGAATGGCAGAAATGCTACATATCAATATATTTATATAAGAATCTATATAAAGTGTAGCTGTGTATACTTATGCTGTAACTTTAAGTGTTTTCAAGTTTGCACACATGACTGGGTTTTGTGTTTCTTGGTAGACCACGTGAGAGAAGCCACCTGGCACTTTCCTAGGGAGTGCATAAACTCTAGTGTTCTCTCTGCGCCCTCTTTTGGCTAATTGATGTAATTATACTGGCTTTAGAGATTTATTGCCCCACAAGTGAATTGTATAGTCAAATTCTGAATACTTCAAAGGTACAAATTTAAGGGAAGTCTGTGTAAAAAATGTAAGGTTTTATGAAAATGAATGTGTTCCTATTTATGATTTTGATGTCTAGTTTATACAGGTATGACCTCTTTTCTTCATTTATGTGTATTCATATTGTATTTTTTTTTACTGTCAGATTTATATCAGATGAGGATAAATACATATGAAACCATTTCATCAATTTTATTTTGAGCCTTATTTTGGCAAATTAAGCCTCAGAATTGAAAAACCATTACCTTAAAATTACCAATTTACTACAAAACAAATTTATTGTAGTTACAATAGCAAGCAAGTGTCTACTTAGTGTTTTACTGAATATATAAAAAAATACATTTGGTTTTTAATCCCAGTTTTGGAATGAATTTTTTTTTTACTGATTCAATTGTATTAAAATAATGAGATTACTAATTCTTTCTATAATTTTCTTCATTCCTTTTAATTATCCTTCTGTGAGTTAGAACTGTACCTTTAGTAGCTGATTTATTATGTATTCTGGATAACCATGAAAATAACTAATGATGTTGAACATTAGAAAATAATTATGAGCAGTGAGATTATTGATGTAATCTATATATTGAATGAAGTATTTCCTTATAAACATTCCATTTCATTTTAAGTGAAATGTATGTTAAAGGATGTTTTATGTCAGCAAAGTCATTAATTGGGCTTCTGGAAATGAAAGATTTTTAAGTGGTTGTTAGAATTTACCCCTCTTGAACAATTATGTTTCTTGCTATTTATTTCTGCAAACAAAAATATTTTATAGGCTCAAGATTGTGGGCAAAAGTTGACTGAGTTCAAAATGTTAAAAATATTAAATCAGCTGATGTTCCACTGTAAGAAAAATAACTATTTTGCTTAAGAATTGTATTAAAAATATTTGTGGTTAACTTAAGAAATAGGTATATTTAAAATAGTAATATATTAATCTCTTTGAGCAGAAGAAAGCATAGTTTTAAATAATAGAAATAGAAAACATAAGCATAGATAAAGTTTAGTATAACAGCTAAGTTAAAATTTCTGTCAGAATGGGCATTAGTGATTGTTTGCTAAAGCTTAGGGGTATTTTTCTCCAGGCTGGTGGCTAATTTTAACTATTCTTCATCAGGCTTTTTCAGGCCACTTTTGTACAAATAATAAATTGAAGGTATGTTTCACCCCAAAGGGTGTTTTGATGCTAATCATGAAGACTTGAGTTAGGAGAACACCTCCACACAAGACGTATGAAATAATTTTGATTTCTAAGCATGTAGCTTTCTATGTGTTAGGTAATGGAGTGGTTTGAATGTTCTCACTTATGTTGGTATAAAATCACAATATATGCAGCTGTAGTTTACAAAAACATTAATATTAACAGAGCTGCTAGTCTTTCCCTGGACTTTTCTCCAGTGTCTACTTCCCTTAGTGCTTCCTGTATGAATAGACTACTTAGCTCAAGTTTACTAAACTATTGCTGCTTTATTAAATAAGTTTTTGACATGACCTCTATATATGTAGATATATCTAGAATTTATTTGGTACAGTTTATATTTAAAAACATTAAATAATTTATTATTAGATATGGGATTTTTTTTTACCCAATTCTCCTACTGTTGCTTTAAAAAAAATAAGTATTAGCAAATGTAGTTAGTAAGTCATACACATTTAGTATGTTCTACTTGCTAGTATTAGTAGCCATATAACTAGTAAATGAATGAATGTAGTATTTAATGTCCACATTTATTACTTTAGATCCTAAGAATGCTTTGAATTTCTCTGTAAATCACTAATTTCATTGAACTCTGAATTTAGCCATTCTCAGTTGAATCCTAGAATATTCTTCAGTAGAACATGAAAAAGTAATAGAACCAACTTGCTTGAAGTATTGTGAACCAATGCTGTTGTTCTGTATATCAGTCAGTATTTAACATTTCTGCTGTGTTTGGGATGGTGATGGTTTAACTTCAGGAAAGTTTTCTCTTATGTCTCCTTTCATTATCATTGTGCAGTTTTTAACAACTAAATTTAGTGTATTTTTGTCTGTTCTTCAGATGTTATAGTATGCTGCTTGCTATGCTAATTTGAAACAGAAATAATAGTGATCTTTATTCTTATGTTATTGGTATTTTTGGTATTTTCTATTATTATTAATTTTTTTTTGCTATATTATTTCCTTTTTCCTTTTTCTACCATAGAGTACAGGTATAAATGAGGAGTGAGTAGCCAAAACTGGATAAAGAGAGTAGGGGAACATAATGAGATAGAGAGAAGGCTAGATAGACTATGTATAATCAGCATCTTAACAGCAGGGTTTACTGGGCACAGAATTTCCCTGCTACAATCACTTTAGCCTTATCTCTTGTTGATACCGTTTTACTGTAAGAGTTGTTAATGCATGTAAGCATTTAGTTTGAGTTATTTTACCTAAGGAGTTTATATTGCTGATTCTTGTCAGCTAGTCAGATGCCTTTGAGAAATTCTTTTTAATTTTAAACATCATAATTGTATAGTGTCTGCTGTCAGGAAGTTTCAAGAATTATGTGGTAGTACAGCTATTTAATGCCAAGGAGAAGTGAATAGGTTGCCTAAAGTTTGACTGAAAAAAACTAGGACCTTATTATAAGTCTCCTATTATGGAGAAAGGATACTATGTATTAAATATTAAAGTAGAATTTGTCAACAGAGAGAAAATCAACTGTTTGTATATGAAGGGTGATTTTTCACTTTCAATTTTGGACTATTTCAGATATTTTGAGATCTTGAGGGTCTCCATAGCTATTGGTATTGTAAATTCCTGTAACATGTAATATGGTGCCTACCACAGTCATGCAGCACTCTGATCTTTTTGGTATTGATAGCTTTATATATAAACAGAGATGTGGTCAAAACAGTAGCAACAAAAGGTGTGTTTCTTTTTGTGGCTTTGCTTGTCTGTTGACTAAGTACAGGGTTTAATTGCATAGGCTGTTAACTAAAGGGAAAGCTTGCCTGCATATTGCAAGCTCATTCTTGCCAGTGTGTGTTGGGTGATATTTGCACTACTGGTGCCTGAAGTTAGTGTTTTACAACCTCAATAACTAAAACATCCTGGTGCTACTCACTTTAGCCTTGAGTGACATTTTTAACTCCCGTACCAAAGAGTTAATTTTCTTTTCAGTTCCCTGAGGGTTCTCTTCTCACGTCCTTGTGTTTATAAAGGAGAATTTGATGTTACTAAGAACAATTCTGATTAATAGATGTTAGTTTTTGCACACTGCTGCCTCAATTTAGTTGGCTTTAAATGTCTCTCATTTGGACTTTATGGTTTTTAGTTAGGAAGATTAGTATGATGTTTAATTTTGTATTTTCATATAGATTGGCCACTTTAAAATGTAGTATGGTAGGTTGAACTTACAAAAGTTAATTGAAACACTTTTCACAAGATTTTTTTTTTGTCTTAATCTTCAGGAATAAATGAGAAATAATAATAACTCTACTATTCCTACAAATGAACTGTATGGCTTGTTGGGCCCTTTTAATAAATTCTGAAGCAAAATGCTAAAAGGAAAAGTTCAGGGCCCATTCTGATAACAGATGAAGGTTTCTGCATCTGTGTGTATGTATTAGTGGTATTAAAGAATGATATTCCCATTTTTCTATTTTGCAAATAAAGATAATTTTAAAGGAAATGTTAAAATATACACATATGTATGTGTGTACACACACATACCACATGCACACACACATGCATACGCTTGTCTAAGAGGAAATGCAAAACTTTGATTTTAACAAAACTAATAAGAAATTGAACTTTACATCCCCCCAAAAATCTAGATGTTGTTACTCACTTCACGTAAGTTATAGTTGAGTATTTTAAAAACTAATTCTGCTTAGTGATTCATTTTTTAAAAAATGAAAGAAAACATCCTTTAGAAGTAGTTGTAATCGTCCAAATGTAATACTGTTATGTTTACTATCCTGTTTCCCTGTTTTTTTTCCCCCACTAAACTTTAAAGCATTCATTTAATGCCCCTAAAAAATGTAGCTGAATTGATTAAAAATTCTGGCAAGAAGATAACTGAGTGTGCATATTGGGAAAGTAGACAATCACATTTGAGAATGTTCCACATAGTTTTCAATCAACTAAGATCATTCTGTCTTTGAATGTAGATATAATATGTGGTTTTGCAGTGAATTCTGAATGGAAAAAAATCATGCCTGAAACTAATGTGAAATGTGACTTAGGATCACATGAATGATATATTGAAATACAGATGTATATATTATTAGGGGGAAAGATAAAATTTAAAAGCAAACTGGGAAGAAACAACATTGTCTCTAATTATCCAAATATATTTTCTAGATCTTGTTGCTGCAGTATCAGTTCTGAGTTACTCAGATTGTTTATGTGTTACTTAATTTAATGTGGCTAGATAGATAGATAGATAGATAGATAGTGAAGTCGCTCAGTCGTCTCCGACTCTTTGCGACCCCATGGACAGTAGCCAACCAGGCTCCTCCATCCATGGGATTTTCCCAGGCAAGAATACTGGAGTGGGTTGCCATTTCCTTCAACGGGATCTTCCCGACCCAGGGATTGAACCTGGGTCTCCCACATTGTAGGCAGACACTGTACCGTCTCAGCCACCAGGGAAGTCACGTTTAATGTGGCTAAATGCAGTCATTTATTTAAGTTATTGAGTAGCAGAAGATTCACAACTGTTGTCCTCTAGAGTATTAGAAAGAAATGTCTGCTTTAGCATAGGTAGAATAAAGTGACTAAGTGATATCATAGGAAGAATTTTCTCTACAACTGGAGATACTCAGGCAAGTGAGTTGCAAGTTTAACCTGAGGGAATGAAATAGACTTTTGCAGGAACTGAGTGTAGATGATCTTGCTTGTATGGGCCTTGTGTCCCTAGAATTAGTCTTTTAAAATGTGACTGGCAAGTTTAACGAATAGGCAAAATTTGTGATATTTTGAGGCTCTTAAAATTTTGTGTCAACCTCAAGTGATGTTTAATATTATATCCTCCCTAAAATGAAAGACTTTTGTTTTGATAGTGGTGTGTTCCAAGTGCCATGTGAAGATTCTGTTCTTAAATTTGTTGGGCATTTTTACATTCAGTGCATCTGTTTAAATCTGGGTGTTATTTTGCTGCATGTCTACCGTGTTATCTTGTCAGTTCCCCGAATAGCATTTAAAGAAAAATTGTCACTGATGTTTCTTGTGCTAAAGGGAATAAAGAAAACAGTAGTTGAGGGATATGAAATTAGATTGAGAAGAGGGAGGAAAATGATAAGTGGGAGCCATGTATCCGAGATACACTTGTTGAAATGAAAAGTCTACACTGGTTTTTGAATGAAAAACAAACCATGTATCTATCTACCTTAAGAACGATGTTTTGTTTTGTTTTTAATTTATTTTACTTAGTTTTATTCATGTAATATTTCTATTTTCTTTGCAGATTGTTTTTTAATTTAAATTGTGAAGTTTTTACTTCTCTCAAAATGTATTATGTACTGTATTTTTAGATATCTTATTTTTAAATAAATATTTTTTAAAAACATAGGACTATTTTTCTTTTGCACCTCTGTTTTATTAAAATAAACCCCAAATTCTAGAATTGAGGACTGTCAGTTTGACTGGCCACTTTGTTTGCTGCTGCTGCTGCTAAGTTGTTTCAGTCGTGTGTGACTCTGTGTGACCCCATAGACGGCAGCCCACTAGGCTCCTCCGTCCATGGGGTTTTCCAGGCAGGAGTACTGGAGTGGGGTGCCATTGCCTTCTCCGGGCCACTTTGTTTGCTGCTGCTGCTACTAAGTCGCTTCAGCCCCGTTCCTGGGATTCTCCAGGCAAGAACACTGGAGTGGGTTGCCATTTCCTTCTCCAGTGCATGAAAGTGAATTCGCTCAGTTGTGTCTGACTCTAGCGACCCCCTAGACTGCAGCCATTTTATATAATTTGGATAATTATTCGTACTTAGTACCCTTAAGATTTTGTTCTGTCATAATCTCAGAATTGTTTACATATTCAAGAAAAACTCAGTATACATAATAGAGTTGAAATTGACAGAGTATTTCTAGTTAGGCATATTTGTGTAGAGATGACCCAATTGACTATATTCAGTCACCCCTTTAGCATTTATTGTGCCAGACATTATTTTATGGAAATAGTTTCTCTTTGTGGAGTAATCTATGCAAGGTAAAATGCAAAGAGTACATGTCTAGGCATTGTTTATTTTCTAGGGGTATTACTTAGAGCTTTTGCTCTTACCGAGTTATGTTCTAAAAATACCTTCCTAAGTCTCGACTAATTACTTTACATGTATATGCAAGAAATCAGAACAGAGACATATATTAGTGAGTATAAATGTGTCAAAAATATCATCTGAAAAGACAAATCAATGTGTGTTAGGAAGAATGAAGAAGTAGAAACTGCCCTGAGATTGAAAGATAGGGCTTAACTCTTATTTTTAAAACCCCCTTCTTAAATTTTTATCACCAGAAAAATAACTTGATAAATACTCTGAATTAATAGGTAAATAAGTTGGTAGGATTTCATATGAAACTATAAACTTTGCTGCACTGGTAATTCAAAGCGAATTGTTGCGTGCTGACAAGTCTTAAAGGATTGTAAAACTTCACTCTTGTTCTTCTTCAGTTTCCTTTGCTCTGATTCTAAGCAGCATATACGATAATTGTGCTTTCTCAGTGATGACAAATTGTAATTCTCAAGTTTTGGTCTCAGAACTTCTTTATTTTCATAAAAATTATTACATGCCCCAAGGAGTCTTTGCTTATATAGAATGTCTTTATCAATATTGACTATATTAGAAATTAAAACTGAGAAGTATTTTAAATGCTTATTTATTCATTAAACGTATAATAAACCTATTGCTTGTTAACATAAATAATGTTTTTTTACTTAGAGAGTCATGATTCTAAATTTTTTTTCAAAGCTCTAATATCTGGCTTTAAAAAAGAAATTTGGATTTTCATAGAACACTCAATCCATTACATTGTTATTTTGGCTGAAGTATCTGGAAAAAATCTCATCTCATTCAAATAATGGAATTGGAACAAGGAAGAATATTTAAATAGTTTTTTCAATTGTCTGTGGATACTCTTTGATAATATAAGTCTTAATAAGTTATGGTTCCTTAAAATTTAGTTACATTGTAGAACCAGAAACAATATCAAGGACTTTTCTAACTCTGTTACATTAAAAGCCACTGGTCTCTTTTTCACTTTGAAAAGTTCTCTTAACCCATACATGATTCTGTGACATCGTTCATTAGTCATTTGGTAATTATTGGAGTAACACAGATCTTTCAAGTGTTGACACGTTCATTCTATAAAAATAAAAATTAGATTAAAATTTAAAACTAATATCACCACTGATCTTGTTCAGGAAAAGTAAGTATTAGAACACTGTTCAGCTCATGCATTACATTTTGCAAAATCCTAATTTTCATGTGAAAACTTGAGTTTTATTCTCAGTAACCACAGATTCAGTGATTTCCCTTAATGTGGCAGGTTTATTTCATCTTAAAATATTTGCCATATATCCCTGTCTGAAAAATGAAAGTTTGTCAGTTATTCTTTCAAGTAAAAAATGCTATCCATGAAAAATGTGGTTAGTTCAGCTTGCAACTCAAAAGTTATACCAGTGCTTATTTCCCTCAAGAATGAAGAGTCATACTTTGGAATACAGGTAAGAGCGCCTCATGTTTACTTCCTATGCTGTCAAAGAAAATATTGAAAATGTACTCAAAGGCTGAGATTTAGTAAAATTATTATGTTTACTGATTCATCAAGGGCGTATTAAGTGAAACTGGCTTGTCATTTTCTTCTTTAAGCTGAAGTTTGTTTGAATCTACTTAATTTAAGATCCCCTGGAGAAGGGCATGGCTATCCACTCCAGTTTTCTTGCCTGGAAAATCCCATGGACAGAGGAGCCTGGCAGGCTTTTGTACATAGGGTTGCAGAGTCGGACATGACTGAAGCAACTGAGCACGCATACACAGGGAGGAAAGCAATGAGGGAAGGTAAGACAGAACATTATCCATTTGAGACTCTAGTTCATTTACTCTTCATTTGATAAGTGAAAATGAACATGAGCTGCTTAAAAAGAGAATTTGTATTTCTATATGCCTACTTTTGAAACACTTAAAATATAGCATACTTAAGGATTCACCTCTATTTAGCTAGTTATAAAGAGAGAAAAACTAAAAACACATGACAGTATTATAATACTGCAAAATCATTTGAGAAGCTGCCAGATACTGTAAGTGAACAAATGCATACAAATGCTGCTCTAGGCTGACCAATTACCCATATGAGCAGCAATTATATTAGCGTGCAAGGGCAATTGGAGGGAAAATTGGACCCTGTGGACATCCAGCTGAGCAAACAGGACTGAGAAAGGATAGAGGATGTGTGTTGCTTTGAAAAAAAAATACATCTAAGCTTACTTAAAAAAATACTTGTGTCAGTCACAGCACATTCTTTATATGTCCTCTGGTTGCCTAGTATTTTTCAAATTAGTCCTTTTCTCCAAACAAAAATGTGCCTCTGCTTAAAGATCAAACACCCAAATAGTAATGTGTTTTGCATGTAAAAAAGCCATAAGAATTCAAGAAATAGAGAAACTTGAAATATACAAATCCAAACATTCAAATGGTACTGTGCATAAGTGCTTACGTGTGTTGTTAGTAGTAAATTGTGGAATGGTTCAGATGAAACTTATCCTTCTTAATACTGAAATGTATTATTTTTATAACTAGAAGTGGCCCCTCTAGCTAGTGCTCGTTCCTGGCATAAATTGAATGATTTAGGATCTAATACAATGTGGAGTTTTTATAGTTCAACCTTGAAAATATGGGTGAGTAATCTTGATGAATAAGGAATGACCATCAAGTTAATAAATTTCATTCTGTAAATTATGTAAGCTGTGTAGCAGTTGGGCCAAATAACCCTCATTCCATTTAATAGGTTCATATTTTAATGGTAGCTAAAAAAAGAAATATCAAAATTTTGGAGTGATCTATCTACACTATAACTTGATGTCTAATTTAGAGGGTTCTTAAGTGTTTGAAAGCATTTCAAATCTTCTCAATATGGAAAACCTACCCACAATATGGAAAATACCAATCCATACAAAGTGCTATAATTTTTGCCATTCATTTCCCATATGTATTTTTGGATATTTGAAAATAATTTCAGTAATTTGGGTATCTCTGTGGTAGATAATCTCTTAAGAGGGCCTCAGGTATCCACATTTCCTGGTTTTCAAACTCTTAGAGGATTTTCCCCTTTCCTCTCCATTGAAGTAAATGCTATTCTAAATTTGGCATGTATTGTTTCCAAAGATGTTCTTGTAATTTCATATATGTAAAGATGAGAAATATATTTTATTTGATTAATTACATAAACCTCCTCACTAGCATTTCTTTTTCCACTTTTTTTTTTTAATTGAAGAGTATTTGCTTTACAGAATTTTGTGTTTTTCTGTCATACCTCAACAACAATCAGCCATACGTGAACCCATGTCCCCTCCTTCCTGAACCTCCCTTCCGTCTTCCTCCCCACCCTTCTAGATGGTCACAGAGCCCCTGTTTACTTCTCTGAGTCATACAGCAAATTCCCATTGGCTATTTTACATATGGTACTGTAAGTTCCAAGTTACTCTCTCCATACATCTCACTCTCTCCCTCCTCCCCTCTCCCCATGTCCATAAGTCTGTTCTCTATGTCTGTTTCTCCATTGCTGCCCTGAAAATAAATTCATCAGTACAGTCTTTCTAGACTCCATGTATATGCATCAATATCCAATATTTATATTGCTCTTTCTGACTTACTTCACTCTGTGTAATAAGCTCTGGGTTTGTCCACTTCATTAGAACTGACTCAGATGCGTTCCTTATATTTATGTACCACAGCTTCTTTATCTGTTCATCTGTTGATGGACAGCTAGGTTGCTTCCGTGTTCTAGCTTTTGTAAATAGTGCTGCAATGAACATTGGGGTACATGCGTCTTTTTCAGTTTTGATACCAGCATTTATCTTTTGTTCCTGCTGTTTTTTTTTTCTCCATAGCACTTATCACCATTTAGAACAAAATGTGAAAAATCCCCACTTCCACTGCTCACCAGAGGCAGCTACTGACAGTAGCTTGAGTTCAGTTCAGTCCAGTTCAGTTGCCCAGTCGGGTACGACTCTTTGTGACCCCTTGAATCGCAGTACGCCAGGCCTCCCTGTCCATCACCAACTCCCGGAGTTTACTCAAACTCAAGTCCATCGAGTCAGTGATGCCATCCAGCCATCTCATCCTCTGTCATCCCCTTCTCCTTCTGCCCCCAATCACCTCCCAGCATCAGAGTCTTTTCCAATGAGTCAACTCTTCGCATGAGGTGGCAGAAGTATTGGAGTTTCAGCTTTAGCATCAGTCCTTCCAATGAACACCCAGGATTGATCTCCTTTAGAATGGACTGGTTGGATCTCCTTGCAGTCCAAGGGGACTCTCAAGAGTTCTCCAACACCACAGTTCAAAAGCATCAATTCTTCGGTGCTCAGCTTTCTTCACAGTCCAACTCTCACATCCATACATGACCACTGGAAAAACCATAGCCTGGACTAGACGGACCTTTGTTGGCAAAGTCATGTGTCAGCTTTTTAATATGCTATCTAGGTTGGTCATAACTTTTCCTCCAAGGAGTAAGCTTCTTTTAATTTCATGGCTGCAGTCACCATCTGCAGTGATTTTTGGAGCCCCTCAAAATAAAGTCTGACACTGTTTCCACTGTTTCCCCATCTATTTGCCATGAAGTGATGGGACCAGATGCCATAGTCTTCATTTTCTGAATGTTGAACTTTAAGCCAACTTTTTCACTGTCCTCTTTCATTCTCATCAAGAGGCTTTTTAGTTCCTCTTCACTTTCTGCCATAAGGGTGGTGTCATCTGCATATCTGAGATTATTGATATTTCTCCTGGCAATCTTGAGCTTGTACTTCTTCCAGCCCAGCATTTCTCATGATGTATTCTGCATACAAGTTAAATAAGCAGGGTGACAATATACAGCCTTGACGTACTCCTTTTCCTATTTGGAACCAGTCTGTTGTTCCATGTCCAGTTCTAACTGTTGCTTCCTGACTTGCATATAGGTTTCTCAAGAGGCAGGTCAGGTGTTTTGGTATTCCCATCTCTTTCAGAATTTTCCACAGTTTATTGTGATCCACACAGACAGTAGCTTAGTATCCATCATTTCTCTTCCTTATCTTCACATATCTCATATCTACCTACCTACCCAACAATCTAACTGTGTTCACATGCACAGTTGTTTGGTTTTCATGGAAGACCAAACTAACTTTTCTGTTGTTTTCATTGTTAACAATGTATTTTGGTGATCATCCGTATCAAGGCATAATAGTCTCCCCCTTTCTTTCTACCTTTACTGTAGATTTCAACATATCAGTATCCTATAATATGTTTAACTATGCCACTACAGTGAACACCAAATATAGTCTTTTTTTTTTTGCAGTTAGAAGCAATGTTACAGTAAACACTTGTACAAAAATCTTTACATTCATTAGCTAGTATTTCTGTAAGTAGATTTCTAGAAGTGAAACTGACAAGTCAAAGGATGTGCATATTTTACATTTTGATAGGAAATACCAAATTGCCTTCCAAACTTATTTAGTTTACACAGCCTCACTTGATACTATTAATCTTTAAAATTTGTGTCAGTCTAATAGAGGTGAGCATCTGCTCATTTTTTCCTTCTCCAAGTTCCTTGTGTATGGTATTTGAATATTTGACTGGACTCTTTGCTTTTCCTTATTGAGTGTTAGTAACTCTTCATATTTTCTGGATATTATTTGTTAACTTATTCAACATGTCTCTATTTTTTAGCCCAGCTTCTTTTTTTCTCTATGGTTTTTCTTTACAGCTGTGTAACAAATAACCCCAAGCTTAGTGGTACAAAACAAACAACCATTTTCTTACGGTCACAGATTCTGTGGGTCAGGAATTCAGAAAGGGCACAGCAGTTTTTCTCTGTTCCATAGTGTCTCAGGCCTCAGCTAGAAAGTTTTGAAGACTGTGAAGGAATGTATTACTGGAAACTACAGTCAGCCAAAGCCTCAGTTGCTCACATGTCTGATGGTTGATGCTGGCTCTCAGCTGGGACTGCAACTGGGCTGTCACTGAGGACATCCACATGGTTCTTTCCATAAATCTGTTTGGGCATCCTCACTTCATTATGGCTGAGTTCCAGAACAGAGAGTGGCCCAAGAGAACCAGGTAAGAGCTGTATCACCTTCTATGACCTAGTTTCAGAAGTCAGAAGCCTACCCAGATTCAGTGAAAGAGAATTTGACACTCTTCTTGGGAAGAGTGTCAAGTTCACATTTAACAGGAAAATCATTTTAAAAGGAAGATATTATTGAGGACAAATATGGATAATAAAATTTGCCACAATCATTATGGTTTATGGAAGTATCAAATTATCTTGAAATTTAAGCATTGTAAGATGTCTGGGGTTTTATATTATTAAAAAAAAAAAACCCTTCCTAAATCAACATTATATATTTTCCTTTATTTCTCAGAAAACTTTGATAGTGTTACTCATTTGTATTAGGCGGCTGAATCTATTTACTATTACAAACTCCAGTGTAACTTTAATTTTTTAAAACTTCAGTGTTTTTGTGTATTTCTATAAGCCTTTATTTTTGTAATAAGTATATATTAGAAAGGTGATGCTAGTGGTGAAGAGTTAGCCTGCAATGCAGGAGATGGCAGGTTTGATCCCTGGGTCGGAAAGATCCCTTGGAGGAGGGCATGGCTACCCACTCCGGTATTCTTGCCTGGAAAATCCCATGGACAGAGGAGCCTGGCGGGATACAGTTTATGGGGCCACAGAAAGTCAGACATGACTGAGTGCCAGAGCACACATACACAGAAGACTAACTTTAAATTTGTTTACATATACAGAATATCACAACACAATTTTTTGCCCAGTTCACTTTTTCATATATGATGTATAATATTAATTATATTCTTGAAGATATGTAGTGTGCATTTAATGCGTCTAATAATTATTGATTAAAATTTCAGAAGCATTCATCTGTATTTTCCTCACTGTGATCTTCATTTAAAAAATAGTATTTTTAACACCTCTACCCATTTGAAGCAAGGAATTTATTTTTTCATTCCATATTTCCACTTATTTTAAAATGAATATAATTAAAAATTTTAAAGTCAGATAATATTTTATATCTTTCATTTTAAAATCAGTTTTACTGAGGTAGGTTGCGTGAAATATAAAGTAACCATTTTACAGGTACATTTTAGTTGTGTGTGTGTATGTGAAAGTGTTAGTCACTCATTTATATCTGACTGTTTATGGCCCTATGGACTGTAGCCTGACAGCCTCCTCTGTCCATGGAATTCTCCAGGCAAGAATAATGAAGTGGGCAGCCTTTCCCTCCTGCAGGGGATCTTCCTGACCCGGGAATCAAATCTGGGCATCCTGCGTTGCAGGTGGATTGTTTACTGTCTGAGCCACCAGGGAAGCCCACGTTTCAGTTAGTGTCATACCTTGTGACGACCAGCACAATCAAGATACAGAATATTCAGTCACCACAGAAAGTTCCTTGGGGAAGCTCACTCCCAATACCAGAAAATACTGGTCAGCTTTCCCTCACTATAGATTAGCTCTGCCACTTCTAAAACTTCGTATAGATGGAAGTATATAGTCTGTCCTGTATTTGGACAGGTTTCTGGTCAGCATTATATTTTTGAGATTCATTCATGGTGTCAGTATCAATTTGTTTCCTTTTCTTACAGTGGCATGTTGTTTTATAATTAATCCTAATTTTCAATATAATATAGTTGCTGAAATAGTTAGGAAGGATTGGTATTATTTATTCAAATATTTCATAGATTTCACCAGTGAAACTAACTGGACCTAAGATTTACTCTGCTAGAAAAATTTTAGTTACTTATTCAATTTGTTACTTTGTTAGAGATCTACTCAGGTTTTCTATTTCTTCTTTATTTTTTTGAAATTTTAACCATTTTTAATTGAAATAGTTAATTTACAATGTTGTTAGTTTCAGTTATACAGCAAAAGCAAAATTATTCAGTAACATATATATACATATTATATAGTATATAAATATATATATTTTTTCATATGCTTTTCCATTATATATTTTATTATAAGCTATTGAATATAGTTCCCTGTGCTATACAGTACATCCTTGCTGTTTATATATTTTATGTATAGTAGTGTGTTTATGTTAATCCCAAATTCCTAATTTACTTCTTCCTGGGCTCCCTTCCTCTTCTTTGGTAAATATGTTTGTTTTCTGTATTTGTGAGTCTGTTTCTGTTTTGTAAATAAGTTCACTTGTATCATTTTTTTCAGATTCCACATGTGAGTTATATCACATGATATTTGCCTTTTTCTTTCTGACTCATTTCACTTGTATGATAATCTCTAGGTCCACCCTTGTTGCTGCAAGTGGCACTATTTCATTATTTTTTATGGGTGAATGATATCCAGTTGTATATATGTACCACATCTTTATCCATCCTTCTGTTGATGGACATTTAGACTGCTTCCATGTCTTGACTGTTGTAAACACTACTGCAGTTGAACATCGGGGTGCATATATCTTTTCAAATTATGGTTTTCTCCAGATGTATGCCCAAGAGTGGAACTTCAGGATCATATGATAACTCTGTTTTTGGATTTTTAAGGAATTGTTCTCCATAATGGCTATGCCAATTCAGATTGCCACCAACAGCATGGGAGGGTTCCTTTTTCTCCACACTCTCTCCAGCATTTATTATTTGGAGACATTTCAATGATGGCTATTCTGACTGGTGTGAGGTGACACCTCATTGTAGTTTTGATTTGCCTTTCTCTGATAATTAGTGATAGGGCTTCCTTCATGGCTCAGTGGTAAAGAATCCACGTGCAGTGCAGGAGATGTTGGTTCAGTCCCTGGGTTGGGAAGATCCCCTGGAGAAGGAAATGGCAACCTACTCCAGTAATCTTGCCTGGGAAATCCCATGGACAGAGCAGCCTGGCAGGCTACAGTCCATGGCATTGCAAAAGAGTCGGACACAGGTTAGTGACTATACAACAATAATTCATGTTAGCAGGCATCTTTTCATGTGACTGTTGGCCATCTGTTTGTCTTTGGAGAGATGTCTGGTTAAGTCTTCTGCTCATTTTTGATTGTGTTGTCTGGGTTTTTTGTATTAAACTATATGAGCTGTTTACATATTTTGAAAATAAATCCCTTGTCAATAGCATCATTTACAAATATGTTTTCCCAGTCCATAGGTTATCTTTTCAATTTGTTTATGGCTTCTTTTGCTATGCAAAAGCAGGAAGAAATAGAAAATATAAACAGATCAGTTGCTGCTGCTGCTGCTAAGTCACTTCAGTCGTGTCCGACTCTGTGCGACCCCATAGACGGCAGCTCATCAGGCTCCCCCGTCCCTGGGATTCTCCAGCCAAGAACACTGGAGTGGGTTGCCATTTCCTTCTCCAATGCATGAAAGTGAAAAGTGAATGTGAAGTCACTCAGTTGTGTCTAACTCTTTGCAACCCCATGGACCACAGCCTTCCAGGCTCCTCCATCCATGGGACTTTTCAGGCAAGAGTACTAGAGTGAGGTGCCATTGCCTTCTCCGAACAGACCAGTTACCAGTACTAAAATGAAATCATTAATTTAAAACTGCCAACAAACAAAAGCCCAAGACCAGATAGCTTCACAGGTGAATTCTGCCGCACAGTTAGAGAGGAGTTAACACCTGTCATTCTGAAAGTATTCCAAAAAATCTGCAGAGGAAGAAACATTTTTGAACTTATTCTATGAGGCCAGCATCACTCTGATACCAAAACCAAAGATATCACAAGAAAAGAAAATTATAAGGGCAATATCACTGATGAACATATATGTAAAATTCCTCAAAATACTAGCAAACCAACTTCAACAATACATTTGTTTTGGCTCTTTGGGGTCTTTTGTGTTTCCATATAAATTTAAAATTTTTGTCTTAGTTCATAAAAATGCCATTGGTAATTTGATAGGGATTGCATTGAATCTGTAGATTGCCTTGAGTAGTATGAGATTTATTTCTATGAAGCAGGGAATTTTCAAAATCTTGCCAATGAGTTTGATACACCACATTGAATAACTGAAGAATAGAAATCATATGATCATCTCAAAAGATGCAGAAAAAGCTTTTGATAAAATTCAATGTCTGTGTATGATAAAAACTCTTAACAAAGTGTGCATAGAGGGAAAATATCTCAACATAATAATGGCCATATATGACAAACTCACAGCTAACATCATACTCAATGGTGAAAAGCTGAAAGCATTTCCTCTAAGGTCAGGAATAAGACAAGGATGCTCACTCTTGCTACTTTTATTCAACATAGTTTTGGAAGTCCTAGCCCCAGCAATTGGAGAAGAAAAAGAAAGAGAATATAAATTGGAGAAGAAGAGAAGAACAATTGTCATTGTTCACATATGAGATCATAATATACCTGTGTATATGTTAGTCAGTTAGTCATGTCCGACTCTGCGACTCTGGACTGTAGCCCATTAGATTTTTCTGTCCATGGATTTCTCCAGGCAAGAATAGTGGAGCGGGTTGCCATTTCCTTCTCCAGGGGATAATATACATAGAAAATCTTAAATATGCTTCCAAATTAGAGTCTACCACTGAATTTCATAAGATTGCTGGAATTAATATACAGAAATCTGTTGTATTTCTATATACTAACAATGACTGTCTTAAAGAGAAATTAAGGAAACAATTTCATATACCATTGCATCAAAAAGAATAAAGTATCTAGGAATAAATCTACCTAAGGGGCAAAACAGCTGTACTCAAAAATAAGACATTGAAAAACAAAATTGAAGGTGACACAAACAGTTGGAAAGATATATGTGTTCTTGGATTAGAAGAATCAATATGGTTAAACATGACCATACTATTCAAGGCAATCTACAGATTCAATACAATTCCTATCAAATTAGCAATGGCATTTTTCATGCACTAACACAAAAAATTTTTAATTTATATGGAAAAACAAAAGACCCCAAATAGCCAAAACAATCTTAAGAAAGAAAAACAGAGCTGGAGGAATTACACTTCCTGACTTCTAACTATACAACAAAACTACAGTAGTCAAAATAGTGTGGAATTGGCAAAAAACAGATGTTTACTGTATAGTATAAGCAAGCCTGCTCATTATTATGTAACAATGTAAATGGGAAAATAATTTGAACAAGAATAGATCCGTTATATGTATAATTGAATCCTTTTGCTGTACATCCAAAACTAACACATTGTCAATAAGCATACTCCAATATAAAATTAAAAGTTAAAACAACAAACAAACAAAATGCAGACTTCTAGATCAATGGAACAGAATAGAAAGCCCAGAAATAAACCCACACAATTACGGTCAATCAGTCTACAACAAAGGAGGCAAGAATATATAATGGAGAAAAGATAAGTCTCTTGAATTAGTGGTGCTGGGAAAACTGGACAGATGTGTGTAAAAGAATCAAATTAGAACATTCTCAAATATCATATACAAAAATAAACTCAAAATGGATTAAAGACCTAAATGTAATTCCCAACACTGTAAAACTCCTGAAGGGAAACAGGCAGAACACTCTAGACATGAATTGCAGAAGTATTTTTTTTTTTAATCTCGTAGAGTAATGAAAAAAACAAAACAAACAAACCAAAAACACAAATGGAATCTGTTTCTTCTTATGTCTGTTTTGGGAATTTCTATCTTTCTAGAAATTTGTCTTTTTCATCCAACTTGTCTAATTTGTGACACAAAGTTGTTCATAGTATTCCCTTAGATGTCTTTTCATTTCAGTAGTTTAAGTAGCAATGTCCCCTCTTTTATTCTTAATTTTGAAAACCTATTTTTCTTTTTTGTCAATTTTGTGATTTTTTTATAAAAGACATATTTTTTCAAAATTTTCTCTTTTTTCTATTTCATTGATTTGTACTATAATTTCTTATTTCAACTCTATTTTTTTTCACCTACCTTGAGTTTAGTTTGCTTTTCTTTTTCTAGTTTCCTAAGGTGAAAGCTTAAATTGCTGATTTGAAAATTCTTTTTTAACATGGATTTTTCAAAGCTAGGAATTGCCTTCTTAGTATTGTTTAGCTATATCCCATAATTTTGATATGCTATCGTTTTTCATTCAATTTTAAATACTTTAATTTCCCTCATAACATATTTTCTGACCAAAGATTATTGAGAAGTGTATTGTTTAATTTGAAGAATTTAGGAATTTCTCAAATTTATTTCAACTATTGATTTCTAATTTAATTTCATTTTTCAACTTTTATAAAAATTTTTGAGATTTATTTTATGGTCTAGCATATCGTACCTCTTGAAAAATGTTCCAAGTATGTTTGAAAAGCATGTATATTCTGCTGGTTTTGGATGCAATGGTCTACAAGTGTCAGTTATGAAATGTTGATTAATATGTTTGTTCAAGTCTCTATCCCCAATGACTTCTTTTTAGTTACTTTGCCAGTTATTGAGAGTAGACTATTGAAATGATGAAATATATTGTTGAACTGTGTGTTCTCCTTTCAGTTCTTTTAGTTTTTGCATCATTTTATTTTAAGGTTTTGTTGTTAGATGAGAATGGACTTGTAATTGCTATATCTTCCTAACTGTAAATATAACCATATCAATTACTATTTTATTATAAATTGAATAACAACTATCAAAAGGCACAGATGATCAGACTGGATTAAAAAAAGCAAGATCCAACTATTTGCTGTCTACAAGAGACAAAATTTATGTCCAAAAACATAAATAGATTAAAAATAAAAGGATTACACAAGATATACCATGCAGGCAGTAATCATAAGAAAAATAAAATAGCTATAATGATATCAGACAAAATAGATTTTATGCCATGAAATATTACAAAAGACAAAGAGGAGGGAATATTTTATAAAAGAGGTACTTAATGGTCATGATTTAATAATGTCAATAATTTGTACTGTTACATGAAGCATTTTCTTAAGTGAGACTGACTCTTCTCTCTGTGCAATTAATGATAATGAACAGTACAGTGATTGCCAGTACAGTTTGATGTTCTATGTTGATTTCTGTTAAGGGACCAGTAGACCACAGTTTTAGAGCTACGCATTTAGATCATTTACACTTAATGTAATTACTTTTATGAGTGAAAGTGAGTGAATCACGCAGTTGTGCCCACCTCTTTGAGACCCCATGGACTGTAGCCCACCAGGCTGTTCTGTCCATGGAATTCTCCAGGCAAGAATACTGGAGTTGGTTACCATGCCCTTCTCCAGGGGATCTTCCCAACCTAGAGGTCAAACCCAGGCCTCCCACATTGCCGGCAGATTCTTTACCATTTGAGCTACCCAGGGAGCCCTTTTATAGTTTTTTTTTTTTTTAATATAAATTGGTTTTGCCATACATCAACATGAATCCGCCACAGGTATACACATGTTCCCCATACTGAACCCCCCTCCACCTCCCTCCCCATACCATCCTTCTGGGTCATCCCAGTGCACCAGCCCCAAGCATCCAGTATCATGCATTGAACCTGGACTGGCGAATCATTTCATATATGATATTATACATGTTTCAACGCCATTCTCCCAAATTATCCTGCCCTCTCCCTCTCCCACAGAGTCCAAAAGATGTTCTATACATCTGTGTCTCTTTTGCTGTCTCACATACAGGGTTATCGTTACCATCTTTCTAAATTCCATATATATGTGTTAGTATACTGTATTGATGTGTTTCTTTCTGGCTTAATTCACTCTGTATAATCGGCTCCAGTTTCATCTACCTCATTAGAACTGATTCAAATGCATTCTTTTTAATGGCTGAGTAATATTCCATTGTGTATATGTACCACAGCTTTCTTATCCATTCATCTGCTGATAGACATCTAGGTTGTTTCCATGTCCTGGCTATTATAAACAGTGCTGTGATGAACACTGGGATACATGTGTCTCTTTCAATTCTGCTTTCCTTGGTATGTATGCCCAGCAGTGGGATTGCTGGGTCATAAGGCAGTTCAATTTCCAGTTTTTTAAGGAATCTCCACACTGTTCTCCATAATGGCTGTACTAGTTTGCATTCCCACCAACAGTGTAAGAGGGTTCCCTTTTCTCCACACCATCTCCAGCATTTATTGCTTGTAGACTTTTGGATCACAGCCATTCTGACTGGCGTGAAATGGCACCTCATTGTGGTTTTGATTTGGATTTCTCTGATAATGAGTGATGTTGAGCATCTTTTCATATGTTTGTTAGCCATCTGTATGTCTTCTTTGGAGAAATGTCTGTTTAGTTCTTTGGCCCATATTTTGATTGGGTCGTTTATTTTTCTGGAATTGAGCTGCAGGAGTTGTTTGTATGTTTTTGAGATTAGTTCTTTGTCAGTTGCTTCATTTGCTATTATTTTCTCGTATTCTGAAGGCTGTCTTTTCAGTTTTCTTCTAGTTTCCTTTGTTGTGCAGAAGCATTTAATTTAATTAGGTCCCATTTGTTTATTTTTGCTTTTATTTCCAATATTCTGGGAGGTGGGTCATAGAGGATCCTGCTGTGATTTATGTCAGAGAGTGTTTTGCCTATGTTCTCCTCTAGGAGTTTTATAGTTTCTGGTCTTATGTTTAGATCTTCAATCCATTTTGAGTTTATTTTTGTGTATGGTGTTAGAAAGTGTTCTAGTTTCATTCTTTTATAAGCGGTTGACCAGTTTTCCTAGCACCACTTGTTAAAGAGATTGTCTTTTCTCCATTGTATATTCTTGCCTCCTTTGTCAAAGATAAGGTGTCCATAGGTGCATGGGTTTATCTCTGGGCTTTCTATTTTGTACCATTGATGTACATTTCTGTCTTTTTGCCAGTACCATACTGTCTTTTTTTTTTTTTTTTAACCATACTGTCTTGATGACTGTGGCTTTGTAGTAGAGCCTGAAGTCAGACAGGTTGATTCCTCCAGTTCCTTTCTTCTTTCTCAAGATTGCTTTGGCTATTCGAGGTTTTTTGTCTTTCCATACAAATTGTGAAATTATTTGTTCTAGCTCTGGAAAAATACTGTTGGTAGCTTGATAGGGATTGCGTTGAATCTATAAATTGCTTTGGGTAGTACACTCATTTTCACTATGTTGATTCTTCCAATCCATCAACATGGTATATTTCTCCATCTGTTAGTGTCCTCTTTGAGTTCCTTCACCAGTGTTTTATAGTTTTCTATATATAGGTCTTTAGTTTCTTTAGGTAGATATATTCCTAAGTATTTTATTCTTTTCGTTGCAATGGTGAATGGAATTATTTCCTTAATTTCTCTTTCTATTTTCTCGTTATTAGTGTATAGGAATGCAAGGGATTTCTGTGTGTTGATTTTATATCCTGCAACTTTACTATATTCATTGATTAGCTCTAGTAATTTTCTGGTGGAGTCTTTAGGGTTTTCCATGTAGAGGATCATGTCATCTGCAAACAGTGAGAATTTTACTTCTTTTCCAATTTGGATTCCTTTTATTTCTTTTTCTGCTCTGATTGCTGTGGCCAAAACTTCCAGAACTATGTTGAACAGTAGCAGTGAAAGTGGGCACCATTGTCTTGTTCCTGACTTTAGGGGAAATGCTTTCAATTTTTCACCATTGAGGATAATGTTTGCTGTGGGTTTGTCATATATAGCTTTTATTATGTTGAGGTATGTTCCTTCTCTTCCTGCTTTCTGGAGAGTTTTTTATCATAAATGGATGTTGAATTTTATCAAAGTCTTTCTTTGCATCTATTGAGATAATCATTTGGCTTTTATTTTTCAATTTGTTAATGTGGTGTTTTACATTGATTGATTTGCAGATATTGAATAATCCTTGCATCCCTGGGAGAAAGCCACTTGGTCATGGTGTATGATCTTTTTAATGTGTTGTTGGATTCTGATTGCTAGAATTTTGTGAAGGATTTTTGTACCTATGTTCATCAGTGATATTGGCCTGCAGTTTTCTTTTTTGGTGGCATCTTTGTCAGGTTTTGGTATTAGGGTGATGGTGGCCTCATAGAATGAGTTTGGAAGTTTACCTTCCTCTGCAATTTTCTGGAAGAGTTTGAGTAGGATAGGTGTTAGCTCTTCTCGAAATTTTTGGTAGAATTCAGCTGTGAAGCCATCTGGACCTGGGCTTTTGTTTGCTGGAAGATTTCTGATTACAGTTTCCATTTCTGTGCCTGTGATGGGTCTGTTAAGATTTTCTATTTCTTCCTGGTTCAGTTTTGGAAAGTTGTACTTTTCTAAGAATTTGTCCATTTCTTCCACGTTGTCCATTTTATTGGCATATAATTGCCGAGAGTAGTCTCTTATGATCCTTTGTATTTCTGTGTTGTCTGTTGTGATCTCTCCATTTTCATTTCTAATATTATTGATTTGATTTTTCTCCCTTTGTTTCTTGATGAGTCTGGCTAATGGTTTGTCAATTTTATTTATCCTTTCAAAGAACCAGCTTTTGGCTTTGTTGATGTTTGCTATGGTCTCTTTTGTTTCTTTTGCATTTATTTCTGCCCTAATTTTTAAGATTTCTTTCCTTCTACTAACCCTAGGGTTCATCATTTCTTCTTTTTCTAGTTGCTTTAGATGTAGAGTTAGGTTATTTATTTGACTTGTTTCTTGTTTCTAGAGGTATACCTGTATTGCTATGAACCTTCCCCTTAGCACTGCTTTTACAATGTCCCACAGGTTTGGGTTGTTGTGTTTTCATTTTTGTTCATTTCTATGCATATTTTGATTTCTTCTGTGATTTGTTGGTTATTCAGCAGCGTGTTGTTCAGCCTCCATATGTTGGAATTTTTAATAGTTTTTCTCCTGTAATTGAGATCTAATCTTACTGCATAGTAGTCAGAAAAGATGCTTGGAATGATTTCAATTTTTTTGAATTTACCAAGGCTTGATTTATGATCCAGGATGTGATCTATCCTGGAGAAGTTTCCGTGTGCGCTTGAGAAAAAGGTGAAATTCATTGTTTTGGGGTGAAATGTCCTATAGATATCAATTAGGTTAAACTGGTCTATTGTATCATTTAAAGTTTGTGTTTCCTTGTTGATTTTCTTTTCAGTTGATCTATCCATAGGTGTGAGTGGGGTATTAAAGTTTCCCACTATTATTGTGTTATTGTTAATTTCCACTTTCATACTTGTTAGCATTTGTCTTACATATTGCGGTGCTCCTATATTGGGTGCATATATATTTATAATTGTTATATCTTCTTCTTGGACTGATCCTTTGATCATTATGTAGTGATCTTCTTTGTCTCTTTTCACAGCCTTTGTTTTAAAGTCTATTTTATCTGATATGAGTATTGCTACGCCTGCTTTCTTTTGGTCTCTATTTGCGTATTATAACTTTTTCCAGCCCTTCACTTTCAGTCTGTATGTGTCCCCTGTTTTGAGGTGGGTCTCTTGTAGACAACATGTATAGGGGTCTTGTTTTTGTATCCATTCAGCCAGTCTTTGTCTTTTGGTTGGGGCATTCAGCCCATTTACATTTAAGGTAATTATTGATAAGTATGATCCCATTGCCATTTACTTTATTGTTTTGGGTTTGAGTTTATACACCCTTTTTGTGTTTCCTGTCTAGAGAAGATCCTTTAGCATTTGTTGGAGAGCTGGTTTGGTGGTGCTGAATTTTTTCAGCTTTTGCTTGTCTGTAAAGGTTTTGATTTTTCCTTCATATTTGAATGAGATCCTTGCTGGGTACAGTAATCTGGGCTGTAGTTTATTTTCTTTTATCACTTTAAGTATGTCCTGCATTCCCTCCTGGCCTGAAGAGTTTCTATTGAAAGATCAGCTGTTATCCTTATGGGACTCCCCTTGTGTGTTATTTGTTGTTTTTCCCTTGCTGCTTTTAATATTTGTTCTTTGTGTTTGGTCTTTGTTAATTTGATTAATATGTGTCTTGGTGTGTTTCACCTTGGGTTTATCCTGTTTGGGACTCTCTGGGTTTCTTGGACTTGGGTGATTATTTCCTTCCCCATTTTAGGGAAGTTTTCAACTATTATCTCCTCAAGTATTTTCTCATGGTTTTTCTTTTTGTCTTCTTCTTCTGGGACTCCTATTATTAGAATGTTGGGGCGTTTAACACTGTCCTGTAGGTCTCTGAGATTGTCCTCATTTCTTTTAATTCGTTCTTTTTTTTTCCTCTCTGATTCATTTATTTCTACCATTCTATCTTCTACTTCACTAATCCTATCTTCTGCCTCTGTTGTTCTACTGTTTGTTGCCTCCAGAGTGTTTCTGATCTCATTTATTGCGTTATTTATTATATATTGACTCTTTTTTATTTCTTCTAGGTCCTTGTTAAACCTTTCTTGCATCTTCTCAATCCTTGTCTCTAGGCTATTTATCTGTGATTCCATTTTGGTTTCAAGATTTTGGATCATTTTCACTATCATTATTTGGAATTCTTTCTCAGGTAGATTTGCTATCTCTTCCTCTTTTGTTTGGTTTGGTGGGCATTTATCCTGTTCCTTTACCTGCTGGGTATTCCTCTGTCTCTTCATCCTGTTTATATTGCTGTGTTTGGGGTGGCCTTTCTGTATTCTGGCAGTTTGTGGAGTTCTCTTTATTGTGGAGTTTCCTCACTGTGGGTGGGGTTGTGGGGGTGGCTTGTCAAGGTTTCCTGGTTAGGGAAGCTTGTGTCGGTGTTCTGGTGGGTGGAGCTAGATTTCTTCTCTCTGGAGTGCAATGAAGTGTCTAGTAATGAGTTATGAGATATCAGTGGGTTTTGAGTGACTTTGGGCAGCCTGTGTATTGAAGCTCAGGGGTGTGTTCCTGTGTTGCTGGAGAATTTGCGTGGTATGTCTTGCTCTGGAACTTGTTGGCCCTTGGGTGGAGCTTGGTTTCAGTGTAGGTATGGAAGCATTTGATGAGCTCCTGTCAATTAATGTTCCCTGGAGTCAGGAGTTCTCTGGTGTTCTTAGGATTTGGACTTAAGTCTCCTGCTTCTGGTTTTACAGTAGCATCAAGACTTCTCCATCTATACAGCACTGTTGATAAAACATCTAGGTTAAAGATGAAAAGTTTCTCCACAGTGAGGGACACCCAGAGAGGTTCCCAGAGTTACATGGAGAAGAGAAGAGGGAAGAGGGAGTTAGAGGTGATTTAAATGAGATGAGGTGGAATCCAAAGAGGAGAGAGCAAGCTAGCCAGTAATCACTTCCTTATGTGTGCTTCACAGTCTGGACCACTCAGAGATGTTCATGGAGTTATACAGAGAAGAGGGAGGAAGGAGACAGTGGTGGCCAGGAGTATAAAAGAAGGGAATGAAAAGGAGAGAGACAGATCCAGCCAGTAATCAGTTCCCTAAGTGTTCTCCACCGTCTGGAACACACAGATTCACAGAGTTGGGTAGAGAAGAGAAGGGGGAGGGAGGAGATAGAGGTGACCTGGTGGAGAAAAAGGAGAGTCCAAAGGGGGAGAGAGCAGTCAAGGCAGTAATCTCGCTCCCAAGTAAAAATGGGTACTGAAGATCGGGTTCTTAAAGGTACAAAATTGATAACAAATACCAAAAAGCAAAGATTAAAGATCTAGAGTAGAGGTTGGATTTTCAAAACTACAATGTTAAAGAAAAGAAAAAAAAAGTCACAAAAATCTAAAAATATATATATATATATATATGAAGTTTGCTTTAAAAAATAGGGTCTCTTTTTTTTTTTGCAAAGTACTAGTAGGTTATAAAAATGAAAATTAAAGGAGTAATAGAGGACTTAAAATTTTTTTTAAATGATAGTAAAAATATATCTAGGACTTTCTCTGGTGGTGTTGTGGGCAGTGTAGGGTCAGTTCATTTTCAGCTAGTTCCTTGGTCCGGCTTATATTTCTCAAGATCTGTAGGCCCCTTCCTATGTAGTCAGTAGTAACTACAGGGTTTCAATCTCTTGCACCTGTTACTTCCAAGACGGTTCCCTCTGTTTTAGCTTCTTCTGTTTGCTGGTCTCTTCAGTGTCTGATTTCCACCCTGACACAAGAGGGCGGTGGTGGACACTTTTTTAGGCTCACTTGTTCAGTCACGCTGTGGGGAGGGAGGGACGCTGCAAACAAGTAACACTGGCGTGTGCTCGCAGTGTCTCAGCCACACTGGGTCTGCCCCCGCTCAAGGTGTGTGTGCCCTCCCTGCCCAGACTGCTCAGGCTCTAGGTTGCTCTGCTGGGAACCATCTGAGGCCGGCCCTGGGCTGCATGCACCTCCCAGGTCTAAGCCACTCAGGCTCAGGCACTCGGTAGTCCTCAGAGGCGCAGACTCAGTTGGGCCTGCATTTTGTGCCCTTCCCAGGTCTGAGCAACTCAGGTGATGAGGTGTTTCGTGAGCGGGGTTGCTGCGACTTATTGCCTTCCCCGTTCCTGCCGCTCGGGTTTTCTGGGTGTACAACTGGTGCGCCTTCTCAGGTGGATGTTGACCTTCCAGAACCCCAAGAAGTCTTAGCAAAGAAGCCTGCTTGCAGTTTGGTAGATAATACCTCTCTGGGGCTGCGATTGCCCACTTCCAGCTCTGGCTGCCTGTCACTGGAGGGGGATGGTCTGCAGCCGGCTAGCTCTGTTCAGTCCTTTGTTCTTTGAGTGGGCCTGACGGTGTCTTAGGTTAGGGCTTTTCGCATGGTAGCTATCCCATAGTCTGGTTTGCTAGCCCAAGTTAGTTGCCTCAGATTGCCCTTGGGGCATTCAGGCCTGGTCCTTACTCTAAGCAATGCAGCCTGCGCCTCCCTGCCCAGCCCCAACTTGGTAGTGGCGGGTGCAGGCATCTGCGCTGCTTCTCCGCTGGGGGAGTTCCCGTTGGGCACGTAATCTGTGGGTTTTAATTATTTATTTATTTTTCCTCCCTGTTATGTTGCCCTCTGTGGTTCCAAGGCTCGCCACAGACTCGCCAGTGAGAGTGTTTCCTGGTGTTTGGAAACTTCTCTCTTTTTAAGACTCCCTTCCCGGGACGGAGCTCCGTCCCTACCTCTTTTGTCTCTCTTTTTGTCTTTTATATTTTTCCTACCTCCTTTCGAAGACAATGGGCTGCTTTTCTGGGTGCCTGATGTCCTCTGCCGGCATTCAGAAGTTGTTTTGTGGAATTTACTCAGCATTCAAATGTTCTTTTGATGAATTTGTTGGGAAGAAAGTGGTCTCCCCGTCCTATTCCTCTGCCATCTTAGGACTGCCTTGCCCTTTTATAGTTTTATAGTTGTGTTTAAATCTGTCATCTTGCTATTTACTTACTGTTTGTCCTATCCTTTTTTTCTGTTTGCTTACCTTTTTGGATTAATTTAGTGTTTTCTTAATATTTCATTTTATCCCCACTATTGGTTTACTAACTGTACCTCTTTTAATTTTAATGGTTTCTTTCAAAATTATAATATGCCTTTTAAATTTATTAGTCTAATTTTAAATATTATTCTATTTCATGTATAATATAAAAATCATATATTGTTTTGCTTCCATTTCCTTTTTTTCCCCTTTTGGATCTCATTGGCATATATTTTACTGCTACATGTGTTATAAACCTCACTATGTTGTTACTACCTTTCTTTTACTAGTCAATAGTCTTTAAAAAATTTTTAAAGTAGGAAAAATATTTCAAAGATTTGCCCATCTTTTTACCATTTCTGGTGCTTTTCTTTTTTTCCATTTATAGATCTTGGTGTAAGTAAATCTTTTTCCTTCTACTTGAGAATTTCTTTTCATATTTATTATGATTCAGGCCTACTGGTGATGAATTTACTGAACTTTTGTCTGGTTAAGTTTTATTTCACTTTAATTTTTGAAGGATGTTATTGTTGAATATAGAATTCTAAGTATAGGGTTTCTGTGTCCCCCACCTCACCCCACGAGACACACATTCAGCCCCTTCCATTCCATTATTTTCTGGCATGCCTATTTTCTGGTGAGAATTGTGTTATAATTATTTTACCTGTTTATTTGTAGTTTGCAGCAGTTTAATTACAGTGTGTCTTGGTGTGGTTTTCTTTGTGTTAATGCTGCTTAAGTTTATTAAATACAGCAAATCTATGGGTTTATTATTTTTATCAAATTTGGAGTGTCAGTCTTACATGCAATTCAAAGCTCTTTCTGCATTCCTACTGCAAATCGGGCTAAAGATGGTACTTCAGAGCTGTCTCCTCTCAAGGGATTTAAGTGGGAAAGGACAGGACAGAGGACAAGAGGCAGGCCTTTCACTGTTCATTGTCTCCTCTTCTCTGACTGCAACTTCTGTGTGGCCAGTTTCCCCTTGCTGGCTCTGGCTCTCTGATGGTCTCCTTGGAAGAGCTGGGACACAAAGGATACTGAACTCTGTAGAGCCCTTGATTTGAGGGATCGGGTTTCTCTGCCTGCTTTTGATTCCAGCAGCCTCTGTGATTGACTTGCTTTTACATGGTAGATGGGGCTCCTTGTTGAGCCATAGGTGAAATGAAAAAAGGCCAGCCATCTCAAGGTAGTGTCCACCCAACCATGGAACATTCTTTTTGCCTTGCCATGAATGCAGTGGAAATCTAAGCCACCTCTCAGTCACTTCTTCCCTCAACTCTACCATCTTTTTCCTGTCTTTTCTTCAAGACCAAGGAACACATTGGCTACTCAGCAGACCTGTTGCCTCACCAACCTTCAGGAGAAGGATAGTCATTAAGTCTTTTAGTTAATGAAAAATGGGAGTGTTGGAAACCCCAAAACTTAGAATTTTTCTTAGGATCTCCCTCTCTTAACCTCTTAGAGAAGAAACACCAGTTGTCTTCCCCCATGGGGAAGGGGAGGTTATTATAGTCTCTTTTTCCAAATATTCACCCAGAGGACACACTTCTCTGCCAGTTTCTCCTTTATCTTAGTTGCAGATAGGACTGGGACTAGGAATAGGAGATATACTAAAATGAGCACCTCTCAGTAAATCTAGAACATTCTTTGCCATTACTTCCTCCATTTCCTACAATTTCAGAATGACAGAGGAAATCCTGTTTTATAATGACATTAATAACCATGAAGCTATGCTACTCATGCTAACATTTACTAAGTATTTACTTGGTGAAGACTTTACAGGCATATCTTCTCCAATCCTCATAACCAGCCTATGAAAATGTCCCCATCATCTCTACGCTGCAGGTGAGAAAAAGTTACTCAGCTATTAAATAGGAGAGCCAAAGTTCAGAATGCATCTGCATTTTTAGCCATTTTTCCCATATTGTGCGTTGGACTCATCTGATGCTATTGAAAGTCTCTATCTTTGGGTTTATCTTTATAGGTATGGACTGGAGAAATTGCAAGGGAAGCAGTAGTCCTGTTAGAAGCCATTCTCAACCAGAAGTCTCCTTTTTCCCTTTTATAACTTTAGGATTCTGTGATTCAGACATAAATAATAAACATGGTTTGGCAAAGGTTAATAAAATACTCATTGACTTATTGCCAACTTCACTCCAGGTTCCAGTTTTTTTTGTTTGTTTGTTTTTAGTGTTTTTTTGGGGGGTGTGTGTGAATAACTACCTCTTTGGCAATTAATTTTCCCATGTGGGTTTGAATGAATTCCCTCAGGCCATAGCACTGTAATCTGGAAGAGTTCATTTAGCAAATGGCACCCAGCTTATCTCACCCTGGTTTGCCAAAGACACTGGGAGGCTTTGTTTGAACACAGGCAACAGTACTGGACGGCAGATGTTTGCAAATACCATTTGTTTAATTGCTCAGGCACTTTATAATGTATTTTTCTCCTAAGCTGAAACACATCCTTTTATCAGCTTTAAAACAGAGTGCAACTTTTCAGAGCCATTCTGTCTGCCCTTTTCCCTTGTGCTTTGGTCCAAACAGATCAAGTGAACAAAAAGAAGAGAAAGGAGTAGCCTTTGGCAGTTGCCTTCAACTTTGCCTTTTAGTAGCCGTTGGTAGTTGGACATGACTGACGACTTCACTTTCACTTTTCACTTTCATGCCTTGGAGAAGGAAATGGCAACCCACTCCAGTGTTCTTGCCTGGAGAATCCCAGGGACGGGGGAGCCTGGTGGGCTGCCATCTATGGGGTCACACAGAGTCGGACACGACTGAAGTGACTTAGCAGCAGCAGCAGCCACAACAGTATAGAAATGAGTAGCTTTTCCCATCATGCTCCCCATCCCCTAAAACATACAAAACCAACCAACAGAAAAGAACTCCTGACTATCAAGCTGAAAGGGTGAACATAGTCAAGGAGAAGGAGGTTCACGTGGCAATAGCCCTTCCTAGCAGCCCATCTGACAGCGTCTATAGTTAGTGTCTGAACTCTGGCAACTTCATAGGGATCTGGCCCTGCCTCATGGCTGGGGCGTGTGTGCTAATGAGAGGTTCCCATGGGCTCAGTGGGTGCCCAGCCTGCCCTGTCAATCTAAACGCCCTCACTTCAGTCTCTTAAGCATGCAAAAGAGCCCTGACAATTGTACCTTAGAGGACGTGGGTATGTGTTGAGTTTATCTAGGTTTCAGGAGATTTGGAGAAAAAATTAGGACTCAACATGAAGGAGACCTCTAAGGCAGTTATTCTAAAGAAAATGGATAAAAAATACAATACCTCAGGCTGGCAATGAACTTGTAACCTAATAAAAGATCACAACTTTGGCCTTTATGTCACATTCCACTAATAATTAGAAAACCAAAGCCTCTGGGGGAAGAGATACTCAGGTCATTTCCAACCCAGACACCAAGTTTCTGGAAAGAGTTAGCAATGCACCTGGCAACACATGGCCCTTATCTTGTAGATAAACAAGACTGCTTCCTCCTAGTGACACAGTATTCAGTGTTCTCCTGTTAAATGCTTCATTTCAAAGCATTCGTCACCTCTCTTCCAATGGGTTACAATAAAAGGACAACATTCTTTTGTTTTCCTTTGATACTTTTTTTGCATGCTGCTGTCTCAGTAACACATTATAGTGATGGTCAGGTTTAAATGGGCCCTTTCAGAAGGGTCAGTGTCCCCCAGTTGACACTGGCATATTTGAAGAGGATTCACAAACTTCCAGTTCATAAGCTGTGTGGATGTGGTAATACCATTGTGTGCTCTGAAATCAAACCAGGTTATGCAAATAAGAGACTCATCCCAGATGGTCCAGACTTAGCTCTGACCTTGAAAGACACACACACGCGCACACACACACACACACACACACACACACAAATAGCAGAGTTAGCAGATCAATCCTCACTTCTCTCATTGAGATAGCAAGATCTCTCCTTCTTGGGGGATATGGGAATCTCAGTTTTTTATGCTTTTGGCATATGGCTTCCTTTAGATGGGTTTGTCTTCTCTCTTCCTGTACTTAGCCAGGAAAGAATCAGGAAACCAACAAAATGCTCATTGCTTACTTATTCAGCCTCCCTGCTTCAGGCCCCTACAGCTAAAGAGACCCCTGTTTGCCCTATTTGTAAGTGTTCTTTTATTTACAATATTGTAGGATGTGAAAGAGTTAACTCATTTTTAGTGTTATTTTTTAAAAATTATTTTTAATTGAAGGGTAATTGCTTTATAATGTTTATTGGTTTCTGCCATACATGAACATGAACCAGCCATAGGTATACACCTGGTCCCTCCCTGTTGAACCTCCCTCCCCATTTTTAATAAAACTGCTTATAGAAAATCCAAAAACAAGAAAAAAATATCTGTAACTACATTCTAAGAGAGACTACAGCCTTTATTTTGATGTATTCCCATCCAGTCTTTTTATGCTATGCGTATTTATTACTTAATTGTACTCACTGTCTAATACAGTTTTATATTGTTTTTCATTTTAATTTTATGTCTGAAGCACCCATTCGCTCTCCATGCCTCATCCTAAGGAGTGACACAAAGGTTTCATACATTGTCATGTAAAGTTGTTGGGAATCGGGTACTTACCAACTCTTCTCTCTTGAGGGAAATGCATTGATTAGTTAGGTCTTATTTATTTATTTGGGCTATACTGGATCCTCATTATTGTTTGCGGGCTTTCTCTAGTTGCAGCGAGTGGGGGCTACTCTCTAGTTGAGGTGCTTGGGCTTCTTGTTGCAGTGACTCCTTGTTGTCAAATTGCCAACCTCCACTGGATCATAGAAAAAGACAATTTCAGAAAATCATCTTCTTCTGCTTCTTTGACTACACGAAAGCCTTTCACTGTGTAGATCACAACAAACTGTGGAAAATTCTTAAAGAGATGGGAACACCAGACCACCTTACCTGCCTCCTGCAAAACCTGTATGCAGGTCAAGAAGCAACAGTTAGAACTGGGCATGGAACAACGGACTGGTTCCAAACTGGAAAAGGACTACATCAAAGCTGTATATTGAACACCCTGCTTATTTAACTTATATGCAGAGTACATCATGTGAAATACCAGGCTGAATGAAGCACAAGCTGGAATCAAGATTGTCAGGAGAAATATCAATAATCTCAGATATGCAGATGACACTACCTTTATGGCAGAAACCAAAAAGATATTAAAGAGCCTCTTGATGAAGGTGAAAGAGGAGAGTGAAAAAGCTGGCTCAAAACTCAACTTTCAAAAAACAAAGATCATGGCATTTGGTCCCATCACTTCATGGCAAATACATGGGGAAACAATGGAAACAGTGACAGACTTTATTTTCTTGGGGTCCAAAATCACTGCAGATGGTGACTACAGCCATGAAATTTACAGACACTTGCTCTGTGAAAGAAAAGCAATGACAAACCTACACAGTGTATTAAAAAGCAGAGACATTACTTCGCCTACAAAGGTCCATATAGCCAAAGCTATGGTTTTTCCAGGAATCATATATGGATGTGAGAGCCAGACAGTTAAAAAGGCTGCGCACTGAAGAATTGATGCCTTTGAACTGCGGTGCTGGAGGAGACTTTTGAGAGTCCCTTGGACAGCAAGGAGACCAAACCAGTCAATCCTAAATGAAATCAACCCTGAATATTCATTGGAAGGACAGATGCTGAAGCCGAAGCTCCAATACTTTGGCCACCTGATGCGAAGAGCTGACTCATTGGAAAAGACCCTGGTGCTGGGAAGGATTGAAGGCAGGAGGAGAAGGGGACAGCAGCGGATGAAATGTCTGGATGGCATCACTGACTCAATGGATCTGAGTTTAAGCAAACTCTGGGATACAGTGAGGGACAGGAAAGCTTGGTGTGCTGCAGTCCATGGGGTTGCAGAGTCAGACATGACTGACTAACTGAACAACAGCAGCTCTTGTTGTAGAGCATGGGCTCCAGGGCATTCGAGCTTCAGTAGTTGTGGCTCATTGGTTTACTTGCCCCATGGCATGTGGAATCTCCCTGGAGCAGAGATCGAACCCATGTCCCCTGCATTGGCACCAACCACTGGACCACCAGGGAAGTCCGGTATGTTAGATCTTAATCCAGCTGTAACCTGTTTACATTTCTTCTGGTTTCTTAGAATCAGAGACTGCATTACCATCCAGAAGGACTTCTTGCCTCTCCTTGTGATAGTTCTTGCATCTTGAAATCTGAAGAGAAGTATGTTCTCATTTTCTATACCATCTAATGCAAGCTGACTAGACTTGCTCTCCTATACTGATTAAAATCTAGTTTGGAACTGGGATCATCACTCGCTTCAGCCTTAGCCTACACTCACATCCTAAGCTGCATGATATGTACTGAGGGTGACAAATAAGATGTGTGTTTCCATTTCTCTTCAGTTGAGGGTGGCTGAATAGCAGCCTAGGTCTGTTTTATGTCAGTGGGTGCACGCAGCATGCAGGCTAAGTCTCTTCAGTTGTGTCTGGCTCTTTGTGACCCTATAAACTGCAGCCCGCCAGGTCCATGGGATTTTCAAGGCAAGAAGACTGGAGTTGCCACACCCTCTCCAGGGTATCTTCTGACCCAGGGATCTAACCCATATCTCCTGCTGCAGCTCCTGCACTGCAGGCGTTTTCTTTACCACTGAGCCACCGGGGAAACCTGGTGGTTTACGTCAATATAGTAAAGTAAGAATGTTTAGCAATGTTTGCCGCAGATACAAGGGGAAGAAGTTACATGCCTAAAGTTTGCCATACCTTGAGAGAAACACTTATTGTAAGTCTAAAATGTGCTATGTATGTGAAGTGAAGTCACTCAGTCATGTTTGACTCTTTGCGACCCTATGGACTAGTAGCCTACCAGACTCCTCCCTCCATGGGATTCTCCAGGCAAGAGTACTGGAGTGGGTTGCCATTTCCTTCTCCAGGGGATCTTCCCAACCCAGGGATCGAACCCGGGTCTCCTGCATTCCAGGCAGATGCTTTAACCTCTGAGCCACCGGGAACTGTCATATGAATATACTATATGCTATTTTCCTCATAGTGATACAGGAAATGGTTTTATTTTCCCATATGAGCAGTGCAGTAGAGCAAAAATTTCATTTGAACTCAAAAATTACTCAAGAGTTAATCTACGAAATCAACACAAAATGAAATACAGAGAAAGGATTTACAGCTTTATGCTAAACAAACTGGTCAGAATGGCTCCCAGGATAGTAATCTTCAGTTCCTAATTTGTGTCCAACTCTTTGCAACCCCATGAACTGCAGCATGCCAGCCTTCCCTGTCCTTCACCATATGCAAGAGTCTGCTTAAACTCATGTCAGTTAAGTCAGGGATGCCATCCAGCCATCTCATCCTCTGTTGTCCTCTTCTCCTCCTGCCCTCAATCTTTCCCAGCATCAGGGTCTTTTCCAGTGAGTCACTCTTCACATTAGGTGGCCAAAGTATTGGAGCTTCAGCATTTGTTCAATGAATAGTGGACAATCCAATGAATATTCAGGGTTGATTTTGTTTAGGATTGAATGGTTTGATCTCCTTGACGTCCAAAGGACTCTCAAGAATTTTGAGAGCACAATCAACAACACAATTTGAAAGCATCAATTCTTTGGCAATCACCTTTAATGGTACAACTCTCACATCCATACATGACTACTGGAAAAGTCATAGCTTTGACTATACAGATTTTTGTTGGCAAAGCAATGTCTCTACTTTTTAATACACTGTAGTTTTTCATTGCTTTTCTTCCAAGGAGAAAGCGTCTTTTAATTTCATGGCTGCAGTCACCATCTGCAGTGATTTTGGAAGTCTGTCACTGTTTCCATTGTTTTCCTATGTATTTGCCATGAAGTAATTTTAGAAAAGGCAGAGGAACCAGAGATAAAATTGCCAATATCTGCTGGATCATGGGAAAAGCAAGAGAGTTCCAGAAAAACATCTATTTCTGCTTTATTGACTATGCCAAAGCCTTTGACTGTGTGGATCACAATAAACTGTGGAAAATCCTGAAAGAGATGGGAATACCAGACCACCTAACCTGCCTCTTGAGAAACCTATATGCAGGTCAGGAAGCAACAGTTAGAACTGGACATGAAACAACAGACTGGTTCCACATAGGAAAAGGAGTACGTCAAGGCTGTATATTGTCACCCTGCTTATTTAACTTGCATGCAGAGTACATCATGAGAAACGCTGGGCTGGAAGAAGCACAAACTGGACTCAAGATTGCCAGGAGAAATATCTATAACCTCAGATATGCAGATGACACCACCCTTATGGCAGAAAGTGAAGAGGAACTAAAATGCCTCTTGATGAAAGTGAAAGAGGAGAGTGAAAAAGTTGGCTTAAAGCTCAACATTCAGAAAACGAAGATTATGGCATCTAGTCCCATCACTTCATGGGAAATAGATGGGGAAACAGTGGAAACAGTGTCAGACTTTATTTTGGGGGGCTCCAAAATCACTGCAGATGGTGACTGCAACCATGAATTTAAAAGACACTTACTCCTTGGAAGGAAAGTTATGACCAACCTAGACAGCATATTGAAAAGCAGAGACATTACTTTGCCAACAAAGGTCCGTCTAGTCAAGGCTATGGTTTTTCCGGTAGTCATGTATGGATGTGAGAGTTGGACTGTGAAGAAAGCTGAGCACCAAAGAATTGATGCTTTTGAACTGTGGTGTTGGAGAAGACTCTTGAGAGTCCCTTTGACTGCACGGAGGTCCAACCAGTCCATTCTAAAGGAGACCAGTCCTGTGTGTCTTTGGAAGGACTGATGCTAAAGCTGAAACTCCAGTACTTTGGCCACCTCATGCGAAGAGTTAACTCATTGGAAAAGACCCTGATGCTGGGAGGGATTGGGGGGCAGGAGGAGAAGAGGATGACAGAGGATGAGATGGCTGGATGGCATCACCGACTCGATGGACATGAGTTTGAGTGAACTCCGGGAGTTGGTGATGGACAGGGAGGCCTGGTATGCTGCAATTCATGAGGTCACAAAGAGTCAGACACGACTGAGTGACTGAACTGAATGGGACCAGATGCCATGATTTTTGTTTTTTGAAAGATGAGTTTTACAGCAACTTTTTCACTCTCCTCTTTCACCTTCATCAAGAGGCTCTTTTATTCCTCTTCCCTTTCTGCCATTAGGGTGGTGTCATCTGCATTGTTGATACTTCTACCCGCTATCTTGATTCCAGCTTATGAATCATCCAGCTCAGTATTTCACATGATGTATTCTAAATAGAAAAAGCTGGGTGATACTATACATCCTTGGCATACTTCTTTCCCAGTCCATTGTTCCATGTCCAGTTCTAACTGTTTCTTGACCTGCATACAGCTTTTGCAGGAGGCAGGTAAGGTGGTCTGGTATTCCCATCTGTTTAAGAATTTTCCACAGTTTATTGTAATCCACACAGTCAAAGGCTTTAGCATAGTCAATTAAGCAGAAGTAGATGTTTTTGGAATTCTCTTTCTTTTTCTATTATTCAACAGATGTTGGGAATTTGATCTCCAACTCTTCTGCCTTTTCTAAATCCAGCTTGTACATCTGGAAGTTCTTGGTTCACATACTGATGGAGCCTTGCTTGAAGGATTTTGAGTTCTATCTTGCTAGCAAGTGAAATGAGTTGTTTGAAAGTCTGAACATTCTTTGGTATTGCCCTTCTTTGGGATTGAAATGAAAACTCCTTTTCCAGTCCTGTGGCCACTGCTGAGTTTTCCAGTGTGCAGCACTTTAACAGTATCATCTTTTAGGATTTGAAATAGCTCACTGGAATTCCATCACCTCCACTAGCTTTATTTATAGTAATGCTTCCCAAGGGCCACTTGAGTTCACACTCCAGGATGTCTGGCTCTAGGTGAGTAACCTTACCATGGTGGTTATCCAGGTCATTAAGACCTTTTTTGTACAGTTCTTCTATATACTCTTGCACCATCTTCTTAAACTCTTCTGCTTCTATTGGGTCCTTACTGTTTCTGTCTTTTATTGTGTTCATCTTTGCATGAAATGTTACCATGGTGTCTCCAATTTTCTTGAAGAGATATCTAGTCTTTCCTGTTGTGTTGTTTTCCTCTGTTTCTTTGCATTGCTCACTTAAGAAGCCTTTCTTATCTTTTTCTTCTATTCTTTGGAGCTCTGCATTCAGTGTGATATACCTTTCCCTTTCTCCTTTCTTTTTCATTTCTCTCCTTTTCTCAGCTATTTGTAAGTCCTTCTCAGACAAGTTTTGCCTTCTTGCATTTCTTTTTCTTTTGGGTGGTGTTGGTCACTGGCTCCTATACAGTGTTATTAATCTTGACCCATAGTTCTTCAGGCAGTTTGCCTATCAGATCTAATCTAATAGCTGTGTCTAATAATTAAACATATTTTAAAGAAAGATTGTCAATCAGAAGATGATTTGATTAATAATGGAAACTTAGATAAGCAGGTACTACATAATCCCATATTGGCTGTGTATACCCAAGCAAGACTGCTCAGTTTCTTATATTTGGCAAACATTTATGAAACGTGTTCTGTGGGCTTTGTCCTTGATGCAAAGATAACTAAGATATAGTGATACAGTGCTTGCCCTCAAGAAGCTCACAGTTGTTGGAGGAAACAGTTACAAATGGATACTTGAACTGCACAAAGTCAGAAATTTGCTTGGCTTTGTGGAAGTATAGCCAAGGAGAAGCACCCTCCCCGAACGTGAGAGAAAATAGTAAGGCTTCCTGGAGGAGGTGATATCTGAAAGGAGTCTTAAAGTAGCTTTTCAAACTATACTAAAGTGCTAAAGCTTTTCTTTTTTTAATTTTCAGTCTACCTTGCAGATACAATCAAATGACTAGGAAAGTAAAGTTTTTAAAAAATCAAGCCCAACTTTGTTATCAGAGTACAAATATATGAAATTACTCTAATATATTATAACATATCTAAATGCTCTCTTTCAACTTGCAGACTTACCTCAATTAAGTGGTTTAAAATAGCTAATGGGAAGCTGCTGTACATAGCACAGGAAGTTCAGCTTGGTGCTCTGTGATAACAGATGGTTGGAATGGGGGGTCAAAGGGAAGTACAAGAGGGAGGGAATATACTTGTACATACAGCTGATTCACTTCATTGTACAGCAGAAACTAGCACAACATTGTAAAGCAATTATACCCCAATTTTTAAAAAAATGCAGAAAACAGACAGGTACACATCCACGGACTACACCTTGACTGGCTTGGTCTTATAGGATGAGTCAGTACCAGCCATTGGCCAATGGAAAGGACTGGTTAGCACGAAGGACAGACAGCCTGAGCAAAGAGCTGGCTGTGAAATTTCCAGAGTGGATGGTGGGGTAGATATGAAGTGCAGTTCAGTTCAGTTCAGTTCAGTAGCTCAGTCATGTCCAACTCTTTGCAACTCCATGAATTGCAGCACACCAGGCCTCCCTGTCCATCACCAACTCCCGTAGTTCACTCAAACTCATGTCCATCGAGTCAGTGATGCCATCCAGCCATCTCATCCTCTGTCATCCCCTTCTCTTCTTGTCCCCAATCCTTCCCAGCATCAGAGTCTTTTCCAATGAGTCAACTCTTCTCATGAGGTGGCCAAAGTACTGGAGTTTCAGCTTTAGCATTGTTCCTTCCAAAGAAATCCCAGGGCTGATCTCCTTCAGAATGGACTGGTTGGATCTCCTTGCAGTCCAAGGGACTCTCAAGCATCTTCTCCAACACCACAGTTCAAAAGCATCAATTCTTCGGTGCTCAGCTTTCTTCACAGTCCAACTCTCACATCCATACATGACTGCTGGAAAAACCATAGCCTTGACTAGATGGACTTTTGTTGGCAAAGTAATGTCTCTGCTTTTCAGGAGTGGCGGCAGTGAGGAGATACCCCTTGTCCAAGGTAAGGAGCAGCAGCTACGCTTTGCTGGAGCAGCCATGAATAGATACCCCACATCCAAGGTAAGAGAAACCCAAGTAAGACAGTAGGTGTTGCAAGAGGGCATCAGAGGGCAGACACACTGAAACCATAATCACAGAAAACTAGTCAATCTAATCACATGGACCACAGCCTTGTCTAACTTAGTGAAACCAAGCCATGCCCTGTGGGGCCACCCAAGACGGGCGGGTCATGGTGGAGAGGTCTGACAGAATGTGGTCCACTGGAGAAGGGAATGGCAAACCACTTCAGTATTCTTGCCTTGAGAACCCCATGAACAGTATGAAAAGTCAAATGATAGGATACTGAAAGAGGAACTCCCCAGGTCAGTAGGTGCCCAATATGCTACTGGAGATCAGTGGAGAAAGAACTCCAGAAAGAATGAAGGGATGGAGCCAAAGCAAAAACAATACCCAGTTGTGGATGTGACTGATAATAGAAGCAAGGTCTGATGCTATAAAGAGCAATATGAAGTGCAAGCATTGGGCAAATTCTTTTGGCCATTTGAGTGACTTAAATGTGCTTCCTTCCTGCTGTCCTGCTCGTGTTTCTCATCCCTCCCTCCCCAGTCCTTCCTTCTTTCTTGTTTTAAATAGTATGTTGGTGTGACTTTTTAAAGACAGGCTTCCCATGTGCCCTGATTTCTTCACTTTTATTTTTTTTAACCTGAATATGTTTTAACAAGTCCACATAGATTCCTTTTAGGAACAAGACTAATTACAAATTGATAAATTAAAAATAAAATGGAAAATGAATTAAAGGGAGAAAATTTTGCCTTATGAAGTGTCTGTAATTTAATCTCCATTCCCGACCCCTCATATGTAGGGAACATCTTCTGAATGCCCCATGCTAAATTAAGGCTTAGCTCTGACTTCGAAAAGCATAAAGCCTAGTAAAAAGGTAAGCACTCAAACAGATATATTACAGATAAAACATGGTTAAATGTATGACTGTATTTTCCTCAGTGTATTCATTCATGACTTTCAATCAACTATGAACATAGTCCTTTGAATGTAGTCACAGGAAAACGTATAAAATATAGCCATGTACTTGCTTGGGAGACTGAGAAGTCTTTTCAGAAGAGAGGATGTTTAAGTAGGTGTTGTTTATTTAAAAAAACAATATTTTTTTCTCCTGACAAAGTAATGCATGTACAGAGTTGAGTCCATCTAATAGTTTTGTAAGACTTTTCATGAAATCAGCCAAGCCCTCTTTTTCCTTCTTAAAAACAATGATTTCCAGCACTTTCCAGTTTTAATTCTGCTACCAATATATTTCTAACTAATATGCTTATGATGCTACTGCTTAATATTTTCAGAGGTAAATAGTGTAAATTGACTTTTGTTTGTACAAACTTAGACTTGCCTTTCTTATTACCTGACTTCTGCCACCCACCTCCCCATCTCTTTGGTTGTTGTTGGTTTTATTGCTGTCTGTCATAGTAGAGGCTTTGTTCGAATGTCTCTTGACCTTGGCAAATAGTTCCAGTTTCAAGCTGCCTGGAACAACCTGTATTGAAGAGCTAGCTAGGCCTGTGCCTGGAGGCTTCCCTATGGGGGAATCAGGCAGCTATCTTGATATTTTATCGAGCAGCTCACAAATGTCAGTATTTTTACATTTTCTTTTTGAGTTGGTCCGTTTCCCTAAAGAGGAATCTTTTGGGCTCTTGCTCAGGATGTATAAAGCTGGTTGCCAACTTTTCCAGAGCCAGGCTGGGCATGCAGCTAAAAGTTTCACCCTCTCGTGCATAGACATCCCCTTAATCTCTCTTTTCAGAATGGTGCCATGAGCTATGCCTACTGTTCCCAACTCCAGAGTTCCTCAGGCTAAGCCTCTTCAGGATGAAACCTATGAGCCTCTGGGTGAAGAAGGCTATTCACCTGCCTGTGTGGGGAGGATGGGAAGATCCAGGGATCAGTGGCTTCCTGTACGTTCAACAAATGAACAGTTCAGCACCTCCTACCCCACCTTGCGGGCACCCAGCCCCTGGTTCCTGGATGCTCGGGTTCTGCAGGAGATTGATCGCTGTTAGGCACCATGCATCTGATTTCCACATCCCTGCATTTTGTTGAAATACTTTACCAGCTGTCAGTTTCTCTTCTCTTTGCCTTTGTGGGTTTACGCATTTTTATAAAAAGTCCCCTTTATATCCTTTTCCTAGGTTTTCAAGAGGGAGCAGAGGAGTATACATCTTCAATCAGCTCCTTTAAATCTGGATTTGTGAGTTACCTTTCAAAGACAGTTTAAGTAAGGGTGAAGGCATGAGGGGATGAAAAAGGCAGTTTAGGTCAAAGAAACAACAAGTCCAAGCAAGAACAGAGATGTCTGAAAGTGTTGGCATCGTGTTTGGGAAGTAAGGATTGCAGTTTGGCTGGAGTCTAGGCTATGATGGACAAGGGATAACTAAGGGAAGTAGACGGCCTCTGTGATAGATTGGTTTTTAAAAATGGACCGAATTGTTTCCCTCCCTTGAGGCATACATAGTTCTTACCATATGACTCTGAAGCTTCCTCCATCAGGAAGGAGAGTCTGTTCCTCAGCCCCTGGAATCTGGACTGGCCTGGTGATGGCTCTGGTCGACAGAATGTGGCAGAAGGGACAGTGTATGGCTCTGACTAGACCACAAGGGGCCTTGCACCTTCTACTCGCCATTTTGGAACCTGTCCACGTGCCATGAGCTCAAGTATGCTGCTGGAGAATGAGACATGCAACCCAGTCTTCTCTGTACCCCTCGCTGATAGCCTGTCAGTCCCCAGAAGCAGCCAGTGAGGTGACTTACAGATGACCACACACACAGGGAGCTTAATTGAGACCAGACAAGATACCCCTTCCTAGGACAAACCCAGGGGCCTCTCCATGCCAGGCTGGGTGCTGGGACCGCAGTGTGAATCAGACATGAGGGATACAATCACAAAGAGGGAGACAGGCTGCTTTGGTGCTCTAGGAATGAGCTTCGTCAAATCAGGAGCTGCAGGACTCGGGACCATAAGCACATTCTTCTCTTGATGTGTCCCTGCCTCTTAATCTCTCCTTTATCCAATACCCAAAAGAAAATTAGTTCAGAATGTCAGAGCCATTCTGGCTGAGCATTCTGCAAGGTAGCACAGCCCAAAGGAAATATAATATGAACCATATATGCCATTTAAAATTTTCTAGCAGTCACCATAATAAAAAGTAAAACGATGCAGGTAAATCAATCATATACTTTATTTAACTCGGTATATCCTCTCATAACAATTCAAAAGCTCAAAACCAATTGTAAAATTATTGAGACATTTCACAGCTCCTTATTTTGAGCTCACCTTCTTGGAATTGCCTTTAAGTTTTCAGCACACCTCATTTCAGAGCAGCCACATTTTCAGTCCTCATTAGGGGCCTTTGGCCAGTGGTTGCGTGGTGGACAGTGTGGTCTGCTGCGCTCGGAAGTGCCTCAGAGAACAGACTGCCAAGCAGAAGAGCTTGTCTCTCATCACCTGCACCTCCCTGCTGGGCACCCAGACCTGAGGAGGCCTGCACAGGGACCTGCTGAACTCCTGCCTTCTCCGATTATGTTTTCAGGGAGGCTGCGTCACCCCTGGGCCATGGGGAAACCTTTGCCTCCCTCAGGCCTGGCTCCGTGCAGGCCTCCTCTCCTTACGATGAAACACGACCGCTGGCCCAGCTGGGCCTGGAGGCACACCTCAGAGCCAGGTCCTGTGTGCGGCTCTCGTGAATTGCTCTTTCTTTTCCTGGGCACACAAAAAACATTCCCTGACTCCTTTCCTCCCCTTGCAGCTTGAGAACCACCTGTGGAGGGAGCTACACAAGGCGCCCTTTGTCTCTCAGCTTGGGTTGAACAGTGTACCTGCTTTTGATAAAAGTCTTACCCCAAAAAGCCACATTTTTGTCCCTTTTCTTCCTTTTCCATTTTTGTGGAGCCAACGATCAAATCTACTTTCAACATTTAACCTTATAAAACAGGGGCAGGTCTTGGCTTTGGAAATGGATTTTAGAGTTCCCCATGCCCGATTCGGGTCTGACTTTCTGAGAGGAAGGCTAAGAACTGGGCATTAGTTCTGAAGGCTCCAGAAATCCTTTATGATACTGCTTGATAATGTGATTCTGTGTCATCTCCATTTCTCAGTAAAATCTTTTCCAAACTTGAGGGGAGGTGTCCTTCAAAGAAATGGGTCTGATAGAACAACTGTGCCCATAGGTAGTTCAGAGAGATTGGGGAGGTGTAGGCATAAGTGGAGGACATGAATGCTGTCCCTGAGGGTGACAGCTTCCAGGGTTTATGTATGAGGAAACCAAGCCACCCCCTCATCGCCCATTACACCCCTCAGGTAACATGGCGCCAAGAGAATGCATATGATGTAGGTTTTCAGGCCACTAGTGATGACTTTGTTCTGTTATTTTAAACCTAGATATTTGCATTCCCTGGTGGCTCAGAGGTTAAAGCATCTGTCTCTAATGTGGGAGACCTGGGTTTGATCCCTGGGTTGGGAAGATCCCCTGGAGAAGGAAATGGCAACCACTCCAGTATTCTTGCCTGGAGAATCCCATGGATGGAGGAGCCTGGTGAGCTACAGTCCACGGGGTAACAAAGAGTCAGACATGACTGAACAACTTAACTTTCACTTTTACCTAGCATTTACAGTATAGCAGGAGAGCTGGAAATCCTCCCAAAAGACTTTCTGACATGGCCTTCATCAGTTCAGTAACTCAGTCGTGTCCGACTCTGCAACCTCATGAATTGCAGCACGCCAGGCCACCCTGTTCATCACCAGCTCCAGGAGTTCACTCAAACTCACGTCCATCAAATCGGTGATGCCATCCAGCCATCTCATCCTCTGTTGTCCCCTCTTCCTCCTGCCCACAATCTCTCCCAGCATCAGAGTCTTTTCCAATGAGTCAACTCTTCACATGAGGTGGCCAAAGTACTGGAGTTTCAGCTTTAGCATCAGTCCTTCCAAAGACACACAGGACTGATCTCCTTTAGAATGGACTGGTTGGATCTCCTTGCAGTCCAAGGGACTCTCAAGAGTCTTCTCCAAAACCACAGTTCAAAAGCATCAATTCTTTGGCGCTCAGCTTTCTTCACAGTCCAACTCTCACATCCACACATGACCACTGGAAAAACCATAGCCTTGACTAGACAGACCTTTGTTGGCAAAGTAATGTCTCTGCTTTTCAATATGCTATCTAGGTTGGTCATAACATTCCTTCCAAGGGGTAAGCGTCTTTTAATTTCAAGGATGCTATCAACATCTGCAGTGATTTTGGAGCCCCCCAAAATAAAGTCTGACACTGTTTCCACTGTTTCCCCATCTATTTCCCATTAAGTGATGGGACCAGATGCCATGATCTTAGTTTTCTGAATGTTGAGCTTTAAGCCACCTTTTTCACTCTCCTCTTTCACTCTCATCAAGAGGCATTTTAGTTCCTCTTCACTTTCTGCCATAAGGGTGGGGTCATCTGCATATCTGAGGTTATGGATATTTCTCCCAGCAATCTTGAGTCCAGCTTGTGCTTCTTCCAGCCCAGCGTTTCTCATGATGTACTCTGCATGCAAGTTAAATAAGCAGGGTGACAATATACAGCCTTGACGTGCTCCTTTTCCTATTTGGAACCAGTCTGTTGTTCCATGTCCAGTTCTAACTGTTGCTTCCTGACATGCATGTAGGTTTCTCAAGAGACAGGTCAGGTGGTCTGGTATTCCCATCTCTTTCAGAATTTTCCACAGTTTATTGTGATCCACACAAATCAAAGGCTTTGGCATAGTCAATAAAGCAGAAATGGGTGTTTTTCTGGAACTCTCTTGATTTTTCCATGATCCAGTGGATGCTGGCAATTTGATCTCTGGTTCCTCTGCCTTTTCTAAAACCAGCTTGAACATCTGGAAGTTCACGGTTCACGTATTGCTGAAGCCTGGCTTGGAGAATTTTGAGCATTACTTTACTTGTGTGTGAGATGAGTGCAATTGTGTGGTAGTTTGAGCATTCTTTGGCATTGCCTTTCTTTGGGATTGGAATGAAAACGGACCTTTTCCAGTCCTCTGGCCACTGCTGAGTTTTCCAAATTTGCTGCCATATTGAGCACAGCACTTTCACAGCATCACCTTTCAGGATTTGAAATAGCTCAACTGGAATTCCATCACCTCCACTAGCTTTGTTCATAGCGATGCTTTCTAAGGCCCACCTGACTTCACATTTCAGGATGTCTGGCTCTAGATGAGTGATCACACCATCATGATTACCTGGGTCATGAAGCTCTTTTTTGTACAGTTCCGTGTATTCTTGCCACCTCTTCTTAATATCTTCTGCTTCTGTTAGGTCCATACCATTTCTGTCCATTATTGAGCCCATCTTTGCATGAAATGTTCCCTTGGTATCTCTAATTTTCTTGAAGAGATCTCTAGTCTTTCCCATTCTGTTGTTTTCCTCTATTTCTTTGCATTGATCACTGAGGAAGGCTTTCTTATCTCTTTTTGCTATTCTTTGGAACTCTGCATTCAGATGCTTATATCTTTTCTTTTCTCCTTGGCTTTTCACTTCTCTTCTTTTCACAGCTATTCGTAAGGCCTCCCAAGACAGCCATTTTGCTTTTTTTGCATTTCTTTTCCATGGGTGTGGTCTTGATCCCTGTCTCCTGTACAATGTCATGAACCTCAGTGCATATTTCATCAGGCACTCTGTCTATCAGATCTAGTCCCTTAAATCTATTTCTCTCCTCCACTGTATAATCATAGGGATTTGATTTAGGTCATACCTCAATGGTCTAGTGGTTTTCCCTACTTTCTTCAATTTAAGTCTGAATTTGGTAATAAGGAGTTCATGATCTGAGCCACAGTTGGCTCCTGGTCTTGTTTTTGCTGACTGTATAGAGCTTCTCCATCTCTGGCTGCAAAGAATATAATCAATCTGATTTTGGTGTTGACCATCTGGTGATGTCCGTGTGTAGAGTCTTCTCTTGTGTTGTTGGAAGATGGTGTTTGCTATGACCAGTGCGTTCTCTTGGCAAAACTCTATTAGCCTTTGCCCTGCTTTATTCCGTATTCCAAGGCCAAATTTGCCTATTACTCCAGGTGTTTCTTGACTTCCTACTTTTGCATTTCAGTCCCCTATAATGAAAAGGACATCTTTTGGGGGGGTTAGTTTTAAAAGGTTTTGTAGGTCTTCATAGAACCGTTCAACTTTAGCTTCTTCAGTGTTAGTGGTTGGGGCATAGACTTGGATTACTGTGATATTGAATGGTTTGCCTTGGAAATGAACAGAGATCATTCTGTCGTTTTTGAGATTGCATCCAAGTATTGCATTTCGGACTCTTTTGTTGACCATGATGGCTACTCCATTTCTTCTAAGGGATTCCTGCCTACAGTAGTAGATATAATGGTCATCTGAGTTAAATTCACCCATTCCAGTCTGTCTTAGTTCACTTATTCCTAGAATGTCAACATTCACTCTTGCCATCTCCTGTTTGACCACTTCCAATTTGCCTTGATTCATGGACCTAACATTCCAGGTTCCTATGCAATATTGCTCTTTACAGCATCGGACCTTGCTTCTATCACCAGTCACATCCACAACTGGGTATTGTTTTTGCTTTGGCTCCATCCCTTCATTCTTTCTGGAGTTATTTCTCCACTGATCTCCAGTAGCACATTGGGCACCTACTGACCTGGGGAGTTCCTCTTTCAGTATCCTATCATTTTGCCTTTTCATACTGTTCATAGGGTTCTCAAGGCAAGAATACTGAAGTGGTTTGCCATTCCCTTCTCCAGTGGACCACATTCTGTCAGACCTCTCCACTATGACCCGCCCGTCTTGGGTGGCCCCACAAGGCATGGTTTAGTTTCATTGAGTTAGACAAGGCTGTGGTCTGTGTGATTAGATTGACTAGTTTTCTGTGATTATGGTTTCAGTGTGTCTGCCCTCTGATGCCCTCTTGCAACACCTACCATCTTACTTGGGTTTCTCTTACCTTGGACGTGGGGTATTTCTTCACGGCTGCTCCAGCAAAGCGCAGCTGCTGTTCCTTACCTTGGACAAGGGTTATCTCCTCACCACTGCCCCTCCTGACCTTGAACGTGGAATAGCTCCTCTCAGCCCTCCTGCGCCCGCACAGTGAACACTGAAAAGAAGCAGCTCTGTAGAGAAGACAGATGTGGTGGCTTTTCAGAGGCTTATTGCAGGATCCCTGGACATAGGATACCTTTAAGGTGGGTGACTGGAACTTTTACTTTTGGGGGAAAGCCTCAGTGTTACTGAAACCACTTTTCCTCCAATGGAAATGATGTTTGTTACTCTTTCCCTTCTTTCCCTCCCTGTTTGATTCACTCCAGACTCAACCCTCTCCACGAGTTTGCTGTTCAGGGACTATAGTTCATTCATCAGATGTGTGCTGAGCGTCTGTGATTGACCACTCACACAGCCAAGTCTCAGAGATTCAGAGAGGCCTCCAAAATGCCCTGCCTCCACAGTGCTCACCAAGGCTTAATGCAAAAGTTTTCTTTCTATTCTTTGATTATCATCAGCCCCAACCTCAGACCAGGGGTTGGCAAACTATGGCCCAAATTGGCATAAATTTGGCCATTGACCTGTTTGCTTGCTTTAAAAGCATTCTTTTTAATTGTGGCAAAATATTTGTAACATATAGTTTATCATCTTACCTATTTCTGAGTGTACAGAGAGCAGCCCCAGAACAGGAGCAGAGGGCGCAGGTGGTTTCTTCCCCGAGGAGCGGCACGGGTCTTCCATGGAGCACAGATCTGATGTGCCTGTAACAATGGCGCCAGTTTCTCCACTGCTTATAACTTTCCAGGTGCCAACTGAGTGGTGTGCTTGCCTCCTCACACTTCAGCTACACAACAGGCCTGTGAGTCTGAACCACGAGGGTTCCAGTTTGGCAGAGGAGGAAACCCGGTAGCTTGCCTCAAGTCACACGACTAGACTAGTATTTGTGGGACTCCAGAGTTGAGCTTAGGAAGTCCAGCGTGTTAGGGACCAAACAACGGTCTCTAGGACCTGAGTCATGTTTACCAGAAAGAGACAGGATATGCGCTCATCCTGCCTGGCCAATCATGTAACTCCAGCTACTCCTGTAACTGAGACAAAGAACTGCCTGTATATAAGCCGCCATACTTCTTTGTTCGGGGCTCTTGTCAGATTCCCTTGTGTGGGATGAGACTTGGGCCCTAGCGCGCTAGGAATAAACAAACTCCCTTCTTGCGTTTGTAATACTGTGGTGGCCTTGCTCTCTCGGTCGGTTCGGAGATACGGGCTCGGAGCATAACGCAGCGCTAGAGCCCCACACCTCCCACACACCTCCCAAGGTGCCGTCCTGCCCTTGACCTTAGAAGCAATGCACAGCATGTGGGACCCACTGATGGAGCAACGAATGGCTGAAGTGAATACTGGGAGCATGCGGAAGGACACTGCCCCACTGCGCTGCAAACACTGGACCATGGAAGTCTCTTTATGTTCATCTCCATGTCCTCAGGATAGCCCTGGGCATATTTGCTTAATTGATTGAGTGGAACACACCATTTCCACAGATATGTCAGCATACGCCTCTCTGAAGAAGGGAGAAAGGACGCTCACATTTAGCAGTTCCTACAAGGTGCTGCGACATGAGAGCTAGCGTCTTGTTCTGGTCTCACCTCTAGATGTAACGTGGTTCCAGGTCATTAAACCTTGCTATTTCCTCACGTGTCCTTGCCTTTCTCACCTCCGTGCTTCCCCTATTGCTGTCCCACCACCACGAATCCCTTCCTGTTTATCTCCACCTAGAAAACACTCATCCCTGCGACAGTTTGGATGTCACCTCCTCCAGAGACACTCTCTATGAACCTCTCAGAGGATTTCCTTCTCTGTGTCCTGCAGGGACACACTTTACCTTGCCTTCAGGAGAGCACACCTTCTACATCAGTATCTAGCCCAGCACTTGGCTCTGAAGGAATGTAGTAAAAGTTGACTTAATGAGCAAATGAATGTATGGGTGAATGTTCTTAAGAAGTTCTTCATGCACAAAGAACCTTTTAAATTCTCCAGAACCACTTTCCCTGAATAAGAAAATTTTCCCAAGCTGTTTCTCCTTCGCAATTTACCTCCTTCTATCTTTATTTTTTATTTGTTAAAAATATTACTTAATGGAAAGTGACTGACCCTTAATTTCCGACTGTTTTTATTATGCCCAACTGAGTGCAAATAATCCCTTTCACTACTTTGTTACTTTTTTTTCAATATTCAACACACATATTACTCATAAAAATGTGACTTCCTGCTTTATTTCCAGTGTAACACATGAGGGTTCCATAAAATCTACTGGAGAAAATGAAATGTAGTGCAGACAGGAGATTTTATCTATTCACTGTGGCTCCCCACTGTCGACTCGTATCGTGTAATTCTACTTAGCACTTCTGGGCCCATTTCCTCCAAAGTACTTTCCAAGCATTACCTAAGTGATGTGGTGAATGTGAGCGGATGGGATGCCAGGAACTTGAGCTGTAAATGTTGAACTGTTAAACACAGTTCTGAGGAAATTAGATTTTAGAGTTGGAAAAGAAATATGGTCCTGACACTTACACCCTGTCTCAATTCAAATGACCAAACTTCCACCTTCCTCCAACATCTCCTCTGTGGGGACAAGGGGATATTATATTAAATGCAAGGGTAACCGCAAAGTGGTGTTCCAAAGATTATGGAAAGCTGTAATCCCCAATGGGCAGCCACATGAAAAGACAATTTTTTTCCAGGATTGTTGGAAAAAGAACTGCCATCACTCCATAATCAGGGCATAGAACACTATACTTGGAAGAGCCGGTTCATTTTAAGAACTACCAATATTTTAAATGATAATAATGGCAGTCAACATTTATTAAGTGTCTACTGTATGCCAGGTGTTTTGTATACAGTATCTTTAATTCTTTTCACGAATCTTAAAACAAGGTAATGATTCTACAAAATTGAAGAGTTTTGGCCAATCTCTATGATTCCTTCTAGCTTCAATCTAGGAAGATTCTCTCACAGAAGAAGGAATCCTTTTAGAAAATGTCACTGAGGGGAGAAAGCTAGAGACTAAGGAATTCTTCACACAATCAATTTGTTCATTGCTTTCTGATCTCATGGAAAAGTCTGGAAGTTTCAGGTTAGCACAGTTGTGACTCTTGAGGAGTTGGATTAGAGGGTACTAGCCCACTCCAGTGGAGAAGGCAATGGCACCCCACTCCAGTACTCTTGCCTGGAAAACCCCATGGATGGAGAAGCCTAGTAGGCTGCAGTCCATGGGGTCGCTAAGAGTCGGGCATGACTGAGCAACTTCACTTTCACTTTTCACTTTCATGCATTGGAGAAGGAAATGGCAACCCACTCCAGTGTTCTTGCCTGGAGAATCCCAGGGATGGGGGAGCCTGGTGGGCTGCCGTCTATGGGGTCGCACAGAGTAGGACACGACTGAAGCGACTTAGCAGCAGCAGCAGCAGCTTACAGTTACTGCTTTACAGACTTCGTATCACTTGCAAGTTGTAAACAATAAATGTAGTTGATTTAGGAATTTTAAAATATTACAATGAGAAAATAATGTAAGGATTCTTTGTAATCCAGGTCCTGTTTTCGTGTGTTGCTTTGCTGTCCCAACCCTGTGTCAGCTGCAAAGCCCAGCATCCCCAGTTCAGTTCATCCTGAGGGTGGGAGCATGCTCGGTGCAGTTCGTCAGTGCACCCACAGCATCTGGCAGCTGCCCAGCACCTTGTTGGTGCTCAGCTGTTCTTGTTTGAATGAGTTCTCTATAGGAATCTGAAACTTTCTGCTTTCCTTTCAATGAACATATAAAAAAGTGAAAGCTCTAGTTGTCTTGAGACCAGTGTGGTATTTGGTGCCTGAGTTTCCATTTGTGCTTAAGACTGCCCTTGTAACAAGTGATCCAGGCTGATGAAAAAAGAAAATTAAGCAACTGGGTGTGTGTGTGCCAAGCTGAACTGAGGCTGACGACACTGCATCGGGCTGTGTGGAAAGATGACTCACAGACATCCCCAAGCCCTTCTGCGATTACCTTGCAGAGCTCGAAAGCACCCACTGTCACTGTCAGGACCACGGGACCTAAACCAGTGATTTCGTGTCAGCCAGAGAATATCACCTGTCATGTTAATGCACTTGACTTTCATGGGGTTTGCATTTTATTTTTAACTTTTAGCTTTGGAGTTATATAAAAGCCATCAGCAACACTGAATCTTACTTGTGTCTATATTTAAGTAATATTAAAATAATTTAAATCAAACACTGCCTGTGTATGTGTGCTAAGTTGCTTCAGTTGTGTCCAACTCTTTGTGATCCAATGGAGTGTAGCCCATCAGGCTCCTCTGTCGATGGAATTGTCTAGGAAAGAATACTAGAGTGGGTTGCCATGCCTTTCTCCAGGGGATCTTCCCAACCCAGCGATTGAACCTGTGTCTCTAATGTCTCCCGCCTTGGCAGGCAGTTTCTTTACCACTAGCACCATGAGGTCAAATTTCTTTTTTTAAATCATTTTGGAGAAATAATTGCTTGTGAATGTATTAAACCAGAAAAAAAAAAAAAAACAGAGCCCTTTGACATATACCCTGAACTATTAATCCATAGTATGGCTGTCTTTGGTCAATTAGGTAGAAATACACATAATAGAGCTCTTACCCACTCCACATAGTGCCCTTATCACAGGATATACTCACAGACTTTCATCAGCTGTTTGTCAAAGTCAAGACAGAGAGAGTCCTGAGCAGTCTCCTCACCTGTCTAGTAACCCTCCTAGATGTTCATGTGAGATATTTACTGAGGGCTCACTGGGTACCAGACCCTATTCTGTAGTCTTGGAACCTCAACTGCTGGGACTGTTAGCACAAGCCTTCCAGACTCTTCCTTAGACTTCCACCCAGTAAGACCCTACCATGTACACTGCTTACTCAACTGCATACAATTTCTATCATATGTTAAATATAGTGATATATCCCCACTCCAGTACTCTTGCCTGGAAAATCCCATGGACTGAGGAGCCTGGTGGGCTGCAGTCCATGGGGTCGCTGAGAGTCGGACACGACTGAACGACTTCACCTTCACTTTTCACTTCCATGCATTGTTGAAGGAAATGGCAACCCACTCCAGTGTTCTTGCCTGGAGAATCCCAGGGACGGGGGAGCCCGGTCGGACACGACTGAAGTGACTTAGCAGCAGCAGCAGCAGCACAGTGATATATGTGTGTGTGTATATATATATATGTGTGTGTGTGTGTGTTAAATATAGTGATACACAGGCAACTGGAAATGGGATGTAGGCAGTTTCCGCCTTCCCCGAGACTTGAACTCCACTCAGTTAAGCTCTCATTGTGTCCTTCTGGCTTCAGACCTGAGGTGAGGCACTGTCCACTTTGCTGGGCTTTCTCTTTCTGCTCAGCTGCTTTCTCTGCTGGGTCCAGGAGACTTGTGTGATTTTGCCTGAACTAGGCCATGTGAAGGAGTCCAAGATAGCCCCCTGGAGGATGAGAAGCCGTGCGGAGAGAGGTCCCAGCTGTGTCACCTGTGACAGCTCCTTTGGTTTCCTTAAAGACTGTTAGCTGAAAAAGTGGTGGTTTTAATTTTATTTTTATGTTGGAGCATGATTGCTTAATAATGTGTTAGTTTCAGGTGCACAGCAAAGTGATTCAGTTATACATGTATCTATTCTTTTTCAAATTCTTTTCTTATTTAGGTTATTACATAATATTGAGCAGAATTTCCTATGCTGGACAGTAGGTCCTTGTTGGTTATCTATTTTTAATATAACAGCATGTACATGTCCATCTCAACTCCCCAATCTATCCCTTTCCTCCACCTTTCCTCCTGGTAATCGTAAATTCATTCTTTAAGTCTATGAGTCTGTTTCTGTTTTGTGAATAAGTTCGTTTGTATCATTTAAGATTCCACATATAAGCGATATATGATGCTCGTCTTTCTCAATCTGACTTCCTTCACTTAGTGTGATGATCTCCAGGTCCATCCATGGTGCTGCACGTGGTGCTATGTCTTCTTTTCAGTGACGGACATTCTGCTGTATGTGCGTGCCGCATCTTCTTTACCCAGTCTCTGTCAATGGACACTCAGGTTGCTTCCTTGCCTTGGCTATTGTAAACAGTGCTGCAGGGAACACTGGGGTGCATGTATCCTTTTGACCCTTGTTTCCCTCTGAACATGGACCCAGGAGTGGGACTGCTGGATCATAATAGTAACTCTATTTTTAGTGTTTTAAGGAACCTCCCTACTGATTGTGCTATACCAATTTACATTCCCCAAAACAGTGTAGGAGGGTTCCCTTTTCTCCACACCCTCTCCAGCATTTATTGTTTGTAGACGTTTTGGTAGACTGGCCATTCTGACTGATATGAGGTGATACAGTAGTTTTGTCTGTATTTCTCTAATAATTATCAATGTTGAGCATCTTTTCATGTGCCTCTTGGCCATCTGTATGTCTTCTTTGGAGAAATACGTATTTAAGTCTTCTGCCCGCCCCCCCTTTTTTTTTGATTGGGTTGTTTTCTTTTTCTGATGTTGAGCCACATGAACTGTTTTTAAATTTTGGAGTCTAATCCTGTGTTAGTTACATCGTTTTCAAATATTTTCTCCAACTCTATGGGTTGTCTTTTTGTTTTGTCTGTGGTTTCCTTTGCTGTCCAAAAGCTTTTGAGTTTAATTAGGTCCCCCAAAATGGTTGTTATTTTAAGCTGTGGAGTTTTGGAGTGGTTTTGTTATTGGTGAAAGCTAATTGATAAGGTACTTTTTGTAATTGCCAAAAACCAGTCCACTTACATGTCCAGCAGGAGACTGGTTAAGTGAAGCTTCATTCATTCATGCATTGAAAAATGAGATAACCAAGAATAATGACATTGATATATGTTTACTGACATGGGAAGCTATTTTTGATGTAAAATAAGCTTATAAAGACTTATTAAGACTATATAAAATATTTTCTTTTGCATAAGAAGTCAAAAGCTAAATAAACAAGCTATGACTATGTCTGGCAGGTGAACATTAGATTGTTTCTAATGTCTTTTTCTGATCATTTAAAAAAGGTTTTAATATTAATTCTTTGGGTATCTCTTTTATCTTGTTTATCTACTTGAAGGGAAAGAAATAATGAGGGTTTTGTTTTATGTAGAAGAGATAGTGAGTGCAATTTGATTTCTATAGGTAACATTTTAATTAACTAACTTTTAAAAAGAGCCATTGTCTATATCTACACCCTGGCCCCCAAAACCATGCTCATTCCTTTTCTTTCCTCTGCTTTGTGTCTTCTGCATCCCTGCTCTCGGGCTCCTTTTTGTGTTTCTCTGCTTTTCCAGTTTCCTCCCTGAGGCTGTTGGTCTCCATGAAAGCATTCATTTTCATTTTATTCTTTGCTTCCATCAAGCACCTTTCTATCTTAGGTTCCTGGGCCAGATCTCTGTGGATGAAACCTAACCACACTTGGCTACAGACAGACTTTTGCCTGAAAGCAAAGTAACATGAGAAAACTGAGGACAAGACTGATACTACCAAGTGCATGGGGATGGCACTGATGGGGAGGTAGGGGTTGGCAGAATTAGTGGATGGGAAACATGCATTCAGGTTCAGTGTCAAAAAATAAGTGCAATGATAGCACGTTGCAATATGCACTGTCCCCAATACCTGTTTAGTATTTATACTGTGGCTTTGACTAACAAGCTGAATTTCCTTTTTTAAGTTCTAATTTTGAGGTAGACAGGCAGTCCCTTTTTTACTGATGGAAATACTGAATACCAAAAATGACTAAGTGACATATCTTAGGGTAAAGGAAAATGTAGTGTCAAACTCCATCGTCTGATCACCACCAGTGGTCTGTGTACTTTTGTACAAATAGACACTCTGAAAGAAATAGTGTGGTTACACCGCTGGGTATTTCTACAAGCAAAATGACAATTTGCTATTTAAAATGTAAAACAGCAATGAAAATGATTAAACACCAAAAATAATAATTAATGGACTTAGATTGGGAAAATAGGAATAGTATTTGTCCCTACATTTCTACTTATCTTCCTCTCTCTGCATTCATCTTTGCCTAGAGTTTACATAAGTAAAAGCACCATGTTTGTGATGCATTTTGGGGCAATTTCTGAGTCTTTGTATCAGGTTTTTCGAACACTCAATCAAAATGCTAAGTGATGCAGTTTAATTATGTGGTTTTGTGAGCTTCGGGATGGTTTTTATTTTTTAAATTGGTTCAGCCTCACATTTTCCCTGCTGAGGCTTGGAGCTATGAAATCTGCTCAGTGGAAGGTAATCCTGCACAGGGAGTCATTCACTGTGCCTGAGGAGAGGAAAAAGGAGGCTTTCATACATTATCTGTGTAAATGGCTGTGCTGATGCTAAATTGTAACAACTATTAAATGTGTATTTTTCCATAATCACAGATGAACTCCTTTCCTGGTATAACCAAAGATTTATCTATTTTGGGTCCTTTAGTACCATGTGATAAGTATGGAAATAAATTCCTCAAGCTATATAAAATCAGACTAAAGCATATCTCCCTTAAATGTGCTAAAATCTGTGCTTAAGTTTCTGTCTTTTATTGGAAACCACATCTCATTGAGTTATGCATTTTTCTGGCTGTGTTTCCTTATAACTTATTACCTTTAAGTCTAAATATATTGAAGGAGCAAATAGCAGTGATACTAAAATAATGTTGGTTAAACTAAACATTTTATTTTTCATCACATGGAAATTGTCTCATACCTTTGGTGAACTCCACATATTGCTCCCCACCCCTCCCCATGAATGAAGGTTGGAGGCTAAAGCACCACTCTGGGAGAATGGTGGGTGAGTGAGTGAGTGAAGTTGCTCAGTCGTGTCCAACTCTTTGCAACCCCATGGACTGTAGCCTACAAGGCTCCTCTGTCCATAAAATTTTCCAGGCAAGAGTACTGGAGTGGGTTGCCATTTCCTTCTCCAGGGGATCTTCCCGACCTAGGGATTGAACCTAGGTCTCCCACATTGCAGGCAGACGCTTTAACCTCTTAGCCACCAGGGAAGTCAGAGTGGTGGGTGGGAGTGCTTAAATTCAAAGGGAGAATGGTGTGCAGTTAGTTACCAAGTCAAATTAGTGCTTTCAGATATGATGTGCAGAAGCTGTTTGCTGATTCATGATGTCCTCACTAACTATTATGTACCAAGAATTGTGCTAGGACAGAATCTTGCTGCTGCTGCTGCTGCTGCTAAGTCACTTCAGTTGTGTCCGACTCTGTGTGACCCCATAGACGGCAGCCCACCAGGCTCCCCCGTCCCTGGGATTCTCCAGGCAAGAGGACTGGAGTGGGGTGCCATTGCCTTCTCCTAGCACATCCCTGGTTCATAGTCAATTCTCGTTAGATGATAGTTAACATCATCATCATCATTACTCACCATTCTTACTTTATAGATAAGTAGACTAGGTGAAGGCCTATGGAGAAGTGAGTTAACCCAGTTCATACAACTGACTGTAGAAATTCTAGGAGCAGAAGGAATTGCAGACTCTCAGTTCATGTTTTTTCCATTATACAGTGACATCTGCGAAGATAAGACCACTGAGAAGCCAGCCTTCTGGCATCTTCCAGGCTTGATCCAGGCTCTGCCCCCATTGCATAACAACAAACTAATGACCACATTCCCTTTGTAGTTGTGGAAGTGACATTCTCCTGGGAGGGCAGGAAGCTCCTCTTCTTTCTCTGTGAATGTGGTCTGACATAAGTTAAGTGGAGAAATTAGAGGAGGAGATAGAGGAGAGAGAAGGATGGGCTGCATAAGGACAGTAGTACCAGAGAAAGGGCTCTCGATCTCAAGTGAGAGATGTTAGAAAACCCAGTGCAAAACTGGTCTATTGTCTCCAAAGCGCTTAAAACAAAGCAGTATTGAGTCATCTTTCTTCTCCATCATGTCTTTGCATTTAGGGGAGAATAGGCAGAGAAAATGGGTCCCTTCTGAACTGACCTTAACAGTTAATGCGGGTGGGTGGTGCCCAGATAGGATTTATGAGTGGATCTGGCCTTGGGGGAATAGCAGAGAGAGGGAGGGAAGAGGATTTTTTTCCCAAGTGTTGCTTCACTTGCAGAAAGTATGGGAAAATGCATAAATCAGAAGCAAAATAGGTTTCTGTTGGCCCAAAGATCTGTGGGCTTCTTTGATCAGAGATTCTTGCACCTGTCCAAGGTTTCTGAGTCCCTTGTGAGGCAGCAGGAATGAGGGGGTGATTGGGGTTCAGTTTCTTGGTGACATAAGGAGAAGGAAGCAAAGAAAGACCCTGTACCTCCTAAATTATCTAGGAACTCCAGGAGCTGAACTGCAGCTGGCAACGCCCATGTCTCTCTGTCACAGTCGAGCCAAACTGACCTCATTCAAATTCCATCCTCCCAGGAAATTTATATTGGTACTGCGCTCCACAGTTTCTTATCTGAATCTCCAAAGAATCCATGCAACTATCAGGCATGGAACACTATCCTACAGGCGCGAGGACTTGGCAGCCCAGAGAAGTTGAATAATATATGCGGTTGATAAGGCTTTTACGGGTGAGCCAGGACTTGACCTTAATGTTTTCCACTTCCATGGTCAGTTCCTTTCCCCACTCTGCTCTGCAATCATTCGTGTTTCTGTAAATGTGGATTAGCTCATGCACAGTTGGTCAAAGAGAAATTATGTTGGTTTAATGAGGAAATTGTGCTGGGTCATATACACACAGTTTATCCTTAGCAAAGGAATCTGGAATAGTGAGAATAGAATTTTAATCTTTAAGTGGGAGAAGGAAAGAAGCCTTAGCTTGTTGTTGTAATGGCAGCAGGAGCCCCTGTTAGCTGTAGTTTTAAATATTCAAGATAGACATTGACCCTGGGGCTCCAACCCCAGGCTTGCAAGGCCTCCAGGTGTTACTCCTCCCATGCCCACCCTCATGGCCCATTCCATGGCTATACCCTCCACTTCTGACTGCACTGTTACATCTCCTTTTAGCCTTGCTCTAACTTCCAGCATTTCTACTCTATTATTTTTGTGCATTTTTAAAAATACCTAAGATGACAGCCTCCACCCATAGTAACCTGGCTACTGCGCAGTCTAATTTCTCTCCCAGCTACCACTGATCATCAGGTTTGTTAATACTCTGGTTGTAAAATTGATAGAGTTTGAATGGACTGTCCCCAACTTGATGTTTCCCATTAGTCCTGTTACTTAATCTCTCAGCTTCTGAGAAGGAATGTGTATTTATTGTATTAAACACTTTATTCACATTATCACATGAAGTCATAACAAGAACCAGTAATGTAAAGTGAGTTCTGTTTTTGAGTTCAGTCATTACTCCCACTTTACAGAGGAATAAATGAAGACTCTGAGTGGTTACGTAGCATTTCCAAGTGGCAGAATTGGAGTTAAAGCCAAGAGCTGCCTGACCATTCAGATGTGTGACTTGTGGCTGCCATGTTGGACAGCATAGCTCTAGACTCCCATGCTGTGTTCCCTGGTGTCAGTTCTCTGGATTTAATGGTATTCTGAATTTGCAATTTGTGAAATTTTAAAATAATACTAAATGACCTGCCAATCAGAGATGCAGGACCAATGCTCAGAGTCACAGAATAGAAGTTTTAAAAGGGACGCTTTGTTTTGTTCACATTATTAAGAAGTATGGTAGTAGGATTTAAAAGAGTATTTGATTACCTTTTTTTTTTTTTCTCCCAAGGTCACATAGATATGGTTAGCCTGAGAAGGAGAAAATTGGGAGCTATTATAAAGCAAAATATCTGAAAGGCAATTTTGTGAGAAAGCACTAGGTTTCTATACGGCCAAAGGGTCATGGCTGGGAACAGTGGATATGACCACAAAGATAACAATGGATAAAAAACAGCTCTGTGGCAAGAGAGAGAAGATCAGCTTGGAAGAGAGTGGACCCCTAGAACTGGAGCTGTTCATGCAGACTACACAGTAACTTGATGGGCACATTGTAAAGTCAACCCATGCCTGGGCAAATTATTGGCTTACCTTTCTACATCCCTAAGAGTCTGTGAAAAAAACATCTCTTTCTGCTTTATTGACTATGCCAAAGCCTTTGACTGTGTGGATCACAAGAAAATTCTGAAAGAGATGGGAATACCAGAACACCTGGCCTGCCTCTTGAGAAACCTATATGCAGGTCAGGAAGCAAGTTAGAACTGGACATGGAACAACAGACTGGTTCCAAAGAGGAAAAGGAGTACGTCAAGGCTGTATATTGTCACCCTGCTTATTTAACTTATATGCAGAGTACATCATGAGAAACGCAGGGCTGGAAGAAGCACAAGCTGGACTCAAGACTGCCAGGAGAAATATCAATAACCTCAGATATGCAGATGACATTACCCTTAGGGCAGAAAGTGAAGGGGAACTATAAAGCCTCTTGATGAGAGTGAGAGAGGAGAGTGAAAAAGTTGGCTTAAAGCTCAACATTCAGAAAACGAAGATCATGGCATCTGGTCCCATCACTTCATGGGAAATAGATGGGGAAAGACTGGAAACAGTATCAGAGTTTATTTTGGGGGGCTCCAAAATCACTGCAGATGGTGATTGCAGCCATGAAATTAAAAGACGCTTACTCCTTGGAAGAAAAGTTATGACCAACCTAGATAGCATATTGAAAAGCAGAGACAATACTTTGCCAACAAAGGTCTGTCTAGTCAAGGCTATGGTTTTTCCAGTGGTCATGTATGGATGTGAGAGTTGGACTGTGAAGAAAGCTGAGCACCAAAGAATTGATGCTTTTGAACTGTGGTGTTGGAGAAGACTCTTGAGAGTCCCTTGGACTGCAAGGAGATCCAACCAGTCCATTCTAAAGGAGATCAGCTCTGGGTGTTCTTTGGAAGGACTGATGCTAAAGCTGAAACTCCAGTACTTTGGCCATCTCATGCAAAGAGTTGACTCATTGGAAAAGACTCTGATGCTGGGAAGGGTTGGGGGCAGGAGGAAGAGGGGATGACAGAGGATGAGATGGCTGGATGGCATCACCGACTTGATGGATGTGAGTTAGAGTGAACTCCAGGAGATGGTGATGGACAAGGAGGCCTGGCATGCTGAGATTCATGGAGTCGCAAAGAGTCAGACACAACTGAGTGACTGAACTGAACTGAACTGAAGAGTCTGTGAGTTGAAATGACAAAGTATGTTTTTAAACTTTGCATGATTCCCTTCTAAATCTAAATTTAGACCTCAGTATATGGATTTTGGCACTATTGTGAGGATGTATGTCTAGTCTAAATGTCCGGCATTCCACAGATAAATTCCCTTGTGTGATGCCTAGTAGTAGGTAGAGCTTGAATCTCTACAAAAGAAAATAACATACGCTCTTGTTTTATTTTGGAAGCATCCAATAAGGCTCCTTTAGCCTTTGAATTGATGTTGGGATGTCAAGACCATACTACCAAAACAAAATCTGCATTTCAGAGCTGTGTCATTGGTTTCTTATCAACACTTGGAAGCAGAACATGGGGGCAATCTGAGGATTACTTCTTTCAAAAACTGATGGGAAGATGAGTCTAAATGATGATAAAACACCCAAAGTCAGGAAGGAACCTTGTAGTTACATTAAATTAAGCACAAATCAGACCACAGTAGTCACTGTATAGTCTCAGGAGGATATTTTGCTATTCATTTGGCTAGATTAGGTCAGTGTTCCTAATATATATGAATTGTTAGGGAAAATTTGTGTTCCCCCAAAATTCATATGTTGATACTCTAAATACCCAAATACCTCAGAATGTAACTGTACTTAAAGAGGTAATTAAGTTAAAATGAGGCCACGGGGGATGGCCCTAATCCAATCTGGCTAGTGGCCTTATAAGAAGGGGAGATTAGGATAACACCATGAATGCATGTGCACAGAGAAAAGGCCACGTGAGGACACAAGACGGCTGCCAGCCGTGACAGCCAGGAAGAGAAGAAGCCTCAAGGGAAGTCAATCATTCTGACATCTTGATCTGGGGACTCCAGAACTGTGAGAAATCAATGTCTGTGGTTTAAGCCACTTTTTCTGTGTGTGTGTGTGTGTGTATGTTTGATATGGCAGTCTCAGAAAACTTATATATAAATTGTTCAGGGATCTCCTTAAAGGGCACAATCTGATTCAAGAGGTCCAATGTAGAGACTGAGCTTGCCCCAGTCTCCAGGTGATGCTGATGCTGGTCCAGGGATGATGCTTTGAGTCAGAAGGAGCTAGGTTGGGTTGCAGCAACAATTTTATCCTGAAACCACAATGGCAAAATGAGGTTTTACTTCTTGCTGTATATCTAAAGTGAGTCGGATTGGTGATGTCATCCACATAGCCATTCAGGAACTTAAACTGACAATGACTTTCCTACCTGGAATATCATTCATTGCCAAGTCAAGAAAATAAGATGTTGAAAGGATACCTGTATACTATTTATTACCTTAACCTGAGTGATGAGTGAGTTGCTCAGTAGTGTCCAACTCTCTGTGGCCCCATGGACTGTAGCCTGCCACGCTCCTCTGTCTATGGAATTCTCCAGGCAGGAATATGGAATGGGTTGCCATTTCCTTCTCCAACCATAACATGAAGTGATTCAAATAATTTCTGTTTATATCCCATTGGCCAGAACTAGTCATGTGATATTGTTTAGATGTGGGAAGTCTGGGAAGTATAGTCTTCCTTGTGCCCAGAAATGAGAGGCTACCTGGATACCAGTGAGAGTAATTGCACAGCACTAGTAATTTCCACTCTACTTCCATTTTGATTTTACGCTTTCACACATTTTACTGCTACTGAACAATAGTGCTAAGTGGCTACAGGAACATACTTCAGTTTCCATTTGAGAAACAATGGCAGTGTCTTCTCCTTCAGTTCAGTTTAGTTCAGTCGCTCAGTCGTGTCCGACTCTTTGCGACCCCATGAATTGCAGCACACCAGGCGTCCCTGTCCATCACCAACTCCCGGAGTTCACTCAGACTCACGTCCATCGAGTCAGTGATGCCATCCAGCCATCTCATCCTCTGTCATCCCCTTCTCCTCCTGCCCACAATCCCTCCCAGAATCAGAGTCTTTTCCAATGAGTCAACTCTTTGCATGAGGTGGCCAAAGTATTGGAGTTTCAGCTTTAGCATCAGTCCTTCCAATGAACACCCAGAGCTGATCTCCTTCAGAATGGACTGGTTGGATCTCCTTGCAGTCCAAGGGACTCTCAAGAGTCTCCTCCAACACCACAGTTCAAAAGCATCAATTCTTTGGCGCCAAGCTTTCTTCACAATCCAACTCTCACATCCATACATGACCACTGTATGTCTTCTGCTTACAACTCATTAAACGTGATTAAACAGATGTTTGGGATGGTGCATACAACCCACACCTTCAAGATACTAATATTAGGCTATCTTTCCCTTGTGATGATCTCATTCCAGATACCATTTAAGATGTAAATCACTGGAGGAAATGTTAAAGAGTTCATTATTATTATTTTATTACTGTTGTTAGTCCATGTATTTCTCTACAATGTTTAAAAACATAAACTTAACTCCCAGATTTTGATTTTCTTAGAGGTTTGGATTATATTCCTAAGAGCTATCTCTCAAAGAATCAGTCTGATTGCAAGTCTTTGAAAAAAATTGTAAAGTCTAATTTACATAAAAAGAAGAGACGCTTGTAGGGAAGACAAGGCTGTGAGTCTGGCCTTTGACAGGTGTTTCAGCAAAATGAGAAGTTTAAAGATCAGAGTGTGGAAAAGGGTGGGAACATGAAGACATCAGCAAGAGATTCAGAGGACCGCTTTTTAAGGGTCTAAAAGCAAGGAATAATAGTATCCTAGTCCAGGCCATAAAACAAATCTCAATACATTTAAAGGAAAGAAATTATATAGCAGATGTTCTCTGGCCACCCAATATGAAATTAGGACTCAACATAAGTAAACTGTCTGTAAAATATCCAAATATTAGCAAAATTAAAAATACACTGGAACATAATCTATGAACCAAAAGAAAGACATTAGAAAATATTTTGAAATAAATTATAATAAATGATAATATGTTGAAGTTTGTTGGATGCAGCTAACGCAGTGGTTAGAGGGAAATTTGTAGGTTTCAGTGACTATATAACTAAAGAAAAAATGTATAAAATCAGTGATCTATGGCCAATCTTAAGTAAATAGGAAAAGAGACAATTAAACCCAAAGGCAATTTTTAAAAAGGAAACTATAAAACTAAGAGTGGAAATAAATGAAACAGAAAACATGAGCAAAAGAGGAAACAAATTCAAAGCTAGTTCTTTGAGAAGATCAGATGGTAAAGCGTCTGTCTACAGTGCGGGAGACCCGGGTTCGATCCCTGGGTTGGGAAGATCCCCTGGAGAAGGAAATGGCAATCCACTCCAGGACTATTGCCTGGAACATTCCATGGACAGAGGAGCCTGGTAGGCTACAGTCCATGGGGTCGCAGAGTTGGACATGACTGAGCGACTTCACTTCACTTCAGGCTGATTATGGGTTACAGAGTCAGACACAACTGAGTGACTGAGTGCACACCCAGGCTGAGCAAAGGAAGAGGGAAAGAGAATGACCAATTGTGAGAATGAAAGAAGAGTTATTGTGATACATTCTGCAGATATGAAGACAATAATAAGAGAACATTGTAGGTAAAGAATTACCAATTTCATGAATGAACTATACCATGATATTTTCTACAGACATGAAAACAATAATAAGAGAATATTATAAATAATTTTCTACCAGTTAATTTGGAAACTTAGATAAAATGAATGTATTTCTTTAGAACATGATTTGTCACAATTGACACAATAATAAATAGGAAGTCTGAATACATTAAATTTAGTTTAAAACTGCCAGAAAACTCTAGCCTCAGATGGCTTCACTGGTGAATTCTACCAAATATTTAAGGAAGAAATGACACCATTCTCTTTAAGAAAATAGAGGAACAGAACAGTTCCCAGTCCATTTAATGAGACTTGGTTGCAATGATATAAAAAACAGACAAAGAGCTTACAAGAAAATTATAGAAAATGCCCCTTATGACTACAGATACAAAATATTAAAATATTAGCAAGTCAAATTTGGCAATGTATAAAAAGAATAATATTTCACCAAATGGGATTTACTATAAGAATGCATGATTGGCTTAACATTCCAAAATTAATTATTAGTCCATAATATTATGAGATTAAAGGAGAAGAATTTTATGATTGTCTCAGTAGATGCAAAAAAGCATTTGACAAAACTCAACTCACATTCATGATTTTTTAAAAAAGTACACTCTTACCCAGCTAGGAATAGAAAGGAATTTCCTCAATCTAGGTCACTTTGGAAAAATTATAGTTTCCATCATATTAATGATGAAATATTGAAGCCTTTCCTTTCAAGGACTGGAACAAGAAGGTATTTTCTCACTACTATTATTCAACTTTGTACATGGAGGCTATGGTCATTGAAATAATGGAAGAAAAAGAAGTAAAAAACATACAGTTTGAAAAGAAGAAAGTACAACTCTCTTCACAGATAACATGATTGCACATAAAGAAAATTCTAAGAAATGTTCCAAAACATGCACACACATACTAACACCATCACCAACAAGAATTTATGAGCAAATTTAGCAAGGTTTCTGAAAACTAGAAGTCAATATATAAAAATCAATTGTATTTTTACAGTCTAGCAATGAACAGTTGGAAAGGAAAATATAAAATCCTATTGGCAAAGGCATCCCAAAATTTGAGAAAAATTTAAAGAAAGACATGTGACACCTCTACAGAGAAAACTATGAAATATTGCTGAGAAAAATAAACTAAAATCTAAATAAAGGAAAATGTGTAACATATTCATAGATAGGAAGACTCAAAATTGTTAGTTCTCCCTGAAGTGATCTGAACAGTCAGTGCAATCCCAGTAAAAAATTTAAGCAGATATTGACAGGCCAATTATAAAGTGCATATGGCAATGCAATGGACCTACAATAGCCAAGATATTTCTGAAAAAGAAAAACAAAGTTGATAGGCTTACACTTTTCAAAAGTGGCCATAACCAAGACAATGTGTGTCTTTTGTTGGAGGACAGACAAATCTAGCAATGGAACAAATAAGTCCAGCCATTGACCTACATGTATAAGACCAAGTGTTTTTTGTCAAAAGTACAAAAGCAATGCAGCTGTTTTCAACAAATTATTCTGGAATAATTGGGTATTCATATGAAAAACAAAAACACCTCTGCACATGAAGATGTATTTATATCTCTACCTTACCCCAAACAGAAAAGTTAACCTTAGATGGATCATAAACTTAAAAATAAAAACTAATATTATAATGCTTCTATACGACAGAAGACAAACATCTTCATGACCTTTGGTCAGTAAAAATTTCTTCAATAGGAAATAGAAAGCACTAGTCATAAAATGCAAAAAAAAAAAAAAGATAAATTGGACTTCATCAAAATGAAAAACAGGAAAATAAAGAAGCTCTGGACTGTGAGAAATATTCATAATACAAATATTTAATAAAGGACTTGTATCCAGAATTTACAAAGGACTTCCACAGCTCAATAATAAAAAGTTGAAGATTGACATCAGACTTTAGTAGACCCTTCACAAATGATGAGATACAAACGGCTAGGTGAAAAAGGTCTCAAAACTATTAGTCATCAGGTAAATGCTTGTTGAACCACAATGAGATGCCTTCACACTCACCAAAAAGTCTAAAGTTAAAAAGTCTGATAACACAAGGAGTTGACAAGGATTTGGAATGATAGGAACTTTTATAAATTACCCAAAGTTGTGTAAAATGGTACAACTCTTTTTGAAAGCTGTATGGCAGTTTGTTATGCATTTATCTTATGCCCCAAAATGTCATTGCTTATTTACTCAAGAAAAGTAAAAACATGCCCAGAAAAAGATTTCTCTATGAATGTTCATAACATTTCTCATGATAGTCAAAACCTGGAAGCAACCCAAATGTCCATCAACAGGAGACTGGATGAGCAAATTGCGGTAAAATCACACAATAGAGTAAGATTCAGCAGTAAAAAGTAACAAACCAGTGTTGTACAATAATGCAGATAAATCTCAAAAACATTATGTTGAGGGGAAGAAGCAAACACAGAAGAATCGATACTGCATCATTCCATGTATACAGATGTCTAAAAAGGTATATATAAATGGGGATGGAAATCAGAACAGTAGCCATGTATGGCTTGGGGGAAGTGGGTATACCTTGGAGAGGGCAATGGGGAGTTTTTCAGGGCATTGGAAATGTTCTGTATCTTAACAGGAATGTGGATTATCCAAGTGAATATGTTTGCAAAAACTCATCACTTAAGATTTGTACAGGACGTTGTATGTAAATGGTACCTCGGAGGAACTTTCTGTGTGTGTGTGTGTTAGTCGCTCAGTCGTGTCCAACTCTTTGTGACCCCATGGGGTGTAGCCCACCAGGCTCCTCTGCCCATGGGATTCTCCAGGCAAGAGTACTGGAGTGAGTTGCCATTTATTGAGATGATAAATGGCAGCAGGAATCCTGTCTTTATGGCTTGCAGTCCTCCTGGGTGCATTGTAAAAGGAAGAGCTTGGGAGGACCCTCAGCAGAACTTTCAGTTCTAATCTTCATTTTCTCAAGACAGAACTGCCCCTCGAACATGGTGAATCAAAGACTCTTTCATCCCAGCTTCTAGTCCCAGGAGGTGATCACCCTGTCAGCTTATTTTAAGGAAGACCAGAACCTGGAACATAGTATCAGCTTCTGAGATAAAAGCCGGGTGAACTTCAGGAAAAATGATTCGTTTTAGAGTGTGACAGACCTGGTTTGCATTCCAAATTCTAATATTTACTCTGGGACAGATGACTTAATTTTTCCTGAGCCTCCAGTTCTATACAGTGAAGAGAATTATCCTTGCCTTGAATGTCATTTTGAGGAATAGTGTTCAGCTCTCTCCTTTGGTCACTTCTGGGAAGATTTTCCCCATTTCCCTGACTCTAGGAAACCCACCGCCTTCCCATTTACAAGTGTTCATGGTACTTATCTGGAAAGCACCCATATCATAAATGTCACTTTGTATTCTTGTATTTAACAGCACCCCTTGACCCCAGCCCTAGATTATAAACAGCTCCAGGGAGAGCAGCATGTAGTCGTTTGCTCCCTAGCACATGGCACAGTGCCTGGCACAATAAATATTTGCTGGATAAACTGTGTCTGGGAAACGGAGGGGAAACAGTGAAACTCTGCCATCCACCCATCCCTCCCTCCCGAGATTCCAAATACACATATGCTCCCCAAGACTGCCTTGGGGGCTTTCTTTTCCTCTTGGCCCTTTCGCTAAGTTGGTTAGTACCAGCCTTTACTTGTCTATAGCATGTAGAGGAGAAGAGTGGAGGTGGTGGGTGTTGGGCGGTCGAGTGTGTGTGTTGTGTTAGTTGCTCAGTTGTATCCGACTCTCTGCAACCCCATAGACTGTAGCCCACCAGGCCCCTCCACCCATGGGATTCTCCAGGCAAGAACGCTGGAGTGGGTTGCCATTTCCATCTCCAAAAGGAACTATAGAAAGAAAGAAAGTGAAGTCGCTCAGTAGTGTCCGACTCTTTGCAACCCCGTGGACTGTATGTAGCCTGAGATTTGTCTTAATGGCAGCCTGCGAGCGAGAACCCTGTGCTTGAGCCTCTCTGCAGGGGGAGGCTTTGACACAGTGATTAAGAAACCAGCAGTCGCCTTTATTCCCTCCTAAGAACTTTCTCGCTGGAGGGCACTCCAGGCCGCCTATCGCCGCTTTCCATCAGGACGTGGGGGTTTCAAGTTTACCTGTGTTATTCATACATTGAACTTGCACAGCCTGCCTGAGTGTTCTTAGGAGTCTTAGCTGTGAAACTCTCCTATCTTTTGGCAAGGTTTGCCTTGTTCAAAAGGGGCAACATGGCAATATATTGTTACTCTGCCTTCTCTGCCTCTTTATCTTATTCTTTGCCTTCCAAAGCACAAAAGTAGCAACAGACAGTTCTCTGTAGAGTATCCATCCCTGGCTTAGGGTTCACAAGTTTAAATATTTAGTTGGAAGTGTATTTACTTATTTTATTTTCCCAAAATTTTCTTTTGAAATGATTGTACATTCCCGATAAGTTACAAAAAAAAAAAAAAAAAAGTACAGAAAGGTCCCATGCACTTTTCACCTTACTTTTTATTTTTATTTATAACTGTAATGTATGAGCATTATAAAATTTCAGAGTACAAAAGTATATACAGTGCAAGTTCCTCCCGTTAATTGTGTCAATATCTAGCATTTTACATGCACAAATGAATATGCTAATACAATTGGAGCTGTTTATCAAAAATGGAATCATGATATCCAGCAAATCTTCTTCTCTTTACCAGAATCTAATTCAAAAGTCTTCCTGGGTTAGCGGCTAGAGGTGCTGCATAGTCTCGAAAATAGGTACGTAAAACAAAATATTTCAAACTGTTATGTTCAGAAAAGTGTCATTTTGGGGGAAACTTACTTGAGAAAAGCTAGTAAGAATGAGCACACTTTAATTCCAGAGTCACTTATTTTTAAACAGGAATGTTTCTAGGGGAAGCTAAGACTGTGATTTCAGGCAAATCAGCCTCTGGAAACTAACACCTGTCTGTAGGAGAAGCTGCAGGTGGGTCATTACTGCGATGGCTCCAACTTCAAGAACCGGCTGTTTCCAGTCAAGCCTCCCTCTCCTTGTTTGGACAGGTAAGAAGTCTGCTACTCAGTTCAAAAACGGCCTTTGGTCCGGCTTGCTGGACAGGGCTCAGGGTGTTCCTTTGGGACTCATTAGGGAGGGTGAGACCAGTTAAACTCAGGTCAGGATGACACAGTGGGAAGGCTGCTGGAAGCCAGGGCAGCAGGTGGTGGGGAGTGGGGCCCTCTCCAGTGGGTGGGCACGGGATTGGCTCAGTCTGGGCTTCCTGCGAAAGGAGATGCCCAGGGGCCGTGACCCCCTTCGGACACGCTCAGCAGGAGGGTCAGCAACATGTAGCGCTGTGGATGACAGCTGACTGTTTTGATGGGCTCAGGTACTGGAGAGGCAGCCCTTGGGGCAGGAAGCCTTCTCGGTTCACCCTTTGGAGTATTCCCTTCTTCCCTGAGCTCAGATCAGGAGGGCTCTGACTTGAGGGGGTTGCAGTGTATGATGACAGCACCCAAGGATGAAGGGAAGTAGAAAAAGACCACTATCTCTCCCAGGATCCTCACAGAGGCTGGAAAGTGGGACTGCTTCCCTCGGAGGAGAATCGTAATGATGTAGATCCCTTGGCCTCATTCCCTGCCACATGCCTCTCATTCCCTTTTCTGATACCCTCACCTGACCTGGTCCCAGTGGGAGGCTCACCGAACGTTCCTGACCCCAGCCTGGCTTCTTCTGCCAGGTCTAGCAGAATCGGAGAATGTGTCTGACTCTTCTAAACAGGTTCTTCATGGAAAATCATCACTTCCTGTTATTAGCCGGACTTGCCATGTTCCCACGTTTTCCATTTGGATCCCAAGCCTGGACCCTGGGAGGCATTGTAGGCCCCCTCTCTCCCTCAGCCCACACACGGAAGACCTGCCACTTCCTTCTCTGTAATAACCCTCCACAGGTATCACCACTGTCTGAGCTCAGTCATTCATTTGACAAGTATTTGAGTGTTTGTGTGCCAGCCTCTGGGCATGGGTGATGTGCAGACTCAGTCATCACACGCCCTGCCCTCCTCAAGCAGATACTTTAGGAAATTAAAGTCTTCATCGGTCTTACCTAGACCTTCTCACTGGGCTTCTCTGCTCATTCTCACCTTTGCTGACCAGTTCATTCTCCAGTGTAGTGTCCAGCACATTAAAAGCAAGCAAATAAAATAACCAGCAAACAAATAAACTCTCCAAACTACATCTTCAGTCTGTCTCTCTTCTTGGTGGAAGGGAAGGAAGAGGCACTAGGTAAAGGAGCCAGAAAGCAAAGACTGAATTTTAGCTCCTCCCTTTCAGTGTGACTTCTGGGACATGCCGGTTCCCTAACCTTGAGAATGGAGCTGGAGCAGATAACACAACACTGTAATTTGTCCTGATTTTAAAAATAAGTCTGGCTTGTGATGGAGCTTTACACAGTCTTATTCAATCCTCATAATGACCCTAGAAAGGATACTATTTATTGAGCACAGGGCTAACATACTCAGCTTTGGATTAGAATTGAACATCAGGGCCAGGAACCTAAAAATAAAATGTCACAAGAGTTTAAGGAAATGAGTCTTCAAACAGCATCTAAACTTGTAGCCTTCATGGGTCTTGAGCCCCAGTAGCAACACCTCCCATCCATGGGTCCCATGGGAGTTAGGAGCCTGAGTTAGGAGCTTAGGAGTTAGGAATTAGGAGCTGTGCAGTGTCTGGACCACTGGCCAGCAGCGACCCTGGGGAGGGTCTGTGCAAGCAGAGTGTTCTTCAAAGCCCCTACCAGGGGCTATGGGGGCACCAGAAGGGCTTCAGTTTTGCTTCTCATTCTCTGGCTGTCCTTCTGTCTTTTTATCTCTGTATCCCTTTATTTCTCTCTTTTTTTTCAATTATCTTTATAGCTCATTTTTTATGTGTTGTTTTAAAAACATCTCTCTTTTTTAGGGAGGGAGGATATTGTTTCTTTCTTTCTCATTTCCCCTTAATTTTTATCTATATGCTTTTGGTCAAATTATGGGCCTCTGTTTCTTTATCTGTAAATAAAGTCTAATGGCAACCACCACACACATAGGTCTGGTCCACTAGGCACAAGATTAAGCCCTGTACTTACACTAATTGATGGAAATTTTCATGTCAATTATAAGGTCTTTCTTATTAAAAACTCCATTCTCCAGATGAGAACACTGAGGCAATGAGCTTTGACTGACTTGCCTCAGGTTACACAGCTAGCAGGTAACAACACTGTGATTTGAATCCCAGCCTCATGGCTTCAGCGTCCTTGACCTCACTCCAGAATGCTTCTCAAAGAGGAGACACTGAATACCCCAAAGCAGTGCTGGGCATTGTTGTTGTTTGGTCACCACAAGAGTCCTGTCCAACTCTTTTCGTGACCCCACAGACTGCAGGGCTTCCCTGATGGCTCAGCAGTAAAGAATCTGCCTGCAGTGTGGGAGACTCAGTTTCCATCCCTGGGTCTGGACGATCCCCTGGAGAAGGAAGTGGCAACCCACTCCAGTATTCTTGTCTGGGAGATCCCTAGTGGGCTCCAGTCCATGGAGTCACAAAAAGTCAGACATTACTGAGCGACTGACACTAACATTAACTAGGCTGTAGCCCGCCAGGCTCCTCTGTCCATGCGATTTCTCGGACAAGAATACTGGAGTGGGTTGCCATTTCTCTCTCCAGGGGATCTTCCAGACCCAGGGATGGAAGCTGAGTCTCCCACATTGCAGGCAGATTCTTTATGCCTGAAACCACTAGGGAAGCCCTGCTGGGCATAGTAGCCTGTCTGCAAATGTTAGCGTCCTCCACCTCAGCTCTGGGCTGATCTCGAGGTTATTTGTCTGAGAAAGAATCCAACCCCCCAGGACCCCAGCCCCCAGGACATAATTGGTCATTGCTTAGGGCTAAAGGTCTGGCTTTTTTGGAGCTTTTGTTTTACTGAGTGAGGTGAAGAAACTGAGGGAGGTGGCTACAGGCAGCATGGCTGGAAACAGAGGATGGGAGACTAGGGGTTGGGGAGAGAACTGGGTAGGGATTAAGGCTTTGGAAAGAGGAATTTAAGGGGGAATAGTCCAACATTCGAGGAGTGTTAGGGATTTAAACCAGGTGGGATAGAGCTCTCACCTCCCCAGAAGCCTTCCTCATTGGTCATTAGTGCTTTGGGAGCGTAATTCGTTATTTTGTAACATGGAGGTAACCTTTGACCTGAGTCAGGTGAGGTGAGTTCAGCTAATGAATCCAGTCACACTGGCTTCTACCCATGAGCCCGCTAGGCTGGTCTCTCTGAGTGTGGACTACATGGTCACGCTCAGAAGTTTCCCCGTTGGTGAAAGACATCCTCCAGGAACGCACATGGTGAGTGATCAGCCCCTAGGTGTGCATCTTCTGAATATGACCCCAGTTCTGAGTTTACCCCCTCTCTAGCTCTGCCAGGGCCCGCCCCCTCCCTGCCAGTCTCCTGTTCCCTGGCCTTTTCCAGCCGAGCAAGTGAGGCACACAGATTTGTTACTTCGGCCCCCATGGCTGTGTTCCCCACGGTTCACACATTTGTAGAGAAGCGCCGCAGCCTCTGCCCCACTGGCTTCTGCTACCCCGTCAGCTCATTACTTCCCACGTGCGGTTGTTAGCTTACTGACAGAGGGGTCCCTGCAACGACAGTGACAGCAGACACTCAACAGGCAGACCTGAGCATTGGCCAGCCCAGGATTCCTCAAGGATTCTGAGGCAGGCAGCAAAGGGCTGGCGGCTGAGGAGTGTTCTCAAACCTGCGCCCCACCATCTGGCTCTGCCCCTACAGAGCCCCTCGAAGGCAGCGCAGCAGAAAAAGGAGGATGCGGGTCCTCCATCCACTCAGGGCAGCTGAGAGGGGTGACAGGGCCATGGCAGGGTCTGACTGCAGGGGAGAGGGAGGAAGTGTGCAAGCCACACTAGCCTCATATCCAGCCCCACAAGCTGGCCCCCAAGAAGGCCCTGGAAATGCATGTAGAGCAAGGTCTTGGGTGCAGGGAGATTCTGGCCCTGAGCAGCCGGATGAAATACCTTCCTGGGCCCATCCCTTCTCCTCAGCCCGCCTGTTGCGACTTTGGGTAAAGATGGCTGTGAGAGGGATGGGACGTGGACTATATCTCATAAACCTCTGCTGCCCCAGTGTCCACTGTGGGCTGCCTGACACACAGGAGGAGTTCGGCAGAGCTGCTCTTAGCTGAGAAAATTAAAACAGAAAAGCATGGTTTCCATTCCTGGAAGTATTATACACTCATTGCTCAAATTTTAAAAAATAATAATAAGACGTGAAGAAGCAGGTGGAAAAAGAGAAAGGAGAAAAAAGGAGGCTTTGGGGTCATGGGATACTTCAAAGGCAGAGGCCTGGGTGGGCATTCCTGTCCCCTGCCCCCACCCACTCATCTGAGAATAAACACAACCAACGACGTGAGGAGGGAGAAGCCAGAGTCTGAGGCCGGGAGAGGATCCACCAGAGCTGTAAAGGGCAGATTATTTTGCTGCCAGCCCAGAGACAGGACTCTGTAAGCTCCTGTCCCGCCTGAGACCGTGGCTGACAGGCCTCCCCAGTGAATATAAAATGGGCTCCTCACAGCAGTCACTTTTCCTCTTTGAAGTTCCCAGGAAACAAGTTGCCTTTGCAGCCTCACAAACACCGCATGCAGAGAAAAGAAAACGCCGGTAATACAGATTTTTTTTTTTTTTTTTTTTTGCCCCCTTCACTCTATCTGAATCAAGTAGGAATTTGTCGTTTTAAATTGTCTGCAGCAAATGTAAATTCTAAGCCTAAAAGTCATTTGGAAAATTTTAGTGCACACCAAAGGAAAAAAAGATGATGGAATGCCTTAAAAAGGGTGGCTTGGTTTTGGGGGTGGACTGTAGAGGCCCAGAAAATCAGTACCATCACTCACAGAGGTATCTTTGCCTTTTTGTATTTTAAAAGGAAGAGCAGGAGTGTATTTGTTTGGCCTGGATTTCTAATTGTATGACTCTTTCTCCCTGAAATGTTCAGATTTTCTTTTTACTCTTTAGAAAGGAAGAAAAGCTATTCAGGGCAAGTGGTTTTCTGAGTAAAGGTTGGTTCCTGTTTTCTGTGCGTGCTGATTGGAAGAACTCATTCTAAGTCCAGGATGAAGGAAAAATGATCAGTTGGGAAAATAAAGGAATCCCTTTCTACAAGGAGGACAGAGAGGGACTGAGTAAGGAATTAAGTCCAGAGCTGAGATTACAGGCAAACCTGCCCTTCTCCTCTCATTTTTTATCAGCTTTTCCTAGATGAAGGAAATAATGTTTCCAGGCTATCCTCACATGGGAGAGAGCCCTGGGCCCGATGCCTCTTGATTGAGAAAGTGTTCTCAAGGCTGATTTATCTCTGCAGACGGCAAGGCTCTTCTTGAGCAGAGATTTCAAAGAGTTAAACTGCTTCCATATGTCCAGCATGAGAGTGGAGTTTGTAGCCTTTGGCAACCTCGGCTGAATCCAGCTGCAGCTGCTACCTGTGTGTTCCACTGTGTGTGTGTGTGTGTGTTCGTGCACACATACCCCACGCCCGTGTGCGCACTGACATCTGAACCATGTTCCGACTGTGTCAATGAAACTGTTATGTCTTTGTTGGGGGAGATATTAATTCTGAGCAATTACGGCTCCCTCTCCCCTCCCTCCCTCCCACCCACCCCCTCCCCCTCCCTTCATCTGCTCAGCAAGGACCATGGACCATGTCAAACAATATACAACAGAGAAGAATGCAAATAAACTTTAGTCTGCATAGCCCAGCAAAGCAGTTAGCCGCCCACTTGCAAGATACTTAACTCTTGTACACATGATACACAAAGAACGCTAGCTACTTTCACCAATCCCTTTAGACCGAAAAAAAAAAAAAAGGAAAGAACTGATCCTTGTCTTTCTATCTGTGAGGTTGCAGTAGTTCCTCTTGCTAATAAAGGAGCTTTTCCCATGATGCAGTGTGATAAGGATTGGCCTACATGTAGTCCAGAAAGCCACCGCCGATGTTTCCTTGATTAGGTGTCTTATCTTCCAATGAGCTGCATCTGATGAAGACCGCTGACAGCATAATGGCTGGGAAAACGTCGGACAGCTCCATAAAATGGCAGCTATGTTATGACATGTCAGCCAGGACCTGGTGGATGGTAAGTTTGATGTGATCCCATTATTTTTCACCTACTCCCCCTCCCCTCGTCCCCGCCACCAAACTTTTCGCCTCCCTGTTTTGTTGTTCCATGCACGTGTTGTAAAGTTCCCTTGCCTGCGGAAAGTTCAGGCTGAAGTTGTGGGAGCCTGGCGTGGCTCCGCACACCAGTGTGTAAGATAGGATTTCCCTGCTATTGTGGCCAGGGACATAGGCCTGCTTTAAAAAAAAAAAAAAGACAGTGTGAGTTTTTGTTCACTTTTTGAAAAAAGAAATGCAAATGGTACAGTCGGCCCCGGGCTGGCTGGTGTGAAATGGATGGAGGTGGGACAGTCAGTGGGGGACTGGAGCCTTCTTGGCTAATTGTTCTTGCATTAGCCTTAGAACAGGGTAATGTACTTCTTTCTGCAGCGTCTGTGAATAATGACTTAGATAGCGTATTGTATCATGTTGTGTGCGGTTCCCTCATCAGTATGCGACTGTCCCCCATGCTTCGCCTTAATTTGGAATCCACCTCCCTTTCAGTGAATACTGTAACTGGAGCAACCACTGATTACTATGCCACTCAGCGTAATTAAATTTAGTTAATGAGGATATGCATATTCAGTTCATTATTTTTCTTTGCTCGGGCAAATGTGTGTGGGTTTGTTGTTGCTGGGATTTTTTTATCTCCATATTTGTCCAGCTGCAAATTTGGGGAAGAGGAAAAACAACATAAAAATTCAGGACATTGAAGAATCCGGTGATTCAACTTTAAAAATAATACTGAGAGGAGAGAAGTTGTAATGTTCTTTAATCAGGATGCTGGGATTCAAGGCTATGGCTTTGGGAAAGGAAACTTTTCAGATCAAAAAATTGCTACATGAAAAACTTCAATCTACTGATATCTGTTGTGTGGACAATGGTCTCTTGTATGCAATAGTCGTGACATGAATGGGCAAACATTCTGCAGGAAAGCATTCCAGTATGAATATTAAATTCATCCTTGGGTTAATTCATCTGAGCATTATTGTCTTTCTTTTTTCTTTTCTTCCTTTCCTTCCTTTCTTCCATTTCTTTCTTTCTTCCTCTCCTCTCCTTCTGCCCCTTTCATTTTTACATCTTGACTGCTTTTGCTTGCTGGCTTTGATAATTATTATGCTTACTGCAAGGGCTGTTTTCCCTCAATTAGCACAGTGTGAGACAATGCGCACTTTATTCTAGATGGGGAGGGTATGGCCAGCCCAGCCCCAGTGGTCAGATGGAGGAGAAAGCCTTCTGATGAGTCTGGGCTTCTGGTTCTGCTGGGCAAGAGGGTTTCTTATTAATGTGTTTGAATTTCCTGGAAGGTGAATGCTGTGCTCTTGCTTCTGGGCTCTTCCTGGGAGCTCAGTGTGCAGAAGCTTCTCTGACACGGCAACTCTTCCCTGTACTTTCTCACCAATGTGAGATGTGGGAGACTGCAGGAAAATTTCTCTGCCGCTGCTACTTGTTGCTGTTTTGAGTTTCAGAAAGAAAGGCCAGTTCCTCAAGGAGAGACAAAAGCCTCTCTGCATTTCTCTCTCTCTTCCCATTTCTCTATCTCTCCTCTCCCTCAACCGTTTTACTCAAGTTGGAGTACATTTTACAAGGGATAAAAGCTCTGCAGTGGCACATGTCCATGGATGGTTATATCTCATTAGACTTTAGCACTGGCATGTGCATGGGCGCAGTGAACTCTTAAAATAACTGGCAGATATTTGGAGAAAGATATTACAAAATGAGTATTTAAAAGCTTTGCTGGGTGTGACTGTACCAAGAATTGGAAGCATTATTTGAATAGTTACTGTGTCTCTTCACTATCATTTAAGAATGTTCCCAGAAGCAAGTTTAAAAATCAATATTTTTACTAAATGAAACATTTTTTTTTTCTGTTGGGGAAAAAAAAGTCAAAGGTCTTACTCTAATTTTTTTTTTTTTTTTTTTTACTTAAATACTGAGATTCCTACAGGTAGGCTGAGATAATCACTGTAAATATTTTGCCATTAAGTTTCAGTTTTCTAATTCTGTACAGAGAGATCTTAGCGTCCCAAGCGAAGTATGTTGTAAGTACTATTGTCAAAGGTGTGTGTAAGCTGATTATTCATTTTTTTAAAAAAATATTTTTTTTATTGCCTGAGAAGATGCAGAATGTGTTTAGGGACAAGTTCAGAGATAAAATATTAAATGAAAAATGTTTGCATGAAGTATTTTCATATTTAATCTTTGTAAGCTTACATGGATAGTGTATAAGTTTCTTACTAAGGACAATTCAGTTTTAATAATGTTGGTTAATTTTGGAAAAAATGTCTAAGCAATTAACATATAATGTGTCATTGAAAACTTGGAATGACAGATGTTTTGTGGAAAACCTCATTAATTAAATGGAATTATTGCTTATCACTAGCAGAAGAGGGAGAAAGTGCATGTGAATTGCTTCCACCATGATTCCCTGTTTGGGGTTTAAGGAATAATTTTAAAAGGTGATTTAAGATTCTTACAAAGGAGTTTATTGTGATTCTTCTCTCACCATGACACTGCTTCTTTTATTTTTACAATTTCTCTGAGGCTTTTGTGTAAGAAAGGATATTGTATCCTTGTTTGGCTTAATCAAATGAAGTTTTAGTAACCAAATCCTGAATTCCAAAGCTACAGTGTTCGAGTATCCAGCAATTGCTTCCTGACTTATTGTCCGTTTCACTTAGATTCTCTTATTGTGTGACAATGATCCTAAATTCTACTTGACAGGGAAAAAACCCAAACAAGACGTGGTTGTCCAATTCTACATCTGTTTCCCTTCCTAGATAGGCATGTTTTAGTAAAACAGAGGATGGAAAAACATTTTATTGAGACAGCTAAAAATAAACAAGCACAAGAAGAATGAGTTTGTGTGTGTGTGTGTGTGTGTGTATGTAGAAAATCTGCATATATGCAGTTTTTAAAATAAGGCATCCATGTATGTTTTACTTCTTGAGAGTATTTTGCATGTAAGTTCTTTCAAAGAGAAAGATCATGTAAGCAGTTTAAATTACAGTTGGTTGGCTATATTTAGAGTTCTGTTGATGACCTTTCACATTATTTAAAAAGAAATACCACTTGCAATGTTTTAAAGATGTGTATCATAAATAGTGATATTTCATTAATGGTTACTGATGATGCTATATGTTTCCTTTTGAACTATTGAAAAAATGAAACTAACAAAAAGCAATTTGGGGACTTTCCATTCTATTTTGTACTGCTTATTTAAAGTTCTCTGTGAGACTTAGGACTTATTTGTTAGCTATTTAGAACTTCAGGGTAACAGTATGCACCAGACATCATTTTTTTTCTAAATTTCATAGGTCTAATCCTTTGATCCCACAGGATTGGACTAGAACACTTGTACATTTACCTTAATCATGAAAGACAATTATATAAATATTAATCCATAAGATTAATTTAAAAACTAATTGCTAGTTTATGAGACTTGAAATTCTCATGGTCCTATAAATTTAATCAAAGAAAGCAGGCAAGTGAATATGAAAGTGTAGCCAGTTTTCATGTTATCAAAGGCACAAAGGTGACTCCTGGTCGAACACCAACGAATCTACTCAGGTTAATATACTTCTAATTTTTCTTGAAGGAATCTAATTTACTTTTTGAAAAGTTGATATATTAAAATATGGTACTTTTATATAATTTTATCATTTGGTTTAAGACCATTTTAGTAGGGTGATAAACTCATCACTTTATTGTTCTAAAAATCAAATCCTGTTCTTAATACAAATTTTAATTAAGTGACTTGACAACAAATATCAGTATAGATACAACAACATCGAAGAGACTATTTTCCCCGCAAATATTTCTCTAAAGTCTTTGAGAAGTTGAACTTTGGTTTACTATTATTTTAAACTGAAAATTATAAAGTTAATGTGTCTTCTTACAAATGCTAGAACCAGTATACGTTAGTCTGCATTTTATTTTACTTCACTACAAGAGTTCCTAAACAACCTAACTAACATGCTAAAATTATTTATGAGAAACTTCATACCTAGCCTACTGATACATTCACACTGTTTTGTAAGCTACCAGCCATGCAAATATATACCTGAAAATCAAAATTTAATATTTAATTTTGAATTTTATTATATTTCCTTTAGAGATGGAATAGAAACTAATACACACAGTATAGATAATAACCATGTCAATTAGTTACATGAAGATATTATGTCTATACATTTATTTCCAGAGTTAAAAGCTATAAAACTTACATTTCATTCAACAAATATTTAAGAACTTACTATATTCCAGACAGTGTTCTAGGTGGAGAGGCAAGCAAGACTCTTTCTCCATATTGGAATCAAACCTAGGTCCCAATGTTATAAGCAGGGGATACCTATATTAGTGAAAGCTTCAGAATGATTTCTGTTTCTTTTATTACATTGGTAAACATGTAGATATTACATTTGCAGAGTTGTCACTCACTGTCCAAGGTAGTTAATATGTCTTTCCAATACTTTCTCTTAGTCTTGTGGGTGAATGTTAACATGTTAACATTACCATTACCTAATCCATCTCCTGTGCAATAAATGATGTGGATAAAGACTAAGAATTTATTAAATGTCAGTTTCTGAGTCAAAAAACAAAATGATGAAAATGATAATGGTGATGTCTGAGTGAAAAACATGATTTCAACATCTGTAAATAATGTTCATACTTTGTTAATATTTCAAAATTTATCAAAGGTAGATTTGGATTTTTATTACATATCTTCCATACCTATATTCTTTAGTGATATATTTTCATTTGTGATACAATTTTAGCATATTAAATAAAAATAAACTGTACAGAAGATGTAATTAAATACAAATATGTTAATGTTCTTCCAAGACACTTTTCCCTCAGAATGATTTTTATTTCATTTTTCATGGTTTCTTTTCACGTATGTGCTTGTATAACAAATTCAACATACGCACTTTGCATGAGGAAAATATCTTTTGGATCCTATCCTAATAAATCATGATTAGATGTTTATTAATTTAATCAGTGAGTAAGGAAACAAAGTGCTTGTCTATCCTTTTTTTCAGTTTGTTTTTGGAAGCAAAGGGTCATGTTCTCAAGGAGTGTTATCTCTTCAATCTATGGGAAAGCTGGTATTGATTTTCCAGTTTAGAGACTAGTCAAAAAAAAAAGAGAGAGAGATATCTGATGCTTACAACGTCATTGAAACTACAGTGTATTTCTGGAAGATGATGAATGGTGTCAAGCACTATCTTGTAGGCATATTTTAATCCCGAGACTATTTTGTGACATTTTTCTTTACTATGGTTTATAATATATATTTTGAGGGGCTGAGAAAATGAACTTGGATATAGGAAAATTATACCAGTGAAAATATACCAGGCCAGTGAAAGCGAATTATCTTCCTCTGTCTCAATGTGCAAAATGGGGTAGTGCACTTCAGTGCAAAAGTTCTTTTCACAAGAACATCTCTTAATGCATACGTGTAGCTCTATTATGTGTTTTACTAACACAGCATTTAAAATCTTACTGGATTTTAAGTGCTTAGCAAAGAGTAAGCAGAAAAAGCTCAGTAAATGTTAGCTATGATCATTATTGTTATTTCAGCTTATACTTAGCATGCTTTATAATAGGGCAGATTTAACATATCATGTAACTGACAGCTTCAATAACAATTTTCATTTCTTATGTTCTACCACAAATTTCAACCCAGCACCTCTCTAAAATATGACTTTATTCAGAAAGCATTTTTAAAATTTCCCAGTGCTATGTTCATTTTCTGAGGTTATAACATAATGGATATGTTTATGAGCACAGGACTGAATCCTGGGAAATGTAGATTTGGTGACCTCTGGCAAATGAATTTGCTCCTTTTGTGGCTGGTAGAGCCAGCTGTAAAGTGCAGATAATCATACTCATTACTTGTCGCTCCAACCTGTCGTGAGGATGAATGAGATGGAGTCAGTGAGGCACATGGTGAATGCAGTGTAAATACCAAGTTCACGGCACAAGGGGCTACAACAAACTGTGACTATACAGGCTTTTAGTCTGCGTACTTAGTAGGTGCTCCAAAAATACATGAGGTGGCTTAAGTAAGTATAACTCTAGTACTTTCTATGGGGCTTTCATAACCATGTTGACTTTTTGAATTCATCTAAACTTTTTTGGTGGGAATTGTGTACATTAAATCAGGAGTCCCTAGCCTCTGGATCAAATGCCCGATGATATGAGGTGGAGCTGATATAATAATAATAATATACATAAAGTGAATATTAAATGCAATGTGCTTGAATCATCCCCAAACCACCCTCTCCAGGTCTGTGGAAGAATTGTCCTCCACAAAACCAGCCAGCCCCTGTTGCCAGAAAGTTTGGGGACCACTGCATTAAATGAATCCTAAAAATTCAGTATTTTTTTCGTTGTAGATTGTAGCAGATTTCTTAAAATCAGAGCCTCCTGAAGTATTTCCTGGGGCTTAGCGATATTCAGTGGTCAATGTTGCATATTAGCTTAATTTTAAGCTAATTTAAACTAAAATACTGTTTTTAACGGTAGAAGACTTAATGATTATTATAACCCTCTTATTTGCCAGGTGTTTGCTGGGTACTTGGGGAGGCAATTTATATCTGTCATCCCATTCAGTCTTCAGCATAGCACAATGAAACAGGAATTATCAGTCCCATTTCACAGATCGGGCCACTGGACTCAGGTCAAGAAACTTACTAAAGTGTATGCCATTAATAGGTGGGCAAAAAAACACTGAAATTCACAAAGTCTGAGGTTTGTCTGCTCCACCTCCCCCAACACCCACCAGTCAACCGTCTCATGCGGTGACCTGGGTTATGACTCAGGATCTGTGACCACAGTCAGGTGTTCTGCGCTTGCTTCCTTGGCACCTGCCTACCCCTCTGGTTTGCAGCCTGACCTCTTCCCAAGTCTCAGCCCTCCCTGTGTGTCCAGTGGCCCAGCTCACCACCTCTCCAGCTGAATCTGAGAATTATACAGTTCCAGTATTGGAGGTGGCTGAATTCTTTGGAAATGTGATTCCATTCATCTTTCCTCGAGACAATTAGACTCGCTATAGTCATAAGCCATCTGGGGGAAATTTTTTGGAAAGAAATTGGCAAGCAAAGCGTTTCCATTTTCGAGTTTTGATGATATCTCTTTACCTCATGGGGTTTTTGTGAGGCTCCAATGAGATAATAAATAATAAACGCTTGAAAACTGTAAAATGCAAAACCAATCGAAGGTACATATATTATTAACTGGTTGTGTTAAACATGGGTAGGTGAAGAAAAGCTTCCCAGAATTTTGTAGTGTTTTGGAGCATGAGATAATGGTAAATTTCCACCATGCACAGAGGAAATGCTCGCTGTCTAAAACGTTATATGATGCTTTTCACAAATTCTACTGCTAAATTCAGAGGGCTTAATCCTTCACCTAATGGTGAACTTCTAGTTCACCCAATCCCATGCAATAGCAGTGATAACAATAACCACCGCCCACTTTTGTATATTTAAGGCGAAGACGTAAGGAAAATTTCCCAGAGGTCATCTGTACCACCTTGCAGTTCATCTCTTAGGTTTTTCATTGATATAAGCTTGTTCTTGTACCACAAAAACTCAGGTTATAATAATTCCTTGATGAAGTTATTATTGCAACTCACACTTAGCATGTATTATAATGGGAATGATTTAGCTCATCCCATAATATAATGGATAGCACAGTATACTCTAAATGGGATTTTTCTCTCATTTTCACAATCGTTAGAAGTAACAATATCAACAAGTGTTTGAACCGAGTCACCCTAGCATATTTGATGTTTGTATGCTGTGTTTAAACTGTATTCCGTACAAATGATTGTACTTTTTCATATTACATTTATTATGTTTGGATATAAGATTTGTCTTATTTATTGCTCAGATGTACAACCAAAATTATAAACCCCAAGAGGATAAGGACCAAGTCTTATTTACCAAATTCCCTGGAGGCTCAGACAGTAAAGAATCTGCCTGTAATGCAGGGGGCCTGGATTCAATCCTCGGGTCGGGAAAATCCCCTGGAGAAGGAAATGGCAACCCACTCCTGTATTCTTGTTTGGAGATTCCATGTAGAGGAGCCTGGCAGCTACAGTCCATGGGGTTGCAAAGAGTCAGACATGACTAACTAACACTTTCAAACAGTATTTTGCACATAAAATGCCCTTAATGAATAATTGTTAAATTACATCAAGACCCTTGCTAACCCATTCAACTAAGAGACACAGTAAGTTCTGAGTTGATCAACGTTGATGGGTGCCTAATCTGTGGCCCCAGTTATGAACACCATGCTGCCCTTGTCAAGGTGAAACTTCAGTGCTAAAAGCATGTAGGAATTACAGTGAAATTAGCAGCAAAGTTGTAAAGCTGATGGTGAGAGTTGGAATAAGGTCCAGGAACTAAAACTGCAAAATAGTATTTCCCTTCTAGCAGACAGACCCATGGTTTTCACCAAGTCAGCCAGCAGGGAAATAACCATTGTTATCAGCATTTGCCATTTCCTATTTTCTCATCTCTACCTTTATCATGGTGACTAAGACCTTTCAGGGGTCTACAGATTTGGAGATTTTGGAAAAGGCTAATATACTTTGAGGGGTAAATGACTAAAGCAAGAAGACGTTGGAATAAGTGAACTTTTTGTTGAATTTCTTATTTTTGATGGTATAAGTTTCATTTAAGAGAACTGATTATTTTCCCACTCTAAGGTTTCAATCATCTTTCCACATGTGTTACCGTTATTGTAGTACTGGAAAAGCCCTCGGTTATGGATTAGCAGTTTAACATCTGGTGTTTGGATGAGGACTCAAGAAAACACACTGAGAATAACCAAAATCTCAAATGGAATCAGTAGATTAGGAGGGACGGGGGTCTTTGGCAAAGTGAGAAAGAGAGTACCCAACCTGGTGGCTCAGATGGTGAAGAATGTGCCTGTGATGCAGAAGACCGGGGTTCTATCCTTGGGTCAGGAAGATCCCCTGGAGAAGGGAATGGCAATCCATTCTGGTATTCCTGGAGAATCCCATGGACAGAGGAGCCTGGTGGACTACAGTCCATAGGGTTGCAAAAAGTTGGACACGACTGAAGCGACAACACTAACAACTTCTAAATAATTTTGAGAAAGGAGGTAAAGTGAAAAAACAGTCATCTATGTGGACTGGGCCCTTTTCAAAGACTGCAAGTCTGTGTCAAAATGAAAACTGAGAACACTGTTTCCTGATGCCAGCACTAAGAGTGTTGCCCCAGTGTTAGAAACTCTGCAGCTTCATCTCCAAAGCCGGAAGGTTACCCACCCCTCCTCCTAAGACCCGTGAACCTGGAAGAGTATTCTGGAGTCCCCTGGAAAACATGAGCCCCCTCGGCCAGACCCTCCGCCTGCCTGTATATAAGATTCATTTCTATATCTAATAGAAACTAGTGATAATAGCAACTGCTTTTGCTTACTGTCCCCCTCCCAAGTTTCTTTTTGGATATTTTAATGTGAAATGATGGGAGAGAGACATGGGAGAAAAAATTGTGGATCATAACTTTTGCTCCCAAACACTCCCATCACTGCAAACGTCTAGGAACACTGTCATTCTTCGAAAGCAGGGCCTCTGGCTTGAAGGAGCAGTGGAAGCGCTGTGACTACTAAATAAGCAGGGTTTACTTTACCTTCCACGTGTTTCCAGTGTTCCAACCAAGTGTCGAGGTTTAATGCTGATGCTGACAGCTAGTCTGGTAGAGGTTATGCACAGGAAAATAAACTTGGATTTCTCAAATGTGAACCTGGGGTAGATACAGATGGGAGAATATAAGGCTAAAAATAACATCGTATATATTATGGCTTCCTTGGCTCGGTGGAAAAGAATCTGCCTGTCAGTGCAGGAGATGTGAGTTCGATCCCTGGGCTGGAAAGTTCCCCAGAGAAGGAAATGGCAACCCGCTCTAGTATTCTTGCTTGGAGTATCCCATGGACAGAGGAGCCTGGTGGGCTACAGTCCATGGGGTCGCCAAGAGTCAGACACTACTGAATGACTAAACAACAACAGTGTGTGTGTTATAACATGCATTGCAGAGGAAAATAATTTGTAACCTTCTAGAGTCACAGTTCATTAGCTATTGTTGATAAATCTGAACAACCTCACACAAACTTCTTTCTCCTCTGTAAAATTTCCTCAGATTTGCTCCATAAATAGAAGGAATAACACTAAATTGCCATTTTATTTTTCCAATAAGACATTAATTACCTTATGTGAGGCTATTCATTTTCTTGGCACCAAAGATGTTTATAAATGGTACCCCACATTATACAAGCCACATGTTTATGTAGCATGAATGTTCGATCAATTAGTTTACACACACAAATGCTGGAATATTGATGACACATGTTAACTTTTAGTGGGAAAAAAGCCAACCAAGCTCATGTGATGCACTGATCCTTGGGACATGCACACAGATGTGAACCTCTGACTTCCTCACAAGTGATTTGGCTGACAAACAGTAGCTTGTAATTATTGCTGTGCCGTCATAAATTAATTAACAAATCAATCAATCAGTTCAGAACCAGCCACATTTGTCGGTTTGGGATGCTTCCTGTCACTTTATCTCCATTGCCAGTGCTTTTCTTATCAGGTGCTTTGAAAACATTTGCTTGTGCTGATAGGCATTTTTCTAAGCTTTAATAGGGAATTTTAAACAACAGCATGGGTGTAGTGAAATGTTGCTGATGTACTGATTAATATTCTCTAAATGCTGGGCCAAAAGACTATCAATGGGTAAGGTGAATAATAATTGAGCATCCAGAAGATTTTGACCAAAGCCATTTCTCCAAGCAAGGAATAAGAAAACAGCATCCCAGTCTCTCAGCAAACAGGCAGCATATAGGGGCTAAGTTGTTCTGAAGGTATCAGTTTTCACCATCACCCCCAAGGGTACTTTATTTGTTCTGTTTCCACCTCTACCCTGTATTTTGAAAGAATCCATTAACTGAGCAAATTGCGTTTATTGAACTGTGAGTTATTACATTTTTAAAGATATGACCATCTCAACCCACTCCAGTACTCTTGCCTGGAGAATCCCATGGAGGGAGGAGCCTGGTAGGCTACAGTCCATGGGGTCTCAAAGAGTCGGACACAACTGAGTGACTTCATAAGCACTTCTAGGTACCAGCTCCTCTGCTGGGCACATCCTGTATAGGATCTTATTTAATTCTTGCAACAATACTGAAGACTAGATGTAACTTCTATTTCATAGCCGAAGAAATGGAAGCTCTGAGGACTTAAGCAGTTTGCCGAAATTTACACAGTTCATAACAGACAGTGCCATGAGCGAGAGTCAGTGCACTGGCCCCTCCCCACACTGGGATTAACCAGAAGCATCAAAGAACATCTGATCAGCACATCACAACCCACGTTACCACATGGGGTTGGTGCAGTTCTAGCCAGAGAAAAGGAACTTGACGTTTTAGTTAGTCGCTTCATTCTGGATAAACCTACCATTTCTGAAAGACTTTGTGAAATATGAAGAAATAGTTCTTGGGTTCATTATTTTCCAGCTTTATTGAGATAAACTTAATACCATTATACATGTTGAAGGTGTATATTGTGATAATTTGATGCATTTTATCTTATGGAATGACTACCACAATAAGGTTTGTTAACACCTCCATCACTGCACTACCTGTGTTTGCGTCTGTGTGTGGTAAGAACATTTACAATCTACTGTCTTATCATATTCGAAGTATACAGAACAGTACTGATAAGTGTAGTCACCATGCTGTATGTTAGACCTCATAACTTCTTCATCTTTTAATTAGAAGTTCTTGGGAACCTTCCTTTGACTGTACTGCTGAGAGTTTCAAAAAGGCTGAAAGACTTCTGAATCCTTCGTCCTGGAAGCACCATTCGCTGCTGGGTTAAGTGCTACAGCTTTCTTTTGTTTGGCTTTATTTTCTTGTCCTGAGTCAGTGGGGGCAGTGGAATGACAGTGGCACTGAGAATCAAAGCTAGATGGGTGTTCCTGAGTTGGTCTGTAAGCACAAGGAAGCCATTTAACCTCTGAGTTCTGCCTGTCTCTTTGAGCCACTGTAAGAAGCAAATGAAATGCAGTGGTTTTCAACTTTTATGGGCCTCTCATCATAACCTAATACACACGTATATAAATATGTAGAATGAAAATTCAACATTCATAGAACACTCTTTACTCCTAATACCTGTAATGTGCTTTTTTTCTTTTCTTTTCTTTTTTTTGAACCCCCCTCCCACCTCCCTCCCCATAACATCTCTCTGGGTCATCACCGTGCACCAGACCCAAGCTGTGCTTTTAATAGTTTTTACTTTATTCTCTCTCATCTTTTCAAATGAATGTGTTGTCTAACTCAGTTGATATATTGCACCACTAGTGGGTCATGATACATGGTTTGAAAAATACCAAGTGAAGGTGAATGTTCTCCGAGGTTGCATTTGCTCTCTGCATACACATGCTTCAGATTCTTGTGTTTAGAGGTCTTCTATTATCTGAACCCCACCTTTTAAAGGAATTCCATACTCATTAGAAGAGAGTGATTGCTTGGGGGTCTGTGGCCACAGATCATTCTACTGAGATTTTTTCCTGTGAGCTGCATCCAGAGGGCTACAGTCCATGAGGTCTCAAAGAGTTGGACCTGACTGAGCGCGCACACACACACACACAGAAGGATAAAAGAACCAGTCTGGTCAGCCCTTGGAAGAAGAAAAGGATGGCTCTTGGGCTGGGTTCATATTTATAACACAGGCTGAATTCTTATCTTCATCAGAGAGTTAACACTTTATAGGACAGGCCCTCATTATGCAAATAATGTGATAAAATGAGACGGAAGAAGTTGAGAGGGAAAATAACGTGTACACATTTAATTTCTAATTTCCCACTAAAAACATAAAGAACTAGCCTTTTGGTTAAAAAAAAAAAAGATGATGAAATAGGTGTTTTCTTAAAGAATTTTCTTCCCCCTGAAATTCTTAGTAAAAGGAAATCTGAGGTGCTTTGTAAGGTAATAGCTGTTGCACTTTGCATAGCCCCATATGGAATGGATGAAAGTGAGAAAGTATAAATATTTTCTTTAGAATATGGAAACTTCATATTCTCAGTAATCTGCATTTTATAATATTTTTAAAGGAGAGAACTGAGGGGCGGCTGAAATTAAAATGGAAGAGAGCATAGACTATAAAAGTGGTTTTTGGAGGGTGTTTCAGATAGTGTTGGGAGTTGGAATGGCATGTATTTGCAAAAGCCATAAAGAGTCTGGGCTTCTAAGGTCAGGCTACCTGGGATCAAATCCCAAATATGCTATTGACCAGTGGGATAAATGTAGATGAAGTAACCTCTCTGTGCCTCAGTTTCCTTAACTGTTATGAGGATTCGCTGAGTTAATATACATAGGCCTGCCCAGTGTATGGAAAGTCTTCATGTTAATATCATTAACCACATATAAAATATAACTGCAATGCTTTACAATAAATAAATCCTACATGTAAGGAAAAGCAAAAAAATAAGGTAAAAAATTAAAATCAACTTCTTCCTACCAAAAAAGCCATTGAAACTACATGTAGGGGAAATGATTCTTAGCTATTAAGTCAGTGACTTCAGTTCCAGAAAGACTCCACTTATTGTTCTGACAAAGTGACTTCTCCTAGATTCTGAGTTCCTGTCCATGTACAGCCTGTATACAGGTGTCACTGATTTCCTGTTTTTGCTGAACTCAGTGGTAAAGGTTCTGGGCAACAGATCAGGTTTTCCGTGGCCTTATGCTTCTTTTGACTTCTCCCATGCCCCTGTATCCTCGGTCAGGGGTCATCTACAAGACGTGTTCAATGAACTTGAGCTTGCCTTAGGGGCCAGTTTCTTAGCTCATCATTGGTGCTTTGGACACCCAATTGATAAATTATATACATATCAATAAATAATACATACATTTATAAAGTCGGCTCTGCTTTTCACAGAGGCGCCTCTAAACAAACACATCACTTACAAACGAGCTGGGCTCTGAAGCTCACCAGGAGTCAGTCAGTCAGAAATTCTATAACGTGTGCAGTAGGTCCTCAAAACATACATCCAAGACAGTTTCACCCAGTGTACCAGGTGCAGCAGTGGCTCCAGGCAGCCAGGGCTAGGTGCATAGCACCTATCTGATTCAGGGACAGGGCCCTTCCTCCTTTCAGCAGCCTCCTTTCTCAACAGCGGAGAAGGAACTCCCCATCTCTAAGGGACTGAGAGTAGACTCCACTAGTCTGCTTCAGAAAGGCGAGTTGAGAACCAGTAGGACAGCCTGGGGCCCCTGGAGAGTGCTAAGGAGGTGGAGGAGGAACAGCTGGTACCCTTTCCTCCTCCCTCCTCCCTCCTCCTTGTCCCTCTCCTCTTTCACTTCCCATTACTGGCAAGGCAGGGAAAGAAGAAGCTTTTCTTCCTTGATGACTTGGTTCCCCTTCTCTCCACCTTCCTCTCTTTGGGTTCCTTCCCATGCCTGAAACTAGGGGACAGAGGTAGTGAGGGCTGAGGGTTACGACTGCAGGCGGACCTAACAGACATCTTCCTCCTCTTCTTTTTTTTTTTCTACCCTGTTCTTTCTATCCCGCCAGTGCATCCTGCATCTCACCACTCGATACTGGTTCATGATGGGAATCTTAGGGAATCTAGGCTATCCCGTTGAATAATAGGTGGTGTTGATTTAAAAATAAAAATGAGACTCTCACCAGCAATGGGTCTCTCACCGGGTGGGGAATGATCACAAAGGTGGAGACAGGAGGCAGGAAGAGAAGTTCCATTCTCAAGGCAGCTGTGCTTAGCCAACTAGAGCAAGTCAAGAGCTGCCTGTGCCCATAGACACAAACACCTGTTCTTCATTAGTTATCTTCCTCCAAAACATAAGGCCATGGGTTGACAGGTCCTTAGCCACTATACAAAACATACACATAGCTTTGTGATGACCTTGTTGCCAATATTTTATTACAAACATCCATTTTACAATGGTTTATAGACTCAAACCTTTGCCTTCCTCTTAACACTGCATTTGCAATGGCATAAATCTACTCGCTCTGTCAACAAATCTGCACAGAGATTGCACCAAAAACTGTATGAAGATGAACTTCCTTCCCTTCCTCATGGAACTTCCATAGAGTGGAGAATGCAGTGGGACAAGTCCTTTGTTGGTGAGGTATTGGCTGTCATAAAGCTGCGGAAGAGAGGCACCTAATTCATCTTAGAGATGGTGTAGTTTCTCCAGTGACAAAGGAGAGAGGGGAGAAGATTCATTTCTACAGAGAGATCAGCATATATAAAGGCCCAGTGGTAAGAGAGCATGTGACTCTTGGCCTGAAAGTAGCACATAGTTCTATTTTGCTGATTAACGGAAAAAAAATGCTCAGGAGCAGGGCCATGGGCTATGAAAGCACTCCCATCTATACACCATTGGTACCACCACCACGTCACATGCCACAGACCCACTGCAGGACAAGGATTTCATTATAGTGAAACTTCACAGCATAGATCAAGTAACACAGGACAAGGGTCTAAGCTCAGATGGCTGCTGTTTTCTGCGAATTTCTGGTTTACCCAGCCTATGAGACTGTGGCCAGATGTACTGTGTTACCTACAGAATCCTTATCAGCCGCATTCCATCTGTGTCACCGAAGTAGCAGGAATTAGGCAGGCACCCTTTTGGAAAGTGGCCCACAGGGTACAGAAAGCAGGTACGCCTTGGAGGCGTGTAACCCATGTCCCTCCAAAGCCAGGAGAGAAGAAAAACACATTGAGTTTCTGCCCCAGATACTCACTTGAATTGCTCCTGCATTCCAGAGAGAAGTGGGGCGGGGGTGGGGGTGGGGGGATTTGGAGGTTAGCTGTGGGCCTCGGAGTGATGATTACTTGGTAATGGAACAAATTAAATTATGTGAAATTTTAGATGCCTTCCCCCTGCCCTAGTGGCTCCCAATCTATTTAGGGGTAGTCAGGAAAAGGGGACCTTCACAACAGCTGCTTAGCTGCTTGAGCTCAGAGAGGAAAACCATAATTTGTCTGTAATCCCTAATGCCAACAGTTGTTCATTAAGAAACAAAACTAATGTAATCTTGATTATTTGCTCAGATTTCTACTCTATCATGTTTTGTACATCTGGCAGGCTAATGTAATTTTCCTCAGAAACCCAAAGCAATCTGGTGCTCAGACAACACCATGCAGATTTAGGTAAATTCCAGGCTCAGATTAGCATAATACTAACTAATCACAAATATCATTTGCATTCATTAGCATGTTGGGGGAAAAAAATTGTTTCTAAATGGCAGAAAATTGAAAGAAAGATTAAGGGCAAGGGCTTGAAAATCCTGTTTGGCTTGATGTGACTATATTACAGCTGATTTTTCTCTTACAAGACCTAATATTTAATGTGGAAGTATTAATTAGAGTGTTGGAAAAAAGATTGCATCTAATTGGAAGAAAACTAAGAGAGATTAAGGACAAGCGTATAGAGTTGCTTTTGCTTGATTCAAGTGCGGAACAGATAATTTCTCATGCAATGCCAAGGAGCTTAAATGTGTAAAAGATAGGGTGATTAATTTTTCAGAAAGAGCCAAGCCTTTTGGGGGAGATAGCAGAGAAATAGGATTTCTTTCCCTCATGAAGTAACAAGTTCTTGGTCAATGCCTTTGTTTTTATGATCAAGCAAAAAAAGATAACAGAATTAAACTCCTAAGTCTGAAATACTCCCCAATGAAGGTGAAATCCCATAAAGCCCACACACTGGGAAAAACTAAAAGTCATGGGGTAATAGACCCCAAATGTACTGATTAAGAAAAAATAACACTAAAAAGATCCCAAACCCCGGCTTCCTGGGGTTAAGCTCTTTTCCTTGCAATTTCCCAGGTCCAGCTATTTGGCAGAAACAGAATTGGTTACAGGCGGTGTGCTGGGGCTGGTGCAGACTGTGGTTGCAGGCAATTGCCTGTAAATCCTGTCTCTCCGCAGCTCGGCTGCTGTGGGGCTAAATTCAGCGCTGGCTTCCTGAGGGCTGGGAGCAGGTGCTTGCCAGTGGCTTTGGCTGCTCCCTCTGACAGATGAGCGAGGTGAGCCTTCTCCCCTGGTGAGAAGCCAGCTGAGCAGCCATCAGCAGACACTCCTGTGAACATCCCAGCCAGCCTGGCTGCTTGCAGCAGCCTGACTGTGGGGATGAGGTACTGGGAAGGGGGTTAGAGCTCTCCTTACTCAAAGTGTGGTCTGCACACCAGTAGCTTTAGCATTGCCCCAAAGCTTGCTGGAAATGCAGAATCTCAGGCCTCCCCCTAGTCACTGAGTCACAATCTGCCTTTTCACATGATCCCTGAGAGAGTCATTGACATTTCTAAAGAGCTGGAGTGTGAGACACCAGGCCTTTAACAATTGGGGCATAACGGTCACACCTGAGAACTTGTTAAAATTCCCATTCCCAGGCCTCAAGATTCAGTTTCAGGAGGTCTGGGGAAGGTAGGGGCCCTGTCACCATGTTAGAGAAACTTGAGTAGAGAAATGCATGGATTCAAAGCCATCTTGCCCACTGCATTAGTGAAAAATTGTTTAATAACTAAATCTCTGTTTCCTCATTTTTAACTTGAGGGAAATAGCTCATGTTTTAGGGAGTGGTTTTGAGGAGTGAGTGAACTCAGGAGGCAAACTGTTTCAGCGCAGCGTCCTGTGCACTCCTGGTCCTTCAGAGATATTGCCTGCCTTTCCTCTCTTCTCTGCTTTGCAATTCCCTTCCTTCATGTGTGCCCATGTGCTAAGTCACTTGAGTCATGTCCAACTCTGCGATCCCAAGACTGTAGCCTGACAGGCTTCTCTGTCCAAGGAATTTTCCAGGCAAAATACTGGAGTGGGTTGTCGTTTCCTACTCCAGGGGATCTTCCCCACCTAGGGATTGAACCCATGTCTCTTATGTCTCCTGTATTAGCTGGCTTGTGCTTCCCTTAGAGCTCAGTTGGTAAAGAATCTGCCTGCAATGCAGGAGACCCTGGGTTGGGAAGATTCCCCTGGAGAAGGGATAGGCTACCCATCCCAGTATACTTGGGCTTCCCTTGTGGCTCAGCTGGTAAAGAATCTCCCTGCAAAGCGGGAGACCTGAGTTCGATCCCTGGGTTGGGAAGATTCCCTGGAGAAGAGAAAGGCTACTGACTCCAGTATTCTGGGCTAGAGAATCCCATGGATTGTATAGGCTGTGGGGTTGCAGAGTGGATACAACTAAGCGACTTTCACTTTCTTTACCGTCAGCACCACCTGGGAAGCCCCCTTCCTCTGTCTGACTCTTTATATTTTCCCACCCCCATGTCCATCCCCATGTTCCACAAGTTCCCACTTTAGGGGTCACTGCCCAATGTCTGTTACACATTGGTCTAGTTTTCTCTTTCTGGCTAAGTCTCCTAACTCCAAGCTTTAAGTCCTTTAAGTGTAGCTGTCCCATAGCCTCTTCTGTTCTCTGCCATACTGGAAGACGGCTCAGTGTGTCATCTTCCACTTTCATTTTGGACTTCTGGGAGAATGTCTTTACCTGGTGCTTCTCAACCAAGGCTGCACACTAGACTTCTCTGAAGATTATTTTACAAATGCCCGAGGCCCCTGCTCCACTGAGATTCTGATTCACCTGCCTGAGGCTCAGCCTCCATATATATATTTTAAAATTCCCCAAGTGGTGAAATATAATAAACATAGTATGTTTGGTGGCTCAGATGGTAAGGAACCTGCCTGCAACGCAGGAGACCTGGGTTCCATCCCTGGGTCGGGAAGATCCCCTGGAGAAGGGAATGGCTACTCGCTCCAATATTCTTGCCTGGAGAATTCCATGGACTGAGCAGCCTGGAGGGCTGCATCCTTGGGTTTGCAAAGAGTCAGACATGACTGAGTGACTAACACACACATGCACAAGTGGTTAAAAATGAGCAGAAAAGACTGAGAACTAACACCTTCAGGAAAGGAATCGAAGAGACCAATAAAAAGGATATTTTGGCTCAGAAAGACCATTCAGCACACATCAGATCTGACCACTTTGGCCAGCTTTTCAGTGAAATGGGTGCTAAGTGTTTACCACATTTCATTCAGTTGTTCTTCATCCCATTTTTTTTAGTTTTTTCATGAGAAATATATCCTAGAGTCAGCTTTAGAGGCAAGGTCCTCATCTTCGTTAAGCAGCTTAAAAGCCCTGTGAGAAAGCCATTTCCTCTTGAATCTGGGAATATTAGGAATATCTGTTCAGTACCTAAATAATTCCACAATGTCTTTCTCCTGTTTTCAGTAAGCTAGTTTTTGGAATAGAGCCAAGCAGGTGTGCAAACCCAGGAATATGGTGTGCATTTTTGCTCGAAAGCAACACATAATATGCAACTTAAGTATAGTATCATAGTGGAGGAATTGCAGGATTACAGAAAAGACCAACATGAATCAGATTCCTGCATTCCTGTGTTAGAGTTCTGAAAGCAACCACTCACATCAACACAATGTCTAACAATGTTCAATACACATAATTCCCCTCCTTCATCCATCTACCTCAAAAACTACATTGCCATAAATTTTATAGGTCAAATTCTCTAGCTGTAGGGAAATAAAACTAGCAATTAATAGAAATCATTAGAGACCTGGTAACTGAGGTAAATGAAATTCAGAGTAAGTACAAGTTGCATAGAAAATAAAAAGGTAACATAATAAATATTTACTCAACACTTACATGTGTCAGTCACTAATACAGTTATTTTGCATATATTATTTCATAATTTTCTCAAAAATTCTGAAGTGAATACTATTATTTTCCTCTTACATGTAGATAAACTGAGGCACAGAGAGGCCGAGTAACTTTCTAAAGGCCACACAGAGAATAAATGACGACAATGGATTTGAGATAAAACAATCTGCATAATTTGCATTTGTCACCAATATTCTGATTTATTATCAAAACTTACAGGGCTTGGTCAAATCATAATCAAACAAAAATTATAGCTTTTCATTCTTTTTCATTTCTATTTTTATTTAAAATTAAAATAAATAGATTAAGTCTTGACATAAGGAGATATGAAACAACAAAATAAATTCAAAGACTGGGAAAAAATGTTTTTCTTAAATAATAAAATAATTATTTTAAAAGAAGAAAAATGATAGAATGAAAAATAAAGAATTGGTCCTTTGGGGAGGAAAAAAACAATCATAAATGTGTAAAGATAGAGTTTAAAGGTACTTTTAATAATAAAAAGAGTATTCTATACATTTCTGTGTGGGCATATTTGAAGGAAAAGATCTTTTGTAAGGAATGTATCAACTGCAAACATTTTGTCAGGAAGTATAAACCCCAAGCCGTCATATCATCAGGAAACCCCCTTTGAAAATTAATGTAGATTTTTTTTATTAAAAAATAAACAGTTTGCATTTGAATTTATAGGAAAATTCTTTTACAGTTTCTAAGAATTTCCATATTGGGAGCTAAAAAATATGAAAAGTTATTCATTTTACAAAGCTAACTTAACCCTCTAAAACATGACAGAAAAGAAGGAAAAAAAAGAGAAAGGGATGGAAGAAGAGGGGAGGAAGATGGAAGGAAAGGAAAACAGAAGGGAAGATAGAAGACAACTTACTCAATTTAATTTATAAATAGAGATGCAAGAAGCTATGTAAATATTAGTATGTTGAATTCAGCACTGTATTAAAAGCATGATAAACTGGTGAATCAAAAATCAAAAAGGGTTTTTTTCCCTACAGGGATTTTGATTTAGTTTAATGTTAAGATTTCTATTGTTTAATCCATAACATCAGTAGTTTGAAAGAGGGAGAAAAACCATATGGTCATCAAGATATATGCCAACCAAGGCCTACCTAAAAATATGAAGATACTTTTTTAATATTATCCATATCTGGCTCAAAATATTAATAATCTGCAAAAATAATACATAATGACACTGTTGAGCAAAATTTCCTAGAGTGTGTTATTACAATTGCTATTCTCTGTAATCAAAAAATGCACCTCAAAATTAAGTTTCTATACCAAATACATTTAGGAAACATTTCATACTCTATCTAGCCTCCTCTCAAAGTTTCATCAGCCACATATACATAGGGTTTGAGAAGTGTTTCCTCAACCATTCAGATCATGAAAACTCTTCAAGATAATTTCTTAGGACTATTGCTCCCCTGAGGACATCTTGAGAAATATTGAATTAGAAAACATGATGGGAAGAAATTTCACTCACAATAGTAACAAACGTGACATAATCAGGAGTAAATTTCACAAGTAATGTATAGGGTATAGATGAAGAAAGTACTGATTTTACTGAGAAGCTCTTTAAGAACTTGATCGTGGAAAATCTCATTCTTTATTCTTAGAAAAAACCAATTTAATTTGGTAAAAACTATCAGTGCTCCAAAATAAATTTATAAATTATTCAATCAAAGAGGGGTTTTTTCCTAGCTTGAAAAAATAATTAGAAATTTTGTATGGTAAGATGAATTGTCAAGAAGTTGCAAAGAAAAAATAGGAAAATAATCTTATCAAAATAGATTGTAATTTTATAGTAATTGAAACAATTCTTACTCTGGGGTAAGAAATCATACAGATCAAATAATAGAGTTAAAAAACCCTCCGAATCAAAACCAAAGTACATAAAATGTTCACAGTGTGTCTGAAGCAGTGAAGCACTGGGTTAATGCAGTCTTTAGCGGTGTACTTAGTGAATTCTAACTTCAGCTCCGCCTCTTACTGGCTGTGTGATCTTGGATAAGTCATTTAACTTTTCTGAGCATCTGTTTCCTTACGTATAAAAGTAGGAATAATCTACTTCTAAAGTACTCATAGCACTTATTTCATAGATTTAACATGAAGTGATGAAATAATTACTATAAAATACCCTGAAATAGGTGCATAATAATCACTCAATAAGTATTTGCCATTAGTATTAAACAATAATTACTATATAACTTATTTATGTGACAAGAGAGCCTTTTAGATCAGTGGGAAAGAAGTTGGGCAACTATTTAAAAAAAATATTTAGAAACAATTTTGAAAAAACTAGAAAAAAGATCATTAGTTACATTCAAAGAGTTATGCTATACACTAAAATAAAACACCAATATTTCAAGAGTAAAATGCAAAAATTAAAGAAAAAGAAAAAAATGTAAAGGAAACTAAAGAACAATTAGGGAAAAAATAAATATTTGTCTGATTATATAATAAAAGCAAAATTCATAATGGAAAAAGTCAATCAGTTCAGTTCAGTCACTCAGTCATGTCCGACTCTTTGCAACCCCATGAATCGCAGCACGCCAGGCCTCCCTGTCCATCACCAACTCCTGGAGTTCACTCAGACTCACGTCCATTGAGTCAGTGATGCCATCCAGCCATCTCATCCTCTGTCGTCCCCTTCTCCTCCTGCCCCCAATCCCTCCCAGCATCACTGTCTTTTCCAATGAGTCAACTCGTCGCATGAGGTGGCCAAAGTACTGGAGTTTCAGCTTTAGCATCAGTCCTTCCAATGAACACCCAGAACTGATCTCCTTCAGAATGGACTGGTTGAATCTCCTTGCAGTCCAAGGGACACTCAAGAATCTTCTCCAACACCACAGTTCAAAAGCATCAATTCTTTGGTGCTCAGCTTTCTTCACAGTCCAACTCTCACATCCATACATGACCACAGGAAAAACCATAGCCTTGACTAGATGGACCTTTGTTGGCAAAGTAATATCTCTGCTTTTGAATATGCTATCTAGGTTGGTCATAACTTTCCTTCCAAGGAGTAAGTGTCTTTTAATTTCATGACTGCAATCACCATCTGCAGTGATTCTGGAGCCCCAAAAAATAAACTCTGACACTGTTTCCAGTCTTTCCCCATCTATCTCCCATGAAGTGATGGGACCAGATGCCAAGTCAATAAAGTTTATCATATTAAAATACTATATATGTAATTATATATAAATATATTATAAATATACTATAAAAATACCTTAACATATAATAAATATATATTAATTTATAATTTATATATAAAGTGAATGGACAATTTATGTGATGAAAAGAAGTATAAGATTACTATACAAGATAATTTGAGAATATTATGAGAAAAGAGTTCAGTGGTAAAAAAGAAATACGAAAGGACTATGAATATGTATGCAAATCTTCACTAGTATTCAAAGAAATTTCTTTCTTAAATTGAGGTGTGGTTGATTTATTGGGCTAAATTGGGTGTATGGAAAAACCCAAATGAACTTTTTGGCTAACCCAATACAATGTTGGGTTAGTTTCAGGTGTATGATAAAGTGAATCTGTTGTGCATACATACACTCTTTTTTTTGGATTATTTTTCCATATAGGACTTTACAGAGTATTGAGTAGAGTTCCCTGTGCTATACCGTAGGTCCTTATTAGTTATCTATTTTATATATAGTAGTGTGTGTATGTCAATCCCAATCTTCTAACTTATTCCTCCCCTCAATTCCCCCATAACCATTAATTTTCTACATCTCTAACACTATTCTGTTTTGTAGATTAATTCATTTGCAGTCTTTTTTTTTAGATTCCACATATAAGCAATATCATATATTTGTGTTTGTCTGACATACTTCACTCAATTTGACAATCTCTAGGTTAAATTTAACTAGTGAACAACATTTTCCTCCAAAGTAACTGGTTAAAAAAAAAAGATTATTCCTAGTATTTTTTTAAAAAGGGATTATTCCTAGTATTAAAAAAAAAAGGATTATTCTTAGTATTGGAAGGACAAAGAGTCACTTTTGAACAATGCTGCTCAGGTTGCAAATTGGTAGGCACAACACAAACTCTTTGGAGGACAGATAGGCAATATTTATTAAAAAAAAAAAAGTCTTTAAAACTGGCATATCTTTTGACTTAGCAATTCATTGAGGAAATTAGCCCAGGTATGGGACACAAATTTGGTTACAGGGAACTGAAGCAGCTTTGTTAAAGCTGGGACCATCTGAAATATTAATGCCGTGGGGAAAATCTTCATTACACAGTACCAAGGAGGGAAAACTAAAGGTTACAATTCAATATTGCAATATGATCCCTAAGAAGAAACAAACACATGTAGAAACAAAAGCTGAAAGGATACACACTAACTATTTAATAGTGGTTATTCCTCCACAATGGGATAAGGCTCATTGCTTTCTTAAAATGTGATTTTTCTTGAGTTCTGCTTTCATGAATTCTGCAATTTTATACAATAGAAAAGAATATAAATGTATTTATCTTTCCACTGGTAAAAAGATGTTCAAAGTGATATGAAGAGACAAAAGAGAGATTAGTTGAATGTCCTCTGTGGAATGAATCCATACAGTTTCCCCTGTGATTATGATACATTTTATATGCACAAAAGCTACAGATACTACATGTGTGGTTCCAATTATTAATATCCAGTTTATTTTCCAACACGCTGGTTTGAAATAAATGAAACTTTTGCTTCAAACGTAAGCATACTCTTGAGTTAAGTGTCAAAGAAAACGATGTCTGGTCCCGCACCGGCTGGATTTCTGGCTTCCTTGGACCCTGAGGTCTCCAAACGCCTTCCTCCTCCTCTCCGTTTCCCCTGTGGACTTTTGTCCCAGTGCAAGTCTGTCCTCACAAAGATGTTGCTTTCTTCTCGAAGGGCTGCCATGGCTGATTGCAGATAATTCAAAGGCTTAGACTCTAACCAATCACATCTCAGATTTAAAATGAGTCCTTCTAACTCCATGGTGAAGAAAAGCTGCTTCCTCCAAAAACAAAGCTCAGAAAACTGCCTGCACCTGCTAGTTTTTAACCAGGAAGGGCCGTTTTCAACATGGGCTGGGTCCTGGGGCTCTCTGTCTCCTAGTCTTTTCTTTCCCTCTATGTGTTTTCCTGGTGCTACAGTGATGGAGGCGAGGGGTGGGGGGGAGTTGTTTCATCACCCCCTGGCCTTCTGACAAATAGAATGACTTCCAGATTGAAACCAAGGGAAGGAATTGCACAAAGGGGAGCCGAGAGTCCTGTTGATGCGCTTACTCCCTACCTGGTGCAGGTTACACTTGCCACTTGCCAGGTAGACTTTCACTGGCCTGTGATAGCAGTGTTAGTGACACAGATAAAAATATGCTTCAGAAAATACCAGAGATAAAAGGAGGTGGGAGATAATAGGTTGTTATCATTCAATTATTTGACGAAATGGAATCTGATTTAGCAGAAGCAAGAAATGATGCAATGGTATGTTCCTTCTTGATGGAAGGTAAGGAACTAATTTTTGCCATATTATCTTGGGTGGAGTGGTCTCTTGATCATCCACCTTCTGCAAAACATGTGTGGTTGGCCATTGACAAAGGTACCTAGGCTTCCAAATTAATTAGCACACAACTAACTGGCATTCTAAATTATCCAGAAAGTTTCTGATTTACTCCTGTGGGTGAAAGAGGCTAGGATAGAAACTTTGCCAGTATATAGATTTTGGTCCATTTTGGTGATTGATAACATCCCTAGTGGGGGACCCTGGTGGTTCAGATGATAAAGAATCTGCCTGTAATGCAGGAGACCCAGGTTCAGTCCTTGGGTCAGGAAGATCCCCTGGAGAAAGGAATGGCTACAGCCCACTTCAGTATTCTTGCCTAGAGAATTCCATGGACAGAAGAGCCTGGGGGGCTACAGTCCATGGAGTCACAAAGAGCTGGACACGTCTGAAGGACTAACGCTAACTAACAAACATCCCTAGTGCTAAGAACAGTGCCCAGCAAAGATTAAGCCCTTGAAAACTGCCTACTGAATGAAACAACTCATTTCAAGAAAACAATTCCCTTCAAACATTTAAGTAATATCTCTTCTATTTCCTGAGGTCAGTGTGTCTATGTTTCTTATGCCTTCATCCTCACTGCTCTAAATAACTGATAACCCCAAGGAGATACTAAATCATTAAAGAGCCATTACATTCCATATCTTTCATTTTTTAATGAAAGATGCTGGGAGAGCAAACTAATAAGTTTTAGTTTGTGAACAGGATTGAAGTAAAGAGTTTCCAATGCCCAGTTAATCAAATGTTTTAATTAAGATGCATGTTAGGATTCCTTTGGTACTAAGTAACCCAACCCAGCTTGAACTAGTATAGGTAAAAGGGGGGACTTTCTGGCTCATGGAGTCCTAGGAAATGTGGATGAACCAAAGTGCAGGAAGCAGAGGCGGAGAGCTGGTGCACACTGGAACCAGAGGCCAGATACCAACTGCTTCTCATTCAGGCTCACACCCCAGCTACAGTGTTTCCTTCATTCCCACTGGCTACAGGGAGACTTACTCCATGAGATGAGACCCAGGGCCTGGCACTTCCTCGACTTTGTGTCATGCAACTCTCATCATTTGAGAGAATCTGTCAATGTCAGTGCTAGATTTTATTGAAGCTGCTAGGAAGGCTTTGATTAGATTGGCTCGGCATAGATCCTCACTCCTAGACTAATCAGCAATTTTCAGAAGGAAGAAGTGATGTAAGACAATGACATTTCCCAAAGGAGATTTATGGAAGAGGCATGGGAAGTTTCCAGGGTAAATGAGAGAGGGGTTCTGGGGTGAAAATTCCATCCATGCCCACTCTGCCCATCTGCTGCCCCCTCCATGGGATTGATCACTGCTTTACTCTGTGAGTGTTATATGTCAAACTGTTTGGATTCCGGTGCCTAACTTGTGTCACAAAGAAAGAGTTTTGTCACCTGTCCATTTCCTCTGCAAGCGCCCTGTGTGATGGAGGCTGACCCTCAGGAGCCAGATGGGGCTGGCAATTCCTCTCCACGGGCTGCTTGTCTGTTGAGACCGAGGCCCTTACCTGTTCCCATGGCCCCCTTTCCTCTCTTTCTACCGTCCAATCAAAAAGTAACTTTTAGATGTCCTTCTCTCTCTCTTTCCTCAAAGACCCAACAAACCCGTTTTTTTTTTTTCCTCCTGTCAGCAGCTACCCTACCAACACCCACCTTTCCAGAAAACACTTCTCTTTCAGTCCAGCACCCCCACCCAAATTCTCGCTGTTACAGCAAAATTTGATGAAAAATCTCTGCTTTGGGAGGAAACCTTTATCACTTTAAAAGAGAAGTGAGGAAGGGACATGAGGAAAAAGTAGAGGATGAGACTATTTAGAATAAACCTAATCTACATATGTAACTCAAATATGGCAATAAACACATATTTATTACCTTTACAATTTCTCCAAAAACTGTTCCCACTAGTTATTTGCTTCATATTCCGAGAAAAGGGTGGTGCTCCAGTTACAACCTCCTCCCTACATCCTCAGAAAAGGTCCCTGCAGAGTGGGATGCTAAAGCTTAAGCTCCATTAGCTTCCCATCTGGGGAAGGATCTGGACAATCTGACAGTATTTATGAAGAAGTGAAGGAGAAAGGAGAGTTAAATTTATTAATCACTTGTGGTGTGAAAAAAGCACAAACAAAATACACACTTATTTACAGAAGGAACTGTTTACCGATTACCTGAGTGAGTAGAATTTGATGGTTTGCGCAGAAAAGTTGCCACACCACTCTTTTCCCAACCCCCACTGTTAGATTGCCTGCCCCTGGAGGATGTTTTAGCCAGGCACTTTGGCTTCTCAGGTCACTTTCGAGCATCCATAAAATTTTTCACTTTGGTGAAATTTTCTTCTTTATCAACAGTTTTAAATCTCCAAATCTCTAAAAATCAGAACTTTTTGGAAGTTTGTTACAAAGTCATTTGGTGAAAAAAGTGACATGCACTGATGGGAGGATATTATGTACTGCCACCTGTTGCGGATAGCAGTATATTTTACAGCAAAAATATTGATGTGTTTGATTAGGCAGCAGCCCTACACATACCAATGACAGGATAAATAATATATATCCTTTCTAAAAAATAGATTCTTCACTTCCCTGGTGGTCCAAAGGTTAAGACTCTGCACTTCAATTGCAGGGGGTGTAAGTTTGATTACTGGTTGAAGAACTAAGATCTCACATGCCACACAGTGGGCCAAAAAATAAATTGTGGCTACCCTAGTAGCTGAGTTGGTAAAGGGTCTGCCTGAAATGTGGGAGACCTGGATTTGATCCCTGGGTTGGTAAGATCCCCTGGAGAAGGAGATGGCAACCCACTCCAGTATTCTTGCCTGGAGAATCCCCTGGACAGAGGAGCCTGGTGGGCTACAGTTCATAGGGTCAAAAAGAGTCAGACAGGACTGATTGACTTTCACTTTCTTTCATCCTTTCTAAAAATCAGGAAGAGTTCTGAATTCTGAAACCTATCTGGCCCCAATGCTTTTAGATAAGAGAGTAGTGCAGAAACCTATACCTGAATGGTCAGACTGTTCCAATACCAAAAGGTCAATGTCTCGTCCCATTCAAAGCTGCTTTCCCTGGGCAGCATGTGCCTGACATGTGAATTCTGGAGTGCAGCAGTGAGGGAGTAGAAATGACGCTGCCTGGGTCACAGTTATCCTTCCATCTTATTTGTCTTTGCATGCTTCCCTACTCACCCCACAGCCTCTGTCCCCTCCAAGGTAGAGAGAAAGGAGGAAGGACCTTAGCTTCCCTGCTGCTACTGTTATCCTGGTTTGGTGCTCACTGTGGCTCTTTCCTCTGTGGTTCTTTTGAGACAATCCTGCCTTGGATGCTTCTTAAGGCACCCCTACAGGAGGAAGTAGGCTTAGGGCACAGAAAAGTTAGGGGGAAATCCTGCTCAGATGGTCCAACATCTCTATTTAGAAAGAGAAGGTCCTTGCCACCTATCATTCTTGGCTTTGGAGCTTCAACAGAAGCAAGGAAATGCCCTGTTTATAACTCTGCTACACACTCACTCTCTCTCTCTCTCTCTTTTTTTTTTTTTTTGGTACTTTTTGATCCCCTTCACTCATTTCTCTTACCCCCACCCTCACCTCTGGCATTCTCTGTATCTATGAGCTAGTTTTATTGTTTTTGTTTTTTCAGAGTCCATATATAAGTGTAAGACCATACAGTATTGGTCTTTCTCTCTCTGATGTATTTTCCTCAGCATAAGGCACTCAAGGTCCATCAGTCCTGTCCCAAATGGCAAGATTTCAATCTTTTTTATGACTGAATAATAGTTCATTGTGTGTATATACATACACACACACACATACACCGTGGAGGAGGAAATGGCAACCCACTCTGGTATTCTTGCCAGGATAATCCCATGGACAGAGGAGCCTTGCAGACACAGTCCATGGGGTTACAAAGAGTAAGACATGACTTAGTGACTAAGAACACACACACACAGACACACACACATACCCCACATATTCTTTTTCCACTTGTCTGTCAGTGGATGCTTAGGTTGTTTTGCTATCTTGGCTTTTGTAAAGAATGCTGCAATGACCATGGAGACACTTAACTTTTTGAGTTAAATGTTTTCATATTCTTCAAATGCACATCCAGAAGTGGAATTGTTGGATCATATGGTAGTTCTCCGGGTAGTTTTATTCTTATTAATTAAAAAAATCTTCATATTGTTTTCTATACTGGCTATACCAATTTACCTTCCCACCAGCTGTGCTCAAGTGTTCCTTTTTCCCCAAATCCTCTCCAACACTTGTTATCTAGTGTATTTTTGATGATGGCCATTCTACGTTATCTCATTTTCAAGGATCACAATTAACCTGTAGTGTAGGTATAGTCAATTTTACAAATGAAAAAGTTAAGGTAACATAGCAAAGTGGGGTTTAAAACTCACATATTCATGCTGGTGAGTAGGGTGATTTCAGAAGAAAGAAAATTTAAAAACTAAGATTAAGGGAGCAAAGGACACAAGCAAAAAACAGATATTAAGAAAATCTCTGTAATAAGAAAGCCAAAAACGTGTGCTTGAAGAAATCTGCCTTTTCGTTTTATGTGCAACCAGAAACAAAGCAGCTTCTTTGAAAGGAAAGGCAGGTATTTGTAACGAGTACAATCATGGAGCAGAAAGAGAATACAGTTTCTAAAGAAAAGACCACATCAAAATGAGAACAGAAACAACACCATGATATTTTCTGGAACTTTCTGTCGCCTCTCGGCACTCATCAAAACCAGAAAAATCTGTAATCTTTAAAAGTCAGAAGTGGGTTTGAGATCCACTGGGGTGAGTTTAGAAGCCTCCATTTTGTTCAGAGTGGGTCTAGATTTGGAAATAAACTGAATCCCACAGAGTCATTATACAATTGGCACAGTGCGAGAGGCACTGAAAACTTTCCTTGTCTGAATTTCTTGCTGCTTTTGAGAAGGAGATTTCACGGGAGAGGCTGACATTTCAGAGACATAGCTTAGCTGAGTTTAGAAACCAGGGAGTAGGCGGTTTTCAGAAGGCACCTGTAAACACCATGTAGATGAGCTATGGGAAATGCGTGAGAGTCAGAGATGGCATGAAGGGAAACAAAGAAGAATATTCTCCTCCCACCCAGAGGAGAAAAATGTAGGACTCTAGGGCGGCAAGGAATGTTTCATTCACTCATCCATTCATTCAAGAAATACTTATTATGTTGGGATTTGTTGGGGTTTTTTGTTTGTTTGTTTTTGTAAAGGTTGGGTTACAGAAGAAAATGAAAGAAACAAATCAAAAATGGATGTATAATTACAGAGATAAGTGCTCCATAGGATACTCTGACTATTTATAGGCAGGTGTTATAAGGGGAACTGATCAGATAGCAGGCACTGAGGAGTTTCCCTGAGAAACTGGTTCTTGATGTGAACTCGCTGTGGTGAGTGAAACAATGGCTAACATTAATTGAACCAGCCATGCTCTAATTGCTTTTTAAAGATTTTTTTTTAATGTGAACCATTTAAAAAAGTCTTTATTGAATTTGTTACAATATTGCTTCTGTTTTATGTTTTGGTTTTTTGGCCCCGAGGCATGTGGGATCTTAGTTCCCGGAGCAGGGATCAAACCTGCAACCCTTTCATTGGAAGGTGAGGTCTTAACCACTGGACTGCCAGGGAAGTCCCCTCTAGTTGCTTTTTGTGAATAAATTCATGAATGTCTTATGACAACATTGTGAGGTAAGCGTGTTCTTGCCTCTTGATGAATATTCTTCTTTTCTATCCATGTGCCTTGGAAAAGGCATGGGAGTGAAGTGTAGGCTCTGAAGCCAGATTTCCTAAGTTTGAATCTTCACCACCTTGCTGACTTTCTGTGTGATCTTAGGCAAGTTATGTAACCTCTCTGTGTCTCTGTTGATTCAACTCTCATACTGAGATCACTGTAATAACTACATGTGCTGGAGGAATTTAAAGCAGATCAGTGTGACTGCTGGAAAAATGGTGTGAAATATGGCTGGAGAGACAGGGTATATATCTTGAGTGTAGCAATAACTGGGTACCTACTATGTGACTGACTCTGTGCTGGGAACTTTCTACATTATCTCACTTGCGGCCCTTCTCTTCAAGGAAATGCTTGTTAACCAAATTTTTGAGTAAAGTAAGGAGTAATCTTGCTTTTAAAAGGCTGATGGGATATACTACCCTCAGGCTAGGATTCTTCCTCAAAAAGGAACTGTACTACCTTGAATAGCCCTCTGATTGCTAATTAGCCTCTTTGGTCAGTCAGTTCTGATGTCCAGAGGCTCCTGGGATGAAGCAGAAGTTAGGTGTCCAGTTAATTGGAAGTCATGAGCTTTGTACCCAAATGATGGCAACTCAGGTCCCAGCCTGCCACGTTTCCTGCTGTGTGAGCTTAGGTAAATCAGTTCCTTTCCATGACCCTCATTTTCCACATCTGAAAAGTTCATTAGTCAAATCTGCCCTGCCCCCAAGTTGCTATAAAGATCAGGTGAGATGATGTACTAATACATGAAAACCATTTTTACAATCTATGAAGGTCCATACAGTGTTACAATCAGTTACTCATCCAGAGCTGGCTTCTGTCTGGGATAGTATAGTTCCAGTAATTGTCCTGGGTCCAAGCTGAACGCCTCGTTCAAGTGAGGACTCAGCAGTGGAGCAGGCGTGGCTGTCCTTGGCAACCTTCACAGGTCCCATCTCAGAAGTTCTTTTTCTTCTTGGTCTGGGTCTTCCTCCTTCCACCCCTACTATTCTAGTCCTCATCCCCAAGGCATGCTGCCAGCCATCAGAATTTCTACTCACAAAGATGGGTTAAATAAGGCTTTCCTCCATCCAGAGGTATCATCATGAACATGACTCTTTAGAAGGAAATATCTCTACTGGCATGAGTTGTTTTTCTGAAATCATCAGTATCCACAGTCTAGACCTCTCTCCATCTCTGTCTCTCTCTGCCTCCTTCTCTCCTTCACACACACACACCCCACTCATGTATACACATTCATGGATGACTGGCATACATGGCTTCCAAATATAAAACCCTGAAGCAGGAACCCCATCTTAATCATTGAATTCCCAGTTCATAGTGTAAAGCCTGATACATAGTAGATACTTAATAAGTGTTTGCTGGAATGAATGAATGAACGAGTGGGCAAGTTACTGAAATGACCAATATGACCTTGAGTGTTTCCATTTCTGTGCATGTTTCCAGACAATTCTTAGACCAGCTCCTGTAGTTAATACTTCCCAGTACAAAGACCCCCATCATACTTCCTCTGATTTCAAACTACTAGACACGCTGATTTCCCGTGAAGTCCATGCCCCACTCCTCTGTCCGTCCCTGTTCTGCATCTGGGATGGCTTAAGTTATTTCTCATCATGTGAAGTTGTCTTTGGGAATGTATCTGCTTGTCTTTTAGCTGGGATTTAGTGTTCTGCTAGTCTGTGGCCTCCCTGCTCACCCACGCTGCCCAATAGGAAGTTGGAGTCATGCAGAGCAAGCAGGTTGGTTCCATTCCAGAGTCTTTTGTTAGTGAGCTTTTCTGATTGGGCCCATTTTGGCTCACACCAAATGTGAAAATCACCGACTACCCTTGGTCTGTTTTGCAGACATAATTCAACTCTTGGGGAATTCAGACATCTGGAAAGAGTTCTACATCTCCTCTTGACCTTCCAGGGAGGCATCAGGATAGAAAGAACACAAACTTTGGCGATAACATATCTGGATTCAATCTCAGCCCTGCCACTTTGGGGACAAGAAAACTTTATTCTCTCTCTGAGTCTTGGTTTGCTCACTCATAAAATGAATATAATAGCTCTTTTGTTTGTCTAGGACCCTTTAAGATACCAGTGACCTAAACAAACTGGATTCAGGGGCAAAAATGGGAATGCACAGCAGTCTGTTCAGTTTCAGGCAAAGTTAGAACCAGGAGCTCAAATAATACAAATGATATATTAAGGTTATGGTACTTTTTCAATCGCTCAGTTTTACTTCTCTCTTTTTGTTATTTCATCCTGAGGATGCCTGTCAACAGTATCAGGGGAAATGTCCATCATTCAGTCAATCAAAAGAAAGAGATCTTCTAGCAGGTATAACTCACAGAGGATATCTGGTCTGTCTGCTGCTGCTGCTGCTAAGTTGCATCAGTCATGTCCGACTCTGTGTGACCCCATAGACAGCAGCCCACCAGGTTCCCCTGTCCCTGGGATTCTCCAGGCAAGAACACTGGAGTGTGTTGCCATTTCCTTCTCCAATGCATGAAAGTGAAAAGTGAAAGTGAAGTCGCTCAGGCGTGTCCAATTCTTAGCGACCCCATGGACTGTAGCCTACCAGGCTCCTCTGTCCATGGGATTTCCCAGGCAAGAGTACTGGAGTGGGGTTCCATTGCCTTCTCCAGTTCTGCTCTGTCTAGCCTGTCCCAAATAACCACCTCAGTGTCTGAGAACTTAAGGCTTGGTGATTGACAACTCACTAAGGTTAAAGGCATAAGTGTATATATGAGGGATGGTGACTCCATGGAATGGATGCTGAAAGATGAATGCAAATGTGTTACAGAATTCTCTCAAAGGAGTTCTTGTGAGGCATATAAAGTGCCTCATGTGTTACAAGATGGCATCTGAAAAGTCTCTAAACAGTGTCTGACACACAGTGGTGTTCAATAGGCTTTAGTTCATTTCCTCCCTTTCCCTGAATCCTTTCGAGGATAAAAGAATCTCAGCGATCCCAAACTCTATACTGAGACTGAGTGACTCTCTAGGACACAAACTCCCAGACCCTGATGAACTCTCTCTTAGGAGGAATTAGCAGCACCACCTTGGCCAAAATGACTTGCACTAATGTTCAAGACACTGATTGAAAGTACCTTTACTTATATATGTGTGTTGCTTAGCACCTGCTCCATGTTCAGGTCATAGGAGATTCCCCCCAAATCAATGGCACGATACTGTCAGACTATAGTATGAAATAATCCCAAACTGACATTTGGCAGGGTTCCTTCCTAGTAACAAGATGCCAACTAGAAACCTAGGCACTGCTTGGTGGTCCAGTGGTTAGGACTCGGTGCTTTCACTGCCGTGGGCCTGGGTTCAATCCCTGGTAGGAGATCTAAGATCTCCACAAGTCCTGCAATGTGGCAAAAAAGCATCCAGAGACTTGGATAACTGGCATATTACTTAAGGCTTCTTTCTTAAAGTATTTTCCTGTGAAATTCGACATTCCATTCAAGTCATGCCCATTGGGCAAGGTCAACCCTTGTGCAGATTCCCATGACTTTGTGGGCATCTCGTGACTTGTAGAATGATTATATAGTACTTCTGAGTGTGCAGAACATTGTGTCACTTGGTCTTGAAAGACAACAATGACCTAAGCTTTGTGGACATTTGTGAATACTTCAATTTGTGGAAAAGAACATACAAAGTGCCCACTATAAGTGTCACAAAACAAGCAGTTATTTGAATCATTTTATGTTCTTAGAAGACAAAGTAAAATGTAATGGTGGATGTTTTATTTCCCAAGATGTCTAAAAACTTCCTGAATCCATTATTGGCTGAGAAGATCACTGGGGAGGAATCTGGTTCTGAGAAGGAGAGTCTTCAATATTTCTCCCATTCAAGTACTAATCAGGCCCAACCCTGCTTAGCTTCCAAGATCAGATGAGATCGGGCACGTTCAGGGTGGTGTGGACATAGACTCTTCAGTATTTCTAATTGGACATTTTCTTTGCTGGGAAACAGTAAATGCCATTGGGATTGTGTTGGCACCTCCTTTATTCAGAGATATGGAAATGACTTGGATGGGCTATGAAACACACACAATGTGCCAAGTTTCTCTGTGTCATGACAAGAGGAAACTGCGGTGGTGGAAAGGAAAAACGGAAGCTCACAGATTCTGAAGGTGAAGCCATTCTTGTGGGTTCACTTCTGCTGAAATCAGCAAAGTCAAATTTTCCAACTTAAATGATAGCAACAATGGAGAGTGTTTGCTGCTGGTCTGAGCTGAGTACTTCAGATGCTTTGTCCTTTTGAATTCTCACAGCAACCCTCTCTCACCAGGCAGCTTTTTATTGTTCCCATTATACAAGTGAAGAGATTGAGGCTTGGAAAGTTTCAATAACTTGCCCAGTATTCCACAATTAGTAAGTAGAGAACATGGAATGCAAACTGTATTTGGTAGTAGAGCCTTAATCACTACACTGTAATAATTTCTGAATTAGAGCAAGAGAAATTTAAGATAATCTGTAAAAAAAATTAAATACAGGATAGTATACCAAAACTGGAATTTTCTAAGCCCTCAGTTTATCTTTAAACATAGTTTTGGCCTAAGGATTGGCTTTTCTTATACACTAGCTTCTGTTGCCTCTCCATCTGTGTTTTTAATAAAGATAATTAGGGTCACCTTGGTTCAGCCAGTCCTTATTTATAATTATACTGCACCTGGAAACCTGAAAGAATGTACAGATTCATGTTAGCTCCCAGTCAGTGCTTGGAATGGCTTACTTTGCCCTCAAGATACAAGCAGTCTTTAGTGAAGAATTCAGGAAATTAAGCATTGGACTCATTCAAAGAGTCCAGAGTTCTCTGGTTCTCTGTCTCTAAGTTCCCTCCTTAGACACAAAGTTCACTTCTCTTCAATCTGTTGCTTCTGTGCTGTTGGCAAAAACACTGAGGAACTCTGCTGATCCTGGAATCCTTGTATGCATGTTTGGGAGGTATGAGATGAACTTGACTTTTCCTTCCCCTTGACCTCAGCTTGCCTCCCCTGCAGTCTCTCAGAACCATGAACATGGCATCATTTGCTTTGTTTCCCACAAGCTGTGGATACAGTCTACTTGCAAGAGTAACCTTCCTTGGACCGAACTTTCTCCCCAGTGTTTGATTTCACTGGAAAGTGGAAGATGGATGTTAACAGGACTGCTGAACAGAGAGAGGACCAGGTAGCAGATCATATTGTCTGTATCATAAACACACTTAAAAGATTGCATCAATGTGATTTGAAGATTTTAAACATTTTGCCTCATTGAAGATTTAAGGAGAATATGTTTGGAATCAGTAAGTGGCTTTTCAAAAATTTAAGAGCCACAGGCATAGTTTGAAAACAGAAAATAAAGCAACATAGTACTGCTGTTGGAGGACTTTGAGTATCGTGGTGGGGAAGGCCTCCAGGGGATCTTTCCTTAGGCAGAGCAGAGAATGGGCAACTGGGAATGACCAGGTCTGAAGGGCCTCAAACACTGAGCACTCAGAAGAAGCAAGGGAATAACCAGTCTTTCTAAATAATGGCTCATGCCTGGAGGGAAGGACCCAAGCAGTTTTCAGGTCCATAAACTTTTGCTAAAGGGCTTCCAGGTGGCTCAGTGGTAAAGAATCCTCCTGCCAATGCAGGAGACACCGGTTTGATCCCTGGTTGGGAAAATCCTCTGGAGTAGGAAATAGCAACTCACTCCAATATTCTTGCCTGGGAAATCGCATGGACAGATGAACCTAGTGGGCCGCAGTCCATGGGGTCACAAAGAGTCAGACATGACTGAGTATGCACACACAAGGTGGGATCATTGAAAGAGTGGGTATGCTGAGTGTCTCTCTCAGAAATAAAAGCAGATATCTTCTTAGCCACAAAAGGAGGAGTCAAAACCATGCAGCTATGCTCTAACAGCCACTGCTTCATCTGTTGTAGCACTGCCTCTCAGCAACTTTCTCAGCATGGAAAGAGCCTAATCCTCTGATGGAGGGAGCCAGTCCAGGTTCAGAAGGACCTCTGCCCACAGCAACAAATGAAAGACCCCCCTTCATGATTCCATGATGCTGGTGGGAATTAGAATGTGATGTTTATGCTCGGGCATGTAATATGATAAAAAGAGCCAAAAACGAAAACAAGAAATCTGACAACTAATCCAAGAGTGTTCAGTGTTTCCTAATGAGAACTTTGAAAGTGTTGAATCAAACATAACAGTGGTCTTTATTATCCTGAACACAGAATCCTTACATGAGGAAAGGGATTGCTGTTGTTTTTATCATTTTGGGCTTTTGCTGAATTTAAACATGGAGAAATAGTATTTATCTGATGAGCGGAGGACTGAAGATGTGAATTCCATTGCAATATCCCACTAGGAATTCCTAAGATAAAAGACAAACCAGGAAAACCCCTCCCCTAAGAAAATCATTCATGTACCAGCCAAACTCTCAAATGTTTTTAAAGGAGAGGTGAACTTCCATGGGTCTGCTCAGTGATGGTGGCTTTAATTGATGTGAAATCTGATCTAACTTAAAAGAACTGATTGACTTCAAAGGGTTTCTGCCACTTTAATTAATGAGAAATAAATAATAACCCTTTAGCCTTGAAAGATCTTCTGCATGTTATGAAACAAGCTTTACCTGCAAAGGAAGAGTACAGAGGGAAGAAGAAAAAGAGCCTCACATGGAGATGAAAGAAAGTCTTTCATATTTTTCACTTTGTGCCAGACACACTCATTCTCGTTCTGCAAAAGGTCCATTCAGCCATCTTTTTTTTTGAGATTCAATATTCATCCAAGAAAAATGAATGGACATCTACTTTGAGTTGCGTAGGAGCCCAAAGTGTTCTGTTCCTAGTGTTGAACAGATAAAGGAGTTACAACATCCTTGCCCCGACAATGTTTGTTTCATAATCAACACATTCTTGATTTCAGCATTAAGGTTATGCTCTTGTGGGAGAATTTAACAATGAAGTACATTCAGAGAGTTTCCTCTTTTAAAAGACCTAATGATTGACTTACATGGAAACATGTTTCTCAAAATCTGTGAAATCACATTTAGCAAGCCAAAAATACTTCTGCCTCAATTATCAGTGCTTATTCCTGGTAATCCAAAATCTACAACAAAATCTATAACCCTATCCCCTCATAAAATGTGAGGAGACACTTTCTATCAGAATAATGACTGTATCTCCTGAAACGTGATAGAACAACATAAGTCTGAAGAATAGGAGTCAGGCCAAATCTCTTAGAGATTTGACAAATGAGGTCCTGCCTGCCCTCCACCCCATCCTTGTGGACATGTCTATGTTGTAACAAAGGAGAGAGAGCCCTGCCTTAGTTTAATTAAGTGCATTCAAACCTGAGCTCTGCCCCTTGAGCAGTAAGAACTGCTGCCATAACCCTGCTATCATGGGCTGAAACCTCACGGAAATGTTTATAAAACCCTGTGAGGCGTATTCATCATCCCTTGTCAAACATTAAGAATATGAGGTTCAAAGAGATTAAGTAGTCTACCCAGTTGATAAGTAGCAGGGTCTCAATTTAAAGTCAGAATTGACCAGATTCAAAGCATTTCCAGGGGGGACACACCATTTTCATGTTATGGTTCTCAGTCCCTTTACCTGTAAAATGGACCCAGCAAGACTTCTCTCACAACACTGTTCAGAAGAGTAATTTTAATGTGGTCATAAACTTGTAGAAGCCTTGTAAGCTATGAAGTTCCATTGGAAGGCATGAGATTCTGAGACACTATCAAATGGGATGAACATTTATGAATCCATAAAACATGGACTCAGGAACAAAATCACCACTAACTTAACTCTTCATCATCATGATTTTGATATTTTGAGTCTCCTTTATGAAAAAAATGGATGCAGATTTTGTAGGGCAAATAGAAGTCACATCTCATTATTATCTTGGGATTTTAAAAAATCTTGGGCCTTTGGTTTAATAATTAATCTTCTGACAGTGTCAGGGAAACAAAAAAATACTTAAAGAGCAATTTTCCTAGGATAGGAGAAAATTCTAGATCATCCCAGCAGGATTTTGTTCCTTTGTGTGTGTTTTTTAACTTTTCTTATTGAAGTATAGTTGATTTACAGTGTTGGGTTAGTTTCGGGTATTAGTCAGTTCAGTCGCTCAAGTTGTGTCTGACTCTTTGTGACCCCATGGACAGCAGCATGCCAGGCTTCCCTGTCCATCACCAACTCCCAGAGCTTGCTCAAACTCATGTGCATCAAGTCAGTGATGCCATCCAACCAGCTCCCCTTCCTCCTCCTGCCTTCAGTCTTTCCCAGCATCAGGGTCTTTTCCGGTAAGTCAGTTCTTCACATCAGGTGCCCAGAGTATTGGTTCTTCAGCTTCCGTATTAGTCCTTCCAATGAATATCCAGGACTGATTTCCTTTAGGATTGACGGGTTTGATCTCCCTTCTGTCCAAGGGACTCTCAAGAGTCTTCTCCAAAACCACAGTTCAAAAGCATCTATTCTTGATGCTCAGCTTTCTTTATGGTCCAAATCTCACATCCAATTTCAGGTATATACCAAAGTGACTCAGATATTAAGTGATTCATATATATATATGGAAGAGTTGACTCATTGGAAAAGACTTTGATGCTGGGAGGTATTGGGGGCAGGAGGAGAAGGGGATGACAGAGGATGAGATGGCTGGATGGTATCACTGACTCAATGGACGTGAATCTGAGTGAACTCCGGGAGTTGGTGATGGACAGGGAGGCCTGGCGAGCTGCGGTTCATGGGGTCGCAAAGAGTCGGACACGACTTAGCGACTGAACTGACCTGATATATATATATATATATCTTTTCAGATTCTTTCCCTCATAGGTTGGCAATCTATTTTATAATTAGTAGTGTGTATATGTTAATCCTGATCTCCTAATTTATCCCTTCCCTTCCCAATTCCACTTTGGTGACCATAAGCGTATTTTCTGTGTCTGTTGGTCTATTTCTGTGTAATAAATAAGTTTTTTTTTGTTTCTACATATAAGTGATAACATGTGACATTTGTCTTTTCCTGCCTGGCTTACGTCACCTAATATATTTTCTAGGTCCATCTGTGTTGCCGAAAATGGCATTATTTCATTCTTTTTTATGGCTGAGTAATATTCCATTGTGTGTGTGTGTGTGTGTGTATGTGTGTGTGTGGACCACATCTTTATCTATTCCTCTTTCAGTGGATATTTATGTTGGTTCCATGTCTTGGCTATTGTAAATGGTGCTGCAGTGAACATTGGAGTGCATGTATCTTTTCAAATTATATTTTCCTCTGGATATATGCCCAGGGGTGGGGATTGCAGGATCATGCTGCTGCTAAGTCGCTTCAGTCACGTCTGACTCTGTGCAACCCCATAGATGGCAGCCCACCAGGCTCCCCTGTCCCTGGGACTCTCCAGGCAAGAACACCAGAGTGGGCTGCCGGTTCCTTCTCCAATGCATCAAAGCGAAAAGTCAAAGTGAAGTTGCTCAGTTGTGTCCGACTCTTAGCAACCCCATGGACTGCAGCCTACTAGGCTCCCCCGTCCATGGGATTTCCCAGGCAAGAGTACTGGAGTGGGCTGCCATAGGGTAGCTCTATTTTTAGTTTTTTAAGGAAATTCCGTACTGCTTTACACAGCGGCTGTAACAATTAATGCAGCAAGTTGTGAGTGTCTTAAGAATGCCACAGGGCAATTGACAGACAGTAGATAGTGAGAGGCCCCCGCTCATCACCTTGAGTCCTTCACACCAGGCCCCTGACTTTGTCTTGGCCTTGTCTCCCATCATTCTTCCTTTTGCTCCTATCCTGCATCCCAGCAAGGCTATTGCTGTCCTGGCATACTGTGTTCTTCCACACCGCCTGACACTTGTATGCCTTTGTCCCTCTTTCTGGTTTTGATGCATGCTTTTATTCCTGGATTGAGAATATCTCCCTCCAGCTCTGTTCCCCGTCACCTGAACTTGCCTCCAGACACCCACCAGGTAACATGGGCACATGGATTGAGACAGTTGCAGTTGCCTGATCATGGATACTTGTTTTTTTGGAAACTATTTGGCTTCTTTTAGCCACAGAAGAATGTGTTCATTAGAAATACCTTTGCTGCTTCTTAAAGAAGGAGAAGGAGTTCTGCAGCTCTAAACAGAGAGAAAAATATGTGCAAAATAGAGGTTATCCCAAGGCCATCATTGCTTTGGTCATGAGAACAGTCCAGATACACTATGGCTTGGGGACCAAGATGCCATAGGAAAGAAAAGGCAAATCTAAAGAGTACTTTTGATATGATGGGATAAAAGTCTGTGCTTTAATCTGTAGGTCATTAGAAGTCAAGAAAGTTATATAAATAAATTATATTTGTAATTTTGAAACAAAAAAAAGTTTAAAAAAGAAATACCTTTGCAATCACAGAGAACTAAATAGAAGAAAACTTCCCATAATTTCTCCACTCAAATACTGCTAATCTTTGGGTCTTCGTCATCCTGCCATATTTCTTAGCGTAGTGTTCCCCCATCCTCATATTAATGAACAAGGATAAGTGCAAAGATGGTAAATTTCCATTCCTTTCTTCATTCTCCCACAATCTGCTAAGGAAATTCTCTCTTTTGGTGTGAGGCCTCTCTCTTTTCTTGGCCCTCTCCTTCCCCCATCCACCGTAACATCCAAGGAGACTCAGGTTTCTTACTCATTTTTTGACCTTGTTTTGCTCAGGAAGAGGATCAAAAGAGATGAAGTTACATTTTGGTAGGCAGTTGAAATTTAGCTGCAGAAAAAGATGTTCCTAGGATTCATGGGTCAGGAAGATCAGCTGGAGAAGGGATAAGCTACCCACTCCAGCATTCTTGGGCATCCCTGGTGGCTCAGCTGGTAAAGAATCTGCCTACAATGCAGGAGACCTAGGTTCGATCCCTGGGTTGGGAAGATCCCCTGGAGAAGGGAATGGCTACCCACTCCAGTATTCTTGCCTGGAGAATTCTATGGACTGTATAGTCCGTGGGGTCGCTAAGAGTCGGATATGACTGAGCTACTTTTACTTTTCACTTTCAAGGACAAGTCTAAATGTTAGAGATATTGAGAATTAAAAGAATGGGAAAGGGATACTTTTTTTTTCTTTTTTTAAGAAATTATTTCTTTTAATTGGAGGCTAATTTCTTTACAATATTGTAGTGCTTTTTGTCATACATTGACATGAATCAGCCATGGGTGTTCATGTGTTCCCCATCCTGAACCCCTCTCCCATCTTCTTCCCCATCCCATCCCTCAAGGTCATCCCAGTGCACCACCCCTGAACATCCTGTCTCATGCATCAAACCTGGACTGGTGATCTATTCACATAAGATAATATACATGTTTCAATAAGGGGTACTTTTTAAAGTATCATTTTAGGTTATAATTTGGTGAGGTTATTATCTCACCTTGCTTAGTTGGCTATGTGGCAGTGTTAAATAATCCCCAAATCTCAGTGGCTTATACTAACCTTAGTTTTCATTTACATTACACAGTGGTGGGCCACTTCTGATCAGCTGTATTTACCTTTCATTGCTGGACTCATGCTAAAGTTCCAGTTCTGTATGCTCCAGTCATGACACACAGAAGGAAAATAAAAATGATAGAATCACCTGATGCCTCTTAAAGCTTCTGCTCACAAGTGGCGTTTCTCACTTATGCTCACATTTCAGTGATGACATAAATGACATGGCTCAGCCTGACATCAACAAGTATGGAGCTGTAAGATTCCCACAGAGAGGGAAAGCCATATGTTTGCAAATAGTCTGCCATGTGATTATAAGTTGAATTTTTTAGGAAACAGTCTTCAATGGATATTGGCTTTCAGGAATTTTACTGGGAATGCTCCTGGGAGAGTACCTATGGGGGAGTAAGGGAACCAGGATTGGGCAGAGGAAAAAGATGAACTATGATGTCCATCAAAGTTTCAGCGAAGACCTCAGTGAATCCTCAGGGGAACCCTTGAACTATGAATAGCTCTTCTGAATTGTCCCAATTCGAGGCAAGGAGTTTGAATGTCCATGTAGCAGCATAGGCCAGCCATTGGAAAGAGGCTGTCTCTGGGAATGGGGGCATCACCTTGGGTGGGTGGGGCAGCTCCCTTTCACCAAGGACGACATTCCTGGAAGCTGGAGAAATGCATGTCTCCTGCCAGACTGCGGCCATCTGTGTGGCACACACAGCATTTTTGCACAAACTCTTTATCACTCTTTCTGAAACACCTGTAAGCTCTTCAATTATTGTTTATTATTTTGGGCTTCTGAATAGTGTTTCACTGATGTAACACCACTCATAGTTTACCATGGGGCAGTGACCATCTTATATAAGTGTTGTGAATCACAGGGCACGTGGAATAGATAACCTGCTTTTCTTTGTGTCCTTTAAAATATTCATAAACATTGTTTACACTGTGGTTGAAGGAGACAAAAAATAATCAAATTGGAAAGCTGAACAAATTTGTTAATCCAGTCTAAAGGTACTTGCTTGGTGGAGGGTTTAATGATGAGCTCAGGAAACCATGGTACTGCTGCTGAGTTAGCCGTGGGAGGTGTGTGGGGTACAGAAGGAAGGAAGGAAGCATTCTGGTTTCCTTTTTAATCACGCATCTGATGGGTTCCAGCAAGGGTTTTTAGTTCTTTGATTTTCTGTTTTCCAGTTAGAATCACCTAGTTGTCATCCTTCTGGGAGTTTCTAAGGAGTTGTGGGAGGGGGGCTGCCAGGCATCAGATACTGAGGCTACTTAAGTCAGCAGAGTCCTGTCTTCAGTGATCTGAGAGTTACCAGTTTATTTCCCAAAAGATCTTAAATTTAAGCAGCCTATTTCTTTCAATTAGATCTGAAAGGTGCTTTTCTCTGCCAGAAATTTACTTTCTTTAAATATTCTAATTGCAAAAAAAAAAGGTAACGATAATGCAAACAGATCATTTTGAGTTTTCTGCCCTTTTATCAATTTTGGCTGAATCTCAGCCAGGCAAATGTTACCTTAACAATTTCAGTTTTAAAATTTCTGCCCTGCTTATAAGGGAAAGAAAGGTGATGAAAAGGCAGTTTTGGGTATGTGCTCAAAGCTTGTCTGAATCCAGGGCACATTTTCAATCTAATGGAATACATTTTTCAGCCTTCTAAAGCCAGTTTGTCTAATTCAGACAAAACTTTCCCTGGTATCTAAGCATATGAAACCTTGCTTCTTAGAGAAGGGTAAAGAGAAAGCCAGAAAAAAAAAAATGCATTTGGAAAAACTAACACAAATAGAGCTGCATTTAAGTGGTAGATCAGAGATAAAGCATCATGAATCCTCTGTGTAAATCAGTTTTTGAAAATTAACTTCATGGTCTTCGTGATAGAAGAATAATAGGAGTTCAACATCTAGCAGACATGTAAACTATTTTTAAAAGGATGAGTAAACAAAAGTTGCATATTGTTTCATGACCCAGACATACACATGGCTTACAAAGAAAGTCATTATTAATGTGTTGGTCTGCTCTGCCCATGCCTCTGTGTGTGTGTGTATGCCTATATGCATACATATTCCATACCTGCTAGAGTTGTGCAAAGAAGGACTCACCTGGGTGAGCCTGATGTCTAAACAAATATCCTTTCATTAGGGTCAATAAGGTAGATGGAAGCAGGAGAAATGATGCCTCTTCCCTCCACTTCATGGAAACATCCCTCCTCACATTTTTCAGCCACTTCCTTTACCTTTGTGCTTCATCTCTGAGCACTTTTTCCTCCTTACTCTCAGCTTTGGAGCCAGGCCACCACTCTCCCCTTTTGGAATAGTCTCTAGCCTTGACTTTCTTGGCAATGAACCCTCTTGGGCTTCCTCCTCCCTCTGGGTCACTCAGACCTAATGGCATTGACTGTTCTCCCCTATTTGTCAAAGCTGCTGCTCTTGAAAGTTCTGTCCTAGGATCTCCTCCCTGCTCGCTGTTCATACATATTGGACATTTGCTTTTCCTAAGGAACTGTCTCCAATCCCAAAGAAAGGCAATGCCAAAGAATGCTCAAACTACTGCACAATTGCACTCATCTCACACGCTAGTAAAGTAATGCTCAAAATTCTCCAAGCCAGGCTTCAGCAATATATGAACCATGAACTTCCAGATGTTCAAGCTGGTTTTAGGAAAGGCAGAGGAACCAGAGATCAAATTGCCAACATCTGCTGGATCATGGAAAAAGCAAGAGAGTTCCAGAAAAACATCTATTTCTGCTTTATGGACTATGCCAAAGCCTTTGACTGTGTAGATAACAATAAACTGTGGAAAATTCTGAAAGAGATGGGAATACCAGACCACCTGACCTGCCTCTTGAGAAACCTATATGCAGGTCAGGAAGCAACAGTTAGAACTGGTCATGGGACAACAAACTGGTTCCAAATAGGAAAAGGAGTACATCAAGGCTGTATATTGTCACCTGGCTTGTTTAACTTGTATGCAGAGTACATCATGAGAAACAGTGGGCTGGAAGAAGCACAAGCTGGACTCAAGATTGCTGGGAGAAATATCAATAACCTCAGATATGCAGATGACACCACCCTTATGGCAGAAAGTGAAGAGGAACTAAAAAGCCTCTTGGTGAAAGTGAAAGAGGAGAGTGAAAAAGTTGGCTTAAAGCTCAACATTCAGAAAACTAAGATCATGGCATCTGGTCCTATTACTTCATGGAAATAGATGGGGAAACAGTGTCAGACTTTATCTTTTTGGGCTCCAAAATCACTGCAGGTGATGAGTGCAGCCATGAAATTAAAAGACGCTTACTCCTTGAAAGGAAAGTTATGACCAACCTAGATAGCGTATTAAAAAGCAGAGACATTACTTTGCCAACAAAGACCCATCTAGTCAAGGGTATGGTTTTTCTAGTGGTCATGTATGGATGTGAGAGTTGGACTGTGAAGAAAGCTGAGCACCAAAGAATTGATGCTTTTGAACTGTGGTATTGGAGAAGACTCTTGATAGTCCCTTGGACTACAAGGATATCCAACCAGTTCATCCTAAAGGAGATCAGTCCTGGGTGTTCATTGGAAGGACTGATGCTAAAGCTGAAACTCCAGTACTTTGGCCACCTCATGCGAAGAGTTGACTCATTGGAAAAGACTGTGATGCTGGGAGGGATTGGGGGCAGGAGGAGAAGGGGATGACAGAGGATGAGATGGCTGGATGGCATCACCGACTTGATGGACATGAGTTTGTGTGAACTCCAGGAGTTGGTGATGGACAGGGAGGCCTGGCGTGCTGTGATTTATGGGGTTGCAAGGAGTCGGACATGACTGAACAACTGAACTGAAGGAGCTGTGTGGCTCAGGTGGTAAAGTATCTGCCTACAATGCGGGAGACCCAGGTTCATTCCCTGGGTTGGGAAGATCCTCTGGAAAAGTAAATGGCAACCCACTCCAGTACTCTTGCCTGGAAAATTCCATGGACAGAGGAGCCTGGTAGGCTACAGTCCATGGGATCGCAAAGGGTTGGACATGACTGAGCGACTTCACATCACACATCACAGCTGTGTGGGCTTCCCAGGTGGCACTAGGGGTTAAAAAAATCTGCCTGCCAGTGCAGGAGACGCAGAAGAAACTGGTTCTACCCCTGGGTCAGGAAGATTCACTAGAATAGGAAATGGCAACTCGCTCCAGTATTCTAGCCTGGAAAATTCCATGGACAGAGGAACTTGGCGGGCAGCCATCCATGGGGGCGCAAAGAGTCGGACAAGCCTGAGTGACTGAGAATACACACAGATCCTCAGCTCTGGGACACATTCCCTCCATATACATGCTTCACCTGGGTTACTGTGATTTATCTTGACAGTTTCCGTTGAGACGTTACCGTGTTTGGAAGTTCTTCACTGACTCCTCAAGTCAGTGTGTTTCTTCTGTGCCCCTAGCTCTGTATCCTTCCCCTTGCTCCAGTACTCACAACTCTATTTTGTAATTACATATTTATTTGTCAATGCATGCATGTGTGCATGCTAAGTCACTTCAGCTGTGTCCCACTCTTTGCGACCCCATGGACGGTAGCTTGCCAGGCTCCTCTGTCCATGGGATTTCCCAGGCAAGAATACTGGAGTGGGTTGCCATTCCCTTCTCCGGGGGATCTTCCCAACCCAGGGATCAAACTTGTGTATCCTGCAATGGCAGGCGAAGCCCCTTATTTGTCAGTATGTCTTACTAAATTGTTAGGCCAGAGATCACATTTATTAGTCAGTGCTGCATCCCTAGCTCCTGGCAGCGTCTGAAACTTAGAAGTCTCACAGTATTATTGAAAAAAGAGACGCTAACACAACTATTAGCACTTACCCCATCCTTCGTGATGTACTGTGCAGTTTAGCCAGTGGCGTCGGATACAAGACCCTCTGTCAGTTGAACTCTCCTGTCATACATGTCTCAGTTCATCTGGGCTGCCGTAATAAAACATCACAGACTAGATGGTTTAAACAGCAGAAATGAAACGTCTCACAGGTCTGGAGGCTGGGAGTCTGAGATCAGGGTCTCAGCATGGTTAGTTATTGGTAAGGCCTTCCTCCTGGTTATGTCCTCAAGTAGCCTAACTTGGTGCATACAGACAGAGTGACAGAGAGACTCACAGGGAAATAGAAACAAAGAGAGAGAGAGTGATCATCCGTGTTGGGTCTCTTCTTCTCTGCTTAAGGGCATTGGTCCATCAAGAAGACCTCACCCTCATCATCTCATCTAACCTTGATTACCTCCCAAAGGCACCACCTCCAAACTCAATCACATTGGGGATAAGTGTTTCAACATGGAAATTTGAAGGGAACACCAACATTTAATCCATAGCAATATAGTAGACATAAGTAAAAATGTGAATCTCCTCCAAGGACAGAATAAGGTAAATTTGCCTTAACTGGAATTTGAGGGCTTAGATCAAATAAAAATATTAAATAGAGAGGGACTTTCAAGGCAAGAAGCAATCACCAAATGAATTTGTATCCCCTCCTTCAGTTCAGTTCAGTCGCTCAGTCGTGTCCGACTCTGTGACCCCATGAATTGCAGCACACCAGGCCTCCCTGTCCATCACCAACTCCTGGAGTTCACTCAGGCTCACGTCCATCGAGTCAGGGATGCCATCCAGCCATCTCATCCTCTGTTGTCCCCTTCTCCTTCTGCCCCCAATCCCTCCCGGCATCACAGTCTTTTCCAATGAGTCAACTCTTCGCATGAGGTGGCCAAAGTACTGGAGTTTCAGCTTTAGCATTATTCCTTCCAAAGAAATCCCAGGGCTGATCTCCTTCAGAATGGACTGGTTGGATCTCCTTGCAGTCCAAGGGACTCTCTTCAAATGTTGGACAAGTCTTTCTGAGACCTCCATACAGATACAGGCTCAGAGAGCGTCCCTCCAATTTGAATACAGTTCAGCATATTGCACGTGGTAAGTGGTTATCTGTTAAATTAATGAATGAAGTTCAATATATTATTGCCCTGAGGCTGAAGATGGGAGGTAAAGGAAAGTAAAACTAGATGTTCCCTCAGGATGTAGGTAAAGTTGATTTACAGTTATTTGAATCCATACTGACCTATGTTAACATTCTTGTGCTTGTTTATTCATTTCTTTGATGAATTAATAAATTCTTAGCTTTGTTTCTCTCAGAAGGCCTTGAGGTTGCTTATGGAACCTACACAATTTTGTAGCTGAATAATAAATAGATGAGAAAACTGGAATAAAAAGTTTGCACACAGGGTTGCATGGTCCAAGGATCTGCATCATTTTGCTACGAACTTTCTAAAAGCCAAAACAAGTAGCTGAGTCAAGTCACTTGCAAGTTTTGTAGCATCTGTAAGATAAAAATAAACCACTTGATAAGGAGTTAGAATGTAAATTCCATTACACTGGGCAGTGCATTTTTTCTCTTTTGTTCATTTATTGTAGTTTTTGTACCCACAGTGCCCAGTGAAAACTAACACACAAGATACAGCTCTTGAATGAATTAATCAGAAACATATTTTCCTAGTCCTAGACACTGAAGAATCTCCAAAAAAGGGGGAAATCATGTAATAACGTAGACAGCCCCTTGATAAATAAATATTTAATTCCCTAGAGATGTTTTCTTTTCACACTTCAGTGTGATCTAAGGCATGAAATGTAATGCAACAAAGTAAATTTGATACTATCAGTTCTATAAATTCCATCGTGAAGCTTTTAGATCTGTCTTGAGCTAAGGTTAAAATGTAGGCTATTTTCAGGCAATGTCCCATGAAAGTTATGGGACATTCTCTCATAATGTTTGATAAAAGTGAGGGCAGCAGAGAGTCTGAACTAATGTTCTTCAGCAAGAAACCGAAGCGCACATGCTTATTGTTGCTGATAAAGGAGAGTCATGTGCTGGGCCAGTCACTGTCTGCAAGGACGAGCGGTGTCGCTCTTAAGATAGTCTTCTTGCTAACATTGTTCAGGTAACTTCCCTCTACCGGGTACTAGGCTAAGAGTGTCCCTGAATCCACCCGACAACCTTATGAGGTAGGTCCTGTCACTAAACCCCCATTTCACAGGGGACAAACCAAGGCTTGGAGAAGCTGAGAAAATTACAGAATAAGTAGTGGTGGTATCAGAGGCAAGATTCGACTGAGAGATAATCTGACCTCTTTGATGCCTATGTGAAAATTAAGGAAGCTTCTGGGATGTGCCAGGTTGTATGCCCTTCCTTTTATTCCGAACTATCTAAATACACTTGGCCAGTACTTTCTATGAGCAGAGATTTGGTTTTCCTTTGAACACTATTCAGAACATTAATGTATTCTATACACCCTGTAGCAATGAAATAAGTCATGTGATAACAATAGGAACAATAACAAAAATAATATCATCTTAAAACTCACCCAAATGTATTTTGTTGTTGGATTTTTAAATCAGTTTATAGTCACAAACAGAAAGCAACTGACGAGCATTTTAGAAACATACAATTTTGTTTCTTTTCAAACAGCCTCAGCAGAAGTTAAATATGACTCAGTCCATAGCCCAGTTTCAAAAGGGCCATTTCCTGTGTCTTTTCCTTGAGTAAATAACGCACAAGATGGTCACTGCCTGATTGCAGTATCACAATGTGTTTTATTTTTATTTGAATTTTCATTTATTGATTTTTTTCCCTTGCACATGAATAATGCATCCTTTTTCAGAAAGCACCCAAATTCACATTATTTGGAACACTAAGTAAAATGTCCTTTCTTTTTGAGCAATAACAAATACACATTATGTAGTCAATGTGTTTTTAAATTGGTTAAATATGTATTTACATGCTAAACGGAGGCATTATTGGAGTCGTTTGTATAGCAAATGGGAGTTTAAATTGTCCAAATATCTGTTCATCAAAATAAAATAACTTTAAAAGAGGCTGTTGTGGTTCATTTTGGGGAAATAGCATATTTAAATATGGATATAAACAGCATTCCCTGTAATATCTAGGAGGTGGCCATAACCGTTGCGGTAAACAACACAGGCCCCTAAAGGCTTTGACAGGCTTGAGTAATGCATTGTAGCACTCTTCCCAAGCATTCCTTGTTTTGTGTTCTTCCATACAATCAAAAAACAACTCAAATAATGTCCAAACTGTCCACTCCCAATTTACCTTCCCAAGAACAGTGAATTGCCTGTGGGCGGGTTCCTGCATATGTGAATTAGTGAAGGAAGCTGACACTACCCCAGAGGCAGGGCACGGGGCTGAGGGGCAGAGGGGTAAGCATCAACCCTCCTGCCCCACTGCCTTCAGAATGGGGCAAAGGTGTGATGACTTCCTGCTTACTATGCCCTTGGCCATGGCGCTGTATTTGGCAGGGGTTTGTCTGAGATTAAGAAACGGGTGCTGTTTCTAATACAGGTAAAGAAATTCAGCAAAAATAAGATATATGAACTAAGAATTTATTCAGTTCAGTGACCAAAAAAGTCTTACTTGTGGAAGAAATGAGTCATCTCCTAAAGCATGGTATTTCCGGAAATCTGGTGGTCATTTCTTTTAGGGTTGTCCCAGTATTCTAACTCTTAGTTAAAAGACAGAGGTTAGAAGATGGAGGTGGGCTCACTGGGGATGGAGAACTGTGAAGGGGTTCAGGAGTAATTAAACAGTTACCTGGATAATAACTAAAGGTACACATGGCACCCACTCAGGGAAATGGGGTGAAGAGGAAGCACAGTGAGGCAGGGGAAGGAACCCTGCCGAGCAGTATTGGTGAGTCTCTTTAGGAGACATCACGGCCTTATAAGTCTCAGTTTCTTGGCTTCCCAAGCCTAACATTCTATGTGTTGCCATGTTTAACTTTTCAAGTAAAGAGAGACCTCCTAACTGCTGCCATCTATCTGAAAAAGTGGCCGTGAGTGGAAGAGGGGAGACCACTCAATGTACAGATAGTGAGCCAAACTTTAGGCTCTTAAGGAGATTAAGTCAATGGAGGAAAAGTAATGAATGGATGAAAGAAATCCAAAACCAACAGGAGGAATAAAGAGAGAGGTCAAAAGCTTATTTTCTTTTCTATTTTGTTGATACATAAGTATATTTACAATGTTATGTTAGTTTCAAGCATACAGCAAATGATTCAGTTCTAAATGTGTATACATACATATATGTATGTATACGTATATACATACATTTTCCACTATACACACATATATTCTTTTTCAGATTCTTTTCCACAAAATACTGAATATAGTTCCCTGTGGAAGCTTGTTTTCTTAATGACTATTCAGTGTATATGAGTCACTCTTGTCTAGTGTAGGCTTTTTCCTAAAGGAGACTCTGAGACAAAGATTCTAATGCAAGTAGATTTTTTGTGAGATAATCCCAGGAAATAGCAGGAGAGGAATGGGGAGGTGAGAGTGGAAAGAGGAGGATGCCAACAGAGGTGCTGTATCACAGCAGTTGCCCAGAGCTTGCGAACCCTGGATGACAGTGTAGAGCATGCCTGCATTATCCCAACCATGGGGTTAGATGCTGAGATGATTATTGGTATATATCAACTTAGTCTTTGGCTATTTGTCCATCAAACTAGTTACCCATCAGCTCACTGGATGAGGGCAGTCATTGTATTTGCTCTCTAATATCCCCTGCTTGCCTTGAACTCGGGTCTATCATACTCTCCACTCAGACAAAATCCTCAGGGATTTTACCTCTTTATGGTGTTCACAGTGAGCATCCATGGAGACATGGGTAAGGTACTGACAGTGTCTGCTACCAACTTTTCTTTTCTTTTTAAAAAAATTTATTTATTTTTATTTGAAGGGTAAGTGCTTTATAGTTTTGTGTTGGTTTCTACCAACACATGAGTCAGCCATAGGTTTACCAGTGTCCCCTCCCGCCTCCCTCCCCATCCCATCCCTCTAGGTTGTTATCAAGCCCTGGTTTGTGTTCCCTGAGTCACAGAGCAAGTTCCCAATGGCTATCTATTTTACATATGGTAGTGTATGTTTCCTGGAGAAGGAAATGGCAACCCACTCCAGTGTTCTTGCCTGGAGAATCCCAGGGTCAGCGGAGCCTGGTGGGCTGCGTCTGTGGGGTTGCACAGAGTCGGACACGACTGAAGCGACTTAGCAGCAGCAGTGTATGTTTCCGTGTTACTCTCTCCATATCTCCCACCCTCTCCTTCTCCCTCACAGCCCTCTCCACAAATCTGTTCTCAATGTCTGTGTCTCCGTTGCTGCTCTGCAAATAGTTTCATCAAAACCCTGGATCTGAGGTCTCTCAACTCCTCTTGCTATAAAATAATCTCCAGTAGGAACGGTGTGAAAGGCAGAAAGACTTTGTGCTTGGGGAAGAGGGTATGGTTAAGGGCACCAAGACATCTACAAAACAGATGTATTTCCATCTCAGCAGGAGGCAACCATGTTTCTCTAAGTGTTGATTAAACTCTTTCCCCATGGTGGTTCCCTTGTTTGACTCCTTCATGTTGTTCTCATTTACCTCCTTTTGCTTTTGGGAATTTGCCAGCATGGAACTTGTTTCAACGTCTACATTGATTAGATACAAGCTTATGCTAAGCTGAAAGCCAGTACATTTGTCTGGGGAACTTGTGGGGCTCATTAACCCAAAACAGGGTTTGGGATTGAAAATGCAAATAGACCCAGAAAGGTTACAATGAATGTATAAACACCAGACACAGAATAGACTGTCCTTCCCAGGCAGGGATACTTCACTTAACTTTTGAGGGCTGACATCAAAGAGAGCCCTCAGATTCCTCCAGGTAGAATCTCTTAAAAGGAGACTGAAAAGTTGGATCTGATGTCATTGGTGATTCTTTGTTTGAGCTTCTGACGAGGTCTAGAAATAACATGGTGCAACTGAGAGGGCTCAAGTTTAGGAGTTGAGAAGAATTAGATTCAAATCCTGGGCAAGGTAATGAATTACCTTGTGATGCTGGGCAAGGTATATTGAAGATCTCTCATTTTTCTAACAAAATATGGATAATAATTTCTATACCTCAGGCTATTGGGAAGATGAAATTAAGACACCATATCTAAAGAACCAGAGGGTGTGATGTATAAAATATACACCAAAGGAATGATTTTCTTTCACCTTTTGCTGTCTTTCCATTTTAGAAAGCATCTTTTTTTTCTTCTTTTGCATTCTTCTTTCCTTCCTTCATTCCCTCCCTCCCACTCTTTCTTTCTCTTTCCCCCACAGTCAGTGGTTTATATATTCTCAGGATTGTAAAACTACCATGAGCACTACCTAAGTCCAGAATCTTTTCTTTTGACTTATTGACCATGAGTTTTCTTTGTTTGTTTTGCCACAGTGTTTATAAAGAGTGACAGGAGAACCTCATTTACCAACAAAACGTCACATTTGAAATCCAACTTATGCTAAAAACTGTATTCATATCTATGATTTCATGTGGTCTTTAGCTGGAAGGTACATGAAGCATCACAGAGCGCATTTTACAGATGAAGAAAGTGAGACACTTAGAGGTGATCTAAGGACAAAGCATCACTGAGGGACAACATCTGAGGCAGGTATCAGATCTGTTTCTATTCCGAAATAGTACTCAGTGGTAATGCTTTACCTGAGAAACTTTACCAACATCTACAAAACACTGTCCCATGCGTGAAGCAGCGTATAGCTCCCAGGGGTAAGTCAGAGCAGGATGTGTAGCCTGTCGGAAGGAATGTGGCCAGAGGCTCAGCATACTGATGCCTAAGGTTTACTGCCACTTCCTTGGCTCTTTCTCACTTGTGGCTTCATTTCTGAAATTTTCTAGAATGGGTTTCATTACCTTGAGGGCATTTTCCATAAAAAGGAGGGGAAAAGGACAGTTTCACCGCTACTTGCCGAAGCACTGGCCCACAAGTCTTGAGCTTCTTATAATCATGCTATGGGGTGCGCGTTTGCACCTTTCTTCCAAAATTTAGTGTCAGTGTCTCCAAGATTAACAACCTACTCAAACTAAACCACACCTAGGTTTTCTTTTCTTTCATTAGACAAGGATTTTATGGATCCCTATTCAGTTTTATTTCTTATAATTTTTTCACCTATTATGTAGATTGACAATGGGTCCAAGGTGGCAGTGTTCAGGAATCATTCCTGGTCTAAAAACTAACCACTTAGCATCTTCAAGGATGATGTAATATGCTAGCAACTGTTTCAAATTATTATAAGAGACTTTTAAAACACCGCTTATCTACATGCACCCTGTTGGTAGGAATAAATACACATGCTACTTTCTGAACAGTTTGAGAGAATCTATCAAAATTTTAAACATGCTCATCTCTTAACCTGTAATTCCATTTCTAGGGCTTTTCTAGGACTCTTCTACAGAAATCCACTCACACAGTTGTGAAATTCTCACATGCAAGAATGTTCATTGCCTCATTAAAATATGAAAAGTTGAAGGGAAACCTAAATATGTATTAACAGAGTTCAGTCATTCAGTCATGTCCGACTCCTTGTGACCCCATGGACTGCAGCACGCCAGGCTTCCCTGTCCCTCACCAACTCCTGGAGCCTACTCAAACTCATATCCATCAAGTCGGTGATGCCATCCAACCATTCCATCCTCTGCGTCCCCTTCTCCTCCTGCTTTCAATCTTTCCCAGCATCAGGGTCTTTTCCAATGAGTCAGTTCTTCTCATCAGGCAGCCAAAGTATTGGAGTTTCAGCTTCAACATCAGTCCTTCCAATGAATATTCAGGACTAATTTCCTTTAGGACTGATGGGTTTGATCTCCTTGCAGTCCAACGGACTCTCAAGAGTCTTCTCTATCACCACAGTTCACAAGCATCAATTCCTCAGTGCTCCCTTCTTTATGGTCCAATTCTTACATCCATACATGACTACTGGAAAGACCATAGCTTTAACTAGATGGACTTTTGTTGTGTACTACACACAAATTAACTTAAATTACATGATATGCTATCCATGATACTTTTTTTTCTCTCTCATGCTGACGAGAGAACAATTTATATCACATAATTCCACCTTGTAAAACATAACAATGCCAAAATGCTATCGAGTTATATGAGTTATTTATATATTTTGGATTTTGGTCCCTTATCAGATATGCCTTGCAAATATTTTCTCCCATTCAGTAGGTTACCTTTTCATTCTCTTTTCTTTGCTGTGCAGTAGCTTTTTAGTTTGAAGCAGTCACAATTGTTTGTTTTTGCTTTTGTTGCTTCTGCTTTTGGTGTCAAATTTAAAAAATTATCAACAAAACCTATGTCAAGGGGCTTATTGTCTATATATTCTTCTAAGAGTTTCAGATCTTATGTTCAACTCTTTAATCTATTTTGAGTTGGTGTGTGGTATAAGACAGTGGTCCAGTTTCATCTTTTTGCATAAATTAATTGACCATATATATGTGTGGATTTATTTGTGGTCTCTCTATTCTGTTCCATTGATCTGTCTGTTTTTATGTCAATACCATAGTATTTTAATTACTATAGCTTTGTAACGTAGTTTGAAATCAATGACCAATGCCTTTAGCTTTGTCCTTCTTTCTCAGGACAACTTTGACTATTCATGGTCTTTTGTGATTCTATATAAATTTTTGTTTATGTGGACTGTTTTCTCTATTTCTATGAAAAATACCATTAGAATTTTGATAGAATTGCATTGAATCTGTATGTTGCTTTGGGTAGAATTAAACATTTTAACAAAATTAATTTTTCCAATCCATGAATGTGGACTATCTTTCCAATTGTCAGTGTCTTTGTTAATTTCTTTCATTAATGTCTTATAGTTTGCAGTATACAAGTCTTTCACTTCCTTGGTTAAATGTATTTATTGATACTCTTTACCAACTAAATTTGGGGGTGTTTTCCCAATAGATTTTCCTGGGTGAAAACCATTTATAAAAATTCCAGAAAATTACTTTATCCTTGTCATTTATTAATCAATCAGAAAACATACAATCATCTTTTTCTTTTCAGACTATTAATATTTTGTTTAGAAAGTAGGGTCAGTAGTCTCATATTAGGCATAGAATTGATTTTATTTTGTTTGAAATTTGCATTTAGCTTCCTATTGACTCATGTCTCCGACTCATAATTGGCCTAAAAAGTCAAGAAATGTGTTTTCTGAGTTTGGATTTTTGATGCCATTTGTCACTGCTGATGGTCCTTATGGTTGAAGAAAAGGGGTGTGCCACCTCTATTGCCTATGCATGGAGATGGAAAAGCTGAGACGTGTGACCCTTTCGCTGAAGTAAAATGGGAGGAGGTCTTTGAAAATCTCAGATCCACACTCCTTTCGGCGACTTGGTAGTTTGGTAAAACATATGCTCTTGTGAAGGACTTGGAGGAGACAAGGAGATGAGACGTGCCATTTGGGTGGAAGGGTGAAGAGAAGTACCAAAATCTGCAACGGCCACTTTTAAATTTTTATTTTGAGTATAACTGCTTTACAGTGCTGTGTTGGTTCCTGCCATACAACAGTGTGAATCAGCTCTAAGTATACATATATACCCTCCCTCTTGAGACTCTCTCCCCTACCCTCCACCCTACCCCTCTTGGATTGACTCCTCTACTGAACTGGAACACATGAAGGTTTTCTTCTCTACAGCTTACTAAATGACAGAATCCAAAAGAATGCCTTTAATTCTGGTCTTAAAATCTTGGCCATGTGTCAAATGAGCATTGATTTTCTACTATCATTAGGTCAAAAATTATATCCCTTAGTGACAGATGATGTGTGTAATATTTATTACAAAACTGGATTTTCCCAGGGATCCCAACTGAGACAGAGTCTTATCGTTTAGTATTTCCCCAGTAGTCCTGAGCGAGGATTCTTTAACACTTGAGACCTCTGAGAGCTGATAAATGTTTATTTCACCACTTGCAGACTATGAAAATCCCCTGCTCTTGAGTGGTGTGTAGGGTAAGGGAAAGACCAACACCATGAGGTGCTGAATATTGGGTTCTCTTTTTAAAGCCTTGATATTAAGAAACGTATGGTTCCTGAAAGCTAGAAAGAAAACCTGAAATAGTTTGAGAAGCATTGCTCTAGAATTATCTGGGGGAAACTAGGTTTGGTTTAGTTGGTTGATTTAAATTAAATCTATTGTTGTCGTTCAGTCCCTAAGCCAGGACACCTGGTTGCCCTCTCCTTCACCATCTCTCGGCGCTTGCTCAAACTCATGTCCGCTGAATCGGTGATGCCATCCAAGCATCTCATCCTCTGCCACTGCTCAATCTTTCTCCTGCCCTCAATCTTTCCCAGCATCAGGATCTTTTCCAGAGTCATCTGTTCGCATCAGGTAGCCAAGGTATTGGAGCTTCAGTTTCAGCATCAGTCCTTCTAATGAATATTCAGGGTTGATATCCTTTAGTATTAAATCTATCAGAGACCATAAATTGTAATGAAAATGAACTCTTAGACAATGGAATTTTAAGTCATACAGATATGATCTCCAGATTTTAATTATTGAGTTCAGCATACATAAAAGTCACTTTGTAAAATGGCCATGACATTTCTAAGCCCTTTCTACTCTCAATTTCTGTACTTACCCCCAGTGAGCCTGGGATAGAAAGCTTGCGGATGGACATTAGTCTATGGACTCCCACTTTGAGTAGTGCCAGATGAGAGAGTACTGAGAATAAAAAATTTCATCCACGCTTTGGACCCCATTTGAGACCATTTCAGAACACACAACAACACGTGCATACTTAGTGCTCACTTACATGAGCATATCATCAAAAAGACAGCTTGCTGGAAAGTAGTCTATCATGAAGGACACAAAAACTACTTCAAGATTTCAGTCAGTTCAAAGATCCATAAGTAATCCATTGATCGAGGCAAATTGTTGATGATCCATCATCACTTTTTTCAGTGTGAAAATTCCTGTTTCAGGAGCTGTGAGGACAGTCTGTAGGGCAGGGGAACTTACTGAGGGGGAAAAAATGTAGCTTTTGGGTCTGGGATGAAGGCAGAGAATAGGTTCGCAAATAACAAGGGCAAGAGGTGGTGCTAGTGGTAAAGAATCCGGTTGCCAGTGCAGGAGATATAAGAGACACAGGTTCGATCCCTGGGTTGGGAAGACCCCCTGGAGAAGGATATATGGTAACCCACTTTAGTATTCTTGCCTGGAGAATACCCATGGGCAGAGGAGCCTGACAGGCGTCATAAAGAGTCAGACTTGACTGAAGTGACTTAGCACGCAGTGACAAGAAGACCTTGATGACGCAGTCTGACAAACATGGTGGATCAGTCACTTCGGGAACCTCGAGTAACAAAGCCTGTTTTCCTAGAGGAGAGGCAGCTCAGACTGGACAGAACTATGGTGTGTATCAGGTCACTCTGAGACAGAAAATCACTGTTTGGTTTGGTCAAGTGGCAGACCAAACTTCCTGGATGAGTTCAAAGGCCCTCTGACAGGCAAAAAAGGGCAGAGACTAGGTGTTCTCTACTTTTTAAGAAACAAGGTGGAACCAGAAAAGCATTAAATTCTACTTTCAAGCAGGTGGCCCAGTGGTAAAGGATCTGCCCTGACAATGCAGGGGACACAGGAGATGTGGGTTCGATCCCTGGGTTGGGAAGATTCCCTGGGGGAGGAAATGGCAACCCACTCCAGTATTCTTGGCTGGAAAAGTCCATGGACTGAGAAAACTTGTGGGCAGCCTATCGTCCACTGGGTCGAAAAGCATCTGATAAGACTAAGCACTCTCCAGAGAGTTCAACCATAGACAAGAACCACATAGATAAAGACTTGTCTGAGGCACGCAGTGTCCAAAGATGAGCAGATTTAGTGTTCTTCCTAAACAGTGGCTATCATTTTAGTAGCTTTACAATCTTCTGCTAACTTGGTGATCGACAAGAATTTCATCTTCATTTTCCCAGTGTCATTGACTACACATTTCTCTTCCTATGCTTGTCCCAAACCTTGGCAACACTTCCGGGGGACATTCCACATGTGGTTTACATTTTACTATCCGACTTGTTTAAAAATAAACCCGGCTACAGGACAACAGTGATTAAAGACCCACCGACACCTGACCTCAGGGAGGAGGCCAGTCTACTTAGAGCTTTCGTGCAGACTTCTCATCCTAATTGTGCTATGTCAGTGCTGTGAGGAAGGAAGCTGGAGCTTTAGTCATCAAACCTGTTTAAGTGAAAGTGATTTTGAGTTTGTTGCTTCCTATGATTAGAGAAGTTTATATTTCATTTCCACAGTATTTTTTAATAGCAACCTTATGCTAATTCAACATATGCTTACCGGATAGATAATTGTCTCCAAGAATATCAATGCATATGGAATTTTTCATATAATTAATGCTTTAAACTAGGCATCAGCCTCAATTATCTAACCATTTCTGGTCCAAGATCAGATTTTAGGCATCATGCCTCTTTTCATTTCCACTTCTTCGTCATCTTGAAGGTGGAAAGACAGAGTTCATCTATCCCATTCCATTCTCTTCACAGATGAGGAAACTCAGGCCCATGGGGGATCAAATGAGTTACTAAAGTTCTTACAACAGCTTATGGAGAGAGTCTGGGTTCTGTTCCCCCAGTTGGGTGTCCCATGTTCTTTTGGACATTACCTCCTGGTTTTTATAGAAATCAGAGTTTGTAACAGAAACTCTGACTATAATTGCTGTGGACATATGGTCTTGAATTTATGTTACAAGATGCTAATCGTTGCCTGCCTGCCTGCTCATAGCCTTGCTAAATGAAATCACCCACCCCAAATCCTGCTGTCTTAGCAGCCAGACTTTGTACCTGTGACTTCTCTAACCCTATTAATGCTCATCCGTCTGGGGATGACCATTCTGCCCCCCAGAGTCCATCCATCACGGGGGCTAGAGGTGAGGCAGGGCGATCAGAGGGACTTTCTCTCTTTCAGGGCGATGAACCCGGGGAAGAGAGAAAGATTACCTTTTGGAAACGGGATCATGAATTTGAAGTCAGAATACGTTGAAAGAGCACAACTGCAGCAAACAAAAACCTATGCAATTCAGAGTCAAGAGAGCGCGGAACCCAAAGCAAGCAGAGACGCCAGCAAGTGAAGAAAGGAGAAAACAGCCAGCAGACAGAGCTGCACACACATTCTGCAACGTGGCCTACTGTAATGACAGTAACAGCTACCACCAGCTCTGGGCACTGCGCTTAACATCGTCCCTCCGTGACCGCACGTTAACCGTCACAGCAACTCAGGAGGTGCATTTAGCGTTATCTCTATTTGCAGATAGATACATTGGGGCACAGAGAGGTTGATGACCTTGCTGAGGGTCATGCCATTCACTTCACTGCTGTAGTGTCTGCCCATCTGTTGTATTCCATGTGGTAATCCCTGATAGAGTCCTTTCCCAAAAAAGCGACTGAAAGCATGGTTATTTAACCATGACAAAAATTAGAATGTTTGGAAAATATTTGACTTGAAATATTCAACCTATGATGAAGACTCACCTCCAAAAAGCATAATTGACTATGTATTTCCAGTCCTAATCGTCTTCATCTGTCAGTCTTTTACTTGAGTTAGAGTTGGAAACCTTACCAGGCAGAACCAAGGTGGGCAACCAGTAATAAAGATGGGGGAAGCCTTCTTGAGGACTGTGGGTGGTAAATCAGGTTCTTGTACTCTCATATCTGAAGGGGAATAAAAACAGGGGTAAAAAGAGGAGGGGAAGTGGAAAGAGAGTTAAACAAAGAGCCTACATACGCAACTTCTAACAAATTAGCCTTAGGCACCTACTGAGTGATTTAGGAGCATAAGCGTTAAACAAAGAAACCAGTGAAATGCACAAGAATAAGTCAGATCAAACTTGGAATTGAGGAGTCGTTGTAGTGTGTGACCTTGGGCAAAGGTAACCTCACTGACTCAGTTCCTAAAGCATATTGGTGAGAAGCTGGGAACCTTGAGAGGTCCCCAACCAAAGTGGTGGTTCTGAGGAAACAGCCCTCTCAAGAGTTTTGAAATACAGCAAACTGGAAGAGCTACAGAATTTAAATACCTGGGATTTGGGCAGTTAGTCATGGTCAGAAGCAAAGAGAATAACATCAGTAAATGAATATCTCTCAATCACTAATCATGTTCCCAGAACTTTTCTCATTCTTAGTATAATTTGAAGCTTTTTATCAGTCAGTCAATCTATTGATCAATAAACAGGTAAAAGCATAAGCCCCAACCTGATCCCACCAAATCCGCAATTCCAGGAGAGCCCTGGGAATCTTTCCTCCACAAGCGCCTGGGGGATTCTGGTTATCAGAGAAGTCTGTGGAGCACCACACCGATGGCTGTCCCGTGTCTTCTTCACGCTGATGCTTTCAGGCTGACAGCATGCTGCTCTATCTCTTTGCCAGATGAGGAGCCTGAGCCCTAGAAATCCGCCGAAGGCTATGCAGTTGGAAGGCGATAGAGTCCAGATGACTCGAGAGGCCCTCATTTTAACTGAAACCTTATACCCTTTGGCTGAGAGTGTGATTGGCCAAAACCGTGTGTTTGCCCACTGGGTATGAAGGGTCAAGGTGGGCCCTCTATAGGAGGGCTAAGAGTCAACCCACTGCTAAAGGAGCTGAATTCAGTGAATTCAGCTGAACAAGGAGCTGCCAAATTCAGTTTGCCCCTCTATTTCCCAGTGTTTGCATACCTGCCAACTTAGAAAAAAACTGGACTCACAAAATAGTCTGGAATGGAAAAGAGATTGCCAAGGAAAGTAGACACAGCCCAGTGGGGATTCAACCGAGAATGAGCAGAACACAAGAAGTGGAGATTGTTGTGTGTGTTTTCCCGTGTGAAACTAAGATCGGACGACCTAGTGCTTCATGGTGCATGCCCATCCTTCTGCGTTTAGGTGGGGTGTGATCGGAGTTATGGCGAGAGAGGAGGAAGGACATGGGCAGAGATTGAGAGGAGAGAAGCTACCAGTATCACTGGAGTTAGGGCCTCCTTCACTTCTATCTTCAGAAAGAGAGTTTGAGCCTAGACTTGGTAACTCCTCACACTTATTATAGGAGCTTCTCCCTGCCTGTTTCATCATGGTGATTAGCAATAACATTCTTAAAATGAAAAAGGACCTGTGATTTCTTTGGGAAGACAATAGAAGAGGAGGATTTGGTTCTGTATCTTTCCAGCTGTGAGATTTGGGGCAATTGACATGTTAGAGTCATCATTCTCTGGTGAGTGAGATCATATCTACCTCTTGAAGTTGTCTTGAAATTTAATGAAATATATATGTAAAAACCTAACGTGCAATTTTCTCGTGAATGTCAGCTCCTTCCTCATTTATACCCTATCTTCACCCCAACTTCTGTCCAGTCCCTGCCAGCCTATTACTCAACTGGATTATGTCTCAAGTTCCAAATCCTTCCTGAGAGAAGCACGGGGAAAGGAGCAAAGTGAGAGGACCTATGGGCAGTGGCTTTCACACACAGAAACATACAACAAATTTAAAGTTCTCCGAACCAAATGGGAAACCCATTCCCACCCCTCTACTCCAGCGGGGTCCCAGTCAGCAAAGAGCCTCCGTTCACAGATCAGTATGAGTTTCTTGTGTCTATATTATGCTAGATGTTGGAAATGTTCACTGCCCCTGAATGCCTTAGACCATATCTTCTCATTTTCTTACTGGCAAAGATATTTATTTTAATTAGCTTTTTTCTCTCTCCCATAAGGAGATACAAGTATAAGAATTTTATCTGCGCCGTTTTTTCTTTTTGCTCAGATGTTCAGTCGTGTTCAACTCTGCAACCCCATGGATTATAGCCCACCAGGCTCCTCCGTCCATGGGATTCTCTCGGCCATAATACTGGAGTGGGTTGCCATTTCCCCCTCAGGGGTCTTCCTGTCTCAGGGATCGAACCCTCATCTCTTATGTCTCCTGCATTGGCAGGTGGATTCTTAACCACTAGTACCACTTGGGAAGCCCTGCACTGGTTACCTTTGCGTAAGTTTAACAAGCCCTTCTTGAAAGCTCCGTATTCATTCACTTAAAGTCTTGCTAAATACTTGTTCTGCCACTAAGATCTTGTAACTTAGTGCTTCATAGCACACATCCGTCCTCTCTTGGTCAGTATGAGTGGGTCGGCTAAGTTGGTTGGTTTTCTGCATCTGGCAGTTGGTGTGTAAGTTGGTTTGTCCCTCTCTGAGATTAATTTCCATACATAAGATCTGGGGAAACTATTGAATTCCTACTGCAAAGTTAACTAATTTTCCTTGGGTAAAGTGACATTTCCAGAGGATGACTATCAGACTTGGAGTCCCACAGACCTGACTTGATTATCATTTCTACCATTTAATACTGACATTGTTATTTGATCTCACTAAGCTTCAGTTTCTTCATCTGTAAAATGAGAACAAGAATGCTTCCCATAAACATTTACTGTGAGGATTAAATCAAAGAGAAGTTACTTGGTATCCTGCAAGGGTTCCACAAACTCATATCTTTGTTTTTTTTAACTGGTGTATCCCAAGAGACTAAAACAGTACCTGACCCATAGGAGGTGCCCAGTAGGTGTTTATTGAATAAATATTGAATCAGTAATACTCAGTGAATGGGTAAATATTTTTGAATGAATAGGTAAGTATGAATGAATGAATATATGTTCTACAAATGAATGACTATTGGATAAATAATAAATACCGCATGAATAAACAGTTTAGAAAATTCTATAATGCCAGAAGACAGACACACACCTCCAGACACTCAGGAAGAGTTGTTAATGGAACCAGTGGCCACAGGCTTGTTTGGCAGCCCTAAGACCAGTCCCATCCTCTCCTATTGTTCCTCAGGCTGCCCTGTGCAGTGGTTTTCCACTGAGTCACCTGCAAATATTAAAGGCCTCTTCATGCTGTGATGATGTGCTTGGATCCAAGTGTGAGACGGTCGCCTACCATGCACGGGCTGTGTTGGAATGAAGACAGTGTGTCACCTTTTCCTCCAATCGGGACAGCCCGTGGTGTCCTTGCTGACCCAGGGCTGGGGTGACCTTCCCAAGTAATGTGCTCTATTGAAATTCTCAAGAAAGCAGCCATTACTTCCTCCAACCTCTTGAACCATTAGTGAGGATGGGCTTTTGCTGTTTGCCTGCCTCTTCTGACACCCCAGGGTCCTGCAGCCCCTTCCTACACATCAGAACATCAAAGCCTTGGTTCCAGCTCCTGGGGCGGGGAGTCTATAACTCTGGAATTTAGCTTTCTAAGTTCACTAAAACTTGCTGAATTCCAGAGCCTTGGCTCCTTGAAAAGCAAGGTAGGGTTCAGCTTCCCAATTTCTTTCACTAGGGCTGAAAGAAAGCAAGGCCATCCTTCAAGATCTGGGGCAAATTATACTGTGTCTCCTGTCACCTCAGCCAGTGACCCTGCCATAAAGCACATATTTTTATGTGATTAAAATGAACATCAAATGCAGCCATGAAGGAGAATAAAGAGAGAGGGGACGTCTCAGAAGGGGCCATGAGTGCAAGCAGAGGAGGATGGGGGAGAAGAGAAAAGAAAGAAAGGAACCTCGCTGGTCGACTGTGTCCACCCCTGAGGGGAAGAGGAGGGAAAGTTCTGAAATGCAGGGTCTCAGTGTCTCAGATTTTGTGTCTGTGCAGGAAGCCCCTGCGTCCATCACTTTCCCCCCCTGGCCTTATGATCTCCACTGCAAATGGAGCAGGGAGCGTGACGGGGCCCAGAGGATGGTGCTGTGTAGAGCGTGGGCCAGCCCCCCATCTGCATGCTCCAGGGCAAGCGCCCACGATTCCTGTGTGTATTTTCCAGGCAGCCCAGCCCCTCCACATCCAACAGTCACTGGAAAATAAGAAAAGACATGTCCCCTGCCTTCGTCTTGCCCACACGCTACCACTTGGCAGTCCTTCAGGATTTTATGACAAATAGTAATGAATAATTAACAAATCATTTGAGCTGCTACCAAAAGCCTGAAGAGAATAGCAGCGCCTCAGCTCACACCACCCCAGACAGGCCTTGACAGTGTTTCCTCTTCTAATAAAACTTGCCTGAAATACTGGGGCTCTGATAACAGCTCGAGGCCGCCAGGGGACCACTCCTCCCCTGCCGGGCTCTGCTTCTCCCCAGGCTGCTGGCAGGAGAGCGAGACAAGTAGAGCTAGTGTCTCGACTTTCTCTCGGTTCTGCAACACTTTTCCATCAGAGACCAAAGTCTGGAGGAGACCCATGAGCTCCATCAGAGAAGTGGCTAAAAAGTGGGGAGTGGGACAGCTTCATATGCCCCCACCCTAGGAGACATTTGGTGCTGTCAGGAGATACTTGAGTGTCATGCCTGGGAGAGTGTTGCTGATGATGCTGGCATTTAGTGGGTAGAGGCCAGGGCTGCTGCTGCTAAACATCCACCACAAAGCATCATCTCACCCAGAATGTACACCTGCGGTAGAGAAACAGACTTGCGTGTCCCCCTCCCCCCATCGTGGTTCAGCGCGCCTGGTGCCTGGAGTGAGCCCAGAACGGGAGAAACTTGGGCTCCCTCGAGTGGTGACTTACACTATGACAGGCAGAGAGAAAGGCACAAAAGCGGCAGGGGGTTTGGATAGCAAGAGAGAGAGAGAGAGAGAGAGTGAGCGTGTGTGTGCATTTTAAACAAGTCATTTTATCCATTGCAAAATATGCTTTGCTTGATGGTGACAGCAATTTTCATGAATCATTAATGAGCCATTTTCTTCTCGCCATGTTGTTAATATCTGCGCTGAGGCCTTTGAGTTGACAGCAGATTTCCTTGTGATTAGTCAGTGTTTATTTTTTTGAAATATGTTCTTCACATTTAGAGGAGCACTTGAGTGTGAATTCATGGGCTTTCTTTTTGTTTGTTTTCTTCCCTAAATGAAATCTCCAAGACCTTCCCTCCTGTTTCCTAGTCCTTCTTTTGGAAAAAGGACATTAGAAGCAGCAAGAATGGGCAGTTTGTGGATAATACTTCCACTTATAGTTTTGAAGGGGTGAGGGTAGAGGGTGGAAGGCAATGGTAAGATTCCAGTTCTGACCGCATGAACTCTAAGAAGTGCAAACCTTGCAGTCCTCTCCAGCGTAGCTGCAGCAAAGAGTTTGTAAATCATGTCTTATCTGTGATGGATTGGTTCCCCAGCCAGGTGATACTGTTTTTGTTTTTGCCTTTCGCTGCTCTTATCTTTTGTATTTAATATAATTTTCTATTGGATAGGGGGTGGAGAAAAGGGAACAAGCAATATTTTTGATGGATTATTGAACATCTCACTGACCTTTCTCATTTATCTAGTGACCTGTCCTCATGTCAGTCTCATGTTCATAGTCACAACAATCATATTGGCTTGGCCAAAAGGATCATTCAGGTTTATCATCTGTAAGATGATACAGAAAAAGCCAAATGAACTTTTTGGCCAACCCAATATTTATTGAGTAAATCCCACATGGCAGGTACTATGTCACATTCATTAACTCATCCAATTCTCATAACAGTCATATGAGTTAATATTACTGCCTCTTACAGATGAGGAACTGGGAACATAAGAAGATGCATAAATTCACAAGATCACTGAGCCAGAGAGCAAGCAATCAGGACAAGAATCAAGGTGTGGCAGAGCCCAAAGCAAGCTAACTCTGCTGTTGAAATGTTCAGGGCTCTGGTCAATCAGAACAAGCTCTCAGAACTGGCCCACAGGGTCTCCGCCAAGCTCCCAACCCCTTGCATCCAGCCTCCCTGCGTGTGATCCTCTCTTCATAAGCCCTCTGCTTCTGAAATCATTTCCTGGCCGGGCCTTGGTTCTTTCTTAACTTCTGGTTGGCACGCTCCTTTTCCTCACCAGAAACACCTTCCTTCTTCCTTCTAACATTTCAAATTTTGTTTTTGCTTCAAAGCCCAGTTCCCACTGCCACCACCACCATGAAGACTTTCCGTATCTTTTCCATTTTGAGAATACACACTCTCTAGGTTTGGATGCAAGCCTGCCTGAATCTAAAATTCTGGCTCTGTCCACAGACTGCTTTGCCTTAGAGAGAAAAAATAACCTATCTCTGCCATTCACTAGTTGTACAATGCAAGTTCTTCTGTGCTTTCTTCCTTATCTGCAAAATAAACTTGTACACTAAATTAAAATACCCACTCCACTTCACAGGATTGTTGCAATACATAATTGAGATCATGCAGATGAAAACTCTTTGTAAGACTTTGTTAGGTTATCACCTACATGGTGTTATTAGACTATCACCCTGATCTTTCTTTTTCCATTCTTATTACTTACATTTTATTTTCTCTACCTAATCCCACCAATTTTGTTTGACTGTGTATGAAGTAGATCACTAGTGATGAGCTGGAGAGAAAGTCGGCTGTTTTTTTCTTTCCTGTTTTCCAGGACTTGTAGTTGCAGAAATGCAATATGTGATTGGCAGCGTCAGATGTCACCACGGGTTGTATTTTTAGAAAAGATGGGAATAAAACCAAATGACTTCAGTGATATAAATGATCAGAATGACCCTGTAATCCCTCAAAATACACCTTTTAGTAAAATGTGAGGAAAATCCACTTAATTATGCCGCTTACCATGGGAAATGGGTTTACAGATCTTCTTTCTTTAACAGCATCACCATCCTGACTAGCTGAAGAGAGTGACTGTTTTTCTAGGGTATTTATTAAATGCAAAGGGGAATATTCCCATTGGGATTTTCCCTCGAATTGTATTGACTGATTCAGAAAGAGATAGTATCTTTACATATTGAATCTCTCTAAGAACATGGTTTAGCTCTCTATTCAAATCTTATTTTATATCCTTTGGTGCTTATGCCCATAAAGACTTCTATATATTCTGTTAGATTCATTCCTAGGTAGTTGTAATTTTTCGTGCTATGGCCATAAGTTGTATTTTATATAAGTTATGATCACAAGTTTCGCATCCTTATGTTTTGTAAAAACTGTTCCACTGTCTGAATGTTAACTTTCTAATATTTGTGGGGCACATGCTGTCCACACTGGAACCACTGTGGTCAGCCTTGGCAACAAATGAACGCAGCATGCTCTGTTGCCTTTGGGCAGCGCTGCGTGATTTTTAATGACTATAGCTCAATGAAAAATTAATGCAGCAAATGGATGGGCTCTGATTCTGTGCTTAAAGCCCCAGAACTTTCTATCAGGAGGGTGGCCCCACAGACCTGGTGGACAAGAAAGTCTCACTTTCGGGGAGAGAGAATTCTGCCAGATGAAAATCCTTTTGAAAAATCTAAAAGCCAGGGAAAAGGACCCAATAGGCCTACACCTTTCTTCCTGGTTCTGCCCATTTTGATAGAATCCAGTTGTGTGCCACAGAGTATACTGGACTGGGGTGTAGAAATTAATGATGTGTTTTGTATATCAACCTATAACACTGATTGCACATCAATATTTTTGAATAATGTAGTTTGCAAATAATTTAAAACCTATTTCTATTAAGATAATCAGACATCTAATGAACTAGAATGCAAAATTGCAGGTAGGCATTTTTTGAGGTATCAGGGCAGTTCAGTTGGCTCAGTGGTTAAGAATACGCCTGCCACACATGTACACCTGTGGCTGATTCATATTGATGCTATGGCAAAAACCACCACAATATTGTAAAGTAATTAGCCTCCAATTAAAATAAATTGATTAATTCTTTATCAATAGAATCCACCTGCCAATGCAGGAGACACAGGTTCGATCCCTGGGTCAAGAAGTTCCCCTGAGGAAGAAAATGGCAACCCAATCCAGTATTCCTGTCTGGGAAATCCCATGAACAGAGGATCCTGAGAGGCTACAGTCCATGGTGTTGCAAAAGAGTCAGATATGACTTAGTGACTAAACAATAACAAATGTTTCCAAGTACCTGGGCACACTGCCCAGGTTTTTCAGAAGTCCTCAGCCAGTCCCCTCTACTTTGGGTGCTCTGTGGGGCAAATGCCTGGACGTCTTGGGAGGAAGTGTCAGCAAGAATATACATGCATGACATCCAAACCCAGTACTCTTTCTGCTTTGCCATCCCTTGGTTGCTTATTGGACTCTTCTGAAAGATCCTTTGATGCTTTTTGTACACCTTTGTACCATTCGGTGCCAGTGGCCTTAGAGCACCTGCTTAAAACCTGATAGAATAACTGCCACGGCCAAAGTTTCCACAGCTCACCGAGAACGAAGTGCAGGGCTGGGTCACAGAGCACGGCCCTCGGCATCTGTGTGTCGTGTCAGTACTTCAGACCGGGGCGAACTGACTGATGGGATGTGGAGGGGAGCACAAACATTATTGCCCGTTTTTTCCATGGAGAAAGAAAGCCCGTTGAACCAGAAGGACTCCTGCTTGCTACTGATCTGTAAGATTAGGCCTGGTAGAGAATATCCGCTATGGTGGAATTTGACAAAGTCGATTCACTGACTATGGCACATCTGTGGCCAAGTCCTATCTGCTTGTCTTTCGGTGATTTTTCCCTGTCACCTGTGTTACTCCATCCCCGTTGCCACCTCATGGTTGGATTCCTTCAACAGACTGGTTTATCCATAGTCTTACTCAAGAAACGTTTAGCACGAGTAAGCTCTGCTGATTTTTGGACCAAGCATAGGGGTCCCTCTAAGCACTCACAATCTACTGAAGGAGACAAATGTATCAGCTACCAATATTAGTGATGCCCCCACCCCAATCTGCAATTTCAGTTACCCTTGCCTGGTCAATCTGCAGTTCAAAAATATGAAATGGAAAATTCTGAAAATAAACAATTCATGTTTTAAATTGCATACTATTCTGAGTGATGAAATCTTGCATCGTCCTGCACTGTCTGCCCAGGTGGTGAATTATCCTTTTGTCCAGCTTATTCTTGCTGTATATCCCACCCACTCATTAGTATAGGTTTTGTACTAGATTCAGCTTCAGGCATCCACTAGGGTCTTGGAACAATATACCATGGATAAAGGAAGACTCCTATAATGGGGTGAAAACCACCATAGTGAACCATGTAGGATGTTAAGAGACCATTGAGAAGACTAGACTTAGCTAGTTTAGGGGGTCAGAGAGACTTGATATTTAATTACTGAAAAACAAGGTACGGGGCAGAGTGAGACCTTTCTCAGGCATGAAACAGGGAAAGTGGCAGATGAGCATGTTAACACCTGAGATGTGTGCTATGGTCTAGCGTGGAGTTTGGTTCCTAAAGACAATAGCAAATTCAGAATAAAAGTCGAGAGAAGAGTGAGAAATGAAGCTGGAGTAGTGAGAGCACAGTCCAGAACAACAGAAAGCCTGATTGTTGTACTGAGGAATTCAGATGTTATTATGCTCAGGTCAGTGGGGAGCTGTGGGAGGGTTTTTAAGCAAGGAAGTGATATGATCAAATTTATGTTTTAGACAGTTCACTCTAACTACAATGTGGGAAATGAATTATCTACACACTCATTTACTTAAAATTTAATTATTATAATTGCATATTTGATCCACACATAGGATATTATGGTTATTTGTTATGTTGGGTTTGGGTTTTCTGATTTGTTTTGTTTTGCTTTTCACAAGTCAGATATTAATTCATCTACAGTAGAAACAGCTCTTTCATAATAAGTTGGCATCAATTTTAACTGATCAATTTTCACTTAATTCTGTGAAAGATAGTATGTGAAAATAGTTCAAAATTTTAAAAGTGCAGAAGACAGGCAAGAAAAGTGTGACTTCCTCCTGTTCCTGGCTATCCGTTTCCCCTTCCCACAGTAATCAATGCTGTTAGTATTTGTATAGTCTTATCTAGAAGTTTTATGTTTATGAAAACTATATGTGCTCAAGTGTTCTTTATAAGATATATGTGTTTATATATTGTTATATAACCTTTTTAAAATTGATGGTAGCGCACAATGCTACCATTTGTAGCATTTGCTTTCCTTCATCATGTAACAGGATTTGGATCTGATTTTAGGTCAGGATTTAGTTTTCTCATGGGTTGTTGTGACTGCATAGTGTTGGGTCATGAACCTGTATAGTAACTTGTTTAGCCGTCTTCCAGTAATGGGCATTCAGGCTGTTTCCAATCCTTTGCTTTTGTGGACATTGCTGCAGTTAATGATGTCACCATTGGCATTTCACACATGTGCAGGTGCATCTCTAGTATAATTTCCCAAAAAATGGAATGACTGGGTCAGATCCTGAAGTATACAAAGTAATTTCGACTGCTGAGGTCAAATTTCTCTCCACAGAAATTTCTATCAATTTAGACTCCACTAGAAAGGTTTGAGTTTGTCAATAAATTGTGTTATAAAACTCCTAGATCTCTGAAATCTGATAAGGTAAAAAAAAGCTATCTTACTTTAATTTTGATTTGCATTTGCATATAATGAGTAGGCTGAGCCTCAAATGAATAAGAGCCACCTGATCTTTTTGTCCTTTGAAGTATCTATTCATATCCCATTCTCATTTTACCAGTGGGTTATTGGCCTTTTGCATACTCATAAAAGTTCTTTATCTAAAGATAAATTACTCCCATATTCATGATAAGAATTGAAAATATGGTTCCAAGTTCATCTTTAATGTTTCGACTTTGTTAATGGTGATTTTTGCCATGCAGAAAAGGTTTATTGTTAAGTAGTTGAATTTAGCCATCTATTTTTTTATAGACCTTTGCATTTTGTGTGCTGCTGCTGCTGCTGCTGCTAAGTCGCTTCAGTCGTGTCCAACTCTGTGCGACCCCAGAGACGGTAGCCCACCAGGCTCTCCCGTCCCTGGGATTTTCCAGGCAAGAACACTGGAGTGGGTTGCCATTTCCTTCTCCAGTGCATGAAAGTAAAAAGTTAAAGTGAAGTCGCTCAGTCGTGTTCAACTCTCTGCGACCCATGGACTACAGCCTACCAGGCTCCTCTGTCCATGGGATTTTCCAGGCAAGAGTACTGGAGTGGGGTGCCGTTGCATTTTGTGTAACAGTTCAAAAAGTCTTTCCCATCTCAAGAGTAAAAAAAAGTGTGTTGTTTTTCTTTTTTAGTACCGCCATGACTTCAGTTTTTGTGAAGTAAAAAGTAAGAAATCAATGTTTGACTGTTTTTCCCTACAAGAGATGGTCATATAGTTCAATCTAGTGCATTCAGTTCTTTGAACCATGTGGAATTTCTTCTGCTGCAAGACGTGAGATCAAGTTCAACTTAATTTTTTTTTTTTTTGCAGATGCCATGTAACTAGTTAAACCATCTTTTCCCACTGATTTTTTAAAAATCTTATTTATTTTTTAAAAAATTATTTATTTTTAATTAGAGGATAATTGTTTTACAATATTGTGTTGGTTTCTGCCATATTCCTATTGATTTAATGCCATCTCTTATATACTAATTTTACAATTGAAGTTATACATGTTTCTAATACCAAAACTTGCATTGAGCTGCCTGATCAAATTGCTCTTTTAATTCTGTAGATTTTATGTTTTAATATCTCCTTATTATTCTTTTTCAGAATTTTCCTGTCTTCTGTGTCTCTCCATGTGAATTTAGAATTTTCTACTCTAGTTCCTTAAAAAAAAACAAAACAATGATAATCTTGTTTGTATTTTTATTAAGATGACTTTGAATTTATAAGTTGAGAGTGAATTGCCACTTTTATGATGTTAACGTTTTCTGAACTAGCTTCTTAAGGGTTTCCAGTCTCTTAGTTCTGTAATCCAGGCCATCTGCACTCTGCCACCTGACTAATCTGCCTCAAGCACCATCTTCATTAAATCCCATCCCTGAGTTTCTCTAATCCAGTCCTTTACTTGTTTTCATGCATTTTCCCTTCCGAAATCTGCCCTGTCCTCTTCTCACCCCTTCACTAACTAAAAGCCCTGGTAAATCCACTTGTTCATCCAGTTCACATCTTCAAGTGGAATCTTCCTTGGCTACTGGTGACACTCCACTCTTCCCTCACCAGTTGGCACTCAACTATGCGTGACTTTACGCACATATATTTAACCCAAGTGGCTTAGGTTTCAAAGGCAGATAATTAAACACTGAATTACAGTTACATTAAAGCTAAACCTCTGTGGTTGAAATAATATGTGCACTCAGATTTTTATTACTTTAGACCTGCATATGCCTGAACTTCTTGTGTGTCTAGATCATATAATCTCTACCAATTCACTCAATCTGCCAACAAATATGTTCTGCATGCCCACCATGTACCAGACATTCTGATAGTCACTGGATATTTGTATCAAATTAAACAAGTAAAGCAGCAATAACAGATACCCCCTTATCATGGTGGTTTATAACCAAAAAAGTTTATTTTTTTGCCTTTGTTACAGGTTCTTCCCCACTCAGCTGTGATTCTACTCCAAATATTTATTTGAGGCCTCAGGTTAAAGGAGCTGTCCTATTTGGGCTATTTTGGTCTTGTGGTGGGCTTTCCTGATAGCTCAGTCGGTAAAGAATCCACCTGCAATGCAGGAGATCCTGGTTCTATTCCTGGTCAAGATTCCCCTGGAGAAGGGATAGGCTACCCACTCCAGTATTCTTGGGCTTCCCTTGTGGCTCAGCTGGTAAAGAATCTGCCCACAATGCTGGAGACCTGGGTTGGGAAGATCCCGTGAAGGGAAAGGCTGCCCACTCCAGTATTCTGGCCTAGAGAATGGCAAAGGGAAAGAGCAATGGTGAAACTACGTGGAAACTCTTAAAGCCTCTCCTTAGAAGTGGCACGTGTCAATTCTACTCATATTTTATTGGCCAAAACATGACATGTAACTAAGATTGAGATCAACAAGGCTGGAAATAGACTGTTCTGGGAGGAAGGTGCTCTTTAGTGAAAGGCATTTAATATTCTTAATGGGTAGTAAAATGTACTGCACTTCACTAAAAATAGTGAAAGAGATAGGAATAGTAGTAATCTCAGAGAGCTTATAAAGTAGCAAGAAATTTGGACTTTAACCAAATAATATCACTGTGACAAATGCTCCAAAAGAGAAGGAGAGGATATCAAAATGGGTTAGCCGACATGGTCTGGGTGGTTTAAAAGACCCCGTTCCTACTATCACCAAGGGATATTTCAGAGTTAATAGAAGTTAATAGGCAGGAGAAAAGGTTGCCTCCTGGTCAAATGCTTCAAATAACTTAAAGTCATTCAAGACTCTTGAACATACTAATTTGACCAAGATAAGCAAAATTTACATATTAATACTTGTACTTTGCAGAAATTTTCCATTTCTAAATTCAATAAGATAATCTTCTCAAAGTCTCAGTATTCTGCAATTCCTTATTAATATGTTTTCCCCATATGACAAGTCAGATATAACTTTATTATTACATTATGTTGACGTTTTCTTTGGTTTTGAGGGACCTGAAGGTCACTGAAGTGACAGCTTGTCATTAGACTGAGATGTACTGTTCCACACATGGCTACCTGTATATTTATACAATATGTGCAATATATGTTGTACTTTTTTTGGTCTAAAAATGTAATGCCATTCACAAAAATACTTAGCAGTAATTATAGAGCAAGGGATTGGTTTAATCATTTTGAGTGGGAATGTACCCTATCTCTAACATGTAATTATTCAACCATTTCCGCTTTCAGAAGATGATATTACTCTCAATTATTTACTGAGGAATAAATGAGTAAACTAATAAAGACGCTGGAGTCTCAGTCTTGCTTTCCTAATGGATGCCTAAGAAGAGAGCCTTTGTAATTCCGGCTCCATACCATATGTCTCTGTTGACATTAAAGTGCTTAGTTCCAAATGAGTTGGCTTCATTCAAGCATCTTAATTCAAGAGTGGATGATTAGATCTTAAGCTAAAAACCTATTAGGATGTAAGCACTTGTGTTTTTGAAAGGTATTAAGGGAACATCATAGTATGGTTGGAGATAAATCCTCCCTATCTAGTAGTGGTGGGCAGGAACCTCATTTGATCTTCAAACATAACTGACTAGCTTCATGTCAAAGTTAAGCACAGAACAAGAAATCTACCAAGTGTTTGTTATATAATACACAGCCTGGATGGTGTCTGCTTTTATCGCCTGCTAAGAGTAGCTTCAGAGATATTGTCTCTGAGCAGAGGTAGTCAGAGAGGACCAAGTAGCCTTTCATGCAAAAAAAACACCCTGAACCAGATCTGGAGGTCAGAGCAGGAACCCACTTTAATGGGACTTCTAAAGTCATTGCCACACTGTAGTGGGGTTCTGCACCCTTGAGGTTTCCTAGCAAACACCATGGGACAGAGCAGTCAGTGTGAGTAGAAAAGGACAGATCCAATGGAAAACACTTTCAGTCCGCTTGAGAAAGCACGTACAGGTCTAAGGAAAACCCAGTGCTCTGACTGTTCCTGCTCTTATTTAACCACACGTGTGGTCCAAGTGGGTTTCTCCCCGCTTCCTATTAATTTGTTTTAGTCCTGATGTAATCCTGCCATCAGCAGGGCACAGTGATCTTTGTATTGGGAAAGGCAAAATCATTTGATAACCATCTGCCTCATGTTTTGGCAGAAATGTGTTTAGCTTATAGAGCTACTACCAAGTTAGGACTCCTCATTAGGAACGGACATTTCAAATAGGGAATGGGGCGGAATAGGCTGTAAAGACACAGGACTGAGAGTTCCTAATTAGGTCCTGCCAGGTGATCTATAAGGCTTCCCTGGTGGCTCAGCAGTGAAGAATCTGCCTGCAGTGCAGGAGACCTGAGTTCTATCCCTGGGTCGGGAAGATACCCCTGGAGAAGGAAATGGCAACCCACTCCAGTATTCTTGCCTGGGAAATCTCATGGACACAGGATCCTGGAGGACTACAGTCCACAGGGTCATAAGAGTTGAACACGACTGAGCAACTAACCTACCACCACCAGGGGACCTGTAAGGCTCCTAACTTTATCACTCCTGAAGAAAGGTGAGATGAATTTATCATCATCTAACTTACTTTAACATCATCTAACTTTCTCCTTTCTTTTTCCTTCCTCTCTCCTTCCTTTCCTCCTAGCCTTCTCTTTTTCTTTCTTTTTGTAATTTTTTAATGTAAAAATACGATGGAGACAACAAACCAGTAAAGGTGAGCTTTGATTAAAACGGCTTGGGGAACTTTAGGAGCTCGTGTCTTTAACTACATAAACCCTCAGTTTTCCCCTCTTGGTTCACATTAGCTGTTGACAGATCTTTTATTGCTCATTAGAAGCGCAGATAACCACAAAGGAATAAGAAAGAAATGCTTTCTAAGAACAGTAATGTAAATTGCTACAGAAAAAATGTCAGATTTATATGTCCAAGTACTTATTGACTTAAACATGAAAAATTGGAGCAGACCTCCCAGATTAATTTGTATTGATAATACCTCTTAACTGCATCCTCTCCCATCCTCAAGGAGCTTTGAGTCCCATTAAGATATTATCTGGCCCAGACTTGCAAATTAAAAAAGGAACATAAGTTCAGAACTTGAAAGAAATAAGGCCATGCCTGAAAAAACCAGGCTTTGTGAAAATTCAAATTAAAACACTGAGAACTGAAACCATGGTGGGACTGAGGGTGGGCAATAGAAGATGACTTATAAGAAAAATATCCCCACTAGGATGAGTTTTCATGCTCAAATTTAAGTGGAAGATGAAAGAAATCTTGAGTCACTAGAAGTTAATTAAATTTCACCAACAAATTCTAAAATATTATGAAAGCTATGGGGCAATTGGGTGTTTGGACATTACCAAACTTACTTTAGACCTGAAATGGTATTGTGGTTTTTGGGTTTCTTTTTTCTATTTTTGCTTTTTGATAGAGAGTTAGATAGATAGATGAAAAGAAAGTCAAAGGGTTGGTTGCTCAGTGGTGTCTGACTCTTTGCAATTCCATAGAAGGTAGCCCACCAGGCTCCTCTGTCCATGGAATTCTCCAGGCAAGAATACAGGGGTGAGTCATCATTTCCTTCTCCAGGGGAGTATTGTGGTTTTTTTTTTTTTTATATTTATCTTTCAGAGATACATACTGGAGAAATCCTAATATTTTATAGGTACAACTTCCCTGGTGGCTTAGAGGTTAAAGCATCCACCTGGAATGCGGGAGACCCGGGGTTCGATCCCTGGGTCGGGAAGATCCCCTGGAGAAGCAAAACGACAACCCACTCCAGTACTCTTGCCTGGAGAATCCCATGGAGGGAGGAGCCTGATAGGCTACAGTCCATGGGGTCGCAAAGAGTCGGACACTACTGAGCGACTTCACTTTGGTAAACTATTCATAAAAATATGTATTTCAGCTTTGATTTGCTTCATAGTAATATAGAGAGGAGAAGTGTATGAGAATATAAATGAAACATGATTGGCCAAGAGTTGATCAATATTAAAGCTGGATGATGAACACATTAAATGTTTAGGATACTATTCTGCTATTTTATCTTAAAAATGTTTCATAATAGCACTTTGAAAGAATATTATAAAGTGTATCAGGTACACAAAGATGTACTAAAGAATAATCTGGTAAACACTGTCCAGCTGAAGAATTAAAACATAGAAATATAGTTGAAAAAATTATAAATCAACTCTTTTACTTCAATTATCTGGATATATTTGTGGTGTCTCACTGGGAGGGTAGTGGCTAGTGTTGACTCATTAGAAAGTGGTAAGATTTCAGATGATTACTCCAGCCAGATAGAGTAGAGCTGGATTGGCCTTAAGGCAATGCAGTACCTGCCCTAGAGCTAACTCAGGCCTGAGAATCCAAAACCCCTGGATCAAAATCCCTGTTCTAACTATAGTTGTGTGACCTTCCATCAAGTTCCAAACTTTCTGACTCCCATTTTCTCATATATAAAAATTATGTTTAGTAATACTAACCTTGAAGGATTACAGTCAATGTCTATAAGTCACATAGTTGGCACTAGCCAAAATAGTAGCTATTTTATTTGATGTTTCGAAAGAAGACATTTGGAGATTTCTCAACTGAAATAAATGAGCATCCCTGAATAAGCAGTAAATAAATACTTTATGCCTAGCTGATAAAATAAAGTTCAGTTTGCTACTAATCAAAGGAAAAGAGATGATCACTTTGAAAAAGTTTTAACAGCAACAAGGAGCAGGAAGGCCAAAGTTGGGTTATTTATGAGTTTGGGGACTCTGAGTTAAGGCAGATTTTTCAGTGCAGTATAAGGGAGCACTTAATATGAATTGGTCAACATTTATTATGTTATGCTTAAATATTGGTATACACAGATTTGGGAAGATTTCAAAAGGAGTCTTAAGGAGTAAATCATCTTTTGAAGATATTTATTGCCCTGAGATGGGGAGGACAATGGCAACCCACTCCAGTGTTCTTGCCTGGGAAATCCCATCCCTGGCAGGCTGCAGACCATGGGGTTGCAAAGTGTCAGACATGACTGAGTGACTAAACGACAATAACAAATCACCCTGAGAAAGGGGTGATGAGTGGAGAAAGAACAGATGGATTTGAGGGAAGTTCTTGAAATGAACAGCATTACCTGCCACTTCAGCTTTCTGGGCCAGAGTTTCCTAAAAAAAAGTTAGATTAAGGCTGTCCAATAGTAACTTGTGTTAAAGTAAACAGTAGACTGAATAGGTATAGGTGATCTTTGCTCTTGGTTATATATAGAGAGGCTCTAACAAATATTTTTTGTCATTTGCAGTTTTATTTTTTTGGCCCTAACTGATGCAGGGATTATATGATGTAATAATGCATTAAAAAAATAATAACTTCCTTTATGCTCATGCTTGCAACTCATACATTTTCTATTGCTTTTTGTCCCTTATTTGAATGTTTCTGATTGTCCTTAAAATACTCTTGTAGCTTAATGCCAGTGGTCTTTAACCTTGCCTGCACATTAGGATCACCAGGGGATATTTTGAAAGTCCCAAAGCCCAGGTCCATCTCAGGCCAATTAAATCAGAATATCTGGAGTGCAGTCTGGGTGTTAGTAAACCTAAACTCCCCCAGTGATTCCGATGAACACCTAAGGTTGAGAAAGAATGCTTGCCACCTAGCTGGAGAAATAAAACCTTGACCGGGGAATTAAAGGACTCTCACTAGACCCTGACACTGACTACTGAGAACTGAAGGCTGGAGCATCACTCTGATGCCCTTGGTTGTGGTGGTGGTTTAGTCACTATGTTGTGTCTGACTCTTGCGAGCCCATGGACTGTAGCCTGCCAGGCTCCTCTGTCCATGGGATTCTCCAGAAAACAATACTGGAGTGGCTTGCCATTTCCTTCTCCAGGGGATCTTCCCAACCCAGGAGTCAAATCCAGGTCCCTCGCATTGCAGGAAGAGTCTCTGAGCTTTCTTTCACTTTTTTCTTTGACTTTCACTTCACTTTCTTTGACTTTGGCTTTCACTTTCTGAGCTACAACAGAATCCCTCTCATGCTCTTAGACTTTAGTATAAATATTAATAATGACAGAGGTGCTATAGACAAACATTCTGCCTTTTAAAATATGACTTCAAATGGCATCAAATTTCTCAGGGACTTAAAGTTCATGGCAATCTTCCTCTTTGAGTATCCATTCCACAAACCTCCTTTTCTTTACTGTGTTATCATAGTGGTCTTCCTATATTCTACTCTAGTATTAACCCAAACAGGGAATCACTCCATTTCTTTGATTTGCACCTGTACCCCACCATCCCAGCACCTCCCCACTCCACATACATGCTCATATAAAACTCCGGCAAGTGTAGCTGATATGCCTGGAGACTGGAAAGACAGAGGAGGCTTTTCATTGCACAAACATGAAAAGCTTAATATGGCTTATCAGATACAGATGGTCTGAGAAGTCATTTGGCCACTTTGCATCCTGTACAATTACCACCCCCACCTACCTTTCTTCTCCCACTCTCCTTATTCTTTGCTCTTCTCTCCATGCAAAATAAAAATTCTTACCATTGTCTTATGCAGAGCATTCTAGTTATTTCTAGCCTAGTCCCCATTCTCAGCTTTGGAATTCCCTTTGTATATCCAAGGACTCCTTACTGTCTTCTGATAAACAAGGAAACATCTTTTCCAGGCTGTACCGCGCCCCCCCCCCCAATCCAAATCCTGTAAGGAAAACAAAGTGCTAGGGAAATCTTACTGTCTCTCTCGGTGAATTACAATAGTCCCTTCCCAACTCCTTAAACCACAAGGGCTTCCCTTGCAGCTCAGCTGGTAAAGAATCTGCCTGTAATGTGGGAAACCTGGGTTCAATCCCTGGATTGGCAAGATACCCTGGAGAAGGGAAAGGCTACTCACTCCAGTACTCTTGCCTGGAGAATCCCCATGGACTGAGGAGCCTGGTGAGAAGTAGTATTCTGGCCTGGAGAATTTCATGGACTGTATATAGTCCATGGGGTCTCAGAGTCAGACATGACTGAGTGACTTTTGCTTTCCCAACTCCTTAGAATACATAAACAGTTAAATTAGTTTAGGTTTTAAATAATGAAAAAAAATTGCTACAATAATTTAGCTCCTTAATTCAGCCAGTATTTATCCCTACCGTAATAGGTACTAAGAGATATGTAAACAGATGACAAATTTTCCTGGAAGAATTAGTTTAGTTGAGGATGTAAGACAGACTTGTAAGACATAGCTAAAGTATATATACCATAAGAGATTGATTATAAGTCTCATGAACTTAGCTTCTAAGATGTTATTTCAGTTCATTGGCCTTTACGTTTCCATATACTCAAATATTGTATGTTTGCAAATAACTAGGTTTTTTTCTCAATCCCATTTACATGGTCAAATCACAAGTTGTGTACTTATTTGACTTTTGGTTGAGTTTTCTCAGACTTTACTGGTCAGAAACACAGATCAGTACAGCTCAAAGAATGAATGGAGAACTTCCATTTCCAAAGGAGGTACCTAAATCAACATTTCTTCTGTATATATTCAAAATTCTTGTCTAAAATATATTATCATCTTAAATCTATCAATGAACTTTCAAGAAAGGAAGGAACTCAGCCCAGTAACTAAGAGAAAAAGACTGACATCTGGAATTTTATGCTTAGGAAAAATATACTTCAGAAACGGAGACATTTTTCAGGCACACAGAACAGCAGACTCTCTAATGGCAATACTAAAGGATATTCTTTGAGCATTGAGAAAATGCTCTCAAATAAAACAGGATGAGATGGTTGGATGGCATCATCGACTCAATGGACATGAGTTTGAGTAAACTCTGGGAGTTGGCACTGGACAGGGAGGCCAGGCGTGCTGCAGTCCTTAGGGTCGCAAAAAGTCAGACACGACTGAACAACTGAACTGAACTGAAAACATCTGAGATGTGAGAAGGAAGGAAGAGCACAGAAAGTGGTGAATATGTAAGGAAATAGAAATAAGTATCGGCTGCATAAAACAGTGAATAATGTCAAGCCAATCTCACTCAAGAACACAGCATAAATCCTACAGAAAACCTTGGAAAACCAAACCAGTAGTGCCTTCAAAGTAAAACGCATAAGGACCAAGTTGGGTTTATTTCAGGAAAGCAAGTTTGGTTTCACATTTGAAAAATTAGCATACAAACTGATTGACTGAAAGAAAGGGTGTATGATCATCTCAGTAGATACCAAAATGTATTTGCTAAAATCGAATATTCATTTCATGATCTAAATTCTACAAAAGAGAAACATTTCTTAGGCAAACTGGCAATAGAAGGTAACTTCTTTAACCTGGTAAAAATATCTACAAAAACTAACAATAAATATCTTATTTAGTAATAGATGTTAAAGTTTTCTTTAAGATCATGGAAAAACCAAGAGTGTCTGTACTGTCTTCAAACTTGTACTGTATACATAGGCCAACACAATAAGACAAGGAAAAGAAATAGAAATTATCAAAATGATCATAATTTGCAACTGATGCATATGATTATGGACATATAAACTCACCCCTAAATGTACAGATTAATTATTAGAGTTAATGAGAGGTTTGGCAAGGTTGCTAAACAAAAAATCAATATAGAAAAACTACATTCCTAAATACCAGCCAAAAATTGTGGCGTAAAAAAGTACTATATACACACTACTGCAAATGAACAGTCTACATCTACATACAGCCGTGAGGGTGAAGCTCGCAAACAAAACTGTGAGTACAGGGAACAGGCTGCAAAGGAATGCATACTGTACTGTCCCATTTATGTAAAGTTCAAAACCAGGAAGAGTTAACAATTTATGGCTGAGGAATACACACATAGGTGGTGACACAATAAAGAAAAACAAGGAAAAGGTTATCACAAAAATGAGCGCATTGATTATCCCCATGAGGAGGCAGGACTTAGGTGGTCCCAGCAGTGTTATTTTTTTGAGTTGGTTGACCTTATTTCTAGTTTTTCATTATTAAAAATGTTCATAGGACATATTTCACATTTCTTTTAGAAGTTAAAGAGGGAATGGGGATAAGGAGGAAACATCAATGTCAAATGTCTGCATAAGGAAATGGTGGCTGTTTCATCTACACTTTGTTTTCATTTTGTTTTTCTGGTTACATTTCTGAGTTTTCCAGCACTTGATCATGAAAACAAATCTTGCTGTCTGGCATGAAGTTGGTAATAACTTCAGAGATAATCTACTCTTATTTGGCCAGAGCTTTAGCAGTTACCATTACGATGTTTACATCCAAATCTTTTATTTTCATTGCTTCCTGTAACTTGTGTGTAGGGCTTCCCTGGTGGCTCAATGGTAAAGAACCCACCTGCCAATGCAGGAAAGGTGGGTCGATCCCTGAAACAGGAAGATACCCTGGAGAAGGAAATGGTGACCCACTCTAGTATTCTTGCCTTGGAAGTTCTATGGACAGAGGAGCCTGGTGGGCTACAGTCCATGGGGTTGCAAAGAGTTGGACATGACTTAGTGACTAAACAACAGCCACCCATGTGTCAGTTCCTTTGGGACATTGCCTTCTAGTATTGCTGCTTGAATGATCTACTGTCACTTAAAATTAAAGGTCTGGTTTGAGAACTTGTGTTGAGTTTGTGAACATTCCTCTTGGTATACTCTCTCTCTAGGTGAATTCATTCATTGCCTTGGTTTTTATACCACTTATATACATGCAATGTCTCTCATACATCTTATTTCGACCTGAAGTCTCTTTTCTGAGTTCTAGGTTCATGTATTCAGTTGACTGCTTGATATCTCAATCTGGCTGTTTCACTGATATCGGAAGCCAGCATATTGAATATGCAATTTTTCATAACTAGAGGTGTGAAAATCATAAGCAATGCTTGGAAAATGGCAAATAGTTTTGTTTTGCTGGTCTTAGTGTGGGGAACTGGATGGGGATATAGGAAATGTAACTAGTTCAGGAAAGGATTTTGGAAATAGGAGTCTAAAGTAAGAAAATATAAACACATATTCAACACTGGCAAAAAAACTAATGACTTTCACTTTTTTATCTCACCTGGCTAAGAAAAATTCAAAAAATAATGATGAAAACAATATTCATGGATTTCTGTATAAATACAATAAATTTCATATTTAAAAAGTATGTTATGGGGTAGGGGAGGAATGAGGTGGGGGAAGAATGGATTGGGAATTTGGGATTAGAGATGCAAACTATTATATATATATAATGGATTAACAACAAAGTCCTATTGTATAGCACAGGGAATTATATTCAATATCTTGTAATAAATCATAATGGAAAAGAATATGAAAAAGAATGTATTTACATATGTATAACTGAATCATGTTGTACAACAGAAATTAACACATTATAAGTCAACTATATTTCACTAATTTCTTTTAAAGTTAAAAAATGTAATTAGGATAATAGTTTGGGGACATATAATACTTAAGAGTTTTGCCTAAGAGATTGGACTTTGTGGATAGTGGGGAGTCACAGAGGGATTTTTATTTTCTGTCAGTTCATGCAATAAATAGTAATTGATGACCTGGTATGCACTAGATACCATGCTTGGCACTGAGGGATACAGTGTTAACTGTATAACCCAGAGTTATCCAAGATTCTTGAGAGTGTTAGGAAGTAGAATGCGTTGGAATTGGTGTCAAGTTAGAACAAATGGAATGAGAAGCATAGCTAGGCAAAGGGACTGAGGATGGCAGCAAGTTGTCTTCTGGCTTGGGATATTGAGGGAATGGAGTGCTTTTGCCTGTGAAAGGTGATATAGAAAAAGAGGAAAGGTGGGTGGCTGGGGATACCTGTCTTATCTTGGACCCTGAACCTGAGATGACTCTGGGACTTCTGGTAAGGAGGTTGAATAGCTAATTACACACGTGGGATTGTGTTGTAGGAAAGAAACTGAAGATGGAGGTATTGGTTTGGGATTTCATCCATAGGAAGTTAGCTGAGCATGATGGGTGGAAGTGGGTGGTGTGAGATTGCCAAGGAGGAGCAAGAAAGTGATAACTCACATCACATGCAAGAAAAAATGTGGCACTGGCAAGCCAGTGATGCCAGTGTTGCCACAACTAGCTACGTAGCCTTGACTTACCTTCCCTAGTTTCTGGGAGTCTGCTTCCTACTGTCTCATTACCTCTTCTGGGATAAGGAAAGCCAAAACTACACATAAACAGAAGAGTCACAGGACAGTCAAGTTGCTTTAAAGCCTTCTGAAAACTTTGCCTGCCACCTCACCCAGAATTGGTTGAGTCACAAACACTCCCTCCCTGTAAGCACGGGGGGGCTGCACTTCCTGGCAGGTTGCAAACACTGTACTGGATAAAAGTTACATGTTTGCTGTTCAGTTCAGTTGAGTTCAGTCACTCAGTTGTGTCTGACTCTTTGCAACCCCATGAATTGCAGCACGCCAGGCCTCTCTGTCCATCACCAACTCCTGGAGTTCACTCAGGCTCACGTCCATCGAGTCAGGGATGCCATCCAGCCATCTCATCCTCTGTTGTCCCCTTCTCCTTCTGCCCCCAACCCCTCCCAGCATCAAAGTCTTTTCCAATGATTCAACTCTTCACATGAGGTGGCCAAAGTAATGGAGTTTCAGCTTTAGCATCATTCCTTCCAAAGAACACCCAGGGCTGATCTCCTTCAGAATGGACTGGTTGGATCTCCTTGCAGTCCAAGGGACTCTCAAGAGTCTTCTCCAACACTACAGTTCAAAAGCATCAATTCTTCGGTGCTCAGCCTTCTTCACAGTCCAACTCTCACATCCATACATGACCGATGGAAAAACCATAACTTTGACTAGACGGACCTTTGTTGGCAAAGTAATGTCTCTGCTTTTGAATGTGCTATCTAGGTTGGTCATAACTTTCCTTCCAAGGAGTAAGCGTCTTTTAATTTCATGGCTGCAGTCACCATCTGCAGTGATTTTGGAGCCCCCCAAAATAAAGTCTGACACTGTTTCCACTGTTTCCCCATCTATTTCCCATGAAGTGATGGGACCAGATGCCATGATCTTCTTTTTCTGAATGTTGAGCTTTAAGCCAACTCTCTCATTCTTCTCTTTCACTCTCATCAAGAGGCATTTTAGTTCCTCTTCACTTTCTGCCATAAGGGTGGTGTCATCTGCATATTGGAGAAGGCAATGGCAACCCACTCCAGTACTCTTGCCTGGAAAATCCCATGGATGAAGAAGCCTGGTAGGCTGCATTCCAGGGGGTCGCTAAGAGTCGGGCACGACTGAGCAACTTCACTTTCACTTTTCACTTTAATGCATTGGAGAAGGAAATGGCAACCCAGTCCAGTGTTCTTGCCTGGAGAATCCCAGGGATGGTGGAGCCTTGGTGGGCTGCCATCTATGGGGTCTCACAGAGTCGGACACAACTGAAGCGACTTAGCAGCAGCAGCAGCAGCATCTGAATATCTGAGGTTATTGATATTTCTCCCTGCAATCTTGATTCCAGCTTGTGCTTCATCCAGCCCAGCATTTCTCATGATGTGCTCTGCATAAAAGCTAAATAAGCAGGGTGACAATATACAGCCTTGAGGTATTTCTTTTCCTATTTGGAACCAGTGTGTTGTTGTTCCATGTCCAGTTCTAACTGTTGCTTCCTGACCTGCATACATGTTTCTCAAGAGACAGATCAGGTGGTCTGGTATTCCCATCTCTTTCAGAGTTTTCCACAGTTTCTTGTGATCCACATAGTCAAAGGCTTTGGCATAGTCAATAAAGAAAAGTAGATGTTTTCCTGGAACTCTCTTGCTTTTTCAATGATCCAGCGGATGTTGGCAATTTGATCTCCGGTTCCTCTGGCTTTTCTAAAATCAGCTTGATCATCTGGAAGTTCATTTGTTGTTAGGACCATTATTAATACCATTATTACAAATAAAAATAACAGCCCTTGGTTTTGGGGGGTTGAGTTATATCCTCCTCCAGTAGATATGCTGGAGTCATAATTCCTATAGTACTTCAGGATGGGGCCTTATTTGAAGATTGGGTCTTTATTGAAAAATCAAGTTAACATGAAGTCACTAGGATAGATCCTAATACAATATGACTGGCAGCATTTGAAAAGAAAGAAATTCAGACATAGAGACAGATGTGCATTCATGGAGAATGGAGTTGAAGGGAGAAATTAGGGTGATATGTCTGCAAGCCAAGGAAAGCCAAGGCTTGCAGCAAATGCCAGCAGCCGGAGGAAAGGCATGGGACAGACTCCCCCTCACAGCCTCAGAAGAAACCAGCCCTGCTGACTCCTTCCAGAACTCCACAACTGTGAGACAACATACTTCTGTTGTTGAAGCCACCCAGCTTGTGCTACTTTGTCATAGAAGCCCCAGAAAGCCAACGCATGGTTGCATACTGCCTAATTTTTTATCAAATGCTTTCTTTGCTTATTCTCTTTGAATCGTTGCAGTCTCCTGTGGAAGCCATTATTAGTGATCTCCTTTCTGGGATAGGAAACTAAATCTGTTTAATGGAAAGAAGCATAAAAATTTTAATGGAAAGTCAGGACATTTTACCCATGGGGCATAGCATTATGTGAATGGTATTGAGTTGGTCAAAAAGTTCTTTTGGGTTTTTCCAGAACATCTTCTGGGAAAATCCCAACAAGCTTTTTGGCTAACCCAATAAATAGTGAAGTATGTTGCTAAAGCACATTGTAGGTTTGACTCCCAGCTCTGGTGGCTGAGGCTGTGTAGTCCTGAGTAAGGTCATTAACCAACTCTACACCTTGGTACCCACTGCAGTATTCTTGCCTAGAGAATCCCAGGGACAGAGGAGCCTGGTGGGCTGCCATCTATGGGGTCCCACAGAATCGGACACAACTGAAGTGACTTAGCAGCAGCAGCAGCAGCAGCAGCAGCAGCAGCAGCAGCAGCAGCAGCACCTTGGTACCAAAGAGAAAATAATAACACTTAAAGTAATACCTGGGCTTCCCCGATAGCTCAGTGGTAAAGAATCCACCCACCAATGGGGGAGATGTGGGTTTGAACCCTGGATTGGGAAGATCCCTTTGAGAAAGAAATGGCAACCTACTCCAGTTCTTGCTTGGCAAATCCCACGGACAGAGGAGCCTGATGGGCTACAGTCCATGAGGTCACAAAGGGTTGGACATGACTGAGCAGGCATACAACTCAAAGTAATACCTAAGGTTCCCATGAGGATAAAATGAGCTAATTCCTGTGAAATGTTTCATGCGGTACCTGCTATATTAATGGGTGCTCAACAAATTGTAGCTATTTTAAAATAATTATTCATGGGAAATTGCAGGGAGTGAAGAAGCCCTTCAGCAATTATGAGGGTCATGCATTCAAAGATGCCTCTCATAAATGTACTGTGTGAAAGATCTGTACTAAATGTATTATGTATATTTAATGGTCTCTAGGATTCATGTCAACTGCTCCTTATTCCACAGGCAAACCGAACTAGGTGGTGATTCTGCCCCAGGGCCCATTCAGTCGTCAATGGGAGATTTTCTCTCTCTGGGTCGAGTCCATCGTAACCTTCCAGCAACGCTTTGTGGTAGGAATAAGGATTCAGGCCATCACATTAGAAATTAGGACAGAATGGGAAAGGATTGGAAGTTATATGCAGCTGGGAATCAGTCAGTTAAAAGGTCAGAAAGTAAAGCTCAGTTTTTGATATAGATGGATCCCACATGCTTTGAACTTTAAAATCATTGCATAAGGTTTCACTATAAGCAAGTTTACTATGAAGGGATTTCACCACACAAATAACAAGTACGGGAACTCAATCACCATCCTGAATTTTAAAAATGCAATTAAAAGTGGTGCAGACCCACAGAGCCTTGCCAAACCCTACTTTAAATAACAGTTTAGAGAATCACAAACTTCAATTACTTTTGGCAATGTTTTGGTTTTTCATGAGGCACTATAGGTTATTAAATGTCGTAGCTATTTAGCTTGCTAATGAATAGTTTATCCTACATTCAATTAGGCTGGTTTTCCCTCCTTTTTTTTCTGTCTCTTTTTTTGTTTGTTTGTTTCAGCCCACTCAAAGAATTGATGATAATTAAGGGAAAGCTGTCAGGAGGCCAGGTTTTTCATCCAAAATTTCTTGTGGTTCTAGGGTTACCAAGGGTAGGAATCTGGTTTCATCTTGTAAACTTAATATCCGTCTTCCACATCAGCAGTGGCTACCATAATGATTATCATAGCAAAAATAATTGCAGTTGTATGCTCTGTGTAGCATCTTTCAAATCACTGTCAATGTTTCACATTTTTCTGTTAATATTTTTGTGTAGTAGACAAGGAGCAGATTTATTATTCCTTTTAAAGTCAATGAGGCAGAGGAGGTTACGTGAATATTCTCAGATTAGAAAGTTCATCATGAATAAAGCAGACAAAAGCATGAACAGGTAATGTAGTGTTCATCCATCAAGCTGTCCAGTTCCCTGGTCTGTCTGTCTGTCTTTCTTGTGATCGGAGAATTGAGATCAGGGGATGCTAATGGTATTTTCCTGTATTGCTAATCTCCATGTTATTGACGTCTAATCTGTTGGGTAGGCAGTCCCTTCCTGATCTGTAGTGGTGCTTATTTATTTCATAGCCCCTCTTCAGGGAGATTATGGCCCCTCAAATTGTTGACATTCACAGAGGAGGTCAGAGTTGGACAAAGATCCATATGCCATTCAACATAAGTGCACTTGTGGAATTTATTTCAGGAAAGGCAAACTTAAGCTCCTTGATAGCAAAACACCTAAACTTAAGGAAAAGAGGCCAATTTAAAAGGTCTTAAATATTTATTACCTCATTGTGCAGCTTTAAAGGGAGACCGAACTTTAGAGTTCCAGTCTACACCCAAGCCAAATAATTTTTTATCTAGTCAGCCTTTGCTCTGTCCTAGGCACTAAGGTTAAGTGTGGGGGAGAGAGAAAGATGAGTGAGATGTAGGCCACACCTTGACAGAGATGTGTCATGGATTTGTCCCAACCCCGCACTGACTGGGGCCAAGCATCTTGTATGTATGACAGCTCAGTCACTATAAGAGCAAATACTGTTATGTTAAAATTTTTTAGAGTAGGGCTATCTTGTAATAATATTGATGCCTTAATGTGATAACTTCTTGTGAACATGGTTCAGGATCTATGCGAACATTTTACTGCATTATCTCATTTAATATACATAACAATTTAGGTCAGTACATACAATTTAATCCATAAAACAGTAACTAGTAAATACTGTTTTATTTTTATTTTTTAATTAAAGTACAGTTGACTTGCATTATTAGATTAACTTCTTGCGTATAACATAGTGATTCAGCATTTTTACAGATTCAGTTCAGTTCAGTTCAGTCGCTCAGTCGTGTCCGACTCTTTGCGACCCCATGAACTGCAGCACGCCAGACCTCCTTGTCCATCACCATCTCCCAGAGTTCACTCAAACTCATGTCCATCAAGTCGGTGATGCCATCCAGCCATCTCATCCTCTGTCATCCCCTTTTCTTCCTGCCCCCAATCCCTCCCAGCATCAGAGCCTTTTCCAATGAGTCAACTCTTCACATGAGGTGGCCAAAGTATTGGAGTTTCAGCTTTAGCATCAGTCCTTTCAAAGAACACCCAGGACTGATCTCCTTTAGAATGGACTGGTTGGATCTCCTTGCAGTCCAAGGGACTCTCAAGAGTCTTCTCCAATACCGCAGTTCAAAAGCATCAATTCTTCAGTGCTCGGCTTTCTTCACAGTCCAACTCTCACATCCATACATGACCGCTGGAAAAACCATATATTGTATTTTTACAGATTAGACTCCATTAAAAGTTATTACAAGAAAAAAAAAAAAAAAAAAGAGCAACTTATCATTGCCACTCTAAGGAACAGATCTAGAGAAAGAGGCCCAGCTGGTGAGCCAGGGCCCTGAGCTTTCTCTGCGGAGGGTTTTGCGGAATGATTCTTGGCTCCTACTTGTCTAAACTAACCCTTCTTCCTCCAGCTCCCACCCCAGAGGTCTTTTCCTTCCATCCCCACACTTATCTCCTGATTAAATTGGTCCCAATATTGGCTTCTTTGGGCAGAAGGTACAACGTGACAGCCTGAAACTGGGGCAAGCAGTCTCCTCTCTGTGGGCTTTCTTGGTGCTGATGCTACGTTCATGCCTCTCTCATTCTCACTATGAGTCTTGGGCACTATGTGTCCCCATCTCTGGGGCTGGAACTGCCCGTTCCACCAGACCCTCAGGCATTCTTCCTTCTGGTATCTGACAATCCACTTATCCTCAGAATCAGAGTCCAGTTGATAAATCTCGGCCATCTCTGGGTCCTGGCATACCTCCACTCCTCTGACACCCCCTCATCCTGATCTGAAGCTCAGAGTGGCTCCCTCCCGTGTCTGGTCTGACTCAAACATAACTAATCATTATTAAGCACTGACTATATACCCAGTGCTCTTTCAAACACAATGCAAGTTTATTTAATCCTCACGATAAACCTATAAAGTAGATATTATTATTATTTATTATTATCATCAGGCTTCCTTCCTGGCTCAGATGGTAAAGAATCCACCTGCAATGCAGGAAACCTGGGTTCGATCCCTGGGTTGGGAAGATCCCCTGGAGGAGGGCATGGCAACCTACTCCAGTATTCTTGCCTGGAGAATCCCCGTGGACAGAGGAGCCTGGTGGGCTACAGTCCATGGGGTTGCAAAGAGTTGGACAGGACTGAGTGACTAAGCACAGCCCATTATTATCACCATCCGCTTTTAATGAAGGAAACTTCAGCACAGAGAGATTAAATCATTTCCAAAGCTGTCAGCCCCAGAACTTTCAGCAGCCTATGTTGAAGTTTCTTTAGGAAAAATAGCTCCACAGTGATTGATTAGAACCCTCATGGCCATAAATCCAGAATGCTAACTGGTCCCCATTCTGCCAACACTTCTTTTCCTTAAAACCTCAAGTTCCTAATATGATGGGAAAAGAAAATCTGATTGTGGGTATGCCCTGGCAATCCTACTCTCCACCCTCCCCCTTCCTCAGGGGCTCCTGTTACCACCACTTTCCCTAATTTTCTGCTGCCCCAGGCCTTCAGCTGTTCACATGATCACTCGTGGCTCAGCCCCGCTCATAAGGTTTCCAAACAGGGGCCTGGCCCACCATATCGTAAAGGTTAGGCCCACGTATTCCAGAGGGCTGTGTCAGATGAGGAATTCTATTAGAAAGCTTTGCATCTGGAGTTTTCTAATGGTGCCTTCAGGCAAAAAAAATTAAAATTAAACCAACAACCCCTCCATCCACTCCTCCCCACCTCCCCATTCCTGCTTTCCCCACAGCAAGATTTCTGACTTGGTTAAATCAAATTCATTAATAAGCAAGGGGGAAAAGCACTCCAGGCAGTTTACCCTTCAAAATGTAAACTGTTAAAACATTTTGTGGTTGCAAGCATTATGAAAAAGAATGCATTTTCTCTCGTGTTTTGTGATATCTCATAATCAAAGATTTTCTGATGCATGCAGGGAACACTATGGAGATGGTCACATGTAAGGGCATTTCACTTTCAGCATTCTTTACAGTAATGGTAACACGCTTGAAAGTTTAAAATCAGCAGCTGCAATGTACCTGGTCTTCCTCTGCTGTCAGACACTGTTTTTTTCCCCCCTGAAAATATTCTCAGTGTTGTGTACGAGCCATCTTTGTTTCTCTTACAGATACCGAATGCCCTTGTGTATGTGTACCCAGTGTGTTCAGCCTTCTCCTCCCTCCATTCTTCCCTCCCTTCCTCCCCGCCCCTCCTCTCTCTCTCTCTCTTTCACACACACACACACCCACACCCACACCCACGCGCACGCGCACGCTCGCACACACACACACACACACACACCCACACCCACCCACCCTCCCACCCTCCCACCCTGTTCCCTGGTATGGGGCTGAAGTTACAGAAAGAACCCAAGAAAAAAAGTGGTTTTTAAGGTCCTTATAAGGTCACGGCTGCTTGGGGCCTGACTGGAAACAGGGCTTGGGAGGGGAGGGGACAGAGGGGACTTCTTTGCAGGGGGTTCCCAACCTGTCTTTGTCTGAAAACTGGGCACTGGGCCAGTCCCAACCCAGCGGATTGCCTGGCCTCCAGCCCAGTGATGGATCTGACTGTCATTTCCCTACCCCCGGTGAGGGAGGAGGCAATCTACGAAGAGGGGTGAGGAGGAGAAAAACAGAGCTGAGTCTGGGAAAAAAGGTAGGAGGGACGACACTGGAGGAAGGACTCAGCTGGGGAGGTGGAGGCCTCCCCCAGTCCCAGGGCGTCTTGTCAGTCCCCGCTCCCTTGTTAGAATCCATTATGAAAAATCAGAGAAAGTAACGACTCCATCAGAAAGAGCATCTTGTGTTCAGGCAGCTAGAGGAAAGGCAGGAAAGCTGTTGCACCCTCACATCTAACATTGAGACAATGCTGGTTAAAATCTTATTTTCTTATTTAAAAGTCTTATTTTTAAGAACTTCCTGAAAAGGGAAGCCTGCAGTCATCTTCTTTGGGAATGAAACCTGTAGCTAAATGCTCCTCACCAGCAAGAAATTCTTCTTTACACACAACTTAAATCAAAAGACCAATCCCTCTGTATTTAAAATATGTTGCCATGGGCTGGGAAATGAGGTTCAAGACATTTAGAAGCTGACAGAAAGGACAGCTTCTGTGAACTTAAGGAAAACAGTAGTTATCAGGACACCTCTATTTTGATTGATTTCTTCGCTTCAAAATCTTTATACTTGGATACTCTTTGTGAGGGCTTCCCAGATGGCTTAGTGGTAGAGAATCAGCTTGTCAATGCAGGAGATACGGGTTCAATCCCTAGGTTGGGAAGTTTCTCTGAAGTAGGAAATGGCACCCACTCCAGTATTCTTGCCTGGAAAATCCCATGGACAGAGGAGCCTGGCAGGCTACAGTCCATGGGGTCATAAATAGTCAGACATGACTTCATGACTAAGCACAGATTGTTTGTGAATATATTTCTCTAAATTAAATGTATGTTTGCATTCGAAGTGTGAACAATCTGATAGGTCCTCTAGACCAATTCCCCTCACCTTACTGATGAGGAAACCGAGATCCAGAGAGGTCCAATGACTAGCCCAAGGCCACGCAGGTAGAAGGACTGGAGAAAGGACGTGAGAAAGCAGGCCCTCTCCCTCTCGCTCTTTCACTCTGGTTCTCCACCAAATACCACGCCTTCCCTGGCTTTCTCTACTTCAGTCTAATTTTTGCTAACTTCAAGCAATATACGTGTGTGTGTGTGTGTGTGTGTGTGTGTTCCTTTTCATGACATCACCTTATATATTCTATCTTGTAACTTCTGTCATTCCCCTGTATCAGTCTCACTAAATAGAACTGCTTGAAATAGTGATACATGTCTCTCCTATTCTTTCTCAAATCTTTAAGATTCCGAAAAATGACTGAACTATAGCTGGTCCCCAACCAGAGTTTGTGGGAAATCTGTTAGTGGGAGGGTGATAATAATATGAAAGCTGACACAGTAAAGTCATCAATAAATTACAAAGGAGTTGAAAAGGCAGTCAGAAGCCATGCTTTGATTCCATCAATTTACCCCTTTGAGGTGGATTGTACGTATTAGTGTTTATAGAAGAAATCTGAATATATATCTCTAACAAGGCAGTGCTGTTCAGGAGGAAAGCCTGGTAGTTGTGCAAAAGCCCAGTCCACTGTAACAGGCGGGAATGTTTCGGAGTCTACCACGAGACGACTGACGTTGCTAACTAAGAGGAAGCTCATGTACACACCCAAGAGAAGCTCTGTGTGGTGAACCCCATTCAGAGGCTGGACCGTGCTCCTGCGTTCAGAAATGTTGCTCCGTAGTCATGTCTAGTTTTAGGTCTGCATCTTCCCAGACTTCCCCAAGCCACTTTTCCACTAGTACCATGGCTGGAAGTCAAGAATCCTGTTCACTGGGGAGGGAGGTGGGAGGGGGGTTCATGTTTGGGAACACATGTAAGAATTAAAGATTTTAAAATTAAATTTAAAAAAAAATTAAAAAAACAAAAAAAAGAATCCTGTTCACCCAAGACTTTCAACTCTGACTTGCAGGCATCTGGCCCAGTGCTCTGCCTGGTGCTTTTGTAGCAGGGCAGGGTTATGTGACCAGTTCTAGCCAATGAGCTTTGAGAAGAGCTTTCCGTTGCTGGTTCCAGACACTGCAGAGCTCTTTCCGTTTGTAAAACAGTGAGGAGTGTTCCTGGAAGAAGTTCTTCCTTTAGCCTGAGTCTCTGAGTCAGGAGACACAGAGCGGCGAACCTGGAACGCCAGCAACAGAAAAACCTTCTTTATTCTAAGCCACTAAGATTTGGGCTCTGTTACGGTAGCATAACCTAGCCTGACAGACACAATGTGTGGGGTAATCTGAGGGGTGGTAATGACCGTATTGCATCCTTTGAAGGGAAAGTTATTCCCTTTTCACATTCCTCCCCACTATTCAGATGAGTTGAGAAGATTGGCTTAGAGGCTATTTTCTTTTAACAGCTCTCCTACTATTGCCCACCTCCCTTTTAAACTGAGAGCTGAGCTTGGGCTCAGAATATTTGGCCAGAATTTAATTCTATTTTGTTTTCATAGATTATCTTATAATCATCTCTGGGGAACATGATCCTGTTTGTTTGTTTGTTTTTAATTTATGGAATGTTACAAAATTTCCTTTGGAAATATATTTATTTAAACAAAATAAAAGAACTACCATCTCTACAGTGTTTACTATGTGACAGGCCTACTTTAAGTTTTGGGCATGTCATTACCTATTCCATCCTTGGAAGAATTTTATGAAGTAGGTACTCTAATATCTCCACTTTGCAGATGAAAAAACAGGCACAAAGGTTAAGAAGCAGCCCAAGTTCCCCTATTTAATAAGTGACAGAGCCACAATTCAGTTCAGGTGCTCAATCATGTCCTTCTCTTTGCAACTCCATGGACTGGAGAATACCAGGTTACCCTGTCCATCGCCGACTCCTGGAACTTGCTCAAACTCATGACCATCAAGTTGGTGATGCCATCCAATCATCTCATCCTCTGTCATCCCCTTCTCTTCTCGCCTTCAGTCTTTCCCAGTATCAGGGTCTTTTCCAATGAGTCAGTTCTTTGCATCAGGTGGCCAAAGTATTGGAGCTTCAGCTTCAGCATCAGTCCTTCCAATGAATATTCAGGACTGATTTCCTTCACAATTGACTGATTTGATCTCTTTGTAGTCCAAGGGACTCTCAAGAGTCGTCTCCACAGTTCAAAAGCATCAATTCTTCGACACTCAGCCTTCTTCATAGTCCAACTCTCACTTCCATACATGACCACTGGAAAACCATAGCTTTGACTAGATGGACCTTTGTCAGCAAAGTAATGTCTCCGCTTTTTAATATGCTCTCTAGGTTTGTCATAGCTATTCTTTCAAGGAGCAAGCGTCTTTTGCTTTCATGGCTCCAGTCACCATCTGCAGTGATTTTGGAGCAAAGGAAAATAAAGTCTGTCACTGTTTCCATTGTTTCCCCATCTATTTGCCATGAAGTGATGGGACCAGATGGCATGATCTTAGTTTTCTGAATGTTGAGTTTTAAGTCAGCTTTTTCACTCTCCTCTTTCACCTTCATCAAGAGGCTCTTTAGTTTCTCCTCACTTTTTGCCATAAGGGTGGTATCATCTGTACATCTGAGGTTATTGATATTTCTCCCTGCAGTCTTGATTCCAGCTTGTGCTTCATCCAGCCTGGCATTTCCCTTGATGTACTCTGCTGCTAAGTCACTTCAGTCGTGTCCGACTCTGTGCGACCCCATAGACGGCAGCCCACGAGGCTCCCCCGTCCCTGGGATTCTCCAGGCAAGAACACTGGAGTGGGTTGCCATTTCCTTCTCCAATACATGAAAGGGAAAAGTGAAAGTGAAGTTGCTCAGTCGTGTCCGACTCTTAGCAACCCCATGGACTGCAGCCTACCAGGCTCCTCCATCCATGGGATTTTCCAGGCAAGAGTACCGGAGTGGGGTGCCATTGCCTTCTCCGGATGTACTCTACATATAAGTTAAATAAGCAAGGTGACAATATACAACCTTGATGTATTCCTTTCCCAATTTGGAACCAGTCCATTGTTCCATGTCCAGTTCTAACTGTTGCTCCTTGACCTGCATACAGACTAGAAAATCTGTTTCCACAATTTGTACTCTGAGAGTTGCTTTAAATTAAAACAAAAACAAAAACAGAGATGTCCCTTTTGTTCTGTTGCTATGTGCCCATAGCAAAGAGTATGAGGGTGGAACACAAAAGATGGTGTTTCAAGAACCTCCTTTTGGCCAGCAAGGAGACGTGTTCTGCACTCTGCCACAGAGTGACCTTCGACCAGATTCACCCACCTGTATTGCTGGTCAGGCCAGAGGGCAGGCTCAGGGACTCAGGGCAGTACTTCCATCGCCATGGAAGGAAAATGGACTTGTGAGAGCTTGAAGGAAGATAGAAGGGACTATGGTCTCCCCAGGTAGTGCTAGTAGTTCTTCATGTCGCCTGCTAATTCAGGAGACATAAGAGACTCGGGTTCAATCCCTGGGTTGGGAAGATCCCCTGGAAGAGGGGAGCAACCCACTCCGGTGTTCTTGCCTGGAGAATCCCATGGGCAGAGGAGCTTGGCGGGTCCATAACGTTGCAGAGTGGGACACGACTGAAGAGACCAGCGTGCACGTGTGCAGAAGGTGCTACAGGCGATTGGTGGGGGTGGTGGTGACCGTTTGTGTCTGAAGCTTTTATCTGCAGAAATACCCTTTTTTCAGAACCACTGGACTTCTTGGCACCCACTCAACAGATGAATTCAGTCCTTGCCACCCTATACAGTGCCAGCTACCCCAGCCGCTCCAGGCCTCTCCATTCAGAAGGCTTAAAGGAGACACCCCATAACACTCCAGTGATTATAAAGAGGGTTTTGATGTGTTTTCTCTCACAAAGGTTTTCAACCTTTGGGGAACATCTTGTCTAGACTACTTTAATTTTTAAAACAAAGAAATTTCTTAAAAATGCCTCCTTGAATCTTACTTACCATGGAGCTCTCCAGTTTCTCTGGGTGGAAGAAATTAGGAAGCTAATGTTATTAGGAAGCTTTTTTTTTTTTTTTTTTTTGCATAATTGTGGCTTCAAGACCTAAATATCCCAGGGGGAAAAAAAAAAAAAAAAGCTTTAGGGATCAATGGGTTTGAAAGAAGACCTTTCCTTTATCAGAGTGTGCTCACCCTGGCTTCTAACAGGAAGAGCAAGCCTTCCTGACTCACTCAGGTCCTCAGTCCATTTTTTTCTTGCCATATTTTTTTTATATCTCTGCTGCCTAAGCATATGGAAAGAAGGCTCGTGGTGGAGAAACCACAAAAGAGGCTCAGATTCATATGTCATTTAATGCAATGTAATTGGTGGTGGCGGTTGAGGGTGGGAAATCTGTATTCATAATTGGTTAAAAGTAGGAAGCATGAGTCAACAGGCTGGGTTCTCGCAGTCTGGTTACTTTGATTATCATTTCCTGACAGTGAGTCCAGTGAGTCTTATATAATACAATTTCGCCCATCAGCCAAGGAGACAATGTTCATTTCATGTTCAATCACTTCGTTATTGTTCCTTTCAATAATTGGAGATTATTGAAACCTCTTCACCGGTGTTAAGAAAATGTATGTATTTAGGCAATAGATGGCAGTGTTTCCACAAATTTTAATATTGCAATGGCTCTTAAAGGCAGCCTGGTGCTCAGCTCCCCTGTAGCTTGCCGTGATCGTATAGTGGTTAGTACTCTGCGTTGTGGCCGCAGCAACCTCGGTTCGAATCCGAGTCACGGCAGGAGGGGAGAGAACTTTTGGAATAGAATAGCACAGGTCCCAAGCTGAAGCCCATTTAATAAAATTTTGCAACCAGACATAGAATAAATAATAAAAATCAATAAAACAGAACTGCTGCAAAGATTTTAAACTTTAGAAAGATGATATGTGCAGAGTGTCTTTATTAACGCACTAACCCTGTTGTAAGTGTGTTGTGTATGGGGTTTTTTATTTGCCTTGACGGATAATATGATAAGACTGGAGTGTAGTGGGCATGTAATTATTATTAATTACAACTACTTAAGCTCTGCTTTGAGCAGACTCGTCAAGTCCGCTTGCTTTTGAGCCTTGCCAGGGCTGTACAGTAATAACAACCCTGAATTATTTGGAAAGATATCAGCGGTAGATGTGGAAATCCTGTTTAACCAGGCATGAATTGTTGTTAGGAGGGTTTTTTTTTTTTTTTTTTTTTCAGGATGACAGAGAGAAAATGAACTGTCCCTTATCAGTAATTGCAGGAAACATTTTGTTTCTATGATATGAACTGGCTGTAATTTAACTTTCCTGCCTCATTGGATAATGTAAGGAGCCAGTTGTTGCTCAAAATGAGATTCTCTGAAGTGGGCATTTGGGTCTGATAAAGGGTATATTCTAAGTAGACAATGGGGCTCAAGCAATAAATAATGTCCATATATGGTGAAACTTTTTAAATGACATTTTCCAAAAGACCGGGGTTTGTATTGTAAATGGCTAAATGTTGAATTAGTGTGAGTAACACAACTTTAATGGGTCTTTTCCAGGATTTAAAAACATGAACAATACAGCCTGAAAATGTCAAATATAAGTGTGTAATAATGAAGTTTACTGCTCACTAGAAGGTATTTTTTAAAGCCTTTAGCCTCTGTTTCACGGATGGCCTATCAAAAACTCATGTTGGTTATTTATGTAACACTAAAAAGGATTTCAAATAAAAATATATGCTCAGGGTAGGCACAGATTCTATTTAGTTCCTTCAGAATCAGTGAATTCGTAGAAATAATATTCTAGAACAATTGCAATAAATAGCGCCTGTCTCTTCCAAAACAAAACAAAACAACAAAAAGAGAGCAGTTTCTATTTGATTTTGGACCTGGATTGACCAGGGCTTCCCAGGTGGTGAGAGTGGTAAAGAACCCACCTGCTAATGAAGGAGACATCAGAGATGAGGGTTGGATACCTGGGTCAGGAAGATCCCCTGGGGGAGGGCATGGCAACCCACTCCAGTATTCTTACCTGGAGAATCCCTGGGACAGAGGAGCCTGGGCGGGCTACAATGCATAAGGTGGTAAACAGTCAGACACAACTGAAGTGACTTAGCATACACTCGTAGGTTGATAAGCCTCAGAATGTAATGCTCTAAAAAATGTGTTTATTGTTTCCTCCCAGACCAACTTTCAAAACCATTTTATACTCTGAATCTCTTCTTCCTGTGGTTTATTCTCTTGTTCTACCCCACCCCAGCCCTCAGGCCCGTATTTCTCAGGAATTCTGCCTCCCCATCTCCAAAGGGCCTGGCCTCTGCTTCAAGTCTGCATGACCTTCTCAGCTGGCTGGTACTAACAATGCTTCTAAGAAGACTGTTGAATTGCAATTATTGTTTAATTTAAAACACTTTAAGAAAATAAAAAAATAAGCCCAAGCCAAGGTTATTTGTGTTCTGCCAGGAGACTGAAAATGCAATGAATTAATCATTTGAGGAATGAGATTGTGTCAGCCAGGATTCAGTGGTTACAAGTGACAGAAACATGACATGTACTGATTTGAAGAGAGGGATGGATCTAGGTGCAGGAACAATGGGGCTTTAGAAACAATAGGAACCAGGCTATTAAAGATGATCAAGACACACTCTCTCCATCTCATCCCATATCTGTTTCAGCATGTCGTCTTTATTTTCTCAAACTAATTTCTACATGGCAGAAAGTGTGGCAGGTGACAGCAAAACCTAATCTTGCTATTGCTATCTGCAGGAGAGCCCCTGAGTGCCAGTACACAAAAGTCCTGGGGAAAGATCTGATTGGCTTAGTTTGGGTCAGGTGTGCATTACTGGACCAATCAGCTATGTCCACAGGGATAGAGTGACAAGCACAAAAGGTGCCCTCCCCTTGGTCTTAAGGCCAGTCCCAAAGTGAGGAAATTGCCAGCCCTGGAGCCACCTCACTATTTTCCCATCGCATTACTTGATTCACCATTTGGTGGCCGTCTAATCCAACAAACTCATGAGTTCAGTTCCCAAACTATTAACATCTCTAGTGACTTGTGAAGAAAGAAAAGCAGTTGGGGAGTGGGGAGTGGAGGGTGTCAGACTTTCCGGACGCACTCTGGAGCTTAGGGACATAGTTGGAGGAACTGCTTCAACAAGAGAGCATTTTATGTTCTCTCTCCTCTATGTCCACCAAAGGGGGCCTTCTTGCCCCGGTTGACTGCTTTCCCACCTTGGCCAGGTGAGAGCATGAAGTCTTCCGAGTCTTCTGACAAAAACCCCCTTGAACTTGGGCAAGTTACCTAAGTACTCAGAGTAAAGTAAATGAACGAAGAGTAGGCAGTTCATGCAAGAATTAAAAGAATAATGTACAAACAAATAAAAAAACGTAGTACTGAGGCCTGTAATACAATTCAACACTGGCATATAGTAGGGTTGTAACAAATAATATTTATTCTTACTTATTCAAGGTGCCTGGTACTCTCCTCCTCCATCAACCTCCATTGGTAGAAACTCTAGAGTGAGATTTCCATTAGGAAACAGGGTCTTAGCCGTGGTTTCAGAAATTTTAAAAAGTGATAATATAGACTCTGAACCAGGGATAGCACAAGTCAGAATCCACTAGTGGCCAGATCTTTATTCAAGTTTACCATCCTGGTTCACGCCTCTTTGCATGTTACCGTGATTGCAGATCATAGAAATCAGGGCTTGTTTTCATCAACAGAGAGTTTGCTGACACTGGGTTTACTACCTTGCTTTCTTGCTCATGTTAAAATAAATTGAATTTTAGTTCCAAAACCCATATCAAATTGGTTTTCAGAAATGTTAAAGCCTGAGTGATCAGAAGAAATTCTAAGTTTTAATTCTATTAATTTCAAGACAATATATGCTTTTAGTTTTTTAAAAAGCATTTTACACATATCTCAACGGACCCCGTTGTTGCTTCCATGCTCACACTGTCTGCATTTTATACCGAAGCCTATACCTACTGGAGGAGGGCAGGGCAACCCACTCCAGTATGCTTGCCTGGAGAATCCCTTGGATATAGGAGCCTGGTGGGCTACAGTCCATAGGATTTTAAAGAGTCGGACACAACTGAAGCAACTTAGCAGGCAGGCATACCTGCTGATATAGAGTGACTCTGATCTAATCTTTCAAAAAATATCTCTCAAAAATGTCAACTATATGACCAGTGCAAGTTCGATGCATGAAGCAGGGCACTCAAAGCTAGTGCTCTGGGACAACCCAGAGAGACAGGGTGGGGATAGAGGAGAGAGCGGGGGTTCAGGATGGGGAGATACATGTGTATCCGTGGATGATTCATGTCAATGTATGGCAGAAACCACCACAATATTGTAAAGTAATTAGCCTCCAATTTTAAAAAAAACAACTAAAAAAAAAAAAGTCAGCTATAAAGGATTACAGGGCAAAGGTAAGCCATATACAAACTAGAGTCCCTGACAACTTTTTAACTTTATGGATGAAATATTGTACTCTAAAAGAATCCTGGTTTGGATCACATGGTTTTGGTAGCTATAGATTTCACCAATCGATGACAGCGTTATTTCCTTGTTGTTGTTCAGTCCCTAAGTCGTCTCCCTCTCTTTGTGACCCCATGGGCTGTAGCATGCCAGGCTTTCCTGTCCTTCATTATCTCCTGAGTTTGCGCAAACTCATCCATTGAGTTGGTGATGCTATCCAACCATCTCATATCCTGCTGTTCTCTCCTCCTTTGGCCCTCAGTCTTTCCCAGCATCATGGTCTTTTCCAATGAGTTGGCTCTTTCCACCAGGTGGCCAAAGTATTGGAACTTCAGCTTCAGCAGCAGTCCTTCCAATGAATATTCAGGGTTGATTTTCTTTAGGACTGACTGGTTTGATCTCCTTACAGTCCAAGGGACTCTCAAGAGTCTTCTCCAGGACCATAATTTAAAAGCATCAAATCTTTGGCACTCAGCTTTCTTTATGGATCAACAGTCACATCTGTACATGACTACTGGAAAAAAACACAGATTTTATTCAAATTGTGAAATGATTTTGCTCACTGAAAAGTCAGGAAAATTCCTTGTACTTCTTTTCTTGGACATCAACTAAAATAGCAGAGGAAGTATTAATTCTCTGTATAAGCTATCTATGTCCCTCATGTTGGTGTATCTCTATAGTGGGTCTATGGAGTTTGTTCAAATAAAATATTTTACCTGTGTGACTGTAGTTGAGTAGCTAAAAATTCAAAACTACATATGCTTGCTTTATTACCATAAGCTTATGGCTTTAGCTGAATGCCTCTTTCTTGCTCTCTACAATATAGTAGGCCAGACTGATCTTTTTGTGTTCAGACCCTATCTTCTTGATCTCTATCACCAACCTGCTGAATTGAAGAGAGTTTATATTCGAGTCTTTTTGATTCCAGACTTTAGTGAATGTCCATAAATAAAACAAATTCACATTTTCTGATCAAGTTATTAATTGAACAGTCTCCAGTAAATGGGCTCGACCTCTATCTAGTCCCTGATTATAAAGAAGGTAGTTTGTTTTGTGCAATAAAAATATACTAACTTATAGAAAATGATTTCTTAGAACCAAATCGAAATAGATGCAATTCACTTTCAGGGAGCCTTGCAGGGCTAGGATGTGACTGCCATCTCCTCTGTGGGGGCAGGAGGTCTTAAGGCCCAACTCATTGGAGCAGCAGTGTCCCCAGGAGTGGCAGCTGGTGATAACTTGCAGAAAGAGATTACCTGTCCCCCACCGGCTGCTGCAACTTCATCCATAGGATCCGGACATAGAGAGTTGACGGGCGGGCTGTTTCCGGTCTCTCTAGCTCAGCCAGTAAGAAGTATGTGACATGTTTCCAGTGCCCCTACCTGTCCTAAGGTGTTGTGACTTATCTCAGTCATGTCACCCTGGAAAGCTGAAGATCTGTGGCCAGGCCTGGAAATGTGAGCCTTTCTGGGAGTTGACTCATGAACGAAAATTCCCACAAAAGCTGAATCAGAGAGAACGTTTTTCTGGGCAGGTGGGGATTCAAATCCCACTGCTGCTGCTCTGACAGTTTGACTTTGCACCTAACCTCTCTGTGCTTCAGTTGATTAGCAGAACAGGGGCAACACGAGGAGGCAGAGAAGGTGATTCATATCTAGTGTGGCTCCTGGGGACGATGACAGTGTTTCCTTCCATCCATTCCCAGGAATGCAGTTTTTGTTCTCTGTTGCTTTTTTGAACTTAACAGCATTCAAAAGTCAGCCCCCCAAAGCAAACCGAAAAACATGCTTTGGATGCGAACTCTGATTGTCAAAAGTTTTAACATGCTCATGTCTTCACCTAAGCCCTGGCTTCTGATTTCAAGTCACATTGCCATCAGAAAGATGAACTCTTTGTTTTCCAGCCTGTTTGATAATAAGCAAAGAGATTGGCCGAGAGGTCACCGTCAAGTGACTCCAATATAAACATGAGTTGTCACTAGATGGCGCTGCTTGTCGTTATTCATCAAAGACAAGGACCCCTTTTTCTTTCTTTTTTTTTCTCTCCATGGATTTCTGGCCCAGCGTGTCTGCAACTGGGATCCTAATCATGCCAGAACTCTTCTGTTCTCTGAAGGGAGGTTCTATTTTCAACATATTATCATCAAGATCTGAGGACTAAACAGACTCCACCTACAATCTGGGGGAATTACCTCAACAGTGCTGCCTTTATCCAGAGGTGATTTTAAAAGAATATATTGTATTTGGATGTCAACGTTCAAAGGCTCCGAGGCAGAAAATTCCATTTCAAAGAAAGTGTGATTAATGAAGGCACATAAATCCTATAGATTTATGTAGAGGCTGGAGCAGTTTCAGAAATCACACCATACAAATCAAAGAAGCGGGTTTTTCTACATCCTCTCTCACTTTCTCTCATTCTTATTTTGGTACATCTTTTCCTTTCCTTCTCTCTTTCCCTTTCGAAGTCTCTTGAATGCACAGATCCCAAATTCCAAAACAAGAGGGAATTTGATCGGATATCCTAAGTACACTTTTAAGCTCTAACCATCACCATTTCTCCTCACTCTTCCCCCAAGAGATGCAGAGACAGAGTTGAGGCTGTAACAGTTAACTCACATAACTCAGACTGCTTATAAAGTTAAGTCAATTCTGGAACTCCGTGTAGTAAGACTCCCAGCTTCAGTAAGGGATCTTACTTAAAGAAAGCCAAATTTAAAAAATTGAAGAAAAAAAAAAAATAACGAAGGTCCTTACTAAAGGTTTTCTAGGTGTTGGGGCAATTCTAGAGATAGCTTCACGTAGAAATTTGTTTAAAATCTCCTTTAGACATATCCTTCATATTTCACACACTTATATCAACCTCTAACTGTACCCCTTACTCTCCTTACTTACTTCTTTTATATTCTTAAACCATTCACTCTTTTATACCCTTCTCTACTCCAACGACATCCTGTTCGGACTCCCTATCTCTTTCATAAACTCTGACATGCTGGGAGTCCCCTCAGCCCCCTGAAAGTGGTGTCCTTAGGCCAGTCTGACTATATCTGCTTTCACAAGTGAGCCCGTCACCCTGGGTAACAATGTAGAATGTAGTACTGTGTTCTCTAGTTAGGGTTGTGGAGTGTGGTCTTTAATGGGGAAGCACATGAGCTATAGAGTCAGATTCCTGTGTTGAAAGTCCACTTCTACTCATCACTTTCAAGATGACCCTGGTCAAGTTAGTAAGCTTCTCTGTGCCTCTGTTTGTGTGTGCTCTGTGCTCAGTCATGTCTGATTCTTTGCAGCCCCATGGACTGTAGCCTGCTAGGCTTCACTGTCCACGGGAATTTTCCAGGCAAGAATGCTAGAGTGGGTTGCCATTTCCTACTCCAGGGCATCTTCTCAACCCAGAGAATGTATGGGTTGTCTTCTGCACTAGCAGGTGGATTCTTTACCACTGCACCAGCTGGGAAGCCCGTGGCTTAATAGTCTCCCTCAAAGGGTTGCTGTGAGGATCAAATGAACTGGTATAAGCAAAGCATTTTGAAGAGTGTCTGGTTCAGAAAGAGTACAGTATTCACTGTAGCTTTGTTACGCTCATAACTGCTAAATTATTACTATTAATATATGCCAGGCACAATGATAAGTAAAGAAGGTAAAGAGATGGTGAAAAGTGAAAGTGAAAGTTCCTCAGTCATGTCCGACTCTTCGTGACCCCATAGACTATACAGTCAATGGAATTCTCCAGGCCAGAATACTGGAGTGGGTCACCTTTCCCTTCTCCAGGGGATCTTCCCAACCCAGGGATCGAACCCAGGACTCCCACATTGCAGGTGGATTCTTTACCAGCTAAGCCACAGGGAAGCCCAAGAATACTGGAGTGGGTAGCCTATCCCTTCCCCAGAGGATCTTCCTGACCCAGGAATTGAACCGGGGTCTCCTGCATTGCAGGCAGATTCTTTACCAACTGAGCTATGAGGGAAGCCCAAAGAGATGGTTCAGTTCAGTTCAGTTCAGTTGCTCAGTCGTGTCCGACTCTTTGTGTCCCCATGAGACGCAGCACGCCAGGCCTCTCTGTCCATCAAGTAAGAGTATACAAATAGACTATATCTTTGTCTCCATGAAGCTTTCAGGTTAATAGAAGAAACAATTAAGTCCACTGGTACTTGGCCTGCAGCATGATAAGATGATGTAAAGGAACACCACAGGTCTGACACCAGTACACACAGATCTTTTGTCCCCAGTGGCGAGTCCAGAGAAAGGTTCCCTTTGGCACTGTGACCCAAAAGGGGTCAAGGATTGACTTTTTCAGAGATAGCTACCAACACACACCTCTTCCAGCTTTTGTGGGAAGGGCATAAGCAGAAAGGCAGGAACCTTGTTCCTGTCTTTCTTGGGTTTTCAGCCTGGCTCCAATGCAGTGAGCCTTGAAGGGAGCCCAGCCCAGTTGAGCAGCTTGGGGTTCTGGATCTTTAGGAACTCTAGGAGGCTCCCAGAACAGGGCACATATAAAAGCAGTTCGAGTGAGAAGATGAAAATGGACTTATTTCTGATTGTCTTCCTGGACACTCCCTGAAATATCCAGGCATCTCTTCAACTAGAGGAGTAGTGAGGATGAGGGTGGACATTCTCTGACATCTGGTAGGCTTGCTGAAGCAGCTAGAAATATAACGTCCTCTATGCAATGGAAAGTAAGTTTTTTTTTTCCTGCTTTTAAATATTCAAAATATCTGGTTTAATCTTTTAGCAAGCATATGTTAAGAGCCCATGCTATAAAACCTGGAGATGCAATAATGCCGAAACAGAAAGCTCTCAGTAAGCTTGCAATCTAAAGGAGAAAATAGGCACAGATTCAATTGCAGTCCATCAGAATGTATCATCATAAAGCCTCATGGGAACACAGAGGAGGTAACGAAGTCATACAGGCAAAACATGTAGCTAGCATCTGACCTACAGAGATTACAACTGATAAAAGGAGAGGAGGTGAAAGATGAAGGCAGAGGCAGAAAATTTATGTAGAGATTAGCAAGTTATCAGACTGTGAATAGAAGACTCTCTTTTTCCTTTAAGCCAAAAATTGTCATACAAATTTAAGACTTCCTGAGTCGTAGTTCAGGAGGATTTGGGAATACTCCCAGACAGGACAACTTCTCCATTCTCCAGTCCAGTGTCACCTGCATTTCCAAAGAGTTCCCAGGGAAGAAAGGCAAAGGGAAAAGAAAGTAAACCATTGAAAACAGATGGAGATAGAAGAAAGGACAGTGTGGCTGTAAAGGAGAATGGCTGTCGCCAGGCTCTCCAAGGAAGCCTCATTTTTCTACTTGCAGTCGTAAAGAACACCCAGGTTTATCTATTCTGTACATAACGGTTTGCATCTGATAACCCCAAAGTCCACTCCATCCTTCCCCACCTTGCCCTCCACCAACCGCAAGTCTGTTCTCTATGTCTGCGAATCTATTTCACAGATAGGTTACTCATGCCATACTTTAGATTCCACATATCAGTGATATCATATGGAATTTGTCTTTCTCTATCTGACTTACTTCACTATAGTCCATCCTTGTTGCTGCAAAGGACATTATTTCATTCTTTTTGATAGCTGAGCAGTGTTCCACTGTGTATGTGTATCACATCTTCTTTATCCATTCATTTGTTGATGGGCATTTGGGTGTTTCCATGTTCTGGCTACTGTAAATAGTGCTGCTATGAGTGTAGGGCTGATGTGTAGCACAGGGAACTATGTTCACTATCCTGTGATAAACCATAATGGAAGATAATAGAAAAATGTGTGTATATGTATATATATGTATAATAAATCACTTTGCTGCATAGCAGAAATTAACACAACATTGTAAATCAACTATACTTCAATTAACAACAAAAAAGAATACCCAGGTGAGATCCCTCTGTGGAGAATCAACTGAGATGCAGAGGCTGGTCATATTTCTTTCATTCTTTCACACATTCATTATTTCAACTAACACTTACTGAGTATCTACTAAGGTGTTATTCTATGTGTGTGTTGCAGGGTGGGGAATGAATGAAATCATGCTTTTGCAGTGAAGTAGCTCATCGCCAATAAGATAGACAGCCAAGCAGACTAATATTACCATTTCACACAATCAACTTTTGATGTACTGTGGCAATCCTTCGGTTTGAGGTAAAATAAAACTAGGGATTAGGTGGCCTGAGATAAGCTTTTGTGAATATATGCACAAAAAAGGATACAGCAATATCTGAAATTTCAATCCCACTAAAATCCAAATGTACAGAGAAAATGTAATCTCTTTATATTGCTTATTATCAATCTGATCTTTCTTGTAAGCCCCACCCTATGGGTGGAAAGGCAGGAAATGATTGTCTAACTCAGTTTAAATTTTAGTCCAGTCCCCAAAGGTAAATACTTCCTATAGGTAAAGCTCAGTCTTGCCGAGCAGTGGTTTAGTCTTCACTTTTCTTCTGCCCCTTTCTTCCCAATTCTCTACAAAGTGGCCTCAGGTATACAGTCGGGGCAGGGAGCAGGGCTCACATGATCTTGTTAAGGTAGAAGGAGGGGGTGGACCACACAGTGTCCCTCTCTTGCCCTCTGCTCCTGCTGGGACACGTGCTGCAGGTGACGGTGGTGAGCCTGATACTCTGCCTCCTCTCCTCTTGGTCGGGGTTTCGCGGCCCTTCCTGGGTGACTTGGCTGCATCTTGGCTCTCTTGGATGCTGAGGATACTTCTAAAGCCCTGCCACATGACCCGTCTGGCCCCGTGGAAGACTCACTGTTCATCTGGATGCAGTAGGAATTGGTGGGTCATCCACGTCATTCAGAAACTCCGAACAGAGAGTACAACTCATTCTAAATACTCCACCTGAGCCTGCCACAGGATAAGCCCCACCTCCCCTAAGTAAGGACTGGGGACTTGAGCACTGCATATTTAATCAGTCTCCTCCCCCTCCTCTAGCCCAAAGGCTCAGGAGGGGAAATTGGGACAGATCTGATCAATTCGCCCTTCATCTTTCTCTAATTGTCCCCCAAATGCTCCCAGCCCTAGAAAAATGGATTTCCCTTCTCTGCTTCCTCTTCCTGCCTAGATGTCCCTTTGGTAAAATTCTACCTAGTCCATCAGACCTAACCCCAGACGGGGTCAACCTGGAGGTAAAGAAAACTTTAAAAAATCCTCTCCCTCTCTGTGACACCTGTCTCTCCCACCTATTATCTTGCTGAAGATGCCCAGAACCTACCCTCAGAGGTCTGCCTCTGAGTCAGTAAGCCCTTGGGCTGAAGTCTCTGAAAGAGGTAGTGATGCAGTGATTTTAAGAAGGAATTAAATTCTTCATGTCTTCCATATCTACAAAGAGCATCATCAGTTTTAAGATAATAGAATTGTATTTCCTTGTCTTCTAATTGGTGGTCCAAGGAATACCATTCTGCAGGTGGTTTCTGCGTAAACCGTGCTGAGTGTTTCAAGTTCAAGTAAGTTTAGGGAATGCTGAGATAAACTTAAATAGGTTTATTTAATGGGAAACCATAGAGCCTTTAATACACTAATGTGTTCTGGGAATTCTGCAACACTGTTTTCCAGAACTATTTGACCTCAGAATGCTGTTTTTCACATCTGGAAACAGTGTCCTGAAGAATATAGGGATGAAAGATGCGGAAATCTTTTGTCCCCAGAATTGGTGAAACCTCTATTCCTCCATCTTGCCTTCATTAAGTCAGCAAAGCAAAGTGTTAAGGCAACTGTATCCATATCTCTTTTACCCTTCTTTGGCTATGCTGGGTCTTCATCGCGTGCATGGGCTTTCTCTAGTTGTAACGCTTGGACTTCTCATTGCGATAGCTTCTCTCGTTGTGGAGCACAGGCTCAAGGTACACAAGCTTCAGTAGTTTCAACACATGGACTCAGTAGTTGTGGCACAGGGCTTAGTTGCCCCATGGCATGTGGGATCTTCCTGGACCAGGGATAGAACCCATGTCCCCTGCACTGGCAGGCAAATTCTTAACCACTAGACCACCAGGGAAGTCCCATATTTCTATATCTTGTTTGTTTCCTAACTGGGCCCTCTACTCTCTCTAAGTCCTGTACTTATTTTTAATGACAACAGCTTTGACATCAGTGTTGTAAGCACGAAATACCTGGGAATTAGATACTTGGAGATGCTAGACATTTTAAGGAGACATGATTTTGATCCCTGGGTGGGGAAGGTACCCTGGAGAAGGAAATGGTAACCCACTCCAGTATTCCTGCCTGGGAAGTCCCAAGGACAGAGGAACTATACTTCGTGGGTCTCAAAAAATCTGACACGATTTAGCAATAAAGAACAACAATCCCAAAGTAAACAAGAATAATCCCCTTATGGCAAAATGAGAAGTAAAAAATCCCAATTCTTGGTCTTCTCTGGGAATTGTCTAGTGGAGATACAGGCCTTCCTGAGTTGCCCCTTTGCAGGATGGGAAGTGTATGATGGCTCATGGTTAAGGAATGCAAAATAAAGATCTTATGACTTTCAATATAAAAATATATATAGTGTAAGATTACTGCACCGTTCCCCACAATCAGAAGGAATGCAAATATTCCCTGCACAGCCTCAATAGTGAAAACAGAACCTGAGTAGAGAGAAAATTGGTATCAACAGAAAAGTTCTGGCAAAAGTGCTTTGCAGAGAACATAATGATCTTAAAATAGATTCCTTAAAAGGAGCATTGCCTAGGAAAAACAACCAAATCTCAAGGGATATAGATGAGATTCTAGGGAGGACAATGATGGATGAGAGGAAATGGCAAGAGAAAACCGTAGACGGCCAGGATAATGGGCCCAGCGACCCTTTTACCTTCCTCAAACTTTTCTTCTATCCCTGTGTAAACAGAGAAGAGGCCTGACTCTCCATGCAAAGTAAAAGTGGGGCAAAAATTGATATTTCATGTGCAGCCACATGTGGGCTGAAAGTATAACTCACAAAGAAAAAAATCCTTCCATCATATACATCTCTGTGCAAGCGGGATTGATTTACATGAGTAGCTTCAGCTTGAGAAAACACGGTGAGCACACAGGAAAACAGTCGGGAGTTCCAGAATCCCAGAAGAGTCAGATATTACTGGTCATTCTGTGCCTTCATGGATAGGGGCAGTAAAGCATCCTTAAGAATGAAGTAGAAGGTTTTTGCCCCCTAGCCCTATTGCCACTTCCTGCTCCCTCAGTCTTCCTCAAGACAAAACATGATATAGGCTTTATTTTCTAAGTCATTTGATCAGAAGTAGTTATATCGGTAGCATTCTTTGAGTTAATTTGTATGATAAAATTGCTGTTGGCCTGTGGGCATACTTGTTCCTCAAGTAAGAGTTGATAGAAATAAGAATGGTAATTTGAGCTGTCATGAATCCCTATGGCTGTTAAATAAGTAAAATAAAAGCCGTCCATACCAAGACTTCTGTTTTGTTGAGAAACCAAAACTATGGAGACCCCGCCTCTGCTGGCCTGGTCTGGAAGCAGTGAACATCACTGCTTAATGTACGTGTCAGCTTCCCCTCTGTTTCCTAATGTTCTCCTCCCCTCACAGCACAGCCGGTGGGAGATGGGAACTGCACTCTGCACTCTCTCTTGGCCACGGAGGTGGCCACTGGACCAGATTGGGCCAGTTAAGGACCATGTCCTTCTAGCCAAGCTCTAGGCACATGATCTGTGCTGAATCAGCTGGAATCCCTCCTTGGAATGTCTAGAATCGAAGGTGAGGCAATGTTGTCTCTAGGTCAGCCTTTCCAAGGTTTGGTTTTATGAACCTATTGGCCTTTAAGCCTTATCGCCTTTTAAAGTTTAAAAGGATGTTTATCGTGAAGTTGAAAGATGTCCAACTAATACAGAGACCTTAGCAGAGCGAGAAACCTTTACTTTCTTTTTCTTACTCCCTAAGAATGTTTATAGAAGATATTCCATGTGCCAGACTGGAAATACAGTGGTGAGCAAACATAATCTCTACGGACAGTCAGGGAGATGGTGGCCTATTGGGTAGAGCTAGCAGTCAATGATTGCTAATAATTAATCAAATTCAAGTACTTGGTGTCCTATAAGGAAAAGTAGCTAATAACTAGAGACTTCATGTCTGAATGGGGAAGAGGTGGCAGTTTCCACAAGGAAGTGATGCTTAGTCTGACCTGACAGGGGGTAGGCTCATCCTCTTGACTAACATTTCCTTTGCTAGTAAAACCTTGCACAGCATGGTAGCTACCTCAGTTTAAAAATGTCTCTTGTTTTTTCAACCTACTGAGCTGACATCAGCCAGTTTATCTGATCTCATTACTGGGCATATGAGTTTTCCTGTCCTTTCCATACTTCCTGTAACATTATTAAGTTGAAAATGCACAAGAGAAAATTTTGATCTGAATAAAATGAAGTGGTAGATAGAAAAGTGGAACAAATAACCTTTAAGAAAAAAATATTTCTTTGAATTCTACTGTAATTAATTGTCTTTGGAGTCTTAAATATCAGTAAAAATTCTGACCCATATCTATATTTTTTATTCAATCAAACATCATGAAAAATACAAAAGAGTATACTTTGGTGCAAAGAATATATACTTTGGTTGGAAGGCAACTCTAAAGGTATCTCACAAGGAATCTGTGCTAGAGCTATACCTAGTGTTAGTCGCTCAGTTATATCCGACTCTTTCCAACGCTATGGACTGTAGCCCACCGGGCTCTTCTGTTCATGGGATTCTCCAAGCAAGAATACCGGAGTGGGTTGCTATTCCCTTCTCCAGAGAATCTTCCCAACCCAGGGATCAAACCCAGGTCCCCGCCAATGAAGGTGGATTCTTTATCCCCTGAGCCATCAAGGAAGCCCCAAACTATATATACGGGTATACATATATATGTATATATACACACACAGGCACACACACATATATATAACTGAATCACGTTGCTGTAAGCCTGAAACTAACACAGCATTGTAAATCAAAGTATGCTTCCAGAAAAAATATTTTTTAAAAAGTGAATCTAAAGAGGGAATATATGTATCAGTTCAGTTCAGTCGCTCAGCTGTGTCCGACTCTTTGCGACCCCATGAACTGCAGCATGCCAGGCCTCCCTGTCCATCACCAGTTCCCGGAGTTCATGCAAACTCATGTCCATCGAGTCGGTGATGCCATCCAACCATCTCATCCTCTGTTGTCCCCTTCTCCTCCTGCCCCCAATCCCTCCCAGCATCAGAGTCTTTTCCAATGAGTCAACTCTTTGCATGAGGTGGCCAAAGTACTGGAGTTTCAGCTTTAGCATCATTACTTCCAAAGAACACCCAGGACTGATCTCCTTCAGAATGGACTAGTTGGATCTCCTTTGCAGGCCAAGGGACTCTCAAGAGTCTTCTCCAACACCACAGTTCAAAAGCATCTATTCTTCGGTGCTCAGCTTTCTTCACAGTCCAACTCTCACATCCATATATGACCACTGGAAAAACCATAGCCTTGACAAGATGGACCTGTGTTGGCAAAGTAATGTCTCTGCTTTTCAATATGCTGTCTAGGTTGGTCATAACTTTCCTTCCAAGGAGTAAGCGTCTTTTAATTTCATGGCTGCAATCACCATCTGAAGTGATTTTGGAGCCCCAAAAAATAAAGTCTGCCACTGTTTCCAGTCTTTCCCCATCTATTTCCCATGAAGTGATGGGACCAGATGCCATGATCTTCATTTTCTGAATGTTGAGCTTTAAGCCAACTTTTTCACTCTCCTCTTTCACTTTCATCAAGAGGCGTTTTAGTTCCTCTTCACTTTCTGCCATAAGGGTGGTGTCACCGGCATATCTGAGGTTATTGATATTTCTCCCAGCAATCTTGATTCCACCTTTTGCTTCATCCAGCCCAGCGTTTCTCATGATGTACTCTGCATATAAGTTAAATAAGCAGGGTGACAATATACAGCCTTGATGTACTCCTTTTCCTGTTTGGAACCAGTCTGTTGTTCCATGACCAGTTCTAACTGTTGCTTCCTGACCTGCATATAGGTTTCTCAAGAGACAGGTCAGGTGGTCTGGTATTCCCATCTCTTTAAGAATTTTCCACAGTTTATTGTGATCCACATAGTCAAAGGCTTTGGCATAGTCAATAAAGCAGAAATAGATGTTTTTCTGGAACTCTCTTGCTTTTTCCATGATCCAGCAGATGTTGGCAATTTAATCTCTGGTTCCTCTGCCTTCTCTAAAACCAGCTGGAACATCTGGAAGTTCACATTTCACGTATTGCTGAAGCCTGGCTTGGAGAATTTTGAGCATTACTTTACTAGCGTGTGAGATGAGTGCAATTGTGAGGTAGTTTGAGCATTCTTTGGCATTGCCTTTCCTTGGGATTGAAATGAAAACTGACCTTTTCCAGTCCTGTGGCCACTGCTGAGTTTTCCAAATTTGCTGGCATATTGAGTGCCACACTTTCACAGCATCATCTTTCAGGATTTGAAACAGGTCAACTGGAATTCCATCACCTCCACCAGCTTTGTTTGTAGTGATGCTTTCTAAGGCCCACTTGACTTCATATTCCAGGATGTTTGGCTCTAGGTAAGTTATCTTACCATCGTGATTATCTGGGTCATGAAGATCTTTTTTGTACAGTTCTTCTGTGTATTCTTGCCACCTCTTCTTAATATCTTCTGCTTCTGTTAGGTCCATACCATTTCTGTCCATTATTGAGCCCATCTTTGCATAAAATGTTCCCTTGGTATCTCTAATTTTCTTAAAGAGATCTCTAGTCTTTCCCATTCTGTTGTTTTCCTCTATTTGTTTACATTGATCACCGAGGAAGGCTTTCTTATCTCTTCTTGCTATTCTTTGGAACTCTGCATTCAGATACTTATATCTTTCCTTTTCTCCTTTGCTTTTCACTTCTCTTCTTTTCACAGCTATTTGTAAGGCCTCCCCAGATAGCCATTTTGCTTTTTTGCATTTCTTTTCCGTGGGGATGGTCTTGATCCCTGTCTCCTGTACAATGTTACCAACCTCAGTCTATAGTTCATCAGGCACTCTATCTATCAGATCTAGTCCCTTAAATCTATCTCTCACTTCCACTGTATAATCATAAGGGATTTGATTTAGGTCATACCTGAATGGTCTAGTGGTTTTCCCTACTTTCTTCAATTGAAGTCTGAATTTGGCAATAAGGAGTTCATGATCTGAGCCACAGTCAGCTCCTGGTCTTGTTTTTGTTGACTGTACAGAGCTTCTCCATCTTTGGCTGCAAAGAATATAATCAATCTGATTTCGGTGTTGACCATCTGGTGGTGTATACCTATAGCTAATTCACTCTATTGTGCAATAGAAACTAATACAACATTGTGAGGCAACTAAACTCTGATAAAAATTATTTTTAAGGAATGAATCTGTGCTTCTGCTCAAATTAGCACCTGCTCAATCCTAGTATCGGAGAAGGCGATGGCACCCCACTCCAGTACTCTTGCCTGGAAAACCCCATGGACGGAGGAGCCTGGTAGGCTGCGGTCCATGGGGTCGCTAAGAGTCGAACACGACTGAGCAAGTTCACTTTCACTTTCATGCATTGGAGAAGGAAATGGCAACCCACTCCAGTGTTCTTGCCTGGAGAATACCAGGGACGGGGGAGCCTAGTGGGCTGCCGTCTATGGGGTCACACAGTCGGACACGACTGAATCGACTTAGCAGCAGCAGCAGCAGCGATCCTAGTATGGCCTTCTTTACTTTGTTAAAATGCCTCTCGTTGTGATACATCCATTGTCCATTGATTTCCAATAAGTAATTTGCATTTGTCAACTGTCATTTGTATGTAGATATGATAACTCATATTGATAACTCATCTTCTTATCTTTCTCAGTGGAAGAGGTAATCTGATTTACCATTTTTATATTGCATACTAGGTATTCCTCTTAGCATCCAATGTATTCCTTTTATATTTTTATTATATACTATATGCTATGGACTCCTTTTGAATGACCTGTCATGTTCATATACTTACATATTGTTCCCTAAAAGAATGTTTATGCTTTTGAGATCAGGGACTAGGGATTTGATGCCTTTTCAGCTTTTTTCTATCATGCCCAAAGCATCTTATCCAATAATTGATATTAATTTAACAAATATTTCTTGACATGTATAAAATACTATTTCTAGGTCAAGAATTTTCTAAGTAAATGCTCTTTCCATTGGTGTGATTGTTATTATCTCATTTAGCTTTTGGTTAGAACTGTCATCTATAGAGAAAAAGGAGAGAGGGAAGGAGAAAGGAAGGAAGGAAAAAGCTTGCATCTCTATATTTATGAATACCACAATTATTTCACATGGTATTAAATGCCTCTTACATAAGACCCAGGGTTTTTAAATTGCATGCTAGTTCTGCAACAAAACAGTTAAAAGCAGGATGTGAAAAAGAAATCAATGCAATTTACTTATAATTAATTTCAGATTAAGTTAAAAATGAAAAAAAAAGTGGCTTACTCTCAGTGGTGCTACCGTTGAACTGTCATTTAAAAGCTTATATATAATTAGTGAAAGTATGTTAATTGAATTATGGCAATTAAGTCAGCCTTGAGACAAGAGAGTCCCTTCTGATGGACGAGATTGTGGTAATTCTGTAACCCATTCTCCTCTGTTAGAAACTTTCAGGACCATAGCTCATCTTGCCCCTTAGTACTTTAGCTACTGTAATGTAGCCAAATCTTGATTTCTCTGATGTAATTATCTACTTTGTGGATTTTTTTGAGCTCTTGGATTCTTCTTTTCCTTTTCCATTGGTTACTTGGTTGTCATCACTGATGGGTAGGCTGGAGCCATGAAGAGGTCATGTAATTTACATCTGTTGGCTTTTTTTTTTTTTTAACTATGAAATATCCTCACCGGTGAAAGATAAAGTGTGTGGGGGAGGAAGTAAAATTATTTGAGAGGTTGATATGAAGAAAGTGATTATCTCTTCAGCCTTCTCTTTAATCATGTCATTGTTGATTAAAGTGTTGAGAAAATACTGAAGCAGGAGTTGGCAGGAATTTGGGGGCTGTTTGGAGACTCTGTCCACGCTAACCCCTTTTTACAGGTGTTGTAGAATGAGCTAGCCATGTCCCTATCCTGATATTCACAAACAAAGTAGCCTTGGCAAATTTCCTTCCTCTCTCCAGGACTAAATTAACTCTATATAATGAGATCACCACAGTTCCTTTCAACTCTAAAATTCTCCAGTTTTTGGTCTAGTCACAAAGACCATGCCATGATTTTTAGAAACTCTCAGTATGGATGGTTCACCTCCTATGCCCTAGGGTGACAAAGAGGTGCAGGCAGAATGTATGCCAGCCTGATGAACCAATGGGAAGTGGAGCTGATGCCACTGACTGGCATGGGGGATGGGTCTGAATCACAGATTCCTGCAGAAAAGGAAAAGCAAGAGGGAAGCCAACAGAGAAGAAAAGGGACAACCACACTGATATGCCTGAAAACAGAAGTCCTGGGGGAGTTCTATGAGCCGGACCAGCCCGGTCATGTGCAGGACTGGGTGCAAAATGAGAATGTGGGGCTCCTTGTTTCAAGACAAAACATTTCAAATGGCACTGACAGAGCTTTAAGCTAAACAGAGGGCCTTCTCCTGTCGACCCTGTCTGGGGCCTAACTGGAAGGGATTGATTCTATTTCCCAGGGGGTTGAAATCCCAGGAACCTCCCCTCCCTGGACGCCCTGAGTCTGCAGGGCTCACTTCAAGGCTGCTGCTCATTCAGCACTGTTTCTTTCTTGCTTGCTTCTTTTTTTTTTCAACAGTGCTGCTAGCTGTATAAATATTTTACAGTTCCCCTATGAAAAGTTTCCAAGGGGCCCATGTTAAGGGAAAAATCTTTGAAAGGATTTTTTCCATAGCAATTAAAAACTTTCAAAGCACCGAGAGCTCCCCAGTCTCACTTTAGTGCAACAAACCTCTATTTTTTTGGACCAGTTTGGATGGCTCTGAGTCTGAAAACAAGCCAGCCTCTTTGTTTGGTGACTTTGTGGGTTGCCGATAGACATTTGGAATTTAAATTCATTAGATACATAGCAGAGCTGTGGATGGAACCGTCAGAGGGTTTAGGAATGCTGTGATCAGAAACTCTAACCCCGATTTCCTGTATCTCATTTACAGGGGTAAAATAACTATAAATCAAACTAAAGCTCATTTTAGCTCCCCAGATGAAGTCAAATGTACACTCTGACTTATGCATATACCATTTTTAGTTAACGCACCAATAAAAATAATTGTGCAAGCCTAAATTTGGAAGTGTTCCCAGCGTTTATGACAAAACTTAATAAAGCCAGGCGCATTGGATGTAATATGGGAATTTTATTGAATTGAAATTAGTCCATCATGTAAGCTCCACATTTTCCTCAGATTTCTTGGACTTCATATGCACACTCTCCTGGGGACCCTAATAGGGTCCTGCAAAAATTCAAGTAGAGTCTGTAGAGACACACTTCAGACTACAGCTCTGCAGTGGGTAGAATGGTGTACCCCAAGTTTCCACGCAGCAAACCACACACACTTTTCCAAGCATGCCCCTACTCCCCACCCTGAGGTCTAGGCAGCAGGCATATTGTTGTGGTTTTGCTCAGTACGTAGGTCTCCTGGAGAGATGGGATGGAGGTTCATTTGTAACTCTAGTAACTGTGATATGTGCCAGAAACCTATTATGTAATTTCCCTGGGGAACTAGAATGGCAGCAGCATTGAATATATCCATGTAGTCTGGTTGCTTGACCATATCTGGGATGGAAGTCAGGGGGATCCAGGGTGCTTTCTGGCTGCCCAAAGGAGGAGACAATATTTGTGGATTTGAAATTTAGGGTTTGGGGTGGTGTTGTAAGGATGAGATTGGAAGATTGGAAGGAAGGAATTCAAGTTCAGATATGAATTGTATTTCATTTACAGTGGTTCACAAGCTGCAATTTGTATAAACACTTCCTGGGGTACTTGTTAAAAAAGCCAATGCCCAGGCTCCACCTCAAGAGATTTTTAATCCGTTACAGCCACAGATGGACCTGGGAATCGGCTTTTCAAACAAAACCTCAGGTGAAATTGACACAGGTTGTCTGAGGATCTCAGTTTTAAAAATACTGCTATTGGATTGATCATCACCAACAAAACCCTTTTCATTATATTTAATTGCTGTAGACTAAATGTTTCCCTGTAAATTCGCATGTTGAAACCTAACCTCCAATGTGATGGCATTAGGAGGTATGGCCCCTGGGAGATGATTAGGTCATGAAGGTGGAGCCCACATGAGTGAGATTAGTGCCCTTAAAAAAGAGACCCCAGAAAGCTCTCTTGCCCCTTAGCCCTGTGAGGACGCAAGTAGAAGGTAGCCACTCTGAACTAAGAATCAAGCTCTAACCAGACACCGAATCTGCCAACACCTTGATCTTGGACTTCCAAGCCTTCGAAACTGAGAAATAAATTTCTGTTCTTTATAAGCCACTCAGTCTAGTTTATAGCATCCTGGAATGACTAAAGCATTACGAAGTGTTTATTTTTGAGGTGTTACTATGTGCATAAGGAAAGGTCTGGACCATCTCCTTCACTGAATTTGGACCACCATCTACATAGGTGTCTAGTCGATTTTTTTTTCAACTCAGAGGACAGATATTTTATAGCATTTTTAATAGCCTGTTCTCAGTGATTAATCATCATTACTGTTAAGACTTTTTTCCTAAGATCTACACAAATTTCTTGCTGAAATTTGAGCCCATTTCTCCCTATTCCCTTCTCAGAAGATATAGAGAATAATTGGGTGGTATCTTGCTAATAAGGCTTCAAGTTGGCACTAGTGGTAAAGAAACCTCCTACCAATGCAGGAGATGTAAGAGACTTGGGTTTGATTCCTGGGTTGGGAAGATCCCCTGAAGAGGGTCATGGCAACCCACTCCAGTATTCTTAATTAGGGAATCCCATGGACAGAGGAACCTGGCAGGCTACAGTCCATATCGTCACAAAGAGTCCGGCACAACCGAAGCAACTTCACACACACACACACACACACACACACACACACCATCTTGATAATAATCCTTTAAGGATTTACAGAAAGTGAAAGGTATCTTCTCATTAATCCACATGGCAAGTAGTTTTGTTCATGGTCACAGGCCAGTTTCCATTCTTATGATTCCAATCCGTAGGTCCAAGGATGGCTAAATTAGGCCTGGACTTCAAATACGTCAGGTACCCGCCTGCTCAGACTGCCTTCCTCAAAGCCATCTTGAAGGAACTCTGGGAATTTAAGGAGTTGTTTTGGGACATTGTCATCACCACTTCCACAGTTTACATGGAGAGAGTAACTGTCTCTTCTTTGACCTTTTCTTAAACTCAATTCTTTCTACTTTCCCTTGCCTTCCCTATGTTTCATCCCTCTAATTAACAGACTATAAAACCTTGCCTGACCTCTGTGGTTGGAACAGAAAATGAACTGGAGAATTTAAATGGGAGTTGGGCATGGCCTTTCTTCTCTGTGTCAGTGATGGAAAACCGCTGAGGTGGCCTCCTCACACCCACGCTGTGTATGATCAACTCCCTTTGAGTGCAGGCAGGGCCTGTGACTGTCTTCTCACCAACAGAATACAGTTAAGCTGGTGGGATGCCATTCGTGTGACCACATCGTGTCTTATGAGACCCCAGCTGCCTAGCGATCATGGCCCCAGAGACTCAGCTTGCTCGTTTAGGGAAGTCCATGTGGCAAAAAGCCATGGGTGCCTGTGAGGACTTGAGGGCAGTCTCCAGGCAACAGTCAGCAAGAAACTAGGGCCCTCAGTCCTACAATTTGGGAAAGTGAATTCTGCCAACAACCTAAATGAGCTTGGAAGCAGATTCTTCCCTAGTCAAGCCTTCCCGTGAGATTTGATTGCAGCCTTGGGGGACCCTAAGCAGAGGATCAAAGCAAGCTGTGCTCAGAGTCCTGCCCACATGAATTGTGGGATAAGTATGTATTCTTTTAAGCCAGTGGCTTCATGGTAACTTATTACTCAGCAATAGAAAATGAATGGAAAGACCACCTGATTTTACTTACCTGGCAGTGTGTAGGGAGAACTATACAAGGCTGATGAGAGAAGGCCTCCAGAGAAACATTTAGCCTTGGGGGGCCAGGATCAAAAGGGACCTAGTATTTATATCCTTGTAAATATTTTGGAGTTTAGTGGATGAGAAGGTGTTTGAAATCGTCCCTAATATTTGTATGAAAGCCATTTCCGTTATAAGTTAATAGTGATCATTAGAATAATAACTCTCATTTTTGTAGCATGTACTATATATATATATATATATATATATATAGCAGTCACACTTTGAGTGTTTATATAAATCAATTCATTTAACTCTCTTAACTGTACTAGAAGATAAAAACCCCATTTTACAGATAAGGAAACAGAGGTACCCAGAAGTAAAATTATCAGGTCACCTCTTTATTTGAGAAAAATAAAAAGGACAGGGGGCCCAGAAGGCAAACAATTATTTTTGCCAGCTGATATCCAATTAGCCTTCCATGTATCTTCATTTTTAGAATGATGTCTAGCTATTATGAAACCTGGGCATGGCATGGGCCTCTTTAGACTTCTGGGAGGCCTGTGTGGATTCGACATAGAGGTATTTTTCCTAATGATAATAGTAGTTGCCAAGTAGACAGAAGTGAACTGTACTTCTGTAAGACTGGAAACAGTAGAAGCTCAGACTCTTGGACCAAATAGGATTTTAGGCCTATTAACTCTGGCAAGACATTTGCAATGCTGCCTCTATTTTAGTGGCTTTTATCAACATATTCTCAATTTTATTAATATTCTTTTGAAATTGTAGAAACAAAAGACTGAGCTTGACATGGTCAATGGAAGTACCATTTTGGGCTCTCATGGGTCATGCTGTTTTTATGCGTCCTGCAATGATATTAAATTACCTTTGGAAATAGCTGCACAACATCCTAAGTGGGTAGGCATCCTATGATTTACTTTTTTCTCCAGGCCTTAGATTTAATCAAGCATTTCCAAGTTCCACTTGCAGTTTTTTTATTTCTTTTGGCCTTGAGAAACCTATTCAGATTCAGCTAACATGCTTTTAGTGAGTGCTGGGGGTAATTACTAGTGTTTTCCCTTTACAGGTTAAAAAAACTGAGATTCAGAAAAGCTAACTGCCTGTGGTTAAACAATTAGAAATAACAGATGAAAGATTTGAAATCAAACCATCCAGCTCCATGCTCAGGACTCTGCACGCAATACCAAGCTGAATGCTTTATTTTCTCCCCCAAAAGTTCTACATGTGAAATGACAACAAGATGGGTCATCCTTTCCCCCACATTCTTGAGTATGTGAAAAGATAAAGTAGAAGGTATTTAAATGTGCCTTATTGTGTTTTCCCCAGATGATGTGGTTTTCAGCAAACCAAGAAGGTTCCATCTGCCTTTAAATGGGATCTCTGTTATCACGCACTCCACTGGAGATTTAGTCCTTTCGAAATAAAGGCTTTTTGGAATTTTCATAATGTTTCCTTGAGACTTTATCGACAAATTCTGAGAACTAGTGCCTTGATGACAATTGGCTGTTCTTTGAGAACCTCCCACCATGTGTATTCTGCCAGTTAGAGAGGTATGGCCTAAGGGAAAGGAGAGGGGTGGTCCTTGGCATGGCTGTCCTAGAGTGAGCAGTGCTGGGTCTTGAAATAGAAGTGCCAGTCCCAGAACATTTGTAACCAGACACCACACCACTTGGAGCAGCAACTGAACTTTACACTTCTTCTTAACAGGCATTTAAAAAAGTACCTAAATTAAAAAAAATAAAATCTAAAAGCCGCATGTCCCACCCTTACTTCTGTCTTGTCGCTTGGTTTAGTTTCATGCTACACCCCACATCCTGAGCAGTAGCCTCTAGGTAGTGTCTACCAAGTCTGGAGAATTGTAGAAACTCTTCCTTCTCACTTAGAGTTGGGAGAAACATACTGTGGCAGTAATTTTCTCCTGAATCCTGCTCCTTCCTTAGACCCCAGATTACCACTCCAAGATCTCTGACTGGTGACAAAAGATAGAACTTGACTTGTGAGTTAGATGGGAGGATGGTAGGGAGGCCAGTAAAAACAGAAGAAAGGAAATGAATGTTCAGCGTGAATTTCTCACACTTCAAGAGAATAACCCAACTTGCCTGTGCTGACTCACTCTTTAGCTAGCAGTAATCCTGGTGTGGTCTGAAACCATGTCCATTATCTCATTTCATATTATTCATTTCTTCCATGACATTTATTGAGACCTACTGTGTGAAGCACTATTCTAGGTATGGAGATTCAATAGTCAACCAAATTCCTTTCCTCAAACCAGAAAAGGTTCAGGGAGGAGTCAGACCCATGAATGAGTGACTGCAGTCTTGGGTAATGAATTATCTGGGACCATAAGGAAAGATGGGCTTCTCTGGTGGCTGAGGCCATAAAGAATCTTCCTTAAGTGCAGGAGACCAGGTTTCATCCCTGGGTTGAGAGGATGCCTTGGAAAAGGGAATGGCAACCCACTCTAGTATTCTTGCCTGGAGAATCCCATGGACAGAGGGGGCTGGTGGGCTACAGTCCATAGCATCGCAAAGAGTCAGACATGACTAAGTGACTAACACACACACAGGGAAAAATAAGCCCCTGCATTACTTATTTACTTATAACAAATCACCCCAAACTTGGCAACTTAAAACAGCAAATATTTACTATTTCATATAGATTCTGAGAGTAAAATAATCAACGAGTGGCTTAGTTGGGTAATTCAGGCTCAGACACGATCCTGAGATTGCTGTTAAGATGTCATCCAGTGTAGAACTCATCTGAGAGCTTGACTGGGGCTGAAGGATCCTCTCCCAAGAAAGCTCACTCACAGGGCTGTTGGCATCCATTCCTCACATGTGGGCCTCTTCCTCAGGCTGCCATCCTCCCCCAGAATCAGTGATCTGTGAGAGAACCAGGAGCTACAGTGTTTTTATAACCTAACAGCAGAAAATGTCCTACCATCACTTCTGCTACATTCTACTGGTCACAGGTCAACTCTGACACAATTTAAGAGGGACTTATACAAACCATAAGTACCAGGAGGGGTTTTGGGGGGGACATTATGGAGGCTGACCACCACACCAGTCTAGGAGCTTTGGGAAAGGCCACCAACAGAAACCAAGATCACAAGGAGGAATAAAATTTGAGACCTAGTACAAAAGTACATCTGGTCAAAGCTATGGTTTTTCCAGTAATCATGTATGGAAGTGAGAGTTGGACCATAAAGAAGGCTGAGCACCAAAGAATTGATGCTTTTGAACTGTGGTGCTGGAGAAGACTCTTGAGAGTCCCTTGGACTGCAAGGAGATCCAACCAGTCCATCCTAAAGGAAATCAGTCCTGAATATTCATTGGAAGGACTGATGCTGAAGCCAAAACTCCAGTACTTTGGCCCCCTCAAGTGAAGAACTGACTCATTGGAAAAGACCCTGATACTGGGAAAGATCGAAGGCAGGAGGAGAAGGGGGTGATAGAGGGTGAGATGGTTGGGTGGCATCACTGACTCAATGAACAAGAGTTTGAGCAAGCTCTGGGGGTTGGTGATGGACAGGGAATCCTGGCCTGCTGCAATCCATGGTGTCACAAAGAGTCAGACACAACTGAGCAACTGAACTGAACTAATCCTTCTATCATTCCTTGGAAAGAAGGCTATTAGAAACCCAGACAGAGTATTAAAAGGAAAAGGCATCTCTTTGCAGACAAAGGTCCTGATAGTCAAAGCTATGATTTTCCCAGTAGTCATGTATGATATGAGAGTTGGACCATAAAGAAGGCTGAGCAACAAAGAATTGATGCTTTTGAACTGTGGTGTTGGAGGAGACTCTTGAGAGTCCCTTGGACTGCAAGGAGATCAAACCAGTCAATCCTAAAGGAAATCAACCCTGAATATTCATTGGAAGTACTGATGCTAAAGTTGAAGCTCCAGTACTTTGGCCACCTGATGTGAAGAACTGACTCATTGGAAAAGACCCATATGCAAGGAAAGATTGAAGGCAGGAGGAGAAGGAGGTGACAGAGGATGAAATGGTTGGATGGCATCACCAACTCAATGGACATGAATTCGAGCAAGCTCTGGAAGATAGTGAAGGGCAGGGAAGCCTAGCATCTTGCAGTCCATGGGGTCACAAAGAGTTGGACATGACTTAGTGACTCAACAACAACAACAACAGGTAGATCATAAATATGGATAACGTTGAGACCAAGAGAGTCTAAGAACCAGTACCCGTAACTGTCTTTGAAAATTGCTAATATCCAGTAACATGTGTTCAATAAAACCTATTTTTGTCTTCATTTAACAGTGACTTTGTGATAAGTAATAGAAAGTTAGGGATGTTTACATTTCTAAATGAATAGCATCTTAAAATTTTTGCTCATTTTTATAAACTGTCAAAATGGAAACAGACATCTCTAAGAATCATAGTACATGCCTTTTTACTTATCACTAATCAACATTTTTTTAAGGATCAGAGGTCTGCTAAAAACTGCTGACATTTGCAAGGTGTCCAAGATAACAGAACTCTAACAAAAGACTAGTCCCAAAGACTGGGTTATCTTTAAAATTGATATTCCCTATATCAACAGAAATGATAAGAAAATTAATGAGACTTGACTTTAAATTCATAATTTTATGTGTGCATCTGTGCTCTGAGTCTGAATCAGGATGAGCTAAGTATTCGAGGCCGCAGAGCAGAGAAGAGATGTTGTGTTCAAGAAAGTGGAAGCTGCTCTATGTCCGAATGGCTGCATCAGGGTGGATGGATGCCCCTAGTGGGGCAAGAGCAGCATCTACCTGAGGACTCAGGAATATCCACACCCTCTCTCTTTGTTTTCTGTTTGTTATCCTCCTTGTTTTCTCTGACTCCTGACTTTCTGTCACTACAATCTTCAGTGCAAAACTGTGCTGAAGGTGACTTGCACTTGCTCATAAGAGCCAATTGTTAGATTTTCACAAAATTTGTGAACCTATGATTAAACATAGCCAGTGTTAAAAAATTAAGTGATAAAGCTTATAATTAAATCAATTACATTAAAAAGAAAACATTAATAAATACTCAAAGCTCACCACTTCCTAATTATTTGGCTATATTTTGCTATTATCTATGTTCTTGAGGTTATTTATCTATGATGAGAGTATCTGCACCATGGATAACAGCCAACACTATAAATCAGGGATTTTTCCCCACCAGAGAACCAGTTGTTAAATATTTACCAGCATATTGCTAGTAGCATCCTTCTATTAATCCCAAGTTTGTGGAAGTACTTGAGTCAGACTGACTTGGTTTAAAGCCAGGTTTTGCTATTTAACAGGTGACTTGGGTGCGTTATTTAACTTCTTTGTGTCTTAGTCTCATCATCTGTAAAACAGAGATAATACAGCACCTATTTCATAGGGTTGCCATGAGGATTAAAAGAGTTGATATTTGTAAAGCATTTTGGAAGAGTGCCTGAAACCTAATAAGTACTACTTCAGTGTTTGTTAAATAAAATAAACTACAATTCTAAGGGCTGTTATTCCCTCTTCGATTCTCATTTGTTTCCTCACCTCTTAAAATCAATTGTATTCTTTTCCCACATGAATAAAACATCTGATTTTTGTTGGATTCATGATCATCTAAGATTAGACTTGTCAACCTCCCATAAATAAATTCTGATGAAGACAATATAAACAAGAGTATTATATGGTAGCTTCCAGGAATTTACAATGACAGTTGGAACATTCTTTTTGCCTTTTTCTTTTTTATTTCCTCTTCTGTCCTGATCTCTGAATCTTGGATGTGATGGCTGGAACTCAAGCCATGATATTGAATCCTGAAGAAGAAAGCTATACCCTAGGGATAGGACAAAGAAATATGGAATAAATCAGTCATCATTGATGGTAAGGAAGATATAAAAAGTAGCTGAAATATGTTCATGGTTTAGAATTAGAAAGATATACAGAATCAGGTTTCAGAGGTCTTTAGAGATAAACTAAAATTCTGAATGATCTTATAGTTCTAGATCTATGAAATTTAGCTTCTGTGGCTCTTCTTGGATTTCTGGAAAATTCCATATCCCTTATTATCATGTGAATCTTTATAATAAGCCTTAATTACTTGAACTAATGTAATTGGCTATTCCTTGCAACCAGGAGTGAAACTAACTAAACCTTATGGTCTGAAATATAACCATAAAGGTATAATTCTACCTACCTTCAGGCATATTTTTCTTATTAAAATTTTCCTGTGCAGACAAACTTACGCCATAGGAACTGAGGGCTTTTTATTTTCCTTTGTAAATGTTCTACATCCTAGTGTGCTTTCTGGGTATCAAGTTTCATTCTCAAGTAACACTTATCACTTCCCATCTTGAGAAGGCTCTGAATTTTTATTATACACTATCTGGATTTTATATGTTATTTATAATTAATGATCCTCTTGGGAAAAATTAAGTGGACAAAGTTGCTTTTCGTCTGATTCCTTTTAATGTTCGTTCCAACCTGAGTTCAGCCCCTGAGTTGAGCAGGGGCGTGCACCTGATTAAATAGTCATCAGGTCTTTCCCAACCCAGTAACACTGGAGACTTCTTCTCCCCATTTCATCACAATTTTCATCACGTATAACATTTTCCTCAAATCATTGCTAAACAGCTGGTCAGTGGATCAGAGACAATTTTATTTCACTGAGATATTATCTGACTCTGTTATAGGTTCTAATATTGACTCACAAAATAGAAGCTTTAAACTGATCTTTCCAGTTAAACCAAAGGGAAATTTAACATTTGTAAAATGGTTAGGTGTCAGCCATTTTGCAAAGGCCACTATTTAACTTTTTACTAATCTACCAATCAAAGATTTTAGTTGCAAACAAGAAAAATCAATTCTGAGTGACAAAAAACAAATTGGAAGGATATTCAGAGGCTCACAGGATGGCCAAGACCACACCAGGCTTAGAAAATGTGCAGGAAAAATGATAAGGCAGCAACTAGTACATCAGTTACAATACTGACAGACTATCAATATAAATAGATAAACTTTAAAATTCAAATGATTTAAGACAAGATGCGATATTCTGCATGCAAATTTCAGCTGATGTTTGAAGGAAAGAAGATGAAGCCTCGCTCCATGCGATCACTAAGGAATTTGAGTTGATGAGAACCTTGACAATTTCCACACTTGACTCTCAAGATCACCTTGAGCTTCAGCATTTTGTCAGCAAATGGGAGAAAAGAAGGAATGGAGATCCATGTGTAAAGTTTTTATAGGCCAAGACTGGAAGCAGCATCCATCACTTTTGCTCTCATATTAGGGGTCAGAACTCAGTCACATGACCAAACTTAACTGTAAGTGTGTGTGAGCTTAGTCACGTCTGACTCTTTACAACCCCATGGACTGTAGCCCACCAGGCTTCTCTGTTCATGGGATTCTCCAGGCATGAATATCGGAGTGTGTTGCCATTTCCTCCTCCAGGGTATCTTCCTGATCCTGGGATCCAACTGGCATCTCCTGTGACTTCTGCATTGGCAAGTGGATTGTTTACCACTGAGCCACCTGGGAAGCCTCCTTAACAGTAAGAGAGGTCAGGAAATTTAGTCCAGCTGGGGCCAAGGAAGAAAGAGGAACAGCTAGTGATCTCTGTTCCAGTCCATCTTCTTATCACCAAATATACATGCCATGCTTCTTCCCACAAAGAGAATACAACCATCTCCTCCCTGAGAAAGATAACTTCAAATACCGTCACTGTTGTTTTTGTTCAGTTGCTCAGCTATGTCCAACTCTATGTGACCCTATGGAGTGCAGTATACCAGGCTTCCCTGTCCTTCACTATCTCCTGGAGTTTGCTCAAACTTATGTCCATTGAGTCAGTGATGCCATCCAATCATCTCATCCTCTGTTGCCTCCTTCTCCTCCTGCCCTCAATCTTTCCCAGCATGAGGGTTTTTTTCCCAATGAATTGGCTCTTCACATCAGGTGGCCAAAGTATTGGAGCTTCAGTTTCAGCATTAGTCCTTCCAATGAATATTGAGGACTGATTTTCTTTAGCACAGACTGATTGGATCTCCTTGCAATCCAAGGGACTTTCAAGAGTCTTCTCCAACACCACAGTTCAAAAGCATCAGTTCTTTGGTGCTCAGCCTTCTTTATGGTCCAACCCTCACATCCATCCATAACTACTGGAAAAACCATAGCTTTAACTATACAGACCTTTGTCAGAAAAATGATGTCTCTGCTTTTTAATACACTGTCTAGGTTTGTCATAGCTTTTCTTCCAAGGAGCAAGCATCTTTTAATTTCATGGCTGTGATTACTGTCCACAGTGATTTTGGAGCCCAAGAAAGTAAAGTTTGCCACTGTCTCCATTGTTTCCCCATGTATTTGCCATGAGCTCTCACTGAATTTGCTCGAAGCTCAGATTCTCTAAGGATGCTCAGTATTTTCCATCAGGTTCATGCTCATGGCTCATCATGGTTCAGCTTCCTCTTCCTAGAAGAACAAATTACCTACTGCCTCCTACCAAAGCATCTGATATACAATGATAGAACAAGAACAAAAATAATTGTGGCAAACCCACCCTTGTGGAAAAGAGAAGATAGTCAGTGATCACTGGTATGTAAAGATGTTGAATGCTAATGGGCAGGCTTCCTGAAAACCCTACCCCTGGGAATGAGTAAGGAAAGCTTCTAGAATAAACTCTAGTTCTGCTTCCTGAGAGAAACTCTCATCCATTGGTCTTCATGACTCCTTGCTCCACCATCTGTAAGCTTCTTTGTTCTTTCCCTCTTTGGCCACTTCTGATAAATTTGGAAGAAAGTATGTCCTCCTTGGAGGCTGTGTAGCTTTCAAAGCTCATACATTGCTAATAAATTTAGAGGCGCAAAATTTATTTTGATACTCAGAGGCTTATTTTAGTCCAAGTTCATGGTTTCTTTGGCAGTATAATTCCATCAAAAACCTAGTAGACTTCTAATCTGTTTGCTTCCAATCAGTTTCATGTGCTAGTAACTGTACCCAAAGTTCTTTCCTGGTCGTTATTCTCAAGCCTGATTTACGGTTTTGCTTCCCAGTGCCTATGATTCTCTCCATCTACCGCCTAAGGCCAACGAGCTTAGATAGAAAGACCACACCCTTGATTGGATCTTAGCTGCAGGGCTGAGTCTTATCCAGTCTGATTTCTTACTGTTTGAATTTTGGAAGCAGTCAATTTTTCCAACTTTTCAACACCTCTAGTTCCTGACATTCAGTTTCATTTTCATTTGAAAGCAAGCCAATTCTTGCCTGAGTTCATCCACTCTTTTGCAAATTGCTACTAACATTCTGCTTTCCAACCCTTTCCCCTAGAGCTAAAGAATCAGCATACACGTGACTTGTCTTCTGACTTATATCAAGAGACAGTTTTATCAAAGAGTGTTCTACTGCATAACAGAGATCTTCATCTTTCCAGCCTTCAAAGCGAATTTCCTTGCCACTCACATCCTCATTGCATACCCAAATCATGAATTTAGATTTTTATTATGGAAACACTACACTTCTGGTACAAATGTGTACATTAGTTAGGAAAATTTAGTTGCTATAAAGATAAATCCTAATATCATAATGGCATAATACAATAGAAGCTTCATATTTACTAAAATCTACTCCCTGCAGTCATCTGGGGACCCAGGCTGATGGAGGCTGTGCCACATTCAACATGTGATAATCTGGTTATTCTGGTTGTGCCGTTATTCTGGGCATTGTCAGTCAGTTAACAGATGGAAGCAGAGAGCTTATAAAGGATCTGGTGGGAGGTTCTATGGATTCACCTTGGAAGTAGCATCTTTCTTTTGACAGCAGCCTTTTATTTGATCCCTGGATTGGGAAGATCCCCTACAGAAGGGAGCAGATACCCACTCCAGTATTCTGGCCTGGACAGTCCATGGTGTCGCAAAGAGTCAGACATGACTGAGCAACTTTCACTCTAACTATGAGCCAAAACTTAGTAATACGGTTACACGTAGCTCAGAAAGGAGACTGAAAGATGGAGTCCAGCTTATGCTGAGGAGTAACGGATAAATGGATAAAAAACTACAAGGAGTCTCTCCTGTACACTAGAACCACTGCCAAAATCATGGCAGACAAAAGACAAGTGAGGGTGCCATAGCTATTGCTGCTCAAGACTGGACATTGAAGCTTTACCGCCAATGTAGAAGGGTAATGTTGCTGCTACTTTTACACCGTCCGCACCCAGGATGGGTTCCGTGTGTTCCTAGTTAATTTAACTCACTAGCTCCCAAATCAAAGCCAGAGCAAACACATCAGAGGTTAGCTTAGAGGTTGAGCTTAGATCATGTAGCAACTCCATTATTACAGGAAAAAAGACGAGGAAATCAACTCTCCATTTTTACATCATATAGTGAACAGATCCTGCCCCCAGTTATAGCCCCTAGGATGAGATATTCTTTAAATACAGAGAATCAATTCAATCAATGAAATCAATTCCATGATGCAAATTTCAGCCAAAAATGGCAAGCTGGCAGGAGAGAGTATTTTAAAATTTAGGAAATGACTTACTTTATTCTGTATGTATGTATATACACACAAGTATATATATATATTGATATATGTATGTATATACACACAAATGCATACATACAGAATAAAGTAGGCCATAAATATATATGATATATATGATGATATATATCATCTAATTCCTAGCCATTGAGAATTTTGAGGTTGTCTTCATCTGGACCTTTCTTGTTCACCACTATATCCCGATGCCTAGAATAATATCTGGTACTTGGTAGTCACGCAACAAATATTTGCTGACTGAAAGAATCCCTGGCCCAGTAAGTGTGCTTATTGTAAGTGCATCTGTTCCTGGCTCTTCCGATGGCCAGTAGGGACTGGTGAAACATATCAAAACATCAAAAAGAGTAATAGAGCTTCAGTATTACATAGCAAGCTCACAGTTCAGAAGTGTCTGCCTGATTTCTGATAGAGGCATTCATCTATTTACATGATAGAAAGGAAAATGAATGCCAGTGGTGGAAGGAAAGACCAGTAAATATTGCCAGATTATTTTTAAGATTTTCTAAGTTTCCTGATTTGGAAGGACATACTGGATATTCAATCTGGAAATTAAAAAAAATATCCCAGGAGATTCATATCATTGGCACATTTATTTGGAAAGTTCTCCTTGAGGTTTCTGCTTAGTAGGATAATGGCTTTGAGTCTATCTCACAGGAATCTCCTTGTGTCTCTTGAGCATAGAATTCCTTTCTGGGAACCTGAGTTATGACATCTCTTGGGCAGAAAAAGGTTTGCATTTGTAGACATTTTGGGTGGCACTGAAATTACATGAGAATATTTTGAAAAACAGTCAGCCAACATGGGGCAAAACCATTTCATCCTTCCCTCTCCAGATGAAACCATCTTCTTTGTTTCTGTATTATTTAGCAAGAAAGGTACGACATGCAGTACTCTCTCACTTCTTTTTGTCCTGATGCGTGGTGCTTAGTCACTTAGTTGTGTTCAACTCTGCTACCACATGGGCTGTAACCCACCATGGGATTTTTCCAGGTAAGAATACTGGAGTGGGTTGCCATGCCCTCCTCCAGGGGATCTTCCCAACCCAGGGATCAAACCCAGGTTTCCCACATTGCAGGCAGGTTCTTTACCATCTGAGATACAAGGGAAGCCCTTGTACTGATGTAGACAAGGTTAAAAAGTGATGTACTGAATGAGATTGCTGGAAAGATGAGAAAAAAAGGAAGAGAGTGGAAAGAACTCACATCATTTAAATTTTGAATGAAGATTCTAAAAAATTACAATATAACAATGTTAGCTTCTATAACAGCATAAGAAATTTTAGTAGAAAGGGTACCCCACATCTTCTTTTACACCCTAAGACAGGGATATAGGCGCATTACCACCTAGTGTGAATGCGCTGAGTTCAGTTCAGTTGCTCAGGTGTGTCTGACTCTTTGCGACCCCATGAATCGCACCATGCCAGGCCTCCCTGTCCATCACCAACTCCTGGAGTTCACTCAGACTCACGTCCATCAAGTCAGTGATGCCATCCAACCATCTCATCCTCTGTCGTCCCCTTCTCCTCCTGCCCGCAATCCTTCCCAGCATCAGAGTCTTTTCCAGTGAGTCAACTCTTCACATGAGGTGGCCAAAGTACTGGAGTTTCAGCCCCAGCATCATTCCTTCCAAAGAAATCCCAGGGCTGATCTCCTTCAGAATGGACTGGTTAGATCTCCTTGCAGTCCAAGGGACTCTCAAGAGTCTTCTCCAACACCACAGTTCAAAAGCATCAGCTCTTCACCACTCAGTTTTCTTCATAGTCCAACTCAAGCCACATATAAAAACCTATTATTTCCTAAAGAAACAAGACTTTACTTTGAGCAGGGCTCATCATGGCCTGGAGAGCCAACCATACCCATACTATACCATTTCATAGCCAAGAGGCTTAGATTTCAGGAGTACAGAGCTGAGGGAAGTCTTTATCCCACTGACAATATATTGGGAGGCGAGGCGCGCAGGGATAAAGCTGTGAGAACAAGCCAAAAGAGATGTTCTGTTCAAACAGTGTGAAAGAGGAGAGTCTCTGTGTTGGACAAAATTGTCTCAAAGAGAACTGAGACTACTAGCTCAAGTCATCTTTTCCAGGTTCCATATTTCAAATGCTTCTTGGTATTTGCATATTTGTAACTAGCCTTTGAATAGGTACTGAGCATTTTGGGTTTTTTTTGACAAGTTGAGTACTTTTTGTTCCAGGATGACATGAGGAAAGAGAAAAATATTTTTTAAAAATTAATTTTTGATTTTTAAAAAATTTCTGAACATGTTAGAGTTAATAATTTTGGCATCTAGTATTTTATTTTGAGGCTAACATGCCACGCCATCTGCCAAGTGACAGTGTCTTTATTAGGTTACCATGGTATATAAAAAGCAAAATGCTTTGCAAAGGTTTGAGCAAGATGATTTTCATTTCCCCCTTTGATTTTTTTCAAAATATAAATTAACATATTTTCAATAAAACTGTTGAAATTGGAGTTATAAATATTGAGATAATATGACCCAATAATTTAAGCCCTTTATTTTCTTTAAGATCTATTATTTTAAATCTGAGAATAATACTGGGGTTTAGAGGATTTTAAATATATATATTTATATAAATTATGAAATCCATACCAGTGTTAACCACTGGAATAAACACTCAGAATTACCCACTTGGAGTTTTTATCTTAAAAAAAAGAGAAATGTTTATTCCAACAATATTTAAGAAGAGTGAAATTATTTTGTTTTTCTTTTGCATTCACTGGGAACAAAGTACAGAAACTGAAAGAAAGTGAAAAGAGAAAATGGGATTTGTGTACATTTGGCATAAGCTAATAATTTTCATCTAAAAGCTAATGCTTTGCATGCACTATTTTGCCTCCATCTTCCAAAATGCACTTTTAGGTGGTGATTTGATTCAGCTTTGTCCTAGGCCAAATGGTTTTTGCTAATGTTTTTAAAAATGGTGTGTCATTACTATGCCTCTGAAACTCCCTGGTAGTCAAAGTTTCAGTCTTTATCCTCCTTCTGTCTTTGGGGAAAGTTTTCCAGGTTTTATTTTTTTCTATATGCTTTATAAAAAAATTTAAAGTAAGCTGTCTATGTCCAGAGACTTATGCAGACATACACCGGAAGGCACACACATGTATCTGCTAGTGGTCACATACACTTTCAACACACTTTAGATGTCACAGAAGAGTAGAGGGGGAAAGATTTTGGACCCACCAGTCCCATTTTTATCATTGAGTTAAAGCATGTTAAGGATTTTTCCGGGGAAGAATTTTTATAAACCATGAGCTAACTTTACTATTACAAACAGTAGGACTGTGCCTCCGGTAAGAGATGAGACTGAAATAATAAGGAAGTGAGCACTGGTGAAAGACTCAGAGTGCTCAGCATCGTGGCTGATTCCCAATCAAAACTAGGCAAGAATACTGGAGTGGGTAGCCATTCCCTTCTCCCGGGAGTCTTCCCAACCCAGGGATGAAACCTGGGTCTCCTGCATTACAGGCATATTCTTTATCATCTGAGCCACCAGGGAAGCCCCATATCTAAGTAAACACTTGACTAATTAGTTCTGTTCAGATCCATCAAAAAGAAATTACATTTCTAAAAGCAACAAGAGGGCACATAGAATGTTCAACTTTTTAAGTAAGGTAATCAATATTTGTTGAGTGACTACGATGGAGTAGGAACAATGCTATGTACACAGAAGATGACTTGAGTAAGACAGACCCTGTCCCAGGCTTCTCACGCCTTCCAAGCCAATGGAAACGTGCATTTCCCAATGATAGATAACACTGTGCTTAGAAATCTAAGACTCCGGAGACTGGAAGCAAGGCCTCATGAGGACAAAATCTCCCAGTCAGATAGATTCCAGGGGGTAACGATGAGAGTGGAAGAGGGGATGACAAAAGTCAGAGTTGGGACAACGAATTGATGAAGCCTTGAGAGGGTGATACACTGGCTTGGTACTGCTAAGAGCCACCAATCTTATCATGCTGTGGGTAAACATTTAGCCTTTTAAAATAATTTAACTTCCAATGAGCCTTTGGAGAAAGACTCAAAATTGTCATCTCTGTTGACTATCTAATTGACCACTGCTTCTTGAAACTTGTGTAAACAGTGTTTTGTCCCCTCTTGTGGTGATATAAAGAGACATTCATGGATCCAAACGAAGGTGAAATACCAGAGAGGAAAAAACCGAGGCTACTCCTGACTGGAGGAAAGACCGCTGATTGGCCACTTTGCAGGTGGCTCACTGGAAAGGCTTTGCCAAGCCATTGCCTCCTCCCTACCCCAGTGATGCAATATCACCCCACCAGAATGTTTTGTTCTCCAAGACCCTGTTTCAGTGGGTACATCCCATTAGCGAGGCCAGCAGATGTCAGTCCTGATCCACTTTTTCTACCGAGGAGGAAGAGCCGATCTGATTTCCCAATCACTGCCTTCTCCTTGCTGGCTTTTCTTCATCCTGAGATGGAGGCCCCCTGCTTGGTTTGCTCTGTTAATATTTGCATTATTCAATAGTTATTATGTGATAAGCATGTTGTTTTCTTTAGGTTTTGGTTGGTTTGCTTTCTCGGGCTTTTATTCTTAGCTGATAGCTTAACTTAAGTGACAGCTGTGCTCTGTATCACCCAGCGTGTAAAGGATGAGTGATTTTACAGATTCTTACCTGATGCCCCAACAATCCAAAGTTGGGCCAAAACAACAACAAAAAATTCCAAAGTAAAAAAAAATGGAGCTTTTTCCCTGCAAAACCATCCCTTTGGTATCAGCCTTGGACTGACTTCTTTTAGCATGAAGAAACATAGGTTTGCAGGTACTATGGCAAAACATTTCTGAATGCACATATTTTTACCTTTTCTGAGTAAGAAATAATAGCATCCCTGTCCACTTAGCAAGCAAGAATCCTGTGCTTGTGTGAAAGCATTTTATGTCTAAAGATTAAGTATTTATTATAAGTATAAATTGAAATGATTTTAAGTAAACAAAATATAAAGCTACTGTTTATAATTCATTCTGCTATTTGCATGATACTATTTATTATGAAAGCATGCCACGGGGGTGATAATGAAATTTTAAATCCTAGGACTTGCTAGTGAAGAAAAATGTGTGTTATTTCCTTTGATCTAGTACTTGTTTGTTGTAGCCAATTAGCTGTTATATGCACCAAGGTAAAATTGTCATATAAGACGATTTCAACACGTGGGTGAAAGAATCTGAAGCTTGCATGTTGGCTGGTCACAGAGTACATTTGGGCAATACTCTGTTGCTTAAATTAAATGTTAGATATTTATTTACCAAGTTGCTTAATTAAAAAAGGCAAGAATGTTCTTGAATTATGACTAACAATAAAACCTAGAGTATATATGCAACCTTTAAACATCTCCAGCTGAATATTTTATTTCTTTGCGGAGTAGTGACTAGATTCCCCAAATGTATAACACTGACTTTTTTTTACATGAACATAACTTCTGCAGTTAAAGAATTTAAAAATCTAATCCAAGTAAACTTATTTTACTAATATTTTGAGGGCTGGAAGAAAAAATCATTTTTTATGATTCTGAGGACACTAAGTAAAAGTTAAAAACTAAAGAGTATGTATCTGTAAGCCCGTATTTCAAGCTGATATTTTAATTGTCTAAAAATCCTTTGCCTAGTTTTTAATTGAAAAAAATGACTCACTGCTAGTCAAAAACGTATCTATACAAAAGTGTGCATGTAAAATATTTTCTCATTGTGTGTGTAGCACTTTCATAGTATTGTCAACTGCAAACTTAAGAGCCAAGCAAAGGTAATTTCTAAAAATGTGTTGCATTGGCCTATGAAATTGTGTTCTATTTCTCTGTCCAACTATCTGGACCAATGCAGTTCAATGGAAATGTATAATGCAAGCCTTAAATGTGAATTTACACATAAGCCACACATCATTAATTTTTTTTCTAATAATAATAGCCACTTTTAAAAAAGAAAACAGAAATAGATGAAATCAATTCCAGTAATATATTTCCAAAATATTATTTCAACATGTAATCAATATTTAAATATTATGCATGAAATATTTTACATTTTTTCCCTGTGTCCTAAATCTTCAAAATCCTATAGGTATTTTCACTTCGTGCACATCTGAATACACACCAGCCTCATTTCAAGTAGTCAGTAGCCACATGTGGCAAGTGGCTAAATTATCAAATCCCCACCTCTCAAACACATTGGCTGAATGACTTTTCTAGAATGTTACTGTTGAGTTGATACTGATCTAAGAGCTCGATTCTGAGTGGAGCAGAAACTTTGCATGCTTTGTTCCCGTTCTGTCTCATTTCTAACAGCTTGCTTTGCTCTGTAAGGATATATCAGCGGCCCTTAAACTGTGGGACCCTCTGTTTGTTCATGCCTGTGAAGTTGAGATAGTCACTCAGGAGAGGGTGACCTGGAGCAAACATTGTCAAATGGCCCAACTGAGAGAAGCAGAGCCTATAAGAATCTAGTCAGAGATCCACTCAGGATGTGGCAAGAATTCCAGTTTCTACTGGCTTCTGGGTTGTCTGGCATGCGGTCCTGAATTGTAACCCAGGAATTCCCAAAAGAAAGTCAACTCCATGCCGAGGGTTTTCTGGGAGAGTCTAAATTTCACAAAGTTTAGTCAGTTTCTCTTTCACATGCCCCTGTTTTTTAGGCTACATGTCTCAATTTGAGGTTCAGAAAATATGGCCACTCTGGCAAGTGTCCCTCCAGTTGCACGGCTGGTTTTCCAGGCTTTCACGGAGCTGGCACAGGATCGTGTGGAAATGGTATAGGGAAAGAGTAGAAAAGGCCAGGAGATAAACTAACTATTTCACGGAGAAGAAATAGGATAGATATTCTGAAGTTTATCCCCTTACCACAAGCCTTGAATTATTGTGCGTTTAGTTAAGAAGAAATTAAGCTGAAAACTGGAGATGGTTTTACAAAATGCGAATAAATACCTTTCTTTGTCCTTTTCACACCTCTGCTATTATACCCCACTCCAAAGTCCTTATCAAAAATAAATAAGGAGCCATTGATGTTTGACATTTTCAATAATAGCGGGAGAAACATTCATATTATATCAAATAAGTATATTGCATGGAACCTGGGACATAGTGAGTACTAAATAAATGAAGGCCATTACAAAAAAACATACTAGTGATGAATGATTTGAGAAATATGAGAAAACTGTAAGAATGACAGGATGGCATCATCCCTTGAATATCTGTTTTATCTTGTGTGCCCTGAGAGGCAGTGAGTGCCCATTACATCTTCTTTGTACCCTTCTGAATGGAATCTTATTTTCATCCTTATTAATATACCTTAATTAATAGAGGTACATTTGTATAGCAACTTCAGCAGAACACCTCAGCTGGATAAAGGTTTTGCATAATTTTGCTGGCTATCTTGTTATTTCCTGATTAAACTGAAAGAGAATATTGGTTCCAAGGTATAATCATTACTTCATATGGTCTTAGAAGAGGAATTTCATGGTTTTCTTAAATTGGTTCTGAGTTTCTTCTTAGTCTTGGGTCAGATAGAGATTTGTGATGAATTTCTCAAATCTTGAAAAAAAGAAAAAATGTTCATTTTCTAACCCATTTTTCAAATTATAAAGAGAAATATCACACTGGATATTTTTAAATCTCTTGGAGATGAGAAATATGAATTGTTTTCTCCAAAATTAGCATTTATTGTTTTTACTACCCAAATTTCCATTGCCATCACTGAATCATCATGAAGTTCTTCAAGAGGAATTTATCTAATAGCAGGAATACTCAGTTATCTTTGCATATTTATCTAAGCCTCTGTTGTTTACACTGTTTCTGTTTTGTTTTTTTCAAAGATTGTATGAGAGACAACCAAATATAATACCACAGAAACAGTAGGCAGTGGAGCAGGGCAACAGCAATTTTATTAAGCTTCAGTTTTAGAAGGCAGTGGTTTTTTTTGTTTGCTTCGTTTGTTTGTTTAGTATTTTCACTGTTGCCCATCTAATATCCGTAGGCCTTTTATTTAAAACGGAAGGGAGAAAAAGAGAGACAGAAACAGAGAATGGGGCATAGATAGCTTATCATAAAGAAATGCTATCCACCCCTCTTCCCAGAAATGAAGAGGAAGAGTGTCCTTAGGATCTCTGATTCTACCTAGTTTTCCGAAACAAAATCAAATTTACTTCCTGTTAAAGTTATGGCACGCAAGCTAGAACAATGGTCTTCCAAAACCCATCTGCATCCCCACACTCCTGGGGCCACTGCTCTTCTTTGTCAATGCCATCAACAGCTCAACAGACCACAGGAACCTCACATTCTGCTATGGAGAATGATACTTGGTCACAGTCAGGCTCCCGTGACAATGACATTTTCTCTGGGAGTTCTGCACAGCTGTGTCACTGTTAACTTTTAATGAACATCCTTCCTTCCTTTGAAAAGTTTCAGTGAAATGAAACGGATGTGCAATTTCTGCTTTCATCTCCACTTTATGTGGGATAATATACGGTAATTCTGCCTGCCGAAGTCGTCTGCGACATGCGTAATTTGGGGCGTTTCAAATCTAATAACAATTTTGCCCACAGTTACCCACAAATATAAAACATTTTTAAAGGCTCAGGCACTAAAATATCCTATAACCTCGAATATACCTAAAAGTAAAAGAGACTCACTCCCAGCCTGAATTTGGCGCCCCCCCCCCCTCCCCGCCGTTCATTTCAGGGGATTGCTGACTCAATGGAGCGCTGCGGTGGCAGGCGTGCCGATAGCTCCCTGGACAATGAGCGCACAGAGGCACCACCAGGTTATTTGGAAGCATTATTCTTCCTTGGTTTCCACAATAGCTGGGATCTGATAATTTAGCATTAAGCCTCTTTTCAACTATATGGAACTGTAATAAGGTGATTTAGCCAATGCGCTTGTCCATTGTCCTAAAGATTCTGTGATCTATTATGCGGTAATGGGTAAAAAGAAAAAAAAGAAAAAGGGGGATGGGGGGGTTGGGCAGAGAGGGACATAAACCAACTCATTATCCAAAACATGCAAAGCTGCTTTGAGAGAGCTGTTATTTATTGGCATTTTTTATGAATCAATATAGATATAGGAATCAACTGCAAAAGCCTCTGGGTACGTTCGCATAATGAAAGCCCAATTAATATCCCAGAGCACAGTGCACCGCCGGCAACGGGAGCTGCAAGGACAATCACGGGCTTCCGCAGCCAACGCCGACAGCTGCAGCGCCCGATAGAAGAAAACAGCTTCAAAGGCCCGATCCCCACCCCGCCCCCACCCAGCCTCCACTCAACACTCCCTTCGCATCTCGCCCTCGCGGAGGCCAGGCCTGCCGGAACAGATGGGATACCAGAAGCAACCCATGGCTATCTGCGATGTCACCCAAGGAGGCATTTGGGGATGCTGTTTGGGTGGCAAAAAATGTCAAAAGAATATGGGAGGGGGGAGGGGCGGGACAAGGGAGCACTTTTTTAGGTGAAATCTCTGCACGGCCAGGGACCTCAATAGGTGGGAGGATGGATACCGGGACGCCATGGCAGAGGTCACGCTGGGTCTGGGCTCCTCTCGGCTTACATTTCAGTTTTATTTTGGTGTGGATTAAGGGAGCTTTACATTTGTTGGGCTCACAAGAAAAGCATGCGTCTCCATGTCCTGTCGGCCTGTTTGCTTTGGATCCAGCCAGGACGCCCAAGCCCATGCCAGCCAGTGGGAAAGGGTATTCCGACACTCTTTCCAGCTCTCACCTTCACTCGCCTTCTCAATCGCTACTACCTTTTGCAAACAAGATCCAAGCTTACTTTTTGAAGAGGTAGCATCTCTTGATTAAAAAAAAATTTTTTTTTTGCTATAAAATATGAATTAATCTCTAACTAGACTGAAAAACAAGGGTCTCGAAGCCGGCCGGATCTTCCAAAGTGCTAACCAGGTGGCTGGGTGGTCATAGGGGTGGAGCCTCTGCTAAGTCGCTTCAGTCGTGTCCAACTCTGTGTGACCCCATAGACGGCAGCCCACCAGGCTGCTCCATCCATGGGATTCTCCAGGCAAGAGTACTGGAGTGGGGTGCCATTGCCTTCTCTGGTGGAGCCTCTAATGATGCCTAAAATTGGCCAGGCAGTGACTCTCTCACAGAATGCATTGAAACCTGGGCACCAGAGATCTGAGGAAACCACCCAACATCAGGCTAGTCAAAGCCGAAAAGTAAAACTTGATTAAACAGATCATACAAAATTTTCAATTCTTGAAGGGGTTGAGTACCGTTAGAGGAGGCTGTAAGGTGAAAATGTTCTCCTTTGTCTTGTATTAAATGCAATAATAGTTATTCACATTCTTACAGCCCTTCAGAGTTTGCAGAGATCTCTCATTTGATCTTCCCAGTAAATTTAGATACTTTTAGGCATTAATTGTAATGATACTGTTGTTCAGAGGAGGAAGCTAAAACTCTGGATGTTTCAATGACTTGCTGATGGTCAAAGCTAGGAAATGTCAGAGGCAAGGTCATTCTCAGCCTTCTGTATCCTCTGCAAGACAAGGGAGCTATTTGAAGAAATGCATGAAATAATGTTTTTTAGGGGGCCAAGCATCATTACAAGTATGTTCCACCAACCAGTATCCACATTATTCTTATGATGACACCTGTCATGTTGCTTTTGTATTTATTTATCTGTTTCCCTGCCATTGCATTGGGAGATCTTTGAAGGCAGGGACTTTCTTATTCATCCCTAAATCTCCAGTACCCAGAACAACACCTGGCGTATATCAATCAGTAAATGCTATTGAAAGTGGATGGATGGATAGATGATAAGAGTCTTATTTTTGCTGTTTGTATAATTTAGCAAACAGCAATTCAGTCTCAAAACCCCCTTCCTTGGTGTTGAAAAAATGGAACATATTGGGTTTAACCATTTCTATATACGCTAGTTAGCCAAGAATACAGTAACTGATGTTAATAAGAAACGAAAAGAACACTGATAATGATAAATCAAGAGGGAGAATTATACTGTGAGGAAAAAAAAAAAAAAAACTAGGAAAAGCAGGCAATCACTGGAGCCTTTTATTTTATCATAGGGTCTTTGGAATAGTCCCTAGACAACTCAGGAAAGCCCTCTCTGGAACCTCTGTGAAGGGAGAAGAATCACAACCTTTGAGTGCTTCAGTTACTTTTTGGATAGCATCCAAATTAGTATCACTTTAATAAATGTTTACTGGAGCACTGGATGTGCCCAGCTTGGTGCTAAATGTGGAAAAGGTTATCAGGTGGAGCTGAAGCTGGCCTCAGCCCAGAGTGAGTTGACATACTGGGAGAAATCTTGCAGAATGCCTGTGGATACCTTCAGTACGACACTGGGCTCCAGCACTCAAAAGCAAATCTAAATAAAACACTCAGAGAAGGTTACTGCAACTTCCAGTTTGAGTTGAAAGCAGGGTCACAGAGGCTTAATGGACAAAGTAGCAGGGATGCATGTATAAGTAGGAGCCAGAGATTTTTTTGGGGGGGGAGCAAACACCAGATGGTGAAATGCACTCTTCAGGTCATATGCAGGGTTGTAGCAGTGCAGAGATGGTCCAATATGCTGGAGGTGTATGTAGCACGTTTCTCATAAAATAACTAAAGTGAAATTCATTGGATAAAGAGGCAGAGTTGGAGGAAACTTATTAGAAGGAACGTTGCCCAGTTCTGTGTAGAGCAAGTTTAATAATTCAGAAGCATTGTCCAATTCATTACTCGGAGCTCTATCATGACCTGCAGAATAATGTTAGAAAACTAAAGCAATGAATGAAATAGACTTGCCCAGCAAAGATAAAAATCTTAGATTCTCAAGATTATTGATGCTTATAAAATAAATGCTTAAGGTGGTAGAATTTGTTAGTTCTTTCTTAACGTTCCCCAAGTAATATGAGTATTATGCTTCTAGAATGAATTGGTAAGACTGTTCACAAAATAACTCTGCTTAAAACTGCTGCTGCTGCTGCTAAGTCGCTTCAGTCGTGTCCACCTCTGTGCAACCCCAGAGACGGCTCCCCTGTCCCTGGGATTCTCCAGGCAAGAACACTGGAGTGGGTTGCCATTTCCTTCTCCAATGCATGAAAGCGAAAAGTGAAAGTGAAGTCGCTCAGTCGTGTCCAACTCTTAGCGACCCCATGGACTGCAGCCTACCAGGCTCCTCCATCCATGGGATTTGCCAGGCAAGAATACTGGCGTAGGGTGCCATTGCCTTCTCCAGCTTAAAACTGCTAAACAACAATAATTCCTAGACATTAGCTTGCACTATGTGCCAGGCACTGTGCTAAGTGCTTTACATTTGTTATTTAATTTAACCCTCATCCCCACCCCATGAGGTAACTATTTCTCACACTAACCTTTTGATCTTAGGATAGTTTTAGACCTACAGAAAGGCTGGAAAGGTGGTACAGAGGTTTCCTAAACACTCCTCCACCTAGTTTCCCATATTCTCTTACATTAGTAAGGTACAATGACTAATTAATCAACTGATATTGATACATAATTATTAACCACAGTCCATACTCTATTTATATTTCCTTAGGTTTTACCTAAGGTCCTTTTTCTGTCCTACAACCTCATAACACAGTTAGTCATTCTATCATCTCCTTAGGCTCTCTTGGCTGTAACGGTTTCTCAGACTTTTCTTATTTTTGGTGACCCTGACAACTTCGGAGCACCCTGGTCAAGTTTCTTTGGTAGAATGTCCCTCAGTTTTGATTTATCTCGTAATTATATTGAGTAATAGATCCTTGGGAGGAAGACCATAGAGTAAAGTGGCATTCTTCTCACATTGTACCAACAGAGCCTGCTGGCTAGTGGTTGAGACTCTGGGCTTCCACTGCAGTGGGCAGAGGGTCAATCCCTGGTTGGGGAAGTTCCACAAACTGTGCAATGTGAGGGGAAAAAAAAAAAAAAAAAGAGTGCCTGCTCTCAACGTGATTTAACACTGATAGTGTTAAGCTGCTTGAACTCCTGGCTGAAGTAGTATTTGTCAGGTTTTCTCCACTCTAAAAAGGTGTTTTTTTCCCCACCCCCTACCTTCTTGCCACAATAGTATATTCTAGAAGAAAATCTCTGTGCATAGCCCATGTCTGAGGGGGCAGTAGCTACATGAATTGTTTGGAATTTTTCCATGTGAGTGATTTGCCTGTTCTTTCCCATTTATTTATTCAATCATTTATTTATATCACTATGGACTCAAGGATATTTATTTTATACTTTTGGTTATAATCCAATACCACATTGTTTATTTTGTTGATTAAATGATCTCAGTTTTGGCCATTGGGAGCTCTTTCAGTCAGCTCTTAACATCCCTTTGGCATTCCCTCACCCTTGTTTGGTTTTTTTAGAGTATTTTCTTACTTTCTGACACTGCAAGGTGCTCCAGGCTCATAATTCGATAGTCCTTGCCCCAGAAATTAGCCATTTCTCTGAGGAGTCCTGTTTCCTCCTATTGGAGAATAGTGCTAAAAACCAGGCTTCCCTGAGCTCAGTCAGTAAAGAGTCCGCCTGCAATGTAGAAGACCTGGGTTTGATCTCTGGGTCAGGAAGATCCCTTGGAGAAGGAAATGACAACCCACTCCAGTATTCTTGCCTGGAAAAAATCCCATGGACAGAGAAGTCTGGTGGGCTACAGTCGATAGGGTCACAAACAGATACAACTTAGCGACTAAAGCACCACCATTAGAAACCAAGATCTGGGTTTTGGTTATGGAAGTTAACTTTACATTTTCTATACTTTATGGGAAAACTGAGGTTTAGAGAGATGAAGTAACCTTCCCAAGGTCATGCCTTTGAAAACTGTAGAACCTAAACTCCGAATTGGGTCTGTCTAATCTTGGAACTATGACATGATTTCTTTCTTTTCCCCTGCCCCCTCCCCTTGGGATATCAGTCTGCTTTCCAGTGAAACTTCAGTAGTGTTGGAAGTTTTCCTGGTCTGTTGACATATATTCTATTTCAGCATTCCCTTTCTTACTGTCCCTGAGATCAGATTTTGGTAGGGCTTATTCAAGACAATGGCCCTTTAGTTAGGGTTCTAATCTAAAATAACTATCCCTGGAGGTAGTGCTGAGGGTCTGAAAGCGATTTTTCCACATTTTGGGAAATCTAATGGAAATCATACGTTTAACCATGACACAACTGCCCAGGCTAAGGAGAATGTCACATTTCTTTGATTCTGTATCAACTCAGTGTGGCTGACTACATGAGTTATTTCAAACCATTTGAAACTGATTGGCTGATGATGACTTCATAGGAATTTCTGAAGTTGGAGAGGATAATAAAGAGTCTTTAGGGGTAGAAATGTTGGAAAAGGCCACTTTCGTTACTGTTCTACTCGTGATCCAACTTTGATTGAAGTGGAGCCATTATAAGAGCTGTCTCTGTGTATGTGGCAGGGAAAGAGTAACTTTTTTGGATATAAAGTAGACATATATATTTGGTGTATGTTTTACCAATTTTCTGTAATGTTTTAATGTTCAAAATCCTGGCCCAAGTTACTTTTAATTTCTGCTTCATTTTAGATGCCTATTTAAAATTTTTTTAAGTGTACACATTGGAATGATTTTTTTGTATTCTAGTTTCTGAAGGAAAAACCTCTATCTTACTGTAGATAAGCATATGGATCTGTTTAATATGTTCAAAAGCAGTGCATATGAATGACTCAAAGCCTAAGTTTGTGATGCTTGGATCAATTGCCTATTGGGATGGACTCAGAAAGGTGGTAGGAGAAAGGGGGAGAGATGAACAGACTAAACGGGAGGGGAGTAACATGTGGTTCTAGAAAACAAAAGAGGCATAAGCAGCCATAAAAGACAACTGGTTATGATAGAAGGAAAAGTCTCAGTGAATATCAACAGAGCCTGGCTTTTCACTCAGTTGTGTTCACTTGAAGCCATATGAAGAAACAGTACGATTAAAATACTTAAGAGAATGTTATTTGAAAGAAACTTTTGAGATCATCTGATTCAGTGATTCTTAACTCAGGGCTGCACACTGGAATAACTGGGGAAGTTGTCAATAATACTGATACCCAGGCTCCACATCTTAAGTTTCTGACTTAGTAGATCTGTGATGTAGTCCTAGCATGGGAAAGTTTTTAAACTCCTCAGTAATTTTAATATGCTTCCAGGTTTGGAACCATTGATCTAGCTTTAAAAAAAAAATTGAGATATTTCAAATGCACAAAAAATATAGTGAAATTATATTAGAAGCCTATGTATTTACTATTTAGATTTAACACATAACTTTTGGCCACATTTGCTTCATTTGCTTTTGTTTCTTAAGATACAGGATGGCACACATATCCTTTGAGTCTCTCTGTGCTTAGTCGTTCAGTCATGTTGACTCTTAGCAACCCCATGGGTTATAGCCCACCAGGCTTTTCTGTTCTGGGGATTCTCCAGGCAAGAATACTGAAGGAAGTGGGTTGCCCTGTCCTTCTCCAGGGGATCTTTCCAACCCAGGAATCAAACCAGGGTCTCCTACATTGCAGACAGATTCTTTACCAGCTGAGCTACCAGGGAAGCATATAACTTTTAGCCACATTTGCTTCATTTGGTTTTGTTTCTTAAGATATAGGATGACACACATATCCTTTGAGTCTTTCACTCACTTTCAAATCCCATGGCCATCTCTTCTTTCCCAAGGGCATTCGCTACCCTGGAGGTGGTAATACCCTGCCCATGCATATTTTCATGTCTTTACCTAGCAAATATGTGAGTATCTACAGTTTTGACTGTCTTACAGTTTTCATGCATATATTTTGATATATAGTATGTGGATCCTTTTGCATTTTGCTTTCTTTACTCAACATTATGGTTTTGCAACTTATCCCTGTAGTCAAATTCATGAATTGTACCTGCTCTATGGTATTCCCTTGTATAACATAATTTATTTATTCATTTCCCTACTGATGAGCTTTTACGCTGTTGCAGCCACTTTGTTTTGTTTTGGTTTGGGTATATTAAAAACTATGGTAGACATTTTTGTACATATCTCTTTGAGTATACTTCTCTAGGGCAGAGCTTTCCAGCCAATGGTGCAGCAGGGCTTCACAGCTGAGTAGGAGATCTGGGGTCCCTGAGCCCTCAGGCAAGCCAAGTGGGACCTAAGGGGAGCACAGACCCCTGGATGGGTCACCTCCTGCTGTGAGCAACCCCCCATCAGATTACCTGCAGTGTGTTATATGAGTATCATCATTCTCTAACTTGCCATGATGGAAAGGGATTTGGAAAACACTGCCCCCTAATATGTGAAATGTGAAATGTACCTAGATGTCAAAGTCTTGCGTTTTAGAGTCAGCACATTTTAGTCAATAATTATTGCTAAATTATTCTCCAAAATAATTGTACATGCCTGTGTTGCAAGATTTGAAATTTTTTGCCAGTCTCATAGACATGAAATGATATCTTGTTTTAATTTGCATTTTCTTGATAAAGCAGGCAGTCCTTTCATATGTTTATTGGCATATGTTTGTGGTTTGTGAATTGGCTGTTTCTGTCCTTTGCTCATTTTTCCATTGAATTGTTTCTTCTTACTGATTTGCAATGATTGTCTGTTTTCTGCATATTAATTTTGTGTTGGTTATATGTATTTGCAAGCTATAGCTTACCTTTTATTTTTAGGATTATTCTTCATTAAAAGTTTTTTGTTTTCTAGTTCATATTTCCAATGAAAACACTTGATCCCGTTTTACCTAATGATTGTATTTCAGTGGTGCGTGCGTGCTCAATTGTGTCTGACTCTTTGCAACCCCATGGACTGTAGCCTGCCAGACTCCTCTGTCCATTGGATTTCCCAGGCAAGAATACTAGAGGGATGTTGTCACCATGCTCACCACTCTAAACAGTGTAACCATATTGAAAAGAACACGGGTCTGATCCCAAGGTTACAGAAGTCTTCAAGATCTGTTTCTAATAGTTATTGGCAAAATGGTTGTAAAAACTTATTTTCTCATAATAATTAAATGGTTACCTAAGTAAGCTGAGCCAAACAGTGATGAATAATTTAGTCACCTAGTCCCAAAACATACCTATTTAGTGCCAAAGCTACCAGAGTGCCGCATCTTTTCCCAAAGTGTGCCCTCTGGGGTCCTACTCTTTCAGCTCAGTTCAGTCACTCAGCCGTGTCTGACTCTTTGTGACCCCATGAATCGCAGCACAGCAGGCCTCCTTGTCCATCATCAACTCCCGGAGTTACTCAGACTCATGTCCATCGAGTCAGTGATGCCATCCAGCCATCTCATCCTCTGTCGTCCCCTTCTCCTCCTGCCCCCAATCCCTCCCAGCATCAGAGTCTTTTCCAATGAGTCAACTCTTCGCATGAGGTGGCCAAAGTACTGGAGTTTAAGCTTCAGCATCATTCCCTCCAAAGAATATCCAGAACTGATTACCTTCAGAATGGACTGGTTGGATCTCCTTGCAGTCCAAGGGACTCTCAAGAGTCTTCTCCAACACCACAGTTCAAAAGCAATTATTTGGTCCATTTCACCCTTCATTTCCTTCTTTTAAAAATATATATTCTTATTCATCTATGGAATCTCCCTTTGCTGTGGAACATCTAATAACATCCCAAGATACTATTATCCTGTAGAACAGACTTTGAGAATCTACACTAGAAAACATTCATCTCAGATCTCCAAGCTTGCCTTCCCCTGTGCTGGTACTTTGCCTGAACAGTACAGTAAATGCATGAATATGGAAACACCAACATTTGTTATACTGAATGCCACGCACTGATCTGTAGCAAAGAGAAATTTTAAGGCTCCTTTTGTTTCCTAGTGGAACCTTGTGTTTTACTTTATGAGAGTGAAACTCTTTCCTTGTCCCTTATGTGTGCATCTCTTTAAAATGTGAATTATTGTGTGTATGGGATTATGATTATTTACTGAGTTCTGTAGATATGGCTCTTTGGAAGGGTCTGTCACTTACCTGAAGACCTAAAATTCCAGGACAAAAGGCGACAGCTCAGAAGATGGACCTTTGCTAGAGGAAAAATATCTCTTTGGACTTTGATTTCTTGAGTCCAGAATTTAAGGAACTGAATTATTCAGATGTATGTGTCCAAGAAGTGAGTAGTAAGAAAACTGGGAGCTTGTACTTTCAAACTCTGTACCAGAAGGTATCCTTGTAAGTCAAGAATAACAGGCAGACTTTTCTATTTATCTTTTCCTACATTTGAAATTTTGAATAAGCATATGTATTATCAGCTCAATAACTTGATGAAATTAATAATGAATGATTAGGGATTTCCCTAGTGGTCTCGTGGTTAAAACTTTACCTACCAATGTAGGAGGTGTAAGTTTGATCCCTGGTCATGAAGCTAAGATCCCACATGCCTCATGGCCAAAAAATCAAACATAAAAGAGAAGGAATAATGTAACAAATTCAATGAAGACTTAAAAATAATGAATGACTAGATTTTATCTTACGATTCAGCATGTGTTATCAGGATCTTACTATGCCTCTGACTGCAGTTAGGGGTCTATGGCAATCAAAAAGTTAGGAAATACCTCTGGGGAAGTGATTATTATGATACTGATGAAGAAATACAGGATTCAAATTTCTGTATACAGAATATCATGAATATATAAAGTATGCATAGAAAAAAATGGCAAGAAATATATATTAAGGTGTTAACTATAGTGGTCTTTGAGTTGCTAAGAATATTGATGGTTTTTCCTTCCTTCTAATTACGAACTTTCTGTATCACCACATGCTACTCTTCAAATGGTTAAAAAAAATAAATTTTATTTTTAGATGTACCAAAAAAAAGTTTTTAAGTATACCAGATGCTGATACAATTTTAGTGTTAATGCATGTTTTGCAAAGACCACCGAGCCCACTTGTGGATAATAATTGTATCCTGTAAACTGCCCATCAGTTATAGTCCTCATAATCAGTGGAAAGTAGCTAAAAAGTAATAATAAGCACAGGCTTCAGAAATAGAAGACTGAAATCTTAGTTCCCAAGTTTGGTATTTATTACTGGATGAACTTGGGTAAGTTTCTGAAACCTCCCTGAACCTCGATTTTCTCATTGGCTGAGTGAGGAAAATAATGGCAGCTACCCCATTGGATTATTGTGAAGATTAGCTGAGAATTGTAGCCCTTAGTGTGGCATGTACATAGAAAGTCCTGAGGATTGTCAGCTCCTGCTGGCAGTTTGAGCCCAAGACTTTCAGCTACATAGAAGAAATAAATACCTCATATGAGATACAGACAAGTTAGCACCCCTGTGTAACTTCAAGAGGCAATTTACCAGAAAATCGAAGTGGAGAACAGGCTTTGGGGAGAGAAATCTCATAGAAATACTTCTCAAAAAAAAAAAAAAAAAGAGAAAGAAAATGGTTAAATATTTTTCTGCAATAAAATGTAGGAAAAGGAGATGGCAGGGTAAAAAAATCAATCAAATGATCTTGGACATCAGGTATAGTGTTACCTGTAGGCAGGAGATAAGAGGAAGGGCTGTAAGGTTACCGAGCAGACAAAACCAAATAGGGTATTAAAGAAAGGGTTTGATATCGAGCCCTGAATAGAATTTCAGGAATATGAATGATGGTCTGGGATTACCATGTTATAAATCAATTAGGTGACTCAGATGATATCATAGACCAGAAGAACAAAATTCAAATAGATATTAATAACACCTGACCTTGGATATTAACCTTCAACACAGTTATTTGTAATCTAAAATTCTGGGGTGGACAATCCTATAACCATTTGGTTCTTTTTTATTTTATTTTTTAAAGGGAGGAGGTGGCAAGGATGGGCTTTGGGAAGGGAAAATAATAAAGGCAATTTAAAACAAGACATTTGGGCTTTGAAGGCAAGAGGGCTTGGAAAGGTTCGGAAGTGCTGAGTTATCAAGTGTCAGGATGGTGTCAGGTTTGTTTTCTGTGAAATATTTGAACTAATTTTATCAGCAGCATTTCTCTCCAGCTATTTACCACCTGAGTATTTGTCAAGGCCTTTAGAGGAGGCAGCCAAACCAGTACATCTGAAATTCTTTCTATTTGGAGCACAACTTGGGTGGGGAAGGCTCTCTGGTGACAGGGGTGGGGAGCTGACAGTAGATGTTGCTGTGAGAAAGATGGGATTTCAAGAGCTGTCATCAGGATTGCCACGTCTGGTTGCAGTCGATATTTTTCCAAATGCCAGCCACACGAGGATTTAAAAGAATGTGCAAAGAAGCATGTGGCGTGCTCCTCATGAAGCAAGAGTGGGCTAAGTGGCTCGCTTAGCATCACTCGCCCCCAGCCAATCACAAGCTCGGGCACCCTGGTCTCTTCCCTGCAAGGCCTTGGCCACATGCCCTCCTATACAATTGTGAGGAGATTGGATGAACCACGATGGTATTTAAAGCACTCTTCCATGGCACTCTTGCAGTTGTAAAATTTCCCAAGAGGCAGTTGCCAAGATTATGTTCTTTCCCACTGGCTTTTAATTTGTAAATTTTAATGGGCTTTAGATATGGCAATGTAGGTGATGCTCTGCAAGGTGGCCATAGATGAGAAGGTCCCGTGGAAATCTTCAGACTGCGCTCTCTGCTATCATAAAAGATGCTTTTTTAAAAAAAGGCATAAGGATCAAATTCTCTGATTGTTAGCATGCTGCTTACAGAAACTCTTAATTTTAAAAGGAATCTGTGAATCATCTATGTTCTTATAGTAACTAGAAAATCACACAATTTTGTTTAAAAGTAAACCACCCTTTAAAAATGAAAAGGAAACAGATCAATACTCGCTGGACCATATTTTTCTTTATGTTTTTATCCACCCTAATCATGCAAACTCTGCTGGCAGCCTTCCCAGATTCTTAGCACTGCCTTGACACTCTTTTTCTCTCCTCCTGGTGTAACAGCCCTATTTGAATTATTAATTCTGGGATACCTCCTTCCGCTCGACCTAGAAGGCAAACAGATCCGCCCATTTTGGGCATCAGAAGAGTAATCAATGGTATATTAAGATCCACTTCTATTTCAGAATTGGATCCTTAATAAAAGATTTACTTGAGAGTAATTCAGTATCCATTTTATGAATAAAACTGTTCACAGATTAACTAAGCAGTTAAACTTCACATAGGTGACAGATTACAGACATTTCTAAATGAATTTGCTTCCGAGCTCTTTTTCATTAAGCTGTTAGAAAGGGTTTCAGGAATGGAATAAGCCTGCTACCTTTTGTTTTCAATTTCTGTCATCTTCCTTTTGCCCAATAATCCTCTTTTTAAGAGTTACACATTGCTTTATTGAGCCCAAGGCTAAACTGATATCTCTTCATTGCTTCTTTCCAACTTGTACACTGTTGGGAGGCTTCCAGATACCCAGCCCAAGAAACTCAGTAAGTGAAACATCTAATATCACAGGGTTGCCCTGTCTGTAGAAACTTCTATTCTCTCTTCTATTTCTTGCTTGCTTTTTCTTTTCTGGACTTTCATTCTCTTTTCAATGCATATCTCCAGTCTTGCAACTGTAGTTCATCTATGCCCATTATTCTTGTGGTGGTGCAATATTTCACTAAGGGAATCTATCACAGCTTTTTTTTTTTTTTTTTTATCCCGTCGAAAGACACTTAGGTTGTCTCCATCTGGGGGTTGTCACAAACAGTGCTGCTTTGAACTTTCTTGCACATGTAACCCGATACACTTAGACAAGACTTTCTTAAAGATTTAGTCCTAGGAGTGGTATCGCCCTCCCCTGGGTGTGCCTGTCTTACTCGATAATACCAAACTATATTCCAAATAGGTTGTGCTAAGCAACTGCCTATTGAAGGGCTCCTGTGTGCCCAGCTCTGTGATGGCCCAGTAGCCAGCACAACACAGTCCTATCCCTCGCCTCACAGTGCTCACTTATGCTCTGGTGGGAAGAGTGGTTCTGTCAAGTCACCGTCCTGATAAACCGGAACCAGAATGGAGGGATGTCCATCTCCTCTCTCTCTGGGATCGCTCTTTGTCTGCCAGGTATGGTCAGCGATTGGACGGAAACTCCAGCTTCTCTGTTGTGTTCTCTGAAGTGGTGTGGTCATTCATCTGCTCGTCTGGAGGCCCCCTCTTGGCATTGAAAAGGATTGTCGTCTGAGAAGTGTCTCCTAGATTATAAGTCTTTCAGAAAGATAATTCAAACACTTCCTCGGTAACTCTTAGGAGCCAGGTGACTTTGTCCCTGCCCTCAGACTCTGTAGATTATAATAAGGGAGACAAACTACATAGTTAGAAATGAACAAGAGCCTAGTTGAAATGCCCTTGTAAAAACCACAGCAAATGCTCAGGGTTTTTGCCTTTTTCCCAGCTGAAACAGACATGAAAGGCTGATGCTTTGTGCCAAACATCGTGGCACTACTATTTCATTCCCCTCTGTAAGTGGATTGAGTTGGGAGGACTTAAGACACTCGACACTTATTTGTCTATTGATGCGTTCACCAAATATTTGCTGAGTGGTTGCTACGTGTAAGCCACTATTTTGCTGTCATCATCTTTGGAAGCTTACATTCTTATGGGCCCACACTTCCAGGGGCTTTCTCACTGCCTGTCTCCTTGCCTGATGTGGCACCTTAACCACACTGAACCCCAAGAACATCACTGACCTTCCCTGAGCCTGGGACGGAGTTCCCCCAGCCCCTGCACTTATGCTACTTCCCCTTTTCCCGCAGTGTTTTCACTTGCTGTCAGTTACAAAGCTCCACCGGCTACCTGGAAGTATCCTACACCTTGTGTGCATGCAGCTTGCCTAGATCTTCCAGATATTGGCCCAGAATAATGATAATTACTATTTAAAGAGAGAGATCTTGCCTGGAGAATCCCATGGACAGAGGATCCTGACGGGCTACAGTCTATAGGGTTGCAACGAGTTGGCCATAACGGAAGCAACTTAGTACGTAGCAACAGTTTAGAAAATGCTTTTTGCATCCACAATAGTGTACTTATTCACATCACATTTAGAAGATCCACAGATAGGCATTTTTATATCATTATTAGATTATTCTCTATTTCACAGATGAGAATTTCAAGGCTCAGAGAAGGGAGGTAACTTGCCCAAGATCACACGGCTAGTAAATAAAAAGGTCAAAGTTTCGTCCTGGATGTTTCCCTCTATAATTTGACCTAATCTCCGATCCCACAGACTGTTCTAGTCCCAACTAGACCAGGCCTGCTTCTTCTACCATTCCCATGTCCAGTTCAAAGCCAACCTAGGTCTTTATTTTTAAACATGACTCTGGATCCTTGGGGACTTGCTACTAATGAAGTAGCCCTTCCTTGGGTTTCCCAGAAGTAAGATGTAAGCTCCAAGCGTGAGCTAAGATCCTGAGATATCCAGAAACATAGCCATCTTTCAACAATCCTTGGATGCCCATCCTGTGCATACTATTCACTATAGTAGCCACTAGTTACTTAAATTAAGAGGCTTCCCTGGAGTCTCAGATGATAAAGAATTTGCCTGCAATACAGGTGACCTGGGTCTGGTCCCTGGGTCAGGAAGATCCCCTGGAGAAGGGAATGGCTACACACACTGGTATTCTTGCCAGGAGAATTCCATGGACAAAGGAAATTAAAATTAAAACTCAACCAAAAAATCCAGTTCCTTTGTCATGCTAGCCTCATTTCAGGTGGCTACTGTGTGAGACAGTGCAGATTATAATTATTTCCATCAGGAAGGTTCTATTGGATGATGTCAGTTACAGCAATCTCCACATGTCCATCAGTGCTGCTGGGACAACCACGTGCTCATAAGTGAGTTTTAGTCATAAATAAACATTGGGATCGAGCACTGAGGTCCATGGGTTTTGTTTTGTTTTTTAAATGAGGATAAGCTACCGATTGGGAATAAAAGAGAGGGTTGTTGTTGATTTTCAGTCTCTAAGTCATGTCCGATTCTTTGCAATCCCACGGACTGCAGCATGTGAGCCTTTCCTGTCCTTCACTATCTCCCGGAGTTTGCTCAAACTATGTCTATGGAGTTGGTGATGCCATCCAACCATCTCATCTTCTGTCGCCCCCTTCTCTTCTTCTTCCTCAGTCTTTTCCAGCATCAGAGTCTTTTACAATCAGTTGGCTCTTCACAGGGGGAAGAGGACAAAGGGCCAAGATGTGAAACCCCGTTTCTCAGCCAAAAACAGGAACAGGAACAATTTGAAATAAAATGGAAGTTGTGGGCCAGTCAGAAGTGGGCACAAACCACAAGCACAGTGAGACTTGCCCCGTTGGGGGCGTTAAACCAGCCACTGCAGTTTGTACCCAAAGCTGCTAAGAAGGGATTCACTCTGGAGATGGTTTGATGACCTATAGCCCAGGAAATCAGGTGGCCACAGTGAGCAAAATCCAGGGTCAGAGAGCCTGGGCCCCAGTGAGGCTGAGGTCTGGGTGATGCGGGGACAGGCGAGGAGGGCTGGTGGCAACACTTAGCTCCCTACTACCTGGGCATGAGTTCCTGCTCTGCCCCTTTCTGGCTGTGTGGCTTTGTGTGCATTACTCAGATTCCTGCTCTGAGAAGCAGGGATGAAAAAGCCTTCTCTGCAGCATAGGTATATGGATCAGATGCTAGGATGAAAAACACCAAGCGCTGCAGAGAGCCGTGGAGATGGTGCCACTTCTATCACTGCTCCGGTCAATGACTCAGTGATCTGGCATGAGGCTCCAGGCAGGGGTTGTCTGGGTGCGATGGCATTTCTCAGGCAGAACTCCCTCTCATCGTCTCCCTTGTACAGTGAGAGAGAAAGAGTCTGGACTTCGGGAGGATTCATCTTCTGTATTCTTTTCGAGACAGATGAGTTAAGGATCAGCTCAAGTGAGTGAAGCTGTTTCCCTTTCATTCTGACCTGCCCAGTAGACTTTTCTATTTATATCACCAGTTCATTTGATCAAAATCTGATGCAAGTACAACTGGTCCCTGGTTTGTTTTTGGCTCATTGTCTTTAGCCCTCAAGCTCTCAGTACACGTTTTTGTAACCCCTGTACCACTGTAAGGAGTATGGTTAAACTGGATTTCCTCGGTTGCTTCTTCCAGGTTTCCCCTTGTTTAAAGACCCAGATGCATTCTTGATCTAGGTGAAAAGAAGTTTGTTTTGTTTGTTTGTTTCTTTATTGTGGCGCTAAGAGCTTATTTAAAATTTTCCATTAACCTGTAGCTCAGAGGTAAGACTGTTACCGAATTGAGTTCATTTTGTTTTGCAAAAATATCCAGAAAATTATACCTTATTTGGATAAGAAGTAATGGCAGAAGCCAGAAATATTCCTAAATCCTGCCCTCAAAGGATCACATGATGGTTTTCTTACCTTAATTAAAATACATTACTTTAGAAGGAAGAGAAGGGAATTTTGTAATTTGAAAATTAATCAAGCTCTCAGGCAACCTTCTCACCCAGAGTCAAAATGATGATATACCACAGTGACCTAAGGATTTTAAGATCCCTGGTTAAAAAGGTCAGGTTTATGTAAAATATTATTCTCATTATCATTCAAATAACTAGCAAGTAGGGAATTTTCACCTGCATTCAGAACTTACAGCTCACCACAAATAGTCTTTTATGTCTCAGCTGGTAAAACCATAAGGAGGTTGCTATTCTACAAAAGAGCTTTTCATAGAAATCTAATTCAATTTTAAGAAAATGAATATGAAGGGAAAATACCTGTTCCTGCTCTTTGAATAGCTCCTCCTACTCCCACTCCCACTCTGAGTCAGAGTTCCTTTAAACGCTAGTCACTCAGTAGTGTCCAGCTCTCCGTGACCCTATGGACTGTAGCCCACAAGGCTCCACTGTTCATGCGATTCTCTGTGCTGAGAATACTGGAGTGGGTTGCCATTTCCTTTGTTGTAGCCACGCGTTCTGGGAAACAAACGCGCTCAGAAGGACAATGCAGATAGTGGAGTGTGGTTTATTACACCGGCAGGCCCCAGGCAGAGTCTCCTCTCAGCCAAGGACCCCGACCAGTTTTTCTGAAAACCTTAAATACCCTAAGTGTACATGCCCAAACCCACCTCCCCAAATTCCCTGAAACTAGTCTGAACAAAGGAAAAGAAAGATACAAACAAAGTTAAGCCTAGGTAGTTAACAGAGGACAATTATCAATAGGCCTGTGGTCATACCCCAATAAGCATAATAGAATTTATGATTCTATTCGCTTACACAGATAATTAGGGTATTCTTTTAGGCAACAAAGAGTCTAGGTATGAGCCCTGGGGCTCTTGCATCCAGGGAGCCTGGTTTTCCAGTTGGTATGTCATTTCCATAGATACTGGGCATAGAGCTCAAAGCCCACAGTCCGGTCCAAGATGGAGTCCTGCTTTCAAGATGGAGCCTGTTCTGTCTGTTTCCTCCTTCACCTTCTCCAGGGGATCTTCCCGACCCAGGGATTGAGCCCAGGTCTCCTGCTTTGCAGGCAAATACTTTACATTCTGAGCCACCAGGGACCTTCCCTAAAAGGCCTTTTTCCCAAAGAAAGGCAATGCCAAAGAATGCTCAGACTACCACACAATTGCACTCATCTCACACACTAGTAAAGTAACGCTCAAAATTCTCCAAGCCAGGCTTTAGCAATACGTGAACCGTGAACTTCCAGATGTTCAAGCTGGTTAAAGGAAAGGCAGTGGAACCAGAGATCAAATTGCCAACATCCATTGGATCATCAAAAAAGCAAAAGAGTTCCAGAAAAACATCTACTTCTGCTTTATCGACTATGCCAATGCCTTTGACTGTGTGGATCACAACAAACTGGAAAATTCTGAAAGAGATGGGAATACCAGACCACCTGACCTGTCTCTTGAGAAATCTGTATGCAGGTCAGGAAGCAACAGGTAGAACTGGACATGGAACAACAGACTGGTTCCAAATAGGGAAAGGAGTACGTCAAGGCTATATATTGTCACCCTGCTTATTTAACTTATATGCAGAGTACATCATGAGAAACACTGGGCTGGAAGAAGCACAAGCTGGACTCAAGATTGCCGGGAGAAATATCAATAACCTCAGATATGCAGATGACACCACCCTTATGGCAGAAAGTGAAGAACTATAAGAGCCTCTTGATGAAAGTGAAAGAGAGTGAAAAAGTTGACTTAAAGCTCAACATTCAGAAAATGAAGATCATGGCATCTGGTCCCATCACTTCATGGCAAATAGATGGGGAAATAGTGGAAACAGTGGCAGACTTTTTTTTTGGGGGCTCCCAAATCACTGCAGATGGTGACTGAAGCCATGAAATTAAAAGACGCTTACTCCTTGGAAGAAAAGTTAAGACCAACCTAGACAGTGCATTAAAAAGCAGAGACATTACTTTGCCAACAAAGGTCTGTCTAGTCAAGGCTGTGGTTTTTCCAGTAGTCATGTATGGATGTGAGAGTTGGACTATAAAGAAAGCTGAGCGCCGAAGAATTGATGCTTTTGAACTGTGGTGTTGTAGAAGACTCTTGAGAGACCCTTGGACTGCAAGGAGATCCAACCAGTCCATCCTAAAGGACATCAGTCCTGAATATTCATTGGAAGGACTGATGTTGAAGATGAAACTCCAATACTTTTTGGCTGCCTGATGCGAAGAACTGACTCTTAGAAAAGACCCTGATGCTGGGAAATATTGAAGGCAGGAGGAGAAGGGAACGACAGAGGATAAGATGGTTGGATGGCATCACTGACTCAATGGACATGAGTTTGAGTAGGCTCCGGGAGTTGGTGATGGACAGGGAGGCCTGGCATGCTGCAGTCCATGAGGTCACAAAGAGTTGGACACGACTGAGCAACTGAACTGAACTAAACTGAAAAGTCCTCAGGGGTTTCCAGGCTGTCTGAAAAACAGTCAGCATTCATTGCTTGATATGTGGCTTCTGCCAGAAGGAGATCCATTAAGGGATGCATTGGGGGGAAATAGTAAATATATGGAAAGTTGCACATGATGTTAAGATGTAGCATCTTGCATGACTGATTATAAGTTCTCATGAGCCCTCTTTCTGAAGTAGTTTCTTCAACAGAAAATACAGCTCTGCTTGTGAAGTACAAGTGGCTACAATAGTGTCTCCCCTTCATTTCAAATGCATCTCCTCTTTGGTAGAGAAAATGCACACACCCTTTTATAATGTTATTAAAACAAAAAACATATAATATCAAAGCCAAAATCAAATCACTTCTGAAGTTCAAAGTGCTGCTCTACCTTCAAACCACACTCTGACGTCCCTCTTCTGTAGGGCTGTGGATGGGCGGGAGAGATGGGTCCCTCCAATCAACAATCACTGTCTTGTACTCGTCTATTTTTTTCTTCTTAAATGTCTTTACCACAGTCCATCACTAGAAGATGATGACTGCTCCTTTAAATGAATCTCAGTTCATAGAGTTTTATACAGTGTAAGAATGAAGTGGTCTAGCAGGTGAAGGGAGGAAAATTGTGAAAATAATGAGTAGTATTTATTGAACCCTACATATAAAGTGGGGCTTCCCAGGCGGTCACTGGTAAAAGAATCTACCAGGAGGTGTGGGTTTGATACCTGGGTCAGGAATATCCCCTGGAGTAGGAAATGGCAACCCACTTGCCTGGGAAATCCCAGGGACAGAGGAACCTCGTGGGCTACATACAGAGTCCACAGGGTCGCAGAAAGTCAGGCACAACTGAGCAGGACCACATGCAAACATAGAGCAGATGTGGTGGCGAGCCCCTCTCAGGCATGAACTGAGCGTTTGTAACTCCACTCTGAGGCAGTCACTATTCCCTTTAGAAAGCAGAGGGAGCTGAGGCAAAGAGCCCTGAAACGACTTACCCAGATCCTAATGCTCGTAAGGAGCCGAGCAGGGTCCCAAGTAGACAAACCCCCACTGTCAGGTGCCTTTTTAATCTTTGCAGCTGATTCTAAATACTTAATTTGTCCACTTGTTATTACAACAGTGATTACATAATTATCATCCAAAACGGGACCATTTTGGAAGATGAAAGTGGTCAAACAGTATGCCAGGACAACAAGCATAAATGGGGTCGATTCCAGGGAAATTAGATGTGTATTCAACTTAATTATTACGAACTTAGAACATTATTTTCTGTAGGAACAATGTCACACACGGGAATTAAGATTCCAGGCCAGTCCATGCTTCTCCTTTCTCTTAACGTTCTCCTTCATAGGCCCCAGGACACAGTTATTTCACAATAAAATATTAAAGTCAAATGCTCCATGCTCCATAAATACAGAATTACTTCCCTTCCTAAAAACTCCTATTTTAGTAGAGTTTTTCTAATGTACTAGGTATATATGCTGATTAAAAAAAAAAATCTTCAATAATGTTTTTTTTTAAGTTCCAAAATAATATACACAAATATTTGATCATTTGGGTAAAACAAAAGGATTTTTATATATTTGCATTGCATGTATATGTGTGTTTATACCTATGTATGCTTCTGCATGCAGAATATGTCTCTAGATAATGCTCACAAGAAATCTTTAGTAATTGTTCCATCATCAAGGAAATGAATCCTGGAATCTGGGGTGAAAGGGAGACTTGTTTACACAGTATATTTATTTATTCAGATTGAATTTTTTGCCACCAGTGTGTATTATTTTTCGAGATAAATAAACTAGATAAATAAATACCTCCCATTAAGTGAAGCTGTATCATAGCCAATAAGAAAGCAATCCGATTAAAGTAATTGGCACTGATTTTTGAATGACTAATAACTTTATCTCTTTTTATAAACTGACATTTTAAGAAAGGGATGCCTGGGAACCAAAGTGAATCTTTAATTGGTAGAATTTTAAGAGGGGAGTGAAGAAATTCACAGGAGAATAATCAACCATGCATGAAATAGTGTCTTCTAAGTTGGTGCCAGTCTTCATATTTTCTTCCTTTCCTCCAATTATGAACCCACAAATTTTCTAAAATGTTCACCTTTTTATAATGTAGGAAATGTAAGCTCCAGTAGTATGGGGAAGAAAAAGATTGCAGAAGATGCAATCATTTATCAAGATAATTTCTAAACAAGGAACTATTTGCTAAATTTGAAGGCTCAAGAGTGATGGAATTTTCTGCTCCTTAGCTATGTACTTCCAAACTTCTGTAGCTTAAACTTCACAAATAGTGGAGAAAAAGATCAGAGATGCATAAAAGAATTCAATTTGGCCATGTGTACTGAGACAATTCAATGCAAAATTGGGTTGTTAAGCTAATGCCTTAAACACCATATAATTCAAACAGAAGCATCAGTGATTCTTAGATTATATACTGGCATTAAGGATATTTTATATGAGTATGATAGAGACCTCAAGTTTCACATTAATACCTGCTTGTCCCTTATTACTGTAATAGAATCCTGATTTCATTTAGGAGAGTAATTTTTCTTCCTAAAAGACCACATCTCCTAGGTTCCCTTGAAGCTAGGTACAGCCTTGTGACAAAGGTTTGGCCACTGAATTGTAAGTGGAAATGTTCTGATGTGCTTCTGTGGAAGCTCCTTAAAGGGAACTAATCAGGGTAGGAGGGCTTTCCTTTTTGCCTTACCCTTTCCTCTTTCATGCTTGGAGAGAACATACAATGACTAGAGGGACATCTTGGCTGCAGGATGAAAGGGCAGAGAGCTAGAAAGAGCCTGGGTCCCTGGTGACTTTGAGAAATCACCCTATGAGCCCCAGCAATCCAGAGACAGGATCTCTGTCATCAACAGCGACATGCTTTCCCTAACTGATCAAATAAATTACTTCTCTCCTTTGGAGAAAGAATGTCATGGAATAAAATAAATATCAAATTCATTCACCATCATTCCTAATCTGTATACTTTGCTGTGCCTGCTTTTTGTTTTGTTTTGTTTTTAATTATGTTTTTAATTAATTCAATTTTTAAAAGACGCCTCACCTTTTAGAACAACCCAGGAGCTGAGTCTTCAGTTTCTCGAGGTCTAGAAAAGTTCCTCCCCTTTATGAACAACCCATCTTTCAACTCACAGAAACCTCAATTAATAATCATTTTGCTCTCAAGATGACTCTGGGGGACATTTACTCAGACAGTGTGACTGTCACCACAGTTGCTGGAACTGGAGTTATATCCACAGATGAACTTTTCTCACTTGTTTATTTTCCACGTGGGGTGTCTCATTTAAAACAAATCCATTGTACATCCCCAGGCCCTAAATGTAGGCTGTGTTATGGATATCCTTTGAAACTTCTCTCTGATTTTCTCCAGGAAGGAGGGGAGGTAAAAGCTTGACTGAAAAGAAAAAAAAAAATTTATAAGAAACAAAATAAAAACCATATTTTTAACAGAAGGATTTTTGAAAGCCTTGGAAAATGTTGTGTTCACTCACATAAGGCCCCACTGTTTTAAACATATTTTACTATAATTTTTCCTTCAAAATTCTGACATGCGAAGTTGAACAGGGCTCTTTCAGTGTACAACCCCGGGATATGAAGAAATAGAAAGAACAGTATTCCAACTAATGCATGCTCAGTGGGGATCATAATATCACATAATTGCTTGAAATCCACAGGCTGATCCAATGTCATCTTCAGAAATATGCAAGTTTCCCTTTGTTTTCTGAACTAGAGATATTTTCTTGCTTTAGGGCTTAACCCTTCAGCTCCCACCCCTAATTACTGAAACATGATGAAAAGTGAACATAGAGCTGCCCTTCCAAAACCTACTCCAAATGTTCTGTAAGATTGTCCCAAATCTGCCAACTTGTCTTCTAACAGAAACGCACAATATGTGTTTAATTTTATCAGTGAACCTCAAGTGTTCCTTTTCACCCATTTCCTTTTTTACCTGTTTCTAAATACACACACACACACACTCACTCACTCACTTACACACACACAGTCCTAAAATTTCCACAAGAAACTCTGCAAGAACAAAGAGTTGCTATTTCGGAGCATGTAATGACATGTTTAAAAGTTCATCAACTTCCTCCTTAGAAGAAAAAAAAACCTGGCAATGAGTCTAAAATAATAATTCAGAAAGATTTAGAGGAAAAAACCCTTAAGACCTCTTCTTCTATAACATTATGTAAATCATAAATATACCCCGGTCTGGAAGTGATTACAAGCTATGAGACAAAAGGTACTCCAGCAGACATTGCTGACAATAGGCTCTGTTCTCTCATCACTGTATAAGAGGATTTAGGAAGGTAGGTTCTCGTAAGGACTAATAAGAGTTTCATGTCATTAGGAAGAATTCCCAAGTGTATGTGTTCCAAATATTAACCCTAAGTCCTGGGCCATAACTGATTGATAAACTCAGTACAGAAGCGTGTCGTCTCATTCAAGGTGAAGGACTCTGGATGCTCCCAGCATTCACTCACTCTTCTCCAGTTCTGCCTTTTCTTCTCAGTTGTCATTGTCCCTGACCTTCCAAACAGGATCCCTGGAATGAAGAGGAGGAAGCACTATATAAACAGTTCATTCTAGAAGCGTGAGTCATTCCTACCTCAGCTCCCCCATTGCCTATTGAAGGAATACCCATTCAGATCTAAGCTTCTCAATTGCTTTTAGAAATCATTTCTTTGTTTCGTTTTTCCCCATACCTTTTCCCCGAGGACAAAAGTTTAGCTTTTTCACTCTTCTTAAAGCATTGCAATACTCAGTTTGGATATTCAGTTAACAGAACATCAAGAATTGCATTTTGCTTGATCGTATAGCATTAGAAGCTAAGGCCCGCCAACTCAAAGGGACTCTGCAATGCCATTTTATAATTAAGCAGAGCACCCGCTGGACCGCATGTTCTAACAGATGTTTCCTGGCCCCAGGTACTAAGCCAGCACATAGTAAAACCGCCCAGAGCCTCCCCCTGAGCCAAGATGGGTCAGTGTCTGGAACAACTCCTGTCTAGTGTCTCTTACTGTAATTAGAGAATGAGGCTAGCTTTTGGTCATTAATTCCATTTGAAAAATAGCCATGGCTAAATTGAAAAAAGAAAGAACATCAGAGTACTGTTAAAATTGAAAAGCCCAATGAGAAAATGGAGATAATTTATTGGTGACTTGTTATTTCAAATAGTATTTTAGACCTTATATAAACTCTGTACAATGATTTGCAAAATTCTTCAAGATGTTTTGCAAAATTTTCACTCCATTTATAAAATGGATAAAATTAGAGGTTCCTTATGCTTAGGCTGGAAAAGAGTTTGTAGATTGGTTAGTACCAGGAAATCAAACTCATATGCTGTAGCGGCCAGTTGGTAAATGAACAAGTCAATCAAGGGCAAGAAAAACCATTCTGCCTTAAAAAAAAAAATCTAGTTTTCTTTCATTTACTTGTTTTCAATAAGAGACATGGGTACAGAAATATATTATCAAAGAAAACAACAGATCAAGCAGAGCTTAAATTCAGGAGATGTGCTCCTGCAGTCAGCAAAGTCCTTATACCGTATTCGGCATCTGGAGACTGCTCCCAGCCTCTCAGCCCACTCAGTGATGCCACCCTTGCCCTTGCCCCAGGAGCTCTTGAGCCTCCCCCTATAGTCAAGCAGCTAGGGAGAACAGGGCATCCCTGGGATGTTGTACCTAGCACAAAGGTAATCCATTCTGATGGGTGAGTCCCATGCCTTAGTAGTTAAATGTTTTTAATATCACTCTGAGTACAAGTGCATGGACAAACAGAAACCAGTATTTTGCCTCTGTGTAGAGCAGACTAAAGGTCAGTAGAAAATGATGAAGTCATGGGGCCCCATGCCATGTTAAAGGGCTCAGGGGGTCCACTAGTACAAAATGAGTAGAAATCTGGGACCCCTGTGGCCAGATCTGATTTCTTGAGAGAAAATATAAACCTACATTCTTATATGGAATCTCCCAATTAAATGTCACCTCATTCAAACACTATAAGGGTTAAACAACACGCTTCTGTGGTCCAAGTCTGGCCTAGGTGTTCCGCATTTGCAACCTAGAGTTTTAAGTGACTTGCCCAACCATCACTCAAGTGACTCTAGATATAGGCTAGAACTAGAACCTAGAGTCTCTGACTCCTTATCCAGTGAGGCCTGGCTTGCATTTCAATGATCCTATAAACCACTGAATAACTTTCAAGAGGGATTTATAGACTATATACCCTAAGAAGCAGGAACTTTGATATTTTCAGTATTATGGTTCTTTACACTAGCGTTTTCTCCTACAACAGAAAAGAAAAACTCATTTACAAAGTTGGCATACAGAGGAGCAAAAGATAAAGGTTTCAGCGATTATAGGCAATCTATAACTTCAAGAAAAGGTTGGTCCTCTGGCAGGTTGGAAAGGACTGAGGAAAATTTGTTTTAAACAAAGAGATGGATGGAACTCTAAGAAAGATTTTAAAACATTTAAAACCTCCTGTGTTGAGGGTGGCCCATAGCAGGGTAGGAAAGCCTTCAAGTCGAAAGAAACCTATCAGGAGTGATCTGGCTTTAATGGATTTCTATTTCATACGATCCTGAGGCCAGTCTGTCCTTGTCGTAGCTGTTCTCTACCTCTTCTATTAAGCAGCGTTGTGCCTGGAGGGAGGTTAAGTATTCATCAAGTAGGTTTGTTCATGGATGTGTGTGTGTTAGTCACTCAGTCATGTCTGACTCTTTCTGACCCCATGGACTGTAGCCCACCAGGCTCCTCTGTCCATGGGATTATCCGGGCAAGAATAGTGGAGTGAGTTGTCATGTCCTTCTCCAGGGGATCTTCCCAGCAGAAGGATCGAACCCAGGTCTCCCATATTGCAGGCAGATTCTTGACCATCTAAGCCACCAGGGAATCCCTGGTGTTCATGGATTAACTGACGTATGTTGAGTATGTACCATGTCCAAGACCAAAATCTCAAATATCTGACTCATCTTCCTTTTACCACTTATGTTGTTATCATTATTTAGTTGCACAGTCTTGTCTGACTCTTTGGCAGCCCTGTGGATATAGCCTACCAGGCTGCTCTGTCCATGGGATTTTCCAGGCAAGAATATTGGAATGGGTTGCCATTTCCTTCTCCAAAGGATCTTCCCAACCCACGGATCAAACCTGTGTCTCCTGCACATTTCCTGCATTGCAGGCGAATTCTTTACTGGCTGAGCCACCAGGGAAGCCCAATTACACTATTAATCATTTATTAAAACAAACAAACAATGTGGTCTTTTCCCTTAAACAGAAAAAAAATAAAACCTTAACTAGCCTTACGTTGGGATAAAGCTTACATCAATGAATTAAGCAGTCCTTGCCCTTAAGTTTCCATGGATCATTAATACATAAAGAACTAATTTTAATAAAAATGTTGGAAGCGTTTTGTTGAATGCAAAGGAAAATTAATTTTCCTTGAGTCAGCTGGGAGATGTGAAAAGAGCCTCACCCTGGATGTGATATTGGGTTAAGCCTTAAGGAATGAGCAGGAGTTTTCAAGGCCGAAAGGGAGAGGAAGGTCATTCTGGGCAGAGGAAGCAGTTGGAATAAAGGCAGTCCCACGGTGTGTTCAGCATTTGCGGAAGAGCAAGTGGTTCAGGAGAGCTAAAGCCAAGGACACATGAGAAGAATGGCAGGAAAATCTGACTGGGCTCAGTTTTAACTAAAATAATTATACAGGAGTGAGTATAACCTCTTAAGCTGAAGGTGAGGGGCACTGCCCAAGATTTTAGAGATGGAGAGTGTCCGATCTGTTCTAAGTTAGAGAAAGATCGTCTTGCCTTCAAAAGGCTGGTGAGTGAAAGTACTAAGAGTAAGAAAGCCAATTTGGAAGCTGTCCCAACTCTTCAGGCAAAAGATGGTGACATGCAGTCAGCCCTCTGTATCCAGAGATTATATTTGAAATATGAAATTCCATAAAGTTTCAAAATGCAAATCTTGAATTTGCCAGCAACAATTTACACAGCTTTACTTTGTATTTACAACTATTTATGTAACATTTACATTTTATTAGGTGTAAGTAATCTAGAGATGATCTAAAGGATATGTGAGGATCTGTGTAGGTTATATGCAAATACTATGTCATTTTACATAAAGGTCTTGAGCATCCATGGGGCTTGGTATTCTGGCAGAGGCCAGGGGCTGCAACCAATCCCCTACAGGGACCTCTGTACTGAATTAGACAGTAGCAGCTGAGATGAAAAGGGAAAGCCAGATCTGAAAATACCTTTTTTGAGGTAGAAACAATAGAACTTGGTGGCCAGTTGAGTAAGGAAAATAGGAGGGTTAAAGATTGAATCTAAAATCTTGAGTGCCTGGGTGGAAGAACATGTCATCTACCAAAACAAAAGGGAAAGCAGGGTTTCTGGAGGGTAAGTTTTGGAGAAGGAAGAGGGGCAGCTGGTAGATGAGCTCTGGCTTGGAGATGTTAAGGCTGAAGTTTCTCTTGTAGATTCTAGTAGGTGAAATGGGACTCAAGGGACTCAAGCAAAAAATACAAACCATGATCTTGACCCATGTAGAAATGCTCTGGAAATAACCTTTAAACGATATGAATGGAAACTATTGGGTTAGCTAAAAAGTTCGTTTGGGTTTTTCTGTAACATCTTATGGAAAAACCTGAATGAATTTTTTCGCCAGCCCAGCACATACTGAGAACCCTAAAGGATGACAATTAAATAATTTGAAAACTAGTAGTAAACAAAGGTACGAAGCAGCACTTCAATCAGCTTCCATGTCCTTTTTTATACAATAAAACTGGGAAATTATTAAAAGAGCACCAGCCTTGGAATTATGCAGACATAGGTCTGAATACTAATCATGCTATTTACTAGATGTTTGACTTTGGACAAGTTATTATGCAATCCCTGTTAGCAAGACACTTAGGTGTTTTGAGGCAGATGCTATTCTATGGACTGGAAATACAAAGATAAATAAAGGCCCTCAGAAAGCTTAAGTTTCCTTTTCTATAAAACAAGAAGATTATAAGGAGTACATTTCAAGCAGGCTTCCCAGGTGGTTCAATGGTAAAGAATCTGCCTGCCAAAGGAGGAGACATGAATTCCATCCCTGGGTTGGGAAGATCCCTTGGAGGAGGAAATGGCAACCCACTCCAGGTTTCTTGCCTGGGAAATCCCACAGACAGAGAAGCTTGGTGGGGCTACAAGTTCATGGAGTTGCTTAAGAGTCAGACACAACTTAGCAACTAAATCAACAACAGCAAAATATTCCAAGCACCCAGCACAGCCTAGAGAGTACTAAGACCTGTCACCTTACTATGTGCCAAGTACTTGCTATTCATCAGCTCATTTAATTCTTACATCAAAACTATGAGACAGACATTAATGTTGGTCCATTATACAGTTGGGAAAAATGAGCTTAGGTATGTCTTAGTTTCATAGGGAACATGTTAAGAGTCATCTGATTCCCAAAATGCTGCACTTCATCTTCTTTCCTTTGCCAAAACCAAGTGAGTAGGTGTAGCCAAGAATCGGAGAAGGCAATGGCAACCCACTCCAGTTCTCTTGCTTGGAAAATCCCATGGACGGAGGAGCCTGGTAGGCTGCAGTCCATGGGGTCGCGAAGAGTCGGACGCAACTGAGCGACTTCACTTTCACTTCTCACTTTCATGCATTGGAGAAGGAACTGGCAACCCACTCCAGTGTTCTTGCCTGGAGAATCCCAAGAATGAGGGAGCCTGGTGGGCTGCCATCCATGGGGTCGCAGAGTCGGACACGACTGAAGCGACTTAGCAGCAGTAGCAGCAGCCAAGAATACCTTCTCTATCTCTCTCTCACATGTGTTTGTGTGTTTGTGTGCACATTTGCACACTTAGCCATGTCCGACTCTTCATGACCCCATGTACTGTACCCTGCCAGGCTCCTCTATCCATGGGATTCTCCAGGCAAGAATTCTGGAGTGGGTTGACATTTCCTTCTCCAAAAGGGTCTTCCCAACCCAGGGACCACACTCATATCTCTTGTCTCCTGCATTGGCAGGCAGTTTCTTTACCACTGAGCCACCTGGGAAGCCCCACCTTCTCTCTCAGTTCCCTGAAAATATGAGTAAGTGAACTACAAGTTATCATCCAAGGAAGTACCAATTAAGTTGAGATAAGTGTTTCATATTAACAGGAGGATAATTAAAATTCAAGCTAGTGAAGATAGTGCTGGTATGAATTTCTTTAAATGATATTCAGAATAACTGAACTAAAGATGATTCCCTACAAATGTTCTTCATCAGTTTGTAGATGGCCAAGGTTACATAGTCACACATGGTGGTCCTGGCTGCTGCTACAATCTCTTTCCTACTGCAAATCATTTTTGGAAGTAAATGGAGAAAGAAATGCAGTGAGTCCATAATTTAATATTAAAAGTATTTTGGAAGTAATTTTCACTGTTAAATAATGAAATACAACTGCTTAATAGTCATTCTGGAGTGAGAACCTTCATTCTACGACCTTTTAATGTCTTCCGCTTTGCTATCACTCTTAAATCTTCATTCTCATTACCATCACACTGGCTTGGTTTAGGCTTTCTTCATTTCCCTCCTGGATAGCACTCAAGCCCTTGAGCTCTCTCTGTGGAACATGCTATCACAATTGCGCCAAATCTTTATCCTGTTCAGTAGTTCCCTTTCTCCTAAAAAGCCTACCCACATTCATGCATGAATACAGGTTGCTAACAACAGTTTGACCTTCATTCCCATTGCACAAAACATCTTAGGTTCCACAGGTAGCATGCTATTTCACACCTCTGGTCCTTGGCAGTAGCCTCTCTGTATGACATGCCTTACCCTAAGTTTATCTGATAAACTCCAACTCATCTTTAAACACACAGCTCAAGAGTCATCTCCTCTGAGAAACCCATCATTACCTTTCCATGTTCTAGTCTTTATATCCCATATGATTCTGTTTATTAAGAAATCTGTCACACTAAATGACTTATATTTGTTTACATGTTTATTTCTCCAAGTAAATGCTAAGCTCTGGGAAGAATGTATATCATCCTCTACATTTTTGAATCTCCATACGGGAGAACCCCAGCATATACAGTAGGGGCTCAGTAAATAGAACCGATTCCAGTTGTCATTATCATGGGCATCATTCTATGGGTAGTGGATGCCCACAGGAGTGTAACTTGGTAGGTGTTACATTCAGTGTTTAGAGAGGTTGACAGAAAGATAGCCAAACTCCTTGCTGTTTCTGATGAAAAGAAACGGGGGTCTCTCTAAAATAGGAAGGAAAGAAGAAAAGCTAGAGGAGCCTGAAATGTGTTCATTTTGTCACTTTCGGATGCCAGAGTTTGGGATTTTAGTGCAGGCCAAGCCACTTATCTTAGAAGGTTTTGACAAATTTTCTGGGAAAAAATAAAAGAAATGAATAAAACAAAAATCTGTGGTCAGAAGGTTACAGAAAGGAATGGCACACGTTTCTGCTGGGGAATAGGAAGTGGTCTTGTCTCCCGCAGCAGGGCTGTCTAATAAATCTGGAGAGTTTTATTGACTTCATAGGCGCAAAAATAACCACCCGGAGAAGACATCGGGTTTCACTTATTTTTTTGGAAAGTAATTTTTCACAGACGCGAGGTTAAAAGAAAGTGGTTGCACGGGCTTCGGCTGTGGTGGTGTGTCTTCTGGTATGCGTAATGCAACTGGATCTCAATTCTGGGACGATGCCCAGTTTCAGAGGTCTAAAAACCTCTGTTGAAAACCATGAGGACAGAGTGTTGCCAAAGTTTTATGTATGCAACTGTAGATCGGTTGTCTTAGTGCAAGGAGAGACTTTGATCAAGAGTGTCTGGAGGGAGGGGTTTCATTAAATGCTGTTTTCAACCCTTAATTCTACAGCTTTTATGTCTGCTTGTTCCTAAGTCTAGCTCAGACCCCAAATGGCCCTGACACAGAGAAGCCCCTCCCCAAACCCACGTCTGGCTCTCCTACAACAGCAGTGAGGGGCATGGAAGGCGTTCTTGGGTAGAAAAGATACACAGTTTGGAAGGTTTTGCTCCTTACTCCCTGGATTTCAGTCTTGTGTTGGACCATTCAAAGGGGAAAATGTTCTCCCCCTCTAGCCTCATGTCTGTGATTCATTAGGAAACTTCCCCTACACAAAGACAAGCTTTCCTAAGAAAATGCTTGATAAGACTGTACATTTGTTGACTGAGTTCTTCCTTTTAAAAACATCTGGCCAAGAAGGGAAACTTCAGCCAAACTTAGAAGGTTTAAGTGTCCCTTTCTGAACTCGTTTCTATTGTCCTCACAGTCATGGAAGAGATGGCAACTTGGTAATATTTTTAACCAACCTTCATGATCATTTCTTATGGTGAACCTGCAGGGACCTTCTCCCACAAGGCAAGTAAAACCATTTTTTCCATACATTGGCATTTCTTCTATAAATCAATAGGAATGCAGATAGAGGAGATGTGATCTTAGCTGGTTGGTTCATGAGTGAAACCACCTGGTGTGCAGGAGGCCAATCATTCTCAGCGCCTCCAGCAGTCTCCATGAAAGTGGACCGGGTCTTAGAGTAGGATCATTGGATTAGAACTTGGGAAATAAAATTTAACACTACTCCATCTGAAAGAGTGACCTTGTGTGAAATACTAACAAATAAATGGGTGGTTTCAAACTGTATGTTTTAGAAGCAGAATCCATTTTCAAAGGAAAATCATACATAATAAATTAGTAAACATTTATTGAGTCTTTGGGATGTGCATGGCACTGGGCTGACCCAGGGATCAAACCCAAGTCTCCTGCATTGCAGGCAAATTCTTTACTGTCTCAGCCACCAGGGAAGCCTTTTACATGCATCGGTTCAGTTCAGTCATTCAGTCGTGTCCAACTATTTGCGACCCCAGGAATCGCAGCATGCCAGGCCTCCCTATCCATCACCAACTCCCGGAGTTCACTCAGACTCACGTCCATCGAGTCAGTGATGCCATCCAGCCATCTCATCCTCTGTCCTCCCCTTCTCCTCCTGCCCCCAATCCCTCCCAGCATCAGAGTCTTTTCCAATGAGTCAACTCTTTGCATGAGGTGGCCAAAGTACTGGAGTTTCAGCTTTAGCATCATTCCTTCCAAAGAAATCCCAGGGTTGATCTCCTTCAGAATGGACTGGTTGGATCTCCTTGCAGTCCAAGGGACTCTCAAGAGTCTTCTCCAACACCACAGTTCAAAAGCATCAATTCTTCAGCGCTCAGCCTTCTTCACAGTCCAACTCTCTCATCCATACAGGACCACATGCATAGTATTTGAAATTTGAAATTCACTACTCTCAACATTCTCTGCTCTCAGGTATATTTTATAGATCAGGAAAGGAAGGGATTGGCTTGCTCCAGATAACATGCTGTATAACCAACCATATGAAGCAGATCAAAGTGGGGCTTCTGTGGAATTAGGGTTAGGATACCACAAACCTTTAAGACCTTCCACCTTACTCCTCTGTCAACTTGTGTCTCCCGGAAGCAACATCAAGGCTTTGTAGAGCTAGAGTTTCAAAATCTGTTGACTGGGTAAATCCTGAAGTTTCCTCCCAGTCTAGTGCCCAGTGGTCCTAATTCTGGACACATAAACCATAGTAATCCTCAGAATGAGCTCCTTTAGATTGGATGTTGGCAAATGGAGCTCTTCTTAAATGGGCTGACTCAGAGTCACTTATCACATACCTTTAAAGAATAGATTCTTCAAATGACTTTGCTCCACTAAAGATTGGGGTGAATTCCAGGAATTGTGCAGAGGTAAGTATTCTGATACTATAAGATTAAATGTGCTGTTTACATTAAAACAGTTCTGCCCAAGTCAAGACCGCTCTTTATATTTCTTTCATGATTAAGTTATTAAGTATGATAGAACTAACATATTTGCTTATATATTCACTGTGAATCATCTCTAATCCAGCTAGGCACAAGGATCAGGTGTTAGAATTTTTGCTTCTCATCTTAGCTAGATGTCTGTCTGGGTATTGGCTCACTGAGAGCAGAGGGCTCATCAAGGAAAGGGGGAGACTTTTGATGTCTTTGTTAGTGGTTCACAAAGGGAGAAAACTCCACAGGCTGAATCTCTTAACTCCTAACTCACATCAGACATCCCTAAATTGCCCGATTTTAGTGTTGCTAAGGGGGGGGGGGCAGGCTCCTCCTTACAGTGTAGTTTGGGGTGTAAATTGGTATAAAATTATTGGAGGGCAATTTGGCAATAGCTATTAAAAATGAAGTGCTCATACCCTTTGACCTGATAATAATTCACCCTCTGGGAATTCATCATAGTGAAATACTCCTACAACTGCTCAAAGATGTAAGTGTAAAATGATGTTTGCAAGAATCTGTGTTACAGGGAAAACTGGAAAGGGCCCAAATGTGCATTAACAGGCAATTGGTTAAGGAAAGTTTGGTTCAGCCGCACAATACAATACCATGGAGCCATTAAAAAGAAGATTAAAAGGAAGATCACTCTTTGCAGACTGGCAGGGAAGTATGTCTAAGACATATTGCTAGGTGGAAAATAGCATGCGTCAAAGTTGAGAATATAATCCCAGTTTTGTAAAATAATAAATAAAATGTTAATATACGCCTTGAAAAATAATGTTAACTGGTTTTCTCAGCTGTGTGGGATTAGGAAAGATTTTCACTTTCTGTGCTATATATTACAATGTTTCAAGTTATTTATGGATGTATATTATATACATGCTGTTACTTTTGTAATCAGAAAAAAAAGTAAATGTTTCTGTGGCTTGGTCTCTTGAGCCAAGAGAGCCTGTTGAGAAAGTGTGGAAGCCTAGTCCACATCCTTCAACTTGAACAGAAAACAAAACTTAGCTGATGTTGGAACAGTGATGCAGCTTAACCAAAAGGAGGACCACGCATGGAAAATCTTCTGGCCTTTAGAGTCTGTAAGCCATTGCAATAATTAGCCCACAGTGGAGGGTTATTTCACGAAGGAGTTAAAGAGAATAAGCTTAAATGGCAGTCGGATTTTGAACCACTGCTGTGGCTGAGAGGACAACTGAGGACCAGAGGCTCAAACCAAGAGGCCTCAGGGTCAATAGTGACTTGCCAGAGGTAAAGAATAGCCATAGAAGATGAAGAGGACTTTGTGTTTAATTTTCACACTCATATCAAGTGAAGATTTGATGCTATTTGTAAGGACAGGGGAAGGGTCTACAGCTTATTGATTAAGGGGACTCAACAAAAAGAATGCAAAATTACAAATACAAAATTAAGTACAGGGCTTTGGAGTGGGGAGGGGGGCCCTGAGAAAGAGGGGTTCCCTGGTGGCTCAGTTAGTAAAGAATCCACCCCCAATGCAGGTGACCCAGGTTCAAGACCCTGGATCAGGAAGATCCCCTAGAGGAGGAAATGACAATCCATTCCAGTATCCCTGCCTGGAAAATTCCATGGCCAGAGGAGCCTGGTGGGCTACAGTGCAGGAACGGACACAACTTAGCGACTGAATCACCACCACCTGAGAAAGAGGGACCCTTAAGCTATTCTTCACCCGTTTCTCAGCAATTGGGTCTGCTCTGGCTTAGAGTTTTTAAACTAAGGTAACATGAGGAGTGATACATACTTCCTTTTCTTTAAGAATTATCCTACCAGAGAAGTATTTCCATTTCATACCTGGTGAAAGCCTAGAGATGGCACCTGAGCCCTGGGAGACTGTGCTCCCAGGTTTTTGGTATATTTGCATTTCTGGGGATGTATAAGCTCTGGAGAAGCTCTGTTTGTTGACTATGGCAGATACCCAGTTCTTGATGCTCATAAAACTGTGGCAGTCAGAGTTGGAAAAGTCCTATTAGGTCATCAATTTAGACTCGTGTCCAGGGCAGGATGATTCCCTATTGTAGTTGGTCCAAGCCTTCCTCCAGGCAGTCTGGAAATATCTCGAGGGCCTAACTCTTCTGAAGGCTGTTCCTCTCTTCTGGTTCCTGGGAAAACGCTGAGGCATTTGATGGGGGCAGCAGGGGTGGGGTAGCGGGGCGGGCCGGAGGAAAGCATTTTAGAGCCACACAACTACTTAATTATATCCATTCACCTAGATTCCTATCGATGTTTTCCACAGGAAGAAAACAATTCCGTGTAAAGAAACTCTCATATCTCTGGCATAAAGTTGCCATCAGGGAACAAATCACTGATTTTTTCTGGTTCCTTGTATTTCAACTTTGGTGGTGAGTTTCTTTTTAGCTTTAGGAAAAGAGCAAACTTGTTTGAATTCTCCATAGCCAGGGTTATCAAGAATGAGTAATATTTAATTATTTAGCAGCTTTCTAAACACTTATTTTGAGACTGTTTACTTCTGTTTTTGCTCAACTTGATGTGTTCCCAATTTTTATTTTAGGCTTCCAGGAGGCTATAAAAATGGGGAGTCTGAAAGCTACAGTTTTAATTTCCCCATGGTTCCTTGTAATTCTAAGTTGATAATGAACCTAATCACCTCCAAAATTTTGGTAGCTATTTTTTTTAATGTATTTTATGGAAGTATAGTTGATTCACAACATTGTGTTAATTTCTGCTGTACAGCAAGGTGATTCAGATGACACACATACACCCACACATTCTTTTTCATATTCTTGTCCATTATGGTTTATCACAGAGTATTAATATAGTTCCCTGAGTATACAATAGGATCGTGTTTATCCATTCTATAAATAGCAGTTTGTGTCTACTAACCCCCAAATCCCAATCCATCTCTCCCCATTAGTGGCTACATTTTTGTACAGAAGGAGAATTATTCTAGAAGAGTGGGCTTGAATTGTTATTGACTGATTAATGTATATGTCCTCAGTACAATCTCTTATTCCCTATGTGGTTGTTGGTTTTTGTGGTTTTTTGACTTGAAAATACTCAAAGTCTCTTTTTGATAAGTAATGCTACTAGCAAATATAAAATACTCAGAATAATGTATTAGTTGGATACTTGCATTTGAAAGTTTATTGTCTTTTTAAATCAACATAAGCAGGCATTTGTTTATTGATGCTAGTGACATCAGTATTAGAACTTTTATCAACATGCAACATTCACCAACCTTTTTTTCTTAGAATTCCTAAAGATGGGCTCCCAGTTAATCAGCTATTAAAATACTATCTGTTAAAGCTGAGTTAAACTTAGCTGAGTTTAATTAAATTTTAAAAGTTGACTGGGAATTCATCCAAAATGCGCTCATCAAAAGACAAAGGTATTTGAAAGTAGAGGTAAGAGATAGGATTATGGGGGAAAATTAATTTTAAACCTCTTGAACTGGAAAAATGGTTTAGTGATAGAAAAGCTGAAGATAAAAAGATTTTACTTTAAAAATAGTTCAGTACTGTATATCTGTCCCTAGGATTTTCTGTGGCACGCTCCTTTCAGAAATGTGCTTGCCCACATTAAAAAATTACTGAGGATGATACAAAGTGAAAATTGCTGAAATGTACAAAATTACCAAAGGTACAACATCGTTTGGAAATAACTATATTTTCCCAACCTAAAAACTCCAAAAGATTTTTTTATGATCTGTGAATGTACTTAAATGTAATCTCATAAACAAGTTAAAGTATTTTAGCTGTGCATTAAACATTCTCTTTAGGAAGAATAATGAAATTACATGAATTTAGCACTGTTTGGAAAAATATGGACTATAAAATGGAAAGTTAATCCTGCTGGTAATCTCATTAATGTGGGTTACACTGAACTCCTTACAGGCAAATAAATTGTTAGCTCTTACATAGATGGATATCTGTCCTGAGTAGAATGTTTGAGACATGTTTGGCTCAGTAATTATCAGTGGAACAAATAAGCATGCTTTGTTCAGATAGATCTCAGATTGTTCACTGTTTGACATATAGTTATGTTTGATTTAAATAATAACTAATGAAATGACAGCAATTTTATGTATTTACAATCCTATCTGTGCTCTGAAAATTAACATGTCTATATTGGTCAAGCCAACTTATTAGAAAAGATCCTGATGCTGGGAAAGATTGAGGGCAGGAAGAGAAGGGGGCAACAGAGGATGAGATGGTTGGATGACATCATTGACTCAATGGACATGAGTTTGAGCAAACTCTGGGAGATAGTGAGGAACAGGGAAGCCTGGAATGTTGCAGTCCATGGGGTCACAAAGAATCAGACACAACTGAGTAACTGAACAACAACTGGTTAAGAACTTGGTTTAGAAAGAAAAGAAATTAATTTGTTCATAGAATTTTAAAAATTCAATAGTAGAATAGATTCAGCTTCTCAAATAACATTGTCTGGATTCTGACTCTCTTCTTTCTGTTTCTGCATCCCGATTTTTACCACTTTCTATGCTGTTCTCCTTCTTTGGCAAATATTCTGGCAAAGACTGAACCACTTAGCAACCTTTAGTAGGAGTATATTTCTTTTACAATAGGAGCTGACCTCCCATTGTCTTAGCATGGGAGGTCTTACACGCCCATCACTGAACCATATAATAGTGCTGCAGTGGTTTGATGGTACCTTAGCTTCCTGTGGCAGCCAAAAGAAATGACCACAAACTGGGTGGCTTATAAAAGAGGAATTTACTTTCTCATTTTTGGAGGTCAGTAATCAGAGGTTAAAGCGTCTGCCTCCAATGCAGGAGACCTGGGTTCGAGACCTGGGTCGGGAAGACCCCCTGGAGAAGGAAAGAGTCGGACATGACTGAGGGACTTCACTTGCTTAATCCAAAATCACGGAGAAGGCAATAGCAACCCACTCCAGTACTCTTGCCTGGCAAATCCCATGGATAGAGGAGCCTGGTGGGCGGCAGTCCATGGGGTCTCAAAGAGCCGGAAACAACTGAGCGACTTCACTTCACTCTTCACTTTCATGCATTGGAGAAGGAAATGGCAACCCACTCCAGTGTTCTTGCCTGGAGAATCCCAGGGACGGGGGAACCTGCTGTCTATGGGGTCTCACAGAGTCGGACACGACTGAAGCGACTTAGCAGCAGCAGCAGCAGCAATCCAAAATCAAGATGTCACCAGGTCTGTTCTCCCTTCAGAGATTCTAGTAGAGATTCTGTTTCTTATCTCTTCCAGCTTCTGGTAGCTCCAGGCTTCCTTGGCTTGTAGCAGCTTTACCCAGATCTCTGCTTCAGTGACCATTTTGCCTCCTCCTCACATCTGTGTATCTGCTCTGTGCTTTTGTGTTCATCTCCCTCCAAGTAAGAACACACGTGATTATATTTAGTGCCTTGTGGGGTCATCTAGGATGATCTCATGTCAAGAACCTTAATTTCACCTGCAGAGTCCTACTCCAAATAAGATCATATTCACAACTTCCTGGGACTAAGATGTAGACATAACTGTTGCCAGGACACCATTCAACCCACTCTAGCTGGTAAATGTTTAACAATCTCCTTGACAAAAAAGGAAAAACCCTTATATACAGTGTTTGCCTACCTCTGTGGTGTAAATATTGCCACCACGTCCACTTTCAAGCTGTCAACTGGAAGTCACTGAACTTGGAGTTGAGAAAAGATGCACAGTAGCAGGGTACTCTAGGACTTCCACCATCCAGATCCAATAGATGTAAAAAGCCTGAAGAGCATAGATAATAGAGTAATGAATTCAAATGATTAGAAAGTAGTGAGTTTTGAGGACCTATTCACTTTGTTTTAAATATAATTTATTAATTATATATTCATATACTTTAATTTTCAATGGTGATGATGTTTAACAACTGGCTCACAAAATTCCTGAAAATTTACTGGTGGGTTCAGAAGAGCTGATGTGATTCGGCACCAATACCACTGGGTAGAATCTGCTACCTGATCAGGTCGGAGTCGTAAAGCCTAAAACATAGGGTCAGCAACATGCAAACCACCCAGACTGCAAATGAGGTTGGTGGTTCCTTAAGAGAACGCTGGGGTGCTATTAGTTAAGAAAGAGAAAATAATACGGAAAAGACAAAAAAGACAAAGCCACTTCCCATCATTGTTTACAGAGATATTAATGATTTCAGGCTTAGGAAAAAAATTTAGCAGTTTGAAACTTACAGGTATTGTGGCTACGTGTAGTTCTTCAAATCAGTCTCTCTACCTGAGATAAAAATCAGTTTTCACATTCTCTTTTCTTGGTTCATACAATCTGTTTTTAAGCCTAGACATATCTATCCCAAGGCTTCCCTGCTGGCTCAGATGGTAAAGAATCCACCTGCAATGCAGGAGACCTGGGTTCAATCCATCGGTTGGGAAGATCCCCTGGATTTTCTACCCACTCCAATATTCTTGTCTGGAGAATCCCATGGACAGAGAAGCCTGGTGGGCTACAGTCCATGGGGTGGCAAACAGTCAGACAAGACTGAGCAACTAACACTTTCATATCTATCCCAAGGCAATAAACTTCAGAAAAAGACATAACCAATGGTCTTTTTTAGAGTATCTTAAAAAAAATTTTTTTAAACCTTTATTGAGATACAATTTATACATCATGCAATTTACCCATTTAAAGTGCGAAAGTCACTGTTTTTTTTTGGTATATTCTCGGAGTTGTTCAACCTTCACCACAATTTATTGTAGAACATTTCCATCACCCCCCCACCAGAAACTCTGAGCTACTCAACTATCGTCTTCCAATGCCTGCACTCTGACCTATTGCCCTCGGTGACCACTAGTTATTTTCTTCTCTCCAGATTTGCCTAGTCTAAGAATTTCATATGAATAGAATCATATAATAATTGTTCCTTTGTGACTGGCTTTTTCAATTAACATAATGTTTTAAAGGCTCATCCATATTTTAATATGTGTCAATATTTCATTCCTTCTTATTGCCAAATGGTATTCCATTGCAAGGATAAACCACAAGTTGTTTAGCCATTCATTTAGTTGGTGGCTGTCTGAACTGTTTCTCCTTTTTGGCTATTATGAATAACGCTGCTGTGAACATTTGTGGACAAGTTTTCATGTGGACATAATTTTCATCTGTCTTAACCCAGTGGCCTTTTAAGTTAAAAATTTTTAGTGAGGTTTCTTATATTCCACATGCTGAAGGGAACTACCATTTAGGAATGAAATCGGAAATGCCACATACCAAATTCCAGTTTTCTTAGATTTTGGATCACTACCTCAACCCCTTAAGAATCCTGGGACTGGTTCAGTCCAGAGGAGGACTCTGCTCGCAAACTCCAGGATGGAGGAGGGCGCTGTTTGTCAGAAGAATGTAGGAGGTGACTTTGGGCAAATCACCGAGTAGGTTTGATAGAATTTCCTCTCACATGCAAGGCCTGGCCTTGCCCACAGCAGGCTCATAATCATTAGTCCATCACAATGCCATTTGGGCACTCTCCATAAGCCAAGTATAAAGAATAATAAAAATAAAATCTTAGTCTCTGACCTGGAAATAAGAGTCATGGGGTTTGGGACACTTGCAGAAAAGAGGGAAATTTTTAGCTTCTCTGATAGAGGCCAGTAGAGAGCTTCATTTTCTCCCATGAGTGATGGGAGGAGTTCTTTCCAGTTCTGTCTTGCAGACCTGGGATGGAGGAAAAAAAAACCAAAAAAAAAACCTCCATATTAATTTATACAGCAGCTTTCTTCCAAAAAATTCAGAGTGTCTCAAACAGTCTTTCACTCATTCCCCTGAGGGAGTTTGCATAAATGTGCATATGAAATTATTTCTTTTAAAATTTACACTCTCCAGTTAGCCAGTCCTGGGCAGAAATAGAACTGGAGAAGCAGACCTCCTGACTGAACATTCCACTATAATATTTTCAGTGAGCTTCTATAAATCAGTGCAGAGCCTTAAAAACAGGATCTCTCCATAATATGTCAGGACTCTGCTCCCTAATGACTGACATTCATTTCCCCAGGGGCAAAATTTTCCCTTCCGAATGAGACTCAACGGGCATGGCGCGCACGATGACCCTCAGGAACCTCATTCACTTACAGTCGAGGGCTTAGGCCCAACTTGAAACAGGCAGCCCAGATTCCCTCTCGCAGCTCAGCCCTCCTAACCCAGATGGAAACCTCTCAAGAATCTTGAGACTGGCTCAACCCAAAGGAGAAAGAGTCCTGCTCCCCAGCTGTGGGCAGAAAGCTGTGGTCCAGCCCACCCTCTCCTTCTGTCACTGTCCTGCCTCCATGTTGCTGGCCCAGGGAGCCGCACTGCCCCTCAGAGTCATGGGGGTCACAGTGGGGCATATACTCCGTTTGTTTCCCAGAGCCCAACTAGGTGCCTGGGAGCAAGGCTCTCGGAGAGCTTCCAGCATCAGGCATACACAGAGGCAGCCCAGCTCTCCACCCTAAACCAAACATTAATTCCTCCTGTTGGACCTCTTCTCAACATATTCTTATTTTGAGGTTCTGATCACCCAGCCCTGAAAAAAAAAAAAAGTTGTGTGGTTGTTATTGATGTTGTTAGAGTTACACTAGCTCATGTATTTAGACTCTCAGGGAATCACACCTGGGGAGTATCTATGCACACTGTTCTTCCCACCCGCAGAAACCTCTGGGCTTCACAAATTCCTTCACAGGGACACTGGGGGAATGGGAAGTCATAATCTATTTAGCAACAAAAAGTTTAAACTTGTGTCCCATGCTGCATGCAGCCTCAGACATATTTTGTTTCAGCCCCTACACTCTTAATTAACCATGTTTAAATTTTATTTAAACTTCATGTTTGGACTGGTTCCATAGTTTGGGGGGTCTGGTGCAATGTGAAAATGCAAACCCCTTGTTCAACGTTGAATAATTTCACGTGACACCAAGCACCGAGGCCCTTCTGAGTACCAGTCTCATGGGACTACACAGATTGCTTGTCTGTGAAGCCATCAGCCCTGCTGCCAACATTTAAAGAGCAAAAGACTCTTAACCTCTCTCAAAAGCTAGAAAAATTTGGTGCGCTAGGTTTTCTTCCCCAAATGGAACACAAAATTGGCTGGTGCTGAGAAGCCGCTTGCATTACTTCGCTAGGGCTACCGTGACAAAGTTCACAGACTGAGTGACTTCAATGACAGTTTATCTTCTCACAATTCTCAGGGCTATGCAGCTGAGATCAAGGTGTCAGCAGGATGGCTCTTCTAAGGCCTCAATCTCGAGGTTCCCCCTCCCTATATCTTCACAGGGTCTTCCCTCTGTACTTGCCTGCGACCTAATCACCTCTGCTTATACAGACACCAGTCACCTTGGATGGGAGTCCACCCTACTGACCTTTTAATTGAATAATATTTTTAAAGGTTCTATCTCCAAATACAGTCAGATTCTGAGGTACTGGGAGTTAGAGCTTCAACATATAAAATTGTGGAGGGAACCCAACACAGTTCATTCAGTCCAGTATACAGTTGTTCAGGCTTCCTTGGTGGCTCAGATGGTAAAGACTCCACCTACAATGCAGGAGATCCAGGTTCGATCCCTGGATTGAGAAGATCTCTGGAAGAGGGAATGCCTACCCTCTCCAGTATTCTGGAGAATCCCCTGGACAGAGGAGCCTGGGGGCTACAGTCCACAGGGTTGCAAAGAGTGGGACACAACTGAGTGACTAACACTTTCATTTTCACACTTGCACTTTAGGGAACTGAAGGCACAGTGCTCCAGGTCAAAGCACCAGCCCTGTGCTCAGCAGCCACCATCCACCGTGTTGTGTGGGCTCTGTTTTCATCCCATTTCCTCTCAGAGAGGCAGCCTCGCTCCTCCCGGGAAGCATATGGGCTAATTACACTATCAACCCTGACTACATACTCCCTGAAGCTCTGCCTACTAAGGTCGCTACTCAAGTGATCCTTGAAAGCACTATAATCAGTTTCTTAAACACAAAAACAAAAAATATACCCATTCTGTCATGATAAGACTTCAAGTGCAGAGCAAAAAGAATTGCCCTGGGGGTACAACTGACTACTCAGAGACTTGATCTGCAGGTTTTAGGAGAGGAAACTCACAGCCACCACAAACCTCTTCCTGGGGCTGATCCCACTGAACATCACCTGACCATACAAGGGACGGCTCAACATGTCAGTGGAAACCCAACTCTACAGCTCCTTGGAGGCGGCACACTCCCAAACAGGCCTTTGTACCTATTTGCTGAAATGTTAGCCAGATTATAGCTGAAAATTCTGCTAATTCTGGGGAAGTTTTTGGTCTTGTGCCTGGAACTATTGAAACATACATTCACACCTACCACATGTAACACTTAGCAGCATAATTTCCAGCACAACACTTTCATACTTTATTTTTAAAAGAAACAGAGCAGAGACTAAAGACCTGCACTCAGTCTGTGGCTTTTTGCAGGAGGCTCCACCAAAGGTGGAGAGGATGGCTTCTGCGATGAAGGGAGGGTTGTTTTGCATTTTTAAGGGAAAGGAGCCACACAAATCTTTGCTCAGAATCAGGGAACTCAGGATGCTGAAACCTAACATTTGCACCTGCACATAAATAGAAAATAATAATAATAATAGTAATGTGCAAGGCTCTGGCAAAAGAGTAATGATTATCTCATAAATCCCAGCAAAAGTATTTTAAAACATCTTACTGTAGCCCCTTTTGTGTTAAAACTGAAAAAGGGAGGTTCTTAAAATATTAAAGACTCAGACCAGCTCTGCGCTTAAATGCCAATCTTTTCTCCCAGCCAGGGCAGTTCCCACCCCACTAGGTTACTTCTAAACAGGCATTGTCCTGCCGGCCTAAATTGCATGCCAGAATTACAAAACCCGCTCACTTTACACCAACGTCTCTATTTAGACTGCAGAGTTGAGAAAGCAAAGGCTATTTCAACTTCAACTCCCTTAGCAAACAGAAGAAAAGGCATCTGACCCGCCGACTTTTCCAGCTGGTCCTTGGGTCTGGTCGCCGGTCTTCGCAGCAGCGCGCGGGCACCGACCGCCAGTCTGCCACCAGGGGGCGCAGCATCCTTTGTCCTGACACAGGCATTGAAAGCAGGCTATGCAGCTGGCTGGGCCTCCCCGAAAATTTGACTTTCACTCCTTTCATGGTTTCTCTCTGGAACCAACCCACTCCCCGGGCCGCTTCATTCATTTTAAAACCGTTTCTTCTTCCCTGATGCTCACAGTCTCCCTCCATCTCATCTTAGATCTGAGCATGTTACTGGACTCTGGGCAAGTTTCTAAAAGGGCTTTTCAGAGGCACCAGTCCAACCCCAGCTGCTCTTCCTCTGCAAAGCTTAGGAGACCCGGGCCCTAGCTTATCATTTGCTGTCACTTGGAGGCCCCTCAGTTGAGGATGTTTCTAAAGATTCTTCCAGAATGAAGGAGCCTCAAAGACAAGACTAGCTTCCTGGAAGAATTACTATGTTCATTCTCTAATAGCCCTCCCCTTCCTCTCAAGAAATAATAACAAACAAATGAAATGATACCCCCCCCCCAACAACAACCCGGCAGTGTTCAGCTTCACCACCCCTCCTGCCCCTGAACAATCTCAGGTCAGCTTTTGCAGGTAGACACCTACCCTCGGGGACCAGCTGAAGCATCCTTTCAGCCACACCTCTTACCACTCCACTGTGCACCCCAAGCAAGGCAACTGCCTCCTCCTACCCTCGACAGCTTGGCTGTATCTATTCTCCAGTAGAAAGGAATCCACCCAGATACCAAAGACTCAGAGTTGTCATCTTTCAGGGATAAAGAAACAGCCGTTTCTACTTTAAAACATGCTTGTAGCCCTGCCCCTACAAACAGACAGAACACAGACAAAATGCAAACCCTTAGATCCCTAAAAATCCACTGTTCCGCAGGAGTAGGGCACAGGGTTCCTATCCAGGCCTTTGAAAGGCAGCTGCTCTATTTACATGGAAAGATGTCAAGTTTACAGTGTTTTCCCTGCCTCTCATGTTAGCCTCAGAGCAACTCTCAGAGGCAGGCAGCAAAGTCTCAAGCCCAAGACATCTGCTCCAGCCTTGGAGCTAGTACAGGGCAGGGGCAGCACTTTGGGGGCAGTACTCAGGTGACCGGGACCTGAGGAGAGCTGTGGGCCCAACTGCTGTCACAGACGAGCCGCAGGATATCTGCACTGAGAGACCCATGGTTTGGTCTCCTGAAAAACTGTGGCGTGAGCAAGTGCCTAGATGGGGCAGGAAGAGAGGAAAGGAAGGGGTGATATTAACTCTAACGTGACCCTTCTTTTTATCTCTGGCTTTCTTCACTTCCATTTTCTCCCCACTCACTTTAGCTAATGCAGAAGGGTGGAAGTGCTGAGCCTGGGGACAGATAGCCCCAGCCAGTCCACCTAATGTGAGCTGGCTTCTCCTTCTTCATAAAGTAATGATAAGGTCTGTCCGATAGGGAAGAGAGTCACTAAAGGATGAAAAAGGTCAGTGGTATTCTGGACAGGGGGGAAGAGCAGAGTGGGAGACTTTTACTTTCATTTTATGCCCCTTTGTATTTTGATTTATGCATATTATTACTTTCATAATTTGATTTTAAAATTTTTATTGGGGCTAATGATGCTCTTCAGAACTGCTGTAGTGATGACTTACGTAAAGTGTCTGGCGTGCACGTGGTCTGGCATGGAGTTGATGCTTCCTGAACAGTAGTTTACTTTAGCAACCACAAGACCCTCAAAACTGAGCAAACAGAATGCAAAATCAAGAATCTCGGAGTATAGTGCAGACTCTGCTCTCAGCTCACTGTGTCTTCTTAGGAAGTCAACTACCTTCTCTGAGCCTTTGTTTCCTCATCTGTAAAATTATAAGGTGCAGGCCAGTTGATTTGAAAAACTATGAGGAGGACAGAGCAGGGCTCAACTCCCCCTCCAAAGTGACCAAGGCACCTTTTAAAACTCAGCTACACGCTTTGCAAAGGAGGTCTCTTAATCGTGAGTTCATCAGAGACCCTTCCTAAAAGTTGTCAACTAGGTTAGGCGGAAAGGGCCAGACACAGCTGAACAAGTTTTAAAATAATACAGGAATTAAATTAGGAAACAAAAACACATCAACACTCTGGGAAGGCCATCAACTTAACGGGGTGGGGGAGGTGGGAAAAGATAGTTTAGGCTCTTCTCTGGGTGCAGTTGGCACCATGATGATTTCCTGACAAAAGAGTTGTCGTTGGTTGGCAGAGGGGATGAAATTCAAGGCCCAGCCAGGGTTAGCCCCAGTCCAGTCTCCTAGGCTGAGAGTTTTATGTGGGCGCAGGGCTGGCCTTGGAGAGACTAGACCCTCCCCTTAACACAACCATAAGGAGAGCTGCCCAGGAGAATTGGACAAAAACACCTCTGAGGTTTCTTCCAACATTACCTGAACCACCACCACTATCACCAGCACAACAAAAGTGGGGAGACTGGCTCATAGAAGGCAGAGGTGCTCAGACAATAACACTTCAGCAGCTTGATTGGGGAGACCTTTTCTGCGGCAATCCAGCTCCTGAGAATCCAATGGAGGGTTGTTTCTGGAACACGCGTGGATTCACTTCCCACCCTGCTCAAAATCAAATTTTTCCTTATAGTCTCCTCTGCCAGCGCTGGGCCTTTGGGGAGAGGATGGCAGGTAGTCTGATGGGTAGGAAGGCTGGGACTCCTTTCACCCTGTGGTCTTCTTCCTATTTAAAGCAGCACCGCCTGTCACAGCAGCCTCTTGCCAATATTGGAGGCAGGAATATTTTTCTGACATTGTAAGGGGGGGTGTTCAGAGCATATGGGAGGCCCTTTCCCAAGGCCACTGCAGGGTAGAAATTGGTTTCACCCGCTCCCCAGGAGGAATCTTCAGCCTCCCCCCCGCCCCCACTCTGGAGGTCAGACTCAAAAAATATCTACATTTCTATTTTTTAAAAAAGGAGAAAAGTGGATTTTTTTTTTTTTTGGTGTCTCTGAATTATCTGACCATGCCTGTTACAATGACATCTCCTCCCGAAGCCCGTGTTGTCACTGCCTAAAGAGAAGGCAGTGCTTTCTGTTCTTGTGGGATCTGAAATAACGGTACCAAAGTATGGGGACACCTGAAAGACCCCTCCCTTTTTTTATGAGGCTAGCGATCTAAGAGACGGGAAGGGGTGGGGGGAGAGGGTGGAGGAAGGAGTCTCCTGTAGAGAGGCATCCGCAGGTAGCAGCAGCTTTGCCTGATTTCCAGAGAAAAACTAAGTAAATACAAACTGCTCCATCAATCATCACGCTTTGACAAACCTATATTCCTGGAACTTCAGTGTCTTTCAGAGAAATACCTTCCGTTGTACATTACAAGTCAATTTCAATGGCAGTTCTGAATGTCTGGCCACTTGTTAAAATGCTTTCTGCGCTTGCTTTTCTGTGTGGTTCTTTTCTGTGCCCGTTTGTATCTCTAATAAGCAGCATTGTTTATTATCCTTGGGTCCGTGCCCCTGGGACTGAACTGAAATAGAACAGGAGTGCCGAGTTTGAGCGCTGGAAAATACTTCGGGTTTCCCAGGCCCCTGAGGGGTCTCTGGGGCAGAGGAGACAGCCGCGTGGGGAAAGCCCACCCATGTGTGTGCGCCCTGCGAAGAGCAAGCTTGCAAGAGTTGTTCCAGACTCCCTTAGGTCCTGGGCAAGGATGCCGAGATGAGCCCACAGGAAGGAGGCACATGGGTATGGGAAATGCCACTAACGTCTGGGACTAGGTGTGTGACTTAAGGGCCAAACAGTCTAATATTGCCAGGCTCATAAAAAGAGACTGTGGCGCGGGAAAGGTTCTGAGCTGTCTTTTAGGTTCGAAGTCTCAATACTCATCCCCGTGCAATTAATTCTCACGAATAAATTCTCTTTCTTCTACATAGCCCCTCAGTCTCTGTTGTCAAAACGAGCATCCTAAACAAGACGAGGATTACCCCCCTTCTTCCCTGCAGTTGCTTAATATTTCTCCCCATTTCGTTTTCAGCCGGGTGCTTTGTGACCATGGGATGGAAGCGCGTGCGCCGAGAAATAAAGCTCCACTGTACCCCTAGCTTCACAGACTTTCTGCCCCCTCCAACCGCCAAATCGGCCCCTCCGTAAGGCCTCTCCCAATTCTACTGCTCCCGAAACAGAGTGGGGTTCGTTATCAAAAAGCAGAAACCCGCATCGGAGATACAACCCGGCATGCCTTCCGCGTCTGGGGGAAATTTTTCCGGTTTAGCCCAGCCTGCGTTTAAACGTCCACCCCAATTTAATGTCAGGGCGGGATCTGCCGGAGAGTTTGCCGGAAAGAATGCTATTAAACCGCGTGAGCTAGACCCTGGCTGTGTGCTTCCCAAGCGAGACTTCTAGACCCAGGGCCCAGCCCGAACTGTCCTTGCCACAGGTTCCTGTGAGAGACAAGCCCCTGTCGGCAACTTCCGAAATTTCCTCCAACAGGCTGCAAAGACTGCTCAAATTGTCCTTCCTAGTTCCACTCCCTCATCCAGTTTGTTTTAAAATACAGAGATTCTGTTTGCTCGTAAGAACAGAGTGATTTCCCTCAAGCAACTCCTGCAAGAGCTTTAAGCAGCCTCTGGGTTGCAGCGCGTCCAAGCGTCTGAGTTTTCCGAATTTCCAGAAGTAGTAAAGGGAATTTTGGTGCCGGAGAAAGTGCGGGGTATGCGAGTGCCGGGTGGGGGTGGGCGCCGAGGAAGCCGCCTGGAGGCTTTTTGTTTTTTAAAGTTAGACTTGCACCGAGGTGCCAGTACAAACGGCACCGCTTCGTGGTTTCCTAATTTAGAGAATCGAGCTGAGTTTGGGCCCATCGTTGAAGCCAGGGGCCCCGCTCAGCATACTATTAACAGTTTTCCAAGAGCGAGCAGGAACGGGCGCAGCTCACTGGGCACTGCCAGGCGCAGCTGACTTTGTCCGCTGCTCCCGGCTCTCCGCTTCTCTCCCTTCTCGTGCCAACCCCAGAGCCATCCCATCGCTGCCAGGATTGCTCCGGGGAAGTGAGGGCCGAATGTCTAGGCTGTGGAATCTCCCAACAGGTAGTTTCACCCGGAGCTGGCAAGGCTTAAATATCAAAGGTTGGGTCGCACGGGCTGCATTAAACTGGAGCACGGACGCGGTCACCAATGGAGCAAGGAGAAGAAAAGTTGCTTTCTGGGAGTCACTTTAAATAACCCCATTTTCTCTCCAATCTCCAACTTCTCTCGAAATAGCGCGAGCTGTGCCATTTGGAATGGCACTCAATGAGCCTAAATAAGCCGCTTCAGGCTGTAAACTCATATCCGATTTGAATTCTTTTTCCCCCTCAGTAGTTACTAGAGAACCCAGCTCGGCTTTGGAGCGATAGGTATTTATTTCAGAATTGGGAGATTCGCCTTCGAAACGTCGTAGGCTCCAGGGCAAAAGAGGAAAAGGCTGTGTTGCACTTGGATGATATAATTGAATTATGCCTTTCCCTGGTGTGCAGTGAGGAAAAGCAGGATGCCAGGCAGTATGTGGAATGGGCGGCGGCAGCCTCGCGCTCCAACGAGCGCACCACACTTCCTTCCCAGGGCGCGGGGAGAAGTTGGGTTGGGCCATTGTGTCCTGCCTCCAGCAAGGATGTGCACCAGCTGGAATATCGTCCCAGCAGCACGATCCTGGCTGCGTGGCCCCCTCCCTTCGGGGGCACTCTCCCAAAGGTGCCCGCCGGAGTCCGTGGACGCACGTGGTACATGGAGACCCGGCGCGCGACTCGAAACCGCGCGTATCACCCCAAAGATCCTAGGCGCGCGCAAGGCCCTCGCCGGGTGAGGGAAGGTGGGGGACCGGGCCCTAGAGCCAGCGGATCTAATCCCGCTTTGGCAGACGAGCTCTGCGCTGTCATGGGGTAATGCTTTCCGCACGACACAAATCGCGGAACTCCGGCTCTGCCTGGTCAGTCTCCTAGAGAAACGTTCTCAAACTTTCCCGGGGTACTGGCCCCTAGAAGCCTCTGGGGCCATAAGCGAACCTGACCCGGGAGACTTGGATCTTTAACCGCCTGAGGACCTGGCGTCCCAATAACACCCAGCCGGCTCCCCCATGCCTTCCCCAGTATGGCTTGCTTGCCCTGCGCCTCCACCGCTAACCACGCTACCCAAACTTTCCAAAGTTTTCTACAGCTTTACCACCTCCAGTTCGCCTCGGCTGCAGCGGGGGAGAGGAGAAAAAGACCCCCCACTCACACACCCTCCCTCCACCTCTCTTTCTCGCCTCTCCCTCCCACCTTCGGCCTCCCCTGTGAGTCCAAACCTTGCAAGTCGGAGCGTGCGGCAGTGGAGCCCCCGAAGGCACCGACTCTGCAGGGGACGGATTTCGCCGCATCCCCCACTCTCAGAGCCGCGGCCGTTCCGCCCCCTCCTCCCCCACCTCGTTTGCGGCGCAGGGACCTGTGGGCTTGTAATTTAGTTTTGTTCAAATTTAGTTTTTTATCCCCCCTTTTCATTTTTAAAGATTTTTTTTTTCTTCTTTGAGATTACACTCTGTTGGAGCTCAAGAGGCTGCCTGCCTTCCAGTTTCCCTGCGCGGGGTTCGGGAGACGCATCCTTCGCGCCGGGCGGGTTGTCTTGCGAGTGGGGCCAGGGGCTCCCAGGCCGCGATTTCTCCAGCTGGGTTTCGTCTCCCTGAGAGACCCTCCATCCTGGCGTGGGGGCAAATTCGTGGCGGAGTTCAGCCTCAAGACAAGCCTTCTGGGCCGCCACCGCACCCCACCCCGCCCCCTACCCCCGCCAGAGCTACGGCTGCAGTTGGTTCCAGGGATGTTTTTATACCAGTTTAGGAGACAGAGTAGGCAGTAGAGGGGAGACCCTATTCTAACACCTTCCTGAGGTCTTCCTGCACAAGGAAAATTCGAGGTAGAAAGGTTGCCTCCCTCCAGGTTCCGCAGCGACGCGCGCCCCACCGGGAGACCCCCACAGAAATGCCTCAAGTTGGTTGGTTTTGCGGCCTATTGTGTTTTTATTTTGTCTAGGATTAATGTGGTTGGATATTTTTGCAGCCAGCCTTACTACCCTGGGGCTTCAACTTTCAAACCAAGTCAACGGGAACATTCCGAAGGAAACTGGATCCCCGGGTGCGCCGCCCGGCCGGGTGCGGGGCAGAGAAACGTAATCCTCTGCGCACCGCGCGGGGCAGACTCTTGGTCCTAGGATCATTTCTGAATCCCACTGGATTGGGCTGGGGATCGGACTAACCCCCCTCCCCCCCACCCAACCCAAAGGTTGGGGCCAGCACTTTGCCTCGATCCTTCCACGTGCTGGATTCCTGGTGCCGTTTGCAGACGACGCCTGCCCCGCGCGCATCCCTAGGGGCTAATGGGTTCAGCCGGGCGCCTTAGCGTCCCCAGCATCAGACTCGAGTTTGCCAGGCACTCAAGGTTAGGCTGCCTGTTACCTCGTGTGACCACGGACATGAAAATCTACCCAAAACAAAGGTGCCCACAAATGGCTACGGGAGGGAGCAGCTGAGACCTGGCCCCTCCCCACCTTCTCCCTTTGACCTCCCTGTGCTGGGGAACACCTGCCCCGCATGCCCCACTCGTTTGGGGCTCCTTCCAGGCGCTCCTCACACAGGCCCCGCTAGGACTCGGCGGCTGCCTGGGACCGATGTCCCACCTCCTCGCCCCTTCGCCCCCCCTCCACCCCCTGCTCCCCGCACCCACCCCCGGGCTGGTCTCTGCCTCCTCCGGCCCCCGTTGCCACCAAGCTTATGTGGGAGAAAACCCAGCGGAGTGTGGCCTGGGAAGGCGGGAGGTTTCCCGGCCCGTTCAAATGGCAACCCAGCAGTAACAGTAAAACCGCTTCATCTGCGGGTGAGATGCCTGTGGCGGCTTTTTAAAAGGCGTGGTGAGTGGGGATGAAGAGGGAGGCGAGAGGAGAAAAATTAAGGTAGAGGAGGAAGGCAGTGGATAAAGTTGTGGGTGTAAGCTGCCCTGATTCTTAACTCCTTATCCTGCCACCCCCGAGGCTGAGCAGTTGACAAAGCTGTCAGTCTTTTAAGCCCCAAACTTCTCAAGGACAGGGCGGAGGAGAGGCACCCTAACCCCCCAGAGCCAGCGGTACCCAGCCACACTTGGCTTGGGGGCAGGAGACTCCACTGCGGTTTACTTTGAGTATAAAGGATCCGTGCACAAAGGAACCCCCACTTCCCTTTGCCATCCCCACCCCCACCTACCCTTCCATAGTCCTAGGGCTGTATTTATTTATTTTTCATCTCTGACACCCGAGATTTCACCGGGAGATTTTAAGGCAGGAGAGGAGAGAAGGAAAGTAAGATTAAGAAAAGGGCTGGCTGAGGACTACAGAGGTATTGAAAACCCAACTTAGATGAATTTGGGAGTGTTTTAAAATTTCATTTCCTTCAGAAGCTGTCTGCTGTAGACCAAAACCTAGTTCCATTACTGGAACAGGAAACTAGAAGTCTCTCTGGAAACAAAGAAGTGAAAGGCTGGAGGGACACCCCTTTCCCCTGTCTCTCCTCAAGTGAATAGAAAGCAACTCTCTGCTCAGCGTTGTGACACCTAGCTGCCCCAGCATGTGGATGGTCACTTCCTTTCAGGAAGGCCAAGGAGGGGGTAGGGGGTGACCCAGAGCCTGATGGCTATGCCGTTTATCTCCTGGGATGGAGCCTGGGAAAAGCCGGGTGTAACACCAAGAGATGGGGCAGTGCCTTGGCAGTGTCAGCGGAGGGATGAAGAGCCATCCTTCTTCCTTCAAAGCCCCTCTCCTGATTATTTACAACTTTAGGTTTATATTTCAAATCTTGAGGCTTAGTTGCTGTTGTTTTTTTAAGTAGAACATTTACCAATGTGTTTGGAATTATTTTTGTATGGTCCCTATTACTGTTGTTTGCAGGATTTTCTTCTCCTTTTTGTCTTTTCTTTCTCCCCTCCTGCAGTATTGGCAGCCCCATAGGAAGAGCTTTAGTGGGAAGGGTGAAATGGACCCGTTCATTCTTACTACCACAAAAAGCAGCATACACACCAACTCTCCATTCTTAATATAATCCTTTAAAAAAATTAATAAAACAGTCACTTAGGCAGGAACTGGTTAGGAGTGAGAAATTGCTAATTCTAGGACACTAGCTAATCCTGTCTCTTTAAGAAAAATCCATAAAGCTCTTCCATCAGCCCAGTGTCTGGGAAAGAAGCAAACTCAGTACTTGGAACAAAAGAGACAAAGAGGCCAAACAACAAAACAAACAAACAACTCCCCCTATCCCCCCCCTCGGAGACAACAATAGACGAGACACAGCAAGTGCAGTTACTGCCTGGCCCTGTCCCACTGCCAAGTCTCCTGCGTTTGGCTGGAGACTTTCTCTCTCACCCCACTCCCACTGGTCACCCCCCTTCCTCAGCCCTTTCCTGTCTTTCTCTGTGTGTGACTCTCTCTGTGTGTCCTTCTCTTGGGGTCTGGCTGTGTGTGTGTGTGTGTGTGTGTGTGTGTGTTGTCCCGGTCTGTCTCTGTGCTGCTTTTGTTTTCACTTGATGTTGCTCTGTCTCAGACCTTCATATTCTCTCTCCCTGTCCCCCTCTTTCACACCCCCGCCCCCAGTTTAAAGGCTCACAGCATATTAGCATACTCTGCCCTTTATATATTTACTTGCTGGCCCTTTTCTGGACATCTCCTAACGGCCTTCTCAGAACTTGTTTCTCTGGGTCGTCAAGGTGGCTTGTTTTGTATTTTGTTGGCAGCCTTTTCTGCCAGGAGAATCCCAAAGTCCATTTGCACTTGGGTGTTTAACTGCTTCTCCTGTTCAGGTCTTTGCGCTTTTTCTATAAGGCCCCAGGCACACTTTGTCTGCCTGTCCCCGGCAGTCCTTTTTGCTCTTCTCAGCTGCTGCTCCGGCCTCTCATGCATGCCTGCCTTTGCTTTCTCTCACGGTCTTCCCCCCCACACCCCCCAATCCAGCCTTTTCCTTCCTTTCCCCTCCTCTCCACCAAACTTTAATACAATGCTATAAACATCTTTGCCTGGCGATGGCTTTTCTTTGTAAAGTGAATATAAACCGTTGGAAGGTAGGCAGTGGAGAAAAAAAGGGAAGGATCAATCAATGGAGCCTGCAGACAGCAGAGGCTGAACCATGGAGCAGGCGTCCCTGCCAACAGCTCCATCCTTTTCACACTTTTCTCTCCCTAATAAACCCTTTTGTGATAGTATCTCCTCCTGAAGCATCTGTGTGAGCTCCAGGGAGACATGGGATGGGAGTGGGGGAGAACCTGGTCAGCTCTCCTCAGCTGGGGAGGGAGATACAGCCTCATGACTATGTAGCCCCCAACCCAGCCCCTCTCCCCTTCCTCTCAGGAAGACAACACAGAGGTTGTTGGCAAAAGGGGCAAGGTCTTTGATGCCTGTTTCGGAGGTGCCTCTTTAAGAGAAGTATGGGATGACTGCTTAAAAAGAAGCTTCTCCAAGGCTTCTCCAAGCTTCTCCAAGGCAAAGGGAAGATTCCAGCTATCAGAAGGTTGTGGATTGAAGAGGGCTGAGCTGTTTATCTAAAGAAGATCTGAGAATTGCCAGTTGGTGGTGCAGGGCAGCAAAACAGTGGCACTTGCCCCTCCCACAAAAAAAGAAAACAAATCCTGCCCAGTAGGCAACAGAACCAGGACGAATGATCTCCCTTGGGATCAACCCTTCCTCTTCTCCCCCTTTCCTCAATAATATACAGGCAAAGTCTGGTGCCTCAACAATTAGCTTGAGGACATGATAAAAAACAGAAATGTAACAGGAAAGTTATCCGCATTGTTTGGTTGCTTGGTGACAAGGGCAGTATTATGAAACACTGATGTGATAAAACACATATGCACAAGCATATACACAGGTGTATATGTATGTAGATTTAGTCCATGGAAAAGAGAGGAAACTGGAAATTAAACCTGACTTGAATATAACCTGGCCACTCATCAGCTGGGCAACTATACCAACCTCACAGTGGTGTTCTATAGTGTCTGCGGAATTGCATGAATCAAAAAGCCAAAAGCAATGTCTGGCAAGCAGTCTGTGCTCAATAAGTGAGTCCTCCCTAACTGTGTTCCTTCCTCCCTCCCTCCTCCCTTTCCTCCCTTCCTTGCTTCCTTCTTCCTCACTCCACTGGCTTTCTCCCTGAGCCTTCTATGGTGCAACCAAAGGGGAAACCGTCCAAATTGCCTCAGTTTCCAGACCCTGAGGGAAATTTGAGCTCTCGCTGAGTCCCAATATTGGAACAGGGCAGACCACACCATAACTTACTCCTTCCATGCCCAAATACCACCTGGACTAATTTGTCCTTGGATGGCAGTATTTGGCTACTACTGCAGCACCTCCCTTAGAGTCTTTCTTTTCAACAGTTAGCAGGGAGAGAATCCTTTCCCCAAATCCAATCTTTTACATGTTTTATTAGATACTGTGTACCCTGAGAGCCTCTGTGTGGGTGCATATATTAAAAATCACACCCTAACCAAGAGGTCTAAGAAGGGAGATGCAGAAAAGAGTATGTTCTAATGAACTGTGATCCTGACCCAGAATTGCTCACTTGGGAAGGCTGTTTTCTTGGTATTTTGACCTTGTCAACATGACTGATTTTTTTCCCCCCTCTAGAGGAGTCACTCTCTGGTTAAGCTGTTTCTTGGGCAGTGTTTTGGGAGGACACTTCAGTGCATCTGGAAGCATTCACTGGTTAAGGCGCCTGTCCTGAGCCTCCATCAGGGACTGTTGCCAGGACGCCTTTTCTTCCTTTCTCTTTCCCCAAAGCTGAACCAGCTTGTGACAACAGCAGGCAAAGCCCATGAGCCATGCATGGCAGGGGCCCTAACTTCAACTAGTGAGAGAGGGAATATGTGAAAAACGTTCCCACCTTGGACTTCCTTTCTCTCTGTATCTTATTGTCTTTTCTACAGATACTCCATTTCCATGTTTCTCTGGCTTCCTGTACATTTTCCTGTTTTATCTCCACCTTCCCAGCCATGGAGGGTACTGATATTGGAGCGTATTCTGTGAGGGTGGAGAGCTCCTCGTAACCTCTCCCCAACACTTTCCATCATTTCTCATCTCTTCTTCTCTGCCTTCATCACCAGGCCTCTGCTACCTATAACCAGGGTATGGTTGTGTCTTTGTCTCTCCCCCTCTTCAGGCACCCCTGTTTCCAGGTGGGGCCTTTTTGTGAACTGCAAATAGAACCCTCTGTCCTTCCTGAAAACACCTTTTCTCACTTCAGATTTCCACCCCCATACACCAGGTTCCCCTGGGCAGTGGACAACCTGTGCCACCATACATGGGCACTCTGAATTTCCCTCTTTGACAGGTAAGAGTGTTGTTGGGCACTTGGTCATTTAGGGATGCCCCCTGAAAATGGAAAAGACCATGAAGTGTGACGCTAGGAGGCTAGCAGCCTCTGAGACCTTCCAAAGCCTTGTCTTCTACTCTTCTTGGGCTCCTGTCCAGGAAGAAGCCTGAGATTAGGTCTCATTATTTTGTTTTTGACCTACATTCTTCTTCTACTAAGGCCTCATTGCCATACCAATGCCAGCAAGGCATTTGTTACTGCAGAGGGTACAATGAGTATTGATGTCTAAATAAACCCCTAAACACTGGTAAGTCCTCTGTCCTTTGCTTGACTTTGCTTCTAGTGGGCCAGCTTTTGTAGTAAAGGAGTCAGTCCCTTTGGGGCTACCTGAGAGCTTTAAGTTGGCACTAATGCCCATGGTTAAAGCTAAGTTTGGAAAAATTGCCCCGTGTAAATACCAGCATCAAATTAATAGATTCCAAACTACATTATTCTGAGTTGGCAATGTAATTTGCATTCTTCACATGGAAAAGGTTTGAAGAGCAGGTCAGTTTCCTGTTTAAAAGAAAGGTTTGCTCCTGATTGCTAAGTTACCATGGTTCTGTTCTGATCCCATTCTATAGAACAAGAAACTTCTCCATTTTGGAGTCTTTGGAAAAATACTTTATCCTGGGAGGTGGCTTGCAACCCTGACTGCATTAGAATCACCTAGGGAGATTTAAAAAATTACCAGTGCCTGGTCTCTCCTCAATCCAATTAAATTCAAACCTCAAGGGGTGTGGTGTGGGCATCGGCATTTTTTAAAAGCTCCCTTGGGTGATTGTAATGTTTAGCCAAGGTTGAGAACTACTAATTTATAGGTTGAGAGCACAGTGCATCATGGTGAATAATACTCATTCCTTTAATAAGTGTGCAGAGAACTCCTACTAAAGGAGATGGTTTGCTGGGGACAAAGAGATGAAGTTGATGGACACTGCTCTGTGCATCTAGGATTTAGTGGGCAAATGCTAACAACATAGGTGTCTGAACAGAACCTCTGGGAAGCATGATCAACTTGGCTCCTGCAAAGATCATGAGACAGGAAGTTAGAACTCCCAGTTCCAATTCAGGTTCTAGCATGAGCTAGGGAAGTGACCTTAGACAAGTCTCTGCCTCTTTGGGTCTCAGTCTGATCATCTGTAAAAGAAAGCAGCTGAAACGCAGTCTAATATTTGTGCTGGTGTCCTCCAGCCTTACAGCGTGTTGCTAAATTCTCTGACACCCATAAGCTGAGCCAGGCAGTTACCAAATTCTTTTGGAAGCTGGCTCCTTTCACTCATACATAATGCTGACAACTGCCCTTCTGATGTTCCACCAAATCTCTTTACAAACCCTAAGTATCAGAGTGTTAATTTTTAAGTAATACTGGGCTCCCTTAATTCTCTCCCCTGCTCTCTTACAAATTAGCAGATGAAGGGAATGGAGTGGTGGTAATGTCTAGGAGCAGTGGGTAATGACTAACAGAAGTTTATCCAGTTGGATAAATGTCTTGTGGATTGCTGCTGGGGTCAGTGTTAGTTCTGGTCTTAATTAACATCTTCATTAATAGTGTGGGAGAGGGAATAAACAATAGCTAATGATATTTGCAGATGGTGGTAAACTCAGAGGTGTTGCTACTACCAGTGAGAGCAACAAGAGCCATGGGGATATCAGAGATGTGAACAAGAAGTGATTATAATGATGTTTGTTCTGGAAAAGGCAGAATGAAACCTTTAGCAGGGGAAATGACACAGGAGGCTGGGAAATGCTGAAAGAAACAACTATTGCTATATTTGTAACTGGGGTAGGCATTTGGCAAACAAGGCAGCTAATGGCCTTATGACTTTGGTTGCCTGTACTGGGGTGCTTGTCTTGAACAGCAATAATAATCATCAGGAAAATAAGAATAATATTCAACATTTATTGAGTGCTGAGAGTATGCCAGGTAAGGTTCTAAGTGATTTGTTAACACGGTTTTTAATCCCTCAAATCATGCTGCACTATCTTAAGCTCTCTAAAGATTCTGGCTGCAGTCTTGCTATGGCTCATGGACTTCTAGGTGTGAATAGACCTAGGAGGCGAAAGGGAAAAGGACAGAAATAGACCATCAAAGTGTGTCCCGTGCTCTTTCCCCAGGCTTCAGAGAAAAATCTCCCACCTTTAATTTTTCCTGACCCTAACATTTCTACCATCTTTTTCTTTCATTAGAGAATTGCTGGATTAATGAGGTTAATGAAGTAGGCAGAAAAATCATGCAAAAGGAAATGATGGAAGGGAGGGAGGAGAACAGAAAGGAGGGAGAGAGAAAGAAACCCGAAATGTATTGCCCACGTCCACAAGTCCTGCAGAAGGGGTAGAGCTGGGTACATTTCACAGACTTCCTGTTTAACCGTCACACATCTCATTCTCACAATGATTTTCTCTCGTAGTCACTTCTGTTAATGAAAGAGAAGACTCAGAGAGGCTGAGTCACTGGCTTTGAACACACAGCTGCTAGGTTGAGTGAGGTTCACACTCCAGTTGGTTTACTCCTAAATTCATGTCCTTTCCAACCTTGAATACATGTTTTCTTTTTTTTAATTTCGCCCTGTCCAGTTAGTGACAACATACAGGCACACATAGAAAGCCAGAAGGTAGAAATATTAAGAAGAGAATAAATACTGAAGAGCAGGGGGATAAAGGGAAAGTAGCCAGCACACACATCCACTGCCCAATTCAATCTGATTGAATTATTTATAATTATATTTTGAAATTAGGAAAAATGGAATTTGCAAACAAGAAAGGCTTCAAGACAATGGAACCCATAATAATGTAGATTTGACCTTGAGGGAATTTGGCAGAGAGCATTAGTGTCTGAGACGAAAGCAAACTGAAAAGAAAAACATTTGAATGCTATAAAAGCCAAGACTCTTCTTGGCAAATGTGGAAGCCCAGGGCCAGATGGATGCCAAAGGTCTTCAAAATGATATCAGAGGAGCTTCAGGAAGTTGGAAACATGTGGCCTGGGCATGCGGCTGCTCCCCACCCCGGGCCTCCCACCTCCCTCACTATGGAATGGGGGTCCAAATGCCAATTTAGGGTTAGCGCCAGGAACTGAACTTTTAAAAATGATGAGATGTACATTTCAGAGCAGCTGCATAGAAGGTATAGTTCAAAGAATAAATATAAACAACAATGTAAGCATGACCCAAGTCAAGAAAGATAGTGTTGCCTGAACCTCAGAAGTCTCCGCCTCCCCGTCATCTCCCTCTCCTGAGAGGGAATCATGGCCCTATTTTTCCTATGATCGTTGCTTTGCTTTTGTTTTTGTACTTTAGTTTTAGTGTTTATGCGGGCCTATTTTTGAACTTTATATAAATAAAATCACACTGCATGTACTCTTTTATGACTTGCTTCTTTTCTTTCAATCATATGTTGTATATAAATACACAGCGGTGTATTTAACCATTCTGTCTTTGTGGGGACTTTTGGTTTGTTTCTGGTTTGCAGCATTCACGAACTGTTCTAATGTGAACTTCTTGTCCACATCACCTACTGCACACGTGCAGGACTTTCCCCAAGGAGGGGCCAGAAACCTACTGTCTGCAGGCCTAGGAGAACCCACTTCTTATTTTCTATGGTCTGTGAGCTAAGAAAAGTTTTCATGTTTTCAAATGAATGAGAGGAATAAGAGAAGAAAAACATCTCATAATATATAAAAATAAACATTCCAATTCAGTGTTCATAAATACAGTTTAATTGAAGCACAGTTGGGCTCACTTATTACATGTCATCTATGGCCACTTTCCTCTAATGTGGACAGAGGCAAGTAGGTGCATCAGAGACTTGTACGACCTGCAAAGCCTACAATTTGGATTGACTGCAGAATATTTCATTGAAAATGAAAATTCAGAAGCTCACCTAAGGAAGAAAGCTTTCAGTAGTTTCAACATGGGGACAGCAGAGTTTGCAACCAAGCACAGAACTTTTCTAAGTATGTAAGAAGGAAGATTTAGTTATTCAGTCATATCTGACTCTTTGCAACCCCATGGACTGTAGCCCACCAGGCTCCCCTGTTCATGGAATTCTCTAGGCAAGAATACTGGAATGGGTTGCCACTCCCTTTTTCCAGTGGATATTCCTGACCCAGAGATTGAACTGGGGTCTCCTGAGTTACAGGCAGATTCTTTACCATCTAAGCCACCAGGGAAGCCTTTCTAAGTGTGTGGTACTATGCAAATACCTTGACCCAATACTGGGAAATTGACCCCACGTAAAACATTTGGTTCTTTACAAAAAAGGCTTTCTGATCCTGTTCCAGAGTGTATTCCTAGACGGGAAATTACAAAGATCTTGGATAAAATAAGATGCTATATGCAAAAAGCTCATCCAATGACTGATAACTTGTAGGAATTACTATGAACCGAGGCAACCTTCCCACTAACCTTTCACCTGGGCTTTCCTGCCCCCAAGAGGTCAGTCTATACAGTTTGTTTCCAAAAAAGTTCAGGTTCTCAGCTGGCTGTCAGTTGCCATCATAGCAGATGATGGTTTGGTTTAATACTACAACAACTGCACACGCTTTGGGGTTCATGCATTTTTATCAAAGATCTTTGAATTAAGATGACATTGAAGCCCAAAGGACTGAAAGAATTAAAATGCACACGTGTTATTTCCAGCTCTAAGTAAGAAGAATGTCTGTCTGAGTGTATTCAAGGTTTCTTAGAGAAAACTTGTTAACAAACAAATAAAACACTAGGAGAGTACATCAAAAGACCAACGGAAGAGTTCATCCAAAGATAATATTACAGAGAACAAATTTAGAGAACTAACGCTACTTGCTTTCAAGTGTTTTTATAATGCTATAGTGATTAAGACAGTGTGTTATTGGCCTCCAGAGAGAAAAATGGACCAGCGAAATAGAATAGGAAGTCTAGAAAATAGACCCGTACATATACGGACAATTGACTTTCAACAAAAGTATAAAGGCAATTCAGTGGAGACCAAAATAGTCTTTTCAATAAATGGTATGACACAACTGTGTATCCATACGGGAAAAAATGAACTTCAACCCATACCTTACACAATATACAAAATTTACCTCAAAGTGGACCTACTTGTAAAGCATAAAACCGCAAATTCCAAAAGAAACAAAGAGAAAAATCTTTGTGATTTTGGATTCAGCAAAATATCTAAGATATGAAACCAAAAGCAGGATCCATCATTTTGACCTCCTCACAATTTTAAAATTCTACTCTTCAAAGAACACAGTTAAGGGACTGAAAAGAAAAGTGACTGACAGTCTGGGAGAAAATATTGTGAATCAAATATCTGATAAAGGACTTGTGTCCATAATATACAGAAATAAACTTTAGTCACTCAGCAATAAGAAACAGCTCAGTTTTTTAAATGGGCAGAAGATTTTGAACAAACACTTTACAAAAGAAGATTTAAGAATAGATAGCATATTCAAAAGCAGAGACATTACTTTGCCGACTAAGGTCCGCCTAGTCAAGGCTACGGTTTTTTCCAGTAGTCATGTATGGATGTGAGAGTTGGACTGTGAAGAAGGCTGAGTGCCGAAGAATTGAAGCTTTTGAACTGTGATGTTGGAGAAGACTCTTGAGAGTCCCTTGCACTGCAAGGAGATCCAACCAGTCCATTCTGAAGGAGATCGGTCCTGGGATTTCTTTGGAAGGAATGATGCTAAAGCTGAAACTCCAGTACTTTGGCCACCTCATGTGAAGAGTTGACTCATTGGAAAAGACTTTGATGCTGGGACGGATTGGGGGGAGGAGGAGAAGAGGACGACAGAGGATGAGATGGCTGGATGGCATCACTGACTCGATGGACGTGAGTCTGAGTGAACTCCGGGAGTTGGTGATGGACAGGGAGGCCTGGCGTGCTGCAATTCATGGGGTTGCAAAGAGTCGGACACGACTGAGCGACTGAACTGAACTGAACTGAATGCGCACGTGGAAAGATGTTCAACATGATTTGCCATTAGAGAAACAAATGTTCAAATGACAATGGACCGCACTACATACCTGTTAGAACGGTTGAGGAGAAAACAGTTGATCATACTAAACTGGTGAGGACAAGGAGAAACTGAAACTCTCACACATTGCTGATGGAATTGTAAATGGTACAGCCACTATGGGTGACAGTTCGACAGTTCCTTAAAAAGTTGACCCTTTAAAGAGATACCTACCACATGCCCTCAAATTTCTTTCCTAGGTATTTACCTGAGAGAAATAGAAGTCTATGTCCATACAAAGACTAGTATACAAACGTACACTGTAGCACTGCTTGTCATACCCCCAAAACTGGAAGCATTCTAATTGCCCATCAACAGGTAATGGATAAGTTGTGGTATAACACACAAGAGAACACCACTCAGTAATAAAAAGAGATGAATTGTTGATACACGTAACAATATGAGTAAATGTCAAAGTACACTGAATGAAAGAAGTCAGGTGAGAAAGAGTACAAGCTGAGTGATTTTATTTGCATAAAAATATAGACTGTACAAACCAAGTTATAATGACAGAAGCAGATCAATCCCTTCAAGACATGGGAAGCAAGAGAGAGGAATTATCATGAGGCATAGAAAACCTTTTGGAGGTGAATAAAATTATTCCCATCTTGTATGTGGTGTAATTTTGGGAATTTACACCCATGTTAAAACTCATTAAATTGTACCCTTCAAATATGTTTCAGTTTATTATATGGAAATTAATCCTTAATATATATATTTTAAAACTCGCAAAGATATTATCATGTTAAATGAGCAAAATTGTAAGTGGAAAGATAATTTGCAACAGACAGAACTGACACAGGTCTCATGTCCAGAATGTGTAAAGAACTCTAAATTAGAAAAGAAAAAAGGAGAGCCCAGCTAAAAATGGATGAAATATTTGAACAGACATTTCACAAAAGAGACTATTCAAATGGTCAGTAAGCAGGTAAAAAGCAGCTTAATCTCATTAATCAACTGCAAAGTACAAATTAAAACCACATTGAGAGGGACTTCTGGCGGTGAAGAATCCACCTGCCAATGCAGGGGACACAGGTTTGATTCCTGGTTAGGGAAGATTCCACATGCCACAGGGTAATGCCACAACTACTGAGCTTGTACTCTAGAGCTGGTGAGGCGCAACCGCTGAGCCCACGTGCTGCAGCTACTGAAGCCTGAGCAGCTACAGCCTGTGCTCCGCAGCAGGAGAAGCCAGCACAACGGGCAGCCCGTGCACCGCGGCTGGAGGGTGGCCCTCACTCACTGTAACTAGAGAAAGCCCTCACGGCAGTGAAGACCCAGCACAGCCACAAATCAATAAATAATTTTAAAAGTTAAAAAAAATTTTTTTATAACCATATTCAGGTATTTCTATTCTCCAGAAATAAAAAGGAACTGATACAAAGTGTTGGTGAAAATATGAAACAACCAAATCTCTCTTATACCTAGTAGGAGTGTAAATTAATACAATCATGTTGGAAATTTTTTGTCATTATCTACTAAAAATTTTCATAGGCTACTTCATAACCCAGAAATCCTCCTAGGTGTACACCTAAGAGAATGCATATATATATATATACTGGAAAGCATATAGAATGCTTCTATTCCTTTTATTTGTATTGGCTCCAAACTGGAAAAAAGTCAGTGGTGGTCAAGTGTACAACAGATAAATGGTGTTGTGTGCATACAGTAGAATTCCATACTGCAATGTGGAAAAACAAAACAACTTTGTTTTTTGCAACAGCAGGAAGAGCTCTCATATGAAATGTTGAACAAAATTGTTCAAACATAAAAGAGTAAATATCATATGCTTCCTTTTTATATAAAGTTCAAAAACAGAGAATACAACTTTGTATTGTTAGAGATGAGAATAGTGCTGTCTTCAGGAAGGATGGTGGGAGTAGTAATTGGCAGGGAATGGGATGTGTTTTTTTTAACTGCCAGTAATTTTCTATTTCTTAAAATGAATAGTGGTGGTATGGGTTATCCACCTAACTATTAATATACACTTATGATGTGTACTTTTCTACATGCCTGTTGTAGAGAAGTGTGTTCTTTTCCTTGGTATATAATATTCCACTGAATGACTGGATGATTGTTTATTTTTTAAAAGCTGAGAAGAGAGAGGGAGGTAGTCACTTAGGTCTCCCCCTTTAGAGATCCAAAGAATGAAGACAAAGATGCTAAAGAGTCTTTTCTCCTTAGTGACTAAGTCTTCTTGGGCCTTCAGTGTTACTCTGTAGTTGTGCTAAGTTGTACCCACACTATGGCTGCCTGTTAGGGAGTTGTGGGACATAGAATGAGCCCTACAGGTAAAGAGGAGAGATTTTAAAGTTGGGCAAAAAGTCACGGTATTGTGCGGAAGGGTGTGCAGGGGAGAGGAAAACGTTTGCATGAAATTGGTGGTGAAGAGCCAAGGGCCTGGCACAGACTGCCTAAGTGCGTAACCTACCTTTGAAACTTGGAAGCTATTGACCTTGGTTAGGTAAGTTTGTTTCTCTGTACCTTAATTTTCTCATCTGTAAAATGGAAACAGTATTGTACCTGTTCTTATAGGATGGGTAAGAAGATTAAGGATTCCCTAGTGGCTCAGACCAGAGAAGGCAATGGCAACCCACTCCAGTACTCTTGCCTGGAAAATTCCATGGATGGAGGAGCCTGGTGGGCTGCAGTCCACGGGGTCGCACAGAGTCGGACACGACTGAGCGACTTCACTTTCACTTTTCACTTTCATGCATTGCAGAAGGAAATGGCAACCCACTCCAGTGTTCTTGCTTGGAGAATCCCAGGGACGGGGGAGCCTAGTGGGCTTCTGCCTATGGGATGGCACAGAGTCGGACACGACTGAAGCGACTTAGCAGCAGCAGCAGCAGCAGTGGCTCAGACAGTAAAGAATCCACCTGCAATGCAGGTGACGCAGGTTCAGTTCCTTGGTTGGGAAGATCCCCTGGAGAAGGAAATGGCACCCACTCCAGTGTTCTTGCCTGGGAAATCCCATGGACAGAGGAGCCTGGTAGGCTACAGTCCATGGGGTCACAAAGGGTTGGACATGACTTGGTGACAAAACAGCACCACAACATTAAATGAGTTAAGTGGTTAATTAAGGGTTACAGTGTGAAAATGAACATGTCATCTTGAAATGAAAAACATGGCCCTAGGTATTCAGACTTGCAGGATGCTGCAAAGGAGAACCTGCGGTGATTCTACATCAGCTGCCAGAGCTCTACAGCCCTCAGAGGCTGCTCCTGTCTCCACCCCTTTGTGCTGCTGCTAAGTAACTTCAGTCGTGTCTGACTCTATGTGACCCCACAGACAGCAGCTCACCAGGTTCCACTGTCCCTGGGATTCTCCAGGCAAAAACACTGGAGTGGGTTGCCATTTCCTTCTCCAATGCATGAAAGTGAAAAGTGAAAGTGAAGTCGCTCAGTCGTGTCCGACCCTTAGCGACCCCATGGACTGCAGCCCACCAGGCTCCTCCATCCATGGGATTTTCCAGGCAAGAGTACTGGAGTGGGGTGCCATTGCCTTCTCTGCCACTCCTTGCTAGATGCCCCTGATTGTATGTAGTAAAAAGCTTTGTACACTTCTCTTTCCTTCTTTCAGTAAACATCTTCCTTCAAGGTTTCGAGAATTCTCAGACCACCCCTTTGACCTCACAGGGAAGCCTAGCAGGTATATGAATTTGGAATACCACCACACAAACTCTCCATTTGCTCCTTTCCCCGTTCCAAGTCTCTTTCCTCTATGCTAGCAGACTATTTGGTTTATTCACACCCTGTCTTCTGGAAATAGCAGGTGCTCTTTTGTTGCCTAAAAGTTACATCATCTCATTCAGTTGACTAGTGACACTAAGGATATCGATGGGTTCTGGGGTATTCTCAGTGCTTCCCATTTGGGTAGCAGCATTCTATGCCTGCCACTAAGTCAGTTGTTTGGAAACTGTTTCTGAGCACAACAGCAGTTCCCCTTGTTCCACCTTGAGCTGGAAAGGGCACTTTGTGTCGGAAAGAACATTTGATTAATAGGTTGTTATGTTTCGTACCTTTCTAGAGATCGCCTAGGAGTAAAGTTGAGATAGAAACTGCCTCCCAGAAACTTCAACTCACATTATAGCCTCCTTTCAGTCCATCTCCCTTAGCATCAGAGAGCTAGAAGCATCACTCTTGATTCTTCAAGTGTAATTGCAAATAAATGCTATATACCAGGCCCAGAGGCTCTCAGAGGGCCTCTGAAGTCCCGTCATTATCACAAATTCTGTTAACTTTTCTTTATTATCTCTCACCACATTGGAAGAACAAGGACAGAGACAAATAATAATCTGATAGATTCAGAAAATACTTACTGAGAGAGGGCTAAATTTCAGACACCTTCCTACATATTCTGACGCAGATTATTTTTAGATATTCTTTTCTCAAACAGTAATCCTGATGTGGTAATTATTTTCTTACATATTTTTTGAAGGTGAGGAAACTTTGGCTAAGAATTATTACATACCTTGCCCAGAATCGCATAGCTTTTAGGTGACTAAGTCAGGATTTGAACCCCAAACCTTGGTGCCTCTAAGTCCAAGTGTAAAGCCTCTATCCCATTACTTTCAGAACATGCTGGAGAATGAAAATCATCTTGTTACATTCCATCTCGCTTTATTTTCAACCCAAACTGGTTTACCCAGCTTGGTAAGTTCTTTAGTCACTACAGGGTATTGAATGAATCATGGTCATATCCAAAACTCATATCCACGTTCAAAAGAGGAAGATCTATCCCATTGATAATATTTTAAGAAGAATGTGCCTGGGGTTCTAAAGGCAATTTCAAAAGAAGAGTGATAAAAATGTAGTAAGGAATACTTGTAAAACATCCCAAGGCAAACTCCTGTGATGCAGCCACGCTCACTTAGGTGGCTACAGTCTAGCCCTTGTTCTTGCTGCAAGTACTGGTCTGCTATAGCCACAGGCTTTGGAATTAGAAGCCCTGAGATTAGGAACACCCTGACCTTCCATTGGTGACTTAATCTCTCCTTACCTCAGGTTCCACATCTTTAAAAGGGCTGAAATAATATATATGACATTCTGAGCAGAGAGCACAGCCATAGTTAGGCTTCAGTAAGTGGTAATTATTATCACTTGTCATGACTTTCATTTTAACCTAATGGGAAAAACTATCACCCTCGGGGAGACCTCACTTAATTGAGGTGCTGCGGTTGGTCACAGCAAAGGAGAGGATTCAGTTTGCAGATACTTATTTAAAATAATACAGAAGAATAGTGCCTATCTGGTCCTCAGGGAAAGGGAAAATGGGCCCAGAGAGTCTGGCCTCCTTATTGATGTTCAACTAAGAGGCTGCTTTGGCCAGAATAAGAGCCATGAATACTGCCTCTGATTTATCCCTCCCTCCCCCATCTTTCCCCTCTGGTATAAATTAAAAGGTTAGGATTAACATATACACACTACTATAAAAAAATAACCAGGAAGGAACTGTTGTATAGCATAAGGAACTCTACTCAGTACTCTGTAGTAACCTATGTTACTGAAAAAGAATAGGTATATATGTATACCGGAATCACTTTGCTGTATACCTGAAGCTAACACAATATTATAAAAAAACGATACTTCGATATAAAATAAAAATTTTCAAAAAAGACCATTTCTGTGAATGAGCCTAGAGCCTGATTGAATATAGATCACTTTCGTGTCTGCCAGAAAGTAATTGTAGATTCAATAAGTACATAATAGATGAGCTTCTCAATTATTTACTATTTACATGTGACTCCATGACGTTGTCTGCATGTTCTTAGGTCCTTCTCCCATTGGGAGCAAAGCCTAGAGAGTAGGTGTTCTGTCTGGAGGTCAAAGCACTACAAGCAAGTGCAAACTGCATGGGACACTTAAAGGCAGTGAGAACACTGCAGTTCATCTTTCAAGTCCCTCATTCTAGGCAAATTTCTAAGAACTGTCCACACAGATATAGACACTGGGCATTCTTAAATGGTCTACATTTTTATTATTTTTCATAAAGCCCATTTATTAAACCACAGCTAGCAATGATTCATTTTCTAAAACGTTTATAAAACTTTCCAAAATCTTAAACTCACACACACACACACACACACGCACACAGGTTCTTGGTTGAACCATGTGTCCTGGTTAACAGTCTAAAAATAGTCTCTGTACAGATACAGGAGTTTTATATTTTCTAGGAAGTGGTTGTTTGCTAGGGTATTGGTACTTCATCACACCTCTATGAGATAGGTCTGATAAGAATATCATAAAGTTTTTTACTTTTTCATTAGGTAACACTTTTATTAACAGTATTAGCAGCAGACTGAATGTTACCTCTGTAAGTGATCAGCTTCCTGTGCTTGCATTCTGATATTTTGTTTTTAATAAGAGAAAGAACAGGAGTCCCTGTGAGCAGGGCCAGGACTTATGGAGGTGCAGATGTCTGGCTTGTGCACATCAAATGTTAATTGTGACTTGGAGCGAACAGGTGGCAGGTGGCTGACCTGGGACATTTCAGTCTGTAAAGGAGGTTGTGGTCAAGGAAGTTCTGGTGAGGTTTTCGGAGTGGCACCCAGAATCCCACTTCCCCACATGCTTGGGAATGAGTGTGAATACACAGGATGCTTCTTTTAGAGTCAGGAGGTCTCTTTTACAATGTGAGCAATGCTACTTATTAGCTTTGTAACCCTGAGCAAGTCACTTTTACCTCTCTGAAACTCCTTTTCCAGTTTTCAACTGTAAGAAGAGCATTTGTCCGAGATCAAAGGTTGTAGAAGAGGGGGAGGAAGAGGTGCGTTGGTAACTAGCATAAGGGGACAGGGAGTGGTGGGGGCTGTGGGGACCATGTGCCATCTAACAGGGATGGGAGTGGCGGGGCAGCAGTGGCTGCTTTGCTCCAACCTGTGTGCAACATTCCTCCCCAGACTGTCTCTTCTTCCCACTTTTTCAAGGGCAGCAGGATATTTGGATTTTCAAGTAAGACATCCCAACTTTAAAATATTGACAGTGACATCAAGCATTAAAAATATGAGAGGGCAATATGCAGGATGTTGCTGGTTTCATTTTTCTGTCTCTCGCCTGGAAGCCCCAAAAGTGTCTTCTAGTTTTAATATTTTAAGTTTTGTGTTTCACTAATGTCAATGATAGAGATAAGTGGAAAAGTTAAAAGACAAAATTCTATCCACCTTAATATTATAACCATGCACATAGAGTATGTGCATGGAAGCAAAGCAAATACTAGATTGGAATACGTACAAATGAAACAAATTTATAGGCGATGAGACTGTAGGGGGATGTCATTTGTATTTGTTAAAATATCTCTGCTCTTTCCTTGGTTGTACAACAAAAAAGAAAAACATAATAAAATAAATATTGAGTGGGTCAGAATGGTACCAGACAAAGGAGAAAAAGGGAGAGTGACTGATGTTAAATTATGTTCTTAAAACTTTTATTTCTGTCCTGATCTCTGTATTTGCTTGTCAACATTCTTAACCAATAAAAGCAGACAGTGTTCAGTTGCATGTAGGTAAACTCCATGTGCCTGAAATTTCCCACCTAATTAGTACTATTCTTCCTCCCCTCCCCCCAACCTGGTTATTTATAAAAATACTTCCCACATCATGAATTAGAGTGGTATCAAAAGTTTCACAGAATTATTAGTTTGGCTTCTGAATTATAATATACAAGGGTTTTGTGTGTGGGTTTTTTTTTTTTTTTTTTGCTTTTACTGGGTGGTAGGATAGAAAGGGTAATTTATTGTCCCTAATTACATTTTCCTTTGCTTTCTATCAACACTGTTTTCATTCTATAAATCCACATCAACTACCCATAAAGTGAGCAGAAAACCAAAGGTTGTTATTTAATGTGTTTATTTGAAGGCTTTCAAGATGCCCTGGGGGAAAGTTACTTTCTTATAAACAAATTTAGAGGAGAATATTAGCACAAAGGAATAGAAGGTCTTTTTATCACAAATGCAGAAATTCTCAAAAATCTATCCATCTTTGCAGGGTAGTATCCAACCCCATACTAAATATGCGATGCATGTCTATAGAAAGATGGAATTTTTCCTCTACTCCCTGGCCTGCATCTAGACTTTCTTAGCTGGGGAATAAATCCACAAAAATGTGGTTATTGATCTTCTTTGGTAGTGGGAAAGTGAAAATAATCCCACCACATTCTAGATACATCAAGAAGTATCTTTTGACACTGAGGACAATCAGCCCCAGGATGTGGATGCAGGGGACTTGACTTTCACTTTCTCATTGAAAATGGTCCACTGAGCAAAAAGCAGGATGGTCCTCTGCCAGCATTGTAGAGAAGGACCAGTATACTGTCTAGCGCTTTCTTGCATCCTGTTGCCTCACTGATTTCTGGATTGCCAGATGCTTCTGTTTTTTGAAAATGGTTTAAAAAAATACCTTAGGGATTCTGTTGTTTCAGAAACCTTACATATGGCACAAAATATCCTAAAAATTTTTTGAGAAAACATTTGCTTTTTCTTTGCTTAATGTAATCATTGCTGAAGCCCAAATTCATTCAAATTTATTGTTTTCTTTTCATGGACATTTTGATGGTTGAAATTCTAAAGTTACATGAAAGTGTGAGTAAGCAAGTTGTGAAGATTTAATTGCTCATTTTTTTAAAGTAAGTCTTAAAACCATAAGTCAGCTAAGAGAGGTTGAGAATTTAACCTTGAAATTGAGAATTCATAACAACTGAGATAAAAATGATTTTTTTGAAGCTGGAAGATAGCCTTGATTTATCCCCATTGAATCAGAGAGCCACTTTTTCACACATTAAGTCATAACTAGAGGCTGTTTGTTTTTTTTTTCCCCCTTTTGGTAAACCACCTTAACCCACTCTTGAAAACCTCTGGTTCATGTACAGAATGAGTCTGAGTCTGCCTCTATTTAGCCTGTGAAGTTTAACAAGGCCAGAGCCTGGGGTTGGTGAGGCTGTGAGCCACACCACCATCTCAGATTTTTGATGACACCACAAACCACTTGAGATTTATTATGTTAGCAGATGTCATCAGATATATGTGTGCACAGGTGCAGCATGCAGCTAGTGAAAGAAGAAACACCGCATGTGTATATTTATTTTTGTACCCAGACTCTCAGTAGTTAGAAAGTGACCTGGTGTGCCTGTTCTGGGCAGTGTGGTGTTTTGACTCCATTGCAAGCCCTTATCTGATAATCTCTTGAAGTCTTTTCCACAGATATATGTCCATATGATGAGCAACTATGTCTGTGGCAAAGACACTGTTTATTTTCCCAGTCAATGTCTAAAGAAGAGGCATAACGAAGTATAGCTAAAGATTGTTATAATTACTGAAAAATAAAAAGTGTCACCAGAGGTGGTTATTTATACTTGGGGATCCTTCTTATACAATAATATATTAGATATCCATTCTTTTCTACTCAATAAAAGTTGCATGGGGTAGCTCTCAGCTATGGAACCCAAAAGAAGGCCAGAAGTTGGCACTTTATAAATGTCCTAATTTAAGCCTCTCTACTGTGTTTAAAATAATTAAGAAGTAATTGAAACTATTTTCTGGGGGTGATATGAAAAATGAATGTTTACACAGGTTTATACCTTTTGCATTGTTAATTCTAAAATGTAATCATTCAATTCTTTTAAAAGATGGTATTATGTTTTATTTAGTATTGAATTGTAAATATTCCACTATATTATATACATTAAATTTGCACATTTGCTAGTATAATAGACTAAATATAATAATCTAATAAATTAGTGTGTACCCTTTAATAGTAAAAATAGTAGAAATAAAAACACACTTCCTACATTTTTTAGAAAAAGGTAAGTAAGATAAAATAAACACCTTTGGAGTAATGACTGAAAATTACTGGTTTAGATGGGGTAGAGGAATTACTTCAATTATGACATAAAGCATTATAATAATGCATGCCTTTTAGAAATAATTATATAGTGATTATTCTCAGACAAACACACGCAGATGTTGCTTGTAGACTAAAAAATTCTTAATTTGAAAAAAATACAGAAATTGCTTTACCAGTTAATTGGCTTTAGGAAAAAATAGAAAATCTAAAGTTTCAGTGTAGTGGAGACTCTTCTATTAAGTTCTAAGGAATGAACCTTGCCTCTAACGAAAGGAAGGGAAAAAACAAAAAGCTTTTTTACTGGGATCACTTCAGTTAGATGTGTCAGAAGGTTAAAACACCTAAGTAATGTTAGATACTCCTGATTTTTTAATGAATAATTAATTATAACTTATAAAAAGTTAAATATAAAAAGACATTGGACCTTAAGTATATTAGGAAAGACTTCTAAGCAAGGTAGTTTTAATTTAAGAAGTATCTATATTCAAACGCTCCGATTTCTACATATTTATTTATATCAGAAAGTGTAAAAACTGGAAGATCAATCAGTGTTGAAGATTAGAAGACCACAATCATTAGGCCATTGAAAGATTTAGGAGGAACAACCTGCTGAAGTGACTACAAATAAGTGAGACCAATTTCTATAGGACATTTAATCGCCTTAGTTTATAAATCTTAGATATCATTTAATTATAATATATGTATATATTTGACAGACAGAAGAGTGATTGGTATAGGAGTAAGTACTCTTGTGAGTTTCACATGTCAAAAGAAACAAATGACATGCAAATAGAAAGAGAAAATATATAATCCTGAACATGACATACAATGATACATTCTATTACTAAATAATATGCTTAGGAAGAAATTCTCTGATGGGTGACACTAAATCTAGATTCATTCCCTTTCCCCTTTCCTGTTCCTTTTCCCATTCTGTGTCTTGCGATATTTCCTAAAGAAAACTGGATTCTCTCTGTAACATCTTTTCTTCTTTGCATGAAATAGACGTGGGGAAGTTTTGGTAATTCTGGTATGGACTTCAAATAATTACAATAGAGAAGCTTTCTCAGGCACATATAAAAGTCTTATAATTTGATAGCACTGCTCATTTAAACACTCCTTCCACCACCCTAAATAATATATTTTAATTGAGCTGCACTGAAATTTCATATTTTATATTTGATTCCTTATTGCTAAATGTGATTTTATGAACCATGAAACTACTATTAGGAAATCCTAGGATGGAAACAGATCTGCTTGTGCCTGGGTAGGCTGAATTTTAGCTATACTACTCGAGTGGTTAAAATTACCTAACTTGGAACAAGATAGATGTTAATAATTAATTTTCCTTGGGAAGTTATAGCTAAATGGGAAGTTACATACACATGTGTTTCCCTCACCTCTCTCCCAAAGCTGTATAGATATACACTGTGTTGCTTTTTTTCTGAAGGAAAACGGGGAAATGGTAATAACCCACTTTAAAGTTCGGCATTTTCCAAAGTTCACCTGGGTCAATCTGGTTTAGTTTTGTACTTATTGAAATTAAACATGTACACTATTCACAAACATATATGTAATATGTACATACTATATGTATGTAATATATGCATGTATATATGTCTGTATGACCGTGCCGGAACAGGGAAGAAAAAAAGAAAAACTTTTTTTGGATAATGAGGCCAAAATGTCTCTGTTTTATAATGTGTATTGTAGGAACAAAGAACCTGAACAATATTGTTTAAGTTGTCTTGGACTTTGAGGATAAATATAATTGGGATTAAAACACTGACGTGCTCACATTTAGTAGAAAGATAAGAACAATTCATTGGGAGCTATTCCGGTCCCACTAGTAATCACATAATTGAGTAGGGTTTTTAGAGGATATTTGAAGCTATTGCTGTCTGTTGTGCTTACATAATTACTCAGGATCTCTGTAATAAAATCCTTCTCAACACAGGTGGGTTAGTATTAAGTAAATTTAGGGCGAGTGTTATGTTTTTACTTTCAATACTTCAGTTTTAGATCAGAATTATAGAACTTGATTTAACCGTTAAGCATTGTTATACCACATTACAGATGCTTAAAATGCAAAATAACTGGATTACTTGAAAATTAAGCAAAAATTACATAAAGTTTAAAAAACACTCATTCAAACAGCTTTATGAACATGAACCCGCCAGCACATCTCACCTAGAGTGTTTACTTTTGGGTTGCATATTTCTTTGGGGTTGATTATTTCTTCAGTGAACAGTGTGAAAGTCGCTCAGTCGTGTCCGACTCTGCGACCCCATGAACTACAGTCCATGGAATTCTCTAGGCCAGAATACTGGAGTGGGCAGCCATTCCCTTTCTCCAAATTATTTCTTCAACCTACCCCTGAATTGTTGATATTTACCTGCATGCCTATAAACAGTAGAGTTCTGGTTGTTTTGCTTTAATGATAAGGCTACGCAGCGAGGAACATTTCAGAATTCCTTTTACAACGAAACAAACGTGGCCTGGCAAACCGGACCCAGGAACCCGGCGTCAAGTAGGGAAGAGCACCAATCCCGTCTCATTATTATTTGGTGACGCGTCTCCCGCGGCCGCTCGGCCGGGCTCGGCTCTGGCGCACGCCCGCGGGGAGGCCCCAGAGCGCGGGAGCACAAAGGCGCGCGGAGCCTGGCGGCCCCGCAGACTGGCGGCGCCGCCCTCCTCGCCCGCCCTCGCCGCGCTGCGGCCCCACCCGGCGGCACAAAGAGCTGAGCCGCCACTCGTGAGAGGCCCCCGCGCAGCGCAGCTCGCCACACCCACTCGGGCCCGCTCCCGCCTCCGCTGCCGCGGGCGCCCTAATGAATATGCATCACCGCGCCCCCGCCCCCGGCTCCTCCTTTCGGTTTCCTTCCCGCCGCCAGGCGGAAGCGAAGAGCCATGCTTCCCGCGCGCTGAGCCGGCCTGGGTGGGGCGGGGCCGGGCTGCTGGTTCGGAGAAAGAGAAAGCCGGGGAGGCGGCGGCCGCAGAGCGCGGGCCGGGCCGTGCGCGGATGGCCGGCGGTTCCGGGGTAGCGCCGCCGCCGGCCCTGAGGATTCCAGGGCGGGGAAGAGGAGAGCGCGCAACCTCCCGGCCGCGCCGGGTGCATCAGCCTTAGCGTGCTCCGAGCCCGGGCGGGGAGGCAGCTCTCACCCCGGAGCAGCCCTGCTAAAACAACAATAAAACCCACCAAGCACACTCGCGCACGCACGTACACACGCACACAAATACAGATCCGGCGCTCTGGACGGCTTTCAAGTCAAGCTCACGTCTTCTCCAAGTGAGAGGAAGCAAACTGGAAATCCAGACAGGCTGAGGGGTTGCCTGTTTTTAGACTTGACTTTTACCGCCTTTTATTCTTCGGGCCAGGAATTGTGGCATTGCAGAAATTATCATTAAAAACAAAAATAAGAGCCTACTCCTGGGTTGCGCTCTTAAAAAAATACAAAAGCGACACTAAAACAACTGGAGAAAAATCCACAAATCTCTACCTGAGATACGTGAAGCCAGCGGGCCAGGGTTCTGTTATAAACTCAACATCTCTTATTTATTGCAATAAGCAGTGGTATGTAGCTTTGAAATGAATTTTATTTGCTTATTTGTCTCTTGCATCCCCTTCTATTCCCAGACACAGATTTTTTTTCCCCTTTGTACATTGTAAAGAGAACCTAAATGTCATTTCTGCTTTACAGGTTGAGCCATATGTTGGATTTTCAGCCCTAATGTTTAAAAAAACCACAACTTTGTCAACTTCAGTGTACATGCCACACTTTTATGATAGGAATCCGTGGATAACATTGTAAGTCCAAAATTGAAATGTAGCATTTTTTCTGCTTCATCTCCCTAACCCCCTTCCCCATGATGGAAAAAATTACTGTACAAATGATACTTTAGTTGTACCTTGTGGTCCATTCTTTTCGGAGCATTTTTTTCTTCCCTGCACAGATTTGTTACATATTCTCACTTAAAAGTGTATTTATTTAGCTCTGATTGGTGTATTGGCGTTTTTAAAATCATTCTTCATTCCAAAGTGTAGTTACCCCCACTCCCTGTTCCTGAAGTGGCAGGATAGAATTGTTAGCCCTCTCCCACTCTTTCCTCTACTTAAAGAAAAAGAAAAAGATTATGATGTATTTCTTCCCGCTCCTGTTTTTTTTTTTTCCTGCCCTGCTGTTTTCACTCTAGTATTTTTTCCCCTCTGCCTAACAAAGTGTGTGTGCGTGCGCGTGTATGTGTCTGTCTGTCTCCCTCTTCCCTTGTCTTCTCTTTGCCAGTATGTCTGGGACATATTTTAATGCACGATATCCCATCCATTAAGTTGTGGTTGAATGCGGAGTGTGTGAGGACTTGGCAGCTTTCAGGTTGAAGAGGGGGCGGGGAAGCCCGTTTCGACTTTGACACAAGATGCCGAAGTGGCGTGATTGGAATTATTATTAGTGCTGTGAACATGGCCATCTTCTCCTCTGGTTAGAAGAATTGCCATTGAACTTGAGACAGGGCAGACAAGATCTCCAACCCCCAACTCCGCCCCCCCCCCCCCCAACCAAGTACAGTAGCTGGCAGGGAAAAGGCGCCAAAATACACAAGATTAACTCTAACTTTCTTTGACAGGATCCTATAACACCATCCTTTGTAATTTTAACTTTCCATCGGGTGGGAAAAAGTTAACTTGTGAACCCATACTTGAACAGACATTTAAATCAGCCCTAAAATGGAATAAATCCAGAAAGTCATACACGCATGCTTATGTGGTTAGGAAAGAATGCACATGTAAATAAGCAGGGTGCATGTGTGTATCTGGGGAGTTCAAGATTTAATCAAAATCAGAATGAGTGTGACTTTTGAGTACATTTACTCTATGGGGCAGAGCACGGTGAGGCAAAGAAGCTGACCTTTAAGCAATCTAAGTAAAAACTGCAAAGAGTTGTGAAACACAAAACGTTGTGGTTTCCAGTTTTACATTTGAGGTTTGATGTTTTCATTTAATGGTATGAGAGATGGAGAAAGCACCAGTGCTGAAAAGTCCCTATTAAATCATATGTGGGCAAAGGTCAAGCACTCCAATTCACTGATACAATATACTGCAGATTCCTGCCTCACTGACGGGGAGCACAGGAAAAAGCGCTTGGGCAATAAAAGTATTAGAAGGGTAATTATTGTACGTGGTTGGGACTGCATTCTTGTGCACCGGGAAGAGGTTTTTACTGGCCCTGATGAATTTTAAAGCTGAGTATTGTTGAAAGCTGTTTTAATAGGAAATTGATTAGCTGAGTGTTTCATACAATAAATGGTGACAGTTTCATTGTTTGATGTCCAAAATAAATTCTTTTTATTCTTTAGTAGACAGAGTCATCCGTTTAAGATGGTCAGACAGCAGCAACATAATTATGAGTGAATGTGATGTCATGAACATCTGTAACTTTGCTTTTGGAGCTTGTGACATCACACAATTTGACAATATTGCTTTGGAAGTTATTAACTTACTGTGTGTTGTAAAATATTTTCAGATGTATCTCAGAGACAAAGTTCACTTAAAATATTAATATGTATTTTGTATAGGCCCAGCGGTTTGTTTTCTATCATTGTAATTATGCAATTGTTGGCTAAATTTTATTTTGAAAGTTAAAATGAACAGTCTTATTATTATGATTGTTTTGGTTTTGAAACAGAAACGCAGTTTTCAAGAACAGATTTACAGAAAGGGATGCAGAAAGTTTACATTGGTTTGCAGTGCACTTTCTACATTTCTTCATGAACAATATAAAGACAACTTAGCCATGTTGCATAAAAGCTTTCTAAACAGCTCATTAAAGCCAATTTTTTTTTCACGTCACAAAGGCGCATGTAGATAGGGAACAAAAACCAACTTACATGTAGAAATAAAATGATGGTATAGTTTTAAGTGTTAGCGATTTTGAAAAAGGACAATAGCTACAACTCTCACAGGCTCAGCAAAGAAGTCTGTGTGTGAAGGTGCCTGTAAGTTTTGAAGTATTGTTAGTGAACCAAGACAATTATTACTGTGATTTTCAAAGTTTAAAATCATACAAAAATTACAGGGCAACTGCTGACTTTGTAATCCCAGAAAGCAATGTCTTTAGAAGCTGGGAATCTCCGTTGATGAACTAGCCTCATTTCTGTACAGAAGTGAAAACCAGCTAAACTTAATGCTGGCCAGTCTACATACAGATTCAGTGGTGGTTTGAAAATGTGCCCGAAATGTAGGCACACGTAGCGGGACGGTATTTTCTTTTTTAAACAGTCGAGTACAGGCATTTCAGCAGTGACATTATTAACAGCGTCATTTTTCTCATTTAGTTTTGTCCTCAGGGGACACCGAACAGCTCCCCGAGGATGGGAAAAAAAAATCCACAGTTATTTATTCATTTTAGTGAAAGGCAAAGCGCTGGCAATGGGGGGTGGGGAAGCTAACCCGTTGTGGATTTTGTAGTAGGGAAAAATTGCTACCCTAATTTGACAGTAGTAGTTTAAGGGCTGATAGAGCTGGGCATGATTTTGCAATTCCCATCAAGTGCAGGCAATTTCAGTACTTGTTGGTTGTTTATACATGTGTTGTTGAGTGGATTTTTGATGTTCTTGCTTGTGGATATAAAATCGTGTTTTCCAGGCTACACATGTATGATTTTTGTGGTTCATCTGGAAGAAGAAAAGGTCCCTGGGCATGGTGTAGTGGATACTTGCAGTCTTGCAGGCCTGTTTCCTGGGGTCAGGAGGTCATCTGTCTCTTTTGTATTTAGTTTTAAAATATTGATATTGGCCATGCAGCCAGGGTGTGTGGAATTGTTGAGCCACCCCTCTAGTCACATGCAAGAGCTAAAAAAAAAAAAAAAAAAGAGTCATCGAGTGTATTGAAAATGACAGCTTTGTTAAGCTCCAAGAACTTTTCCCTAAACTACTCAAGATTTACACCCTGTCACTGAATTTCTTTAGAAAGGAGAAGATTAAAAGGAAATCAATATTGGAAGACCCTTGAGATGTTATGCTCCTCTCTGGAGGTCAGTGAAAGGCTCCAATTGGGTAATACTGCTTACTTTTTCAAATATACAACTGAGTTTTGAAAAATCCAGTCACCTGAAGAACAGACACTCCAGCACTTCTTGAAATTAAACTGTCAGAAAAAAAAAAAAACCAAAAAAAACTTTCCTCCTCTATAAGATGGCAGGGAATAGGTGATCTAGGGAGGAGGTCTTTAGGGATTCTGAAATATCAGATTTTCCTGTTGCTACAGAAGGTTTTCACTTCTTTCTTCCAGCCAGATTTTGGGGTGAATGAAATTAGTTTAACTCTTTCAGTGAGTGTGAGAGAGAGAAGTTTAGGAGAGGTAAGTACCAGTCTAAAAAGTGTTTCGCCCACTTTGATAGCATCAGAAGCTTTTCAGAGATACTTTCAAACCACCCTTAATGTCATGGCACAGACATGCTGGGTAAAAGGGAAAATGGCTAAAATACCATATGTACCTTCTCACTTGCTCCTCTTTTTTTCCTACCTGGTGTTTGAAAGATTGGCATTTCTGAAACCACAGACAGCAAAGTGTCCTGCTGAGAGAAGTCACGGTCTACCCCCTTCCCCCACCCCAGTCCCTCTTTACAAAAGGCTATCTTAAGAGTTCATCTTGAGAAGACTTGCAGTGTCCCTGGTATTGGCTGCACAAGAAGCAGAGTTCTGGGTGGGGTGAGGTTGGGGGGATGTCAGCCATTTCACCCATGGTTCCAAGGCCTAAGAAGACAGTCAAAGCCAAATCCACTGAGTACCCCATGTCTCTGTTGCTCATTTTTTCCTCCCTTTGAGTTTCCCCTTCCTTTCTTGTTTTCCTTTTTCTTGGAAACAAATCAAACCCCCCACCACCAAGTATCCTCCATGCTCATCCATAATTGCCCTACAGACAGGGAGAGGTTTGAACCTCTAAGTGATAGGCCTGGGAGGCCCCAGACATCTTTAGGTCTCGGGGGTCTTACCTGGGTCTGTTGCTGCTTCATCACCCCTGGTGCTGCTGTAGGTTTTGTGGGCTCTTCTGTGTTAAGAGTTGTCTTTCATTCTTCTTTTCTAAGCTCGTGAGAAACTTTTGGAGGCGACCTAGTTTGGGTGGCAAAAGGAAAGGGTTTCTGTTGGTAAGGGAAACTAGTAAGGGAGGAGGGGTGGCGATGTCTGCAGACACTTGCCCAGGGCTCAGCACTGGGCCTCTTCTGCCAGGGGACAGCGGCTGGTTCTGGGATCTCTGGCTGAAACGGAGCACTTGCAGGGTGCCAAGATTTCACTGGGGGTGGTGTGGTGAGGAGGGAGGGAAGAAGGGAGGGAGGGAGAGAAAGAGAGATGGGAGCTTGATTTTTAAAGAGACCCCGAAATAATGGCTTCTGTAAGAGTCCAGGCATTCAAAGAGGTGTGTTCAAGGACAGGAGAGTATTCGTGCCAACGGGAATGTCTTTTATGGTAAATTAACCCCGGTTAAATGGAATATTTGTTCAAAGGGAAACTCCAGTAGTTAAAGCTGGTATTATCAGCAGCGCTTCCACGCACCCACCCCCCACCCTTCAGACCTTGTAAGAGGGTGAGAAAAGGGATGCAGCAGAACGTGCAACACAAAGTGATGTTTTGGGCTTTTTTCTTTTTTTAAATCTAGGATGAGATTGCTTAAACATTTCTGAGAGAAATGAGTATTTATTCGGATTAACCCGTACTGTCACTTCATTTCTTTCATCTATAAAGACTGTCAACTTTATTCTGGCTTTTCAAAAGGAAGAAATGACCCACACAAAGGAAATTAACGTTGTCAGAACCCGGACTAGAGGATTCCGCTCCCAGTGGGGTGTGCCCTAAAGGGTTAACTCCGGGGGTTTTCTAAATTTCCCCGACTTTACCTGTCTTCCCAGAACCAAAGCTCCCCCCTCCAACCCTGGCCTCCTCGACTCCCCCTCCTTCCCCACCGCCTTTCTTCTTTAGGCTCTTGCTTTTACGGGGGCTGCAGCTGGTGGACTTGGCAGGCTCGCCTCATTAGGAGCGCTCTTTGAAAACGGACTGTGTTTGAGCATTTCCCTAATGAGGACAGGACGGGGTTAAAAAGTGACCATTTCATGGTTGACTTGAACCTGCCTACTTTTCTTGATGTGTCGTTGTGAAATGCTTGATGTGGATAACTCCCACTCGGTGAAGGAAAAAGTCACTAGTTCCTTCAAGTCCGCTGGTGGTGGTGGGGGGGGGGGGGCGCGTAAGGAAGGGGTGGGAAGAGCGGAGAGAACGAGATAGGAGAAAGTTGAGGGGAAAAAATCGAGAGGAAGCAAGCGGGAAAGGGGAAAGGGGAATCAGGAGAACCTCCAAACGGCTCCAGAGCACAGCTGGAAGTGGGGGCGGCCCCGCCCCCTGGCTGGGGCCTTCGAGTGCCCTCCGGGGCCCCCGAGCTAGGTAGACGCGTAGCCCCTGGCACTCACTTTTCCTCTCTCCATTGTCTGCACAGCCTTTGCTTCCACCTCTTCCCCACCCACCCCTGGCCGAAAACCGGAATTTGGGGGGCGGAGTGTGTGTATGTGTGTGTGTGTGTGTGTGTGTATGTGTGTCTGTGCGCGCGCGCGCGCAGAAAGAGTGCGAGGCACAGCGCCGGCCTCCACATCTCCGAAATCAAGTTCATTCACTCGGGGCCCGCGGCTCGCGGCGGGGTGAGGGCGGGGCCTCGCGCGGGAGCGAGGCGGGCGCGGCGGCCTCTGCAGGGCTCTAGAGACACACGCACCCCGCTCGCGCGCGCGCGCCCGCCCGCCCCGCAGCCCCAGGCGCGCTGCGGCCCCGCCCTGCCTGCACCCCGGCGGCGCGGGAGCAGCTTTCCGCCGGAGCCCAGGGCCCCGGGGAGGGGTGGGGATTGGGAGTGAGCCAGACGAGTCGCGGGAGGAGGAGGACTAGAAGGAGGAGGGCGCAGGAGGCGGCGGCGCGGCCCGATCCTCCGGCTCCGAGCGAGGCCACGTGCACCGGGCACCCCCAAGGGAGGGCGGCAAACCGCGGCGAGGCGCGCCGCTTGTGCGGAGCTGCCCCGGGATGCGGGCCCGTGCTTGGGAGACCCCGGATGGGCCCCGTTCCCACCCGCACCGGCGTGCCCCAACTATTTAAGTCCAAGTTCTTTCAGCCATCCCCCCTCCGTCTCCCCCTCCTCCTTTCAGCCGGCGGAATCGGCGGACCGCGCCTGCCCCGGGTGCGAGAGTCGGCGCCCCAGTCTGGGCCCCGGGGCGGCCTGGGTGTGAGGGAATTTTCCATTCGTTCATTTCTCGGGCCCAGTTCGGCTCAGGGCTTCTCTTAACTCGGAGGTTCCCGCGGCTTAAAGAGTCCGCAGCGAGCACCGAAATACCTTTTTCCAGGGCGGGTTTTCGGGGTGTGTACGTGTTAGGGGAAGGTCGCGGGACTTGCCCAAAGGGCGGAATGATCATTTATTTAAAAAAAAAAAAAAGTTGTGGTTCTATTGCAGTGGTATGAGAGCTTTAACAAATGAGTGAGAGAGAGGGAGAGAAGCAAGAGGAGGAGGAGGAAGGTGGGGGGCGGGGGGTGTGGAGAGGCTGGTGCAAAAGGAATGCGCGTTTGCAGGAGGAGGAGTAAAGCGATGATTGTGTAATTAAATAATAAAACAATCCTTAAGTCTGATTTGGAGAGAGCTCGAGCGGGGTCCAGAGGGTGGAACCGGTGAATTTTTCAACTTCCAAGTTTTGCAACGAAAGAAAGCGAGAGAGGGAGGGGAAAAAAAAGAGCCCAGAGCAGAAAGAGAGGAGTTTGGAGCCGAGCGGGAGAGCGGGATTTATCGTTTGGGATTTTTCAGGAGCGCGTTCCGATACCCCCGGGCTCTGGGCAGCCGCGGCAGCAGCAGCAGCAGCCTCCTCGCTCGGCCGGGTCAGACGCGGGGCGAGGCGGGCGGCGGGCGGGCAGCCGGGCGTGGAGGAGTCGGCGCGGGCGGCGGCCGCTGCAGCCGGGGACCGCGCGCCGCGAACCTCTTCCGCCCGGGAGACTTGCGCTCGCGCCCCCTCCCTCACCCCGGCCTTTGCCGGCTCCCCCACCCACCCCGCCCCCACCCCGGCCCTCTCCCGCGCGCGCCCCGCCACCCGCGCGCACTCGCTCACGCTCCCCCCTCGCGCACACACATGGTCGGCTCGCGGCAAAGTTTCGCCTGCGATCGCCACTCCGGGATCCTGCCGCAGTGCTTGGGGCTGTAACCTTGAACTTTCCCAGCGCGGTGACACATTCTCCTCGCTCTCCCTCCCGCCCTCTCTCCTGCGCCCCCCTCCCCGCCTTTTTTAAAAAAGCATTTCACCACCAACCACCACCCCAATCCGACCCACACCGAACCTTCGCGCACCCCCTAGCCCCCAACAACAACAACAACAACAACAACAACTGCAAAACAGAAAACAAACCCCAAACCCAGGCGAAAAGCAGCCAGCACCGGCGGCGGCGGCGGCGGCCTCGGCGAGCACGGCCAGCGCGCTCGGACTGCAGGAGGGTTAAAAGTGTAGATTGGATTTCACCCCGGGAAATCTAGCACGCCGAGTGAACTTGAATCTTTGGCTATTTAAGGAGGACTGGGTTTGTTGTGAAGTTGCGGTGATCCAGCGCAGAGCCCTGTCCTGATTGATCGCATCGCGGGGCTCAGATGACTGTAAAATGAATAGATGAAATTCTTGCTTCTCGAAGATTTTCTTGGGCATCTCCGGGAAAGTGCGTTTTAAGGCGAAGTCATGATGTATTCTCCCATCTGTCTCACTCAGGTACATGTCTCAGTCGCTCTCTCGAGCTTTCTCTTTAGCCCGAAATGCCTTTGTTTTGTTGCTCTCGTCCGCGGACAACTAATGGTTTTAGTTAATCTCCGCACACCCCGGTAACCCAGCAGCAGAAGTCCGGAGTTGCGGCGGGGTTTGCAGGGCGGCACCACAGCCGGCGAGCGGCCCCTAGCTCACAATCACCATGCGCGCCCAGCCCGGCACGCTGGGCACGGAGAGCGGGTGCCCGCGTGCTGCCAGAGCGGCTGGGCCGGGCGAGGCCGCCAGGGATGGGCAGGGCCCGGGCCCGCGAGAGCTAGCCCGCCTGCGGCCCCTGGAGTGCTTGCTGCGCCCCTGCCCAGGGTGTCTGCTGCCTCTTTTGGTTGCTTGCGCGCTGAGGTGGACTCCGGCTTTAGAGAAGCTTTGGGGGGCGGGGGGGGGAACTGAGCCTTAATAAACAAGCAGTGAACTTGGGCGAAGGGACTCCAGCAGGAGTCCTTGTGGGCGCCTCTGGACTCCGCTGCAGGCAGTGGGCGGGAGACGAAGCGAGTCGAAGGTTGGGGTCCGGGGACCATTACTTTGCTTAATTTGGGGATCTGAAACTCTAGTCCATCGCGATCCGCACTTTGAGGTTTCCAGTGATCATGCCACAAAGGCGATCTAGACGTGGACTCGAGTTAGTTGGTCGGGATGAAAGTTAAAGGACTTTTAAAACATGTTCATTTTGTGGAGACCTGTTCATTTGACGATATTGGGGCGTAGGTTAGAAAGTAATGCTGGAAAAGTAAGGTCATTTTCAAAAATTCACTTTGAAAATTGTCCTAAGATTTCAGGTACAGTGTTATGAAATAAAATATTGGCTTTATACTTTCACAGGAACACAATTTACATAATTTTAAACCGATCGGTCAAATGGAAAAGTGGAGAGACGGAACAGACTTACCTGGGGGCGGCTTTCATCGCTGCCCGGCTAACTAAGCAACTGACGAACTAACTAAATATCTTAGCCTAGAGTTGTTATTTGAAGCAGTGTTTTAAACGTCTAAAGGTGTGGGAGAGTTGACTGCAGCTTATAGGAGGCTATGCCACGATTAGTAATTGATAACCATTTTCTTTGACATTGGCTTAAAAACTATAAATAGTTTAAGAAGTGCCCCCTAGTTTTAGGTGTGTTACAAGTTTTTAAAAATCCAGTATCATGATGATGCGTTTTTGTAATGGACAAATGATTAAGATTTCAATTGTATGACAATTAGAAGCCATTGTGATTCAAAAGGACTGAGGCATTCATAAATTGTGAATGAAGATGAAAACAATGATAAGGCTTATTCAGTGATTGGATACAGTCCTGTAGCTTTTTGGCTGACACATTTTTTATTGTTTATATTTTGTTTGGCATCTGAGTGTGATTAACTTAGATATGGCTATTTTCAGCAAATAAACATGCACTTTAATTTAACAAAACTGGAAAAGATGAGTTGCTGACCTATTTGTATTTTTAAGGCTGTGAATAATGGCCAATAAATATGGTGATGAAACTGTTTCAGGTATAACGAATTGCCTTCAGTTGCAAAAGTTACCTTTCATATTACCCATCAGCAGGATTTTTTCCTCTTTCTGGTAAACCACATCCACTTGATATTATTTTTACATTATTGAAGCATAGTTCAAATAAAACAAATTGAGGTAAGCTTTTCACATGCAAAGTGCTGCACTACTTGCTCTCACCTGTGAATGATTGTTTTTCTGTATTGGTTCATATTGCCAGCATCGACTTTTCAGAAACATTGCTAGCGATTACATTGCATGTTTGGTTTCCTCTAGATATGAATTGAAAAGTCACTAGCTTTATCAAAATTTGTGTAAGTTAAAAATAATATTGTAGCATCGTGACATATGGAATATTAGGAGCATGTACAGTACAGTCATTCAATCATTCAACTGTCCTATTAGTATTCAAGGATACATACTTACCAACACTAATTCATGATGACTGATATTCTCTACTGTTTTAATAATGTAAATCTAGGTTGACATATTGAAACTGTTTTGGGGATTTAAGGCCTAGATTAGAAGAAAAATTTTAGCTTTAAAATTCTCCCTTTAATATCTGTGTGACTTTATAGATAGTGTAAGGTGTTGCAGAAGTAGTATTAACAATGCTACTTTGATATCAGACCAGTAGTTTAGTTTTGTATTACAGGAACTTAATAGCTGTAGCAAAACATTTTTTAGGATTATGTAAATACAAAATAGAGAAACATTCTTAATTGATTGAAAATTTTGCAAAGTGCTTTCGTTGTTGCTATAAGATATCTAGGCTTTAGAAAGAAGTTTGAAAAGAGGCTATAGTTGATATTTATCAAAGTGTTATTCAGAATTATCAGTATATGGATATAAATCTGTATTTTTACATCAGTATGAATCAGATGTAAAAAGAAAATTAAGCATCATATAGGATTTTGTATTTGCTTTTGCTAAAAATAAGGTAAACCCTTAATAATGTAACTTTCACTTGGAATGATTGTATTGAATTTTTTTTATTTCACTATTTTTCAGGTTCTGAAGGTACATTTATAAAAATGGTTTATTGTTAAATAGCAGTGCTCCAAGAACATCTAGTATTTACTCTTCTATCTCTATATTGGTCTAATTTTCCATCCCTTTCATGGAGACCACTGTTTTGTGAAAAAAAAAAAAAATTTCCAGTGGAATTATGACTATTTACTTTTATATTTGAAATTTGTAACTAGGTTGTTTATTTTATCAGTTTAGTTTAATAAAGAAAGTTTGAAAAGAGAAAGAATTACTGAATGCCAATGTATTCTAATAAAAATTCTGCAAGAGTAAGGTGGCCTATTACCTTAGCATAGAGACATTAGATATTAGCTTACTTAAATGCTTTGCTTTCTTAAAAAAACAATTTTCATAGTTGTTTATAGTGTTATTGTGATAACCTATTAATTAGGACATTTGAATACCTTAATCATTTTTTTGATGAAGACAAGTTACTATGCTTCATATAGATGCCATTCAAAATCACTACAGATATATTACAACTCAGCATTAGAAAACAATCATACTTGGGAGATGGTACTTTAGTCATGTTAATACAAAAATACATGTGACTTATTGCAAAACTCTACTTACCATTTTTTGAGGATATCTTCATGTCAGAAGTAAGCGTTTTACTTGAAAGGAATTCGCATAATAGTAAAGCCCTGAAAGATATTTGTAAGGCGACTGTGGACTCAGAAAGTTTGCTGCTTCTATTTATCAAAAGAAAAAAACTATGTTTTAAAACATTACTTGGCAGCATTGGCAACAAGCTAAAGGCAACCTTAAAAAAGCAGTGTTTTATGTGCGTTTGCTAAGAAATTCTAAATTTAAGCCCTCGGTGTTGCATTTTGATTGTTTAAAATAAGTTGTTAAGATTTTGAAATCTATTACATGATAGATGATTAGAAACTCAAACAAATGTAATCAAAGTTATATTTGAAGTCTTTATAAGAAAATGAAATGTTACTGAACATAGTACTTAAGGATAAAAGTACTTGAGAGTTACCACATTGCTTAATATCTGTTAAAATAATACTGCATTTTAAAATAAAATAAATAAAATAATACTGCAAGGGTAAAGTGAGTGAGATAAAGCTCTTCCCATCGCATGTACTCTTCATGATTTCAAGGTTTTAGTTTGTGAGTATATATATGTGGGTTTTTAAATCATATCAATAAATCATAGGAGAAGTTAGATTATAGGAAGTGAGTTCCCAAAGCATGAGTCCACATTTCCTCGAGCAGGGTTTCCTCTTGCATATATTTCTAAGGGAGATAAACAAAGTTTTTGTAGTTACAGTGAACGCTGAAAGCATGGCATCAGAAAGTGTATGGAGATAGGGAGGTCTTATCATGGGCTGTGGTTGCTGTGAGCAGGGCTGCCTTCCCACACAAAGAACAGATTGTGGTTTAACTCTTTCCATGGCCTAGTTTAATGTGCTCACATAGTAACTGAATTGTTCAAGTCTCTGCTGGAAACTACTGATCGGTTTAATGATTTCCTCTATGGCATTTGGTTATGCCTCATGCTGTGATGTAATCATCCACATTCTGTATTGTTATAAAATTTTGATTTAGGCTGATCCTGCTCTCGGAACATTTCACGGCAATATGTTAAAACACTTGAAAATTGCATTATTGATCGGATGGGATGTATAACTCTTCTGGATCCGAACTGTAGACTGCGAACATGCCGCAGTCTTTAACATTGAAACTGAATATGATCTTGAAAATGAATTCGTAACTCTATGGGAGTTTGGGGGCATCTTCTTTGTTAGAGTCATTCATGATACTTTCATCATTTTTACCTGATGGAATTCATCAGACTGCTGATTAGATAGAATTTATTCCATATAGTTCAGGGTGACCAGTACTAGGCTGTCAATTCTAACTTGGGATATAAGTCGTTAGAGAAAGTTATTTTGCGGTTGAGGTGACGATACAGTCACGAGAAAAGTGGCCGTGGTGGAAGTTCTCATTTGTTTCAGATCTGGCCTCACTGCCCACTTACAGTGTGCACGCCCTGGATGTTAAGCTCTTTCTCGGAACAGTAATAGGCCTGAGCTTAGGAGACAGGTTCTACCTCTGGCAGGAAGTAATGAAACACTGACTGCTTTGGGAAGTAGCTTGAAATAACTGTAGGTGCAGATTATCTGCCACTCCTAGCTGCCTGTCTGCCTTACAAAAGGCTTGGATGAAACAGGCAGGAAAGACGCAGGAGCCTAAGGTGAACCACTTAATTCACTAGACGGGATCTCTCCACGTGCAGATTCACAAGCCCATGCATCTGTGCACCCACAGCCCTGTCCGAGAATTCAGAAGTGTAGCAAATGAATTGTATTGATTCCACAAAAGCAGGGAGTGACCTGCAGTGCACTCCTGGTGTCACCCTGCCACCGCATGCAGAGACACAAAGAATGTAAAGTTGGTGCCAAGTTGCCATTTTTCATTGTTCACCTCAGATTGATTTTTAAGAGTTTTAGAATAATTGCCATACTCATGTGATCGGTTAAACAAATTAACTGACTCAGTGGGGCTTCAGATTCTATAGGAAGAGCTGCTGGAAGAACATCTGAGTCAATTCTGTTTTCAACTTTAGAAACTTTTATTTAAAAATGCAAGAGTGTGTCTGTGGATCTGTGAGAGAGTAAGAGCGTGCATGCGTGTATTTTTGTGTGTGTGTGTCTGTATGTGTGTGTTGGGGGCTAATGTTGCTGGTGGAGGGAGGGAATGTGCTGCTCCAAGTATGGAAACCTTCTGTTCAGGACACCGATACGACAAGCTGTGTCCTTTGCCCACTTTCCCTCACCGTATACCAGTTTCTCTAGTTACCACTCCTGGAATGGTGCTGTTTCAGTGTTGGAATGTTGGACGTTTGATAAGAAAATGGATCAAGTTTAATGGCGCATGCTCTTTGTGCCACCAGCAGCCTCTTGCTGAGAGCATGCTCCAAAAGCGGGAACTGTGTGGCATTACACTGAGCATCTATATGCTTTGTGTTTCTGTGCCACAGAGAAGAGAAATGAACTGTGCCATCGCTCCTGCCTTCTGAACAGCTCTGCTCCGATTAAAAAAAAAAAACTCACTGTGTTCTTTGTAAAATGGTACTGCTTAGTGTTAGTTGGTCAAGTAAATATTTAAATATTGAATTAGGTGCCAAGCACCTTGGTTGCTTACGTTTTAAAGAATATAGGATGCATGGTGGGAATGAGGGGGATGGGGCCAGAGTGGAAATACAAACATGAATCTTTATTCCTTTTTTTTTTTTTTTTTTTTTTTAGGAGGGAGAATCAACCTGTGAGTCTTGGTGGAAAAGGGGCAGCTTGGCATACTTTATTTTCTTCTGGTCCTGCTATTTTGATAATTTTAAATAAGAAAAGAATGTTATTTTTATGTGTAACTTCTGGTACTGAATTGGGAATGGGTTGTGGTCTGATGGTTTGGAGCCTTTACCAAACTAAACTGACCGTGTATGTCTTGTTTTTCCCCCTCATCTTCCACAGGATGAATTTCACCCATTCATCGAGGCACTACTTCCACACGTCCGTGCAATCGCCTATACTTGGTTCAACCTGCAGGCTCGGAAACGCAAGTACTTTAAAAAGCACGAGAAGCGAATGTCAAAAGATGAAGAAAGAGCAGTCAAAGATGAGCTTCTCAGCGAAAAGCCTGAAATCAAACAGAAGTGGGCATCCAGGCTCCTGGCCAAACTGCGCAAAGATATCCGCCAGGAGTACCGAGAGGACTTTGTGCTCACCGTGACTGGCAAGAAGCACCCGTGCTGTGTCTTATCCAATCCTGACCAGAAGGGTAAGATTAGGAGAATCGACTGCCTGCGACAGGCAGACAAAGTCTGGCGTCTGGATCTAGTCATGGTGATCCTGTTCAAAGGCATCCCCTTGGAAAGTACCGATGGAGAGCGGCTCATGAAATCCCCACATTGCACAAACCCAGCACTTTGTGTCCAGCCACATCATATCACAGTATCAGTTAAGGAGCTTGATTTGTTTTTGGCATACTACGTGCAGGAGCAAGGTAGGAGCAGATTGTTCTTTCTTCTAGCCCGGCACACATTGCCCGCAGACCCCACGCACAGAGCACCTGGCTTGGGTTAGATGGTCCTGGAGGCCCCTAGGTCTCTTGTTCACCTGATCTGGGGAGAGTGGCATGCCCCTATTCCTCCACTCGTTTGTCCACTGCCATGTGCAAGCCATGGAAATACACATGGAGCTTTCCTACCTGGATAGGCGTGGATATTTAAAGACCACAAAGAGATGCGTTTTCAAATGTCTTTGAAATAATACACCTTTTCAAAGACACAGAATAATCTGAAGACTATAGTTGATTACACTTTGCTCTTTGTCCTCGGCTACATTCTTTACATCTAGTCATCTTTTGCCAGTTTGAAAATGTAACTTGATTTATGAATAGTCAAACTGTTCTTTAACAGTCTTTGTATTAGCTTCCTAACGAGGTAGATGAACTTTGTTCACGAATCCAGTGCTACTGCACTGAAAAATAGAATGAACATTTCCTATTACAGAATGCTTAAGATAGCCAGTATCAGAAAGTATATCTTACGCAGACTTAGATTTATTTAATTTAAATATTTCTATCAACACCTACTTTTGATTGTGTAATATTCGCTGTAGGTTAAACGGATTATAGGTCTTGTTTAAATAATTTATGTTCTAATATTCTCCCAGAGTGATTTGGGAACACTTAATACTGTCCGTTTACTTGAATGTAAATTCATGAAACTTACCAAGGAGAGAAATCGCAGCTCTCTTTAGAGAACAAAAACAGAAAGTAGACTGGTTACGCTGGTTTAAAATAAATCTCAAAAAGAATGTAGAAACCGCATACCATACCTATTTTAAAAAATCCTTGATAAAGAGAGTGGGGTGAATGTTGCCTGAATAATTTAAAAATAGGTGATTTTTTTGCTGAGTGTTTTCTGGGTTCATGAAATATGTTTATTATTTTTATTTTTCTTAATATATTTTCTTTAAGGAGGTGAGAATTTCTTTACTTCAAATAAATTTGTCGATATATATTGATGTGCTTGTATTAGCAACAGTCCATAGTAAAACATTAAAAAAAAATCTACTGAAAGTGAACTGTAGTTTAATCTACCGTAGTTGGTGGTACATTTCTTAACTTGGCCAGGTGGTAGGGAAAGTGGCCTGCAGATAGCCAGGTGGCAGATGGTTATCTGATGTTTGTTATGTAAGTGTGGGGTATAGTCAATTGTATGAACTCCATCATCCCAAAATATAAAATATCAGAGTTACTCTTTTGACTCAGAAATCTAGGTATTATTATGTGTTTTTTTTTCTTTACATTTCCTTGGTATAGTTTTAGAGATATGCTTAAAAGTTAGCTAAACATTTCTAGTTTGATTTTAAATAATGGTGCTTGAGATCATATATTTGGAAATTTTCTTTTTCTAAATAAAAGACTGCATATACTATTTCTATATGTTTAAAAGTTAAAGTTGAAGTAATGATGGTTTGGGGAAAAATGTGTTTTTTCCCTGTGTGTCCTAAAATAAAAACTCATTAGCACATGACACTTAATTTGATTGACAGCTGTCTAAGAGGTGACATTATAAGGTGGGCCGTATATATGTGTTGGATTGACTGTAAATGTGTTGTAACTCTGTCATGAAAGTCAAGACTGGAAGTAAAGTTTTAGAAAGTGGGTTATGTAACTTTTTAGTGCAGGGAGAGAAGATTTGCAAGCACCTCACTGCTGTTTGCATTTTAACTTGCTTGAAGGCTGTTCCTTGAGGTGTGCACGCATGTACACTCACTCCTGGGGCAGGCAGCCAACTGTCTTAGTTGATGAACTGACAATAAAGAACATATCCTTTGGATCTGGGAAGATAGATTGAAGAAAGAAAAAAATGCATAAATGCCTTCTGCATTAAACCATCGGTAGTGATAGTCATAAAGTTTTAAGCAACTCTTGGAGACCACATTTTCAGATAAAAAATTCATTTTGTTGTTTTGAGTCTCATTTTGAAAACCTTTCATTATCTTACACTGCGCACCTAATTTATATCTTCTGTTACTTGTAAATACATCATATCTTTATAATATCTGATGGCGCTTTCTTTGAAAAAGTCACATCAAGATGCTTCTGTGTTTTCCCTTTAAAAAAATTTTTCCTTTGGTCAAATGTAGATTAATTACATATTTTTGTGGTGCGGTTGGTTGAAGAGGGCATTTAAAAAAACTAATCTGTAGTCAATCAGAGAGCTGCATATCTCCCATCGTGACTTTTTACTTCTCCTCTAAGTGCATGGAAACCCACTTAAGTCTATTTTATTAATCAGGTAAAGAAGTATAAAGAAAAACACAAGAGAAAATTCAGAAAAGAAAAATGTAACGTTTGCAAAGAATGAGCAACAGAATTACCTTTCCCCCCTTTTTTCTTTCTTTCCCCACTTCTAAACGACTGGGAGGAAAACATGAGAAAGAACAGAGAAAATGCCAAAGATGGTTGCCACTGGCACCAGGATTGGCATCGGACCCTCTTTGTTTAGCTCAGGATGCCTGTGATTTGTTAGTTGGCATCCGCATTGCAGTGTGGAGTGATGTTACAATATATTGACAATTTCCAGATCTAGAAATGTCAATAGTCCTCTTGGTTATTTACACAAGATCACAAACTGCATATCTTCTGGAGAATGAAATAAAGACCAGCAAATAATAAAGTTCATTGTTGACCAACTTCCTATGCTTTTTCCCTCTTTCTCTTTTGGTTCAATCCACACTTTTATTTATTTTTTTTCATGCCCAGCAGCTTCAGCCTCATCTTTTTTTTTTGAAATGTGGAAAGAGTTACTAGAGCTTTGACACAAGCTATAGTGCTACATCTGCATCTGATACAGTTTTGGGGAGAATGTATGCATTTTGAAATCATTTCTGATATATAGTTCATTAGACTTTTGCATCCCATGGCCGCAAGGCAGGATTTCCTTTAAAGCGAAATCTCTTTGTTATTCAGCCTCTCCTGTGCCTAGAGTCTGGTTGACCGCAATTTAGTCCATTTTTCTATTGCTCTATGTTTAGGAAAGAGTCATATTCAATATAGTCATTTATTAAATGATGCTACCCCCACTTTACCTAAAATACACACATCATGTGGGAGTCCCTGCATTTAAATCCATAAAATCATTTGACGGTATTGATTCAGAGGGCTGCGCTTCGGCTGTTTCGTTGCTACAAGAACCGCCATTTTGTTTGTGAAGTGCCAGGCGAGGGGGAAAAAAAAGGCAGACACTGTGCTGGATGCCAATAACGGTTGCCAGTGGCACCGAGGTTGGCATCAGACCCTCTTTGTCTAGTTGCTGAATGCCTTTGATTCGTTGGTTGGCATCCGCATTGCAGTGGGCACACTGGAAAGTTTTTGACAATCCCTGAATGAAAGCTGCTTGCTTGTTTGCTGCAGCAAACCTTAGCTGATAGAAAACCCTTCCTTTTATTTTTATTTTTTTCGGTTTCCTTTTTTTCTTTTTAAGATGATGACCGATGAAAGGAAAAAAGCTCTAACGTGTCCTCTATTTTTCCCAAGATATTAAAGATGTCCAATGATTCTTGGGCAGGTGGTACCTATTCCCCATATTGTCTTTGTTATTGCCTTCTTGAAAGCAAAGCAAAAAAAAAACAAAAACAAAAACCAGGCAGGCCTTGCACAGGACACCTTCTCGGGACAGAAGTGTACTGTAGGATGCCTGGTGTGCTCTGGGAAGGGTGTGGAGGGCTAGCTGGCTGCAGTGACATGGAATGCACTTGCCAGGACTGACTGTGGCAGTCACATCACTGCTTATTTCTTAGGCAATTTCTAGTTCCTTCAGTTTCTACACTTCCAAATTTTATAGTAAGCCATTGAGAGGACATTTGTTTTTTTTCTAGTTATGTGTAGTAAGTAGTAATGTGTAACAGTGTAAATGCTAAAAAAAAAAAAAAAAAGAGAGAGAAACTTCATGAGGAAACATGACACCAGGAAGACCAACAAAAAGGCCAAAATAATTTTGGTTGAAGTTTCCCGGATAGTTTGCCTGAACATTGGTTTCCAGTTAACCATATTTATCTCATTAATTAATCAGAAGGATTAGCAGGCTGCACAGAAGGAAGTCTGGCCTGTGGAAGCCTTGAGTAGCCAGTCTGTGTCCTGTCTGAAGGGGAAAAAGGCAGGGAGGGGTGGGCAAGGTGGGCTGGGCCTTCTCTGAGGGAAGAGCTTTGAAGAAAGAAGTTTCGAGATCTCAAGAGAGAGTAACTGTTGTCATGAATTTGCCAGATTCGAGTTTCAACTCAGCCTGACTGATTTTTGAACTGTGCTTTGCACTCCTGTTGAACATGTTTTGGAGTGCGAGAGAGATGCCCGGAACCTTATGGCTCTCATGAGAGAAGAGTTTCCGTTTTAGTTTGGTGGAATCCTTAAAATTGTGGATGGCAACTTCTGTTGTTTTATTGGTAAATGATATGATAATCAACGTACATTTTGAAGTTGTGAGAAAATGTGACTTGTTTACAGGGGGAGTTGTAATCATTATTATTGTGTTTGAAATAGAATCCTTCCGGGTTGTCACATATTATTAGAGAGGAAGCTAATGCTAACAATTGTCTTCCTCCCTCAGTTACTGACTTTTAGAATTCTTTGGGGTAACAATTGTTATTTTTTTAATGAAAAGCTTAAGTAGATCATTGTTTGCAAGTTCACAGCATATTTTACCATTTTAATAAATTTTGCTTCATTTGCAGATATTTCCCACTACAGGGAAAATGAAGCTTTCATAATTTGTTAACATGAGGCTGCTCTCCAGGATGATTTGGTGTGCTTACATTGTGAAATGCTCAGAAAGCATGACGTTTGTATGCATGTTTGATTTAGGGGAACCCTGTTAAGTTTTCGCATCTAGAATCCTGTCCTTGACTGAACTCATGAACTCTGTGCACGTTTGTTTGCATTCTGGCTCCCGCACAATTCACCAGATAAAGAAGGGCTCTTACTGGCATGTCTTGCTCCTAGGCTTAATGAGACCTTTGTGGGAACACATATTGTAAGATAAGATACTTACCAATTTTCTCGCTGATAAGGAGAAAACACAATCCGAGAGGCCAGAAGTTCGCCCTCTTGGCCATGATGTTCCCGCCCTAAGATAGTTTTGCTGGACAGTTCAAGAGTTAAACTCTGAGGCCCCAGTTGCCAGCTGGGAAAGCTTGGCATCTGTGTTCTGATGTGGCAAACTAAGCCCTTGCATTGCTCTTCATATGATCTCACTTTTCAAAGGGAAAGGGGAGAGAGAGAGAAATAGAGAAAGAAATGGAGGAGGGAGAGAGAGGTATGATATTTGTTGTATCAATTATGATTTTCAGGTATTTAAAAAGTAGATGACCATCCAGTTTCTGGAGGCAGCAAAGATCAATAAAATACCCTGTCGGCAGCTTTAGGTGTCTCTCCCCACCTTATTCCTTCTCCATATACACAGCACTGCATATCTTGTAATAAAAAAAATATTCAACTAGATTATGTGTTTAGATTTTTAGATTTAGTACACTCTGCTTCTTGGGTGGGAAAATAACTCCATATGCAAAGGAACCAAAATGATGTTCATTTTTCAGGAATACTGGTTATTTGAAACAGTGCAATAACAGAAGATGATGGTTAGGTCTTCCAGAGGGTGCTCCCTAACAGATAAAGAATGAGTGCCTATGGGCCCAGCTGGGCAGGAGCCACTGAAGGAAACCTTGGCTTCAGGCTTCAGTTCTTGAAAGTTTCTGTTTTATAAGTGGTGTCTGAGAGGTCTGTCCACCCATAGGTGTACTATAGATTTCATAGGGTTTTTTATTTACTTTCTCATTCTTCCCTAAATTTGGAATTTACGAGGAAACTGCCAAAAGGAAATTAAAGTTTTAATCCACCATTAACTTTTTCCTCTTAAGTTTGGCACTATAATTTGGAACAACAATCCAAGATATCTACCTAGTAATGTCTGTCTCCTCATAAACTTTCATTCTGCTCGATTGAACTGAAAAACTAGACCAATGGGCTTAAGAAACTGTTTTATGACACTCTGACTCTTGCCATCCCTGCTGACCAGTTGGAATTTCAGCCCCTGAAGAGGGAGAGACTCAATGAGAAGCTGAGCCAGAATTATCTGGAGCTGTTAAAAGTTGAGATAAGTTTTCTGTCATCTCAGTGGCTTACATGCTAACTGACTTTATAATCTGAGGGCTCATTACTGCTTTGTTGGAAGGTTAAGGTTTTTAGAGAGTGGAAATAGCCTATGAGATGCTCCTTAAAATAGGGAATTCCTACATACCTGAAAAAGATAGGCAAAGGCAAGGGTGATCCCTGGGTCTGAAACTGACTTTGGGTGGAAGCGTCTCTTCAGCTGATGAAAAGAGTGGATTTTCTAGTTTGAAGTTGAGGAAAGTTTGACTTGTGACACTCGAGGAGTCTGTTAGTCTGTTTGCTGTGACAGAGAAAATGATCAGTTGATGTTGTGTTCAAAGCAAAGTTTTCCAGCCTTTCTTCCTTCCATCCTTGTGTCAGAGGAATAATTTTAGAAATCTCAAAGAACTAGTGGTTATGCGATGGGAAACGCGAGTTCGGTAGCACTCCTCTACGCCAAGCAGAGCCAGAGGGGAGCTTCCTCTTCAAGCTCACTTTTTCTCCGGCAATGTGGTGTGTCATCTCATTTTAAAATACATTCTTGGGTCCTTGAACTCTAATGATGTGATGTGGTTAATTTCACTGAATTCTGTTGTTGGGATTTAGCATAGAGAATAAATCACTGCATTGCAGAGAACTTGCGAACGTTAAGTGCGTGTCTTAGAGGAAGGAGTCTGTGGGATTAGTTTGTGTTAGACTGGATGTTACAGGATGTGAGGCTAATGGGACTTGAATGCTTGGGCATTTTGGTTGTTATATTATTCAGAAAATTGGAATAAATGACCACCAGTTAACCAATGAGGTGAAAAGACCTTGAGGCTGAATTGAAGGCCACACGTACAAGAAAAAAAAATCTTCAGAAATTTATATCAAGCAATGTTCTAAGAGTGGAATGCAAATTATTCTTGCACATAAATATATTGTATATAATAAAACAGTTAGATACACATATTCTCACTGTTTATGATGATAGTTTAAACAGGATAGCATTGATGAATCACAGATGAATTAAAGAACTCTGAATAAAGACTATATAATTGAAAATATGGGGTGATGGATGAAGTAATTTTACTAGCTGAGAGTTGCCTGGAGGTTGTTTATTTTCAGAATCCCATTTTAAGGCAGTTCAGAGCATGTAGTAAGTTATGGATGAAGAACAAATCAGTTGAAAATGGGATTTGTTTAAACAAGCACAAAAAAGGAAAATAAGAATTGCCTTTGAGAAAAAATTCCTTAAATATATTGGAATTTTTAAAATTCAGGTTAGCTTCAACTCCATGTCTCAAAGTAGAAAATTCAGTAAATAGTATTGAGTTGAATTATATAATACCTGTGTCTCCAACAAAACTGCACAGAAGCATTTAATAACCATCAGTTCATGTTGTGACACTACTATACTGATGCAGCATGAAGCTGAAGACTTTTTAAGCTTCAGTTTTTCAAAACTCATATTGTAAAAAAGTACATGGAGAAAGTTACTGTTGTTAACAGGGAATGGTAGAGCTTAGGACAAAAATCTGATCATGGGCACAGATGTTAAGATGGTTATTTGAAATAGGGTATATTCTGTAATTCATGTGAGTAGGGGATTACATTTATGTCCATGTTAATAACACGAGTATGTCAATATGAAGTCTATGCCCCTCTATTAGTGAATTCTAAAGTGTGAAAAATGTTCCTGCTTAGGACAACTTGTATTTTATTATTCTGACATCTGCAGTTTCTGGATGGATTACCTTAAATTTGCTATGCTATGTTAAAAGCCTTGTTTTATGAGGTCGGTCTCAGCTTCTGGCCTTGGTGTCAGGAACCCTGCTACGTGATGCAACTTGCCTTGTTAGGTTTAATTGACCAAAGCTGATGTGTTAAAACAATTCATTTGTGCTGTAACTTATGCCCTGGCTAAGTTGCTACCTGAATCCTTTGACCTTGACTTGTCTGGGTCATGAAATGGCTGCAAGCTGTTTGACCTTTCTATTGTGTAGTAATGTCACTGTTTCCTCTTATTCTTTTATGGTAATAGCTGACAAAAAGCCCCAGCCCTGACTTTACACCCCAGTGGATTCCAGGCGTCCCTCCGCAGCAGCCACGTCTTCTGTTTGACATGGTCTAGCCGTAGAAGTGACTTTCTTTTGTTTGCTGAGAGCGATGGGAACAAATTTGCAGCCCTCATTGCTCCAGGAAGTGGGGGATCTTTGGGCATTTAGAGAAATTTGAATTCCTTCTGCTTAGATGTTCAGTTTTCGTGTTTTATGATTATTCATAGCACCATTTACCTACCCCCTCTCTTCTGAGATTGGCTTTTCAGCTTTTTATATTTATGGTTTCCTTAATAATTACTTTTCAACATTTTCAGCTGTTACAATAAAAATACTTTATTGTCACTATATAGGGTGAAACTGGTAAACTTAGTCATGCTTTGGGTTAGTGTAGGTCCTAAAATGACTGACTTTGAAACTTCACCTCTTAAAGTTGTCTGGCATTGGAAAAAGCTGTATGCTAAACATGTAGGATTAGAACAAATTTTTAAGAACTGAGAGTCATGTTGTAACGTTATATAGTCCATCTTATAGTTTTAGGGGAGACCTATTCTTATGACTTAGATGGCTATATTTCAAAACATTAGTGAACCATTAGTAAATTTGAAGTTTTTCTTTCTTTGGGGACATTTGCCAGCATGTGAAATTCAATGTTTATTTTAACGAATATTAAATTTTTTTCCCTGTCTTTATGAAACTCTCCTAGGCAAAAATAGAGAATTTTACCTCTGTTCTCTTCCGAAGCAGTGAAATAATTTTATTTTTAAAATATTGGAAATGCCTTCTAAAATGTTAAAACACAGATATTTTTATCCTACCAAATTTTTCTTTGCCAAATATGACATTGTAGTTCATGATTTTTTTCCTATATTTGCCAGATTAAATATTTAAAATCCAAGCTGTTACATTTTATTTTTAAATTATTAGAGGAAAAGAGGAAGTTTAAGTTAGAATGTGCATTTCCTTACTTGTGTGTCCCATACTGTTTATCCATGTGTGTGGAGACACTGGCAGATGGGAGACAGTGTGGCCCAGGCACTAGAACCTTGGAAAAAGGCATGTGATTTTTCTATTCCCATTTTTAAAATATCTGAAATGGCAGGTGAGAAGGTTTTTCTTTTTCTTGATTCTTGCTGTTTTAAATGATTTTTTCCCCCAGGAATGTTCACAGAATCAAGGAATTTAAATGCTTTTCAGCATTGTGTTGATAATCCAGCATCCTCAGACCCAAGGAAGGAGGGTGAATGAAAAAATCTGGTTTTAGTCAAGAGCCTCAGTTTCTCTCTCCTGTCCCATAAAATCTAATCTAGACTTGAAAGCACCTCTCAGACCTTTCTGCTCATTCAGTGGTGTCTCAGCAGTAGAGCCAAAATAGAATTGAGTTGGGATGTGGTTAGTGGGCTAATCGGTCATATGCAGTGGAACTGTGGTACAAGAACAGCGGACCAGCCCCCAAGGGTTTAAAAAATGTCTGCGATTTCTTCCAGAAATCTGCCTCAGTTCCTCCACTGAAATGATTTATAACAGATCTCAGCTGCTGAGCTAAAGAGAAGTTCCTGGATCTTGGGTAATTGATGTGTGTGTGTGTTTGTGTCTCGCAGAGTTGAAGTGAATGCAGAGGGAAAAAAAAGGACAGCTCAGATCTTGCAGGAATTACTTAAAGAAGGATGGTTCATTCATAGGTTGAAGGGTAAATAACATACCATTTAAAATATTCGGTTAGCTTTAGAATTTGGATTCCTTCAGAGTTGAGCATATCTCCCTTCTTCCTGGCTTTTAGTTTTCATAGAGCACAGGAAAATAAGTGCATTAATCAGACATTTCATTCTGGTTTTGGTTCTACTCTTCATCAGCTTTAGTGACATCAGCTTAAGTCACTCAAGCTCCATGTGCCTTGTTTTTCTGTTTTGTAAAATGGGGTTAGGATGCCTGCTTCACAGGACTGTTTTAGGGTTACATGAAGTAATTCACATAAGTAAAAGCTATAATGTTAGTAAGAGTAATGATTGCTCTATATAAAGCAACGTGGCATAAGGTAGACACCTAGAGAAAATACCCAGCTGTGAAGAGAATGGGTTAGGCGTTGCTGCATGGGCTTGTCAGTTAGTTTGGGTGTATCTCAGGTGATAAGACATTCCAAGGAGAAAATGAAAGTCCTGAGTACAGTGGTGTGTATAGATATTTGTTAGTAGGTGCATGAGATTAACTAGTTGTGTGTGGGTTTTAGATTAGTTTAAATTAGAATTACTGTGTCAGAAAAGGCGATGGCACCCCACTCCAGTACTCTTGCCTGGAAAATCCATGGACGGAGGAGCCTGGTGGGCTGCAGTCCATGGGGTTGCGAAGAGTTGGACACGACTGAGCGACTTCCCTTTCACTTTTCCCTTTCATGCATTGGAGAAGGAAATGGCAACCCATTCCAGTGTTCTTGCCTGGAGAATCCCAGGGATGGGGGAGCCTGGTGGGCTGCCGTCTATGGGGTGGCACAGAGTTGGACACGACTGAAGTGACTTAGCAGTAGCAGCAGCAGAATTAGTGTATAGTTTTAGCAATCTTTTATGTCAGACTTTACCAGACAGTTAATTTCTTGATCAATCTAGGAATCATTGAAAGGAAGGAGTAATTTTATTAGTAGCTCTTGGAGTAAATAACTTTGTGTCAGATGAAGGGTATCCTAGGAAGTTCTTGTATTGATAATTCATTGCACTCCAGTGAAAACGTAAGACTTGTGTGTGTATATGTATATGTATATGTATATGTATATATATATATATATATATATATATATAAAATGAAATGGGCACCAGCTGGGAGAACTCCACTTATGTTTTACATTTGGTGGGACAGAAGTGGTGATGATATGTACTGGGTTGTTCTTGAGGAAGAAGCTGCTGGTTTTTTAGACTCTTAGGTCTGAGACTGTCTTATTTAGAAATGATATCTACTTGGGTCAAAATTCACAATGCTTCACTAGTTACATGAATTGTTTTGACTTTCTTGCCACTGAATATCTTCCTCCTTAAGTCAGTCTTTCTCACTCATCCTTTTTAGGGTGTTAAGAACATTAATTAAATAATCTTAAGGGGAAAAAAAGGTAATATTTCTTACTTAAAATGATGTCGCTTTTTCTGAGAACATCTGAAAGCCATGTGGGAAGTGATTGAAACATTCTCTTCTTCTCAGATTCAGGATTAGCCTTTGAGTGTTGTGGTTCTGGTTGGTTGGATCTGGGTGGTCCTGAAATCTCTTTGATGGGCCAGATTTTTCTTGGGGAAGCAGTCATGGTGCTTCTTTTCCATGGGCTGTGGATTGCTTCCCTCAGTTACTTTGTACAGCAGGTTTGGAAAGTGGACAGTTTGCCCTTACCCGAAGTCTGTAGCTACCAGGAAAATACCTTAAATCACATGTCACACTGATGCAGTGCAAAAACCGATTCATATTTTTTCTGTGAAGCATTTTATAATAATACTTACGAGTTCTGACCAGGAGTTAATAGAAGTTCCCTCTCTGTTTGTTCGTCTGTTAAACAGTAACTGGGGTATGCAGAAAGTAGAATCAAAACATTGATTATCAGCTGGCTTAGATCCTGGCACATCATTTTTAATAATCTGTGTCCTGCCTCTTCTTTTTGAGAACTTACCTGGTATTCAGTTGCACTTCTGTTCAAAATCAAGAAGCATGTATTTTAGTACATGACAAATGTACAACTCCAATTTTTTGACATATGTAAACTGGATTGCTGTTGATGGCAGAGGGATTTGGTGTTTTGTCTTTCTACTTTGAAAAGCTTTGTTTGCACTGAGGATTTAAAGTTAATATGGACCTGAAATGGGAATGCACATATGATTCTTAAATATTGGTTGCCTTTTTTTAGCCTCATGGAGATGCTAACATGTTTCTTTAAATTTCCTGATGGCAAAGCATTAGTATTTTTGGTTAGACGTATAGTTATCATGTAACAGTGTCTGTTCTATTTGCAGTGTCCAAGTAAAGGAAAAGCTGCTTATAGTAATATGAGGATCACTGGTCTTACAATAATTAAATAGACTTGTTAGACTACATTAATCCCTTTTAGAACATTTGGAATGACTTCTTAGTACTAACAACATAGTATTAGGGCCTACAATTAATCTGCTTTTTGTATCCAACATTTGTATAATATAAAACGTGTGTATAGAGAGATATATTTTGACTTTAAAATGAGTTCATAGGAGGGCAAAATGAAATTATATTGAACTGTGAAGGAAGATGAATATGATTCTAAGTACTGATAAAATATGGAATTCATTTCAAGTTAGCATAGATTAATCTTTTGTTTTTTTGTTTTTTTGGTGAAGACCTTTTTTGGGCTCTCAGAATCACTTTCCCCGAGTTCCAAGCTTTGTACATGACACACCAGATATGTACAACATGAAATGGAAGCATTTGTTCAACCTAATATCCAGGAGATATGTTAACTCTTTGTGAGTTGGTGTTTCTTGCTCGGTCTTTGCATTGATACAGCTATTTACTAACTCTGGAGAAAGTGAAGCAGACTCGATTTTAAAGTCTGGTCCAATCTTGTTCTGCCTTTCATAGAAATGGTTTAAGTCAAGGACAGACTCTACTCAGTATTCAAACAGCATTATTACGGATTGGTTAAAGGACTTATGAATTAGGATTGTGTTCACATCTTCTGTTGTGGAGGTCTCAGGAGGTATAATTTCCTCCTCGATGTGGGTTCTCTTTTTGTTATGGAGTCTTTCACACTAGGTATGTGAATTCAGCCTTGGGTATTGCAGTTACTGGGAAAAGATTTCTTGAAGGATGCAGTATTAGTTCAATTCTGGGGCAGATTGCAGGCGTGTGTACAGAGTACTATGGAAGCGCTGGAATTATTGAGTGGTTTGTAGCCATTTCAGACCATGTGCCTGGGACCAGCTAACACATTGTCAGGGAAAAACATGATGTAGCAACAATATTAGATCATGCAAATGAGACTACTGAATAGTAATAGTTATGGGCAATATTTTGGAAAACACTGATTAGTGACAGTTTTATTACAGCAAATGTATGTATCAAGTCCCCAGATTTCATTGTAATGCACTGAAAACAGATGTCAAAGTGTCCCAAACAGAATTTCATGGTTAATCTACATATTGCATGGAAAGTACAAACAAACCATTTAGAATTCTGTTATTTAATCCTTTTAGAAGGAATCAAAATATACAATTTAGATTTACTCCATTCTTTCTTTTAATTTCAGATTTTTTTCCCCTAGGGGCCGATGATAAATTATTTCTTTTCTTTGCTGTTTTCTTAAGATGCGTATGGGAGAAGACATATCTGCATATGGACTTGGTTTTACTTAATGTACTTTGAACTGTAGGTTTCTGAACATACGGTCTTTGCATTAAAAAAAAAAAAAGATTAGGCTCTAAATTATTTAGTGACCTGGTAATGAAATTACCTTCTTCTGTTCCTTTGTGTACTGATGTAGAGTTTCACTCTGTGCTACTTAGTGATTGAAGCAGACACTGAAGCCAAAGAAAAGAAAATGGGTAGCCCTCCTTCCTGCAAGTACCTGGGGGATCTGGCACCTCTTCTTGACTTGGTTTCTCTGTCCATCAAGTGAGAGAGTTGGCCAGAAGGTTTTCACTGTCCCTCTTAGCACCGGAATCTGAGGAATTTGACTTCTGGTTACCCTGGCAGGGGAAGATCCCCTTCACATTAAGCAATATTTAATGAAGTTTAGCACACTCTTGTTAAATCTAGGATTTTAATACACTTTATTTATTAAAGAGAAATAGAAAATGTATAACTTGACTCTTGAGTAACACTTTCATGTTGCTCAATTCAAAGTCCAATAGTCAAATCATTTGGTTCAATCTAGATAAAAAGCTTGCTTTTTAAAGAAAGAGGTCTTTAACTCATAGATTTTTAGAGCTGGAAGGATCCCTAGGGACCATCTCACTTTACAGCTGCGGGTACTGAATCTGAGAGAGACTCAAAGCCACTTCGGTTGTTTGTGTTAGTTTTACTGTTATAAGAGCATAAATAAGCATAAATAAAGAAAAGTGTTACTTTGTGAACTTAGCAATTTTTTTTTTTAGGTACAAAGAGAAAATTTGTGATTGAAAGACATATGCTATCATTTGTAATTTATTTAAATCCATTGTTTCAAGAGTTTGGCTGTTTTCTTTTATAGCTTTTCATAGGATATATTCTATTGAAGTCACTCTGTAGCTGGGGTTTTCATGAGAATTACTGTATTTATCTTTTCAGTGGGTGAAGAAAAGCTGTGTAAGTTATGGTCAACTAATATGGATTTGATTGTAGTTAGAAAACAGAAAAGATCCATTAAAAATGTGCTGCCAGATTTCCAGTAACCATTACAGGTCATGTTTGAGCCTGGTTGTAAGAAAAAATTTTTTTTGAAAGTCAGGTATTGGAAGAAAACTTGGGAGCTGGTTATGAGGAACTGGTTTAAGTTCTGCTTCCTGGATGTCTACAATTTTCAGATTAGCTTGATAATTACCACGTCTCCATTTTCCTTTGTGTGGTATATGTCTCTCATCTTAGTTTAAAAAAAATTGCTTTTCTCCAGTTTAAAGCAAACATCCATATGCCTTCTTTTATTTAAGAGATGTTTCTAAGCATTTTTTCTTAGTTTAATTTTAGAAACCAAAATAAATTCACAAGGGGAATTCAATTTTAAAAGGTAACTTTCAGTGAATCCTTTTGCTATGGTGAGAATTCTTTTATGACATGAAAGATTTATCTGTCAATTGTGTTATATGAGTGTCCTGTAATATGCTTATGTATATCAAGTCACCTCTGAATATAGCAGAGATGGTAACTTTTAGAGAAGAGATATTAGCAGTGTTAGAAAAAGTTTCATATCAGCTACTTTTAGTAGCTTTTAGTTTGAAAGTTTATGAGGAAAGCTTGAAAGCATGTGTTAAAGGCACGATTGTAGACAGAAAAACAGGTGAATAAAAGATGGATGTTATGTAAGTTCATGACATCAAAATCATTGGAAATGGCATGGGAGCATATTATAAAATTGATAATAAGTATTTGTGGAATGAATGAAAATAAACTACTTAAAACAGTGTACAAATATTAGGGGCAAATCAGAGAACTGTTGCAGTTGTAATTTAAGGGAAGTTGCTGAAACTGGAGAGATATGATTTTTCCTGAGACTTGTGTTTTGTTTCCACTAGTGACTGGTGACTGTATGAGAAGTATTATCTGTACCTTATTTGTGCTTTCAGTTTCAGGAGTGATTAGAATAAAACCATATGAAGTGTAGTGTCTGTATTAGCAATAGAACATATTTTAGAGTCAAGCTGTGGCTTTAAATGTTTGTTTTGCTATTATTCACTATGTGGTTGGGCAAATTAGTTATATTTCCTGAGATTCAGGTTTTTGAGCTCTGCAGTGGGTGGCAAGGGTGAAATGAGAAAATGCTTGTGAGATGCTTAACACCATGCCAATCACATTGTAGGCTCTCAATAGGATGTTTGCAGTTATTGCTATGTCTTGTAGTCAGCAACCAGTACGGTGCCTGCTCATAGTATGTACTAAGTACTTATTTGGTCGATGAATGAATGGTTACCACCTATTCTAAGGAATCTGAAAGACTTGATCTCTCTTTTGTGGGACAGGGCATTAAATTAGGGATAGTATTCTACCAAAAGACGGAGAAGGCAATGGCACCCCACTCCAGTACTCTTGCCTGGAAAATCCCATGGATGGAGGAGCCTGGAGGGCTGCAGTCCATGGAGTCGCAAAGAGTCAGACACGACTGAGCGACCTCACTTTCACTGTTCACTTTCATGCATTGGAGAAGGAAATGGCAACCCACTCCAGTGTTCTTGCCTGGAGAATCCCAGGGACGGCAGAGCCTGGTGGGCTGGCGTCTATGGGGTGGCACAGAGTAGGACACGACTGAAGCGACTTAGCAGCATTCTACTAAAAGAAGGAAGAAACATATTAAGAAAGCAAAAATTAAACTATTTTAGTTGCTATGTAATGTCTCAAAATTGATCTATAAAGAAATGAATGATACAGAACCACCTACGAATCACCATGCTCATTTCAGTATCTGTAGGTGACTGAAAGAAAACAGCCTTTCCCAGGAGCAATTGCTGCTTAGAATCCAGTATACTTTACACTATCCATTTTTCATAAGGCTTTTTCCTGGGGTATAAGAAAGACTTAGACATAAACATAATCATAAAAAAAACAACATTTCTGTAACTGTTGCCTAGCCGAGACTACCTGAGGCATTGGGATTTTGTGCAGGAAACCAAGACTTTAAAATCCCAAATCTTCCATGGGCTTGAATGGTAAATACTTTTTCTCCTTTTTGTCTCTGATAGCACTGAATTATAGTCCCACAAAAAGTTTAGATGAGAGATTTTTAGTCTTTTAGGTAAGATTATTTTCTGAAGAATAATTTTGACTGTTGTGTCTTAATCATTAAAAATGCATTACATATTTTAAAAACCATTTCACTAATGATATAATTTAAGTGTCTAAAAAATTTTGGTGTTGGCAACTTTTCCTCAATACTCACTGGGTAATAATCGTTATCCAATTACTATTCATTTGATCAGTCATTATTAGGTTTTCCTGAAGAGAGTGCCTGTGTGTATGCGTGCTGTGTGCTCCACTTAGTCGCTCAGTCATGTCCAACTCTTTGCGACCCCATGGAATGCATCCCACTGGGCTCTCTGTCCATGGGGATTCTCCAGGCAAGACTACCTGGGTTGCCATGCCCTCCTCCAGGGGAACTTCCCAATCCAGGGATCAAACCCAGGTCACCTGCATTGCAGGCAGATTCTTTACCGCTGAGCCACCAGGGAAGCCCAAGTGTGTATATAGGCATATATATGGAACATTAATTCTTTTTATTTGGTATGTGATTTATATGATTCTACATATATCATACAGTCAAATAAGTGGGCATGTATGGATTTATTAAAACATATCTTTCAAAGAAAATATAAAACACCTGGTATACAGGTGAAAAGTGGTTGAGAAATGCATTTATTGAGTGGGAACTCTGTACTAAGCATTTCAGCATTTTAAGGAGTTAGGAAAGAATGGTGAAAATATGGGTGACCTTTCCCAAATAATTTATAAGTAGAAAAGACAAGATAATGGTCACTTACAGTGAGAAAGAAAAAGACAGTGGAATAGGTATATAGCCAACTAAAGTCTTACCAGCTACTATATGTAGTTGGATTTACTGAGCTCTCTGGGCGGACACCCTGTGGGACTGCCCTGGAAAGGTCACAGAGAGGAGGTGGATCTCAAGCAGAGTTTTCTCAGGGGTCATATCACAAAAACAAAACAAAATGAGACAGGTAACCAAGCATCTACCTCTTATGTAAATGATTTCTATTTGGCAATGATATATATTGTATGAAAATTATATATTTTATTATTTTGGTAACAGATTTGGTGTTTTTAATAATTTGTTAATAAAGGAAAAGTCTAATAGTAAGCTGTAACCCAGATGCCAAAATACTCAATATTAAATGGCTTGAATTGATTAATCTCTTTTTTAGGGTAGGTAATAATATTCTAGTAATTCTAAACAACATTATTCTTATATGCAGCCTAGGTCTTAGAATTCAGTGTAATCCTGTATACATGATTTAAAAATGTTTAAATATCTTTTAAATTTAGTTTAGTATTCTTTATTGTTTATAGTTCTGAATGGAAAATGTGAATACATATTTGTTAAGTGTCATATATCTAATAATTTGTTTTAAACATTTTAAAACTGAGATGATAATTCTGTAGGCAGTTAAAAAATCTAGAAACCAGAGAACATGCTGCAGAAATATTTTATTTAAAATATACTCTAAAGATAGCTGAATTTAGTTTCATGCCCAGTTTATATCACTATTATTATTTTAAAAATCAAGTGAGGCTCTCCAGTTCAGTAGAAAAAAAGAATTGTTTCAGTGTGATAAGATGTCAGGCTGAATTTTATAGTCAGGCTGAATTTCTGATTTGAAGCAAATTTATACTTTTTTTTTTCAATAAGAGCAATGGACCTGTACAGTGACACACCCAACAATAAAATAAGCCCCAGCTTTACATATTGAATTTTTTTAATATATTTTACTTTCTGTAAATGATACCTATTCTATACTTAATGTTTGCATATAGAAATAAGAGAAAAAATATAAATGAAAACCTTGGTAATCCTTTGGCATTAGCTATGACATAGGTAACTTCTTTAGATTAGCTTTCAAGTGTTAAAGGTTAGCAGCCTTAACACCCGAAGAACTGAATCCAGTGTGTGAAATCTCTGTTCCTCTATACTTCCTCAGACAAATAAGATGTGAATATAAGTTCTTAAAGGGCAGTGATCAAGTTTTCTCTTTTTTCATGCTTCTCTTCCCCTATTCATCAACAGATATATACATACATACATATATATACACACACACACATATGTTTACACTGTTTTGATTCTCAAGCTGAATGTTGATTATGATATGCAGATACAGTGAAATTAGGAAATGTCTCAATTTTTCATTTTACGATGGCATTTTAAAGCCAGTCTATCTACAAACAAGTTGCTTAGTCATTCAGCAGATATTCACTGAGTACCGGCTTGTGAATCAGGCACTGTGCCGAACACTGGGATTTCAATATAGAGAAAATGGACATTGTGCTAACTTTTTAGTAGGGAACGACAATTTAAGAGGAATTATCCAGTATTCATAACTATTTTTTCTTAACTGAGAAATGTTACTATTAGCTTCTTGATAAATACTCTGTGGAAAGAGTAATGTTAATGAGTATCACCTGAAGAAAATGACTTAGGAAAGCTTGTGACAATTTCTGAGAAAAAAGTGAGATGGTGAGAACAGATAATTTCAAAGAACAATTTTTCATCCATATGACAAATAATAGTTTTGACGGGTGCACATGGTAATTTCCAGGTGGCTCAGTGGGTAAAAGAATCTGCCTGCAGTGCAGGGGACTCGGGTTTGATCCGTGGGTTGGAAAGATCCCCTGGAGAAGGGCATGGCAACCCGCTCCAGTATTCTTGCCTGGGAAATCCCATGGACAGAAGAGCCTGGCGGGTTATAATCCATTGGGTCACAAAGATTTGGACACAACTTCAGTGACTAAGTGCACACACTCATGGTAATATGAGCATGTTCTGGGACATCTAGTAGTGGGTAGCTTTTCTTGCAGGAAACTGGAAACATGTCAGGATGCCTGTCTGAACTCTGGCCTTGCTCCTAACTGGAGCCGTCGCACTGGACTCTGAGTGGCATTAGCACCATACCATTCCGAGGTGAGAGAATCAGGAACCGTAGTGAGGCCTGGGGGAAGAGTGAGTACTTGCTGGGCTCTGAGCTGATGATGGTAATTAATAGAAGAAAGAGAATAGACGTGTAGCATTGGAGGGACACTCAGCAGAGTTCCTTGGATGTCAGCAGATCTGTTGTAGATTTTGAAGCTAATGTGTCTGATGGATGACTAGGGCAAGTGACTAGAAGCACAGGGGGTGGGAACTTGCTGGAAGGAGCAATGAAAACAGTGTCATGGATTTAGAATCAGGAATACTGAGTCTAAAACTCTTGTTTTGATCATTTTTACCTGTATGACTGTCAGCCAGTTTTAAAATTCCTGATGCTCCATTTCTTCTGTGTGAAGTGGGGATAATAATAATCTTAAAAGCTCTGAGTAGGGCTACATGAATTAATGACTTGAAAAGGCCTTGCCTAGTGAGTAGAGGGTCTCATGCGAAAGCACACTAGTATGAGAGGAAACGACAAATGAGAATGACTGCATAGTTTAGCAGAAAAGATTAGGATTTTCTCGGATGTGGCCAAGTTCCACTATGCTTTTTGGTGCATAGTTGTTCAGCTAACATTTTGTGAGCACTTACTGTGTGATGAAGCATCCTTTGGAGAGTTTCATCCATGTGACTTGTTGCTTCCTCCTTAACCATGTGAGGTCGATACGTTACTGTCCTTTCACACATGAGAACTCCGTGGCCTAGTCTAGTGACTGAACTCAAATTGGAACCCACATAGTTTGTCTCTAGGGCTTCCCTGGTGGCTCAGACGATAAAGAATCCGCCTGCAACATGAGAGACCTGGGTTCAGTTCCTCGGCTGGGAAGATTCCCTGGAGAAGGGAATGGCTACCACTCCAGCATTCTAGCCTAGAGAATTCCATGGAGTTCCTTCTTAATCCTACTTCTAGATGATGAAGTTACTCCATCCACAGCAGGGCAGAAGGGACAAAATGTTACCAAGTGAGGGATAATCGAAGTGAAAAAGATAAGCTTAGTCACACACACATTTTTAAAAGGATTGATGTCATCATTTGTTTTACCTTTGAATTGTAAGTTGTTTCTTTCAATTTTGAGTAATTCTGATATGGAAAGTAAAAGTTGTAGTGATTGCCAAGCTAATCTTTTCTCCTAAATGATGCAGTCTTTCTCATTTTGTTGCTTCCCCTTGTTCTCGTGTGGTTTCATAGGAGACCCTGAAATTGGACGTGTTTATTGTGTAGACCACAAAGGATCCATAGGGAAGATAAAACAGCCTTAAAGAGAGGATTAAGCGAGTCAAGAGCCATACATGGTAATCCAGCTCTTCAAGAATAGGCATCATGGCCTTTATGATTGGTTTATGATAAAAAAAACCTTCCCTGTTTCACTCACACCATGCTAAATTAATGGTTTTCCTGGCAAGTCTCAGAACAGTTTTTCTTCTTCTGTCCTTCTTATTTGTTAGAAGAGCTGGGACATTTTTCTCAGGTTTACTGACATCTGCTTACTTTTCAGTAAATGTACTCTGGCATCATTCTGCAATGAGAGCTTTTGGAAGGAAACAAGCACTTGAATGAAGGACAGGTATTTTGGTTTCCATAATAATTTCTTTGTTCAGTTTTTCTAAACAAACTATTTTTGAATTTTAAGTGCCTGCTTTGTGGATTATTTAGGTCAGAGATCATGAGATTTATAAATCAGCCTAGAGTTCGCAGAGCAACACTGCTTCATCCCCGAATCCTCTATGTTTCATTGACCTTTAGGTTTAGTAGATTGATTTCCTTTTTTGATAAGAGAGTGAGACTTAGAAGGATAATGTGATGAGAAGATGCAGACATGGCTCTTCTTTCTTTTCAGAAAAGACAGGGATCCGTCTTATTATTGCTGCTTTATTATGCTAGTAATAATTGGTATTGATAGCAGCAATATCAAAAATAATTGTAGGGTGTTGAGAATGTCCTGTGTGTCCCACGAATTACTTGTTGTTCAGTTGCTAAATTGTGTCTGACTCTTTGTGACCCCATGGACTGCAGCATGTCACGCCTCCCTGTCCCTCACCATTTCCCGGAGTTCACTCAAGTTTACGTCCATTGAATTGATGATGCCACCCAGCCATCTCATTCTCTGCTGCCCTCTTCTCCATTTGCCTTCAATCTTTTCTAGCATCAAGGTCTTTTCCAGTGAGTTGTCTGTTTGCATCAGGTGGCCAAAGTATTGAATGAATTATTCATGAATTCATATGATTAATTATTTACTGTAATCATTATAGTTATCCTAAAAAGTAGGTGCATCCTTTAATAGATGAAGAATTTGGGGTTGAATGCATCGATTAACTCTCCAGTCAAACAGGAAGTCAGTGACAGAGCTAAGGTTTGAACCCATGACTGCCTCCTTCCCATCTCATATTCCAACTCCACTACTCCTACTTTGCCATTTACAAAGCTTGTCCTTCAACCATCTCCAGGCAGAATAATTATTTTTATTTTTTTAATTCTTCACTTTCAGGGGATGTTATTTGCATTTTGCAGTCATATATGCCTATTAGTTAAAGAACTGTCACCAAATCTCAGTGTGGTTCTTCCCATCTAGAGTAAGAAATAATTACATTTATTTTTTCTGTCCAATGTAAATATTTCTTTTTTAGCTGCCTGGATGTATACTGGTTTGTTCCCCCAGACACTGCTGTTCTGTCCCTCAGTGAGCAGCAAGTGACAGGAAACTTTCCAGTGTTCCTGGATGTTGGCAGAAAGTGTTTAAAAATGTTGGCTTTATATATTCGTCCCAAAACATGAGTGTGGGTTCTTTTCTCTTTCTGTTCCTTTGGTTTCCTTTCAGAGATGCTTTATGTAAAGACCAGGGAAGGCCCAGGCTGAATCCACTCGAGTTCGTGCAGCCCTCAACACCATCAGGATCACTCTTGCCCTGAATGAGGAGTTCATTGTGCTCCAAGACATTATGTTGAAGCCCTTAACTGTGAACTCAGTCAAGATGCTAGACTTGCCAGTTGGTTACACAGAAACTATTCTGTCTGGGCTGGAATGTGGCAGTTAAGGCAGGGGAACTTTGATCTTCAAGATAAAGTGGATACAGACACTAACGCAGTGTTGCCATTTTACCCCAGTGTTAATTTGTATGGTTTTTTTTCTCACTTTAATCTAAATTCATTAAACCTCTATCTAGTGAATGGTGGGATGACACATATCAATGAGTATTTTGTTAGGAAATATTTAAGGACAGCCAGTGCAGTCATTCCCCAAGACCTGCCCACACCCACCCCCCACCCCAGTCAAGAATTACAGGGATGTTTAGTTACGTCAGTTAGTTTCCTTTTAGAATGTGTGCCAGACTTTAATCTCTGGGTTTGATATTTATGTGGTTATTTATTTAATCTTTTAACCCTGTCCAAGTTGTCTTAGCCAGCTCTAAGATGGCAGTAACCATAACAAAGTCACAGCATCTATATTTATTAAGCTCTTACTATATTCCCGGCAGTGTGTTTAAGGACTCTGCTTGCTGTATCTCAATTAATCCTCACTAGTACCTGATATGGAAACCATCACTCTTAGCATCATCTTCTTCCTGTTAGAAGTAAAAATAATCAGGTGGGCAGAGATTCAACCATGACCCGAATTTGTACAATAGTGGGTAAGAAAGCACAGGGCTTTGAACCTGGGTATTTGGACTTGGGAGCCCTGTTCATCTGGCTTCCTGGCTCCTCGTTTGTTCTGTGGTTTGGGGCAAGTAAGCCCACCTTCAGTAACTTGTTCCTGATCTGTGGGAAAAAAATGTACTCTTGCGTTTCAGCTTATTAAGGAGACCAAATTAGCATATGTTAAGAAAACCAAACAAATCCCTGTATACTTTTTAAGAAATATGCAAATAGATGAGTTGATTTTAATGGCATCAACACCTTCTAAAGATTATGTTTTTATTTTGCCAATTCTATGAATAATCTCAGAAAATAGATTACCTCACTTATAAACAGGACCTCTGCAATGGGCCATCAATGTAATGTTATTGTGATTTTTGCATTTATGTTGTTGCTGATGGTAAACCATATTATGCTTTAGGGTGAAGGTCACTGAAAACAATTCTGTATTTTATTCCAGACTACCACCCTTACATATTGATTGAATGTTCAGGATTCCCAGGTGGTTCAGTGGGAAAGAATCCACCTCCAATGCAAGAGACGCAGGTTTGATAGCTGGGTTGAGAAGATCTCCTGGAGAGGGAAATGGCAGCCCACTTCAGTATTCTTGCCTGGGAAATCCCATGGACAGAGGAGCATGGTGGGCTACAGCCCATGGGGTCACAAAGAATCAGACACGACAGGAATGACTAAACAACAACAATTGGATGTTTATTGTCCTCTTGTGCCCATTAATACCCTTTGCTGGGGGAGGGAAGACTGACAATTATAAAAACAAAAGAAATGGATGTAATAGTTTTGCTTGTAGCCAATGAAATGAGGTAAATAGTTGGATCATTGTTACAAAAATGTTATCAGCTTGAGTAGATAGATTTAGCATTTAGAAAATTACTCTCCAAAAAAGGCAACCTAAACCCCGCTTATACAGTAGCAGAAGTTTTGATACTGAATCAAATTGCCTCAATCCTTCTTTTCCCCTGAGTAGACAGAGCTGCAAAATAGAATATTTTTAGAGGGAACACTTACCACAAAATGCTTCTTCTAAAATTTAATTTGGCTTCTTAAAATATAATACCGATTTATAAAAAGCACAGATATTTGACCCATGCAGTGTGTATTTTGTATTCCTTTGGGTATTTATGAACACATGATTTAGTAGTTTTTATGTTCACTTAATTTGTTTCCTTAAGAAAGACAGGTGTGGAACATGCACCTGTTTGTGTGTGTGTGCGTGTGTGCATCTGAATGTGTGAAAATGCAGCTTAGGGATTACAGCAATTTAGTGAAGGTCATAAGTGACCTGCCGTGCCCTTGAACATGCTGTTTATAATTGCTGTGGTTAGTTTTTCTTCTCACTGTTTTTACCTATAATGTCAAAACACAATTATATGGAGTTGGTATGTTCACTAATAGCAGTTTATCTCTGCATGGTTTATAGACAGAGTCAAAAGCCAACAACTATAATTACATCCATGTTTCTAACTTAGCAGCAAGCTAGAGAAGTGTGGTTGAAGTATGCTGTGGGTATAGTGCAGCCAGTAGGAATTATAGGGTAAAGTCATTGCTTTGCATTCTTTTGGTTTTACAATAATTGTTACTTAAATTTTGTTTTCTAGATTTTACCACTGTCTGTTGTGTTTATATGACCACATAAAGAGTAGTTGAGTTATGTGTCTCTCCACTCTATTTTTCTACTGCTTGCCTTCCTCTATAAATGGACTGGTTCTCCTTTCACTTTCTTCTGACTCAGCAAACAGTACATTACAGTTAATAGTTTTCTGAAGCAGCCTGATATTCATGCTCTATGGAACCCATAAGACTTCTCCTATTTGCATTTTATGTTTAATTGGATAATTGTGGGAACCATGTTGAACTGTTAACAACTGTCAAGCCTTTGATTAATCTTTTGAATGTTCATTGGCATGGTTCAAGTTAGCAACTGCAATGCAGATTTTTGTTTGGGCTTTTTGTTTTGTTTTTGTTGCTGTTCTCATGATTATTTGAGGGTGTTAAAAGGATTTATCTGGAAAAATATATGTAATTTCCCATTTTGGCTCACCTTACATATTGCAGCAAAGAAGAAGCAATGCAGTTTTTGGATCACTAATTTATTTGCATGTGAGATATTGCAATCTAGGAAATCTCCAGAAAAATTACTACAAGAAACCATCTTATATTTTGAATGACCTCAATGATATGAAATACAAAGGAGAATCTTTATTTCGAAACAGTACTGAGTTGAGTCCATAGTTTGGAAGCAGTAATTAAAAGGGAACCTTCATAAATTTGAAGAATATTTGGTATTGAATCATAGAACTAGAGATGAATTGTATAGAAAATAATTTGTTTACTTGTGTTTGTTTACTTCATATGGGTCTTATATGATATGAAATGAACTTCAGAATTAACAAAGCAGAAAGTTCTATTCAAATATAAATAACTCTCAAGCACCCCTAATTTTTTTTGTCTGTTTCACTTTAAGTGCATGTCAGCATGCTTGTGGAACAATAAAATGTTTGCTTTTCTTTTAGTATCCTGTAGGTATTTAAGATATCTGGCCTAACATTATACAGTTTTGGGAGTTTGTATGCATGTATTTTGGTATTGGATAGAGAAAACAGATGCATAGTGGAAAAGTTAGAACGAATAAATGAATATTTACAAATAAATCCTAAAGACTTTCCGTGAATGCCATAAAGACTTACAGGGGCTTGATACTGTTTGATTAGTCTCTGTATTTTCCTTATGTTGATTGAAACTCACTCTTACTAGAATGTGTACTAAGAAATGTAAGACTTTGTTTTATGTCACAAATTTCAGAGTAGAACTTTGGATAGCACTATGTCCAGGCTTTAAAATATTATTTTTAATTGTACTTTGTTGTTTAGTTGCTAAGATGTGTTTGACTCTTTGAGATCCCATGGACTGTGCCCTGCCAGTCTTCACTGTCCATGGGATTTTCCAGGCAAGAGTACTGGAATGAGTTGCCTTTTCCTTCTCCAGGGGATCTTCCTAACCCAGGGATCAAACCTGCATCTCCTGCCTCGGTAGACAGATTCTTTTTTGCTAAGCCATGAGGGAAGCCTTTCAGTTGTATAGTGACACTCAAATAGTTTCTCATTGTCAGAGCTGAAGTAAATATAGCTAACATTCCTCCAACCAATTTCTGCTCCTGTCCAAGGAAACCACTGTTACCAATTGGATCTGTCTGGGCTTTCCCCTATATCTCAGGAATTACTTTGTTCTTGTTTTGCTATGTGTCATGGAGTGTTCTGTTGGTCACAAAAGAGATGTATCCTCCAAGGAGCCACAGATCTCACCTGGGTTTCCGTCCTGAGCTGTCTTCTAGGTTCTCCCTTTCCTGACAGTGTCTGGTGCAGGAATGAAATTCTTTGTGAACTGGTTGCTATAGGAGGAGACTAACCAATGAGATGCCTCATTTTTAAAGGCATGTTGGAAGATCTCCTGGAGAAGGGAATGGCTACCCACTCCAGTGTTCTTGCCTAGAGAATCTCATGGACAGAGGACCCTGGTGGGCTGCAGTCCATGGGGTTACAAAGAGTTGGACACAACTGAGTGACTAACACTTTCACTTTCATAAATTGAATACTAAACATAGGAAATACATCTAGTTTTAAAATCAATAAAATCAGGTTGCCAGGGTAGGAAAGACTGAAGTGTTAAAATTGGTAGGGATAGATCTTCCTGAGTAAAGATTTGATGCTGGTGGATAAATAACAGCATTCTTTTTAAACTCTTGAGTTTGTGATTGTGAGTTTATGTGTTTATGTGTGTATGCACGTGCACGTATCCAGCTATTTCTTACATCAGCCCTGTGAGGCAAGCTCTGTTATTATCTGTATTTTTTTTTTTTTTTTTTTGGTATATATTTGAAGAAACCAAGGAACAAAAAGGTTAAGTCATCTGTCCAAGGTCACAGAACTAGTAAGTGGTGGAATTAGGATTTGGACATAGGCAATTTTGTTAATCTATTATTTTAGATCAGATCTTAAGCTGGCTTAGTGAAGCTAATCCAGGATAGGAATAACCTCTTTAGCAGACTTTGTACTAAACTAGATATACAGAGCTCAAGATTAATTTCTCTTCCTTGGAAATAAAATACTGGATTCTACCTGTCATTTCCAGAGTGTGTTGTTTTGAAGTACCATCTTGGATCAAGTTAATAGGTTGGAATGGGCACTTCAGCTGCTTGTAAAGCAATCCTGCTACTTATGTTGAAAGTGTATTTTGGTGCTTTAGTCAAATGCACACAAGACGTGGGGGAAGGAGGATTATTTTAGATGAAGAATATGCAAGAGGAATCTAACACCAATTCTCACCTCTTGAGTTTGCATGATTTTTATAAGACCATTGTTGGGAGCTTGGGAGCTTTATGGTAATTGAACCTTCCACTGAGGCTTAGGACGTGCTCTTCAGCCACCTCCTAATAGGATAACTGGAGAGAAAGAGTGAGGAAGGAGTGTGTAGAAGGAGCAAATTCAAACTAGAAGCAGCACATGGTAAGGCCTGCAAATGTTCATGCAGGAAAATGTTTTAGGTGCATTGAGTTGTAGATGAGCAACTTACATCCAACTTGATTTGTACTTTGTTTCCTGAAGGATGTTATTTCAATTCCTCCTGCCTCATAACCTTTTCCTTGTAGTGTCCTTAGAGCTCTTCCACTTGCCATCTCTAAGGAGACAGTCTGATGACTGTTAGCCTCAACTTCCGTATTTGGGTTTTCCATAAGCTCTCAAGCTTAGCAGTCTTAGGTAAAATGTTTGTGTGAAAGGTAATGGAAAGGGGATATAACTTTGAGAATATATTTATTAATAATGAAAACAGGATGCACAGCTTTCAGGCCTGATAGACTTCTTTCATTCATGGAGATCCATAGACATAATATTCTGTTATTATTGCATAGTATAGAAGAAGGCGCTTCCCTGGTGACTCAGACGGTAAAGAATCTGCCTGCAATGCAGGATGCCCAGGTTCGATCCCTTGGTGGGGAAGATCCCCTGGAGAAGGAAATGGCAACCCGTTCCAGTATTCTTGCCTGGAGAATTCCATGGATAAAAGAGCCTGGCAGGCTACTGTCCATGGGGTCTCAAAAAGTCAGACACAAATGCATGACTAACACTTTCACTTTCACTTTTAAGGGCTCTGCTAGGAGACCTGGCTACCACTTTTGTTTCCATTACCAGTTATGGATACTTAAGCTTCAATTTCAATTCCAGAGGATAATTTTGATAATATGCATGGAAGGGCTTTGTGAACGGTAATTGGGTGCTCCTCCTCATGTGTATGTGTGGTGGTTTAGTCTCTAAGTTGTGCTCAACTCCTGTGACTGTATGAACTGTAGTCTGCCAGGCTCCTCTGTCTATGGGACTTTCCAGGCAAGAACACTGGAGCGGGTTGCCATTTCCTTCTCTAGGGGCTCTTCCTAACCCAGGGATTGAACCCTTGTCTCCTGCCTTGCAGGCGGATTCTTTACTGTCTGTGCCACCAGGGAAGCCGTCCGTGCAGATATATAGACATCTTTTTGTTTACTCTCTCTCTCTGCACTAATGAAAAATGCCTGAGACTATGAACTTTGACTTATTCTTGACACCTTGCTTAATATGTAGTACTGGTAATCTTTTTGTATTGAGCCTGTTTTGGATTCTTAACCTCTCTTAGATAGCTTACTGAAAATCTAAAGTTAATCCATACATTTTTTTTTTTCACTCAGTGTGCCTATAGTTGATAGATGGAGCAGACTTGTACTGCTGGGAAATGTAAGGGACACAGGACAAGGTTTTAGCCTCAGGCCCTGACTGGTGATTCTTTCTCACAGTCCTAGTTTTTCACTTTCTCCAGAGAAAGTCACCGCTTATGAATCATGCTGAGGGTAAAGGTCTAAATTCCCTCTGTACAGTCCAAACGTTACACCTTAGTGATGCTTCTTCCAGGGTCCTGCCCCATTCCCTGGCTCACCTTTATCTTTCACGTTTTGTTCTCTAACCTCCACATCTGAATGTTCTAGGCTGTGCTTGCTCATAGCTTTACGTATTTTCTTTCCTGATGTCTGAGACGACTGGAGGAGATACACTGGTCTTCCTTTTCCATACGGTTGTTTGTTGATTTCTATGGATGTTTCAGACCATTGAACTGTCCAGGTTTGGAGGTCCAAAGAAAGACTTCGATTGAACATATGTGTCTTGTTAGCAGTGTTATGACAAATAGCAGCAGCTGTATAAACTAATCTTTCTATAGCTTCACACAGGGGACTCAGTTAACAATGGACCACTGTCAGCATTTAATCCTTTCTACCTCTTGGTTCTTGTGGACTTTTCTATTAGGTATCAGGATTATTCTTACCCACAAACAGAAGAAAATGTCAAAATTTACAAATCAATTGAATGTCCCTTGGTGTTTTCTAAGGTGACCTGGAGAAGAGAAGACAATTATAATGATCATTTTATTCGTCCTAATTAGAAACATACTGGTCATGAGGATGGTTGTGACAGAATTTATGAATCACTTTGCTTTGGAATTGTTTTTGAACTTAGCACCAGAGTCTGGTCTTGACTGCTAAACCTCTGAAGTTTAGAATGACTATGGCATAAACAGGGCAGCAAGGAGCTTCTCCCAGATATACTCATAGAGACAGACACTTCTTTGTGAGCTCTTTGTCATGTAGAAGTCGACTTTTGTGTATGATAATCTGAAGACTGAGAAATAACAATCTCAAGTGATCTTTTACCACATTAGGTAATTTCTATCTTTGTTTCTTTGTCAGAAAAAAAAAAGAAGGCACACTGGATGTTCAAGTACAGTGGGGAATTTGGAAAAGCAGAGTTATAGCTTTATGATAACAATGAACAAAAGTTCAGGTTCAAGTTTAAGTATACTTGTCATTTGAACTTGTTTGAAGCCCTTACTTTGGGTCTATCTGCAGAGGACATCTGAAATTCCTTTGGCTTCTGATCTATGGCAAGTGAACAAGAATGGATGACAAAGGGATATAAAGATAGAGCTCAAACAAGTTGTTGTTAATTCTTTCTTTCACCTAAGAGGACTAATGAAAAGCTTAAATTACTAAATTCAGACTAGACCATTGCCGCTACTTGCCAAGCAGTACATGCTTGTGCGTCTGTCTAATCCATATTTGAAAGCCACAAACAGAAGCACATAATTTGGCAAAACACCAAAAACATGCCTCGGCACACTTCTAGAGAGTCTTCCAAATGACTTATTGATTCAAAAATTTTAGAGTGTGTCTGTGTGTGTGTGCATGCAAGTACACATATATTCATATTGCTGAGATGCTTCACGTAAGTTCTGCCAGCAAACCGTGTGTATTATACTTGTTTCAGGAGTGGGGGGAGTTGAGGACTTTCTTTCAAAATTCTGAATTATAGAAAGCAAAAAATAAAGCTGATTATTGGGCAGTTACTTTCTCTTTTACTTTCAGGATAAGTGCAAACTTATTACTTAAAAATGCTCCTCAAAGCACAACATATAAAGCAGTTTATCCTTAAAGAAGGTTAAGATATCCAATTTGTTTTTAAAATGTATTTTGAGGTTTTGTTTTGTACAAATGGGTCACAAGTAGTAACTCAGTATAAGAAAAGAAATCTTCATAGCACCATGAATAAATTTCTTGCATTGATAAATTATTCTTTTACCAAAGTATTGTTCCTTTGCCAGGTTTCTGTTTGATGTAGAAAGGATACACTTTTTAAAAGCACATAATCTGAATTCAATCCAGAATACTTGAAGATATTTAGAAAGTAACTACATGAAGTTATATTAACAAGACAGATGTGGAAGACAAATGGTCCATAAGAAATTTCTGGTGTGGTCTACTTCCCCTTGCATGAATATTATTTTTTAAAGTCAAGGGCTTTTCTGTGTAGCATTTTATTTAAACACTGCAAGCTTCCCTTAGACATTATTATTCCTTCTTTGTTGTTTAGTCACTAAGTCGTGTCTGACTCTTTGTGACCCTGTGGACTGTAGCCTCCAGGCTCTTATGTTCCTGGGATTCTCCAGGCAAGAATATGGAGTGGGTAGCTATTTCCTTCTCCAGAGGACCTTCCCGTCCCAGGGATAGAACCCACATCTCCTGTCTCCTGAGTTGGCAGGCAGGTTCTTTACCACTGGGCCACCTGGGAAGCCCATTCCTCATTTAAGGAAGAGGAAATCAGAGCTCAAAGAGTTTAAAATAAGCTGCCCAAAGTCACACAGCAAGGAAGTAGCAAAGGTAGGATCTCTCTGAAGCCTGCCTGAGTCCACAGATTAGGCCCTGGACCCTCCACCTCTCAGCCTTCTCAGATCCATCCCTTTGAATTGCAAGCCATACTGCTGTGAAGGTAATTGCACGTGGAGTATTTTAATGTATTTCCTTTTGTCTTTTATTTACACCATCTTATTTAATATTCATCTCAGTTTGACGAGATAGATATTGTCCCCATTTTACAACTGAGAACCATTAAATCCTCACCCAACAGGTAGTCAAGAGCTGAGCTTAAGTATGGGATCCTTCCTCAACTGTTTTTTTCTGTTGCAGTTTAAATGGCTCCAATCCACAGAAAATCAATGCTAGGCTCTGTATCTCATACTCAAGAGTTAAGCATGATAAAGCTAGAACTTTTGGGCTTAATTAAAAAACCAAAAAAAAAAAAAAAGAAACCCACAGTACCTGACCATGTAATTCTTTGTAAGCACCTTCTCACATTACAGGTGCAAATTGGTAATTGGTTGAGCTATGTATGTGTTCAAACACATTTTGGTTATGATTGAGTTCCTTTTTTTTTCCTTCCTAGTTTCAAGGAAGTTTGTGGTATTCTGGTAGGGGTTTGACCATAACAACTTTTAGTCTTTTGGTTTCATTAGGCATAATAGGATTAAATAGATTAAGGAGACTGAATTCACACAAATGTAAAAAACAAAAAAATGGGGAGGGGAGATGGGGAACAGAGTTAGATGGGGAGAAGGAGTTAGTTGTCACTGTTTTATTTATCTATTTGCAACACCATTTGAAAAATTTCACAGGAAGGTGTTGTCCTTCCTGCAGGCTTCATTTTATATCAGTTTCTTAGTGTCCAGGGAAGGAGAGTATCATACTCATGACCTTTCAGATATGTATTTGCGATGAGGAAATTAAAAGGCTAAAGTCTTAAGCTCGAATGTGTAATTGGGTTTTCACTTACATACATGTTCATTATCCCTCAAGGTAATGCTGGTGGTTGGGCTGACTCAGGAGGTAGCCTTGAGAATCTTTCTGGCCTGGCAGGGTTTCGCTGCCGTGCCTCCATGTACTTTGTTCTCACTATTTATTCCAGCTGCATTTATATCCCTTTATTAATTCTCTTACTCTGACTTTGAGATTGACAATTACCAAGACCCCCAAACTTGTCAATTCAAGTGTGTTCCTTTAGAGAAGGTGAATGTTGACTGATAAAGAAGAAGCTGACATGAGATCACAAGAAAGGTAATGAAGTCTGGATCACTCATTTAAATATGTGGCACAGATGGAGAACGTGCAGAGCTGAGTGCCTGCTGGGAGGCAGTCTTGGCCCAATCCATGTAAACTCTCATCGCAAATTACCATCAGTGCCATCTACCATGCTGAACTGAGGTCCATCGGATAGACTGAGGCAGGGACTAGCGCTAAGAACTTTTAGCCATTGGTTATCCGCTGGATTTTATCATGTGAGTGGTCTAGGACAGTAATTTGACTTTTTCTTGAAACAGATCTACTAGAAACCTCTCTTTTATTGGTTGCCTAAACAATGTTTCCAAAAGTTAACTAACTGCCTAAGTTCAGTTGATTTGATTTTCTCAAGAAATCAGTTAATTTCACTAAAAAACACACAGAACTCTGCCACCTCTTGTGTGGTGCTTAAACAGTGTTTTCAAAAGATGATTTATCCTTCAATCAGAATGGAGGAGGTCCATTTTTTATTTTAACAAAAAGATACTGCTCCCTTTTTTTGGTGAATTTTAGTCTATTTAGACTTAATTCTTATGCCTCATATTGAACATTTGTTCTAGAGAAATGTGATCCCAGGAGTACTGGTGATGTGCTGTTCAGACGGCGCTGTGCTTTAGGTTTCTGTTCCAATCTAAGATTTCAGAAGAGTCAGTAACTGCGAATAATCTAAAAGGGGAAGAGAGAAGAATGCTTCTAACTTTCCTTTGAAATGAATAGCTCTGCTAGAGCAGCAGCTATTAGAAAAACAAAAACAACAAAGAAAAGCTGCCCAGCTCAGCACACGGAGGTAAATTTACTTACATCAGACTGAAAAATGAGGGCTGGGCTTTGAAAAGACATCCCTTCTGACTAGAGGAAAGCTTGTAATTTTGGCATGGCTGCAGCCCTCCTAAGCCCCTGAGAAATTCTGAAAAACATTACAGAAGACTGTTCTTAATATTAATGGATGTCTTCCTGTGTGTGTGTGTGTGTGTGTGTGTGTGTGTGTGTGTGTGTATGTGTGTGTCTATGTATGCACAGGGAAGAAAAATGCCAGCCAGGGAAGGGAGAAAGAATGAGAGAGAAGGATTAGGTAGAATGAAGAACTACCAGTGACAGTGTCTCATTGCTGCAAAATCTTCTGCGTCTGTCATTTTCTACTCTTCATCCAGTAGAGTGTCTCAAGATGATTTTCAGAAGAACCCCAGCCATTTAGACACTTAAGGTTATTAGCCTTGCGATACTATGGCCCTCTTAACAAACTCTTCCTAAAATACTTTGTAGATAATATGACTCACTGATGTAATCTCAAATCATGGTCTTATCTGTTACATGACATCAGAGGTGAAAAAAAGACTGTTTCCCCGTGTCTAGCTGTGGTGAGCGTCACATCGTGTTGTACTGTGGTGAACAGTTTCAGGGGCACCAAGGGCCTGCAGCTCTGTCTCTTGGGAGGGGACTTTTCCTTTGCAGCTTAGCTTCAGGAAACCTGAACATTTGTGTTTTCAAGACCACATACCATTGGGAAGGAAGTAGGGGTGGAGATGCGTGCTGAGATTAAGTGGCTACGAGAATCCCTGTGCTGTGCAGGATCTGGGAACCGCTAGGGTTTCTGTAGCCCTCTTTGTGGCATGCCTTTAGAATTTGCGAAGTTCTGCTGACAACAAACACTGATACTTGCTAAGGATACTCTTTGCAGAATAACGTATTGACTTTTCAGGCCCTTCCAGACAGACTTCTGTACAGCTTGCCTGACCAGCATGGCTGTAAATTGTGTGTGTGTGTGTGCTTGTCTCAGGAGACAGACGGATATCTGCTGCCTTAAGAGTCCACCGTCATACTTCTTTGGGATACGTAACTGTTACCTATCATGGTAAAGGAATTTAATAATTGTGGGAAACAGTTGTTCAAAAGCAACTTGTAGATTATTTTCAGGAAGGAGGTGTTAACTCCTCCTAGCCCTGAGTCAATCTCTCCGTTTCGGGCACTGGCCCACGTTACCTTTAAGGACGCTGGCCTTTTCTGGCTCAACATGTGGACCAGTTATGCAGATAATAAACAGAGAGCCAAACTTCTTTTCAGGATTGACAATGTGGGGGTAAAAAACAGAAAATGCACCCATTTAAAAAGGGTGCCTTGATTTGCTGTGGAGTTTAAAGCTGGGAACGTGTTTTCCCAGACGTGTAGCAAATAGTTCTGTAGCATCGCTGCCTAGTTAATAAGTGATCTCCCTGGCCTGTTGTGGCCAGGCATGTTTTCCTGAATTAGGACTGACCCTCTTCTTATAATCTTAATTCATTTTTAGTCTAGGCTGACTAAATCTTCTGATTTGGCAGAGTAGAGTGTCCGGATTGCCGTTGTTATGTTTGCTCTGGATTTATATCTTAAGTTGAGGTTAAGTAACATATTTACATAAATCAACTCAGCACTAGATTCTGATACAGAATTGTTTCACTGAGAGAGAGAGAGAAAAAAATGAATTGTATTGCTTCCTGAGATTTGCTTTCATTTTATATTAAACCTCAAAGGATTTATCAATTTAACATGTTCTGTGTTAAAATGAACTCTTCTGTGGGTTTTGCTGCTTATAAAAGAGAATGAAAAGAAGTTTATTTGCCCAGAGCTGGTTATATAGCTTTTGCTACAATGGGGTGACTTTTCTAGAGGTAGAATGTAAAATATAGTAAGCCGATATCATTTAGCAAAAATATCAATATGCTTTTGTTCGTGTTTTCTTATGGGCAGCACAAGGAGTCCAAAAAATTTGAAAAGTTCTTTCAGTAATAAAGATACTGCAGAAAGGTAAAGAGGTTTTAAATTTATGATTGCCAGTATTTAATGGGAGTACTTTTTATTGTGATTCATGCAAATGTCTTTCCAGAATTTTATTTCTTTTAAAATAATGGCAAAGAGTATGTCATGGCTGTATTGGATGGGTCATCTGTTAATTCATAGTCTATTTAAAACAGTTTTTACTTTTGTTAAAATATACTTGTATATATTTCTAAATCATAATGAAAACGTTCAGAATTTGGGGATAAGATATTTTAAAAGATATCTTATCATTGCAAATGCCAGAAATATATAGAATGAGCAAGAGATTGCTGGTTATTTTAAGTTTATTGAAAAACTACACTGAAAACTTGCTGCTTTCAATACTATGAAATATTAGCAAAACACTACTGGCTGTGAAATATAATGTTAAATGTCTGACTTTAAATTTTAATATTTTTATGACTACTGAACAGAATTTGCCTAATTTTAACAATGATGGTTTTATGTGTTCATAAAACTAGGAAATGCTAAGTAACTTCATGACAGGTTTTTATTTTCATCTTGAATATATTTTCTTACTAGACTATTATTAGCATTGCTAAAATATCCTTCTGTACCTAGGGGAGATATTCTGTCTCCTGGGTTCTTGCAAGTGTATCTAAGATTGCCCAAGTGAAGGGGGTCGCATTAATTTTGAACAGAATAGTTTTCGTGGTGGGATGGCTTTGTATTGTGTTTTGCTTTGTTTAAAGAAATTATTATTGACTCCTTAAGTGTTCTTCTTGAGGTTCCGTATTTCCTGACTTTATCTCATTTTGCACCATTTAACGTTAGTGTGGCTGTCTGGCCAACCGCTCATCCTTTTTCATCCGTTCACTTGAGAAGATAGGATCCATATTTCCAGTCTCTGCAAGGTGGAAGCATGTGTTTTGTCCAGCTGAGTCTCTTGGTCTGTTTTTTTTCCTGGTCCTAATACATGTTTATTCCTACATGTGACAAATCTGCAGTCATGTTTTCTTTCTGAGTTATAATGACTCAGATGTCATAATTAATTTGATGAGCAGGTGGGGGTTATTAGCCTTGTGCTTCACTTGCTAATAGCTGCACAGTTTTTCTAAAGTACTCTTTCAACTAAGGAGGCATTTCTTCACATAGAATAAACAGTACGGCACAAAAGCCTCAGTTAGATAACTATCCGTGGGCTTGAAAAGCTGCCAAGCAGATGTTGTTATTGGAGCTGGCCCAGGCGAGATTGGGCAAGGCAGATGCTCGCGGGGCGGGGTAGGGGGAGGAGAAGGGGGAGGAGATGTGAGAGAGCAGAGGTTGTGGGGTGGGGGGAAAGGGAGGTTCTACAGGACTCTTGCTTGCTTTGCAGGGGTTGGGCCAGATTTTGTTGGGGTGGGAGTCATCTTCTTGTGAGCCACCTCCATGGTGATGGCCTCCTGTTGGCCTCTTGAAATGTACATAAATGAGGATGGGGTGGGGTTGGAGGGGACCCTCTGTAAATATCCACATGGGAATGAATCCTTGTGTTCATCCAGAGGGCTGAGACTTCTGGTTTGCATTAGGGCGGCTGTGTGCAATTTTTGAAGGGCCTACGGAGACTCTGCTTCATACCTACCCACATATGTAATGGACATGACTGCCCTGACATTTACCAGAACTCATAGGTTCTGCTTTATTGCTATAAATTAGGTTGTGCAAATTTAAGACAAAATACTGTTTTGTTTCCTGTCACCTCACCATATAATTTTTTTTTTTCTGAGCCTTCCCCACTCTTTATTAAAATATTGTGAAGCAGCAGCATACTTTAAAACATGAAAATCAATCTTGGAATGTGTTAGATTTGTATGAGGTAAACATGTGGCAGGTTTAATCTAAGCTGATCTTGTTTCTGTCTGTTGTCTTTTTTTCTTTCTTTCTTTCTTTTTTTTTTGGTGATCTAAGGCTTTTTAAAACTCATCTCTCACTCCCCTTCACTAGATTAAATTCTGTAATCTCATTTTTCTTTGAGCTGATCTCAAGCCAGTGGTCTGGGGATTTTATAGCCAAGGATAATTTTTGATAATGGGCTATTAAAACACTTGCAGCTCCTATCCTGTCTTTCAAATTAGTGTGTGCACAGATTGTCTTTCTGGGGAAAAAGTCTTTCCCTTGGCAATAAGCAAGTGATTATATGTTACAACCAGCATAAAAGCTTCCTGTAATGCTTATACCAAAAACATAGGTAAATAATAAATGATAAATAACAAGGGTGACTGTACAGTGGGAACAGCAGCTCTGCCCAGGATTTTTGCTTTATCCCATGGAGAAAAAGTCCTGTTTTCCCTATTCAGACAGATTTAGTGTGTTCTGACAACAGGGTCATCTAACAGTTTCCTTAACGATGGAAGTACAGTGGCTGGAGACAGCTGTGTAAGGTCACGTAACTTTCATTGTTGTTTATAGTATGCTTATTAATAGGTTAAAATGAATAACTCCCTGGACAGAGGTCAGGTAGCACCTGTATAAATAATGAATTTACCCTTCCAAAATATGTAATGTAAAATTAATATACATAGCTTACCACTTTTTTAAAAATTTAGTTCAGCTTCCTTTCCTTTCTTTAGTTTTCTGAAGTATGATTAAAGTAAAAATTAATGAGGCCTGAGAAGGCAAACAAAGCTGTTCCTCAATACCCTGTTTCAGTATGACTGAGATTTTGTTAGCATACAGTTAAAGCCAGTAGCCTCTCTCATTAAAAACGGTACCTGATTCTACATTGCAATCATTTGTCACAAGGAAAAATATTTTGGACATGCAGGCATATGGAACATAAAGTGATGTAAGGCCACCAGTTGTGAAACTGATGTGATGTGTGTTGTGCTGAGAGTTGGCATGAATGCTTTTCTTCTTCATATGTAAAATTGGGGTTCCGATGTGTCTCTATGTGAAATGCATAGCTGCATTGTGTGCAGATAATAACACATATGTCACAATACCATTTTTTATGCCTGTATGCTTCATTGCTCAGTAGCCTGATAGATGCATATGGCTGAGTTCATTCATTCTGTTGATTGTTCCTGCTTTTGGGAATGATGTTGTGATTTGCAAACGGGATCTTGGTTGGAGAGCAATACTGAAAGCAAAGAAGTAGCACACTTTTGATTCTGAACCTTGTGCTTAAGAATTCTGAAACTTCTTCGAATATTTCTAATCTAGTAAAGGGTTTCTCTGTATCCAGGCCTTCAACTGTATAAAACTGAAATCTGTTAGCTGGTAAAGTGGATGTTAATTCTGTTTCTTATCTAGTAAATGGTGGTGCTGTACCCAGGCCTTCGACTGTATAAAACTGAATCCAGAGCAGACATTATCAGTGCCTCTTTCATTGTTTTAATTATGCAAATAAGAAGTTCAAGGAACCTTTGTTAAATTCAGTAAACATAATATATGCCTAGCAATATGCTAGTGTGCTAAATATTAGGGAACTATAAAGACCAATAAAGTATTGATCCTTGTTCTCAGGGAGTTTGTAATCTGATCTAGTAATGGAAATAGAAGCATAAAGCTAACCACCCAAATTGTATGAAACAGATGGTAGACAATGACGTACAGACACATAAAAAGTACTGTTGGAGTGGAGAGGAGGGAGTTAGTAATTTATGAGAATCCAAAGAAAGCTCCTGCAGTAATTCCCTGGTGGTGCAGTGGTTAGGACTCTGCAATTTCCCTACTGAAGGCCCAGGCTCAATCCCTGGTTAGGGAACTAAGATCCCACAAGCTGCACATGGTGGGGCCAAAACCAATAAAACAAGTCACAGAGAAGGCTCTTGTGACTTCTAGAAATGGGCTAGAAAGATGAGTACAGTTTTCTCAGACAGAAATGTGAGTGGGTGGGGCTCCTGGATGTTGGAATTAGCACAAGGAGAGGTGAGTATTGGGAGCGGGTACGGGCACACTGGTGGTTGTGGGTCATGAACAACCAGGGAGGCGGTGAGATTTTAGCTTGTGTAGGAATGGAGAGTCTCATAAGAGGCTAGACGGAAAGAGCAAGGTTGCTGGCGGTTTCAGTTGCCACATTGAATAGTTTCCAGTGGGTACCTCTTCACAAGTCTCTTAAAAGTTATAATTAGATTGTCTTATATATGACAATTTTGACAGTAAAATGAAAGATGTATTGGAGAAGGGAGAAAATGGAACTGGGAAAGGGACATTTTAGGCCAGGCTTTAAAATTTTCATGTAAAATATTTGTCTTCTCCCTGTATTTTGTATATTGCATATAAAGATTTAAAACATTAAATATAGACTTCATATTCAATAATTTAAACAATTTTTATTGAGCACCTGCTATAAGCCAGTGATATTTCTAAGGGCTGTGGATATAATCATGAACAAGACAGATATGAGCTCTGCCCTCAGAGAGCTTGCCTTCTGTTGGGAAAGAATGATCAAGTCAAACCAACAAATTAATAAACAAGTCATTTCAGATTGTGATGGAACAAAGAGAATGTGATGATACCAGTATGCAGATTAAACTGGAGATGATTATTGGGGAATCTCTGTTAGCTAAGGTCTTATGGGAAAGCCTTGTTGAGGAAATGGAATAGGAAAGGATGAGGAGTACAGTAGTATCCTAGTATGTTTGATACTAGTTTGTGACCTCTGTTATCAATGTAGCTCTGGTTAAAAGTCCCTTTCTGGCATTGGCACTTTCAGAGATGGTCTCGGGGACAGGTGATGCTTTCATGATTGTTAGAGAGCTCCCTATAAGAAGCACATCATGGTATTCCTGGATAGACTTCCATTTGCAGAATCCTCACTTAACTTTAGGTGGTCTTCACTATAAACAAAATATTTAAGAAATATTTTACATGTAAAGACCCGTATATAGACGACTTTGCTTACTTTATGAAAACTGCATTTTCCTGTTACGTTGTTCATTGCCTCTCATTCAGTGCGATACTACTCTATGCCTCTGAGAAATCCAGGCAACAAATTTGTTGGCATGCCTCTTTTCATCCTATGATGAGACTTGTGTAGTCAGTGTTACGGTTGTCTTTTCCCAGTATGACCGACGGCTCAGAGCTCAGAATTCGTGTGTGTTTGTCTGTTCACCTCTCTTTGGAGTCTGTGATAGCAATTTCCATTTCCTGTCTGTCTTTATCTTTTGGATTTTCTGTTTTCATACATGAATTTTTGCAGTTTTCTATTAAGCGAAGTGTCATGTCATTATTTGTAATAATAATAAAGATTAATCTTCAGATTTGATGCTTGGGATCTGACTGAGTACAGAATCAGCAGGAATGACCGGATTCTGGAAGTATTGATGAAAGGGAGTGTGATACAGAATCAGCAGGAATGACTGGATTCTGGAGGTATTGATGAAAGGAGTGTGATGATAGATGGACATGAAGGGTAAGGGGCGGGGGAGGGGGACGAGATGGCTATACCATGGGGAGAAGCCTAGGCAGCTTACAAACACAGGCAGTCCAAGAGCAAGAGCAAATCTGAGGAAGGGATAAAGACTCAGGTTTTAGTCAAACTGTTGGTCATATGCCCTGCTGAAATAAACTGTCTATTAAAAAGCGTGCTAGAGTAGAAAAGGAGGGTTCTGGTTAGGAATCCAGAATTGAGTGTCATTGAAAGCTTGGAAGTAAATGGAGCTGTTAAGGGAGGGATTGTTTCTAGAGAAGATCTGAGGGCTGTGAATGGACCCCTGAGGGAGGTCTACAGTGAGTGTCTAAGGGAGAGGCCCTCACATCTCCCACCCTCTGCGTGTGTGTACACTGTCCTCCCACTAAGATGACATATTTTATCCTCCATCCTGCCTCTGACTAGTTCTTGTTCATCCCTCAAGGCCCATCTGAGACATTGCAATACGTGACCCCCCTTGTCTGAGATGGCTTGTCCTTTGGGCTCTTACAGCATTTTGTACTTGTCAGTAGTAGGACTTACCACGTATTGTTAGAACTGCTCGGTTCATTCTTTTTCTCCCCACTGCCCTGTAAACTCTCCGAGATATCTTGCATGTAGCTGAATGCCTGCTGCATAGCTGACGCTCAATACACGTTTGAGGGGTAAATAAATAAACATGAGAGGAATGCTGTCTCAGAGATGTCAGGGAAGACAGATGAGTGTCTAAAGAGAAGGACACATAGGTAGCATCAGGGTGCTCATGATATGCCTCCTGTCTCAGTCACCTTGGCTGCCATCGTCAAATACTCTAGACTGGGCAGCTTAACCATTGTTTCCCATAGCTCTAGAAGCCAAGAAGTTTCTGATGCCTCTTTTCACGGTTTATAGGCGACTACCTTCTCATGGCGTCCTTATATGGCAGAGAGAGAACAAGCAAGATCTCTGGTGTCTCTTTTTATAAAGACACTATAATCTTATTGGATCTTATTAGACTTCCCCGTAGCTCAAATGGTAAAAATCTTCCTGTGGGTTGGGAAGTTCCTCTGGAGAAGGGAATGGCGATCCACTCCAGTATTCTTGCCTGGACAATTCCATGGACAGAGAAGCCTGGCAGGCTACAGTCTGAGGGGTCTCAAAGAGGCAGACAGGACTGAGTGACTAACACACACACACACACACACACACACAATCTTATTGGATCAAGGTCACAAGGGTGGGGCTGGGACTTCAATATATGAATTTTGGGCATGCACACAAATTTTAAGTCCATAATACCTCCCTCATAGCTGGGTACTGTTTGTAGTTTATACATAGATAGGTAGATTAGTAGATATTCCTAGTTGAAAGTATGATATAACATCGGATCCATAGTGGAAAGTGTGTACCTTTGCTCTGAATTCTGATCCAAAGGACTTTGCTGGGACAACCCACATATATACCTAGTTGCAGTAAACCAGTTCTGATCCAGTAATTTTTATGACTGATCCTGCAGAGTTTCTTGTGATATCCACTATATGTGTCTTTTTTTTCACTTGGTGATGACTGAATGTGCTTAGACTGTAGCTTGAAAGGAATTTCATGAGTAGAAGGGTGTTAGGCTCAGGAATTTAGGGAGGGAATTTATGGAGCCTGATGTATTTTAAAATTAGATGAGTATCTGCTTAGGTTGCTCTAGGTGTGGCTTTGCCTTAGGTGTGGGGATAGCCCAGATTTCCTTTTAAGTTTCTTACTGGCTTTCACAGCCTCTGATTGGAATTTAAAAATTCATATTTTTCGGAACTATTTGAAATTCTTGTCTTCTCCATCTCCTGGAAATACTGTCTGTTGAAAATAAGGCATAGTCAGGAGAGAGTATCTCTACAGAGTTGTAGCAGAAGACGTAACAGAATCTTTGAATAATTAATGAAAATACTTGTCTTATTCTATAATGGATAATCCTGAGACACATAAAAACTCATCGCTGATCATTTTTATTTTTCTGAAGAAACTGATAATGTGTCTTTTATTCTCACCTAAATGCTCCTGTATACACAGACGTTAGCAGTTCCTTTGGTTTCTCTATTTTGATAATTATTTAACCTCTTGTAGTTACTTTCTTTATTCTTAAGAACATTATTATTGGGCATACACTTTTGAGTTTTGAAAAGTCACAAGTATAGAAATAACCTCTGGATATAAGAATGGCTGTTGACTGGGCAGATGGAATAAGGCTGGGGTGTGTGATGGATCATGTCTCCTAGTATCAGAGAGGGAGGAAAAAAAGCATTTGACTTTTTGTATACAACATCTATTTAGTCTTAGTAGAAAGATTTGTTTTTTTTTTTTGGTCAATTTAAAATGGGCATTTCTATATTTCTATAATGTTTGCTGGGAAATTTGTTTCCCTAAGGCCAGAAGTCTGGGCCAGAGGCAAACCCTTTGAAGTGTGTCTCCTTTCTTCCTTTGTACATTAAAATAAATCAAAACAAAACTCTAATCCCTTTATGATACTTGACAACCATGGACTATTGTTCTGTACTGCATCAGCAAAATCACTCTTTCGCACTTGAACTGAAAGTTTTTTAGGGTTACCTCTTTGCCACCTGCGTGTTTTAGGGGCAGACACATGACACAGAGGCAATGCTAGTTTCTGGGGGGTGAGTGCTTGAGTACAGACACTGATATCTGAGCTCATAGTTTGCACTGTTCGCTTTCACTTTTCACTGAATGGGCTGCTCCGTTTGTCTAAGACTCACTTTCCCTTTTGCTCTCCCTAAGCTCTTCCACCACTGAGATCCATAATTATTCTCCATAATGAATACATAACACAGATTCTTTGGGTGATTGGAGCTGTAAATACGAGGAATCTGGGTGACAAACCTGTGTATGGCCCTCAGTGCCCATTATTGTCACCAGTGCTGAATTTCATATGTATGTATTTCTGAGGTTTCAGCCAGGCCACATGGGAAGCTGTGTCCCTCTTCTCTCTCCCTGCCTCCACCCCCATCTTTTTGGAATGAGTTTATGTTTTAATATTTTAAACACAGTTTTTTATCCATAGTCAAATACAAGTGTTGAACTTGACTTAAAAATCAGGGTATTTGCTCTTTTTTTGTCAGAGCAATGAAGGAGAGTGCTGGGAGAAAAAAATCTATCCTGGAAGAGATTTTCTGCACAGGGAAGAACTGATGGCAACCATTTCTTCATGCTCATCCTTGAGTCTGCAGCTTTTGTGAAACAAGTCTCCTCATGCCATACAGAATGCCATCGAAACATCAAAACACTTAAATAATGTTTTAAAGGAATGGCCTACCTTGTTTAACGGTAGTTTATTTAGAGGCTGCACAAATAACAAAATCATGCTATAGGTTAAAACAAAAAGCCATGGCAATCTACCCTATCACGCCTTTCCTTTTAGGGGAAGAGGGCCAGATGTTTAAACAATATTGCAAGCGGTGTGCAGACTGCAGCTCTTGGAGGCCTTGGGAAAGAAATCATGTCTGCACCCCTAGTGTTTCACAGTTTTAGACCCCTGACCTACAAACAGTTTAAACAGATGTTTAGTTCAAGGGATTTATGTCGACATTGAAATTTTTTTCCCCCTTGGAAATGGCTGCCTCTAAAACTGGAGCTTTTTCTTAGAAAAAGGACCAGAGAAACAAGGACATCTCACAACTTCATAGTTTCATGTTGCAAGTGTCCCGGTGCAACAGAAACAGAATAAATAGGTACCAACCACCTCATCAGCCACTGCCGTTCATGTGTATGGACATTTCTGTAGCCCCCGCTTTCAGTTCTGTGTAGGTGAGCACAGACTTGGAACAGGAAGTTTGCTAAAGCAGAAAAGACATTGGAAAACCCCTTTGGCTTATGAACCAGCTGAAATTATGGCTTCTCTTTCTCGCCTTATTTCTTTCCCTCTCTCCCTTCCAAATCTTCCTCTACCTCTTCTCCCAGAAATAATTCCTTTCACCTTTGATCCTGGTGTGTGGAGTTCATTCCATGACTTGGGTCAGTCAGGAACAGTGCATTGCATCATAGCTGCCTTTATGAAAGTGTTTATTTCATATCTGAAATGTTTTCATGTGCATTCGCTCTGCTTTGACTTGCAGAAGGGGAAAGAGAGTAGTTTTACTGGAGGCAAAACAGCCACCTGTGAAAACTAATTGCGTAGGTAGACGTTTGATGGTATCTCTGGGAGGGACCCAGCAGGAAGAAAGTAAATGTTCTTAATCTACAGGGAAATTACCTGCGTGCCAAGCTGACCCTCTTCATCAAAGCCAGGGTTGAAATATACCATCAAGTTGGTGGCCTCTGTTTAGGAGGCCGAGGTGGGGAGGGTGATAAGAAGGAGGAGCCCTGGAAGGTAGGTACGATTCGTCGAGATGAACTGAATAGACAGAGGAAAAATGACAAATGTGATATACTCAACTGAACCACCTCGTTAAGGGCTGACATGTGATGTGAATGTTCTATAGTCACTTTCAAACAAAAGCTTGAGATGTGGCTCCTTCTTTCTTCCCCTTCATCAAGTTCTCTTTTTAGTCTTAAGTCCTGCTGTCTTGGCTTTTTAAAAAAAAAAATCTTTCCTCTCCTTGATCCATCAGTCTAGTATACCCACGTGCCTTGCCATTGAACGGGCAAAATGTACTGTGACGGAAAAACAGGAATCAGTGATGCAGGCTCCCTCTTGTTACCATCTGAGTAGCTCTCTGACTGATTATACACAAGTTTAGAAAGATCCGGTCCCATGGGGCCATACTATGTACCCACCGATAAGTGTAGGTCTCTGTGTGAAACTAACCAACCTGTGATTGGTCTTCCGATGGCAGGGTCTGAGCTCTCTTTAAGCGTCTGCATTTTGCTGGTCACTCTGCTTGGCAATCAGCAGTAGACTTGGTACTAGATGTTTTCTACTCACATACCTACATGTTGCCTTAGCTGTGTAGCCAGAAAAGTTTGACAGCACGTGTCTGGATGCTAGTTGTTGTTTAGTCACTAAGTCGTGTCTGACTCTTGGTGACCCCACGCCCTGCAGCACACCAGGCTTCCCTGTCTTGCACCAGCTCCCAGTTTGCTCAAACTCATGTCTGTTGAGTCGGTATCTCATCCCCTGTTGCTCCCTCTTCTCTTGCCCTCAGTCTTTCCCAGCATCAGCCTCTTTTCCAATGATTGGCTCTTCGCATCAGGTGGCCAAATAATTGGAGCTTCGGCTTTAACACCAATCCTTCCAATGAATATTCAGGTTGATTTCCTTAGTGTCTTTCCGGAATGGCTGTCTTTCATGGGAAATCAAAACTCTAGAGGAGAGGGGAAAAGTCCCTAGTGTTTGAAGCGCTGTGAGATTTAGGGAGATTTGGGGAAAAGTTAAGACTATCCTGCGAGATTAATAAAAAAAATTTTTAGAGAATGACTAGGGAGTTTTACAAAAGCTCCATAAATTAAATAAGAACACGAATTAAAAGGAAAGTTACGTGATTTTTAAAAGGAAGCATTTTGTGTTTGGAAGACTTTGGACACATTCCTTAATGTGTGGGGTCCTCAGTCGGGCCCTGGGTGCAGTCACTGGGATGCTGAGCTGCCCAAGGGAGGCCAGATTCTCTTGGAGGCTCCATTGCCTTTAGCTTTCACTGTCTGGGAGTAACTAGATCCATGCCTCTGAAGTCCGTGGGTGCTCACTTAACCCTTATGTACTTTGACTTCTTCCTACTTGTTTTCCTGGCCCAGTGTCTTGTGGGTCCTTTGAGGATCCAGCGATTCAGTCTTGCACCTGTCCCTGAGAGTGCTTCCTTGGAGGCTCCCACTTCAAATTGCGATCAGAAGCCCTTCTACAAAGCTAAACACGAACCAGTGTGACCCTATCTGGAGGTGATATTGGAGTCCAGTTCTCAAATTCAACCCCAGTTGATTAAAATACCTGGGATCCATAAATAACATTTGGTCAGAAGACCTTTCCAATCATAATATGTGACAGGACTCCTGGGCCCCTTTCTCTAGAGCCTCATAAGCCACTTGTGTGAGAAATTTCTCCTCCATCAAATGTAAGATAGGATCTTGTTCTTGAGACATCTACAGTTACGCCCAGTTTATTTCCATGGTGCCTAAACACTTAGAGCAATGTATAGTAGACCCTTGATACTTCTAAGAGATATTTCAAGGATGATCATGAATTTCTAAATGTACAGGCAGCCCCGTGGACTACAGTTTGTTCCCCAGGTGTCTGTATTTGGACAAGAAGCACCACTTCCATACGCCTTTTCACTTTCTCTTAACTTCTGTCACCATCACAAGTAATTGGCCTTTCTTTCAGTAGCCTTTATTTTTTAAACAAAGGAACAGTGTTATCACTTCATGAGCTTTCTGTGTAACAATGAATAGAGAGAGAACAACAAAATTGCTCCGAGATGTGACTGTGGAATAGTTGGCCGGGTTCATACAATACCTAAGTGATTCTCTTCAGTCTTGCATGCCTGTGGATCAGATTTGTCCTCAGAAAAATGACAGATTTGATTGTAGAATTTCTCTCCTTAAAGGAACTTTTATTAATAGTTCATGTACTTTAGAACATGGTCTGGGGAAGCACTGATATTTTGTAGGAGCTCCTGAATGAAAGCAGATCCTAGAAAGAAGGCATCATAAAAAGAACCAGGGATAGTGTGTTTGTTGTTAGACCTGGGGTTCAATTTCAAGTTTAGCAAGTGTGTGTGTGTGATGTGAATGTAGAAAGATTCATATGTATATATTATAGATATAATGTTTCCATGCAATGTGCTTTAAAATGGAATGACATCCTTTTCTAACCTGATGTATGAAGCCACTGTGTAAAGCTGTCTAAAAAGAGTATTTACAAAATCAGGGCATTATAGAAAAGTAAACTGCTGGAATAGTGGGACTGTTGCTCAGAGTAGTTTCCTGGTTCACATCAATGATCAGCAAACTCATTTGGCATGGTTTCCTCTATAAGACATCCAGGGGCAAACACAAAAATATTTTGCTGGTAGCTGCAGCAGAAAGAGATTTCATAAGGCAGGTAGTAGTGAGACCTCATCAGGCTTCATCTCAGGAAGTACGGGCTAGTTTTATGCCTGCTGCCTGCTCTGTGGCAGAAGAGGGCCCTGGCAAAGAGAGCAGATCTGGAAGGGCAGCACAGGTAGGTCAAATGTCTTCAGGTACTTAAAACCATCCTCTTCTCACCTACCTGCAAAGCTCTTTGACCTGAAGGGCCACGTTATTCAGCATAATTCTGAAAGCACTGTTTCTTTACTAATAAGCAGACAAGGTTAACCAGCCTGTTGGTTAAATTGTATGTTGAAATCAATTGCCCTGTTAGATCACAGCAGTTATAAAAGGAGAAGATCTGAATGAAAGTTCTCAGTCATTATAAGCGGTACGTTTGTCTCCATTGAGTTTATATTCTAACATGAGTCATCAAAGAGGCTCTTTTACAGCTTACTATGTCCGTAAAAGGGAGGGGGACATGGCAACCCACTCCAGTGTTCTTGCCTGGAGAATCCCATGGAGGAGCCTGGTGAGCTATGGTTCATAGGATTGCAAAGAATAGGACATGACTGAAGTGACTCAGCACGCATGCCCATAAAAGAGCACTCAGGATGCTTGACGGCAGCAGCAGCCACCACCACTAAAAATGTAAATGGAGGGGAAAAAAAGCCCACACTTTTCAGACAGTTTACTGGATTGCATTAAATAAAACCGAATCATAGGAGCTGTAAAGTGATATAAGGCTCTAAAAAAACCATTGTCCCTTTAAAAGAATCTTATCTTCCTTTAGCATTACAACCAATAATTCTGCCTACATGTATTGATAAATTCAGACAAAGACACCATAGAAGGTGCACTGTAGGCGTCATCTCTGGAATTATCTCTTTATGACTCAAGGATTTTTGACATTTTAATCCTTGTTCATTTCACGCTGAGTGAAGCACCAGGGATGCTGGTTTTTGCTGGCCCTGCCTGGGGCATTCACTCTAACATCCAGCTCATGAGAGAGCCACCTCCAGTGTTTCACAGGCTTTGCAGCTGTGTTGTGCTAAGTCCCTTCAGTCACGTCCAACTCTTTGTGACCCTATGGACCATTGCCCACCAGGTTCCTCTTTCCATGAGATTGTCCAGGCAAGAATACTGGAGTGGGTTGCTGTGCCCTCCTCCAAGGGAACCCAGGGCTCGAACCTGTATCTTTTACATCTCCTGTATTGGCAGGCGGGTTCTTTAGCTGTGCAGTAGCTGGAATAAATTAGCACCTTGTAGCCACAACGACTTGAGACTGGCCTGTTATACATGTATATCATCTCATTTAATGTTCACAGTAATCTCGCTTGGATTCCCATTGAGGGGAGCTTGCCCAGTGGCTCAGTGGGTAAAAGAATCCACCAGCATTGCAAGAGACACAGGAGACTCGGGTTTGATCCCTGTGTCAGGAAGATCCCCTGGAGAAGGAAATGGCAAGCCACTCCAGTGTTCTTGCCTGGGAAAGCTCATGGACAGAGGAGCCTGGTGGGCCTCAGTCCATGGGGTCGCAGAGTCAGACATGACTGAGCAACTAGGCCTGCACGCATGTTTAGGTGAGGAACCCGAGGCTCTGTGTGAAACTGACTTGCTCAAGGCCAAACCACTAGGAGTGGTCCCAGCCAGGTAGAACCAGGGCAGTCTGGCTTTAGAGCCCTTGTTGCTAAGCTGTTAGGCAAAACTTCTTGATCTCTACGAGTGACTAAGGTTTTGTTAGGAATTGGGCTCTTCCTCTCAGGGTTCTTTCAGATCTGCTCAGTTCTGAAGAGGCAGAATCTCCTTAGAACCGGGGTAGAGGTGAAGCCAGGTCAAACCAAGCTGTGGGGACTGACTTAGTTCCTGGTTCTGTTTAGAAGGCAAGTCCGAAAGTTAGCCTGAAAATGCTATCTGTCTCTTCAGGTTCTGAAGAGAGCCTCTGTAATCTATAAAGTGTTGGAGCAAGCCATCCCCCAACTCTGATCCCTTTTGCCCAACTGGTCTTGTCACCTTGGGTCCAATTTATGAGCTCATGACTATTAAGTAACCTTGATGCTTGTAGTTTTGTAACTGCGGCTGCCAAGCAGGCTAGTGTTTCTAAACTGTGTTAATGGTATGGCATATTCTCTTTCTTTTTGGAAGTCTATGAAGTCAAGGCAGGAATATGAATATTATATTTCATTCCCTTCCTTCCTTCCTGTCTTTCTCTATATCTTTCTATGAGTCCTTCTCTCTCTCTTCTTTTCTATCCCATTCTCCTGATATATTTTCTTCTTGATTTATAGCAGTGAAATTGGGAGTGTGGATTAAAGGGAAAATTTTCTTTCTTAAGGAGGGGGACTTGTCTAGTTAAAATTTTTCAGGAAATGGATTTATTTCTAAATACACAGAAAAGGAGAAGGGGGCCACGGAAGATGAGATGGTTGGATGGCATCACTGACTCAATGGACATGAGTTTGAGCAAATTCCAGGAGATAGTGAAGGATGAGGAAGTCTGGCATGCCGCTGTTCATGGGATGCAAAAGAGTTTGACGTGACTTAGCGACTGAACAGCAACAATGCAAAATGAGTACATGGTTAATACATTTTTTTCTTCTTGGCCACAGTGTTTCCCTCTGTAACTATGTTTTGGTGTGAGATGAAAGATGAAAAGCTAGATTGTTAAGACAAGAAATTCAAGAAGAACTCTGTTACCCTCAAACCCAACCTCTCTGGAGTTTGATCCGTACTTTTGTTGGTTTGAGGCTTCTGGAAAATGTAGGTCAAAATGACTGCTTTTGGTAAAACAGAAGCTACAGAGTATGTTTTCTTTTTAATTCTCACAACAGCCATATGGCAGCAGGTACCATTATTAGCTTCATTTTACATATAAGAGAGACATCAAGGAACTTTTCAAAATCACACAGCTAATGAGTGGTGGGTTTAGATGAGGTGCTTTGATTTCAGAATCTGTGTAGTTCACCACTTCCGTATCGGCATAACTGCGGCACAGAGGCTAAAGGAATCTAGCGATATCTTGAACAGGTAGAGTTGAATCTGAAGTTTTGGAATGGCAATCAGAGCATCATTTGCTCATTTTTCATGTGTGACATCCTTATGGTCAGTTAAGTGCTCTATAAAGCACACCAAGACTGATCAACGAACTGAATTGTTTAAAGTTAATTTTTAATGACCTTGTATAACTTCTCTGTGCTCTGCTGCTTCGTCAATAAAAGTGAATCCTAATTTTTGTTACCTTTTAAAGGATGTTAGGAAGGCTAATCTGTTCCTACCCTTGAAATAGTTTATAGAAATTGAAGTACGTTTCTGTCTATATTAATTATATTAGATCCAAATCTTACCACTCCTACCTGGTCATTAGTATGACCTACGCTTTTAGATCATGCTTGGTTAGCATGCAGGTTATCACTCCCCACCCCCAGTCACTGAGTACATGCTCATTTAGTGGGAAGAGTTAAACAAGGCAGTTAGTTGCTCAAAGTCCGTGATATGTAATATCATTGAGATTTAGTCTGCATGTGGTTTTGCACTAAGGATGTACCCTTTATATGTTAGGGGCAGAATGGTCACCACATTAGGTAAGACTCTTGTGCACCTGCAGAACAAAAAGTACCCAAGAGTTGACCCCTCCTAGTTCAGCCAAGTTTATTTCATATTCTAATTTGGGAACAAGATTGGTCCTTTCATATGCTAATATTTTGAGGGTTATAACTTAATAGTTTTGTCTGAAGTTCACTGAAGAGGGGTAAAAGTCATTGTTACCACTTATTCCTCTAGTCCCTGCCTGTTAAAACACATATACATATTTACACACACATGTACACAGAATGCCAACCAAACATTCAAAAAAAAAAAGGCAAAACAAATCTTATTCCAATGAAGAGATAATTCTATTCTTGGTAAGACATTAATAATATTACCTCATAATCTAATAATATTAATCTGTGTTTAATAATCACAGACACTGTGATGGTTCACTTGTTTAGCTCAGATACCTGTGTGTTGTTGTGAACACGGGCATTTTAGCAGCTAAGCTTTGGGATGAATGAAAAGCTTTCGGGTGGCTATTAGAAAACCGAGGCACTGGAGCCCAGTAAAATCAATGTACCTCATCTGTTCGCTTCCAATCAGCAGACAGTCATTAGTGTGCAAGTCCCTGAAGGTCAAGTCCCCATTCTTATAGGTTTATGTCGGGTGGAGGAGATAGATTGGCAAGTATATGAGAACCCATCATGTTGGCAAATAGGTGTGGAGCTACTGGGAGGTGGAGGAGGGGCTCAGCTGGTGGTTGGGGAGGAGGAAGCATCTTATGGAGAGGTTGTGTTTAGAGATGATAGTTTTACAGGATATTGAATCTGGTTCCCTGTGTTGTATTGTAGGTCCTTGTTGTTTATCTGTTTTATCTGTAGTAGTTTGTACTGCTAGTCCCAGACTCCTAATTTATCCTTCCCTTGCCCCTTTCCCCTTTCTTAACCATAAGTTTCTTGTCTGTGTCTGTGAGTCTGTTTCTGTTTTGTAAATAAATTCATCTCTGTCACTTTTTTAGATTCCACAATAAGTGATACCATATGATACTTATCTTTCTCGGACTTTATGATAAGCTCTAGCCCCATCCATGTAGCTTCAGATGGCATTATTTTGTTCTTTTTTATGGCTGAGTAGTATCCACTGTGTGTGTGTGTGTGTGTGTGTGTGTGTGTGTGTGTACACATGCCGCATCTTCTGTATCCATACATCTGTTGATGGGCGGTTAAGTTGCTTCTGTGTCTTGGCTGTTGTAAGTAATGCTGCCATGAAATTGGGGTGCATGGATCTTTTTGAATTAGAGTTTTCTCCAGATATATGCTCCAGAGTGGGAATGCTGGATCGTATGGTAGCTCTGTTTTTAGTTTTTAAAGGATCTTCTGTACTTAAGGAAGTGGCTACACCAATTTACATTCCCACCAACAGTGTAGGAAGATTCTCTTGTCTCTACACCCAGAGGGGTGGTGTTTTTAATTGATCTCAAGACATGGACACGACTGAGTGACTTCACTTTCACTTTTCACTTTCATGCATTGAAGAAGGAAATGGCAACCCACTCCAGTGTTCTTGCCTGGAGAATCCTAGGGACGAGGGAGCCTTGTGGGCTGCTGTCTCTAGGGTCGCACAGAGTCGGACACGACTGAAGTGACTTGGTAGCAGTAGCGAGACATGGATTTTGTCAAATGTGTGGGAGGCATTCGGATCAGGTGAACCAAAGTCACCTTTTGTGCATAAACAAAAGTCAAAGGGCAGGAAAATGCAGGAGCGGTTTTGTAGTGTGGCTAGAATAAAGAACCCATGCATGGTGCAGCAGGAGCCTATGGGAAAAATGTGGTGTGGTTCCCTCCTGGGGAGCCTTGAACTTTGGCCTGAGCAATGTGTACTTACTGTACCAATTCCTCAAAAATATCTGGAGGCAGCCTCCAGGATATTACTTATTCTCAAAAGAGAATTTCAACCAACTTGACTTAAAACATCTTATTTATGTGTTATTTCTTCACTGTTAAAAGGATCAGAATTTCTCTTTCTTTTTTCCTCCCGGGACTTTTGGTTTTATTGTCCTAGCAGAGAAGAGCACACGTGACACGCAAACGGGCTGTTCTCTCTTTGTGCGTTTCCAGCCTTCCTTGAAACAGTCATCTTGAGAACTGTCAAATTATCCAGCTATAATCTAATTGGTGGTGACTGCTTAGTCCCTTTGCACCAAAGAACTTGTATCTAGCAAGATTCTCTTTTTCAAACATTTGTTCATTCATTAAAGATGTTATGTTAGAGGTATGCTATGATGATGCATCTGAGAAAGAAATAAAAGACCAGGACAAAAGACAAGTTGAATAGTCAAAGATGAGCTGTAACCATCAGGGAAAGCTAACTATAGCACCTGATTTTGATTGAATAACTGGTGATCACATTGGCTTTGAAGTTGTTTCCAGTCTGCTTAAACTTTTTCATGGATGGAATGAATGAAAATTATGAAGCATTGATGTAAAATAATTTTTTTTGAGGGGGGGGGGTCTATTTTTCTTCTTTCTGTCCTAAGAATCAACTTTCCTTTTCCTTCCAGTCTCCCTTCCTCCCTCCCTCTCCAGTCTTTTCTTATCGAGCTACTTCCTTGACAGATTGACTTCTGATTGTAAACGTTTATCTGGATTTAATACAGGTGATTGTCATGAGTGCAGTCTTTTGCTGCAGGGAAAAGGAAAGGCCATCCATCCCCTCAACAAAGCTGTGGCAGAAAGGAACATGGAAAACTCCACTAGTAAACCTTAAGATACCTTGTCCTCATAATCATCTTCTCAGTCACTTTGCTCAGAGGCTTCCCCAAGGTAATACTTACTAAGAATGTACCCAGCAGTGAATAATATTCATTCATATATCAAACATGTATTGTCTTTTATGCTTATAGTAGAGTTAGTAGAATTATTATCTTTGTTTTTCTTTTGCCTGTTAAAACCAAACCAGTTTCTGTTTTCTTTTAAAATTGTAAATGTTTAAAACTGTCCATAATTCTTAATTAGTGCATATTTTTTCTTAGCAGTTTTATGACTTTATTTACCAGCAGGGAAAAGAAAGGATGGAAAAAGCTAAATATTATGATAAAGTAGAAATTCTATGTATAATATTTTTAGCCTTTAAAATATTTTTTAAGACTTCACCTGTTTAAAAATAAGTTTTTTTTTTAAAGTGAATTCATCATAAATAGGTCTCATGCTGCCCTAAGAAGGAAATCATAAAGAGGAAAATTAGAAATAATTTAAGTTACTTAAAGCATTGGGAAATAAGTTCCAGAATTTGAAAGTGCAGTCCACAGGCTACAGTTGCCCTTCCTGACACTTATACTTTCTCCTGAAGAAAGGAAAGATTAAAAAGTGGGTCTCACTTTTAATTTTCTACCTTGTGTTTTGGGGAGTGAAATGTTCTTTTACTGAGAGCTAAGGGTTGCCACAGTTTTTAAAACTGGCTACCCCTTAGATGCAGGCACTCTTGCAAATCTTGCAACAGCTGAAAAACCTCCAGGTAGATGTAAAAACGAATTAATGTCTTACTGCCATGCAGGGAGGGCTTTCCTGGTAGCTCAGCTGGTAAAGAATCTGCCTGCAATGCAGGAGACCCCGGTTCGATTCCTGGGTTGGGAAGCTCCTCTGGAGAAGGAAATGGCAACCCACTCTGCTATTCTTGCCTGGAGAATCCCATGGACAGAGGAGCCTGGCAGGCTACAGTCCATGGGGTCGCACAGAGTCGGACACGACTGAAGCGACTTAGCATGCATGATGGCTCAGGTGGTACAGAATCCGCCTGCAGTGTAGCTGACCTGGGTTTGATCCCTAGGTTGGAAAGATTCCCCTGGAAGAGGGCATGACAACCCGCTCCAGTATTCTTCCCTGGAGAATCCCCATGGACAGAGGAGCCTGGCGGGCTACCGCCCATGGGGACACAGAGGTGGGCACGACTGAGCGACTAAGCACAGCACAGCACCGTGCAGGGAATGTGGGCACATGTGGATAAAGCTGACTAAACCCCACAGAGCGTGTGCGGCTCGCCTGTGAAACCTCAAAGAATGTCATAGGAGTGAAAGCCCAGGCCCATTTTCTGTTGTTTTCCTACCTGGCTGTTTATTTATAAAAGTCGCACCTGTTGGTTTTAGGCTCTAAGTGTCCCCGTGCAGGGAGCCTGAGTCATTGCTGGTCATGGAGTGGACTCTGGGGCATGGGACAGAGTGCAGGATCTGGGTCGCTGGGGCTGACAAACTGGAATCATCTGCTTTTGCACAAGAGACTCCAGAGGCCCCTGGGCCCTGGTGACAGGCCCGGCACCTCCGTGTCTCTGTGACCTCTAGCAGTAAAGTGCCGGCCTAGCTCACTGATACCATTTGCAGGAACCTGAATGACTGGTTAGTCTGGTCAGAAGAAAATAGCACTGACATCATGTGATTCTGGCAAAGTAAACCACATTGGAACTTGGCCTTTGAATACCCAAGGGGCTGGCAGCGATCTCAGGGGTTGGCTGGGAGCCCCATTGAGTTCACTAGTAATCAGTTGACTGCTGAGCTGGACAAGCTGCCCTAGTTTTCCTGACAAGCTCTGTCTAAAAGAATGATGGGCAGTCTGCCATTAGGATTTTTGAGCAGAGTTGCTAAAGATTAACTCTTTAGCTACTGTCCATATATCATGGCATGCAGTTAGGTACAACTTTAGAGGGAAAGTTCAATTCCTCATTCAGTTCTCACACACGGAATTCCTGTCTTGCACACCAAATACCCATAGGCAGGGAGGACTACTGTAAAGCCTTTTATGTGTATGTTCCAAAGGAGTGCCAAGTGGATGAGTTTTCCTTGGTTTCTAGTCTGGTTTATTTTTCAAACAAAATACTATCATTTTTAATTATGCAAAAAGTCAGATTTGCATGCTAACCATCCCTTGGGAATGGATATTACCTAAGAGAAGCCTTTGAAAAACTATGAACATTTAATATATTTATTTATTATGATTGATATATCCATACATATTCTTTCTAATAAAACTTGATAATTCAGAGTTTACGAGAAGAAAGGAACTATTTGCAGTCAGTGTGTCCTAGGCCAGAGAGACCCATTTTGGGGGATAAACCTGACTTCTCAAGGTGCTTATCTGTGCATCTTTCTCTGGAAAAGGTGATGCCTTCTTATCTTTTATTCCTGTTAAATTAAAATACAGTTGGTAGCATTAAACAGTTTGATCAAATAATTCTACATGCTGTGCTCCTGGTGACGAGTTTGGTGTGTTTAAGCTTGCTTGGGGCCTCCCTGGTGGCTCAGTGGTAAAGAATCCACCTGCCAGTGCAGAAGACAAGGGTTTGATCCCTGTGTTGGGAAGATGCCCTGGAGAAAGAAATGGTGACCCACTCCAGAATTTTTGCCTGGGAAATCCCATGGACAGAGGACCCTAGTGGATTGCAGTCCGTGGGGTTGCAACAGCGTTGGACACAACTTATGGACTAAATGCTTCATGCTGGTAATTTTTCCTAAGAGGCACTCTGTTTTCCACGAGTAGCTGTGACAGTCTCAGCTGGTGACCACAATTCCGGCCTTTACCACATCTTTAAACAGTCAGATGGCATTTGTGGTGGTGCTGCCGAGGGAGTGCGGTTCCAGTGATGTGTTGTGTATCTTGTCCACAGCGGGAGTTTTAGTGGCAAAAACTGACGTTCTGGGCTTCTTTCTTCCTTCCGGGTCAAGTCTTTCATTCCGACGCCTCTCTGATCTTTTCTCCCAAAAAGCCATGTTTGAGGAATAGTACAATGCCTCTCTCATGTTTAAGAGATTTGTGACATTAGCAACCTGGGGACATTATTGTCCACAAGAGAATTTATAGGAAGGGAGCAGAAAGATAACATAGGTACAGATATTGTTTAATGAGCTCTTTCTGGTCCCAGCACTTCCTGTCTCCCTTCCCCCAGCCCAGGAATGCTCCACAGGCCATCACTGCAAAAGAACCATTCCCCCACAGTACAGCTAAACACTGAGAGTGACAAGATGTCAGGTTAAAGGAACATTTTCAGGAGTTTTTAGTTTGGCTCGTCACCCTAAGAATTACCCAGAGAAGATGCAAGTGATTCAGGGGTTTTGAATTTACAAATAGGTGAAACTTCTGAGTCTCTTTGTTCCTACCAGGTGTGGTTTGGGGGACCAGCCAGTGAAAATACACACAAGACTTTGGCATTCCTGATGCTGCTCCTGCATGGTTCAGGGACGCATCTGTCTAGCGCTTTGTGTGGGGCAGAGTCACCACTGTCGCCAGGCCTTCTTTTATCCAAGAATGGACTTGGGAGTGGTGACTGCACGATCCAAGAGACGTGAGTTACCCTCCCTCCTTCCTTGTTTCTCTCGCTTTCTTCTTGTCTCCTTCCTTCTCCCTCCATTCTGTTCCCTCCCTCCATCCCTTCTTCCTCTCCTTTGTTTTCTCAGCATTACTTACTGGAGCATCTGCTTTCACCAGGCGGTACACAGTGATGAGCAAAAACAGTGCTAGTCTAGCACTCAGGGAGTTCCTGGTCTCATGGGCGACAAAGATGCCTCTAATCAAATGATCGTAAAAATAAACATGGAATGAAGAATTATAGTCAGTAGTTTGATGAAGAGGCAGATGACAGCAGGAAAACGTAAAGCAAGGGGATCTTCCTGTATACCAGGAAAACTTCTGGATAAGACCATTTCGTGGTAATACTTAAAAAAATCAAGAAATCAGATCTGAGGTTGAATCTCAGCTCCACAATTTACTATTTCAACTTGATCAATGGACTTAAGCTCTTTCAGTCCTAATTTCCATATCAGTAAACTGAGGATAATAATATCCACTCCCCAGAGTTTATATGTGGTTGGAAATACTAATTTTGAAGCATTTAGTTGACACGGAATTTAACAAAATTATCTGTTATTATTAATGCTGTAGTTCAATGAACTAAATTAAGGATACCCTGTGGGTTTATTTTTCCCTGTCATTAAAATACCACTGACAGCCTAGTTTAGCGCATCCCCATTGTTCCCACAGCCTGCTACTGAAATGTAAGAAGTGAACCAGTGTCTCCAGCTGTCTTCACACTAATATGGACATTGCCGTGGTTTTGTTCACTAATATAGCTAATGCTTTTGAGGTGTGTAATAACCCGTTGACATTTTCAGGGATAGTCCCTGAAAAATGCTGCCCATACTTTTGTCTCTCTTTCCTAACCTTTCTTTCTGTTTACTTCCAGGGATCCTTTTGGTCATTGAAAAGTGTCAAATTCTTGCTGGCATTCAGGCTGTATATTAATTGCAAGTGTCAGGAACTGAAGTCATGCAGACCAAAGAGAGAAAGGGGAGTTATTGGCTGATATAACTGAAAAGTTCAGCATCCTCAGGCGTAGCTTGATTCAGGTGCTCTGATGATGTAACAAGGAAGGTTCTCTGCCTTCCTCCGCTCTCCTCTTGGTTACTTTCCATCTTGGGCAGGGTTCCCTTTCACAGTGGCTGAGCTGCAGGTTTACCTTCCATCAGCCGAGCATCTTCAGTGGGGAGGAACGTGGTCCCTTCTCAGTAGTTCCAGGAAAAATTCCTGGGCTGGCTCTCATTGGATCCCCATGCCAGTCACTGAATTTGCACCCTGTTGTTATCAGCAAAGCCCAACTTGCCTGCCTGTTGTTGGGGCTAGTGGATGAAGGCAGGACACCCAAGGGCTGTGATCTCAGAGAGTGGGGTGAATGGCTCCCAGAGGAAGATTAGTGATATTACTACCAGGAAGTAGTAAATGTACAAAAAACACCCAGATCAAACAAACAGAGGCAGAAATCCACTTACGGATAAAAAGAAAGTTTAAACCACCCTTATTCCTACTTTTGGAGCTTCCCTGGTGACTCTAACAGTAAGGAAGCTGCCTCCAATGCAGGAGACCTGGGTTCAGTCCCTGGGTCGGGAAGATCCTCTGGAGAAGGAAATGGCAACCCACCCCAGTATTCTTGCCTGGAGAATTCCATGGACAGAGGAGCCTGGTGGGCTGCAGTTCACGGGGTCACAAAGAGTCAGACATGACTGAACAACTTTCCCTTTTTACATTCCTGCTTTTGATGTGGGTGGGAATGGAATTGTTGATGAGATGACATCCAGGCTTAGTACCTGCTAAGTCTTGACTGTATGCCAGGCAGCAGGCTGTACCCTTCTGTATCTTACTTCTGATATTCACAGTAACCCTATAAGGTAAGTGTTAAAATCCTCCTTCAATAGATGAAGAAACTGACATCCAGTGAAATTGTGTAACTGGTTCAAAACTGAATAGGTAGTCAGTGGTGGATGTAGGCATTAGCCCCCGGCTTCCTACTTCAGAGCCCATGTTTCAGAGGCATAAGATCTCTGATCTTCTTGTTGCCCTGCAGTGGTGCCCGGGACATGCCAGGTAGCCCTTCAGGCCCAAGGCAGCACAGAGCCATGCCAGTCATACCTAGATGACTGGCATATTTTCCTGTGGATGTAGAATACTCTTTTCCAGGACAAGGTTTTGAAAGCCAGGACTTTAGAATTGTGTTGCAGGTACGGGCAGCGTCTCTCCCTGGATGACTCATGGAAGGCCACACATTCTCGGTGTGACAGAACTCTTACAGTGTTGGGAAATTAATTGATTTGCAAAATTACACATGCTGAGTGTCACATCAGAGATTTGAAAAATCAGTCTCAACACTCAATCCTGGACTGCTGGCTAGGGTAAGTGACTTAGCTCCTACTGCTGAAACAAAATACTAGAGATTGAGTGCCTTCAACAACAGACATTTATTTTCTCACCATTTATGGGGCTGGAAATCAGAAATCATAGTGTCCACATGGTGCAAGCTCTCTGCCTGGCTTGCAGGAGGCCACCTTCTTGCTGTGTCCTCATGTGTCAGTGAGAGTGAGATGCAGCTCCCTGGGGTCTCTTCTTATGAGAACGCTAATCCTATCATATAAGGGCCCCACCCCGTGACCGCATTTAACCTCAAATACCTCCATAAATTTCCTGGAGAAGGAAACAGCTACCCGCTCCAGTATTCTGGCCCGGAGAATTCCATGGACTGTATAGTGCATGAAGTCGCAAAGAGTCAGACACGACTGAGCGACTTTCACTTCACCTCCATAAAGGCCCTGTCTTTGTGTACAGTCACTTTGGAGTTTCGGGTTTCAGTGTATGCATTTTGGGGGGACCCATTCAGTCAGTAGGAAATTAGATATTAGTGGTTTTGTATGAACCACACTTCTGCATTGCTGTTTCCCTCTAACCCTTTATGTCTATTAATGGCACTGAATAAGAGGGCTTGGTAGAGGGTATTTCCTTTTTTTCTGGCTGCGCCGCATGGCATGCAGGGCCTCCTGCAGTAGAAGCATGAAGCCTTAACCACTGGCCTACCAGAGAAGTCCCTAGAGTGTTTCCTAACGTGTGGGCATGCACACACGTGCTCAGATGTGTTTGACTCTTTTGTAAGCCCATGGATTGTAGCCCACCAGTTTCCTCTGTTTGTGGAATTTCCCAGGCAAGAACACCAGAGTGGGTAGCCATTTCTTTTTCCAGGGAATCTTCCTGACCCAGGATTGAACCAGTGTCTCCTGCATTGGCAGGAGGATTTTTCACCACCGTACTACCTAGACTTTGTGTTCTAATACTTATTTGTTTCTTTTGGGTAGAGGGATTTACACATTGCTCATTGACATTCCCAGTTAGAGTAACAGGTTTTAGAAAATGACAAACATGTGGGCATTCACTCTACAAATCCAGATGTGCGATGTATAGAAATAGAAGTGTTAACTTAAAGGGTCTGAAAACTCAGGGTTAAAAATAATCCAGGGTCCCTGGTAGGTGTGGGGGGTGGGGGGGCTTCAGAAAAGTGAATCTTGGTATCACAGGATAAATGGGATTTCAAAGGGTGTAGGGCAGAGAGGCTTTCTGATGGCTGGGACACAGTCCTGTATGACAAAACCTGCTGAACCCAAGGAATGGTGTATGGAGACCAGTAGATGCTGTCTCCCAGCTAATTGAGTCAGAATTTGGAGTCCTTCAACTGCCTGCTCATCTGGATTTTATTTTAGAAACAATGGAAAGCTGTGGAAGGTCTTATGGAAAAGGGGAAGTATCATAGTTAGATCTTAGCTTTGGCCAGGCATATTTTGAAGATATATAGCTTGATTTAGAGGCTACAGTTGGAGGTCTAGCACGTGCTATTTCTGCTGTGTAGAATGCCTTTCCTACTGTTTGTCTTCCCACCAAACTACCATTTGCCTTCAAAACATTGTTCTGGAGCAGTGTCCACAGTAAAGGTATTCCTGACCTGTCCAAACAGAATAGTCTCTCTGTCCTGTGTCCTTCTCCTATAGGTTATGGGGGCCTATTATAACAGGCTTGTATAACACATAATACTGTATCATTATGTGTTTACAGATCTCTCCCACTTCTTGAGATGAAGGACCTTGAGAGAAGGACTTGCATCTGTTTTGTTTTGCATTCAGAGTGGACAGGGCTTGGCACATCGTAGATGTGCTTGACTGTTCCACATCATATTTGTTGAACACAACGAAGCTACACTAAGGCTGCTGTGAAAATCAGGAGTGTAGCAAGAAAATGAAAAAGGCTGCATTGTTAGGAATAGGAAGCAGAGACATACTAAGGGTGTCAGAAGACGAGCTGGGGATGATTCTGGACGTTTCTAACTTGGTCATTTGGGTAAATGTCAGTTCCAACGGAGATGTGTGTGCTAAGTCGCTTTAGTAAGTGTCTGACTCTTTGAGACCCTATGGACTGTAACCCTCGAGGCTCTTCTGTCCATGGGATTAAGGAGCATGAAAAAAGTTTGGAGGTGAGAGAATGAGTTTGGTTTTTTCTTTTTGTTACTTAGGAACATTCTAAGTGGTGATGTCTGGTAGACAAATGAAAATACAGGTCTGAATTTAGCTTGGTCGTTATCTCAAACCTTTGAAGCCAAGGGTTTGATTGTGATTGCAGACAGTGAGAAAGTGGGCCAAGAATGTAGCTTTGCAGAACGTTGACTTTTAAGGAAATGGAAGAAACTTTGGGATGAACAAAGGAGAATGGAAGTGAGAAGTCCCAGAAGTAGGAGGAGAATCAGGACAGCTCAGTGTCATAGAATTAGAGAGATGAGAAATGGGGCACAAGCTAGACCTGTCTCTGGCCAGAAATTTTTATCATGAATCCTTTGCTAGTAAGAAAAGCAACAGCAGAAAGAATTGAAAGTAATAGTACTCATCGTCTCCTCAGTACTTGCTGTATTCCAGGCATTTTGCTAAATGCTTTTCCTGCATCTTATTTAATTCACACCTTATACCTGTTATCCTTAAGTAGACTTGCAAAACCAAACTGATAGGTCGGATAATTTATCTGAGGTCGAACAGCTAAGTACTGGAGCTGGGCATGCTTTGCAAACTTAGAAATATTGCAAAACATGCTAAGCAGTTAATTTTATTTTACTGTTTGGTGGAAGCAAGTCTGCAGATAGCATGGGGATGAAAGTTATCTGAAAAACTTACTTTAGTCATTCTCGTTAACTCAGAAGAGATATAATTCTTTCTTTCTTGGGTGAGAGGGTAAGTTGTTTAGTAACATTTTTTGAACTTCTCATGTTAAATCAGCTGATTGAAAATATATCCATCCAGTTGCATATATGTGTATATATACACATTTTTTGAAGTACAGTTGATTTAAATGTTATATCACTTTCAGGAGTATATTCAGTTATATATATGTGGTATTTATTTTAACTTTGTTTTCTTATTTATTTGGCTGTGCCGGATCTTAGTTGCAGCACAGGGGTTCTTCTGTCTTTGATGCAGTGTGTGAATTCTTTGTTGCCTCTTGTGGAATCTGATTCCCTGACCAGGGATTGAACCCTGGCCCTCCTGCCTTGGGAGTACAGAATCTTAGCTACTGGACCACCAGAGAAGTCCCTAACTTTGTTTTCTACTATAAGTTCATTTAAAAATAGCCCTTATTTATCATTTTCTCTACAGCCTGACTTTTTATATAATAAAGCGCATCATTTAATTGGAAAGAGAAACCTGGATATTTTTTAGCAATTATGTGGTTTAGTGCTTTTATGTAGAGTTGTATACATAAGACACATACACAGTAGCAATTCCTGAAAATATTGGCTCATAACTGCTGCACTCTTATGGATGTATTTTCATATATAATTCAGGAAAGAAAAATTATTACATATGATAAATTAGTATTACCACATAAAACTGCTGATTTGTGTATCCTATTTTAGTGAATTGCTAATTCTCAAGAGATAGCAATACAGTAATTTCTGAGAAGCCAGACAGTTTAATTTTGCTACTGGTGTCAGGTTAAAGCATTGGCATATGTTTGCAGCTGTAGCTGTGGCTCCATCTCATCCTTGTGCAAGACACCTTTGAGCAGCAAGGATTATGGTCTGGGCTCACCCAGACAGTTTACTCTTACCCCAGCCTCACCACTTGTGATTTCCTATGTTTTGAGTAGTGAATATCTCCAGCTTTCAGGCCATCAGAAATGAGATTGAGATTTCTCAGGAAGAACTGTTATAAGGAAAACAGTAAGGGAAATAAAGGACAACATAATACTGTATAGAGAAATGGACGAACACAAATTTGTTCATTTGATTTTTGAACTTTAATTAGGTGAATCTAACCACAGATTGGTTTTCAGGCTTGACTTGAAGACTCATTTATGCCCAGTTTATTTTCCTTCAAACAAAACAAAAGAACCCCCAAAAGCAAAAAATGAAAGTCTGCCCTTATTCTGGATCCTGGAAGGGATGAGGAATTGGGGTTGAGATGGGGGGTGGGTCAAGACTGGTATGCTTGCTGTTTCTTATCCACCTTGTGGCTTCTTTTTCTGAGTTAATGTTTGCTTCAGAGTCACATGCCAGGTTCTCCACCTTCAAACGCCTTGTGATGCAGCATATGATGCTTTTTGAAACAGTAATATAAATTTGCTTCTACTTCTTCCAATCATGGCTGTCCCCACCCTGTTAGAAGTCAGAAAACCTCTTGGAATTTTCATCAAGTGATTGGTTTTCATAGTTTCTGTGTCTATAAAGAGGGAAAGAATGAGATTGAAGTTTTTAAACTGAAGATGACTAATATATTCGCAGACATGGTGAAATCTATGATCTCTTTACATAAGTATTGGATTTCTTTCAAGGTGCTGTCTTCTTACCAACATACTGTGCAAATAACTGCAGTTTAATATAGAGATATCTTGATGTGGTTAGATTTGGTAAACCGTCTTATCTTTCCGACATGCATCTTTTATTTAAAATGCATAGGCATATGTTCAGAACAAAGTTATTTTCAGTGCATATATATTCATTAGCCTGTGTGTGAAAGAACATTCAAATAACAACCATCTTGATATTTGTTTTCCTTGCAAAGCTTTCTTCTCTCTCCATCTTGGTTTAATTGAACCCTAGACCTGAACTTTTTAACGCATTCCCATGGAGCCAGGGTACATTTGAATGTCTTGAACTGATACAAAATTGCTTTGTTGATCATATACCCATACATGATAAGATATGCGTAAGAAGAAATCTGGTACAGAAGTATAAATAATACTTATCTTTAAGCCAGCATCTGTCATCTGCTTCAGCAGACAGTGCTTGCTTTCTCCCTAGCACAAAAAGGGCTGAAAGATTTATGGAGCAGCTTTGTTTGTGTTCCACGATGCTTAATCAATTTTTATTAAATTCTAAATTAAAACTTGGCTTTCACTACAGTGACATCTCTGATGTATAGAACAAGGGGAGAGAGCATGGTGCCCCGAAAAGGTTAGACATGGGTGATATGAATCCTTGATCTAGTTCTTCCTGCAGAAGTTTTCCTAATAACTTTCATAAGTCTGACCAAATCCTTGTAGGCTTGCACAGGAAAAAAGTAAATACAAACTTAACTTTAGACTCTTCAGACTTCTAGAGAGAGGGGGAATTTTTTGTTGGTTTTTAATACTCTCATGCATGTACTAAGAAGGAAATGGCAACCCACTCCAGTATTCTTGCCTAGAGAATCCCAGAGACGGGGGAGCCTGGTGGGCTGCCGTCTATGGGGTTGCACAGAGTTGGACATGACTGAAGCGACTTAGCAGCAGCATGTTCTAATATCTAAGAAAAGAACGCATAAATTATTTCAGTGTGCAGGTAGTGTGCGGACTTTGCATTCAGAATGGTTTGATAAATGGAGACTCACTACTGCACTTACTGAGAAGGCTAAAGTTTTTGTAATTGAAGCTTAATATGTTAAAGGTCTGATGGAGGCCTGGGCTTTGCAGCCTTTTTTCTGCCTAGTTTACCTTGTAAACTCTGTGTTTGCAGTTTTCTGGTCTTATTTCATTCAAATGCTTTTTGTTAATATCAGCATATGGTAGGAAGTCCACTCAGAGAACCCCATTTATAAATGATCATCTTATTTTTGCAACCGTATGTATAGAAGAAACTGAGATTCATGGTCAAATTGAATTTTTCTTTTTCAGATGAAAGTTAAAAAAGTTATACCTGTGATTAGTTTTCCTAGATCCTATACCTATAAGGAGGGGAAGAATGAGATTTAATTAGAAATTCATTTTTCTGTTGCATACTGATATTTCTGGCTTTGAATTTGCTTTTTCTTACATCTGGTACACACCAGATTAACCTGTACATATTATTCCTTTGGAAACATATGTTTGTGGGCCCTGATCCAAAAGTAGCTTATGTATCTACATATCAAAGTATAAAGTTTCTTGAAGAGAAGTGGGGGGGGGGTGGATGACTATGAGATTTGTTAATTGTTGTTTATTTTCTAGAAAATATGGCAAGCTGTAAACTTAAGATCAGAATATCTGTGTTTTTAAATTAGGTAATATGCTAAGAGAAAAGTGAATTAAAGAAAAATTTGGAAGCCAGTTCTTCTATGCCCAAAGAATATTAATAATTCATGCAGCTCTTTCTCTCCCATCACTTATCTTTTCATTGCCATGTTTGTACTTTTGTCTTACACATTGCCATTTTTTTCGTTGTAAGTGCCAAATGTAGATATAGATGTCCACATTGACATATTCTGTTTATCTGTCTGCTCACTACCTAAGTCTCGATGTTTCTCTAGCCTTGGTATTGCCTAGTATGCCATGCATATCTAGCTAGGGGTGCAGTCTTTTGATGATCTGGAATTATTCAAAGGCTCTGCCTAGAGCGGTTAAGTGGCAGGTTATTTCTGAATACATTTGCCCCTCATTTGCCTAAAATGTATTATGTTTGGTGCCTGACTGTATTCTTACCATGTGCCTTCTTTCTCAGCCGCCGCTGATTCAGAAAGACCCTTTGGAATTACTGTGAGAGTAGGGAAGAAGCCCTGGATTACCAAAAATGAAGGCAGCCCTGCCCAACTTGATATGCAAATTAGCTTTAAGAATGTGCCGTTGGTCCTGGCTTTCTAACCTTAGAACTGCTTCTTACACCGTGGCTTGCCAGGGCTACCACTTTGTGATACTTGCAGCCTGTATAGCTAGGGAGATTGTCTGCTTTCCGTGTTTCTGTGGAGTCATTTTGAGGAGATGAACTGAGGCGTGGGAGAGATTGCCAAATGAGGTGGTGATGATGGCTAAAGAGACTTGGACTTAGGGAGTGCTTTCTGGCAGAAGTTCAGCTCAGACAGTATCGTGTTTTTGACCATGGTACTTTAGACACTCTGCCAAGTGTTTGTAACGAGATAGGGCTGTTACTATACTTTGCTTTTAACTTTACTTTTGCATACAGTACGCCGTTCTTGTTTTATAAACTGTGTCGCATACTTTTTGTACCTCTATAAACAAGTGAAGCTGTTGAGTTTTTGGATAAAGTTTGAAGCAGTCTTGTGTTGCTTCCTCTTTGCTTTCTGCTCCAAGTTGAGAGCTGAATAGTGAGATCTTTTTTCACACCATTTATAATGCGATGCACATTTTGAAGGCAATTTAAATTCTTTTGGCTCCCCAGCCATATGCTTCAAAATGGAAGCATTATACATGTATGGATAGGGGAATAGGTAGGAAATTGGAGTGTAAAGATATATGGCTGGGTATGTAGTAGGGTAATACTATCCAGAGAGAGAGGTAGGGGCGGGGAGAGTGAGAGAGAGAGGGAGGGAGGAAGGGAGGGAGAAAGAAAGAAAGAAGGGGATGTTTCACTCTCTAGGAATTTTTCCCAAGTTTAGGCCCAGTTTTGCTGAAGAAAATAATATTACAGAAGAAGTTTAAAGTGTTTCCACAGGCTATACAAGAACCTTTATACATGTAATTTATATGCCTAATGAGATTTTGGAAATTTACCAGTGTATTATTTGAGAAATTGATAATATAGCCAAGAGGAATGCACTTTAAGGTATTTTTAATGGAAGGACAAAAACTAATATAAGCTATAACTATAGCCTTGTTTTATTATTACATTTTATATCATTTTGGGGGTGATTTTATTTTTCTCCATTCTTGCTTTGCACTTCAGTTTTTTCTCAGTTTATTTCTACATTGGAAAAATGAAGTATAATATTCTCCTTAGCACATAAACTCACTCTTTCTCTCTGGAGATTCTTTTTACTGTTTTCATAATCCATTCTGCCTGGGTAAAAAACACCAGATTTCTCCAGTATTCTGAAAATAATTTTTACTTTGCTTAAATGAAAATACCCTGCTTCTGAAGTTTCTCTCTATAACCATGTAAGTTTCTTGTGGTTATGCCACATTGCTCACAAAGAATTTTGTTATCAATTAATTGGGTTGATGTTTGGCTGATATATTTATGTATATTTACATTATGTCAGGGACCCCTTTCTCATTCTCATTTAAACTTGTCTACCTTATTTTTTTTCCTTTTCCTTCATAGGTAATAATATGATAATAATAAGATTCTAATATTAGTTCAGATATAATACATAATTTCTTCCATAACTTTCATTGGAAATGAGAGTGCTGTGTCAATCCAGGTGTTTCTATACTTTTTCCTGAAGAAAATAATCCTGTAGGTTAAGTATATCTCTGAAGCATTTTTTATTTAGGATAATATTCCTAGAATATATAGTTAGTTAGTTAGTTAGTTAGTTGTTCAGTCATGTCCAACTCTTTGTGACCCCATTTTCTGTACCCCGCCAGGCTTTGTGACTGCACGGACCGTAGCCCACCAGGTTTCTCTGTCCATGGGATTCTCCAGGCAAGAATACTGGAGTGGGTTGCCATTTCCTCCTCCAGGGGATCTTCCTGACCCAGGAATTGAATTCAGGTCTCTGGCATTGCAGGCAGTTTCTTTACCCTCTGAGCCACCAGGGAAGCCCAAGCTTGGGGAGGTCTAAATAAAAGTACACATTAAAGGCATGGATCACAAGTTCCTCCAAAGTCTAATCCGACAGATTAGGTTAGTAGTTCTAATTTAATAGTAATAATTAGTAGTTCAAACTTAATAGTAATTTGATAATAGTAGTTCTAAGTGCCAGGCAGTTACAGAATGGTCAGAGACCAGGAAAAGCTGACCGAGAAAGCAAAGTTCCATACACACGCTTAGCCCATAGGCTTTCAATCGCTCACACACACACGTGCATGATAGAGTTAGTAAAATAAAGCAGAAAATGTGTATACTGAGTATATGTGTGTATATATTTAAATATGTGTGTGTGTATGATTATATATACATATACACATCTATACACACATACACGCTCCGTTCTCTTGCTCACGGTACACTGTGCATGCAGAAATGATGCGAACACCTTACAAAAATATAATTGCAATTTGTATATATTGTCTTTGTGACTATTTTATAAAAATAGTTTTCAAAGTTAAATTACTGTTCGAACATTTTGAAAATAAAATTCCACACATCTTTTGAGTTACCTTATGGGAAATCATTTTGTTCTTTACAACAAATTTCTTAATTTTCTTAGATCTCTATGTTATGGGATACATTATTGGGCACTTTTATAGAATACAAATTTCTTATAAACTACATAGTATAAGATAACAGCCTTTGAATAAGTTATCTTGTAGCATACTTTCACCATCAGTTGACTTTATGTTGTTTAGGAAACACATGGGAGACTGGGAATTAGGAAACAAAAGAGAGAGGGAAAGAAAAAAATTAGTGGGACCTGAATTTCAGTCATTCATTCATTTATTTTTGCGAAGGGGTGGAAAAGCCCACAGATTCGTATCTCAGTAGGGTGAAGTTGTATTACTGTTTATCTGTATCATTTTCCCCCTGTGGCAAGAGACGTGAAGAATAGACACTCACTTCCAAAGATACCAAGTTCCAAAGCACTGACTCATGAGCCCACAATGAAATCCTAGGATGCAGCCATTTCCTACCTTTGTTTGGAAATGAACTGATTGGACCAGGCGGATGTAAGCCCTCAGCTGCAGAGCTTTACAGAAGGAAATGCTTTTGGTCTCTCTTAGGTACTGGATGCTGTTGAGCCACTTCTTTATATTTGAAAGGGTCAGCCAGTGTGAAAATGTTTTCCTAGTGTGTAGAAAATTCAGAGTGGGGTCCTTCTGTGTGTTTGTGCCCATGTAGCCTCTCCCCAATGGCACCCCCTCCTTTTCATGCAGGGCATTTTCACTGTAAGCTTGTGCATCAAGCACGTCACGCTGGTTTCCCTCTCTCTAGCTTGGTCTCATTTGTGTTTGCAGTCTCCCCATCTCATGGTGACTTCCAAGGGCTATAACCCCTGGCCCCTGCCTCCCTCTCCTGTCCAGGTCACACTCCACCTGCTCTGTTAGCACCCGCAGCGCTGGCCATCTCACCACTCCTCCAGCATAGCTGAGCCTCAGGCACTTTGCTCTTGCTGTTCTTGCTGCTGAGAAGCCTTTCTTCCCAGGTCCTTGCAGGACTTGTCCCTTCCTGTCATCCAGACAGTTAAAGTTAGGCACTCAGTTGTGTCTGACTCTTGGTGTCCCCAGGCTCCTCTGTCCATGGAAATCTCCAGGCAAGAATACTGGAGTGGGTTGCCGTTATCATCCAGAGGTGGGCTCAGAAAGGCCTTCTCCCGCTACTCCACCCATTTCTACCCCGCCGCAAGCCTCTTTGCCCTTCCTCCGTTCGACTGTTTCCCATTTGGCTCCCTGACATATTTTATATTCACCTGTTTCCTGGTGTACTGCTTCTCACCTCCAGTAGACTGTGAACCTCTTGTGGGTTGGAACATTGATCATTTAGCAGCTTTCTGCCTGGGCCTAGAACATACTAGATATAGGTAGAGTACCTACCACAGTACAGAACCTGGCAGATTCATAGTGACGTCTGTGGAACAGGCAATGCAGACCTGCCAGAGATGGTGCTCACCTCTGCTGTTGGGCCATTTGGCAAGTTCTGTACTTCTGGATGCCTTGGCTTTCCCATTCAATGAGCAGGGACTACATTTTGTGCACCTCACAAAGCTTCATGGGAAGTTGAATAATGGCAAGTGAGCTTTAGTCATGAAGAATGAAAGCTCAAACAGAGTTTTTATGAAATGGAGCGCTGAAATAATGAAAGGGTCTGTGCCAGATGGGAAGGGGTATATCTAAGATGCTCAGGATTTTCTGTGTATGTATGTGCTGTTCCTGGACACTTTTTTGGTGATAATGCTTGTGATAAGCCTCTAAGGATGGATGAGGAGAAAGCTAAGGATAAGCTTAAGTACAAACTTAAAATTGAAAGATAATTTGGGGGCCATCGTAGAGCAAGCGAATGAGGACGATGAAAGAAGTTGGCTCTAAAGAGAGCATTTGAAATTCTAGCTTGTTGTCATATTTACCACCTTCCATTCTCAGACATGATAGTTTTCAGTCAGTAACCTTTCTGGGATTTTCTGAAGTGTGATTTTTACCTTGAATGTATCAGAGCTGAAAACAATTGTTTATGTTTATGCAGTTCAGAATTTTGCAGTTTAGTTTGTGTGGGTTAGTGGCCCTACTGTTCAACTGGATGGCAAATCTGTGCTAGGAGGATACCATATGCACAAGTATTTTCTTAAATAATGTTGGCGTTTGCCACTGGTGTTGGGGGAGAAGGGAAAAAAAAAATGAGAGTAATTCTGGAAGCCCTCCAGTAAGGGGTTAGGAAGGAACTTAGGGACAAATGCTCCTACTTGGAACACAACACCAAATAGTGGTTTTGTGTGTGTGTGTGTGTGTGTGTTTTAAAGAGAAGCCAAAATTAAACACAGTAGAGTTTACTGTTTGCTAATCAGCATGTGTTTACTTTCTCTTCCAAAACTGAAGTTGCCAACCAATACATTTCCTACCCAGTGCTATGAATCTGTCCAAATAAACATGGGAAGTAGTAAAACAATGACACCACATGAAAAATATATCCTCATTCATTAAATAGAATCCAAAAAATTCTCTGGAATTTAATTCTAGCAATGAAGTGAGAATTGTTTGGTCTACTAAGAGAGGATAGTGACTTCCTGCCTTGGTTAGTCCAGCATGAAAGGATATGTTTCTCAATTCCCATACAACTCTCCATGCGTTGGCCTAAACCTGGAGAGACGTAAATGGATTATTTCATGTGAACCCCTCACCCACATTCCCAGAGGACTAGAGCATTTGGGGTATAACATTGTTTTATGACAGTTACGAGCATAAGCAGCTTGTAGAATTCAAATAATTTTAATTTCTATCTCCATCACTGACAATTACTGACAAGGAAGTTCTCAAGATGAAATTAAAGAGTCTTCTTTGGGAGATGGCAAACATAAGGAGAAAGAGAAGTTGTAAAGAGATGCTTTTGTTTTGTGGTCATTCAACTTTGGAAAATAAATTCAAAAGCAGTAGCTATAATCAACAGTACGGAGAACCTTATGTTCATAAGTATATCAGTTTACTTTAGCTGTTAGTGAGCAGTCCCATATTCAGTCATTATCTATACTGTATATGTGTATCTTTGTGAAGAAGCTTTGCTATAGAAATGTTAGATGGAGATAGACTGATTACCGTGGTATTATTTTTATGGTTTAAATTTGCATTTGAAAGTACCCAGTGTACTCTTCATACTAGAGCCCAGATGCCCCTGGAGCTGACTCCTATCTTCTATCCAAACCTGCTTTCAGGAAATCATATAATATTAGTCATTTGCTCTTAAATGTGAGTTGGAATAAATGCATTGAGCTTTCAGTTTTTCCAGTAGTCATGTATGGATGTGAGAGTTGGACTATAAAGAAAGCTGAGTGCTGAAGAATTAATGCTTTTGAAATTGTGGTGTTGGAGAAGACTCTTGAGAGTCCCTTGGACTGCAAGGAGATCTAACCAGTCCATTCTGAAGGAGATCAGTCCCGACTATTCATTGGAAAGACTGATGCTGAAGCTGAAACTTCAGTCCTTTGGCCACCTGATGTGAAGAACTGACTCACTGGAAAAGACCCTGCTGCTGCTGCTAAGTCACTTCAGTCGTGTCCAACTCTGTGCAACCCCATCAATGGCAGCCCATCAGGCTCCGCCATCCCTGGGATTCTCTAGGCAAGAACACTGGAGTGGGTTGCCATTTCCTTCTCCAATGCAGAAAAGTGAAAGTGAAGTCGCTCAGTCATGTCCAACTTAGCGACCCCATGGACTGCAGTCTACCAGGCTCTTCCGTCCATGGGAATTTCCAGGCAAGAGTACTGGAGTGGGGTGCCATTGCCTTCTCTGGGAAAAGACCCTAATCCTGGGAAAGATTGAAGGCAGGAGGAGAAGGGGACGACAGAGGATGAGATGGTTGGATGGCATCACTGACTCGATGGACATGAGTTTGAGTAAACTCTGGGAGTTGGTGATGGACAGGGAAGCCTGGTGTGCTGCAGTCCATGGGGTCGCATGGACATGACTGAGCGACTGAACTGAACTGAACTTCAGTAGGAATCACATTAAAAATCTTATGAGTATTGTAGAGTTAAGCAGTTCAAGTTCAAGCCTTGGGGAGAAATGGTGTGATCTAGTAGGAAGAGGCATCCTTTCTGATGGGTCTTTTCTGGCAGAAGTGACTGTTTGTTTTTTGTTTTTTTTTCTCTCTGGACAAGTAAAGCCAGCCCCTGATCTTTACTAATAGGCAGGTCCCAGTGTTGCTTCTGGGAGCAGTAGAACAAAAGGTAGGGGGTTCTTTGAAGGCAATTTAGCAGCTAATTGTTATTCAGGATTACATTTCGAGTCATTCTAGATACGTCAGGACAACAGTGCTTTCTTTTTTTAATAAGAAATTAATTATCTGTATAAATTTACTTCTTGGATTTACTTAGGTACATGGTATGTAACCAAATAAAAATTTTGAGTAAAACTAACAGCACATGAAAACCCAAAGGGGCCTTTTAGGATAAGAAAGCCTATGTCAAAGTCGTCAACTGAAAGCTCTATAAATATTGGTTGTTGTCCTTGTTATCTAATCTAATCATTTATAGATAAGGAACCTGAGGCCTTTACAGCTAAATGTCTCACCTAGGCTAGGAAGGAAGCAGTCTCGAAGAACCGAGTTCCTTTAGGATTTATACAGAACTCATTCTACTCCAACAGGCTGCCACCCAGATCTTTTTCTTTAAGTTTCCTGAGCTTGAATTCAAAGGAATAAAATGTAGAAAGTTAGTGATTATTTCCTAAAAATCTGATGTCAACAGCTGCTTTCAACATTCAACACGTATATTATCAAGCTGCATAAGAAAGTTATTTGTTCTGTGTCACTTTTTCATCTGACAACCTCATATATTTGATATGTACATAGATTTGCATACCTATATCTTCCTGGATGTAAGAGAATGGATATATGTGGGACTATTCTGTGTATGTTTTAAATTGAAGAAGAAAGTGGAAAGATTTTAGAATAGTCATAGTGTTCATTTAGCCAATCACTCAGTAGAAGTATGGGCTTCCCTGGTGGCTCACACAGTAAAGAATCCATCTAGAATGCAGGAGGTCTGGATTCAGTCCCTGGGCTGGGAAGATCCCCTTGAGAACGGAATAGCAATCGACTCCAGTATTCGTGCCCGGAGAATTTCCTGGACAGAGGCACTGGTGGGGCTACAGTCCATGGGGTGGCAAAGAGTCAGACATGACTGAGTGACTGACACAGTAGATGTATGGATAGTGGGAATGCAAAGGTCAGTAGAACGGATTCTGTTCTTGACTTTATGGGAATTAATGAACCTCAAGTAACTGTCCCTTGGACTGCAAGGCAGTCAAACCAGTCAATCCTAAAGGAAATCAACCCTGAATATTCATTGGAAGGACTGATGCTGAAGCTGAAACTCCAATACTTTGGCCACTTGATGTGAAGAGCCGATTCATTAGAAAAGACCCTGATACTGGAAAAGATTGAAGGCAGGAGGAGAAGGGGACAACAGAGGATGAGATGGTTGGATGGTTTTCCTGGCTAAGTGGGCATGAATTTGAGCAAGCTCTGGGAGATGGAGGGAAGCCTGGTGTGCTGCAGTCCGCGGGGTTGCAAAGAGTCGGACATGACTGAGCAACTGAACAACAACATCAAAGTAACTGTAAGGTATGGATAGGGAGATAGCCAACCAAGTTTGATGGAAATATGGGAGAAGTTATGATATTGTAACATAGAATCTCATGGGGACAAAAATGAGACAGACCCAACTACCAGATCTGTGAAGGCAGCTGGAATGAAAGTTAACCAGGGTAAGGGAGGTGGTGGTGTTCCAGGAAGATGGAACAGCATGTGTGAAGCCTCAGAGAGCTCAGGATTGGAAATGGTTAGTAAAGGTGGTTTTAGGAATCCCACAAATGAATCAGTCTGACAGTCTTCTTTCTAAGTTTCCATTGGAGGTTCTTAAACTGCATGAGAAATTTTTTTCTGGCATAGTGTTTATTCTTTATATTGTTTTTCAATCATCTGACGTTCTCTGTAATGTCCTGCTTGAGTAAAATTATCATTGTCATCAACAGACATATCTTTATTAAGTACCTATCAGTTGTGAAGGCCTGTGTAGTAAGACTGCCACATTTGAACCCTGATTATAGCAAAGGATTTAAATTTGAAAAGATTAGGTTGTTTTGGTCTGTTCAAAAAGACCAAGTGTATGTCCTTGAAGCTATTTTTTCCCCTATAATTCTTAGATCTGGTGATTTCACTCATTATTCCTTTCCTAATTTCCTTGGTTCAGTTTCTTAAAAATGTATTTTTAAATATTTAAGACATATAAAAATATATAAATATTTCTACAAACTCATGCATGCACCAGCCAGTTTAAAATTTTGTTTAAATTTATTTGAATAAAATTTAAAATAATGAAAACTTTAAATATATGTGTGAATAAAGAAATAAAAATTTGAAATTAGATTAATAAAATCCCTGCACGCCTCTTCTCCCCATCTTATTCCTTCTTATCCTGTTACACCAGGATAAGTCTAAGTGTTTTGGGTTCTTGTTCCCAGGACTTTCCTTGCCTGGGCATTTTGTAATGTGTTTGATGCTAATAACTTGAATCTCTTTGCCATCCAATCTAGGGAGTAATCCTCTGACATTTTCTGTGGGATAATTTCTCCTGCGTTTGATAGTTCAGTGAGACAGAGGTCTCTAGGCTCCAAACTTATGTTTCCAAGAGTCACAGAAATTCTTGAGGTATCTTTCCTTGACAAGTAATAGAATAATAAAGCATTGCTTTTGATTCTTGTTTTGGTAATTATAATTGATAGGTGCTTCATATATGTTAGATGATATATAAAATTCAGAACAGTTTTCCTTTTGCATATTTGGGAAGAGTGCTAATGATGACAGAAGTGCCCTCTGGTTTGATTTCAGATCAAAATTGATAGACTTGAATGAAACTGATATTTAAGTTTACAGTACTAGTTAATTTATTCTGCCTTGAATATAGGCTTATTTTGCAATCTGTGTAGTTTTGCAAGCAGATATTAAAGAATAACTGCAAAAGAACCAAATGCTGAACCTCAAAATTTACAACCCTCTTTATGATAAATTGTAGATATTTTTCATGAAAATTTTTGGGATCACTTTCAAAGAAATTTTTCCACACCTAGAAATTCCAGCTTCCAGATAACCCATGAAGGAACAGAAAAGGTTTACCTATTATTTTCAGTTGGAAAAAGAGTATTTTAAAACTACGTTTGTGTGGATATCACAGTTGCAGCATAATTTATTATCTTTAGGGCTTAACTACATGTCTGTAAAGGATCTTTTGAAGAGCAGTCGTAATACAGTTAGTTTAGGAAATGCCACAGCTTCAGCTTCCTGTTCTTTGCCTTGGCCTTCTTAAAAAGTGAAGACTTTCTGCTCCATCCTGTCAAGAGCAAATACGGAGTGTGTCAGCAGAAGGAAGGAGCCAGAGGCAGGCCTGTCCTCTTGACCTGTCCCGCTGGGTGTGTTGGTTTGCTCTGTGAGACCTGGCCGTCCTGGGCACTGCATCAGGGGACCCTGCAAGTAGGTGAGGGCATTCCTGACTTCTGTGATCATAGCCCACTGTAGGGGCAGAATTTACCATGCAGGCCAATGAATCCATGTTAATATCTAAAGTAAGACGAATAGTTCACATCATGTTAGAAACTTGTCAAAATTTAGGATTCTCTGAATCATTTAAGAGACATAGAAGACGAATATAAGGATTCTGTTCCTTAAATTTCTAATTTGAGATTTTCTAAGGTGATGTCCTTCTTAAGAAATAATTCAGTACTGAGGCTTGTTCCCTCATCCTCCAAGACATGATCTGCTTCTCCGGGCTTCCTTCTTGGCACCTGCCAACCTTGGTCTTCCATTTCTCAATGTTCATCATGTGGAATAAATGTGGCGGCTTTCATTTCTTCCTTTCCTTCCCTCAAGCAGGTGAGTGGTGCCCACAGCTGAGTGTCATCTTCAGAAAGCATCTAGGACCACTGTGTGTATTGTGTGTGTGTCAGTGGGCAGGCCAGGCACGCACAGAGTTAAGCCCACCGTCGCTCTATGTTAACAGAACATTTCTCAGTGTAGCTGGGTCGTAATCCCTAAGCAGATGCTTTCTGGGGTCTTGTTATTGTCCAGAAGTGGCTCTTGTATGAGAAAACGCAGCCATGCAGAAACGGCACACACACTGTTGACTCGCCCACCATGGCTTACAGTTTTTCTTTTTCACATCCATGAACCCTAGATTTTGTCTCTACCTAGGCAAGGAGCATTGGCACCTTCCTGGTCTCTACACCTTTAACTCATTTAAAAAAAAAAAAAACCAGCCATAAACTGGAATCACATCATAACGTTCCCTACTGATAAGAGGTTCTGATTTTCCTTGGGATCTTTTCAGTTTGTTGTTGCTGGCCCAGACCTTGCCCCTTTCTCAAGTCTTCCAGCCGCATCGTGGCCTTTCAAAACCTTTAAGTCCTGTAATATTATATTTTGTGAAGAAGGGAAAAAAAATAAGATTTTTTTTCCCTCCTTGCTTTTGTTAACCCATTCTTGTTTTAGGCTCCAACAAAAAGGGTTTTTGTTAACTGGAGCTTAAAATCGGCCAGCTTGCAAAGCATTCTCCCTTTTTATGCAGGGAGGATTAGCCTGGCATGTTATGCAGTTCCCTTGTATGAGCCATTCACGTGTCCTGTCAGAAGGTGTATAATTACTCACTTCACCATCAGCAATCATTCTTAAGTTAAAACCTGTTTTAAACCTCTCATTAATATAAATCATACTGGGAAGGTAGAAAATATACCTTCAAAATGAACAAAGTGTTAGAGAGTTAATCTTTTCTTTTCATAATAGACCCAGAGTAAATAATTTTTACTTAGCACTTCTCTCTCTTTGCAATCAAAATACTTTGTGATAAAAGATCGGGTACCAGGGATTGCATAAACGTGCAGTGTTTTATTCAGACAGGATTGGGCTTCCTGCTTGGTGCCAGCCTCGTTTTCTCTCTGTCACCCTTGAACAGTGAAGTGTGTAATCCTCCTTTCTTTTAAAGTCAGTCCCCCGACAGAATGTCCTCTCTCGCCCTCTTTCTCTCTCTGTCTCTCTCTCTCTCACATACACATAGATTCAGGAGCAAAATGTTTTCATTTTTCATGTCCTTCTTTCAGTGAATGATCCCAGCATGCTTAGCTAACTAACTGTCTGAACTTCTAAACAATGACTCCAAGTATGATTTTCCTTCATGAAAGCACCTCAGGCGAAGGACTCAAGTATCCCTGGTGTGTTTATTCATCTGTGGTGAGTCCTGATGCAGATATGGGAGCTCGGAAGGTACACTCCAGGGACTCATCTTCCTAACAGACAGAGGCTGCTGCCCCCCCTCCTCCGTGCCCCCCACCCCAGAGTCTCCCCTGCCCCCTGCCCCCTGCCCCTTGCCCCCTGCCAGAGCTGTTCTGCTTGTGGAATGTTCAGTCCAAGTTGGGGCTTTGAGATGAGACAGGTCAAATTCTTAAACATCCTGAAAGGCTCAGACATATCTGGCCTTTGCCCACCTCTCCAGATTCATTTCTCACTTTTTTCCCTAGAGCTTCTGACTCATCATTTTGATAATCTCCTTTCTAAGTTGGCCGAAGACCCCTGCTCCTTTCTACCCAAGGCCATCACTTCTGCTATCTCCATGTCTCCCAGCTAGTTTCGACTCATTCTTCAGGTCTATATTTAAGCCAATGTCCTTTCATTTTTACACATTTTCTGCAATGCAGGGCCAATGATGTGCCAGAAGTTATTCTAGGTCCTTGAGATTCAGGGTTAATTTGAACAGATGACATTCCTACTCTGATTGGGCTTATATCCTAGGAGAAGCTTTCCACAAAGAAGTCTTCTTGGACATTCCAATCCATGTGGGCCCACTTTAGGCTGCACTTCCATAGAACTCTATGATTCTTCATTTTATTTCCTCATACTGAAGGAATAAAGGAATGGCTTTATTCCTTTATCTCTCTGTTCCCAAACATCTTTCTGAATTCTTTTACATCATTCTTCTACTCTCTGAAACATTACACTAATTAGAAATTTATTGGGATTGATAGACTTTTTCTTAAAAAATAAATGTCAATTACTGGAAGCAGTTGCTTTAATTGATATAATTTGCTCTTCTTTTAGCACCTGGTGGACATTACTGGCTGCAGGAATGGGGATGAGGTTGGGTTGAGAGGTGATACCTTTAATGTTTGGCACAGTGGGAGGTCGAAGGGCATGGGGTGCAGGACCTGGGAGGATGGGTGTCTGGGTGATGGGAGTGCCCCCAGAAAGAGAAGAAAGTTTAGAAGTCAAACTTGGGTTTATTTCAGGAATTTAAAGAGAAAAAGCTAAGTCCTCCCTTTTCTATTTTGTCCCTTGGGAAACAAAGGAAGCACTAAAATTAGTTAATCTTTTATGTGCCAAGAACTTTCCATATGTTATTTCTTTTAAGGGATTGTTTTATCTCCAGTTTATATCTAAAAAGTAAGTCTCTTTAATTCTAGAATTAGAACATGTAAACTGACACTCTGTAGCTTCTTGGTTCTCAATTAATGTCTTATGAATGAATGACTTTATTGTATAAAAACATGTTCTCCATTTTGGCATGCATCTTCAGGCCAGCTTCCCTCGACTCAGATTTCTTATTGGTATCACATTTGAAGTGCATTCAGGGTTGAATTGGGCTTCAACTGGTATGGAAACCTAGTTACTTTGTATGATACTCTTTTGATAGGAGATTTCAGTGTGGGTTCCAGACCACTGACTCACCTATGAGCTTTTGGAGATCTGTTCCTTAGTAAGTTGGAGATTATCTACATGTGAATGCAGAAATTATATGAAATTAAATCTCATCTGTTCTGTTTCCTTGTAATACTTAGGATGCTTCTTTTCTAATTGAGTTTAAATGATTCTGTCTTTTCCTGTTTTTCTTTTTTTTTTTTTTTCCCCACAAATCTTCCTAAAGCCTTTTTGTAAGGCAATAGCACCCCACTCCAGTACTCTTGTCTGGAAAATCCCATGGGTGGAGGAGCCTGGTAGGCTGCAGTCCATGAGGTCGCTACGAGTCGGACACGACTGAGCGACTTCACTTTCACTTTTCACTTTCATGCATTGCAGAAGGAAATGGCAACCCACTCCAGTGTTCTTGCCTAGAGAATCCCAGGGACGGCGGAGCCTGGTGGGCTGCCGTCTATGGAGTCGCACAGAGTCGGACACGACTGAAGCGACTTAGCAGCAGTAGCAGTAGCAGCAGCAGTATACCTAATGGGCTTGCCAGGTGGCTCAGTGGTCAAGAATTTGCCTGCTGAGGCGCGGGTTCAATCCCTGGGTTAGGAAAATCCCCTGGAGGAGGAAATGGCAACCCACTCCAGTATTCTTGCCTGGGAAATCCCATGCACAAAGGAGCCTGGAGGGTCCATGTGGTCACAAAGAGTCAGATATGACCAAGCAACTGAGTACACAGTATACCTAATAAAGATAGTAATAAAAGTTATCACCTAAAAAGATTTTTAAAAAGTGAAAGGAAAAAATAATTTCTAAGATCCCACAAATATAAGATCTTTTGATATGCCCGTTTCATATTGAATCACTAGGAACATGACATTAAACTGATTTGAGTTTGGGTTCAAGTGGAAGAGAAACCACATTAGTGATGAACTCTAATAAAATTGAAACACGGTCAAAAGGGAGACCCCATATGGACTGAGAGAGGCAAACGGTGAGGTCCTTTCTTACATAATGGTAAAGCCTGTCCAGAAAGGAATCTTTTTCACTGGAATATTTCCAAAACTAAGCATGACCCCAGTTTACAAGCAGTTTGAATTTGTATGTAATTGACATATCTCAAAAATATTAAACAATGAAATGTTTGCTATTTTGACTACTAAATTTGAGTGGGTAGTGAGAATAAGTAGGCTTTCGTACATGGGCTCAAGTAGATTATTTGGTTAAGATGTGGGAATTACTATTAGTAAAAATAAGGGTCATATCAAGAGTCTAATGTCTTTGATGTGTATGTTTCTATTGCTATATACTTATTTTTAAGTCAGTTTCAACACAGTATATTTACAGTTGCTTCCACTGTTCCTATATCTATTTTTAAAAGATACATAGAAACAAAAAGTTAGATAAGAAACCTGATTAAAGGAAGAGTACTTGAGTGATTCAGAATGAATTAGAATATAATTTTTCTTTAAAAAGTATTCAGTTCAGTCCAGTTGCTCAGTCGTGTCTGATTCTTTGCAACCCCATGAATGCAGGATGCCAGGCCTCCCTGTCCATCACCAACTCCCGGAGTTCACTCAGATTCACATCCATTGAGTCAGTGATGCCATCCAGCCATCTCATCCTCTGTCATCCCTTTTTCCTCCTGCCTCCAATCCCTCCCAGCATCAGAGTCTTTTCCAATGAGTCAACTCTTCGCATGAGGTGGCCAAAGTACTGGAGTTTCAGCTTCAGCATCATTCCTTCCAAAGAAATCCCAGGGCTGATCTCCTTCAGAATGGATAGTTAGACCTCCTTGCAGTCCAAGGGACTCTCAAGAGTCTTCTCCAACACCACAGTTCAAAAGCATCAATTCTTTGGCGCTCAGCCTTCTTCACAGTCCAACTCTCACATCCATACATGACCACTGGAGAAACCTTAGCCTTGACTAAACGGACCTTTGTTGGCAAAGTAATGTCTCTGCTTTTGAATATGCTATCTAGGTTGGTCATAACTTTCCTTCCAAGGAGTAAGTGTCTTTGAATTTTATGGCTGCAATCACCATCTGCAGTGATTTTGGAGCCCCCCAAAATAAAGTCTGACACTGTTTCCACTGTTTCCTCATCTATTTCCTATGAAGTGATGGGACCAGATGCCATGATCTTCATTTTCTGAATGTTGAGCTTTAAGCCAACTTTTTCACTCTCCTCTTTCACTTGCATCAAGAGGCTTTTTAGTTCCTCTTCACTTTCTGCCATAAGGGTGGTGTCATCTGCATATCTGAGGTTATTGATATTTCTCCCGGCAATCTTGATTCCAGCTTGTGCTTCCTCCAGCCCAGCATTAAAGTAAACTTGGGAAAATAACTTATGTAAAATTAAATTCATAGATATGGATTATTCCTAAGTACTGAGAGACCCTGTTGTTCAGTGGATGAAACACAGGCTTGGAAACCTAGAAGGCTCTTCTCTGCAGTTCAACAGCAGCATTAACTTGGGCAAATTACTTAACCTCTTGAGGCCTCTCTTTAAGGTTTATTTTTAAGATAGGGCTAGTAATAATAGTATCTACCTTGACAGTTTGTATTGAGAATTAAACCAACTTTTGTGAGGCTTATTATCAAATGCCTGCTTATCTAAGATGTCTCACACAGTGGATCTTCCCATCAACCATTATGTAGCAATAGAGGAAAGTTATTTCTAAGAAATGATTACCAGTAAGTCATGGTGCATTGTTGAATTATCATACTGTTCTCATGATACTATTCCTGTTACTTAAGTTCAGGGAAGAACATCCAATTCATGAAAATCCAAAGGATCTCTGCTTTTTTCCCACCCCCCCCCCCATAATACATGATATAATACACTTCAAGTTTAAAGAGGGACATTTCAGGGACTTTCCTGGTGGTCCAGTGGTTAAGATTTCACGTTCCAATGCAGGGGGTGCAGGTTCAATCCCCAGTCAGGGAGCTAAGATCCTATGGCCAAAACCCAAAAACAGAAAGTAGAAGCAATACTGTAACAAATTCAATAAAGACTTTAATAAATAAATAAGAGGGACATTTCAGAACAATGTTCATTGATTTAAAAAATTCATCAATTTTTCACTCATTCAATAAACAGTTTCTGAGTACCTAGTGACATTCTATAACTTAGAGGTTTTATAATAACCTCTAGGAATAAAAAGCTGGAAAAGGCAATGGCACCCCACTCCAGTACTCTTGCCTGGAAAATCCCATGGACGGAGTAACCTGGTGGGCTGCAGTCCATGGGGTCGCTAAGAGTCAGACACGACTGAGCGACTTCACTTTAACTTTTCACTTTCATGCATTGCAGAAGGAAATGGCAACCCACTCCAGTGTTCTTGCCTGGAGAATCCCAGGACGGGGGAACCTGGTGGGCTGCTGTCTATGGGGTGGCACAGAGTCGGACATAACTGAAGTGACTTAGCAGCAGCAGCAGCAGCAGGAATAAAGAGCATAGGCTCTTTCCACAGGGATGTCACAGTCTAGGAATAAAATTTTACCAAGGAATGGTAATTCATTAGTCAATTGTAAGTGGCAGAAAGCTTTGAATGGATAAATAATCTTTTAAAATTGTAGTAGTTTTTTGGGCATCTTTAGGAATGCACACACACACCTTGAGTTTATGATGTTAGAAAGCCATTTAAAATGTTAACCAAAAAAGTCCAATTGAATTTTTAGTCCATGGCAAAGATATAATTAGCTGAATGTTCATTTTTAAGGTGTGCTTGGCTGTCTTACTAATGTTTATTTTTAAAATGTGATTAGCATTTTCTGGAATAATTTTTAAAACATATACTTCAATTAACAAAAGTTATATCAACTTTTTTTGTTTTCTGTTCTTTGAGACTCATAGATTTTATATTCATTGCTTTTTTAAAAGGTGGTTTTACTGAATAGATTTTGATGAAAAATGTTCTTAAAACATTTCTTATTGGCTTACTGGTAGAGGGATGATTCATCTCTCAATGAGTTATGTTTTCAGCTCTTGTTACAAAGCCAAATTGTCATCATTAAATGATTTTAGAAAAATAAAACTGGTTCTTTAAAATGTGGAGTCCATACCTTCTCAATTAATTATTTTGATAATGTTTATTAAACAATGAGAGCCAATTTAAGATTGCAATAATTGAATCTTATGAACTAGTGTTAAAAATTTACCTAATCAATGTTCTAAGTCATATTTTAATCAATTTCGTTAAAATTAGTTATATTCAAAAGGAAATAGCATGTATTTCATCACAATGACCAAATATTACGTACAACTAATGTAAAAGAAAAACTCAGTAGAAACAAATGTATTGTCTTGGACCTTTAACTATTTTGTTCTGTCTTTCTGAATACTTTTTGGATCTTTTCGTAGAGGATTACAGAAACTTTGGGACTGAAGTCTGAGAATTCGATAGAGCCAGATCTGCTTCTGAGCATAATGCCTGCTTATTAAGCTGGGAAACATTACTTTTTTTTTACATTAGACTTTAATATCATAAACAATGACAGCCTTTTCATGTTGTTTTCATAAAACAGAATTTCCTCATAAACCCAAAGCCATTAAACCACAAAAACCCCAGACACAATCCATCACTTTGTTCCATCCCAAGTTCAGTTTATTGCTTTCAAATACATCATATAAAGTGCCCTTTACTTGAGGAAGAATATAGTATAAGGATGAATCCAGTACTGAAGAATCTCTGGCCTCTTGAGAACAGAATTTATATTTATTCATTTTCTCATAGAATTCCTTAGGATTTGAATTCTTAATATCCAAATCAAATGCATTCAAATAAACAAACCCTACAGGTCATATATAAAAAGTGCTCTCAGAGGAGAATTTATACAATTAAAAAACCACTTAATATCCTTGAAGGGAAGCAACTATATACCTACATTAGTGGTAAAGAAAATATGATAATGGAAAATATGTAATTCTGGAAAAGAGCGAGACAGGGCAGATGATTAAACTGAGGTCATATAAAGCTGATTTTTGTTCAGGACTCTTTCAATTCCAGTTACTTTCCTTGGTTCTTAGCTGTTTATTTTTAGTGGTGAGGTCATAGTGTTCCATGATTAGGGAAATAGGGTCTCCACATGGAGGTATGATGTGGCGACCAGAAAACAACTGTGCTGTCAGTGGAGCAGAGGTCTCAGAAAATGCTAGTGTGGCTTTCCCCCCCAGCCCCAGTTTTGAAAAATAATTGACATACATCGCTGTATACATTTAAGGCATACAGCATGATGGTTTGATGTATATTGTGAAATGATTACCACAATAGTTTCAGCTAACACCTGTCTTCTTATATAGATAAAGAAAAAAGAAAAGAAATATTTTCCCTGTGATTAAGAACTCTTAGGATTTCCTCTCCTAACAACTTCCCTATATATCATATAGCTGTGTTAGCTGTAGTCCCAATGTTGTGTGTTACATCCCTGGTACTTACTTACCTTGTAACTGGAAGTTTGTATCTTTTGACCACCAGCCTCCAGTTCTCCCACTCTCCACCTTCGGCCTCTGGTAACCACAAGTGTGATTTCTTTTTCTGTAAGTTTGTTTGTTTAGATCCTACATACAAGTGAGGTCATACAATGTTTGTTCTTCTCTATCTAGTATTTCCGTTACCTTTGGATGTATTCCCTTTTTTCCACTTCCACACCAACATTTGTTATCTCTTGTCTTTTTGATGATGGTCTTTTTTACAGTGATGAGGTGATTGATACTTCATTGTGGTTTTAATTTTCATTTTCCTAACAACTAGTGATAAGTATATTTTTATATACCTGTTGGCCTTTCATGCATCTTCTTTGAAGAAATATCTATTCAGTTCCTTTGTCCATTTTTAAATTGTTTTTTGTTTTTGCTGCTGAATTGTTTTGTATATTAATCTAAAACCTGAGTTCTTTATATGTTTTAGATATTAACCCCTTATCACATATATGATTTTTACTTTGTTGATGATTTCTTTTCTTATGCAACTTTTTAGTTTGATGTAGTCCCATTTGTTTATTTTTGATTTTGTTGTTTGTGTTTTAAATATCATATCCAAAAATCATTACCAAGAGCCATGTCAGGGAGCTTTGTTTCTATGTTTTCTTCTAGGAGTTTCATGGTTTCAGGCCTTACATTTAAGTCTTTAAGTCAAGTTGATTTTGGAGAGCAGTATAAAATATGGGGTAGTATAAAATAGTTTAAAAAAAATGAGCCTTTTTTTTACATGTGAAGAGCTAATTATCTCAGTACCACTTAACTTTTAAAAATTTTTTATTGATGTACAGTTGATTTACAATGTTGTGTTAGTTTCTGCTGTACAGGAAAATGATTTGGTTATACATATGTGTACACCCTTTTTTGTATGCTTTTCCATTATAGTTTATCATAGGATATTGAATATAGTTCTCTGTGCTATGCAATAGGACCTTGTTTATTCATTCTATATATAATATTGGTATCTGCTAACCCCAATCTCCCAATCCTTTCCTCCCCTACTACCCCTTAGGACGAGTCATTGAAAAGACTATTTTTTTTTCTATTGAGTGTTCTTGGCCTTCTTGTCAAATATTAGTTAACTGCATATGCTTGCGGTTATTTCTGGGTTCTCGATTTTCTTCCGCTGATCTATTTGTCTCTTTTTTATGCCAGTAACTTCCTGTTTTGATGACTACAGTTTTATAGTATAGCTTGAAATCAGGGTGTGTGATGCTTCCTGCTTTGATCTTCTTTCTCAGGATTCTTTTGCAATAGGGTCTTTTGTGGTTCCTTATAAATTTTACTGGTGTTTTTGCTACTTCTGTAAAATAAAATACCTTTGGAAGCTTGATAAGGATTGCATTAATCCTCTAGATGATTTTGGTGGTATTGACTTCTTAACAATATTATTTTTTCCTGTCCATGAACATGAGATACCTTTCCATGTATTTATGTCTACTATGATTCATTTCATCAGTGTCTTATAGTTTTTGGAATAGAAATCTTTCAACTCCTTAGTTACATTTATTCATAAGTATTTTATTATTTTTGATGGTATTGTAAATGGTATTGATTTCTTAATTTCTTTTTTAGAAAATTCATTATTAGTGCATAGAAATGCTACCAATTTTGTATCTTGCAACTCTGCTGAATTCACTGGTTAGATCTAACAGCTTTTTGTTTGTTTATTGACTTAGGATTTTCTGTGTATTAATATAAAATCATGTCATCTGCAAATAGAGACAGTTTTACTTCTTTCTTTCCAATTTTGATACCTTTTTTTTCTTGCCTGTTTAGCTAGGACTTCTAGTATTATTAATATGTTGAATATGTGTGGTGAGAGTGGGCCTCCATGTCTTGCTCCTGATCTTCGAGGAAAAACTTTCTATCTTTCCTCAGTGAGTATGATATTAGCTTCAAGACTGTCATGTATGGCCTTTTGTATGTTGAGACATGTTCTTGCTGTACCTAATTTATTAAGAGCTTTTGACATAAATGGATGTTGAAATTTGTCAAATACTTTTTCTGCATCGGTTGAGATGATCATATGCTTCTTTCATTTTATTAATGTGATGAATAACATTGATTTATTTGCATATATTGAATCATCCTTGCATTCCAAGAATATATCTCACTTGCACATGGTGAATGATGCTTTTAACATGCTGCTGTATTTGGTTTGCTATTTAGAATTTTTGCATCTATATTCATCAGGAATAGTGGCCTATAGTATTTTAGTATTGGGATAATTTTAGTATTGAGATAATGCTGGCTTCATAAAAGAAGTTTAAGAGTGCTCTTGACTCTTCAGTTTTTTGGAAGAGTTTGAGAATAATTGTTGTTCATTCTTCTTTAAATGTTTGGTAAAATTCACCAAGGAAGCCGTCTGGTCCTAGTCCTTTCTTCACTGGGAGATTCTTTGCTGATTCAATCTCCTTGCTCTGCTCAGATTTTCTCCTTCCTGATTTAGTCTTGGTAAGCTGTATGTTTCTAATAATTATCCATTTTCTCTAGGCTGTCCAGTTTGTTGGCATATAATTGTTCAGTGTGGTGTAATTTTTATAGCTTGTTTTCCACTTTATGCTTTTTGAATGTGGCCTTCTGAGTATGTCAGAAAGATCTACTCAATAAAAAGTTGTTTATAAGGGATGAGGTTGAATTTAATGAGGGACTTTTTTGGTTTCATTTTATTATGAGCTTATGTCTTTGAGTATTTTTTAAATTGTTGATGGGTTAGGTAGAAGCCTATTTACTAGAAGGACAAAATCCTAGAAGATATACAAAACACTCACTGGTGGCTTCTTGGCAAACTGGAGTGTAGTTGAGGGGCTGATGGAATGCAGGGTGCTTGGGAAGGAAGCCTCAGCTAGAGCCTGTGGGACCCGGTGGGTTCCTACTGCTTCAGTTGCCCTCTTAGCCTCCAGGGAAGCCCCTATAATCACAGGCACCGCCATCTCCTTATCAGGTGGAGGTGTAGAGGAATTGAGCTAGAACTGATAGGAAAGTTTCTCTGTTTTTCCATTTCACTGAGGTTAGATTGGCTCTAACCTATACCTTTAACAGCTTCTTCATTTTTTTCTTTTCTTTAAACAGTGAGGTCCAACATAATTTTTCAAAATTTTCCTTTTTGATTTCTCTCTCCCATGGAATTGTACAACAAGGAAAGTACTCAAAGTACAAAAGAAGCCAGTGTAATTATTAAATAATGAGTGGTTATATTTTTGTAAATAAATGTCCTAAACTTAAAAAGAAAATTCTGGAACGCTAATTTTTAACAGTGTTCGTATCTAAATGTGTTTCTTCTGGGAACTGTGGGTGGGGGTTATGCATTCTAGAATTATTGCAAATAGATTGCCATTCAGAAAAGTAATGCAACATAAAAATTAATTAGTATCACAAGTTTGAACAGGCATCTAGTGTAATCACTTATTAGAAAGTGGAGGGCCCAGTTAAAGTAGTTAGCTCCGAGATCCACTCTGCTGCTCAAAGTACCCAAAGTGCAGCCTGGCTTCTGTTAGGAAGAGAAGAGTTTTGTGGTCAAGTCCCTACTCTGCGGCTCTATGATCCAGGAATAGTGGCTAACTCCTCTGAGAGTTAATAATCCTCTGAGCCTCTGGATAGCTGTGTAACTGACAAGATAGAGCTATAGGTAATATTCTGAGGGGGCAGCAGAAATTCAGGATTACTGCTGAGTCCAAAGACTAGGAAAAGTTCTAGGAGGAAAATGGCATTTGATCTGGTCTGCATGGCATACTGGTTCCCAAGTGCTGTGGAAAAAGAGGACAGACTTGGGGCAGTAGCATGGGCAAAAGCGCAGTGGTTCAGGTCCCTGGGTCTTGAAGTGTCTGACTTTGTGTCAGGGGAGCTGAACCTAGAATTTAGGAAGCGGCCATTGAGGACCCTGAACACTGCATGAAGTGGCTTTATTCAGTAGGTGTAGATGATTCTTGTGCTGTGTAACAGATTACCACCAATTTACAGCAACACGTGTTTATTAGTATGCACTTTTGTTGGTCCGAAGTCCAGCGCAGTGTGGCTACATTCTCTGTGCTGCTTATTGTTAAGACTGAAGTCAAGGAGTCCACTGGTGTGAGGTCTGCTCTGGAGGTTCAGAGGAAAAATCTGTTTTCAAGTTCATTCTTACGATTGGCAGAATTGAGCTGCTTATGGGTGGAGGACTGAGGTCTGAATTTCTTTGTGGGCTCTCAGAGGTCTGTCCCCTGTCCTTACCATGTGGCTGTCTCCATGTTTAAGCCACCAACGGCACATTAATGCCGTCTTCTGCTTTGAATCTCTCTGATTTTACCTTCTGAGACAGACTAGAGAAAATGTTCTACTTTTAAAGAGCTCATGTGACTAGATCAGGTTCACCTGAATTACTTCCCTAATTTAAGGTCAGTTGTATCATGTAACATAATCTAATCTTGGAATTAAACTCTCTCACATTCACAGTCCTGAGACTACGCAGAGTGTGTAGACCAAGAGGCAGGACATTTAAGGGACCAACTTAGAATTCTGCCTTCACGGCAGGTAACAGGGATCAACTGCAGTTGTCTGAACAAGAGAGTTATGGGCTCCAAGCAGTGTTCTAGAAAGTTAGCAATAGTGGAATGTAGAAAATGTTTGGGAAAAATGAGAGACTGGAAGCAGTTGACATGGGAGGAAGTCTTTGCAATATCCAAAGGGCTTTAGTTAGTACTGCTTATGTCCTGTTTGGGCTTCTCTGGTGACTCAGTGGTAAAAACCTGCCTGCCAGTGCAGAAGATACAGGTTGGATCCCTAGGTTGGGAAGATCCCTGGAGAAGGAAATGGCAATGCACTCCCAGTGTTCTTGGGAGTGGACAAAGGAGCCCAGTAAGCTACAGTCCAGGGGGTCACAAAAAGAATAGGATATGGCTTAGACACTGAGCACGCATGCATGCCCTGTTTTGTACTGATTTAGTACAGCTCAGCTTGAGAATGGCTTCTTCAGAGCATTGGAAAGAGGGATCCAACGGTCAAAGAGACTTGACAACTTGCTACCTCCAGTTTCAAGCCAAGCTTGTAGTCATTTGTGTTTATGGAGGAAAAGATAGTGGGTGATGCTAAGTAGGTGGTCTTTTTATGCCTCCCCCTCTAAATCAGCCTCACCTTGATCTACTTTATGTACTGGCACTTCACTTGTAAATTAAACTCAATTTTTTCATTTTCATTGTTTCATCTAGAAGCCAGTTTGAGGGCTAACACCCTCACTTTATGCACGAGCGGATAGTGGCACAAGAGGGGAAAGGGCGTCCCTTTCAGGGTTTCTTGTCCTTGACAACTGTGATGTTTACCTTGAGAAGAAACAGCCCATTGGTAAAGAATGAGGAGAGGGATAGAGGGCGTAAGTGGGTGAGTTCATGTTACTGTCTCATGGATTCAAGGGAGACTGGGATTAGCTTGGTTCCAGATTTGGTAGGAAAACTTCAAGGAAGGAAATGGGTCTTTGTCTGTCTGTTAAAGGAACTAATGGAGGGAAAAATCAGCTTTGCCTAAGAAAAGATCTGCAGATAAGGCCACGTCTGCAAAGCTGGGTGTGAGACATGCTCCAGAGACAGTGTGGTAGTGAGACCTGAGCTCTGAGGTCTTAGTTGTATGACATTGGGGAAATTATTTTGTTTCCTTGAGCCTCAGTTTTTCCTACTGTGAAATGAGGCCAATAATTTTGCACATATAAATAACTAATAACAGTTCTGTAGGTGAAAACCAGTTGAATATCTGAAATCTTAAATGTTTCAGTCTAATCTATTAATATGTGATCGGGTTATTGTGAGGCCTGGGTATGATAATGCATCTTTACATAGTACCTAGCTTACAATTGGGCTTCCCTCCTGGCTCAGATGATAAAGAATCTGCTGTCAATGCAGGGGACTCAAGTTCAATCCCTGGGTTGGGAAGATCCCCTAGAGAAGGAAATGGCCATCCACTCCAGTATTCCTGCCAGGAGAACTCCATGGACAGAGGAGCCTGGCGGGCTACAGTCTGTGGGATCACAAAGAGTTGGACACAACTGAGCAACTAACACACTTTAGCATATGATCAGTACTGAGTGTATAACACTGGTTTGAAATATTATTCAAGGAATAGGAGATTTCATACTTTGGGATTTAGGTGGAGGGGTTAACCTTTCAAGCCAAGAGAAGCCTTTCACTTTGAGATATAGGATAGTAGCCAGGTTACAAGGGAGAAGATTCTGGATTTCAAGTGAAATGTTGCAGATATCAATCAGAAGCTTGACTCAGGAGGGCAGAAGGATTTCTGATTGTGTCAATATTTGACTTGACCTGGGAACACAAAGTTTAGCAACTTGCTGTGAATTATGGTCATGGAAAAGCTCATAGACTTGGGAGGAAGCTAGATAGGCTATAGGCAGGATAAAATCTAGTTCAGAGCAGAAAACTGTCCCTGGGAGGGGCAGAGAGGGCCAGGAAGGAAGACAGGGATGGGGTGTGTGTTTGTGTTGGGGAGATGGGGGAAAGAGCAGAGCTAGGTCTCACTGGATGAAGAGCAGAAGCTCTAAGTGGTGGAAAATCGTCTGGACCTGCCTGAGTTTTAATAATGAGATGGGGCAAAAACAAGGAAGTGACACTTTTGATGAAGGAAGTTTTCTGGAAAGGAAATGAGGGTTTCTTAGGGAAGAGTGAAGAGCTGGGAGAGGGGCCAGAAGAAGAGGAGGAAGTAAGGGGAGGGCTGAGATTTGTTAGTGTTGAGGGTGTGGGGGTAACGGGCACACTGAGATGTGAGGTCTGTTGGCTGTGGTCCACTGGCCAGGACACTGTGAGCCTAGCATCCAGAGTGACAGCAAGAAGAAACCAAGGCTCCCGAAAGCAGGGTTTCTGATTTCCCTAGAACTCTAGGTTTGGTAGGAAGGAAGACCCCTTATGCAGAATAATCTACCTCTTAATTGTCCCCCCGCCACAGATTCTTAGTACTTGGAAATGCTAAGTTGTTCCACTACTCCAGTGCATGAAACAGAATCAGAGCATCTCTCTCTGAGCCTGAGAACCACAACAAGGGCTTTACGACAGCTTCAGAGAGGTGCATTTACCTTGATGCACGTACTAATTAGAAAGGACTGTTCTCTTTGTGGTGTAAGACTTTGCAATGGACCTACATGGTCATTATTATCAGTAATAATTAATGAGAAAAGTTTAGAACATGTGTTTGGTAATCCTGGGTGGAGAGATGTCAGGGGATCTTGTTCCCTGACTCTGCCTTCTTGCCACCTGGAAAGGAGGCTCATGAGCCCAGCAGACCCCAGCCTGCTGGGGGCGAAGCGGATATTCCTGGGCTCACTGTAAAGAAGGCATGGCATGCTGATATTAGTGTTTACCACAGAGGAGGGTAGCTGCTCTGATGCTCTCTCAGGACTGGAGATGAAATAGCTGATGTGCAGATCCATCTCTCATGGGGAAGTTGCTCCAGTTCCAGGCATGGAAGCTTGGCCTTTGGAGTCACAGGGTAGATGCTGACATAGCAAGTCAAAATATTGGCTTCTAGGAGAATGTTTGATGTGTTGTTTTATTCACCATAGCTTTAATTCCACCGTATAAACAAGAACATGCCATTTTCTTGTCATCTGAAGAACCCTGAATTTCTTAAATCTCATCAAAGAATGAAAGTCACTCAGTCGTGTCCCACCCTTTGTGACTCCATGGACTGAAGCCCACCAGCTCCTCTGTCCATGGTGTTCTCCAGGCAAGAATACTGGAGTGGGTTGCCATTTAAATGTTGTTAAATGTAGTGTGATTTACTCAAGCTTTCTTCCTGAATTCTGCCCTGGAGTGTTGGTAGGCAGTTACATTTATCTCTGTAACATTACTCACCATTTAGTAAAAGAAACAAAACAAAACAAACCCCAGCAAACATGCCTCCTCCATAAGACATAAAACAGGAATAACATGTGAATGAATAAGATCCCGCCTTGAGTTCATTCTCTTGCAACAAATGTAGAGTTGTCTGTGATTTTGAGTAAATGAGTCTGCAAACCAAAATAGTTAGTAAGTTTAATTTGAGGTTTATAGTTTTGACATTGTAACCCTAAATTACATCTTATTTGGAAAAATCTGTTCAACTCAAACTTTTCTTTAACCTAGTGCCACAAGATGACTCTATATTAAAATTTCTCAGGACACAGTATAGCTCTGCCCATCTGTCCAACAACCTAAATTTATATATAGATAATAAATAGTAATGTTTATATCAAGGTGATAAATGATATCATTATTTGCCCCTTAGATTTGCTATTCTTATTGAAAATGTTGGTAGTCCTAAATATAAAACATTTAAAAAAATGAAAAAGCCTTTAAATGTGGCAGAGAGGAGATAATAGGTTGTATAAAACTCCATCAGATACAACATCTTAGGGATGAAAAAAGGCTAAAAATCAAAATTTCTTCCAAACTGGCTTATATACATGAGTTTTATTCAGTTCAGTTCAGTTCAGTCACTCAGTTGTGTCCAACTCTTTGCGACCCCATGAATCGCAGCATGCCAGACCTCCCTGTCCATCACCAACTCCCGGAGTTCACTCAAACTCACGTCCATCGAGTTGGTGATGCCATCCAGCCATCTCATCCTCTGTCGTCCCCTTCTCCTCCTGCCCCCAATCCCTCTCAGCATCAGGGTTTTTTCCAATGAGTCAACTCTTCGCATGAGGTGGCCAAAGTACTGGAGTTTCAGCTTTAGCATCAGTCCTTCAAATGAACACCCAGGACTGATCTCCTTTAGGATGGACTAGTTGGATCTCCTTGCAGTCCAAGGGACTCTCAAGAGTCTTCTCCAACACCACAGTTCAAAAGCATCAATTCTTTGGCACTCCGCCTTCTTCACAGTCCAACTCTCACATCCATACATGACCACTGGAAAAACCATAGCCTCGCCTAAATGGACTTTTGTTGGCAAAGTAATGTCTCTGCTTTAGAATATGCTATCTAGGTTGGTCATAACTTTCCTTCCAAGGAGTAAGTGTCTTTGAATTTCATGGCTGCAATCACCATCTTCAGTAATTTTGGAGCCCCCCAAAATAAAGTCTGACACTGTTTCCACTGTTTCCCCATCTATTTCCCATGAAGTGATGGGACCAGATTCCATGATCTTCATTTTCTGAATATTGAGCTTTAAGCCAACGTTTTCACTCTCCTCTTTCAGTAGCCACCTTTTAATGAAGAACTAGCACTTAAGATGTTATGGTTTTTCCTGTGTTCGTGTATGGATGTGAGAGTTGGACTGTAAAGAAAGCTGAGTGCCAAAGAATTGATGCTTTTGAACTGTGGTGTTGGAGAAGACTCTTGAGAGTCCCTTGGACTGCGAGGAGATCCAGCCAGTCCATCCTAAAGGAGTTCAGTCCTGGGTGTTCATTTGAAGGACTGATGTTGAAGCTGAAACTCCAATACTTTGGCCACCTCATGCAAAGAGTTGACTCATTTGAAAAGACCCTGATGCTGGGAAAGATTGAAGGCAGGAGGAGAAGGGGACGACAGAGGATGAGATGGTTGGATGGCATCATCGACTCGATGCACATGGGTTTGGGTGGACTCAGGGAGTTGGTGATAGACAGCGAGGCCTGGCGTGCTGCAGTTCATGGGGTCACAAAGAGTCGGACACGACTGAGCAACTGAACTGAACTGAGCACTTAAGAAATGTTTTTGTAGTTGGAGACTGAGGCGGTAATTAAATGGTCTCCAGTTAGAGCTAGTAATAGACTAAGAGAGGAATGGTTTTAGGTTCCTTAGAGGATAGAAAATGTTTCTTTAAAAAACAGTCACTTGGTGTTGTGCCTCCAAGAGGAGTGTAAACAAACAAGTACTTAATAAGTGTCTTTTGATGATGGCAGTGGCTGGTAGATCAATAACTGAAAGTGCCTGAACTTATGAGACTACAGGCTAATAGAAATATATCATCAGCTGTGATAAGATCAATGTATTGAAAGAAATACTATTCTACTTTGGACTCATGGGGAAAAAGGGAGCATGCACTTCAGATGCCAAACACTTGACCAACTCTGGGCAGTAGTAATAGCCTCTTGTGGCCCTTGGTAAAATCTCCAATAAACTAAATACCAAAATCAAGTATAGAAATGAAGGGATCTCTGTGGACTAGCTGAGTGACATGGATAGTCATTGGTCTCGCTGGTGGCCAGGAGTCCAACTCAGAGTTCTTTAATACTTCACTTGTGCTTGCCCAGGACCTTCAGAGTCTCGGATTAATGTATAAAAAATCTTTTTCAGGAGCCTTTTCAAAGATCTGTTGGCTTGGATAAAATGCCAGTGGGTAGAATCTGGGTTTTATCAGGTGCTGCTTGAGGAAAAACATTTATGGTAGTTTAAGAAAAGCAGTGAAATCAGAAACACAGTTTGGAGTTTGTAATTTGGAATCAGATTCTTGAATGTATCATGGAAACAAAACAATTGTAAATTTTTAAAAATATTTCATTTTATATTTGGCTTGAATATGGTGATCATGTTTGTCTGTATTTCCTGGACAACTGGGCCTGTTCCTTTGGTATTTTTCCTTCGGGAAAATGTATTCCTTCCAAATGCTGCCTTGTCGTTCACACCTCATTATTCTTATTCCCTTGTTAGGTTCAGCAATCTTTGTTTTCTTCTTAAAAATGCTGCTAGTGCCACACAGTAATAGAACTCTCAGCAATTACAGAGGAGACTACGTCTGCTGCAGAAAGTACAGTTTAGGGAACTTCCCTGGTGATCCAGTGATTAAGGCTCTACACTTCTCATTCATGAGGCATGGGTTCGATCCCTGGTCCAGGAACTAAGAACCTGCATACATCGTGGTGCGGCCCAAAAATTAAAAAAGAAAAAGAAAATACAGTTTATTGGCAAAGTAGTCTCAAAGAGTCAGACAGGACTGAGCGACTTGGACTCACTCACTCACTCACAGCAGAATCTAATGACTTACATTGTTGCACCCCTCACTGCCCATAAATATTTTATTTTCTTACTCTGATTTTCTCTTCCCTCAGAATGACCCTCCTATTTGTTTTATCTATCGCAAATAAAATAATTAGCAGTATGACCACTCACAGCAGGATTTTATGAGTCTTCCAAAATAATGTAAATTTAGAGTTTGCTTAGTTTGTATCTTTTTCTTCTATCTCCAAACGTTATTAAATAATTAGATAATTTATATCTTAATCTTTTGGTTGTTCGTGCACCCTCCAGAAATAATTTGTAAGGCAATCTAATTTAGATTCTGTCTACTTTGAATAGGAATTAGTGTGGGTTGCATATATGTAAAAGACGTAACCTGTGCCAAGTTATTGCCCAGAAGGTTTGGAAATTACTATTCATACTATTTTTCCTCTGGGCATTATAAGGCAGTTGATCAAAATGGTCAGCTCAGTACATGGAATATGACTTTTGAGTATAGCATACTTAAGAATTCAGATATTAAATCATTTCACATATTTTCCACTTAATTTTATTGAGTTCTGCCCAACAGCACTTTCCAAAAATTATTCATAACTTACTTATGCTGCTATGGCAATATTTTAGAAGATGGGTGGGGATAGCTATTTTAGTTTGTAGTGTAAAGCATCATGTCCTATACAAACAGGCCAGAGTATTCCTTGTGAAATAAATGACTTTTAGTTGCTGGGCTGCTGGATGCAGATTTTTTACTGGAAAGTATACTCATTTTCCTTTCTTTAGCATGACTCTAAAAGCAGTTTTGGCAAATACAGCATAGTTCGTTGTGTCACGTGAGTGTGATGGAATTGAAGTGACTGTTAATGTGGCCTTGACCTTGCTGTTGTAGCAAGGGTAATGTAAACCCTTTGGAGCATACAGTATCTTTCTTCTGGGATTTTCTTATGTTTGTGGAATTTTACCTCCTCCTCAACTTTCTACACACACATACACAGAATCTTCATTCTTACCAGTGGATACAGATAAACCTTGGTGGCACCCACCTGAATCCTGCTTCTGGCCTTTCTCATACCTGAAGTTCTTTTGTGTCTGCCCCATAGTCACAGGACTTTTTGAGGGGTCAGCAGAGTGGATAAACTAATAGATGTCTCCATGTTAATACAGACCTTCCCTGTGTCATCACCCCAGCTTGCTTGTCAATTTATATATATATATATATATATACATTTTTTTGCAGATGACCATTAGTTTAAAATGATTTAGGTGTTTTATTTTTTATGTAAATTCATTTTAGAAAAATGAAAAAAACAAAAATTCTTGACCACTGACCATTAGCTTCTCAGCTCACCTTTGGCACCTTGTCTTTTCTAAACACATGCTGCTATGCTGTGCTTAGTTGCTCAGTCGTGGTCAACTCGTTGTGACGCCATGGACTGTAGCCTGCCAGGCTCCTCTATTCTTGGGGATTCTCCAGGCAAGAAAACTGGAGTGGGTGGCCATGCCCTCCTCCAGGGGATCTTCCCAGCCCAGGGATCAAACTCAGGTCTCCTGCATTACAGACGGATTCTTTACCTTCTGAGCCACCAGGGAAGCATCTGTGTTTTTCTTCATATTGAATATTATATGTGACTAACTTGAAATTCTGCTGTGTCAGATAGAATTGGAAATGTACCAGCTTTATCGTCATTACTAAGAGCAATGATAATACCTATTATTTATTGCACACTCACCACGAACAAGGCCCTATGTTGGGAATTTACATGTAGTGTCTCAATTCTCACCTCAGGCTTGCTTGGAGGAGATTACTTTTTTATCTTTTACAAGTTGATTAAAGGAGCTCTGAGATATTGGGCCATTCATTCAAGTTATAATGCAAATAAGTGGACAAGCAGGTTGAGAATTCTTTATTAAATTTTGCTTAGATAACAAGAGTAATAATTGCTTTTGTAGTAATATTGCTGTATTGTAGAAGTATATAAGGTAGGAAGTTAGACTCCATCTCAGTACATCATTCAGAGAAAATCTCCATTAACAAATGGTCCATCTTTATCTGACTCTTGAAAGTAATCCTTGAAGTTTATCTGATAGTTTTTAAAGTAACAGTTTCTAATTCTTTTTCTTATGACTTTTTGTTGATGTACTTTTTACTTTCTTTACAATTGAATCTGAATGCATTATAAATTTAGAATAGGCAAAATTCTCACTTCAGTATAACTTTTCACACATTTGTTTTCTGACATTTTTTAATTCTCAAATACCCAAATCTTTCCTTGTTAGTTAACTTTTAACAATCATTTATTGATAAAATTGCCTTCAACTAGTATTTGCAGATGTTCAGTGCTATCACTTCTATTTTTCATTGACCACCATTAAATGTATACCAGGGACAAAATTTAAGCTGCTTGTTTTACTTCCTGTTTTTTTTTTTTTCAATTATAAATATACTACAGAGTCTATAGAAACATGTTCTAGTTGGTGTCTTTGGAGATTAAATAAAGATTGTGCCAGCCATTATTTTTCCTTTCTTGCTTTACTAAGAACCCCATTAATGAGCTTGACATGAGTTATTTTTACACACCTATTTACTTTAAAAATTAATAAGTAATACATTTACAGAAAATCATTATATACCACATATAGGTAAAAATGAAAAGCAAATGTCCTTCTTCCCCTTGTTTCTCTCTTAGTCCTTCACTCATTCCTAAATTTCTTCTTTCCAGATTTTCTTAATGGACATACAAGCATAGGCACAATGTATGTACATATTTTAAGTAATAGCATCTTTTCAAGTTTAAATTATCCAGGATGATGACCATCTTTACAGTGCATGCCTCCTTCTATGCTCACTGCACTTCTGAATAAGCAGGTCTCAGCAGGACTTTTATATTCAGTAACATGAGAATACATTTCAAATGTGTAAACACAAGTAGGGCCAAGAAAATAGAGATGGGGAATCAAAATGTGAAAAAGGATACAAATTTATAGTTTTTATAAAGTGTGGTTCCCAAACCAGCAGCATCCAGTCTGTCATGGGCTTCTTAGCAGGGCAGAGTCATGGGCCCCATTTTGATTTGATTTAATAATCAGATCTCTGAAGATAAGCCTGAAGCTGGGTTAGAACACACTCTTCAGATGATTTGTAGGTGTGTTAAAGCTTGAGAACCACTGCTGTGGAGCATGGATGACAGAAGGAATTTAGAAAGTGTTTGTTATAAATCCCTTATTTGACTTATGATGAACCTGAGAGCTGGGGTGAATAAGTAACTTATCAAAGATGAACTTAATGGTGGTTGATAATTAAGACGTGAGTCTCCTGACTCTGCTCTGTCTTTAGGCTCTGTAAACTTCCTAGGCAATGAGAGGATTATCAGAAAATTTTTGAAAGGAAGATATAATTATGTTATATTACCTTTTCAAAACAGTGTCTACAAAAGTATAAATGGAAATAGGCAAATAATTTAAGTATGCAGTGACTGATATATAATATTTGCTTGTATATTTCACATGCAATGAATGTTATGTTTGTGTGTCTCAGAACAGAATAGGGAAGAAGGAAGTGACTTCTCTAAACTTAAGCTAATTATTCTCTAAGCAGTGAATTTATTAGGTCTATGACCTTGGGTAAAACATTCAATCTCTTTGAGCCTTAATTTCCTTATCTATGAAATGGGGTTAATAATAACTACCAACACTGTTGTTAGGATAAGGAAGCTTATGTGAAAGTGTTTTGTAGGTTGTAAAGCTTTATAAATGTGAGTGATATTGTTTTTATTGCAGAGTTTAAGTCCATTTATCTAGCAAACATTTATTAAACAAGTGTTATAGGCAATATTATAAGAATAGACATTTTAGAAATGTGTTTTTGTTTGGAAGAATTACAATATTTTAAGGTGATTTCCTAAATTATTCACATAATTAATCAGTAGGAAACCCACTTAGTTTTAATAAGGAAATTTTTGCTTTGAAACTTCAAATCCTATGTTTTGTATTGACTCATCTTAAGTTGTTAGTTTCCTTCTGACTGTTTCTTAATTCTTATTTTCTAGAGACACTTAACCAACACATTGTGAGGTGCACTCTACTTTAATATTTTTAATTTTGTCCTTTAAGAGGTGATTCAGCTTAAAAATTAAATGAAGGTATAATTATTTATATAACCTTACAGAACAGCAGCAAAAGTGTGTGAATAATTTAAGTCAATGAGTGGTTTATGTGACTCATCACACCTTAAAATGAATTGGAGTAGTTTTGCTTTCATCAATTAAATTGAAGTATAGTGGTTATTAATATGAATCTTTTGATTTGTTCATTTAAGCAGGTTCTAGAAGTTCTTTGTAGATGTATGCTAGGATCTCTCTGAAATGTTATATACTTATGTCTCTTTAGCATGGAAACACCCACTCCAGTGTTCTTGGGTGGAGAGTCCCAGGGATGGAGGAGCCTGGTGGGCTGTTGTCTATGGGGTCGCACAGAGTCGGACAGGACTGAAGCGACTTAGCAGCAGCAGCATGGAAACAGTTCATTTTTTAGGAATGCCCACCTACCTACCTCTGGGCTTCCCAGGTGGCATTAGTGGTAAATAATCCATCTGCCAATGTAGGAGACATAAGAGATGAGGGTTCGATCCCTGGGTAGGGAAGATCCCTTAGAGTAGGAAATGGCAACTCATTCCAGTATCCTTGGAAAATTCCATGGACAGAGGACTGCGGCAGGCTACAGTCCATGGGGTCTCAAAAAGCCCGACAGGACTGAGCGCGCACACACACACACACACATGCCTACCTCTACAGGTGGCGGCGCTTCTTTAAAAAGTGGTACTTTATTTGCATTTACACTAGGCAGTAGTAAGGAAATGGCAACCTACTCCAGTTTTGTTGCCTGGAGAATCCCAGGGACAGAGGAGCCTAGTGGGCTGCCGTCCATGGGGTCGCACAGAGTCGGACACAACTGAAGCGACACGGCAGCGGTAGTGTTAATTAATACCAGCTAAAATGCAGTTATCTATGAAGCCCAGGGATATATTCCTTTGATGGGAACTGACAGACAGTTCTCTAAATATTTTAATCTTTTGTTCATTATTTGATGTTGAAGATCTTTCCAAAGTACACACTTCCTTTCCTTTAAGGGCAATATCATTGTCTTAAAAAAAGTTAGTCATTTTAATAACATGCCACCGTATGGTTCAACTCACACTTCATTGTAGGGTCCAGGAGAGGCCTGACCTGAAGGGTGCCCCCAAGCTGGGCTGGTACGAGAGGTAGAGAGATCATCAGTACGGCTGTGCTGGGGGGTTAGCATCTCTGTTATAAATGAACAAACCTCTGACCTCACGCTCACCACCTATTCCCTTTACCTTGCTTTGCTCCTGCCTCTGGACTCTGTGTCTTCTGTTGAATTACAGTTTGTTGGTTCCTTGCCTTAAGGGATTATCCTAATATTTTTAGAAGTAGACAGTGGAGTGGTCAAAGCTTTTCTTCATTTGCACTACTTTTTATAGTAATGTCATTTTAAAGTTACTAAGATTATTTTATTTTATTTTTTTAATTAACTAATGTAGATAAATCTTTATAGCCCATATGTTGTATTTCTGTACATTTCTATTTAGTTCCATACTAGTATTCTAGGGAATGAAGTGTATTCTTTTTAAGAAATCTCCCCAATCCATTAATACCTGAATTCAGGTTGTTTTTCGAATGCAGTTTTTAAAATTAATTCTAATTCCAGATTGAAAAAATTAACACAGGTAATATTGCCATTAAACAGAGACAATACATATTTTAAAAATACAGTATCATGGACATGAAGTTAAGTGCAGTATTTTTTTAAATGAAAGATTGCGTTTTTATTTTGGCTTTTTCCCAGGTTGGAGTGATTCCTAACATGGTAGACATATATGTATGCTATAAATATTCTAAGCTTTAGGGAATGATTATTAAGTATTTTGCTTTTAGTCTAAACAGAGACAAAAGAATCATGTACATGCAGATGTATGATTTCAGTACAATTTCAACCTGTTAACTAGGATTTCTTTTCTGAGTCAGAAATACATTACATACTAACTTCCTGGAAAATCTGCAGTGTACAAGAGATACAGCTATCTTGATACATATTAAAACTGACTCTGAATAAATGAGATTTGAAATGGGACGTTTTTAGGACTCATTCAAGAACATTTACATGTGATAGTTTAAAATATTCTTTCTTCTTTTTCCGAGCAAAATTTTAAACAGAACAAAATTAAAATAATGAAGGTGTTTTCTGTTGTACTTACTGTATTACCTCTTCTGCTTGAAATTTTATATTTTGGCCTTATATGAAGTGACAGATCATTACAGCCAATTTGTGGTTTTAACAATCAGAAGTAACTGACTAATGATGCTATTCATATTTGGGTTGGGAATTTAAGAAGACTGTGTGTGTGCGTTTTTGTGTACGCTTATATTTTAGCATTTCCTTCACCATTGACATGCCAAAAACAATTTGTAAAGCTATTCTAAATTTTTGATGTTCTCAAACTCAAGATTGTTAATCTTTTCTGAGGTGTTTTTTTTTTTTTTCGATCTTGTAAATACTTCAAATTATTTTTTGTAAAAACATTTTTTTAAGAAAAATTAGGAACTTTACTCCTGATCCTGGAGCAGATGAAAGGGTAGAGATCTTAACCAGAAGAAAAATGTTTTAAATGCCCTCCACATTTACAACTTTAGTTGTACAACTTGGATGCCTTTTTATATATTTAGTTTCATTCAAGTTTTCCACTCTTCATTCTGAAAAGGAAGCAAAATACTGAATCCATTTTCCAAAGGAAAATGTTTGTAGTGTCACGAAAAATGAGAACAGATGGCCCTGCAAAGCTTTGGGGAGAATATCGCTCTCCAATTCAAATTGTTAGGCAAAGTCAGAGACAAACACAAGCTACCAATCATTGCAGTGATTTGTATGACTTAATTCAAGTGTGCCAAACAGAGAGTTACAAGGTAGAATTTTGCCTCTTACATTAACTTAAAGTTGTTTTACTAATTTACAGCCCAGACTTGACTAAGTGGATGCCCCAGAAGGCACGTTTTGTTAGGAAAAAGAATAATCAGGGAAAAGCAGTCCTCGTCACTTCAAATGTATTCTATAATTTTGTGTTTCACAGTGGGCACGATTATCCAGATGCAGTGTGTACTAGCGGAATAAACAGATCTTCTGAACCTGAAGTCCTCTGCTCTTTTCCCTCCACCTTTAACTAGATTAGCTCTGCAGTGCATCAGGGCTTGGGATGTGTGGGGCGCATTAACTTCTCCCCACACTATTCTGATTGAGCAGCAAAGCATCCATTACCAATACCATACCCAAAGTGACGTTTCCATACAGGCTGCCTGCTGTTTCATTCATAACCACAAAACAGACTGAAATGACTTTCCTTCTTTTTACAACTTGCAAACAGTTAATGGACTGTGCTGGCCCCCTGCCAGAACCTTTAAGAAACTTTATTAATGTGTTATAAGGCTGGGACACCATCGTGTGGGATTTTATTGGTTATTCATCTTAATGAGTAAAAATATGTATGCACAATTAAGGCCACGTTCTCTAGCAATTGCCTTCTAATAAATGTTGAGTCTTTGTCAGGACTCGTCATTGCATTTGCTGATCAATTTTGATTCTTTTTTTCTTTTAAACCTAAAGTTATCAGCAGTGTAATAACATGGCCTTTGTTTAAAGAAATACCAGCTTAGTATTTGAGATGAACAATTATTTAATGATGAAAGGAACATTCTTAAGTAAGTGGTAAGAATGACTATTAAAAAAAGAAACCAAAACTCGGTGAAAAACAGCCTGAAGCATAATCTGCAGCATTTTCTCATTATTTATGTAAAAAGCAAATTCATCTATGATCTACTAATTCTTCAAAAGGCAGAGATAACATAATTTTGTACAGATTATGTGGGAAAGAAATCTATGAGTAAGCATGAAATGTTTCTTTCCTGTCTGTTCTGACATGTAAGTTATCAGAAAACTTGTATTTTTAAATCAGAAAGCATTTTTATTTTCATATAGTTTCATTCTTCTTCCACTTTTGACATTTTCTCCCTACCACCCTAAAGGTGGAGTGTTTCAAGTAGGGAATGAGGGCAGAAATCATATCATATTGAAAATAAACACAAAAATAGGCTGAATCAGGTCTAGGTAAATTTCATGCTGCAGCTATTTGAAAAATAATGAATATTTTTGCATGTTTTGAAATATGTACTTTCTCCCCTAAATAGAATACTGTGCACCTTCAAAGAATGTTGAGTAGTCTTTTTTCAGTTTGTGAAAGTAATCACAGGCACCTCAAATGAGGAAAATTTCCAGGAAAATTTTGGCAAAATGATTTTTATATTATGGTCATTGGAGTGACCATAATATGGGGAATATGGGGAAATTTTATACTATTTTATAAAAAGTAGTTCTGAACAGTTATTTAAAAAAATCTTTGGTGAGTAAAACTACCCAGAGAATGTTAGTGTATTACCCTTGCAAGGCAGTAGAATAAGTTTAGGCCATGTTTGTTTTTATGGATTTGAGTAAGTTAGTATGAATAAGTCTGATCTTAATTCATACTAAAGTTTCTGAGACATAAATTCATCTATGATTTTGTCTGGAGTGGAAGTGAGAGTAATTCAATTTTCTTGAATTAACAAATTTAGAAATATCCTTAATTTATTTCTCTTTGACAGTTTAACCTTGATGTTAGAATGGGTGCCAATTGCAATGAAAATTCAAACAGCCATTGAATTTAACACCTAGTAGCATTTTCACTTTTCACTTTCATGCATTGAAGAAGGAAATGGCAACTCAGTTCAGGGTTCTTGCTTGGAGAATCCCAGGGATGGGGGAGCCTGGTGGGCTACCGTCTATGGGGTCACACAGAGTCGGACACAACTGAAGCGACTTAGCAGCAGCAGCAGTTTATTCTCTTAAAGATGAGCCAGAACTTTGCCTTGAGTTCTAAAAATGATCTATCTTGAGGTTATTAAAATGATTACAAATAAAAAATAAATAGATAAATAAAATAAGATTACAAATAAGAGAATAAAATGTGAAAGATGATTCAAAGTGTATTTGGGGGGGAAATAAAACTATTTGGGGGATGGGAAATAATCTTTCATTTTAGATTTTGTATCCTGGGTGTGGCTGGCTGTATTTTCAAGTGGAGACATCATCCTGTGTTGCTTGACCTTGTGAGTTTGATGATTCTGTGCTCTGTGTTGAAACTAACCACCTAAACTGAAGCAAAGGAGCATTTTGCCCTTGCACTTTTTCTTTGAATCTCATTCATCTGAGGAGGAGGATATGGTGAGAGTGGGGTTGGTGGATCTCTTTCAGGTGGCAATGGAAGCTGGCTCTTCCCTGCAGCCATGTTGTATCAGTAGACAAATAGATCAGACCCCAAACCCTGGTTAAGTACAACTAAGCCTGAAGTAACATTCAAGGGAAAAACGGCACAGGGGGAGAAATCAGGCTGTCATTTGCAAGATGTGGCTTAGAGGGGGAATTACTTGAGCCTGTGGTGAAGTCTTGGAACTTTGGTGGGCGATTAGGTGGTTTGTGGGGAGTGAAGAGGGCAGTGACTTTGAAAAGGGTGTCTGGTGGTCACGTGTTATCATGGCACTGAGCTGCTCACGCTGAACTGGCCCTTTGCCATTCAACTGCATGCAGCGACTTAGTCCTCAATTTGTGGCCTGCCACGGGCAAAAGGGGTTTTCTGGTCTCATCCTTCTCCCAGCCTGTGCACATTACCAAACCACAACATAAACTCACTACAGTCAGCAGCCTTCATTCAAGTGAGGCTTCCGCCAGGAAAATTGGGACATTATGTGTCAAAAATTAGGAAGGTTGCCCAAAAAACCTTGTAATTGTAGAAGAGTAACCTCTATGTGGCCTCTCTCTTTCAGTCTGATGGTGACACTTCTAATTTGAGAAACTAGCAGATTTATATGGGATTCTGCAGTCAGATTTGATTGAGTTTAACTCCTGGCTGTTTTAGTTGTTTGTGGAATAGCCTGAGGCAAGTTTTCTTACCTGAAAATGGGGCTAATAATATTAATACCTATCACACAGGGTTTATTGCAAGGAAGAAAGCCACCTAGAGTACTGAGAACACTCTTGGACAAGTAAACAAATGCCCACTGACTATTAGTCTTGCTATTATTTATTGTTCTTTATCCAGAAGATATCTGCTGATGAAAGAGAGGGTATAGAACATTTAAACACATAGAACATATGAGGCACTGGTGCTTTGTATAACTGATTGCATCTATCCTCGCTAGGTTCCTTTCCAGTGTAGGGATCTATTTTATATGTATTTCACTGTCTTGTGTACTCAGTGAGACATAAAGTGTATGAGTTTTAGACATTTGTACTTTAGTTGGGGATACAGAATATATCTACTTGGCAATATGTACCTGAAATGACTCACATAAGAAAAAATCTGAAACTAATTTTTAGTGTTTTGTGTAAAACATGTCTTAATCTCCTATTTCTGTATGTTATAGCAGAGTCTCTACATGTAGTAGGTGATAGATCAACATTTGTTAAATTCCTCTGTTTGTCAAATAGGTTGTCATTTTAGAATTTGGGAACTCTCAAGGAAAAAAAGAAGTTAATGGTATCAAACCATAAACTTACTTGAAAGTGAAAAAAATGAAGCTCAAGTTTTAAAAGCATTAGTAAGTTAACAGTGAATATTTTCTGAACACACCAACTTTGGTTCACCAGTCACTAAAGAGTGGCCTGCTATTGTACAGCCGTGTGACTGACTCTCTTGATAACTAATTAAACAATGGCTGAAAATTCCCATATGTTTTTTTGTGCAGGATTATAATAATGGTGAGAAAATTTTCTACCTTAAAAACACTCGAGAAGTATGTGTACATAGGCACCTTTATATATATTTCAGATGAGTACGGGAGAAAGAACAGTATTCAGAATACACCATTAAAGAGACATTGGCATTTCTTCTTTTATGATGGGGATTTTAAAAAATAAAGTAGAAATTATTGGTGTGGCTCTGCTGAGTGTGTGGACTTATAATTAAAGCTAGAAAGCCTGGGCATTTAGGGAATAAGCACCATGAGTATAATGAGTGCCCCCGGTCTCTGTCAGCATCATGGAATTCATCTTTCACCTCTGAATTCTCTCTCGGCAGAGGCAATGTTGGATTCAGTTGAAGCTTAGAATTACGGAACCATAATCACTGCCAATAATGATTATAGGATAGTATACCAGGCCTACTGTGTCTCTCAACCTGGGTTTATAATTGTGGAACACCCTAAAAGAGAAGAATCCAGTGACCTCATTATGCAATATTTGGCAGCTGTGAACATAGCATTTTAGCTGGGACTTAAGTCTAAGAGAGAAAAAATAAGACAGAGACAGTACACATCTGGCAAGATCTAGCTATACGTTTGTAATTCAAGTGTTGTGTACATTCCTACCAGGAGTAGGGTTTCCCAGGTGGCTGAGTGGTAAAGAATCCACCTGCCAATGCAGGAGACCCAGGAGATGTGAGTTTGATCCCTGGGTCAGAATCCCTTGGAAGAGGAAATGGCAACCCACTCCAGTATTCTTGCCTGAAAAAATCCAATGGACAGCGGAGCCTGGAAGGCTACAGTCTATGGGGTTGCTAAGTCAGATATGACTGAAAACACAAACACACACACACCAGGAGTAAACTGGATGGGGTCACAAAGAGTCCGATAGGACTGAACACACACACACACAGACACACACACACATGAATAAACTGAACACAGACACACACACACAGACACACACACACCCAGGAGTAAACTGGATGGGGTCACAAAGAGTCTGATAGGACTGAACACACACACACACACACACACATATGAATAAACTGAACACACACACACACACACACACAGACACACACACACCCAGGAGTAAAGTGGATGGGGTCACAAAGAGTCCGATAGGACTGAACACACACACACACACATGAGAATAAACTGAACACAGACACACACACGAGTAAACTGGACACACACACACACACACACACAAGTAAACTGGACACACACACACACACACACCCAGGAGTAAACTGGATGGGCTCACAAAGAGTCTGATAGGACTGAACACACACACACACACACACATATGAATAAACTGAACACACACACACACACGAGTAAACTGGACACACACACACACCCAGGAGTAAAGTGGATGGGCTCACAAAGAGTCCGATAGGACTGAACACACCCCCCCCCCCGCCCCCCCCCCCCCGCCCCCAGGAGTAAACTGGATGGCTGGAGTTCCATGCAGTCCCTCCCTCTCCAGCCCTCCCTCCTTTTGGTCAGCTCTTGGAACTTGGAGTCGCTATGGATTTGGTCTCAATGTTTACAGTTAAGTAGGTTTTGTGCTATGGATATTTGCCATAGAAAACTTTTTCCCCCTTCAAATTTGTTACTTTAACCATGTAAAAGAAGCATCGCTCCTTAACGAAAGAGAAGGAAGCAAATTAAATAGTTTTTTGGTTTTCATTTAGCATATATACATGCTTTGCCACAGACTCTAAATCCGGTCAGAATCCTGCGTTGAAAATGTGAAAATGTGGTCTTTGCTCAAGCTTTCCTATTGTGTATTTTCCTGTAGTGGGGAGTTCCGACTTTACTTTTTTCCCGAGAAAATTACATGAGTTCCTCTCATGAGTAGCGAACGTTGTGGGCATAGGCGTCACTAACATGTGGAGGTGAGTGGGATTCAGAAAAGACCCCTGTCACCGCTTTATAACTTGGAACATTGCAATATTGCTTTGTAGTTTTTCAAGCAACTTAAAAAAAAAAAATTGTGATAGCAGGCCGTCTTTCTGTGGGAATGTGCGTCTTGGCTTCCTGCGAGGCCGTCGTGGGTCTGCCCGGCCGCCGGCTGCCCTCTGCCCTTGGTGAGGCGGGCCAGGCCGGCGACATTTCAGGAGGCCGCTTGGCAGCCATTTTAGATCCTGCCCGCGCGCAGGGCTCCTGGCTGCCAAGAGCTGCAGCCGCTCCGTGCCAAGACACTCTTGGCAGTGGAGATAAACTTTGTAGAGATACACAGTCCAGAAATATCTTATAATTACAAAGCACAGGGGGCAGAATGTTTTTACAATACAGCTGTGCTAATGTAAACATTTAATTTGGCAGCCTTCTCCACCCACTTTTCAATTAACCGGGTTTATGCAGATACTTTAGGTCTGTAATAAACTTTATTGCTACTTCTCTTGGAGTACAGTTTATGAAACACAGATTGGAGGGGCTTTTTTGGGGGGTTTTCCATCCATTTAGGAAAGCACATGGTGAAGGTTGTGTTGCCATGAAGGGGAAGTGTAAGCTTTCTGTCTCAAAAACTGCCACAGGCCTGGCTTAACTGAAACAGTGTCTTTAAGGAGAAAAATGTGGGGGCTGTCTCCTTTGGCTTCTAAAGCCTGGGAGAGGATATTAATAGAAAGAGGTAAAATCACTTATATAGCTACAAGAAAAGACACTTGTGTTGGTGATCATTAAAAAAGATAAATGTCCCCTGCAAGGCATGAGACTGTTTCAAGAGATAAATTCCCAATAACAGTTCTTACAGATATAATTATAATAATTGTGTAATCGCCGTGATAATTATTCTTATAGAGTGAAAGAAATAATTTTCTATCTAAAGTAGCATTCAACTGTTCAGCTCACAAAGCTAGTCAATAGATCCTTTTCAGCTAACCTAAAAAAATGGTAGAGGTCATGGAGTTTTAAAGCTAAATTTGGTTTTAATTGACATTGTGAAAAAGGAAGGTATTTTTTTTTTTCATAAGGAATATGACATCACATTTCAGGATATCTCTTTGCATAGATTTGCTTATATGTTTCTCAGATAGATTAGAGAGTACCATATAAATGCCATACACATGAATAGTTTTTTTTTTAAGACAAAAGATTTTCAAATTGTATTTTCCTGTCTTACCACTTAGAAACTTTGTCTTGGTTATGGTGTTTAAAAATTAGCTTTTCCTCTTAATGATGGATTTTCTTAATAGAAAACCATTCTTATAATGTTTTCGCCTCAGGACTTCTTTTGAATCCCTCATTCAGTCTGGCTCCATCACCATTCAATCTATGGGTGTGACCATAAAGTAATTTTCAATCTGAAGTCGTGTTTGACTGTTTGGCTTCCAAAGCTCAACAGATCCCTTTCAGCTATTCTGAGAGATGGTGGAAGTCAGAGAATTATAGAGCTGTGGTATCATTATTTTATAGTTTTGTTTCATGCTTCCATAGCTGTTTTGTTATCATATCACCTTTGTGCATTCTGCTTATCACAGCTCAACAAGGCATTTATAATGGCTTTTATTCTGTCAGGTGTTTTATTCATTAAAAGCAGAAATCAAACAAAAAAATGTGTCACAGTGAAAGATACGTGTGTATTATGTCAATTTTATTTTCAAAGTATAATAATTGGGGATACTGTTTATTTATCAATTTCAAAAAGAACTTTTTATCCATCAGTAAGTGCTGATCAAGTCAGCACAATGTGGATTAAATTATAAGCTGCATGAAGAGAGAAACAAATGGTGTTTTGGTCTCTATTGTAGATTGAGCTCGAGGGTTGGTACATGGGAATCTTGTCACAGTCAAAGAGGTCACAGTCTTCTGCAGAGAAGCAGCATGTGTGCCATCAGCTATAATGCAGCATTCAAGTCATGTGTTACAGATAAGAGCAAGGAGTGATGGGCCTTGGGGGTGGCCTTCTTAGCAGGGAGAAAATAAGTTTAAGAAAAGATAGAATTCAAGGGCTTTGAAGAATGAGTTAGGAGTTCATAGCTTTGAAGAAGGGATATTTTAGAAAGAGAAACCATGTGGGCAGAAGCATAAAGGCCTGAAATTGCACAACATATTCTAGGAATTTCCAGAGTGCGCTGGAGTTGACATATTGGGAAATTGGGCATAGATGAGAAAAGGGGTGAAAGAAGGTTGTCTTTTGATTGCAGTGGGCGATGAGACTAGGTTGGGGCCAGGTGATGATGAAGAGCATCATTATTGATTGTTCAGGGCAATAAGGAATCATTCAAATGTTTTAAAGTTTGAAGTGTTGTGACTCCTGGCTGGCAGTGCAGAGGATGGAGTCTGCTTTCATTGTGAATAATAAATCCTAATGGTTTGAGGAGGCTGAGACTATTGTCAGATGACACGAAGGCTCAGTGAGGGATTTTAGCAGCGTTTCCAGAGGAAACAATGGGGTAGACTTAAGAGATAGAGTCTAGCCCAATGATTGAATGTAAGGCTTTAGGGAGATGGGGTTTCCAGATGTCTGAGTTTTCAGCTTGGGACACTGAGTGGGTATGGAAGCCGTTAATTGAGGTGTGGAAGAGGGGTTGCTGAGTGTGCATGCGTCTTGCACTAGGCAACATCAGGGGGGATTTTGCAGTTGAATAGAGAGGTTAGGCCTAGAAACAGAGGTTTAGAATCCCTCACAAATGGGTAATATTTGTAAACATGGAGCTTGTTGAGTTAGTTCAGGGGGAACCAGTAAAGACAAGATGGAAGGCCACTTGCTTGGTTGTCTTACAGATCAGCAACATGCAAGGACCCTACAAATGAGGAGACGACCATAGCGATTGAAAAGATACACCCAAAAGACAGTCTTAGAACGAGGAAGGATCAGTTCCCTGGAGAAAAAGGGAAGGAGAAGTTTTAGAAGTTGCGGATACTTAGCGTCCAAAGTCAATTAGGTAGAGTTTGAGAAGGTGAAGGCAAATTGTGATTTATAGAAACAGTGATTTTAGAGTTAGGACACATCTGTACTTATTGATTCTGAGAGCTTGGTATTGTGTATAAGATTATTATTTGCTTAATTTAAATGGTAGTCAGGCAGTGTTAAGTTTTGCCCTTGCCTTTTACACCTCAGCATGTGACTTCAGTGAAACAGATTGTCAGACTGTGATCCTGGGTTGCTTAACAGATTAATTTTCTATAGACCTTAAGAAATATCTGGTAGAAAACAATGGATTATGTTTATTTGTAATCTATCTTCTCTCCTAATTCTGTTGGAAATAGTTTTTTTTTTTTTCCCCATCTCACTTCACCACTGGCTACTTGTACTGAAAATAGTAGAAGCGACTTTGAAAGTTTTGTGTGGATTTTGGAGAAGTTATGAACAATTTCACAGAAAAGGAAAGGTACCTAACCTCTGAGCATATCCCTTTAATTGCTCTTACGAAGCCTTCAGACATTCCCTTGGGGGGAGATTACGCATCTAGCTCCAGGTCCCAGAATTCACCCGGTTAACTGCAGCAGTGAGGTTTATTTCTACAGTCCCCTCTGTACCTGTTCTCTCTGTGTGACTCCCCAGCTGAGCAGTAAAAGACTCAGAAAATGGTGATATTATGCTAGAACATACAGATTATATTAGAAAATAAGTGCCAACTTATATGTAAGTTAAAACAATAGCCTGCTGCAAACTGGGTGCAGCTCTGCCGTCTCCTGGGATATTTTAGCAGGTTTTGTTAAGTCCTTTTTAAAAATACCTGCTGCCTTCAAATGTACTGAGGTCCATCTTCAACATGCAATGTCAACTTCACAGTTGCCTCTGAATAAAAATAAATGAGCAAGTAGAATGCTTGTTAGTTAAAATTGAAAGCACAAATATATATGGCCCTTTCAAAAAGCCAAATGTACTAGACTCCAGTACATTTTTACTTGGTTTTATCTCTCCAGCCCTTTAACCATCCTAAGATACTGCTTCACCACTTCCTTGAGGAAGCACAAGCAGGAGCAAATTAAGTTTCCGAAAGTAAAGTTGGATCCTGTTTAAGTAGATTAGGGTCTGGCATACCATTTAATTTTATCAGGCATTTAAAGTGAAGGATGTACACTGTGGCCGTCTGTGACTTGCCAATTAGCTGGGCTTTCCCCACTGTTTCTGGTTTGGCAGGGACGAGGTGGTTCACCCTGCTGCACTGCTGCCTGCCAAGGACACATGGCCAGTTCCCGGCTTCCTGTCTTCCTCTTTGTGTCCTGGCCTTGCCTTCCAGGGAGCTGCCAAGACACCACTGCCAAAAATCTTCCTTCGGAAAGGTCAAGCAACCTCAAGTCACCTATGCCAATATTTGTGTTTTCTTTTAAATCCTTCTGTTTCGGTGCTCACCTTGGAGAAGAGTGTACAACTGAACATGCAGAGAGTGGAACCTGGGGTCCCTTTGGATCACTTGGATAAAGCAACAGAACCCAAAGAATCCCTTGGCCAGTCAGAGTATGATGTTTCTGGTAGAATTCTATTTAAAGCTCTGTGAAGTGTGATAGAGTTCAGAATGGTTCAGTGTGGATTTGGATGTAGTTTGCTTTTTAGGATTCACTATACACATGTGATTGTTGGCTGTAGCTGTCTCCTGGTGCATCTCGTGGCAGGGAGAGAGAGAGAGTAAAATGGAAATTGGTCTTGGCTTGAGGTCTGCAATTTTGTTTGTGTTTTTAGGACTCTGTATCGTCACAGGCTGCTTTTGCTTTCCAGTTTGCAAGGAAACATCCTGGTAAGCAGTCTGAGAACAGTGCACAAGAGAGTTTACCTGGGGAGCCTGTTAAAAGTGCCACTTCCTTGGCCCCAGCACTGCTGTATGAATCACAGCCATTGGGAGTGAGGTCTGGGAATTTGAATTTTTAACAAGCATCGTTAATGATTCTGATGCTCACTAACTTGTGGACTGAAGGTGTCACTGATTGTGAAATGAAGATAAGGCAGGTAGCATTTATTGTCACCAAACAGCAAATTGTCCCACCTGTTTCCTTCACTTGATCTTTTGGAAGACCTAGATCTTAATTTGAATCTTCAGATTGTATGCAAACCAACAACAACAAATGCTTTTCAGAAGATTGAAGTTTTAAAAAATACTAATAAGAAATGTTTTCTAAATAAATATCTCTTGTTTGAACCCTCAGTTTTAAGGTTTTTAAAGTTTTTTCCCATGACACACAGGGCCACCACAGGTTGTATATGGAACAACCCTAGCTATCTTACCACCTGTAGCCCACCTGTAATGTTCTGCAGAGTTACAGTGTGATGAGCCTAGAAACACCCCTCACTGAAAGAAAGTTCATGTTGCTAACATTTCAAAATTCCAAGTGGTTTTCTTTAATTTGAAAATATTCTATTGGGGGAATATGGAGCTCTTACAGTGCCTAAAACTGAGGTACCTACTGATTCTCACGGCTGTTGTCATTTAATCAAGAGAACACCGTGTGTTCTGCCTGTAGATTCAAGGGACGTTCAACGTAACCCCAGTATTCTGTTTTGGCTTTTCATGTGAAATTGTCCTTAGCATTTCCTTACTAAGTAAGCTCTGTTTAATTTTCCTGTATCTTCTGATATGCTATCTCTTTTGGTAAGGATAGTCTTGAACCTTTTTTTTTTTTGGTCATTTATTTGTAGCATTCCTAGAGTTATGCCCAGGTTACCTTTGTAATTTTTCTTCCCCCTAAACTATTTCCAAAATTTGTTGAAAAGCTGCAGCCTCAGGGACACCTCTGCTTTTCTGACATGACTGACAATATCTCCAATAATATGGAACACATGTTCTGTGAGAGTTTGCCCATAGTCTTGGGTTCCAAATTTGCAACATCAGCATCTTCCATTGAAAAGAAACAGCATATTTTTTCTTAAACTTCCCCTTTGCTTCCCCTTAAACCATAGTCTTTTAAAACAGTAATAAGGAAATGTGGTTATGGGTATAATTGCCAAGAGGCAATTGCACCCCAGAGGACTGGCAGAATTTTCTTTTCTATATCTGAAGGCTGGGCTCCATCAAGAAGCTCCATTTGCAAATAACCCAATTAGAATAATCACAACAATGTCTTTATTTTTGTGGCAGCTTTCCCCATAGAGATCAAAGTACTTTGGAGACATCCTATCAAATTCATTGTTGTAATACCCTGTGGACTAGGATAAAAAAGTTTTATTATAGCTTGTTTGGAATAAGTGATTGAGGCAAAGAGAGGGTAAGTAACATCCTATAGGTCACAAAGAAAGTCAGCAGTGCAACTGCAAAGAAGAATTCAGGTTTCCTGTTACTCTGCAGGTTATCAAGCTACATTCTTTCCTGGCCATTGGAAAGATTGAGAATAAAGAAAACCTCTTTTCAGATTGCATAACAATGTAGGTGAAAGTGCTTTGAAAATTGTAAGGCATTGTTGCTATCTTTATCACTTAGTACAAATGCAAGGTAAGAAAGAGCCTCACTGTCAATAGCTAGTTGTTCCAATTCATGTGACATGGATTTCTACAAATTCTTGGTTGACCGGGCCCAAATTACTATTCATCTCTATCATCAGTGAAAGACTAATGAAAACTTACATCTGTAATTCTGAATTAAATAATGCACTTAAACATTTTATAGCTCTTTACAAATTCTTAAACTGCCTAAGTTCCATGGGATTGATACCAAACTTTGACTCAGTTAAGAAGCCAGTGGTCAAAATTTCTATGGTTAGATAACTACTTAACGAAGAGCCAATCTAAGTGTTCTGACTTAGAGTTTTTACTCATAGATTCTATAGTTCTGAGGGTGGGTCTAAGGAATTTCAGCCCTGTTTTTTAATGGGAATTGGAGATTTGGGAGTAAAATTGCTGTTGCTGCTGCTGCTAAGTCGCTTTAGTTGTGTCTGACTCTGTGCGACCCCATAGACGGAAGGCCACCAGGCTCCCCCATCCCTGGGATTCTCCAGGCAAGAACACTGGAGTGGGTTGCCATTTCCTTCTCCAATGCATGAAAGTGAAAAGTGAAAGTGAAGTCACTCAGTTGTGTCCGACTCCTAGCGGCCCCATGAACTGCAGCCTACCAGGCTCCTCCATCTTATGGGATTTTTCAGGCAAGAGTACTGGAGTGGATTGCCATTGCCTTCTCTGTAAAATTGCTACTCATCTTCTAATCTAATTTCAAATTGCTACTCATCTTTCAATCTGATTTCAAAGAGCCTTGGAGGTCACACCCTCTGGGAAAGAGACACAATTAATGTGATGTTCTTAATTATTATTGTTTGCTTAGTGGTTAAAGTGGCATATTTTGGTGTAGCTCTGTACGTGTCCTCTGTACTGGTATTGGGGAGGGTCAGGAGTGGTAGGATTTCCTCCTGTGAACAGGAATCTCTTTTCCCAACCAGGAGCTGAAAACTCAGAAACATCCCCCAGTTATCAGACCTTGCCGTCTAATGGGAAAAATGAGAAGTTAGGCATAATACAAATATGTGATGTTTTGAAGCTCTCTTTTGATTTTCAAAGTTGTAGAGTAAGTTCTGAGTTTTTCCCTCTAACCCACATAAATGAAGTCATCTTTCCCTTATCATAGATCCTCCCTGTGCATCTCATGGGAAGAGTAATGGCCTTGAGACTATCTCGTCATCATTACACTTCTTGTTGTGTCTTAATGCTTAATGAATGTTAAGCTGAAAATGAATCCATGTGAACAGGGGAATAAAAAATAAAATTCAACCAATGAGGCAGCAGCCCAATGAAAGTCTTCTCGTTTTTATAGTTTATATTGTCAAGCAAAGTCCAGAAATTATCATTTTCTTAGAGATTATTTCTCTGTTTCACATCCTCGCAAAATTAGCTAGACTTCTTTTAAATCCTATTTTTACTTTATTAAAGTATTCCTTAAATATACAGTTTGGTAAGAAATTGGATATTTTGTCAACAAGATGTAAAATGACAGGCATCATTTTCTTTTAAGCCCCTTTCTTTCCTTCATTTCTTTACCGGTGTCACGGGAGGGAGAGGGGCTGTGCTCCTCTCAGGCAGACAACAGAGCTTTGCTGTCTTGTCTTGGTAAGTTGGTTTCCACCTTGCTGTCTGTCTTCGTTAGTTGGTTTTAGTTCTGCTTAGGTTAGTTGTAGCAAAAGTCCTCTTCTTCTGGGAGCTGAATGGTCCAGTAAAGTAAATGAGTGGTTTCAGTTCACGTCTTGGGTAGAGAGACCCCACAGTTAGCACTCTGGTTACTGCAGTATTATTCCCGAATGACATGCCAAGGCTGAAGATTTCCATCCTGGTCAGGTGTAGCACATTATAAAGGAACTTAGAGGATGTCACACTAAGAGATTTACTCTTTCCTTGAGGGAGAGAGAAAGAACACACACATGCTGGATTGAGGGGACACAGCCCCCTTGCAGTATTAAAAAATTGTTTCCTTATAAACCATTTCAGTGTTATTCTGTTCCATTATATCTGCTGTGACATTTGTAAGTGGATGGAGATTTTTTTGTTTATTGGCTTCCAATCAGATCTTAAGATACATTGTTTGAAAGTGGAGATTAGTTCTTCTTGCTCTATCAGCCCATTGGTAGGAGGGTACCTCTTTACACCTATTTCTGGGCCAGTTATTAATACCTCTGTCATAATTTCAGTTATCTGCTTGGCATAATGTAGTCAGTTCAATTTCATTTGTTTTATCTTGGCTCTGAGTTATAGATTCCTGTGTGATGATTCTTAAATCACAGAATCCACATATAGAGTATATTGGAAAAATTGGCGATAATGTTTTCTTTTTTTGGATTGCAACTTAACAATGAAAGTTTAACTACAGAATATGATCTATGTAGTAAAAAAAAAAAAGAAAAATTTATTTACAGGGCAACAGTGGAGAAACAGACATAGAGAGAAGACTTGTGGACATGGGAGAGGGGAGGAGAGAGTGAAATGTATGGAGAGGGTAACAGGGAAACTTACACTACCATATGTAAAATAAGTAGCCAATGGGAATTTGCCGTATGGCTCAGGAAACTCAAGCAGGGGCTCTGTATCAACCTAGATGGGTGAGATTGGGAGGGAGGTGGGAGGGAATTTCAAAAGGGAGGGGATATATATATATACCTATGGCTGATTCATGTTGAGGTTTGATAGAAAACAGCAAAATTCTGTAAAGCAGTTATCCTTCAAGAAAAAATAAATAAAAAAAAAACTGTTTAACATTTAGATTCATTTATATTTGGCATTAGGCTTCCCGCCCCTCATCCATGTTTCCAGAGAATTTCAAGGACTGTTTCTAGCTCGTGGTCTCAACATTATTCTTGTAGTTTTCAATGTCTGTGCACTGTGTCAACTGTCATGTTATGGAGGTCGTCTTGGCTTATTCATTGTACTAGAATTTTCTCATTTGAAATAAAGGGAAGGGATAGGAAAATGAAAAAGTAGAATTTATTATCCAGCTTATTTCATGCTCATTTTATGCCTATTTAGACTATAACTCATTTTCTTTTTTTCAATAAAATTTATTGAATTAAATTTACAAATTTCGCCTCAAATGACAATGATTGACTAAATAGATTTCAGGCTCAGGTTTAGAAAAATGTAATAAACAATGATTTTCAGTTGATGAACTCTCCATATGATGTTTGGTGGTCACTATCACAAACCAGGACAATAATGTGTAAGAAACAGGAAAATAAATGAGCACCTACTGTATAGCACAGGTAACTCTGCTCACTGCTCTGTGGTGACCTAAATGGAAAGGAAATCCAAAAAACAGGGGTATATGGATTTGCATAGCTGACTCACTTTGCTGTACAGCAGGGACATTGTAAAGCAACTATATTCCAGTTAATTAAACAAAAGAATTCATTGAAACGAGAAGCATGAAAGTAAAACTTTGGTGGGGAGGAGTGGGAGAGTTCCAAATGATTGAGAGGAAATAGAAGGACATGGCATTACAGTGCAGTGCTGGCAGCTGAGTGTACCTCCCAGGTACCAGTGTCATCCTGTCAATAGTTTCATCAGAAGTCGGCAACATGGGTTGTAAGTCGGCAACAACATTAATGTGGATGAATGCTTTATGTTTTCTATAATAATGTCCCTCTAGTGGGGTGTTACGGAGAAGGCAATGGCACCCCACTCCAGTACTCTTGCCTGGAAAATCCCATGGGCAGAGGAGCCTGGTAGGGTCTATGGGGTCGCTAAGAGTTGGACACGACTGAAAGACTTCACTTCCACTTTTCATGTTCATGTACTGGAGAAGGAAGTGGCAACCCACTCCAGTGTTCTTGCCTGGAGAATCCCAGGGACAGGGGAGCCTGGTGGGCTGCCGTCTGTGGGGTCGCACAGAGTCAGACACGACTGAAGTGACTTAGCAGCAGCAGCAGCAGTGGGGTGTTATGTAGCATATCAAGCATATTCATACTGTTTGCCTTTATGATTGCAAAGTTTTGATATTTTGATATTGTGAGAAGTATGCATATACTTCCCTGTGCATACAAACATAACCAACTTTGTTTTCTCCTATTTGTGGAGTGTTCCAGTAAAGCCTCATAGATTATGCAGTCCTCATTGAAGAAAATACTTGTGCATGTTCTTATTTTATGACTGATGTGAAAATGCTGAATGTCAAGTGAGGGAGAAAGTAATGTTGAAATTATTTCTCTTTTTAAGTATGAGAGTGAAAGTGTTTGTTAGTTGCTCAGTCATGTTCAACTCTTTGCAACCCCGTGAATTGTAGCCCATCACGCTCCTCTGCCCATGGAATTCTCCAGGCAAGAATACTAGAGTGGGTTGCCATTTCTTTCTCCAGGGGATCTTCCCAACACAGGGATCGGACTTTGGTCTCCTGCATTGCAGGTGGATTCTTTACCTTCTGAGCCACCATTCAAGTATATATTTCTTATGTTGATATATGTCAGTCTGTAGGTAAGACAACTTTTTCATTATCTCCACATGATACTCTTTGTTATTCAGATAATTGATAAGCAAGTCAGAGTTGTTTGTGTCATGAGACAGAAACAAATATACAATGTTCTATAAAAATAATCAGGCTCATAAACTGATCTGGTAGTCAAGGAACAGACAGTCATGTTTATAGGAAAGTCACATACACAAGGAAAAACCCAGTTATCATGTTATTTGTTAAAAGTTAGATAGCAAGACTAACTCTGAGTTGGTAAGAAGAAGACTAACTCTGAGATCGTACACCTGGATGTGACCTGGATGGGTGGGTGGGAATATCAGATCTCCTGGAAGAGATGGATTTAGAGCTTGGCATTGAAAGTCTAATTAGTTAATCTTTTTTAATGTTGATTATCTTTATGTGTTAATATCGTGCATTATAAAAGACTGGAGTGTAGCATTTCATACGTAGTACTGAATGGTGACGGCACTTTGTCACTTTTTAAAATGAGAATCCTAACAAATACCTGAAATGTATTAATATTCTAAATGATATTATATTTAATCCAATACTGATGACTCCATTACCTGACATCTATTTTAAAGTAATGAATATGTCAAAAAACACATCTATCTGTCAGGATCCAGAATAATACGGCTCCTACCAGAATCCACTAGAAAGAATAAGATAGGGGAGACCAGTTATAATGATGTTAGAAGAGGTGAAAAGCCAGATGGCAGAGGCAACCCAGACATTAGCATCTGTAGGAACCCACTATTGCAGCTAAGGCTGGAGGGATAAAGGGAAGGTGTGGTATTGCCTTGGAGGCCACAGAGAGAGCGACCCACACTGTGAAAGCTAGAAAACAAGTGAGACAGCCATTGCTTGGAGTTACTTGTTAAAACAGACAGAAGGAAAGAGATACCTCCCCTTCTTTCTTCCCATTCTGCATTTCCCAGCTCCCACCAGTGCCTCTAACTTGAAGCCAGTTGCTGACAGAGCTGGGAAATGTAATTTGCAGGAACAGAGCGAGGGATGTCTCCAAGGACACATTACCATTACATGGCGATTTTGATTTTGGAGGTGGGGTCGGGGGATAGAATTGAGGTGAGTTCAAAGCATTGATCTTGTGAGAGGGATTAAGTTTTCAGGATATTATCCAAAGCCTTATCATACTAGGTTTTCTTACTGGCATTGAGTTAACTAAATTTTTTTTTAATCCTACTGGAAAATTTAGCTTGTATCTTTTCATCATAGTGTTATTATTAGATGCTTTTGAAAATTCTCTACGAATGATCTTGTTGGTTAATTTTCAAATGTTAACATACTGTAAATGTCAGGAAGTATTTGATCTTTTCTAATTAGAGCCAGTCTTTAAAACCCAAAACAACAGGTGACAGGCTCAATTGTTCCAATGCCAGTTAGTAGCTCTCACAAAAAAATTGTAGGCACCTTCTCCCTTTCCATCTTTTGGAGATTTTAAGAATGGACTAGGAAAAGTTCAACTCCTCCTGGAATCAAGCAGTGTCTACAACTTGAAGATAATGATGTGGTTTCTTGGTTCTTTTGTGATTTTTGCTTCTTGGAGGTTTGGGTATGTGGCAGAGTTTGTAATTTGTTTCTTGATTGGATGGCAATGTCAAGTTTGAAATGGCAGCATAATAATCAATTTGGAAAATTGAACATTAGCCGTGTGCTATGTGCAGTGAAAGTAATCTTTGTTAGCATGGGAGATGAGGCTGCAGTGAAAACTTGACGTTGGTCTGTGTTAAAATTTTGTCTCATCTGGAAGGCATTTGATGTATAAAATTACATAGGTTTGATACCATGTAGGCCTAAGACATATGGATGGGACATTATGCAGAAACTTGTTCTTTTCCATATTCTTTAGGTTAGAGATTTTTGAATCATAAGGAGTCCGTTTGAATCTCCATTGAAGATAAACTGAGTAAAATGACAACATGGAAGGAATTTTGACCACATGGTCAACAGCTCTGTGTCCTTATACTCCTGATTCCCTTCTTTAAATTGATTAAGCACGTGGGCATGGTCATCATTTTTTCTCATTTTCTAAGTAACCATGGTAATGAATGTTGGATTCCATGGTAGGCTGCTGTAATAGGCTTTTTATTATTCTTGGTTAAATTTACCTGCATTTTTAGCTTTCCTCTTAAAAAGATCATTTGAAGTAATATTGCCCCATAAAATTATAACAAATCATATTTCTGTTGGGTTATAAACTTTTCAGAGTTCTTTCAAATATATTATTCTACTTATTAGAATAGTTCTGACCTTGTCTTGAAAAAAAGAATTCAAATCATATTCATTGTGTATTTTTTGGCTTTTATTTTATCAAAAAATTTTACTTTCCTCTCATGCACAGTTTTCATTTGGAGGAAGTACTCCTCATCTGTTTCCTCATTTTATCCTTTAAGAAAAGTATTAGTTCACATGATGGTATTATTCAAGCAGTTTTATTCCTGGTAAATTAACTTTTGTCTGAAAAGAAGGGGACATAAGTTCTTTGAACTACTTATCAAGGAACTGTTAGGACATTTAATACCATTATCTGCCACATCAGCAAGCTTCCTGTTTCGTCAAGTGACTTCTCTGGTTTTTCTTCCTCCAATATTATGATACAGTTATTTTATAAACAAAAGTAGTATGAATGTCTGATGGACAAATCTGCTGTACCTTGGTAGAATGTACATCCTCTTTGTCTTACTCTATTACTCTGCTAATCATTATGCACTTTTGATTAAACATATAAATTTATTTTTTTACGAATACATCATCATAGACTTAAGAGCCATGATTTAATAATAAAGCAAGGCTGACTTGTTGATGACATACAACTAGTAGGGTATGTTAAAAAACCCCAGTAATTTCTTTTCTCTAAACTTGTGTAATGATTTAAAATATAAACATTTTAATGATTGGGCAAATTATATTTTACCTTCAACAATGGAGAAATCTGTCGAAGTGAAACATTTCTTCTTAAGAACATATGCCAGTGATAAAATGAGCACAGGAAAAAGTAAGAATATGACTCTTTGGTCACTGACCGCATCATTTGCTTGTATTTGTGGGGAGTTTGCACTTCCCTGGTGGCTCAGAGGTTAAAGTGTCTGCCTGGAATACAGGAGACCAGGGTTCGATCCCTGGGTCAGGAAGATCTCCTGGAGAAGGAAATGGCAACCCACTCCAGTACTCTTGCCTGGAGAATCCCATGGTAGGCTACAGTCCATGGGGTCGCAAAGAGTCGGACACGACTGAGCGACTTCACTTTTTTCACTTTTTACTTGCAGACACTAAAAAATACACTATATGTAGATAATAACCAAACAAGTAAAAATTATGATTGATGACTGCCAACTATAGTTTGAAAAAGATGAAAAGTATTTTAAAAGCTATCAGCCATCAAGGTCCGGTTCTTTGTAAAGAGTGGTCCTTTTTTCATCACATATTGATTGGATGTCTGCTGTATGCCAGACAGTGAGTAAGGCTAATATGGATCTTGACCCCATGAATGTTATACTCCAGCAGGAGACCTGAACAGTAACACAGAACTTTACCTGTGTTGTTACGGTTTCCAAGGGGAAGTCTAGAGTGAAAGCAGAGGACAACTAGCTAGGTGCTATTTTTGGGGTGGGAGGGGTGAGTGTGGGAAATTAAACCTTAAAGTATATTTTTAAAAAATGCATTTCTGCACAAATATTTATGCATATTTTCACTGTGACTAAAGCTAAAAGCTCTTACCTTTTTTAAATTCAGTTTTAAGTGATTGGGCAAGATGCAAAGTGATTCAGGCATGAAGTGGTTTGCTTAGGGTCAAAGCACAGGTATTGGTGGTTACTGAGTAGAACCCAGGAGTCTGACTCTCCAAACAGTTGTGAGAAAACATGTCCTGTTCCCTGAGAAGAAAGATTGCCAGCAAAATATTAGAAAGTCTTATGTCTGGTTTTAATCTAGATAAACAATACTGTATTAAGTTTGAGAGAAATACAAGAAATGATACAGGGCTTCCCAGGTGGCTCAGTAGTAAAGAATCCCCCTGCCAGAGCAGGAGACGCAGGAGAGGGGGATTCGATCCCTGGGTTGGGAAGATCCCCCGGAGGAAGAAATGGCAACCCAATACAGTATTCTTGTCTGGGAAATCCTACAGACAGAGGAGCCTGGCGGGCTAAAGTCCATGAGGTCGCAGAGTCAGACACGACTTAGCAACTCAACAATAACAACAACAAGAAATGATATAGCACGTTCGGGCCATATGTACCCAGAGTGTGCTATGTGTAGGACTTAGAATAGCGCATAAAGACCCCAGGAAAAAATAAAGCATATAATGAATTACTGTGCCAGGCAGAGTAACCAGTGCTGTTCAGGACACTGATGGTAAGAGTATTTGTTTTTTGCCCTGGTTTCCTTTTAAGAGAACATTTCAGACCAATAGGATCACAAATGTTGCATTTGGTTTATGTTGAAATTTTGCATTGATTTTTCAATTTGCCTCCACAGTTATGCTCTTGAGTCTGATGACATTCTGGTTTTCATTTTCAGATTCATATTTCACCAGCATTCTCTTTGCACTACATACCTTGCTATAAAATGCAGGTTTTGTGGTTTCCAAGGGGAAAAAAAAAGTATATTACATAGTATAGCTGAAATCCACAATGTTTCCCAGATGGGAAAGACAGAACATTCATCTCATCTTTTCCTCCTGGATCTGGTGGGGTTTTGGAAAGGGCTTCATTGTTGTCATGTGGCAGAGTGCATTGGCAAATTGTTTTCTAAAGTACGCAGTGGCGTGTTCTTCTAATATTATGAGATATGGGCAGCATTTATGAAAGATTATAAATCTTACAACTCTCCTCAGAAACTTAAAATACAGCTGGAAATGTTTTGCTTCCAACAAACATGCAATCTTCATAAAATTGGAAAAGAAATGTTTTGAATAAATAATGTTTTGGTTTATTTCTCTCTAGTGTGAGATCTATTTTTTTTAGTCAAAACCATGCCATAAAACTCCTCCTTCTTCTACACTAACACCCTTGCCTCTGTATTTATATTTTGCTGGTGCATCTTTTTTTTTTTTTTTTTTTTCAGTTTTAAAGTATGCCAGATTGCTTTTCCTTGTTTTTAAAGATAGAAAACTGGATTTCTCCCAGGGACTCTTTCCCTAACTAGGATGGTTTAAAACCGAAACAAGGATTGAGTCAGTTAATTAATTTAAATGAGATTACAAATCAAAAACATATTACACAATCTTGATTTAATTACCGCATTTTATTTACTTAATTGAAAACACACTGTAGAAAGTTAGCAGTCTTGACAATGACCAGTATAGTATCTTTACATTCTATAAACTAAAGTCTTTGCAATCAAGAAGTTTAGATGATCCTGGTTGTGACCTTTGGTTCACTCAATCCCTGGATCAGTAGAGAGTCACTGAACTTAATCTTAGGCCAGAAAGGTCAGATACAATTATCCCTGCTTTCATTTGGGAGAGTTTGGTGCTAGTTAATGAAGCAGTGCAAACCTCTGGTCTGACATGTTGGCAGGTTTCATACTTCTTGGGCAGGGTTGTCCCACTGCATTGGTGAAGAGTCTCCTGGCATGAATAGATACCCTCTCAAATGGGGAGGTGATTTTTCCCCCCTTGAATTTCAGTGCCCTATATTTCCTGGCTAATCACTTGTGAACAAATTTTGGTCTTGAGCTCAAACAGATCCTCTAATCCTCCTGTTAAGCAGAAAGAGAAAGTAGCTCTTTAAAAGAAAGTTTAATAATAGAACTAGCGGAACGTGTAGGATAAGAAATAGACAGGATAGTACCTATCTACTCTCTCGTTGTATATTTTTCTTTGGTTAAATAAGTTACTTTATCTGTAAGGAGCCTCAGGATAACAATTTTTTTTTAAATAGCAACCTTTTTAAAATCTCTGTGTTTTGCTATGTTGAAGATACATTTTAAAATCCATGTTAACCAATACAAAATGAGATCTGAAGGTATGGGTCTTCAGATGGAAAATAATATAGATTAAAATGCATGATTGAAAATATGTAAAAAGCCTTGTATTCCAAGTATTATTTTGAATCTGCCAAAAGTATTGGGAGAGATTTAATTTCTCTGCCTGCTCAGTACTGAGTTTAGAGGAATGGATACAGACAGCAAAAATATGTCGATGGCTCCATTAACAAAGTGACAGAGTTAACGACCACTTCCCGTGGATGGCTGGTTACCCGAGTTTTGCAGGGAACTTGATGCCGTATCGTGGAATGTCCTATTGAGAATGGACAGACTGAAGCACAGAGGGAGAGTGTGAGTGTTTTGCCACATGTTTCCATGCTTATGAGAGATAAGGAAGCACTTAGTTTTCCCAGGTTCTTTATGGTATTCTAATAACCATTTAAGAGCAGAAGAAGGAAATATTGCCAAACTCTAGTTTTGTGCCATCCCAGTTGATGAAAGAGCCCTCCATGAAAACTGAAGCTATATAGATTTTTCACTGTGCTGCTGAAAAAAATACAGCAAAATATGTTCTTAGAATTTTGATTACACAAGCTAACAACAAATGCCAGGGAAATTAGTGCTCATAGAAAGTAAACTCCCGAGAAGGAGGCAGGACAGTTTACACAGGAATAGGGAGGTGTGTAGGAGAAGCAAAGTTTTCTCCTCTCTCCTTGTAAAAGATGGACGGTTTTTGTTTTACTTTGTGTTTTCTTGTTATAAAGTGCATGGATTTGTATCCCTCCCTTCAGGTTTTTGTTTGTTTCTTACACTGGCTTTTCTCTTTCTTAAGCTCTTCCTGGCATACTATATATGTAATTTACAAAAATGTTCTATTTTAGTATGTTGGTAGTTAATAATGTTTTGGAGAAAAAGAAGGGGACTATTCTAAGCCTTTAGAAAACTCTTGTGGTATTCTTTAGTTGACAATGGGCTGTTTCTTTACCTGCTTAAAGCAGAGGAATATGACAAAGGGGCCCTTTATCACATGATGACTAATTTTAGTTCTAGCAGGAGGCTATCTGTAGGTTAACAGGTTACAGTGTGGATTTCATTTACTCTTCTGATATCCCTTGATATAAAAGCTATATTGTTAGACAGTCACAGAATTTCAGAGCCAGAAGGGACCTGACAGGGTACCTTGTTCAACTGCTTCTTTGCACCAGAATAATTATATATAAAATTAATGCCTCTCAAATGTGGTTTTCTGTTGATACTCAAGTCATGGTGTCAGAGAGTAAAATGAATTCCTAAAACAAGCGTCACCTTGGGTTAGAAAGACAGCCTGTATAGAAAGATCATCAAAAGCTTCTTGGCTTCCTTCTTGCTTCCTGGAACCCCCCACAAACATCTCCTCCTTTTTGTAGGAGAAAGCCAAATATGAATTTCTGTCTCAAAATACTTCCTCTTATCTACTCCCTCCCATTTCCAAATATTTCTTCAAAAATTAAAGGGAGAACTAAGACTTACAATAGGCTGGGAGACCCACCCTGGGAATTGTGTCTCTCTCCCCTTTTCTTGTTACAAAAGGTTTGCCTGCTTGATTCTTCTCTTTTTTTATTGTGAATAATTTCTAAAGACATTATTTATTCTAAATTGAAGTTTAACTGATTTACAACTTTTCAGGTATACAGCAAAGTGATTCAGTTATACATATACATATTCTTCCTGAGATTCTTTTCCATTGTAGATTATTATAATACATTGAATATAGTTCTCTGTGCTATATAGTAGGTCCTTGTTGGTTATGTATTTAATATATAGAAATGTGTATTTGTTAATTCCAACTCCTAATTTATCTCTCCCCTACTCTTTCTCCCTTTGGTAATCATAAGTTTGTTTTCTGTGTCTGTGAGTCTATTTCTGTTTTATAAATAATTTCATTTTCAGCATTTATTTTTAGATGTTTCTGCATTGAGGAAGCAGGCCTAGTTTTTCTTTTATTCTAGTCTTTCTTCTTTGTGCACCTCTGTAGTTTATAGACAAATTGTTTTCTGTTCATTTGACAAACACATCTGTGAGACAGTATAGCAAAGATTAGGGCCATGAAGCTAAGCAGGCAGTAGCCCTGCCTTCATATAGTTCAGAATCTGAAAGGAATGACCTCAGCATGGAGGAATTTAGGGGGGAAAAAGACAGACAGCATGTGCAAAGACTCAGGGGCATCAAATGGAGGTGTGGCACACGTGGAACTGAAAGGCTAATGTGTGACCCAGGTGTCAGTAGGGGCCAGATCAAAGTGCCTTGAATGGCATCCTAAAGTTTTTGAAGTTTTTTTCTCTTATGTATTGCGAATACATGTACGAATTTTAGCAGGGAAGAAGCTTAAGCAGTTTTAGGTTTTAAAGAGATTACCTTGGTAGTAAAGAGGAATATGTATTAGGAAGATGTGAGATCTGTTCATTTTTCAAGACCCTGTTCCTGAGGTCACCTCCCTCTGATATATTTTAAAACATGTCCTTACCTATCTGTCATCAGTTCAGTTCAGTCGCTCAGTCGTGTCCGACTCTTTGTGACCCCATGAGTTGCAGCACTCCAGGCCTCCTTGTCCATCACCAACTCCTGGAGTTCACTCAGACTCACGTCCATTGTGTCAATGATGCCATCCAGCCATCTCATCCTCTGTCGTCTCCTTCTCCTCCTGCACCCAATCCCTCCCAGCATCTTAGTCTTTTCCAATGAGTCAACTCTTCGCATGAGGTGGCCAAAGTACTGGAGTTTCAGCTTTAGCATCATTCCTTCCAAAGAAATCCCAGGGTTGATCTCCTTCAGAATGGACTGGTTGGATCTCCTTGCAGTCCAAGGGACTCTCAAGAGTCTTCTTCAACACTACAGTTCAAACGCATCAATTCTTCGGCGCTCAGCCTTCTTCACAGTCCAATTCTCACATCCATACGTGACCACAGGAAAAACCATAACCTTGACTAGATGGACCTTAGTTGGCAAAGTAATGTCTCTGCTTTTGAATATGCTATCTAGGTTGGTCATAACTTTCCTTCCAAGGAGTAAGCATCTTTTAATTTCATGGCTGCAAATAGGAAGAACCAATTATTTCCTCTTGATATATACTCACTTATAGCTCCTATCCTGGAGAACATGGCAACCCACTCTAGTGTTCTTGCCTGGAAAATCCCCATGGACAGACGAGCCTGGCGGGCTACAAAGAGTCAGACACGACTGAGCAGCTGAGCACAGCACAGCACATAGCTCTTTATCATAGTGTGCATTTAAAAAAAAATTGTGCATTTCTGTCTTAGCAACCTCTGAACTTCTAGAATGTGTAGAGTGTATAATCTTCTTTTTGAAACAATATTTTAAGGGTCAATAATGAAAATTAAATGGAAATTTAATACATATTATGGAGAACTCATTATGTTCCAAACATTAGTAACTGGAATACAGAAGGTACTCCATAAACCTTATTGATTCTCATTTAATTGATGCTTACGTGAATGACCTTCAAAAATATCTTTCACAGTTGAGATGATCCAAGCACATCAGATAACTGAGTTCATCCCATTCCATCTCTGCCCACTGCCCGCCTACCCCAAGAAAGTTAGTACTCAGTAACAAACATTTAACAGGTTATTATTTATTTATCTTGTATATTTAACAAACATTTTATTGGACTTCCACCAGATTATCAGTAGAACAGTAGAATTTCCTTTGTTTAGCAATGAGAATCCCAGCTAAATATATTTAGAGCTGGCTGCTTTCTAAAGCATCAGTTAGTGTATGGACATCAGTGAGAGTAATAATTATTTACAATTTCAGTTAGAAAAAATGTGTAGGAATTTTAAGGATTTTTAAATTTCTGAAGAAGGTTGTGAATATATTGGTAAATGATGGGAGGAGGGAGATTAGGAGAATGTAAAGTTCCCAGAAATCTTTAATTGAGTGAAATGTCATTTGGCTTTGCTTGATTGTGAGATTGCTTCATAACCACTCAAGAGGCAGGGTGTCTTAATGGGTGGCCCATGTAGAGAACTCATGTTTTAATAGTTGCCATGTAACTTTGGACAAGTCATTTGGATCACTTAAGTATCCCAGGATTTGCCACAAAATTGAGTCATTAGAGAAACTTGGTTACTTCTTAGGTGAGGCTTAAATAGTAGAAGAACATGAAAGATTGGCTGCTTTTTAAAAAGGAGTGGATACAAGGATTGAAGGAAAGTTAGTAAGTGTCATGTGTAGATGAGAGTTTCTAAGTCCTGAAATCTTTAATTTGGGGGAAGAGAAATTGATTGTTTAAAAAGCACTAATTTAGAAATGGCTTCATTAACTGTTCTTTTTCCTAGAAGAAATACATTGTGTTTAATTCACACTTTTAAGACACAAAGATTGAGTAGTAGGAGTTTTATATGTAATACAAAATATATTTCAGTCCTACATTCTGTCAAGTCAGAAAGAGACAAAGAAGTGTGAAAGATAAAGATTGAGATCAAGGAAGAGAAAGCAAAATGTGAAAGGAATGATGGGACTGGTTTGGGTCTGCTGCCTTCAAGAGCCATTTCCCTCTCTTTTTCTTCATGGCATCAGTATCTCAAGACTCAGGGTGCTGGTCAGTTCACAGTTCTCATTCTGACCGCCCTCCTTCTTCAAAGACTTCGGTCTTCCAGAAGGTAATTTTCACTCCTGACTTTTGAGCGCGACAGCTCCCTGAGAGCCTCAAAATGGCAGCAGTGCCTTCCTCCCTTCTGGGGAGAGTGGGACCAAGGTATTTACAGAGGAATTCAAGAGGCACACACTTGCCCATCTTCAGTTAATTCAACACAGACAATTTTAGATGCTTACACTGGGATGGACAGATTTAGTCATATCCCTTTTCTCCCTTTCTTCCTGAAAGTCCATTAAAAAATATTAGTCATTTTTTGAATGTGTCCTTTTTATGTTTAATAATATCTTTTACATAATTAATTGTGTAAGAGGTGTCTGACCAGTACTTAATGCTTATATAATAAAATCTTAGCAGTGATTCTGTAAATTAGGTAGTATTAGAGTTAAAGATGAAGACCCTATGAGTTAAGTAATAAGATCACACTGCTACTGAGGGACAGAGCTGGGATTCACTATAATACGTGATGCGTGGGTACACACACATTTGCACATACAACTTGAACAAATGTTGGAAGCAGTTAAAGAAAACCTTTGGGTATAGAGTAATTTGACCTAGGTGGTGGATTGGAAGGGTTTTAGATGTGGTCTGAGTAATGCTTTCTCTGAAGTTAACCACAATAACAGTTCATTTTTGGTTTCTCTGCCAACTGCAACTCCCTGGTTACTTCCTTTTCCAGCAGTTGGAATTAAGTGACCACCGATATGAGGTGACATAAGAGTTAAGAATAGATTAGAGTTAGAATTTACTGTTGGAGAAATAAGTGTTCTCCTGCTCACTCCTTGAGGGGGCCTCTTCTGTGTTTTGGGGATCCCACTTATGCTATTTTACTTCATGAGAAGGCACAGACATTGGAATATGAGGGAAAAATCTGTCATTGTGTGTCAGTAAATTCCAGGTTATTTTAGAAAGTGGCATTGTTAAAAGCAAGTATACGATTCAAATTTAGGGTCTACTTCAGCTTTCCCTCAAATGTTTGTGGTTTTTTTAAGAAATTTCTTTTTTTTTTTTTTTTTCAGTTGAAGAAGCTGTTGTCTGCAGTTGTTGCAAATGGGGGCAAAGGGTAATATACAGCCGAAAGAAATAGAGTTTTCCAAAGGGCTGTTATGGTAACAGGGTGTGTCATTGTTTTAATGGAATACTTGCTTAGGAATGGAAGAGACCTTAATTCCTTATTGGTCCAAACTTCAGCAACAAGATGGTGGGAAAGAATTTTGTGCTCTGTTTTGAAACTGGTTTAACTAAACCGGCTGAGGCTCACCTGGAGTATACAGCTCCTGTGCCCTACAGATGGACAGCCTTAATCTACCCCCCACTGTGTTGTCACGAAGATGGCATTAACCTCCTTGAGGGATGAATACCTAGACTTTCATAAATGTGAAGAGTCCACTTTATGAAGTAGACGTCCATGAAGGTGAAGTAGCTTTATTAAACATGAAACATGGGGAGTCCCTGGTCAGTGGGTTCACCGTGTAAGTAGAAACTTCTCAAAATGTTAGAGTCACTTGAGAAATTAAGCTGGAACGTAGTATCAGTTCTGAGGGACATTTGTCGGAGCACCTCGAGGCAGAAATAGCTGAGGCTATAGCAAAATCATGTAATTTATCTTTTTTTTTTTTCTTTTTAAATGTAGCTATCATACTCCATGCCTGGAAAGTAGCCAATATTGTGCCATCTTTTATGGGCAGAAAGAAAGAGAAAGATTGATCTCCTAAGTTAGAAGTCACTGAGTCTTGCCTTAAAACGAGAAAAACTAATAGAATTCGTGGGAGATGAGACAAACCTTTTGAAGAGAATCTTATTCTTTTTGATTGTCTGGAGATGACTCTAGCCAGAACTCAGACTGCAGGAGTAGTCCTTAACTGGTTTCGTTTCCATTTGGAAAAATTAGAAATAAATTGGAAGATAATGTGGGAATCATTAAATATATTTACGAAGATTTTATAAAAAGTGTTCTAGGGCCAAACAGAAGAAAAAAAAAAGGAGGGAGAAGAACAAGAAAAAAGGCAAGGATATGGGAAGAAGGGGAACAGTTCTGATTTTAGCATTAAATCTAGTTAGTAGGCGTGAGGCAAAGAGCAGAAATAAATAACCAAGTTTTATACGAAAGGAAGTCAAAAGAATGTCCTTGCATTTAATAGTAGAAGCAGCAATTGCAGTATGTTAATAACTTCAATGGAAGAGCCGAGTAGCCCTGCTGAAAAACACCAGCATAAGATGTTTCTGCTTAAATAAGACTGGATCCCTGTCTTAGGTGTAATGGCTAGGTTTGGGGAAAGAGACTTTTGTCTGTGGCCACCTGTCACATTTGTTGAAATTCACTATCAAGTTCAAAATTGCCTTTCCTAGGCAAGCAAAGAAAGCTTGCTGAATCTGAGCCATCCAGCCCAGTGCATTCACAGCCGTGAACAGCACATTGAGGAAGACACAAAAGAAGTAGACAGAATCTCTGCCTCTGCTTAGGAGCATGCAATTTAGTTGGGGAGACAAAACTAAATGCTAGAACCAATAAAAGAAGATTACAAAGCAACTTACAAGTAAGTGTATAATAATATGGCACAAATGACACAGATAAATGCAGAGGGGACATAGAGGAAAGAGGAGTGAGCCAAACACAACAGTGTCAGATTAGTTAGGAAGGCATGTTTCCTAACAGTACTGTAGCTTCTATGTTCCTTTCTGTATCATTGATGAGGAATAACGTGGGATAGGAAATTCAGATGTTCCGCATTGATCTCTTTCTCCTTATCTGCCGAGTCTGTCTGTCTATCACAGATGGAAATTAAATTGATCCAACAATTTACTCTCCACAAAGCCATGTTGGTTTCTACCTAGTAATTTATGCTTTTCTTGGTGTTTGCGAATCGATCGCTATTATGGGATGCAGTCAAATCTGGGCCTGGGTCCAGTAGGTTGGGGGGTTATTGGAGTGGATATGTATGTATGCCCGTGAAATCCTGGAAAAATGGACTCTAGTTTCTGTGTATTTTTACTCATTGGGTAAAAACACTTTCAGGTTTTTTAAAAAAGCATGTTTAACTGCACTCAAATTGCATTTTTAGGGAATATGTCTTATTTGTTTCATATTGCTCCTGACAGGCCCAGCCTTCAAATCCCCTTCAGTGGCATTGTCGCCAGACCTTTTGTTTTAAAAAAGCCTTTCCTTACCCCATGAATATTATAGAGCTCTACATTTTTTTTCCTCTCGACAAAGAAATATATATATGTATACGTATCTACAGATTTTCATGTAGTTTAATAAATAAAATATTGCTGCTGAAAGGCCAAGGAAAGTATACTTTATTTAAACACTTGACTTCATTGTTCTACCTTAAAAAAATTTTTTAAGTCCTTCTGAGGATTGTGAAATTCTTTCAAAACAAATTAAAAAGAAAACATTTTCTGTGATTTCTTTACAGATTCTGGACAATCAGGAAGTCCAAGCCACAATGATCCTGCCAAGAATCCTCCAGGTAAATATGTGTTCCAGGACGTTTGCAATCTGACATTGTTGGAGAACAAAGGTACCACTGTATAGATAAACACCCCTTAATTGGTCAGCTGCCTATTTTGTTCTGGAGGGCAGGTATGATCAGGACAAGATGTGATTCTATTCAGACCCTTCACAGTGGCAAATACCTCCACATTGGCGTCATCAGTATGTACCTAATCACTAATGTTTTACTTTTTGTTGGTGTTTCTTTGAAAATGAATATGCATGTATTTTATAGTTAGTTGTGTATCCTTCAGGTGCTAAAAGTCACTGCTGTTTGAAAAGCCAAACAGTTTTCTTTCTTTTAAAGTGCACAAGAAAAAGTAAAAATTTTCATACTCTTATTATAATTTATCAAATCTCATTACTTTAAAAGGTGGGGTCTGGTGGTAGATGATTATGTCTTCATGAGGGATTTTTGCAAATAAGTTTTTATTCCATAAGGTTCTTAATAGAATTCCCAGAATCAGGAAATAATGAAAATCAGGCTTTTCCTTTCATGTAATGTATGCCCAATACTTTCTTGGTTTTCAGAAGTTGTTTCAGCTCTAAAACTGGCTTTTATAAGAAATCATACTGTCTTTATGATTTTGTTTTTCCTAAGTTTGAAGACATAGAATTTTGATGTTGATTTAAGAGTAGTATCTTTTCTGATGAAGTAAAAACTAGTGCAAAGAAGAATTTCTAAAATTTTAATCTTATAAGATTTTTAATTGTACCTCTGACTTTAGTAAAAGAATGCTCTAAGAATAATGTAATGAAAACAAAAGCAAAAAAAAAAATCAAATCAATCACATATACCCTCCACGTCCCAAAAGGATCTCGTGTCTTTTCATTGAAAATAAACCCCAGATTTATAAAAGGTAATGATAAAAGTTTCCACAGGTCGAGCCAGTTTTAGGTCCGTAATTGCTTGATCTTTCTATAATAATACTTTGCTAATGTGAAGTTGAAATACCTGAAAAATCCTCAAAACTACAAGAAAACATGTCAGAACAGTCTTGCTTTAAAATGATATTAGAAAGATATAGCAAGTAAATACATAAGTAAAGATGCAAAGTCAATACATTTTTTCTTCCTGAAAGACTGAAGGCAGGATTCTTCCTTGCCTATATTTTGTTCTTTATTTTTATCTTAGGAAAAATTTTTTCACCAACATTATTAACTTCTTCTATATTGTACAGGATCATATTATATGACAAAAGTAGGATATTTTTCAAAGATTAAAAATCTCTAGTTATAGATTAAAATGTATACTAAATTTATTTTTCTTTACTTTCATCAGAATCACTTAATATGACTACAAATTGCTAATGAAACATTCAAAAACTGAAAGGATCTAAATGTAATTTCCAGTTAAATTGATTGTTTTATTTTCTGTGTGGATGAAACCACAAAGGTGAATTATTTAGAATATACTAAACTTTGTCACAAATTTTCTAAAGTTGAGAAAACTTATCAGCTTGCAGTGTCTTCAACTTTATTAAAATTTCTTCTTTTTAGTTGACTAACATTACCTCTGTGTAGCATGATAACCAAAAGTGAATTGTATCCAAACATTTTTTAAAACCGTCGTTACTCATTTTACAAAGAACGGGGAAGGAGGGAAACCTTTACTAGAAAAAGAGTTGATAAGTATTGTAAGTCAGACTAAACAAAGGATATGTTCTTTGCATTTGAATGACAGCTTCGTTTGAAATTAATAAAGCTGTTATTGTTTGAAATGCATTTCTGAACATGTACAGAAAGAATCATGCTCGCTTAAAAATGTTCTGTGCTTGAGCTGAATGAATAATCTCAGAATAGTTATGCAATGACAGAATTAGATTTTTCAGTATTTGTTGAGAAGCTTGCTTAAATTTTTCCTTTACTACATTCAATGTAACAGTTATTAATGTATCTGTTTCCATATAATATGACAGAAACAATCAATCAAGATGAAATATCTCTATTTTTTTTTCCTATTAAATTTTCCTTAGAAATCAACCTTTTGAGAACTATGTCTTAAGACTGGAATGTTGTAGGTAAATGCATACTATGATTAGTTGAATTCTGTGTACATGTAAATTGTACATTGGTTACCAGTTTTTTCAGAGATAGAATATAATAAAATGTATAAAATATCAAAATTAAGTGGAATAAAATTAGAATTTTCTTTGATGATTCAGAAGCATTCCGTCATTTTAACTTGCTTTGTGTATCATTATATTTTGGTCTAATAGTAGAGATTATGAAGGAATTCTGTTTGATAAAAGCAAGAGTTTGTTCTGTAATACCTTGAAATAAATCAAGCCATTAGGAATATTAAATAGTTTCTAATTGGAAATGTGAAAAAATCATAACTTATTAAGATTATTGTTTTGCAATCAATAGGGATAAATTATACTTATTATTATAAGCTCTTTTCATAAATATAAGCCTGTTTGGTATTTTTAGAGCATAATTTATCTCTAGGAGCCTCTGTTCAGCTGCTTTCTGGCGTTGGCTGAAGTGTGAAATCTCCAAAGTTCACATTTAGTATAAGAAGAAGGGTCCATATCTTTATGGACGAATTCAATTTACTACCATATGCAATGAAACAGTCAGATGACTTTGCTGTTTGTATTGTTGTAACAAAGAGAAAGTAACCTTTTGAAAAAGATTGCCTTGAGTGGGAGCACTGTCTTGTCACTGCTAGTTTTCCACTGGGAGTGAGCAACCTCTGGACATTGCCACCTTCTTCTTCTGTGTTTATTGCATAACAACTTGGGAAGAGACAAAAATTCAAGATCTTTTCAAGGCAACGCCTCTTTGAAATCTGTTTTCCTCTGTTGACATGAAGGTGGAAATCACATCCAATCCTCCTATAAGTACAGGTGCATGAGTCTCCCACAAATGGGGCATCCCTCTGGCTTGGATTTTCTCCAGCATCAGACATGACTGTCTGACATGGAGACACTTCCTTGCTGATTCAGAAGAACTTGTGAAACGTGACCTTGAAGCTCTTTATACTGTAGTATGGAGTCTACAGATAGGCTTTTAGTTTTTAAAACTAAAACTAGTGTTTAGTGTTGCCTTCTTGAGATTCGTAAGCAAACTAGTCACAGGTATTTGAACAAAAGCTATACATTTTGGGGAAGGAAGAATATTTGTTACTCACTATTTTTAAATGCATTTAAATAGTTTTTTATTGAGAAAAAATAGAGATGTTTTATCTTGATTGTTTCTGTTTCTTTTAAAATAATAATATTTTTTATTATTTAAAAGTACAAATAATATGTTATTTAATGTTATTTATGTCAAATAATTTGTCACCTTATATCCTTTCTGGATAAAAATGGAACTAAAGAAATACTCAAATAAGTTAAATAGTCTTAGTAGTATTTCCTTATACTATTAATATTTTGTGATTTAATGTTTTGTCTTTATCCTTTGTTATGTAGTGGAGATGGGCACCATAATCTTTTCTGGGATAAGGTGCCCCAAAAGTCTGACTTTGTCCAAGGACATGACAGTATTATTTTGGTTAAGAAATGGTAGACTACTTCATTTTTTGTATGATTCACATTTTTCTTATTTATTTTGGGGTCAAAGGTTATATGTTTATATCTAGATGCTTCTTTTTGAACAGTAAATTAATCTCTTCTAAGCAGTAGAACTGCAAGAGTCCTGTCTCAACTATAGGAAACAACTGTTGTGGACCAAAAGAGAATAAACCATTAAGTAAGGAACTTAGACACAGACCTAACTTTATTTTGAATGATTAAAACCCCCACTTTCACTTTGAGAAGGTGTGTGATTGGATTATATTCTTTTGAAATGAACTTTGATGGGCTATATTATTTTGTGTCTCTATATTCCCTGGGCTATGAACTTTTAGAGTTCCCAATCTCAGTCTCTTGCCCAGTCCTGGGGAGTTGCTTTCCAAGAAAAACAAGACAGTCTCAAAGTTGGATTTTGCCCCTCAGTCAGCTAGAAGTGGATGCCTCATTTTGGAGTTCAGGAAGAATGTAGGTTTGTGGGGAGTTGTCTCTTGGAAATATAACAAGGAAACATTGAATCCTAGGACACTTTTTGCAAATTCTATACTGAGAGCTTATGAAGCATTCTAAGTATCACTAACCAGAGCTTTCTTACCTAGAATGATATGGACTTATCCTGCTTTTTTTTTTTTGCAAAATTTGTCAGATGCTTGTATTGTTTTCTGAGGTGCTTTTGCATGTAGTTTGGCAAAATCTCTGGAAACTATTAAGATCATATATTGGGTAAATGTCAAATAGTTTGTCATTTTATATCCTTTCTGGAATAAAAATGAAACTAAATAAATAATTGAATAAGTTAAATAAAGTGTATCTATTAATTAGCAATGTGCTTATCTTGCATTTAAGACATTATTTTATGTTTGTATAAATTCTATATTTGAGAGATCATACAGTATTTGCCTTTCTCTAACATATTTCATTTTAGCATAATGCCCTCAAGTCCATCCATGTTGTCCCAAATGGCAGGATTTTGTTCTTTTTGTGGCTGAATAATATGCTATTCTATGTGTGTACCACATACATATCACAATTTCTTTATTCATTTACCCATCAATGGACACTTAGGTTGTTTTTGTATCTTGTCTATTGTAAATAACGCTGCAATGAACATGGGAGTGTGTGTTTTTTTAATTTGTGTTTTCATTTTCTCAGACGTAGAATCAGTGGATCATATCATAGTTCTGTTTTTAATTTTTTAAGTGACTTCCATTCTTTTTTCTTAGTGGCTGCCCCGATTTACATTCCCACCCTTTTCTCCATATCCTCTCCAACGCTTGTCTTCTCTTTTTGATAATAGCCCTTCTAACAAGTTCAAGGTGATATCTCATTGTGGTTTTGCTTTGCACTTCCCTGGTGACTAATGATATAGAGCATATTTTTATGTATCTGTGTATATCTCCTTTGGAAAACATCTATTGAGGATTTTTGCCCATTTTTAAGTCAGCTTTTTTGACTCTTTTGCTATTGAGTTGTATGATCTCTTTATATATTTTTGGTATTACACCCTTATCTGATATATTCTTTATCAATAGTTCTCCCCATTCAGTAGGTTGCTTTTCATTCTGTTGATGGTTTCCTTTGTTTTGCAGAGCTTTTTAGTTTGATGTCGTCCCATTTGTTTATTCTTCTTTTGTTGTTGTTGCTTTTGGTGTCAGATTTTAAAATCACTACCAGGGTCAACATCAAGGAGTTTACTTTGTTTATTCTAGAAGTCTTATGGTTTCAGGTTTTACATTCAGAACTTTAATCCATTGAGTTAGTTTTTGAGTACAATCAGATAGTTGTCTAGTTTCATTCTTTAGCATCTGGCTGTCCAAATTTTCCAGTCCCGTTTATTAAAGAGACTGTCCTTTACCCATTGTATATTCTTGGCTCCTCTGTTAAAAATTCAGTTCCATTCAGTTCAGTAGCTCAGTCATGTCTGACTCTTTGTGACTCCATGGACTGCAGCACGCCAGGCCTCTCTATCCATCACCAGCTCCCGGAGTTTACTCAAACTCATATCCATTGAGTCGGTGATGCCATCTAACCATATCATCCTCTTTCATCCCCTTCTCCCGCCTTCAATCTTTCCGAGCATTAGAGTCTTTTCAAATGAGTCAGTTCTTTGCATGAGGTGGCCAAAGTATTGTAGTTTGAGCTTCAGCATCAGTCCTTCCAATGAATATTCAAGACTCATTTCCTTTAGGATTGACTGGTTTGATCTCCTTTAGTCCAAAAGACTCTCAAGAATCTTTTCCAACACCACAGTTCAAAAGCATCAATTCTTCGGTGCTCAGCTTTCTTTATGGTCCAACTCTCACATCCATATGTGACTACTGGAGAAACCATACCTTTGACTAGATGGACGTTTGGTGGCAGAGTAATGTCTCTGCTTTTTAATATGCTGTCTAGGTTGGTCATAACTTTTCTTCCAAGAAGCAAACATCTTTTAATTTCATGGCTGCAGTGATTTTGGAAACCCCAAAATAAAATCTGTCACTGTTTCCATTGCTTCCCCATCTATTTGCTATGAAGTGATGGGACCGGATGCTTACTCCTTGGAAGGAAAGTTATGACCAACCTAGATAGCATATTCAAAAGAAGAGATATTACTTTGCCGACAAAGGTCCGTCTAGTCAAGGCTATGGTTTTTCCAGTGGTCATGTATGGATGTGAGAGTTGGACTGTGAAGAAAGCTGAGCACCGAAGAATTGATGCTTTTGAACTGTGGTGTTGGAGAAGACTCTTGAGAGCCCTTGGACAAGGAGACCTAACCAGTCCATTCTAAAGGAGATCAGTCCTGGGTGTTCATTGGAAGGACTGATGCTGAAGCTGAAACTCCAATACTTTGGCCATCTCATGTGAGAGTTGACTCATTGGAAAAGACCCTGATGATGGGAGGGATTGGGAGCAGGAGGAGAAGGGGAAGACAGAGGATGAGATGGCTGGATGGCTTCACCAACTCAATGGACATGAGTTTGACTAAACTCTGGGAGTAGGTGATGGACAGGGAGGCCTGGTGTACCGTGATTCATGGCATCGCAAGGAGTCAGACACAACTGAGCGACTGAACTGAACTGAACTGAACTGATGGGACCGGATGCCATGATCTTAGTTTTCTGAATGTTGAGCTTCAAGCCAAATTTTTCACTCTCTTTCACTTTCGCCAAGAGGCTTTTTAGTTCTTCTTCACTTTTTGCCATAAGGGTGGTGTCATCTGCATATCTGAGGTTATTGATATTTCTCCCAGCAGTCTTGATTCCAGCTTGTGCTTCATCCAGCCCAGCGTTTCTCATGATGTGCTCTACATAGAAGTTAAATAAGCAGGGTGACTATATACAGCCTTGACGTACTCCTTTTCCTATTTGGAACCAGTCTGTTGTTCCATATCCAGTTCTAACTGTTGCTTCCTGACCTGCTTACAGATTTCTCAGGTGTCAAGTCAGGTGGTCCAGCATTCCAATCTCTTTCAGAATTTTCCACAGTTTGTTGTGATCCACACAATCAAAGGCTTTGGCCTAGTCAATAAAGCAGAAGTAGACATTTTTCTGGAACTCTCTCGCATTTTTGATGATCCGTCGGATGCTGGCAATTTGAACTCTGGTTCCACTGCCTTTTCTAAATCCAGCTTGAACATCTGGATATTCACGGTTCTGGAATACACGGTTCATGTATTGCTGAAGCCTGGCTTGGAGAATTTTGAGCATTACTTTACTAGTGTGTGAGATGAGTGCAATTGTGCAGTAGTTTGAGCCTTCTTTGACATTGCCTTTCATTGGGATTGGAATGAAAGCTGACCTTTTCCAGTCCTGTGGCCACTGCTGAGGTTTCCAAATTTGCTGGCATATTGAGTGCAGCCCTTTCATAGCATCATCTTTCAGTATTTGAAATAGCTCCACTGGAATTCCATCTCCTCCACTAGCTTTGTTCATAGTGATGCTTTCTAAGGCCCTCTTGACTTCACATTCCAGGATGTGTGGCTCTAGGTGAGTGATCACACCATTGTGATTATCTTGGTCATGAAGATCTTCTGTGTATTTTTGCCACCTCATCTTAATATCTTCTGTTTCTGTTAGGTCTATACCATTTCTCTCCTTTATTGAGGCCATCTTTGCATGAAATGTTCCCTTGGTATCTCTAATTTTCTTGATGAGATCTCTAGTCTTTCCTATTCTGTTGTTTTCCTCTATTTCTTTGCATTGATCATTGAGGAAGGCTTTCTTATCTCTCCTTGCTATTCTTTGGAACTCTGCATTCAGATGGTTATAGCTTTCCTTTTCTCCTTTCCTTTTTGCCTCTCTTCTTTTCACAGCTGTTTGCAAGGCCTCCCTAGACAGCCATTTCGCTTTTCTGTGTTTCTTTTCCATGGGTATGGTCTTGATCCCTGTCTCCTGTACAGTGCCATGAACCTCTGTCCACATTTCTTCAGGCACTCTATCAGATCTAATTCCTTGAATCTATTTGTCACTTCTACTCTATAATCATAAGGGATTTGATTTAGGTCATATATGAATGGTCTAGTTGTTTTCCCTGCTTTCTTCCATTTCAGTCTGAATTTGTCAGTGAGGAGTTCATGATCTGAGCCACAATCAGTTCCTGGTCTTGTTTTTACTGACTGTGTAGAGCTTCTCCATCTTTACTGTAAAGAATATAATCAGTGTGATTTCGGTGTTGACCATCTCATGATGTCCATGTGTAGAGTCTTCTCTTGTGTTGTTGGAAGAGGGTGTGTGCTATGACCAGTGCATTCATTTGGCAAAACTCTATTAGCCTTTGACCCACTTCATCCTGCTTCATTGGAATACCCAAGGCCACATTTTCCTATTACTCCAGATATTTTTTGACTTCCTACTTTTGCATTCCAGTCCCCTATAGTGAAAAGGATATCTTTTTTGGGTGTTAGTTCTAAAAGGTCTTGTAAGTCTTCATAGAACTGTTCAACTTCAGCTTATATCAGCATTACTGGTTGGCGCAATGACTTGGATCACTGTGATATGGAATGGTTTGCCTTGGAAACGAACAGAGATCATTCTGTTGTTTTTGAGTTTGCATCCAACTACTGGATTTTGGACTCCTTTTGTTGACTGTGATGGCTACTCCATTTCTTCTAAGGGATTCCTGCCCGCAGTAGTAGATATAATGGTCATCTGAGTTAAATTCACCCAATCCAGTCCATTTTAGTTTGCTGATTCCTAGAGTGTCGACGCTCACTCTTGCCATCTCCTGTTTGACTGCTTCCAATTTGCCTTGATTCATGGACATAACATTCCAGGTTCCTATGCTGTATTGTTCTTGACAGCCTTGGGCTTTGCTTCCATCACCAGTCACATCCACAATTGTGTGTTTTTGTTGCTTTGGCTCCATCTCTTCATTCTTTCTGGAATTATTTCCAGTAGCATATTGGGTACCTAGCAAACTAGGGAATTCATCTTTCAGTGTCCTATCTTTTTGCCTTTTCATACTGTTAAAAATTGATTGATCGTATATGTTTAGGTTTATTTCTGGGCTCTCTATTCTGTTCCACTGATCTTACATCTGTGTTATGCCAATACCACACTCTTTTAATTATTATAGCTTTGTAATACAGTTTTAAATCAGGGTAAGATGCCTCTTGGTTTGTTCTTTGTTCTCTAGACTGCTTTGACTATTTGGGATTTCTTTTCTTCCACTGAAATTTTATATCTGCTTGTTCTATTTTTGTGAAAAATGCCATTGAAATTTTGCTAGGGATGGCATTGAATGTATGTGTTGTGGACATTTTAACTGCGTTAATTATTATAATCCCTGAGCACAGAGCATCTTGCCATTAATGTGTGTCTTCTTCAGTTTAATTAATGTTTTTAGTTTTCAGTATAGAGTTCTTTCAATTCTTCTGTTAAATCTATTCCTAGATATTTTATTCTTTTTGATGTATTTATAAATGTAATTGTTTTCTTATTTCTTAATTTATTTTTCTGGTCATTATTAATATATATAGAAATGCAACAATTTTTTGAGTATTAATTTTATGTTCTGTAACTTTACTGAATCCATTCATTAGTTCGTATAGTTTTCTGATTGGGTTTTAGGGTTTTCAGTATAAAATCTTATGCTATCTGTAAATAGTACCAGTTTTGCTTCTTCCTTTCCAATTTAGATGCCTTTTATTTCTTTTTTCTTCTTCTTTTTCTAATTGCTCTGGCAAGGACTTCCCATACTATGATGAATAAAACTGGAGCCAGTGGGGATCCTTGTCTAGTTCATCATCTTAGAGGAAAAAATTTCAGCTTTTCCACTGAGTGTGATATTAGCTGCAGGATTATCATATATGGCCTTTATTATGTTGAGGTACATTTTCTCTTTATGCACTTTGTTGATAATTTTTATCATGAATCGATGTTGAATTTTGTCATACTTTTTTTTGCATCTATAGAGATGACAGAATAATTTTTATCCTTCCTTTTGTGATGTAGTATATCACATTGACTGATTTGTGGTTATTGAATGATCCTTGTATCACCTGAATTAATCTGACTTGATCATGGTGTATAATTTTAATGTGATATTGAGTTTTTTTTCTAATATTTTGTTAAGGGTTTTTTTAATCTATGTACATTAGGGATATTGGTGTATAATTTTTTTTGTTGTAATGACATCTTCTACTTTTGTTACCATGGTATTACTAACCTCATGAGTTTGTACATACTTTTAATTTTTGGGTAGATTTGGAGAAGGATTGTATTGATTCTTTTTTGAAATCTTGGTAGGTTTACTGTATTCAGGTGGGAATAGCTGATCATGATAGATTTGGTTTTCTACAGATTCTATTCTGGTGTCTTGGTTGGGCACTGCCAAAGAAAGTCATTTGTGATTTGGGGTTGCGCTTGGAATCTACATCTGTAAAGTTTTCTACTGTTCATCTAGGTCTGCATGCACATGGCAGATGCTAGGTAGACCTTGTATCTTGTACCTCATCACCTGTACCTCAATGCTGGCTGTTTGTTCCAATGTAGTGTGGATTTGGAGAAGGAAATGGCAGCCCACTCCAGTGTTCTTGCCTGGAGAATCCCAGGGATGGGGGAGCCTGGTGGGCTGCCGTCTATGGGGTTGCACAGAGTCGGACATGACTGAAGCGACTTAGCAGCAGCAGCAGCAGCAGCAGCAGCAGCAGTGTGGATTTGCAGGAAGAGCAGGGCAGTTCTACCTGTCCTTATTTTCCAATCTAGATTCTTGTAGACATCTCCTGACAAAGGTACTTAATGATTGCTCTGTTGGAACTTTCTAAACAATAAAATACATATCCAAAAAAATTTCACTGAAGTGGTCTAGTCCTGAACTTTTATTTTTTGAGAGGTTTTGGATTACTGATTAAATATCCTTACTAGTAATTGGTCTGTTCAGGATTCTGTTTCATCATGATTCACTCTTGGTAGGTTGTATGTTTCTAGGAATTTATCCATTTCTTCTAAGTTGTTCATTCCATAGAGTATAATTGTTCATTGTAATCTCCTATGATACTTTGTATTTGTGTGGTATCAGTTGTAATATCTCTTCTTTCATTTCTGACTTTATTTATTTAAGGCATGTATCTTTTTTTTCTTGGTCGGTCTAGATAAAGGTTTGTCAATTTTGTTGATCTTTTAAAGAACTAGCTCTTAATTTCATTGGTATTTTCTATTGTCATTTTACCTTATATTCATTTATACCTGTTCTAGTCTTTATTTTTTTCCTCCTTCTATTAACTTTGGGCTTCATTTGTTGTTTTTTCTAGTTCCTTGAGGTATGTATTTAGGTTGTTTATTTTAGATTTTCCTTATTTCTTGAGTTAGATATTTGTCACACTAACTTTCCTCTTAGAATTGCTTTTGTTGCAGCCTGTAAAGTTTGGTGTGTCTCATTTGTCTCAAGGTATTTTTTCTTGTTTGATTTTTCCTTTGGTCCACAGTAGTAACTATTGACTATAATAATATGCTAGTTTTGCATTAAATTTTTTTTTTAAATCAAACAATTTTTGAGGTTCATCTCTCCCCTACTCAACTTTATTGATACTGAGATTGAAGTTGCCAAAGGGTTGTCATGAATCTAATGAAACCAACCAAATAATTATGAAGAAAACTAGCATCTGCAATTGTACTTATCATCTACAGGGATCTCTAGGGCCTATATTTGACTTCTCACAATGTTTTTGTCGAAATTTAGCATTTGGAACAAACATTACTCTCTTAATAGTTACAGAAATAAAGCCACATTTATCTTTGCTGTTTGCATATGATAGCAGAAATTTACCATAGATCCTAAATAACCTTAGGGCATGTTTTATTTTAGAATATCATTCATGTTTAAGATCAAAGAAAGGGAAATATTTACTCTGACTTTTTTTTTAATACACAATTTATTTATTTGTTTTATTCTTCATGGAAAGCATTTTATTTTACGTATTTATTTTTTATTTAAATTTTTATTTTTACTTTATTTTGCTTTACAATACTGTATTGGTTTTGGCATACATTGACATGAATCCACCACGGGTGTACATGAGCTCCCAAACATGAACCCTCCTCCCACCTCCCAACCCACATCATCCCTCCGGATCATCCCGATGCACCAGCCCCAAGTCTGACTTTTTAACAATAGTCCATTCATTCCTTAGTTTATAAGTTGATACCCACTCATTCTTGTATCCTCATTTATCATATCCACCAGAATCAAGTTGTTGTTGTTGTTGTTGTTTAATGGGGATGGGAAATGCACTATTTCATGATACATAGCTGCTGCTGCTAACTTATTTCAGTCGTGTCCGACTCTGTGCCACCCATAGACGGCAGCCCACCAGGCTCCCCTGTCCCTGCGAATCTCCAGGCAAGAATACTGGAGTGGGTTGCCATTTCCTTCTCCAATGCATGAAAGTGAAAAGTGACAGTGAATTCGCTCAGTCGTGTCTAACTCTTCAAGACCCCGTGGACTGCAGCCTACCAGGCTTTTCCATCCATGGGATTTGCTAGGGAAGAATCAGTTGAGTTCAGTTCAGTTGCTCAGTTGAGTCTGACTCTTTGTGACACCATGAATTGTAGCACACCAGGCCTCCCTGTCCATCACCAACTCCTGGAGTTTTAGTCAAACTCATGTCCATCGAGTCAGTGATGCCATCCAGCCATCTCATCCTCTGTCATCCCCTTCTCCTCCTGCCCCGAATCCCTCCCAGCATCAGGGTCTTTTCCAATGAGTCAACGCTCACATGAGGTGGCCAAAGTATTTGAGTTTCAGCTTTAGCATCATTCCTTCAAATGAACACCCTGGACTGATCTCCTTTAGAATGGACTGGTTAGACCTCCTTGCAGTCCAAGGGACTCTCAAGAGTCTTCTCCAACACCACAGTTCAAAAGCATCAATTCTTTGGCATTCAGCTTTCTTCACAGTCCAGCTCTCACATCCCTACATGACCATTGGAAAAACCATAGCCTTGACTAGATGGACTTTTGTTGGCAAAATAATGTCTCTGCTTTTGAATATGCTATCTAGGTTGGTCATAACTTTCCTTCCAAGGAGTAAGTTTATTTTAATTTCATGGCTGGAACTACCATCTGCAGTGATTTGGGAGCCCCCAGAATAAAGCCTGACACTGTTTCCACTGTTTCCCCATCTACTTCCCATGAAGTGATGGGACCATATGCCATGATCTTAGCTTTCTGAATGTTGAGCTTTAAGCCAACTTTTTCACTCTCCTCCTTCACTTTCATCACGAGGCTTTTTAGTTCCTTTTCACTTTCTGCCATAAGGGTGGTGTCATCTGCATATCTGAGGTTATTGATATTTCTCCCAGCAATCTTGATTTCAGCTGTGCTTCATCCAGCCCAGCATTTCTCATGATGTACTCTGCATAGAAGTTATGTAAGCAGGGTGACAATATGCAGCCTTGACGTACTCCTTTTCCTATTTGGAACCAGTCTGTTGTTCCATGTCCAGTTCTAACTGTTGCTTCCTGACCTGCATATAGGTTTCTCAAGAGGCAGTTCAGGTGGTCTGGTATTCCCGTCTCTTTCGGAATTTTCCACAGTTTGTTGTGACTATGCTTTGGCATAGTCAATAAAGCAGAAATAGATGTTTTTCTAGAACTCTTGCTTTTTTGATGATCCAGAAGATGTTGGCAATTTGATCTCTGGTTCCTCTGCCTTTTCTAAAACCAGCTTGAACATCTGGAAATTCACGGTGCATTTATTGCTGAAGCCTGGTTTGGAGAATTTTGAACATTACTTTACTAGCGTGTGAGATGAGTGCAATTGTGTGGTAGTTTGAGCCTTCTTTGACATTGCCTTTCTTAGGGATCAGAATGAAAACTGACCGTTTCCAGTCCTGTGGCCCCTGCTGAGTTTTCCAAATTTGCTGGCATATTGAGTGCAACACTTTCACAGCATCATCATTCAGTATTTGAAATAGCTCAACTGGAATTCCATCACCTCCACTAGCTTTGTTCCTAGTGGTGCTTTCTAAGGCCCACTTGACTCCACATTCCAAGATGTCTGGCTCTAGGTGAGTGATCACACCATTGTGATTATCTTGGTCATGGAGATCTTTTTTGTACAGTTCTGTGTATTCCTGCCACCTCATCTTAATATCTTCTGCTTCTGTTAGGTCTATACCATTTCTGTCCTTTATTGAGGCCATCTTTGCATGAAATGTTCCCTTGGTATCTCTAATTTTCTTGACGAGATCTCTAGTCTTTCCCATTCTGTTGTTTTCCACTATTTATTTGCATTGATCACTGAGGAGGGCTTTATTATCTCTCCTTGCTATTCTTTGGAACTCTGCATTCAAATGGGAATATCTTTCCTTTTCTCCTTTGCTTTTTGCTTCTCTTCTTTTCACAGCTATTTGTAAGGCTTCCCCAGACAGCCATTTTTGCTTGTTTGCATTTCTTTTCCATGGGTATGGTCTTGATCCCTGTCTCCTGTACAATGTCACGAAGCTCTGTACATAGTTCATCAGGCACTCTATCAGATCTAGGCCCTTAAATCTATTACTCACTTCCACTGTATAATCATAAGGGATTTGATTTCGGTCATTCCTGAATGATCTAGTGGTTTTCTCTACTTTCTTCAATTTAAGTCTGAATTTGACAATAAGGGGTTCATGATTTGAGCCACAGTCAGCTCCCAGTCTTGTTTTTGCTGACTGTGTAGAGCTTCTCCATCTTTACTGTAAAAAATATAATCAGTCTGATTTCGGTGTTGATCATCTGGTAATGTCCATGTGTAGAGTCTTCTCTTGTGTTGTTGGAAGAGGGTTTTGCTATAACCAGTGCTTTCTCTTGGCACAACTCTATTATTAGCCTTTGCCCTACTTCATTCTGTACTCCAAGGCTGAATTTGCCTGTTACTCCAGGTGTTTCTTGACTTCCTACTTTTGCATTCCAGTACCCTATAATGAAAAGGACATCTTTTTTAGGTGTTAGTTCTAGAAGGCCTTGTAGGTCTTCATAGAACTGCTCAACTTCAGCTTCTTCAGCATTACTGGTTGGGGCATAGACTTGGATAACGGTGATATTGAATGGTTTGCCTTGGAAATGAACAGAGATCATTCTGCTGTTTTTGAGATTGCATCCAAGTACTGCATTTCGGACTCTTTTGTTGACCACGATGGCTACTCCATTTCTTCTAAGGGATTCCTGGCCACAGTAGTAGATATAATGGTCATCTGAGTTAAATTCACCCATTCCAGTCCCTTTTAGTTCACTGACTCATAGAATGTTGATGTTCACTCTTGCCATCTCCTGCTTGACCACTTTCAATTTGCCTTGATTCATGGACCTAACATTCCTGGTTCCTATGCAATATTGCTATTTACAGCATTGGACCTTTTTTCTATCACCAGTCACATCCACAACTGGGTATTGTTTTTACTTTGGCTCCATCCCTTCATTCTTTCTGGAGTTACTTCTCCACTGATCTCCAGTAGCATATTGGGCACCTACCGCCCTAGGGAGTTCCCCTTTCAGTATCCTATCATTTTGCCTTTTCATACTGTTCATGGGGTTCTCAAGGGAAGAATACTGAAGTGGTTTGCCATTCCCTTCTCTAGTGGACCACATTCTGTCAGACCTCTCCACCATGACCTGTCCATCTTGGGTGGCCCCACAGGGCATGGTTTAGTTTCATTGAATTAGACAAGTCTGTGGTCTGTGTGATCACATTGGGTAGTTTTCTGTGATTATGGTTTCAGTGTGTCTGCCCTCTGGTACCCTCTCACAACACCTACAGTTTTACTTGGATTTCTCTTACCTTGGATGTGAAGTAGCTCTTCACGGCTGTTCCAGCAAAGCGCAGCTGCTGGACTAGGGTTATCCCCTCTTGGCTGCCCCTCCTGACCTTGAACATGGAGTAGCTCCTCTTGGCCCTCTTGCGCCCGCGCAGCCGCCGCTCCTTGGATGTGGGGTTGCTCCTCTCACCCGCCTCCCCTGACCTCGGGTGTGGGGTAGCTTCTCTCGGCCGCCTCCCTTGACTTCGGATGTGGGGTAGCATAGATATAATTCCAAACTTCAGCTCTTGACAATATGCAACAGACTGTAAACAGCCTTTCTATTCATAAAAGTATAAGTAGAAAGAAAGTAAAAGGGTTGCTTAGCTATAGTAAGACCTCACATTATAGGTAAACCAGCTTTTAAGTAATTTGAGAATGAGGTACATGGGAGTCAGTGTGAAAATCAAGGGATTTTTTCCTAACAGGTTTTGTTTCCGAGGAGTTTTTCTTCTTTATCCTTTAACTCTTTGAAGGCATCACATTCAGTACATTTCTTAAATGTTCAAACTGAGGACAGAACTCAAGAGCAGAGGAGGGGTGGATGGGAAATGTGTTTTATTAGCAGATTAATTTTAGAAGGTCTGGAAGGGCACATAGTCCTTAGCTACTGATTTTGACAGTTTGCATTATGGGTGTGTACATGCTTGCCCAGTCACTTCAGTCATGTCTGACTCTGTGCAGCGCTATGGACTGTAGCCTGCCAGGGTCTTCTGTCCATGGGATTCTCCAGGTAAGAATACTGGGATGGGTTGCCATGCCTTCCTCCAGGGGATCTTCCCAACCCACTGTTCGAACCCATGTCTCTTATATTGGCAGGGGTGTTCCTTACCTCTGGTGCCACCTGGGAAGCCCAAGCATTATGGGTATTCTTGTATCACTCACTCCTCAAAAGGTGATCCACATAGTAGTTGCTCCATTCCTAGCCTCTTCAATAGGTCCAGTCTGATTACTTGTAATATTAATTTTGGAGGAGAAAGACAATTTAGAAATATTTTATGAGGACATGAAATCAGAGTTATTTATATTGTCCCAATTATCTGTCCTGTTAGGCTACAGATACTACTACTTGAGTGCTACCTGGTTGCTGATTTAAGATTTAATTATTACATTCCAGGAGACAGGGTGTGGATGGATTAAGCTCTATATGAGTAGAGACAGCCATTTGTCCTGCACCATTCCACACCAAGAACAATAAACAGACTTGAAAGAGCTGTTTATAGGTAGATTTTTAGCCTCAGATATTTAATGGACATCTGTTTGGTACGTGGCACTAGACTTGATGCTGTGGAAGAGTCAGAAGTGATTTACATATGAATCTTGCTCTCTCAAAAGATTCTGTCCAGTCTTTAGGGTTTTCTATGTAGAGGATCATGTCATCTGCAAACAGTGAGAGTTTTACTTCTTCTTTTCCAATTTGGATTCCTTTTATTTCTTTTTCTGCTCTGATTGCTGTGGCCAAAACTTCCAGAACTGTGTTGAATAGTAGCGGTGAAAGTGGTCACCCTTGTCTTGTTCCTGACTTTAGGGGAAATGCTTTCAATTTTTCTCCATTAAGGATAATGTTTGCTGTGGGTTTGTCATATATAGCTTTTATTATGTTGAGGTATGTTCCTTCTATTCCTGCTTTCTGGAGGGTTTTATCATACATGGATGTTGAATTTTCTCAAAGGCTTTCTCTGCATCTATTGAGATAATCATATGGCTTTTATTTTTCAATTAGTTAATGTGGTGAATTACATTAATTGATTTGTGGATAATAAAGAATCCTTGCATCCCTGGGATAAAGCCCACTTGGTCATGGTGTATAATCTTTTTATTGTGTTGTTGGATTCTGATTGCTAGAAAACCCTAAAGACTCCACCAGAAAATTACTAGAGCTAATCAATGAATATAGTAAAGTTTCAGGATATAAAATCAAGACAAAAAATTGCTTGCATTCTTATGCACTAATAATGAGAAAGTAGAAAAAGAAATTAAGGAAACAATTCCATTCACTGTTGCAACGAAAAGAATAAAATACTTAGGAATATATCTACCTAAAGAAACTAAAGACCTATATATAGGAAACTGTAAAACACTGGTGAAAGAAATCAAAGAGGACACTAATAGATGGAGAAATATACCATGTTCATGGATTGGAAGAATCAATATAGTGAAAATGAGTATACTACCCAAAGCAATCTACAGATTCAGTGCAATCCCTATCAAGCTACCAGGGGTATTTTTCACAGAGCTAGAACAAATAATTTCACAATTTGTATGGAAATGCAAAAAACCTCAAATAGCCAAAGCAATCTTGAGAAAGAAGAATGGAACTGGAGGAATCAACTTGCCTGAGTTCAGGCTCTACTGCAAAGCCGCAGTCATCAAGACAGTATGGTACTGGCACAAAGACAGAAATATAGATCAATGGAACAAAATAGAAAGCCCAGAGATAAACGCACGCACCTGTGGATGCCTTATCTTTGACAAAGGAGGCAAGAATATAGAATGGATTAAAGACAATCTCTTTAACAAGTGGTGCTGGGAAAACTGGTCAACCACTTGTAAAAGAATGAAACTGGAACACTTTCTAACACCACACACGAAAATAAACAAAATGGATTAAAGATCTAAACATAAGACCAGAAACTGTAAAACTCCTAGAAGAGAACAGAGGCAAAACCGTCTCCGACATAAATCACAGCAGGATCCTCTATGATCCACCTCCCAGAATACTGGAAATAAAAACAAAAATAAACAAATGGGATCTAATTAAAATTAAAAGCTTCTGCACAACAAAAGAAACTATAAGCAAGGTGAAAAGACAGCCTTCAGAATGGGAAAAAAAATAATAGCAAATGAAGCAACTGACAAACAACTAATCTCAAAAATATACAAGCAACTTATGCAGCTCAATTCCAGAAAAATAAACGACCCAATCAAAAAATGGGCCAAAGAACTAAATAGACATTTCTCCAAAGAAGACACACGGATGGCTAACAAACACATGAAAAGATGCTCAACATCACTCATTATCAGAGAAATGCAAATCAAAACCACAATGAGGTACCATTTCACACCAGTCAGAATGTCTGCGATCCTAAAGTCTACAAGCAATAAATGCTGGAGAGGGTGTGGAGAAAAAGGAACCCTCTTGCACTGTTGGTGGGAATGCAAACTAGTACAGCCACTATGGAGAACAGTGTGGAGATTCCTTAAAAAAACTGGAAATTGAACTGCCTTATGACCCAGCAGTCCCACTGCTGGGCATACACACCAAGGAAACCAGAATTGAAAGAGACACGTGTACCCCAATGTTCATCGCAGCACTGTTTATAATAGCCAGGACATGGAGGCAACCTTGATGTCCATCAGCAGACGAATGGATAAGAAAGCAGTGGTACATATACACAATGGAGTATTACTCAGACATTAAAAAGAATACATTTGATCAGTTCTAATGAGGTGGATGAAACTGGAGCCAATTATACAGAGTGAAGTAAGCCAGAAAGAAAAACACCAATACAGTATATTAATGCATATATATGGAATTTAGAAAGATGGTAATGATAACCCTGTATGCAAGACAGCAAAAGAGACACAGATGTATAGAACAGACTCTGTGGGAGAGGGAGAGGGTGGGATGATTTTGAAGAATGGCATTGAAACATGTATACTATCATGTAAGAAACAAATCGCCAGTCTATGTTCGATACAGGATACAGCATGCTTGGGGCTGGTGCACTGGGATGACCCAGAGAGATGATATGGCTAGATAGGTGGGAGGGGGGTTCAGGATTGGGAACTCATGTACACCCGTGGCGGATTCATGTCAATGTATGGCAAAACCAATGCAGTATTGTAAAGTAAAAATAAATAAATAAAAGAAAAAAAAGTTTCTGTCCATAAGTACATACAATATTTTACACATATTGTGAAAACATAGTATCACTTAGTGCTACAACTCATGTGTTACAGAGTTTGAAGTTGTGAGTTACTATTTCCAGCCATTATAAGGAGTGTATTCCCTGGTAGCTCAGATGTTAAAGAATCCAACTGCAATACAGGAGACCCTGGTCGGATCCCCGGGTTGGAAAGATCTCCTGTAGAAGGGAATGGCTACCTCAAGTATTCTTGTCTGGCAAATTCCATGGTCAGAGGAGCCTGGCAGACTACAGTCCATGCAGTTGCAGAGTCAGACACTTTTCTGAAGTGTGTCTGAAGTGAAAAGTGATAGTCACTTTCAGAGTGGAAATAACAATTAATGGAATTACAAATTTCCCCTGGATCAAGGCTCCAAGTTGCATGACCAGATTAGCCCCCTTCTCTGTAACTCAGCACAGTCATACTCATGCAGGTTCTTGGTGAAAGGTAAAAGGGAGGACTTTTTCATCCTCCTTTCTCTCCAGCTAGGTTTATCAAGAAGACTTTCTGCAGGAAGTATCATTTGATGTGAATCCCAAAAAAATCTGTTAAATTGTTACACTGTACTCCCCTAAAGACTTCAGATGAGATAACGTTACAGATCAAGATAAGGTGCATAAGAATAGAATATTAGAGATTATATCAAAGAGGCAAAAGAAACATATTTTAAAGTCTCAAGGTAGAATAGAAGTATGGTTTTATGGTAGTTTTTTCCTCAAGCCTTTTGGCATGACAGGAAATGTGGAATGAAATTTTGTTACATAGTTTTTCATAGTGAGGTGAGAAAGGGTACAAATGTATCTTTTGAGATTACTCTCCCACTGGCAACACTTTGTATCTTAGTCTGTTATATTCACTTGTATAAATATTTTCCTACTTGCCTTTACATACAAGCTATCAGCTCTCTCCATTGAAGATTTTCTCTATCCCTTACTCTTCCTGGTCCTCTCAGTATAACTCCCTTATTCTGTTAACTCCTTTCTGGAAACCTATTTCTTTAAAAAAATTAGGTCTTTTGGCCCTCATTTAGACAACCCCTTTCAACCAAGTGACTCATCTTGCTCTTCTTTTTCATGACATAATATAAAAGATTAAAATTTCTACTTACCTTCTCCTACAATTGGACTTCTGTCCCTACTTGAAATGATTCTCATTCAATTCACTTTTTATGACCTGAATCCAATATGGTTCCTTTCCATTCTATTCCTGTTTTGGTATTATTGAACATTTGATTTAATTGATGATGTGCTACTGAAAAGTTTTTCCCTTGGTTTAAGTTTTTAAAAAGCTTTAGTTCACCAAGAACACTTAACATGTGGTCTGCCCTCTTAAGAAATTTTAAGTGATTCTAGAAACAGTATTGTAAAACACATTTCTAGAGTGTGTTCATCTTAACTGAAACTTTTTGCCTGTTGACTAGTAACTCCCTATTTCCTCTTTGCCCCAGCCCCTAGCAACCACCATTTCACTCTGATTCTATGACACTGAATATTGTAGATTCCTCATGTAGGTGTTTTTCTATGACTAGTTTATTTTACTTAGCATCACATCTTCAGGGTTCATTCATGTTGTTGCATACTGCAGAATTTCGTTGTTTTTTTTTTTTTAAAGGTTAAACAGTATTTGCTGTATGTATATAACATATGGACTTCCCTTGTAGCTAAGTTGGTAAAGAGGCTGCCTGCAATGTGGGAGACCCGGGTTTGATTCCTGGATCAGGAAGATCTCTTGAAGAGGGAAATGGCAACCCACTCCAGTATTCTTGCCTGGAGAATCCCATGGACAGAGGAGCCTGGCAGTCTACAGTCTATGGGGTCTCAAGAGTGGAACATGACTGAGTGACTAGCCATGCATATACCATATATTTTTGTCCATTCATCTGTTGATGGGCATGTAAGCTGTTTCCACATCTTGGCTATTATAAACATGAGAGTGGGTATCTCTTTGAGATCCTGATTTCAATCCTTTCAATACATACCTAGACCTGGGATTGCTAGATTATATGGTAGTTCTGCTTTGAATTTTTTGAGAAATACTCCTCCTATTGTGTTTCATAATGGCTGTACCGTTTTGCATTCACACTTGCATTCACCAGTGTGCAAGGATTCCAGTTTTTCCACATTCTCCACTGCGCTTACTATCATTTTTATTTTTTGATAATGTGTGTGCTTAGTTGCTCAGTCGTGTCCCACTCTTTGCAACCCCATGGAATGTAGTCCGCCAGGCTCCTCTGTCCATGGGATTCTCCAGGCAAGAACACTGGCGTGGGTTGTCATGCCTTCCTCCAAGGTATCTTTCCAACCCAGGGATTGAACCCAGGTCTCCTGCGCTGCAGATTCTTTACCATCTGAGCCACCGTCCTGATGAATGTGAAGTGAGATCTTATTTTGATTTTGATTTGGAATTAACAACAGTTAGTGATATTGAGCCTTTTTTCGTATGCCTGTTAGGCATTTGTATATCTTCTTTGAATAAAAGGCTATTAAAGTCCTTAGCCCATTTTAAATAAGGTTATTAGTTGTCTTTTTTCTTTGTTTTACTATTATGCTGTGTATGAGTTAGTTGTTCAGTTGTGTCTGACTCTTTTGCGACCCTGTGGACTATACCTGCCATACCTGTTCATGGGATGCTTCAGTTAAGAATACTGGAGTGGATAGCCGTTCCTTTCTGGGGATCTTCCCTACCCAGGGATTGAGCCCAGGTCTCCTTCATTGCAGACAGATTCTTTACTGTCTGAGCCATCAGGGAAGCCTTAGTCTTTGTTTTGTTTTGCTATTATGCTGTAGGAGTTCCTTATATATTTTGGAGATTAACCCTTTGTCAGATCTATGGTTTGTAATGGTTTTCTCTCATTCTGTAGGCTGCCTTTTCGCTATGGTTTCCTTTCCTGTGCAGAAGTCTTTTAGTTTGATACAGCCTCATTTGTTTGTTTTTGCTTTTGTTGCCTGTGCTCCTGAAAACAGGGCCTTTTCCTGGTAATCCAGGAACAATAATGTTTTCTTTTAGTTACTGATTAACAGATTTCTGTCTTTAGTTCTCTGTTTTCAAACCCCCTGTGACCAAGTTCCTTCACCTTTCATTATTCTTAGATACATGCCTTTGGAACAGGTCTCTTTCCCAATGTTTTAAGTGCCCAACTTCTTGTTGGACATTTCGGACTTTTTGGACCCTGTGTCCCTTGGGTAACAACTCCAAAGTTCAATTCCTTTTTTCTCCTGCCAGACTTTATCTCCACATGGGCCACTGGAATCTCCACAGACACCCTTGGCTAGACTTGTCCCTAAGTTCTCTCTCAGGATCCTTTCTCATCCTCTACGTATCCATTTGCTCCTTATATACTCATATTCCAGGTCATGACTTTAAATGCTGTAAATGCAAGTATATCAGATTCCTTTCCTTTCCCTTTCACCCACGTGATTTGCCCTTTCTCTTCCAGGACTGCCATATCCACCCTAGGAATTCTTGTTCATCCTTTATGTTCACACCATTCCATATGTCTTCTTGGATTGTCCCAGACAGAGTGGGGCTTCTCTACCTGTATTATGTTTGTTGCTTTATGTTTTACCTATATTTGTTTATACCCCCGTGAAACTGCTAACATTTTTAAATGAGTAATTTAAGACTCATTAATAACTCAGTATATTTATTTGTTTGACACATGCTTGGAAACATGACTCCAAAAAACAGGTTGTTGGTGCTTATCCATGGCTAGTCCAATTCTCTATGTATGAAAACAGTGCAGAAAAGTTAAGTGATTTTCCCAAGGTCCCAATTAGTTTTTGGCAAATTAAACTAACTCATTTTTTCCGTAGGTCAGAACCTTAAATTAGTAGTAATTCCACTGCATTATTGTCACCTTTGTCCTTGCTTCCCTTTCCTTACCCCTGATGGATGATACAGTTTATTGTGGTACATTGCTTTGTGAATGATGAGAACAGTTTGGCCTTGACTAGGCTTGGTCTAAGTATTGGTGAGTGTGCCATGAAGAGAAAGAAAGGAAAAATCTTCGTATTGAGATGACTTGGCAGGACAGTCTGGGTCCCCTGGCAGTCACAGAGAGAACCACTCTTGAGTCCCTGGTGGCAGTTTCAACAGCTGTAGCTGCCAAGACAAAGAGCAGTGGGCAGGTGGTAAGGAAATGATGGAGGGGACTCTTGAGTAATCCTTGCCTCAGTGGGATGAGCTTGGGGAGAGATGTCAGCTGAGTTTCTGAGGTGTGGGATCGGAGCATTGGTGAAGGAGGAGGCTTCATTGCCAGGTTAGTACAGCTGCCAGACCTCAGCGCCTCCGTTGTGTTTTCGCGTCCCTCTTTTGAAGTTCATGTGCTTTACCTTTGTTTGTATAGGTCGGAGACCCACTTGGTACACAGTCACAACTGTAATTTAAACCTAAAAACTACTTTCCTTTCACAAAGCTGTGACAGAAAGAACTAGTTCTTGGGCTCTGGTTAATTATTCAAGCTTTTGTTTTTTCCCAGCTTCTGACTTTATAATTGCATAGATTGATCTTGTGGTATATGAAACAATATCATCATAAGGTAACATATAGTCCAAGTGAAAATATACTGATGTAGGCACTTAATTTATGTACTTCCTGGGTGGCATTCGTGGTAAAGAACATGGCTGCCAGTGCAAGAGACCATAAGAGATGCAGGTTCAGTTCCTGGGTTGGGAAGATCTGTTGGAGGAGGACATGGCAACCCACTGTAGTATTCTTGCCTGGAGAATCCCATGGACAGAGGAGCCTGGTGGGCTATGGTGCATAGGGTTGCAAAGAGTTGGGCACGACTAAAGTGACTTAGCTTGCATGCATGTACTTACTTTATACTGCACCTATTTCCAGAAAACTTTGAAGAGGCTTTGCACCTAAATAAGTTGCAGTTTGTCAAATTTTGGAGAGCATGTCTCACTTTCTTTGCTGAGTGTCTAGGTTCCCCATAGGCAGGGCTGGAGTCCCTGTGTGAAAAGCAGTCTCCCTCGTGACTCACCTGGGTTAGGCTGTGGCTCAGCCTTCTGCCCCTAGCAGTTTGGTGATGGACCTTTCACTCAGGAATCTCAGGTTCCTTTTATTATACAGTGACTTCTTGTGTCTGAAGTTTCCTCTCAATTTAAATTCTTTTCCCTCTCTGTATTTACAAGGTTGGCTTTTATAGCATATGGCTACAATTTAATAATGCAAAGCATTTTCCTCCTCACAGCTGGAAAGCTGAGATTGTTAAGTATCACAGAGAGAGTGGACTTGCTCCAGGCTAGTTAAAATCATTGAACTCTGCAGAAGCTAAGCTTGCTGCATGGATCAACCTATACAAAGGCACCCAGGGGACCCCATCTTGCGTATAAGAGCATCATGCTTGGAAAAGGGATCAATTCTGTATATTGCAAGCAGAATAAAATACTAAGTGTGTGTGTGTGTATATGTGTATAGGTATATATGTGTATACATATATATGTATGTATATACACATACACCAGAGAAGGCGGTGGCACCCTACTCCGGTACTCTTGCCTGGAAAATCCCATGGATAGAGGAGCCTGGTAGGCGGCAGTCCATGGGGTTGGGAAGAGTCAGACATGACTGAGCGACTTCACTTTCACTTTTCACTTTCATGCATTGAAGAAAGAAATGGCAACCCACTCCAGTGTTCTTGCCTGGAGAATCCCAGGGATGGGGGAGCCTGGTGGGCTGCCGTCTATGGGGTCGCAGAGTCGGACACGACTGAAGCAACTTAGCAGCAGCAGCAGCAGCAACATACACATACACCTCTCCCTAGATTTTAATTTGTTTCTACCTCATAAGATCGAAGAATGTGTTTTCAAGTTATTAGATAAATCAACTAAAACCTCATTTCTTTTTCTGTAACTATCAAAAAGTATCAAGGTATCAAGTAACTTAAGCAAATACTTTTGTATGGTAATTTGACTCTTGGCTTTTATTGGGTTGTCCAAAAAATTCATTCGGGCTTTTCCATATGGTGTCACAGAAAAACTTGAGCAAACTTTTTGGCCAACCCAATACATAATATCATTAGTGGTTGACAAATTTAACAGAAAAATTAGGTTTTGTTTTTCAAAGCTGTTATTAATCTTTTGGGGTCTTTTAACTTGTGTGCTGGTCTTTGGGGACCTTGCCCTCTTTCATTTTCTTTTATGTAGAATTAGGGACACATTCCTGTTTGCACTGAGATATTTCCAACTCTTGATTCTAATAGATACAGCCCCTTCCTCACCCGTACTCCTTACCTTAGCACATGCATTTCCCCAGTGCATTCAGGAGGAAGAACACAGAAAAACCACTTGACTTTCAGATTTGATCTTACCATCATTAAAATCATCACATATACTTGTTAATGACATGAAATAAGCAATGATATGATATATATTTTAAAATATATACATCATAGGTTCCACAGATATGACGTGTCTGGAATAGACAAATCCATAAAGACAGGGGTTTAGAGGTATTGAGGGAAATGGGCACATAACTGATAATGGGTATCATGTTTCCTTTTAAGGTGATGAAAATGATTTGGAATTAGATAGATATACTCTGAAGATACGGCAAACTACTAAATTGTATACTTTAAAAGGGTATGTGAATTATATCTCAGTAAATCTGCGATTTTTATGTCTTTTTAAAGTATTTATGAGCCATTAGGAGAAAAAGGTCTGGAACTCAAAGCTATGATAGAGACTTGGGTAGGGGGGTGTGTTGTAATCTGGGGGTTAGGGATCTCAGGAAATCCAGGAAGAGAGGCCCCAGGGAAGTCTAGCACAAGGGAAGTCACATGGCAAATGGTATGAGATATGCATTTCTCTGAGCTTTGTTCTGTCTCAGTAGAGCCCCTTACTCGGGTGAGGTACAGAGGTCACCGGCACGTGCCAGTGATGAGTGACATGATGTACTGGCTCCATTGTTTATTCTGTGGCACTTTTGTAGGTATAGCAGATTTTTAGTTTCAAAGTTTAGTATTATGGATTGCAGTCATTTTCTGAAATGAATTCTTTCAAACTGAACAATGTTTTCTAAATAAGTAAGCAAGGAATAAATGATCTCTTTATTAGAACATAATAAAGTATTCTGCTCATTGTTGGTCACTCGCCAAGTTGTGTCCATCTCTTTACGACCCCAAGGACTGCAGCATGCTAGGCTTCCCTGTCCCTCACCCTCTCCTGGAGTTTGCCCAAGTTCATGTCCCTTGCATTGGTGATGCCGTTGACATGGCATCCTCTGTTACTGTCTTCTCCTTCAGCCTTCAATCTTTTCCAGCATCAGGGTCTTTTCCAGTGAGTCAGTTGTTTGCATCAGGTGGCCAAAGTATTGGAGCTTCAGCTTTAGCATCAGTCCTTCTAATGAGTGTTCAGGGTTGATTTCCCTTAAGATTGAGTTGTTTGATCTCCTTGCTGTCAAAGGAACTCTCAAGAATTTTCTCCAGCATCATAGTTCGAAAACATCAATTCTTCGGCGCTCTGCCTTCTTTATGGTCCAGCTCTCACAACTGTATTTGAATACTAAAAAGATCATAGGCTTGACTATACGGACTTTTGTCTGCAAAGTGATGTCTTTGTTTTTTTTAAATACACTATCTAAGTTTGTCATAGCTTTCCTGCCAACGTCTTCTGGTTTCATGGTTGCAGTCACCATCCACAGTGAGTTTAGAGTCCAAGAAGAGGAAATCTGTCACTGCTTCCACCATTTCCCCTTCTATTTGCCATGAAGTAATGGGGCCAGGTGCCATGATGTTAGTTTTTTTAATACTGAGTTTTGAGCCGACTTTTTCACTCCCCTGCTTCACCCTTATCAAGAGGTTCTTTAATTCCTCTTTGCTTTCTCCCATTAGAGCAATATCATTTGTATATCTGAGGTTGTTGCTGTTTCTCCTGGCAATCTTGATTTCAGCTTGTAATTCATCCAGCCCAGCAATTCTCATGATATACTCTGCATGGAAGTTAAATAAACAGGGTGACAATAAACAGCCTTGTCATGCTCCTTTCTCAATCCTGAAGCAGTCAATTGTTCCATACAAACTTCTAACTGTTGCTTCTTGACCTGCATACAGGTTTCTCAGGAAACAGGTAAGATGGCCTGGTATTTCCATCTCTTTAAGAGTTTTCCACAGTTTGTTACGATCCACATAGTCAAAGGCTTTAGCATAGTCAGTGAAACAAAGGTAGATGTTTTTCTGGAATTCCCTTGCTTTCTCTATGATCCAGCAAATGTTGGTAATTTGATCTCTGGTTCCTCTGCCTTTTCTAAACCCAGCTTGGACATCTGTAAGTTCTCAGTTCATGTAATGCTGAAGCCTAGCAGGCAGGATTTTGAGCATAACCTTACCAGCATGGGAAATGAATGCAGTTGTCTGGGTGGTTTGAACATTTTTTAGTACTGCCCTTCTTGGAAATTGAGATGAGGATTGATCTTTACCAGTCCTGTGGCCACTGCTGAGTTTTCCAAATTTGCTGACATATTAGCAGATAGCATTCTGCTATTTTATATTTAATATGCCCTTAGTTGACATCTGGAAATAACCCATTGCTTTACCTAGTGTTGACTGGTGAATAGTGGATTATCCATGAATTTTTGAGAGAGCATGTAGAAAGAGAAGCAGAGAGATGAGGAAAGACCATTGATAGGGTTACTCTTAGAACAGATGAGGAAGGCAAAATATTTTTTTAAGTTCTGAATCTTAACATGTTATTTTAGAAAATATTGACACTCCGTCCTTTTAACTAGAGCACCTAGATTTTTAAAATAATTTTCTTACTCTCTGTAACTGGTATTTTTGCCTTGGGTCTTAGTCCCTGTGATACATTCTGTAATGAGCCCTGGTGTTCTCCAGAATGTGAGCATCTAATTATTTCTTTCTCCTCCCCTGTCTGTGTTAAAGGTTCCCACTCTAGCCTAAACCTAATCTTTCCACGGCGTCTGATGCAGCCCATATTGGTGTGTCCTCTGCTCGCCCTTCCATTGCCCACGTGGACCTTGCACCCAGCCTTTGCGTTCACCATGTGCCTCTCCTTTGTCTTTGTCGTGTTTTTCTGCCTGTACTCCCTTTTCTGCCTGTACTGATGCTTCACCAGTGAAACTTCTCCAGACACTCTCTGCAGTACAGTTTACAATAACGACACCTTTATCACATTGTACTTGTCTTTTTCACTTAATAGATTCTGAACACCTTCAAGTGAAGACTGTATTTGTTTTTGTCAACCCAGTATCTAAGGCAGTGCCTGGCCAGAGACAGTGTTCAGCAGTTTTCGAGATTTAGGCAATAGAGGCTTAGACCAACAATAGGTTAAATACATTTTAACCTGTTCTTAAGGTTGCATTCCCCAGAATCTGACCTAAGTCAGGAGAAGCAGAGTGTTTCATAGAGACAGTCATGGTGAGCTTCTTCTGCCCTGAAGATAATCTATGTGCTAGACATGACTGACTGTCTGAGAGATGTTCTGAACTGCTAACTTGTGTAGCATGTCCAATGGTAAATTTGGTAGGGATGCATCAGACAGAGAATTGTAGTGCTCTAATATCATTACTGATTCAGGATACCAGTCTCAGATGCATCCAGTCTTTCTCTTCTCCCAAACTAATGAACTGTAGAGAAGGTCTATTTGCTATTTCATGCTTTTGTTTGGTATAAATATCAAAATGTTCCTAGAGTTTATATGATCATGAATGTGTAAGCAGGTAAGGTAGCTTTCTAGAAGTTGTGAAAATTGCAGGACTAATGAGAGTCATTATCTTCAAAAATTTTCATGACTACATTGACTATTCTTTATTCATTTGTGATTGTTTTGGAAATATTACTTTCTAAAAATTTCAACCCCATTGTTTATAGATTAAAGAGATACTTTATTTATGTTTTATTAGGTATAATTGACATATAATAAATTGCATATCTACCTATTATATAAATATGTATCTATGTATATAAAAATGAAGAGAATAAATACTTATCAAATATACAAAGCCATGTATTTGTGTGTGTATTTCTGCTCTATCTCATTGATCTATCTTTTGCCAATACCAACTCTTTTCTTGATTTCTGTAAATTTATAAGATTTTAAAATTATCTTTATGTCCTCTGGAGAAGGCAATGGCACCCCACTTCAGTACTCTTGTCTGGAAAATCCCATGGATAGAGGAGCCTAGTAGGCTGTGGTCCATGGGGTCGCTAAGAGTCAGACACAACTGAGCAATTTCCCTTTCACTTTTCACTTTCATGCATTGGAGAATGGAATGGCAACCCAGTCCAGTGTTCTTGCCTGGAGAATTCCAGGGATGGGGAAGCCTGGTGGACTGCTGTCTATGGGGTCGCTTTAGGTAAAGGTTCATTAGATGAAGGACCAGCAGTCACTAGAAATTGATTAGATTTGGAAATTCTACTGTTACTCATACTACTACTGCCATTACAAATAATTGTGTATTAAACCCTAAACACTTCATATATACTTTCTTATTTAATAGTCGCTTCAAATCTGTGAGTTCAGCATTACTATCATTATTCCCATTTCACAAATGAGAATTGGAGGTGGGGAGTGGGGAGAGGAGAATTTAAGTATTTATTCAGTCATTAATAAAAAAGAAAAAGCCTGAAAATTGAACTGGAATAGAGTTTGAAGTGCCAGAGCCTGGCATATAACAAAAAATGGTAGCCACTGTTGTATTATTCTCATCATTATTATTGTTATTATTATTCCTTATTTATATTAAGTAATTTAATCAAAGTTATCCAGCTAGTAAATGATAACAAATGATAACATGGGAATACCAGACCACCTAACCTGACTCTTGAGAAATCTGTATGCAGGTCAGGAAGCAACAGCTAGAACTGGGCATGGAACCACAGACTGGTTCCAAATAGGAAAAGGAGTACGTCAAGGCTGTATATCGTCACCCTGCTTATTTAACTTCTATGCAGAGTACATCATGAGAACTGCTGGACTGGAAGAAACACAAGCTGGAATCAAGATTGCTGGGAGAAATATCAATCACCTCAGATATGCAGATGACACCACCCTTATGGCAGAAAGTGAAGAGGAACTAAAAAGCCTCTTGATGAAAGTGAAAGAGGAGAGTGAAAAAGTTGGCTTAAAGCTCAACATTCAGAAAGCTAAGATCAGGGCATCCAGTCCCATCACTTCATGGGAAATAGATGGGGAAACAGTGGAAACCGTGTCAAACTTTATTTTGGGGGGTGCCAAAATTACTGCAGATGGTGACTGCAGCCATGAAATTAAAAGACACTTACTCCTTGGAAGAAAAGTTATGACCAACCTAGATAGCATATTCAAAAGCAGAGACATTACTTTGCCGACTAAGGTCCATCTAGTCAAGGCTATGGTTTTTCCTGTGGTCATGTATGGATGTGAGAGTTGGACTGTGAAAAAGGCTGAGCACCAAAGAATTGATGCTTTTGAACTGCGGTGTTGGAGAAGACTCTTGAGAGACCCTTGGACTGCAAGGAGATCCAACCAGTCCATTCTGAAGGAGATCAGCCCTGGGATTTCTTTGGAAGGAATGATGCTAAAGCTGAAGCGCCAGTACTTTGGCCACCTCATGCGAAGAGTTGACTCATTGGAAAAGCCTCTTGGATTGGGGGCAGGAGGAGAAGGGGACGACAGAGGATAAGATGGCTGGATGGCATCACGGACTCGATGGACGTGAATCTGAGTGAACTCCGGGAGATGGTGAATGACGGGGAGGCCTGGTGTGCTGCAATTCATGGGGTCACAAAGAGTCGGACACGACTGAGAGACTGAACTGAACTGAAATGATAACAAAAGAATCCACATCCAGTTATGTTAATTCTACAGCCCTCCATTTCAGTCTAAAAACTGTATGCATTTTTTTGAAGCACAACCCTAAATTTGAGTACCCTATAAGTTAAAAGTAAACAACAAACTATGTCCTTGGAGAAAATACTGAAGATCAAGGGAAAGTGTTTATCATTAAGATCCAGAAGAACATGTCTTTAAAAATGAAGAACTAGAAGAAAATTTTAGAGAAACATTTTATTTTCTTAGAAAAGGGGCTTACATAAAATGAACAGATAAGAGAAGAGCTTCAATGAACAGAACATCATATGAGTTCATTCACCATTGCAATGAAAAGAATAAAATACTTAGGAATATATCTACCTAAAGAAACTAAAGACTTATATATAGAAAACTATAAAACACTGGTGAAAGAAATCAAAGAGGACACTAATAGATGGAGAAATATACCATGTTCATGGATTGGAAGAATCAATATAGTGAAAATGAGTATACTACCCAAAGCAAACTATAGATTCAGTGCAATCCCTATCAAGTTACCAGCAGTATTTTTCACAGAGCTAGAACAAATAATTTCACAATTTGTATGGAAATGCAAAAAACCTCAAATAGCCAAAGCAATCTTGAGAAAGAAGAATGGAACTGGAGGAATCAACCTGCCTGACTTCCGGCTATACTGCAAAGCCGCAGTCATCAAGACAGTATGGTACTGGCACAAAGACAGAAATATAGATCAATGGAACAAAATAGAAAGCCTAGAGATAAGCTCACTCACCTATGGACACCTTATCTTGACAGAGGAGGAAAGAATATACAATGGATTAAGGACATATCTCTTTAACAAGTGGTGCTGGGAAAACTGGTCAACCACTTGTAAAAGAATGAAACTGGAACACTTTCTAACACCATACACAAAAATAAACTCAAAATGGATTGAAGATCCAAACATAAGACCAGAAACTATAAAACTCCTAGAGGAGAACATAGGCAAAACCCTCTCCGACATAAATCACAGCAGGATCCTCTATGACCCACCTCCAAGAATATTGGAAATAAAAGCAAAAATAAACAAATGGGACCTAATTAAAATTAAATGCTTCTGCACAACAAAGGAAACTAGAAGAAAACTGAAAAGACAGCCTTCAGAATGGGAGAAAATAATAGCAAATGAAGCAACTGACAAAGAACTAATCTCAAAAACATACAGACAACTCCTGCAGCTCAATTCCAGAAAAATAAACGACCCAATCAAAAAATGGGCCAAAGAACTAAATAGACATTTCTCCAAAGAAGACACACGGATGGCTAACAAACACATGAAAAGATGCTCAACATCACTCATTATCAGAGAAATGCAAATCAAAACCACAATGAGATACCATTTCACGCCAGTCAGAATGGCTGCGATCCCAAAGTCTACAAGCTATAAATGCTGGAGAGGGTGTGGAGAAAAAGGAACCCTCTTGCACTGTTGGTGGGAATGCAAACTAGTACAGTCACTATGGAGAACAGTGTGGAGATTCCTTAAAAAACTGGAAATTGAACTGCCTTATGACCCCGCAATCCCACTGCTGGGCATACACACTTAGGAAACCAGAATTGAAAGAGACACGTGTACCCCAATGTTCATCACAGCACTGTTTATAATAGCCAGGATGTGGAAGCAACCTAGATGTCCATCAGCAGACAAATGGATAAGAAAGCAGTGGTACATATACACAATGGAGTATTACGCAGCCATGAAAAAGAATACATTTGATTCCGTTCTAATGAGGTGGATGAAACTGAGCCGATTATACAGAGTGAAGTAAGCCAGAAAGAAAAACACCAATATAGTATACTAACGCATATATATGGTAGAAAGATGGTAACGATACCCTGTATGTGAGACTGCAAAAGAGACACTGATGTATAGAACAGGCTTTTGGACTTTGTGAGAGAGGGAAAGGGTGGGATGATTTGGGAGAATGGCATTGAAACATGTATAATATTATATAAGAAATGAATCGCCAGTCCAGGTTCGATGCAGGATACCGGATTCTTGGGGCTGGTGCACTGGGGTGACTCAGAGGTGTGGTATGGGGAGGGAGGTGGGAGAGGGGTTCAGGATGGGGAACACGTGTACACCCGTGGCGGATTCATGTCAATGTATGGCAAAACCAATACAATATTGTAAAGTAATTAGCCTCCAATTAAAATAAATAAATTTAAATTAAAAAAAAGAAAAATTAGCAGGAAAACTAAAACTGGTTTCATACAGTTAAAATATGGATTGGAAAAATAAAAAAGATAGCTGATGTTGTGTAAATAATCACTGATACAGAGGACAAACTTGAGATATTTGTTCCAAAAGCAAAGGAAAAGAGCAGAGAGGTTAAAATTGGGAAAAAAGGTTAAAATTATGATGGAAGAATAGAAAATCAAGCATTGATTTAGGTTTTCATGTTAAGAAATCAGAAATTTTAGGAAAGAAATAGAATCAAGGACAAATGAAGAAAACTTTTATGAGCTAAAAATGATCTAAATATGCCAATTAAAAAGGCTGATATTCCCAGCTAATAGTAATAATATAGAAATATTATGCTGTTGCAGTTTTTGTATTTCATAAGCAGAAAGGAGAATCTTGTAGAGATTAGAGAAAAACAGTTACCTGAATTTCTTTTAATGTTTGAGGAATTTTATTTCTAGTCAAAGAGTATATAAATATAGTCTTTATTATTTGTTGTGTCAAAAAATAGTCCCTTATTTTCTTTGTAAAATTTTTCCCTGGAAACTTGTTGCAGTTGACAAAGTGATGCACCAAAAAAAAAAAAAAAAAATTAGTAAGAGAAAATCCTTAGATATATACTGATAGTTATAAATATCCTGTAACTACTGTAACTAAAGAATTGCAGGTGGATTTTCTACCATCTGAGCCACGAGGGAAGCCCAATAGACTAATAATGAAAATAATAAATAGAAATTTATGTCTAAGTAATGGACAGAGGAGCCTGGCAGGCTACAGTCTATAGGGTTGCAAAGAGGTGGACACGACTGAAGCAACTTAGCATGCAAGCCAAGTATTGTAAATAAGATTATAGACATAATTTCCTATGTAAAATGCAGTTCTTGAATATCAATATCAATAACAATAACAATTATCTGGGTCTCAATTTGCAGATCATTTTTTTTAATTGTTGTAAAATACATGTAACTAAAAATTACCATTTTAGATGTAAAGTTCAGTAGTGTAATGTTTATTCATTTTGTTGGACAGCTGGTCTCTAGAACTTCCTGTTGCAACACTGAAGCTCTGTACCCATTAAATAACAACTCTCTCTTCTCTCTTCCTCCATTCTTCTTTGTTTCTAGGAGTTTTTCTGCTCTAGATACCTCACCTAAGTGAAATCATACAATATTTTGCCTTTTTGTTACTGGTTTATTACAGACTACATTTTTAAGGACTGAAAAGAGGAAGAGATTTAAAGAGACTGGATAACTAAGAATGGCAGACTGATTTTATCCTTTCAGGATAATTTAGTTTGGCTTTTGCTGAAGAGTCTCTATTGTTTGCTTTTATCTCTTTTTCTGCTTAGATTTGTTATCAGGGAAGCCTTCTTCTCTTCGTGGAGTCAAGTACATTCTCAGCCACAATTGACATAATCATGTGTTGTTCTTTGTTGTCATTTGCTTGTTTTTTAATTTTTTTCTCTATTATATGGATAAATTTCCTGACAGTGAACTACCCTCATTTCTGAAATAAACTCTAATGATAATATAGCATATCATTCTTTTGATAACAGTATTGTATTCAATTTAAATATATGAATTGAATGCATTCAGTTTTATCTAGGATTCTCAAAGTTGCATTTAACTGCAACTTATGTTTGCATAAATACATTACATGCATTTATGTTTGCATGACTTTTGGTTGGGTGGTTGCTTGCTTTGTTTTGATAAGGGACACTGCATGTTTATTTATTTAAACTTTGCTGTCCTAATGAAGAGTTTATGAGAGAGCCTTCTTCATAAGGTAGCTTGTCATCATTCTCTACAGCCTGGGAACGTGTAAATAGCATTGAGATTTGAAGGTAAGGTAAAGGATAGCTCAAATCTAGCTGTGCACCCGTCTGTACCTGATGCCATTTTTAAAGGTGGTTTTAAAAATACTTATTTATGTTGTCCTAGAATTTTCAAATTTTAAAGTACACCTGAGCTCATTAAGCTGCCGATTCTAAGCATCTCAGTGGAACCTGAGCTTCTGCATTTCTAATAAGCTCTCAGGTTATGCCAATGCATTTGGTTCTGGAATCACATTTTGAATAAAAGAAGACTAGCATGGTGGTCCCCAAATTTTGTTGCACATTGAAATCACCTAGGGAACTTTTAGAACATCCGCATGTCTGGGACACATCCATACCAATTAAATCAGAATAGCTGGGAGTGGAAACCAAGCATAAATTGTTTTTCATGAACTCCATGGGCTTCAAATGATCAGCGAATTTTGGGAACCACTGTGCAATTTGTTTTGTTCAGGTTCCACTTTGCTGAATTTTGGTTACTTGCCCATTTAAGTTTCAAAGTCAATAAGTTTCATGTTTTAATCTCTCATAATTCTTTTAATGGATTTGGTTTCTATGGTTATGTCTCCCTTCTATTCTTGTACTTGAAGCTTGTAAATAATTTTTTTGTTTTGCTTGACTTTTTAGAGAATCATATTTCCTTTTTTGCTTTAAATATTCCTCTTTTTTCCATATTATTAATTTCAGCTTTTGTCTTTAATTCCCTTTTTAATTTTTCTTGGATTGTTCTGTTGTTTTTCTATGGTGAATAATTTTCCTTTTTTTTGTCTTTTTTTCTTCATTGCTTCCTAGATAGTTGACAGTTTTTCTTTTGATTTTCTGTTTGATTCATTACTAATTTTCTTAATTTTCATGTGGTTAGAAGATATGGTCACTTTATTTTTCGCTTTTAGTTTTATTTGCCAAAGATGAGACAGAATGGCCTGATGGCCAGAAAAAGTTCTCTGCTTTTACGAATTTGTTAACGTTTTCTTTTTGGTAAAGGACATGATCAATTTTTATAAAATGTCTGTGGATATACCAACAAAGTATAAGTTGTATTTGAATGATAGAAAGTGAGTCTTTATCTAGCAGTCATGTTCACATCTAAGAGAAATGTATTCTGAATTCTCACTATAATTATACTTTTATCAAGTTTCTTGTATTTTATTGGCTTTCATTTTATGCATTTTCCAGAATATTTTTGGTGAATGTGAGATATGTGATTTATCTTCTTCATTAATTATGTACTTCATTAATAATGTTCTTTATCCTGTTTATTGTAATTCACCTTAAATTGCATCTTAACCATTGCTAATAGACACTGATTTTTTTTTAATTTGCCAAAATTCTTTGCTTACTATTTTATTTTCAATGTTTTGTTCTTATTCTCATTTTGTTTTAAGTATGTTCCTTAAAAATAGCTAGATTTTGTATGCTTTAGTTAATCTAATGCTCTCTATTGGATAATTCAGTTCAATCTTGTTGTAATGATTGATATACTTGATTTTATTCTTCCTATTTTACTTTATACTAATCATGTATTTTCACATCTTATATCCTTATTTTGGCTGTCTTGATTAGCTCCTATTACATTTTGTTTCCTCACTGTAAAATTCTACCTTCCCTTTCTTACTCTTAGAATTAAACACCTCTTTTGTTATTATTTGAAAAAAATAATACAGCCTGACTTACAGTAATACATATTGACTTAGTGGTACTATGATTATCATCTGTATTTTAAAGAAGAGAAATAGGGGGCATAGAACAATTGCTTAGCTTTCCTTAAGTTTACATAGTAAGTGACAGAGTTAATTTATTAGTATAGTTTAATATAGTTTAATATAATTATATTAATTATAGTATATTATAACAATATATAATATTTATTTTACTATAATGTCAATACAGTAAAAATAAACATAGTCCACTTAGTAAACCATAAAGTATATGTGCTAAGAAATTTTAAAACCTGCAAAAATTGATTTTCTTTAATAATTTGTAATAATACTATTTCAAGGCCAGACAATAGGAATAAATTTCTTGAAAGACTAATAGTTGTCTAAGAATCTTTGCTGAAACAGATTCTGGGAAGATGATTTTACCAGTGAGTTTTTCTAGACTTTCAACTTTTTGTATTTTATTTTCATAAAGGATAGTGACTCATCCAGTCCATTTTATGAAGCACACATATAACCCTGATGTAAAAACTTAGAAAATAAAATACAAAAATTCCTACAAAAGTGTCCCACCTACATATAGGGAATTTGGAAGAAACTGTCAATAAACCAGTTCAACAGTAAATTAAAGAGGTATGTACCATGAACCAACAAAGATAATATAAGAATTCTGTAATATGTAACAACAAAAAATGCTGTAAGGGATAAAAAGGATAATCTCTACAAGACCAAAAAGGCATTTAATAATAATAACTATTCTGATCAGAAAACTGTAAAAAACTATGAGAAAACTAGAAACAAGTGAATATGTCAAATACTGAGAAAGAAATCAATCATCAATGAATAGCCAAATTATTACTAAAAGTATTCTCGTTAATATTATGAGTAAATATTCCTGCTAGCACTCCTATTATTTACATGTATTTGAATGTTCTCTTCAAAGAAATAATGAGTATGTCTCTGAAAAAATCCTACCTTATTATAATTAGTGAAAATTATAGCATTAATGTAATGATATCTTTTCTCTATCAACTATCCACAATTAAAAACAAATCCCATTAATATGTCTAATATGTAATTCTGGCAACAGGAAAGTGACATGAAACACTCACGATCTACCCGAGGGAATATAAATTGGCAAAAACCTTTATGGAAAGTAGCTTGACAGTTTTTACCAAGAGCTTTAAAAGAGTTTATGTCCTTTGACCCAGTAATTCCACTTCTGGGAACTCCAGCCTAAGAAAATCACAAGAATTGCTGACAAAGATTTGTGTACAAGGATGTTAATGGCAGTGCTGTTTATAATATTTTTTTAAATGGGAAATAACCTAAAATGCCAAACAATAGGAGAGTGGTCAAATAAAGTATGAGACAGCCATGCAGTATAATATGATAACAGGCATTAAAATCATGCTATTTAATTTAAAGGAAAGATATAATGTTAATTAGAAAAAGTCAGGATATGCATTTATTTAAATTTGATATCAATTTTATAAAAATACATGTTTATATGCTATATATGTAGGAAAATTTTAATTGACTGGAAGGAAAAACTAAACAAACAAAAAAATATATTAATGTAGTACTATCAGAGTGTGTTAAAGTCAGAAAAGTTCTCTCTGCCAGATCATGTAAATAACCATCAGGGATTTACATTTCATATTGAAGCACAAACTTCATTCTAAACTAATACTAAAATATTATCCTTAGCTGTAGGCAGAGGTTCAGTCTCTGTGCAGAGAATCATTGTCTTTGCAATAATTAGTGTATCTATTTTATAATCATAGTTTCCATCCTTAACCATTGACAGTTCAGACCAGTTAGGAAACTGAAGAGACCCCTGTCTTAGAAAATCACCAGTTTGTTAGGTTTCGTAGCTGAAGTTTTATGAAGATCAGCAAAGAGTTAGTATGAAATAATCCAGTGTTCTTGCCCTTTGCATCCATTAGCAAAAGGATTTAGGCATCTTTACACTCGGTTGAAGGAAGTGAACAATTGGAATCCCACAGCTGGAGCATGCCTGTGTGATATCCAGTGTCCTCTTCTTTTTCCAAATGCGCAACGTAAGGAAACAGGAAAACCGCCATGTAAGAAAGCGTGGACTCTAAGTGTTTCAGTGGGCTTTTGAGACACTCTTATCCAATTTCCTATCCATAATGAGAATTCTTAAATGCAGTAGCGGGGGGAGGGGTCTTGATATCCACTGGGAAACCCCCTATGTTTGCAGATACAAGTTTCCTCATCTGTAAAATGATAACAACTTGAGGATAACTACGAACTTGGCATGAACTCATGCTTTCTAAGATTTTCGTAGCTTGGCGTGTCTTGGTTATTATTACCTTTGCAAGGTTTCACATTCCTTTCTAGGACTTTTTTTATTGGGTGACAAACCTGTTTACTGAGCCAAAAAAACAGTTCCTGGACTATGCAGAATAAGTCTAATCCACCATCTACATTAACAGTCCTTCAAATACTCGAAGACAGCTTTCATGAATTTAATAACTGCTTTCTGTGGGTTTTTTTTTTTTTAATTTCAAGAATAGAACACAGTAGACCATAAAAATGAGCCATTATCAGTCTTCCTTTGGATTTTCTGTGTGAATGTTGTTTAACATTTAAATGGTGCTGATTATAATTTGAGATATTAGCAGTTAGATATGCCATTGTGTCACTCTGTTATTGTTTGTAAAGGAGGTTAAACACTATATTAACTTCTGAGCAGTGATTTATTGTTGCTTTTGTTAGAGAAAAATAAAAAGTGTAAAATAATATAATTTGATATTGCCTTTGAGAATTTTCAGTTTGCAAAGGTCTTTATTTCCTACTCAATTTTATTTTTTAAAAAGCATACATGTAGTGTAAATACAGCATCACATAAATGCTAAGTTGTTCTTTGCTTCCTGGCATAAGCTGTTGTGTAATATTGCTCTGTAACCATTAAGCAGCTGCTCTGTCTCAGAGATGCTCATATTTCCTTTGGTAGATAAAGGGAGTTTGCTAAATGAATGTCTCCAAATTGCTTTAAGATCTTTGGCCTTTGTGGCAGCTATTCTAGATTCACAGTGGTCTATATAATACATGCAAACCGTGTTTTTAGAAGGCCCCAACAGCCTGGAGGTTACAGATGGGGTTGTGTTAACAGCAAGAACCTGCATTGTGCTGAGTCTTACCTTCTATACTGTATAGCAGGGCTCATGACTCGCTGCGTGATCCTCTCCAGTTATTTTGCCAGAGTCCTTAAGTACTATCTCTTGTATGCTTGTGAGCAAGCACAATTAGCTGTCCAAGTACCGTATCATCCCCTGATTCTTTTCTTTAGGCTGCCTCATCTTGGGTAATGCCTGTCCACTGTAAAGGCTGTGCTGCATGCAGAGATGCATGAAGGGGGCAGCTGTCTGCTTCGGGTGTCTCTCCCAGGCTTCCAGTTGGCTGATTCCCACCAACCCCCATCCCTGCCCCACATAAGGTCATGGTGTCATTGTTATCTTGCTATGCCCCATGCAGGAGTGGAGCCCAGTGGGACCTATGATGTTGCAATTTTGCTTGTGGGTGCCAAAGCAGTTTGGACCTACTTCTAATGCCTTTCACAGTTTTAGTAAAATAGCTCTTTCAGTTTTCCTTGTAGATCCAAATTCCTTGGAACTCGGGGAATTGGGGATAGGGAGTGGAGAAGCATCCTGCAACTTTCTGAATTGCCTTCCCTTTTCCATGTGATAGTCATTGTGTCTGTCTATGTGTGACTGTCTTACTTTCTTCTTCCTGGTAGGATTACCTTGAGGTGACTATTTGCTACCTTAGGATTTGGTTCCTCATGGACCACGCATCACTCCATCTTAATGAATATGACTAGAGCGTGAAGCAAATAGAGTCCACTCTGGAGTAATAAGGAAATGAACTTCAGATAATATCCATATAGTGAAATGTTAGCCTGTATTGTTCAGTCACTAAGTCATATCTGCCTCTTTGTGACCCCATAGATTGCAGCACCCCGGCCTTCCCTGTCCTTCCCTATCTCCCAGAGTTTGCTCACATTCACGTCCCTTGAGTCAGTGATGCCATCCAACCATCTCGTAATCTGTCACGCCTTTCTTCTCCTGCCCTCAACCTTTCCCAGCATCAGGGTACACGTGGTATAATTCGTATAAATGAATTGAAATATTTACCATTTACTCACTCATTTGTCAATTTATAAATATTTGTGAACTGTTTGAACACTGCTAGTGCCTTGGTAGTTATTTTATGCTAAATGCCTAGAGCTGTACATTAGTTACACAACAGAGTTAGAGATATAATCTGACTGTAATCATTACACTTTCCCATTCTGCCCAATAACTTAAATAAACTCCTAGGCAAACAAATTCCAGGGAATAACAAGAATCAGTAAAATTATCCTTCAGTCTTGAGCTATCTTTATCTTCATTGTTATAAAATTATTAAGGTATGCATTTGTGACCATGTTTCAAAAAGTTGAATTTTAGAGTTTTTTTCTGCAAGTGTTTGCTGGTTAGTGTATATGTGGGCTCTGAGTTAGTTGTTAGGGGAGAAACAGAGATGAACAAAACCCAGTTACTCCCCCAAATAAGAAAAAACACAAGACTTGAAAACAGTTATCTTAGAAAACTTGAATGTACAACGTGATGTAAAGTAAGTACAAACCCGGTGCTGTGTGAATATAGAAAAAGAGATCAATTTTAGCTGGCGTAGGGGTTGGGAGAGGAGGGTGGAGAAGCAGTTTATGGAGCAGGTGGTGGCTGAGCTGGACACGGAAGGCTGAGAGTTGAGTGTGGATAGAGGGCCTTCTGATCAGAGGCAGCTATGTGAGAACGGCCTGAGCGTGGGCCTTTACAGAGTGAATAACCTTGTCTGGTTGGTTAAGCACGCGAGCTGTCATCATAATAAGTAAAGTCTCTATATTTAATGTACTTGTCATATGTGGAATGTTGACTATACATAAAGTACAGTGTAAGCTATTATACTTTAGAACAACAAAAACAATAATGATAACCAATCAGGAAATTAAAACTGTCTTTGTCTCCAGCTACAGAGCGGGAGTTGATGTCCTTTTCTGTCTCAGTGGCTTTTAGCGCTTGGTACAGTGGTATCTATCTGAAAGTTTTTCAGTAATCACTGAAATGAATTCAGCCTGACAGAAAATTAATTGCTCAAGAAGTAGGCGTTTCTTAAAATAGAGCTGCATTAAGTGGGGACATTTAGTTCTTATCCTCTTAAAAATGTATATCTTTTTTAAAGTGATGATTTAATATGAGACCTGAGTTTTATCACCAGCTGAGATCTCATAATTTCTTCTCATTCTTTCATTCTTTTTTCTAAAGAAGGTGAATGGATGGATATAAAACAGTGTTCAGACAGCCTTCAGACATATACAGCTCCTCTGTTTATTCCCAACAGTGAAGTATATGTAGTAATTAAATGATTTTCTGTCTTTTCATGCTATGTATGGTTAAAAAGTAGGGCGGTGACTCTCATTCTGGTTAAGTTTCTAAATGGTTATTTATAGTTATCTTGAGACTGGAATTCAATGTGTATATTTCAGTGTGTGCGTGATTGTTGCCTCCATGAGCCAGTCCTAATTTATTGGTAACGTTTAATCTGTGCCTACTCTGCGTTTTATAGTTTTATCTCACTTATTCATAACTCTGTAAGGTGGCTAATTTTATTGATATTATCTTTAATATATGAATGAAAACTCTGAGGCACAAAGAGTCTAATGTTCCAGGACAATTATTATTATTAATTCCTATAAGTTCATTATTAATTATTATGATTAATTATTCCAGGATGCCATGGTGGCAAAGTGTAGTCAGGAGTCAAAGCCCAGCTCTTTGACGTGAGTGTACCATGTTGCTAAACCACTCGTGCCTGTCTTTCCTACACTAAATCCAATCTCTCAGTCAGCCCCAAAGTGCTCTGCAGCATTGGATCAAATTGCCATTTCTTGGAATTTAGAGTTTTTTCCTGGAAGCATTCGAATACTGAGGATTTTCACACTTATTCTCTTCCTGGGGCAGCGGAGAGTATCCACATTCCGTCTACCTGAGGTGTTCTTCCCCTCCTCACCACCGTTAAACTTTCTTCTCGTTGGCTAGAACCTGGCGACAGGACAGTCGGTGAGAGTCCCATCTCCAGTCCTGGGCAGAGCTAGGCCAGCCAGAAAGCCTGTTTGACTTAACTCTGGCTCCTGACCGGTGGAGGTCCCTGAGGGGTCAGGAGGCATTCCTGGAGGTCTGGCCTCACCACTGTTTGCCAGAAAAAGGATCCTGTTTTTGAAATGGAGTACCAGGGAGTGGCAGCAGGGTGAGAAAGCAGTGAAATTGTGTGAGGTATATTAAAGGTGCACGGAAATAGGTCCGTGTGAAGTATTTGCTCTGTGTGCCGGTTCTGCTTTTGTGTGATTCAGGAAGGGAACAAAGGTGGGAGGGCTGGTAACAGCAACTCACTTTTCTTTACTCAGGGAAGGATTTGTTAAAGAACAGTGGTTTCCAGAGATCTTTGAAGTAATTCCAACAAGGTGCTAATTGTGGTTGTGGTTTTCCTTTTTCTTTCTTTTTTTTTTTCAAATGGTTGGACTTTAGTCTACCAGGTGCTACTGGCCGAGGGCCCCTAAACCTTCATTCCCTATGCATGAGCCAGGCAAATAAAACCAGACCAATTGCCTTGTACACTTGGAAAGTTACAATTTTTTTCTGAGAGATTATTTAGCTTCTAAACTGTAAACTTTTGTTTTAAAAGACCCAGTTTGCATTTCACCAGCATTTTGTTTTTAATGTGTCTTTGTTGTACGCATACTTGGTTTTGAGTCGAACCTTCGGTTTGAAACACTTGAGTGAATTCTAGTGTTAAATCATTTATTTGCTTCCTGCTTAAGTTGATCTCTTTCCTCTTGATGTTTATTTTCAGGATACCTTGAGGATAGTTTTGTAAAATCTGGAGTCTTCAATGTATCAGAACTTGTGAGGGTATCCAGAAGTAAGTAAACTCTTTTCTTATTATTTAATTATACAGTATGACTTAAAATGTTTTATATTTTGAAAGTGAAATACAGTATGAAGGGAACTATGTATTAGGAGAATTTGAGCTTCTAAAATCTCTAACTTTTTGATTTCACAAGTGAATTTGTCTGGCTTTCTGAAATATTTGCATTTAAATCAGTACTTTTTGTAGTACAAAAATAATTTGGAGTTTGTTCTGCTTGCTGTGTTGTTGGTGTTCATTTAATTCACTGTTCACTCTGTGACCATAGATGGTCATTTATATCAAAGGAAGTGTGATTAATTAAATGTACTCGGTGTTGTTATGATAACCCACATAAGTTTCCTGTAGATAAGTGCTTTTTCATTTTGCTAACATTTTGGTGGGGGCTTGGAGATGTACAGGATATACACGCTAACAGGCAGAGTGTAGAGGGATGCAGAAATTAACTTTGCAGATTGTGGTTGGATATAGATAGAAAGCATTGTTATCCAAAACAATGCCAAATTGTTTTCACTGGCCACCTCACCTGAGACACCATTCTTGGCAGCCGGGAGGAGAATTTTCTCGAGTAAGTTTACCTGGTCAGCTAACTAAGCAAGGAGGAAGTTTTCTTGATTACCTCTTTTAGTTATTATGATGGTGTCTGCAGATATATGTAAGAGGCAGTTCTTATCTCATTGATTATGCTGAAGGGAGTGACTCATTTCTACTTGCTCTCTTCTTTGATTTAGCTTATGTATGTACCTTTGATGGCTGTATTTTCACCTGGCATTTTGATAGGGAGTGTCACAGTTTGAAATGGTTTATTCAGATGATGTAGGGCCACTCTGGTCCCTGTTTAAGCTGTGTTTTTCACTTGGGTCAAATTCAGAGGTCATGAACAAGAATTATGATGATCCAAAAAGAACAACAACAACAACAAAAAGAGCTGCTGAGGCTAAGTATAGGTAGTACTTTAGCATGGCATTCAGTGAAGTAGTCTCCAATGCCATAGGTAACTTTGTCTTTGGAACTGTAGTTTCTCGAATTCAGATTTCTGAAGTGACAAGTGCACCTAGCCTGTGTTTCAGAGAGTTCTGTAAATAAACATTTAAGACTTTAGTAGCATCCTTTCTGACATAATTCTGCAGTGGATAAATATTATGCCCCAAATACTTCTGCCTTTGTCTGTTGACTAAGGAGTAGTATAAGTGACGAGAACTTCATATCCTGTATCCCTGTGTCTATTGGATTCATGTTTGCTAGGCAAGAGGATTTTGTTGGTCTATTTCACTGACCAAGGCCATGAGACTTCTGTGTTTTTCCTGATCAATATGTGTGTGCTAAGACTGCAGTATTTGAACTTTTTATGTTTATTTTTAATTTGTAAAGGAACGTGCCTGAGTGACTTACTACCACTTAATGGCATTGTGTAAGAAAGGGAGTATTTGAAGGTGTGTGTGTGTGTGTGTGTGTGTGTGTGTGTGTGTGTTGCTCTTTAGCAGAGAGGCTATGCTGCTACAGTTATGAGGCTTTATGAAATTATTTGTTTAAATTTGTAATTTTCTCAGTTTTATATTTCTATCCTTCTTAGAAGGATAATAGTGTTATCTGTCAGAAAATATTATTAATTCCTCATTAGAGGTAACATTATGTTAGATGCTATGGGAGAGCCATATAAAAACTTATAAAAACCCAGATTGATACTGTGAGAAATCTGAATTTGAAACTTAAAAAATATATTTCTGTAACAGTTCAGAAGTGAGGTAAATTTAACATACATCATTCATTCTTTCTTAAATCACACTCTCCTCTCAGAGATTTTTAAGTTATCTGTTATAACAAGCATTACTGATTTGTAATTAGTATGTTAGTTATCTATATTCATTCATTAGCTAATTAATTCAGCAAACATTTTCTATCCCCTATGTAAATAGGTGTCTCTGAAATGCTTGAGAAGTTATTCTCCTAAGTGTTTAATATATCTACATTATAACCTTATTTATACAATTGAACTTCATTGTTTATGAAATACGGTTTGCTAAGTAAACATCAACTTCAGCACAACCCTGTTGCTGTACATCACAAATTCTGACTTGAGGGTTTACGATACGTTAATGGTTTCTGTCCTGTGGGGTTTTACTCTGGTATGACCCTCTAATGTGCATGTTGACTTTAGCTAATGAAGCTGTTCAATTTTAGGATAGTGATCTTTCTGGTGAACGATATTATCTCCATCTTAAAAGTTGATTTAGGATCAGCTTTTGGAGTGAGGAGAACAATAAGAGAGATTAAGGGTTGCCCTCTAACCCTTAGAATCTGAGGTTCTTCTGAGCTTGGTTTCTAAGAGGATATTGGCAGCCTCTTAAACATGATTTGCAGCCTTAAGGCCCCTTGCTGCTCTCTGGGAGAGGTGCTAACAATGATCTTTGCATCTGATAGAAGTTTTTCCTGAGGCTTTTAAATAGGCCTATCTGCCGGGACTTGCTGTTCTTATACACTTTGTCATTAGATAATTTTTGTGCATGTGCTGCTTTAGAATTTGGCCGTGTTCATTATTAATCTACTTTAATTTCTGTAATCTCCCATTTAGTGTCAAAATCTACACTAAATTTTACATTGCTTGTGTGTAAATCTGTATACAAAATGGTTTTGTTTTTTCTTAAGCCATGACTTTACTCTCCGTCTTGTCCTCACACCCCTGCCCCAGTTTTAATGAGACTTAGTTGACATGTAGCACTATATAATTTTAAGGTATATAGCATAATGACTTGACTGACATACACTGTGAAATACCATAGTAAGTTTAGTTAATGTCTATCATCTCATGCAGTCATGCAGCTGTCAAATAGAGAGAGAAAGAGAAAATGGTATTTCCTTGTGATGAGAACTCTTAGGATCTACTCTCTTAACTGCTATATATATATATATATATATATATATACTGCATTAGCTATAGTCATTGTTTTGTACATTACTTCCCCAGCATCTATTTATTTTATGACTAGAAGTTTGTACATTTTGCTGACTTCCTCCAATTCTCCCTCCCCACTAATACCCACTTCTAGTAAACTTTTCTATGAGCTTGTTTTTTGTTTGTTTAGATTCCACATATAAGTGAGATCATACAATATTTGTAAATAAATTATTTGTGTTGCTTCCTTGATATTTTAAAATAATCCTTCTGGTACAAAATTTAGAAAAAAAAAAAATTTCCAAAGATCTGTAATTGTCATTTTCCTATAAATTATACTTAGTATGCTTATGGTCAAGCAATCTGTGTTGACTGTCATGCCATATGTTTATTAAATAGGAACTACGAATCTTTGTCTAAATATTGCATGAGCTTAATAAATTGCAGCTAATTGATATAAGATATAACATGTAAGTTTCCTGTTGGTAACTCAGTTCTTTGAATTGTATCCATTATTACCGTCGAAAGCCAAACAGATTGTTTTACTTTCACTGAGCCCCTCAAATGCCTCCTTCCAGCACTACTCTGCTTTCCAATGTCACGTAGAACATGGTTCTAATAATAAACTTTAAAGCATGTGGTTATTGTGGGATTTCTTACCTTGCATTTTTTTTTAACCTCTGGTGTACCTCAAGCCACAACAAGCAACTACATTTTAACTGTCCAAAGAACTGAAGCCATTAGGCATAGTTATACATTGAAAACTAGCATGTTTATATAAAATGAAGCTAGATCATATTATGTAATATGAACAACCTAACAGCAGGCAGAAACTGCAGATCTTTAGAGCTGAGACTAATCTTGTATGTATTAATTTATTTTGACATAATTTTTAATAGAGCTATATCCATTGTATATTCCTTGATTATTTCTCTGCAATAAAGCATGTACCTTCTAATCACATTTTCTAAAAAGATACTTTGTTAGTCTTGGCCTGCCTGATATTGAAATACAATTCAACTGATAGTGAACACATTTCAGATGTCTATTAAAAATTCTACGTAAGAAAAATTCCTTGAAAATCAATGGTCCCTTTGGAATTTTATACTCAACATGAGGTTAATTTGGAGAAAGGGGAAGATAAAGTGGACTCTCTGTTGTAGTGTGAATCTCAGAGGCTCTAGAGTTTTGTTGCCATGGGCTAGAATAGACTTTCCCTCATTGATGATCTTGAAGGCCTGGTGAAAACAGGTGAAGAAATAGAATTTATTCTTAATCATTGTCCTTTGACTCCAGCCTGGCTGATCTCCACCTTGCATGTCATCTCTGCCCATGACCTTGTTCTTGTAGCAACTGCCATTTAGAGTAACTTCCCTTTAGTACCCACCTCATCCTCTAGAGCCCTGGGCCAGCTGTGGCTTTCTGCAGATTTCTTGGACCATTCAAGCTTATATTGGATTCTTCTTCCCTTGAAATCCTATAGCATTTGTTGATCATGTCATTCTTTTGGAAGTTCCACTATAATCTGCATTATGCTTGTATTTCCGTGCTTTTCATGACTGTTTTGTTTACCCAACTTGTTGCCCAATGTGTCTTATTAAGGACAGGAACTATCTTATATCTCAGACAGTTTTGTGTCCCTTTCGGCACCTGTCGGTAATGGATACAATAACTTGTTGAATGCACAGACCTTCAGTGGATAGATTCATTTGTACCTATTTACTGCTATTCATAGGTTTTTGGACCATTTCATCTTTGCTAACCACTGTAGGTTGCCAGGGAAGAGTTTTGGGGGAGAAAGCAAGAAAAGGGAACTCACACTTGTTGAATATCTGTTATCCACTAGGCATCATGATAGACTTTTATCATTCCTTACCTCATTTCATCCTCAAAATAGTCATATTTGATAGCTTATTATAATTCTCATTTTACAGTTCAGGAAACTGAGGTTTATAGCACATAAATGGCAGAGGGAGTTAAAATATTAAGTCTGTCTATTTCCCAGTACTCTCCTCATTCTAACACAATGTGCTGCCTGAAAGATTTATTCAAGAAGTTTAGAAACCAATTTTAAAAACTTAAAAAGCCGTAATCCATGGTATGACAACCAATACTAACATCAAAAATCTCAGTTCACAATAAATCAGCAAACTAAAAAGACTTCTTGATTTATACCTTAAAGTATAAAACTCCTAGAGTATATTTTAAATGACTTATGAAGTTGGGCATATAAACTTTTTAAAAAAGAAGACACAGAGTAAAACTGTACTTCCCATTCATATATGAAACCGAATATGTATTTTGGAAAAAGAAATCTTGACTTTTATTTCATATTTGTTGATTTTACTTATATACTTGCCTAATACAATAATTATTTTTATATCAAATAATTATAAATATGATATCTAATGCACTTTAACATTAATGTTAATATTATTATAAAATAATATTTTATGGAAATATTTTAATTTGATTTATTTAACAATAATTTGATTTTTAAGAGCTGAGTTAGTACAAAGGGGCTTGCTTTGTCCTGAGCAATAATCAGCATGTGTGTTCCCTGTGGCGCACCCATAGACTAGTGGGATGGCAGATGTAGTGACGGCTAACAGTAAGGACTGAATGAAGAAGCTTGGGCAGTGCGAGTAGAGGAAGGGATAACCAGTGATGACCGTTTTAGTGCCTTGAGTTTCCACACTTGAACACTGGCATAGTGAGGATGCTTGCAAGTCTTAACCAGTGGGCGGTTGATACTAGAGTCTTAAGGGAAAGAGAATTCCTCTCATCCTTGCCCAGAGGCATGGAAAATATGAGATTGTTACACCTGAATAGAGATGACAGTACGAAATGCCATCCCCAATGCTCTTTTTGTTGTCTTATTCCTCAGCGCCCATAACCCAGGGAACTGGAGTCAACTTTCCAATTGGAGAAATCCCAAGCCAACCATACTATCATGACATGAACTCGGGGGTCAATCTTCAGAGGTCTTTGTCTTCTCCACCAAGCAGGTAACTGAGAGAGGAACTGCTTTTCTTCTCAGTCTGGTATGCAAATAAGTAGGTAGGGATACATGCACATAGATACGTTGGCCGGTAAACACGGGGAAATAAAACAAACAGTTCAAGATTTTTTGCTGATTTTTCACAGAGTTTTAATCTTTCTTGGTTAAACTTATTTTGAAATTTGAAAGTTAAGTGTAATTGTTGTTCAGAGCATTTTAAACAATCATTTCGGGGGTGGGGGGACAAGGGAACTATGAAAATGTATTAATATGATTTTTATCTTCTATGAAGTATTGTAATTTCACAAGTCATATAATTATTTTGGTGACCTTAAAAATGATGTTGCCCTGGTTTAGGATTGATCCACCCAACTTTTATCCTAATAGCATGTCCAAATTGGGGATAATGAAGTGAAAAATAAAATGTATCATTTATTTAACTTTAAAAGGCCTTATTCTAGGCCACAGGTTTCCCAAGTTCTTCCATTAGTTGATGCTCTTTGAATAATTTAGTTAACTTTTAGTTACCAGTGAAAGTATTACCTGCTCTGAGATTTGGCTGAACCAGTTGGGAAAGAGCTACAGTGAGGTGACTTTGTCTTTTAGTTCTCTGCTGACATTCTCATTTATCTCTCTTAACCTTCTAATTGTAACCTTCAGGAGTTTAAAAGGAAATCTTCTATTTAAATGAGGGAAAATTAGCTTGGAAAGTTATTGTGCATTAGAATTTCATGATATGTTCCTTTATTGTAGAATGATAGAAAAGGACTGAGTGAATGAGAAAGCAAGATAAACAGATATTGTAGCTTTATTGGGTTTTTTGGAGGTCGAATCTTCAATACAGAAAGACCAATCTCATCTTCAGAGCACTAAAAATACCCATGATCAGATAAAAGATCCTACATGAATTTTAAAAAATAAAATCTGGATAACCATTTTCCTATGCTAGTCTCAGTAACAAAAATTAATTGCATTTGGATTAATTATGGGGTGGTGCACATTTGTGCATTTATTAGCTAATTTAATTGTGTGTCATTTATGGTCAAACTGTGTTTTCCTATAGTAAGATTTCATAGCAAGTATTAGGTTTATTATTAAAATTGTCTGTGATATGGTAATCTGTTTAAAATGCTTTGATTTTTCTAAATTTAAAATGTGAATAGTAATATTTTTATTTTATATGATGGATCGGTATCTTGTCCACCAGCTCTTTCCTCATGATCATTCAGTATTAATACAATACTATGTCATTTAGAATAAAAAAGTTTTAAAAAACATTTATCTTTTATTTCCTTATAAAAATCTTTTCTCCCTCATTTCAAGTTTTCCTGTATTTACTGTTGATTCACAGATGAAAGAATTAGATTGAAGGAGGGGTTTAAAAATAATTCTAATTTTGGATACCCTAGAAAGAAACTAAATATCTACTATTTATTCTCACTGTGAATTAACACTAATAGAAATTGCCATCTTCTACATAGTGTTAATAGTTTGGGAGTTGTGAGTTAAATCTTAATCACAAATGTATCTATGAGTATACCCAGACATGCGCATGTTTCCAGGATTTTGAAAGAGTACAGTCTAGGAAGTCAGGCGGCTACAATTAACATGCTCTGGACAATTGATTTTCTTCAAATTTGTCTCCCTACTTGTAATAAAATGGAGGATTGAATTATATGTGTGGCTTCTAAAGTCAGTTACAACTCTGAAGTCCTATGATATTAGGTTTTTTTATCACTGCTGCTGCTAAGTCGCTTTAGTCGTGTCCGACTCTGTGCGACCGCATAGGCAGCAGCCCAGCAGGCTCCCCCATCCCTGGGATTCTCCAGACAAGAACACTGGAGTGGGCTGCCATTTCCTTCTCCAATGCATGAAAGTGAAAAGTGAAAGTGAAGTCACTCAGTTGTGTCCGACTTTTAGCGACCCCATGGACTGCAGCCCACCAGTCTCCTCTATCCGTGGGATTTTATCACTACCTCAAGTTTATTCAGAAGATTTCTTTTTTTTTTTAGTTTTTACCGGCATGGGTGTGAATAAGAATTTTTTTTTTACTTTAAGGAAACAATATCCATTTTCATATTCATAACTAACTGTTTAATAGGATATTGGTGGAGAGATATGAAGGCATATATTAAGCAATATTGCATGTGGCATAGAATAGCTTTTTAATCGTGGCTCTAAATATTCATTTTTCTTAGTTACAGTGATAAAACCATATTTTCTTTATTAAAATATATTATTTTGGAATTATACCCTTGGGTTTGAATTTGGCAATGATGATTTTCATGGTTGACCTTAAGAGTAAAGGATCAGCAACTGTATTTTTTTTTAGGAAAAGGTAAATAAGAATATATGAAACAGTTTATAATCAGAGAAGTACTATAAATTTTTAATATTATTAATTATAGGGTTACTACTAATAATTACTATTTAATAAGTGCTAGCCACTAAATGTATGAGCTGTATATTTAATAACTCATTTAATCCTCCCTACAATCCCCTTTGAGCAATGTTTTATTGTTTCCATTTTGCAGATAATTAAATTGAGTTTAGAAAGGTTATGGACCTTACTTATCTATGAATTCATATGAAAGGATTACATTGTTAATGGCAAGTACTGTACAAATGAACATTATTAATATTGATAATTATGAGTTAGGTGCAATCTTAATAACAATTTTTAAGTTAGTACACATATCATATTAAGAATTCACTTTTTAACTACCAAAAATAGTATTTTACTACTGGAAATATATTTCAAAAGGTAAATATAAGGGACATCCTATTCATTACACAAATATAATTCTACTGTTATAATAAATGATACAAAAAACTGGAAATGTTTGCTACTCCTGTTGATGTCTTGAATACTCACCATTATTTCTGGGATATTATTACTTGTGTTTGTGGAAATTTCTCCAGCAAGAATATTCTTAGATTATAAACTTTCAGGTGCTACACATCTTCCTAGAATTCCCATTAACATTAACTGTTGTCATGTTTTAACAGCAAAAGACCCAAAACTATATCCATAGATGAAAATATGGAACCAAGTCCTACAGGAGACTTTTATCCCTCTCCGAATTCACCAGCTGCTGGAAGTCGAACATGGCACGAAAGAGATCAAGGTGAGTAATAAGGAGTCGCCTCTAGGGACAGTGGAGGGAAATGTCAGCTCCTTCCATAAGTTTCATTTAGTCAAAATTTCATAATTGAATCAATATGGATTATATTTCTTCACGAAATGATTGCAGTACAATTTTTTTTAAGGTCATGTACTGATCAAATCGGAGAAGGCAATGGCAACCCTCTCCAGTACTCTTGCCTGGAAATTCCCTTGGACGGAGGAGCCTGGTAGGCTGCAGTTCATGGGGTTGCGAAAAGTCAGACACGACTGAGCTTTCTCTTTCATGCATTGGAGAAGGAAATGGTGACCCACTCCAGTGTTCTTGCCTGGAGAATCCCCAGGATGGGGGAGCCTGGTGGGCTGCCGTCTACGGGGTCGCACAGAGTCGGACATGACTGAAGCGACTTAGCAGCAGCAGCAACTGATCAAATGTTATTGAAGTTACAAAATTCCCATATATTTATGTGTTTATTAAAATTGAACTTTTTTTTTTTTAGACAGAATAATCTTTTAGAAACCTCAATATGTATGTGACTGATGATGGTCTGGCCATATTAGTTGGTTGGATTATAGCAGGAGCATAAATTCTAATTCAGTCAGATCAGTTTGTTCCTCTTAATGGGGAATTTTAAGGTGGAGCCAAACTTTAAGCAGTTCTCAGGTGCCAGTTACTGAAAGTTCTCATTTAAAAGAAACCATGCTTTCTTTTGGAAGTAGGTACAATGTGAACAATAAATAAAAGTGTGATATTAGACACTTGGTGTCTGAGTCAATCTAGTTATTTCTTCTAGATGAAACTATAACCTAACTCTAGGGCAGCTCTAGGAAAAAATATAAATTTCAAAATAGGTATTCTTTGACTCTCTAAATTCATACTTTGCTCTTTTTCTCTCTTAAAGTCTACTGGGTTAAATATATTTCATCAGATATACTCATGCCTTTTTGCCATGGTTAGAGGGAGATTATTAAACATGGACACAAAGATTGGCTGACAGTCTTTGTTGGTATGTGTGCAAAAATGACTTATAGAGCAGAACAAAGTGTATTTGAAAGTTGTCTTTAAAATTCTCCATTTAATTAAAAATGTAAAAAAAAAAAAAAGCTCATTATCAGTGGTTTTCAGTCCATAACTTGGGCGAGTGTATCTGAGGGTTGAGGAGTTGCATGTCCAGTAATCTCAGGAAACCAAATAGTCCTGAAGCTTAGCAGTTAAAGCCAAAATTCAGGATTCCCTTTCTGCTGCTCCATGTTTTTCTACTGAGTGCCATAGGATTTAAAGAATGGTGAAATAGTCTTCATGGAGGAATTGACATTGAGTCGGGTGGAGTCGGGTGGGTCTCCTTTAGCATGCTGAGATTTTAACCTGTAAAGCAGGGGGCAGGGTGGATGAAGACAGTAACAGAGTCAAGCACTGAGGTGGGGAAGTAAGTTTCCGAATGGCCGTGTGTGTGCCCTGTGGCTGGAGGCTGTTTGTGTGAGTGGAAATAATGGGAGGTCATTTTAAGAAAGGATTTGAAAATCAGCTGAAGAGTTTGGGCTCTGAGATCCTACCCTACCTCCCCAATCTATTCTGTAGACAGAACCATCTTTTAAAACATAACGTCGTATCACTCCCCTGCTTCAGTTACGTCCTGCTTCTCCTCGGAGAGAATCAGGATTCCCTCACACGATTCACAGATCTTTCTGTGAATCTGGCCTCTGACCACTGCTCCAGTCTCAGCAGGGGCTGTCTGCTTCCTTCTCGTGCTTGAGCCGACTGCTTTGTTTAGATTTGGAAGTGTAACACCCAAGACCTTCATATACGCCATGCCCTCTGGAACACTCCTCTTCTGACTTCACCTGGCAAATTCTTGGTCATTTTTCATGTCCCAGCCTAAATTGAGGGATTTCATTCTGAAACCTCCTGACACCTGGTATTGTTCCCTCTCTGTACTCATAGTATGTCGTTCCGTATTTGCTTATGGGATTAATTGTCTGAGTCTGTCTGCATTGTGAGGACAGAGACTTTATCTGTTTTGGCTACTGTGTATTCAGAACCTAGGAACCATGTGCAACACTTGGGGCTCAGCAGAGGCAAATAGATATTTGCTGGCTACGTGAACCACTGATAGGTGAAACACCAGTCTCATTAGCGAAGGCCAGAAATAACAGGGCCTTCATCAGACTTGCAAAGAAAAGCAAAACCCTCAACCCTTTATATTTTATTGCTTGTTTTACTGACGTTGTCAGCTTTTTCTAAACAAAGCCATATTTTCCTCGTCAGAAAATTGTTCTGGAAAAGATTCTAATGGTAATAGCAATAACGTTGTGAATGTGTGGCAATGGATGTGTTGTGCAGAAGTGTAGGTGTTCTTTATTATAGAGAGTGTCACCCTGTAAGAGTTGATTCCTCTTTCAGCCTGTTGAATAAAGCCAATTTCAAATCATATTGTAAAACATTTTGAAAAGTAGAAGAGAAACTGTCATTCTTTCTCTTTGTAAAATCATTGTATTGTCTTGGTGATTTTCTTTTATCAAGATGACTAGAATTATTGGAGAAGTCTGTAAAGGCATATTATATTAAGAGTAAGAAAGAATGATTAATTTTCACACATGCTTAAAAAAAATGTGTGTCACTTTGATTCTGAGACCCTGAAGATTTTGTAATGTGCACAATAAGCCACTGTGGGAAGAAGACTTCAACTATAATGAAAACATGAGGGCAGGACAGTACTATCTTTATAAATTTCCTAAACCAAATGCAGTCCTTTTGTTCGGTGAAAATTGCTTTCTTCAGATTTGCAAAATAAAATGCCTCATGGTTGTACTTGTCCATCTTCACAAGTTCTTTAGTCACACTTGCCTGTCGTCTTGAAGGGAGTATTCTAAAGGGCATATTGAGTACCACTTGATATTGTAATGGCTTTAGTACATGTCTGAAAACCCCTGCACTAATTGGTATTCAGTGACTACTTACTGGTCGCTTAAAATATACTTGTGTTTACAATTGGCAGAAATGTTCAAAATTTACTGTGAATTATTTCCTGCATCTGCCTTATTCTGTTCATGTCAATTTTGCACTAAAATCTACACTTGCCATAGTCCTTAAAACCGAGTGAACTATGGACAGTATGTGTCATTCCACCTTTCCTTATAATCTGAACCACAAACCTAAACCTTTCAGATTTATTCCAAGTAGATAAAAATAAAGGATATTGTGTAACTAAATGATTATCCTAATTTCATTTTAAAAAATTAGGTAAAAGTTTAAAAGATCTAAATTCATGCAATGAGAAATGCTCCTGTAATTTTAAAAATTTAATGCAAAAAGTGTTTTTATTTTAGCATATTACATAGTTATATTTTTTGTCTTCCAGAATGCAAAAAAGTTACATTTCATAAAATCATTGTAATTTTTAGTTTTGTAGAATATAGAACATTTTAAAACTGAACAGTGCTTAATAGTGTTAAACATTTTGTAGGAATCTTTATAATTTGCTTAATTTTCTTCTGAGAAATAGTGCAGAAATTAAATTTGCTAGCATCTGTATTATATAATATTTATGTTTTAGCTTTGTATTCTTTTATATATAAAGGAAGAAAAAAGAAAACTGGGGCAGTAACAAAGGGATGTACAGCTGCTATTACATTGTTTTCCTAGATTCTAGAATACTTTTTTCTTGCTTGGTCTCTGTTTTGAATTTCCTAGTCTTAAATTGCGTGACTGCTTTTACTGCTATTGACAAATTAGTTTCTTGGATACTGCTTTCCATCATTTTAGATTTTAATAGTTAAATTAATTGAACTGGGTCAGCTTATCAATTTGCTTGTTGAAAGTTTCTTTTATTATTCTAATAGTTAACCTCACAAAATATTCCATCTGAGAACTTGTCTACCTGAAATTTCTTCCACCTGAGCCAACTCATAGACTAAATTCCTTGTTGATATAATTCGCTTGAAATCATTAAACTAGTCCTTTGTAACTTATGATGTAATAGGAAAAATAGAGATAGGTCTGAGTTTTTCCTCTAATTTAAGTTGCTTTCTTGGGACTCAAGCTTGTAGTATTTTCAAGGCCAGAAATTTAACAAACTAAAAATTTTACCTAAGATTACTAGTTGTTCAAATACTTATCAGACTGAGAAGCTGTTAAATTTTCCATTTATAAAGCCCAGCTGTATATTACAAATACTTTTACTATATCACTAAATGTCTATTAAATAGTGTTTTAGGAGTTTTATATTCAGGCTTAGATAAATCAGCGATTATTAGAATGGCAGAAGCAGATAAATACTTTTTTATTATTTATGAAAAATATGCTTCACAGAGAATAATGTAAATCAGATTATGAAGAATCTGTCTGCATGACCATCTTACTTTTGAGCATTATGAGAAATAAATCTTATACAAAAATCAATAAATTGGTATATTAGCAAAAACTAGCACTACTTAGAGGTGTGTTGGTATGTGATCACAATTTTAAGAGCAGTTTAAAAATTTATACTGGACTCTCAAAACAGTCTTTAGGAGTAGTGTTCCGCTTATTGTAGGTACTAGAAAAAAACACTGTTTAAAAAAGTTATAGTTCTGTCATACAAATAAGTCTCTTCAGCTAGGTTTTTTGAAGTTGTAATATATTTCCAAACCCTAGAGATTTATTTGTGATAAATTTGCAAAGGTTCTGTTTAGTAATAGAGTCTTATATGTTGTGCTCAATTTCAATTTGCACTTTATAGAGTTCTATAAGGATATGGTATTAAATATCTAATGAATTAAGCCAATGGCCTCAAGGGAACACTTGGGGCTAAAGAGTAATAATGCCAGCTTAGTATCATGCATTTAATCAAGTACAGGAAATAAATAACAGTCAGTAGAATGTGGTGACACCAAGAGAACCAGAATCAGAGACTAGCCTTTCATAATTCAAGTTTGCTGCTGCTACTGCTAAGTCACGTCAGTTGTGTCCGACTCTGTGCGACCCCATAGACAGCAGCCCAGCAGGCAAAGCGTGTTAATAGATGAGCTAGATATGAGAGCATTCAACTAAGATTGGAAAATTTTATTTATACAAAACTTTAAACTTTCTTATTCATAAATCATTTTGTAGAATATTTAACATGCTACTGTCTGCTATGAATATGAATATCTCTGAGTGGATATTGATAGTATATGTTTATTAAGTTTCTGACCTTAGAACCCTTTTTCCCACCACCTAAGAATCTATAGGGAGAATCCATCATATATTCAAACTTTAAAAAACAACCCTAGCCCAAACTACAGTCTGACAAATGATAAACTCTCAAGGTTTTTCTAACTGTAGAAGTAGGTGAATGAGCAGCTTTCACAAATAGTTGAATAACTACTAACATTCAGTGATGTCCTAGAAAAATGCAAGGAAACAGCTTAGTAATCTCCTGAATGTTTAAGTTTGCTTTAGGGGCTAGATAGAACAGCAACAATTCCTTATATCCCTAGAGTTTGTATCACAAGGATTAAATATGAAATGTTCAAATATCAGATTTTGAATTAAAATCAAAGATACAAGTGATCTTGAAGGATACAAATGATCTTGAGGGATACATGTTTAAGCACAATTTTAATTTTTTTTTTTTGGTTCAGTTTATTATTAAAAAAAAAATCAAGAACTTACAGTTCTTACAGAACTTGCAGTGAATCTCCATATATCATCCTGTTATCAGAGGGCAAACCCTGTTGATGCCTTCGTCACAGTCTTTTTCATTTTCTTCAACCACATGGCTATAGATGAAAAATCAGATTATGAATATCTTTCAAACAGAAAGGAAAACAGTACATTGTTGGTGAGGCTTTCATCAGAATCCTTATCCTGACTACTATAACAGATATGTGTGCTCTTTTCATGTGTTTTGGATGGAACACAACCTGTGTACATGTTAGAAGAGACAATACTGCTTATAAGTGGGAAGTGATACTCAACTTCTGTTCTCTGGAGCCTTAATAATTTGAAAATACAGCATTTTGCAGAAAAACCACCATGGATAATTGGTTTGAAAAAAATGACTTGCTGTGTGTGATGCTGTGCTTCTAGATTGGGGGAACACAGCCTAAATTAGGGGAGTGGAAAACCCATGGGACACAGTGTGCTTCATTATCACAGAGTGCCCTAAAAAGTTTCTTGAAATGGAAAAAGGTTTTATTTCAAATCCATTATGCACTGATTTCCTATTAAAGTTTATTTTGAAGTAGCTTGGAAACCCAGTTTCTTTGGTTATTATGATACCAATATCATATACAATAGGAAGTTGATTTTTCAGACATAAGAACACATATTATTAGAAGCCTTAGTGAAAGTCACTCAATCCTGTCCAACTCTTTGTGACTCCATAGACTGTATCAGTTCAGTTCAGTTCAGTTACTCAGTTGTGTCCATGATTTTGAGACCCCATGGACTATAGCACTCTAGGGCTCCCTGTCCATCACCAACTCCAGGAGCTTACCCACTGAATCAGTGATGCCATCCAACCATCTCATCTTTTGTCGTCCCTTTCTCCTCCTGCCTTCAATCTTTCCCACCATCAGGGTCTTTTCAAATGTGTCAGTACTTTGCATCAGATGGCCAAAGTATTGGAGTTGCAGCTTCAGCATCAGTCCTTCCAACGAATATTCAGGACTCATTTCCTTTAGGATTGGCTGGTTTGATCTCCTTTAGTCCAAGAGAGGCTCAAGAGTCTTCTACAGCACCACAGTTCAAAAGCATCAATTCTTTGCTGCTCAGCTTTCTTTCTAGTCCAACTCTCACATCCATACGTGACTACTGGAAAAACCATAGCTTTGACTAGATGGACCTTTGTTGGCAAAGTAATGTCTCTGTTTTTGAATATGCTATCTAGGTTGGTCATAACTTTCCTTCTCAGGAGCAAGCGTCTTTTAATTTCATGGTTGCAGTCACCATCTGCAGTTATTTTGGAGCCCAAAATAATAAAGTCTGACACTCTTTCCATTGTTTCTCCATCTATTTGCCATGAAGTGATGGGACCGGATGCCATGATCTTCGTTTTCTGAATGTTGAGCTTTAAGCCAACTCTTTCACTCTCCTCTTTCACTTTCATCAAGAGGCTTTTTAGTTCTTCACTTTCTGCCATAAGGGTGGTGTCATCTGCATATCTGAGGTGATTGATATTTCTCCCGGCAATCTTGATTCCAGCCTGTGCTTCATCCAGCCCAATGTTTCTCATGATGTGCTCTGCATATAAGTTAAATAAGCAGGGTGACAATATACAGCCTTGACGTACTCCTTTCCCGATTTGGAACCAGTCTGTTGCTCCATGTCCAGTTCTAACTGTTGCTTCCTGACCTGCATACAGATTTCTCAGGAGGCAAGTCAGATGGTCCAGTATTCCCATCTCTTTCAGAATTTTCCTCAGTTTTTTGTGATCCACACAGTCAAAGGCTTTGGCATATTCAATAAAGCAGAAATAGATGTTTTTCTGGAACTCTCTTGCTTTTTCTGTGATTCAGTGGATGTTGGCAATTTGAGCCCTGATTCCTCTGCCTTTTGTAAATCCTGCTTGAACATCTGGAAGTTCACAGTTCATGTATTGTTGAAGCCTGGCTTGGAGAATTTTGAGCATTTCTTTGCTAGCGTGTGAGATGAGTACAATTGGGCAGTAGTTGGCTTGTTCTTTGGCATTGCCTTTCTTTGGGATTGTAATGAAAACTGAGCTTTTCCAGTCCTATGGCCACTGCTGAGTTTTCCAAATTTGGTGGCATATTGAGTGCAGCACTTTCACAGCATCATCTTTTAGGATTTGAAACAGCTTAACTGGAATTCCATCCCCTCCACTAGCTTTGTTCATAGTGATGCTTTCTAAGGCCCACTTGACTTTGCATTCCAAGATGTCTGACTCTAGGTTAGTGATCACACCGTCGTGGTTATCTGGGTCATTAAGATCTTTTTTGTATAGTTCTTCTCTGTATTCTTGCCACCTCTTCTTAATGTCTTCTGCTTCCATTAGGTCCATACCATTTCTGTCCTTTATTGAGCCCATCTTTGTATGAAATGTTCCCTTGGTATCTCTAATTTTCTGAAGAGATCTTTGGTCTTTCCAATTCTATTGTTTTTCTCTATTTCTTTGCATTGATTACTGAGGAAGGCTTTCTTATCTCTCCTTGCTATTCTTTGAAACTCTTCATTCAAATGGGTATAATTTCCTTTTCTCCTATACAGTCCATGGAATTCTCCAGACCAGAATACTGGAGTGGGTAGACTTTCCCTTCTCCAGGGGATCTTCCCAACCCATGGATCAAACTCGAGTCTCCCGCATTGCAGGATGATTCTTTACCTTCAAACTCCTTATTTCACAGGTAGGCAACCCAGGCTTCCTGGGTGGCTCAGTGGTAAAGAATCCGCCTGCCAGTGCAGGAGACACAGGTTCAATCCCTGGATCAGGAAGATTCCTTGGAGAAGGAAATGGTAACCCATACCAGTATTCTTGCCTGGGAAGTCCCGTGGACAGAGGAGCCTGGTGGGCTACTGGAGTCATGAAGAATCAGACACAGCTTAGTGACTGAGCACAAACTTCCCATTTAAGTATGAGAGGCTGTCTCATTTAGAGTGTCTAGATATTAAGACCAGAGCCTTAGTCTTCTTTTTCAAAGGCTAAGTTTTTTTGTTTTTTTTTTTCTGTTATCCTGCCACCCACCAAGGAATCGATATAACTTACTTATGTAGGGAGAAATGGACTAGGAGAATCTGAATGTTGCTTAACGTGTCGGCAGTTGAACAGTTCTTGTAGGGAGCTTCATGGAAGGTTCTGTTAAACCTTATAGAACTAGAATAAAAGTAGAGATGAATTTATGAGGTTTTAGGTTCTAGAAGAATTGTCAAAACAATTTTGAGATGGTAAAATTTATATCTTATTTTTTTAAAAAACCTCTTGCACTTACACTGTGTGCCATGATAAAGTTTCTGAACTAGGAAAAAAAAGGAGATATGAGTGCTTTCAATGGATAAATGTGGAGGAGAGCTGATTTGAATATTTAAGCATGCTATTTAAAGTTTTAAAAAAACTTTTTGTTATAGAGAATGTAAAAAGCAGAATGTTAAAGTGAACTTCCATGTACCATTTTTCAGCTTTAACTGTCATCAATATTTTGCCCATCTTGTTTCATTTAGTATCTCCTAGGTTTTTTTTTAGTATCTTCAAGTAAATCCCAGACTTTGTGTCATTTTACTTGTGAATACTTAAGTTTCTAATAGACAGTGAATTTTGTTTTTAATATAACCCCCATATCATTATTAACTTAACAAATACAACAATAATTCCTTAATATGTACTGTATAACTCATGTGTGAATTCCCCAGAATATCTTATAGGTTGTTTGTTTAAATGAAGATCCAAAACAGTCCATGTACCATACTTGTACTTTCAACCAGTCTTTAACCTATAATTGTTCTGTTAACTATTTTTATATTTATTCCCTTTTATATATCATTTATTTATTGAAGAAACCACATAAATTTAATTTTTCTGTTCAACAAATACATGTAAATGAGGAAAACCAGACCCTTCTGCCATTTGTGACTACCATTTATTGAGAGCACTTACTCCCTTTCAGGATTGAGCTAAGGCTTTAGATATATTTTTATTTTCAACCCTCTTTAGAAACAAACGTTTTTTTCCCACAGCTTGTTAAGCCCATTAGTGGTTGAGAAATCTGACATAGAAACACAGATCATAAATAGCAGAGGTAGAACGGACCCTTGTCTCTTTAGTTACTGAATCCATACTCATTATTACTATATATGCTGCCTTCCAAAGAAGTCAGTCATGCTCTGTTCATGGTTTTGCAAACTGGTTACCAAACCTATATGACAGTTTTTCTTTTCCTTACACAAATGAAATTTCATTACAAACACACATGATGACAGAAGAATAAACTTCAGGGATTCATGAATACAGTCCTTGGGCTGAGCTCAGCATCTCTTTTCCTTCTGATAATAAGATATTGTTAATAAATAATCCAAAAGTCTAGAATGGCTTTAGTAGAGGTGTGTGATAGGCATTCAGTTTGAAATGAGCTAGGTGTGTCAAAATTTAAGAATTACATTTAATTGACCAGGAAATTGTAAATAGTGGTATAGCCTTAGACAAATCACTGAATGTCAGTAAACTGAGTTTTTTCATCTGTGTGATGGCAAAGTTGGATACTAAGGTAACACTGTGTTCTAATGTTCTGGATTTTAAATTAATTGAAGTCAGAGATTTTATAGATCTTTAATACTTGAGTCTTTAAGCTTTCATTAACCTGAATCTTTTTTAAAATTCTGAAGGTTTTCAATTTCCTAAATTAGTTTTTAGATGTTTGTTTTAAATACTCTCATTGAATAACATGATAATTGGCTCTGTAGGTGCTTGGAGGCATCATATGTTTTGCCTTATACCTGAGGAATGTGCAGTTCTTACAGATACATGCCTTGTCCTGCACCATTCTGGTACAACAGATGATTGAGAGAGACTGAGCTATTATAACAGAACCTTGTTATGGGATCAGTGTCTCCTACTTTGAAAATAAATGACTCAGCCAGACGGCAACATTTATTTTCTCTAAATGACTAGGGATGTAGCAATAGGAGACCATTATCCTGTGACAATATTCTGTTTCATTGACATTATCTCACAAATGTAATTGGTCCATTACTAAATAGAGGTTTTGTTTCTGATCAATTTCACGTGCTTTCTAAAACCATTAGGATAATAAATTTGCCATCATAGTAATTTCATTGACAGGATGTTCTTTTTTTCTTCATTTACATTTGTTAAAGGAAAAATATAGATTTAGATTGAACTTAAACACTACAATTTATAACAGTTTTGACTACTTTTCCCTGAAGAGAAATGGAATATTTTGCAGAGTAATCGTATTTACATTGAACTGCCAAAGTGACGACTTTATAATTTTCATGATTTTTTTTGTCTTCTATAGTAAACCACATCAAATCATAATTGTTCCTAAGCAATTAGTTTACTACCTCAGGTTAATGATTTTATTTGAAATAAGTTCCAAATCATTTCTAGGACTTTCCTGTAAATCCACTAGAGTAACACATCAGTAAAATCAACCCTAACAATTACCAGTGTGTATAATAACACCATTAGTAACAACCTAAACCTTGAGATGTCTTACAGCGTAAATGTTTCTAAATGCATGGCTTTTCCCCAAATGTTCTCTAAAAAGTCATCTGTAATCTTGTTAAATTAGAACTCTTCCAGTATCTCTCTGACTTTTACAGTTAAGGTTACGGTATTGATTTTATTTTATAGTCCATGGCCCTCAGATGCTTAACACTAATAAGCCTCTATAGCCAAGCAGTTCTCCCCAGAGGCATGGTGAATAACAGCTATTTACCTATGCCAATATTTAATAAGCATCTAAAATATACTCCAAATCTTCCGTAATTGTTTGGTGTTTTTCCTCCTTGAAAATTAGATTTTCTGGCATTACTCAAGACACTTTATCCTTGTCTGTCTGTTAAAATGAAATTGCTTAATGGACAAAAGTATTTTGAAGTGCTTTTAAAAATGAAGTTTTCACTTACTCAGTATTCACTCTTTTAGCATTGTTCCTTATTATTCAAGACTCTTTCTTTATGTATCAGAAAGGTGTTTGTGAGCTTCAAAGGGGTTTGAGCTTTAACTTGGCATTGGATGTGGGTGAAGCTTGGAGACGTTTTTTTTTACTAGAGTTGTGATAAACAGAGACTTGTAGAAACATGCTGCTTACAGGCTTGGGTTGGAATATACTATATAGAGAGACTTAAATTATCACAAAAGTTTTCAGACTGCTCAAGGATACAGTATTATACTCAAGTGTAGTTAAGTTTATATAACTCAAATATTATAAAGTAAGAATTTTCATATATTTAACATGAAGACTACCATATTTTCTGTTTTCTCCTTTGAAAAAGAACATATTTCTTTAAAAAAGAAAAGATTGACAAATCTAATTGAAGATGATATATATCTTATCTCCTCTTAATGTAGCTTGCTGATTTTCCAAAGTTATTTTAGAGTATGGCAAATATATATATATACATATATATGTGTATATATATATATGGAGATACTTAACATGGCAGTTAATTGTTTTTTGAATCATCTGGCATCATCATCAAACTACTGTAGGGAGATTAAGTCCCTAGGTTTTGTCATAACATTCAGAGCTTTTGTTAACTTGGATTTGTGGGAAGGACTTTTTCATATTTGCCACAGAATCACAAAATTTTACATTTAGAAGAGTCCTTAGAAAGAGATATTCAGATATTTCTTTTCACTTGCATTCTCAAATTCATTAGTTTGCCTTTAGTCAACTAGATTGCAAATGTTATATTGAAGCATTTGATTTTGTATTTTTGCAGCATCTAATACCTAAGACCAATGAGGCATTTCCTTCTTAAAGTGTAGTGTTTGACACACTATCAATATCTGATATTGTTCACCCATGAGAACTATTTAAAATATTCTATGGAGCTACAGACAGTATTTTTCTCCAAATATGTATTTTACCATGTTTTATTATAAAAGGAAAAATTATTTGTGGGAGATTTGAAAACCAAACTGTCAATTATAAACAAGAAAATAAAAATTACCTATAATTCTATCATGTATAGATAACTCATGTTAATATTTGGACATATGCCAGTCTATTTTGTATATAAATATTTTTATGGATATCCTATATATTTTATTTCAAGTAATTTTTTTGCACTAAATTGGGCTTATATATGCTGTTTTGTAAATTGTTTTCTTTTTTTTTTTTGTCTTTTATTTATAATATAATAGCATGTTACCATGTCATTCAGGCTTCCCCAGTGGCTCAGCAGTAGAGAATCCAGTTCCAGTGCAGGAGACTCAGGAGACCTTGGTTCAGTCTGGGTTGGGAAGATCCCCTGGAGGAGGGCATGGCAAGCCACTCCAGTATTCTCTCCTGGAGAATGCCATGGACTGAGGAGCCTGGAGGGCTCCACAAAAAGTCAAACATGACTGAAGCAACTGAGCATGTGCTCACGCCATGTCATTCAATTTCCACTTCATAATGACCACAGTGTATGTTACCCTTTGGCTATACTATACAGTTTTAAAGGTCTACTTTGCCATGAATATTTAGATAGTTTCCAAATTTTTATATAATTAATAAAGATACAGTAAAAATCATTGCATACAAATCTTTGTACTTAAGTTTCATCATTTTGTTCCTGTCTAGCTCTCTTCTGTGGCCCTGTACCTAGTACACTGCCTGGCATTAAGTCACCAAATATAATAGATAGATGCTCAATGAATTGTACTCTTACTGTAGAATTCCTGAGTTAAATATTATGTCCATTTCTAAGGCTTTTGATAAATACTGGCACAGAGTCTGGAAAGATCTTATCAACTTACATTCTCACTAGCAGTGCCTGAGTGGTTTGTTTAATTCCACTGTCCTACCCATACTATTTAGACAGAGCACAGGGCTCTATGAGCAATTTTGAAGCATGTCCTCTGACATGTATTTAAAGAACAGTGAATCAATGCCTTATGAGTCTACTCATGCACCTCTTTTTTTCTCATTTATCTTTCATTTAAGCCATTGGGCATCCAATTACATCTTTTCTTCCTGGGACCCAGGAGAGCCCCCATCCCATTTCTTTGTGGGGGAAACAGGGAAATGTAGAGGGCACCTAGTGGAATGTACACAACTTTCAAGTAAAGACACCTAAGTATTCTCTCTCCTTTCTTGTCCTGCAGGCATGCCCCCTCTGGGTACTTCCCCACATCTTTACATTATCTACAGGGAAAATAGGAAAGTAAGGGTCAGTGTGGTTCCCCCTAGGGAAATAATAGAAATAAATACATCAGAGCTCTGGGCTTGGTAACTTCAGTGTTTTACATAACGTTTTTTCAGTTATAAGTAACCTCTCCTCTAAACTTTCCTCTCTTCCCCATGATTTACCCCCAGGCAGAAACGGAGAAAGAGAAACCTTGGTCTCTTTTAGAGCTTAGTTGGCAGAGTCATCTTTCCTACGTTCTCCCTGTCCTCTGGGCACAGGGCCCAGGCTGTTTCCTTGTCTTGGGACTGACTCTAGATTTATGGCCTGAAGTAAAAGTATCAGATTTCCAGCTCCTGAACTCGTCCCACACACCAGATTTAGTGGCCTCTCATTTATTATCTCATGTATTATAAATAGCGTTATTATTTTATACAGATGGGTCATTTCTTTTTCATGTTGTCACCCAGCTTTCACCTCACCATTTTAATGGAAAGCAGGAATTCCCCAGTTTAGCTCACATTCATATTTCACTCCATCTTGTGTTGTTTGACAGACTCTCAGTGTTGAACGTGTTGACCACCTTTGCCTTCATCCAACAAAGAGTTCGATCTCTGAAGAGATTTTCTATATCCAGAGTTTGTGTAAATTTTTAAAGCTTCTTAAAACTCTAAAAAGTGTAAAACCTGTAAAAAAAATAAATAAATAAAGGAACCTGGGAAACTATGAGAGGTATTAAGTTAGGAAGACTTGTCAGTATAATACAATTTTATCAAATCCCAGTCGCTGGACTCCCTAAGCTCAGTTTTCCCACAAATGTACTTTTCTTCTTTGATCTGTGTCATGCTTATTCCAAAGGGCCAAAGTTTCATTGCACCTTGAGCTTTCCTTTGCAAAAGGAAAAAAAAGGAATACTGTAACATCTGCTCAGAAACTTGATGATGTGTAAAATACAGACATTTTTAACAATGATTATAGCTATTTAAGCACCTAGTAATAAAATATACCTTAATATTAAATATTGGAAAATAACAGATGTTAGCAAAAGGTGATTTGTATCTAGAGGATTCTTTTAGACTTGTTTACAAGTGTAGCAGATAAATGAGAAAGACAACTTACTAAGATGTAAAAGGACTGGAATTTTAAAAGATTTTGAGGCAATTTGCTTCTTTGTTAATTAAATGAAATAGGTTTTTCTAAATCATAGGAATGGCACAGTTAATATATTTTAATTTAGTGTTATGCTATGCTTGAAAAGAACAGCTTCATAGGCACTTAAGAATTTGTGTGTGATCTTACACAATTGACTTCAAATAGTTGTAAACCTGTAAACCGTGTCATACAGAGAAGAAGAATAGGATTTTTTTTTTAAAAAAGAAAATGATACGGTTTCTTGTAGGTGATAAAAATTGGATTTGTAACATTCATCTACTGAAGCATATGGGAAAAGATAACATATTGCTCTCCTGTATGTGAAGGAGCAGGTGTCCCAGATGGGCACGTGTTAAGGTGGCTTTTTGAGCTTGCCCTAGATCACTAGTTGACTTCAGTGAAGTTCTGCTAACAGGTGGCTAACTGATTGGAGTGCCATGTGACATTTATCCCGGGAGCGACTTGGATGACAGGCTGCTACAGACTGAGGAAGGGGTCTTTGCTTTGATGAAGAAATTGCCAAAACTCATGTCTCATTAGTGTTTCCTAAGGTTCTTTGGAAGTGAACAACAGTTTAATTAAGGGCTGACGTAAACACGTTTCTGCACACTCTCCCTGCAGCATTTTATCACATTAGAATTGATCAAAATTGTTGCCTTGGGCTGACTTGAACAGATATACATCTGGGGCGCCATTTGTGCAAGCTGCCGACGAGTCAAGTACATACGCTGTGTTTCACAGCAACGCTCTTCCTTTGTAGATGAAATTACCTTGTTGGGAAATGAGTTGATCTAGCTGCTTTATTTGCTTATACCTTTATCTCTTTGAAGTGATACTGTGAAATGAATGACACATCAGGGTTTAGGATGTATGTATGTCAGAGTGCCAACAATATTATAGTATGGCTAGTAAAATTTATGTGATAACATGCTTTTGCAAAATATTTATTTAAAGGTATGCTTAAGTCTAAATGAACCAACTTAGAGAAGTATTCTCCGTGAACCTTTCCTTACATGGCAGCCTTTTATTATGTATTTAACTACACAATTGGTTTCTAAAGCCATAGCTAATTGTCCAATTATAAATGTAACCATGGGTGTGGACACTGAAGATGAACACCATCAATGTGAACCTCCTTTAAAAAGCAACAGACTCCTAGCTTTTTGCCATTTAGAAGAATCCTTTCTATGACCCAATATTATCACACTTGCAATTGTTTAATAGATTTTTATAGTTGATGTCTGTCTTCTGTGCTGAGCTGTGTCATCAGCACAAGAAACAAGTGGTCTTGTTTAACATCTTGCTCTTTTCTTACACTTCTTAGAAGCTCATTGACTTATTTGGTTCTTTCTGTTCATTTTACATTCAGTTCTTTCTCATCTGGCGGTGTCTGTCCCCTCATGATACATTTTAAGACTGACTGTGTTTATTTCACTCATCCTACACTACTGGTTATCACTCGACCAGATAGCTTCTTTCATGTGCAAGAGATTCTAAAATAAACTGCCTAGACGCAATGTCTGCTCTACCTCTTCTTCCTTCTTTTAATTCTAGATTTAAAAAATTCTTTTTGTGAGTAGCATGATCTTCTATCCTCCACGTTTTTTGTGCCCTTGATAAAATCATCTTCTATACGTAGTAAGACATTAGTCAACTTTTTACAAAATGTACATGTGTGCGTGTATGTATATATATACACACACAGATGCATACAGATTCATGTTATGGATGTAACAAGTACAAAATCATAATATAATAACAACAAAATAATAATGAAATAATGATGAAGTAATATAGTTCAATTCAGTCGCTCAGTCGTGTCCAACTCTTTGCGACCCCATGAATCGCAGCACGCCCAGCCTCCCTATTCATCACCATCTCCCGGAGTTCACCCATACTCATGTCCATCGAGTCCGTGATGCCATCCAGCCATCTCATCCTCGGTCGTCCCCTTCTCCTCCTGCCCCCAATCCCTCCCAGCATCAGAGTCTTTTCCAATGAGTCAACTCTTTGCATGAGGTGGCCAAAGTACTGGAGTTTCAGCTTTAGCATCGTTCCTTCCAAAGAAATCCCAGGGTTGATCTCCTTCAGAATGGACTGATTGGATCTCCTTGCAGTCCAAGGGACTCTCAAGAGTCTTCTCCAACACCACAGTTCAAAAGCATCAATTCTTTGGTGCTCAGCCTTCTTCATAGTCCAACTCTCACATCCATACGTGACCACAGGAAAAACCATAGCCTTGACTAGATGGACCTTAGTCGGCAAAGTAATGTCTGTGCTTTTGAATATGCTATCTAGGTTGGTCATAACTTTCCTTCCAAGGAGTAAGTGTCTTTTAATTTCATGGCTGCAGTCACCATCTGCAGTGATTTTGGAGCCCAGAAAAATAAAGTCTGACACTGTTTCCACTCTTTCCCCATCTATTTCCCATGAAGTGATGGGACCAGATGCCATGATCTTCGTTTCCTGAATGTTGAGCTTTAAGTCAATTTTTTCACTCTCCTCTTTCACTTTCATCAAGAGGCTTTTTAGTTCCTCTTCACTTTCTGCCATAAGGGTGGTGTCATCTGCATATCTGAGGTTATTGATATTTCTCCCGGCAATCTTGATTCCAGCTTGTGTTTCTTCCAGTCCAGCAGTTCTCATGATGTACTCTGCATAGAAGTTTTCCTATTTGGAACCAGTCTGTTGTTCCATGTCCAGTTCTAACTGTTGCTTCCTGGCCTGCATACAGGTTTCTCAAGAGGCAGGCCAGGTGGTCTGGTATTCCCATCTCTTTCAGAATTTTCCACAGTTTATTGTGATCCATGCAGTCAAAGTCTTTGGCATAGTCAATAAAGCAGAAATAGATGTTTTTCTGGAACTCTCTTGCTTTTTTGATGATCCAGCGGATGTTGGCAATTTGATCTCTGGTTCCTCTGCCTTTTCTAAAACCAGCTTGAACATCAGGAAGTTCACGGTTCACGTATTGCTGAAGCCTGGCTTAGAGAATTTTGAACATTTCTTAACTAGCATGTGAGATGAGTACAATTGTGCAGTAGTTTGAGCATTCTTTGGTATTGCCTTTCTTTGGAATTGGAATGAAAACTGACCTTTTCCGGTCCTGTGGCCACTGCTGAGTTTTCCAAATTTGCTGGCATATTGAGTGCAGCACTTTCACAGCATCATCTTTCAGGATTTGAAATAGCTCAAATGGAATTCCATCACCTCCATGAGCCCTGTTCGTAGTGATGCTTTCTAAGGCCCACTTGACTTCACTTTCCAAGACGTCTGGCTGTAGATTAGTGATCACATCATCATGATTATCTGGATCGTGAAGATCTTTTTTGTACAGTTCTTCTGTGTATTCTTGCCACCTCTTCTTAATATCTTCTGCTTCTGTTAGTTCCATACCATTTGTGTCCTTTATCGAGCCCATCTTTGCATGAAATGTTCCCTTGGTATCTCTGATTTTCTTGAAGAGATCTCTAGTCTTTCCCATTCTGTTGTTTTCCTCTGTTTCTTTGCATTGATTGCTGAAGAAGGCTTTCTTGTCTATTCTTGCTATTCTTTGGAAATCTGCATTCAGATGCTTATACCTTTCCTTTTCTCCTTTGATTTTCACCTCTCTTCTTTTCACAGCTATTTGTAAGGCCTCCCCAGACAGCCATTTTGCTTTCTTGCATTTCTTTTCCATGGGGATGGTCTTGATCCCTGTCTCCTGTACAATTGTCACAAACCTCATTCCATAGTTCATCAGGCACTCTATCTATCAGATCTAGGCCCTTAAATCTATTTCTCTCTTCCACTGTATAATCATAAGGGATTTGATTTAGGTCATACCTGAATGGTCTAGCGCTTTTCCCTACTTTCTTCAATTTAAGTCTGAATTTGGCAATAAGGAGTTCATGATCTGAGCCACAGTCAGCTCCTGGTCTTGTTTTTGTTGACTGTATAGAGCTTCTCCAGTTTTGGCTGCATAGAATATAATCAACCTGATTTCGGTGTTGACCATCTGGTGATGTCCATGTGTAGAGTCTTCTCTTGTGTTGTTGGAAGAGGGTGTTTGCTATGACCAGTGCATTTAAGAAACAATCAAAAGATCATTAAGGAAGTCTAGACCTCCAAAGTTTTTTAGGAGGGATTACTTAAAAAGAAAATAAGTCAGTTTGGTTCAGTGGATAAAATATTGTTCTGTAAATGGAATAAGAAGACAGAACGACCTAATTTTCTAGCCTGAGGAACCATCACATGCTAGGAAAGGCGCTGAGTTAGAAATACATCCCCCGTGGCCTTTTTCATTCCCAAGACACCATAAACAAATTAGACTAGCTAAAGTTTAATAGAATGATAAGGAAATATTTATGTAAAAATGTGGTACCATGCTAGATCTTAAAATGAAGAAGATACCATTTGAAGAAGATGATTCCAGCTATTCTTTTTATGCTGAACCACAATGAGGAATATTTAAAAAAGGAGTATAGAAAGGAAATTCTTGTTTAACCCAATTCAAATCAAATGGGCCATGTTGTAGAAGAGAAAAAAATAGAGTTTTGGAAAGTTTTTGCGTCTGAAATCAATTTATTTGTATATTGCTGCTTTCCAGGTCACATTTAAATTTCTTTGTCTGCTTTCAAGCCTTCATAGTCCTTTGCTTCCCTTGCATCTGCCACCAGCAGCTCCGGCCTCCTTCTCATCAGAAGAAAAACCAGAAAAACCTTTTTCATCATCTTGCTCTCTCTTCAACTTCTTATTTTCATGTATTATTTAATGTATGCATTAATATGTATGTATTATTATTCAACTTATTACATATTTATATATTATTAAGTTTTATTATTATTCAGCTTATTTTCAACATAATCTTTTTATGTATGATTCTTCCTGCTTGAGGGACATTAGATTGTGAAAAACTTGACATTTGTTTTTCTCCACAGAAAGGACCATCTTTCCTATGTATCTATTCCTCAATCTTTTTTTTTTTTTTCTGTAGAATATGAGAGCACTAAACATAGAAATGATATCATTTTTCAGTTTGGCATGAAGTCTGTTGGACTGCAGACATTAAAATAAAATTAAAATAATCTGAGTTTGATTCATGCTTAAAATGTAATAGCTAGTGACTCTATCTTTACTTCTTCCAGATAATTGACCTTTATTTTTATTCTCTCTTCAGGCCAGAGAGGTTTTTTTCTCCTTTGTGAAAGTGGAGGGGGCCCCATTTTTGTCACCTTAAGTATAGTGCATTCTACATCCTGTACACCAATATATTTTTATTGACTCAGTTCAGTTCAGTTAAGTTGCTCAGTCGTGTCTGACTCTGCAACCCCATGAATTGCAGCACACCAGGCCTCCCTGTCCATCACCAACTCCCGGAGTTCATCCAAACTCATGTCCATCGAGTCGGTGAGTCGTCCCCTGCTCCTCCTGCCCCCAGTCCCTCCCAGCATCAGAGTCTTTTCCAATAAGTCAACTCTTCGCATGAGGTGGCCAAAGTATTGGAGTTTCAGTTTTAGCATCAGTCCTTCCAATGAACACCCAGGACTGGTCTCCTTTAGGATGGACAGGTTGGATCTCCTTGCGGTCCAAGGGACTCTCAAGAGTCTTCTCCAACACCACAGTTCAAAAGCATCAATTCTTCGGTGCTCAGCTTTCTTCACAGTCCAATTCTTATATCCATACTTGACCACTGGAAAAACTATAGCCTTGACTAGATGGACCTTTGTTGGCAAAGTAATGTCTCTGCTTTTCAATATGCTATCTAGGTTGGTCATAACTTTCCTTCCAAGGGGTAAGCATCTTTTAATTTCATGGCTGCAGTCACCATCTGCAGTGATTTTGGAGCCCCCCCAAAATAAAGTCTGACACTGTTCTACTGTTTCCCCACCTATTTCCCATGAAGTGATGGGACTGGATGCCATGATCTTCGTTTTCTGAATGTTGAGCTTTAAGCCAACTTTTTCACTTTCCTCTTTCACTTTCATTAAGAGGCTTTTTAGTTCCTCTTCACTTTCTGCCATAAGGCTGGTGTCATCTGCATATCTGAGGTTACTGATATTTCTCCCGGCAATCTTGATTCCAGCTTGTGTTTCTTCCAGTCCAGCAGTTCTCATGATGTACTCTGCATAGAAGTTAAATAAGCAGGGTGACAATATACAGCCTTGATGTACTCCTTTTCCTATTTGGAACCAGTCTGTTGTTCCATGTCCAGTTCTAACTGTTGCATCCTGACCTGCATACAGATTTCTCAAGAGGCAGGTCAGGTGGTCTGGTATTCCCATCTCTTTCAGAATTTTCCACAGTTTATTGTGATCCATGCAGTCAAAGGCTTTGGCATAGTCAATAAAGCAGAAATAGATGTTTTTCTGGAACTCTCTTGCTTTTTTGATGATCCAGCGGATGTTGGCAATTTGATCTCTGGTTCCTCTGCCTTTTCTAAAACCAGCTTGAACATCTGGAAGTTCACGGTTCACATATTGCTGAAGCCTGGCTTGGAGAATTTTGAGCAATACTTTGCTAGCATGTGAGATGATTAATGAGCCCAGTTGATTTCATAGTGGCAAAACAAAGGCAGTTAAGTCTATTTTCTAATACTACCAGTCTTTATCTGTTTCTAAAATAAAAAAATTGTTTCAGTAGAGACAGTGGGCCTTCACATTCTTATTTTTGCTTAAGGTAATTTTGTTGTTTAGAAAATATGGCAGTTTGTGGTCCCTTTTACAATTTGACGAGTGAATTTTATTATTTCTGTAGTGCTGGCGTCTATAGTTCCTCTGTGTGTTTTGATCATGAAGGTATCATTATTCAGTATATGCCTAAAGAAAACTAGAAAAATAAACAGATCTATAATAATTACCCAGTAAAGCAAGTGTATCATTTTGACTAAGAAATTGCAAAGGCTTCATTTCTCAAAAATTACATAATCACCTATATTGTTGAACTTATCTGTACAAACAGCTCTGATTTATGGGCCCTTTATGAAAAGAAGCTCACATAAATTCACATGGGTTTAATGAAAATCCTGAAATAGTTATGGTAGTTGCAATAGCCTTGGTTGATCTTCTCCAGAAATGACATAACCAGAATGACATTCATATTTTGCTTCCCAAACTATGGTCATATTTAACTGCTTTTAAATGATGTACAGTATATGGTTTATTGCTTGTAGTATGGAGTCTTTAGAAACTCATTTACTCAGGTTAATTTTATTCAAAATATATATTGAAGTACAATGTAAACTGTCAATAGAAACTTATGTTTCTTTTTCTAAGAGCTAATTTTAAATTAAAAATTTGGAATGGAAACTTATTACATCACCCATCAAGTGAGGGATGGAAAAAGCAGTTCTTTCTACCTCTAATAATCTGTATATTTGTGATTAACTTACAGCAGGCCAGAACATATATTTGTGGTGTTGCCTTTCAAAATCACATAGCTCTTAAGTGAAATCAACTAATATTTTTGGCATTTTTCAAGGTAATTTAGCTGAAATGAACTTCCTTTGTCTATTTTTTAAATAGTTTTAAAATTTCTCCCTTTTTGGTAACACTATTAATTTTGTGATTTCTTTAGTGAAATGTGTTTTTCCTTTTTGAGAGAGAGTGTAAGGAAATGGTACACTGACTCATCAAAGTTCTCATAGGTTGGTGACAACCAGTTAGTCACAAATTGTAGCTTAAGGCTACAAATACTCCTGTCATTTTTTCATAGACTGTGATGTCTGCTATGGTTACAGTAGCATATCTATTCTTTACATGCCAGTGAACTGAAAGCATATATTTAATTTTATCAGATGCTTTTCCCAGAATTTAGGTAATTTTTTAAATGGTAAAACAATGATAACTAGTTTCTTGTGTCAATAGCACCATGAATTTTTTTCTCATGTCAAAAAGTTACTAATTAAAAATGCAACTTGTAAATATATTTTATGTGTGATAAAGTCGGGGTTTTTTGAAATAAAATTTTCTCTTTTTTTAGAGATACAAACTGAAATATTTATAGGTGGAATTATATGATGCCTGAGATTTGATTCAAAGTAATACAGGAGGGCAAGTATAGATGGGATAAAGATGAAATAATTCAATTGTCGAAGAAGCTGGGTGATGAGTGCCAGAGAAGAATTACTCTTCTGTCTACCTGGTGTATATTTAAAGTTTTTGATAATGGAAATCTAAACTTATTAGCTCATATGATTTTTGGAATATTTTACTCTATATTTATAAACTCTATAAAAATCAACATTACTTAAGATGTTGAGAAAAAGGGTACACATCCTTGCCAACCGGCGTTTCCTCCTGAATCCCCCATTCGAACTAGCTGCATGGTGCAACCTCACAGTCACCCAAGACAATGACCTTCTACACTAGTTATTCATTGAATTGGGTCAGTTCTGTTGAAGTATCTATTATTACATTAGCTCTGTCTGTACTGTTCTTCCAAGTCTCAATATTTTGGCAGTATAAAATATTTGTGGGATGAATGAATGAAGCAAGCCGTGAATACTTCTGTCACAGCACCTTTTACATTGTTTTATGATTCCTTCTTAACTTGTCTATATTCCCTCTCTAGGTATCCAGTTGTACAGAGGCTGAAGCCAAATCTAGGTCACATCATGTCCCCAGCAACTAGCACAGTGTTAGCCTATATTAGACCTTCAGTAAATATCTATGGGATGACTATAGTAATTAATCTTCTCAAGTAATACCCAGGATGGCTGTCTTTATTTCAACTAATTCATCTTCCCTGTAGTTTTTAGGGAGATTGCTCTACACAGCAAATGTGATCCTATTTTGCTCATCAGTACTGTTTTCTTATTAGAGTAAATTTTTAGACATTCATACACAAAGTCTGTGACCACTCATTGTGCAGGTCCTGCCAGCTGTTCACTTCCTCCCTCATCTTTGTACTTGTTGAAGTAGAGACTACATGTACTACTTAAACAGATTTTGTGCCTCCCATCTTCTGAACATTTCCTCTTCTGGAAATGTCACCCCCATCCATGTTTTAAACATGGCATCACTTCCTTAACCTGAGGAAGCTGAGGTGATCAATGTCCCTGTACAGTGAGGCTGGAGAAGTAGCATCCAACACCACAGTACCTCTGCTGTCAGCATACTTCCTCCTCCTTGATATTGGCAAGCATTTTCTTCTTATCATTTTTCTCTTCACTAAGAGTAAATATCCCTGCAGCAGCCATTGCTTTTTAATTTTTTGTAACATCCTCCCTTTAGCTAGCAAATAGAAGAACTCTAAATATCTCCAGAATGAGCAAATTGGGGAATGTCTTTTTTGCTAAACAAATATTATTGTTCTTCAACTGCTAAGTCATGTTCGACTCTTTGCAACCTCTTGAACTGCAGCACGCCAGGCTCCCTGTCCTTCATTACCTACCTGAATTCGCTCAAACTCATGTCTGTTTAGTCAGTGATGCCATTTAACCATCTCATCTTCTGTCACACCCTTCTCCTCTTACCCTCAGTGAGTCGGTTCTTCCCATCAGGTGGCCAAAGGATTGGAGCTTCAGCTTCAGCATCAGTCCTTCCAGTGAATATTCAGGGTTGATTTAGTTTTTCATTAAAAAAATTTAAATTACTGATATACTTACCAGCATACTCAAAGGTTATTTTTCACTTTTGCACCAGGTTTTCTTCTATTTTCTTCCATACATAGTCAGTTAATCAAAAGACAAACCCCTGAATTGAATACACTTATGAATGAAATGCTGAGGTTAGAAAAGACCTAGATGTGAACCGAAGTACCATGGGATGCTAAGTTCAAGATTCATTTAGTAGTTGAAATAATTCTGATGATACTTTTAATGAAGCTTCAGTGGAGATTGTTTCTGACAGATATTTTAAAACTCCAACATAGCTGGGTCTTTGACTCAGAATGTATTTTGTAAAAGAGCCAGACATACAAAAATCACAAGACACTGGCAAATGAGATCTCTTACTAGGTTGGTATGAAACTTGTAGCTTGAGGATGTCATAAAGCTTGGACTTTCCTCTCTTTCTCTGTAGATATGTCTTCTCCGACTACTATGAAGAAGCCCGAAAAGCCATTGTTCAGCTCTACATCTCCACAAGATTCCTCACCAAGATTGAGCACTTTCCCCCAGCACCACCATCCCGGAATACCTGGAGTTGCACACAGTGGTGAGGAGTTTCAAGCATAGAGGAGAAACCTCCCTCTTGTTTGCAGAGTCCAAAGTCTTGGGGATGGATCAAGACTATAATCACAAAAAATAAGCAAATATATAGTTATCTTAACAGTAGCTTCCATATTGGTCCTAATTCTATAAATTTTACGAAGAGAAAGATAGAATTTCAAGTATACTGCTGAGTCTAAAATATTTCTAGCAGCATTGATGTATAGATTCTATTTCCATAGATGTTATTGTCTCTATAGAAATCAATATTTTAACTACTTGTTTGGGAGCAAAGTTAATCAGAAAAATAAGAGACATTTTGACAATTATTTTATATGTATAAATCCTTCCTGTGGGCTAGTACACTTGATATTATGTTTAATATCATAATTTAAATAGGAAGAAGAATCCAGTATTTCACATTTATACTTTGAAGAATGATTCACATCAAATGCTCTTTCAAAATTAAAAATGAGATATAATTCATCAGCAATATTGCATACTTTCTTCCTATTGCTCTTAAACCCTAGAGAAGAGTAGGCTGACTTTAAGGTGAAGAAAAATTTTTTATATAAAAAATAATATGTTTATAGTGATACTCGTATTGCTTTAAATATATAGTGAGGCATCTCCTTATTCTTCAAAAAATAAATCTAGGTTTTAAACCTTTATTCAAGGGATATAACAACTGTGGATAATAAAATTCTTAAGTTTGGTCTATGAATATATATTGATAGGTATTGTCACTGTACTTAAAAAATGCATAGCCTTCAATGCTGTCATTAAGACAATTATAAAATTAAGAGAAGAATATACAAGTCAAATTGGTATATAATTTTTTTAACATTTATTTATTGGACTGCTAAGATAAGTGAAAAAAAATCAGTAACTATTTCATACATTTGTAATATTGAGTGGGGCAAAATGAACTTCGAAGTCAGATCACCCCTTATGATATCTGATTATTTATATTTCTAACATTTGGGAAAAATTCAACAGTACGTTTTTACATAATAAGCCCTGGAAGATCCAGACAAGCCCTGCACCTTTGTCTTTTACCGTGTGTATGGTATGTTCAGTATGTAATGCATTAGGAGCTGTGGTACCCTTGTCCGGAGCAACATTTCCTCTCCTTAACAAGTAATGGTATAGTGGGGAGAGAGAGAGACCACAACATCAGCTAGGCACTGAATACAAACAGGATTGAATACATGGAGGAGGATAGATGCCTAGAAGAGGTAGGTTCCCAACGAAAGGGAACAAGCTAGGGAGATGGACATTTCAGGCAGAGCAGACAGCGAGTATCAATAAAGTGGAGGTCATTGCAGCAAGGAACTGCTGTATATTGAGGAATACACAATACCAAAATGTGCCCTGCACAGGGGAAAGATGAGGCCAAGGAAGTGGGACCAGATTGCGTCCTAATGCACTTGCTGCTGCCCTTAAGTTGCTCCAGTCATGTCTGACTCTGCACGACCCCATAGATGGCAGCCCACCAGGCTCCTCTGTCCCTGAGATTCTCCAGCAAGAATACTGGAGTGGATTGCCATTTCCATCTCCAATGTATGCATGCACGCTAAGTTGCTTCAGTCGTGTCTAACTCTGTGCGACCCTATGGACACAGCCCACCAAGCTCCTCCATCCACAGGATTCTCTAGGCAAGAATACTGGAGTGGGTTGCCATTTCCTTCTCCACTTAAAGCACTTGAGGACCATACAAACATGTGAAGTTGTTAGAATTTTATTATTGAAGCAATAGGGAGCAATTGAAAGATTTAGCAGAGAAGTTCCATGATTTAAATGATTTTTTTAAAATTATTCATTTGAGACTCTACAGGATTAGGAAGGAGCAAGACTGGAGAAAAGAAGGCAATAAGGAAGACTTTGCAATATCTAGGCAAAGAATACATATAAGTACATGTATGTATGAATGGATTCTTTCATAATGAAGGGAAATGTTTTTTCTTTGTAGTTGGCTTTTCTGTCTTTAAATGACTTTTATTAATAAGGTAGCCATTTTTACCTTCATGGAAATTCTGCATTCTACCTAGTTTGTATCAGGCCAGCTAGAGCTTATTTGAGTACAAGTTCTTGGGAGCCCAGAGTTTTGAGCTCTGGTTTGCTATGTGTCAGTTCAAATCAAAAGAGATCTCTTCCAAAACAATTGATACCAATTGATCTTAAAGCCCAGAAGACCCAATGGAGCTATTTATATATCTTCCAAGGGTTTGGGTACAGATGTAAGTAAAAACCATGGTTAAATTGAGCTGAAATTAATAGCTCTTTGACACTAAGTCAGAAGATGAGCAATTTAATTTATATGTTTGCATTTTCTTAAGTTATACCTCCAAGTGTGTATGTCTCTTAAAGTAGTATTTCAAAAAAGAGTTTTGTTTTAGGAAATATATAATTGTTCTCTGAATTGCATCCCTTTGGAGGATGCTCATACTTCAGTGTGTGCAAAGATTACATGGGACACTTTGATCTAGTAGGTCTGTGGTAGGCCCAGGAATCTGTACTATAGCAGCAACTCAGAGTATTTCACGTGCTTTCTAAAACTTTGTTCCCTGAGAGCAAAGTTGTTCAGGGAGCAAAGTTGTGACCATAAAACTGAATTTATGATTCTTCTATGATATACCTTTAAAATTTCTTGTATCTTCTGAAAGTTTTCTTTGGGGAAGATAAGCAATATCCTTAAAAGTAACTTTTTTTGTATATGATTACAGAGTTTAGGTAAGTCATTCCAGATGATCTTTATTTATAGGTCATGGAAAGAACTTATTTTTCATATTATTACATAGTGTTATAAAACACTAAACATTTATCATATATAATGTTCTATAACTTGGATATATGGAATCTTTAATCTTTACTTATGCATATACTGATTGATACTCTTCAAATGTACTTATATAAAGTACAAATTCAGCATTGAGGAGATAATGATTATGCAATTACATTCTTTACCCATTTTTAAACTTAATAATTATATTTCAAAAATTGAATAATAAATTATGATCTAATGTTGAAAAATTACAGTAATATTAAACATTATCCACATTACATATGTTTTGTACATTATTTCTCTTCACAAAATATGTGATTTATGGGTAAGTTAATATGCCTATATGAAAATTTGCATTTCTGATAGTAAGAAAATAGAACTCTTTTGATTTTAAAAGGAACTTTTTCATTAAAAAAAAAGAGTTCTCAGGTTTCCATTCAAATATTCATAAGCATTTATACAATTATTGGGTAACTGTTCAGGACATTATTATTTACTAATTATTGGCTTCCTTTCTAAATAGTGGAAAATATTTATTTAAAATTGAAGCACACTTCTTTTTTAATCAAAAAATGTGTTCTTGTGGGAGATAACTTTGCTTAGAGAAATGTTTTACGAAGTGTTAGTTTAACCTGTAAAAGAGAATCTTGCCTGGACAATTCCATGGACAGAGGAGCCTGGCAGGCTACAGTCAGTGGGGTCTGAAAGAGTCAGACGCGACTAAGCGACTAACACTTCCACTCTCGTAAAAGAGAAACTTCTTTTTTAAAAACCACTCATGGATCTAGAAAGTGAGATCGTTCATTTCCTAGACTGGACGTTATGTCTGTGTGTACTTAGCAGTCCAGGCATGGGGAATACAAATAAAAGACTAGCTTATTTTAAGAGAGTTTGGTCAAATCAGAAAAAAATGAGGGGCTGTTGGTTGTTCAGTCTCCTGAGACTCTGCAGGGTCAGGTTGGAGCTGTAAGGACAATAGCTGACGAGTTAATCTGGCCTTGCTGTCTCTTACAGTCATCTCGACCCGGACTCCACCTCCACCCTCACCGTTGCCGTTTCCAACACAAGCTATTCTTCCTCCAGCCCCATCGAGCTACTTCTCTCATCCAACAATCCGATATCCTCCCCACCTGAATCCTCAGGACACTCTGAAGAACTATGTACCTTCTTACGATCCATCCAGTCCGCAAACCAGCCAGGTAAAAATGAGAGAGAACATATGAGTAGAGCCTAAGGGCGATGGCACAGGTCTAACCCCAAGCCATGAAGCTCACTCAGACAGTGTGTCTGGCAGAACAGCAAGCTTTTGAAATCCATCTTCAGAAAGTTTCTCAGTGACTCATTAAGTTTTTATTGAAAGGTGGCTGAATGACAGGTAGGAAGTTTGTTTCCCCAAAGGGGCACATTTGTGAAGATGTTCTTGGTTTGATGTTTTAGGATTTCCATTGGATAAAGAGAAAATAAAGGCAGAAAGTCCATTGACAAAAATGTCCTGAGCTGGAGTTCACACCTCTGAAATACCTGGTTTGACACAAAGTGCTCATTTCAGGCAGGAGCGAAGTATGAGCTAAAATAAACACAGGCAAAAGACCTTACAGTTGTATTTATAGACCAACTATTAGGTATTAAAAAAAGCTTTGGTAATGTAAACATTTTCAGTGTTTGATGACTACTTGAATATTCTTTGCTCAGACATGACTGTGTTTCATAATGAGTGACATTACCAGAAGTGACTGTTTACCATAAAAAAAAAAAAAAGTGTGCAGTGGCTTTAAGGATTCTTTGTATAAATGGCATAGCTCTGTGCCTTCTTCACTTCCTTAATATATGATTTCTTCTATGGAGAGGTCACATCATGGGGATTTGGTGCAAGAGGATTTTTTGTTATCAAGTAGACAGTATACCAAACCTGGCCTATCAATCATCATAATATCCAAAGTCTGCAATGAAATTTCAATCTTAGGGTTTGGTATTTGGCTTTGCTATTTTACTTCCAAGACTCCTGTCTACTTCCAACCACCATTTTTAATGCTCTGAGGGATTTTCATAAGTGTTCTGTCATTAATGCTTTTCATTTACTAAAATGCCAGCAAATAGTATGTGCATATTAATTGAGACTTAAAAAAGAAAGATCTGAAAAAAAAATCCCTTTGGTGTTAATTGTTAAAATGGAGCAAAATGGTCCCTTCTGAATTTTTTTTAATAGCATATTCAGCACTGTTTTGGTTAGTTAAAATTAAATTGCTTGCACTTGTTCCTCCATTGACTAGTAATACTAAGTATACTATTCTTGAATTTTGAATTTAAAGTTAAATGATTTGTGTTTCAGAAGAAAATGTTCAAATGGTATAGCACTTTTAATGGCTTAAATAATTATTATTAAGTAAAACAGGACCTTGGTATATCAATTTAGAAATAAAATTTGCTGTCAGAGCATAGATGCAGAAGTCTCAGTTCCATAGAGCATTTTGCTAGACTCAGCTGGGAACAGTGCACACAAGGTCTGATTTTAATTTGTGTAGAATTTCCATGAATAACAAAGTCTAATTAAGACATCCATTAAAAGTCCTTAACGTTAATTCAGTGTGGAAAATCTTAGAGTTCCATTGGATTTTTTTTTTAACTGATGTCTTAATTAGGCACTGTTAGGGGAAAAATTATGCAAATTAAAATCAGGCCTTTAGTGTTCTGCATTTCTTTAATTATTCACTGCTTGTTTTACGTATATTTCACTTTCTTTATAAGTTAAGGGGGCATATTAGGTGATAATCGGCCTATATTGTTCTCAGTTTTTCTTCATATTTTCAAGGTAAAAACCCAGCTTCTGAGAAGCATCTTACTCTCATCTCAATTAAAAAAAAAAAATCCCTCTCAGGATTTTGTATAATAGGAGCAATGTACTAAGTAGTATAATCCTTTCCTAATGCAGTTCATCTGCAGATAAGTTGTCTCTCTTTTCATATCTACAATATGAAAGTTCATCTATTAACAACCTTAAAAGAGAAGCTTTATAATGTGGCTTCATCTGTTTGAACCAGTAGAAAACTGAAAAAGAAATAACCCTTTCATTCTTCTGACCCTGAGTTTCAGAAAAGTTGTCTGCTTTGGCTTGGGAATTCTTCCATTGTCACTTTTATTATTTTTTTTAAATGAAAGAAACATCTGTTTGTTGGTTTATGTCAGTTCAGTTCCAGTAGATGAAGCATGCAGGGTAGGAAAAGTAATATCATGTTCGGTGGCAGCGTTTTCTTGGCAATTTTTGTCACTTTTCTGTTCTGTGCTCTCAGGTAGGTACTGTCGAACTGTTTTGGCGACGACAATATAGAGAAAGGCTTTTTACCATCGAATGAACCACCAACGATAAAATGAGGTCACTCTTCTTTCTTGGGGGAGATATACAAAGCAGTTTTTAGCAATGATCACATAACCAGAAGTTGATGACCTGCTCTAGAAACAAATTACTTTTTCAGTTTGAAAGGAAAAAAGTAGGCCTTTATTATAAATGGTGGAGTTGTTTTTGCAGCAACATTATACCTGCTTTGATGTTTAACTCCAACCCAAAACCAGTTCATTTGCACTTCGAAATAGGACTCTTGATATTCACCCTTTTGGCTCTAAAAATGGGGAGCAGGCAGGAAATGAGTACTTGTTGACCTGTAGTCAAGTTGACTGTTGACTGTTCCTTCCCAGTATCCTCCAAGGCTGCCCTGATTTTGCTTGTTAAGCAACTCAGAAGCCTTGTCATCCCCACAGCAATTTGGAGATTAATTACATTGCTGCTGCACTGGGTAGAGTGAGACAGCCATGCTATTTAATGGAATATTTTAAATAAAATTAGTCTAAATATATAATTCTTTCCTAGGTTTTAACAGAGGGGAAAATCTGGTCAGTTTTCCTGACTTCAGTTAAATACTTAATTTAGTCATGAGGAATAGTCAGGATATTCAAAAGTTCATTCTTTATAGAGTAAGTCATGTGGCCTCTGAGGCACCCAACCAAGATTTAGTTCATGTCTCTAAGTTCTGATAGTTAGGTGGTCTCAGCTGTTCATCATTTTCTTTAAAGAATCATTGACTTGTAATGTATATGCAGGCGTTTAGATAAATATTTTGCTTTATTGCTTCCTTTGCCTTTAAAAGTGGTACAGATTATGAAGACTAAATATTTGTGGAGAATACCTTCATAGCAAGTTGTTATGTACATTATGTAGAGTAGAATTCCAACATGAATGTAATTAAGAATAGCATTCTGTCTAGAAAAATACATTCCGGTATTTCTTTCAAACAGTGTGCCTTTAGAATGGACACTATTTTTGCACTGGGGTTAAAACTCAGATAATAATATCTTTTCTATCATTTCCCAGGGATTTTCTCAGTTAACTCACACAAATGTCAACAATCAATGTTTTATGCAACTCTCTAGGTCTGGCAATGGAAGAGTAAGAATTCAAAGATCAGAGTGTATTTGATTGCCCTCTGCTTCACTTCAGCACATTTTAATTTACATTGGAAATGTTTTATTTATACGTGTACGGTCAGACCTAGTTCAGCCCTTTATATCATTATATAGACCCTGAAATTTTAAAGGTTTTAAATATCTTTCTACCTGTTTATATAAGTACACCATCCCAAGTTGAGTGGAGACCCTAGAATCAAAATTGCTTGATGTGTGTGTATGAGTGGACCTGTGTGTGAGCAAGGGCTAAAATTTTTGTGTGCTGAAGAATGGGCCTAGATTATAAATGATGATAATCGTTAAGTTCAGTGTGTTTGGTCTAGAAATTCTTGTCTTTGTTGTCTCAATGATATCATTATGCAGGTAAACATTGTGTTCTGAGAGCCAAAATTGACTCATTTTAGCACAGGAAGAGCAGGAAAGAAGGAAACACTGCTTCTAATTCTTACTAGCTCAGTGGTGAGCCCAAGCTAGCTTACTAGCTTGGTGGTGTAGCCACCAAGTCATGTCTGACTCTTGAGACCCCATGGACTGTATCCCGACAGATTGCTCTGTCAGTGGAATTTTCCAGCCAAGAATACTGAAGTGGGTTGCCATTTCCTCCTCCAGGAAATCACTAAGGACTTCTGTTTTGGCCTCAGGCTCAGCATCAAAGTCTCCACTTGAGTTTTCTGTCCTACTCTATGGAAGGCTCAGTTCTCCCTGGTTCTCATGGTGTTGTAGAAATGACTAAACCTATATCAAGTGCCTTGTAGCTGAAGACTTTCTTTTAAACGCTGCTGCTGCTTCTTAGGACTCCTAACCATTGAGGAGCCTCTCAGCTCAGATCTGAGGGGCTTGTGTGGTGGTTACATACAGCGCGCGGGGCCCCCGCAGTCGAGTGTGCTGAGTGGAGTTGCTGGACGGGATGACTGCCTTTGGGATTGTTTCACCCGGCATTCTGTTTTTGTTTTGTAGCCTAACAGCAGTGGTCAAGTGGTAGGGAAAGTGCCTGGCCATTTCACTCCTGTCTTGGCACCCTCTCCCCATCCCAGTGCAGTGCGGCCTGTGACTCTGCCCATGACAGATACTAAACCCATCACTACATCCACTGAAGGTGAGGCAGCTTCACCTACAGCAACCAGTAAGTATTTCTGTAGGAAATGAGAAATGTCCATCGAGGGCACCTCTGGATATCTGATCCAAGGTGGAAAACCCAGCACCTTTTCCAGCTACTCAACCAGATGGAGATTTCTCATTTATGTGGAACTAGCAGGCATGATGTAGCCTGGCTCTCACATGCTCTCTCTTATCAAATTTCACTCAGTATTTGACAAGGGAGAAGCTTATTTGTTTGAGTAAATAGCTATAACAAAAATAGTAAGTCGTGCCTGCTTGTTCAAGGTATACATTGAAAATGCACCTAATGACATAACAGTGTACAAGGTTTTTATATACCCAAAGAGAGATGTGATAAATGTTAGTTATTGGAGCGTTCCTATAGAAATCAAGCCCCTTCACAAGGCAGACTGGATCAGTACCTCTGTAAGATAATTGCATGTTTATATCACGGTAGCTTATGTCATTGTGAGAAACAGTCACACAATGTTCAGAGTAGAAAGCATTTCAAAGCTTAGTTTTAGGCACATGTCAACCACCTGCACTTTCATTGTCTGCAACATTTTTTTTTTTTGATGATTTACTCTATCATGGTGCATCGGGTATTATGCTTTTTAGCATGGCCAGAACATCTGAAATGTCATAGATTTAGCCGGTGAATTGGCAGTAGCTCATACCAGTAACCCAAACGATTCCTTTGCTTCTTTGTACAGAGTGCTCAGAAGTACACAAGAAATTATTGCAAAGCTTTTTAATTGGCTTCATCATCCAAGCTGCCAGCTTTCTAAAACTGGAGTTGATGTATACGGACTGGTAATAAAGTAGAATGGATAAAGTTCTAGTCAGGAGGAATTAGCTTGCTTCTCTTCAATTATTCTTATTTCTTAAATCCAGAGCTTCTATTTGCATTGTTAGAGCAGGAAAATCCCGATGTTCTGAAAATTCTGTGTGAAATTATAGAGATTCAGAGCCACTGGCTCTTTCTTTATTGGCCATTGGAAAGATGTTCTTTTTTGTATGTGTGGCCCCTGAAAGACTTGGCAAGAACCTTACAAGAAAAGTGGACAATACTTGGTGTGTACAGTGAATTCAGCATTTCTTTCTCAAAATTCATGAGGCCCCATAGACTAATAAAAACCAGATAAGCTTGTAATTCCCATTAATAATCATTAATGCTTAGTAACTGGTTTGTTGATAGAGGGACCTACACTAGTGAATACTTCCCTGAATGCACAGAAATGGATCAGACTCAGTCAAGGAAGATTAAGGATCCTTTAGTGCTACAGGTTAGCCATGTACGTTACAGTCGCTAAAATACTACATCCAAATTTCAAAGTGGATGCCTAGGCATCTTTAAGCAAACAAAGTCAGAAGTTTAAATAAAAGCAAATAGAAAACAAAGGTTTTTTTTTTTTTAAGTAGCTAAAATTTCCAGAAACTTCTGGTACCTACTCTTACATTGTCATTAATAGATAAGATTCAAGGAAAAATCAAACTGAAATGATAACAGCTCACTTATGGCAATACTGTCAGCCTGTTTGTTAATGAACTGTTTCTTATACTCACATACAGGTTGATCAAAAAGGGATCTGATTTGATTTACAAAATCATAAAATAGTCAAAAGGAGTATCTTGGTTATATAAAGATATCTTCATCAGTCCATTTTCCATCCTTCATAAAAGTGATATAGTGAGCTGTTTTTCTTTCCTATAAACAAAATTGTAGCTGCAATTCCGCAGGCACCACTGATAATGAAAAATTGGCCAGTTAATTCATAAGTCAATAAAATTAAATACAGAGGCCAAGGAAACCTCTTTTTCATGGTTGAAAAGAAAGAATAACACACACTTGGTGCCCACTCTGTAAGGGTGAGGCTCTTCAGTGCTGTGCATTGAATTCCAGAGATCTGGAGATTGAATGGGGCCCACAGGCTGTTTATGGCTGCCATTGCATGAGTACTTCATTCAGGAATAAATAAAAGGTGAATTGTGAAAATCTTCATTGTTTTAAAAAGCTTACTTAAAAAAGCTTCACTGAATCAAACGAACATGGCAGAATTATTGGTTTTTAAAAAGTCTTTTAAAAGTTAATGTCTGGATTCCTCATCAGTCTGGAGGTTTTGAACCAAATATTTTAGCTTTCTTCAGACCTAGAAATGTAACATAAATGATGACAATTTAGTTTTCCTGTTTATTCTGACATGGAACAATGGGGTTGCTTAGTGCTTGGACGATGCATTAGTCCTTTCTTTGTGAAAAGAAGCAAAACTCTTTAGGACTAGGGAGACATTTTCTGTGGAAAATTCACTCTGCACCAAAAAGTACCTAGATGAAAAGTACTGGCAAGGTGAGACCATAATAATTTAAGAAGTATTCACCTTATGCACTTACTACCTGGTGACCAAGTATTTAAAAGGGGCTGTCAACTCCCTCCCTGGATCAATCACAAAAGATTGGCTTTTTGTACTTCTGGAAAAGAAATCACTTTTTTTTTTTCAGAAACATGTTCTCAAATATAATAAAAATTCTCCTTCATGTTAATAATATTAACTTTTCTTTTTAGTAAGACTTTTCAGTAAGACATTTTTCATCCTGCATCATCAAGTACATCTGCTTAAATTCCATCATTTAAAGCTTTCACTTTTTCCTAACAGACTTTCAGTCTGATTTTACATTTAGAACCACAGACCATCATTGATTATTCTGTTGCTAGACACCCAATATCTAGTAAAAAGTTACATCTGGGAAAAAGACTCTACTACTTAGCAAGTCTTTGGTACTCCTGCAAGACTGTAACTAGAGCTTGTATGAGATGACCACAGCAAAGGATAGGATATGGTTCCTGGATAGATTTGGTGGAGAAGAAGGATAAACCAGGTGACTTGAGGTCAACTATCATTTCTATCACTTGGTATTCACTCACACAAAAGAGAAGAGAAATAGAGATACATCTTTTTTTTTTTTTTTTTTTTTCGGTTGCAAGTCCCACTTCTCTGGGTTTCTTTTACGTGGACAAGGTGTTCATTTGATAGTTCACAATTTTTATCTTTGTTTTTGTTCTTCCTTAATCAGCCTACACAGCCTCAGGCACATCTCAAGCCAATCGATATGTGGGACTAAGCCCAAGAGACCCATCCTTCCTACATCAGCAACAGGTGGGCAAGTTTCACCCAGGTGTGATGGTGTAGCCACGCTTTTGCATTGGTGCTTTTCTCCATGCTGTCTCTCAGATCTGGACTCAGAATGGGGCTCACGGGACTTCTGAGAAAGAAACTGATCATTTCATTTTCCAAACTATTTTCTCATTTATCTTTTGTTTCTTGTTTCTCTAAGCAGGGTTTCTCAAATTGGCTCAAGACCTTTTCCCTCTCTGTAGCATATATCCATAACATCCATGAAAACAGTGTTTCAGCTAGAATATTTTTCTCAGTCTTATTGGCTGTTGAGAACTTACCAGCGGCCTATAATTTTCCAAGATGAAAATTGCCAACTATTTAAAGGCCATTAGAGTAGAAATACAACACAAGTCACAGTTTGTGCTTTCTTTTTCTGGTTTTGAACACTTTCATGTTTCTAGTTGTTCTACTCCTCGTTTTGTTTTTTTTTTTTTTTGGTTCAAGAAGATGAGTTATGAAGGTGATATCTCAGGCAACACATCCTTCCTATTTTAATAGGGTTAAATAGTTTACTGATTTCAGATGTGATAAAACACTTTTTTTGGTTCTGCTTTCGTACATCATTTATGTTTCAAGTAGCATTTTAAATTTCACATCTCATTAATGCTGTAAATTTAATGCAAATGAAGTGTTTATCCAAACTGTGAAAATATACAGCCAGGATTAATGGTAGCTTATAAACACATTAGCCATAGTCAAAAGCATGGACCATACAAATAAAAATATCCCATGATTTCAGTTATAGGATGACAGAAATAATTCTAAACACTTCCAAATTTAAATGTATTTTATGATGCATATGTTTGCTGCTCTCAAGTTTTGATAGCAGAGCAGTTTGAAATTAACAGTGTGCAAAATATTACATATGGAAAAATAGTCTATAATGAATCAGAAAGAGTTGGTATTAATGAGCTTACTCTTAATTTATAATATACATTGTATGTGCACCTGAATTTTTACAGATGTAACAAGCCTGTACAGGTACTCATGTCAGCTTATTTTGTCCTAGACCTGTCCACCTAGTTTAATCATGCATATCTGTGCCTCGCTTGGAATTTTCAAATCCTGCCCAGTTGCAGGCGAAGGTGGCAGGCTGCTTATATTAAAGGTCACCACATGCAGAGTTCAGAGAAAATCATAAAAATGATAGCTTATTCAAGATACTTGACGTTTTGCCAGGTTTAAAAAAAGCAAAACAAAACAAAAGAGTGAGAACTAACTAAAAACATCTGTACACAGTTATGAAAATACCAAATAATAATTAGTGGTTTTGCCAGCTATTGGCTTTTCAACATAATTTTCTGAAATGTTGCTTTTTTTCACCTCTAAAATTGCTATAATATAAAATGTGCTATAATTACTAGAATATGGTTCTCTTTGAAAAATGTATATGTTCCTTGTGTTTTTTTAAAAAAAACTATGCAGGATTTATAGATTTAGAAACTCATTCTCTTAGAAATCATTCCACGTATTTTCAGATATTCTTATCATGGGATTTGCATTATGACACATCTCTAGTTTTCAGTTAACTTTTAATTCATAGAATCATGCCTTTATTATTTAAACCTTTAGCCCCAAACACATTTAGAACATGATAACCACTTTCATGTATTTAGAAGAAATCATCCCATCCTCCTGTCCTAGCTTAAGGCAGCTTTAATTTTTTAATTTATCACTTGTGACTGTCATTAGAGCCTCTTGTAATTATGATCACAACAATTGATTGTATAAAAGTTACTTCTTTCACATGTCCAAGGATAAATCAAGAAAATTTTATAAGCATCAGGAGAATATTAGTGAATCTAGATAGAGTTCTGAGCACATAAATTGAAATATATATATGAGTTCCAGAACTACAAACTTTTTTCATCAAAGGCCACCACTTGTTATTTAAGTAGACAATGTCAAGTGAAGACCTCTTACAATATAAATATGACTTGATTCGTCAAATGCAATATATATTTATAGAATATATAATGTGTATTGATCTTTAGAAGAAAAATTATATGTTTCATAATGAAAAATACAGTGTTTAACTTAAATACCATACAAACAGATAATTTGTCCTTTGTATAATGAAAGAGTTGGTGCTACTTTTTTGAATTGAAAGAGCGTGATATACTAATTCATAATAAGCTACAATTTAAGACAAGCAGAAAATGAATATATATGCATATCTTACTGTACATGTATATTACTAAACTAAGGCTCTAGTTAAAAGATTTCATTTAATTTAATCCTTTCAAATTTTAAAAGAATCCTAGAGATGAAATTTTATGTTTACTGTCTAGGAACAGAGGGACAGAAATGGTTTAAATGACTTCAGTAGAGTAAAGGTTATTCTTTTCTACAGCAGAAATGAGATTGATTTACTGTGTCCTTTCATTACTTTCCAAAGATTTAAAAGAGACCACTCTTCTAGCAGCAGGTTTTAAATGCATTTGGTTTAAAGTACTCAGTGATGAATGAAAAGAAAAATCAAGGGGTACATGAAATAAAGGTAATCAATCATTTTATATTAGCTAGGAGAAATTCAAAATTAGAAAGGCAATGGTTTTAGTCTGAGAGAGTTCTTTTAAACATACCCCTTAGCTTTTAATATACATGACCCTTTAAGAATAAATATTGTCCCCAGGTACATTCTTCAGTTTATTGGCGACTGTTTTATAAAGATTTATCCTTTTAGGTTATGAAAAGTATTGATGTGCATTGTTGAGTGCTATTTTTTTCTTAGAAAAGAACTTTAATATAGCCTATATAAATTAGAGTTAACAATAAATTCAAAATTGTTGGATAATTTTGACTATCTTATAAATAATCTTTCCACACAATGACACTAAAGCAGAGCTTTCAGTGTAGTTATTTCTAACCTACAAGGACACTGGCTTCTTAAATTGAATGAAAATATTAAAATTAACCCTGTACTCCACTGGTAAGAGTAATATGTTCATTTTGGCAGATCTGAATACTAAAAGCATTTGCTTTTATAACCATTAAGTTGGTAAACATGCAGTTGTTATTAATAATTATACATCTCTGTGCTCCTTTTTATAATGATTATTACTGATCAATACTGGTTGCTAACTGCCTTGAAATAGTAGTTTCTTCTGACGTAGGAATTTTACTGCTATTATAAATTTGTTATCTCATTTGAATCTGAAAAACAAAATCACACAGTCATAAAGAATATTTCAAAAATATTTATTTAAACCGTTTGAGTATTTTCAATTAAAAACAGCCCTGAAGTTAGTTATAATCATTAGCTTGTGCCAGCTGATCAGAACTTTGAAATTTTCTTCTATTTCTTAACTCAATCTTGAGTGTTGTTCAAGGTCTGGAACCAGACTCTCTTTGGGATGATTGACTTATTTAATGCATTCACTATTGGCATGGGGGAAATCTTAAAATCAGAACTTGAAATTGGAACTTCATTTTTCTTTAACTTTTCTGTTGGAAGATGGTGTCATGGCTTGAAGAACTCATGGGTCTCTGGCAAACTGAACTCTTTAGTCTTTGCTGAAAAATATCTTTTTACCTTTTCAGAAGTGTCAGGGACCTCTTCTCTGGCTTAACTTCATAGAAGTTTAGTAAAATGTGGTGTTTCCTTTCTGCCTTATACTTCCTAAATACACTGTGCACATTCATTATGATAGGCAATGAAGAAACTACATTTCCCAAGTTTCATCTCCCTAGGAAAATGGTAACTATATAGCAGAGTGTTGGGTATTGCTTAGAAAATACAGAAATTATTGTATTATTGTATAAATCTAGTCTAACAATTTTAGTATAAACAGTGAGTATGAGACCACTTCCTTGAATTAGCACGGCTTTCTAATCTGATCAGCTTCATAATGAGCTTGCTATCTTGCAGGTCTTTTTTCTCCTGGAAAGTTTAGTAATGTAAAAGAATCAGTTAATTTGGTGGTCACTGTTATACTTGAGTATGAGGTCATTATAAAAGTTTAAATCCTTACTATCATACATCAATACAGCATATTTAAAAAACCCTTATTGCAGGTTAGAAATAAAAGTTTGTAGCTAAGAAGCTTCTTGTTTGGAAATAAAAGGTTGCTATTGGAACCAGCTACTAGAGTACAAAATAACCTTTGATATAGATTTGAGATGGAGCAAATGGAAGGTCACTTTTACCTCCCTGAAACAACAAAGTCAAGTGAGCTCTAGTGTATAAGATACAAGGCTTATTTTCATATCTCAAAATTATAATCGCCTGACTTATTAATATAATTAATAATAATGCTACTTATTATTAGAGCTTATTAATAATGCTACTTATTAATGAGTCAGTGGCCTAATCAGCTCAAGTCCTTGCATTACTTCTTAGTTGCATGGATTTTTTTGGTGCCCTGGCTTCTGCATGTTACATCTCTTGCATGGCTGTATGATGCTCTTATTTCAGTTTCAATCACTGGGCTAGTTTCTATCAAAATATTTTCAATACTTTTCTTGATCTAATTGTGAAACTAGAATTTGAAAGGACTTCTTGTTACGCTGAAAATTTCTGTTCTATCTAATGGCCTTTTTAAGACAATGCCTCTGTAGGATTTTTTTTATTTATCCAAGATATTCATTGAAATCTCTTTATAATATTTGTCCTGACAAATGGCATAGCCAAAGCTAGGTACATGAAAACCTCTGGCAAGGTAGTCTTTTATTAAAGGCAAGCAATTGAAAGGCCACAAGTGGACTATCAACAAACTTTTCAATAAAGTCAGGAAGCAGGCTATCAACACTTGGGCTGTTCTTATTGTGTCTGTTATCATAATTGACAGCTTGACGTAAAACCCTATCACATGACTTCTGGGTAGGTATGTAAATGGATAAGAGGTCACTTTTCACATATGCTAGCTGGAAAGGAAACACATTTAGAGGAAGTTTCACTCAAAATAATGACTATGCAAATGTTTAGCTTTTTGGCTAGTTCTTAAATTAAAAAAAAAAAAGAAAGAAACCTTCCAAAGTCTGCTTTATCATTCATTGATTCATTCACTTACTGGTTATGAAATGTTAATATCCAGATAAATTATTCTAGATAGCATAAAAATAAAATTATGTTTACTATAATTTTAAATTTCAATCAACACATTCATAAAGGGAAAATTGTCTTTTCTGATAATTTTAACTTTAGAACCTTTAAGTAGAATCAGGGGGAAAAGGGAAATTATAAAGAGTTAAAATTATACATATTTTAGCCTTAAATATTTTTGAGCTGTACATGAAAAACAGGGTAGGAAAAGAACAATGACAAGCAAACTGGTATGGTGGGTGAGAAAGGGATTAGGATTCAGGAGGTGTGGTTTTAGTGTTGACTTGGCAGGACATGTCTAGGCTTGGACAAGCCTTGAAACCTTCTGTCCTGTGTTCTTATCTTGGAAAGAGAAAATGAAGAGGTTAGACTATGGGATCTCCAAGTTCCCCTGAAACCTTAAATTTTACAGGTGAAAGTAGCCTCCATTTAAAAATAAAAAAACTTTTCATTTTATAGTTCTTACAATTTATTATCAGTAGTGTTTATTTAGCTCTTGAACTAGGCATACCCATTTAACTTAATTCTACCATGTTTTTAAATATTCAAGAAGCACAGGCTTCATAAAGTAATATTAGATGTGACTTTAAGGTACCAGGATGACCTGGAATATCTTTTTCATTTTTATGTGTCATTTATAAGTTCCACCTATATCACAGTTTTATCTTGACCATTTTGCTTGTTGACTAAGGCTATACCCTTTTCCTTCAGAGTCATTTTATCTACTCTCTGGGAGATAATTAATAAAATAAAAATCAATCTAAGAGTTAAGAAAGTATGGAAAGTATGAATCCTCAAGGATTAATATTTTTAAGCATCCCACCCCAAAAGCACCTCCACACACCAAAAATCTATTTCTTTTTCCGGGGCTATCCGGAAAAATGAAGAAACCTAAAAAAACATAAAATACACCTTTCAAGATTCTGCCTTGAGGGTCCGTGTAAGGTTGGAAAATAAAAAGCAAAAAGATAAATTTGCCTGTGTTGATTATTCTGTTTACAGTTTAATGGTTTACTGGTTCAACTGAGAGCTGTTGTCATCATACGGGACTGTTAGTACATGGGCCTATTTGCTGAGTCCAGCAAAGTAGAACGTTTTCTTACCTTCTTTCTTTTGTTCCCAAAGCTAATTGCGAGGCATTTACAAAAGCCCCTGTTAGTAACAATGGAGTGCCTTCATGTGAATAAACAGACTCTTATTCTGAAATCACAGGCAATGTTGATTCTACCTACATGAATATCTGAGTGCTCTTGTAGGCTAGGACAAGATCCAGATCTTAGGTGTTTCCCCTTAGGCGGAATTTTTTAAAGAGGCTAGATGGTCTCCATCCTTGTTTTTCTCAAACTCATTTGAGTTAGACTTAGAATAAGGTTCTCATTCCGGAGCCTTTAGGAAACTTCATCCTAAGAACATCTGCAGTGAAAACTTTACCTTGCCTTCTTTTCAAGTTGTTTGGACTTCTTCAGCCCCATCTCTTCAATCATAGCTTTTTTAAAGGAGAATGTTAACTTCTTTGCCTTACCTTCTGTTTTCTTTTGGAAATCTGGGCATAATTGTTTTAATATAAAAATTTCCTTAATTGTCTAAACAATTTAATTTCATGTTTGTGGGTACATATAAATTAAAGAATTTAAATTTTATCTGTGTATTTATGTAAGAATATGCATGCAATCAAGTCTGTCAAAGGGTCTATATTGTTACAAATGTAAGAGTTGCTACAAACATACAACTTCAACTAAATTTCTAAACTACTTTGCTCCTGCTGTTTTAAATTTGGTAACTATCGGGGGCAGGGGGTGGGGGGGAAGTATCCTCCTATTTTTTGAGGAAAAATTATTGGAAAAATCACTAGGGTATTATTGAAGCCTTGCAGAAAAAATTTACATTAATGAAAGGCATATATTTATGTACCACTTAAAATTAAATTTTTAAATTTAATTAAAAAGTAATTGATAGCTAAATTACATAACACCAGCTATCTCACAGGACAGAAATTGAGGATTCACCGCCCTAAATTCAAATAAGATTATTACCTACCATTTTAAACATTTAAAGCTTAATATAAAATTTTGGTTAGAAATTCTGAATCATACTAAACCAACAATATTTAACTTGTTCCAAAAATAAGCCTAAGTACACTTAATATTAACTTTTCATCACCTGAGAATCTGTTCAAACTTTGCTGAGTCAGAACTATCATATTCAAACAAGATTCTTAGAAACTGATTTTGTTAGAAATTAGTGTCATGGAAATTTTCAGTGAATATGCAGTTTCTATTTTAATTATTTTGCTCAATCATGAAGTTTATTAAGTACTAATTGAAGGATGCTTTATGCAAAAGGAAGTTAGTTAAAGAGAAAAATGAAGAGAAAGTTTCTTCATTAAGTTACCTGGCTTAAGTAGGTTATAACATATAAGCAGGTATAAATATTTCTCCTCAGAAATTTTTGGAAATGTTGATAATGCCAGCCCACAATCTAAATAGCTAAATAAATTTAAATTGTATTTTATATTTTCAGTAACTGAAGGGAAATCAACACTAATTAATATCCTACCCATTTCTTTGGCATTTAGGTTATTATTAAATATGTTCAGTAGTTGTTTTTTTGTTTATTTAAGCATAACTGTCTGTTTGGAAGAAGATATTTTGTTCTCATGTATCTTAAATATAATTGAAAATGAAGAGCTGTAGTGAGGTTTAATCCTTTTGAGACTACTGCTGGGAAAGAAACATCTAAGACTATGTTGATTTTAAGTGTTCAACAGGTGGCCAAAGATTGCCTACTGGACATTTTGTAGGAATAATAAACAGAAACAAGCAAAAAACTAGCAACATGAACATAAAAAAAAAAACTGATTTACATATGCATTCTTCCAAGGAGACGGTAGTGTTCCCAATTTTCTGAGAACAAGCCAACCAGTGAGAGATACTTAGGTTCACTTGGCTTTGTGAAGCTAGCTTCTCTTTTTGAAAAGTTTTCCAGTGTACTCTGAGAGGCTCATAGAAACTAACCTGAAATCAGTTATTAGCAGAATTATGTAATTCTAAATATAGCCCTCTGTTCTTCAGAATATCTAACTGACTCAAAATTAGGACTAGAGCAGAATCTATGAGTGGTCATTAAGATAATTGTTATACAAAGCCAAACACCTTCAACTGTTTTTAGATTGTTTCCCTAGTATTGCTTGAAAAGAACGCACTTTGAAGGAGGCAAGTGACTCTTAACTGAAAAATAATTTTTTTCAGATTGCCTAATTACATTGCATTTCTGATTAAATGCTCCATGTTGAGAACTTTTAAAACATCTTGTCATAAAATTTTGTTCTGTTTGATTTAAAATGAATGAAATATACATTTTCTCCTTCATGCAGGCATTAAGATCCATTTTAAGAATATTTTTCATTATAATTTAATTTCTTTACTGATTCATGGCTTATTTATGAAATGTATCCTAAGCAAATTTTACATATCTTTTAACTGTCTACATTAAGTGAACTATTTCAGCTTTTTAACGAATTAATTATGTGATTAATTAAAGTTCTTTAATGTATATAATTACTTTTACCTGAAGTCTCAGTATAATTAAAATGCATGTTTGGGGAATTTTAGATGGTATTTTTGAGCCTCAGAGAGCTGTAGAAACATAAGCAAAACCAAATATTCTCAAACTGCAGAATCACTATTATAGTATGTAGAAACTAGTCTTAAAGGGAAAGGTTCTTAATAGCCTTTTTTTTTTTTAGCCATACTGTTATCAGAAAGGATTAAAGTAACTTATCATAAGTTTAAAGGGACTTTGGCTCCAATCATCATCTTCTAGAAATTCTTACTGAAAAGCAGCACGCCAGGTTTAGTGGATTGCTGTGAATAAGTCCTCTTTTCAGTGCGAGATTCAGTTAATTTACAGCATAGCTATCTACAGATTAAAACCCATGATTTTCCAGTGTTTTTGTTCCCCCCAAAGCCAGATAAGTTTACTTTCTTAAGCATAAAAATAAGCAATATATCTTTTCAATAAATCTGCTAGCACTGTAGGGCAGCTGTTAACCAAACAGAGCTGGATAGGGTTACTGGAACAACCTCTGAAGGGCAGAACTGATGATTTGGAGAGCTGGGAAGAATTTGTTTCAGCTAGTATTCAGTGCATTCCTCACTCTATTCAAATGTGGTAAAGGATTTCCAATGCCATTACTCTGAGTTTAAAATAAAGTAGAAACTAAATAAAGTATCAACTCTTTATGGAAAAAAAATGCCAGTTTGAGTAAAATTAGTAAATATCTAAAATGGAACCCCTTGATGCTTCTAATCATAACTTAGGGGAAATGTTTATAAAGTGGGACCTTTCTCCTCTAAACTGCATGTCTTCTGTGTTTTGCAAACTGCATGCTTAAAGTTATTGATTATTTTACTCAGTGCAGATGATTTGGTATGTTATATATTTTTAAAAGCTTAAAAAATTTTTTCTAAGATATCTCTCTCTCTATTGAACATTAACGTTTGCTTTTATTTCAGCTCATTTTGTAATCTAATTAATGTCTAATTGTTATGTTCTAAGCACTTATTTCTCTTGTATGCTTTAATTAATAGAGAAGCATATTGCAATAGCTTTTTCTGAAATATATTCTAGGAATTTTGCTTTTCAGAGTGAGGTTTTCTTTGCTTTTTTTTTTTTTTTTTTTTTAAGTTGCCACTTGGGAAAATAAGGTTAATGCCATGTACAGTACTAGTTTGCATGTGTTCATTTAAATACTAAAAACTGTAGTACTGCTCGATCCATATCTGACTGCTAGGTTTCAATTGACAGCTGAGGATTTGTGACTGGACCATGAATCAAAACGGCAGGCATTTATACCCCAGTACCAGTGAGGATACATTGGGAATTACTTGGCAAAGGTAACATTTTAATTATTTCCAACCCTACACTTACACCTAAAAATTACATGAGCTACAGTGTTTGTTTCTAACTAGCTTTACAGAAAGTATATATTAAAATTTTAGTTGTTTTAGCTATACCATTCCTCTTTCCCTACCCTCTTCCTCCTTATTTCTTATTGAGATATAACTTCAAATTAATAGGAGACTAGAGCAAATAGTAATTAATGATTGGAATTTCTGAGTGCTGTCAGATGTTGTCAACAGTTTATAATATTGGTGAGGGTGGGGCGGGGAGGGGGAGGAGGTTATTTGGCACTTAGATTTAGGACCTGAAAATTGAAATCATAGTTTTAGGGAAGACTTTTCAGCTATCTGAGGGTAAAATATTGGCTTTTTCCCATTATAGATTTTTCTCATTTCAGCTCTTTTTCTTTACTGTTAACTTTAAGTCATTTTAGACTCATTTACTCCCTTCTCAAAGGAGGAAAGATAAAATAATGTTCAGATTAGTCAATTTAACTGTTTATTAGCAACACTCATGAATTGCAGTGTGTGTGTGGAGGGGTGGGGATTGTTGGAATCTACAGCTAGAGAAGGAATTTGGTTTAAAAAAATTTTTAACTTCTGTTTGTACCTTGATGTGAATCACTGAGAACTGATTTGGTTGGCTGAGATGATCACTCTAAAATTTCATTTTTGAAAGTAGTTTTGATAGTGTCTTGTTTTTGGTTTTAGAAAGTAGGTCATGCTAATTCAACTTCTTATGAATTATTTCAGTAAAGAACAAATTGTGTCAAATTGACAAATTAAATGATTAAAATTCATGATATAATCATATGTAATGAGATAAAAATTTATAGAAGACTGAGGTAACCCCATAAGGAGTTCAACAAAAGTAGAGGCAACGTAATTTTCCGTCTCCTCTCTGATTGTCATGTTCTCTTTACTGAGCATCCCTATGTTAAAAGTACATTCTCTAGTATTGGTTGTAAAAGCATCTTCATATGCTTGATAGGAAAAAAAGAGTAGAGTTTCAAAGAAAGAAATTAATAAAATTTCCACTTTTTACTCAGGTAAAAAATAAGAAAATTAGTTAGATTCTGTTTTAAAAGCTTGTTGACTTTTTAAATTCACTGTCTGAAATGAATGCCATATGACTTTTCCTCTTTTTAGAGACTACTATAACATCCACTTTAAAATGTATAAATTTTTACCTTTTTGATTTTTTTTTTCCATGAAGCTTATATTATTTGTCCATTTGGAAAAAAATACAATGTATACTTAGAAAGAAAAGATACACTCAGTGAAAGAAGATAAACTATTTATTTATTTAAATAGTCTTTGTTATTATTTTAAAAGTTGATTTGACTTGGTAACACAGTGTTTGGATATAATTTTATTTATCCTTACATTCCATGTTCTGTTGGTTGGCTAAATGGCCCATTTCTACATATAATCCTTACTGTATTTAGAAAAAATTTCAAGTTAGATGGCAAGTGCCTGTGTTTTTTAATGTGGATGTATCTGTGTGAGTTTCCAAATCTGTGGGTTACTGACTGACATTTACTTACCTAAAACTGGGTAGTATTGCTAAAGTACATTAAAGTGAAATGAGGGTATAAATTGCTGGAGACTTAAATGTAACTGCACCTAGTTCCTAGTAATGTTTCAACTCAAAAATTGATGTTCCCAAACAGAAAAGGTGAGTGGACAATGAATGATCGCAGAACACAGGGGCTCGGTGAATTAGTATGATGACTAAACTCATTTCTTAAGAGAGCTTTGTTCATCTTACACATCACCTTCCTGGTGACAAGTGGGTGTGGTCATCAGCTTCAGGTCATAATCACTCAGGAAAAAAATAAATTCGTTTAGGATTTTATTTTTTCTCTCCAAAATAATTTTTGGGGATTAGTAGATAATGATATGTAGAATGGCCTTAATGCTTCAAAAAGCTTGACAAAGGTAGTTGGTTTGTTTCTTCCCTTTTTATCATGATTCAGGGGGCACATAATTGATAATAGCAGGTGAAACGTTCATACATTCAACAGATACTTATTGAAACTCTGTGGTGGGCAGTCCCAGACACTGCATGACTGATACACACCCTCACCATTCTTAAAATAAAAGTATCCTACAGTTCAGAATAAATGAATTGAGAGGAGATAGCAGCTTGCTTTGCTTTGTTATACTTATCCAAAATAGACACAAGTAGAATCTGTATTTGATCATACAAATAGGCCATGTCTGTGGTACAACATATGCATCATTTATGCATGGTTTATAATATGTGTCTTGCAGTTATTTATGAAGCATAATAGTTTGTTTTTTTTTTCTGAAAAAAGATATTAAAAAAATCAGAAATGTCTGTAACGCTATTACTTTTAAAGTAGATAACAGACATCTAAAATCTTCCGGCCATTGCTACAACTTTCTAAGGATCTGAATAAATTAAATCATTTGCCTCTGTCCTCGTGGAATAAAGAAAAGATCAGGTTATTTTGTTGTGGACCCCTGGAGACTTTGCAGTAGCAGAGAACAAGGCAAAGAAAGTGTTTGGTTTTACTTTGATTGCTGTTTGCTGCCATTACCTTCTTGGTATAATCACTGTCCATGGTCACCTTCTTTTCTGCTTTGTGCCCATCGTTCTGTAGAGGTGTTTCCATGTCAAAGGCAGTTTCTTCTTCGGGACTGAAAATGGCAGTGCCCAGGGAGCTATTTGAGCATAAATCAAAGCTGGAAGATTTCCTCCATCCTCCTCTCTCTCCATGCATCCCCCAATCCCAGTATATAAACATTCCTTTCAAAACTGAAGCTGACTCCTTTGGAAAGTTTTCACAGACTTATTAAGTTGCAACCCTGAAGGTGTTTTGTTGTTTTGACCTTAGAATTTTGAGAGCTGAGAGTGTGTGTATGTGTGTGTGTGTGTGTGTGTGTGTGTGTTGCTTGCATCTTGAAAATGTGATTTTTTTTTTTCCCCTAACTCAAAGGTCAGGTACTGCAGTTAACCCAGAGTTAAATCCCTTGGCAGAGTGCTCACTTCTGCGTGAGTCCGGAGGGGCTCAGCTCTTAGCAGGGTAATAGGTGATGAGTTGCTTATGCTGTTCATGAGAGTACTGTTGTGTCTGTGCTTTGTCCTCTGATGTGGACAAATTACACTGTTATATCTGTGAGTTATGTGGGTATAAACAAATACAGCAGTTAACTCCCTAACTGGCTTGCTTTCTTGAAGCTATAGCCAGAACATAGCTTGTACTATCAAATATGAAAGAGCAATATATTTGAATGAACAAGAAAGCAACAGGACAATCCAAGAATAATATAAACAGAAGTTATTTTAAAACATTGGAGGGAGTACTTTATACAAAAGAGAAACTGGATTTATTGTTTCAGTCCCTCTTTTCCCCCTTCACCTCTTTCAAGAAAAGGCAAAGCCACAAGTGAGTGGCTGTATGTGTCTGATGGCTTCTATAAACATAGCAGCAGCCTTCAGATGGCTAAAATAAACATGTGCGTGTTACTGAAGGATATGTTTACACAAACCATTTGCTCAGCCTCTGAAATAATGAATAAATGAAGATTTTACTGAAATAATTGGAGGGATTTTTGTGTTTCTGCTGATGCCATAATTGAATGGCACCGAAGAGACTTTTATCAGCTATTTTCCATGTTACACGTGTTAGCAGTTCCTTTCTATGAGTTGAATACTTCATTCTGTAGTGACTTTACACATGTTTTTGTAAGAAATTGTCGTTTATTACTGCAATTCTAGAGAGTTGCTTGATTTCCCAGGAGAAATTTAGCAGCCAGTAAAGATTATTTGGATCTGATTGGTCAGGAGAAGGAGGGCAAAAAGGAAGGAATAATAGCATTCATTTCATACATTTACGTCTATTTGCAAAACCCTCTCCTCAAACTTGTCCCATTTTCATTGCTTCATCCTTTAAACTTTTCTTTGTAAAATATGTCCTCAATGACCTAAGAATGAATATTTAAACAAAATAATTTTCACTATTGTGTTGCAAATTATGTTTGTATGTAAAATATACATATGCATATAATGTGTGTGCATAAATGGTGTGCATGTACATGCACGTGTACTCATGGGTATGTGTGTGCATGTATGTGTGTATACATGTGTCATGTACAAACATATGACATGTGTATGATGCGGGTGATGTGTGTACTGGCTTTAACACCAAAAACATTTTGGTGTATTGGGATATAGCTGATTAACAATGTTGTGAACAGTTTCAGGTCAGCAGTGAAGGGACTTAATGATACATATACATGTATCCATTCTCCCATAAACCCCTGTACTGGCTTTAGGTAATGTTAAGAGTTAACTTGTATTTCTACATTAGATGTAGACCATCCCTACAAATTCACCAGCTTAGCATTTCCTGCTTTCAGTTTGTTATCTTGACACATAACTACAGTACAACAGCTGGGTTGTTCCTGGAGTTCCTGGGGGGAGCTTTATTCTCAGAGTGCTGAATTTCCTTTTCAGCTGTCAGCTCTAACGTGTATTCAAAATGTTCAACTTTTTACACACCATTCTGGGTCCCTAGCACCACTCTGGGACTATGATAGAAATGCTGATAAGGAGGTGGCTGAATGGGAGAATCCGGTTCAAGGAGGGGAATTTGCAAAAGCCAAAATTGCACATGACCATTGTTTGGGAACTAGACCTGCTAACTAGTGTTGCTCTTTGTATTTGGATATTCTATTTAAAAGAATTACTACTCTCTTTTCATGAAAATTATTTGCACCTGTTAGGAACCCAAAAATTAAAATGTGAGCATTCTTAAAAATAATCTTGATCTGGTGTTTATACACACGCAGTTATCTGTAATCTGGCTGTTGAAAAATACATTGGGGATTTGTTGCCGTTTTGCCTAACTTTCTCCATTTGTAAAGAAAGATTTGCACAACACAACGTTTCCTTTTTATCTAGGAAACTCTTCAGAAGACTTCCTAAGAAATTAATTGTATTCCAGCCAGACTTGCATGCTGCCATCCCACAGGAAATGGGTCAGCAATCCATTAAGATGCCATTAGATAATCTAATTTGGAACTTAATCTCTAAATTAACCATGCTCCATACTTGAAGCATACTTGAGAGAAAGAAAAAAAGTTTACGTTTGAATCGATAGGGGAGCCGAAGCGTGAAGAAGGCTGTTTGTTTTTTCTGTAGCTGTGGTCACGTCTCAAGCCGTCTGGTAACCAGGAGAAACCAGACATGATGTAATTCCAGATTGAACTTGAACTTCAGGGACTTAGGATAGGGGAACAATGGACCGTAGGAATCAATAATGTCCATTTTCCACATGATTATGTTTGGAGCTTTACGTTAACCTTCATGGGAGAAGCAGCAGGATCTGCAGTGTGACTGAAATGGGATGACCACAGACAAGATGTCAGAGGAAAGAAAACAACTTTTTCCACGATATTTTCTGAGCAGCACTGCAGATTCCAGCAGGATTAGAAAAGTTCCCGCTCTGCAGTAAACGAGTGGCCTGTTCAGAGCACTCTTTGTTCGCTTAGGTAGGACAAACTTAATCTTACGTTTCCTGTCAGATGATTTTTGGCTGCACTAGGGGAGAGGGAGGAGCATGATGCAGAAAATTCCCAAATGTCAACCTTGCTGATTAACCCTTTGTGATGAAAGAAGTACATTAAACACCTACTTTATTTGAAGATGTTTAATGGAAAGTGCCATATTTACATATATACTAATTTCCCAAGAAATTTAGCTCTGTTACTGGCCAACGCACCCTTTAATAATTTCCTTTTTCCATTCTCATGTTTGCTAGTGTTATTAGGAAGTATACAGTGTGTTTTTAGTCATATTTACTTAGATGACAAAGTATATGAATTGAGTAAACAGGGTAATAAATGTAATAAGAAACTACAAAAGGAGAAAAAGGCAAAAATTTAAGATGTTGAAGAAGACAAATTTTGAATATTTAGAAATTGTAGAAATTTACAGTTATTCTCTCCTTTGTTAATTTTTGTTTTAGGACAGAAGGTTTTTTGTGCATGTGAACAGAGTAGCAGGCATAACATAAAAACATGTTCAATTCCTTAATCGTCTGTGATTTTATGCTTCAGAATTCTGATACCAAAAAAAAAACCAATTCTGTCTTTTAGAGGTGAAATGGTGCAAATAACAACTGATTTTTGCTTTTAAAGGAAAATTATCTGGGAAAGATCACATTTTGCTTTTGTGTAAAACTTACATTTCTGTTTAATTTAGTATGCCTAGGGTGATTTTCTCTAGTGAAAGACACTATTTGGAGGCACTATTTTTGTAGAGAATTTTGTCTGCTGTTGAAGACTCACATATGCTAATAAGGGGGCTGTAGCACTTGTAACAATAGCCCTGAAAAGGAGCCGGGGACAGAGAGGAATACAGACTAGAGAAGGAGGAGGGAAATCCACACACAGGATTCTCTATGGGAGGAGATCAAATCACTACTTTGATCCTGATAATTCTATATTTTTAATTGGCTAAAACCTCCCACAGCTACATAAATTGTTACATACATATGAGTCTGTATACTGTAATTTATTTACAATAATGATTCTCTACCATTTTCAGTTCTAAAACACAAAAAGTATCTAACATAGTTTTGTTTTTTAAATTTGGCCAGTTTAGGGGAAGAGTGTTTTTCTTCCTTATGGCTAAACGTTTTAAGGAAATAAGTTTTTATTACTCTCAAGTATATTGATTACCTTGTTGAAAGGTCTAGGATTTTGTAAGAGCTGTTTGCTAACGGTACAGACATTAGAATGAGCACGTTAGACCTTTAACTGCAGTGGCTGCATATATAAGGACTCTTCTTGCCCTGTGCTGTTGATTAAATAACATATTTCACTGGCATATACCATTATTTCACTTAGAAAATGCTAGTACTCACACATGGTAAATTTAACATGCCATCCAGCATGCCGTGATAACAAAACACATCTGAAACAACTGAATATAAATTAATGAGCTTTGATGGCCTACCGATTTGATATGTTATTTTCAAAATCGTTGGTCCCCAAAGAGGAGCAATAAAGCAAGCTATTTACCTACTTAGTTAAGAAACAAATACATTTCTCTTTCATTACTATGAAGTGCTATTGCTTGCAGTTAGAATAATTCCATGAGCCACCTGCAGTTTATGATATTTGGTGTTTCCCAGAGAGCCCACAAGAGTACTTTGCAGTTCAGGTAAGAGCCAGCCAGGGAGCTTTCCAAAACAGATTATTACAAATAGTAACAATCATTAGAAATCATCTTGCATGCAAATAGGATCATTCCAATGGTAATAATGATCCTTAAAAAATGGGGAAATAAATCGAAGAAACCCAAGACCTGTGTAAAGCACTTTGTATATTTCACTTCTGGTTTTAGCTGCATCCGAAGTGGAATGCAAGCAAGCAATTTATAGACATGCAGCAACATCTGTATATACATCAAAAAATGCAACTATTGTCCTCAGATGAAAAGAATCTTGAATTAGATAAATAAAATACACTTTTTTTGTGTTGAAAAGTTATACTTTTTAGGGAATTCCATTGTGCCTAAATGATATGGACCTTAATTCATAGAAACCCCTTGTATAATTCAGGGAAATTATGAATTCTTGCTTAGTAATATAAATAATATGTCTCACAAAAGAGGGAGATGAGGTGAAGTATAATGGTTAAGAATGTAGGCTTTAGAACCACACTGCTAGATTTCAAATTCTGGCTTCTACAGCCTAACAGCAGGAGTTGGGCAAGACACAATTTTCCAGCTTCAGTTTCCTCATCTGTAAAATTAGAAGAATAATCATACTTTTCTTATAGATGTATAATGAGATTTGAAAACTTTAAATTAGCTCTAGCACATAGATCAGTGCCTGGCAAATAGGACACACTCTGTAAATGGTAGTAACTGGTATATTTAATAAATACTGCTTTCTTTGCTCTAATACATTAATGAATTATTAGATATATTATTTTTATGTAATAATTTAATAATTTGTAAATATTTGGGTACTTAAATACCACTCCTATATTCTTTCCTCTGGCCTAAGTGGGCATTTTTTTCACAAGACATAGTCTGTAGCGTTTGTATTATATGGGCTGCCAGTCCAAATGTACACATCCAGGACAGCATGGTTTTGACTTGATACTTAATTATACTGCTCTTGATTGGTTTTTCCAGCAGATTTTAGCTGTTGATAGGAAAAGTGTTTATTGTGCATTTGGGGAGAGATACTAATACTTGTGTGTTGATGTTATGGAAACAAAATTAGGAACAGTTAGCCAAGGAAATAATAAACTTTCCGTCTTGGGGGTATTTGAAACAGGAACGGTGGAACTAAGGGCAAATCTTGCTTTTAAATGAAAGTATTTATTTTACTTATTATCTCATGCTTTCTGGGCCATTGCTTATTTTTATTGCTATCTATAAGTAATGTGGCTACTGGTACAGTTTAGGTATGTGTGAGTATATACAGTTCTCGGTGCTTCATTCCTGTAATATATTTTTTAAGCTTCTTGAAAGAGTACAGTCTCTAAAGCAGATGTGGTAGTCTTAAGATTAAATCAGTATGCAAAATCTGAATGGGCGATATGATTAGTCCCCTCAAAATATTAGAACACTGGATACTTTGACATTTTATAACGTGTTTAACACGTGGGTTGCCTAGCGCATTAGCAGATGCGCGTTGAAATTTGCCATTCTTCAATTTGAATAATTGAAGGAAGCCTATGTCTTTGGTTTTTTACTCAACTTATGATTCCATATATGGTTTTTTTTGTGCCCCGTGGTTCTTGGGTTGTTACCAAGTTAAAAGCTAAGAACCTCATCCTTTTTGGCCTAGAATACACAGTCACAGAATGCATAACTTTTAAAAAGCACAACCATCGACTTTTGACTCGCCCAAAGGAGTTTTCTCACTTTCATTCTTTGTCTCTTTACTCCTTCTGGATGCAAAGACTAGTTTTATCCAGTTTGTCCTCGATTTTAAATATATAAAAAGTGTATCATTTTTAAGAAGTGGGTATCTTCTTCCTCCCTAATCCTCACCATAAGGTCCCTCTAATAGAACTTGAACTGGATTTGTTTTCAAAGGAGATAGATAGATATATCAAATTTCAGAGCTGTTTGATCACCTAGACCAACCAACCGCATGTTCTGTGCACAAGTCTGCTGCAATACTAGCCAGGTTATGATCCAGCAGTGTGGGGCATGGGAAATTCATTGTCTCTTGAAGCGAATACGTTTTGCCTTTAGAAAACTGTGTTCAAAAGTTCTTTTAAATGTTTGGTTAATGTCTAACTTCCCAGGGAAGCAATGTAATAGTTAAACGGCCATGGGAATCAGATAGAACTAATTCACATCTGAGATGTTGCTGGGTAACTTTGGGTGAGTTTAAGCCTCAACTTTCTCATCTGTGAAAAGGGGATAATGATGGCAATGTCGATAATTCTCTGAGAAGATTAAGTGACATAGGATGTGTGAAACACCCAAGATGATATCTTATTTATAGAAGGCCATCAGCGTGATTATCTTCTGAAGGTTTCTCCCTGTATGCTAATTCTGTCTACTGGAACCACATGGAAGATATCTATATTTCTTTTCAACTCAACTATCATGTCTTGCCTGTCTCCCTCTACCTGTTTTCAAATGACATAATTTGGTGTATTTTTTCACCAAAGTAATGCCATACAGTTTGTTTCTCTTGAAGAGTGATACAGGGAAGAAACACAATGCTTCCGAGAGAGTCTGATCAGAATAAAATGAAGCCATACCATCACCCACCATTAATGTAATTTGTTTGTTTGCTTCTTCCCTCCGGGGAACAACCACATCATATATTTGACCAGAATCATATGAAAATATTATCCGTGAGGTCAGATGTATTGAATTTTTTAATAGAATTTTTATTTAACTTTTATTCGTTTTTAACGAAATATCTCAATGCACACTGAAAGCATAGATAGAGTAGGAGTCACTAGCATGAATTCTGCTGTGTGTTGTGGTATTGTCGAAATCTTTGGGGTTTTTTTCTTGGTGCCTGCTTTTTCCACGAAGTGCTTGTATTCTTCTTTTTTTTTCTTTTACTAATATGGCAGGTATATATATTTTTTAAAGATGTGCTTTTAGTCATGCTCATCTTCTGTTTGCCTTTTAAAAAAAAGGTGATTTGGCAATGGAAAATTTAAAGTCCAAGTATGTGTGTGCTTGAAGATATACTGCTGAAAACCTTAATTTGACTTTGAATATTTTGAAATCTTTCAGCTGTATTCTTATCTCTTAATAGAGACACAGATTATTGGATTGAAAATTAAAGTCCATATAATTTTCATTCTATTAGGAATTAAAATCTGAAAGCATTTTACATATAACTAGTTGGTATATGTACATAAATATGAAAGTGTGTTTATTTTATCCATTCTGGTGATTATTGGCATTAACTTATGTAGAGAGACTTGATATTTAAAAAGCACTGTTACCTTTTTACCCAAAAAACTGTACAATTTGAGGCATTGTTTTTTGAAATTAAATGATCTAGGTTATTTTGTTTGATTAAACATTTTTCTTTATTATAATCTTTGAGTTAGTTTTACCAGATTTTTTTCAACGGTACTACCAAAAATTTCTAAAAATATCTGTGCTTATAATTCTGAGTTTAACCTCCAAATTGGCAATAAGAGGCTTATAAACTCATATATGGGGTCTGCACAGTGTTAATGTCTGAGATTTATTTCTCCCCAAAGACTCATAAACAGTATTGACAAATATATCACACACTGCAATTTTGACATGGTCATAATGTAGGATGGGCGGTTCGAAAGGTTTAAATAAACATCTAAATTGAATTTGTTAGATATTGTGCAGCAAGAGTCCTTTTAGTCACTAGCATCTATTTATTTTTATTGAGGATTTTCCAAAGGTAACAATACATGTCTTTTCTAAAGAACTGAGTAAGAAAGCTATTGCAAATTAAACCCTGAATTTCTATCTTTTCCACCATTAATTGGTAAACTTCTCCATTTAAGAGCCACATCTATTTTCAAGCATTAAAATACACTTTATTTTCCTACAGTATGTAGTTTCTAAATGATTTCCTAGAGCCCATTTAATTTGGGACTCGTTAATTTTGCAAAGTGATTCACTTGTTGTTGACATTGTCTTTTACTGTCAAGGATTGTCCATTTGAGCTAGTCTGTTTGTTTTTCATACATGCTTCCTGCTTTAGGTTATAAAATAAGGAGGTCCATTTTCGTCATTTATTTGTTAAGAAATGATTAGCATCAGCTATGGCCAGTAAAGAGGATTGATAAGGTCATTTTCTTTACAGATCTTACCTTTCAGTCAGTAAGGTAATCATAGGTACAGAAAATTATGGTATGAGGTAGTGCTATTGTAGTACTATATAACTAAGTACAGTAGAAGGGCAGTAGAGGGAAAATATTTAATAATGTGTCATGTAACACTCTTCCCAATCAGCGATGCAAAGTGCAGAAGTACTTGTTGAAGATGTGTGTGGGAAGAAAGAAATATGTGAAAATAATTAAGTCTCTTAGAAAAAGTTTCAATAACAACTTTTTATTCTGTAGAATTACGATTTTTCATCTGATGATGACATATCTTTTTAGTGTCAGTTTTTGGTTTCAAGTATTATTTGGTTACTCCTGCATAGTTAATTTGTGTTAATATGGAACATCTCTCATTTTAAGTCCAGAGATGCCAGTTTTCTTATCATAGAGGGCCAAATTGCAGTGTATTCATGAAACTATGTGATTATGAGCAACACTTTTAGAAAAAAAATAGTTGGGTGTGATTTGGAATATTTAATTGACTTTCTTGTTTATCCAAAAATTATTGAGCACCTGTAATGTACTAAGTACTGGATTAGATGGAGAACAAAAAGAGAATGGACTTCGTTTTTATGGAGCTCATAGTCTAATCACAAAATCCTTTGAGCATAAGAGGTTACTGTAAGGTTTTTCCTATTAAAATATTAACTCAGAAGTATGTACCTAGACATGTAGTAATAACCCTAATTATTTCTTTAAAAGTATCATGAAATTAAAAAAAGGTACATACCAAGTTATTTTGTTTTAATCGAAGCTTTTTCTTTGTGGGGGTGGGTAGGGAGGGAAATTGTTTCTTCAAGTTAATATTCCATAAAGTTTTTGTACCTTTGGAATTCAAATATGAAAAAAAATGAGAATGTCTAGCTTGATAGCTACAGTAGTAGAATCCATCTCACTTCTTGGTTCCAAAAATAAAGAAAAGAATGTAAATTAAATTTAGAGGATCAGTTAAATTTAAAACACTGAAGTTGAGTTTCCATGCCAGCCCATGACAAAACTGGGTATGGAATTGTCAGTTGGGTGTTTTCTTGGTTCCTGATTATTTGTGCAGCTGTTACTTAACTGACATTCATTCCAAGTTGAATATTGAAACTAACAATGCATCTGGTTAGGTATACTCAAAATGTATGGTATGGGATTGTCCATGATATGTAGGTCTTGTGTTATTTTCCTCTGTGTGATACTCGTTTAGTGAGGGATTATGCCAGTAGCAAACTCTGGGAATTGGTGATGGACAGGGAAGCCTAGTGTACTGCAGACATGGGGTTGCAAAGAGTCAGACACGACTGAGCAACTGAACTGAACTGAACTAATGCCAGTAGCAATTAGACAACTGTTTTTCAAAATTTTTTGTTTTAAATAGCCCCAAATACAGCATAGGTGAAATTAGAGTCAGTTGGAGACGGGCAAGACTCTCCTCTGCTTACTCCCTGTAGAGCTCCGCCCACACCCCTCTCCCAACTCCCAAACTCAGAGCAGCTGGGATGTGGAAACATGACTGACAGGGAGGAAAAGGTTTCTGGTGTCAGCTTCAAATTAAGTATTATGCACTGGCCTTCCTGGAAAATATACTTTCTCTTATTGTGAGGGAAAAGGAATCATTTCATTATGGCTTTCAATTTTGTTCAACCAATAGGCAGGTAAAAAAAACTGAAATACATCACAACTGTTGTGAGTTAAAACAAGATCAGAATATAACTTGCAAAATATATCGATACTGTTGTAGATTTGCTCTTTTCTTCTTGACAGAAAATCATACCATATTTACATCAAAACGGACCAAATATTTTAGGAAGAATATCCTCTCTCAGTCAATTAGCGCTTACCTGTGGATGAGTCTTACTTGAGATATTTTCTGCCTCACAATAGTCTTACCATCTGTAAAAGAAATAGACCATGTAGTTTATATATGCATAATATGTATAATTTATAAGCACATGTATCTCATATTAGACTCTTAATTTGGAAAAGTCATAGTAGTAATTTGATGCCTATGGAATTTATGTCTCTAATATTGTTATAGATTTTAACGTATTTTTTTTCTTTTTCTCTTCCCTCCTCTCCTGCCCCCTTCCTGCCGACAGTCCTGGTACCTGGGCTAGCTTGGTTCCTTTCCAAGTATCAAATAGGACACCCATCCTACCGGCAAATGTCCAAAATTACGGTTTGAACATAATCGGAGAACCTTTCCTTCAAGCAGAAACAAGCAACTGAGGGGAAAAAATGAAATACAACACTAGTTTAAGAATTTTTTTTAGAAAAAAGAAAAGAGGAAGACTGGACAAAACAAACAAAACAAAAAGGGAGAAAGGAAGGAAACTGAAGAAAGAAGATAATAGACCAGCAATCGCAGCACTTACAATCACTAATTCCCTTAAGGTTGAAACTGTAATGACATAAAAAGGGTCGATGATATTTCACTGATGGTAGTTCGCAGCCCCTGCAAAGTAGCCTTTGTTACATGAAGTCCGCTGGGAAATAGATGTTCTGTCTCTATGACAATATATTTTAACTGACTTTCTAGATGCCTTAATATTTGCATGATAAGCTAGTTTTATTGGTTTAGTATCTTGTTGTTTACGCATGGAATCACTATTCCTGGTTATCTCACCAACGAAGGCTAGGAGGCGGCATCAGAGGTGCTGGGCGTGACAGAGCCATGAGCCAGCCATTTTATAAGCACTCTGATTTCTAAAAGTTAAAAGAAATATATATGAAATCTCTGTAGCCTTTAGTTATCAGTACAGATTTATTAAATTTTGGCCCTTAACCCAGCCTTTTCCAGTGTGTAACCCAGTTTGAAATCTTAAAAAAAAAAAAGAAAAAAAGAGGAAAAAAAAGAAAAAAAAGGAAAAAAAGAAAAAAGAAAAAAAAAACAGTTTGAACACAAAAGGCTCTATGGAAGAAATGCCTCTTTGTAGGTGAAGTGTTATCTCTGCATGCAACAGTAAAAATTAATATAATATTTTCCCCACAAAAGAAACACTTAACAGAGGCAAGTGCAATTTATAAATTTATATCTAAAGGGGAATCATGATTATAAGTCCTTCAGCCCTTGGACTCTAAATTGAGGGGATTAAAAAGAATTTAAGAGAATTTTGAACGAATTTATTTTCCCCTCAGTTTTTGAGGGCAGTAAAAAGGCATTAAATCAAGACAAATCATGTGCTTGAGGAAAAAAAAAATTAATGAAAACACAGCACTTATGTTGGTTTAGCTGCAGCCTCCTTGGAGGTAGAATTTATTTATTTAAAATTACTGGTTGCATCAAGAACCCATAGGGTGTACAAAAGGTTCTATAAAATCTGCATTCTAGAGACAAAGAGGCAGGCAAATCCATGTCACAAGGGTAAAGCTTACAGTTTACAAACTGGGAATGCCAGGGTGTAGGATGTAAAAACGCACTCTTGAGAAAACAGATGTAATCAGGGTGCTGAATACTTGCATGGTGCTTTCAGACATTAGCCTTGTTCAACAAACTTCTTGTATTGACAGATCTGTAGTGTGCATGGGCAGACACATTTTTGCCTCTATGTCTCTTAAAATTTTAATTAAAAATACTCTTTCCAGTAATCCTAATTTGCACGAAGATATAATGTCCACATTACGTGCCTTGCCTTGAAATCTAAAAAAACAAAAAACAAAAAAAAAAAACTACAAAAAAACACAAAAAAGTGACATCACTACACTTGTTTTGCTGCATTTATTATCATTTTAAATCTTTACCATTTTTATGACAAAATATTTTGTACTCCAGACGAAGAAAAATGTGTGACATCATGGATTTTTTAGACAGTTATACCTTTATCTCACATTTATAAAGCATATCATGGCTGTGTATAGTTGCCGCTTAAAAATTGTAATCGACCAGCAATATTTTCAGTATTTTGGTGTTTTTTCTATTAACCTTTCATGTTTTTCATCTTCCAATTAATATTTGGGGGGGAGGGGTTTCAAATTTATACGAATTATGCAATACCAAGTTTTGCCTATGTAGGTAGTGCTTTTAGCTGTATTGGTTATTATAGGTAAGTACACAGATTTAAAAAAAAAATAATGTATGCTTTTTTTGTTTGTTTGTTTGTTTTAATTGACCAAAGTGGGTACTGCTATTTTTGCAGTGTGATGAGGTCCTTTTGTGTACTGAGAGATGGACAGGGGATTTTTTTTAATATACATATATATATATTCTGGGGTGGGTGGGAGGATTTTTAACACTTTACAGTGTAGCTGTGAAGCAGTGCACCCTGAGATGGGCCTGGGCTGCAAAGCGACTGTTCTGCCTACTGTGACAAACTTCAACTTACACACAGGTTTCCCCCTCTCGAACTCCCCACCTGGGGTGCAAGCTGAACTCATTTCTGGTTTTCATAACAACAAACAGGAGTAAAAACAAGTGAACACAACCAGTTCTCCTGGAGGCAGACTTGGCTTAAAACAAATGGTCTTATCTTTCTGTTGTTGTTGGGGGTGGTCGTTTTCCTTGAAAGTTTCGGATCCACAGTGGAAAATGAGCCTGTCTCATATTTGGCAAAGATAGTTGTTGAAAAGTGCATCGAGCAGATGTTTCAACTTTGGGGGTTTAACACCTCAGTCTACTTTCTCCTCTAAAATCTGCCATCCTGCTGGAGGGGGCGCTCTCATATCCTTTCCCCACCACTTCTGTTCACCATTTCTTCATTTTGTGAACGGTAGTCTGTGATTTACCTGTGTCTCACTACTTCAAGTGGATGGTAGTGCGCTTGGAAAAAAAGATATATTATTTAAATATCCAGAAGATTGAACAGAGGGTTGCTATTATTAAATGTATTTGGACTTCTAACTTTGATTAAAATCAAAGTTCAATTTTTAAAGAACAACAAAAAATAAATAAATCTTGTTAAGTTTTCATTTTACCTGCCCTTTTAAACTGAGAACCCAAGCAGAAGGGAAATAGAGAATTTTAAGAAATGAATTTTCCTGTGGATGAATTAAGCCCATTAGAGGCTGATGGGATTTTTTTTTTAAAGAGATGGTACCTCAAATATATATTGGATTTAATTTCCCTGGAGGGCTAGAGGGTGAACGGAGGCTGGTTCTACTTTACTTCTTCCCACTGCCCCCCAGTTCCATTGAGGGAATTCATTACTAGAAGGAAACTCTTTTAGAATTAGTGACGCATGGTGGGCTGCCGTGAGGAGCCCCCTGACCCCCTTCCCCCAGGCCATGGCCTAATAAAATAAACTGTCTATTGTTCTCACAGCATATCATTTAATGACGAAATCTTTAGAACAATGCTTACGGGCCTGAGAATTGTATTTGATTAGCCCATTCAGTTTGATAGCCCCAATGCTGAAAAGCACAGCAGGATCATTGCAGTGCAAGTTCAAAAGTAAGTTCAGTCATTTTTGTGATGACTTGCCCTGGTAGAAAACAGATCATCTTAGCCAAGCTCTTCAGGTCTCTTCAACCTAATAGGTGAACAAATCCACCTCACAGGACACACAGTATTTTTTTAAGAGCAGACTTGCTCTCTTTTTTACAATTTTTGCCAGTGAATGAGCAGCCCTAGCTGCATAAGTTACACACTGTGGGTATTCCTGCCTGCCTCTTGAATACAAAAGCCTAGTTCAAGTGTTGCTTTTTTTAAAATCATTTTTTTTTTCTCCCTTCCCTTTGAGATAAAACTCTTTAAAAAGATCCTACTCTCTATATAATCTCAAATCCATTTTGGCCTCCTTCTCTTTTTACCAGGAAGTATCTTGTGACTAAGGGCCCCCCTCTTGCAGGTCTTGCACGCCCCTCCCCTCCCCAGAACTGCAGAGCTACAGGATGGTGAAGGTCACCCAAGGGCATCAGTAGGGGGTGGCGTCTCCAGCCCCTGGCTCCATGGCACTGTTCGACTTTCCTTGCGTTGCTTTTCAGCCCACCCCTCACAGTGCCTCTGAAGTGTTTCCTCTGGAGTAACGTGAGCGTTTGAGGGCTTGTCTAAGGAGAAGAAAAGAATAAGGCAGTGAAGGAGACTGTACATAAAGACATGGCAAAAATCGTAATTATAGCAATATAGTTATGGGGTAATGTTCGGGTGGGCAGCTCCATTTAAAAAAAAATATGTGAATGAATCTGTGAAGCTGCGAGTAGCAAGAAGAGCGAAAGGTCTTCTTCACAAACCGCCTACCTTGTAGACAGTAATTTGTACACTGTATAGTTTTGTTAAGAATTTTTTTTTAAATTAAAATTCCCATGTTTGTAAAGCTAACTTTTTAACAATTATAATGGAACTATATGTTGTTTCCATTTTTAAAGTAAACAAGAATATTCCTTGTTTGGAGACTGGACTTGAGTTAAAACTCTCCAGGCTCTTAAGTTATGTATTAAAAAAGAAAAAAAATCTGTCCATGTTAGGAGTTATTTCACAGATTCCTGTGCTTGAAAAGCATAGGATACTAATCCTTTAAAAAGTGTAAATGGAGAAAAGTTATATTTTATGAAGGTTATTTTGTTGTATTTAGTATTGGAAA